>NW_028274821.1:70873439-73373439 GCF_037043125.1 Eumetopias jubatus
GGCCCTGGGTGGCATAGTCTGTTGGGCGTCTCACATCAGGCTCTACGCTCAGCGTGGAGTCTGCTTGAGATTCTCTCTTCCTCTCCCTCTCCGCCCCTCCCACTCATGCAAGCCCGTGCTCGCTCGCTCACTCTCATACACACACACACACACACAAATAAATCTTTAAAACTTAACTAAGATGGGAAGAAAAGAATTTGACATACCTCCTCTGAGCGTAATAGCTTCAAGGAACAGACGTTTGTGTAACAACTTCTGCGTCATTCCTACTGTTTCCAGTTACATAAGTGCATCCCATTACCTCTGTCCTTTCCCTACATCCCTTTCTCAGGAACCAACCCTACCTATATACAAATGTTTAGGTAACTTGGGATTTCCAAGCAGATTGTCACGATGAAATTCTGGAAAATCAAATGTCAAGACCAGGGCCCCGGACAAGATATCAGGAGGAACTCTTGTTTGATGGGTTACTATGGTGAAGGGAGGTTGATGGAATCGAAAAAAAAAAAATCTAGGGGAATTATTGTAATGTGAGAGATTATAAAATCGTTGTGTAAGTCTCTATGCCTGAGTTGCACACAGACTTAGGATAACCACACTCCTTGGGTGAGGTGGACACCATGTGATCCATCAAATACCCAAAGATTTTCCTGCTAAGACTCTCTGCTCCAAGTTACTTCAGGATCCCAAGAGCCCAGCTTACTGAGATGGGGCCTGAATAGCAGTTATAATCAAGGTGTTGCTTCCTTTCCAGTCCCAAGTTGAGAGTCCTATTACAAACACAGAGCTCAAATATCGTTGTACTACATCAACAAACTGGTACAAACTAGCCTTCTTTCTGTCCCTCAAACATGCCAAGTTCTTTCTGGCTTCTCCAATGTTCTCAATTGTTCGTGAACACTCAGACTAGAGCTTTGCACGACCACCTCTTTAGCATGCGGGTCTCAGCTCAAACGTCACCACCTCAGGGAGTGGGGGTGCTCCCAGGTGTTGGTAATGCTCTATTTCTTGTCCTGAGTGGTAGATAACTGCATGTGCTCACTCTGCAGAAATTCACCAAACTGTACACTTAGGACGTGCACACATTTTTGCATGTATGTTATACTTCAGTGAAAGTTTACTTTACAAAATAAGTCACCTCCTCAGAGAAGCCTTCCCCAACCATCCCATGCCCCCCACCCTCCAACTCTCATGTTAGCCTTATTGTCTTGACACTATATTTCAAACTAACTTGTCTATGTTTGTGTTTACTTATTGATTTTCTGTCTCCTTGTCTAGAATATAAGCACCAAGAGACAACAAGGACAATATCTGTCTTGTTCCATGCTGTATCCCTATTGTTCATAACAGTGCCTGGCAAAGAGTAATCAATAAAGAATGCAAGAATAAATGGATAGCAACTCTTCCCCCAGCCCTGTCGTGAATTATCTGCATACTTGGAATGTCTCTGAATGAAGGATGAAGATGTCTCCTTTTGGAAGTCAGACAAACCAAGGAATCTCAAGGTCTTTGAGACCATAATACACTCTGGTCACTGAAGGATCATACATTTCTCCTGGTGGAGCTGCAAAGACCCTGCCCTGAAATTCCTGAGTCCTGGGACCCCTTGCAGGCTGTGTGACCTCCCTGCCTCAGTGGCAGTTCTACTCCACCCAATGTGGGACTTGAACTTACAACCCTGACATTAAGAGTCACATGCTCTACCAACTGAGCCAGCCAGGTACCCCTAAACCTTTTAAAGTAATATAAATGGGAACATAAAACCTTTAAACAGACTATCATCGATATTATTTTTTTTAAAGATTTGAGAAAGAGTGTACATGTGAGTGGGGGAGGGGCAGAGGGAGAGAATCTTCAAGCAGACTCCCTGCTGAGCATGGAGCCTGATGTGGGACTTAACCTCACAACCCATGAGATCATGACCTCAGCAAAACCAAGAGTTGGACACTCAACCAACTGAGCCACCCAGGCACCCCAGTCAATATTATTATTTTAAGAATAATTCAAGGAACAGCAATGGCCTTTAGTAGCATTTACTTTTTTAAAAAATATAATTTCACACAACAGTTATTGAGTTCCCCCTACTATAGGCAAGGCATTGTTGAGAGGTTCAAAGATGAATGGGTCTCATCCCATGGAGCTCAACTACCAAATTACATGGAGGTGGTCAAGCAGCTATATACTGAGTTTGTTGTGATTTCTCCTCTATCTTGGGCCCCCTGTGACCACCACTTTTTTTTTTTCATACCCTTGTTCTTCCATTCTCAGTCATTCAAGATCTATGTTGAAGAATGTTCACATGTCAGACATTATGCCAGGTGCTGGAATCACAATGACGCACTGAAACAGATGTGGTGCGTGTCCCTGTGAAGTTAGCAGCATAGAGTGATGCAGTGTATGTAGTGTGGGAATACTTTGAGTTCCTTTGGTTCAAGAGGGAGGTTCTTCGTGCTGGAAATGGGAGCAGGAAAGTCTCCCCTCCAGTTTCTCACTCTTCTTTCTCTGCCACAGCACATCGCAACCTGGACTAGCCACATTTCACGTGCCCAATAGTCACACACAGCTTAAGGTCACCTTATTGGACCTTGCAGTTCTAGATCCCTGCTACTCCAAGTGCAGCCTGCTAACCAACTGCATCTGTACCACCTGGGGGCTCATCAGAAATGTCAGAACTCATTTACTTTTAGATGGTAGTAAGAATAGATGGAAACCAAAGGGGATTGGTGCCTAAGAAAAAGGTGTGCTTGTGTGTCTATATTAAAAAAACAAAAACAAAAACAAAAACAAAAACAAAAAACAGTGGCAGTCTGCAAGGGAGCATGACCGAATTTTCTAGGGTACTAGTCACATTCTGTTATGGGGTTTTCTTTGTTTTGTTTTTTTCGGGTTTTTTTTTTTTTTTTTTTTTTTGAGAGAGAGAGAGAATGAGAGCGTGCAAGCAGGGAGGGGCAGAGGGAGAGGGAGGGAGAATCTCAAGCAGGCTCCACACTCAGCAGGGAGCCCGACACAGTGTTTAATCCCATGACCCTGAGATCATAACCGGAGCAAAATCAAAAGTTGGATGTTTAACCAACTGAGCCATCCAGGCACCCCTGGTCATACTCTGTTTCTTAATCAGAGTGCTAATTACATGAGTAGATTCCATTTATAAAAATTTGAGCTCCACACTTATGATTTTTATGTTTTTCTCTATGTAATTATACTTTCACAAAGGAGTGTTTCAAATATGTGGCAAACCTGGCTCTATCTCCCTGGGCTACTGTAGAGACCACCACCATTCCCCCTGCGTGTCTCCTGTACTCTCCCACTCTGGACACACTCACAACACTCCTGCCACCAGGGGTGGTGGGTCTTTCTCCCACACCAGTCAGTTCTGTGATGCCAGCCTGACATGCTACAATTTAACTCATTTCTGACACGATCTACCCAGAGATGGCGTTAAGATCCCACAGGTGGAGGGCTCAGCCCCACAAGACTGCTCCCCACCCCACCACCACCACTTCAGACGCCAACAGCCAATCCAGGTTGTCACCTGCGCTTCTGACCAATGGGCTCTAAATGGAAGGTTCCTACTACCCCTTCCTCAGGTTCAATTATTTGCTAGAACAGCTCATAGAATTTAGGGGAACACTTACCAGTTTATTAGGTAATAAAGGATATAATAAAGGATACAGATGAACAGCCAGATGAAGAGAGATACTTAGGGCAGGTCTGGGAACTGCCGTCCCTGTGAAGTAGGGGTGTGTGATCCTCCCGATAAGTGGATATGTTCACTAACCTGGAAGTTCTCCAAACCCCATACTTCCGAGATTTTTATGGAGGCTTCATCACAGAGGCATAGTGGATCATTAACTTCATTTCCAGTCCCTCTCCCCTCTCTGGAAAACAGGGGGTGGAACTGAAAATTCCAAGCATCTAATCATAGCTTGGTGTTTCTGGAGACCAGAGCCCATCCAGGAGCCCACCGAGAGGTCATCTCATCAAAACAAAAGACATTGCTATTGCCCAGGAAATTACAAGGGATTTAGGAGCTCTGTGTCAGGAATCAGGATCAAAGACCAAATATTAGAACAAAAGATGCTCCTAGTGTTCTTATCACTTAGGAAATTAAAAAGGTTTAATTAATATAGTTTTTCTATTATTTCACAGCTACTAATAGAAAATACATGAGACAGGCTTCTACAAGATGTCCCTAATTGCTGATATTTTTAATTGGATAGTAGAAAGATTCCCCATTGGCTATAAGACTGACCTAATGGAAATGACTTATTTTGCCAATTAACAAATTCAAATTTCTATTTATACTATCACTGTGGAGAACTGCTTACACCCTTACTTAGGTAGAAAGTTCCTGATTACAGTTCTCTGTGTCAAAATAATTTGTTAACTTTGGGTCCTGCTATAATACCCATAATACAGACACATAAGCAGAGTGCAGAGAAATCAAATATTTTCACTTATTTATGGACATTGATTCTCTCATTCAGAGCAAAACCATGTGCATAAAGTTCATAAACAATTAAACTAAATAAATATGTGAGGCGAGTTAATTAACTTGCAAATTGATTTCCCTTCCTCCCCAGAATGGCCAGAAGTTTTTAAGAGTCTCACCAAGGTTTTAAGACATGAATCAATTAGGTCCATTAATGAAACTCTTTCTACTGTTGGCACCCATTCAATTCTACACATATGTCCCAGGCCCCTGGTTGTGCTTATCTCTGTGGTTATTAAAATAACTAAGATGAATCCAATGCCATAACCCTGTGCTACAGAGCCAGCTTACCAAGCAATCCTGCCTGCGAAAAGACAGTTGGAACTTCAAATAGTTAATGGTAGGCGTGATTAGTATTAAATGGGTTTTAGTAAAACAACACAAAATGACTTATTTCCTGACTTTTTTTAAAAAGTTTATTTATTTATTTATACATTTCTCCCTATTTCTACATTCTGTTTTCCTGAAATACTTCCAAATGAACTAAAATTAAATATGTGCTTTTACATTTCCTGTGGAAAACAACTGGAGAAGTCTTTGAAAATTGCCTAAAATTTCACGAAGTTCCTCAAAGCCTTCCCAAGAATCAAACTGCTGGAAAATTTTAAATAAAAAAAATGAATGAATGAATGTTTTTTTTTTCCTAAATGGGAAATACTTTTATTCATACCACTTGCTCAGAGTCCACGGATCTCTTCTCCAAATGGGCTAATCATATCACAACTAGTTTCCAGGAAAATGCAATAGCTATGACAAGTACCTCTTCCCCCACCTTTCTCAATGGACCTTTTCCTGCAAATGAGGTGAAAATCACATTGAACTGTGTTTTGAACATATGAGAAGAACTTGATAAGACAAAAGAAATGCTTTAGAAAGCAAGGAAGAGGCAAATACAGATTTGAGGGGCTCACTTACCAGGGATTAGAGCTTCATTTCCAGGTTTTGGAGAGAGGGTAGGAGCCCCTTCCAGGCAGAAAGTGAGTAGAACCCACTCCTGACCTCAGAGAGGAATTGTCAGGAAAAGAAAGGAGGGTGCTGCCTCCACAGAGGTTTCTGTCAAGTTCTAAACCCAATGCCCAGAGGTAATATATATGTTATTATGGTAAGTTAGGAGGCTAGAAAATGTGCCCTTCCTAAAAGGTATTTTATTTTTTTAAGGTATTTTAAATTTTTTTTAAAGTTTTTGTTTATCTATTAGAGAGAGAGAGAGAGAGAGAACACAAGCAAGGGGAGGGACAGAGGGAGAAGCAGACTCCCCAGTGAGCAGCGACCCCAGTGCAGGTCTCCAATCCCAGGAACCTGAGATCATGACCTGAGCCAAAATCAAGAGTCAGATGCTTAACCGACTAAGCCACCAAGATGCCCCCAAAATATATATATATTTTAAAGTACTCTATACAAAAATGTTTTGTACCCCATATCCAAACTCCCCTGCTTTCTTAGCAATAGAACTCAACTTTTTTTTAAGGTTATTTATTTTAGAGTGAAGAAGAGGGAGAGAAAATCTCAAGCAGACTCTGCCCTGAGTGCAGAGCCCAATATGGAGCTCGATCTCATGACCCTGAGATCATGACCTGAGCCAAAATCAAGTCAGATCTTAACCTACTGAGCCAGCCAGGTGCCCCAGAACTCAATTTTTTTTAAGGGCAGAAAAATCCCACTTAAAGATTACATTTACCAGTCTTCCTTGCAGCTAAGTGTAGTCATGTGACTATATCCTGGACAACGAGGTAAGTACTACCGGCAAAGAAGAAAGGAGAGGCTGATAGGAGGAGAACCAAAAGTGTCTGCCTCAGTCTCTAGCCTCAGGGAACCTACATATAGTGAGGAAGACAGGTGCATAACACGAGTCATGGTGTGTGTTATATTCTATTGTGTACAAAGGGCTATAGGGATCCTAAGTAGAAACTACTCATTCATATGAAGGTATTTGCCCAGTGTTATGTAAGCAAATGGATTTTAGAGCAACACCTAGTTACCAGCTGTGTGACTTTCAGCAAATGCTCTACCTCTCTGAGCCTGGATTATCTCATATTTGAATAGAAAAGTAAATCCTACCATTTAAATCAATGTTTAAAGCATTCAGTACCAATCATATGGTAAATAAACTTAAACCTGGCACCCCCCCCTTCCCACCTTTTTTTCAAGTTGTTTGAAAACTAAATGCCACTGTGCAGAGTGAAAGAAGTGGAATGCTGATGGGGAAGAAGGATGGGGCCTGATAAACCGTTTATCTGCTTTCATTCGCAAGACAATTTCATAAACCATTCATTTGCACAGGAATCTTAGTTTCTGCCCTCTCACTGAAACCACATCATTTGGAAAAGCGGGAACTTCTTCACCATTAATAAAATACTCATTTATTAATATGGTGTCACTCATGCCCACCTTGGATGCTGGAGCTCTGCCCTCCCCATCCTCATGCCAAACACGCCAAGTAGGACCAGAGAATAGGAAGCAGGGAAGGAGGGTGATCAAGAGCTTTGGAGTCCATCTCTATGTGTTTAACAAGTGTCCCATACTTCACTGTCTGGTTTATGAGGAAAACCTGGCCAGAAAAATCATCTGCGATCTTCAGGGATTAGATGGTAAGGGAATAAAACCAAGTTGTTGAGCACGGAGTGAAGTGTCTTTATCTGTAGTTCTCTTCCTCCACCTTCAAATTATAGTCATGTTCTCATAGGAATAAACACACAGAGCCTCCCTCCAGGACTGCCCAGTATGGGATTCAAGAATCCAGCAGAGACCAATCAGGCCAACCTGATTGGAATATTTCACTCTAACAATCATAAATCAACTTTCAACAAGCAGTTTCAGGCTACTGGATATCAACTCGAAAACATCATGGTGGCACCACCTGCAAGTCAACAATAGTTTTAGCAGCATCACCTCCTTTGCCCCAAAAGAAGGGTCTATATCCTGTATGAATAGTTTATTTCAGTGACTCAGTGATTTTTCACATGTTGAGTTGGCAGCCATCTGTCTGCTCTGGTCAGAGCCCCTGCACTCCCTTCCCGATCCCCCCACCCGCCCCATATACACACACACAAACACACGCATCCGCTGTTCCAACCACAGCATGCTACAGTGCTCTGCTTTACTTTCTAGGCTTGCAACTAAGGTTTCATTTGAAAAAAACGCGAAAAATCCAAGGCTAAAACTTTTGAGAAGCGTTGTTTCTTTACCCTTAATATTAAAAAAAAAAAAAACTGATGGTGGGAAAAATTAAAATATTAATACTATCGATAAGATCTGTGGGATATAAAAACTTAATATATTTGAGAAAAACGAGGGCACTTATCAAGGGTGCTAAAAGTGTCAAATCTTTAGCCATAGTGGTACATTTAGATAATTATGTTTTCAACTGTGAAAATCCCACAAAATCAAAAAGCAAATAGGAAATGTTAGAAAGATAGCATCAAAGATTGTAGCTAAAAGACAAGGTATAGGAAGACAGAGTCAAGACCAGAGGCCAAACTCAGGATCTGGCAAGGTGGCCGGGCTGCCCTGCAGGATTTTATCAAGGAAACTAGCGGTTGCTGGCAGAACCAGTTCCTGGCATTAAAGAACAAGATGAGAGCAATGCCCATATTTGTTGGCCCCCAGGATCCCCCCCCCCTTTTTTAAGATTTTATATATTTATTAGAGAGAAAGAGAGAGAGAGATAGCACACGCAGGGAGGAGAGGGAGAAGCTGGGCTCAATCCCAGGACCCTGGGATCATGACCTGAGCCGAAGGCAGATGCTTAACGGACTGAGCCACCCAGGCGCCCCAAGGGAAGGACTTTTAAACTTTAACTATTCCTTCCAGTAGAATACCCAATGGCAGCCCCTTAAGTACATTTCATGACCGAAATTTATCATCCTAATGTGGACAAGTTGGGAAAAATATGTTTAGATATGTTGAAAGATAAGTGGTCCCCCGCACTGCAGATCTGCCAGTTCTGCTATTGATCCAGGCTTTGTGAAGTCCTCCCAGTCCAGATGATCCATTAGCAAATGATGGAGCAGAGCAGTGGAAGACCAACAAAGCCCAAGCCATAGAAACATCTAGAGCATGCACTAGGCTATATGCCATGAATAATATTTAAAATCAACCTGATCAAGTGCGCATCACTTCTCCTCATATGCCAAGACTTCTTCCTTTATTGTTTGCGTTTAATGGACACAGTCTTAGAAACATTACAGAATAAAAGCCCAGACATCTTCAGTCCTCTGGCGACTAAATGCACATTAGCAGATCTATGTCTTGTCCGGATTCACTGTTGTAAAGCATGAGCGGAGGCTAGAAGTACCAGTGGGATAGCTGCGAAACATTTAAAAGCAAGCGGCCCCTCTCTGCTTTTATTCCCTTCCCCCATCATGGTTTAAGTATAAAGAACTACAAATGACGGCAGTTGTCAGGGTTAGCGTTGGGGGTGTGGGTGTTTTTATTTTTTTTTTGAGGGGGAGAGGTAGTTTTAATTTTGCGGGCTCCTTTCCCCCCTTTGAACGGTGATCTAGTAGATTTGGTTAAAAGCAGCTAACAAGTTCTTTATAATATGCTCCCTAGCCAAGTCTAACTTTATTTAGACATTGTAGAGGACAAGGGCTTGATGAACCAAAATGGGAACAATAAGCAAACATCACAGCCCTAATAACACTGTGACTTTGCCGTAGAGTCCAAGTGTAGAATCCTTCCTTCAAGAAAAAGCTTATGACCGTTTTGTATGGCTTGTCTGGAAACTTCTGTAAATCTTACGTTATAGTAAAAATATATTTTTTTTCGGGGCGCCTGGGTGGCTCGGTTAAACGTTTGCCTTCGGCTCAGGTCATGATCCCAGGGTCCTGGGATCGAGCCCCGCATCGGGCTCCCTGCTCGGCAGGGAGTCTGCTTCTCCCTCTCCCTGCCGCTCTGCCTACTTATGCTCACTCTGTGTCAAATAAATAAATAAAATCTTTTTAAAAAAATTTTGTTTCAAAGAAGAGATAAGGTATAATATACAAAGGGGAAAGGATAAACTCTTCAATAAATGGTATTGGAAAAACTGGACAGCTACATGCAAAAGAATGAAACTGGACCTTTATCTTATGCTATACACAAAAATTAACTCAAAATGGATTAGAGACTTGAACATAAGACCTAAAATCACAAAGTTCGTACAAGAAAACATGGGCAGTAAGCTCCTCGACGCTAGTCTTGGTAACAATTTTCTTTTTTCCTTTTTTTTAAGATTTTATTTATTTATTTGAGAGAGAGAGAGCATGAGAGGAAAGAGAGTCAGAGGAAGAAACAGACTCCCTGCTGAGCAGGGAGCCCAATGCGGGACTCGATCCCGGGACTCCAGGATCATGACCTGAACTGAAGGCAGTCGCTTAACCAACTGAGTCACCCGGGCGCCCTTGGCTACAATTTTCTTAATCTGACACCAAAAGCAAGAGCAACAAAAGCAAAACTGAGCAAGTAGGACTACATCAAACTACAAAGTTTCTGCACAGCAAAGAAACATCAACAAAATGAAAAGGCAACTTCTGAGTGGGAGAAAATATTTGCAAATCATATATATAATAACATCCAAAATACATAAAGAAGACATACAACTCAATGGCAAGAAAAAAAGAAAAATCAATTTAAAAAATTGGCATAGGAGAGATGTCCATTGACCGAAGAATGGATACAGATGTGGTATATATATACAATGGAATATCACTCAGCCAACAGAAAGGACGAATACTTACCATTTACATCAATGTGGATGGAACTGGACGGTATTATGCTGAGCAAAATAAGTCAGTCAGAGAAAGACAATTATCAAATGGTTTTATCCATATGCGGAATATGAGAAACAGCACAGAGGATTATAGGGGAAGGGAGGGAAAAGTGAATGGGAAGACACCAGAGAGGGAAATAAACCATGAGAGACTCTTAACTATAGGAAACAAACAGAGGGTTGCTGGAGGGGGGGATGCGTGGGGGGATGGGGATTACAGAGGGCACGTGATGTGAGGAGCACTGGGTGTTATATGCAACTGATGAATTATTGAACTCTACATCTGAAACCAATGCTGTACTGTATGTTGGCTAATTGAATTTAAATTTAAAAAAATAGGCATAGGATCTAAACAGACATTTTCCCAAAGAAGATATATACTTGGCCAACAGGAACATAAGGTGCTCAAATCACTCATCATCAGGGAAATGCAAATCAAAACACAATGAGATATCACCTCACACCTGTTAGAATGGCTATTACCAAAAAAAAAAGAAAAGAAAAGAAATAACAAGCAGGAGGTGAGGAATGTGGAGAAAAGGGAACCCTGTGCACTGTTGGTAGGAATGTAAATTGGTGCAGCCACTATGGAAAACAGTATGGAGCTTCCTCAACAAATTAAAAATAGAATACCATATGATCCAACAATTCCACTACTGGCTACTTATCCAAAGAAAACAAAAACACTTACTCAAAAAGCTATATATGTCCCCATGTTCTCTGCAGCATTACTTGCAATAGCCAAGACATGCAAACAACCAAGTATCCATCAGTGGATGAATAAAGAAAATGCGACATGTGTGTAGACAGATAGACAGATATAGATATATAATGGAACATTATTCAGCCATAAAAAAGAATGAAATCTTGTCATTTGTCACGACACGAATGGACCTTGAGGGCATTATGCTACATGAAATAAGTCAGAGCTACTTTATAATCTCACTTTATAGGAAATATGTTATTTTTAAAAACACAGATACAGAGAAGAGATTGGTGATTGCCAGAGGCAGGGGTATGGGATGGGCAAAATAGGTGAAGGTCAAAAGCACAAACTTCCAGTTATAAAATCAATAAGTCATGGCGATGTAGTGTACAGCATGGCGACTACAGTTAATAATAGTGTATTTGAAAGTTGTTAAAACAGTAAATCTTAAAAGTTCTCATCACAAGAAAAAAATCTGCATGTATGGTGATGGATGTTAACTAGACTTACTGTGGTGATCATTTGCAATATATAAAATATTGAACCAAAATAAAATAATAGAAGACAAGGAATTACTTAAGATATTTATTTAGGCTATAGGGTTTACAGTCCTCACCTTATATAGCTCTGTTTTTGGTATGTTTAACTTCCACATCCACTTTCAGGAATGTGGATATGTAGAAAGGTATTACCTGCAACCTAGCATCTTCCATAGCTATGTCCAATCACGTCCTGCACAGTGGAACACTCCAAGCAAATAGCCAAGCCAGCACAGACCCAGGTGGAGCCTCGCCAGGAAGCACCAAAACCAAGCATGGTAGAATTAGAACCCGCAGGAGGTTGGGGGGGGGGCAGGTCAAAGTGGAACCCAAGACACAAACTCGGGAAGCCTTGAGGGTGGGTGGGAAGGAGAGTTAGAAGGCTATACCTGCCAGACTGGCTGGTTCTTCCCACCAGGCAGAAGTAGGAAAGCTCCTCACGGAAGGTCTGAACAAACCTCACTGAGCACCCACAAGAGATCTACTTGTTTGGAAGGAATAGTAATTAGCCAGTGCATAATACACAAAATAGGTTGCTCCAGAGACTCCTTATTTGAGAGAAAACATGAAATTTGAACTATGATTTGCACTGTCTGGTCTGGAAATACCTAGTCACAGAAACACAAATGTTCCTTCAGAGCTAATTCTAGAGTAATGCTGTCCAAGAAATACTATGTGAGCCACATGCATAGCTTTAAATTTTCTAGTAGCCACATTTAAAAGTAAATAGAAACAGATGAAATTAATTTTAATACTATATTTAGCCCAGTATATCTACAGTATTATCCTTTCAAAATGTAATCAATATAAATATTAGTAAGATGTTTTACATTTGTCGTACTAAGTCTTCAAAATCTGACATATTTTTTATACTTATAGTACATCTCAATATGACTGCTACATTTTCACTGGAAATACTCATCTGTATTTAGATCATAAAATTTACAGCTGGAAAAATAGATGGACGTAACCAAATTCTTTCAAATATACTTACAAGTTTTCCAGTAACTAAAACGGATTTTCAGTTTCTAAACTTAAAGTTATTAAACAAAATTTAAAGCTTCAGTTCCTCAGTAATAGCAGCCACACTTCAAGTGCCCAGCTGCCACATGTGGCTAGTGACTCCCATACTGAACAGCACAATTCTAGACCATCAAACTGCATGTCTGGCTATTTTCACAACAAAACCACCACTGAACATCTCCTCAGGAATAGATAGTAACATAACAGAAATAATAGTGCTTTGCTTTTGAAGAATACTTTGAGATTTATAAAATGCTGTATACACCCAATGGAATACGATGGGTGGCATATGGGCTTTGACAGAAAAAATACTTGGGTTCAAATTCTAGCTCTGACACCTATTTGATCCTTCACATGAGACTTGCCCAGCCTCAGCTTCCACGTATGTAGAAGGGGATTGATATAGGCCCCATCAAGCTCATGGAGTTGATCTGAAGATCAAAGAAGATGGTATGTGGAAAAATGACTGCAAGTTAGAGAGACGTTAGTTGTCATTATTTACAGTAACTATATGAGGTAGGTATCAACCTTGTTTTATAAAAAAAGAAACGCAGTCTCAGGAATTTAATTAAATAACCCAAAGTCATATAACCAGGACATTGCTGAGGAAGGACCCAAAATTATATCTTCTAGCTCTAAATCAAATACTTTTTCCACCACTGATACCACAGATGGCTTATATTCAATCTAAACATTCAGTTCCAATCTGAGGATATTTAGAGGTTAGGTAAAGAAATCTGAATCAAGAAATTAGGATTCAATAGAGCAAAGGATAATGAAAAAAACCTAACATGCTCTAAAAAGAAATATGGACCATGACAGGAATGACCAGTTTCATCACGCCAAGTTTTAAAGACTGGCTTACCAATTTCTCAAGACTGTCAGAAAAATGCGAGAGATTTCCCAAGTGTTTTCAAATATAGGTGGCTATTTGTCCCTTAAAGAAACATTAACAGCTCCTCAGGAGGCGAATCATTTCTTGAAAAGATACAGAACCTTTGGGGATAGGTCAGAATCAAAAAACACTTCCAAACCTAGCAACACTTTCAAAGACAACTACTGTTTGAAACCTGAGGTTTAAATAGTAAAAGATTGCTTCTTTCAGCAATGTGACAATCTCCTTGCTTTAGTTTACTGCATTGATTTATTTTGAAGTTAAAAGTGCCGCTTTATGGGTAAATCTTTCTGTGAAAGTAGAGAATTGTCCAGTTAACAACAAAGTGATTATCTGCTAGAGGCCAGGAATTGCATAGGGTCCTGGCAGGGGAGGAAGCAACACGGGATAAAAAAATAAGCCCCAGTCCCTCCTCCCACAATCCCCAATCTCAGCTGATGTCTGCATTTTAGTTCATGAGGAAAGTGAAACACCAGGAGACAACCAGCCAACGCTCCCACCACCAAATCTACAATCGTTCCTACAGCTAAACCCATACACGCTGCCTTCCTTCCAGGGGCAGTGGATGAAGTCAGAAATAGCAAAGGCAAGACCTCTACCTTAATTTTGCCTTCCACATCTCACGTGAGTGCATCTGATAGGTGGAACGCTGAATTACATCCAGAACTCTAACGACAAGGGAGCCAGGGATCATTTTTTTCTCACATTCCATAGACAATATAGCAGCAAATTCTGATGATTCCACCTTCAGAATATATTCTGAACACAGCTATTGCTCACCTCCTCTATCAACAGATACCATCTTAGTCCAAACCGCCCTCATCTCTGCCCAGATAGCAAGAGCCTCCTAACTGGATCCTGATTCCAATTACACTCCCTTCTAATCTGTTCTCCAAGCAGCAGCTAGCATGACTAAAAACTAAATTATTTTTCCCCTCCTGCTATCTTTTTTTTTTTTTTTTAAACATAAATGAAGGGGAAATCAGCGGGGGAGATGAACCATGAGAGACTCTGGACTCTGAAAAACAAACTGAGGGTTCTAGAGGGGAGGGGGGTGGGGGGATGGGTTAGCCTGGTGATGGGTATTAAAGAGGGCACGTTCTGCATGGAGCACTGGGTGTAATATGCAAACAATGAATCATGGCGCACTACATCAAAAACTAATGATGTAATGTATGGTGATTAACATAATAACTTAAAAAAAAAGATAAAGACAAGAACTCAAAAAAAAAAAAAAAACAACAACTAAATCAGATCATTCCATGCCTCTGCCTTCAACTCTCCAATGGCTTTCCGTAGCCTCTGACACTGCAGAAGAAATAAATAGCCATGCTTTCTAGGAGAAATCCAGGAGCAGCAAAAGCTAGACATCCACCTCTCTCTCGTCTTCCAAATCTTAGGTAAGTGCAAGTGATTGGTGGTAACTAAATTACATCTAGAACCCAAATCAAGGCAAGCTGGGAAAAATGTAGCCTCTTACTATAGGAAGGCCCTGGAAAAAGAGGTTGGAATATATATTATGGCCAATCTACCATGTTCCCACAATGTTCACTGCAGCAGCATTTACAAGAGCAACTGATAAGTAGAAAGCAGACTAAATGCCCAAAAGTAAAAGGCTAGTAAAATAAAGTGTACTGTATCTAGCTAATAAAATAATATGCTCATTTTTTTTAAAGATTTTGTTTGAGAGAGAGAGAGAACACGAGCAGTGGGAGGGGCAGAGGGAGAAGGGTGAACAGGGAGCCCGATGCGGGGCTCGAGTCCAGGACCCCGGGATCATGACCTGAGCTGAAGGCAGACGCTTACCTGACTGAGCCACCCAGGCACCCCAGCATGCACATTTTTGATGGACATTTTATCAATGAAGTCAAAAATCTTACAATATATCATTTACCGAGATAAAATCTTGTCAAAAAGTAGTACAATCTGATCTCACTTTTAGGGACAACTGGGTAAATTTAAATATGGCCTATATATTATTTTTAATGGTATAATAATGGCATTTTGATCACATAGGAAAATTCCCTGTTCTTAAGAGATGAATCCCCAAGTGTCATGAACTTCTAAATTAGTTTCAAATAATTCAGAATAAAAGCAGAGAGAGGGAGAATTTTAACAATTGATGAATCTAGGAAAATGACATACAGTACTCATTGTACTACTCACTCTTTTGCTTTTCTGTTGGTTCAAAATTTCTCAAAATAAAAATCCAGGGAGAAAACTGCTGGTTTGTAAGGCTGCTCTGATTTGAGGCTGTTTTCTTTACTCATGCCACATCTTAAAAAATGTGTGCTCTCAGATTGCATGTATACAATGTTGTCATCTTCAGTAACCCAAGATGGGTTTAGTCTGCTCTTTCTTCCTGTTCCCATTCTTGTAATATGTTCTGAGAAACTGAAACTGTTCCAGGAAACAATACGTGTGTGCACACGCGCGCGTGCGCGCACACTCACACACACAAATTAAATCGGTGATGCCAAATACATGGCATACATGCCACCAGAACCCCTACCACACCAAGAGCAGTCATAACTAATCAATCGCAGTCATAACTGATCAATCAGGCAGTCATAACTGATCAGGCAGTCATAACTAATCAATCAGGCAGTCATAATTGATCAATCAGTCATAACTAATCAATCAAGGTACTCTGTCCTGCTGGTGAGATAAAACCTTTGTCATCCATTGATTAAATAGACGACTTCAGCAAAAGCTTGAAATACTATGATTTTCATGAGGGTCTCCAAGGCAGCTGCGCAAAAAAGCTCAAAACCCAAAAGGCGGTCGGGGAGGGGGGCGGTGAATTAAATAGGTGTGATGGCGATGAAGGAGGGCACTTGTCGTGATGAGCACTGGGGGATGTATGGAAGCATTGAAACACTATATTGTACACCTGAAACTAGTATTACACTGAAAGTGAACTACCTGGAATTAAACATTTTTTTAAACTACATTAAGTCTATTAAAGAAAAAATTGAAACCAAACATCTCAATCCACCCATTGTCTCTTACTTCTTGAACCTTGGGGAAGTCTCTGAGAGTTCTCTGGCCTTCAGTTCTCCTGTCTGTAATGAACTTTCCTCACAGGGTTATCAGCGGTTAAAAGGAGATGACAGACACTGGGTAAACGCCAAGGCATGTACACATCGAGAGTGACATCATGAAGAATGGAAAATTCACTCTTGGGAGAGCCAGTTCTTAGAGTATTGATTATAATTCAGAATAGAAGAGGAGTTCTACAAGCCTGAAGGGTTGTTTGGGTTTTTTTTTTTTTTTTTTCTTTTAAAGCCGGTCCAGAAATAGGGCAAATTCTAAATGCTCCTTCTCAGTGTCCTTTTGCTGGTTCTTCATTTCTCCGATTTCTGAAAGTCTCAAGGCTCAGTCCTCAGACCTTTTTGCTGTTCATACCATAGGCAATTCCCCCTAATCTTGTGGCATTAAGTACATCTCATATGCTGTTGATTCCCACACTTTGAAAACGTAACAAGATGTTATAAAGGAATTTGGGACAAGGCTTTAATACAACAGACATAAACACAGAGAAATCAAGGGGCTGCTGAGAATCAAGATTTTCACAGCAGTATCAGAGAACAGTTTAACTTGAGCCCCTCACTGTAATCAAGGTTATAAGATGGTCTGGCTCCTAGAAATTGAAGACAGCGGATTTGTGAAATTTCTTTCAAGACAGCTATGCTATGAATAGCTCTGCTCACTGGAGAATAAAAAAGGTGGGGAAGTCTACCTTCGGCTCAGATCTAGCGATAGACTATGACTTGGAGAGCTGAACTGTGTTCCTTGCAGTTTGGAGAAAGGGGGATGGTGGGAGCTGCTTAATTCAGTGGAGTCTGACTGCCCCTGGGGGGGGGGGTTGGAGGGGGGGCTAAAGGTGAGAGGCTGCTAAAGAAGTGGGTGGCAGCAGAGAAGAGATATCCTTGGGGGATCAGCTGAGGCACAGGGTGTGTGCTTCCTGTGGACAAGAGGTGGGCCATGCAGGAGAGTCAGCCAGGAGCCGCTCGGTGGGGTGATGAGACTGTAAATGGGAGAGGGAGCTGCGGGAAAACCAGTGGCAGCGGGAAGAACAGGATATATCACCCACTCCCACGGTGTTGCTGAAAGAGGAGCCACAGCAGGGGAGCAGCCACAGAAGCCACGAAAGAACCCAGGAGGACACGGCTAGAAGTGCTAGGATGGTCTCAGCCAAGTGGGGACTTTCTAATCTCTTTCCCCTCTACCTTCCAAAGCCTCCAACTCTGGAGTGGTTGAAAGCCCAGCTACCGAGAACGTAAGAGAAAAAAAGCCAACCATAATTTCTTCCCCAATGGGAAAATTTTTTCCTATCTGCTACAGGACCTAGCTTGACAGGTTTGAAGGTAGAGGAAGAGGCTTAAAAGCAAAAATCGGAAGCAGAAGGAATGTGACCTTTTAATGCATATGTAAGTATTAATCAATAAACTAAACTGGACATACTTATTTCTGAATCCAGACCCTGATTTCCTACCTAAAGAAAACTAGAAGACTTACTGATACCTAAGAGTAACCCAAAAAATCATGGTACCCACCAGAGTCTTCACCCAAGCCAGAGAAAACTATTCCTCCAGCAAATAAATGTTAAAGGGACATCAGGAGACAAAAACAAAACCAAATTCTCATTGATTTCCAGAGCTGTGCTTCTTCGCAGTACCTATTACACACTATAGTAGCCCAAAGCTGTTCACAGCGGTGTGACAGCCATCTCACGATTATCACACCCAAAGACGAATTCTTAGTTTCCAACCCCCAGACCTTCTCTTCCCCATCTCATTATATAGGAACCCATCATTCCACTTGGTCAGGCCCATATCCTTAAAGTCATCCCTGAATGCTTCTTTTTTCATCCTGGTTCCAAATTATCAGCAAATCCTACAAGCTTCACTGTCAGAAGTTATTCTGAATCTAACCACTTTCTACCATCATCTGATCTGAGTCACAGTTGTGTGACTGGATTATTGCGATAGCCTCGTAGCAGGTCTTTCTGTTTCTACTCTTGTTGCTCCACAGCCTATTTCCAATGCAGCAGCCCAAGTGACTGGAAATCACTTGTAAGTCTACTTCTAAGTCACGCAGACCTGCTCAAGATCCTTCAATGCCTTTTTTTCCCTTTTTTTCTCCTTTTCTTGGATAAAAGATGTGGTATACATACACAATGGGATGTTATTCAGCCATGAGAAAGGGGGCTATCCTGCCTTCACTTTTGACTTAGAATAAAAGCCAGTGTCTTTGGAACGCCTATGTAATCTAGCCCCTAACCTTTTCAAACCTCATCTTTCTACCGCTCACACTTGCTTGCCCTAATCGCGCTACACTGGGCTCCTTGCCAGTCCTCAAGCATCCTAAACACTCCTCCAACTCAAGAACTTTATACTTGCTGCTTCTTCTGCCTGGAATTCTCTTCTGCTTTTAGGTTTCTACTCAAATATCCCTTATCAGAAGGGCTTCCCCTAATTGCCTAATATAATAACAACTCCATCCTCCCCTACTGCCCACCCCTTCTACCTCCTGAACTCCCTCTCTTCCTCCCTTCGCTATAGTGATATCCATGCCACACATTTATCTGCCTGTTCATTGTCTGCCTTCCCCTTCCAGCATGTCAGGAACCCACGCCTAGAACTGTGCTTTGTCCACCACTGTAGGCACCCAGTATTTTTTCAGTGAATGAATAATTTCCACTAAGGTACTTATAAGAGCTCCTAATCTACAATCATTGTGTATTTTCTAAAAAGATCTACCATGGCCCCTTGTAATATTTGGAAACAAATTCTGAAATGGGGATTAGCTAGGTACCCCCAGCAGTCACCTCCTGATTCCTTTCAGGCCTACCTCCCCCGCCCCCCTTCTCATCTCTCAGCAGGAACACAACCCCTTCCCACCCTGGGAGCCTTTCTAGGAAGACAGATGGGGGTGGAGGGAGCTGGGTCTCACAGCTGGACAACTGTGGCTGCACGTCAGGACTTGACTCTGACACATGCGGGCACCAGGGCCAGATTCAGGACTCTCCAGGCCTCTGTTCTGACCGCCAGACAAGAATGTCTGTCTCTGTTAATTTGACTTAAGCTCTGTTTAATTACTAACTTGGTAGCTTCTGCTCTCTGCTTAGCTGCTTGTCAAGTATGTGGCACTTTTGATAATTTAAGGGTTGGAATTTAGTCTATTTTTGCGATCGAAAATCAGCCTGGAGCCAGAGTTTCCCTTTTATTCAGAAAGACGAAACAGAAGGCACATCAAAAGCGGGCATTCTGTAATTGTGTCTTTTCTGATACATTAAAAGCAGGCCTTTGCACACTGGCTGCTTGGTGTCCTTTGGAAATCTCTACTGAGCCTGTAAACATGGAGTCTAGTGTTTTCGTACCATTCATTTTTGTCTGTGTCCAGCTTAGGCCAAAAAAATTTACTCAGCAATGTGAGGAAGCCACGTGGAGAGGCAGCCTCAGGGGTGCCCAGACAGCATGAGGGACTGGGATCTGGAGCCTGAGTTCCAGGACCGGCCCCACGGCCTCCAAACTCAATGACTTGAGTGCTTATCTAAGATCAGGGGAGCACTCAGTCTGATGAGCGGACAGACAGGGAAAGAGACTGTGTCGGTGTATTGTAACCAAGGTGTGCAGAAAGCAAGCAGGAAGCCTAGCGATAAGAGGGAGTCTGCCTGCCTGGAGGACGGGTAGGTATTTACCAGGATCCAGGAAGCAGGCTCAGAACAGACAGGATAGCGCCTGCGAAGGCCCGAGACAGCCTGCACAGCGCAGAAAGGGAAAAGTTCAGGGTAGGCTATGTGTGAAGGGGGGTGGTGAGGCTGAGGAGGGTGTGGAGGCAGAGGGCTGGGAAGACAAGATACAGGGGTAAAAATAAAGAAAGTAAGGCTAGACCTATTAGGTTAAGGACAAGTGGTTAGGCTATGGAAAAAATTGAAGTCACTCGGTAAAATGGGCATGATAGGAACACTAGCCAACCGTTACTGAGCTCTTCTTAACCATACAGTAACTACTTCCCACTCGAATCTACGGGGTTCAGAGAGAGTTAGTTGCCCAGGAAAACTTAGCTGGGAAAAGGTGAAGGAGGGAATTTGAAGGCAATGTGCAAGACTCCAGAGCCCCGTCCTTAGCCATCACACTGCCTTGCAAATATTAAATGAGCTAATAGATAAGAAAGGATTCTGCAAACTGCAAAGGACTGCCCAAACGGAGCCTCTGGTGTTTATTAGCTGTTACAGGGATCCCCAAACAGGAGGCCTTTCTTCTTCATTAATATTTGACAGTGCAACCCTGAGCATTTTCTCCCAGCTCAGCCTAACAAGCAAGAGAGGCTGTGAGAGACCAAAATCACCGTAGATGAAAGGAAAGGAAGTCTGGGCTCTTATGAGTCACACTGAGGGATGGAAGAATGATAGGATCAAATGAAGCAGCCCTTCTGAAAGCTTAGCCTGTGCTGGTACCTGCTGGTGCCCACGGTAGGTATGCCAGCTTCCACAAGGGTTTATCCTGTGGGGGGCAAATGCCCCAGGGCAGTTATATGTATGAACAGGGTGGTAGGGGGAGTAGGGTAAGAGTTGCAGCTAGTCTAAAAGGCACTGGGAGACTTCTTTTCCTTACCTGAAAGGTTGCTGTGTATCTGTGGAAAAAAGAACTTCAGCCTGGAATTCACTAATCATAACCACTACTAACAACCTCCTATGGGCATGCACAGCTCTGAGCATCTCACGCAACTTCCCCAAACCACAGCACTGCCAATCCCACCAGCTCTGCAAGAGGTCATTCTCCTTGTTTTAGAAATGCGGATAACCTCCAGGAGGTTACCTGATTTGACCAGGATCACATAACTAACTAGTAAGTGACAGTCCTAATTTAGAATCAAAGTTTGCTTTAATGCATACTCTTTACAGCACCAGAATTGCTTCCCAAAAACTTAAGTCCAAAGCCTAATTCTCCCCGTTGCTATGTGTGAGGTCCTGGCCCTATCACTTCACCCCTGGGAGCTTTGTTTTGATTGACTGATGGATATGTCCTTGCATTATTCCAGAAGTTTAGCATCTTAAATCCTTCCCTGCAACATGGGGAGAAAGTCCTCCCACTGTGTTTGTAGAGATCCTAGAAAGAGGATTAGGTCAGAAACGTAAGTAACATTGGAGCTACCTTTAAAACCTGAGGACCCGGAGCGCCTGGGTGGCCCAGTCATTTAAGCCTCCTGCTCTTGATTTCGGCTCAAGTCACAATCTCAAGGTCCTGGAATTGAGCCCTGCCTCAGGCTCCCCACTCGGTGGAGAGTCTGCCCCTTCCCCAATCATACGCACTCCCTAAGAAATCAATCTTAAAACAAAACAAAACAAAAACCTGAGGACATGCTACCTCATAACATGTATGTTTGAACTTCATAGCTCCAAATAGAAATGAGAACTCTAAGGTGCCTCATGAAATGGTTTCCAAACTTAACCAAATATGGAAACCTCTGCCCTAGGTCATCTGTCAGTTAATGTTCACACCCTGAAAAATTCTCTTCATCCTGAGTGTCTCCAAGCAAAAACCTAGAAAACTCATTTTCTAGCACTCAGTTAAAACTTGAAGAAAACAAAGATACTAGGTTGAACCATAGGGTACCAATATTTGACTATTTTTTGACTTACAAAAAAAATTAAAAGAGTAAATTGATTGGGTTCAACATAATTGATGCAGGTTTTCAAAAAGTTCCTCTATCACTGCAAAATGATTAACAAGCCCATCCTGGGCCAAACATCAGCAGGCAGGCACAAGAACCACCTGGACAATTTTTTAATATGAGGATTCCCGGACCCACCCCCATATTCAGTACCAGAGTTGGGGTGGGGTAGTTCAGGAACTTGCCTTTTTAAAAGGCATTCCAGATATTCCAAGGCAGAGAGATTGCTCTAAAAACAAAACAAAATAAAGCAAACAAAAAAACTCCCCCTGGAAAATTTCTGAACTGGAAGAATATTCTGTTTCCAACTACTCAGAAGACAGCACCCCAAAATGCCGTACTTCTCAAAGGGCATCCTCAATCTGCTTGTGGGCAGCTTGAGGACCTCTGCTGTAAAGTAGGCAAGAGCCTGGTGACAGTTTCAAACCTTTCTTCCACAACTTTCCAGCTTTGAGAAGTCTTTTGAGGGCCCAACTTTTTTGTTTTAAGGACCCCATGCCTCCTTTTGTTTTTTTTTTTAATTTTATTTTGTTTTGCTGCCTGAAATTAATAACTGCAAAGGGATCTAGACCACTCTTTAAATAGCAGTGTTTGGGTACGTGCCCAGCCCCCACCCCTCCACTATCCAGGAGAGAATTACTGTGGCTCCACCAGTTGGTTTAGAGACTATTCATGACCATCTTCCACATCGCAGATTCAAACCAAAACCTCGTTATTTCCACTATGTTTGTTTTGCTGCATAATGGTAACATTTATATAGAAATGGGTCTTTTTCTCTACCCTATAATTTGGATTGTTTAGTTTTCCTTTTTGGACTTCTTTGATGCTGCTGAAGAAAGAAGTCCGCAGGAATCTGGAGAAAGGAAGAGAGTGGGCTGCAGGGGGCGGAGGCGGCGGCAATGTTGTTTGCTTCTCTGTCTCCTTGGTCCCCCACTTCCTAGCTGGACTAAGCTATCTCCTTCCTGTTTCTGCTTTTCTGCCACCTACAGCCAGGCCGAAATATGTTGGCACTTAGGGCCGGAGCTCCAGCTTTGACACTGACTTGATATGGGACCTTGAGCAAGTCTCTTTCCTCTCAAGGCCTCTCTTCCCATGTGAAGAGTGAAGGTGTCTAACCAGATGACCTCTAAATTCAATTACTTTCCCAAGCCCACTGGGCTGTCACCCATTCTGCTGTGAGGTAACCAGAAAATAAGCCCTTTGCTAGCCATATGACTTTGGGCAAGTTATTCAACCCCTCTGATTGACCATCAAAATGAGTCGCACCAGTCTTTTCTACTTCCCGTGAAGAAAAAAAGTGGATTCTTTATACCCAAGGCATGAAAATAGCAATGAATCCGTGTTCCCTCATATGTCCCTGAGTTCCAAAGATTATGCCATTACTGCATAAGATTTTTCAAAGCCTTTCCAAGGCTTTAAATCCTCTATCATATCCCAAACACACCCACCACCCCCACTACCACACCCACTAGCCTCAGTGCAACCCTAAAACCTTCTCGTTTTAATTTCTGCTCCCCTCTCCCCTTTATTTCTTGCTAGAGGGTTCTATGAAAAATGTAATTACCCTTCTAGACAAGTACTCTAGGGAAGCACTTGCATATGTCCACAATAAGGCATACAGAAGGATGTTCACTGGAAGCTTGTTTATCATGATGAATAATAGCAAACAAAGGTCCATCACCTTAAATAACATGGTGGGCAACTCACTTAATAGAGTACTATGTAGCAGAGGTGCAAACAGCAAAAGAATGAGGTACTAATATGGGTAGACAGACAAGATACACTGTTGATAAAAGAAGCTGCCATAGACTGGTATGCACAATATGGTATCTTTTATGTGAAAAAGTTAACTATACATATTCTAAGTGTATATGTATTTGCATGCACGCACACACACACACACACAGTACAGGCATAGAAAAAGTTTAAAACAATGTATAAGAAACTGATAACTTTGCTTATCTCCAGGGAAGGGATGGTCAAGGGGACTTTAGGCTATGCGAAATGTTTTAATATTTTTACACAAAAAAAGTCATATATTACTTAAGAAATTTAAAACTCATTTGAAATAATACAGCTCCTACGTATATGATAATAGCACAAAGGATGGGGAAAAGGAAAAATATCTTGTTGTAAGGTTCTTACACTATACATGAAGTGGTATATTATTTGAAGACTTTTTTTGAAGATGAATATTTTAAATCCTGTGACATGCACAGAAAAAAAAATATTAAAAGAGGTTTAATAAGAGTGAAGAGAAAATAGAAACGTAAAAAATAATCCAAAAGCAAGTTGGCAAAGGTAGGAAAAGGAAGAACAGATGGAACAAATAATAAGCAGTTGGCAAGATAGTAGACTTAAATATAACCATATCAATAATAGCAATGTAAATGGTCTACACACCTTAATTAAAAGGCAGAGATTGTCAGATCAGATAAAAAAGCAAGACCCCACCATATGCTGTGTACAAGAAATTCACCTTCGAGATTAAGACATAACTACATTAAAAGATTAAAAGATGTAAAAAGATATACCATGAAAACACTAATCCAAAGAAAGCTGGGGGGCCTTTATGAATACCAGACAAAGTGGACTTCAGAACAGGAGTATTACCACAGATTAAAGAGAGTCATTAGAAAATAATAAAGGAGACAATTCACCCACAAGACTTAAGAATCCTAAATGTATATACATCTAACAGTGGAGCTTGAAGAATGCATGAAGCAAAAACTGACGGAGCTTAGGAGCTCAGGAGACACAGACAACACCAGGACTAGAGTTGGACACTTCACCAATCCTCCCTCAGGAATAAAAGCAGCAGAAAGAAAATTAGGAAGGACATGGAAGACATGAAAAACACTATAAACTAACGACCTAATATTTATAGAGAATCTATCCAACAAACAGAATACATATTCTTTCCAAGTATACAAAAAACGGTCACCAAGATACACTGTTCATAAAACAAGACTTCAGTGAAGTTTAAAATACTGAAATTGTACAAAGTATGTTCTCTTACCCTAATGGACTTAAATTAGAAATCAACACAGAAAGATATGTGGGGAATTCCCCAATATTTGAAAATTGAAAACATACTTCTAAATAACTCAAAAAGTCAAATAAATTTAAAAAAATTTCAATTGAAAATGAAGACAATGCATCAAAATATATGGACTACAGATAAATCAGTATTTATAGGAAAATTCATAGCATTAAACATGTTTAGGGAAAGTATCCACACAACCAAGGTAAACATTCTTAAAACCCAGCAGACTTTCTCTAAGAAGTGTGATACCAACTGCTTCTGTAAGAAGCAGCAGATACCAACAAAATAACACAGTACAAGAAGGGTAAGGATTTTCATGTGTCCAGGGGAAGCAGTGTTGGGACAGGAGGCAGAGTGACTATGGTAAGCAGACTAAGCCAATTTTCCAGAAAAAGGCTGAAACCACAGAGAAGATTGTGCCAAGGCGAGAACACAGAATGCGTGGGGCCCAACTATAGATCTAAGAGAATGACGGCTATTAAGAGATGCAAGCATTTTGAACTAGGAGGAGATAACAAGAGAAAAGGCCAAATGATCCAGTTTTGAGTTTCATCTTTTGTGTTATTATAAAGGCAATAACATCTTGAGGTTATGTTCACTTTGAAAAAAAAAGCTTATATTAAGAAGAGAAGAATGGTCTCAAATTAATGATCTAATAAGTAGTCACCTTATGAAACTGGAAAAGGAAACCAAAGGAAGCAAACAAAAGAACATAATAAAAATATGAGCAGAAATCTATCAAAAGCCAGAAAAATAATAAAATCAATAAAGCCAAAAGCTGTTTCTTTGCCAAAAAAAAAGACAATTGATAAACTCCTAGTCAGACTGATCACAAGACACAAATTAACAATATCAAGGAAAGAAGGAACAGTACCAGATCTACTAATATTAAAAGAAAAATAAAGAACTATTATGAACTATGACAATAAAGTAAAAAAGTTGGATGAAATGGACAAATTCCTTGGAAAAAAATAAAATAAATAAAGCCCCTGACCTACTCTAGTAGGTGGTGAAAATTCTAGTGTTTACCTGCCTGAGGCACTCCAACTAGAAAAACCGTAATCAGTAAAGATATGGAAGCACTGAACAAAATGGCGTTTATTACTAGAGTTAAAAAAAAAAAATGCAGAGTAGAGACTAACAAAAGCAGCTAAAAAAAAAAACAGAGATCAGCAACAGAGGATTAGTTAAGAACAGAGATTAGTTAAGAGGCTACTTGCATAGTTTGGTGAGAGATGAGGAGGTCCTGAACCACCAGGGTACGAGTAAGAATCGAGAGGAGATTAAAAGTTGAGAACTGTTTAGCAGACAGGTGCTAAATATTGGTGACTGACTAATCATGGGAAAGATGAAGGGGGCGGAGCAGAGAAAGGCTCACCTGTTTCTGGCTTGGTGACCAGGTGCCACCAATTGATACTGGGACTAGGAAAACAAGAGCCCCCGGCTGGCAGAGCTAAATTTACAGATGTTAGGTTTGGGGAACCTGTGGGAAATCAAGGTTGGGAATGTTTAGCAAGCATCTGGAGGTATAAATTTGAAGCAAAAGGGAGAAGTCAGTATTGAAATAACATACTCGGTAGGTAGAAACCTCACCTAAGGAGACTACAGAAAAAGAAGAGAAATGGCTCAAGAGTAGAACCCTGGATTAGAAAATCATCTGAGGTGCGAGAAAAGCGTTGTGATTTTTGGAATAAGTTCAGAAGCAAGTACAATTACCCACAAATATGTTAAGCAACATCTTATATCAAAAACTTAGAACAAACCTGAATATCAAAGAAAAAACAGAATGGTTAATATGGAACATTAACTAAAAATGAGGTTTAGAAGAGTATACAATAATGTAGAGATTGCTTATGATAAAATGTTAAATGTTTTCTGACCTTTCAAAAATATATATGTATATATATTATTTAAATACCAAAAATCCTCATAGCAAAGTCTGGAAAGAAATACATCAAAGCGTTAGTATTAAATGTTTGGAGTGGAGCCTATGAGCACCACTACTATGGGGTAATCTACATCTTGCAAATTTGCCATGTAATACTCATGTAAGAGAACCTGTCCAAAAAAAGAAGAAACGTAGCGTTTGCTTCCGTCCCTGGTCACGACCGTCACAGCCAGAGGCCCTGTCTATCACAGGGCCTGACACTGAGGGCCCCCTCCACCAAAGCAAGGCTGTAATAGAAGCATACCTGAGTCGTGAAGGCCCCTCCACCAGCTGTGCTGGAGGCCACGGGAGCCTGCACCGGCTTCTGCCTCTGCCCCCTCGGAAGAGACCTCGTGTCTCCACCCTCACGCTGCGCTGATGGCCTTCACCTGGGGGCTCTCAGGAACCATTCCCCTGGCCTCGCTGGAGACGCCGGGGCCTTCCTGGCAGCTTCCCAGAAAACAATGCCCAGCGCGGCCTGGGCACCCTCTGCGGTGTGGCTACTGGTCCTGTGAGATGCTGGCCTCGCCAAGCCCCTGCGGCAGCTGCGGCAGAGCCTCTGGGCCAGCCCCGAACCCGGCGCTGAACATAGGTTCTAGGCCCCCTTCCACCTCTCCTTCCACTCCCGCAGCAGCCTCACGAAGCAGATGTGCGTAGTGCTCCAGCCCCTGGGACGATGACACTGGGACCCGGGCCCGGGCACTTGCCTAGAGCTGGGCAGCTAGGGCGGGGTGCGGCCTCACCAGGCAGCGGTCAGTGCTACGGTGACGATGATGAGGGTGACCTGCGTCGAGCTCCAGCAGAGAGGGCGGCTGGTGCTCGGGGTCTCTCCGGGCCTTCGGAGGCCGCCCCTGACCCGTGCGGCCCCACTGTGAGGCCCAGGGGTGCTGAGGTGAGGGACAGCTGGTGAAGCTCCGCAGGCAGGGATGGGGGAAGGTCCCATCCTAACCTCATCTCTGAGGGTGAAGCCACGGCTCTTCCCGACTCAACAGCCTGAGAAGCAGGGCCCACCACCACCAGAAAGCGGAAAGCTAGCCCAGCGCAGACCCCGCCCCCAGGCCGCAGCCCCGCCCAGTATGGCCCCGCCCCTGCTCCCTCCCCCCGCCCCCCGAGTCCCTCGAGTTTTGCCCGTGAATTCTCTTGCACCGTTATTGCTGACCGTTAGCTGGGTGTGATACGCCAGGCCAGCTGTGAGGGAGATTGAGAGGGCCCCTCAAGGAAGCTCAGAGAAGCTGGAGAGTCGTCCAAAGTTACAAGACTGTGTAACAAGAGTTGTGATGGTCAAAGTGAGAGCACCGGTCCCTCCTCGGGAGGGTCAAGAAAGCCCTTCCAAAAGGACCCCTCCTTCACACAGCAGTAAGGAAGGAGGAAAGAAAGGTGGGATGCAACGGTTTTGAAGATTTGATGATGAAAAGTTCCCATCCGAAGGCTTGCGGGCCACACAGCAAATCTCTCGAGGAGGTGGGCGGGGCAGAAGCTTGAGGAGAATGAAGGAGGTTTGATAGTTTTGTGTAGTTTGAGAGGAAGCCGCCGCGGACTCAAGGACCAAAGAGGTAAACTCCACAAGGGCAGTCAGTTTTGTTTTTCTCACTGACGTGTCCCAAATGCTTGGAACGATGACTGTGATACTTTACCCAAACTCCTCTGGTTTCAACTGGATGTGGACGATGCACAGGGGATGGAGGTTTTTTGCAAGCGACCTTCTTGCCCTTAGCTGTGTCCTGGGACAAAGCCACTGAACCAAGCATCTCGTCCTTTGTTCCTAAGTGACTTTTTTTTTTTAAGATTTTATTTATTTATTTGAGAGAGAGAATGAGATAGAGAGAGAGCATGAGAGGGGAGAGGGTCAGAGGGAGAAGCAGACTCCCTGCCGAGCAGGGAGCCCGATGCGGGACCCGATCCCGGGACTCCAGGATCATGACCTGAGCCGAAGGCAGTCGCTTAACCAACTGAGCCACCCAGGCGCCCCTTAAGTGACTTTTTGTAGAAGTCTATTTCAGCTGGGGCAAAAACTACGGGATTTTTTCATTAGGGTGTCACCTAAGTCCCTGGGCTGAGAAGGCAACTCTTTGGCTTGGTATGTCCCTAATCCTACCTCCCTTCTTTGATGCATTTATGCTGTGGATCTCCTAAGGTCCTCTCATCCTTTGGGGTTACATTATTTTTCTGGCTTTTCCTTGGGGCCTGAAGCTTATGGACACAGGGCTTCTGCTGACCCAGCTACTCCAGAGCTGGAGATGCTTTGGCCTTAACTATTTCCCTCCATGAAAGAATTCCAATTCATTTCCATCATCATACTCCTAAAGTGGAAACTCAACTTAGAGAAGATACATACCATCCTTCTTTGGTAAGTTCTTTCTCTCTAGAACTTTTCCCCAAGGGCTAGGGCTAGGCTTTAAGGTGGGGAATTGGTTTCTCTGGGGATTGGTTATCTGCATTACAATTGCAGGAGGAGGGCATTAAAAATTGAATAAGTGAAGGGAAACTAATGGGGGACAGCTGTCAAAGAACAGGAGAGCAGCCAGCAGGGACTCACTGTGCAGAGCAGGGACTTCAGAAGAGCTAACTACATTTCTGCTGCTGATTCTGTGAAGGCTTGGGGATTTGTAAGCTCCTACAGACTATGCGATTTCTCTAGTTTGCCTTCATATCTCCAGAAGAGTCAGAGGGCTGTGGAGTAGTGCACAACGATAAGGGATGCTTACCAACAATAGAGTTGGTAATATGCCCTTTATCGCTTTAGAAATGATCCCTTCTTCTTTCTCCTCCCAAATCTGGAAATCCACATTCTTTGTGACTTGTATCTCCAGGAGCTTCTGGACAGTAGAGCTGAGGAAAGAGTGTCTACCTGAATCCACATATCTGGTTATAGGATCTCCCCAGAGAAGGAACCTGATAGAAACAAACAAACAAACAAACAAACAAACAAACAAAAACCTGCGCTGGAAGTTAGAGAATGAGAAGGTAGGGAGAAACAAGTCCTCAGCAGACACCTGCCACCAGAAGGTTGATAGGGGCAAGTGTTTTGAGCAGTCAGTGCCTAAGGTGGTTGTAGCAGAAGAGGCCAGACAAAAGGGCTCTGAAGCTGAGCTCTCTGGAACAATGTTCAGTAAGATTGAAATTGAGCCAAACTGAGTCATTGTTAGAGACTGGCAATGGTGGGGTAGAGACAGTTGGTGGAAGGGGTTGACAGGCAAATGAATCTGAGGGATTCATGGAGTGAATGAGGTTTTGGTGAGAAATAAGAGGCTGACATCCTTACAAAGAGGGTAGCATCACGTGAAGGGGTGGGATCTGGTTGGGGAAGAGGGTGTAGTATCTGAGTGTGTTCCAGGGGAGAGGAGAAAGGGTAAATGATGGGAGTAGAAGACAGTCTGTTATGATTGTAGCTCCAGAGGCAAAAAGGGATCCAGTGCTCCGTGATGAGACTGAATAAGGGGACCTGGGAGACGGGTAGAGGCAGAGAGATCTTGTGGAAAAAATGAGGAAGCTGGTAGTGGGGGTGAAGGAAGAATAGTGAAAGATTAGGCAAGCTCAAGGCAAGGAGGACTCTCAGGCAGAGGAGATAAAGCCATTATGGGAGGAGAGAAAAAGATGAGCGAGAATGTGGGAGAGCCTCTGCTAGCAATAATAGGGTGAATGGAGGGTTGAGGGAGTGGGACCCACTGGGAAGGGCAGGACAGAATGAGAAGAAAACAGGCTCTGTGGGAGCAGAGTCAAACACAAGCTAGGAAAGTGGCAAGTGTTGATGGGACTCCGCAGGGTCCTGGAAAGAGAGGCTGATAAATAGGTCAGAAGTATATCGGCTCAGCCAGAAGGACTGGTAATGGGTTTTCCGGAAGGTCTGCTAAGAGAGTGGCGGTCAGAGTTGAGGAGGGCCCAGGCAGAGAAGCTGCAGGAACCGAAGGGGACACTGACAAAGCAGCATCTCCCACGGGCCTGCTCGACACAGGTCAACCTCCATGGCGAGGTCTTTCCCAAGCCTCCCTGCGCAGGTCTTGACCCCACAGTTACTAAACCCAGGAACAGCATAGGAACGAGAGGGTCTAGAGAGAGTAAGGGCACCGAAGGCATGCTCCCCCTGCCCATTCCCCCACATCCTAGACTCATCATACAGGTACCCTCCCCCAACTTTTCCAAAGTTCATATAACACCACTTTGCTTTTCCAAAAGACTTACCTTAGCACCTGTTTTTGCTAGCTGAAAGAAATCCGAAGAGGATTTTCACCTTTATAACAAAAGATGGAAAGCAAAAAGTGATTTTGTAGTGAGCCCTTTTGTGGATACCAACCTATATCGCTACCTTACTATATGCAAACACCCTGGGAAGCATTTCACGTGTATTCCTTCATTTCATCTCCCACAGACCACTCAGGTAGTTCCAGATTTCCCCTGCTTTTTGAAAGTTTGTATTATGCAGCCTGGCTTTTAGGAAAGACCTACGCTACCACCTGTTTTCACTACCCAAAAGAGATCCGAAGAGAATTTTTGCTTTTACAAAAAAAGTGAACAGTGAAAATAGCCTTTAGCGTTTGTGTTGCAGAGAGCCTTTACAGAGACAACACGCACCCCAAGCTCCTTCCCCAAAACTATACTCAGCATCTCAGCATCAAGCCGCCAACTCTCTGAGCTGTATCTGTGAGCATCTGTGCTTGCTCTTGATTTATTTTGTGCCTCCTTTAGCAAGGTGTGTCTTAAGGTATCGGAAAAGCCTAAGAAGTTTTTTGGGGGTGGGGGGGATTCTGGGACATTAGAAAAATTTTCCATATAAATTAATGGTAATGCCTCTTTGCTTTATGCCGTTTTTTGGCTTATGAAAATTTTCATAAGAACGCACTACTTTTGGATAGTGGGGAACCTGTACACCTTTTATACCTCACCCCAAGGCTTGCTTTCTCATTCTGTTCCCTATCGGTTCCTCCTTCGGGAACCCCAGGCTGCACTAGGGCCCCAAAATTACACAGCCCATCCTAGGAAGCAGGGAAACAGAAAAGAAGGGAAGAGATTAATCACTTTCAGAAAAGGTACCATGCCACCACAGCTTCTTTCTGGCAAGTTCTACAGGCTGGTAAAACAAGAGACCAAGTTACATGTTGAGAAAGTGAAAATTAGTTTGGCCTGAGAAACTGAAAATCCACCATGCCATTCATCAAGCTGGGAAAACAGACACAGAACACAGATAAAGCCAACTGCAAAGTTAGCAGAAAATTCTATTTCTCCCAAGGAAACACTGCCGCTGTAAAGTGTTCTAATGACACTCAGTAGCATGACTATTACTTTGTTAGTGAGAAATCTTGCTTTCTAAAAGTCATAGTTTATCAGAAAAATTACTTTTAAAATAATTTCAGTAATAACAAAATATCCTGCCCTTGCCTACAGGATCTAATTCACCTTGACACAGAGCAGCTGCTTGATATCCAACCCAGGGAGATTCAAGGTAGGGGTTTGGGCGTATGATATTCCACATCTATCTTAATTTGTAATTTTGAAGAAAAGGAGACCTTGTGTCCATTTCACCATCCAGACCTGATATTGCCCCTTTTAACACAGCCCTCCTTTAACTTATCAAAATACTGTTTCATATAAATTTCATCTAAATGCCACCCTTCCTCAAAACTGTATTGTAATTTTCCTTTCTTGGTGACCCACCCCATGGTTCCTCTGGTGTGTGACCTCCATCATGGTAATGAAGCAATAAAACCGACTTTGTCAACTACAACCTTACTCCTGTTGTCCTAAATATGACATTTGGAGGTTCTCTTGATATTTGGTCAAGACCTTCCCTACTAAGCATTGGCCTCCTTGACTCACTAATAATGTGCATATCTGAGACTCCTTGAATCTCAAGACATTGAAGGTCTCTTTGTCTTTAATTGTGTGGTTTTAGACTGAATTTAGATTCTGATATTGAAGGACCAACGATACAACAGTTTAATATTTGCTGCAATTTTTGGTTTCTTGATCAGACCTGAGTGTCCCCTGGTAAAATTTGGCTTTTAACACCATCTTCTGTTTGTCTATGAGAACTTTCTCCAGCCTTCTCTGGGTATGAGAAATTGGCTTTGGGAAAGATCTCTCCACATATTTGAGCCAGGTGGCTGCTGATTTCTCAGGTCAGCGAGTAGAAGCAGCCTAAACTTAGGGCTGAAGACTTAAAACACAAGTGATATTTTACCTCTGATCAACAGTCCAAAAATCTCTCATGGGCTTCTCTGCTAATAAGCTTGTGTTAGCACCTGGCATAACTTCACTGAGGATAAATTAGAATTAGAGTGGCCACTTGGGGAACTTTGACATGAACAAGGATGTTCATTCGAGAAATGCCTGAGGTAAAAAGGGAACAGAAACATTCAAGAGATTGTATAACTGGTCTAAAAGAAAGAGAGCACTGTGATTAATGTAGATTTCCCTTCTGTTTCCCTTCTATAGGGATTAATAAACACTGGCTTTTAATTGTATGGCTTGATAAAATTGTCAAGGGCTTGAGTTACTATTTAAACCTGTAATGACTTTCTCTTTTGTGCCTATGTATATATGAAAAAATTTCTCCTGCATATAAACTTTCTCGCTTCTCACAGAGAGAAGATAACCTTTTACACTGATAATTTCATATTTGTCTAAAACTACATTTCACTCAACTTTGTTGTTCTATCCCTCTGTTTTTCCCTCAATTGGGAAATTCTAAAAATCAATTTGATGCTCAGGAAAAAAAATCATTGTCATTATGTTGCACACTAAAAAGTCAAAAATATGTAAGAAAAAAGAAAATAAAAATTTGCATTATAAAATATAGACAAATGTATTTAATAACCTTCATTACTATAGCTATGAGAGATCTTAGTTTCACTATAAGAGCTTTTAAATAGGTGGAGCAAGATGGCGGAGGAGTAGGAGACCTGGATTCCGTCTGGTCTCAGGAATTCAGCTGGATAGGGATCAAACCATTCTGAACACCTACGAACTCAACAGGAGATCGAAGAGGAGAGTAGCAACAACTCTCTGAACAGAGAAGCGACCACTTACTGGAAGGTAGGACGTGCGGAGAAGTGAATCCGAGGCGATATTCGGGAGGATAGACGGCGGGGGAGGGGACCTCCGTCGGCCGATTCTGGTAAGTGCTAGAGCCGCGGAGCACAAAATCGGACCTTTGAGAAGTCGGCTCCGCTGAGGGACGTCGCTGCAGTGGCTAAGCGGGGGGTGGAATCCTCCCGGGACAGTGTGCTCTCAGGACCCTCGGGGTCACAGAAAGACCGGGGGTACCTGAGTGCGGCAGAGCTCCCAGGTATCGGAGCGGGGAAGCCGGCTGCAGAGACAGAGCCGAGGCGCGGGCTCTCAGCTCGGGGTTGCCATAAACTGTGATCCGCGGCCCAGACGGGCCACTGCTCCTCCAGCAGGGACCCAACAAGCGGCAGAGCCGGGGAGACTCCCCTTCCTTCCCGGGGAGGAGTGGCGCGGGAGCACACCGCAGGGACCTGCTGGGTTTGGAGACTCCACACGGGGTCGGGTGCCAGAGATAGAAACGCTCGGTCACAGGCCAGGTGAGCACGGAGTGCGGCCGGAGCCCGGGGAGATGGGAGTGACTGCTTTTCTCTGGGGGCGCACTGGGGAGCAGGGCCCCAAGTTCTCGGCTCCGCCGGGCTGAGATTGGGAGGCCACCATTTTCACCCTGGTCCTCCAAAGCTGTGCCGGAAGCTTGTGAGGAACATAAAGCTCCTGGGAGCAAACCCGAGGAGATTGCTTAGCCCGGACGACGATAAGGGCGGGGCAATTCCGCCTCCAGCAAAGACATTTGGGAACCATGGCAACAGGCCCCTCCCCCAGAAGATCAGCACCAACAGCCAGCAAGCCAAGACCAAGTTTACAAATCAAGGAGAACAGGAGAACTCCAGCGCTAGGGGAATACGACACATAGAATTCATGGCTTTTTTACCATGATTCATTTGTTTTTCAAAGTTAATTTTTTAACTTTTTTTTAAATTTTTCTTTTTCCCTTTTTCAACCAACACCTTATCAGTCTCTTTTAAAAAAAAAACGTTTTTTATTTTTCATTTTTAGAGTCATATTTTATCCCTTCATAGTAGTTACCCTTATTTTTGGTATATACATATAAGTTGTTCTCTCTTTTAAGTTTTGAGATACAGTTTCTTCTAACAGATCAAAATATACCCTAAATCACTAGTGTACGGCTTTGTTCTAACCTGCCTGATCACATTCTCTCCCTTTTTTTCTTTTCTTTTCTTTTTTTTTTAAATCTTCTTCTTTCTTTTTTCAAACAACTTCTTATCAATTCCTTTTATAAAATCTTTTATAATTCTCATCTTTACAGTCATCTTCCATCCCTTCATTGTATCAACCCTTATTTTGTACATATATGTCTTTCTTCCTTTAAAATTTTAGGAGGCACTTTCTTCTAACAGACCAAAATACGCCCAAAATCTAGTGTGTGGCACTAATCTATGCACTAGCCTGATCATATTTGATCATATTGTGTTTTTTTGTTCTGTTTTTGTTTGTTTTATCTTTATCTTTTTCTTTTCTTTTTTTTTTTCTCTTGTTTCTTTCTTTCCCTTTCTTTTCCCCTGTTTCAGGTCTTTTCTGATTTGTATAGAGTATATTTGCTGGGGACGTTGTTAACCTGTTAGCATTTTGTTCTCTCATTCATCTGTTCTCCTCTGGACAAAATGACAAGACAGAAAAAATCACCTCAGCAAAAAGAACAAGAGGTAGTACCATCTGCCAGGGACCTACTCAATATGGACATTAGTACGATGTGGGACCTAGAGTTCAGAATCATGACTTTAAAGATACTAGCTGGGCTTGAAAAAAGCACGGAAGTTATTAGAGAAACCCTTTCTGGAGAAATAAAAGAACTAAAATCTAACCAAGTCGAAATCAAAAAGGCTATTAATGAGGTGCAATCAAAAATGGGGGCACTAACTGCTAGGATAAATGAGGCAGAAGAGAGAATCAGCGATATAGAAGACCAAATGATGGAAAATAAAGAGGCTGAGAAAAAGAAAGATAAACAACTACAGGATCACAAGGGCAGAATTCGAGAGATAAGCGATTCGATAAGATGAAACAACATTAGAATAATTGGGATCCCAGAAGAAGAAGAAAGAGAGGGGCAGAAGGTATATTGGAGCAAATTATACCAGAGAACTTCCCTAATGTGGGGAAGGAAACAGGCATCAAAATCCAGGAGGCACAGAGAACCCCTCTCAAAATCAATAATAATAGGTCAACACCCCGACATCTAATAGTAAAACTTACGAGTCTCAGAGACAAAGAGAAAATCCTGAAAGCCGCTCGGGAGAAGAGATCTGTAACCTACAATGGTAGAAACATTAGATTGGCAACAGACCTATCCACAGAGACCTGGCAGGCCAGAAAGGACTGGCATGAGATCTTCAGAGCACTAAACGAGAAAAATATGCAGCCAAGAATACTATATCCAGCTAGGCTGTCATTGAAAATTGAAGGAGAGATAAAAAAGCTTCAAGGACAAACAAAAACTAAAGGAATTTGCAAACACGAAACCAGCCCTACAAGAAATATTGAAAGGGGTCCTCTAAGCAAAGAGAGAGCCTAAAAGCAGCATCGACCAGAAAGGAACTCAGACAATATACAGTAACAGTCACCTTACAGGCAATACAATGGCACTAAATTCATCTCTTTCAATAGTTACCCTGATTGTAAATGGGCTAAATGCCCCAATCAAAAGACAAAGGCTATCAGATTGGATTAAAAAACAAGACCCATCAATATGCTGTCTGCAAGAGACTCATTTTAGACCCAAAGACACCCCCACATTGAAAGTGAGGGGGTGGAAAACCATTTACCATGCTAATGGACACCAAAAGAAAGCTGGGGTGGCAATCCTTACATCAGACAAATTAGATTTTAAAACAAAGACTGTAATAAGAGATGAGGAAGGACACTATATCCTACTTAAAGGGTCTATCCACCAAGAAGATCTAACAATTGTAAATATCTATGCCCCTAACATGGGAGCAGCCAATTATATTATATAAGGCAATTAATAACAAAAGCAAAGAAACATATTGACAACAATACAATAATAGTGGGGGACTTTAACACCCCCCTGACTGAAATGGACAGATCATCTAAGCAAAAGATCAACAAGGAAATAAAGACTTTAAATGAAACACTGGACCAAAGGGACTTCACAGACATATTCAGAACATTCCATCCCAAAGCAACGGAATACACATTCTTCTCTAGTGCCCATGGAACATTCTCCAGAATTGATCACATCCTAGGTCACAAATCAGGTCTCAACCGGTAGGTATCAAAAGATTGGGATTATTCCCTGCATATTTTCAGACCACAATGCTTTGAAACTAGAACTCAGTCACAAGAGGGAAGTCAGAAGGAACTCAAATACATGGAGGCTAAAGAGCATCCTACTAAAGAATGAATGGGTCAACCAGGAAATTAAAGAAGAATTAAAAAAATTCATGGAAACCAGTGAAAATGAAAACACAACTGTTCAAAATCTTTGGAATACAGCAAAGGCAGTCCTGAGAGGAAAGTATATAGCAATACAAGCCTTTCTCGAGAAACAAGAAAGGTCTCAAATACACAACCTAACCCTAGACCTAAAGGAGCTAGAGAAAAAACAGCAAATAAAGCCTAAACCCAGCAGGAGAAGAGAAATAATAAAGATCAGAGCAGAAATCAATGAAATAGAAACCAAAAGAACAGTAGAACAGATCAATGAAACTAGGAGCTGGTTCTTTGAAAGAATTAACAAGATTGATAAACCCCTGGCCAGACTTATCAAAAAGAAAAGAGAAATGACCCAAATCAACAAAATCATGAATGAAAGAGGAGCGATCACAACACCAAAGAAATACAAACAATTATAAGAACATATTATGAGCAACTCTATGCCAGCAAATTAGATAACCTGGAAGAAATGGATGCATTCCTAGAGATGTATCAACTAACAAAATTGAACCAGGAAGAAATAGAAAACCTGAACAGACCTATAACCACTAAGGAAATTGAAGCAGTCATCAAAAATCTCCCAACAAACAAAAGCCCAGGGCCAGATAGCTTCCCAGGGGAATTCTATCAGACATTTCAAGAAGAATTAATACCTGTTCTCCTGAAACTGTTCCAAAAAATAGAAATGGAAGGAAAATTTCCAAACTCATTTTATGAGGCCACCATTACCTTGATCCCAAAACCAGACAAAGACCCCATCAAAAAGGAGAATTACAGACCAATATCCTTGATGAACATGGATGCAAAAATTCTCCCCAAAATACTAGCCAAAGGATCCAACAGTACATTAAAAGGATTATTCACCATGACCAAGTGGGATTTATCCCTGGGCTGCAAGGTTGGTTCAACATCCGCAAATCAATCACGTGATACAATACATTAACAAAAGAAAGAACAAGAATCATATGATCCCCTCAATAGATGCAGAAAAAGCATTTGACAAAGTACAGCATCCTTTCTTGATCAAAACTCTTCAGAGTATAGGGATAGGGGGTACATACCTCAATATCATAAAAGCCATATATGAAAAACCTACAGCGAATATCATTCTCAATGGGGAAAAGCTGAGAGCTTTACCCCTAAGGTCAGGAACATGGCAGGGATGTCCACTCTCACCACTGCTATTCAACATAGTATTAGAAGTCCTAGCCACAGCAATCAGACAACAAAAAGAAATCAAAGGCATCCAAATCGGCAAAGAGGAAGTCAAACTCTCACTCTTTGCAGATGATATGATACTGAATGTGGAAAACCCAAAAGACTCCACCCCAAAACTGCTAGAACTCATACAGGAATTCAGTCAAGTAGCAGGCTATAAAATCAATGCACAGAAATCAGTGGCATTCCTATACACCAACAACAAGACAGAAGAGAGACAAATCAAGGAGTCGATCCCATTTACAACTGCACCCAAAACCATAAGATACCTAGGAATAAATTTAACCAAAGAGGCAAAGGATCTGTACTCAGAAAACTATAAAATACTCATCAAAGAAATTGAAGACACAAAGAAATGGAAAAACGTTTCATGCTCATGGACTGGAAGAACAAATATTGTGAAGACGTCAATGCTACCTAGAGCAATCTACACATTCAATGCAATCCCCATCAAAATACCCTCCACTTTTTTCAAAGAAATGGAACAAATAATCCTAAAATTTGTATGGAATCAGAAGAGACCCCGAATAGCCAGAGGAATCTTGAAAAAGAAAAGCAAAGCTGGTGGCATCACAATTCCGGACTTCCAGCTCTATTACAAAGCTGTCATCATCAAGACAGTAAATGGTACTGGCACAAAAACAGACACATAGATCAATGGAACAGAATAGAGAGCCCAGAAATGGACCCTCAACTCTATGGTCTACTCATCTTTGACAAAGCAGGAAAGAATGTCCAATGGCAAAAAGACAGTCTCGTCAACAAACAGTGTTGGGAAAATTGGACAGCCACATGCAGAAGAATGAAACTGGACCATTTCCTTACACCACACACAAAAATAGACTCCAAATGGTTGAAAGACCTAAATGTAAGACAGAAGTCCATCCAAATCCTAAAGTAGAACACAGGTAGCAACCTCTTCGACCTCAGTCACAGCAACTTCTTCCTAGAAACATCACCAAAGGCAAGGGAAGCAAGGGCAAAAATGAATTATTGGGATTTCATCAAGATAAAAAGTTTCTGCACAGCAAAAGAAACAGTCCACAAAACCAAAAGACAACCGACAGAATGGGAGAAGATATTTGCAAATGACATATCAGATAAAGGGCTAGTCTCCAAAATCTATAAAGAACTTATCAAACTCAATACCCAAAGAACAAATAATCCAATCAAGAAATGGGCAGAAGACATGAACAGACATTTTTCCAAAGAAGACATGCAAACGGCCAACAGACCCATGAAAAAGTGCTCAACATCGCTCGGCATCAGGGAAATCCAAATCAAAACCTCAATGAGATACCACCTCACACCAGTCAGAATGGCTAAAATTAACAAGTCAGGAAACGACAGATGTTGGCGGGGATGCGGGGAAAGGGGACCCCTCCCACACTGTTGGTGGGAATGCAAGCTGGTGCAGCCACTCTGGAAAACAGTATGGAGGTTCCTCAAACAGTTGAAAATAGAGCTACCGTACGATCCAGCAATTGCACTACTGGGTATCTACCACAAAGATACAAATGTAGGGATCCGAAGGGGTACATGTACCCCAATGTTTATAGCAGCAATGTCCACAATAGCCAAACTGTGGAAAGAGCCAAGATGTCCATCGACAGATGAATGGATAAAGAAGCAGTCGTATATATACACAATGGAATATTATGCAGCCATCAAAAGGAATGAGATCTTGCCATTTGCAACGACATGGATGGAACTGGAGGGTGTTATGCTGAGTGAAATAAGTCAATCAGAGAAAGACATGTATCATATGACCTCATTGATATGAGGAATTCTTAATCTCAGGAAACAAACTGACGGTTGCTGGAGTGGTGGGGGGGTGGGAGGGATGGGGTGGCAGGTGAGAGACATTGGGGAGGGTATGTGCTATGGTGAGCGCTGGGAATTGTGCAAGACTGCTGAATCACAGATCTGTACCTCTGAAACAAATAATGCAATATATGTTAAGAACAAAAAAAAAAAAGAAGAAGAAGATAGCAGGAGGGGAAGAATGAAGGGGAATAAGTCGGAGGGGGAGACGAACCATGAGGGAGGATGGACTCTGAAAAACAAACTGAGGGTTCTAGAGGGGAGGAGGGTGGGGGGATGGGTTAGCCTGGTGATGGGTATTAAAGGGCACGTTCTGCGTGGAGCACTGGGTGTTATGCACAAACAATGAGTCACTACATCCAAAACTAATGATGTAATGTATGGTGATTAACATAACAATAAAAAAGAGCTTTTAAATATGAGTTTAAGATTATTTAAGTTTTATTTCACGAATACAAAGTTTACAAAGTATATTTTTAAATTGTCCTGTAATTTTCTCATAAATAAATTTTGGGCAAATTGGAATGGGTTAATCATACTGATTAAAGACAACTCTATGTCCATATTGCCTTGGTTTTATTATATAAAGCTATTGCTCTGGCTTTGCTACATAAAATTAATGCTGAGACAGTATTCTAGTTTATAAAAAACTAGGACTAAAATTTCAAGATTTAGGTGCGCCTGGGTGGCTCAGTCGATTAAGCATCTGCCTTCGGCTCAGGTCACGATCCCAGGGTCCTGGGGTCGAGCCCCAGGTCAGGAGCCTGCTTCTCCCTCTCCCTCTGTCTACCGCTCTGCCTACTTGTACACTCTCTCTCTCTCTGTCAAATAAATAAACAAAATCTTAATAAAAAAAAAACTTCAAGATTTAAACCTTCTAAATTTTGTATATTGGTTTTATGGGACAAAAAAAGAATCACTGTTGAAGCAAACTTTTTAAGATTACAAAATATAAAAGAGTGTTTAAGTGAAATCATAGGACAGATGTCTTGTAAAGGGTTGTGATCTTGTAAAATTCTTACAGTACTCCAAATCATAAGGATTTAATGTGTTAGCTAACATTGTAATTTCTAAATACTTAGTTAAAATGTTAAGACTTTAGAAAATGTTGTGTTACTTGATATATAACATTTGGATACCTGAACAGTTTCTAAGCTTTTAACTATATATGAAATATAACAGTTTTAATTTATCCTTATTCATATATAAGGATTGTAGATTAATAGAATTAAATTAACTACTAATTCTATTAATAAAATGTGTAAGTGCCTTTGGACAGTGTGTTTATTCTGCCTCCTGAAAGTGTAAAAGGTAATCTAAAATGTGTACTCCTAAAAATTTAGTCAGTCAGTTCTTGGTTTCTTACCTTTTATTTGTCCGTGTCTGGAGAAAACAAAATTTGGTTACCTTGATTATACAGTTAGAACTAAAAATGATTAAGCCTATATTTAGTATAATAATTACAGAAAATACGAATGTATATGTAAGAATGAATATGATTTATCTGTTAAGGAATTTTTATTTTATTAAATGATAATTCAATGTAATATATACATCTGTTTTTATATGCTAAGATAAATTATACACTAAGACTAAAATTAACTTTATTATATATACATGTTTATGTATGCCTACATATACATATAAAGACACATTAATAAATTTTAATTCTATAAATGACAAAAAGACAGCTTCAGGGATATATTCCACATCAATGGATTTGTTCACAGAAAAAGGCTTCTAAGTTTCTTACTGCAAATTGTAACATAGACAGTACACAAAAAGAATAGAATTAGGGTTTTCTTTCCATAAAATGACCCAAGTTTTTTTGTGTCTAGATAACAGTTTTCTTTTGAGTCACCAAAATATTCTGTTAACTCTCTGTCCTGTCATTCTCTTGAATAACACAAATTTCCTCATTTTTTTGTTACTAGATGAGACAGCGGAGAAGGACTCGGTGAGAAGGACCTTACCAGGTACTGTGAACAGCTAAACACAACAGTAAACTCGTGCCTCCCAAGTCAAAAGACATAAGCCACATGGACCTACTGGGAGGCTGTCCTGAGACCTCAAACAGCACCATCTGAGGAAACAAAACAGATGAGGGCAGGAAGTTGCCCCTTCCACCCAAGACCATTGGGACCATGCTGGTAACCACAGGAAGTGTCACCTTCCCTCAAGACCCACCAGACAAGACCACCAGAGCTACCATGGTGGTGCTTTAATCTGCATGTGCTTTTGCTCTTTTTTCCCCCTTCCTGTAAAGTTAAGGTTTAAACTGTTGACACTCTTTACCTATTAACCATGATATCTCCAAGGTTTTTATCTTTCATGCTGTTGTGTGTTTGTGTGTGGGTATTTTGCCGTAGTCATTCCTCAGTATGAGTCCAGTGCGAGGCTGCAGTTTGCTTACCATTTGGCTACAACATGCAATTACACTGTCTGCTGGCTTTGTACGTACTTGCCTTTGGGCGCCATCCAACTTCCTTTGCTATCAATGTCATGGAATTGATCAAAGTATTTCCTAGGTGTTAAGACTCAACCAAGAAGTGATCTGGGGATGAAAAATAGTATGATGGGTCAAACAACCAGAATTCTAAAACGTGTCACATCACACATAGAAAGGAAGTCTGGGTTCCTAAACAAAAAATGCTCAGAAACCTTTTGTGAAAAAAAACCTTTTCCACCCAAATTTTCACAAAAGGAAAGCCAGTGATGATGGTAAAATGAGTGACAAAGAGGTGTTTTGAGAAAATGGGACACAATGAGAGGAAAAGAGACGGGAAGAGTTCACTGAGGGAAGAGGGGTCCCAAAGGGTACGCAGGCAAAGAAGCAACTGAGGTGACTATGCCTCTGGAGAGTGCACAGAGAATGTGGAAGGCAGTGTTACGGAGGCTGCAGACGGTCTGGAACTTGGGCGTCTGTAGAATCCAGTTAGAAGGTGGAAACCAGAGGTACAGGGGCTGAGGGGTCCGTTCTAGGCCTTCTGAAGGTCATTGAGAGGCTAAAGGCAGAGACCGAGCTAAGCCCCTCAGAGGAGTGGTGGGGAGCCATGGGCTCTAAGGGAGCAGCATCTTCCACAGGCTCCCTACATAGCAGGACGTCATCTTCCAAGGCCACTAAATCACAAAACTCACAGTGGGGATCCTGACAAAACTGTTGCCACAAACTTCCTGTAACGGGGGGTTTGTCCACGTGGCTGCAGAAGACAAGAGGAGTAAGCTAAAGTCAGTGAGCTGGGACGGGGGCCTGGCAGAGCTAGAAACACACTGTGTTCCCCCACTTCCCAGACTTCACAATGCTTCCCTCATTCCTCACACCAAGGCTTTCTTTCACATTCCCTTCCCTACAGGCTTCCGAGCCAACGTCAACCCCAGGCTGCACTGGGCCCTGCCACTGCACAAGTCATTCTAGGAAGAGGGACACAGGAGAGGGGAGAGAGAGATCTCTCCTGTTCTCTGGAAAAGCTTGTCCTCTGCTCCCATCCGATTCTTCCAGTCATCCTCTCCAATCTGAGAATCCAAGAGCTTGGGTTACTTGTGGTGAAGAGAGGAGCAAAGTGATATTTTAGGAGGTTTTGTGGAATGATCCTTTGGGGCAGGCTCTTGAAAGACTAAGACTCTGAAAGGAACAAAATTAGTACACAAGATAAAATAGCCCATGACAAGAATGGGAAGGCCTTTCCCAGACATTCTCTCATGAGATCCTCACAACAACCCTGTGAGGTACGGAGACTAGGTGACACCTCAGAGGAGGAAACTGAACCTTGGGGAAGTCAGACAGCTTGTCCAAAATCAGGACCCGGGAGTTCTTCCCCCAACACAAACAGTGGTTCCAATAGATCTACACGGCCCCCCTCTAAGAGCTCTGTTCTCTAATAGGGACTTGCTCTAGGAACTGCCATTCTCAGAGGTTGTGGACCTGTGTCCTCAGGGATAGGTAAGATTAAGGTTAAACCTTGGGCATCCCACAGTTGACCCGACAAAACCTTGCCTTTTAGTGCTACACCTTTGTTCCTCTTTTTGACTCCGCACTGATCTTAAGAGACTAGAGTGAGTGGCTAGGACCAAATTCTCACTCTCTTCTCTCTAGGCTAGCTGCACACGTTCATTATTCATTATTCACGGATAATCCGATTTTCTATATTGAATTAATAGAGCTCTGGGATCCATCTCTGTTATTCACTTGAAAGTGGGTAAAATATTGCCACTTTTCCTTCTGCAAAAATTTCAAGAAGGGTTTTCTGTATGTCATGCTCCATTGATTTTTCAGTCCTTATCCTCTTCAGATGAAAGACACAAATTTCCCAGGATGGCAAGCTCATGTGTACTCCTTCACATAGGACTTGACCTTGATGACAGAACTTGGGCTCCAGCATCTGATTTGAGGCTTCCAAAGGCTAGTAGCATTGTTCTTCATATCAGCCCTAACACAAAGGGAAACTTGGCCCAGAGATAGATGAGAGTTGGGATCATGACTGATGAATGGAGTTGAGGGACTCTGTCCTCCTACAGGTATCCTGAATCCTTTTAATGATCCAATCTATGGCCAGTAACTCACTGTTGTCAGGGTTCTATCATGGAGCCCTCTACCACACCCAGAAAGAGGGTCTGTGAGCTTTGAATATAAACCCTAGTTCCCACCCCTACCCCTGCCCCGTGCCCCTCAGTGAATTCTAGTCTTTCCTGAGAGTTTCCATCTCCGGTGGCTCTCTGTAGCAACATAATTGATCTAGGAAAGTAGGAAGAGGAAAAGGTTCATCTCTGCTGGGGGCTGGCCCTAAGGTTCCTTTGCCAAATTGATGTGTCTGTTTTTCCCTAAATGTTGGTAAATTTTGATGCCTCTGTAAATAGAGGAACAGAAAAAGGAACCCCATACTCACAGAAAATATAAAATGGAACTAGTGCCCCAAAGCTCCCTGAGAAGCAACTGAAAGCAGTTTATCTGAAGTGCACAGAAGTCTCAACTGACACTGAGAAATATGCACTGTAGACTAAAGTTCTAGGGCCCCATCATGGGAGTTAGGGGACAGTGACAGTGTTTTTGAGGTGGGAGAGGGCCCTTAAAGAGGAAGGTGAGCCCACAGTCCCTCCCCACAGCATCCAGACTAGTAGATCCCTTCACCCTTCCCGGGGCCTTCTAGATCCTTCTATCCTTCTCTGGGCCTTAGTATTTTTCCAATTCCATCCTTTCTTTGTATCCTAGATAACACTTATGCCTCCTACAACCTAGATATTAGCTGGGTCGTCCCCGTTGGTCACCTCAGCTTCGATCCTACCAATTATATAGCCTTTGAAGATCTCAAGTTCTTTCAGGAGTTTTTGCTAATTCCCAGGGATTTAAATTCTCAGGATTTTCTGTTCTCACCTCCAGATTCCCACCCAGCATTAATCCAAACATAGGAAACGACCCTGCCTTCATGTTTACCTATCCACTTTCACATAAAAGCATTAGTGAGCAATGTAGCCTTTACAAAATGATGATGAAGAGGACTGGGGTAGACCTCACCCCTGGCAAACAACTTTAAAATCCCCACCTACTGAATTAAACATTGACTTATTTCCTTACCTGAAGCAGTCTTAGCCTGGAACACCCAGTCCTTTCTCACCCAAATGATGAGGCTTTGCCAGAACTGGCAGCAAAAACAAGTAGGAAGGGTAGATCCTCAGTTAATATGGCTACTGGGATATTGTTGCTTTTAGGTCCTTTCAGTGACCAGAGAAAGTAAAAATATCTAAACCTTGAGTTCATATTAATATATCAAATTTAACACAGGGTTTTTACTTCAATTTTTATATGTATCTCCTTTCACAATGAAAAGTTTGGATCTTAACATGAACATTCTCATTTGTCCTTTCAGAACATATAAAATTATATATTTCAAAATTATAACATAAATATTATTCTTAATAAAACTATGAAGTGAAGATTGAAATTATTTGCAATTCTTTTTTCCTTAGAATATACTTTACCAAGAATGTATACCAGAAGAATATCTTCTAGCGTCACTAGAAATAATTCTTTTCTCTGTGTAGTTATGTAACCAATTTGATAAAGAGTTAAGGTTAATAATTTCAATTTATTTTCAATTTTAGGGTTAGCTCTATTTTCCCTGCTGATTTTAGTCTTCAGAAAAAAACCAAAACATCTACATAGTTCAAAAGTCAAAAGTAAATTATACTTAAGAGAAGTCTCACTTCCAACCCTTTCCTTTGATTCATCAACAAAAACAGAGATGATATAGCCTGGCTTTTATTTCTTTCCTCAAGATGTAGAAGGAATGTGAAGAACAGGAAAGAGCAGAAACTAGAAAGACTATGGTTCAAATCCACTACTGTTTGAAGTTGGGCATTTACTAGATCTTTTGAGACTTGATTTCTTCACATGAAAATGGGAATAATGCCCATTTCCTAAAAATAATCTACAAACTAAATGAGATAACATGTGAAATGCCTGGTCCATGGTACTCAAAATATGAGAGCTATTCAGTAGAAAAAGATTAGCAGGACTTTGAAATTTCAGACCAACTTGTCACCCTATTTTGGTGTCCTTTAAAAATCCATTATGTATAATGTAGAAATAATAATGTAAATAATGTATGCTAATAGTCTGGGACAGAGCTCAGAAGATCTAAACAAAAATCTGTATTTGAAGAGATATAAAAGTAAACATTTTACCTATTTGAACAAAAAAAAACCCGGACTTGTCTGGATGGCAGTGATGAAGTAGACTACCAAGAAAAGGCATATAAAGGAAACTCAGACTATGTTAGGGACTTAATGTTTGTGGCCCTCTCAAAATTTATGTCAAAACACCCCCCCACCACCACCACCACGTGATAATATGACATGCATAGGATTAGATGAGGTCATAAGGGTAGAGCCCTCATCCTAACCCTAACCCTTTCCAGAGTCACAAGACAACTTACTTCCGATCTCTCTTTTCCTCCATGTGAGGACACAGCTAGAAAACCACAGTCTATGAAACAGGAAGCAGGCTCTGGCCAGGCACCCAATCTGGTAGTGCCTTGATCTTAGACTTCCCAGCCTCTAGAACCGTGAGAAATAAATGTTGTGTAAGCCACCCAGCCTATGGTATTTGTGTTACAGCAGCCAAAATAGACGAAGACTTTTTGAAATAAGAATGCAGAAGCAGAACAAACCTCTGTGATAACACTACATGAAAGTGGGATAAAATTCTTAGAAAATGAAAAACTCAGATTGAGTCCAAACATGAAACCATACTATATACCGTCTATAAACTACATGACTAAGGTAGAGACTCAGAAAAATTAGAAAAGCCAACAGAACGGATAAAACAATAAAATAATAAAGGTAGCTAAGTAAAAAAGTATATTTATAAAATCACGAGTTTCTCAAATTCTACTTAGGAACTTGAGGGAGAGAAAATTTGTTTTAGGTGAGGAAGATACACATTATTTTAGGATGGAAAGATACAACATAAAGACGTCAGTTTTCTCTAAATCTATAAATCACTACAATTATAATGAAAACACCATGATTTATGGTGATGTGGGTCAAATATTACTAAAATTAATATAAAAAGAAGAAAAAATAGGAGCATGGTCAGAGATATTCTGAAAAATAATAGTAATGAGGGGGGCAAGGGTCCCAAAGGTACTAAAATATTTTAATAAAGGTACTGTAAATAAAAAATGGTATTGGCACAGAAATATACAGGAATCTGGGCATGAATAGTCCATAAATTTTCCCAACTGTGTACAGAAATTTAGCTTCTTGTAAAGATAGCATGTCAAATCAGGGAGAAAAGATGGGGTATTCAACAAAGTTGGGGCAATTGCCTAGGTGTTTGGGAGGAAAAACTGGCTATAACTTGCTCCCTAAATAAACATTTTTTAAAGGATTTTATTTATTTATTTATTTATTTATTTATTTATTTATTATTTATTTATTTATTTATTTAAGACAGTGAGCGAGCAGGGGAGGGGCAGAGGGAGAGAGAGAATCTCAAACAGACTCTTTCCTGCCACATCTTAATCCTAGCCCTCTGGTATTCATGATCCTGAATTTATTGCTAACCATGAGCTGTTTCCCAGCTACTTTATTATAACATGACCCTTTGAAATAGTTATCCTCATTTACAGGTGTGGAAATAGAGGCCATGAGGGTTATCCTCCACAGTGATTCTCAAGGGTTATAATCAGTGTTATGGATACTATGAATTGGCTCATTCCACCTCCCTTCCATCTTCCTTCCAGAGCTGCACTAATCAATACCCTAGCTACCAGACACATGTGACCCTTCAAAATTAAATTTAAATAACTAAAATAAAATTTTAAGTTTACTTCCACAATTGCCACATTTCAAGTATTCAATGGCCACATTTGGCAACTGTACTAGGCAGTGCAGATAAAGAACACTTCTCTCATCACAGAAAGTTCTACTGGACTATGTAGATCTAGAATGCCTTCCTGTATGGGAGGTCAGAAAGCAAGAACTACGCTTTCCACACCCCTTTGCAGGTTCTGGATGCAAATTTTGTTTACCAATTCAATATGCTTATAGGAGTTCGGTGAGGCAAAAACAAGATAAACATGGCGCACCTGGCTGGCTCAGTCGGTAGAGCATGAGACTCTTGGCCGATCTCAGGGCTGTGAGTTCAAGCCCCACATTGGGCAAAGAGCTTATTCTTAAAAGAAACAAAAAGATAAACACAACCATGAGGATGTTCAAGCTTTTCTGCAGCAGCACACTAGCGTCTGTTGAGCTTTCTACGTGTCAAAGGCAGCTGTGGCATTGGCCTTGGCCTTGCCAGCAATGTCGGCAGCTTTGTGATTCCCGCTGCCTTATCCCAGCTCAAAGCTACAGTGATAGGTTCTTGAACTCAATAGTTCTTAAGGATTAAGCTTAAGCTTTCCAGGTGCGTCATTTCTGTAGTGTTCTATATGCCTCGAGGCCCAGAACCAGAACCAGTTCCCCCAACACTCATCACTATTCTGGTAAGCAAAATTTGGTAAGATTTAATGTATTAAAATCTCTTCCTGCATAAATATTCAGAAAGGCTACCAAATTTTGATTGATGTGGAAGAAAGCAGATTGACAACATAGTTCTTGTGTTTCCAGATCATTCCTTTGCTTTCCAAACTCCATACATGCAACCTAGTCTTCTAGCAATTGAACTGGGTAGCTATGCACTTGATTGCCTTTTGAAATTGTTTCCCCATTTCACTCGCCTTTAAAATATGACTTATGCCTTTCCAGATGAAACCTAATCCGTTTGTAAGAATGAAATGTGGTCAACAAGATGACCTAATTCCTTGACCTGACCCAAGCACGCCTGTAGACTACAACAGCACTGTAGTAAAATACACAGAACAGAAAGCAAATTTTTCTAAGTCCACCATACTGAATGGCATAGATTTTCTTAGATAACAAGCATGTTAGTGTAAATTAGTTCAATCAGCTTGCTTTCTTATTTATTCCTTTGTGAAATGAGCCAGACTGAGGAGTTGGGGAATTTGGTTAAAATGTAGGGGAGGTGGCAATTTGTAGGGAAGGCAGTCCAGAAGCATAGGGCAGAGTGGGCATGAGGCATCTGGTCACTGGAGAATCATCATCTCTATCGTGATTCTCTTTCCTTGCTCGCTAGACCCAGAATTCAGACTGAGTTATAAAGATGTCTGGGAGCTAGCCTGGGTATGTGTCACCATGAATCACATTGATTCTAGGGAAAAACATGGTCTCGGTTCCAAACAACAGGAATGTAAGTGAATTGTCAGATCACTATTATAAATTGGGTACGGCCTGTACCAGCTCCTTGCTAGCCTCTACCTGCATGAAACAACCAAGCCCATTCTACTTATGAACTTAAGACTTTAAAACCACCAAAGCATTTTCAGAAACACATTCTGGCTTACTGGGAGGGGCAGCATGCCACAGAGCAAAGCTCTTGGGCCCTGGAGTCACAGTGACCCAAGTTAAGTCATCTTCCCGTCATATATTAACTGTATGATCTTGGGCGAGTGACCTTTTTGAGTCTGTGTTCTCAGCTATAAAATGGGGGAGGGACCCTATTCACAGGATTTTTACGAGAGTTATATGAGACAGCTGATTTGCTTACTTAGGGAAACTGTCAGAAAAGGAAAAGTGATGGACAATAGCTTTACAGAGAAATTCCATGCCCAGTCCAGTAATTTTCCAAAAGGGTGGGACTTTTACCAGCTCTGGCCTGGAGTCCTGCCAGTTTTGCTCAAAATATCACCCATTTCCTATTGTGCTCTCCCCAATAAAGTCAGAGTAAAGGATAAACTTCTACATCCAAAAGATCCCCAAAATATAGTAGTTTAAAGGAGAAGGGAGAGTTCTGTCACTAAGGGCCCTGAGAGGTCCAGGTTGGTGAGTGGTTTTTCTCCATGTGGCCATTCAGGAATCCAGGTTCCCTCCATCCTATTGCTCTGCCATCACCCATCAAGGGCATCATCCCTGTCTGAATGGACAAGGTTAAGTCACAGGCACATTCACATTCCAGCTCAAGGGAAGAGGAGAGGGAGAGCTGCGGTGGGACACCAGTTTGTAAGTTGAAGATGACCCACGTAACACTTCCATTCACGCCTCATGGGCCTGAACTTAGTCACATGGCCACACTTAACTGCAAGAGAGGCTGGAATGCAATCTCCAACGTCAAACCGCGTGCCTGGCTACAAATCCTAGCAAAGCAGAGGAATGTCTTGCTTGACAACTATCATTCTCTGCCACAGCCTTCCTCCTGCTTTACTCTTCTTCAACAACACTTGGCTTATTCTTGGTCTAGCTGTGGAGCCTTTGCCATTTACTAAATTGGGCCTTGCTTGGGGGAAGCTTCCTCAAGACCATCAGTCCCTTCGGTAAGATAATTGGCCATTTGGGCTCTCTACCTCTGATGAAAAGCTAAGGCCCAAAAACGGAGCCCTGGGAGCTCAGTTCAGGGCCAGGGCTCTTCCCAAAGCACTACCCAGCTGTTTTCTGAAGGTATGATTTTGATGTGAGGGGCCTTTTCCCCCCAGGAGGGTGAGAGATACTGGCTTGGCTGTTACTGGAGATGACTCATTCCTGCTCTTTGTAGAGAGAGCAAAATCACATTGTTTCTGCAAAAAGTATGCTCCTGTGGCACCCACAGACAGGTCTGTTTCTCTTTAAGTAATTCTCAAAGGATTAAAAAGTACACAGTGCGAAGGCTTCGGATGTGCCGAGCTGCACGTAGCTCAAGGAGATGCTCCGATGGTGTGGAGAGAGCACAGGACCAAACGCCAGGATCTCACAATGGTCTCAGCTCCTCCACTCACCAGCTATGTGTCCTTGGCCAAGTTGCTTCCCAACCCTGGGCCTCTGTTTTCTCATCTAAAAATATTTGACCAGATCATTTCTAGGTTCTTTGCTCCAATCCCCAGTTGTCCATGACCTTTTCTTGTCTGTTTCTTGTTTGGAACACCTCAGCAGTAACTAAAGGGAAAAGATACCTCTTTCCTTCTCATGAATTTATCCTACACCCATTACCTGAGGTGGAAAAATCCAAGGTCTCCAAAGAGACTCACCCTGTGTACTTCCTAGGTACAAGGACCTATGGTTGGCCTTTTGTTGGGGCCAATCCCAGCCAGATGTCAAAAGAATGTGAACATAGTGTGGACTATTGTCCCTACAATCCAAGTCTGCAGAGAGACTGAGATAGACAGCAGACGCTGAAAGAAATGAAAAATGTATGCAATGGTTGCAATATTTTTTACCTTTGTAATCAAACACAGGCATTAGGAGGGATTTCATATTCATGAATGGGATGCCACATGTCCTAGTTTGTTCTTACCCCCAGTGGCCTCTGTCTTCTGGCTACCTGCTAGGCAAAAATCATTTGGGAACCAGGTGCTTTCTTATTCTCCACTTCTGTTTCTCCCTCTCACACTTAGCTTCATCTATATTGGCAAAATGAAGTCAAGAATCCAGACTGTTAACCAGATAATTCAACCAAAATTGTCCTAGCGGGAATTTTATTTATGTCTCTTGGAAGTGAAAGTAGGAGCTTACTTTTTCACCTAAATTACCCTGATAACCACCTCTGTTGGCAAACCCATGACCAGGCGAGTTTTGCTGCAACAGAGTCTGTTTATACTCCTAACACCAGGAGCGTTGTTATTTATCTCTAGGAACCTCAGCGTCCTTCTCTCTGTAAAATCAGAATCACAATTCCTACATTGTCAGGTTGTTGATGAGATTGAATAAGACTATAAGTATAAGGACTGCTGCAGCAGATATTCTGTACATATTTAAAAACACATACATTTGCGCATATGTACAAAACACACTGTACATTGATCGGAACATTTACATCGCTCTTTACAATTTATGAAATATTTACCTACATTTTCTCTTCAATCTTCAGAAAAGCACTGGGAAGAAAGAACAGGTAGCCACCATTTTACAAATTAAAGAGCCAGAGGTTAAATGAGGTTAAATGGCTTCCCCAGGACCACGCAGTTGGTCTGAGTTGATCTACGTAACCCCTAACCTCTCCACTGCCTCCCCACTGATACCCCATACTCCACACAGCTGGCTAAGGTATTGGTTCTCAAACTTGGCTGCACACTGGAACCACCTGGAAAACTTAAAAATTAATGCTAATACCTGATCTCACCTGCAGAGATTTTGATTTAATTAGCCTAAAGTGTAACCTGGGCATGTGGATAGATTTTTTTTCTCAGTCTATCTTTTCATTTTCAATGAATTTTTTTTATTGGGAGATAATTGTAGATTCATGTGCAGTTGTGAGAAATAATATAGATCGATCCCATATGTCTTTTAGCCAATTTCCCCCAATAGTAACACTTTGCAAAACTGCAGTATAATACCCTAACCATAATACGGCAATTCATATAGTCAAGATGCAGAACAGCTTCAACACCACAGGGATCTCTTGAATTTTCTTTTTATAGCCACAGCCAACTCCCATTACCCATCCAAACCTAACCACTGGTAATCACTAATCTGTTTTCCACTTCTTTCATTTTGTCATTTCAAGAATGTTGTATAAATGAAATCATGCAGTCCGTGACAGTTTAGGATTGGCTTTTTTCACTCAGCAAAACTCCCCGGAGATTCATCCAAGTTCTTTCATGTTTTAATAGTTCTTTTTTTTTTAATTGCTGAGTAGTACTCAGTGGTATAGATGTGCCAGTCTACTCAACCACTGAAAGACGTCTGAGTTGTCTCCAGTTTCCATTATGAATAGAGCTGTCATGAACATTTGTGTACGGGTTTTTGTATGAAGATGAGTTTTGATATCTCTGAGATCAATGCCAAAGTACAATTGCTGGGCAGTATGGCAGTTGCATGTTTAGTTTTATAAGAACCTGCCCAACTATTTTTTAGAGTGACTGTCCTGTTTTACATTCCCATCAGCAACACATGAGTGATCAAGTTTTTGACACAATTTTTTCTTAAAAGTCAATCTGATAGATGTGTGATAATTCTTCTTGTGGTTTTAATTTGCATTTATTTCCCTAATGGCTAGTGACTCACCCTAGTGAACATCTTTTCATGTGCTTAACTACCAACTGCGTATCATTTTTAGTGAAATGTCTGTTCATGTCTTATGTCCATGTTTTTATTGGATTGTTTGTTTCTAATTGTTCAGTTTTGAGAATTCTTTATATATTCTAGATACTAGTCCTTTGCTAGACATACGGTTTGCAAATATTTTCTCCTGGCTTATAAATTGTCTTTTGTTTTATTTTTTTAACTAACAGATTATTTTCTTAACTAAATTATTTTTAAACAGGTTTAGATTTACAGAAAAATGAGCAGGTAGCACAGAAAGTTTCCATATGCCACCCCTGTCCACTCATACATTTCCCCTATTATTACATTTTGCATTAGTGTGGCAAATTTCTCATAATTAATGAGCCAATACTGACACATTAGTATTAACTGAAGTCCATAGTGTTTATCATTGAATAATATTCCATTACATAGATGTACCACTATTTACCCATTAATCTATCTAAGGACATCTCCGTTCCCTCCAGTTTTGGGCAATTATGAATAAAGCTGCTGTAAGTATTTGTATATAGGTTTTTCTGTGGGTGTAAATTCTCAATTCAATTGGGTAAATATCCAGGAGTGTAATTGTTAGATCATATGATAAGAATATGTTTATCTTGGTTAAAAACAAAAAACAAAAAACCCTGCCAAATGGCTTTTCAAAGTGGATGCACCATTTTGTATCTTTTATATAAGGTTGCATATCTTTTCATATGCTTATTTGCCATCTGTATATCTTCTCTGGTGAAGTGTTCAGATCTTTTGCCCGTTTTTAATTGGGTTATTATTGCTGTGTTTTAAGAGTTTTTCCAATACAAATCCTTTATCGGATATGTGTTTTGCAAATATTTTCTTCCATTCTGAGTCTTGTCTTTTAATTCTCTTAACAGTTTCTTTCACAGAGCAGAAGTTTTTCATTGTTATACAGTCTAAGTTATCAATTCAATGGTTTCTCTCATGGACTGTGTTGGTGTCGTACCTGAAATTCCATCACCAAGCCAATGGTCACCTAGCTTTTCTCCTATGTTGTCTTTTAGAAGTTCTACGTTGTAAGTTTGTGTTCTGCATTTAGGTCTATGATCCATTTTGAGTTAAATTTTATGGAAGGTTAAGTCTGTGTCTAGATTGTTTTTTTTGCAAAAAAATTTCCAATTGTTCTACCTCCATTTACTAAAAAGATTATCCTTTCTCTATCGAATTGCTTGTACTCTTTTGCCAACAACTGACTATATATTTGTATGGATCTATTTTGGAGCTCTCTGTATTGTTTTCATTGATCTATTTGTCTATTCTTTCACCAAGACCACACTGTCTTGATTACTGTAGCTTTACAGTAAGTCTCTAAGTCAGATAGTGTCAGTCTTCAAACTGTCTTTCTTCTTCCTTGCTGTTGTGGTGGCTATTTTGGGTCTTTTGTTTTTCCATATAAACTTTAGAATCAGTTTGGCAATATCCACAAATCACTTGCCATAAGGGGAGGTGGAAGATTAGCTCCTCACCTGGCCCCATTTAATAGCAGAGGAGAAGGGGGTGGGAGGTAAGTGCCAGAGGTAGCCCTACCTCTCACCACTTCATTCCACCTCACTGCTGCTGGGTGGGGATGAAGTTACAGCTTCACACTGGATCCTGACACTCCTCCACTGGGGGAGTCTGAGCATGGCACTCAACTTCCATGGAGCAGAGGGTGAGGTGAGAGACCAACTCCTTATTCAGGCCCCCTTGAAACCCAGTCTAAGTGTGTCTTCTTAGATTCTGTTGTCTATTTGGCATCCGTTCATCACAGGGCCAATTATATTAACTATATTTTCTTTAGAGAGCCTGCAGAGCTTTGGAAAGGAAGAACAACAAAAACTCAAGAAAGAGAAATTAAGGAGTCTAGGAACAATAAATGCAGCATACCTTTCACCGGGCATCTGCTTCATGTCAGACACAAGCCTCCACCAGAACACAAAGATGGAAAAGACAGAGTCTGTCCTTTCCACCAAGTTGTACAGACCAAAAGAAAAAAAAAGCCAAGGCAGACCTGCAAAGCCACAGCAGTGCAAAGGGGTGCAGGGAGGAAGCACCCTGCTCCAGCATGTCAGGGAATGCCTTCCAGAGAAGCAGACATGGGGCTGTTCCTTGGAGGAAGACCGGGGCTTAAACAGGTAACAAGAAACGTTATGACCCAAAGGAGCAGCATCTCAGACACCCAGCATCTTCGGCTTGCCCCACACTATGCCACAGCTTCTGACTGACTTCTGAACATTTACACTGTGCTTAGTATGTGCCCGGCACGCTTCTGAGCAGCTTCTTTACCAGGAGTGTCTATCAGAATCACCTGGGGGAACTTCTCGTTGCAGATTCCAAGGTGCCTCCCAGATCTACGGATTCAATCTAGGAGGATGGTCCACACCAGTTTTGTTATTTGGTTTTTGGAACTAGCTCCCTAGCCAATTCTGCTGCCCACCATTTCTCTCCCACTCTCCTGCTCCCACCTTTAAACAAACTCTCTGTGGTGGTGGGCGTGGGGGACCCAGATTTGTAACACCTGCTGATTTCTGGGGGGTCAACACGCCCACCAGGCCCAATTCAAGCCACCAACACAAATTGACAATTTAGGGGCACCTGGGTGGCTCAGTCGTCAAGCATCTGCCTTCAGCTCAGGTCATGATCGGGCTCCCTGCTCCGCGGGAAGCCTGCTTCTCCCTCTCCCACTCCCCCAGCTTGTGTTCCTTATCTCGCTGTGTCTCTCTCTGTCAAATAAATAAAATCTTTAAAAAAAATTAACAATTTGACTTGCAAAATTCCTGAATAGTTAACAATGGACTCTCACAGGCCATCTTAAGAGCCAGCTCCAACATAACCAATGGCCCACACTTCCTCTCCCCACTGGTTAAGAAACACTACATTCCAGGAAAATAGAGCAGTTCATGACCTGCTCTAACGTCAAGTAGAACACCATTAATAGTTTGTATTGTAATAAAGTTAATTGCTGGGGCACCCTGGTGGCTCAGTGGGTTAAGCCTCTGCCTTCGGCTCAGATCATGATCCCAGAGTCCTGGGATCGAGTCCCATGCATCGGGCTCCCTGCTCAGCGGGGAGTCTGCTTCTCCCTCTCCCTCTGCAGCTCCCCCTGCCTGTGTTCTGTCTGTCAAATAAATAAATAAAATCTTCTAAAAAAAACCTTATGCAAAAAACTCTTAGAGCAAACTTAGTAATAACCACTAGGGGAAAAGAGATCAGGCTGCCCAGACAGGCCCAGTGAGGATGACAGGCCACTCCTTGTGTCTAAAGAGTAGAATTTCACCACGTGATGTTACCCTGGTACTTGCTTATTTATGTCTCTGGCAATCTCAGGCAACAGAAGTCTCTCCCTCACTAAAAGATCGGCATTCTTAACTTTTGCACCTCAAGTTGATTATGAAATTACTTCGTATTTGTTGTTCATTTGTGTATATGAAGAGCAGGTCATGAACAGTTTTTATGTCATTTTTCTTGGTTAAAGAAATCGATAATTTGCAGGAAGTTTAGGAGACAAGGCAAGGAGGCATTTTGGAATCATAGTACCTTGATTTAGCACAAGATTGATTTACCAGGCAGGTGAACTTGGACAAGATTTTGTAACCTCTCCAGGCCCTATGGGGGGAAATACTTGTAACTTCTACCTTGCAGGCTGGTAAGTTAACCTGGGTCGATAGTCATGTCCTGCTCTGGGCTTGCAGGAAGCTAAGATAAGGAAGTCGGAAGTTCCTGCCCTTAAGGAGCTCCACCTTTAACCTCAGGGACAAATATCTACGCCAGAGAATATAGGACACTGGCCAGTAGACACTCTTAGGTTTCTGCATTTCAACATTGTGTGTTACCTGACACTCTCTAAAATCTTGAAAGTCTTCATGTCTAGTAGCCCATTTGTTGGAAAATAAATGAAGTGTTGGTCTTAAAATTTCAGTTCTAAGAGCCCTCTCCAACCCCAGCCCCTCCTCCCCGCAAACTGCCCTGGAGGAATACCACTACCGAGAAGGACACTGAAGCAAAATGTTCCATCCCAAAGTGGCAAATGCGCAGGCTGAGTGCTTCGGCTCTCGGAAACAGAGGCCGCCGGTAGAGGGCGCTCCGGGCCCGGTCGCATTGTGAGCTCTCTTTACCATGGGGCGCCCGGTGTCTGAGTTCGGTGCTCCCCGCTGGCTCTGCTTCAGGTTGGCTTCCTTCCTGGTAACAAACGTTGCCGCGGCCGTTCCAGGCCACACCAATCCCACGTCAAGCTTCCCAGCGAACGGCCTGTGACTCGGCTCGGGCACACCGAGTCACACGCTCACTCTAGCTAGGCAGATAGAGGGCGGCTCTGATGGGCTTCGCCCCTGGTATCTGGAGAGGGAGCCAGGCCTGGGCCACAGGTGATGCCCACGCGGAAGATGGAAGTTGTGGGGAAGGGCTCAGGGGGAACTGGAGGCATCAGCCATCGGCTCCGCCTGGGGCATATTAGACCTGGGTGTGGCCACGCTTTCCGGGAGGAACGAGGGGATGCAGGTGGAGTTCATGACCTGCTCTTCATATACACTCCTCTTCCCGGTACTAGCACCGCTTTCCCAGAGTGAGCTCTTCAGTTTCTTGCCTGAGAAATTCCCACCTGGAGGCTGACCATTCTGCTCAGCCCCTACCTGCGGCGCATGGGAGGGAGACTGTGCTCTCAGGGACCAGCCGTTACCGTCCCCTCCCCTGTCCCGTTTTGTCTCACATGCTTCACTCGTAGATCCTCCCCTACTTGGCACTTCCAAGTCCCCAAACTCCTGCAGGACAGGAAGACACCTTCACCCACCAGGAGCACTTTGCAAGCTTCAGGCGCCAAACTTCCTGCCCTGCATCCACTTTCCTTCTTCCAGAATCAGGCAGAAATCTCGGGCCTCCTGCAATCCCTCTACCAACCTCATTTGCAGTGGGATGAAACATCGGTGTCTTCTACTATCACTTTAACGTAGTCCTAGGAGGGAGAGGAGACAAGCGCACGTTTGGTTGGTCATTTTAAGTGGGAAATCACTGACCTGTAGTTTTCTGCCAAAATTAAATCTCCTGTTGTGTCTGTGATGGGCTTAGATAAATTCATGTCAAGGATGAAGTGTTTCTACAGCCTCTGCCATTAGCGAGGAGAGGACCAGGCAAGGAGGGCAGTGAGGCAGTTGGCTGTGGAGAGGGAAGTTGCTGAGGATGTGGGGAGCAAGGAAGAGATGGAGAGCGAGGAAGAGGCATGGTTTTTGGAGATCTCCAAGAGCAACATGTGGAAGAGGGTTTCTGTGCAGCCCTAGCGTACTGCCTGTGATTTGGGGCACGTCACTTTCCTCTGTTTCCCTGTCTGTAGCTGATCAGGATTTTAGGATTAGTATTTATCAAAGGTTCTTGGAGCGCAAGCAATAGAGAAGAATGCTGGCTAATTAAGCAAAATATGCTGCAGCAGCAGGTACGTGTGAAGAGATCAGGGTGGGAGAAACTGGAGCAACCTGAGCCTGCAAGCCCCACTGAAAGAATCCGCATTCAGGAAAACACGCATACACTGTGCCAGCCAAATGTAATGTGCCTCCTGGCACCATCGACCTGCAGCCCCTAGTCTGCAACCCCTTCCCTCCCCCCAGGAAAGAGCGCAGGTCCCTGCCTAGCCCCACGGGGACTCCAACCCCAGGCTAGAAACCCAGTTCTGGGCGATGGGGAAGGACTTAATGGCCAGGCACTGGGCAATGAAAGACCGCGGCTGGTTCTTTGGCAAGCCCGCGGCCTCCAGCACAGGCCTAGGACAGACGCAGCCTCGCCGGGTGCCCCAAATCAGGACTCCTAAGGTAAGAGGTGGCTCAGGACCATTCAGTAGCCCATCAGATCCCACAGCTCACCAATGTCTGACCCCGCAAACACTTGGCCATGGGCTCCATCAGCAGACAGGGGCTGGGCAAAGAGGCGGGACCCACCCTCCTCTAGGCAGACGGTCATCCCTGAGCTGCAATCTCACAGGACTCACCGGCTTCTCCCTTAGCCCTGAAGCCACCAAGTGGCCACCACGCCCAGCACTTCTCTATTTACAGCTTTCCAGTACCACCTCCACCTTCCCACCCCCAGAAACACAGCTCCGGACTCCTCGCCTTACCAACATGGGTGACCACCGAATCCCCCCACTAGCTGTGTGTGATCCCAAGGGAAGGGCCACATTCTGGTCATGGTTGCTGCCCATTAAGAACCACTGCTATAGACTGAATGTTTGTCCCACCCGCAACCCCTACCGGTCCCCTTGGTCAATTCATATGCTGAAAAACCCAATGCCCTAGGGAATGGTATGAGGTGGGGCTTTTGAGAAGTGACTGGGTCATAAGGGCAGCCCTCATGAATGGGATTAGTGCCTCTATAAAAGGCCTCAGTTCCCTCTCCCTTCCGCCCTGTGAGAACACAGCACGGTGTGGGCGATCTGCAACCCAGAAGAGGTCTTTCACCAGAACCCAACCATGCTGGCAACCTGATTTGGACTCCCCCAGCCTCCAGAAATAAATTTCTGTTGTTTAGAAGCCACCTGGTCTGTGGTCTTTTGTTACAGCAGCCCACCCCCTAAAGCAACCATGTTTTCGCTTCTGGAAATAACCATAGCCTGGCTCAGACTTGGGCTCAACGACTGACATAGGCCCCTCCCTCCAGGTCCTCCAGTCCCCCGTGTCTACAGCAGGGAGAGAATCACGTGATTTCCAAAGGGCTTTCCGGTTTCCTCTGGCATCCTCTGGACTCGGTGGCTTGGCTTTGCCCCTGCAGAAACAGCTGTCTGGGCCGGGGTTGGAAGGGGGAGGGCCCAGAAGAGGCAGAAATGGCTGCTCACAATCAGAGGACGGACACGCACGGGTTACATCTTTGAAAAGGGCGGGTTGTGGGGGGGGGCGGTTAGTGAGAGCGCCTCGGGAGATCCAGCAAGGATCCTCTGTGGGCAGCAGTGGGACCTGCTGAGCTGGGTTTCGAGCTCGGGGGAGCTAACAGCACTCTGGGTCCGGGGATGTCACCCTCACGATGGGGGCTGAGCCACAGCGCACCCTCCCCAGCCCTCCCGGTACTGCTGACCCAGCAAGCAAAAGGGGCTGAGATGGCTCAGCCCAAATCCCCGCCCGCTCCCCCACCCCGCCCCCGCTGCTGGACGAGAGCAAGAAATCCAGACTAGACCAGAACGACCTCATGGGAAGGTTTAATGGGAACTTCTGTGCATATGTAGAGCGGTCGCAGGCCGCCTGCCCACCAGGCCCTGCCTGTCAGGGCCCCGCCGCTCAACACTTGCCATAGACAGCCGCACTGCCCCGCTCCTCGAACTCTTCCTTGCTGACCCAGAGCTGCTGGAAGGCCTGCAGGGAGGCCAGGATGGAGCCGCCGGTCCACACAGATGTCTTCCGCTCCGGAGCAGCAGACACCGCAGGACTGGCCCCGGGGCAGAGGAGGTTCAGCTCCCTCTGGAAGCGCTCGGGGAAGCCGTCCAGCATGGTACAGCCACCGCACAGCAGCACGTTGGCCGCCATCTCCTCCTTGAAGCCCGCCTCTTGGCAGCGCTCCAGGCAGGCGGCCGTGAGCGCGGGGAGGCCGGGCTGGTTGCTGCCCACTAGGGCAGGTTTGAAGAGCATCTCGGCGCACTGGAAGCGCTCCCGGCCAATAGTGATGAGCTTGCCGTCGGGGAGCTCGTAGTCCACGCGCATCTCCTCCAGGCACAGGCCGAGCTCCTGCTCGGGCAGGAGTGCCGAGTAGCAGCACTTCTTCTTAATGTGCTCGATGATGTGCAGGTGGTCGTCCGTGAACTTGTGGCCGGCCTCGTTGAGCAGCTGCAGCAGGTAGTTGGTGAGGTCGCTCCCAGCGTAGTCGGCTCGGCCCGTCAGGCCCGGCAGCACGTCGCCCTCCGAGATGGGCACCACATGCGAGACGCCGTGTCCGCTCTCCACCACCAGGCCCGAGGTCTTGCCGTAGGAGTAGATGGACAGCAGCGACTGGGACGTCACATGCATGGCAGGGATGCCAAAGGTCTCGAACATGAGCTCCGCGTACTTCTCCCTGTTACTGCTGGGGCTGAGGGGGGGGTCAGAGACCAGCACCGCATGCTCCTCGGGGAGGATCTTCATGGCCGTGTGGAAGACGTACTCCCAGATGCTCTGGACGCAGTCCCAGTCCACCACGATGCCGTATTTGAGCGGGTTCATCAGCTTCAGGGGCGCCTCCGTGTTGAGCAGCTCGTGGCCCACGTAGGTCTCCTTGCGGGTGTCACCAGCATCAGTCGCCTCAGAGTAGCGCCTGCCCACAGTGGAGGAGATGAAGTAGGTGGGCCTCGGCTCGCCCGCATAGCCACACTTACAGTACTGGGAGCCCAGGTCGATGATGAGGGCCTTGATCTTGCGCACCTTCTTGGGCTTCATCTTCAGCTGAGTGGCCGAACCCGTGTCCCGAACGCCAGCATCGGGACCCGGCAGCGTTCCTGCCTCTCCAGGGTCACCCTGAGCCGTGCCCAGGGGCATGGGGCTAGGGCTGCTCCTCATTGCCATCTTCCTTCTTGGCTCACCTTTCTCACATCCACATCCTAGAGCTCCGTGGGGAGAAATAAGACGGTCCACCTCCAGCAGTGCCTTGGCAACCCCTCAGGATTGTGATGTCACTGACGTCCGGTCCATTCTGGCAGCCCCGGGGAGGGCTTGGCCTTGGCAGGCCTTTGGTCTGCCACCCCCACCGCCATCCACCTAATTCGACTTTGCTCCAAGACAGAGCAGGCAGCCAGCATTTTCAGAAATCCAAGCACACTGGGGTCTCAGGTTTCCAGCTACCACCCCCCCCCCTTATACCCCTGCTTCTATTGCCCTGTCCGCTGACCAAACAGCTTCTCTTCCTCTGCTGCTTGGCTGAGAGGGTGAGAAATATTTAAGCCCCTACAGGAAGCCAGGCACTGTACTGGGAACCTCACATATGTTACTCCCCAGAATCCTGAGACGTACAGGCAGAGCCGAAGAAATTAAGGCTTGGAATTCAGTTGATTTGCTCAGGAGCAAACAGCTCTTGAAATGTTTGTCTTTTCACTCAAGTTCATTCAACTCCAGTGCACCAGGTCTTCGAGCGTGAGGGCTCCAACAATACCCTCATCCCTTCATTCAACATTTCCTGGAGCTGGGGGCAGGTCCAGCCCAGGGCAGCTGGCCAGTGATAGATGCCAGAAGCCTGGCCACAGCAGTGTCCTGCCTGGGTGGGAAGGAGACCGAATGGATGCAGACGAATTCGTAGGTGGAAGGCTATTGGGAGAACAAAGGTGCATGAGGAAGGAGTGATTACTAGAGGGACGGAGCCAGCAGGTTCTTTCTTTCTTTTTTTTTTTAAAGGAGTCAGCAGGTTCTTGAGAGGTGACCCTAAGGCAACTACCGAAGGGTATGTGGGTATTTGTCAAGTGGCTAGGAGGGGAAGGCATCCCAAGCAGAGAGCATAGCCTGAGCAAAGCTGGGGTTGGGGGGGTGGGTAGAGAATGGTGGGAACTTCTAGTAGTTAAATGTTTGGGAGAATAGATGAGGCTTAGAGAGTTCCTGGAGCCAACAAGGGAGGGCCTCAAAAGCTCGGAGGAAGAGCTTGGGTTACATGGAGGACAGCTGGGGAACAAATGAAGACTTTAAGCAGGGGGTGGTCAGATCTGACCGCTGGAAAATTGGGAAAAGATCTGTGTTTAGCTGTGATGTAGAGGGGCAAAGCCACGGAAGACATTCTTGTAAGACGTGCCGGTGACCTAAGCCAGGCTGTGCCGGTGTGAAAGAGGAGGAGGAACAGGTTCTCCAGAAGGTCAGAAGGCAGAACTTGGTTGGTCTCCCAACTATCCCCCATTCAACCCAAGCTCTTACTCTAGCATTTAAGGCCTTCTCTCCTTGCTCCTGTGACATCTCTCACCTCAAACACTGCATTTACCTCAGGTGATCAGACTAGCTGTGGAGAGTGAGGGAGAGGGAAGGATGAATCCCTCCCCTCCGCCAAAAAAAAAGATGGCCTGTCGTCCAGAACAGGCGCATTCATTAGGTTTCCATAGGGCCCTCCAGCCCAAAGCATCCTCCCTCAGAAAACAAAAACAAAAAAACTGTCAGGTGATTCATAAGAAGCCCTGTATTCTGGCATTTTCCTCACTAGATTCTCTTTCTTCCCTCCCATAGCTGCTAAAATTACAGGGGCCTGGTTCACCTTTCTTTCAAAACTCAAGGGTGGGTGGTGTTTGAGCAATAGAGGGCGCCTCTAACCTGGAAGGACCTCACCAGAGACCCCAGGGAGCCCACGAGTACCTTAGATGGCTAGTGACAAGTATGGGGGCTTGTGCATGCCAGGCACTGAAGGTTTGGGGTGCAGTGTGCCAATGGTCTCCATAATCTCCCATCATCGATACCATTAACTGTGCCCTGACCCCCGAGAGAAGGAACACCGAGGACACGGAAGCTGAGGGAAAAGGGCTTCACTTACGAGAGAGCATCCAAGCATGCAAAATCCGGAGGTAAAGTAAAAGGAGTGAAAAGCATCCAGTGACTTTAGCCTGAAGGAGGTGGGTTGGACCGAGAGTCCCTGTGCTCTTGGGCCTCACAGACGAGATGGAGCCACTGGCTTTAAGCCCGCAGAGCACCTCTCCCACCCACGCTGACAGAAAGGGCCAAGGAGGGGTGAGCCTGGTGGGGTGGGGGGAGCGCGTGAAACAGTGTCTTAGGGAAGTGGGAAGCACAGGTTAAGGGACAGGGTGAATAATGGCCCCCAAAAGATGTCCACATCTTTCATCCCTGGAATCTGTCAATGTTACCTTTCATGGCAAAAGGGACTTGGCAGATAGAGGAGTTAAGGAGTTTGAGATAGGGAGGTTACCCTACATTATCTGGGTGGTCCTGAAGTAATCATCAGGGTCTTAACAGGAGGGGAACAGGGGGGTGAGGTCAGAGAAGAGGGCAACAGAAGCCCCTGGCCTCTAGGGAGCTGGAAAAGGCTAAAGATGATCGCCTAGGGCCTTGGGAAGGAACGTGGCCCTGTCGATAGCGTGATTGCAGCTGAGAATGACTGTAGATTTCTGACCTCCAGAGTTGCAGATAATAAATCTATGTTTGAAGCCACTGAGTATGTGGTAATTTGCTACAGCGGCCACAGGAAAAGGAGCATGGGCTCTTACAGGAATCCAGGGCAATGAAAATGTGCTAGGCAACTGCACATCTGTCCGAATTCAAGACGAGGGCTGAGAAGGAAAAATAGGTCATTCTACATTAAATATACCTTTGGTTATCACATAAACATTCTTTTGAAGTGAAGTCAAACAATCCAAGTTGGCCATGCGAACCCCTACTGAACAGCAGAGGCAAGTACACAATTTTTTAGGTAGACAGGCATAGAGAAAGTACTTTCTTCTTTCACAATTCAATGCCATCTCATCCTCTCCCCATCGAACCAAGAGGCTGACACTGTCTTTGAGATGACATCAGATGGTCACAAGACTGGACTTGGTCCTTTTCTTCTCTCAACCGCCCCCCCCCCAAGGAGCCAAGGGCCTCCCCAGTAACCTCCTTAAAGGAGAAAGCCCCCACCCCCCACCACCTTGGAGTAACTGCGTCTTTAATGACAAGTGTGGGACTGCCTAACAAAAAGTTGGCTTCTGGGTGCCTTGACGGTGACAGGTGTCAGCACTAATGTGCCTAGCTTCCGAGATGGCATGTGATATGATGGCCACGTGGCCTCAGAGACACATTTTGGGTCTCACTGAGGTATGTCCACACCTCACCCCGGGAAGAAGTCTGTCGGGAGAGCTTGGCCCCTGCTGGCTGGATATGCACGGGTGAGCCACGCACGTAAGAGCCTCAGTGTTGTCATCGGTGCGACTCTGTACGGTCTGATTCCATCGCCAACCCGATGACCTGCGTGAAGGAGTATGCGTACACATATATGTCTAAAAATTCTTCTGTGGGCTGTCCGAAGGGACAAGGGAGACAGAAGTGCTTGGCACGGTCGCTCCAGCAGCAAGCAGTCCTGCCAAAATCTCAATCTGGTAGTGTCAGCTGTGCTCCAGTCTCCAGTGCTTTCTGACCTCGTGCAGAGTCAGAGCCAAAGTCCTAGCAATGGCCCGAGAGGGTGGATGCGGGCTGCTTGCCATCCCCACCCTTCTCCCACCTCCTGTAGTTTTCCTTGCTGTCCCCACTCAGCTTCTAACTCTAGGGCTGACAAGCTTTTCCTTGAAAGGGCCTGATAATCAACACTGTCGGCGTGGCGGGCGGTGCACTCTTTGTGGCAATCACTCAACTCTGTGGTTGACCCCCAGAAGCAGCCCCAGACAGTATGTCAATGAGCATGGCTGTGTTCGGATAAAGGCCGATTTACAAAAACAGGCTGCAGACCCTGGTTTGCTGACCCCGCCTCTCACTCATCAGTCACAGGCGAGCCTCCACCGTCTGCACCTGTTGCTCCCGATATACACGACACACCGATACACGTGTGGCACTGTCCCTCCCCTCCTTCAGGTCTGCACGCGTCACCCTCTGAGGACCCCTGCCCAGGCACAGAACACGGCCACCATCCCCAAGCCCCTTCCCTGCCTGTTCTCTCTTGCCCTTACCATTTTCTGACAAATGTTTGTTCTGGCTACTGCCTCTCTCCCCAGCCCCCACTGACTAGAGTGTAAACTCTACAAGGGCAGAGATTTTTGTCTTTTTCCCTCCACAGCTGCCTTTTATTCCCAGCTGCCTTGCACGTAGCAAGCGCTCAATAAATAACTGATTGGTTAAATCAGCTTTATTACAAAATCCAGAAAAAGGTTAAGTGACTTCCAAAACACTACCCCAAATCCACCCTAACATGGGACACAGGTTCCCAGTATCTAAAAAGCCCCGGGTCACCAGATTATGTCACAATCAGTGATGTCATCGTTGGGGAAATTCTCAAGTTGCCCTCTGATATAAGCCTTTCAGGTCTTGAAGCCAGTGGGATCGAGGAACTTTCTGAGAGCAAGACGGCTCTTGATAGCATGTGGGCTCCCCAGGCATCAATCATCGGGGATGGGCCTGCCAAGAAAGTGGGTGAACAGGTACCTCTACAGGCACACGTCCTCCAGACTGCCTCCTTAAAAGATGGACCAGCGAAGCGGGCAGTGTGGGTCCACTGTAACCGTTCAGAGCCAGAAGAACCTACTAAATCAACGATGGTCAAGGAGAAACCGAAGCTACAAGTGACCAAAGCAGTGGTCGTGGACCTTGGCACTGGCTCCTGCAAATGTGGCTTTGCCGGGCTGCCGAAGCCCACCCATACCATCTCATCAACAGTGGGCAAGCCCTACATGGAGACGGCCAAAACCGGGGACAATCGCAAGGAGACATTTGTGGGGCAGGAGCTCATCAACCCAGCGGTTCGTCTCAAGCTAATTAATCCTCTGCGACATGGCATCATCGTGGACTGGGACACAGTGCAGGATATCTGGGAATATCTCTTCCATCAAGAGATGAAGATCGCCCCAGAGGAGCATGCAGTCTTGGTTTCAGACCCACCCCTGAGCCCACACACCAACAGAGAGAAGTACGCTGAAATGCTGTTTGAAACCTTCAACACTCCTGCAATGCACATCGCCTACCAATCCCGCCTGTCCATGTACTCGTACGGGAGGACCTCTGGCCTGGTGGTGGAGGTTGGCCACGGCGTGTCCTACGTGGTCCCCATCTATGAGGGTTATCCTTTGCCCAGCATCACCGGACGCCTGGACTATGCGGGCTCTGACCTGACAGCCTATTTGATGGGCCTGATGAATAATTCGGGGAAACACTTCACCGAGGACCAGATAGGCATTGTGGAGGACATCAAGAAGAAATGCTGCTTTGTGGCCCTGGACCCCATCGAAGAGAAGAAAGTCCCAGCCACTGAGCATACAATCCAGTACACTCTACCTGACGGGCAGAAGATAAACCTGTGCCAGGAAAGGTTCCTCTGCTCGGAGATGTTCTTTAAGCCTTCTCTGATCAAGTCCATGCAGCTGGGGCTCCACACTCAGACCGTGTCCTGCCTTCACAAGTGTGACATTGCCCTCAAACGGGATCTCATGGGGAACATCCTGCTCTGTGGGGGGAGCACTATGCTCAGCGGTTTCCCTAACCGGCTGCAGAAGGAGCTGAGCACCATGTGTCCCAATGACAACCCGCAGGTAAATGTGCTGCCCGAAAGGGACACTGCAGTGTGGACAGGTGGCTCCATCCTGGCATCACTTCAGGGCTTCCAGCCCCTGTGGATCCACCGCTTTGAGTATGAGGAGCACGGGCCTTTCTTCCTCTACAGAAGGTGCTTCTGACCTCTGACCAAGCATGGTTGCCATGCGTCAGCTTTGCTGGGTGAGCACCCACCCGACACACAGGGAGCTGAGTCCACATGTTTGCTCCTATAGTAATAAACAATCGTGTTCCCTCCAAAGTGTGCTTCTCTATTTCCTGACTTAATAAGAGCAAGTTCATATACGCAGCATGTGCCAAACAGAAGCTGGGCGGTGCGTGGAAACAAAGGCGTGTATTACGTGTTGTTTGCTTACACATTCTTGGGAAAAACTAGCTCTGAAGTTATTCTGTCCCTTTTTTTGTATTCGTTTTAGGGACTATCGCACTGTTAAATCTGCTCAGAAGGGGAGCGTGAGGAAGACAGATTACAGAGTCAGTGCTGTTAGGGCATACAGAACATTCCTGTTGACCAACAACAGGAAATCTGCTGTAATGGTTCAATCTCCCACAAAGCAGTAGAGTACATTTCATGCTTCATGAAGGCTTGTAAAGAGCTGACAAAGGTGTCTGATCCCTGCTTAAACTGTACTTTCTTTTAGTTCCAAAAGGAACTTATGTCTCAATGCCAGCTTTTATCAAGCCATCATGGTGACCGGCTGTGGAAACCTGGCATGTAATGAGCAAGGTGTATGTGTGGGTCTGAAGGGGGCAACTCTTCAGCGGCTCATCACTCACTAGACTGGATTCTCCATCAACCTGTAGGATATACAGATGGAATTTGGGATGGGCACAGGATAGAGGCTGCCAGTTCTGGGGCTAATGGTTTGCGGGAACCTACCCTACACTGGTCATTCTAACCCAACTGAGGAGCCAGAAGGAACATTCAGTCCCTCAAGATCAGAGAATCTTGTTCTGTAGGTAGTCTTACAAGGGCCAGTTTTGTAAATGGAACACAGATTTTTTTAGTCCCCAATACATTCTCTGCCCTCTCTCTAAACCTCGGCATCTGAACATTGGCAGGGAGCAGCATCAAACAGTGGAAAGAAATGGGCTTTGAACTCTGATTTGAAACCCTATTTCACTACCACCTAACTGTACGGCCCGAGTCTACTTACCTATAAAGTTGAATTCAAAGGCCTACTTCACACAGCTGATGTAAAAAACAGAGATCAACACTGAAATACTAGTATCTCACCTCTGGGAGGTGATCACAAGAGCTAGCTAGAATTATCTTGTAGACTTACTTTATACAGGAGCCCCAAAGTCTTACCATGGCTTTTTTTTTTTTTTTTAAGATTTATTTTAGAGAAAGAGAGAGCATAGGAGGCGGGGGAGGGGTGGCAGGGGGAGAGCGGGGAGAGTCTCAAGCAGGGCTCCATCTCACAACCCTGAGATCACAACCTGAGCCGAAACCAAGAGTGGGATGCTTAACTGACTATGCCACCCAGGCGTCCCTCACCATGGTTCTTAGTCACATGTACACCTAAAGGCCCGCATTCAAGCACTCACAGGAGAGGTAATAGCATCTCTACCATCCCCAGGAGAAGCCCTACAGAGCCATCTTCATAGTATCCGGGTTTGCCTAAACTGCCTCGAAAGACCTAAATGCCCAACCCTGGATCCAGGCCTGGTAAGCATGGCTGACTGGCACCAGCAAGCCGGAATAGAGAAGTACAGACCCACACAGAAGGGCTTCTGAAGTTCCTATAGTTAAGCAAGGATGACTAAACCTTACCCTGAAGTATCAGAGGATCACCTAGCGGTTGGGTACATTGACTTGAGAGGGAGGTATAAGGTCTTATTCACCTCAGTTTCTGTCCAGCAGTCCATGAACACTCACTGTTGGGCAGGTTAAAATTTGATTAATCCCTAAACTTTGGATCTCATTGGCAGGGTGCTAAAGCCTTTGGACCCCTCCTCAGAACAGTATGTTAAAATGCATAAAATAAAATACATGGAATTACAGAGAAAACCAATCATATAGAAACAGACTGTCTTTAAAACCCTTAAGTATCTATGAACCCCAAGTCAAGGATCCCCCAAAAAAGGTGAGTCTTGATGAAGGGGAATCCTGGGAGGTGGCTCTGGAGGGAAATCTCCAGGCCACAGTAGGTCTAAATGTTCTGCTGCACTTTAAAATGAAAAAAAAAAAAAAGGAAAGGAAAGAAAAAAAAAACAATATAAAGCTCAAAAACTATGTATCTTTTTCAAAACACTTTTATGGGAGCACCTGGGTGGCACAGTTAGGTGTCTGACTCTTGCTCAGATCATGACCTTAGGCTTGTAAGACTGGGCCCCACGTTGGGCTCCACACTTAGCGTGAAGTCTTTTTCTCTTTTTTTTCTCTCTCCCTCTCCCTGTGCGCTCTAAAATAAATCTTAAAAAAAAAAACACACTTCCATGAATTCTCACTTGATCCTTACACAATTCCCCTTGTAGGAAAAAAAGTCAACTTCACGAAAGAAAGAAAGAGATGAATAGTTTTAGTAAGTGCATGAAAGTCATCCTAGCCTAGGGGGCAATTGTGACCGCCCCCCCCCCCACCCCGCCTCCGAGACACTTGACAATGTCTAAAAATGTTTCTGGTCATCAGAACAGGAGTGGGGGATACAGAGTGCTGGCATCTGGTAGGTAGAGGCCAGAGATACTGCTAAACATCCTATAATACACAGGGTAGCTCTCTACAACAAAGAATGATATGACCCAAAATGTCAATAGCGCTAAGGTACATAATGGTGCTAACGGGTACACCAGGCTGGAGAAAAGCAAGATTCAGTGAGATTAAATGTGTCCAGGGGCGCCTGGGTGGCTCAGTGGGTTAAGCGGCTGCCTTCGGCTCACGTCATGATCCTGGAGTCCCTGGATCAAGTCCCACATCGGGCTCCCTGCTCAGCAGGGAGTTTGCTTCTCCCTCTGACCCTAACCCCTCTCATGTGCTCTCTCTCATTCTCTCTCAAATAAATAAAATTAAATAAATAAATAAAATCTTTAAAAAATGTCTCTGTCCAAGGACGCTAAGATGGGTTGACCCATGGCCTTGTTCTTTCCTGTATATCAAGAGAATCTCTGCTGGTCTTAAAACCCTTGGAATTTCAGAGCCAGTAAGATTAATGTGGGCGTGAGGCACAGGCAAGGGCTTAGGGAGCACAGAGAATACAAGAATCAATTCAGTGTCCCCAAATGTCACCATATTAGCTTTGACTTGTCTATAGCTTCTTGGATATTAATGGTTACCTAGCTTCTTAGATGTTTATTCTCCTCACCTCAGTTACTAATAAATACAACAGACAAGAAAGGACAGCCAGAAACTCTTAAGGGCTTGCTCAGGTGGTGCTTCTAGAAAAGCACAAGTTTATGGGGAGGCACAGGAAGCAGAAAAAAAGCTGATTTTGTTTCCCCAACTTGTAGTAACCTTAAATTACTAAGAATCATTAGTTTTATTTACTTTTGAAAACACCTTCTTCAATTATGGCTATGAACAACCCCTAAAAGGTAAACCTGTGTGTGTACACACGTGTGTGTATATATATGTAGACATGTATGGAAAATGAATTTATTTTAAAATATGTGACAGTGCTAAAAAATTACATCAAGCTACACTCATAAAAACATAGCAAAAACATTACTTCTTGCCTCTGTTTTTTTTAAAAGTGTAAATTTAAAATGGATTGTAGGAGACAGTCCTCTGCAAGTTCCCTCTTGATGTCTGGAGCATCTGAGTAAAGCTGACTCAATGGCACCAACAAAATAACTAGGGTTTTTAGCTTACTGCAGTATGAACTTGCTTTGGGACAGAGTTCAAATCTGGTGGAACAGTTACATATTCTTTCCCAGGACCCTGACCAAGCCTTTTGCCAAAATTAAGTATTCATCACTTCCAGAAGTTTCTCCTCTTCCCATACACTGCACTTCCCCCATGAATTCTTCTGTGACTTTGCCTTCAGCCTGGAAGGTCTGCTCCAGCCTCCTGCTTTTCCAAATGAACAAAATTCCATCTTGCTCACAGGAAATAGATAGTAATTGATAGTAATTTGTATTCACACAAATTTTTTCTTGCTGCTTCAAAACACCATCTCAAGGAAATGGAACATCTATAAAAAGTCACACGAGTATCAACAGACACATTTACTTCTATTTCCACTCCATCAGGCATGAGTACCATTATCCATAGCAAGAGCACTATAATATATTAAAATGCCTTATGTTCATTTACCCAGGTCAAAGAGTGAAGTTACAAAGCACGTTCAGCCTTTCAGTGTAGGGCACTTAATTATAGCAAATCCATTACAGGTATAAATCAAAAAGTAGATTTCTACAAGGCAGGAAGTACCTTTTTTTTCCCCTATTATTTTGTAAAAATTTTCAGACACGCAGAGAAGCTTAATTATACAAGCAAACACACCTAGATTCTATAGTTAACATTTTGCTATTTAGGGAACAAATTTAATTACAATTCTGGGCATATCTATACTCCATGGATCAGAGGCAATATTTTCGTTTATGTACAGTCATGAATGTCTGGTTCTGGTATTAGAGGCATGGAAGAAATTTTTAACCTTACCCAAGAATCAGCCACATAACTGTTGTCAAAATGAATTGAGCTTTTTCTAGACTCACCAAAAAGAAAAAACATTCTCATTTTTTCCAAAGAAAATAACTAAAAGACAGAGGTCAGTGAAGCACCATAAAGAAAAATAAATGAAATGGCCTTGACACTGACAAAAACCTTTTAGTTAAAAGCAGCAATTACTTAGAGAAAAAAGGAATAACTTACAATTGTCCACACTGTTCACCATACCAAATGTGCACAATACTGTTTCAGAAATTCTAATCTGTTCCAGCTCTAACACTGCTAAGTCCCTAGCAGAAAATTCACAGGCAGTAAAAACAGTCCCTATGGACACTGTAGTGATAGGAGCTTAATGCCGTTATAACTGGAAGCAGAGGACCTGGTAAGATATTATAAAATAACAGCTGTCAGCAAAGGAAAGTTTAAAATTTCAAAGGATATATTTAGCTTTTTATTCTGCTTTAGTTCAAGGTGAAGAAGTCATTTAAGTGATTAAATTTCACCAAATGTTGGTAGCACGAATAGCCAACGTTGTTTATATACAATGTTCTCCTCCTGGAACATAAAATATTTAAAAAACATTATTTTCTTTTCCTCACACTTTTGAGGTAGAAGCCATGAAACATTATTCCCAATTAACTGAGGCACAAATCGATTAATTATGTGACTTGTCGAAGGTCCCAAAATGAATCAGACTGGCAGCCGGGAATGAAAGCCAATCTTCCTGATTACTATAAATGCCAGAAATATGCTCTCAAACAGCACTAAACAAAAGAACAGTAATTCTTACAAAATGATGCAATATTGGTTAAAGCTTAACCTTTTGCTATTTAAAATTATATCCCAAATAAACCAGAACTGCTTGGCGTCTGCTTAGGTCTGCTGTATAGAGCAGCTCTCCACACTGCTAAGGTAGCTGTCTTACTCTTCCCAGTTCCCGACAGCCAGGCCCCAAGGACGGAGTCAAAGGAAGACCGTCAGTCACTCTAGAAGGCTCAATTTCCACTGGGTCTTTTTGTTGATCTTTGGGGGTATAAAAAGCTCAGCATCTAGAAGAAAGGAAAGGAAAACTGTGACAGACACACTTTCTTGCTAGGGGAAGCTGAGGCAGTAACTGCGCTAAAACTAGGGACTGGACTTTGGAATTACAAGATAACCATCAGTCGAGAGCTAAAGTTCCTGTTACCCTCGCAACCTCCAGTCAGAGCCACAGCCTGGAGGCCCTGCCCCAAGAACAGGGATTTCCACTTCAGGCACATGAAGGGTAGAAGAAAAAAATGCCCACTGAGTGATTCAAAGTAGAAGAATGTTCTAAATTTCGATGGGAGGGGATGTGGTGGTTATAAGGCCATATGTAATTGTAATTATTAAACCTCATTAAACTGTACACCTAAGATCTGTACATTTCATTATCTACAAAATTTTCCTCAATTATAAGAGAAAAAAATGTGGTGGCATGTTATTTGGTAAAAAGAGTTAATGAACAGAAAATACTTTCATGATAAAAAAAAATTCTACAAAAACACTGATCAATAAAAACGTCCCTACTTTCAGAAAAAAGCAAATGGAGGAGAGGATGGATGGGGTAAAACTGTCACTATTAAATAAAACTCCCAGACCCTCTTTCTTTACTTTTCTTTTTTTAAAAGATTTTGTTTTTAAACAATCTCTTCTCCCAACATGGGGCTCAAACCCACAACCCCGAGATGAAGAGACACAGCTCCACCTGAGCCCTCTTTCAATCAGATTTGTGGTAGCAGAGATGTATATAGGTAGCAAAGATACGAGAAAATACGTGTATATAAAGATGTTCTTTCTCAGCATTATTTGTTTTTTTTTCAGCATTATTTGTAATACACTTCCAACAGAAGTATATCTATATATATGATCTGTGTGTATATATATATACACACACACACATATATATATGAGCCTTTTAGCAGGAAAGTAACTGTGCTGACAAACCATATGACAAGGCATGACATCCTTCACCTTTCCATGTCTGAATTTCACAGCATAAGAGTTATTTTTGCAAAAATACTTTGAAGGTCTTATCCATTTTTCCAAGGACTTTTCTTAATCTTTTGATAGCCAAAATCATTCCCATTTGAAGCATTTACTTTGTTATGAGTTGTAACGAGCCCAACTCAGCTATGATGATTCAAGCACTTCTCTGATAACACTTTAATCCATTTTATGAAACTCTACATTTTTGCAAGACTTACAACTGATCTGATCTGCATGATACTGCATTGCAAACATGAAACAGAGAGAATGGCTATCAATCAAGTCATGGATCCCGCTCGCAGGGCTGTGTGAGTAGCTTAACTACTCCCCTTACGTGGGGAGGAGCAGTTGGGGAACAGTGCTTGGGACTTTGTCAGTAGTTCATCTGCCTATTTTTAGATTATGAGAACCTCTCTTTTCCTACGCCATCTTGTAACCACAAGGACACCGATAACACTTATGTACTCAGATAATGAGGAGCCTCAAAATAGTGTCTTTAAGGCTTAGCTGGAAAATGAAAGTACTCTTCGAAAAAGCCACCAGGATACTCTAGGGAAAGGTGTGACCAGACTTGACATGAAGGTCAGCATCAGGTCAATAGGGCAGAAAATGGGACGGAAATCACAACAGAATTGCCCAGGGTACAAACTGAGCAATGACCAAGCTGCCTCAGGTCTAAGATGAATTTTTAGCATCTCAGAAATAAGTATATGTTGGGATTGATAGCAAAAGCAGCTTGTCCCAGCCTTCAGGAAGAAGGGTAGCTAGGAATACAATAGTTACTGTCCAGATACAAGAGCTAAGCTGGATGGGAAGTAGTTCATTTATTCCTGGTAGCAACATAAGCTGTTAAAACTTCAAACTTAATGTAAACCCAAAGGCTACTTCAAATATCATCAGAATGCTAGTATAGCACAGCATTTAAAGGAAAAAAAAATTCTGGAAAATACAAATTACAGTAGTAAAAACTCCCAATTATTTTAGAACATACCACTAACTTTTGAAAGCTAAGAGGCTGCTATGCTTGATTGATCCACCTAAAGGGTAAATACTCAGGCACCAAACTGATCTATCAAAAGTTTCTAACCAAATTTAAAAAGAAAGTTTTTAGGGTTTTGAACTTCAAGGGCTATGCAATCTAATCAGGAATCATCTCCCCTGCCAACAAACAAAAAATAAAACAAAACAAAACATTTTTGGTAAACTTAAATAGGAAATGCAAATAAAATGCTAACATTCTTTGGATTTGCTTTCAAATTGTATTGTCAATCCTGAGGATGATTATGAAAACGTCCCCAAGATGCAATCATAACTGCCAAGAGCCAAAAATGATGATTCAGAAGAATCCTGAAAATATATATGTAAGTTGGACTGTTTAGACTCAAATTTCAACTGTGATGTGCCTGTATGGACAGTGTGTGTCAGCATGACCTTTTCAAAATGTGTATGTCTAATATCATGTTGGATTCCCCACCCCTCTGGTTCCCAACACTAGAAGCACTAAATCGATTTTATTAAAGACACAGTCATAAAATTGAGGGAAAACTGTAGTCAATACCCGATCTTTCCTCATACCACTGACCTTCTCAACACTTAGAGAAAGATATTCCTTCAGCTGAGTACTGTGATAATTTGAAGAGAAAAACATACTAACCAAGAACAGGAACTGAAGTCTTCTGGTGTTGATAAGAGGCCATGATACTATTTGCAGTCGAATTGGGACCTAGAACCTAAGTAGAAAGTAGATCAGCAAAGATTATATTTCTGGTGACCACAGATACCAAAGGCCAAGTTTCTACCAGCAGTAAAGAGCATGTCATTTTCACGGTATCAAGCACAGTAATTCTCTTTTCCTTTGTGATTTTTACTTTGCCAGTTTTTCCAGTCTTGACTCAGACCTCCAAATCTCCTTTCTTCCAGAAGACAAGGTAATGATAAGGGGAAAACAAAAAAGGAAAATCTTAAGGAATATAAGCCATACCCTGAGGGGAGGAGTACAAGAGGTTATAGAATACACAGAGCATCAATTTGCCCTCAAAAGATCTGTGGGAATTTTGATATTAAAACAAATACGTGCATATATCATGGAGTAGAACGCAAACTGTGCACACGTGTTCAAGGTAAAACCAGAGCCTTCACAGGAATTCCACGTTTGTATAAGCCTCAGGGGGCACATGCCAGGCCCTCTGCTTTGTCTTCACTTGGCTCAGCATGCATACCCTCGGGGGCACCTTCTCAGCAGCAATGTGCGCTCAAAGCACTTCCATATGACTCGGGATCCCGCACACGTGCCATTACCATAATTTACCAACCAAAGCAAACACATGATTTTCTGGTCATTTTCCCCAGAAGACTCTTAAAGTTGGTGTCTCAGAAATTAATACGATCTTCAGCCATCAAAAAGAATGAAATCTTGCCATCTGCAATAACATGGGTAGAGCTAAAGTGTATTACACTAAGGGAAATAAGTCAGAGAAAGACAAATACCGTACAATCTTACTCTAACGGATAAACATATGGGAAGGTGGAAAAGAAAAAAAGGAGAGGGGAAACAAGCCATAAGAGACTCTTATGATACAGAACAAACTGAGGGTTGATGGAGGGAGGTGGGTGGGGGATGGGCTGAGTGGGGGATGGGGATTAAAGAGGAAACTTGTTGTTATGAGCACCGGGTAAATTATGTAAGTGACGAATCACTAAGTTCTACCCCAGAAACCAGTACTGCACTGTAGATTAAGCAAAATTTAAATCAAAAAAATTAAAAATTTAAAAATATATAAAAAATTAAAAAAAATTACTATGATCTGAATAGAAGAGGGTAGGGGAGAGCATGAGGAGGTATTATAAATTGCTAAGCTTCAAAACCACTACAGTTTTGAAGATGATCACATTTCTTCTAGGAAATACCTATTTTCGTAAATTCAAATATTTGTGGGGTGCTGATTCTCAACTTTTATTTTTAAGGTATGCTATATGTACCTACATCTACCCTCTTATCTAACCTTCAGAACATTCCAGTGAAATGTATAGGAAAGTATATCCCCATTTGTAACTGAGGAAATTGAGGCCCCAGTAGAGCTGCTGAGTTTCTAACCAGTGAGCTCAATACCAGTCTCTCTCCATGCTCCAAACCCACCCTTCTCTACAGTGCTTGTGATGCTGGGCCTGGGAACCTGAGAAAAATCCCACCTTTGTCAGCTGGCTCGTTATGCGGACATCAGAGGGAGAGTGCAAGGCTGGATGAAAAGGAATGTGCTCCTTGCTTTCACTCAACAGTTCTTTACCCTGGTAGCAGCGGTTCATTCCAGTTTACTTATTTCTCTACCCTTAGAGCTATCATGCCCCCTCAGAAGTCCCACCACCAGCTGGCTGGCGCCCCTTCTCAGAGGGTCAAGAACCAGCTCAGCAGGGCCCCACCTCCAAGCTTCTAAACCATAGTAAACCCAAACCCTTCCTCTGTTCCCTCATAGTTACTATCTCAGCATTCCCCCTTTGCCTTTCAGTTCTCCAATACTTGTTCAACCAGTTCTCTGTATTAAATTCTCTCTGTTACAATAACCGCTGTGGTTGTTTTCCTTAATGGACTGTCCCTGACACACCAGCCTTTCTGAATCAAAACAGAAACTCTTTAACAATCCGCCTCAGGTGTGAGAGACTGACCAAAGTACACACAATAGATAACACATCAGAATTCCTGACAGGACACAACTGCCTTAAACAAGAGCAAAGCTCCTCATGACAAGAGAGTAGAAGTGACAAGTCAAATTTTCCATAAAACAAAAGAGAAAGCAATTGTCTACAAGGGTTACTTTTTTTGTTGTTGTTATAGATTTTATTTATTTGAGAGAGAGAGAGAGAGAGAGAGAGAGCATGCAAGCGGAGGGAGGGGCAGAGGGAGAGGGAGACAGAGAATCTCAAGCAGACTCTGTGCTGAGTGCAGAGCCCAATGTAGGGCTCCATGCCACGACTCTAAGATCATGACCTGAGCCAAAATCAAGAGTCAGATGCTTAACTGACTGACAACCCAGGGGCCCCTGTCTGGGTTACTTTAAAACACTCTGATACCATTCAAAGTCTGAACAGGGAGGTGAGAGGCCAACTCTGGCCCTAGCTCCCCCCTTGCCCACTCCAATCTCACTGAAGGCAGGGGCAACAGTCTGACTTGCCCATCTTCTTCACGACAGCTGTTTCATGCGGAAAGGAGAAATAAAAGCAAACTTAACCCAGTCCAGGGTGTACTCAAATAGAAAATCTTCTTACAGACAGCTTAAACATAAGCCTAGGCTAATGTAACTATGGAATATTATGTTTTTAAGAAAAAGAAAATCTTTTGCTTTGACTTTTAAGAGATCGTGTGAACATAAAAATCTGTGAAATGACTTTTAAAAAACGTACATTCTGTCTCTGAGGAAAACTTACAGGTGTAGCTGAATTCTGCTGGTGAGTGAGAGTCCAAATTTCTGGAAGTGACCTTTCCATCAGCTGGAGGGTATCTTCAAAGGCCTTCTGTAATTCCCTTCCTTGCTCATCAAACTCAAAGAGAAAGAGCACCTTTAAAATATGGTATACTTCATCTAGAGAGAAGAAATTTGAGAAAGTGGTTAACTTGGGTCCCCAGCTCCATTGCTAGGATCATAACACAGTTTCTTTCCCAAGCAAAAAAATACTTAATATCACCCTACAGTTGCCATGTCCCGCATTTTCTTCTGTCTCCCCAAATACTGGAGTAATTCAACCTACTACAAAAAGAAAAAGGAACACACTGGGGCCCAAGTAGGAAGCAGTGTCTTCATAATCCTTTCCCCCAGCTTTGGTGCTAATGCCTCCCAGCAGGGCTGGGTGGGGGTCAGTGCAGGAAGGCTCTGAGGTTCCCAGCTGAGGATGGTTCAGGAACGTGCTCTGAAATGACACTTCCTGTTGAAAGTTTCTGTCTTTCCTCAAGTTCCTCAAACTGTATCTTAATTATTTGCTAAACTCTGTGCTATCCATTTACTTTTTTTGTGTGGCAAGAATCATCAGTATTGAGAATATACCTTTCAATTTTTCAGTGCTCTGTACAACTTCACTGAGCGCCTCCAAAAGGGCTAGATCCTCCAGTGGACTCCCTTCTTTGAGGCTATGCTTCTTCCGCTCTGCTTTGCGGCGATTCTTAGATGATCGCCTGGTAGAAGACATTGGAAAGATGTTATAAAAGGGGATCTCTTTGCACTGAACAGATTAAAATGAATGTACCTGTTGGCCACAAACTTTCTGGGAACCCAGAGAGTCTACAAATGGTATGTATATGTGGGGGAAAATGGTAATGAGGTGTTGGGAGTGATAGCTAAAATAAATTGGGAAAGGTGAGTGTTACAGGCAGGAAATAATAAGGAAAAGTAGTAGGTGGCGGGCGCCTGGGTGGCTCAGTTGGTTAAGCGACTGCCTTCGGCTCAGGTCATGATCCTGGAGTCCCAGGATCGAGGCCCGCATCAGACTCCCTGCTCAGCGAGGAGCCTCCCTCTAACCCTCCCCCCTCTCATGTGCTCTCTCTCTCTCTCATTCTCACTCTCAAAATAAATAAATAAATCTTAAAAAAAAAAAAAGTAGTAGCTGGCCTTGAAATTTTAATTAAAATACAGAGTAAAATGAGGTTATATCTGATAATGACAGCTAGAACAACAGAACCAACTTAAATTTTGTAATGAAAAATAAGTTTAATTTTAAATAAGGAGACATAGACATAGCACAGAAATTTGGATGTAACAAAATATATATGAATCCTGTATCTTTCCTGCTCAAAGCTCTTTAATTATGCCACCTGTCTTGTCTGGGACTCTCCTGCCCTGTGAAAAGCCCAGTTTCTAGCGGCCTCTCTTGCAGTTTCTGATCACCCCATATAACCTCAGAAATCTCTATTCTGAATTCCTAAAGCATGATTCAGTTTATCTTTTTTCTTAAGATTTTATTTATTTTTCAGAGAGAGAGAGCGTGCACAGACACACACAAGTAGGGGGAACGGCAGGCAGTGGGAGAGGGAGAAGCAGGCCCCCCTGCTGAGCAGGGAGCCTGATGCAGGCCTTGAACCCAGGACTCAGGGATCATGACCCAAGCTGAAGGCAGACACTTAACCGACTGAGCCACCCAGGCGTCCTATCATGATTCAGTTTAAATACACCATCTGGCATTGTTTTATGCTTCCCAAGGATGACTATAGGCTCTTATAACTCACATCTCCTTAAAAGTTTCTGGGAACATCCACTACAACTAGCATATGGGTGTTGTGACCAAATGCTACACTGCGTAAGCATGATGACTTGTTTTACATTAATAGCCTCTTCTAATCCTGACTTTGAACTGAAGATGCCTGATACCTTTTTTCTTTATAATCTTTATTTTTTCCAGCCCCCACACAATCCAGTCACCTAATATTTGTTAAATGAATAAAATCAGATGTCACAAAAATTGAGTACCAGTGTAAGGGCCTCATGGGCGCGGACAAACACACAGTCCACGAGGCTGCAGCAGAAAAACATTTCAACGCCAAGTCTAATTTCTTAGATATGTGGGGAAACCCCTTGCACACCAAATCCTGGCCTTGAGCTCTGTCCTCTCTCTCTCCCCTGCACTGTCCTGATGAGAAACGGACCCCCTCACATGCACTTTCTCCATATGCCCAGGGCCTGGCCAACGTGCTGAATAAACATGATACATACGCTGATATCCTGGAGTTGCTATGGGAGTATTTGTCACTCATTACACTGCTAGTTTCAGAGAAGAGGTCTGACTCTTGACCCTGGGGCACCTCATCATCTAGAAAAGAAGAACCAGACACAGAATGAAAACTCCCTGCTGATGTAGATTTACCTTCGGTAGGGTAAGTGGACTAGAGTTAACCAGGGCATATCTGACGATGGATGAAAATTATTATAAAGTAGATCTCAACGTGAAATGAGACAATATCAAATACAGTTATTCCTACCATACACCAGCGCACCAGTACCAAGCTTATTTTTTCTTTTCTCTCCTTTCTGAAAGCAAAGGAACCTTTGCAGGGCAAGGAGGCTCATTTTGCTCTGCTTGGTGGGGGTGCAGGGAATGTGTGGCAGAGCTCTTCCCATTCATGCTTGGTCCTGCCCCCGACCCTCCCCAACACGCACAGACATACACAACCCCTAAGGGGTTTCACAGAGGCCTTAGATGTCCCCCAGCATGGTAATCACAGTGCAGGAGGCACAATAAGCAGCTAAGACAAAGTGTAATGTGTCCCCACAGTGCCCAAGCGTCCATGTCTTCATGCAGACACTCACCCAGATTCACCTGCTGTGCCTGCTCCTTGAGCTCTCGAACCACCAATAAACGCTTTTTATAGCGACTGAATGTGGCTGTCTGAGAGTCCAGAAGTGCCATATAATTCTTCTGGGCTGGGGGTGCAGATGGAAAATAATTTGAGCAAAATGTTTAAGTAAAGAGAAAAACTCGATAAAGGCAGTGAGGGAGTAAGAATTTAACAAAAAGAAACAGGTTACTAGGTTTTCCAAGCAAGATTTTTTTCCTTAACGAGAATTAACCTACATTGTTTTAGGAGAATGAACTACACGTTGAAATTTCAGATTTCAGAGTTCATTAACATCATCCTAGAACACTCTCTAGCACTAAATTAGTAAAATCACCTGAACAAAGACTAGGTACCCAAGAGCGGACCAGCAAAGAAAAGGAGTATACAAGGAAGCTGTTAACAAAAACAGGACAGTCACTGAGATGCTTCTGAAACATGGGTATTAGGCCTATGCAGATGAACAGTCAGCATTTTTCTAGGTGCTCATTAGGGGAGAAAATCCAAGCAAGAAATGGCTAGATGGACGCCTAGAGGGTCAGGATGGATGCTTTTAGTAACCAGGTAAGGGTAGCTAGGTGAATGATATGAAAAGAATCCTCCCATGGTGTTAATGAGGATGGGGGAGGGGGATGCAGGCAGGGTAAGCGTGTGAGTACATGTACACATCACAAAGGCCAGAGCCTACTCACAGGGTGGACTGTACTAAAAAAGGCAGAGCTTAAAACCAACCCCCCACTGCTAGAAATTTCTGTAAGCCAAACTGATGTCCTTCTCTTCCACTTTGCTTTTAAGGAGTCATAGTTATCACCCAAGTGTTCCAGAACTGGTAAAACTCACCTGGTTCAATATACAAATATCCCCTCCACTTAGATTTACCAATTGTAAACATTTTGCTTCCTGTTTCTCTCCATACACATACACAACTATTATTTTGTGGGGCCTTTTGAGAGTAGGTTGCAGATATGATCCTTCCCTCTTAAATACTTCAGAACATCTCTCTTAAGAATAAGGACATTAGGGGCGCCTGGGTGGCTTGGTCGTTGGACACCTGCCTTTGGCTCAGGTCTTGGTTCCAGGGTCCCGGAATCGAGCCCTCCATCGGGCTCCCTGCTCTGAGGGAAGCTTGCTTCTCCCTCTCCCACCCCCCCTGCTTGTGTTTCCTCTCTCACCGTGTCTCTCTCTGTCAAATAAATAAATAAAATCTTAAAAAAAAAAAAAGAGTAAGGACATTATTATGATCTCATGAGTTGTGGGATCGAGCTCCGTGTCAGGCTCCGTACTCAGCAGGGAGTCTGCTTAAAATTTTCTCCCTCTGCCCCTTTCCCAACTCTCTAATAAATAAATAAATCTTAAAAAAAGAATAGGACATTATCTAACATAAGCACAATACAACTATTAAATGCAAGAAATTGGCCACTGACAAAATACTGTATTATCTAATATCTAGTTCATATTCAAGTTTACCAACTACTCCCAAATACAAAGCTTTTTTTTTTTTTTTTAAAGATTTTATTTATTTGACACACACACATAGAGAGAGCGCTCACAAGCACGGGGAGCAGCAGAGGGAGCAAGAGAAGCAGACTCCCCGCTGAGCTGGGAGCCCAATGCCGGGCTCAATCCCAGGACCGTGAGATCATGACCTGAGCCGAAGGCAGACGCTTAACCGACTGAGCCACCCAGGCAGGCTCCCCTACAAATATAAAGATTCTTAACCGTTATCTTATCACGTATTTTTAACATTCAAATATTTTATATACTACCATTTGACAGTTTAGCATATTTAAAAATCCTGGTCAGAATTAAGTATTACATTCAGTGAAGAACTCATGATTCAAGGATGTAATAACAGGGAGTATTCTTCTCTCTCGCTTCCCCACCTCTACACTTCCAAATGTAGAATTCTGAGATGTAATCCTTACCTTCTAAAATGGAAGGCTTTATGTTGGTTTCTATTATATCTGGTCTGTTATATTTGTGTACCTAAAAGGAAAAAGACAGTAATTTTAGGCAAGAAAACTGCAAGTCACTGTAGAGTTAAGACACTTGGAAGTAAATGGATGACTTTCAGAGGTCACCAGGTTATTTTCAAGAGGAGCAGGCCTCTACAAGCTAATGAACATTCAACTCATTTCAGTAAAAACCAGGAATATTTCACATTTACAAAACAGACTAATTCCGAACATCAAGAGTAAATTTTTTAAATGGTTTTAAAAATACTGCTTATCCTTAGGCCAGGAACCTAAACTATTTTGACTTAGTTTCGTTAGCCTCAGAAGACAAGGGATCCCAGCTGACCCTGTCCCCCCTGCACTCTCGCTCTGCTGAGCACCTAACGCAGGCAGGGTTTTAAAAGTTCTCCTACCAGTCTCAGAGCTTCTTCCCAGGCAGCTCCTTCTAATAATAAGAGCACAGCTTCTTCATAATCCTGACAAGGAAACATCAAGAAAAATAACAGGTAAACAGAGCAAGCGTGTCAGATGCCAGCATGACCGACTGCAAGGCCGCCTCAGAGCAGTCTCTCTGCCCGCCTATCCCTTATGGTGCCAGTCCCTGCTCAGTAAACAATGATGCAGACACAATGGGCATGGTGGGGGGAAGGTACACATTCTGGAAATAACCACAGAACACATGGCATCATCTCCCTGCGGCCCTGAGCATCGAAACCCCCAGAGAGGTCGGACGGAAATGCCCACCGCCTCAGGTACACCACCCAGTTCGATTTGACAGGTTTAGGGGCTTTTAAACTCTTCTTTTTGCTCTTTAATGTTTTTTTTTTCCCCTCCAACTTTTATTTTGAAACACTTCAAAACTACAAGAAGCTGAGAGATGAGGGTAATAAACACCTGCATATCCTAAGTCTTCAAGCATTTTTGATACTTGTAGCCTTACCAGTAAAAATTTTTGAGCATGTACCGCAGTATGTAATTACTTAATGTACTCATAAAGCATATAAAACAAAGCATTTTTATAGGTCCATTTCATGTTTCCCTCTTAATATTGAAGTACAGTTGACATACAATGTTATTATCAGCTTCAGGCTTGGAACACAGTGATCGGACAGCTCTGTATGTTACTCAGTGCTCCCCACAGTGAGTACAGTCCTGGGAATCTGTCACCACACAACATGATTCCAGTATTACTGACTGTACTTCTCCAAGCTGTACTTTTCATCTCTATGACTTATTTATTTTATAACTAGAAGTTTGTGAAACTGGAAATAAGTGAAACAAAACACATATTATTTTTTTTTAAAGGGGAGGCAGAAAGCTGAAACCAAGAGTCAGACACTTAACCGACTGTGCCAGGCGCCCCTGTATTTCACCCTTTTAAAATGTGTTTTGTGGGGCACCTGGGTGGTTCAGTCAGTTAAGCATCTGAGTTTTGTTTCGGCTCAGGTCATGCTCTCAGGGTCATGAGATCGAGCCCCATGTCAGGCTCTGCACTCAGTGCGGAGTCTGCTTAAGATTCTCTCTTTCTTTCCCTCTCCCTCTCTACCTCCTTGCTACTCTCTTTCTCCCTCTCAAATAAATAAATAAATCTTTAAAAAGAAAAAGGTGAGGGCGCCTGGGTGGCTCAGTCAGTTAAGCGTCTGCCTTCAGCTCAGGTCATGATCCTGGAGTCCTGGGATCGAGTCCCACATCGGGCTCCCTGCTCAGCGGAGGGTCTGCTTCTCCCTCTGACCCTCTTCCCTCTCGTGCTCTCTATCTCTCATTCTCTCTCTCTCAAATAAATAAATAAAATCTTTAAAAAAAAAAAGGTGAGATACATAAAACAACTGGCTGGGTTTCATCCAGTAGTCACAGTGATAAAAAGAAGGGGGGATAGGTATGCATTAGATTAAAAGAGATTTGAGAGACATAAGATACAAAATGCAACACATGACCCTAGATTGGAACCTATTTTGGATCAACTTACTGTAAACAATTTTAGAACCACTGAGGGAACTTGAATTTTAATTATTACATAAATTAAAATGTACTGACATGAAAAGATACCATAAACAAAGCAAATTTAAAAACAGCACAGTGTAATTTCATTTGGGTTAAAAATGCACGTGTGTGTGTGTTACAGAGAAAGAGCACCACAGGAAGAATTAGAAATAGAAGGGAATACTAGCAAACTCGAGTGGTAGGAATACATGCTTTATTTTCTTGTTAATTACTTTCAGCATTTTAAATAATCTACAATACATACATACTACTTTAAGTTACTTTTAATTAAAAATATTAAATAAAAGTAAGCATTTTCTTCCCAGACCCCAGTGCATATGTCCCACTAACAGGCCCATACCACAGGTCCATGAAGGTACATAGCACAGTATGTGCTGTTTGACCCGCAGAGAAAGAAAGGGGAGGGGGGTGTTTTACCAAGGTGACAATCACATGACATACAAGCACTCTGAAGTGTACAATTTGTGGCATTTACTGTGTTCACCAAGTTGTGTGACCACCTTTTTAAAAATCACCTGATAAAACACTCCCATTTCTCCACTCCCTTCCTCCTCTGGTGACCTCTGATATGCCCTTTCTCTGGGTTTGCCTACTCAGGATATATCATGCAACAGAAACCTTACAATAGGTGACCTTTTGTGTCCGGCTTCTTTTACTAAGCATAATGTCTTCAAGATTTATCCAAGTTGTAGTATGTATCAGTTCTTTGTTCCATTTTTTAAATTTTTCCAATTATAGCAAAATGCACATAAAATTTACCATTTTAACCATTTTTTTTTACTGTCCAGTCCAGTGGCATTAAGTAAATTCACAATGTTGTGAAGCCATCACCACCATCCATCTCCAGAACATTTTCCACCTTACAAAACTGAAACTCTATACCCGTAAAACAGTAACTTCCCATGTTCCTCTCCAGCCTCTGGCAACCACCATTCCACTTCCTGTCTCTAGGATTCTAACCACTCTAGGTACCTCATATAAGTAGAATCCTACCGTACTAGTCCTTTTATATCTGGTTTATTTCACTTAGCATAATGTTCTCAAGGTTTATTCAAACTGAAGCATCCGTTTTACATTCCTTTTTATGACTTTCTTCTGTGTGTGTACAAATGTGTGTGTGTGTGTGTGTGTGTGTGTGTGTAACTGACGATTTATCCATTCGTCTCTCATTGATGGACATCTGGGTTGTTTCTTCCTTTTGGTTATCATAAATAATGCTGTTATAAACATCTGCACACTGGTTTCTTTGCGGACATGTTTCCATTTCTCCTGAGTAGATACTTAGGAGTGGAACTGTTGGGTCATATGTTTATGTTGATGTGGGGCTTGATCCAAGGACCCTGGGATCATGACCTGAGCTGAAGTCAGACGCTTAACTGACTGAGCCACCCAGGCGCCCCATATGTTGGACTTTTTAAGGACCCATTAAACTGTTTCCCATAGGGGCTGTGCCATTTTACATTCCCAGCAGCAATGTACAAGGGTTCTTATTTCTCCACATCCTTGCCAATTTTTCTTTTCTTTTTTTTTGATTAAAGCTATTCTAGTGGGTACTGTGGTTTTGATTTGCATTTCTTTTTTTTTTTAAGCTCATTTTATTTTATTTTTTTAAAGACTTTATTTACTTATTTGAGAGAGAGAATGAGAGAGAGCATGAGAGAGGGGAGGGTCAGAGGGAGAAGCAGACTCACCGCCGAGCAGGGAGCCCGATGCGGGACTTGATCCCGGGACTCCAGGATCATGACTTGAGCCGAAGGCAGTCGCTTAACCAACTGAGCCACCCAGGCGCCCTGATTTGCATTTCTTTAAATGAACAATGAAGCTAAATAACTTTTCATGTGCTTGTTGGCCATTTTTATGTTTTCTTTTTTTTTTTAAGATTTTTTATCTATTTATTTGACAGATAGCACAAGCAGGGGGAGTGGTAGGCAGAGGCAGAGGGAGAAGCAGGCTCCCCACTGAGCAGGGACCCCGATGTGGGGCTCGATCCCAGGACCCTGGGATCATGGCCTGAACTGAAGGCAGACGCTTAACCGACTGAGCCACCCAGGTGCCCCTATTTGTATGTTTTCTTGAGAGAAATAGCTATTCAAGTCTTTTGGCCATTTTAAAAATGGGTTGTTTTGTCTTTTTGTTGTTGTCAAATTTCTTGACATATTCTGGATATAACAAGAAAACTATAAACCAGTATCGCTCAAGAAAATTTTAGCAAACTGAATCCACTAATAATGAAAAAGGATAATACATTATGACCAAGATGGGTTTAACCTAAGGAATGTAAGATTGGTTTAACATTCAAAGATCAATGTAATTCATCCTAGCACTGGTCTAAAACAGAATACCTTAGTTGAAAATGCATTTGACAAAATTCAATACCTCTTCATGATAAAAACTCTGAGAACCAAGAATAGAAAGGAATTTCCTCAACCAAGAGGGCAAGGATTGGCAATTTTTTTCTGTAAAAGGCTAGACAGCAAATATTTTAGGCTTTTTGGTCAGACCATCTCTGTCACAACTCTTCAACTCTGGGGTTGTAGGTACCAAAACCACCACAGAAAATATGTAAACAAATAGGTGTGGCTATGTTCCAATAAAACTTTATATAGATGGCCAGCCAGATTTGGCCCTTGACTATAGTTTCCCAACTCTAATGGCCCTACCAGGTTCTCACATCTATTAAAAAAACAATAGCATGGGGCACCTGGGTGACTCAGTCAGTTAAGCATCTGCCTTTAGCTCAGGTCATGATCCTGGAGTCCTGGGACCTAGCCCCACATCGGGCTCCCTGCTGAGCAAGAAGCCTACTTCTCCCTCTCCCCCATGCTCATGATCTCTCTTGCTATCTCTCTCTCTAATAAGTAAAATCTTAAAAAAAAAAAAAAGCAAACATCACACTTAATGGTGAAAGAGTGAATTTCCACCCTGATATCAGGAAAAAGACAAGGATGTCCACCAACCCTTACCATTTCTGTTCAACATTATACTGGAAGTCCTAGCTAATACAGTAAGACCACAAAAAAATATAAAGGCATACCAACTGAAAAGATATAAAACAGTCTTTAGTCACAGAAACCATGCTCATTAATATAGAAAATCCTAGAGAATTTACCCCCAACACTCCTAGAACTACTAAATAAGTTCACAGCAAGGTTGCAGGATATAAGGCCAACATACAAACAAAACAAAACCATATTTCTATTTGCTAGCAACAAAAAATTGGAAGTGAAAAAAAAAATACTAGTCAAGTCTTAAGATGACCCCAACTCTGACCAACACCTTGACTGTAGTCCTGTGAACGACCCTGAGCCAGAAGCCCTAACTAAGCCCTGCCCAGATTCTTGACCCATAGAAACAAATAGGTGTTTTTCATTTGAAGCTAAGTTTTGAGGTAATTTGTTATGTATCCGTAGATAAGTAATTCATCCAGTGTACATGAGTATAGGAGCAACGGAGGTACTCACACATCACTGGTGGGAACACAAAATGATAGAGCCGCTGCAGAGAAGCTCTGCGCCTCCTTACTAAGTTACGCATCCCACTTACCACGTGACCAGCATTCCCACTCACAGGTATTTATCCAAGTGAAATGCAAGGATCTGTCCTCACAAAGACATATTGTACCAGTCTATAGCTGCTTTATTCTAACCTTAAACGAAAACAATCCAAATGTACATCAATTTGTGGATGGATCCGCAAATTATGACCTATTCATAAAACAAAATGCCACTGAGCAAAATAAAAATACACAGATACACAATATAATATGGATGAATCTCAAAAGCATTATATGACTTCCAGTTTCCAGTCCAATACACAAGGAACTTGGAAGACATCCCTCCATTGTAACAAGTAGAAAGCTGAGCAGACTCTCCTTTGATCCAATGGAGAACTAGAGAACTGAGGTCATAGGGCAAACTGTTGCCCCCAAGACTGGAGAGACAGACAGGCAGACACAGAGAGCTACAACTTACCAGAACACAGCAGAGACCCACAAGTAGAGATCTCTACCAGAACCAGTACTGGGGTAGGAAAATCTAAACTGTAAGTGACCAGTGGCTGAAGGATCGATCACTCTGGACAGGGTTATAGGTGAAAACTCTACGGACGTCCAGACTTAGGGAGCTCCTACACTTTTGTGAGTTTTTACCTCCTTGAGCCCTACCAGGTTCTCACAGTGAGTATCAGATGAAAATATGCTTCCGACAAGAAGGAAAAAGTTGTCATTTTGAAAACACCCAGAGCATGCTGCTCTTAACAAGGCCTGCAGTCAAGAGAAACAATTTTGCCAAAGCCTAACTGAAGTTGGTTTGACCAGGGCCTAATTAATGTGAGGGAAGAGAAATACCCAACTCCAGCTCCCCCTGGCCTTCCTGTCCTACCTAAGGAGTGAAAAATCTGAGACGTACTGGTGAAGTTCAAAGTCCAAGGACACAGGCTCACTAAAAGACTGAGACTTAATCATAGGCCTGTAGAACACTTCTCCTCTCCCCACACCTTATGACCACATCACTAAAGACCTCTTTATTGAATTTCCTTATACCCTGTACTTCATGGTAGGCTTCCAACAAAAATTTGCACAAAGGACAAAAACCGTTTGAAGAGCCAGAGCAAGCATCAGAACGAGACTTAGACGTGGCAGGGGTACTGAAATTACAAGGCCAAGAATTCAAAATCAGTATGATTACACCTGAAACTAATATGCCACTGTATGTGAATTATATTTCAATTAGAAAAAGAAAAAAAAGAGGTATGATTAATGTGCTGAATGCTCTAGTGGAAACAGTAGACAACATGCAGGAACAGATGGGTAATGCAAGCAGGGAGATGAAAATCCTAAGAAAAAATTAAAAAAAAATGTTAGAAAACAAAAGCATTATGTGAGTGAAAGAAGCCAGACTAAAAAACCACATACCAGATGGTTCCATTGATACAAAATTCTAGAAAAAGCAAAACTTAATGACAAAAAGCACATCAGTGGTTCGTAAGAGCTGAGAGTAGAGGAAGAAGACTCACTACAAAAGGGGAAGCAGGAAACTTTTTGGGGTGTTACAAATGTTCTATTACCATGGTTGTAGGAGCGTGACATGGCCAGGAGCATTTGTCAAAACTCATCCAACTGTTAATTTAAAACTGGTAGATTTTACTATATGTAATGTATACCCAATTAAAAATGTACAAATTATAAATATATAAATTAAATATGTATATATGAATTAATCTTCACTTATACAGAAAAAAAGGATGGTAGCATCTGATCCATTTAATTAACCATCTTAGATGGTGTATCTTTCTACTCTAGCCTTATTATTATGTATATTTTATTCATTGATGTTTTCAGCTCAATCACCCAACGTAATTTCTTGCTAGGATCTGTCAAATTTCAGTGATCTTCTTTCACTCACCCTTATTACATGAAAGACATTCAGGTATTTTAAAAGCACAATTATGTTATACAAATGTGCCTACTAGTAACAACTGTAAAAAACACTCTCATCAAAGGCTAAAACTCTACAAGGCAGTAATCCCTGGTGTCAACTATGTCCTATTAGTCCGTGGCCAGTGTCAGTGCATAGTTTTTGTTGTTGTTTTGTTTTTTGTTTAAATTTTTAAGATTTATTTATTTTAGAGGGAGAGCAAGTGGGGAAGGGGCAGAGGGAGAGAGAGAATCTCAGGCAGACTCCCCATTGAGCCTGGAGCCTGACACAGGGCTCAATTTCACGACCTTGAGATCATGACCTAAGCCAAAATCAAGGGTTGGACACCCAACCGACTGAGTCACCCAGGTGCCCCATGTCAGTGCATAGTTTTATTATTTTCATAACAAATTCTACAATTGTATCAAAAGCTGGTAAAGGTACTCATCTTCATAATCTGCTGGAAAACTGGAACCCATCACACTGCCTGAGATAAAAGACACTTCCAACAGTAAGAATGGTTGTAAACCCAGAAAAGTATCTGAAGTTCAATCCCTTTGTTTTAGAATGGTCCTTTCTCACTGTTTCTACTTGGCAAGTTAACATAAAAAGCACAACTCCCCTGAGATTTAGTACCTTCTACCAAGGTCAAACACTAATGCCTATTGTGGTAGAGTTCTGCCTTACACAACTTATTGTTTAGAGAACTAATTTTTTAGAAGTAAGTTAAATTTAGATTTCTAAGTCAGGTCAGCAAGAAGGAAGATCTGCAGAGCAAATACTCTCTCTGGACTTCCTAATTACCCTAAGTTCCTTTAATTTTCATGATCGGTGAGGTACAACTGGGAAGACCTTCCTTGTTGACTGAGTGGCTGAAGGGAGGAGATGAGGTTACCTGGGCATACTGTTCCAAGACTGTGGCTGCATCACTGTGCTTCCTCTGCTCAACCAGCTTTCCTGCAAAGATAATAAACACTTCACCATAGTTGGCTTGCTAAGAACAGGATCACCAAAACTCAAGTTGAAATGGTTTTTGGAGGTACTTTTCTTTACTTTTCTAAGATTTATTTATTTATTTGAGGGAAAGAGCAAGCATGCACGTGGGCACACAAGTGGGAGGGGCAAAGGGAGGGGGAGAGAATCTCAAGCCGACTCCACACTGAGCACAGAGCCTAACAAGCGGCTCTAGCTCACAACCCTGAGACCACAACCCAAGCCCAAACCAAGAGTCAGACACCCAACCAACTACACCATACACCACCCAGGCACCCGTGGAGGTACTTTTTAAATAAAAACAGTCCCCTATAAATTGGAGACTGAGCTCTACTGTATACGCTCAAATAGAACAGCTTTAAAACAGCATTTTCCAAAGTGTTCCCTAAGACTGTAGGATAATAAAAGGCAACACCAAAAAACCATTCTTGGGTCAAGTATGTTTGTGAAACATTGGGCATAACAACACTCAACAGATTCCTTTGCTGAGATGCTCACTAATATATCTTTATTACGTATCAAAAACTATATACTTTGTGAATTTCTGTCAGGAAATAGGCAGGAATACCACAGAGTCCTATCTCAAATGGCAGTTACAATCTAAATTTAGCATAGAATGTGAAATCCATGTATAGCCAAAATTAGCCATGAAAAAAAGCTTACAAAGGCACACATACAGGCAACCGACCTAACATCTCCAGCTCATCCATTTCTTCCTCAAATAGGAAGAGACTGCTGTTCTTTGGTTGAGCACGAAGATGAAGGTAGTTGGCTTACGGGTCATGCAGTGTCTTTAGATGCTAGAATCACCCAGCAGTTGAGATAATCATGCTTTGAGAGGCACACAGAACCTGAAGTCGACTACGGGGCTGGCAGACTCATGTCTCCCATCTCATGCAAACTCCAGCGCGTATGATCCCTGACAAAAGCAGGTATAATCATCTCCATAATTTCAACAGCTATCTTCCTTTTCTTGTAAAAACTGCCTAAGTTAAAGTGCACATGAAGTGACTCTGCCTTATAACTTTTCTCAACAATCTCTGACCACCACCTTTCCTACCACTTTGCTAAACACTGGGGAGAACTGGCTGCATACCATACAGCATGACAAACAGCAAGCTAAGAGTTACAAAGAATTTAAGAGAATTTAATAGGCCCTAAGAACAGAGCTGGAAGGTATGAGCTACCGAAAGATAAGTTTCTAAAGCAGAAATAACAATGGAGCCAGAATAAATAACTAAAAGACCTAATATAGGGAATTCTCAAAAACTAAAGAGTTCACCATGGAAACGAAGAGGCCTTGTAGAAGAGTCTACAGACCTAATAACCAGAAATGCCAGAAAAAGAAAAGTGATAACCTCACACATTTTTATGACCCAGAGAAAAAGGAAGAATGCAAATAGCTAAGGAGGACACATACATACATTTAACAGGATTTAATTTGGGATTTTTTCAGAACTGCGTTTTCTTTGAAAGCATAACAACATTTTTAAAACTCTTAAAACAGCAAGGGGAGAATACACAAGCACAGCTGAGCGGGCAGGGCACCTGTTCATCTCTTCTCTCAGGCCGTCCTTTAGCTCTCCTCCCTCTCAGGAGTCAGACTCGGATACAGGCTCGCCTCTGGTTCAGACAATGCCTAGACCGGGACACAGCTGAACTGCCTTTGCTTTCAGAATGCTTACATGTTTCGCTTTTTCTTTCACCTCATTTCCCATAAATGCTATTACAGTTCCCAACAATCTATTGTCTATACCTGAATGGCCCCACTCCAAAACTCATGTTTACCTTCTGACAGGGCACATGGCCGCACAGCTACTCTGCACTAGGATGTAAGTTTTGGCAAATGAGATGGAACACAAGTAACAGTGTAACTTCAAGGTCGTTTCCAACTTCAAGTGTTCTCCTAAGGCTCTAGTTTTTTCCCCTTCCTAAGGCCTGGAATATGGATATGGAGAAAATCCAGCTACAACCATCTGCCTGGGATGACAGAGCCACACAACAGAAGGACTTCTCAGTCCTTACGTGAGAGATACAAGCTTTCTTATCATGCCATTATTTAGGGACTCTCACTGTAGCAGTTTAACCTTTACTTAATAAACCATTCTAAATTATCTAATTAATTTTTATTAGTGAATCTGAGACAGCCTCAAGGTATGCTGTCCTAAATTTACTTGCAAAATTGCCAAAGAAAGGAAGAAACAAAAAAAACCCTTGGAAGAGTGCTCTTTTTAGAGGACCTAAACCACCACCCACGTTCACCTGCTAGAGTTCTGCCGAGGCCAGCCACCTGGTCTTTGGTCAGGTCCAGCTGGGCTGCCGTGCAGACAGCTTGCCGCCAGCTACCACTAGCCAGAAAGGCATCGAGCGCTTTCTCGTGGGCGCCACAGCGGGCCAACACAAGCCCGGCCGGCTCGAAGAGGCGCTCCCGTGCCAGGTGCTCCCCGTAAGCAATGCTGATATCCTGTGGCAAGAGGAGACGGAGGCTTGGTGAGGAAAGGCGACAGTCATTTCTTAACCTCCGGTGTAGGCTGTCTTGGCCACTACGTTTGAAAGTCTCTTGAATTACTCAGAAATACCCCGTGGTTAATCAGTGAACTCAATCATTCTTCCACTCAAAACCTTACTGAGGATGTGCCATGATCATTACTGAGTACTCTTAAGGGCAGTGGGACTCACACAGCAATGCAAAAAATAAAAACAGGCAAAATCCCAAACAATAACAAGAACCACCACCAAGTTCCTGCTCTTGTGGCGACAGACTTACAAACACAGAAAGGCCTGTGACGTCATGATAAAGGGATAGAGAGTGATGGGAGTGCCATTTCAGGGGGCTGTGAGGAGAGCCAGCCACGTGAAGGGTTGCGGGACAGTAATCCAGGCCGAGAGCTACAGAGAGCACTGTGGCCATCTGGCAGAAACGTGTCCGGAACTCACAGGATGAAATAACAAGAAGGCTGGTGTGAGTGGAGAAGGGAGAGAGCACGGGAGAGAGGAAGAGACGGTGAAACGAGTGCAAAGAGGCAGCCATTGGCCAAATTCTCTATCCGCAGGCTCAACGTCAGGCAGGGACACAGAGCGGAATACAAGACACAGCCCCTGCCCTTAAGCGGCCCGCGGCCGGCAGGGAAAACAAATCAGTGCGGCGGCAGGTGGTTACGTGCTGTCACTGAGGTGAGAAGGGGGATCTGGGAGCTCAGGGTGGCACCTCGCCCAGGAACAGCTTTCCAGCAGAGGAGACCGAGAGTTAAAAGACAAGTGGGGCTAAAGGTAGGGGCAGGGAGAGGCCTGGAAGAGGCAGCCAATGCTAAGAGAGCAGGTGGGGGCCAGAGCAGAGCCACGGGCGAACTGCAGGGGGCAGGAAGGGTGGCGGGGATGAGTAGTGGTCATGGGCCCAGGCTCTGGGGTCAGACAGCCTGGGCTCACATCCCAGGCCAGTGCTTCACACTCCAGCTCCTGAGGCAAGCTGTTTCCTCATCTGTTTATCCGATCAGGTTGTCATGAGAATCATAGAATACATTTAGCAAATACATTTAGCAAATATCTGGCATATAAGAACTAAATAGATGTCTGTTTAAACAAACAACCGAAGTGTATCCCTTTCTTCTGAATTACATGAGAAAGATCTACATGCTTCAGGACGATCAGTCACGCGACAGCAAGGCTGGGCTGGAGCAAGGGGTGGGACAGAAGCCGGGAACCCCAGGGAGAAGCTGCCGTGGTATTCATGATGAGGAATAGGGGACAACTCCTAGCTTTCCAGCCTGGGCACTTTCTTCAGAACAAGAGCAGGTCAGGGCCATTCTCCCAGATAAGAGCTCAGGATGAGGTGACTTCATTTGAAGATAAACCTTGAGGCCAAGAATGGCATTATGGACTCAGGATCCTTCCCCCTGCCAGCTAACGCACAAAGTCAGAAGAGCCTCATTTCGCACACCACTCACCTTGTACTGCTGCGAGTCTGACGGATATAACTTCAGAGCTTCCTTATACAAGTTTTTATCTTTTACTAAGTTTAAGCATTCTGGGAAGTATTCAGGTCCTGAGGAATAAGATTCATACACACACGTCTAAGACTTTGGAAGCGTAATGAATTTCATTTATACCAGTGGTCCCTACACAAAAATCAACAAGGGACCTTTGTAAGACCTACAGAATCAGAGTATCAGGAGTATCAGAATCCAGGAATTCTAATTTTAGCAAAGCACCCCAGCAGATGTGAGGTATGAGAAGCACAGGTTGAGATAAGAGTTCCATGTAAAAGGATGGTTTATACACGACCCCTAATAAATGACTCTCCAACCTTCTGTTTGCTCAGCCTCCTTCATTAGAATCAGCTGGGGAGCTTATCACCCATTCAGGTGCCAGAGGCCCAGCCCAGCCCAGCTCAATCAGATTCGCCAAAGCAGCTAACACCCAGGTAACTTCGTACCCCCATCCTAGCTCTCTGTAGAGAACTGCACCTGCTGAAGCCAGAAACTCCAGCAGGGGACAGGGGCGGGGTGCGGCAGAACAAGGGGCACCATGCTCATCCTGGTCTGTCGCTACCATGTACACCTGTGTCCTTCTGGGAACTGCCGGTGCACATGGCCGCTCACTCCAGACAAGCTACGTTTCCCTCGGGTGTTGGCGAATGCCAGGGGAGAAGAATGCATTATCAGTGTTCATTCTGAGATACTGAAATGAATTTACGAGGTGATTATCCTTAACCCAAAAAGGATCTGCTCTATTTTTTTAGTTAGGGAGCTCCTCCAATTCATTAAAAGTCATTTGCTTTGCCTTCAGCTTTTCAGATCATGTGATAAAAGAAGGTGCACATACATAACTGTTAAAATTTTCAGGAGTGGAAACTGAAATCAGTCTATATCTAAACTAACACTTTAATTTATACCCTGCCTAGCTCCAAAGAAGACCCGAAGCAGAAATAAACATATTAATCCTCACACTTACCACATTTGCTGAGGTGGCCAATGGCTTTTTCATATCGTTTCAGGTATTTGTCTATGGTGAACCGCTGATAATTGGTTTCCATTTTCTTAAGTGCATTAAGAAATGGAAGATATTCTTTGGGATCCTAAAACCAAAACAAAAAAACACCAATAGGAAATCTTTATTACTTATGATTAATTTATAATAATACAATTAAAACAATCAACAAACCCAAAGCTACATAATGCTTAAAATACATACTATATTAGTATATTATACACATTGTATAAATATATAAAATGAAACACCATATAACCAGTTGGGCGAAAATGCTTTAACACATAGGGGTTGTTTTGAGAATAATGATGACGATCTCCTATGCAATCTCACAAGAGCCACTTATTTCAGAGGCTAATAAGGAAAACAAGGTCAATCTAGAAGATACTCAACAAATGCATCCAAGTTTCTCCAGAAGTGCAAGGCACTGTGCTTGAATTTGTTTGCATGACATCGCATGCCCTCCCTCTGCCAGTTTTTTTTTTCAAAAGATTTATTTCTTTAGAGAGAAAGAGAGAATGTGCATGCCCCTATGTATGTGCAAGGGGGAGGGAGGGAGGGGGGAGAGGGAGGGAGGGAGGGAGGGAGGGAGGGAGAGAGGGAGGGAGGGAGAGAGAGAGAGAGAGAGAGAGAGAGAGAGAGAGAGAATCCCAAGCAGACTCTGTGCTGAGCATGGAGCTGGACGTGGAGCTCGATCCCAGGACCCTGAGATCATGACCTGAGCTGGAATCAAGAGTCGGATATTTAACTGACTGAGCCACCCCGGTGCCCCACCCTCCAGCAAGTTTTAAAACAAAGGTAAAATTGCACAGAGTTAAAGACAAAACTCTAAGGCCCTGCCAACCAAGATTTTATTAGCACTGATTGTCTGCAGCTCTGTGCCATGCCCCGAAAATTGTTTCCTTTCCAAAGAACAGATGCTCCCTGTCCTTAATACAATTTCACTGAGCAGACAGGATAAATACACGTAAGAGCAATCTAGAAAAAAAAGAAAACCCAAAAGAAAAAATAATTAAATACTCAGGCATGTAATATAGAGAACTATAGGCCAAAGTATTCAATCAACAAACATTTAATAAGAATTTGCCTATGTATAAAAAATACAACCAAGCCTTACCCTTAGGAGACCTACCACCTAGAAGAGGAGCTAGAATGATATGCAGGGGTAGGCACTGGGTGCGGTGGAAGCACATATGTGGCCCACCTCATCCAGTCCCCACATGGTGGGCAGGGAGGCAAGAATGGAGCACTGGCAAGAGGCTACTTTGGCCTCCTTTGCCTTAGACGAGTGAGAATTAGCTTGGCGAATGGAGAGGTGGAAAGTGGTGAAGGGAAACAGAAGTAGCGCTACCTGCAAGGGGGTGTGTGTGGCAGCTTGGGGCGGGGGGACAAAAGCACTACAGGCTGAGCAAAAGGAACAGTATCAAGAGACGAGCACAGACAGATAGACAGATAGACAGAGACCAGACCCTGGGGGCAGAGGCTTAAGCAATATGATGGCTTCTGAACTTTATCCTGGGGGCAATGGAGAGCCCATGAAGGATTTCAAGTAAAAGAATGAAGGATCAAAATTTTGTTTTTGGAAAGATCACTCTGGCAAGAGCAAGGAGAGGGATGACAGGATGAAACTAAGGCTGCAGGAACTAGACCAGACCAGGGGCGCCCAAACTTCCCAACTGCAGCATGCTAAGGTGGGACGAGAGGCCCCAAACCTTCCTATTCTCCTTGTTCCCACTTTCCAGCCCCATAACAAGGAACTGGACGTGAATCTGAATCATTTGCTCTATTTCCTTTATAAGAGAAGAGTTCATTCACACATATGATCATAATCTTACAAATAACCAAGTAACTTTATTTCACTTGTTCCACCTGGCATTCAAAACACTTTGATCAGCCCTGAACTCTGACAGAGATGGGACTTAGAGACAGGCGTCCCGGAAACACCCAGCCCTGCCCCCAGGCCTGTATTCGCTATATTCACTTCAGCAAGACCCAGCGCTGCCGGGGACAGGGTTTCATACTGCCATGACCGCAGAAGCAAGACCCGAAAGGCCGTTCAAGTAGTGACTGCACCTACCTTCTGTGACTTCTCAGCTACCATGAGGACCAAATCAAAGTCATAGGTCCCGAGAGAATGATCATATAACTCATTAACATCTACCAGAAGCAGTAGATACTTCAGGGCCTCTTCAGCACTCACAGCATCAGGAACAGGTGGAGTACTGCCTGTCAGTGTTAAGAAAACAAAACACAACAAAGCCGTTTGGGGAAAAAACCCACATCTCTAGCAATACAACCAAAAAGATAAAGTAAGTTATTTTCTTGACAGAATTGGATGCCATAGGACTTCTTCTGTACATGTTTTGTAGGGCAGTGCTCAAAAAAAACGGACACAGGTCTTAAAATGGCAACCCAAAAGCCCCATACTGTGTGATGGGGCACTGATCATGGTCAGTGAGCTCCCCAGAAGCGTGGAAGGCTGGTGACACACTGTGAACGGGTCTCTACCTTGAAGCTCGTGTACCTTCTGCAGCACAATCTCCAGCTCTGGGGTTGTTTTCTTCACGTGAGAGGTGAGTATGGACAGGCAGTACCTGGGGTGGTAAGTGAAGAACCCCAGAATGAGAAGAATGAACAAGCTGAGTAAGGACAAGAGTACACTTCTATGACTCAAAAGATGCCAACTAATGACAGCGCACATACTTGTGGGGGTTTACGCTCTCCATGGCTGCTCTCAGAGCATCACAGACAATGTCTACTTTTTTCCCATCAGGATCCTTGGACAGCTGGACAGTGCTGGTAACTGGTGGAGGATACATGGTCTTTGTAACATCTTCTTCCCTAAGAACAAGTTATTAAGAGGTCACTAACTGAACACGTGTCCCAGCTACCAAATGATGAACATAGACCCAGGGAGGCTAAGGAGGGAATAAAAATGGCTTTTGGAAAACAGTTTCATCATATTCACATAAGGTGAAAAATGAAGAAACAAACTGAGAAATGAAAATATTTTCATATAAGAGTCGTACAGTGATGTTATAGATGTTTTATTCATATTAGCCCCAAACTGGGTACAGACAGGTGTCCAACTCCAGGGGAACAAATAAACAAATTGTAGCCTATCTGCACTAGGGCACACTACTGAGCGGTAAACATGAAGGAACTAGTGATATCAGCAAAAACACGAGTGAATCTCAAGGTAATATGCTGAGTGAGAGCAGCCTAACTTACACAAAAGAGTAAATACTATATGGTACCACTTCAAGTTCTTCAACAGGCAAAACTCATCTATGGTAAAAAACTCACAACAGTGGTTGCCTAGCGGGTGGGGACAGGACTGACTGACATGAGGTTTGGAGGAACTTTCTGAGGTGAAGGAAATGTTCTCTATCTTAACAGAGGTCTGGGTTACACATTGGTCAGAACTCACTGAATAGTGCATTTATGATTTATGCATTTCACCACATATGAATCTGACCCCCCAAGAATGCACTCTAGTCAGTGTTCCACGAAGTGAAATACTGAGACATAAAGTGGACTGAAGGCTACAAATAACTTAAAATTTGCCTTAAAAAAGATGAATGAAGGGGCACCTGGGTGGCTCAGATGGTTAAGCGTCTGCCTTACGCTCAGGTCATGATCCTGGGGTCCTGGGATCGAGCCCCACGTCTGGCTCCTGGCTCGGCGGGGAGCCTGCTTCTCCCTCTCCCTCTGCCTCTCCCCTTGCTCATACTCTCTATCTCTGTCTCTAATGAATAAATAAAATCTTAAAAAAGATGAATGATGGATGGATAGATAGTACATCGTGACAAAGCAAATACAGGAAAATATGTACTAGAGAGTCTAGATGGTGGTACAGGATGCTAACTGGACAGCTTTCCTTATATGTTTAAAATGTTTTCTTAAGTTGGAAAAAAGTCATTGCAGAAAAACATACCATTTGATTTCAATGTCCTAAGACAAATAGTCTTATATATACACCTAAAAATAGTCAATTATAATTCTAAATGACGTGTTTTCAAGTCTTTTTAAATAGGCTGTTTTTAAAAAGAAGGGAAAAGGGCAAAAATCTATTACAGGTGGCATCTGAGAATTATAGTGATAAAAAAAAATACCAAACACAAAGTTAATTTTTCTCCTTTAGCTATTTATCTGTTTGATTTCCTAAACTAGATAAATTATGGATATAACACTCAGGAATTATTCAAAATACTTACTTCAATTCTGTGAAAAACAAATTAATATGATTTACAGAATCTATCTGTCTTACGAAGGTTTCCACATTTTCAAGAAACACCTACCCCAAAAAAAAAAGGACAAAAAATTTTAGTTCCAATCACATAGGATCAAGTCTTAGGTAAGCTAGAGTTAATATCAGATTTAGAAAGTTACCTTAGGGTTGTGGTCATGAATCAGATTGAGATTAATTCTCAGTTTCCTCATGCATTCAAATGCTTCCTTAAACATCAGTCTGTGAAGAGGCAGAGAGAATGGATGGAAAGGTCATTTTACAAAAACGAAACTCCCTGGATCCAAAACCATTATTATGATACAAACCAGTTATAATTAGATTATAGTCCAAATGCCAAACAACTATTACTGGATTTCTACTCTCAACTCACAGAATGAAAAATCAGGTACCAGATTCGCTTTCCTTCCTAAAAAACGGAACTTAGTCACCACGGCAGTCTGAGGACTATACCCCCACATACACATGACCAAAAATCATCACCGAACTTAGGTCTACTTTCTCTTCAACAAAATGCTAATAAAGATCTTTCTAATACAAAGTTTCCCCAAAATAAATTGACAATGGACCATTTCCTTCACAACAGTGGCTCAGGCATTTTTGGGTCACAGGCTCCTCTGTACATCTGCCAAAAGCCTTAGGCCTTCTGCCCGAATAAATACACACAGACACAGTCTGGTGCAATTTCCCTGGGTTCACAGATCATCTAAAACCCATATGGATCCCCTCAGGCTAGGAAACCCTGTCTTGTATGATGCATTTCATGATTCTTTCTACTAAGAATATTTACCAGACTAGGTAATTATTAAAATCAAAGTGTAGGAGGGAAAAAAGCCTCTGAGAATCTGATTGAAGACGTGTGTAATAGAGGTTTTCTGTACTTCTAAGTTTTAAAAACTTTAACAGAATACTATCTTCACATATACGTTATAACAACAAGCGAACTAGTCATATACATGGTTCTTACTTGTCCAGCCACTTCCGAATCTGAGCTAAAACCAGAGCTCGATGATGAACAACTTCTAAGTTTCCCCTTGGCATCTTAAATAAATCAGAACAATGTTTTTAAGTAAATAGAAAAAATTTAAATACCCAGGATACACAACTTCACCTAACTCAACTCTTCATAGAGAACTACCACGATCCTGTAAAATGAGCACACTTCCAGCAGAATCTAGTTGTGCTCAGTATTTACTTTGATTTCCCAGAGAAGCCGCCCTGCCAGCCTTGCTGGGCACAGCCTGTATGAACACTCCTTTGTATAAAGCTAATGGAGAACCTAGCAAGGAATGGCTTATAATAAACTACTACAAATGATTAAGAAGGCCTAAAATACAATTTGCAAGAACTGTTTTGTATTGACAGCCTAACGACAATCAGAAACACAGCCTGAAAAATCAGCTTACCTGTAATATAAGCTTTGTGTCCTGGGGCACAACAGTGACAATACGTGAACCCCTCTCCACCTTCCGCAGAGACTCCCCTTTAGACAGATGGCTGATGCTCAGACCTGCATGTAATGCTAAAGACACCAATGGCTAAGCCATAAGAATCACTGTCATGATAAGACACTTTCCATTAACTGAGGTCAAAACTGAACATATGATCCAAAATAGAAGAAAGCAGGGTCACCTGGGTGGCTCAGTTGGTTAAGCGTCTGCCTTCGGCTCAGGTCATGATCCCAAGGTCCTGGGATCAAGCCCTGCATGAGGTGCCCTGCTCAGCGGGGAGCCTGCTTCTCCCTCTCCCTTTGCCCCTCCCCTCCGCTTGTGCTCTCTCTCTCTCCAATAAATCAAATCTTAAAAAAAAAAAAATTAAAAAAACAAAATAGAAGAAAGCAATTAACAACCACACCCCTTTGCTCTCCCACTCAACCTTAAGACTAGTAGTCTTTCTCATCCCTAGAACTTGCCCTCTCTCACAGAGCCCATGCATATTCACATATATAGCTTCTCAACTGATTCAGAAAACACAGGGAGGATGCAGTGTCTCTACTTCTTAGCACTATCAGTACAGTATAATCACATCAGTGAAAGATTCCAGTTTCCACATTAGAAGCAAAGATAGTAACTGGAGTTCTAGAATAAGGAAAATACACACACACACACACGCGCGCGCGCGCACACACGCACACACACGGTGGGGGGAGGGGACACGTGGAATTGAAGGAAAAATGGACACAGTTTCCTATAAACCACAAGATGGAGTTTTTCAGCTCTACAATGGAGTGTGGTCATAGTGAGCAAAGGAAGATTACAAAGAAGTTAGAGCCAGTTTGTATCTGTATGGTTAACGCAAAGTAAAATACTGGATTGTTATATAATCCTGAAAAATTCTGTTTAATTTCACAATGTTCTGCTCCAGGAAGGACATTCTCTGGAAGTCTTTGCTAACTCGTGAAGAATATTGAACTGATATATTGTGTTGTGATTAGGGGCTAAGTACTTGAACTCTAAAGGATTTCTTTTCTTTTTTTTTTTTTAAAGATTTTATTTATTTGACAGAGAGAGCGAGCCCAAGCAGGGGAGCGGGAGAGGGAGGGAGCCCGATGGGGGCTCGATCCCAGGACCCCAGGATCATGACCTGAGCTGAAGGCATCACAACCTGAGCTGAAGGCAGACACTTAACTGACTGAGCCACCCAGGCACCCCTAAAAGTTTTCTCATAATCTAGGACTCTATGACAAAAAGCCAAAGGAGGTGGTGAACTTTAAAGTCATCAAGACTTCAAAGGACAAAGGATAATAGAAGAGGGACTATTTTCTACTATACCAAACACTTACTGTTAAATGAAGCATCTCTCAAGCAAAAACACTGGCAGGTATGGGAATGGGTTGTCAACAACAAAAATTCACCATATACTGCAAATGATGTAATATTGGAAGCAACCTACAACAAGGCAAAGGGGAAAGTTAGCTTTATTACTTGAAGGCAACACTGAAAAGTATCCTGCCCAAAACAAGCCTTGTTACCTCAGTGTCATTGATGAAAAAACGACACCTGTCGCTCAGACCAAGGACACATTCCTGCAAAGAAACAAAACTGAAATTACAAACAATTCTAACCAAACTGGTCAAACCTAATTTTTCTATCACATAGTTCTATTGCCCTGTGGTTTCATATCTAAGTCCATGTCAAGACTGAGTACAGACACCCATCCTCATAGCTACCAACCTCTCAGTAGCCAAACACCTCAACACTCTTCCACCACACCATGTTCATTTCCTTCATTCTATCAGAGGGGATCATCATATCTATATTAAGAACAGGGATTAGTCAGCTCTTTTGCTCTGTAACCGCTGTATCCTACCACCCACAGTTACAGACATTCCAATATTTGATGAATGGCAACCTCCTGAATACTACTTTTGAGATTACATTTCTGCTGTCCCCAAATGGTATTTAAATAAAACTCTGATGATCTGTACAACATGGACTAAAAGTCTGCCAACTGCATTTTTCTATCTTTTAATTTATACCTCCAAGGAAAGGAATCAACTAACTACTACATACATGCCGGACAATCTCTTAATCCCATTTCATAGATGAAGAACTGAGGCTCAGAAATTTCTCACTATTGCCCTGAGATTAAGTGGAGACTCAAGTCTATCTCCAAAGCCCATATTCTTTTACCTAATGCCAGCAATTCCTGGGCTACTAAGTGGTAAAGTTTCCTGTTCACTTACCTCTCCTCCAATCATGGCCAATTCAGTCTGTGTGCATGCATAAGGAAACCGAAGAGGAAATCCACTGGGGTTCTTCCATGGTTCAACAGCCAGAGAGGGTGACTCTGCAGGATTGGCAGATGAGGTTTACAAAAAGCTGGTATGCTCACTGTAAAACACTGTCACATCAATACTTGCTGAGACACTTAACATGCAATTGGGATCACTTTCCAAATATATTTTGGAAACTCATTAGAACACTCTGGTCCATTACAGAATACACCTGCCAATTCTACTCTACAGCTTAGGGTTTTCCAGGACAGTTAAAAGACCTAACTGTCAATGTAGCACTGACAAGAAACTCGTAAGTACACATCCTCAAGAATTAAACTTATGTAAGTCATAAACATGCTTTCCGAACGTTCTGATACTCACCCCAAAAGTACTTAAGTATCTGGCCACCAGCCAGCTGCAATGCTACTGACTTGGTCTTGAAATTGCAACACAGACTGATTATGACTCCATCCACTGTCACAGATGAACTGAAGAAATTAAAAAAAAAAAAAGGCAGGAATGGGGGTGTGAACAAACCACTTTTCTCAAAAGTAGTAGCATTTCACTGATTTTGCAGAAACAGGAAAAGAAATAATTTCCCTTTGGGCTGCACTGCCTACTTCAATACAATATACACATCATACATGCATACACATACACACACTGATAAATATTTCCAGCAGAAGGCCAAAGTAATAACCTGTCACATGACAATGTTTTCCATAATGCCAATAAGCTAGGTGTCTAAGCTGTGAGGTCATCACTCCCATTCTGGCAGCAACTTAATACAACTTATAACAGCTTATTGCCTTCATTAGACATGCATGGTATCATTTCTGTCTCCTTAAAATATATACTGCGGTAAATAAAGCAGTGAGTCTGTAAGGAAATGAGCATACTCAGTTATCTCTTATTGTTATCATATTCATTCATGGAAATCTGTGGGTCTTCATTAACTGAGAAGAAGGGAATCTGTTACTGTCATATTTCTTCCTGTGTCAATGAAGAAAGTAGACTTGTCTTAAAAGAAGTGGAAGACGTAGCAATAAAAGCAAATTTTGCCAATGCTAGTATTTATTCAAAGAGTTTTTAGCCAATACACAAAAAACTGAAAATGCCCCAAATTTTGTGAGGATAAATGATCTGCAAATAGATTAAGAGAACAGACTCCAGAGAGAGACTGGCTGGGACTGGATCGAGGCTCTACCTGCATGATGTCAGTCAAGTTACTGAACCGCTCTGTGCCTTAGTGGTCTCAGCTCTAACACAAGAATGCTAATAATACATACTTCAAAGAGGCAGCGTGAGAAAGAAGTGAGTTACCATAGAGAAAGCATTGAAAAGAGTACCTTTTACAAAACTTAAGCTATAATAAATGTAAAATATTAAAAGCTATAAGCTGACTGAGGGACTTTATATTCCCTAAAGACATTAATATTTTATATGAACAAAACAGCCTTTTTTTGAGAAACAAAAGTCAAAGCAGAAATGTTATTTTAAATGACTTCTCATTTCCTTTACAGCAAGTGAGATGATCTAGTTTTTCCTGCAAGCTGATGGTAAAGAATTTCAAATTCAGAGCAGAAATGTGTATAAATTAGGTATTTCTAATGTAAATTGTTCTGCTTTTTATTTTTTTTAATTAAGTTTTTATTTTATTTGTAGTGGTGTCAGTGTTGTATTAGTTCCAGGCATACAACAGAGTGGTTCAGAACTTCTAGACATCAGCCGGGGCTCATCATGACAAGTGCACTCTTTAACCCTCAACACCTATTCCACCCATCCTCGCCCCCTCCATTTGCTCTGCTTTTTAAAAGTAAGCTCCTGGTTAATTAAGTGTTGCACATAGCTAGAACATTTCCTGTATCCATCTGGGTATTCACAAAAGCTTTGTAAAAACACGAAGCACTATGAGGCAAAGATTAGGAGTTAACGACTACACTAGAATATGTTTTGTGTATACAATGGAGAACAGTTGCTAATTTTGCAGCAAGGGTTTTCAGAATTGAAATCTAACTAGGAAACCCTTAACTACAAATGAGTGTGAGGATTAATATCAGCTTATGTTTAATGTGCCAAGTCTTGACATCAGAAGTCTGAGGATTTCTCGGAGCTGTCCACGCAATGCCATCTACCGCACAACGGGGCTTGAGTTAGAGACATTACAGAAAACAGCATCCATTGTCTGAAACCTGTGACAAACATGCAGTCTGAAATCAAAGCAAAACTCAGGGCCAGGGAGCAGTGAAATTTTAGCAAAGAGAAACAGAGATGACTTTCTAGTAGTACATGTAGTCAAGCGCCAAACAGAACACAGAGAAGCCAAAAGCGGCATTTTAAAGTCACCACATCCAATGAAATGCATGCACACAGACCTTATCATTGATTTTAGTAACTAAGAAGGGTGACCACAGTGGCTAATTCTCTTGGGCTAACAATTACCCTGCTGGAATGTAAGTATATGCTGAATTAAAAATTGTAACACATCTTCAAAATGCTTTGCCCCATCTATTAGTATTTGTCCTATGTTCCACCACTTGATGCATTTTTAGGTTTGTATTCTGACATGACTCAAAACTACAGTTAACGCTCTTGCTAAGTGTGTTTAACAAAGCAGCTACTGCCCTCAACCTTGCTCAGTAGAAGTCAAAAGAGTCCTATACCCAGAAAAGACAAAAGTGTAATTCAATCGGCTTATGAGCACACGGAATGCAGGGAAGCGTCACGATACCTAATATTGAGCTGTCCGTGCTCGTCATCCGTCTCAGAAGGGGCCACAGTCAGATGGTGAACGACAGACTGTGCGCTGGACTGACTGTGACTTACAGCCAGGAAAACGTTTTCTTGAATCCAGGTGAGAAGGCTGAGCTTCAGTGGGTTTACTTCTTGACCTTCACCATTCTCAAACTGAATTCTGTTTTAAATATTGAAGAATATCCAAGACATGAATAAAGCCCTAATATCACTGAGATTTTCTTAAATGAAGAATGAACCACCTTGTATAGAGTCAGTTCCTAATTATTTGGAGGGACAAAACCTGAGGTAATGCCAGAACGTTTTTCTATTTAATATTTAGGTTTCTTATATTCTGAGATCTTTAGATTTGAAGAGAACACTTCAGGAAACTGACTACAAAAGAAAATCACTTGCCCCACGTCCTACAGTAACAAACCCCAGAGGTTTTCCACTGTCACCACTTATCAGCATTCAAACCAGGCTCCAGCAGATATGTGGGTCTTGGCACAGTGGGTTATTTTTAAGCATGTCACATTAAAATGACTAATTAGCTTCAGAGGTGGTTTCTTTGGCCTCTAACACCTGCCTCCTGTAGCATTAATACATCAGGGGATAGCACGTTTTTGCCAACTCAGGCAGGAACCCATAATGGCTACTTCTCCTGCCTTTTAGCTTAAATGGCAAATCCTTCACATGCACGTAAACTGTGTCACTACCCTGATCTTCCTACTCAACCAGCTCTCCCTGGTCTCAGTCCCTCCACTGCGTTCTTCCCACGTGGGGATATTCCCACCTCTGGTTCCCACTGATACGTTCTGTTGACCACAGCCAACACTCCCAGTCCGTCTCTGCCAGTCCTAACCTGCTCTCTTCTTCAAAGATCAAGATAGGTATTCATATCCTTCATGAAATCTCCTAAATGACTGGGAGCTATACTTCTCTCATTTAAAAATCAAATTAGACACTAAATTGCTTCACGCTTCCTAGTTTGCCTGAAGTCTGTCCTCTAGTGGGTTCAATACTGTGAAATGAAATAACCCACATAAATGTTCTTTGAAAATGGCTAAGCATTATACAGACAGCCCCCAAATCATACACAGGTTAAAAACTTATACGCGTAAAAAAAAACAAAAAACAAAAAACAAAACAAAACAACTTATACGCGTTCATTAAACATAGTGCATATATTTAAGAAACATATTACTTATGAAATTCACTTATTTTAGTCAGTTTACTGTCCCTATTCATTTATAAATAAATGCGCTCAGGAGGCAGAGTTCAATAATTACGAACATGTGCTTATCAAGTAGAATAGAATCAAATCCTGGATTCTCACAGAAATGGTATTAGAATTAATAATTAGCTTCAGGGTCATTTTACAATACTTATCATGTACCTGAGGTACTCATTTATACCCAACCGTTTATAATCTCCTTTCAGTGGGAAAACACATTCTGATTTCCAACCTGAGAGACTCAAAATGCAGCAACCTAAAGTTGTGGAGTGTGAGACGCGACAAAGACAGAGACCGCAGTCAGTCAGCCATATGTGAACGACACAGACCCCCTCATGTACGTAAGCAAACGCAGCTTGGTCCTATCACCCTCACCTCCACTTTTCCCACGTGGTCTTTCCTGGAGAACCAAGGGCTGTTGGAGGAAATGGGTTCTGAGCCAGCTACCAGCCTGGCTCCACGGCCACTCACCAGCATGTGGCATTCAGATGTACCGGTAACTGATTTCCCCAGCAGCCTGAAAAACCTGGGCCAGGCATTGCATCTACTCCTTGTCCCACTCAGCAACAGGCACAGAACAGGAAGAGTTGGCTGAATTTAGGCCTCAATGCTGTTCCTGGAGGCCCAAGGTAATCAAGAACAACCTACTTGTATCTCTTTTCCAGATGAGGTGTTCTAAGAGAAACTTTAAATCCATTTCCACCTACAGCTCCCAGCTTCACTGTAGGGTCCACATTTGGACTATCACCTAGAACACAAAAATGCAGTTACTATCACAGTAAACTACACACATCTTCCCTGATACTAAGGGTACTGAATTCTGCATTTAACGGGTTCTAGAAGGTAATCCACTTTAGACATAAAGCAATCAGAAACAACCACATCTCAACCTCTTTCTTAAATCTCTGTCTGCCTTTCAGGCTAATTCAGGACGATTTGAAAACAAGGCTGCCAGTATCATGTGCCAGTATAATTTACAACATGATCATAGAACTCACAAATAAAAACACATTTCAGCTTCTCCTGGACATCAGGAAAGCAAACAGCAACTGACAGAAATGGAACGGTGGAAGGACAACTGGATTAGAAGCTAGACCACCTAAGCTGAGATCCTCATCCATTCTTGTTTAAGCAAACTGCAAACACCCTGGCATTCTCTTCCCTCATCTACAGAACGGAAAAACACCAGCTCTGATGCCACTCCTAGGAAAGCTGTGAAATCAACTGGAAATACATGCAAAGGCAATGAGAACTGTAAACCACGTTAAAGACCCAATAAGATACTATGCTACTGGGGCGCCTGGCTGGCTCAGTCGTTAAGCATCTGCCTTCAGCTCAGGTCATGATCTGAGGGTCCTGGGATCGAGTCCCACATCGGGCTCCTGGCTCAGCTGGAAGCCTACTTCTCCCTCTCCCCCTGTGTCTCTGTCAAAAAATAAATAAAATCTTAAAAAAAAAAAAAAGATACTATGCTACTTCCAGGGTGAATGTTATTCTTAAATCACTGACACTTTAACAAGCAAAAGGAATTGCTCTTATGAACCACAGTGGGATAAGACCCCCTCCCATCCCAAAAAATCCCACAAGTCAATTATATATCATCATAATAATGATATTAATTACAAACTCCAAAGTTTTTAGAAACAGTAGAGCTAAGGCAATACCACACTATCATTTGATTTTGTGCAGGAGGGACTTGGTTCAGAACATCCTGGTGACTGTTTTTGAACATACCACATTTATAAACAGAAATCTGGTTACTGGCGTCTAGGACTGCAAGGTCATTACTCTTTTGGGGGTGTGCAGAGAACATGACTTGATTCACAGGGTGTGGGAGCAGCAGTCGATAGGTGCACATGGGAGGTGGAACCACACTCTGTCGGAAGACTGTCACCAATACCCGGTCTGCATAGGAGAGGGAGAAGAAATTAGATACGATATGCTTAATTTGTAAAATGAAGCATCTGGTAGCACAATACCACTAACTAATAATGGGGGTAGAAAATATACAGCAATTCCTAAAAATGTTTGGTGGTTTTTTTATTATAAATAAGCTTAAACACAATATACAGGGAAAATTAAGTGTCAGGGCTCTGTATCTGGCTACTGTCACCTCCAGGCCCAGAGCAGTCCAACTCCTGTGAACAAGGGCAAGAAGGCCAAGGGTTCTAGCTTGAAACCAAGGCCAGCAACCAAGCCAGACTGAACCAAGGGAATGATGCCCTTGAAAATCATTAAACCACTTCCCTATGCATGTTTTTAGTAATAAGACATATCTGATTAAGTCCTCTGGACAGAACATATGATTGTAAAATCAGTATTAGGACTACTACACAGAACAAAATTAGAAACAAGTTTTTCTTTATGTTACCAGCATTAAGTAAACTGTCTTTTCAGATGACTATTTCTTGTCCCAATTCCCTCCCCCTCATCAAACAAAAAACACCAAACAATCCTCATACTAGACAGATGTCTGTGACTTGAACATATTGGAGAGATTATATAAATAACAAGTATTATATCAAAAAGCAAAGCAACCCAATTGGGGGTGTGCAAGGGTCAATGTAAACCTATGGCAGGGCAAAAAGGTAAGGCTAGCACACCTAGCGCCACAAGACACTGCTGTCTTCTTCCATACCTGGGGTCAAAATCTTCAACATCTTCAAAGGCCAGACAAGTAAATTCGTGAAGACTATGGATGGAATTGGGGTGGGCAGGGGTAGGGGTGAGGAGGAAGGACTATGGTTCTCAGGAGAGTACATGCCCCACTAAGGGCATCCCCATGCAGTCAAAACAAAACAGGAAATAAGCAAAAATAAACAAAACCACCAACGCACACACAAATCAAAATTCCCCAGTTGTAGTCAAACCACCACATCCGCAGGCACAGGCTCACGGACACGCTTCCCAGCTCCTTACTTCCATCAATGACAGCCACGTTAGCCAGGTCACTGGAACTCTCTCCCAAGCTGCGGTCAGTCGTCCAGCGCCAGTCGTAGCAGAGGTAATGCCAGCCCTGACAGAGAACATGCAGCCGGGACGGGGTCACCAGGTCCCACCTCAGAGACACGAGCTTGCTCTTCCCGCAGGTGCTGAAGGGCAGACTCTGCTTGAGATACCAGTGATAGTTGCCCACAGTCCAGAGCTGCACTGCAAGGGGAAACACAAGGAGGGCCGTCAAAGGCCAGACGACCAGACTTCCCATCACCTGCTGGACGGGGATGGGGGCAATTGTATCTTTTTCAAATGACCCTTCATGCTCAACCTCTTCATCCAAATAATAATATTAACAATAATACTAGTCAAGAAATAGTTTCCCATGGGGACGAACAAAGGCTAGAAGCACACATGTTCAGGTTGTCTCTACTTTCAAACTTTAGGATCGTGAAGACTGAAAATTACTAGGACAACAGTACTTTATAAAGTGAGTTGTTTTTTTTGTAAAGATTTAGAAAGAAGAAAATTAGGCAATTAGGTTAAAAGTATTAAAACACTCAATCTGAGAGCACGAGATTAGCATCACTATGCTGTATTAGGCTTAGGATGCTGATTCTTTTCCCCCAGGAGCTTTCCCTACAGTTCTGTCCCGGGCCATCTGGTATTAAGCATGACTCAGCTCTCCAAGGAAAATCACCACTTATCCTTTATCAGCAACTGACCCTTCCAACATCTGTTAAAAGAATAAGACCTAATCCTGGGGCGGGGAGGAAATGGGGGAGATGTTGGTAGAGGAGCTAAAGTTCCGGGGATCTGATAAACAGCATGGTGACTGCAGTTAACAACCTGTATGGTACACCTGAAAGTTGCTATGAGAGTAGGTCTTAAATGTTCTCACCATATTAACCAAACTCGGAATTATGTGGAGGATGTTAACCAACTTTACTGTGGTAAACATGTCACAATATACACGTGTATCAAATCATCCCAGTGTACATCTTAAGCTTACGTACTGTTGTATCTCAATAAAGCTGGGGGGAAAAGACCTAACCATGTTGAAACTAACCTTTATTAGAACACTTCTACCTAGCGGTAAGTTGCTAGGTTAGACCACGTGCTCATGCTCTGTGAGGACAGACGATGGGGCTGTTCTTGCACCACACTTTTATCCTGAGCATATCACAGTGCCAGCCACTGCCACCCTGCCTAATCAGCAGTTCGCTCCTCTGGCTGCATGTTAACAATCACCTGGGAGCTTTTTTTATTTTTTTTAATTAAGCACTGACGTATAGTCCCCATTCTAACATGCTGAATCCAACTCTGAAATGAGGCCTGGATGGCATTTTTTTCTTAAAGGCACAGCCAGCGTTGAGAAGGATTGTGTCATGAATGAATAAATGATTTCTAAATAACATTTCAATTAAAGACAAAGTTCTATTGATTAAAAAGTTTGAAAGCCACTTAAAAACTAAGCAAGTGAAAACATTTAACAAAAATGTTCAGTGCATTGCTGTTGATATGAAAAATTATAAAATTTTAAGTGCCTAACAGCATGAGATTTAATAAGCTGTGGCACAAATGAGTATTATATAGCCATTTAAAATGATGCGTATGGGTACCTGAAAAGGAAACATGTCTGTGACATTGTAAATCTACCTGTATCATATACTTAGCAAAACTGAGATCACAGCCGTACTGTTTTATACACATAAAATCTGGAAGACAAGAAAATTTTAACAGTGCTCATTACTGAGCAACAGAATTATGGAAAAACTTTTGTTTCTTTTCACCTTTACTTCCTAATATTTTCACATACCACACATAAACTGACAAATACATATTTACAATCTGATCTACAATAAAAAGGTATAGAGATGATTCTTACATGTAGCTAATGCCGTTTCTCTTTCACTGCTAGTTTTCCTGTGTCTAGCACTTTAACCTCCTGTAGTAACACCATCCATGCACAAAGATGGTTAGTTTTATGTCACCTCAGCTAGGCTATGAGGTCCAGCTATTTAAACAGACACTAGTCTAGATATTGCTGGAAGGTATTTTGTAGATGTGATTACCCTTCACAATCAATTAACTTTAAATACAAAAGATTATCCTCCATAATGTGAGTGGTCTCATGCAGAGAGCTTATGGCCTTAAGCAAAAACTGAGGTTTCCCAGAGAAGGAATTCCTCAAGAATGTAACACAGAACCTGCCTGAGTTTCCAGACTGCAGGCCTGTCCTTACAGATTTAAGACTCAAGACTGCAACATCAACTCTTAACTGAATTTCCCACCTGCCAGCCTGCCCTGATTCTACTTGTCTAGAGAACCCTGACTGATACATGACTAAAACCCATAAATAATCAAAACCAAACCACTCCCTCATCTCCACCTAGCCCCTTAGTTACCTCTGATTCTACTACAGGACAAGGTAGAGGGAGAAAGGCAACTTCACAGCCTACCACTTTCAACTAGATTTTATGTGGCATAAGGCTGAGACACTAGCGCGGTCTTACCATAGGTTTTTAGAGTGCAATTTTCTTCCCTCTGAAGGTCTTCCAGCCAAACTGCAAGCACAGTGGAATCTGCATTCCAGAACAGGCCATTTACCTAGTAGGGAAAAAAGACGTGTCATTGGCTTTTACCTATGTATATACTTCAAAATCTTTACCAGAGCTGAGTTCCCTGCTCTCACAAACCAAATAATCCCACTACTTGAGCTGATCCCAGGCTATAAATTATGAACTTATAGAATCATTAAACAAATCTAGGTAATATGTCATTATACGGAGAAGATGTTTAAAAAAGGCATTATGCTTAAAAATTTAAGACTTAACAAAATACAAGTTGACATTTTTAGACAATCAGGGAATATTGAACATGGACTAGGTATTAGATAATACTAAGGAATTACTAATAATCTTGTACGGTGTGATAATGGATTTGTGGTATTATAAAGAAAAATGTTTCCTTACCTGTTAGAAATGAATATTAAAAATACAATTTCTAAAATTAAAACCCCAGGAAACAAAACCGTGTGCATGTGTTTAGGTTAGAAAGTGGTGACTGGGCAAAAACTACAAAATGCTGGTATCTGTTGAAAGTGAGTAAAAAGGACATGGGCATTCATTAAACTTTTCTCTCAACTTTTAGGTTCAATTTTTAATTTACATGCAACAAAATTTTAAATTATGTGTATGTTTACATAATTAAAGCTTACCATCTCGAGTTTCTGCTCCAGTAAAAATCCTAATGATACACAAGCAGCTTAAGGTTTAAATGTTATTAATGAAAAGTATCTACCATTGGAAGCATTACGCTTTTGTCCAGAAAAACAATACAAAGGAGAATTTCTATTTCTATCTGTATTTTACCTAGGGTAAGAAAGAATGCCATTTCTTCTTTGCAAAAGATCCTTAAAAAAAAAAATCTCTCTTTCAAAAAAAATTCATTTATAAGAACCCAATATTTTTATTACTGTCTACTCTAGAGTTTCTCTTTACACGCCCGGATCAGATATAAGCCTCTATAGCTATGGGAAGTCCTCTCAATTTGATGGTGAAACAACTCAGGCACTTACCTTAACCTCATCTTTGAGGAAAGGAAGCGTAAAATGTCCGTGAAGAAGGCCATTTTTCTCAAAAAACACAATATCCTGCTGATTGGGTTTCTCTTGTGTAGATGCAATCAAACTACCTGAGGGCCTTAAAGCAAACCCTAAGTGTTAGGACATCCGAAAGTGCAGCCAGCTGGCTAAGAACAAGATGAAAGTCAGAGAAACGATTCTTCCAACAAAAAGTCTCTATCCAGGAAGGTTTAAACCCCACACGTCTCTTGGCAAGCACTTCAGCCTCGTGTGGACTACACCTGCCCAGAGGAGAGAGTGCCTCTTCCTAATCTGCACAAAGGCTCCATTTGCCCACAAAGACTTACAAATTTAGACTGCACCAATGTGACTTTTAAGTAAAACAATAAATTTTTTAAACTATTCCAAATATAATATCCTATAAAAACAGTGTATTTCTCCTTCAAGTATATGACTTCAACAACTATTTCACACTCGGGTAGGTATTTAAGACTTCTCAATCTGCTTAAAACATCCCAATTACCTCATCTTATTCATATTTGCCTCTAATCCAAATACCTTTCTCTCTCTGCTCTGTCATTCAATTGTCACTCAAATAATGGTGGGAAACATGATGTCTAAAACCCAGAGACCTAGGGGTTTGGCATATAACAGATGCTACTGAGACAGGAGACATTTCTTTGGTCTTTACTCAGGGCAGCTGCAGACATGGGACACGAGGTAAACTGAGCCTGAATCCAGCCTGCATGTTCCTTGGCAAGCAGAACCCTCTAGCGAAAGAGCTTGTGGCTTGTGCAGAGAAGAGAGCCCTTTTCCTAGTTTTCACCAAAGCTCCACTGCCCCACAGAGCTTTGTAGACTATGACTTCCCTTGTAAGCACCACTTTCTGTCATAGCCAACGGCTTCATACAGGCCCGCCCTATTAGCTATAAAACGTGTGGGCCTTGGAATGATGATATCTGTGAAGAAGCTCTGAAATCTACTATTCAAATTGAATTCAGGCTTCAGAAAAACTAGAAAGAGAAAGATACAGGCTTATAGCCAAATGAGAAGTTAATATCCTCTTGTGTTATATAAACACCTGTACTCAACAGGTACCACCACCCCTACCCCAGTTCCAAGATATTCTCTGAGGAAGAAGTTACAAGGTTTCTTCTCCCACTCACTTCCAAGCCAGAGCTGGTCCCAGTCCGGCCACAGGCTCACTGGTTGACTGCAAAGCAAACTCTCGGTTCCATACTCTGACCTTCCGGGCTCCTGCATAGCAGGCAGAGTTAAAATAAACAGACAAACTTAAAATGTTGTCAAGTCAGAACTATTCAAACATCTCATTAATAAAAACTGCCAAGTAGATTAATCTTGTTAAGAATTTGTACCCAACAGGTAGGAGGCTGGACCAGATGACCTCAAAGAATTCTTGCAGTTCTTATTTATCTAAATTCATTTAATGTCTAAACAGCACCTTATATGTATAATTTTAGAAAGCAAAAGGAAGAAAATTTTCTTGAACTTCATAAAATAAAATTTCTTTTTAATTGCAATTTATTTCCATACCTGTCTCTGGGCAAACAACACTCACAGCAAAAAACTGGCCATCACCACGCCATGTCACTTGTGGTCTATGGTCATCCCACGGCAAAGCCGACTCGTACTAAAGAGGGGAAGGAACACAAATGTTACTGGAGGACTTAAATGGCCCAGAATCAAACAAGTCCCAGGCTATTAAAGTTAAATCTTTTATATGAGATTTCAACTATCTAGAAAACCAACTTCACAGAATCCTCAGGAACCCTTCTAAAAGGCCTTAGACCCAGAAATCATCAAGAAAAGAGAACAAAACAAAATCTGTCTTCAGGCATAAAAAAAAGTGGCCTCCAATCAGAGCAACAGAGGAAAAGAGCTGTAGATCCGGATATTCTGCCAGGTAAGTAGAATAAGGAAATAAATGTTTTGTTTATCTAAATGTAAGAGGATAGAGTTCTGCTTCTTTGATTACTGTGTAAGCTTCACAACAGTACACAGACGAGTTAAGAAGATGAGAGGAAGGTAGGCAGGGAAAACCAGAGGCAGTGAAGGCAGCAGCAATGATGAAAACACAGAAGAGTTCTATGTTCTGCAGTATGGGAAGAAGAAAAGTCTCCAGTGACACCTGCATCTCAATCCTGAAGGCCTTGAAGACGGGCTGACTCTGTGGAGTGGGGAACAAAGGACCACCCAAGCACCTATTCCAGTAATAGGGTGCAGCAGAATGGCACCAGCACCACGGTCTGCATGAGAGGGAACACACAGGTAGCCTAACAAGACCTATTCTCAATGACACAGCCCTACAGCAGAGAACATAAACCTCCTCTAGTGAATGGTTAAGAGATTACAGATGAGTTACATGGAAGGTGGCCAGAAATCGTTAGAAAGAAAAATGTAAATGACAGGTGGTGTATTATTGATCCACCTGTCCCATGGAGCTCACGGAAATGTCTACATGTAACATAAATGATATGCTTCCATTTGCTCAGCCCAAATCTTGGGATCATTCTCAATTCTTCTCTCTCACCCCACATTTAATCTATTATCAGTAACTCCTATAGTTCTACCTTCAAAAGGTATTCATAAAAAAGGAAAACAAAGAGTTTCATCCAAAGGGAAAAACCATAAAAAGTATCTAATATATATATGTAGGAAAAAAGTATGAAAACACGCATGAAATGATCAACAGTGAATTAAGGACAACAGCTATTTCTGGGAAGGAAGGAAAGAGTAACAGGAAAGGATAAACAAAATGCTTCATTTCTATCTGTAATGATATATTTTTTAAACTGAATATTGGTTATAGTATTCTCTATACAGAAAAGAAATTACAAAGCAACCTGGCAAGGAAAAAGGGTCTTTCTAGAATGACTCATTCCCTGAGGGCTCAAAACTATTTCAGTTTTACTAAAGCACAAGAGCTCTGTCCATTATTAGCTTCTAACAGGACACCTAGAGTTCCTGGTAGACAGCAAAACTTCTATTTGTTCCAGTCAAGGTTCTGTATCCATCAGACCAATCAATCTTACCGTTTGCACCTGAAAGGCTGCTTGCCGGCCTTCTGATCCATGGAACTGCGTCTCCTTCCTGCCCCATCCAACAGTGATAAACTTGCCTAGGGAACAATTGATGGAGAACATGCAAGACAACCAATAAGCTAAATGAAATGAAATAAAAGGAGTTTCATTGCTATTCTTTATTAAGTTAGTTAGTGGTAATTACTTGGGTCCTCCGAGACCTCTCAATAAATTGACCAGCACTCAATATTTGAAAAACCAATATTCCATATTATACGCAGCAATGATTTTTGAAGAATTTGAAATGGCCTTATATGGGAAAGCACTTTACTGCCATTTTATATATTCTAAATTCCCTTGATGACAGTCAGCAATTCCCACTTTGCAAGCAAGAAGAATGAAACATGAAGGATTTACAAGACACATCCATGGATAAGAACATTAAACTCAAGACGAGAGCTGGGAATAAAATTCTGATTATAAGCACTCAATCAACTAAATGTATCCAACCTATCAGTGGTGAAAGGAACTGCAGATTATGGAATTCACTCCTCACACAGACACAGACTGAGAGAGACCCTCCAGTAGAAGAGGCCAAAATTAGAACACAGGGTATCTGCCTTCTAGCCTGAGGTTCTCTCTAAATCGTAATGTTTCTCTTGCATAAAATAAGAAATCAGAGATGCTAAAATAATGCAGCCCCCTATTCCTGGAGGAGGATCAGGCATCACTCGCAACAGGTACTACAGAGATGTCTCTAAAAGCTTCAGCCAGATCCAAAACCCAATACTTCCCTCCTGCCACTGATTCTGATGAAGCAGGGCTATTTATAATTTCTATATATTATGGGTCAGCATGACCATTTCCTGTCTGCTTCGCATGGGCCCATGTGAGTACTATAATACCTCAAAGCACACCTTGCAGCTGTCTATGAACAGCTATGCGCACCCCGGTGCACACCCTTGTGCTTCTGAAACTTTCCAGAGAGATGTAAAGGACCAAGGAATGAAGCAAGAGAACTTTTCCAATGGGATCAGACAGTAAGTGGTGGGGTTATAGCAGGGATCAGCAAACTACAGCCTATGTCTAATTTACGAATTAAGTTTTATTGGGGGCACGTGGGTAGCTCAGTAGGTTAAGCGTCTGCCTTCAGCTCAGGTTATGATACTGGGGTCCTGTAATCGAGCCTCTCATCGGGCTCCCTGCTCAGCAGGGAGCCTGCTTCTCCCTCTACCTCTGCCACTCCCCCTGCTTGTGTGCGTACTCTATCAAATAAATAAACTACATCTAAGAAACAAGACAAAACAAAGTTTTACTGGAACACAGACATGCTCGTTCCTTTATGTATTGTCTATAATTGCTTTCGCACTACAACAGCAGAGGTAACTGCAACAGAGGCTAAATAGCCTGCAAAGCTGAAAATAACTGCTATCCAGCCCCTCACAGAACAAGTTTGTCAACTCCTAGGTTAGAGGAAAAATACCTATTCACAGCTCCACAGAATGATTTTTTTGTACTGACAAATATATGTCTAAGACCTAGGATGCTAACTTGGACCCTTTCTCCCTTGACTTACACTCTATTATTAGGCTTCTTCTGAAAAAGTTAGAGGGGTTAGCCAGTCCCAGTGCACTTTCCATCCAAAGGTGTGCTGGTTACTTCTTCTATCACTACTTTCTTCAAAAATGGATGCCCAGGAATTCCACCACAGATCCTAGACTCTTCTAGCACCATACCTGCTCCTGACCAAATTCACCTCCTCCCAAGACTGGAAAGATTCCCTCCATGCCACTGACTCCCAATCCACAGGTTTGCCCTATCCTGAGCTTCAGCTCCTTATGTCTGCCTACTCCACATGGTAATCCCATAAGGTCCTTAAACAAACCAGAACTCACGAGCTACCGCTTACAAGCCAGCACTTCCCCACCCATCCTCTCAGTTACTGGCACCTTTATTCCCATCACCTGAACTTCTGACTAGAGTCCCACTAAACTCTTTCTTCCTCACCTTACATACCCAAACCCATTTATTTCACTTTCTTTTTTTTTTTAAAAGATTTTATTTATTTATTTGACAGAGACACAGCAAGAGAGGGATCACAAGCAGGGGGAGTGGGAAAGGGAGAAGCAGGCTTCCCACTGAGCAGGGAGCCTGATGCGGGGCTTGATCCCAGGACCCTGGGATCATGACCTGAGCCAAAGGCAGACGCCTAACGACTGAGCCATCCAGGCGCCCCTTATTTCACTTTCTAAACTGCTATTTCTCAAACTGGCTAGGACAGCAGGGCAACCATGCATACGTATTCCAAAGACATTTCTCAGATAATTCCAAAAATGTATTCCCCTCCTTTCTGAGAATCAAATTTTTCCTGAATTCATTCCTTCTTTTAGCCCACACCCACCTTCCTTATCTGGATTCCTGTAGCACTCCTATCTGATCACCCTGACTCCAGTCTCTTCCCTCTCCACTAATCAACCAATGTATCTTGTGTCATCAAAACCGTTAAAGGCTAGCATCTGTATATCCAAATTCCCTCCCAAACTCAATCAAAATCTATCCTGTTTATTTCAAGCTACACTCATGTCCTGCCAGCAGCAATACCTAAGTACTCACAGCTGCCTGAACAAGCCATGACTTGTCTATGTAGCATCTGTGCCTTGGAATAAGCTAATTCCATTGCTTAGACCCTCCACCCTCAACTCTCACTGACCCAACACCAGTTCGGCCCAGCCAAGACTTAGCTCATGCCAGCCTCCTCTGGGAAGTCTTCCCTGTCCACTGCTCCCTTCCTCCCCTCATGCTACCCTAATACCTGCACATCATGTTATTATGGGACTTCTCAAAAGAAAAGCTGAATTATCCACAGCACCAAACACACTGCTGTGTTCATAGTACCTACTCAAAAATCACTTCTGAATAAACTATTTTTGAATGAATAAATGAGTAGCAACTTTCTAAATGATTTCTCAGAGTTGGGAGAGCAAGAGGGCATGAGGTCAGGAATCAGCAAAAGTTAAAATCCCTTCTCCCCCCATCCCTCTCCTCAATCAGGCCATCTATCTGGTGCCCTCATGTTGGTCAGAGCTTCTTATATACAATAAACATCTCTCCCCTTTTTTTTCTTTTAAAGATTTTATTTATTTGACAGAGAGAGACACACAGCGAAGAGAGGGAACACAAGCAAGCGGAGTGGGAGAGGGAGTAGCAGGCTTCCCACGGAGCAGAGAGCCCGATGCAGGGCTCGATCCCAGGACGCCGGGATCATGACCTAAGCCAAAGGCAGACGCTTAACAACTGAGCCACCCAGGTGCCCCATCCGTTCTCCCCTTTCAATACTCCCAAAGCTCCAAGGCCCAAATCACCTCAGCTAGATCTTAGCAAGAGAACAATCTGATGGTTCCCATGAAAATGTAGAGTCAGGTCTAATCAGTAGGAACTAAAAATCAGCCTTCTATCCCACCTCTCTTGTTTTTGCTCCAAAACTGCACCCCAGAAATGCTCTCTTTATTTTAGCTAACATAGTTCCTTTCGTTGAAGCCCCAGCTTAAGCCTATCCTGAGGTTTGGGCAACAACTACGTAGGTGGCATTAAGCAGATTTCTGTTCCCCAGGTTACTGGCAAAGTGAACTCTCAGACTTGGAGAGGCACCACGGGTATGCCTTTTACAGTCTGGAATGGGCTAAAGGGATGGGCTTATCAGACATTTAATGCACAAGACTATATGTTTCATAATTCTTTGGGTTTATGATGCGGCTATTAGTGTACAAGAAAATGATCAAACTTGAGAGGAACTTCAGATCACAAAATGTTTCAAAGCTATACTCACTTTCACCAAAATCATCCTGGTGGATCTGCTGTTCCATGATCGGTTCAAAGTCTTTTGTCATCATAATTAGGGTCTGTTGACCTTGGGTGGGCACAAACAAAAACAATTTTGTTTTCATGTAACAAATTTGCCATTTCGTAAGTATCTACAACACTGGAAGCTACAGAACTGGAGTGGAGGAGTTTAGAGTCAGAATATGGAAGACATAATTCATTCTAAATATTTTGATTCTCATTTGAAAAAAGAAAAAAAAAAGCTTTGACCAGATAAGTTACCTAGTGCTTATTCTCAGCCATTTATGTATGTAAAATTAACATAAAAGTCTACCCAGCCCTACTCCACTAACTTCAACACTTCACCAACGTATCTCTTCAAACACATACCTCATCAAGGGAACCAGTTTACAGAAACTCATCTGGATGAAGAGACTTAAAAGAAAACAAGTAATTTTTAAGAGCTCATGAGAGCTCCTAAAAGAGTTTTAAGATATTTGGAGTCATGTTTTATAAAAGTCACAGGGAGAGACAGTAACAAGCTTACCTGTAGCAAGAAGCACGAGCTCTTGGTCAGGACTCCAACTCATGACAGAGATACCACTGGCTACACTCCCAACGCATTCCAGCTGCATCAGTGGACAAAATCGAGTTTTTGAAATACAGCTGAAGTACAGCTGAAATACAGCTAAAGCCATGCTGACAACTTTTTGTAAAGAAATACATAACTCAAGGACGCTAATTTGCAAAACGCTTAAATGTAATATTTATGCATTAGCTCCTGATTTTTTAAGCTTCTACACACAACACGCAACTTGTTTGAGGATGCTTGAGAGTTCCTCCTCACTGGACTCCTCCACTTACATGGCATGTGCTGAGACTGCAGAGTATGACATCTCCAGAGGCTGTGGCCACACACACAGACTCCTGATCCAGCAAGTCCTGAATACCAACAATGCAGCCACTTCCACCCTCTGGAAGAAAGCCTTCAGCCACTAAAGAAATTTCATTTTTCACCTTTCACCAAAACAAACACATAAACAAATTAGGCTAATCTATTTACAAGAACAAATCATAACATTTCCAAAACAAATTAATGCTTCCTTTATAATATAAAAGCTTTCAATTTTTTTCTAGATTAAAATCCAAACTTTCATTTGAGAATATCACAACACTACTGTCTTTAATTAAAAAAAAAAAGGTAATGGGACCTTTTTGCCAAGCAAGCACTAAACAAAAGCAAGAATGGTCTCTTAAAAAAAAGCCCAATAAACATGAAGCTAATAACTATGGTTTTCTAAAATTTTTATAGTATAGGGGAAAAGAACTAAGAATGTAATAACCTAAAATACATTACTAGCAAAATATAATTAAGGGAAGATCTCAGAATCAACTCAAAGATTTTTTAAGTATGTGTATACATACACACACATATACATACACATATGTACATATACATGTGTATGTATATACATAAATATACGCACACATATACATACATATGCATATATACATATACGTATACATAAATATACACACACATATATATACACACACACACTCAGGATCCAGCAGTGAAGATTCTGATTTAGTTGACATAGGATGGAGGCTGAAACACAATTTTAAAAAGCTCTACAGGCAATTTTCACTTGCATTCCCAGTTGAGATTCAGTTATTTACATGATGAAAGGGTAAAAAGTAGGGCACCCAAACAAAATATAAAGCCAGAATTTTGCCAACTTACATTTCAAACAGAAACAGAGTTAAGGGTAGGTTACTATTTAAGTAATGTCTAATATGACCTAATATAAAGCAAAGGGAATGTCCATTTAGGAGAATATGAATTCAGTAAGATTTAAACTAAAGACAATCTAGGGGAAGCAGGTTTGGAAAAAGATAAGTTGAGGGTCCTGCAAGTGCTTGCATTCTCCATCACTAACTTACTTCTCTTGTGACAGGGTCTACTTCTATCAGTCCATGGTCTGAGCCGATGAGCACTGTCTTCTGTTCAGTTCGGAGAGAGAAGCACTGAGGTTTCCCCAGAGCCTGAATATCCCTGTACTCCAGGATCTGAAATAACTTAAGATTTCTCATGATGAAACAATTCCTGAAAGAAAAGTACAAATATCCCTTGATGAAGAACTACTCTGAGAGAAAGGAATAGCTTACCAGTGATAAATGACACTCATAGAAGCAAAATGATTCAGGGGTAGGGATGTGGTAGTTAGAATAACCAAAAAAAAAGAAAGAAAGAAAAAGAAAAAGACCTAATCTGAACCCACATAGGGCGTGTGGTAGCAACCTCACCAACTCAGAGTGCTTATCTATGGTCTACAAACTGAGGTTCTGAAATCTACTTTACATTCTTACTCTTTGGGAGAGACAAGATCCTGAACTTCAGAATTTTTTCTTCAAAAAGATTTAACATCAGTTATTCCTCGGAAAAGTTGAAAACATCAAAATAAATAGGAAAACATTTTATTTTTGCACATATCTTTATAACCTGAAAGATTTATAGAAATCATATAAAAAATCCATACACACACACACACACAGTCAGTTGAAGAAAATCTAGAATAAAATAGCTTTAATATCACCAGATAAATTTATTTGTAAACTGGCTTTATGTTTATGTATTCATTTAAAAACTAAATACTGAAATTAAAGATAGAAATAAAGGTATTTACTAATCTCAGGGAAAAAAAAAGACACTATGAAATTATAGCAGTTTACTTCAAAGTGATGACCAACATCTGAGAAGCTTGATGACTTGATATAACTACTTCACGTAATTCGGCTTTCCTGGCCTCGTTTTTACCAGTGAAATAGAAAAGGTGAAAAAGGATGATAAATAGGAAACCTACTTTGGTCTGGCCAAATAAGACTTGCTTTAATGCATAACGTTAGCTAACAGAAATAAAAAATGAATGTTGGGCGCCTGGGTGGCTCAGTCGTTAATCGTCTGCCTTCGGCTCAGGTTATGATTCCAGGGTCCTGAGATCGAGTCCCACATTGGGCTCCCTGCTCAGCAAGAAGCCTGCTTCTCCCTCTCTCACTGTCTCTCTCTCTGTTGAAAAATAAATAAAATCTTAAAAAAAAAAATGAATGTTAACATGCTGGATATTTATACTCAGACCCCATTAAAGTTTATAAAGTTTATAATTAGAAATCCCTAACTTATGGTAGGGGTGGCAAATATATATAGAACACAATGGCCTTATTATCACCTTCATCCAAGGTGAATTCTCTCATCTTGCATTTCATACATATGACAATGTAAGAATAAAATGAGTAAACCCTTATCCTACCACTGCACGTAATGGTACGTGTAATATAAAAATACAACACGTAATGTGGGTTAAGAGGAAGGCAAGACCATACATGGTGGGAGTGAGGAAGAAAATCAAGGCCAACATGGTTTTGTAAGCTTTGGTGACATTCATATTCAAGAACTTCTGGGAACTATCTGAACCTATATTACACCATGCAGATTTTTAGAATCAGATCTAGAAAACGGGTTTTTTAAAAAATATAAAAATCACCTTTCATCTTTAAACATACAGATGACCAGTGACACAGATCTGAAAGGATGGGTAGATTCGAGATGAGAGACTGGCTAGAGGGGAGTAAGCAAGTAATAGAGGAGCAAGAAAAGAGAACAGGCAACTGGGGTGCAATGTATAGAGTCTCCTGTCTTTCATGCTAGTTTATCTAATAATAATCATGCTGTTACTGTTGCCATTATCAGATCATCAAAATGTCTTCATATTCCTCCCTGTAAACTTGGATTCCATTAACCAACAACCTGTGGAGCCCTGGGGTCCAAGGACCCCAGGATAAGAATTTGGAGGATAAAGACAAGGAGCTGAGGACTCTCTGGCTGCGCCAGTCATTGTCATCCCAGCAATGGGCCTCCACTCTTGAAGGGGCCCTTGGTCTCAGTCCCTAGCACTCCCAGGACCAACCTCATCAACCCCACCCCAACAGATATTAGCACTAACCAGGCAGTCTCTCTCCAGACACTGAAATCCAGAACGGCAGGACTCCTCCTCCGAATTCCAGAGTCCTCAACATCAGAAGTCTGAGTCCCAGCTCTAATAGTACCTCTCCTCCAAGATTAGGTCATGATAACTCCATCTTCCCGTTTCGAACCCAAGCCCTAAGTGTTGTAGCTACTTCCATCAGTTTCCCTTTTACATTACTTCACTGCTCCCTTTTACTTTTATCCCTCTAATAGCTACTTAACCAATTCTTCATATTAAAATCTGTTGAAATTTTGTGTGGTTTCTACTTTCCTGATTGGACCCTGACTGACCAACACAGCAAACAACGGGTGTTCTCAAGTCACAGAGCTTCCAAAATCACTGACAAAGGTGAGATCATCATTCATCTCCCCCATCCCAACTGTTCCAAGCTCAAAAGGAACTTCTCGAACTTTTCACACCCATCATCCTTATTCCCTTTTCTCAAAAGTGTCCTCACTCCTTTTCAAGGCTAGGCAAGTAGTATCCTCCACACTCCCCCAGGACCTCAACTTACTAGTACCCTTTCTATTATATCTGCAATCCCCAACTCTCTCACCCTCGATTACACTTTTCCCAGCCCTTAATTGTGCTAAAGATCTCTTCATACCACAGATCAAGTCTGTATCCTCTCTGAAATTTCTGGCAATTCCTCCACCCTTGCTCCTCCATCCTTTCGCCTCTTGGCGAATTACCATGCCCATGACATGTGTCAGACAGCTCACTGATACACTGATTAGATCTACATGTCTAGCCCAGATCCTCCCCAAAGTGAACAATAAACCCACAGTTTCAACCTCCTGTTGTTATCACAAAAATGTCTCACAAGCACATCAAATACAACCTGGAAAACGAAGTATTGCTATTCTCCTATTCAAATGAGTTTCTATTTGAGGACATGGCATTTCTTTTACTCTCTCTGCCCCCCACCCCCAGCTGAAAACAGTCTTTCCCTTCTTTTTGCTCACATTTCATATTAAACTATTCATTTACTGGTTAGTTCCGTCGCTGTCAATATACAGTTTGAATCCTTTGCATAGTGTGAAATCCATCATACGACCCGGTTTGTGGCCCACATAAAACATCTGAGCACTTGGTAAGTGCAAGGATCTGAAGACAAGAGAGGACTCTGTCACTGCCTACATGGAGGTCACAGCTTAAAGGGAGAGAGAGCCATATAATAAACATTGGATGGAGAAGCACAGGAGGCATCTCCACGAAAAAGTCGTAGATGCGAGAAGCAGCGCCAAACACCCATCCAATCCACTAACAGCAGTCACACATTAACTGGTTCGGCGGTACTGTCCACTCCTGCAAGGAATTCAGAGGCTGGGTAAATGTGCAGCCGGGGGAGCAACACGTCGCCCCGGAAAGCAGCGCAGAGCCCCCGGATGGAGCAGGTGGCTTGTCTGCAGAAAGAGGGCTCAAGGGCAGAGCTGGTCACGCCGCACTCCACTCCCGAGCCTCCTGCAGCAGGCAAAGGATGCACGCTCCAGGGTCCCCTTAGGACATCCCGAGGACACGCCCGATTCCGTGCCTTCCACGCCGAACGCTCACCTGCGACGAGCTCCGAGGACCCGCGAACAGCGGTGCGTCCACCCTCGCCTCACCGGCCACGCGCAGCGGGCCTTCCAGAGCCCACGCGAAGCTGCACACACACACCTCTCCGTCCGCGACTCTCCAGGTTTCGGGACGCGCACGGGGCCGCCCGGTAGCTCGGCCACGGGGAGTCGTGGCTGAAGGTGGGCGGAGGGTCGACCCGTGAGACAGCGAAGAGCGAGCGAAGCAGGTGGGACACGCGCCCAGCGGCGCGGGAGTGACGTCACGAGGCGGCGGGGGCGTGGCCGGCCTTCTCCAAAGCCCCGGCTAGCTAGAGGTGGGGAGCGGCGCTGCCCCTGCGTCCCTGTCCCTCCACCCTCCCGCCCAAGCTATGGCATTCGATCCCCGCTTTGACGTCGGACTCCAAAACAGGGCTAAGAAACTCCGGTGGCGGAGTCGGCGGGGCCAGGGAGCAGCGCGCGTGCGCACGCCGCGGGCGGCGGACCGCGCGCCGGATGTACGCCCTCCTCCAGGGCCTGCTCGGAGGAAGTGCTCGGGTCTCATAGAGCGGGGTGGTGGCGCCCGTGGTCGCCATGGCCACAGAGCTCGCGGCCGCCGAACTGACAGTTCCGTCGCTCGTGGATCGTTACTTCACTCGCTGGTACAAAGCCGGTAAGTGGGGAATGATGTCGGCTTCTGTTCGGCCGCATTTGCCTGATGCTGTAGGGACGGTGGTGACAGGTCATGGGACACGCGCGTTTTCCCCGTCGCTTCCTCCCCATAGAAGGAACTGGATCTCTGTTCCTTTCTAGGCGGAAGGAATGGCAGTCGCAAAGCCGTGGAGGGCTGCAGTACATGCGGGCGCACTCAGGGGCTGGCGTCGCGGTGCGAGTTGAAGGGTGGGTCGCTTGCGGGAAGATAGTCTAAAGTGAAGCACCACCCCTAGGGAAGGTGGATTGCAATCGCCCTGAATGCCTGCAAGGATTTGACTGGTTCAGTCCTACAGCAGTGGCGGTACGTACAATAATTTAAATGATCAGGTCGAAACTATGGTGGAGGCAGGGACGGAGAGGAGAGCTGGGTTAGAAAGGAGGCATTTAGAAAGCAAAATCTAACAGTTTTACTAAAAGTTGCTGGTGTCATATACTTGTCACTTGAAGTAGATATCGTGTTGTCCTGCTTTGTGTACCCAGTAAAAATCAGTGGTGGGAGCATCGTTGAGGATCCTTCTCTAACCCCTACTTGCTCCCTTTTATTCAGGGATAATAGGTGTACTTATTTTTTAAAATATTATGGCATACAATTTTTTAGCCAAATCTAGGGTGACTGACCCGGTTTATCCAAAACTGAGGGATTTCCCAGAATCCGAGACTTTCAGAGCTAACATCTAGACAGTCCTGGGTAAACCAGAAGAGTTGGTCACTCTAAAATTGACCGATAAGACATATACTACTATATTATATAAAGAATGCATTGCTGGGCGCCTGGGTGGCTCAGTTGGTTGGGCGACTGCCTTCGGCTCAGGTCATGATCCTGGAGTCCCGGGATCGAGTCCCACATCGGGCTCCCTGCTCAGCAGGGAGTCTGCTTCTCCCTCTGACCCTCTTCCCTCTCGTGCTCTCTATCTCTCATTCTTTCTCAAATAAATAAATAAAATCTTAAAAAAAAAAAAAAAGAATGCATTGCTAATGGCACTTTTTCTAATAGAAATAATGAATGTACTCATTTTAAAGTGAGGATAAAGCAAGATGGAGCAGAGTTAATAATCATTTAATATTGAATGAATGATTCCATCTGGGCCAGATCTCTTTAACTACTTTACAGGAAGCCTTTATGTATATCTTTTTAAGTAATGAAGGGATACCAATGATTAGTGTGTATTCAGTCTTCATAATTATCTCTACAAACCAAAGAAAAATACCACACAGTGGCAGTAAATATTGACTCAACAACCAACAGACTCATTCATTCTTCTAGATGTCAAAGGCAAACCCTGTGAGGACCACTGTATACTACAGCACTCCAACCGGTAAGCAAATTGGGAATTTTAAATTATTAAAAAAAGTTTCTGGTATCATAGCCTGGTATGGTCTTGGGTTAAACAAATATTCGTTAAATGATCATCTTCCACTGTGTTGAAATGGCATTTATTAGAGAAGTTTGGCTGACAAGAATGAGCCTTTCAGTGCATACTCCAAATAAATTTGATTACCCAAACATCCAAATGGAGGACCACACCCTCAGTCAGCCACTATGTGAAATAAGCAGCCTGTGCCTAACCACAGTGAATTGCCGGGGCTCACAGAAAGGACTAGGGTAGGGCACAGGTAGTATCCTACACATACAGGGATGCCTTAGTTTTCTCTCTTCTGCCTCAGTTCTACCTAAAGACTTGTAGTACTCTTCCTTTTTCTGGGAAGGATATTCAGTTTCATTTTCTCCTCTTTTATTATTGCATTCCCTTCTACAGTTAAGCTCCAGCAGTAGCCAGAGGAAAATGCGGGGAAATGATAGCTTGACTAAACAAATGTCAGTTCATATATTCTTGTGCCAGTAGGAGTACCGTGTGGTATGAGAAAGAATTATATTAACCAATAACACAGCATCAAATTTTTGCTACCTGTAGAATATGTGTCATCACATTGGCAGAATCTCATCCAGTTCTTCAAAGTGGAAAAACAATTAAAAACATCTCCTATCAAATCAGTACCAACTGTAGCAGACTTCAGAACAAGGTCTCTGGGAAATTTAAGCGGGTATGTACCTGTCATTCTCTATCTAAATCTTCAGTGTCTTAGTAATGATAGATCTAGTCAGTCTTAGAATCCAGTGATATATGCTCAGCATACTCCCCTGACAGTTTGATATGCCTGTTTTTTTGAAAAAATATTTATTTTTTTTAGAGAGAAAGCCCAAGCAGGAGGGGCAGAGAGAGAGAGAGAGAAAATCTCAGGCAGACTCCGTGCTGAGCGCAGAGCATGACGGGGCTTGATATCATGACCCTGAGCAGAAACCAAGAGTCTGACACTTAACTGATTGTGTCACCCAGGCGCCTGTGATGTGCTGATTTTAAGACTACTTTAACCCTAGGGGCACCTGGGTGGCTCAGTTGGTTAAGCGTCTGCCTTGGATTCAGGTCATGATCCTGGGGTCCTGGGATCGAGCCCCATGTTGGGTTCCCAGCTCAGCAAGGAACCTGCTTCTCCTTCTCCCCCCGCTTGCATTTTCTCTCTCTCTCTCAAATAAATAAATAAAATCTTTAACAACAACAACAAAAAAGAATACTTTAACCCCAAAGAAATTCTTAGACCAAAAAATAAGGTTATTTCAGGATGTATAGGATTTGTCGTATTTTTAGTTCTGTACCATCATTCCTATCATTCCCAGGGTGGAAGATGGGGAAGGCAGGCCTTTGAAAGGACAACTTTCTTACCAATATAACAAGATATTTTGTCTCTTCTAGTTTTAGTAAGCCACTATCCTGAGTTCTATAAAATTTAAGTGACCAACTCTTCTTTACCATGTACTTTCAGATGTAAATTAAAAAAAATACATCCTCAGGTAGTGAAAAAAAAAAATCAGTCTGAAAAAAATAGAGTGTTTGCTCCTTACCATTTTCCATTCTTTAATTGTTGCCAATTTAATACGTTATCTAGCCACACCCTGTCCCTCCAAACAGTGCTGGGTTGTATAGGATATTATCTCTACCCTCTAAACTTCAGGCAGGATGGACACATTTTATTAGAGTATCACACCAAGGAGAATTCAGTAACATACTGAAGTATCCCAACATACCCACTTGGATAAGAAGGTTTCAGTGGGGGTGCCTGGGTGGCTCAGTTGGTTAAGCAACTGCCTTCAGCTCAGGTCATGATCCTGGGATCCAGTTCCATGTTGGGCTCCCTGCTCAGCAGGGAGTCTGCTCCTCCCTCTGACCTGCTTCCCTCTCGTGCTCTCTATCTCTCATTCTCTCTCTCTCAAATAAATAAATAAAATCTTTAAAAAAAAAAGGTTTCAGTGGATGATTTAGGTCCTTCATTTTCTGACTTGATACTAAGAGTTTCTGCTAATTACCCTCACTGTTGTAGGAGACCCTTGTTTATACTCCCCTTTGTAGGTTTGAAATTTTTCTTTGCTCAGGAAACACATGGACTTAGAAAAGCATGAACCTTCCTCAAAACGTAAAGTCAGTAGGGACACCTGGGTGCCTCAGTCGGTTGAGCATCCAACTCTTGATTTTGGCTTGGGTCATAATCTCAGGGTTGTGGGATCAAGCCCTGCAATGGGCTAGTGCTGAGCATGGAGCCTGCTTGAGATCATCTCTCTCTGCCCCTCTCCTCCAGTCCCCCTCACCCCCAGCTTCTTAAAAGAAAAAAAGATAAAAGTCTACAAATTACAAGTATAACAGTTAGTGTTTGTGAAGTTCCCATGATAAATCTTTGTCCAAAATAGTTAACACTATTGTTACTATTGAAGAACAGAGGAGAACCTGCATATGGAACCCACTACAGATAAGTTTTGATTCTCAGCACTGCCAATCATTTATTCTCCCAAGGGAGGTGATAAAAAAGGGTCAAAACACTTAGGCGCTTTTAATGTAGACCCAGTGATAGACACACCCTTTGGGACAAATCCACAGCCCCTCCTCCCAAAAGTGAGGAGTCACACTGAGAACTATTTTGAAATGAAGTACCCATATGCAGACGATTGAAGCCAATGTGGTAGCATCTGTATGCTGTCTAATGTTTTGAGTGGGGGGGGCACCTGGGTGGTCAGGTGGCATCTGACTCTTGGTTTCAGCTCAGGCCATAATTTCAGGGTCCTGGGATGGGGCCCCATGTCTGCAGAGCTTGGAGACATGAGCAGAGCTTAGAGTCCGCTTGTCCCTCTCCCTCCTCCCACTCTGCTAGTCTCCCCACCCTCACCCCACTCACAAGTTGTCTCTCTCTCTCAAATGGATGAATCTTTTTAAAAAAGAGGAAAAAAAAATAAAAAAGAGAGAAAACATAATGTTTTGAGTGGTAAAGAGTCATAGAGAATAGCATCTTGACCTCAAATACCCATGTTAACTATAGGAAAAATTTCTGGGAAAAAAGTGAGCAACATAGACATGCGTGCATCAGTTTCCCATGAGCTTCCTTGTAGATATTTGTCAGAACCTCACCAGATACACTGATGTGGAGTACATGAAACAATCATGTCATAGCATTCAAACAGATAAATGTTAAAATGTAGTATTTGTTTCTGGGTTATAAAGATAATGGGTAAACTATTCTTGTTTGCTATTTAAAACTTTTCTGTATTTTCCCAATTTTCCTCAAAGTGCATTCTTTTTAATTAAAAAAAAATCACTGCTTCAAAAAGTGTTAGTGATTGACCCTAATAAAGAAGTTCCTTTATCTAGTAAGTTCTAATATAAAAATAAGTTAGGAATCTTAATGAAAGTAACTTTGTATAATATTGCTGTCATACTCTGTCATGTTGAATTTTGTATTATTGCTTATTGATGGATTTTCCTACACTTTTGAAATCTTTGTCTTGCCATATGTAGCTTTCTCATTAAAGTTGACAAAATGTATTCTTAATCGTTAATTAAATTACCCGTTATTTATCTTAGTCTTCTCTTTCCCCTAGAGCCTCTGATGGTACCTGACCCATATAGTAGGCGCTTACATAAATGTTTGAATAAATGGTTTTTCAGTACTTAAGTCATTTTTATTTAAAACGCTAGTTCCAGGAATATATTCTCTTAGCACACTGAGGACTGCCTCTCAAAAGAAAGTGAACATATACATCACTTAATTACTTCTTCCCTTTTATTATCAGGGGGCACAGTTTCTAACAGAGCTTGCACCTCTGTGTAAGATTTACTGCTCAGATGGAGAAGAATATACTGTATCTAGGTGAGATACTTTTTAACCACAATTTAGGAGAAACAAAGGAGGTAGTATTTTTCTTCAAAACAACTTTTTTTTTTTGAACAGCTGTGTTAGAGGACGGTTGATGGAAGTGAATGAAAACATTCTCCATAAGCCATCTATTCTTCAAGAGAAGGTAAAGGAGGCAGAAAAAAGTATGATCCAATCCACGTACTTTTTATCTGATTTTACACATTTGACAGTACTAAATATTCTATTTCCTTCCCAGCCATCCACTGAAGGCTACATTGCAGTTGTGTTGCCCAAATTTGAAGAAAGTAAAAGCATAACAGAAGGCTTACTGACACAGAAACAGTATGAAGAAATAGTGATGAAGCGCATGAATGCCGCAACAGCTACATCATGAGGACTGAGATGGGTAATGAATACCACGGCATGCTTACCCTCCCCACCCTACGCGATCTGTGCACTAAAGAAGAACCAGCACGTGTGACGCATGCTTCACACCTAGCCATCCGCAGAGAGGCCTGATCTTCAAACTTAACCTAGTTCCCCCTCTTCATCTTGCATAACAAGCTTTGGTTCCCATTTTGTCCTCAGCCTCCCAGATCTGCCCTGCCCATGTACCCACTCTGTTCTTTTACCTAACAACTGGCAAACAAAGGATGTTTTTCTGATTAAAAACAAGGAAAATTTGGACAAGGAAAATTTGACAAGCACTTTGAGGAAAATTTGGACAAGACAGATAAGTTTTAAGTAGCAAAGTAAAAATAATTTACCCATCATCCTGTAACCCACTGGTAAATACTACATTTTGACATGCTTCGGTTTGAATGTTATGGCATGGTTATTGTTTTTGCCTCAATTTTTCCCTCAGTTTGAAGTTAAAAAAAAAAAAAAATCAGGCCTTTTTTATCCAATCTGCTTTCGAGTGACACTACCAAAAAGGCTGGTGCCACCTCTTCAGCCCCAACTCTTCCCCCCTTTAGGTCATAGGGGAGAAGCAGGGTATACTTGGCCACTCCATATGTGGCTCAGATGGCCTTCCTCTCTGAAACAAAGTCCAGTGTAACACTGTGGCTTCTTAAATGAGGGATATAGGAAAAGGCTTTGAAAACTACAAAGGGCTTTCCCAACATAGAAGTATTCTAATGCAGCGTAAAGCTGCTTATTGCAATATGTAGTTTTGTCGCTCCGTCTCACACTCTAGCTATATGGGGTAGCGAGCCAAGAAGTTACTGAGAAGTTGCCGTAATCCAGAACACAGATGTCTTTGAATGGAACAAAAACTTTCTCATCATCTAAACTGAAAAGGGAACTGATTTATGATTTAAGATTGTCTACTCATTTACACTGAATTTCAAATAAAGGGACTTTTTAAATTGTCATTTTTTTATGTAAAACTATTTTGTAAATAAAATCTAAAAGTTATTTTTGATTCACAAGAAAAACTTTTAACTTGAGTGCCGCATGACAGTCCCTTAAATATACTCACCAGACATGATACAGGTAATAACTCTACAAACACCTACAATGATGGTGCTATGAACTGGAAATATAAGCATAAACCAGCAGATCCCCATTTTGTGTAGCATAATGATTCCTGAAGACATCAGAAAACAAAGATACTAAAGATAGTAAAAGATATATTTTACATGTAACATTACTTCACATTGTTCTCCCATTATTTCTAATGTAATTTTAAGGAATATTTTGGTTTCAAGGAATAAAAATCATGCTTGATAATCTTTATAAAAGAAATATAAAGGTCGTTAAGCCAAGTGTATCCCATTTTCTCCTGAAGGCTTATGGTAAGTTCAAGTTTCCTTCAATAAAATATTGACTAGCTAATTGGTAGTACTGTGGTTCTTCAGGATCTTATGAATATTTATTGTGATAGCTGACCCAGATACCAATCATCAGACAAGCTTATATAACTACTGCCATTTGGCAAGTGACATGTTCTATCAGATTTCAAAATGAATTTCACAGTATTGGGATACAAGCACTAACAAGAGTTCAAAACAAAGTTATACTATACTGTAAGGACTGAACATATAAACCAGATCCTTCAATCAAAGCCCCAACCCAGACAAAAACAAGAAAAACTTTAAGCCCTAAAATTAAAATGTTTTATAACGAACATTCCAAAGGCACATATACAAGATGCACAATTATTCAGAATTTATTTTAAACATCTTAGTTCCATTGTTCTCTGTCTTGTATCTTCCATTCCATCAGTCAGTATGAAGGATGGTTCAAAGACTATTTTTTTACACCAGTAAGACAGGCTTAGGATTCCAGCTAATATTCAAGGCAGACAGACCAGCCAGCTATGGTAGAAGGGGAAGTGTAAGCCATCTCCTAGTGAGTTCCTGGAGGATTCTGTGGAGTGAGCTCCATGACCCTGCCTTTGGGAATGGGTGGAGGCGGGGGGTAGGGGGGAGACGTGCAGGACAGCAGAGAGCCTATGCTCTGAGATGCTTGTCAGAGAACAAACATGTGCTCCTAGCATGGGTGATCTGTGACAGGACAGCGAAGAGGCCAGTCACAATTGTGGACAGAGGGACTGAAGAAAAGGCCACAGATTTAAGGAAACCCCTGTGTTCACCCAGACAACTATATATTTCCTGCTGAAAATTAGTGTTCTAGATGATAAGCTTAAAAACAGAAAAGGAAATTAAGGTATTTTATGCCAAAGGTGAGCACATATTCAAAATAGCTTCTTTGGATTAAACTGTCATTAAGACAGTTGGGATATTTGGTTTGACTTTCAAACAACATTATTAGTGGCAATGTCCCATTGTAAATTCACACTGCAATTAGGAATGTAGCAACTACTGTGGCATTTATTAGCTGTTAAAAAGCATCACAATCAGTTTCATGATCAGAAAATAAAGCAAGATTTCATAACTTTTTTTATAAAACTTGAATTTCTGAAAATATAAAGGATCATTTGCTTTCTAAAAATATCAGCTTTGCCGCATGCTGTTCGAGAGATCTGACCCCAAAAGCTTCTCAAGTTTTACCATCCACGGAGTCTTTATTTGTAACTGAGACCCATCTGTTATTTTCCATCTGAAGCTGGAAAGAGTTAAGACAATTAGTTTCTACTTTACTTTCAAAATAAAAATTGCAAAATTAAATAGTAACTATTTCTTTTGCATTTTTCTGGAAACTAGTTTTTAAAATGTGATTTTCAGACAGAAAACCTATCTTACCTTCTTTAGCAGTTTATAACAAAGTGAGAGAAGTTGGACCAAAATAGCCATCATGGATCTTGTCTTTGTAATACACTTATCAACCTATAATGACAGAAAGCAAGCAAATAAAATTCTACAAAAGGTACTTCAAAAGACTGTATTATTAATTACATTTTAACCTGATAAAATTTCTTCATTGTAGAAATTTAAAGGATCTCAAAAGGCATATGGATTAGGGCACATGAGCAGACTTGAGGCCTCAGAACACAAGTGCAGGGCCTGCTGCCCAGATCTCCTGCCCACTTCACGGAACCCCAGGAAGAATGGATGGAAAATCAACCTGTTCTATTTTGAGCTGTTTAGGCACTTCTTAAAACACTCCAAAGTGCGGCAGTGAACCCCCTACTTTGCAACTTCTGGCACTCTGCTTTGTGGGCATAAGCTAAATTCCCTAAGACAAACAACGGGAGCCCCTACTCTGAGGGATTTGTGCCCTAGTTAGACATGTGATGACCTCAGGATTTAAGGGTAGCTGCTCAGTGTGGTGGAATTGATCATGTCCAAAAAGCTGATTTATGGAGCGCCTGGGTGGCTCAGTCATTAAGCGTCTGCCTTCAGCTCAGGTCATGATCCCGAGGTCCTGGGATCGAGCCCTGCATGGGCTCCACTCCACACGAAGCCTGCTTCTCCCTCTCCCACTACCCCTGCTTGTGTTCCTGCTCTCGCTGTCTCTCTCTCTGTCAAATAAATAAATAAAATCTTTAAGAAAAAAAAAAAAAGAAAAAAAAAAAGCTGATTGATTTGGTGAACCTACTGCTCCCTGGGGTCAGTTACAACTACAGATGATAAATGATTCTTGCAATCGAGGCATGAAAAATGGAAGTAAATTGCCCGTCTGTGGATGATAACACTCTGAAGAAAAACAGGCTAGAAGCACGCCTGGTAAGTGTAAAAGTTTCTCAAGTGTCTCCCGAGTAACGCACTCTTCCTTTTACCTTTAGAAACACTTGATTTTGCAAAGGTGTCTTAGTTACTGTTTGGAGCTGGTGGCATAAAGGAATCAGCTTGTTTATTTCCAGGAGAAGCATAAGCTTGTCATCATCTTTCAGCTGAAATATAATTTAGGAAGTTATAACAACTCCAACAAACACCATCTTTTAAACCTTAGATACCCTTACACCTTAATAATATATCCCCCAAGTGGGTATTTGTGACATCACCATCAAGACCAAGCAGGCGGACTTGCATTACCTGTTTTAAGAAAACTTGTACACTTGAAGCAAGCTTTAAGCCCTCTTCAGCAAAAACCTAGTGGAAAAGAAAAGTATCACTACTTAGATATATATCTTACAGATAGTTCATAAGAAATATACTCATGGCTAATTGTCATATTGAATTTTAAAAGTAAACCTAAAGATAAAAGGTCTGTCGTGGAACTCCTGAAGCTTTTCTCCCACCCAGGAAACACAAATGTTTAGCAGTATTCAGAAGGAGATTTCTCAGGCCTGATGCAGAATCAATCTCTGGAAAGACTCCTCTACACCTGGACACCTCCAATTACTCTGGAGGGTCATAAAGACCTATGATACTTAATCATACAAATTATGTCTGGGCTTCTGGAAGGATCTGGAGCTCACCTTATAATACCCCAACTATAAAGGGTGATGAATTGTGGAACATGAGGTCAAAGGGTTAGGACTTTCCTGCTTCCACTAAAATTTGTCACCCATACACATTCCTTAATCAGCCATTTGAGAGGACCAATTTAGATTGGTTCTTGAGTATTCACCATGCATTTTACAATTTAGTGAAGAGAACAGGATGATGGCAAAGAACAGTGGAAAAATAAGGCTGGACAGATAAGATAGGAATATTTAGGATGCTTATTTTAAAATAGTAACAGAATGTTTCAGAGTAAGAGACACCAGGGGAATAAAGGGTAGGAGTCTTAGCTTTAGATGGCAGCCGTAAAAAAGAAGAGAATGGCAAATATGAGGGTGGTTTGTGAAGAAAACTAAAGTGCTTGGTAATGAATTAGATAAAGAACATGAAGAAGGAGGCAATGCAGTGTTAACCTTAACACTCTATCCAACACCTTGCTATCATTGGAAGAACTGATCTCAAGGTCAAATAATCCTTTGCTCCCTTCCTTACCCTTTAAAAGGGAGACCAATGAGTTTTACACATAGATTCTAACCAACCAGAATGACTCATTTACCCATACGTTTTTCATCATCCTACATTACCACTTTCTGTTTACATCTCGTCCCTTCTGGCCTGCAAACCCCATGGGGGCAAGATCCATGTCTATCTCCTGGACTATCATGGTTTTACAACCACCTAAAAGCTGATGACTCCCCAGTCTCTCTCTCCATTCTTGAACAATCCTGACACCAGTCTTTTACATACTACTTGAGCAAAACAAAATGCTTGATTTCCACCCTCTAAATCTGGTTTGCTCCCTCAGTGTTCCCTAGCCCAGTAAATGGCACTACGATTTACCCTGGTGATCAAGCCAAAAACCTTTTAAAACCTAAGTCCGATCCTGCCACTGCTACTCCAAACCCTCAGTGGGTTTTCCCTCATACCTGAAAAAAAAGTCAAAGTTCTTCCCAGGGCTATGGAGATGTCATACCTTACCACTTTCCTTCTGGTTCACTCTGTTCCATCCACATTTGCCTCTTTATTTTTCTTCAGACCCCTCCAGCCTACCTCAACATCTCAGGGCCTTTGCACTTGCTCTGTTTGCCTAAAATATTCTACCCCCAGATTTCCATCCAGCTCACTCTCTCATTCATTAATATCTCTACTCAAATGTTACCCCCTTAGAGAGGTCTTTTCTTGCCACCCTTCTATCACCTTTCTCTCTTTATCTTTCATGATTTTATCTCTAAATGCTTATATATATAGGCACTGCATACTTAACCTTCTCCTACCTACCTCCTCCCACTAGAATGTAAGCTCCAGGTCAGCACTGGCTTTGTTCTGTTCTCTTTTCTCCACAGAGCTCTCCCCACCAGGATCTGACGTACAGTAGAAGCTCAATAAATACTTGATGAGCGCTTCATGTTCATCAGTAGATAATTCAGTAGACACCGGTTTAATGAATAAGCTCACACAGGAGGAAGGTGACCAGTGAATCTTTTGCAGTGAAATACCCCCTGTGGTGTGGTATGATTTCAAATGGATATGAGCCAAATGGAACAGAGTGAATCCAGAATTTATTCCAACTGTTTTAAGGGAAATCGCTCATTTACAGTCAACTTTATAAGAAAATACAAAAGAAGTATTTTCTAGAAGTCTTCTGACTCTGATAATCATCCTCCCGAGCTAAAATCCCTTTCCTGAAGAGGCTCAGGTGGCAGCACATGGGAATGCCAAAGGAAACTATTAAAGGTTAGAAAGTGATAGAAATTACCCATTTCAAATGTAAGAATGCCCTTGGTTCCAGAAAAGCAAACAAACTACCGTGAGAGTTAGGGCAAGTATTCTTGCAACCCACTTGCCAATCTAAGGCCTCTGAGGGAGAAGAATTCAAGATGGGCCTACGTGGAGTTCCATTAGACACACTGGGGCCCAGGGGTGGGGGTGAGCATGTCTGTCCCTCCCTGAATGCCTTAAATCAGCAGGAATATGGAAGGAAAGAAGGAAACTATACCAAGTACCCCTCTGCCTCAAGCCTATGACAGATGCTTTCTCATGTGTTGTCCTCACTTACTCAGTATCATTCATCCAATCCAATAATGAAGAGGCCAAAAAGCCTTCCTAGCATTCAGGAAGGTATCCAGGATATGCACTTGCTACAGGATATTTCCACCTACTTGGAAACCTGTAACTTATTGCACATATTGACCGTCAACAAAGCCCACTCTGCTTTATCCTTATAATATTTGAATTTTACACAAGATATCAAAAAAAAAGTTCCACAAAATGCTACTGCAAGCCATCTGCTTTTCCACTTTTCTCTATACATGTGTGTGCATAGGTAAGCATACAAACATGATATGGTAAATCATTTAGAAAATCTGTTATTACCCACTTTTAGCCCAGAATTAAATTAGTAGCATAAAATGGAAATAAAACATACCTCTAGTTGATGAATTAAATCCTGGGAAGTTTTCAGTGGCCCCTCTCCTCTGAAATAAAATGAATTATCAAGGAGATCTAAGAAAAAGTTATTGTCTGAAAATTGGTTTCATAACATAAAACTTCTAGAGCATTTTGTATATTAATAGATCCCAAATTTTTGAAGAGTAATATTGAATAGACTAATAATATTGTAACTTTATTCTTGAATAACTTTAACTATTCTTAGGGCATTTTAAAATTTTTCAGTGAACATTATATATGTTAATTTTATAATGTAAAGAAATTTAAAACCGACAAGTAATATTTAAGTTTTATTTTTCCTTTTTAATCTTTTTCATTTTGCTTCATAAATTAAATACACGAGATCTGACAATATGTCTTAACCAAAGGCCTTTGTTACATAATGTTAAGAGGATCAGACCAAAACTCAAAAAATTCTCATTTTTAATTCTAAAATTTTGACAAGGAATGTCATTTAAGTTTCAGCGCTGGGTATATAAAATAGTCATAATATTTGTGCTACCACTCTCATCAGCAGATTAGGGAACATCAGATTGAAAACTATCAAGAAGAACCAAGACCTCTACAAACAAAAAGCAAACCACAGCAAAGAGAACAGAATGCATTATGAAGAGCAGTAGACTAGGCATGAATAGAAGAAATCTAATAACAACCAGTTCTGCCCTCAACATCTGTGACATGTGAACAAATTATTCCTGTTCTCTGATAAACCGCTGTGATCATCAAATAAAATTATGAAACAGAAACCACTTAAAGACCTATAAGGCTCTGGATTTTGAAATTTTTTTAAGTCAAAATGCACTAGTAAATCTTAAATATATAAATTATCAAGAAATAGGAATGCCTGGCTGGCTCAGTTGGTACAGCATGTAACTCCTGATCTTGGGGTTATAAGTTTGAGCCCCTTATTGGGTGTAGAGAGTACTTAAAAATCTTTAAAATTATCAAGAAATATGAATTATCACCTATAAATTACTAAGAAATTGTATAAATTGTTAAGACAACCTTAAACAGCAGCCTGAGGAAAAGCTATAAAATTGCCCGGGAAAACTGTAAAACTGGATACTGTGAAGGCTAACAGATGCGTCTCAGAAAAAAGGGGCGCCTGGGTGGCCCAGTCAGTCAAATGCCCGACTCTTGGTTTTGGCTCAGGTCTTGTTCTCATGGGTCATGGGATTAAGCCCCACACTGGGCTCCCCACTGAGCAGGGAATCTGCTTGAGATTCTCTCCTTCTGCCCTTCCCCTTACTCACACACATTCTCTCTCAAATAAATAAATCCTTAAAAAATATTTTAAAAAAAGAAACAAGCAACTAGATGAGGCTGGTAAACCACAGGTATTAAGGGAAAACAGAAAAAAATGTTGGGGAAAAACATAAGCTGACAGTGTGGGTAGAAAACAAAGCCAGCTTGAGATTTTACCACAGATATATCAAGATGTGTCAAAATGGCACAAGGTGTTACCCATTACAGAAAATCCATTTTCTTCCCTGAACTGAGCATTCCTGTCTAATAACTACATCTCCTAACAAGTCCCATTCCACAGAGCTTTAGTTATTCCTACCCCTCATAATGCAGCCCCTCATGCTTCCTAGTCTCCATGGGATGCATGTCATCCCTTACCAGAATCCACTATCCTGACTCTGAAACAAAAAATGCTGACCACATCACCCTGGAATATTCTGAAACAAGAAACAAGAAATAAAAGAGGCAGTTAAAAATGTAAACAAAAAATTCTACTTGAGGAATCCTCTGTTTAGGAAGATTTTCTATATCAAACTACATTTACTTAGTGATAATGATATTCCTCCAGTTTTCATCAGTGAAAAACAAATTTTTGTTTAAAGATCTGCTGATTTTTATCCCCAGAAGATAACTAGCATGATTGCAGCCAAAGGTCAAGATCTTTGTTATTCCAGCTAATCTGTGCACATTTGGTGTGCGTGAACAAAGGAGTTCCATTTTACTTTCTTCTGCAAATGTGACTCATCAGATTTTAAAAAGACAGGACCTAAGAAAAAAAGGTCAAAACTGTGTTAGGAAGACTCAATCCCAGGAGAAGCTTGCAAAGAAAAATGACTAAGCACAAAGGAAGGAAACCACCGAAGAGGAAAGGTCACGCATGCTGGAAAGTATGGTAAAGCATTAATAGATGGCTGCTAAACAGAGGCCAAGTCACTCAGCTCCTATCACTTCTGCACCCTCCAGAATTCTCTATCTTGAAAAGGTAGAGGACTTCATCAAGAGGGAAATGAATGCTCCTTCCTCACTCCTGATCTTCCTTCCATACACAGGCATCTTCACTAGCATAACCCCCCTCACTTCTCTCGGCTCTCCCCCTTATTCCCTCCCATAGAAAGGTATGGGCATTTATTTAGCTTTTCAGTCTTTTTGGTGACTTTGCAAAAATAAATGGGATGTGGTAGGCCTCTCCTTTCTCCTTTTCTCTTGGAAGTAAAGCTGCTTTTGGGAGATACCTGCTCTGTCAGTTATTTTAAGAGATACATTCTATCCCTGTAGAGTAAGATTTCTGAATTTTCTGAATTCTAGAGATCGTTTTTAAAAACCTACTTGTTAGGGGATATAAACTACATTATCCAATAATAGCTTTATCAATATAAAGGTTATGGCCCCTACCTGCCTATTCTTTTGCTTATTTTTTCATTTTGTTCAGAAATTGGGTAGGAAAAAGGGTGCTATTTATTGAATCCCAATGCCCACATAGCTGTGGAGATCCTAACTACTTTAATTGAGCTTAAGACTCCAGATGAGGGGTGTCTGGGTGGTTCAGTCGAGTGACTGACTCTTGGTTTCATCTCAGGTCGTGACGAGATTGAGCACCAGGTCAGGCTCTGCTCTCAGACGGGAGTCTGCTGGAGATTCTCTCCCTCTCACTCTGCCCACCCCTCCCCCCGCCCCCCGGCTCACAAGTGCATGCTTTCTCTCTCTCTCTCTCGCTAAAAGTAAAGAAATCTTTTTTAAAAAATGAAAAAAAAAAAGACTCCAGATGAAATAGATTACATTCCAGAATACTAAAACAACTTGTGGGTGTGAACCACTGCTGATATTTTCAAAATCAAAATAAGTAGAAGAGCCATAGCATTAGAGATATCAAATATTTTCTAGGTTTCCCAAAATAAAAAAGATAGATTTCAGAAAATTAGTGAAAAGTTTGAAGTCATTCCTTGAGAAAATTCTAGAACGGATTATTGAGCAGATAACAGATAAATGTTTACAACATGGAATTACTATATCATATGTATAGATTATTTTAACAGAAGATTGTGGAATGTGATCAACATGGACTTCAATGAGGCATTTGATCAAGAGTCTTGTTATGCAGACAGGACAAAGAATGTAGGTCATGCAATAGTAAAGTCAGGGAAATTCTCTGCTATATAATGAACACTGATTCATGGAGATGTGGCACCCTATTGAGGTGGTAGTCCTCATGGTTCTATTCTTTGATCTGTATTATCTAATCAATCATCAGTCACTTGCATAAAGAGTTTAAAAGACATGTTTTCTAAACTTACTGATGCTGGCTAGGAGAGAGAATGATATATTGAATGACAAAAATCAGGATGCAAAATTCTAACGACTGGGTGGCTCAGTCGTTAAGCGTCTGCCTTTGGCTCAGGTCATGATCCCAGGGTCCTGGGATCGAGCCGCGCATCGGGCTCCCTGATTCATGGGAAGCCTGCTTCTCCCTCTCCCACTCCCCCTGCTTGTGTTCCCTCTCTCGCTGTGCCTCTGTCAAATAAATGAATAAAATCTTAAAAAAAAAATTATGAAAAGAACAGTACACAAACCTGGAGGGGTTATCTTTTAAATCTAAATCCTAATTAAATGTCTTCTTGTTGTATTCACTTAATTATCGTAAGAACTTAGTCTTTTTTACCAAATATTTGAAATTGACTTTAACCTATCAATGATTTAACACGAGTTTTTCCTTACACCAAATATTATTAAACTGATTTAAAAGGATCAAGTGTAACTACATTTACCTAGTAAATAAATACAGAGAATAGGCCATACTGGACATGTTGCGCCCATTTCGAACAATCTCATTTTCCTGATCCTCCCATTTCTTGATCTCACAGTTGACATCGGAGGTAAGCAAACCCAGCTTAAGTCCAAGCTTTGCTATCTTGGCTTGCTCCTATAAAATACACATTTTAATCACCACAATATTGTCATTATTGATGTAAAAGGAAGATTAGAAGTAAGACTGTTAAAAGAAAAAAGTCTTACCTCAGAGTCAGGCTTGTCTGGCTTTAATGATTTCAGGTTTGCGTTATTCTTCTATGACAATAAAAAGATTAAGACATCTTAAAAAGCAGTACAGCTAATTGTGAGGAAATACAATAGTAATAGAAGACAAATTACCTATAATAAAATTTTACCTTAAACACTTTCAGAACATACTTAAACTATATTAAATTAAGTTGAAACAATTATTTGCAAATACTCTTCTAGCATGTAAGTTCAGCTTTGAATAGGTAAGTAGTCAGAAACCCGGGACCAGGGAAAGCAGATCATGTCCCAGAAGGATTTAAAGATTCCTGCAGTCTTCTCAGAGTCCAGTTATTAAACCTCCAAACATTTGTGGCCCCTCTGTTGAGTTATTTTTATGAAATGATGTCATAAAATTAGCCACTATATGTAGTTTTCCACATGTTCCTAATGTTATGACTCTGGAGTTCAATTCCTTTAACCAGTTTGCCCTTTGAAGGCAAAATTTCAGCACCCTAGTGTCATTGACATCTCAGTTCCTAATCCTCTACACAGGCTGTATAGGAGATTATACTTAGAATATAGCACTTCATATTTGAATCAACATTTTTGATGGGCCCCTATTTTTGAAACAGCAAGTTTGTTTCTGTGTAAGCTCTATGGAACTCAGACTATAGTTCCCCAAGGACAGGCGAAAACATTATAGTTAGTTAGGTTGGCAAGCTAGTCCACAGACTCCTACTTAATAGAGGGGCGCCTGGGTGGGTTAAGCAGCTGCCTTCAGCTCAGGTCATGATCTCGGGGTCCTGGGATCAAGCCCTGCATCCAGCTCCCTGCTCAGCGGGGATCCTGCTTCTCTCTCCCTCTGCCTCTCCCCCTGCTTGTGTGCTTTCTCTGTGTCAAATAAATAAATAATATCTTAAAAAAAAAAAGAATAGAAACCACTACCAATAGCAATGTTTCTTTGAAAAATATATGCAGAAGCTCTCAGGAGATGGCAGCCCAGGTTGGCCATTCCCCCCCAATCTGAGGTCTGGTGGGAGCTCCCCTAATTGGGGCAGGAGTTCCAGAATGGCCAGGGCTACTGTACATAAAGGGGTAGGAGACGCTGATAGCCTTTTTTTGTTTTAACATTTACTCAAACACTAACACACACACACACACACACACACACACACACACACACACATTGAGTAGATGTACACAAAGTATAAATTATAACACAATAAAACAAAATACCCAGCTCCCTTTGCTTAAGAAACAGGTCATCATCAATAGCTTTGAGGCATATGTGTAATCCCCTTGTTTTTGGTTTCCCTTATTATCACCACAACTTGATACTTCTGACCAGTTCTTCCGTCACCAGTTTCACTGCAGAACAGAAGAGCCTCAACTTTTCCTTGTTCCTCTGTCTCACAGTTTGTATTTACTCATTTAACATAGCCCTTTTGAGATTTTCTAACGCTGCTCACTATAGAAGAAATAGGACAGAAATGAATGTGGGGAAACTATAAAGCCGCACACATGTACAAATACGAGCTGCCCCTTATGTTCACCGGAAAATGCAGATGATCTGTGTTCTCTCTGGCTCCTCCTTGTAAGAGTCACATCACCTGTATCTTCCTCCTTCGTCTGGTAGACGATAAAGCATTTAAGACACAGCCTCAAGGTTTTGAGGGTTTATTTTATTTAGAATTTTACGGCCTATCTTATTTTTTTTAATTAAGTTGTGTTTTCATTATTTTTACTTTTACTTTTACAAATGATTATTATTAGTGTTTACTGAAGACTGAAAGGGAGCTGCCTGACAAGGTGCAGAAACCATCTTCATACATGTCACCAAGCCGGCCACCTAGTGGGACATTATTTTGGACTGCAGTCAGATGCATCAGTTTCAGTTTCAAATTTACCATTTGGGTTCTGAATAAAACATTCCAAAATGTACAAAACTAGGGTACGTGCACCCCAATGTTTATAGCAGCAATGTCCACAATAGCCAAACTGTTGAAAGAGCCAAGATGTCCATCGACAGACGAATGGATAAAGAAGATGTGGTATATATACACAATGGAATATTATGCAGCCATCAAAAGGAATGAGATCTTGCCATTTGCAACGACGTGGATGGGACTGGAGGGTGTTATGCTGAGTGAAATAAGTCAATCAGAGAAAGACATGTATCATATGACCTCACTGATATGAGGAATTCTTAATCTCAGGAAACAAACTGAGTGTTGCTGAGTGGTGGGGGGTGGGAGGGATGGGGTGGCTGGGTGGTAGACTTTGGGGAGGGTGTATGCTGTGGTGAGCTCTGTGAATTGTGCAAGACTGCTGAATCATAGATCTGTACTTCTGAAACAAATAATGCAAGATATGTTAAGAAAAAAAAAAAGAAAAAGAAGAAGATAGCAGGAGGGGAAGAATGAAGGGGAGTAAGTCAGAGGGGGAGAGGAACCATGAGAGACGATGGACTCTGAAAAACAAACTGAGGGTTCTAGAGGGGAGGGGGGGTGGGGGGATGGGTTAGCCTGGTGATGGGTATTAAGGAGGGCACGTTCTGCGTGGAGCACTGGGTGTTATGGACAAACAATGAATCATGGAACATTACATCAAGAACTAATGATGTATTGTATGGTGATTAACATAACAATAAAAAAATTTTAAAAAAATGTACAAAACTCTTCTACTTACCATTGGCTTTGGAAGTGACAGGTAGCCATACTTCTCTCCTACAAATAACACATATAACTTAAAACAAATTTTCTATTAGCGTATTTTCTATTATTCACATTTAATTTTTTTAATATGATTAAACAGGAATGGTAGTACATTCATTTTGATAATTTAGTCTATTAATTACATGTGTTTCAGAAACAAAATTGTAATCTGGTGAACATGAAGGCTGTCAACAGTTGTATCTCTAAGGTACCTGGTTGGACAATCTCTCCCTCCCCCAATGTAATGGCAGAAAGGCAAAATATCTCAGTGCTATTTACTTATATTTACAACAAGCTTCCTTCATAGTGAAATCTTTCACAGCGGCCTGCCTCCAATGAAACCAGATTCTTCTTTTATCAGTACCAGTTATCAGGGCTTGCTTCCTTTTCTGTGACTATCAAACCAAATCATTTACACCTAAGTTCTTAAAGTATTCTTCCAGTCAAACAGAGCAACTCCAGTGTACAAGATAGGAAGAGGAAGTAAACTAAATACAGTCTCTTGGCTGTGAATTAACACACGCAGGAAGCACAGTAAACTGAGGAAAGGAAGGAGACATGTGATACCCACTTCACCCCTGTGCTTTCCTATTTCAAACTTCTAGATCATGTATAAAGTCAGGTTACAGGGACGCCTGGGTGGCTCAGTTGGTTAAGTGACTGCCTTCGGCTCAGGTCATGATCCTGGAGTCCCGGGATGGAATCCCGCATCGGGCTCCCTGCTCAGCGGGGAGTCAGCTTCTCCCTCTGACCCTCCCCCCTCTCATGTGCTGTCTCTCTCTCATTCTCGCTCTCTCAAACAAATAAATAAATAAAATCTTTAAAAACAAAAGTTAGGTTACAATGGATGGTAGATTGTTTTCAAAGCCTAGTGTGTTCACAGGGGAAAGAATTTACAATAAGATTGAACAGTAATTCCTTCCTGACTTTAAGGAATGGGAGTTTGTTCAGCTGTAATATATTAGGTAGAACCATATGAAATTGCTGATACTCAGCCACTCTGAAATACAAAAATAGCAATTTCATACAGTTTCACCTAGTGAAAGTAAATACAGTATAAGAGCACTAAATCATACACTTTCTTATAGAATGACTGTTACATGAACAGGGTGAGCCTATTCATAACATATTTAAATTTTCATCTAGAACTGTGCTGTTGAATATGGAATCCACCAGCCATGCATGACTATTGAGCAACAGAAACATGACCGGTCTGAATTGAGATGTGTTGTAAGTATAAAATATATATTGGATTTTGAAGATTTAATATAAAGGGGGAAAAATGTAAGAGACCTCATTAATCATTTTTAAGTATTGATTATAAACGGAAACAATTATCTTGGATACACTGGGTTAAGTAGAAAACACTGAAATGAATTTCACCTGTTTCTTTTTAAATTTTTCTTGTGCCTCCTAGAAAACTTTAAAGTACATATGTGGCTCACCTTATATTTCTGTTGGACAGTGCTGATCTAGAAAATGAACTGTCATTATGGGTTAAGCCATTGGTACTCAGGAATAGCTTTACGGTTCAAATCATTTCTTTGTAATGTCGGAATAGTAAGGGAATTTTATTAATGATTTTCTGTTCTCAGAATTGTGAGAGAAAAATAAAACTTAAAAGACATTATTTCCATGCCTTGTCTCTTAGCGCTGATATAAAAAGTGCCTGATTTAGCTGTGAAAGATTAATAGAAGACTTTAAGTCATTTAGAACCTCAAAATTCACCATTTATCTTAACTCAAAGTCCAAATCCTGTCTATAATAGCCCTAAAAAGTGGTCTTAATAAGCTGCAGAAACGAGCATAATCATTACTTAAGCATAACTAGCTTAGGCGTGAGCAATCTTGTATTATCTACCCTTGTGATCCTCCATAGAGCCTATGACCCTGACATGTTCACATTTTCTCTACAAGAGAAAAAAAAAGAAAGCCACCTATCTTAGTATCCCTTATTTCTCCGAGAAACAACAGAGTTAAAGAAACCAGAAGGCAGGGAGAAATAAATGAAATTAAAAAAGGAGCCTTTCTATAATCTGGTTTTCTAGCATTACCATCACCAATTAATCACTGGCACTTCCAGTCCCTGAGGCTGTCTCACAGACACTTTGTTTTGCTCCATATTCCCATCACTTAGTTGGACTCAGAATGATCTGAATATTTGAGGATAACTGCAAAACTGATCTTTCTTCAAGATAGCTTTTCCCCAAATGCTGTGCAGGTAAGGTTATCCCTCTTTCCCCCAATTCCAATATAAGTCAAGTTTAGTTGATAATCATAAAAATAAAAAAGTTGATAAAGATACCAAAAATCATTAATCTGAATCATTTTATAATTAAATTTATAGCTGTTTTTTTTCCATACAAGCCTAATTATTGACATTGATTCTAAGCAGAGCAAATATATTGACTCAGTTACAGTTAGCTCTTGTATCAAATTAAAGAAGTGGCATTAACAATTTCTATCTCTGATGAATACATGTTATAAACATTAGAAGTAACTGGAAAAACAGGAATATTTATGGGGAAAACATAGTCAATATTTGAATTATAAACCTGTTTTTCAAAGCACTGTTTTCACAGGGGTATCGTAAGTTTAATACTCCCCAAATCCTTTGTTTAATATTCCCTAAATCAACACCACAATGGCACCATTTTTACTTCTCACCTTACACCTCCAGATAAACTAAGTTCAGGGTTAAACTCAAGAGCCCCTCTCATCTGATGGGAGTACCGAAATGATCGCTTATGAAAACCTAACTGAGAAATGCTGCTCTCATTTTCACTATCCAGAGCTCTTCTGCATCTCTACAAACTAAAGCTAATTTCCCAAGGACAGAAAAGCCTCACTATTTCACTAAAGATGTGCTATGTAATTCCCTATTAGAAGGTCCCACAATTAGCTTTTTTGATTCCGGAAGGAGCTCTATTATCGCATTATCAGAAAGATCATGTCCCCAGACCCACTGAAAATGAATCGCCAACTACTGAAGGATAGGCAATTAGCTAACCACAGAAGTAGGACTGGGGTATTCTAATCCAAACCCAGTTGTCATCCTCAAACTCTCCCTTACCTCTACATTCAATTAATCAGCAAATCCTACCAATATGACCTGTAAAATTCTTCTTACATCAGTTTTCTTATCTCCATTTCTACTATCATCATCTCATTATCTCTTGTCTGGATGGGTCACTCCCTTGTTTTGAACCACATGTCCCCCAGATAAGCTCATATTCATCCACAAGCATGTTCCTCCTTCTGTGCATCCCATTTCAGTGAACAGCACCTTACACATCCAATCTGCCAAGTGATAAAACAGGCGCAGAGCTATGGAACAGGACCATTAGGTACATCCCTATAACCTGAAGCCTAGTCATATTAATTCTAAGATGGTTCAAACAGAACAAGAGAAATTCAGCCTCTTTAAAGGAGAAACAGTCTACAAGCTATGAGAGAAGGCTTCTTTTAACATTTAGTTATCTAAAATAATCTCAAATTCTAAATGCTATGATTACAAATTCATCACTAAGGGAAAGTGGAGTCTTTCTGATCTGGTCCTTTCTAATATGAAGACCATGGCTTCCCAAGAGGGTTGGGTAAGAAGGCAGAAATAAAGGCAGGAAGACAAGTATTGATTTCTGAGTTCTTAAAACAACCTCAGGAGGCCCTATCGTGAAATTTGTGTGTCCCAGGATAAGGGGGACAATGACCTAGCCCTGAGTCCCTTTCTCATTGCTTACCATGTTATTTGCTTCAATTGATTGGTTAAACGATACTTGCAAACATATCCGATAATTCTTCTAGTAATGAGAGTCAAGATATTCAGAGCAGAACAAAGGTAGATAGAATACAGCAAAGGGTTTTCAATAATAGCTGTAAAATGAGTTATAACAGTAGCAGAAAGAAATCAGGATCTGAAGAATACACTCCATCCTTTGTATGGAAAGTAGTGGACAGGTGCAAGGTAACAGGCAGGCTTGTCATAATAATCATACAGAACAGGAAAAACAACACTGTGACACTGGACTCAGTCCAGTCAATAATGGCTAACCCAGAGTTGGACTTCTTTGTCAAAAAAGCTATTCTTATGAGCTTAATGTTAAAAGTCAGGACAAAGAAAGGCAGTACAAGAAATCAACCAATTCTATCTCAGTTAACCCCACATAAGGATCCTTCTGAACAGCAAGATACTTTACTGGTTAAACAATGGATGTACCATTGATTGAGGCAGCAGAGTTTCCCATCTACAGAGGAATTTCTTTCAGCCCTGAAGAAGTTAAGGTAACCTGATTTTTTTTTGAGGATAGGTTACCCAAACCTAAAGAAGAGACCATTTACATAACATCCAGCTTGAAAGTAAAAGAAACCAGAGACCATGTGGTCCAAACATAAGTATAGGATTTTCCTGTTTCAGCTCTAGTCTATCTGTAGTGGGTGCTGGTGTTGAGAAAGATGGGGAAGTCATTTTCTTCATTTCCTAAACAAGTCCTATAGCTAAATGACCATTCTTCTTCAGATATGAATCAACAACATCACTTTACCTTTTAATATATGAAACTTGCCTCACATAAAAATCCATGTGTCTATAAATACTTTATAAAAGCATTGAAGTGATAAGCCATTTAGATTAGCTATCACAGAAATCTTTAAATGTAAAAGCACGGTAAAGATTTATTATATTTTACAAATTATGCTATATTTACAAAGTCTATCTAATTTTCTGATTTTTAAAAGCAAATCAGCAATTATCCTATATAGGTATTTTTAAAAATATGAAATGTTTAGATGTTCAAGTCAATAAAAATAAATATGTAATTTGATGTTATTGTGGCTTAAAGGACATTTTATTTTAAAAATAAAAAAGCATGCTTGACACTAACAGAAGCCATTCAAAGAGGATAAAATACATGAAAACACATAAACATAAATAAGAGGACACACCATACAATGGAAAATAAACCAAAGTCCCCGTTGTTATTAAAATAAAGAATAAAAATGATGCCTTCCTATACATTGTGCAGTGCTATTCTACATGTTGTAGAAATACCAATGAACTTACCCACCATAGGAAATTTTCCAAGATTATGTAGTCATCAAAGAAAGAGATTCCATCCAAGTGGAAGGAAAGCAATTCAAAAATCAAATAACCACCTTCATTTCATTATGAAGTTAGTAGAATTAAATCAGAGAATAATTGTATTACAGAAGAGCTTTTGTACTAAAACTAAAAAACAATTTTGATAAAATATAACATGACCAAATTTCAATAGGAAAACTAGAATATTATTAATTCAAAGAAATCTACTACACTGTTGTACAATAAATTGTACTGCTTACATACTACAATAAAGAAGGACACGCAACATTTTCACAATTTTTCTGTGGAAGGTATGTTACTATAAAAATAACCCATTGGGTTATAACAAGATAATTCATTTTGCAACTGAGGTTTGACATTAAAAAACTAACAGAGCTAATTAAAATAATAATATATTTAAATATGCAGACAGTTTCTCACCTCGTCTTCCTTCAAACACGTCATTGATTTCTCTTAGCAGTGTTGACATGTCACCAATTTGGGATTCCCAAGCTTCACAAAATACATCTAGGTTTTCTTTAGCAATTTTACTAGATGGATGCAATGTCAATGTCTCAGCGGCAGAAATTATCTAATGAAATACAACATACACAGGTGTCCATTTCAAAATCTTAGCTCTCAACATCATATTGGAGACCAGACTTAAGTCTGTACTGTACACTTCAAAGTTGTTCAACAAACAACTATGAAGTGCTTTCCACACATAAGCACCACGTTGGCCAACGTGGAGAGACATGGAACAAAACTTGCTGTTTCTTCGAATCTGATCCACAAATAAATAGCATGCATTATTATATACAAACCTTTATTCAGGGAGCAATGGTCTTTATTTCAGGAAAACTACTTTCACAGAGTCATTTCCACAGCAGAATTCAAAGAGTTACACTCAGACCAGGAAGGGTGGATTGCGCTGTACACAAGACACAGGGCAGGGGCTGTGGCAGCGGCAGCGGTCGCCACAGTGGTGCTGGTGGTGCTGGTGGCAGTAGGAGCACCGGTAAGGGGAGCAGGACCAGTAGCAGTAGTGGGAGTGGTAGGTGGCTAGTAGTACCGGCAGTGGTAGGAGTGGTAACATACACGCACACCTATGAGCACACGGCAGATACATTCTTGAGATACTGTCTTAGGGGTCGATCTACATTAGTATTGACCTTCAGAAACACACAAACAAAATACATTTCCTCAATAGAGAGAGAGAAACTGAGGCTCGGGGACATCAAGTAACTAATACATGGCTATTCATTCACCTACTCTGTGCGAGGCACTATACCCGTGTTCCAGGAGCCGGGAAAAGAGCTATGAGTGAAACAGATGAAGATGGTTGTCTCCATGGGACTCACATAATGGGGGGAGACAAATAATAAAAAACATACAACTAAATGATAAGATATTATAAGTTATGATAAATTATATGTATAAAAATAAACGGTAAGGAGGAGAGAGGGTGTTAGGTGGTCACGGAAAAGGTGGCACATAAAAGCCAAGAACTAAGGGCCAGTGGGGCCAAAGGAAATCTAGGGCGAGTCATTTGGGATGAGGTGGAGCACTTCTAGTGTGTTCAAGGATCAGCCAGTAGGCCAGTGTGACTGGACTGACATGAAAAAAGGAAGGACACCAGAGGCCATGTGATGCGGAACATACACAGTAAGGACTGGACTTTACTGTGAGACAGGAAGTTACTGGGGAGCTTTCAGAAGACTGATATGGTCCACGTCATGCTACCTATAAGGGAATTAGAGCTACATGTTCCTCCTGGGTGGCCACAGTCATACACGCACCGGACTTGACAAGTAGGTGGCAGCTTCATGAGCAAAACAAAGTTCCCCATCCTCAGGGAGGGCAGGCACATGGGCTTGCCAGAGAACCATGAGCTAGATTTCAGTGGGACTTCCCTCTCGACCAGGAGCCATTGTATGCTGTACAAACTGCTCCATTGTGCCCTGGACAGGATCTAACATTCTAAAGGAAATACAAAGATGACATAGCTAAAGTAGAGATGTCCAGAAATAAATACTAATTATCCCAGAGGCATGCTCTATTTCCTTAAATGATCCCTTTGTGAAACAGATGGCAAAGACAAGGAGTAAAGGCTAAGGCTGTGAGAACAAAAATGCTTTTCAAGTTATGGAAATTGACAACAGGCTCTATCACCATCCTGGGGAAGAAAGTGTGGTTATTCCTAATATCCCTGCTACAATAAAAACAGTAAGCAGAGAATTACAGCCAAATAGCAAGTAGGGCTTGAGGGAAGCAAGAGCTGATTGCATATGGCAGAAGAGTCAAATCTTTTAATTCTACTGAAATACATTTAAAAGCCAAGGCAAGCAGGATGAATCTCAAGCAGACAAGCAAATATTGAAGCCTTGGTTTCTCTTAATAAGGAGAGATCCTCTGGTTATAATAAAATGTTCAGCAGATGATCATTGCTAAGGGTCACTGATATACTTCTTCCTTCCATGATAAGCCTTTCACACTGTTCTCTACAGAGCACACATCCGTCCAACATTCAACATGCTTCTGCTAGAAGACACAGGCCACTATGGTCTCTAAGTCACTTGCACTGTTCTCAACTCTAAATCCAAGGGCTCTACATCTACCATGTAATACTACAGTTAGGAGTACGTCCTTTGGCTGACCATGATAAGTGAAACAAGAACACCTGGTAAATCGTATTTTGGAGCTTAGACCTAAAAAAGAAAGGAAGTTCTGCCCCTCGTTTTTCTCTTTAGATTAATTTGACAGGGACAATATTAAATGGGATATCGATTTTTAAAAGGCTCTGGAAAATTATAAAAAGTTATAGTTCAGAAAATTCAGAAAAAATTCACAATTTTTCCAAAAAAGCACAAGAACTTCCATTTCTATATCTTCCTATGTAGTCATTTTCTTTTTTCTTTTTTTAAGATTTATTTATTTTTAGAGATAGAGAGGGGGGAGCATGAGCAGGAGGGGCAGAAGGAGAGGAAGAGAGAAAATCTCTTGACACGGGGCTCGATCTCACGACCCTGAGATCGTGACCTGAGCCAAAACAAAGAGTTGGACACCTGAGTGTCCAGCCTAACTGACTGAGCCACCCAAGCACCCCTCATTTTCTTATATATGTACATTTTACATAGTAGCAATTATAGTAAGTATACAAATACGTATCCTGCTTTTATCATCTAACATTTTAACAATACATTTTTCAGTGTTGCTAATTCTAGTTATCATGATTATTATTTAAGGTCATAATGTGCTATTTGCCTAACTTAAGATAATTATTTTGCTTCCAACTGAATCTTATTGTAAGTAATGCTGTAACAAACATTGCTTTCATTTTTGTTTTTCTAATTTCCTTATATCCTTGGGAATCCTAGGTCAAAACACGTAAATATTTTTATAGCTTGGTCCATAATGGTAACTTACCTTTTTTTTAAAGATTTTATTTTTTTTTAAAGGTTTTATTTATTTGAGAGAGAGAGAGAGAGCATAAGTGGGGGAGAGGGGCAAAGAGAGAGGGAAAAGCAGACTCCCCACTGAACAGGGAGCCTGACATGGGGCTGGATCCTAGGACCCTGAGATCACGACCTGAGACGAAGGCAAACACTTAACTGACTGAGCCAGGCGCCGCTAAGATTTTATTTTTTTTAAGTAATCTCTATACCCAATACAGGGCTGGAACCCACAACCCCAAGACCAAGAGCTACACGCTCACACTCCACTGACTGAGCCAGCCAGGCGCCCCAGTAAATTACTTTTCAAATATGTCATTACAACCTGCACTGCAAACAGCTTCATTGAAAATAAATATAAACTAGGACGTCAATTAAATGGGCCAATCTCCAGTTTTGCAGATGAGCAGCATCAGCATGGAATGTCAGCTATGTTCTGGCACACTATCAGTGAAAATTCCATTATCTTCTTCATCACTCTCAGTAGATCAGACCTCTAGTTATGCAGAACCACACACATCTTCCTTCCACACAATTTGTTATGACACTCAGACAAGACATAATATAAAGTAATGATCTGCTATTGATCATACCTGTTGGCCAGTCACCTGAAATGTCTCCTCTGCATGTACACAGGTTATTTCAAGAGGTTCTGTCCCAGATATATGACGTAACAATCGACAGACCTATGAGAAAACATCTCTACAGTTCAACCTCCACCTTCTCATTCTTCGCAATACAGGTTTTCATTTTATAATTAATAAAGGAAATAAAGCCTTACACAGAAAACTTATTAAAACCTTATTAAATTAAACCTTATTTATTAAAAATCAGGTTGCATATTACTTAGAAGATTATCATAATACTATATTGGTCACCAACAGATTTTCTAAGAATAAAGCAGGAATACATAAGCGTAGAGCATATTGTCTCTTTGTCTCTATTTCTTATCTCATTATGGCAAGTGGTCACAGAATATGAGAACCAGAAGGAATCTCTGAAAGGATCTAGTAAGTGCCCATACATTGTATGTATGAAGAAACTTCGCTCAGAGAAGTGATTTGCCCAAGGTCCCTCAGGTATACTCTGTCAAGCTACACATTCTTTTTTTTTTATTTTGACAGAGAGAGACCCAGCGAGAGAGGGAACACAAGCAGGGAGAAGCAGGCCTGCCGCTGTGACCCGTGACCTGAGCGGAAGGCGGACACTTAATGACTGAGCCACCCAGGCACCCCCAAGCTACACATTCTATCAACAAACAACACTTCCTCTCAGGGTCAATTAATCAACACACCTTTCACTGGAGATAACACTGGATTAGGCAAGGCTGATGTAACGAGAAAAGAGCCTTTATCAGAGAAAATTATTGAAAATCTTGAGACTTGAGACAGAAAACCTTTTTTTCACTTAAAAATTTTGCTACAGGATTCCTATAAGTAGCAAGATTGTTTACAGTCATAATACTTGGTTTATAAACATAACAGCAGCATAACAGGTGAAGGTGATCAAAAGGCACAACTCTCCAGCTATAAGATAAATATGTTCTGAGGATATAATATATAAGACTAGAGTTAACAGTACTGTTTTGTATACTTGAAAGTTGCTAAGGGAGTAGATCTTACAAGTTCCCATCAAAAGGAAAAATAATTTTCTGTAACCATCTGAGGTGATGGATGTTAACTAAATTTATTGTGGTGATCATTTCAAAATACATACGTATTTGAGATCATTATGTTGTACACCTTAAACTTACACAATGTTATATGTCAATTACATGTTTAAAAAACTATTTTAAAAAACATAATCATCAAATCTATTGTAAAATGGAGATGTATCTATAGTCATTTTAAGAATGCTCCCTAGCAGTTTTCTTTTTTCTTTTTTTCCCTAGCAGTTTTCATATGTAGGCAAGTAAAGGAGAGAAAGGTAGTCCACTTAGACTAACGGTTCCTTTTGATCATTATTTGGTGAGCTGGGGACAGCAGGTAATATGGAGACAACTCTATGGTTTATATCTGTGCATTTGTGTACATGTTGGATATACCTGATATGCACAAGTTATACACTGGTTAAGTATATATTTTTTACTAAGAGATGTCTAGTGTTTTCAGTAAGTGAAAAGCTTAGAATATCAATTAATAATTGATATTATAGCAAAAGTGGCCGGTGAAGCACCAGTAACACCCAATAGAGGTTTGGGCAGAACAGAAGAGGTTCAGAGGAGGAATACTGTGCTGAATGTCTTTTCTTTGTCTGTCCACATCCACTCTCCTTCCTCTTCAAACTGCTTTATGCCCTGGGAGACTGACATTTGTGGTCTCCAGCTATGTTTGGCCAATGGGAAGCCCCAGCAATAGACCAGCAAGAATGCAAACAGTAAGGGCCTTTATTCTCATGCTTTTTCCCTGCAGGGTTGCCTTGGGCTGTGGCTCTGCGTCTAGTCTTGAAATCAGAACCTCTCATGGTGGCTTTCTGAAAGACTCTATGCCCTTCCAGTTTCCCGTAACCACTCCTCTCCCCTATTAATTTGGGCCTACCAGCAGTACCAGCTCTGCTATCACTAACCCCGATTACTGTACTCCCACGGTCCCCCACACCGTGTCTATGCAACTGTAAACAGCTCCTTTATTAAAGCCTCTTTAAATTATCCTAATTCAAGCGTGCCGTCTCTTTCCTGCTGAGACCCCACAGGTTCAAACAGAAACAAGGTCATAGGATGTGTCTCCACTGCTCTACTCCTAAGCCTAACCTCTCTGAAAGAATAAGGACAAGGGGATTAATAAGTGCATCTGTGGGTTCCAGCATTTTTTGTTTTGTTTTAGAAGCCAGACTGTTGTAAGAACAGAACAGATAAACATTGTATCTTTAAGATTCCAAAGGAGACAGAGAAAATGCTCATACAAGTTACCCCCAGACTATATTTGTGTCAATATTCCCTGATGATGATACAGCTATCATGAAACCACAATTTCTTTAACAAACGAACCTATTACTCACCTCAACAAGCTGCTCTTTCTGTTCAGAGAGTTTACAGGCATACTCAGCCAAACCTTCTAAATTTCCTTCTACTCCAGTAAGTTTTAATGCTTTTAGGACCACATGATCAGCATGGTATTTTAACAGATCTGCTGTCAGCTGGGTTGCTGTCCTGTGAAGCTGCAGATGTGGGGGGTGAAGGGCAATGAAAGAAATACAACAATCAGGTTTTGTCATCAAGCAGCGCACAAGCACTTTAAAAACGAAAAAGGAGCAGTCCCCACTTGATCCACTGAGAGAGGAGAGCGTAAAATTCCTGTGGCAACAGTAGCAGTTGGGCCGCACGGGGGAGCTTGTCTGTTCTCCCAAGGCAGGAGTGACAGGGACATCTTTGAGTCCCCTCATGTCTGCAGAAGATGAACTGCTCGGCTAGTGTGGAGTGGCTGGTCCCTTTCTCATCCTGCTATTAACTAGTTCTTGCCCACACAGCTTCTCTCTTACTTAAAAAATGCTTCCACTACTCTGGAAGTTAGTAAGAAACACAACAGTATTAAGAGGGCAGTATTCAGAGAACTATGAGGATAATCAAATGGCAGTTCATGATCAGTAAGGTTTAACAGACTTTTGAAAAGGTACTGATGTGAGATTCAATCAATTAGGTATTCAACACAATTTTATTAGATACCCAGATCATGGCAGACACTGTATTTGAGGCTGGACATACAGACAGGTAGGACATACTCCCTTCCCTCAGGGGATTACAGCCCACCTGTAGTTGCTATCTAGAACTTTACTCCCCAACTCTTGGGTCACAGGATAAATGACAGACAAAGGGCAACCAAAACCCCAAGGCTGTATTTGACTTGGAATGGATTTTAAGCATGGCCCACTCTCAGCAGATATCTTTGGGTACTATTAACTCCAAAATCTTCCCTTCATCCTGCTTTTTGTTAAAAAAAGAAAAAAATGATGTGATGGGTTATTCTGGGGTTCTCCAGGAAGAGATCGTTTTTAATAACACTGTCCTAAGGAAAATCTGACTTTAAACGAAGCCTATTGAATGAAGTGATTTTTTTTTTCCTGGAAATAATCCAATGTCAATTCAAATTACAGGACTTTCTACAAAATTAACAATGGAGTAAGTCCGCATTCATGCAATCAAGTGAGAATAATTGGTCAGAAACAAAGACATTAAAATGTTCTTTCCTTTGGAAACTAAATGCCACATAAGAATTTTAAAAGATTTTATTTAACCATCAGGGCCTTAGAGAATACCTAATGCCAGCCCTTTATTTTACAGACTATGAAACAGGTCCTTAGAGACTGAGTGACTTGCCCACAGTCACGTAAATCTGAGTGGTTCTAGAGACAACTTATTACCACGCCTAAGGGAGGAAGGGTGAATAAACCCAAAGTTCCACTCTGCACAATGAATGGACAGTGGTTTTATAGAGACCATCTGCCTTAATCATTATAAAAATTCTTCTAGGGGCGCCTGGGTGGCTCAGCCGTTAAACGTCTGCCTTCGGCTCAGGTTAGGATCCCAGGGTCCTGGGATCGAGCCCCACATCAGGCTCCCTGCTCAACGGGGAGCCTGCTTCTCCCTCTCCCACTCCCCCTGCTTGTGTTCCCTCTCTTGCTGTCTGTCAAATAAATAAATAAAATCTTAAAAAAAAAAAAAATTCTTGGGCGCCTGGGTGGCTCAGATGGTTAAGCGTCTCCAGGGTCCTAGATCGAGTCCCGCATCGGGCTCCCTGCTCCCTGGGAGCCTGCTTCTCCCTCTCTCTCTCTGTCTCTCATGAATAAATAAATAAAATCTTAAAACAAAACAAAACAAAACAAAACAACCTCATTTAAAAAAAAATTCTTCTAGGTTGATGTTGTTTCACTCATTTCAGAGGTAAAGAAAATGAAGCTGGTGGCAAGCTGCTCAGTCTATCACCAAAGGATTTAATCCTCTTACTGATAGTCAAATTTTAACAATAGTTTAGTTAAAATTGAATAGGCTGGAAAACATGGATAGGCTTTTTTTAAACCAAAGAAAACCATAACATCCTTCTATGTTTAATAAGATGGTAAAATGAAGGTCCACTAAGTAAGATGGGAAACGAATCATCATGTACATAATTTATCAAAGAAAACCAAAACCCAATTCCATTCTCTTGAACCCTTGACTGTGCAAAAATATAAAAGACTAAGGGAATTGGAGATAAGGAAGCTCTGTTTGGAGAGCTGATGGGTACCTACTGGGTGCACCCCAGAGCAAAGGGAGGAGGACGGCACGGGAGCCGCTGTGAGGAGCTGGAGGGCCCCACAGGAGGGCCTCCGAGGAACACACACAATCATCCAGGAGAGACAAAGTCAGCCTAAACAGAGGCCAAAGCATCCTGTAAGGGCACCAGTTTTCAAAGAACTTTCCACCTCCCCACTTCCTCTCTTTTGGCCTTGAGCCACACCTGGCAAAGATCGGGAACTGAAGCTAAGTGGGAGGGGGGGAAGGAACAAAGGTGTGAAAAGAGACCAGAGACCACACACACCTTTCCCAAAAGCCCTAGGTGAGGCTGTGGGCTGGGAAACAGGGGTAAGTCCTATAATTGAATGAATACCAAAGTAGCAATTAATATATTGGAGAAATCATTCTAATTATGGAACTGAGATTGTGTTTCATGACCTAAGGCAGGGACTGGCAAACTTACTCTGTAAAGGGCCGCACAGGGAGTATTTTAGGCTTTTCAGGCTGCACAGTGTCTACTGCAACTACCCAATCCTGCCGTTGTGAAAAAACAGTAGACAATATGTAAGCACATGGGCAGGACTATGTCTCCCCAAACTTGACTTAAAACAGACAGCCTGGCTGTAGTTGGCAAACATCTGACTTGCAGTGACTTTCAATAACCTGAGAGTGATCAAATAAATCATGAGATGGCCAAGTTTTGCAGGAAGCAGGGAAATCTCAACCAAAAGAATATTTTTAAAAATCAATTACATTAAGGTTATAGTTTATATACAGCAAAATGTACCAAGGGTACAGTTTGATGAATTTTGACATTTATATCTACGTAAGCACCATCACAATCAGTGTTTAATACGTTTCTTTTATCTCCCAAAGTTCTCCATGCCCCTTTGTAGTAAATATCCCCCAACTTCTGACCCGAGGCAGCCACTGATCTGGTTTCTGTCACTATAAATTAGTATTGCCTTTGCTAGAATTCCTTCTAAATGTAATTATATATATACACACCCACTCACCCACAAACACACATTCTTTGGTGTCTGACCTCTTTCAGTGTTATGTTTTAGTGATTCATCCATATGATTACCTGTATCGATATTGTTCCTTTTTACTGCTGAGTAATACTAGTGGAGTTATATACCAAAATTCATTTATTGATTCCTCTGTGGATGGAAACTTAGACTGTTTCCGGTTTGGGGCCATTATAAATAAAGCTGCTATGAACATCCATGTACAAGCTTTGAGAAGGATGGCATTACAAAAAACAGTGGGTTCAAAATGAAAAACGATCTTCTAGGCACACAGACATACTAATACTAATGCACTTCATACATACCATGCCACATGAAAACTAGCAAAGGATTAAAAGAGGCTAAATTTCAAACTATACTTACTTCTTTCTTAAGTTCTTTGAGACTATGACTGATTTTCAATACAGCGAGTTCTAGTTCTTCAGCAATACTTTTTGTTTTCTTGCTTTGCTAAAAATTAAAAATATATATATATAGTGTTACCTCCTCTTTTTTAATCTGGTAGTTCCAATTTCACTTGAAAAATAAATTATAATAAATGTTGAATATCATTCTGTGAATTATAAAAAAGTAGATTTTAAAAATTCACCTTTTTATGGATAGAATGGAAAATAGAATTTTAACTAGTTATATTTTCCCATTGTAACTATAAAAAGATGAATTTTTAAAATCTCATTTTGTTAATAAATTTATGTCTAAAATGATTTTATTTTATCTTCTGCCCAGAATGCTCATCTCTTCGCTCTTAATGGAGTTAAAAATTAAAATCCTATTTACCTTTAAGTCTCTACATAAATGTCTCTTCCTCAGAAAGGCCTTTTCGAATCACACAATCTAAATTAGGCTCTCTTCTTACCCATTCTAATCTTTCTCTAAGTAATTATTCTAGTTTACAATTACATATTTACTTTTTTTATTTTATTTTTTTTGGTTAAAGTCGATCTTCCCCACTAGGCCTTGGTAAGCTCCATGAAGGCTGGTATCACATTTATTTTGCTCACCAATGAATACATAATACCTGGCACAGCAAATGTAAGGTAGTAGGTACTCAGTTCTTTGAATGGATAAATCAAAGTTAAATGCCAATATCTTCAAGAAGTCTTCTTGGGGCGCCTGGGTGGCTCAGTTGGTTAAGCGACTGCCTTCGGCTCAGGTCATGATCCCAGGGTCCTGGGATCGAGCCCCGCATCGGGCTCCCTGCTCAGCGGGAAGCCTGCTTCTCCCTCTCCCACTCCCCCTGCTTGTGTTCCCTCTCTCGCTGTCTCTCTCTGTGTCAAATAAATAAATAAAATCTTTAAAAAAAAAAAAAGAAGTCTTCTTGATTCCTCTCCCTAAATATAAATTTGCCCTCCTTCAAGTCCCTGCAACACATGGTCTGTACCTCTGGTAGGACACTTAACAAAGCTTTCTGTACTCGCCTTACCCCTTCCCACACTTTTCTCCACTGCAAAATTCTTGCAGGCAAAGATTTTATCTTATTCATCTTTAGATTTCCGGTGTTTGGCATATAAAAGGCACTCAGTAACAAATGCTGAAAAAAATGAATGAATGAACAATACATCTGGCATGCAGACTCAGAAATCTGAGCACTAGTGAAATATGGGAAAGGTGCTAATTGCAAAGTTAAGTGTTGACAGACTCGGATTCCCAACACAGCATTTCCTCACAGAAACTCTTCATGTTGACTGTTGGGTTTAAAATTTAAAACTGAAGCAATCTACACTTCAGATTAGATATCCCATAGATATTTCAAAGTAATCACAAAATATTGCTTTTAGCCCTGACAGCACTCTACTCTAGGTTAATTTCCCGTTAATATGAGCATTTGTACTGTCATGATGCCAAGGAATAGGAGAAATCTTGATTTATATCCACTCTTCATTCAAAAACCAATCGCTTTACATGAAAGTCAACTGCTGCTTCATTTACTATTCTCAGCCACATTCACCCCTCTTCGTCTTTACTGCCAAAGCTTTTGTTCATAGCTGCCAGGTTTGCTCCATCTACGCTGTACATTGTAAATCACATTAAACACTTTTTTTGACATACCCTAGGTCTAAGAAATAAATAAAGAGTGCCAGAGCTCAGTCTCAAGCCTCTACCTGTCAATTTTGTAACCACTCTCTGCAAGAGCCTGGGTACACGCTTTCTTTGTTGTCCCACTCTATCCATCTTTCTTTTAATTTCATTTTTTTAAAGGAAACTACACCACATATGGGGCTCGAACTCATGACCCCAAGATCAAGAGTTGCATGCTCTACCATAAGCCAGCCAGGGACTCCCAACTCTGTCCATCTTTACCATTCTTACCACATAACCTCCCAGGCTGTATGCGCACCAGCAGTCTACCTTTAAATGGCTGCTCACAATCTTAGACCAGGAATCAGTGCAAGGTTGAAAAATTTTTTACCTGCTTGCTGGATCTACCCTTGTCTTCACTGTGTCTAGACTTCAATAAATTGTCTAAATTGTTGTTCTGTAGGGGCACCTGGGTGGCTTAGTTGGTTAAGTGTTTGACTCTCGATTCCCTCTCAGGTCACGACCTCAGGGTTGTGAGATCGAGCCCCACCTCAGGCTCCATGCTCAGATTCTCTCTCTCCCTCTCCGTCCCCCCTTCCCTTCCTTCTTTCTCTAAAAAATAATAAAATAAATTGTTGTGTCTATAAATCAGCTGTCCTCAGAGTTAAGCACTGTGCACATGTGAATGGCTTTGGCAGTAAGACTCAGGGGATGACAACCTCTAGGTAGGGCTCTTCACTCTGAAGAAGCATTTTGGGGAGGAATTCTCCAGAGGCGAGTTTGGTGGATGAGTGGGGATTATGGGATGAACTTGTGATAGTGATGGTGGTACAGAATGAGGGCTGGCCAGGATGAGCAACTGAGAAACAGCAGGCCTAGAAATGTCAAGTACTGTGAGCGCTGGATGGGAAGGATGCTTCGGGCCAAGAAGGAGGGAGAAAAGGGATGAGACATCCTTGTCCCATTCCAGACCACATTCATGTTAGCTTCCACAATTCTCAGAGCTTTAGGAAAAAGCTATTGTATAGGATCGCTTTGATGAAAAAAAGTTCTTACACTTTGAATCCACACAGAAAGTAACTGCTGCAGTTCCAGTCTTGCCTGAGTTGACAGTTCCAAGATGCGTTCCCTGTGCTCATGGCTCGTGTAGGCAGAATCAGTAAAGTCCTCGGTGCGCTCCAAGATGACTTCCAGAGTCGCAGAAAGATTCTCTTTTGACTGAAAATAAAGATTCTCCAGAAGAGCTTCAATATTCATCTGAGAACAGAAAGGATATCCATCGGCATGAGTCAATATTCCCACCTAACCAAATGGGCTGTAACTTTCTAGAGTGCCCAGAGAGACACTTGCAATTTCCTTCCCTGTCTGAGGGCTCGGGGGGAAATACAACCTCTAGTGATGACTCTATTCTCTAGGACACGTTGCTCAAGGGCCACCAGCAGCCATGCAGAGATTCACTACAACAGCTGTTAATACAACAGTCCTATGAAGTCAGTAAATACTAAGGCAGAAAAGCACGATCATGTAGCAACTGGTAGGAAAAGTGAACCAGCCCACAGGTAGAGAATTTGCATCTGAGAAAATGCTGAGGCAAAGTCCTGAAAGACGCTGCACCCAAATATGAACTTGTGCTGAGCCCAGGGGGACAGGGTGTGGAGGGTGTGGGTATGGGAAAGGCTGGGAAAGGCACCAAGTTCTCCTTCCTTAATTCAGCAAAACTCTCCTAGTCACCTAACCGGTCTCCCGACATTTTGTCTTATGTCCGACAGCACCTCCCAGAAGACCAAAACCTTCTCTGCCACCCTCTACCTGTATCATCTTTCCAAAATGGAAAGCTTCTGAGATTGCCACCTCCCATCAATTGACTCCTCACCACGTGTAAAATTAAGCTCAAATTTCTACTGCAAAATACAAAATCCTCTAGGGTCTTGATTTTACAGATCTTTCTGACGGTCTGTCCAACCACCCCTCAAGCTCCCAAACAACCTGTCACTTCAGCCATCCTGTGCTCAGAGTTCCTGGAATGCGTGACGGACACGTGTTCACTGGCGCGTCTTTCTCTCTCTCAGCTGTCTACGTGACATTGTGCCACTGCAGCTGGGTCTAAACTCCAGCCCACGAGCGGTATCACAAAAACAACTTGGGCCAAGAGGCGATCCGCAGTGATGACCATGACAGTGCTCACATTGAATGTGCTGGTAAGAATAGCGTACATTTGTTTAGCACTTTAAAGTCCTTTCACAAACATAGTCTCAAGTCAATCCTTACATCTGACCCGTTTTCACAGGACCCACGAAAACACCAAGATTTGGGAAGGTCAAGAGGCCATAGTCAGGGCCTGCTTCCCCTTCTCCTCTTGGCCCAAGGTGTCTCCAGTAACCACCCCATCCTAGGTAGATGGCAATTTTTTTTTTTAAGCTAGGAAAGAACATGGATAAAAGTAAGGTATGGAATTGACAAGGGGCGCCTGGGTGGCTCAGTCGGTTAAGCGTCTGCCTTCAGCTCAGGTCATGGTCCCAGGGTCCTGGGATCGAGTCCCCCATTGGGCTCCCTGCTCAGTGGGGAGCCTGCTTCTCCCTCTCCCTCTGCCTGCAGCTCCCCCTGCTTGTGCTCTCTCTCTCTCTCTGACAAATAAATAGTCTTAAAAAAATGTTTTTAAAAATAAAATAAAAAGAAATAACAGCAACTGGGAGGAGACGTTTTTCCAAAAGCCATTCATTTATATGGTTTCCTAAGATTTGTCCACATATCCACAGTACCGAGCACAGTAAAGCATCCCGTCTCCGTTTACAGATTATACTCTCCACCAGGAAAAATGGTAAGATGCCAAAAAGATACCCACTGACGGTGAGATGGGGTCTATCCGTAACAGCTCTGCCCTGCAGACTGCGCTAGCCCGGCTGCAGCAGCCTCAGGCACAGTGCCGCCCCGAGGTAACCTGGAACCCAAGTGTAGCACCAAGAAGCAAAAGACTTGGCTCTCGTCCTATTTGTTTCCCTAATTACCCTTTAACCCTCGAGAAGACATCTCCCCCTCAGCCTTTATAAAAAGAGGGGATTAGAAAAATAAGCTCTAAAATCCCTTAGACAATATAAACTCTAAAACAATGACTGGTCTTTGTAGCTTCTTTCCCCTCAGAAAGAGAGTTAGGGCAGGACCAGCAGCATACAAGCAAACCCACAGGCATCAACTGAAAGGTCATGGACTTTGGGATTAGCCAGTCCTGGTTCTAAAGGGTTCCACCACTTACTAGCTTTCCTCCTCAAAAACACAATGATAATAGTACCCACCTAAAAGGGAAGTTAGTGACTAAATTAGATAATATTCATGAAGACAACAGCCCCTAAAAATAACTGTTCTTTCCATGACTTTCTTTCACCCCATGTTCCTACCTAAGTAGGAATTAAAAAGATGGAAGGAATGCCATCTTCGTTGCAGCCCTTAGCCTATTAGATAACTTCCAAGAGCCTTAGTCTTCCCAGCTGTTAAATGAGGGCTTGTATGAGATGATTTCCTAGGGCCCTCCTCAATCAGACCCAGAGAGCACCTTCACCAGCCCTCTGACTTCCCATGAGAAGTTCTGCCCGAAAATGGGGGGCGATTCTGAGTCAGACTGCCTGGATTCAAATCCTAACTCTGGCACTTCCTTGCTGGCAAATTACTTAATCTCTATTTCTCAGTCTCCTCAACAGTATAGTAGCAATAGTTCTTATAGGATTTTACAGGTACATATATTTAAAGCATTTGGAACAGGGTTGGCACAGAGTAAATGCTCAACAATACATGTTAGCATGTATTAGTGTTCATTCCAGATTTTAATTAACATGAATACTATTACTATTATTAAAGTCTCAAAATATCCACCCTAGAGCTCAGGGACGAGTAGGGATTCCAGCAGAAACGATTTGCTGTCTGTCATCAGCCCCGGACAGATAGCACAGCACTCCTCAAAAGACTGGGCAGGGAACACCTTTCTAAACAGAGGACAGGAGGCTCCTGCTGAACCATGCAGCGACATAGGGCCCGGCAGCTACCATAACCCCAGACCAACGTTCTCTGTACAAACTACACTAAACCAAATGTTACCGAATATTAAGTTTATACAGAGTGGCACTGTCTTAAAGAAAAATCTCTGCTTTTGTGAAGCATCTATCCTAAAATATTATACCAGAACATGGATACTACCGCTAAAGATGTTCCTCTGATATGGAAAGAAAATAACATATATATTCTCTCTATTCTTACCTTGAATTCTTTAATTCCAGTAAAAATACTGACAGATGAAATGTCAGTCTCTCCACTTGGTTTGCAGTCAGTCACGATTTCAATCACCTTATCTAATGCCACTTTCATTCGGTCAAATACTCCCTCTTTGTTTTTATGGGCTGATTCGCAGTTGGGATGCCTGAGACATGTCTTCAAAACAATTGAAAATGTTTATTTTCAGACTGGGCCCATACCATAATACACAAAATCTTACAGAGAACGTGTCATGCTAATAAAAATGGTTCTTTACCAAAATCTCCTGGGTCCCTGGCTCACCCAGCTGCTTCTCCTCACTAAAAGTGGAAGCAGGATGAGTAAAAAGCGATAGCAAGGTTAAGTGAAAAAGGCAGAGTGCAAAACTGTATCTTTACACTTCAACAAGTTTACTTAAAATTTGGGGCGGGGGGGGAAACTATCTCCATCACGATTAAAACTACCTTAAAACGTCGCCTTCCCCGCGCAAAACCTAAAAAAGAACGAGCACGAGGACACGGGAACACGTGTTTTAGGACAGGGGATGCACCTTTGACTTTTTAGAAACGATGTGAATGAAAGCTGCCCCGGGGGCCTCGACGTGAGCAGAGCTTTGCAAGCCAGCTGCAGGGGCTGCTGTGGTGGCCTCACTAACCCAGCCTAGAGTAAACCCTGTGAGCAGAAAAGGCAATTCTAAATAGCCTGCTCACAAGCTGTTGACTAGTTTTTTCTTGAATTGTACCGAGTTGCTGGCCAGCTGCCGTTTGGCAATCTTGTTAGAAGTAGAATAAGGAACCAGACGTATGAATTTACAGAACAAACCAAAGGCTGGATTAATACTCCACTGTTACTTAACAGATTCTAACTTGTCTCACTTTTTCGACAGTACATGTGCTGGCTCCCCGACGAGCCTGGCAAACCCTGTGGGCAGTGCCTGTGTGTGACAGGCCCCGACTCCCGGCACCTCACACACCACCTTGCGCCCCGCTGCTCATGCAGTGCTGACTCGCGGACTGACTGCCGTCTGGAACCGGGGAAGGAAGTGAGCCTTCTTGCTAAAGGATAACTGAGGTCTGACTGCTGTAGCCTATGCTCCAAGTTATCACTTCGACCTTTTTAAAACTGTAAAACATATAAAGTAGATGCATTTAAGCAGGTGAAACAAAAGCGTCCCTACCTTTGAGGCTGTGAGAAGCATCATTGTACACTTTTCAAGAACTGCCCTGGCTGCTGCCATTTTTGCCTTTTTCTTCTCGTCTTTCAGATCCTAAAAATGAAATAAAACCACTGAGCAGTCTAGGATCCTGTAAACAATTTCATGAAAAAAATCATTTATGCAACAAGAATCAATTAAATAACATTGTTTAAAAAGTGACAAAGTGAACAAAACCAAGCTAAAGTTTGATAAAATGTCACCACTTTGATCTAATCCATCAACACACTGTGTGAAAAGAAGCAGGTGCCCTTACTGAGGGTGGCAGAGTCAGGGCCTGTGGGCCTGAGACGGAGCAGGGGGAGGCCTCGCACCTCACACGCTGATGGCCTGCCCACCTGACATTCTTGTGCCCATGTGGATACACCTCACTCCCGACCCGAAACAACCGTCCTATGCTTTACTCCGTTAAGAGTAACCTAGTTATCAAGCAGTTATGGGCTATTATTTCCTTCAGATTAGATACTTAGAAGTCAACTCTTTCAGAGACCATGCCTGGTTAAACTTAACCAATATGCTGCTCTGAAACAGGCTTTTTTTTTTTTTTAAGATTTTATTTATTTATTTGACAGAGAGCGAGACAGCAAGAGCAGGAACACAAGCAGGGGGAGTGGGAGAGGGAGAAGCAGGCTTCCCGCCGAGCAGGGAGCCCGAGGCGGGCCTCGATCCCAGGGATCATGACCTGAGCAGAAGGCAGCCGCCTAACGACTGAGCCACCCAGGCGCCCCTGCTCTGAAACAGTCTTAAGATGTTTCTCGGATCTATCATTTTCTCCAACTAGATTATGAAGTCTGGGGCAGGCACCATGCTTTCAATTATTTTCTTTTAGTTTCTCTTCATAGAGCCCTTGATAAGATATGTGCTACTGCAGAAAGCACCTAAATAGTGTGATCAAATCTAGAACCAAATATTCTTATAATAATTTGGTCATGGCCATCTAAATCAGAGGTCAGCAGCCATTTTCAACAAAAGGCCAGATAATAAATTTTTCAGGCTTTCTGGGTCAGAGTCTGAAACAACTACTTAATTCTGCCATTGCAGTGTGAAAGCCACCCTGAGACAATCCATAAACAAACTAACATGGCTGTGTCCCAGCAAAACTTTACTTATGGGCACTGAAATTTGAATTACACAAAATTTTCACCTGTCACATTAGTCAGTCTTTCCATTTGTGGGTTGTAGGCCATACAAGACACCATCTATTGTATAGTGATAACAAATGAGCAAAAAAGAGGGCATCTCAATCTGTTAGAGAGGGCTAGTCCCCAGGGCAAAAAGAGGCCTCCATAAAACCCAGACGGTCCAAGAAGCACTAGGTGAAGCATACAAACCAGCCTGCCACTTTCCAGGCCAATACCCATCTTCCAACTCCAGCTACAACCCGGAAAGTTCACATCCAAAATGATGATACTCTATAGGACTACACCAAAACATCTCAAGAGGTCCTTTATTACATATCTAACCTGCTGACAAGATGAACTCATGCATGAATACCCCAACAAAAGAAAGTCAAGTCTTAAATATAATATGGTCTTCTACCTCCCTAAATTTTGGGGGCTTATAGTCTAAATTGAGGAAGAGACCTATAAAGAACTAATATCACAGTGTAGGTTAAAAATTACAGGCTCCAAAATCAGATATAATGAAGTTCAACCTGCTAGATGAGTGACCTTGGGAAAGTTTATTATCCTCTCAGGTTCTATCTCCTCAGGTGTAAAACAGTAATAACAATACCTGTCTGACAGGAATGTTTTCAAAATTAATGAGATCATGTGTATCAAGTACCTAACACATAGCTAATGCAGATAAATAATGGCTTGACTTATTACTACTGATTCTAATGGAGAAAACTGACAGAAATAGATAACAGCAGAATAATACATAACACGTTACAAAAACAGAAATAGAATAAAATACTAACAGAATATATATGATGACTCAATTTATTTGCCTGAGCCCTGGTAGAAGAGTCAAATGTATTTTCCTAAAAGAGGAAGTACTAGATCTGAGCCCTGAAGGCAAATATGACCTTTCCTAGTGTGTGTGGTAAGAACATATTTAACTATTACATGTATGCAAAAAAAAAAAAAAGTCACGTGAATTTACTTACTTTATCCTAGCTCCTTTATGAAAGGCTTTCAACACCAAGGTTATAAATTTAATAAGCAAATAAACCAACCCAGATGACCACAAAGATCACACCTCCATCCAAATAAAAAAGTATGCATGTATTTGAAAATGTTTCAATGTGGTAAACACATACATTTTGTCTATCTCCAGTTAGATGTGCAAACTCCACCATTTCATTTCCAAATTGACTGAATATTTGGACAAACTCCTGAAAGCTATTTACTTTCTCTAGTCTTTCCATAGTTGCAAGAACCTGCAAAACAGAGAATATTTGATTGTCAGGTGTAGACATGAAAGAGACTGAGATGTCAAGGGTGAATAGAGAGGAAAAAGGAGAAACTCTGAATTCTAGGGGAGAGCTGAGAAGGAGTCATCACAGGGGAAGACAGGGAAGGAGGAGCCCAGAGAAGTAGAAGCACATCCAAAGGTTAGAATCGTCTAGGGAGTGATTTGTCTTTACAATGGGGAGACCCGAGCTTACTTGAAAATTAAAAGGAAAAAGAGTACAAGAAACACCTCGATATACAAGAGAGATCATTTATGTAGCAAAGTCTGGAGAAGGTGGACGTGTGCAGGACAGAGATAACCCAATCTTCAGAGAACTAGGGAGACAGGGGTGATAAAGGTAATACACAGAGGCCTTAAGGTTCGCTGTGGGGAACCCCATTCTTCCCAAGAAAGTGGAAGGAAGGTCACCTGCACAGCGAGGAGTGGAAAGGAAGGTGTGGTGCTTCGAGAGCAGGAAAACAGTATGGATCAGTCAGGAATCGCCTGTGTTGAATAAATTAATTGCCAAGAGGCTTTGGGTAGCCAGGGGCAAAAAAAATGAGAAACCTATAGTAAGAAACAACAGACAATGTTAGGTGTTTTCTTGATATTAAAAGTAAAGTAAATAGATGTGAAACATATTTTCAAATACTTTTCTCTAAAATAATAGTACTGGATTAGCTTTCGTCAGACCAAGATAGGTAAAGAAAACACAGATATCCTGTGTTTACTTTTGAAAATGAGGATATGATGGCTGTTTGGCACGTTAATCTGCCCTGGCAGCTCAGGAAGTCCAGGCGACTAGCACAGATAAGGCAGATTGCTACCACTGAGCAGAAACTCCGTCTTTCAAAGAGATAGGGGTTTTTTTCCTATCACTCCAGTACTGCCCGATCCACCTCTCCAATTTCTTTTTTGCTTGAAACTCACACCCTTTAGTTCACTCAACACCCATCAGGTAGTTTTGTCCTCAAACCTGATTGAGACAATCCATCCCTGGCAGACTGCCCTCCTCCTTGCCTAGGGAATTATCCAGGGAAAGAAGTGACTGTCCATGCCCTGGCTTCCCTGGATGATGGGGGAGCACAACCATTATCTGAGCAACTGGAAGAGTTCTAGACTGGGAGAGTTTAAATTTATTCTGCAAGCTTTATGATTATTCATAACCTCTAGGGATGCTGCATAAAGAAATTTCTCATAGTGTTGATAATTGCAGTTTCAGATGACTGAATTTTTTTAAGCTTATAAATTATTATCTTCTGACTCTGAAAAAAAAAGGTACCGAGGAATTTGGTATTTTTATCAACTAGGTTTCTACTACATACACTGTCATGGTTCTTGGCTTTTCTTCCCAAATCTGTACACATGAAAAGCTTTCACGAATAAACCTCAACAAGTAGATAACGATTTTCTGAGAAGAAATATTATTTACATCTAAATGTTTAGACCCAGTACACACATTGTTTAGGAATTATAGGTGCAGAAGAATACCACTTTTAAACTACAGACAACTGGAGGTAAAACAATTAAAATTGATAAGCATTGCCAAATTACCTGTAATTAACCTAAAAAACGCTTTTGAACAACCCCAAAAGACACAGGTATAGAAACACGAGAAAGACAAATACCTTATTTCTTGATGTTATTATCTGCTTAATGACCACTCGGTCTGCCAGCAACAACACTTTTGTCACTGAAGAAAGAAGTAATCTTGCAGCTTTTATAACTCCTGTTTTATCTGTAAAAATTGTGATCTGGCCATCAGATTCTGGATGATTCAAGCTGCTTATATCTGTAAGTGCTGCAATTGTTTCTCCTAACAAGAAAGGCAAGGGTGAAAAGTTAAATTGGGAATAAGATGCACTTAAATTAAAATCCAGACTTTACTCTTGAAGGGAATGTGAGTAGACCCTTGGCTCTGGAGTCTCATTTCAGGAAGAAACAGCTTCTCCTTGATGAGCACAAGGATTATCGTATGAGGCTCTCTAATGACAAAATAATGGCACATTCTTAAGAACTTTGAGAAATTTGTTGCCTTCACCAAGTTCGCAAAATATTTTAATTTTTCTTCTAGTGATATGGCGAACTACATGATCTAAAAAAGCCTTCTTCTCTGTAAGACCAAATAAGAGAAATCCCAAGGGTCAATAACCAAAGAAGAACCTAAAGTAGGGCAGTAAGCAGTTGCCAAGGCTTTGGCCAGGAGTGAGGGGACAGAAAAGTACTGGGGCGGGGGTGGTAGTCACTGCCCATCTCCACAGCCTGAAGAGGCTAGGGTTTTTATGAACACCCACGAAAAGAAGACAAAGCTTGGGGCCTCTTGGGAGGCATCCTCAGTAATAAGGGGGCCTAGAAAAATCATCCATAGGCAAAGGGAAATAATATGCAAGTTTATCTGTTGGGCAGCCTGGGCTCTGAGTGGGAAAAAAACAAAAGTATCTCTCCTGAGAACTTAAGACACAGGCTGACTCTGAGGCTTGCTGTTTGAATGTATACTTCTTATGATGCCCAGCATAAACCATTCTACCAAATGAACACCCAACCCTCTAGAACAAGTCTCTTCTCACTATCAAAATGTTGCTATCAAAATGCTTTGATTTCTGTAATAGCAATTATCCATCAATAAAACAATACAAATATTTGTTCTCCTTAAAAATGAAGCCAGGCTGTAATTTCTTCCAAACTTTACTGTTTAACTTAAAAAGATTAAAAAAAAATAAACTTTCCATCATCTTGCAATGTTCAAGGTAATTTTTTACATCCTGTATAAACCTTAGTGCATAGATTGATTTTCTCACAAAAGCCCCCTTGTCAATATTATTATATATACCCAATAAGGCATCAGCCCATAGGCTAAGGATCTTGAGTAAAGGAACCTGAATTTTAATGGACAGGTCACAAGGTGTGACATAATGAAATCAAGATTTAGGGTCAGTCTGGAGAAAGCAGAGACTCAAAGTCAGGGTATTACTCAGGCAGCATTTCAATTGTGGGTATGAAGCAGTAAGGATCTTGCAAGGACAGTAGCTACAGGAACATAAAAAAGATGATTTGGGAGATACCAGGGAAAGAAAATATAAAATTGGTACCTGAGCAGTGATAAGAAAAAGAGAAATGAAAAAAAAAATGGCCTCAAGGTTGTGAACCTATATCACTTTTTAAAAAACATCAGAAGCGCACAGAAAGGGAAATGATAAATTTACTTTCAGACAACAGAAATTTGAAACAACACAGGAAAACCCAAAAGACAAGCCTGTAGATATGGATTGGTTACCTATCATGACAACAGCTGAAACTCTACTAATAGAGGAAGTCTGTGGTAGCCAGCCTCCAAGATGGCTCCCAGTGAGCCCCACCTCCTGGAATTTACTACATCCTTGTGTTGTCTCCTCCCACATCATACTAGGGTTGGTACAGCAGAAGTGATGGCATGTCACTTCCAAGATAGGTTTTTAAAGACGCTAAGGTAGCCATCTTGGTTGCTCTCTCTCTCTCTCTGTCTAAGGGAAGCCAGCTACCATGTTGTAAGCAGCCATTCCTACAAAGAGGCATAGATGAGAAACTCGGGCCTCTGCCCAAAAGCCAACAAAGAAGTGAAGCCTGCCAACAACCAACAGAGGGCACTGGAAAGCAGTTCCTGCAGTCCAGTCAACCTTCAGATAACTACAGGCCCAGCAGACACCTTGAGTGCAACCTTGTGAGAGAGACAGATCCCACTGGCTAAGCCACTCCCTGATTTCTGACCCTCAGAAACTTTGTGCGGTAATAAATGTTTGTGGTTTTAAGTTGCTAGGTTTGGGCTAATTTGTCACACAGCAATAGGTTACTGATACAGTTTACACAGCAAAATATACAGAGGAAAAAAAGGTTAGAATTAAACCTTCATGAGCACAAAAAGGGGCAGGAGGAAAAGTATCAGTCTGCAATAGCTTTGAGGATAAAAATGTTTCCTCTCTGCCTCTGGAAAATGTTACTTTTTCCTACAGCTCTCAATTCTCAAAGATACTACATATGAGCCTGCACATATGGCATTATGTAACTTTTCCTTTTTCTGACTAAACCCAGGCATTAAACTCCTCTAACTATGTGGGATGGTAACATTTGGTTAGCTCCACTAACATGGTCAAATTCTTCCTTAACATTATAAAAATTGTTCAAAGTGTACACTGTTCAGAAATTAGCTCCCTAAAAAAGTCACAACACTGTCCTTTTAGCTTCATGGTTGCCATTTTTAACTTGTATATGTAATTAGTGTTGTGTCTTAATGTGAAAATCTAAAGTCAGTCAATTATAGATACTTACTGTGCTCCCATAAAAAATATGGGACAAGTAAAAATGTTGAAAGGGGGCACAAATTGGGTGGAGTCAACATTACAAAATTCTAGTTACCAAATAAGTCATGGGGATGCGAAATATAGCTTGGCAACCATAGTTAATACTTTATTGCATATTTTTTATTTTTTTATTTTTTTAAAGATTTTATTTATTTATTTGACAGAGAGAGACATAGCAAGAGCAGGAACACAAGCAGGGGGAGTGGGAGAGGGAGAAGCAGGCTTCCCGTTGAGCAGGGAGCCCGATGTGGGGCTCGATCCCAGGACCCTGGGAACATGACCTGAGCCAAAGGCAGACAGACGTTTAACGACTGAGCCACCCAGGCACCCTGCATATTTTTTTAAATATTGCATATTTTTAAGAGAGTAAATCTTAAAAGTTCTCACAACACACACAAAATTTTTAACTATGTTTGGTGACAGATGTTAACTAGACTTACTATGGTGATCATTTTACAATATAGTTGACCCTTCAACAATGTGGGTTTGAATGCTGTGGGTCCACTTATATGCAGATTTTTTTTCAATAAACACAGGATAGTACTGCAAATGTATTTTCTCTTATGATTTTTTAAAAATATTTTTTTTATTTATTTGTCAGAGAGAGAGAGAACACAAGCCAGGGGAGCGGCAGGCAGAGGGAGAAACAGGTTCCCCACTGAGCAAGGAACCGGATGCAGGACTCGATCCCAAGACACTGGAATCATGACACAAGCCGAAAGCAGACGATTAACCAACTAGGCCACTCAGGCATCCCCCTTATGATTTTCTTAATAACGTTTTCTTTTCTCTAACTTACTTTATTGTAAGAATACAGTATATAATACATATAACATACAAAACATGTATTAATCAACCATTTGTTATTGGTAAGACTTCTGGTCAACAGTAAGCTATTAGGAGTTAAGTTTCTGAGGAGTCAAAAGTTATACAAGGATTTTCAACTGCACAGAGGATGGTACCCCTAACCCCTGTATTTTTCAAGGGTCAACTATACATCCAAATATCAAATCACTGTGTTGTACACCCTAAACTAACATAACATTATATGTCAGTTATACCTCAACTTAACAAAATGTAAAAACACAATGCAAGAACTCAACAGAGAAGGAGCCCCTGGCTGGCTCAGTGAGTAGAGCATGTGACTCTGGATCTCAGCGTTGTAGGTTCAAGTCCCACGTTGGGTGCAGAGATTACTTAAAAATAAAATTTTTAAGAAAAAAAAAAAAGTCACCAGAGGAAAGAAAAGTAAAAAATAAATAAATAAATAACAATTATAATGATAATACTTATTGAGCCCTTTTATGTGCCAAATGCATACATGCATTATACCAAAACACTTCTATAAACACTAACATTACCCCATTTTATTGATGAGAAAACTGAGGTTTAAAAAAGTTTAATAGCTTGCCCAATATCACACTGCTATCAAGTGAAGAGTTGGGACTGAAATCCAGGCAGTCTGACTCCAAAATCCTAGTTCCTTATCACTACTTTACATTATTTCTCTCAAATAAATATTAAATTGTCCAAAGGAGAAATTGATTACTATGGGCTGAGTGGGCTAGAAACATTTCAGGAGTGATTCGAGTTAAGTCTGAAATTTGTACATGTTAAGAGAAAATAAGGCTTCCATACTACACAACTCCAGGAGGTGCCATTCTCATTCTCTTACCAAAGTGACAGAGGAGGTAGTTCTCAAGAGGGGGAAGGGCACTTCAAAAAGAGACAACAGGTGGAGCCCATGACAACAGATGGCTTCCAGGTGCCACAGTCTACAGGAGTGTGGGTCGGTGGACCACGTCCTCTTTTCTCACCCTATACTGAGCACAGTGACATCCTACAAAGCCCATAAGGTGAGTAGGACTCCGCTTGCCCTTTCATTCAAAAACCCCTACTCTTGCTTTAATTAAGGGCTGCTATAAAAAAAAAAACAGTAATATGTAGAACATCTCTACATTTTCTGTTAAATTGTCCATTGCATTATGTAATGCCTGTTGTATAAGCGCCCACACAATAATTTTAGTGCCAAGAAAGAAGTTGCTCTCCACTTGACAAGCTGGTTTGTTTCCTTTCAACAAACAATGAGAATTATATAACCCTTTCTTTCCCACATTTGTGTCCTGCCTTCCAGGAAGTACAAAGATAAATTTCATGCTTAATTAGAGTAACAGTGTTGGCCAAAGTTTCCAGTATATTTATTTTCATCTCCCATTGCAATGGATTTATTAAACATGTATCTTTTATTGTAAGCTATTTCAAATCCTCTTTAAAATGTAGGCAAAATATAAATTATGAATAGAAGAAGGCCATCCTTCCTTCCCCACTTAAAATCTATTCACTAGCACAGTGAATGGCTACAAACTCGAGTCAACTCAGTTGAGTTGGTCAACCAATAACGAAGTCCTATCTATTTAACCACCTTAATCAATATTTCATGTATTCTCCCTGTTCTTTATTATCCCTAAGGCATTGCCTTGGCTTAGCCTGGTTTATTGTAAAAGTTTCCATATTAATCTCCCTGCCTTTATCCTCAACTCTCTCTAATCAACCCTCATTTGTTCATTTCTTCCATCCTACCAGAAAGATTTCTAACACAAAACTATGTCTCTTATCTGGCTGAAAATTCCACAACCTGTCATCTATAGAGTAATAGCTGAAGTCACTCATATAACATACAGGCCCATGTATGATCTGGTTGGTCCCTCTGTATTTACTTGGCTTTATCTCACTTAGGATGATCCTCCAAACACACCTGCTCTTCCCTCAGGGTTGCCCATCTCAGTAAATGGCACCACCATTTCCCTAGCTGTTCATACTCCAAACCTTGGAGTTATCCATGACTCCTCTTTCCGTCACATCCCACATCCAAAATATCAGCAAATCGTTATCAGCTCTACCTTGATAATACAACCAAATGCAACTGATTTTCACCACCTCAAATGCGCTGACCTGATCTAAGTCGCCATCATTCATCAACTGAACCCCTGCAACAACCTTCTAATTGTTCTCTGATTTCACCCTCATGCCTCCTAATATCTACTCTCCATATAGAAACCACCAGCAACCTTTTTAAATATAAGATTATGTCACCACCCTGCAAAAAAACCTTCCACCAGGCCCCCTATCATACTTAGAACACAGTCCAAAGCTCCTGTCTTTGCCCTTCTAGAAGCCCATACCTGTTTCTCACTCTCCTTCTTGCCAGAAGTACCATTCTACCAGATATTCACTCATGTAGCTGGGGCCCTTATTGGAGCAGACTCTGCCGCAATGTTACTTCCTTAGAGGGGCTTCCTGACCCCCTACCTCAATTGTTCTCAACGGGGGGCCATTTTGACCCTGTGAAGGACATTTGGCAATGTCTGGAAACATTTTTGTGTCAGTGTGGAAAGAGGGGAATCAAATGGCGTCTAATAGGTAGAAGCTAGGGATTCTGGTGAACACTTTATAATGCACAGGACAGCCCCACCCTCAACAAATTATCAACAAGTAATTATTCAGCCCAAAATGTCAATAGCATCAAAATTGGGAAAACCTGACCTCTCTAAAATATACCTCCATTGATCTCTTAACCCTTACCCTGCTTTATTTTTTCATGAATAACTATTATATATCTATTCATTTGCTTATGGTCTCCCCCACCAGAATGCAAGCTCCGTGAGGGCAGACATTTGACGGATATGTACACAGCTATATCCCTATGGCCTAGAAGAAAGCCTGGCCTATAGCCAGCATTCAGTAAATCTTTATTGAAAGAATAAATGGATAAATTATACTTCAACAAAGGTGAACTATTTGTATCCATCAAGATACCCCAAGTTCTCTCAGGCTTTTGTGCCAGCTATAGAGAATTGTGGGACATCACAAAATTTGAAATCACTATGATTTGTCTGCTATGAGTATAGGAACATGCTAATTTTAAGATTTTATTTTTAAGTAATTTCTATACCTAACGTGGGGCTCAAACTTACAACTCTGAACATGCTAATTTTATTTCCATTTTCTACATGGTGGCAATTAGACTAATATGCTCCTCAAGGGCAGAGTCTATGCCTCACATTCTCCTATGTCTCTAGCCTTTCAATGGTTAATGGCAAGAATAGAAGACACTACCCTACCCAAAGAAAGAATTCAATGTGTCAGATTTAGGATTTGAGCCAAGAGAAGGTCAATATTCTTGGAAGCTAATCCAGGCCTTTAATGTCCTAGGAATCTGTAATCACAGGGCTAAGGCACAGTACACATCTTTACTCAAAATAAGACAGTAACTTGTCATCATATCCAAAGCAATAAAACTGCAAAAAAATAAATAGGCTTTAATATCAATATCACATACCTGCTTGTTTAGCTTCAATACAGGCAATATTTATTTCTTCTTTCAAATCCCAGTTTTCATTAGCTATAGCTTCCCCTACTTTAACAAATCGTCCAACTGCCAAGTTGACGGCTTGTCCTACACGCTGAATTGCTTGCAGAGTTTTATCAGACTTTTTGGTATTATCTTTATGATTAATAAGCGTGGTGATCTAAAAATAAAAGATGAAAGCAACTTGATTAAAATTTATCTCAGTATCTTTTTTTTTTAAGATTTTATTTATTTATTTGACAAAGTGCGAGAGAGCATAAGCAGGGGGAGCAGTAGAGGGAGAGGGAGAAGCAGGCTCCCCGCCGAGCAGGGAGCCCCATGCGGGGCTCAATCCCAGAACCCTGGGATCATGACCTGAGCTGAAGGCAGATGCTTAACCATCTGAGCCACCCAGGTGCCCCTATCTCAATATCTTTTATTTTTTTTTAAAGATTTTATTTATTTATTTGAGAGAGAGAGAATGAGAGATAGAGAACACGAGAGGGAAGAGGGTCAGAGGGAGAAGCAGACTCCCTGCTGAGCAGGGAGCCCGATGTGGGAGTCGATCCCGGAACTCCAGGATCATGACCTGAGCCGAAGGCAGTCGCTTAACCAACTGAGCCACCCAGGCGCCCCTTAGTGACTCACTTCTAATGAATAACGTGGAAGCAATGGCATACTTCTGAGAGTAGGTAATAAAACACATTGTAACTTCCATCTCCCCCACTCTTCAATCTCAGATCAATCACTGTGGGAGAAAACCAGCTACCATATCTTAGAGGATACTCATGCAACTCTATGGAGAGACCCACAGGGGAAGAAACTGAGGCCTCTGGCCAAAAGGTAATGAAGAACTGAAGCCTCCTGCCTACAGCAAGGGTGAACATGGGAACAAATTCTCCAGCCTCAGTCAAGCCTTCAGATTACCGTGGGTCCAGCCAACATCTTGATTTCCGTCTCACAAAAGACCTTAATCCAAAACTACCAGGTAAACCATCCCAGAATTCTTGACCCACAGAAACTATGAGATGATAAATATTTATTGTATTAAGGCACTAAATTTGGGGTAATTTGTTATGTATTAATGGATAACAAATACATGTTTTAGTATCTGCAACTGGAGCAATGCTGTAACAAAACCCAAAATGTGGGAGTGGCTTCGACATCAGGCCTTGGAAGCTCATGAATGGACTTTGAGGAGTTAGTAAAAGCCAGAGAGTGCTGAATGAACTTTATAGAAGTATGGTGACCACTGAGAAGCTATGGGTGAAGGCTTAAAGGGAAATGAGAAAAATCTTATTGGAAACTGGAGAAAAGAGGATCTTTATTATGTAATGGCAGAAAATCACCCCAGGAATGTGTAAATTACAGAATATACCTAATGAACTGGGTGATCTAGCTAAGATCTCAAGACAGATTTTGAAGATGCCACTTGGTTTCTTGTTTAAAATGTAAAATATAAGAAGTGAGACAGAAGCTAAAGGAGACACTGTTAAATAAAAAGAAGCCAGGCCCTACTGCGTTTGAAAATTCCTTGCTTCTCCAGAAGGCAAATGATGCTAAGATTAAGAATGGCTTCCAAGCAAAAACAAAATCTAGGGCACTGTCAGGAAAGCAAGGTCTAAAGATGAAGCTAAGAGTGTGACTATAAAATCTTGTAAAGATCTCAGGTGGTGTTCAGAGATGGTGTTCAAGGTGGTGTTCCAGAGATCCATTCACTTAAACAACAGGTCTCCTGAGAAGTTTTAGAGGTATTGTCCTCAGGAGCCCCAGCAAAAGCCCAAGTTAGAGCAGGGCTTATCATAAAGAGACGTGTGGGTATGGTTTGCCTAATTGAGTGAGCCCAATAAGATTCACAGGAGACCCACAAAATTTTAAAGCTAATTATGTCGGGAGGAATGCCACCAGCTTGGACTGAAGGAGATAGATCAGTACAAAATGAAGAGAGGCTTCTGAATCCCCAAGCTTCCACAGGCAGGGAGCGGGCTGAGAAACTATGCAGCTACAAACATGGGCTACCTCTCATGAGTGAGGAGGGCTCCGAGGGCAGTGCTAAGAGCCATGAAGAATCATTCCCACAGCTCAGGTCTTTGTCAAGGTACTGCTAACATGTGTCTGGGTAGGTTTCAGAATACTGTGAGCCAGTGATTCCTATTCTTACCGTTTCCCATTTTCAAACACAAGTATATGGCAGTTATGCTATGCCTATTCTCCTGTTTGTTTTGTTTTGAGGGGATGTTGTTTTAACAAAAATGTCCATAATGATTATTCTCTGCCTGTCCTACCACTGTAAGTTTTGTGTTTGGGAACAGATAATTTGTCGCTAGAGTTCACAAGTTTTCAGATCAAATGGAACTACACTCGAGGAGCTACATCTAAGGAACTACACATTCAAAAAGCCTCATCTGAATCAGAATTAGATGCCAAAATCTTGAATTTCCAGCTGATGCCATAGAGGGATGAGACTTTTAGGAGGACTGGGGTGGAGGTTGTTTGCAAATGGGAAGAAAGTAAACGATCTGTGGCCAGAGGGTGGAGTGTGGTGATTTTAAAATATGTCCACAAATTCTTTGCTATTCCTCCTTCAAGAGGTGGAGCCTCGTTCCCCTGTCCTTGAGTGTGGGCTGAACTTAGTGAATCACTTCTAATAAAGCAGAAGTGATGGTATGCTACATTTATGGGCAGGTCATAAAGACACTCTGGTTTCAATCTTTCTCTCTCTGAGATTATTCACTCTAGGGGAAGCCAATTACCATGTCATGAAGTCACCTGACCAGCCGGATGCAGTCTGACATGACAAAGAACTGAGGGAGGCCTCTGACCAACAGCGAGCAAGAGTCTGAGGTCTACTGCTTACAGACATGTGAGTAGTCTAAAACCAGGCAGATAAGCCACTCACAAATTCCCGAAACACAGAATCTAAGATACTGTTTGCTGTTTTTAAACCATTAAGCATGAGGTAACTTATTTTGCAGCAGTAAATAACTAATACAATCTCAAATGTATGTTTGTTTTGTTTTGTTTTGTTTTTTTAAGAATACTCCCTTCTGGGGGGAAGAGTGGATTGATAAAGTGGCAAAAGTAGAAGGAGGGAGACCAGTTAGGAAACCATTGCCATAGTCCAGGTAAAAGATGATGTCAGCGTGGAGTACATGGATGGCTCAGTTGGTTAAGCATCCGACTCTTGGTTTTGGCTCAGTTCATGATCTCAGGGTTGTGAGATCGGGCCCTGCGTTGGACTCCATGCTCAGTGTGCAGTTGGCTTGAGATTCTCTCCCTCCTGCTCATACTCTCACGTTCTCTCTCTCTCTCAAATCAGTAAATCAATAAAATCTTTTTTAAAAATGCCGGCTTGAAATAAGGCAGCAATAGTCAAGATGGAGGAAAATGGATAAACTGGATTGTTTGATGGATTAGACTGGTGTTGTCAAAGATGACCCCTAAACGTGTGGTAGAAGAAACAGAGTGCATTGGCGTAACACTAACATCTCTATGTGGCAGGCACAAAAAAGGTGTTTTTGCACAAATAATCTAATTTAATCTTCATAATAATCTTAGCATGTAGGTACTACTTTATCCCCTTTTTACAGAGAAGGCAACTGACATTAAAAGATGCTTATTTAAGGTCTCACAGCTATTAAAAGGTAAAGCCAAGATTCACAGTCAGACAATTTCACTCTGAGAACATACTTTATTTTTACTGATATATAACTTACATAAAACATTGTGTAAGTTTAAGGTGTACAACGTGATGATTTGATGCACATATACATTGCATATGATTCCACAAACTACAATAGTTACTTAACACCTTTATGACCTCACATAATTTTTTTTTTTTTTGGTGGTGGTGGTAAGAACATTTAAGATCTACTCTTTTGACAACTTTTAAGTATATAATACCAAGTTGTTAACTATAGTCACCATGCTGTACATCAGATCCCTAGAACTTATTCAGCTTATAACTGGAAATTTGCACCCTTTGACCAGCATCTCCCTATTTTCCCCACCACGTAGCCCCTCACAACCACCATTGGACTGTTTCTGTAGGTTTGACCTTTGTAAATTCCACATGTAAGTGAGATCATTTGGTATTTACCTTCTCTGTCTGATTTAGCATAATGCCTTTCAAGGTCCATCTATGTTGTAGCAAATGGCAAGATTTCCTTCTTTCTCATGACTGAATAATGTTCCATTGTATATTTATACCACATCTTCTCCATCTATTTATCAATAGAAGGACACTGAGGTTGTTTCCAAATCTCAGCTATTGTGAATAATACTGCAATTAACATGGGAGTGAAAATATCTCTTCAAGATCCTGATTTCATTTCCTTAGGATATATACCCAAAAGTGGGATTGTTGAGTCATATGATAGCCCTATTTTTAATTTTTTATGGAACCTTCATGCTGTTTTCCATAGTGTCTGAACCAATTTACATTCCCTCTAACAGTGCACAAGGCTTCCCTTTTCTCCACATCCTCACCAACACTTGTTTTCTTGTCTTTTTTTTTTTTAAGATTTTATTTATTTATTTGTGAGAGAGAGAATGAGAGATAGAGAGCACGAGAGGGAAGAGGGTCAGAGGGAGAACCAGACTCCCCGCTGAGCGGGGAACCCGATGCGGGACTCGATCCCGGGACTCCAGGACCATGACCCGAGTTGAAGGCAGTCGCCCCACCAACTGAGCCACCCAGGCGCCCTTGTCTTTTTGATAACATCCAATTCTAAGAGGTGTGAGGTGATATCTCATTGTGGTTTTGACCTAGTTTCCTTGATGATTAGTGATGCTGAGCATATTCTCATAAACCTATTGGCCATTTGTGTGTCTTCTTTCAAAAAATGTCTGTTCAGGGGTGCCTGGGTGGCACAGTCGGTGGAGCATCTGACTCCTGGTTTGGGCTCAGGTCGTGATCTCAGGGTCATGAGATCAAGCCCTGTGTTAGGCAGCACAGAGTCTGCTTAAGACTCTCTCTCCCTCTCCCTCTGCCCCTCCCCCACCCCGCTCCCACTCTAATAAATCTTTTTTAAAAATGTTGAGATTTTATTAGTTTTGCTTTAGTTTTTAAAATGTACAGATAAAACTGAACTACCTTTCATTCCCTTCACACTCTCCCGAGGCAGGGTTTGAAGTGACTCCAATATGTATCAGATAAATAGTATTATACTATATCTTTCTGGATTTGCTTTTGTTGTTGTTAAATTTTATAAATTTGAGATCTACATTGATATATGTAGATCTGATGTATTTATTTTATACGAATCAGTCACAATTTATTGATTCACTCCCCTACTAATAGGCATTTTGGTTGTTTCCAGTTTTTGTTATTAAAAGCAGTTCTGCAATAAACAAACAAATGCTCAGTTCCTCTGCCCCCTTTTTTTTTTAAGATTTTATTTATTTGACAGAGAGAGAGAGACAGCGAGAGAGGGAACACAAGCAGGGGGAGTGGGAGAGGGAGAAGCAGGCTCCCCACTAAGCAGGGAGCCCGATGTGGGGCTCCCTCCCAGGACCTGGGGATCATGACCTGAGCCGAAGGCAGGCGGCTTAACGACTGAGCCAGCCAGGTGCCCCTCCTCTGCCCATTTTTAAGTCAGATTTTTTTCTTGCTATGGAGTGGTATGAGCGTATATATATTTTAAATGCTAACCTCTTATCAGATAGATGGTTTGCAAATATTTTATTCCACTCTGTAGGCTGTCTTTTCACTTTATTGATTGCTTCTTTTCCTTGCAGATGATTTTTAGTCCGATGTAGTCCCACTTGCTTATTTTTGCTTTTGTTACTTGTATTCTTGGTGTCATGTCCAAAAATCACTGCCAAGACCAATGTCAAGGAGATTTTTCCCTCTTTTCTTCTAGGAGTTCTACAGTTTCAAGTCTTACATTTAAGACATTGGTCCATTTACTGGATAGGGTCCAATTTCATTCTTTTGCATGCGATGATTCAGTTTTTCCAACACCACTTATTGAAGAAACTATCCTTTCCCCATTGGTTATTCTTGGCTCCCTTGTCAAATATTAGTTTACCATATATGTATGGATTTATTGCTGGCCTCTTGATTCTGTTTCATTGGACTACATGTCTGTTTTTATGTTGGTGCCATACTATTTAATTACTACAGCTTTGTAGTATGATTTGAAGTCAGGAAGTGTATTGCCTCTAGCTTTGTTCTCCTTTCCCAAGACTATTTTAGCTAGCTGGAGTCTTTTGTGCTTCTGTACAAATTTTAGGATTGTTTTTCTATTCCTGTAGGGAAAAAAAATACCTTTGGAATTATGATAGGGGATTGCACTGAATCTCTAGATGGCTTTAGGTATTATGGACATTTTAATATTAATCCTTCAGATCCATGAACATGGACTATCTTTCCACTTACTTGTGTCTTTTTCAATTTCTTTTATCAAAGTCTTACAGTTTCCAGTGTACAGATCTTTCAACTCCTTGATTAAATATATTTTTTAAGTATTCTTTTTGCTGCTATGGTGAGATTGTTTTATTTCTTTTTCAAATATTTTGTTGTCAGTGTATAGAAACACAACTGATTACTGTATGTTGATTTTTTATCTGGCAACTTTACTGAATCCACTTATTCTGTGTGTATGTGTGTGTGTGTGTGTGTGTGTCGTCCTTAGGAGTCTTTGATCCTTCCCCACACCAGATAGACCCTAAGGAACTCTTTGTACCACCTGGAGAACAGAAAACTTAATCACCATTGACTATTACAAACAATTAACTTGGAAGAAACTCTAGAGTGAAAAGGAGTTTAAATTGTGTTTATTACCAAAAGCTATAAATTTTCAATTATATAGAAAAGATCAGCAATTAGACTAAAATGCCAACTATTGTTCAGTTCTGAAACACTTTCATTACAGGCATCCTCCCTAGTGCATAATTAGGTGTGGCTGTCTTCCTTTTACTCGAAGCAGCCTAGAAAATGTTTAATCCAAATACAGGTATACATTTGAAACTGACATATACAGGAGTCAAATCAATTTATAAAATTCCTTATTAAAAGGTCGATTTATATCCTTATTCTCAAACTTTTTTTTAAAAGGGAGGCTCAAAAAGTTATATATGTCGATTATTTTTAAAAAATGGGAAATGGGGTGCCTGGGTGGCTCAGTCAATCATCTGCCTTCGGCTCAGGGGCCTGGGATTGAGCAAAACCTTGGGCTCCCTGCTCAGTGGGGAGCCTGCTTTTCCCTCTCCCTCTGCTGCTCCCCTTGCTTGTGTTCTCTCACTCTCTCTGTCAAATAAATAAATAAAATCTTTAAAAAAAAAAGGAGATATAGGAAAGACTAAAGAAATAAAAATTATTCATCATCACACAACCCCATGAGGATTTTGCCATAATTTTTCTCAATCGTGTTTTATACATACCTAAATACACAGTTTTATAAAATTGAGATCAAACTTCATGTGAAAAATAAGACTAAATAGCATTTAACACTCAGGCACTAACCCATGTATTTTATGCAAATTAATTCACTTAATGCTTACATCTCTATGAGGCAGATACTATCATACCCTCATCTACAGATAAAGACCTGAACTTGGAAGAGGTAAAGAATTTGCCCAAGGTCACAAAGGGAGTAAGTTGCCTACCTGTTAGTACTACACGCTTCTTTCCTCCCAGGATTATGCTAAAGATCAGGGAAAAGACAGTTGATGAGAGTGCCTTGTAAATTTTATGTGCCAAATAAAACTTAGCTATTATTCCACAAAAATAGGGGGCATACTAAATTGGGAGACACAACCTGAAGACGCCCTGACCTGAGTCTAGAGTATGCCTGAATGAACTGGAGAAAGGAGGGCAGAAAGGCATCCCATGGGGAAGAAAGAGCATCTGATACATTGAAGAATTCTGCTATGGAATAAAAGAATAAGATCTAGGGCTTATTTGATACCTCATTTGATACCTTCTAGTAAAAAGTAGGGCTTATCTGATACCTTCTAACAAAGGGTATCAAGAAGTAACAATCTCCAAAAAAGTTTATCTTAGCTGTTAAGAGAATGAACTCTGGCTTATTTTGCCTGGGTTTGAATTCTGGCTCTGTCATGTGACAGTGTGGCAAGTCATCTAACCTTTCTGTAACTCCATGTTCTCATTTGTAAAAGCACGAATAATAATAGTACCCATTTCACAGGGTCATTGTGGGGAATACATTAGTAAATTAAATAAAGTATTCAGAATGGGTCTGGTATATAGTAAACATTACATAATTGTTAGATATTACAGTTTACATTTCCAGAATCTTCTTTCCTCATGTTTGTGATGTTATTTTTATTTTCTAGAATAGCTCACAGTAATCTCTTCATTGAAATGGATTTTCTTAGTTTACTTACTTATTTTGTGGAGAAGCAAGAAAGCAAGTGAAAAGCAGGAAGAAAAAAAAAATGGTAGTAGCCCAGATAAATGAACAATGGCTTAATAAAAAATTAAGGGAGCCAGCCTAGTACAGAGAAATTTGTCTATGGGCTTAAACTCATTAGTGAGTTCTCAAAATAATTAGATATAAAAATTAGAGGTGACTGGCTGGCTCAGTCGGTAAAGCATGTGGCTCTTGATCCTGTCAGGGTCGTGAGTTCAAGCCCCACATTGGGCATGGAGCTATTTAAAAAAAAAAAAAAAGCTAATCAGCTATAGAAACCAGTATGGAAGAAAACACACCAAATTATGGGACGTGTTTTAAAAGAATCAGAAAAAAAGGGCACTTGCACTTATTTTATGTGTTTTATGTTCGCAAGTAAAAAAACACATATATTCATATACACAAATCAGCAAAGAGGGCCCCATACACTCTCTATTCATCTTCAGTTAATGAGACAAGGATCCTGAAAAGCCTACAGGACAATACAGAGAGAAACAGACAAGGTGAGCTACCTTAGAAATGTGAGGGGTCTGTACAACAGTGAATGAAGTAAATCTATCACAGACAGGAAACGACTAGTGGGTGGTAGAATAACATTCCACACTAGGGTGGGGTACGTGGCAGACATCCCTCTTCCCTTCCTTGGATAGAAACATTTTAAGACTGGGAGTAGGCGTTTTGACAGGAAGAATAAAATGATTATTATTTTTTAAAGATGGGCTTTTATATATATATATATATATTTTTTTTTTTTTTTCAGAGAGACAGCACAAACAGGGGAGTGGCAGAGGGAGAAGGAGACTCCTCACTGAGCAGGGAGCCCGATGTGGGGGTTCAATCCCAGGACCCTGGTATCATGACCTGAGCAGAGGACAGATGCTTAACCGACTGAGCTACCCAGGTGCCCCAAAAACAAAATGATTATTAAGGAAGGTGCAGAAGATGTGTTTGGGATCTAATCCAGGGCATTTTAAACAACTGTCTGAATTAAAAAAAATATAAAACAAATGAGTATATATAACATATATATGCACAGTATAAAGAAATGGAAGACATATGCACCCAGCAACAACCTTAAGAGAACATTACCAGTACCTCTGACAACTCACACGCCTTGTGAGCCCCTACCTTTTCCACATCACCCACCTCCCTCTCCCCAGAAGAAACCACTGTACTGATTTTGTGCTCATCACTTCCTTATTATTATTCCTTATTATTACTGCACAGATGATGTGTCCCTAAATGATACATGGTTTCATTTTGCCTGCTTTTGAGCCTTTTTTTTTCACTCAACATTATGTTTTTAAGATTCATCCATACTGATAATTACAACTATAGTTCAATTATTTCGCTGCTGCACAGTATCTCACTGTATGAACATAACACAATTTATTTAAACATCCTACTGCTAAAAGACATTTAGGTAGATTTAGGTAGTTTCCAGTTTGGGGCCATTAGAAGTAAAAAAAAAAAAAATCAACATTTCAATCCATGTCTCTAATACACATGCAGGACTTTCTCTAGAGGATATGGATTTTGGAGTAGAATTGCTGGTCCATAGGTAATACCCACCTTCAACTTTAGATTATATCAAACTGTTTTCCAAAGTGGTTTACTCTTGACATTCCCATTGGCTCCACATTTCTCACCAATACTTGTTCTCATTGCGGTTTTAATTTGTACTCCACTAATTTCTCATAAAATTGAATATCTTTTACATTTCTTTTAGCCATCTGTTTCCTATTACATGAGATGACTATTTTTACCAATCTTTAATAGGTAATCTTTTTATTTTCAATTCATTGCAGTCCTTTATTTATTCTGGGTACTACCAATCATTTATTGGTGATTTGTGTTGCAATCATATTCTCCCACTTTATGGCTTATCCTTTCAATTTTGGTAAAAAGATATTCTTCATTCTAATGGAATCAAATTTATCAATCTTTGTTCAGAATTTTTACTTCTGGTATATTAAAAAATCACTTCCCACCATGAGGTAGTGAAGATATTGCCCAGTTTTTTGTTTTTTTTTTCCCTAAAAGTGTCACACGTTTTCACTTTCATATCAATGTCCTTAATCTATCTGGAATTGATTTTGGTATATCGTGTGAGACAAGGATCCAATTTCATATGTTACTATTAGATAACAATTGTTTTAGCCCTATAGCCCCATTTTTTAAGTTTTTCCTTTCCCCACTAAACAGCAGTGCCAATTCTGTGATTTATCAAGTTTCCACGTATGTGTGGACCTGTTTCTAGGTCTCTGTTCCCTTTCACTGGACTATTGCCTTAATTATGATAGCTTTATAATGCCTTGAAATCTTCCCACTTTGTTTCTCTTCTGGCTATCCTTGGCCCTTTGCTCTTTCATATAATTATACGAAATTATAATTACTTTTTATCAAATTCTACTCAAAAATCCTGTTGAAGTTTTCACTGGAATTGTATTAAATTTATGTGTCTATAACATTGAGTCAATCTAGTCATGAACACAGTACTTCACTCCATTTATCTAGATCTACTTTGGCTTTCAATAAATTTTTAAAATTCTTGGGGTGCCTACCTGGCTCAGTGTGTGGAGCATATGACTCTTGACTCGGGGTTGTGAGTTTGAGCCCCACGTAGGGTTAGAGATTACCTAAAAAGAAAATCTTTAAAAAACATAAAGATTTTAAAAAATTCTTTTCACAAAGTTTGGCATCGCTTTTGCTATATGCATATACTCTTAAGAACCTCATTTTCTGCTGTAATTTTTATTCTAACTGGTATTTTTTTTAGAATTACTTTTTGTTTTTGTTTTTTTAATGTAGAAAAATGCAGTTGACTTTAGTATCCTACATTCAGTGAGCTTACTAAACCTAGTTTTTATGATTTATCTGTAGACTCTCGAAAGTTTTGAGTTTTTCCTTCTCTCTTGACACCTTTCACTTCTTGTCTCATTGCACTGGTTAGGATTTCCAGTTCAGTGTTGAGTAAAAGCTGCAAAAGCACATATCCCTCCTCTTGTTTCTGGTTTTAAAGGAAATATTTTGTTTTGTTTTGTTAAGATTTATTTATTTGAGAGCAAGAGCACAAAAGAGCACGGGGTAGAGGGGCAGAGTGAGAGGGAGAGAGTGAAGTTCAAGCAGACTCCCTGATGCACATGGAGCCCGACTTGGGGCTTGATCCCAAGACCCCAAGACCATGACTTGAGCCAAAAATCAAGAGTTAGACGCCTAACAGACTGAGCCACCCAGGCGCACCAGGAAATGTTTGTTTTAAATCTGACTTGTTGCTATGATGTTAACTGTAGGTTTTCTGCAGATACGCTTTATCAGGTTAAGGAGTTTTCTTTTATTACTAGTTTGCTAAGTGTTTTTATCATGGTTATAATTTGGACTTAATTGAATGCTTCTTCTGCACCTACTGAGAAGAACATGTATCTTTTCTAATATGTGAATGCAGAAAACAATACACATTTGCCTAATACTAACTCAACCATGCATTCTTAGAATAAGGCCAGTAACCCAGAACTTTTTACTTGTAGAGTCAGAAGAGGTTAGATGATTTCTGCTAAAAACTCAATAAATTTTATGACGCTAGTCTTACTTGCTCACTTCAAGACCCTGTCTCCTTTATGGCATCGTTCCTGACTCATCCATGCCTTCTCTGAGCTCTTAGAGCATTTACTATTGATGTTATTCCTTTGACACTTGGCATGTGTTAATTTTTCTATGTCCTGTCTCCCAACTTGACTACAAGTTCCTCAAGAAGCAGCTAGTAAGTACACAATACATGATCACTTAAAATATTCTTGTGGATAAAATGGTGAAACATGAGTTGGATAATAATGCAGCGTCCTTAAAAAATGAGACTTCTGGACATGAATTTTCTAGAAAGGTGAAGTTTTAATCAGCTAATAGTCACTGAAACTTAAAAATCACTTTAAATTGTACTCCACACTTTCCTGCTTTGTTAACAGGGTTCTGGCCACATTTTATTCATTTCTTGATTTTAAGCAAAGTCAACTGTTACTTGTTGAGTACAGTCAATATTAGGAATGTCAGTTATGGTACTGTGCTAAAGATATAGCTGTGGATACATAACATGTGGGATGCAGAACCTCAGCTATGACCCTGAATGAATCTTTAATAAGGAAAAAAAAAAAAACTGGCATTTCCCCCCCTTTAGCACTGACCTCTAGTTAACTCTAAGCAGCAATTCACAGGACTTCACAGATTCACACATTTCCTCCTCCACTCCAGCCTCTTTTATCCCAGAATTAAACAATGCAGAGCTGTAGGACTGATACATTTTTAGCAGTGATACTGTGAAAAGTTACCATTTCTCCAGATTACAACTACTTTCCACCTTGTTTTTCCACTTTGGACTCCCTTCTCTGTACCTACCACTAGCTGACCTCATCACTGCTTCTAATCTCTAGAGAGAAACAGCATATGGTGTAACTAAGCACAGAATCTAGAACCAGAATGCCTGGGTTCAAATGCCAATTTGGCATTTACAGTTCAAAGCCCCAGGATAAGTTACTTAACCTCACTATTCCTCAGTTTCCTCTTCCACAGAATGAGAATAAACACATATCTACCTCATAAGATTGTTATGAGAATTAAAGCAGTTAATATTTATAAAGTGCTTAAACCATGACCTAACATATAGTAAGCAACACACATATTGTTAAATAAATGGATAAAATACTGTCAGGTTGAACTCCACCACTCTCTTATCACTCTTAAAACTACTCCAGTATTTCTCATTTTGGGTTGTGGTCGTATTGGTGGTAGTGGTGGCAGACATTTTTTTTTTTAAAGATTTTATTTATTTATTTGAGAGAGAGAGAATGAGAGATAGAGAGCACAAGAGGGAAGAGGGTCAGAGGGAGAAGCAGACTCCCTGCTGAGCAGGGAGCCCGATGCGGGACTCGATCCCAGGACTCCAGGATCATGACCTGAGCCGAAAGCAGTTGCTTAACCAACTGAGCCACCCAGGCGCCCGGTGGCAGACATTATTAACAGATCCTAGCACTCCTCTCTGGTCAGTGCCTCCCTCAGACATGGAAGGGAATGGGGGGGAGGTGTGTCAGGTGTATTCATTCACTGTTCTGTTAGCCAAGCTAAAGTGACCACAGGTTAAAAAAAAAAAAAAACTGTTTATTTAATCAGCATAACAGGAATCTAGGGACATGTGTGACTGCTATTTTCAAATATTTGCAGGGCTGGGATGGAGAAGAGACAGCATTTAAAATTCTATGGAAGAGCTACAGGCTCCCCATCACTGAACATGTTTAAGCAGGAGACTGGTGACCAGGTGTAAGGATGCTGTAAGAAATAATTTTTTAATTTAGAGTCAGATAAACTTTAAGATTCCTTCTACCTCTAAAGTCTTGGCAATACTAGCGTGAGTCACCAAGACATTACAATCTAGTTGTGAGTCACACATCGCCAACGCGCTCCTGAAGGCACAGAATTCTTCACTCCCCACAGTGCTTGGCACATTACAACAGATCGAGGTGAGGAATTCTAGCCCTCAGGCTGCGTATAACTCGGCTCACAGTAACAAAAACTTCTCTAAAACTCAGCGCGTCAATTAGCTGATTCCAGACTTCTTTTACGACCAACAAATACAATAAAGCATACATCCCAGACGGGATTTGGCAAAAAGATGTGTATCCGGATTAACTATCAGACAGACAGTGCTTCGCGGCACTCTTCCGAAGCCAGACAAAGCCGCCTGAAGTGAGCGGCAGGTTAAGGGGCAGGGGCAGGCAGGGTGGCCTGGGAGGAGGGGGGGGAATGGGAGCCCAGCGAGCCGACACGCGCAGGGGACAGGGACAAAGGCCTCGGGGAAAGCACGCTGGACTCGGAGGCCGGCAGGAATGCCTCGGCCGGAGTGCCCAGCAGTCGGGGTGTGGACTGGGGATGCAAACGTGTGGGCCCCCGCAGGGTCCTCTCTGCCTCGGGGGAGCCCGCGCGGGGCCCCTCGCTGGGCCGGGGGCCGCCGGAGCCACAGCCCGAGGCGGGTCGCGCGGGGCAGGCCGGGTGGCGCACCTGCCTGCCGGGCTCTCGGGTCCGCACTGGGCTCCCCGCCCCCTGCCTCCCCCGCCGCGCAGCCCACTCGGCCTCGCCGCAGGATTTCGGATGGTCCAGATCAAACGCCGCAGCCGCAGCCGCAGCCGAGGCCGGTCCCCCAGCCTCAGACAGGCGGCCCGACCCGACGCCGCAGTCCTGCTGCGGAATGTGGGGCAGGGGCTGCCTCCCGCCGGGCCCGACCCGGCCCCGGGCCGTGCGAGCGGCCGCCGCCATCGCGGGCCGCGGCCGGAGGGAGACGAGGGGCCGCGCCGGGCGCCACTTTACCTGAGAAACCAGCGGGAGCAGGGTCTGCTCCACCGAACGAGTTTTGATCTCCAGACCCGAGTCGAAGGCGAAGCCCGACGGGCCGGCGCCGCCAACGCCGGCCGGGGCCGAAGAGGCGGCCATGGCCCTCGGCCCGTCGCGCAGCCGGGAAGCCGCGCCACTGCGGGCCCGCCGCCCGCCAGCCCGCCAGCACGCCCGCGGCGGCGGCAATGCTACCGCGCCGCCCGAGGCCCCGCCCCCAGCCGAGCCACGCCCCGGGCAGCCACGCCCCCACGCGCTCGGGTCTAGGGTCTGCCCTGCAGCCCCGCGGGGTCCGTCCTGCTCTGACTCGCCCCCGCCAGGACGGATCAAACCAGACACCTGCGGGCCTCCCACGGCTACGTGGCCTCTCACCAGAAAGAGGACAACTATCTCTAGCAAAGCTTTTCGTCCTCCCGGTAGGTGACTCGTCTTAACTCCGAATTCCCATGAGGATTTCTAGAAGCTGAGCTAACTCGTGGAGCAGAATCACAGTCAAGTCTGTAGGAAGGGTCTTTTACCCTGAGACAGGAATTTTGCCAGTAAAGCGTCTTTCTGGAGCTTTCCGGAAGGTCCCACTTTCCCTTGGCTCCTCTTCTGACCCTCTCATTCTCACAATTTGGGCTGGATTGAGAATGAAACATTTGATAATTCAGCCTTAAGGGAGCACCTGAGTACTTGGCAAGGAGGCAATGATTTGGGTATCTTTCAGGCTAGTGTTCAAAATTACTCTTCAAAAGGAAATTAGAGCATATGGAAATGCTTCACCTACTGTTCAACACTATTACATTTTAAAACTATTTTCTTAAGTAGGCTCCACACCCAGCGTGGAGCCCAAGGGGGCATGAACTCATGACCCTAAGATCAAGACCCAAGTTGAGATCAAGAGTCAGCTTCCTAACCCACTGAGCCACCCAGGCGTGCCTAAAACTACTTTTGAGAATTACTTTTCCCCTAGGGTCTAGCACAGAGCAGTTTCCTAAAGGCTGTTTATTGACTGAAAAGATCGTTAATGTGTATTTCTGACTAAACTCATTAAAAGGAATCAGGGAGCCCGAAACTGATCAGATGGGAGGGAGAGCTGACCACCCCTTTCCCCAGGAGTTCCAGGAGCAAAGCCAAAAGGTTCTCAGAAACCCCTGTGAGGGGGTCCTTGGCTTAAGCAATAGACTGAGAAGCATGGAGAAATATTTGTGAACGTATCTGCTAGTAAGCAACCAGCAGAATAGAAAAGAATCTGAGGCTGGCGAGTCCACCCTTTCACTTTTGCCAGGATTATTTCTCCCTCCATGTCAGATTGATGAGCTGAACACCACCAACTCCAGGTGTCAGAGGCTCTTTCCCAAGCACTGTTGAAATGTGCTTCACGGTACTCCCACTTAGGGGTTCAGCTCTGTCTGCCAGGGCTGCACATATAGCTTTGCTATTGAAGATAGCCATAAGGTAGGCTTCTTTTCTTCGTTCAAAATGTGCGGTTCCTTTAACCAACTTTCTCTTCCCCAGATTCTTACTCCCCAGCCACTCACCTTACCAATTCTTTGTCTACCACAAGGCCACCTTTCCCTGTGCACTGAGGGCTCTAGCCTCAGCCTTGGACCCTTTCACCTCTTTCAGGTGCCCACATTCCCTCTCCAGATATATCTTCTTCTCTTATGTAAGCTGCCCATATTACATAAAAATTCAGTGTAGGCATTGATGCCAAAGGAAAATATATAAGGCCTAGGAGACAGACGGATGTATTCGTGAAAGTTTCAACCCACTGAAGATCAAATTTCTCCACAGAAATGAGACTAAGTTTACCACCTGATTCATTCAACACTAGTAATTTTATTTCAAAATATAAATATTTCACATTTACAAAGAGGTTACATTAGAAGTTTGTCAAAGCAAGTTAAAGCTAAGAAGTAGCATCTGTGTGAGAATAAAGAATATGTACTGTTGTATTTGAATAAACTTCTTTGCTTTCAAACCATCTCTACTTTGCCTGAGAATGCAGAGGATATCTTTTCCAAAACTCACATAAGCAGTTACAACTATATATCCAAGCTTGGTTTCCGAATCAAATGGTATTTGAAATATACTCCAGTCACCCAAACAAGTGGCACTGCAAAAGACAGAAGAAGGTATTTCTTGGGGACAGCTATAATGAGAGTTACACCTTCTGGGTCACTGCAATAAAAAGGAAATAGGATTTGGTAATAAGCCAAAATGATGTTACTTTAAGATTCATTTCCACACCTTTCATTGTAAGCGATAAAGCCAGAAGAAAAATAAGAAACCAGGTATGGAGTAAAGAACTCTGGACTTGGAGTCAGAAGTTCTGCCACTGAATTCTGGCTCCATCATTTTGTGGTATAACTTAAGGGAAAAATCACAAAAAAACCTTTCTGAGCCTCCAGTGCCTCATTCAATAATACTTAACGCCTGCCTATCTCATAGGGTTGTTAAGAAAGCAGTCTGAAAACTATAAAGTGACATACAAAGGCATATAAAAATGTAATATCAATATATCATCACTGTATTTGCACATTACTAGATCCTTGAAAAACTTGCAAAACTAAACACAAATACTGATTTTACACACCATAGGTGGAAAAAAAATCTCTATACTTGACGTATAGCTCTGAATGGCAAATAGGTTCTCTTTCTGGTATCTCACTCAACTTTGGGATTTATTATAGTTTATGTGGTACTATGGTAATAGATTTACCATTCAGAATTTCCATTAAGGATGTCTCCTAAAAGAGCTGTAAACCTACTCGAGAGCCATGTTTCCCAAAGGACCAGCAGTCCTTGGAGAAGCTCTGCTAAAAAGGATGGGGGCGGGGGGAGTGCAGTTTAAGGTCAAATAAGTGTAGTAAACACAATCTGTCCCCTCATAAGTTCACAATATATAACAGCACGCTAAAAACTCTTAGAAGTCCTACAGAAAGAAAACAAACTCAGCATTCCTCAATTTTAACTGACCATGGAGTCCCCTCCCCCCATGCCCACTTTTGTCTCTTATAACATCTAATAACATCTCTTGGAACTACTGCTATAAGGAAAGCTGCTCAACTCTAAGGGAAAGGGAAGAGACACAGAACAGTGGGCTAAGGAAAAAAAAAAAAAAACCTGTATTCTACTCAGAATTCTGTTACTAACTGACTCTGTGTGGTAGAAAAGCCACTTTAACCTATGGATTTATTTTCTCCCCTAGAAAACGACAGGATCGCCTAATTATGTAAGGCCCATTCTAGCACAGAATTTCTATGGCTAGTAGACAGATCATCTTGATTTACAATTCTCTTGATTATTTTTAAACTATCAAAAAAAAAAATAACTGCTCAGTGGTTTCAGGTAGCACATTTTTTGCAGGTCCTTAATAAATTAATGAAATGAATATATTTGATGGCAAATGTGTAAGGACAAAAACTAATTAAAAAAAAAGTTGCTCTCAGCTGGAATTAACACTTGGAAATATAATGTCAGAGACTATCTCCAATATGAAATGCCTAGTATAATACTCTTGTAAGGGTCTTAGAAGACCCCTACAGGAAACTGCCAGTCAGGACTAGAGTATGGGAAGTTCTGAAGGGGTTTTTCCTACAAACTCTGAGGTTGAGAGCCCTGAATAGCTCACCTAAAATTCTTTTGCTCTAATCTAACCCTTCATGGCCTGAATTTCTGAGTATTTCTTGCCCAGTAGTGACACATCCTGAAGCACTAGATACAACCAGTGTGGGAACTAGGGGTATGAGTAGTGTCACAATGGGTATTTAAGACCAAGGTTAGCCAGAGGGCCTCATCTGCAAGCCTTTTAGCAGCCCTTTAACTGGAATAAACAGCTGCTGTTTCCAAAGGCTCTGAGTTTGTTTAAATACAGCAGGCCTTCAGAACACTTCTTGGGTAATCCTCTTTGTCAAGAGTCAATCTATACCAGTCTCACAAGTCACAGGAAAATTCTACCAACTAACTTACCTCTAATGGAAGAGAGTGGTAGGAATCCTCACAAGTTTAAACATAAATAAGACTTGTATCTCAGGCAGTGTGACAGATCACTTCCAGAAACACAGAATGTGACAGGAATTTTAGAACTGAAGAAGGATTTATAGGACATATAGGTGTTCATGCTAAAAACGCTATACCTTATTCTTGGAAGAGAGAGGAGCACATCTGTATGGAGACTTTTATCTTTTCTCATTCCCCCATTCGGTCTACAACTGAAATAGTGAATGTGAACTTAAAACTAATCTTTATAAAGTTATAAAACTGTAAGACTTGTGATACGCTTTCTGCATCCGTTTTTACTGAAGCTACTTCATCCATGCACTGTCTGTTCCTAGAAAACGTACTCTTTCTGGGACAAATCCTGAGAATCTGGGGGCAAGCCATTTTGAGACCTGAGCTTGAGACTCCTTGCTTTTCATACCACATGAGCTCTGTGCCCTGTGAAAATCCTGTAAAGCCTCTTCACTGTCTGAGAGGATAGGTTTCTCTGGTCAAGGGCTCCTCCCCCAGCTGGTTGGCCTTTGGAGTCCTTCTGCGGTTGCTGAAGCACCAGCACAGTTCCGGTCTCCTCATGAGGACCATGTGTAGGACTGATTTTTTAGGTGCTATTACATCACTGCCCATTTTGGGAGTTCCAAACTATTCTCTTAGGGCTCCAAGTTCTTTTCTAAAGAATCTGGTATTTCTACTAATAATTATGACCGGCAACAGCCATACATTAGCTGGAGTTTAGTTTTTTGCAGTATCACTTTATTCAGCTAAAAACACTTTGGAGGAACATAATTTGTTTATGCACACTAAACTGTATAATACTTGCCTCTTATAAATATGTGCCAATTATAGCTATAAACTTAAGAGTATACAATTAACAAAAACAAACCTGATTTCTTTTTTAACCCTTTTACAGCAAAATTCATAATTTTAGCAAGCACATGATCTGGCTAAGATTTACGGTGAGAGAAGGCCTTCCCTGGAGCTATCCCCTACAGCACCCGTACAGCGGTTGGCATGGAAACCAGAGAGGGACAACTCTCAATGAATGTGTTACTGAACGAATGACTGAACAACTGACTAAAGAAAAAAAGGGAGTCGGTTAGCAGCCAAATGGAACAGTTGGTGTAATATCAGATTATAATTGTAGAAGGACAGGAAAAACAAGAGATCTGCATGCAGTCCACTGTATAAACAGTCAAAACCCTCACAGCAGCCTCTTTCCTAAAGGGAGTTAATTTCTTAATATCAGAATGAATTTAAGCTAATTATCACTGACTATGCTTCTCAGTGAGACAATGGTTTAGACAAAGAAGGATTTCTACTTTTAAATGTTTTCCAAAGGGGAGTCTTTGATATTCAGGAACGCTTTCTCCTCCATATTCCCCCGGGGATGGAGAAAGAGCCCGATGATTGTTTTCTACCGTGGGAAGGACACCAAGCTAAGAGCTGGGTTCTAGTCCCAGCCTGTCATTAACTGCGGGACAAGCACTGGGAAAACTGCATAAGGAACTGGAAGAAAGGCTACAGCAGAGCAGAGCTGGCAGACTGTGAAGTCAGAAAGATTTGAGGTAAAAATCTTACTAAACTTTTCTGAACCTTAGTTTTCCCATCTGTATGAAAGTGTTATAAAATACCATAAAGCTGTATGAAAGCTGCCGGGAAGTGGTAGTGAAAAAATATGCACAAAATGACTTTGTAAAATGCAAAGCACTATGCCGGTTATTGCAATGTCTGGAAGACGTAAAAAGTCCTAATTCAACACGCCTTCATCTAGAGTCTTATGTGCAACGCACTCTGCTAAGTGATGGAAAAATACTACCTAACTGTAACATTCTACTGCTAATAAGTAACTAATTGGCAGAATTCCAAATAAGGAAACAGGGATTCATTTAACAACTCAGAGAACTGTTACTCCTGAGATTTTTCACTTAAAGCATTTGGAAAGAAAAACTGAACCACAACATGAATTCTGTCATATTGGTACCATTAACAGCAGCTTAGCAAGTATTCTGCTTCAAAGTGGTCAACTGAGTTTTAAGAATTTGGCAATAGTGTAATGGCAGATGGGAGGGAGGAGAAAGGGGAGGAAGAGCTTGTTTTTCAGTGTCTCCTGTGGTTGCAACACACACCTAGGTGACCTTGAAATAAGCCACCCCGCCTTACACTTACAGAGGGGAGTAGGTAGAAGGGTAGAAGACTTCCTTTTCCTGCTCAAACAACTACATATTCAAAAGTGAAAAACCCTCTTCATTAAAAAGTGACGGTCATAAAAAAGTTTAAGAACAGATCTCTTAAACCAGGAGAAAATTACACGGCAAATACTTTTAACAGCAGGTAGTTCAGGACTCTTAAAATAACTATAAATACATATTATAATAATATAGATAACCAAAAGTGGGAAATTTCAAGCCATGGTACCAGTGTATAAACTGAAATTTTTCAAGCCATCTTAGCAACAGGTAAGTGAGCAAACCACACACAGTTCTGAGCTCTACAGCTGTGCTCTAAAAGGCAAAGCAACCCACAGCAAGTTCTCTCTTGTCCAGGCATTCTGTATGGAAGGCCAGGAGGGTTCTGCTTCTTTCCTGGGCTCTGTTTGCTAGGCACAGATGAAAGGACAGAAGGCCACAGCTGGGCTGAACTCACTATCAAGACTGAACCTCCTACAGAAATCACTCTGTTGCAAACCATGTCAGTCTACTGAAGATTTCAGATCATCAGAAATATCATGGAAAGTCCTGTAAGGAGAAAAGAGAGAATGATTAGTTCTGCTTTTGGAAAGAGAGGAGGGGGTATGGATAAAGCCAAAGAAATACTTTAAAAAAAGAAAAGTAAAACAGTGTCCAACCAATAATTAATTGCCATAGAACAACATTTTACTGGGTGCCTGGGTGGCTCAGTTGGTTAAGCGACTGCCTTCGGCTCAGGTCATGATCCTGGAGTCCCGGGATCGAGTCCCACATCGGGCTTCCTGCTCAGCAGGGAGTCTGCTTCTCCCTCTGACCCTCTTCCCTCTCATGCTTTCTATCTCTCATTCTCTCTCTCTCTCAAATAAATAAATAAAATCTTTAAAAAAAAAAAAAAGAACAACATTTTACTTTTATAACCTGAGAGCCTTGACAAGGTTATATGGTCACTATGTATCGCTAATACTTTCACCAAGTATTGTTTGTTTCTTTTTTTTTTTAAAGATTTATTTATTTATTTATTTGAGAGAGAGAATGAGATAAAGAGAGAGAACATGAGAGGGGGGTAGGGTCAGAGGGAGAAGCAGACTCCCTGCTGAACAGGGAGCCCGATGCGGGACTCGATCCCGGGACTCCAGGATCATGACCTGAGCCAAAGGCAGTTGCTCAACTAACTGAGCCACTCAGGCACCCCCAAGTATTGTTTCAAAGTCAGCTAGTTGGCGCTCAGTCTTTGTAACAAGAATGTTTTTTTTTTTTTTTTTTTGGCTGGGTCCATTGTCTCCCATCCAAGATAATCTCTCCAGACTCCCTTGAAACCACGTATGACCATGTGACTAAGTAGTACCTGGTCTGGATGGAGTTGTCTGCTGCACATCCGAGGTGCCTACCTTAGCACTGTAATAGCTAGCTCGCCTTCGCTACATCATTTACATGCCTGAGCTAGGAGGATGTGACCCAGTCTGGTCTGTATCTGTGGTGGCCAGGTCAGAGTTTATTGATGAGCTCAAGATCCCACCTTAGCTGAAAAGACCTCATACCAAGGTGGCAGGACAGGATGTAGGGAGACTGGGCATGAATGTTTGTGGAACACTCATATGAGCCCTAGACTGCCTACTTCTGGCTGCTTTTGCCCAAGAAATAAACCTCTAGCTTATTTAAGTCACTGTTATTTTGCGTTCTCTTGATAGTGAACTCTTTAGTTTTGGGGGCTTTTTTTCTATTTATATACAGTCAAATCTATCTTAAATGATAAAGAGACAAAGCACACATATATTACCCTTTCAGACAGAAGTTACATTGCTCCTTTACAGCAATATCACCAACTAGGAACTCAGAAAAAGTTAAGCTTGAAATGTTTGCATTTTTCAAAACAATTCTAAAATCTTCAAGTTATAACTTGTAGCCCCATCACTATACTATATGGTGTCTTCTTAATTTTTTTTGTCAGTCAAATAAAGCCCATTTTATTTTCATACCTATAACCACGTGTTGGCTACTATACACAGATGACTCAGCTTTTTTATTACAAACAGACCTAAAGTGGAATAGAAGGAAAGTACTCCAAAAATTCAGCAAACAACTCAGCTGTAGATACAAAAGGTGACAAAAAGTTGTCATTAAGTACAAATCATCTAAAACATCATAAACAAATAATCTGTACATCAGGTGCAATTGTGCACTCACACCACCTGTCTCACCCCTTTCTGCCTTATTCCTTTGTCTTCTCAATTTTTGCGTCACACTATGAGGGGGGCCAGCTGGGTGGAACAGAGGCAAAGGAAAGACTAACTCTTTAGCATAATGTCAGAAGTACTTCAGAATCAAGAGGGCACAGGCAGAAAGTTACAGAAAAGAGATTACATTCAAGAACACTGCCTTATCTCAAGGCTGCCTCCCTGGCACGGGGCCCTGGCCTCTGGACCTCTGACGCATGCCTCCACCAGCACAGCTCTACATCCAAAGGAATAGCTCTGAAGAATGTATAAGCTTCCCGGCTATGGCTTTGAAAGGGCATGCGTGTGACATGGCCAAACCCACCATATTGAATATATGCCGATAGGAGAAAGAATTGGAATGAATTTTGTTTCCTTAAGTAATTTTACATTCTGAAAGAAATCCCCCAAAACAAAGACTTCTATACTCCCAGGTTTTGTATGTGTTACTATCCACCTGTATATCAAATCAGGGTTTCTCAACAGCAGCACCATCGACATTTTTGTGCATGATAAGATATTTAGCAGTATCCCTGCCTCTAACTGCTGGAGTTGAGACAATCAGAATGTCCCTAGACATTGCCAAGTATCTCCTGAGGGGAGCAAAACTCACAACTCCCACCCAGAACCACTGCCCTAGCTGTCTGTCTATTTATGTATCTATTTTTCACACTCTCACCTAAATCTGTGTTCTTACATTTGTGTACAGGCAAAGTTAGCTACCAGCTGTGGGGAGCCCTGGAAAACCTTTAAAACCAATAACCAAAAATTTACCAATATTAAAAAGCATTTCCCAATACACAATAGGTTTCTAAATTCATTCTTTGACATCTTTTCACATTTCTAAGATATCTGCAAGTTTGAATCTCTATTCAGTTCCTCTAAATTATGATTGAAAATTTCTGCCTCAGGGCAAAGATGCATGAAATGAGATTAAGACTGTGGTTGGCCTGGTGACTGCTTTCTGTTGACAAGTAAGCTTAGCTGTCACCTTGAAATTCATACCTACTATTCAATTCTGCCCCCAGGCCAAGAAAGCCTAGAAAAGGACCCAGAAAAAAGGAAAACAAACTGAAGCTAAGAAAACAGTTACTAACAATTTTCCAACTCAACATTCTGTCTTCTCTAGATGTTTAGAGTGGCAATGGCAGGGTGTATGTGTGAGTGCGTGTGTGCGTGCATGCGTGTGAAGTCTACAGAAGTAACACTTATCTTTTTTTTTTTAAGATTTTCACTTACTTATTTTAGAGAGAGTGACTGTGTGTACAGGGTGTGGTGCAAGGGAGAGGGAGAGAATGATGAAGCAGACTCCCCCCTGAGCTCAGAGCCCCACACGGGGCTCAATCCCAGGACCCCGAGATCATGACCCGAGCTGGGTTGAAATCAAGAGTCAGCTGCTCAACCAACTGAGCAGCCCTGGCACCCCAGAAGTAACAATGATCTTAAATAAATGTCTATCTCCTGGAAAACAAACTCCCTAAACTAGTGATACAGAAATAATTTATTTCTGTCCTCATGGAGAAGCACTGGGCTCACAAATCAGCAGGGTTCATAAATCCTGACCTCTCTAGAATAGGAGGAAACAAAGGGATAATACTGCATTGACAGTAGGTCTAGAAATGGTAAATGTCCTACCTCAGTCATCTAAATACAGTGTTCTTTAAAAATAAATAAGTAAATACAGTATTCTTTTCCAAACTATATGGATTATTATATCCTAAGAACTACAGTGGTAGAATTTCTCATTTAAGAGCAAGAAAAGCAGAACAGACCACATGTGGTTGGAGGAACAGAGACTGCCATTAACATTTTACAGTTCCTTTAATGGCAATGGGGAATGTGCAGTGTGATTTCTCATTTACAATCCCAGCTCCTTGAATTATGAATTTTCCTCCCCAAAAGCTTTCGGTAAGATTCTTAAAAATTCGTTTATGTAAATGTGCAAACTTTTTCTGATTTGACAGCTCAAGAGCTGTTGACTCCTTGCCTCCTAAAGATACAGAATAAACTTTGGACATTTAAAAATAAAAAGCTTTACCTGACTAATTTAATGTAGTTGGCTTGGCATAGCTGAGTGTGTATTTCCAAACCCTCACCTTGCACACAGGTGCACAATCTTGTGATAGAGTACATGTCATCACTATTAGGCACATACATCCCTTACTTTCCGACAAATCTGGAATACAGCACTAAGGCTGGGCTTATTATGTCCCATTCTCTTTTATCAGCCTCAAGGTGATATTGCAAAAATCTTTTTATCTGAACTGTTCCTGGTTTCACTAATCTATTAATTCATCAAATGTTCACTGAGCATTTTTTATGTGCTGGACACCATGCTAGGAATGGTAAAAGAGTAGTAAACAGATGAGACCCAGCTCCTAATTTCAGAAAGCTTACCAACTACTGGGAAAGATGATTAATTAAAACGACACAGTTATAATGTGTATTAAGCTCCAATAGGTAAGTGGAAGATGCTGTGGTGCGAGGGACCACACGGCAGCCACATCTCACCTAGCCCAGAGAGTTCTGGCAATGCTTCTCGGAAGAAGGGTCCTTTGAGGACAGGCTACAGTACCAGCCTTGCCTGGCAACGGTGCAGTGTTCTTTATAAAGAGGGAAAACGTGTGCAAAGATGACAATTGACTTCAGAGAACTAAAACAAGTTCAATGGCTAGAAAATAAAACACAAGGCAGGCAGCAGAGAGAGAGAGAGAGAAGAGTCTGCAGATGTAGACAGAAAGTAGGCATGAAGTCTGATGGGCCAACTTAAACTTCCCACCTTCAGCCCTCTCTCTTCTCCCTCATTAGTCCAAACTGGCTAAACGGGGAGTGCACTCCAGCCGAAATTCTGAAGGTCTGTAGCAGTGGTGAGGTTTTTTGGAGAACACCCTCCTATCTCATTTTGCAAAGACAGAGAAAAAAAAAAACTTCTTGCTCTATAAAGCTGGATGTGTGAAACCCTAGGTTAATTACTAAACAATTTCTTTTGTAACAGAACACTCACTTTTGATTTAACTTTGGGTATTAAATTATAAAAGATATTCAAAGTCTGGTTAAAAGAATGCTTCTTAAAAACAGAAGTGAGCTCCTGATAACTCCTCCTAGTGAAAGAGCAAGCTGAGTTCCTAAAGAACCACATTCCAGTTGTCGCTCTTGGTACTGTCAAGATGTGACAGAGGGCAGGGGAAAACCTTAATGCAGGGAACAACATTCCTGGAGGAGTTGCTGGGCTACTTTGCTACCTGCTCTTTGCAGGTTTTGCTGACCTTTAATATTCAGAGATTGCTGCTCAATTTTGGGGAGGAGTGAAATAAGTACATCAAATCAAGTCTGAATATCCTGTCCAAAAATCAAGAAAGTACTCTAAGACACATGACTACAGGAGAGTCTCTGCCTTTCCCCACACTTCCCAGACAGCCCCAGCGTTGAAGGAGAACAGAGGAAGTGATACACTCGGGTGACTGAATCAAGGCCAAAATAGTTGGGAGCCTTACGCTGTGGTGTGTCCACGACATTCACCCCCATCAAATACTGCAAACAGCATTATCAACAGTGATAATCAGAGAAGGGGGTCCTCCCTCCTTCGTTTTTCCTGTAGACGGTAGCTCACAGAAACAGTCTTGCAGATGTGTACTTGTAGCTACCAGTGCCTGCACCTGCAAAGAGAAATGCAACCATCCCCCCCTGCTATCACACTGCAGCAAGCCTGGTGTGTCTGAGGCCCCAAGAAAAAGCCTGTATGGCAGCAGCTCAGACAGCAAGAGGAAATGGTTCAGGATCAGATCAGGTAGGGTCTCGCAACCATGTCAAGGATTTTGATCTCCCTCCTAAAACCAACGGGAGGCCATTTTTGGTCAGCCAGGGTCACGATGAGATATGCCTGCATTTTGAAGAGATGTCAGCTGCAGTGCAGAGAAGGGAAGAGAGAACTGTCCAAGTGGAGGGCGGGAGACGTTAGAAGACTAAGATGACCACAGCAGTCCAGGTGAGAAATGCAGCAGCTGGGCCCAGCTCTGACCAGGGGCGTGGCCCTGGAGATTCCGAGATGCTGAGGCAAATGCACAGCACTTGGTGAGGGCGGTGAACAAGGAGGTGGGGAGTAGTAAGGATGACCACAAACTGGCCCGCGGAAGTGGAGCGTAACATTCCCTGAGTGTAACAGGACGACGTCTGCTCTTGTGGAAGGAAAGAGGATGGCTCAAGAAGGAAAAGAAAGATCACTGGTTGAAACGCACCGGCTCTCCTGCTTTTTAGCTGTGTGGCTGTGGGCAAGGGAACCTCTCTAAGCCGTGAGTCCCTCATCTATAAAACATGGAAACCTCCAGTTCCTAACCTATATGCAAACACTGGACAGATCAAATAAAATAACACACGTAAAGTTTTATCACAGAACTTCACCCCAATAAACGTCACCAGAGGTTGTGTTTGTTCAGACTTCCCACTGAAGGGTGAGGTACTGAACACACGCTTCCTTCGAGCCCTTTCAAAATCCCATTAAAATGCCAGTGAAAGTATTTTTTTTGAAGGCATAAACTTACTTGAAAAGGAGGGCAGGGAGAGAGAATGTAAGAGGTAAGAGCCATAAACTTCTAGAAGGTGGAAGGCAGATGGGACAACTGCTCTGACCCAGCATACCCTAAAAAGCTCATCCTAGGCCAGTAGTGGAAAACGCCAGGAAACAATTTGATTTCTTCAGTAAAATCCCCACGAGGGCTCAGGAACTGGTGACACTGGTAACAGCAAGTAAACTCTGGAACTGGGGTGAAGGTGGTACTAACTGCTGAAGGACTGCTTTAAAATCTACTTAAAAAGCAGTACGCCTCCACTGCTCAATAACCTCGCCCACCTCCACCTGGCCAAGCAACTGCCCCTGTCATCGCAGAAAGTTAAGAGTTTTCTCCCCCAGGAGAGAAGGTAAAACAAAAAGTCTCTGGAGCAGGGGACAAGAGGCAGAGATGAGGGTGGGGGTAACACTGACAATGGGAGACTGCATGAATACTTACATCTTGAACACCGTCTGTCCCTTTCCCTCTCTTGGCTCCCAGAATGCCGGCCCCTGGGCCACCAACCTCTAGGCCAGAGATTATTAAGATCTTTCTCAGAGGGGTTTACCAGTCCAAATGGGGAATCAAAAAGGATGCAACCAAGGATTGCACAAGACAATGGCTCTGCCAGATTCTATCATGGTAACACATACAATAACCCACCCACAGCTCCTGAGTGAATGTCTACTCTTAATAGGAACCAACAGCCAAATATATATGATAAATGATACTGTGATTATGTTGTGTTAATATGGCAAAGATGAAGGGATTTTGCAGATGTAATTAAGGCCCCTAATCAGTTGACTTTAAATTAATCAAAAGGGAGCATACTGGGTAGACCGAGCCTAGTCAGGCAAGCCCTTTAAAGTCAGAAAACTGCTCTTCTGCTGGCCTTGAAGAACCAACAGCCACGGTATGAAACTGCCTACGGAGAGGGGCCACCTCCAGCTGTCAGCCTCAGTTCCACTACTGCAGGAAAATGAATCCTGCCGACACAAGGCAAGCTTAGAATCCAAGCCGCAGAGGAAACCCCAGCTCCAGCTGACACCATGACTGCAGCCTTGTCAGAACCAAAGCCAGAAGATCCAGCTACACGGTGCCTGGACTCCCGGCCCACGGAAACTTGGACAGAATAAATGCATGTTGTTTGAAAGCCGCTAAGTCAGGGCTAATTTGTTATGCATCACAGAAAACTAATAACTTCCTGAATGCTAAAAAGGTAGATTTTATTTTTTTTAAAGGTAGATTTTATTTATGTAAATAACACCTTGATAAACCAGACTGAAAAAAAATGTGGTAAAAATGGAAATCTCTGTGGAAGGTTTGGAAAATAAAGTTGAAAAATTCACCCAGAAAACGGAGGCAAAAAATCAGAAATGGAAAAACTGCAGAGATAAGAAAATAAGATGACCAGTGTATGAGACTCAACATCAAACTAAGTTTCTGAAAGGTGAGAAGGAAATCATAAAAATGAAATAATTCAAGAAAAACTTAGAACTGCAGAACATAAGTTTCCAGTTTTAAAGGTCTTATCAAGTATCAATTAGAATAACAACAAAAAAAAAGTAAAACAAAGAAGATTCTATAGGTTTTCAAACAGTTAAATTATGAAGACTCAGGAATCAGAACAGCTTCAGACTTTTAACAAGCATGGAAACAAGAAGAGAATGAAGAAATAAAGAAAGTCTAAAGGTAAAAATTTTCAAACATAAAATTCTCTACCCAGGGGCGCCTGGGTGGCTCAGTCAGTAAGCATCTGCCTTTGGTTCAGGTCTTGATCCCGGGGTCCTAGGATCAAGCTCCTTGTCAGGCTCCTTGCTCAGGGGGAGTCTGCTTCTCCCTCCTCTGCCCCTTCTCCTGCTCATGCGCACGCTCTCTCTCTCTCTCGCTCAAATAAATAAGATCTCAGAAAAAAAATTCTGTACCCAGGCAAGCTATTGAGTTTTTTTTAAAGATTTTATTTACTTATTTATTTGAGAGAGCGAGAATGAGAGAGAGAGAGAGCACCTGATGGGGGGAGGGTCTGAGGGAGAAGCAGACTCCCCGCTGAGCAGTGAGCCCGATGCGGGACTCGATCCCAAGACTCCATCATGACCTGAGCCGAAGGCAGTCACTTAACCAACTGAGCCACCCAGGTGCCCAAGCAAGCTATTGATTAAGTATGACTTTAGGAAAAGCCTCTTCAGACATGCATCATCCTCCCAAAATTCATTCCCCATGCATTCTTTCCCAAAAATCTATAAGAGATTGTGCTCCAACAAAAAGGGAATAAATCAAGAAAGAAAATGATATGGGGAATGATATAGGAAGTGAGAATTCCAACACAGGGGAGAGCTGAAGGAATGACAGCTGAACAGCGGGCAAAAGGGCAGCCAGCAACCACTGGAGCAGATCAGAAGACTCTAGCAGAGACTTCATCAGGAAGATATGCTCAGTTGATACAACTGAGCATACTGAGCAAGAGGAGATGTGAACACCTGGTGCATAGCTTGAGGCTAATTATAAGTACTCACATACAACAAAAAACAGTATCTTTATAACTCAAAGGAAAGTAAAAAGCCGTATAAAGTAAGGAAATACAGACACGATATACAAGAAGGCTCAAATAGGAATATAATTTAGAAAGTCATAATAATGTAAGTGCCAAAAACTGATCTAACCGCTATCACAGTTCAATAATGGGAGGTGGGTAGGAAAGAGCTCATTTCTCACCTTCCAACTGGGAAGTAAATAGATAATGCCTTTTCATGAAAAAAAAATCAAGAAATAAACATGCTATTTCAAGAAATGGAGGTAAAAGTAAAATTAGAGTCAAAAAGTGGTTCCTCTCAGGGGCACCTGGGTGGTTCAGTTGGTTAAGCAGCTGCCTTTGGCTCAGGTCATGATCCCAGGGTCCTGGGATCAAGCCCCACGTCACGCTCCATGCTTAGTGGGGAGTCTGCTTCTCCCTCTGCTCCTCACCCCCCATCCCATGCTCAATCTCTTTCTCAACAAAAAAAAGAGAGAAAGAAAGTGGCTCCCCAGAGCAGAAAAGGAGAGACAAGGGGAAAGCAAAGGATAGTTTTCACAATAAGCTTTGTAGAAATTTTTGCCCTTTTCAAACACATGCATACATAAGTTCTAAGGGAAAAAAAAAGATGAAGACCGTAAAAGCCCTCACATTAAATTTTTTAACTCCCCTGCCACCTAATTCATAATATTTTACCTTCAGAGAATGTTAGTTCCCCCTTCAGAGAAGGGGGAAAGGGTCATTTGCCTCTGGAAGAATTCATGTTAGTTAAAAACCAATTCCTGATTTACTAACCTGGAATCATTAAAAGTTTTTTTCTAAAATAACAGCAAAATATTGATCAACCAATTTTCTTTTGGTTTCTTGTATGGATCCCCAAAGAGTAGGGTATCCAGTTATCAAGTGCTCTTTATTGCTTTCAAGTAACTGTTCATTGGTTTCTCAGATACCCACATACCTGCCTTTAAGAGGTAAAGGCAGAAATCATAGGGTCACCACCTTCAAAATGGTGAAGCTTTTGTTAAAGCTACCTAAGTGCCTCTCCTTTTATTATTTTTAAGGAAACGGATTTTTCCCTGCCATCAAGTTAAGTGCCTTGCATTAGCTAAAATGGCCCTCTAACCAAGTGGGTCTAACTCAGAAACTGTATTCGACTTGTTCTGAGTTAAAGGACCATGTCTTTCTTCACAAAGTACAACATTTACACAAAACAAGCAGAAACATGTTTCTAAAGAATTTTAAAGAAAAACATAAAATAGTTTCAGTAAATACATTTTCAGAATCAATTCGTTAATGACTCCTTGATTACACTAGAAGACCCAATGGCAGGAAAAATTATTTTCCAGTGGAGAATAATAAGGACAATGTAGTATAGTCTCTGAAAAGTTAAAATTCTTCATTCTGAGACTTCTTACTTTTTCATTCTTAACAGTCCATCTTACCTTTCTGTTGTTAACATGTGATTTCTGGTACAATCATGAAGAAAAACTGTTTAACAAGTAGTATCCTCCGAAGTTAAACCTGATGTATACCCAGCCATTCCACTTCTTGGTACATACTCAAACTAAGTACTCCTGTCCACCAGAAGACATGTAGTACAAGAAACTGGCCTGTAGGGGACGCCTGGGTGGCTCAGTCGGTTAAGCGTCTGCCTCTGGCTTAGGTCATGATCCCAGGGGCCGGGGATGGAGTACCGCTTTGGGCTCCCTGCTCAGCAAGGAGCCTGCTTCTCCCTCTCCCTCTGCCCCTCCCCCTGCTTGTGCTCTCTCTCTTAAATAAAATCTTAAAAAAAAAAACAAAAACTGGCAGGTACACAAATGTCCATCAACACTGCAATGAATAAACTGTGGTAGCCTCATGCACTGGCATACTAGGCAGCATGAGAAAAGGATGACTGGTCCATGCAACAGTGTGGCTGGAGGCCACAGACACAATGCTGAGCAGAAGAGCCTGACTCAGGAGTACCTGCTATATAGGATTCCTGTTAAGTGAAGTTCAAAAACAGGCAAAGCCAATCTAAGGTGACAGTGGTCAGATTATTAGCAGAAAAGGGGTCTGACTGAGAAGGTGTCTGGGGAAGCCTTCTAGAGTAATGGAAATACTCTATACCTTACTACAGGAGATGCTTACATAGGTATATGTATTGAAAAAATCCATCTGTTGTATATTTAAGATGTGCATCTCAGCCCATAAAAGATAAACCTCAATAAAAAGCTTTGTAAAATTTTGACACCATCAAGGAAAACTTTTTAATTATAATTCATATTACATTATTATTTATTTTATGAACTGTTGGTGATAGCAGATGACAGCAATTATGAATTGTCTGTCTGTACTTGCAAAATAAGTTATAACTCCATACTGGCATACTCAAAATTTTTTTCCCAACTTTTTACTTTGAAAAAGTATAAAGCTACAGAAAAACTGAAAGACTAGTGCAATTAACCATATGTCATTCATCTAGACTCAACAATTATTAGTATGTTGCTATTAGTCACTTCCCCCTCTATTAGTTTTGGCTAACCTCTTTGAAAATAAGTTGCAGACATCTTGACATCTTACCCCTAAAGGATATTCTGCTATACAACCAAGGTATCATTACCATGCCTAGGAAATTTAACACTGATATAAAAACACTATCTAATACATAGCCCATATTCAGATTTCTCCAACTGTTCCATAAATGTTCTTTGTCGGTTCCCCCCACCCCTGATCCTGGACCATCCGCTGATTCCCGCACTGCATTTGACTGTCCTATACCCTGACCCCCCCTTGAATCTGGTACACCATGTCCCCAAGTGTTTTTTAAATCTTTTTTTTGGTCTTTCATGACATGAACAATTATGTCCCAATTTAGTTTTTAAAATTTCCTGGTATCTGAAACCCAAACATCTACAAACAAATGGTTTCTACAGAGTCTTCTACAATCTTTAGCAGAGCGTGTGCACTGAAATTTACCTGTATCCTGACAGACCATTCATGTAAAAAAATAAATCATGGGATAGTTCAATTTCACACACAGAGTTCATGGTCATTCTGCTTTAACTCACCGCTGAGTCTGAGCAGGCCACGGGGTCTGGTTTGGCGTGGGCACTGAATTCGTGGGACTCACTAGCATGGCACTATAGATATTAGAAGCGACCACGAGTATGCAGAGAAGTATGGGCCCAATGATTGCTCCTTCCAGGCCTAAGTAGTACGCCCCGCCAGCCACTGCCAAGCCTGTCAAGTAAGGATGCCCACCTCTGGAAGAAAGAACATACAGATTAGCTCATGGCTTTTAACAAACATAAACCCTGGAGTAAATCTGAAACACATCTCTAACACTATGTTCATTCCTAACACACCAGGCCTTTGATTGCATGACCAGCTTTCTTTAGATCACCTCAGTGCAGATAACAACGTTGGTTGTAATAACACTGAGATGCAAGCATTTTTTACCTATGGAACACATACAACATCTGCCTTTTTATAAAGTCCATCAATGGAGGGAGTGAAGTCAGACTATTAACAGATATCCTACACCCGTTACATTGATGCCTGACCTTGGTTAGTGTTGGCTGACTGGTTACAAAAGTCACATGTTAAGTTTACTTCCAACAAGAATAGTTAAATGGGCACAATTTAGGATATAATTCAAATAATTATGCTTTTTATAAAGCAATACAATAGCATCCATGTTATTCATAGGTTAGACTTGCGGCAACACCACACGGGTAATGATAAAGGGCCTCATGAGGAAACTATCCGTCACAAAGCCCAAGATTTCTATCTCACAAGAGAATCGTAATCGCCCTCCAGCTTATCACAGGATCACTTACATAACCCGAATCCCCTAAGAGGTTAGAGCAGCACCGCACAGTGATAACAATAACAAACAGCCACTAACATAAGAGGGCCTGGGCAAGAAGGTATGTTCTATTTCTAGTTTGCAAACACAGGTGACTGGAACAATTTAGTGTGGGGCAGATAACTCTGGAATAATGTTCTGTACTATGTTACAGTTCAATAAGTAAGTAAGGTGAGGTAGTCTTTAGGAAACTAATACATTATATTCATAATCTATCTTCCTCACTCCAAAAAAATATCTTAAGAGAGCTCTCTGCTTATCAGACATTAATTTGATGAGATTTGATTTCACATGGAAAACCTGACGTAGAACTGAATGTTTTTTTCCAAAAGCAAAGAAGTTCTAAAAACAACCACTCATTACTGTACTTAAAATGTTTTATGTACATCTAGTAATATTTCTTTCCTAGCTTAAGTATCACTAAAACAGAAATTATTCACAATTTTGTGTTAACACAGAGTCTCATATATTGTAAATACTCAGACAACAAAATAGCATACCTTGCAAACAGTATTAATTATATTACATTAAAATCTGATTGTATCAGTGGGATCACAAAAGACCACTTCACTGAAAAATCCTACCACCTGTCCCTTTTCCCATCCCCAAAAGGGAAAACAAAACAAAACCTTCCTTTAACAAGGCCACATAAATCCCTGGATGTGATTCACCAGCAACTTGAGCAGTTCTGTGGATACTTACCCTGATATATCCGAATAGATGGCAGTATCTACAAAGTATGTTGGCAAGAGATGAAAAACCAACAATAAGATGGCTTTGCACCCTAAGCCTTGTGTAAGCCACAGGTCTAGAACTGCAGGTACTGCTGCCCAGTATGTCCCCAGAAATGGTACCGCTCCCAGGATTGCTGCTAAAGCTAAGATTAAAAGAAAAGCAACTTAACATCACCATTAAAACAATAACAGCAGAACCTAAGCACTAGCTCCTCCTACTTAAACAATTACACCAAAACAAGTTAAACACAAACTCAGTGCATGATAATGCCCCGTTTAACTGAATTTGCTAGTTAAATGAAGGTCTGATATATATCTCAAAAGCTGATGCTGAAAATCTTTCTAAAGTATGTGTCTACTTCATGCATCTCTTTTTTTTCCATGAATCTCTTCTTAAGCAACAAAATTCTAGTGTCCCATAGTTGTTATTTTGAATCAATGGTTAAATAATGTACAGTCCTGTAATGCAACAGTAAAGCATTGGTCAAATTTATACTGAGTCTAAAGCCAAATTAGAAGTTAGTTTCTAAACCTCAGAGATGAATGTAAACCCTTCACCTTGTTTCTTTCTAATAAAAATGAAATGTAGTTTAAACGAAAACAAAACCAAAAGTCCTACTCGCCGAAGGCCCTCACTTCAAGCTCATCCCCTTCCAGAGCAGCATGTTCGCTCTCTCCTCTGGCTCCCCTCCAGACTAAGAGTCAAGCAGACGTGGATCTAGTTCTGGTCCTGCCAGGTATGTGACCTTGGAAAATGTCTGGTTTCTCATCTCTACGACAGCAACCCCACCGACCCTGCCTGCCTCACAAGGTCGTTATGAAACAACGACCACCATGTGCTCTCAGGCTGCTTGCACATCAGAGGGTGGCTTAGTGGACAGCGAAGTAGGAAAGAACATGATGAACTTGGGAATGTAAGGAAGAAAGGGAGTGTGGACCAAAAGGGGAAAAATGGTGGTAGAGGGTAAATGTGGAAGGCGGATATATTTGGGAAGACAAGCAACCACAGAAATAAAGGAAGGAAAAGTGGAAAGAGAGGAGCAGAGATAATGTAGAGGAAAAGTAAAGGGTGGTTTTGAACCTTTCTGGTGCTTATGGAATGAGTGTATGGAATTGATCCTAAGGGGTATGGAGACAGCTCATTCATCTTGCCCCTGGGACGGTATCCTTCGTGGGACAAAGCTATTTGACCAACTCATTGCTCCCTACCAATCAGTTCAATTAAAACATTTACTGAGTGCCAAGTATGTATATACTAGGTGTTGTGCTAAGTGCTAGGACATTCACTCATTTAACAAATACTAATGCACTGCTTTCTATGTGCTGGGTTATCGTTCGAGCTACTGGAAATACTGCATAAATACACATTACAAATCACACTTCTGCTCCTATTCTGAACTAGATTAGATCTCTAAAATTTAGTATTTTAAGCTTGAGGAAGATGACATTTCCCAATGTACAGAAAACGGCTTAATTTTCTTTAAACAGAGGACAGGGGAAGTTATGATACTATTGTTACCTGATGGGATGAAGACAATATTGATGCCAAATATGGTATGAGTCAGCCATGTGTACAACCCATAGAAGCCAGCCATTTTGAGGGAAGCATCAAACACTCCTCTAGAATGCCCAAAGATAAAAGGGAAGGTAAATAAACACAACAGCATCACATTGTGATTCAGAAAAATCAGTATTTCCAGGTCTCTGGCTTCATGTTTACTAAATTTCTCTGATGAAAAAAATAACTGAAATGTAACACCTTAAAATAGCCTATTCACTGAAATAACTCATCAACTTTTCACTTCTGAAGCATATCCTTCACCACCAAAATAAATGGAAAAAAAATTAAGCATGACTATCTTATTTCTGAGGATGCAGTTAGATTTTAAGAAATACAGGCTGTGGCCAGCTCTCCTCTTTGGGAAGAACAAGTGCAGGATAATATAACTTGTACTTCATGGGTCTTATTTACAAAATTTTCCCATGTTCCTTCAACTCTGCAACCAAGCCTACAAAGACACTTCTACAAATGCTGTCAAAAAATGCAGGTCATTTGGAGAGAATTTATGAAAAAAAAAATCTTATTACCTCCCAAGTAAAATCAGAGAGGAAAATACAAAACGGATAAAAACAGACCCACATAATTGGTGATTAGTAGGAATGAAGTACATGAAAATCTGCAATGTCAGGTGCTTCAGCTTTGGTTTTCAGTTGGAAGATTAAGGCACTATTGTGTCAGGAGGAGAAATTAGGAACCGCTCAAAGAGAGCACAAAGGCAGCAAACCTTAAGTTATCCCAGAGGTATTACAAAATTACAAAACCCAGGATTCTGTGGGGCACAGGGGAAGCATGGGCTAATACTCATGAGGGAAGGAAAAGCTGTCTGTCATTAAAAAATCAGAGGCTATAGCAGCAAAGGGGACACTGGACACACAAAAGGAAACACCGAGCTTTTCCAAAGCATCCCAAGAGATAGACTGTAAGAGGAAAGTCAAGCTCCAGAACCTAGAGATTTGGTCATTTACTAGGGTTCTGACACATGGACTTGGTGACACAGGGCTCCCTAAATTGTCAAACCTCCTTTGTCATGCTGACCAGCAGCTTTCACTCGAGAATGTAGAGCTGCCATGTGACCTCTGACAATAAAGATACAGATTAAAGTGGTATCAAAAAGGCTGAAAGGAAGGGAGAGAGCCCAGAGGAAACAGAAAATACCCAAACAGTAAATAGAGGAGATGGGGGGAAAAGGGAAAATAGCCGAGCTTCAGGTTTTCAACCTGAGGGGAAAAGAACAGCAGTGTCTCAAGGGCATGGAAAAGCCCCAAATGAGAGAGGACATGGAAGAGAGGGGAATATATTTAGTTTGGGCAATGGTAAGAAATAAGGATGGTGAGCCCTGGAGGTAGCTGGAAGTAAAAGACAAAGTTGATGGAGAACTTGGGACAAGAGCTTTGAGATGTGCCAGAAGAGACTAATCACAGGAAAGGATAAGATATCCCAGGGACAAACCCAGAGAAAATGGGGCAATGGGCTGTGTTCCCATAAGGGACCTAAGGACAGAGATACACCAGCCAAAGAGATAATGAAATCACCCCTGCAGTTGGGAGACAATCACTAGAGTGTACTATTCCCAGAGACCAAAGGAGAGAGCAGCTTTTGAGAAAGAAGGGATGATATTAAGGTCAAATACCCCAGGGAGATTAGTAAGAATAACGTCTTAAAAAAAAAAAAAAAGTAGAGGGGCACCGGGGTGGCTCAGTCAGTTAAGCGTCGGCCTTCAGCTCAGGTCATGATCCCAGGGTCCTGGGATCGAGTCCCGCATCGGGCTCCCTGCTCGTGGGGAGCCTGCTTCTCCCTCTCCTCCCCGTTTGTGCTCTCTCTAGCTGTCTCTCCTCTCTCTAAGTAAATAAATAAAATCCTTAAAAAAATAAAGAATAAAATAGATTTTTTAAAAAAGGTACAGAATTTGACAGGAACTGGGAAGATCAATGAGAAAAGGTATATTTTCACCAACCTTATGTTATTCAAAATGTTTTACCAACCTGTTATTCAAAAATTTTTACACCAAAATGAAGTTGATATCAAAGGTACAACGAAATATCTCAACTGAATCATCCCTCTGGGTGGCAAGTAGGCAAAACTCAATCCAAAAAGGACTACTTGTAGGAAACAGCACACAGTCTTCCTTCCTCTACCTCTGGGAATATTGACTGTTGATAACATTCTCATTAAGACAACTTTCAAGTAACTTTGTGGACCCTAAACATATTAGATACTGTTTACAGTTACTAAACATGTTCATGTAACCCAATGAGGGATGAAAAGGCAATGCATTCCCCTCGATCTTATTGTTTAGGATCTGGTACACAGGCTTTATAGAACAGAAAGACAAATCCCCTAACAATTTACTAGGAGACAGAATTTTTTTTTAACTCCATCAAATTCCTAGCCATTTTTTCCTTTTTATCGGCTTTACTGAACTAGAATTTATAAACAATAAAACTCATCTTTACGTGTATTAATTCAGTAAGTTTTGGCAAATGTATACAGGTGCAGAACCACCATTACAGCCAAGATGTAGAACATTTCTATCACCCTAAAATGTTATGCCCCGGGATAGTCTATCCCCCCCTGAACCCTGATCTCTGACACCAATTAGGTATGCTCTATGTCACTATGGTCACTATGGTTTTGCCTTTTCCAGAATTTCATATGAACAGAATCATACACTATGTAGCTTTTTAAAAAACTGTGGTAATATATACATACCAAGAAATTTGCCATTTAACCATTTTTAACTGTACAGTTCAGTAGTGTCAAAGACATTCACATCTTCATTATATAGCTTTTGTGTTTGGTTTCTTCAAACTACTACCGTATTTTCAGATTCACTCCCATTATCATCAGCAGTCTGTTGCTCTTTAATTGCTGAGTAGTATTCCATTATTTGGATATGCCACAATTTGTTTATCCAATCACCAGCTGATGGCCATTTGGGCTGTTTCCGGTTTGGAGCTATTGTGAATAATGTTGCTCTGAACATTCGAGCACTAGTCTTTGCATGGACATTTGCTTTCACTGCTTCTCAGTATGTACCTAGAAATGGAGATGCTGGGTCATGTGGTATGTTTTAATTCTGTAAGAAACACTAGCAATTCCCTTGATTTCTCAATTCAAAGAAAACGTACAGTCCATGGACGATCAGCCAGAAGTCCCTGCCTGCTATATTACACCACATCTCTTCAAGGTGTGAGGCTAAATTTCATACTTACGGTATTGTGAGGGTGAATACTGGCAGAAAGAGCAATTCAACCTCATGAAAAGCTAAATGGCAATGCATCCAAATCCCCTCCTAACTGACCCAGTGCATGCTGGGTGCCCAATAAACAGGAGCTATTACCAGAGCTACTGTAGTTCTATTTCTTGAGAACAGTATACTTCATTAATGCTCAGAGGATTCTGATGATGAAAACTCTAGAAAGTTGTAGTACAACAGTTTAGTGTATCTGAATTGAGAAGGTAAGTTCAAGAGACACTAACGTTTGCTAAGTACCCGTGTGGTAGGCTGAATACAGCCCCATAAAAATATCTGCATCCTAATGCCCAGGCCCTGTGAATATGTTACCTTACGTGGCAAATGGGACTTTGCGGATGGGATTAAGCTAAGCATTCTGAGATTAGGGAGATTATCCTGGATTACTGGGTAGGCCCAATGTAATCACAGAAGTCCTTATAAGAAGGTGGCTGTGATGCACAAATTGTGAATATACTAAAACCACTGAACTGTATGCTTAAAAAAGGTTAAAATGGTGAATTTCATGTATATGAATTTTACCTCAATAAAAACAATTTATAAAAGAGGAAAGCAGGAGAGTCTGAGTTAGAGAAGATATGAGGACAAAAGCAGAGGTCAGAGAGAAAGAGACATTTGAAAATGCTACACTGCTGGCTTTGAACATGGAGAGAGGACTATGAGCCAAGGAATACAGGCAGCCTCCAGAAGCTGGAAAGGGCAAGGAAACAGACTGTCCCCTAAACCTTCCAGAAAGAACACAGCCCTGCTGACACCCTAATTTTAGGACTTCTGACCTCCAGAAATGTCAGATAAAAAAAAAAAAATCTATGTGATTTAAGCCAATAAGCTTATGGTCATGTCATAGCCATAATCAGAAACTAATACAACCCACTACGTGCCAAGCACTGTTAACATGCTTTGCCTGTGTGGTTCCACTGACTCCTTGTTGGGTCCCCTCATTCCTCCAAAACACAGAGTCCCGGTCAAAAATCAGATAAATCTGTTAAACTGAAGGTGCATATGCACGTCTCTTTAAAAAAAAAAAAAAGAAGAAGAAGAAAAAGGAAGAAGAAGAAGAAAGCTCAAACTGAGGGCAGAGGCCGGGGAGGGTGGTGCTGAGCTATTTACAGTTAAAAGGCAAGAAAACTCTTTCTGGACACTGTTGAATCTGCGTACTAGATCGATCTGATGCATTAACTCCCAGTCAAGACACCCAACTCACTAAAGGTCAAAATGTTGGATAAAGATGTATTTTTGGTATCCAGATTCCTATCAAATATTACTAAGATATTCACCTGCAGACCAAACACGTACTTAATGGTCCTCAAAGCCAAGACACCACCTACAGAAGCCTGAGCAGCCGCATGACACCTGCATCTGGTTCTGGCCAGGGCCATTTTTCATAGTGGCTATTCTAGCTGCCCACTTCCAAAGGGGACTGAGGCAGAGTATACCCCTCCTGGGACAAAATGGGGTCCTATTCACCCTATTAGAGTGAAATGTTCTGGAAAATAGAGGTAGAACATGAGGATGGGAAAGAGGAGCAATGAGAGATGTGACAAGGCACACACAGTACCCACAGTGTGTGCATCCATGCCTTGCTGGCACAACTCTATGGAGAGTTCTATGAACCACTGCGGCACCAAATGAGTGAGTCAGGTGCCTGGATTGGGAGTCAGTACACCAGATTGATCTAGTACAGATCCAACAATTTTGTTATTGCCTTTTTACTTGGAAGAACTCAGGCCCTTATTTTGAGCCTTTTTTTTCCCTTCATTTTTTAAAAAACTGAACTACACTCCCAGTTTAAAAGATTCTCTTGATATCTGACCAGAGGTCTCTTTTCTGGATGAATGAGGGGACCCAAGAGGAAATCGATGAAATAATATATGCAAAGCGTGTAACTCAGTGCTTGGCGCACAGCGGGTACTCAGCAAATGTCAGGTAGAGGATGAATAAAAGAAGGGACAGAACTGGAGGTCATGAGCCCAGAAGTTACGAGACTCCGAGAGGTAATGAATGAAACGAAAGGAGTGGCGGTGAGGAAGCCAACAGTCAAGAATGAGGGAATACATGAGAAATGTTAATGAAGGCGAACAGGATGTGGATTGGGCAGCAAGAATACAGAAATTCACAAGACCTGAAAGACCTGAAAGAGCTCTGGTCTGTCACCAACTGCTCTGGAATCCCAGTTCTGTCACTGATTAGCGGCATGATCTTCAAAACTGTAAAACCTCTCTGAGCTTCGCTTTCCTTCATTGTAAAACAGAGATAACAGAGACAAGCATTCACTTCCTAATGTTATTATGAAGATTAATAATGCAACTAAAGTGATAAGCTTAGTGACTGGTGCACAGTTAGCACGCAATTAAGTTGGTGCTATTAGAGAATTGTGTCATTACTACCAATTAGCATTTTAGTAAGGCTAAAGATAATGCACATAGTAACTTTCTTTTTTCTCCTTGCAGTTTTTGAAAGTATACCAATTTTTGCTGTGTCCTAAAGAGATACGGGGTATGGCAAAGCTGGGAATAGAAGCAGCATACCACAAAGTCTTAGATTAATGATTTTAAATTGTAAGGTACTGATGAAGCTACATAAGCAAAAACCCAAAATACAGTGTATATAATCACTCATCTCTCAGGTTCTTTGGAACCTAAAATTCAGAGACTGCTAGGAATTGTTCATTCTCATAATCAAATCAAATACAACTTTATCTGGCACATAATTAATGGCATGCACAATACAGTTTGAATGGGTTACCAGAAATCACTAGTTTAATCAATGCAAAGAGTATTCCTTATAATCATCATTCACTCATCGATATCAACCCATTAATTAACACTTTTGGATACTCAAATTCAGTGAGCATTGTCCTATCTTGTCATCAAAGAAAGACACTATGATAAACTTCATCAAAATAAAATTAAAAAAAAATCTGCAAAAATCACAAAAGCTCTGACTTGCGGCATTTTCTAAGAGTGGTTACATATGACTTGTGCTGCATGAACGCATGGTGCCATTGGAAGTTACCCTTCCCTTTATAACTGTTCACAACCATATGATCAAGCATCTACTATAGAAATTCATGGAAAGCCTGCATCAAGCTCACCAGGTTAATATGCATGTAACATTTAGTTTTCCTCTACTGTCTACTTCAGTCCTCTCTCTTGAATAGGGTGTTTGCCTGTGCCCAGTCTTCTGGGACCTCTTTTTTCAGTGATTCTTCAAAGATCATTGACATTGTTCTCCAACTACATCTCCAGGCTTTCCTAACACTCAGCAGTTTAAGAGAATCAAATTCAGAAGACGCTGGATGCCCTTTCCCTCTTTTGGTAGCTCAGTCAAGCTGATGCAACAAGTCTGATTTAGCTCAAGGGATGAGACTGATACCAGCCACAGAGCTGGAAGCTCCCCCTTTCTAAGAAGGCCACAGCCTCATTCAGAAACCTTCCACTGTTAGATAGTCCTATAGATGTCCCCTTGCCCCATGCTATATGCAGACCCATAAAGGGCAGGGTTTCTCAACTAGAAGGTGGGCTCCAGCGCATCCAATTCAGTCAGGCCCCACCTAAGCACACCTCTCTGTGAATAAAAATTCCAAGTTCATTCACAAGCAGTTATTGTCTAAGTTTTCCCCTAATAAAAACTATTGTGGATTTATACTATATGGCACTAAAGGTGTGTGTCCATGCGTCGTTTACACAACTACATGGTTGATCCTTAAACAACACGGGTTTGAACTATGTGGATCCACTTATATGGGGATATTTTTCAATCTGGTATATATCTTCTCTTCCTTATGATTTCTTAGTAACATTTTCTTTTCTCTGGGTTACTATACTGTAAGAATACAGTATAAAACAAGTATGTGTTAACTGACTGTTTATGTTATCGGTAAGGCTTCTGATCAACAGGAAGTTATAGTAGTTAAGTTTCTGGGGAGTCAAAAGTCATACACAAATTTTTGGCAGTGCAGGGAGTTGATATCCCCTAACCCCCACATTGTTCAGGTGTGAACTATATATCTAACTCCTCTGCACCAGGGACTTGAACTAGTTTCAGATGCCTGGTTAAGGGCACCTGGGTGGCTCAGTCGGTTGAGTGTCTTGTCTCTTTGATTTTGGCTCAGGTCATGATCTTGGGGTCGTGGGCTTGAGCCCTGCATAGGGCTTCCCACTCAGCATGGAATCTGCTTGTCCCTCTCCCTCTGCTCCTCCCCTGGTTCACGTTTTCTCTTCTCTCAAATAAATAAATCTTAAAAAAAAAAAAATGCCTGGGGACACCTAGGTGGCTCAGTCAGTGAAGTGTCTGTCTTCGGCTCAGGTCACAATCCCTGGGTCTTGGGATCTAGCCCAATGTAGGGCTCCCTGCTCAGCGGGGAATCTGCTTCTCCCTCTGCCCCTCCCCCTACTCATGCTCTCTCTAATAAATAAATTTTTTTTTTTAAATCTTAAAAAAAAAAAAGCCTGGTCAGATTAGGATTTAATTCTTAACCAGCTCGCTCCTCACCCTTTACAAACTAAACTCTAAGATGAAACTTAACTCTTCTACAAGCTAGCTAATACTTCCCTTCAGCTCTCAGCCCTCTCTCATTTCTGACCAAAAGGGTGTTCTTGTGGGGAGAGATGGCGAGGAAGCTTAAAAAAAAAAAAAAAGAAGAAGAAGAAGAAAGGGGTGTTGTTACTTTTCTAAACAAGTGAGAGAAAACTGGCCAGACAACGCAGGATTTGATCAGATGACCAGGATTAATGGAATGAGACTGAAGCAAGGAAGGGGCCAGAGAGAATGATAAGCCACAGTCAAGAAGCTCTATGCCCTCAGAGGACACCAGGCTCTAGACCATAGACAAGTAGAGTACGTGTCTAAGGAAGAAGAAAGAAAAGAGTCCAAAATCAAATTCTGCCTACTCCCAACACTTCCTTACACTGGTTCTGCCCTCTTTTCTTTCTAAAGGTCAAATAGGAAGACTTACCAGATTACCGTTTCCTCAGGAAAGAGCCACGAGCATGACCTTACCAGTGTTCTACCCTCACTACAATATACTGCTCCTCCAGGGAAGGCTAAGTAGCAGACAGGGCAGGCCAGCTTCCAGAAACACAGCAGATAAAATTACCAATCGGGGAAAAGTATCCCCCAGCTCTCTTCATTACCACCTAACCTCTCTTGAAAAGTTACATCTCGGGGCCCCTGGGTGGCTCAGTTGGTTAAGTGTCTGCCTTCGGCTCAGGTCATGATCTCAGGGTCCTGGGATTGAGGCCCACATCGGGCTCTCTGCTCAGCAGGAAGCCTGCTTCTCCCTCCCACTCCCCCTGCTTGTGTTCCCTCTCTCGCTCTCTCTCTCTCAATTAAATAAATAAATAAAATCTTTAAAAAAAAAAAAAGAAAGAAAAGTTACATCTCCTTCCGTTTCCTGGTTCATCTGCCCCAGAGACCCAGCTCCATGGTGAAGTGTACAGAAACCTGGTTGACACTGGATTTCCCCGTTACAGAGGGGAATGATCAGGCTGCACAAGCAGGCCTAGTGTGCTGCTGGGAAGCACAGAGAGAGACCGCTTCTGTAGAAGGCTTCCATCCGCAATGGATAAAACAGTGAGTCACTGTCACACACAGAAGCATACAATAGTGACATCACATTCAATCAACTGGAATTCTTGGCAGTAGAAATATTAATTCAATATTTTTATACATTAATACATGGTTTTGTTTTGTTTTGTTTTAAAGATTATTTACTTATTTGACAGAGAGAGAGAGACCACAAGCAGAGGGAACAGCAGAGGGAGAGGGAGAAGCAGGCTTCCCGCCAAGCAGGGAGTCCGATGCGGGGCTTGATCACAGGACCCTGGGATCATGACCTGAGCCAAAGGCACCCACTTAACCGACTGAGCCACCCAGGCACCCCAATACATGGTTTTGTGTCTTTTCACAGTGCCCACTGATCACAGATGCTTACTCTAATGCTAACTAAAAAATTAACAAGGGGTTGTTTGAATCATTTGGGCAAATAGCAAACATTTGTATCTCAACACTAATTCAATTATAAGGCTATTAAAATTAATTTAACAATTTTTAAAGCATCACAATGGGAAACTAAATACAAGACAAAGTTTCTTAAGTCATTTCCTTGGAAACTTGACATAAAGGTTTAAGATTATTAGACCGATCTATAATCAAGTAGTTTAAAAAGGCATTATTTTTACTGAGTGGGTTATTACTTAAGAACTTCAGTTAATTTGATCTTCCCAAATATGAGTAAGAGATTCTGTCTCTCTATTCCAGTGTTAGGACAGTTACCTCTTCAAATAAATGAAAATACATTTTCTTACAGCTTTAAACTCTTCCTTATATGTTTTAATTTAAACAAATGTTTATAACCTTAAATTCATGAGAATTTCTTTCCAACCAATATTTAATTTGTTCAAAGTCAAAAATAGAAATACTGATTTACTGAATAATCGACACAGTTGTTTTTTTTTAACCCAAATACTTTTAATTTTCCAGAGGTGGGGGGTAGAGGTGAGAAGCACATTCACTTTCCAAAAAACAAAAAGAAAAAGAAAAAATAAATCTCACAGTACACACATTCTCCCATCCAATTCGTAAGTAGGACTCCCACCCACCGGCACTGAAAAGCTGTAATCCCACAAGCAAGAGCCATACCCGTGTGCATGCACTCATGTGAAAATATCACACACACTAAATTGCACGGAGGCCGTGACAACATGCAACTTAGTAATGTGCAATATCTCCACCAGAGCAAGCAGAATGGGAGCATCGGGGGAGAAGGGTGTGATGCAAACATTCAGGACACAACATGCTCTACAGGGACGACAATGGTTTGGGGAAAAGAGATGCATGCCACTAACTCAAAAATTCATGAAATGAAAATCCAAATGAATACACAAACATATTCAATTTAGAAAAAACACTTACTTACTCAGAACTGAGAATCATAACTAAGGTTCAAAAATTCAACAAGATGGTGATCATAAAGTAGCCACATATTTCGGAAGGAAAAGCTTCAAGAGCCTAGACACTTTGGCTGCCTGGCCATGCAGTTAACTCTCAATTTCAATTCCACCTTCAACTTACTGATGGATCATACATATAAAACGAGTTGAATAATTTTCACTTGACCATAACAGTGATGACAACTAATGGTTGATGTTTATGAAGTCTGATTTCATTGATGATTTGCAGACCAAATTGCACTCTCAGGACTTTATAACATTTTCATATTCACTTATATTAATATTTTTCCTCTTAAAAATCTTTGTTCATGAAGAAACATATTCCATCTTGAACACAATCCTTCAGAATGAAAACTCTGACAAGAGCTCTGAGAACTAGGGCGCCTGGGTGGCTCAGTTGGCTAAGCGACTGCCTTCAGCTCAGGTCATGATTCTGGAGTCCCAGGATCGAGTCCCACCCACATTGGGCTCCCTGCTGGGCAGGGAGTCTGCTTCTCCCTCTGAACTTCTTCCCTCTCATGCTCTCTATCTCTCATTCTCTCTCTCAAATAAATAAATAAAATCTTTAAAAAAAAAAAAGAGCTCTGAGAACTAGAACTCATTGTTATCTTACACATGTGAGAGGCATCTGTGTAAAACCTGTCCATTTCAGGTCTTGAATTTGACCCAGTAAAGAGACAAAAAGCACTTGGACCACTAAAAACTGTCTTGAGTTATAATCTTTAATTTACATAACTTGATATAGCTGTGGTTACACAAATGGTCCAGACAAGTTATCTAGTCTGGACCGTATTTTTCAGTTTTGACAACCTTTAGGATTATAGTTCTGGTACTGAGAGTTTAAACTTTTTCCAAAATTAAATATATGATAAAACGAATGGTTTTTATACCAGTATCCTTTGGAACCAAGATATGGGCTACTGCTATAGTGCCTAAGTGTGTACAATCCCAGGAAGATAAGGCAAATCTAATTTATGAAAAGGCACATATGTATTTCCTCTCCCTAGAGACGTGACCCTACTCTTTCTAACGTCAAATTCCCTTGATGAGTCAAAGGCCTGAATTTTTAGCTGCCAACCTCACGTGTCCATTTGAACAGTCCTAACAGTGTCACAAATTAAACTCACAATCTTCTGCCCCAACCAGCAACTCCTAGAAGAAGGCACCATGGTACACCAGAAGGATATGTGCTTGCTTGCTTGCTCTTTTAAAGATTTTATTTTTAAGTAAACTATATACCCAACGTGGAGCTCAAACTCACAACCCTGAGATTAAGAGTCACCTGTTCCACCAACTGAGCCAGCCAGGGGCTCCAGGATATGTGCTTTCAACCAGTTGGACCGACATACAAATCACAGCTCGGCTTACCAATTCCAAGCAACCATGGCATTAAAGAATTAAGTTTAAAACAAAGGAGGTGGCATAATTGGTATGAAAACAAAATTGACTGGAATGACAGAGGACAGCTGACCAGTGGTTCACTCTAAGAAAGCAGAACAAGAGAAAATTCAAGAACCGTGATTTGAAAACAGAAAAGCTTTTGTGAGAATAAGAGTCAGTGTTAATAAAGGTTATTTCAGGAAAAGGAAGCAACTCTCTTGAAGTTCTTAATGGGACAAGGTAGATAATTTTCTGTAAGGCTTGGCTTTAGTCACATTGACTAAAGGATTCTGCCAACCTTTGACATGGTTGATTTGATAGTTTTGGCCTATTAGGAAGGTAGAAGGTTATTTTTCTTTTTGGTTGAGTGATTTACATAAACTTCTTTGAGTCAGAGGTCACTTAGATAAACTGACGTGAATTTATTACTAGAGTTTTCAACATTTTATTTACTCAATAAAGATGATACCCCATGATCATATAGACTTAGAAGGGATGCTAAAGCCAGCAAGTTTCTTCCCTGAAGACAGGTTCACCTTGAAAACTGTTACATTAGATAATACACTCCCAAACTTGAAATCTTTTTTTTTTTTTATAAGATTTTATTTATTGGGCGCCTGGGTGGCTCAGTTGGTTAGGCGACTGCCTTCGGCTCAGGTCATGATCCTGGAGTCCCGGGATCGAGTCCCGCATCGGGCTCCCTGCTCAGCAGTGAGTCTACTCCTCCCTCGGACCCTTCCCCCCTCATGCTCTCTCTATCTCATTCTCTCTCTCAAATAAATAAAATCTTAAAAAAAGATTTTATTTATTTATTTGACAGAGAGAGACACAGCAAGAGAGGGAACACAAGCAGAGGGAGTGGGAGAGGGAGAAGAAGGCTCTCCGCTGAGCAGGGAGCCCGATGCAGGGCTCGATCCCAGGACCCCGGGATCATGACCTGAGCTGAAGGCAGACGCTTAACGACTAAGCCACCCAGGCGCCCCCCAAACTTGGAATCTTTACATAGATGGTCCCACATGGGATACCCAAGAGCACCACAGAGGATAAGGGCATTCTTTAAAATCCTACCTGATGGCCAATAAAGGAAGCAAGATACTGATGAAGACTTTACCCAGGCCTTGCTAATAGGAAAAAAGAAAGATAATCCAGCAAACTTTCTAGAGAGAATGTATTTTAGGAACATGTATGCTATTTGAATGTAACTGAGGATTTTCCAGAGACCAAAGTGGTATCCTCAACCAGTTGTTAAATGAACACAATGAAGAAATAAGCCAAGATCAGTCAGACAGCATTAGCAGGTCAAATCAAGATTTCTATGAAAGACGAGTTCCAAGGAATGCTATTTCTTAAAAGTAAGTGGAAACATAAAGGCCAGCCAAAAATTCACTATTCAAGATAAGTTTAAGACCATTAGCGAACAACTTATTTGAAAAAGAAACTCTGATGGATAACATGAGGATTTAATTTGGGCAACTATTTGTAAGCAGTAAAAATACAGTAGGATCCTAATGAGCTAAAAGCAATGGGGGACAAGGGTGGGGAAGGAGCTGAGATAGGCCTGAGCTGCAAGAGGCCTTTCCCTATCCCAAATGACAAAGAGGAAGGCAGGGGGAACCAGGAGCCAAAGACTTGGAAAGCACATATGAAGAAAAAAAGTTGAAGAATCATCTAATTCAGAAGCCAAGCCTGCAATACATGGACCCCACCAGACATGATGGAAGTTTCTGGCCAGTGACTTGAAAATAACCAGAAACCTTGCATTTCCAGTATCCAATCTACCCTCATGCAAAAGGCACAGCCTGGCTACAGAGGAAGAGAGGAAGAAACAGAAAGACCATCTGCTGCCCATCCCTGGGCACAGCTACAGTTCCTGAGAGTAGGAGGGCTTCCAGAAAAAAGGAGGTATGTGTGGTGCCAGAGGGGGTTCTCCGCAGCAAGTGACATGATGACAGGAGCTGCAGCTAGAGCAAGAGCCTGCAGTGGGGGAAAGCTGTTAACTCCTAAGACTGACGGCAGGAAACTGAAACTGAATTTTTTTATCAAAACTTACACTGCTCACATTATTCTCTCAAAAGGAAATAACAATTTTTGAAAATACCAGGGTCTATCACTAGTTTAGCACTGAATGTTATTAGAAAGGCTCAAGACAGAAAACAGGCTTCTCACAGAAAGCAGTTTCTAATGGAAAGACGAACAGCATAAATCTTCTCCCTACCTGATAGCTTCTTCCACAGACTGGCCAATAATATTAGAAGAAGGACCTGGCTGAGATAGTGGTGTCAGGCTTATCACCCACTTCACTGGCTTGTAGTACTCATCACTGGAACTTAATAGATAAAATAGGGTGGTCAGGAAAATTATCTGCAAAACAAAGGATAGTATCTCCTAAAAAATCACATATGGAAACTACAGGAAGGAAACATAAATGGAACCAAGAACGTGCTTTACTGTGGAAAGAGAGGCACCATGCACTTATCTACCTGTACATACCAGAGACAGCACAAAATTGAGAAGGGCAGTCCCACTGTAGAAAAGGATGGTCAGGAGTGTTGTGACAGTGGTGAAAAGCAGGCTCACGTTCCGGCTCATGACGATCCACAGAGACTCCAAGATCTGATGAAGAGGGAAAGCTGAACATCAGAACTAATCCTCCAGAAAGAAGTTTCTACAGCTCTGTGCTGTGCTTTTAGTACAAGTGCGAGTACCAGAAACTGAAAAGAACAGAGTATTGTTTTAAATGAAAAAAAAAAAAAATCCCCTGAAATCATACGAACATTGAATAGTAAGGAAAATGGTTAAGAAAATCATGGTGAACCTAACTCCAAATCATATTAGGTAGCCATTAAAGATAGCTCCACTATAACACAGAAAAACATTTTCTGATACACTGCAAAGTTGAAAAAGTCAGAAATAAAAACTTTATATACAGCATGATTATAACTATGTAAAAATGATATTTATAGAAAAAATACCTACAGGAGAATACGCCAGAACGCAACCTGTATAGGATCACAAGTGTAGATCATGAAAATTCTAGTATTTGTCTTATTAGACGCCTCCCCCCTTGCCACCTCCAACTTAGATTCACTTACAAACACAAAAGCATCACTTGGATGATTTCACTAAAATCATAATAAAAGAAATAGGTCAAGGGCAGAACTCTGCAGCTGAAAATCTTTCTTCAGATAGACAATGACCCTTATATCAAGACTTAAAATGTTCATTTAATCCATCACCTGCAAATTCACTAGAACCAGTTATTAAAATAGTTATTAATACCTCTTAAATATTACTAAAAGAAGATGTACATTATCTATGGCACACCTACATGTTTTCACTTCCTATCTCCCCATGAACTTAAATTCCCTCATGATAACATCTGTTCCCTGTGACAGAAGCAATGCAGATGACATGATCTTTATTGTAAAGATAGACCAACTGAAGTCAGAGATTTTTTAAAACTTGCCCAAGGGCCTTGGAGCTAAGAAATGGAACTAGAGCTGGGACCAGAAGTCTAATGTCTGATTTTATTTTGGTGTGCCCTTTCCAAAACAGCAGTTCTGTTTTTTGTCATATGTGCAAGTTATACCATCTGTTCTATGAAAGGCCTATCCATTCCTTTCCTATCTCAAATGTACCATTTATAAAGGCATACTTTGTTGTCCCTGGTGTTTCTTGCATACCTCAGCTCAGTCTTCATGGGAGAGCTTTTGCAGGCTGGTTTCATTTACAATAACTCCTTACAGAAAATCTTGAAAATGCTTCGCAATGCCTACAAAAATATGCATGACTGACCATTTGACCTTGTGGGATAAATGAATGAAAAACACCACTGATTCCAAGAAACAAATCAACAATGCCCTTACTTGTGATTTTTACATGCATTCCTTTGGGGGCTTCTGTCATTTTGGAATTTTTATCAAAAAAAATTTAAATAGTTTCTGGGTCACACTGGCAGGAAATACTCTGTTGTAATTCTTAAGAAATTAAGTGAATACGTTGTTGACTGTCAGTCTCCAACAACAATCAAGTAAACTTTCTGTGTAACCAAGGGGATTAGGAAGAAAGTTTTAGAATGTGAGAGCTTTTGGATATTACAAGTATGAAGGCAGGAATAAAAAATCTGAGGGGCGCCTGGGTGGCTCAATTGGTTAAGCGTCTGCCTTTGGCTCAGGTCATGATCCCAGGGTCCTGGGACTGAGCCCCGCATCAGGCTCCCTGCTCGGCAGGGAGCCTGCTTCTCCCTCTCCCACTTCCCCTGCTTGTGTTCCCTCTCTCTCTCTCTGTCTCTATCAAATAAATAAATAAAATCTTAAAAAAAAAAAATTTGATCAAGGGTTGACCTTGACACCTTAAGATTTTTTTCTGATGAGACAGGTAGTTATGTTAAAGAATGTGATTGTTTTATACTCTGTAAGAATATATGTTGATATTTAGATGATGTAAAAAATCAGTGAACCAATATTCCAAATGACCAGTGCATATCACAAAAATATGCAAGAGTAAAAGACCCATTTCTGGCCAAGATAGATCAATGGACTTTAATACAAGACAGTATAAAAAGTTTATTGATACAGTTTCAAATTCCACACTGCAACTAACCTGTAAGAAATACCATTTGTTGAGTTTTGGTGTAGGATCAAAGAAGAGCCACAATTATCTGAAAAGGCTATTAAAAGACTCCCCTCTTTTCCATCTACATATCCGTATGAGGCTGGATTTTCTTCTTATATCAGTCAAAACAAGGTATTCCAATTGACTGAATATAGAAGAATATATGAGAATCCAGACATTAAACAGATTTGCAAAAATATAAGATAAAGCCACTCTTCTCACTAAATAATTTTTTGTTTTGGGGACACCTAGGTGGCTCAGTCAGTTAAGCGGCTGCCTTCAGCTCAGGTCATGATCTCGAGGTCCTGGAATCGAGCCCTGTATCGGGCTCTTTGCTCAGCGGGGAGCCTGCTTCTCCTTCTGCCTGCCACTCCCCCTGCTTGGGCTCTCTTTCTCTTTCTCGCTCTCTGACAAATAAATAAAATCTTTAAAAAAAATTACATTTCGTTTTGGAAAAAGGCTACTTTGCAGATGCAAGAAATGTGTTATGTTAATATGCAATGTTATTTTTAGTGAATTGATAAATATTTTTAAAGTTCTCAGTTTTAACTGCTGATACAATAATAATCAATAGAACCCACAAAAACAAACGCTTTGGAATCTTCAGACCAAAAAGTTTCATGGCCACTGGACTAGAGGAAACAGAGGGAGGGGACTATCAAAACCATAAAGTCTTAGAACTGAAGGACATGAATTTCTAGATTTAACTCCAAACTCTGATCAGCTGTATTAGGTGCATGGGAGGAAGGGCAAGTGTGAGTGCAGCGACAGGAGAAGAACCAAAGGAGTTGTAAGAAAACCTCAAAGGTGGTGTAAGAGAGTACAGAGAGACTTCAAAATCACATCTTTATCTTCCATCTTCCATATCAGGGAGCCAAAATATAATATCACAAATTGCAAAACCAAGACAGGCCAACATAAATGTTATTTTGGAAATTTAGAGGTAAATACTCAGAGAAAGCTAAAAGAATTGACAACTGTTTCTAGAAAATGAGACTGAAGTGGAGAAGCACAAAGCAGGTCGCTGTTTCTTTTACCAAAAAAATCTTAAAATATTCCTTACTCTCCACTATGGTCATCTATTAGTTTGATAAAAATTAAATTTAAAAAAATCTAGCATTGCAGGGCACCTGGCTGGCTCAGTTGGTAGCATGTGCGACTCCTGATCTCAGGGTTGTGAGTCTGAGCCCTGCTTTGGTTGTAGAGATTACTTAAAAATAAAATCTTAAAAAAAAATTACATTGCAAACTTCAACTTTCGTTGACTTGATCAAAGTCATGAGTCTATTTGCAAGAAAATTCCTCTCATCTCTGTGAAAAGCCACATGCCAAGACACTTTACAAAACACGCTGTGGAACCAAGCATGGTTCCTTGCCACCTTTGACCCTTTGGCAAACAAGGCAGAGGTGGGTGGTACATGGCCGAAGTGTGGACTAAAGAATATCCAGTCTCTCTAATGTAACTGGAACCGTATTTCCATCTGCCAAAGACCTTGCCCACCAGAAAGGCCATTTTCTCTCTCAGGGTCCAGCCTGGGGACATCCTAGTCAGCTTGAGGGGACAGGAACACCCGTCTTTCAGAATGTGAGAGTCCGCAACACTGCACACATGCTTCCTGACTCAGCATTGCTCAGTTACTCTTCAACCACCGAGATGGCACCCAGGGAACTATTTACCACTGTGGCCTATGGCTTTTGGCCATCTTTCTAGGGCATTTAGAACTCTCAAAATTGTAAATGTCATGGCATTAAAAACAGGGTAACTAAAGGCCTCTAACAGTGCAAGGAAAACTGTAAATTAGAATTTCTATTTTTATTTCTAAGTCCAGTTTCACTAAAAATACTACTTCTTACCGAAAGAAACGTCTCGATGTTCTCGTGAACAAAGGAGGCGATATCCTGCCAGTCCAGGATATCTCCCAGCCAGCTACTCTGACGACTTATATGCATCTTGTGTCCCTTGTGCCTTCCAGAGTGCGTTACATTCTATGGAATAAAATGGTTCACACATGAAATCTCCATTTAATCCAAAGCAGAAAAAGTATAAATACCCCATTTCAGTTTAGGTCCACTTGAGCACTTCAGCAGTTACTCAAAGGTGAAAAATTTTGCATTATTTAAGAAATCAGCTAAGAACTCCATCTAAAGACCTGAACTCTATTTTTCTACTTATCTTCTCAATACCACGTGTCAGCCTAGCTCAAATGCTCCCTTCCTAAATACAGTTGTGAACACACTTTGTTCCTCAATATGTACAACTATACACCAACAAAGCACTTACCATCTTTTTTCTTTTCAGCCCCTCTACCTTTTTGGGGGTCTCCCATTTTTGCTTTTTTCCTCCTTTTCTCATCCCCCTTATTAATCTTCCACACAAGATAAAGAGAGCAAGGGGGGAGAGAATATAAAAGACACCTAAAACTAATACAATGTTATATGTCAATTCCACCTCGACAAAATGGGGGAAAATGAAAAGGAAACAAGAATGGGGGGAATCTAACTCCATATGAAAGACAATTACACTGACAAGAATGCAGGAATAATTAAATTTGAAAGAGATTAGAATAAACAAAGTGACTAGTGAGGTTAACATTCAGAAACAAAAGTTGTTTCTTAACATTTTGTCTGCATTCTGACACTTTTGCCAACGGCACAGTGAAATCACTCTTCATTACGCAATGAACACATTAGGTCCTAGTAGAAGATATAAAGAAAGGAATACACCTGCCTGCTTACAAACCTATGCTTTTAAAACACTGAGCTTCCTGGACCATAAAATGAAGCTTTTAAAAGGGGGTGAGGGATAGAAAAAGCTGTTTGTAAGCAGAAGCCCCAGACTTAGCAGAGGAAAAAGACACCTTTCCAATTGACCAGTTCTTCAGCAGATAGCTACCTACAAATTCCTCAATTAGTTCTAACCTCCCCTCTTTGAAACCCCCAAACCAACACTGTTCCCTCAATTCGCCCCAGGGGAAGAGTAAAAACAGGTCACTGAGCAGCAAATTCAAATCTGAAACTGAGCTTTCCTCCCTTCTACCCCAAGTGAAGAGGTTGATACATACATGCTCCTCTTCTCCTTACTGTCAACCCTGTGAAAACTAACTACCAACTTGTCCAGTTCTCTACTCCTTCCCCACTGGACATTCCTCTTCCACATCCCTGCTCCTGAAGGCCCACGGGCCCAGCCAACCCGGTGTACCGCATGACCCCACACAAGCAGCTGCTGTCAAAACCAGCATTTTTATATTTAGTGGAAAATGGTATTATTTTCCACCACAATTTCTGAAGTAATAATAGTATATCAGCACAAGAACAGGTAAAGGTGATTAAAAATCAAGATCTCCAAACTTTTGGATCTCTTTTACTTCCTCAAAGAACAAGTTCTTAATGTCTGGAGCTGTACTATCTCAAACAGGAGCCACTAATCACATGTGGCTATTAGCACTTAAAATGGAGCTAGTCCAAAAACAGGAGAGTTCAAAAACGGCATTAGTATAAAATATACACCACCAGGCTTCCAAGGCTTGTAAGAAAAAAAACAAAGGATATAAAATATCTCACTAAGATTTTTTCTACTTGTTTGCATAATGAAATGATATATTGGGGGTATGTTGGGGTAAGTAAAATATTAAAATTAATCTCAACTGTTTATTTTTAGCTTTTTCAGGTGGCCATTAGAAAAATTAACATTATATACATTGTTTACATTGCATTTCACGTAATGAGTTAAGATGCTGTTGATGATGCCGTTTTTCATCCTGTGCTCAGTCCCCATCACAGGGACTGGTGGGTTCTGCATGCAGATTAGCCATCAATTCAAGTGGACTTTTAGTAACCTGAAGTTTAAGACCTTGTAGCTTAAAAATTTCAATAAATGATATCCCAATGTTAATAATCTAATTAACATCTATCTAGTCAGTGAGTCTGTAAAATAAAAGGACTTTATTAGTTTACAACTGAAATCCTCAAATAAAATAACTTACCTTTACAAACCAAGAATGATACAATCTGTCCCAAAGTTCTAGTACTTGCTTTTCAATTACAGCAGTATTGTTCACCTTATCTCCCAGAATTTTATGAAGCTGGAAGAAATATAGATATGATCTGGTTTAATATTTCAGACAACAATGCAGTAAAATTAATTCATGCTTGGTCTTTACATTTGTTCCAAATCAAACTAAAATGTTCCAGACTATTTAATTGCCTCTAGCTACCTTATGATCTTTTCTTAAATTCTACTCTTCAATATTCCTAGCAAATTTCCTTGCCTTTCTTGGCTTTTTGCTTCCCTCTATTTTTGGGTCTTTAAGAGAGCTACTTCACGTTGTAAGAGAATGGTCCTATAAAACCATGATCACTGATTCAGCAAATCCGCCCAGAGAAAAATCTGTTGCATGTGGCCCAAGTGCTCATCCATTACACAGAAATCCATGCTACATTTATCACTGGTATAAGAATTACCACAGAAAATTTTAGAACCTTACCTACAAACACAAATATGTCCCATAGTCTGCTGAGAGATGTCAGGTCTCAGAGTTACAACCAATGAGACTGACTGGTGGGGTCTCTGGGAATCAAGTACAGTGAAACAAGATAACTTTGAGGAAAATTATTCATTATAATACCGCATGTTTTGTTATTAAAACCACAGCATAATGGTAGAAAATTTACTTATTTAAGAGAGAGAGAGAGAATTTTAAGCAGGCTCCACGCCCAGTGCAGAGCCTGACCTGGGGCTCAATCCCATGATCCTGAGATCATGACCTGAGCCAAAATCAGGAGTTGGATGCTTAACCGTCTGAGCCACCCAGGTGCCCCAAAGACATTTTTTAAAAGATAAATATGAATTTGTGGTCCCACTTTCTTACCATAACTGTTTCTATTTTTCCATATCCTCTGCAACTTTCTGCCTGTTTATAGAAATTTAGAATTCTTCATCACTTCATCACTAACTTTCATCTTCATTTTTAATGGTTCCATATTAGTTCATTAAGTTTTTCTTCTTTTAAGATTTTATTTTTAAGTAATCTCTACACCCAATCTCTACTCCCAACCCCAAAATCAAGAGTCGCACGCTCTACTGAATGAGCGAGCCAGGCACCCCACTTCATTAAGTTTTGGTATTATTTTAACATTACCTGATCAAGGAATATAGAGATGTTCCCAATTTTTAATATCACAAGTAACGCCGCAATGAACATCCTCACACACAATTTTTTTCTTACTATTAATAGTACAATAAATGTACAGGAATCAAAGGATAGAGGCACTTTACTAAAGGCTCTTGCTATGCATTGCTAAATTGTCTTCTACAGGAATTGTACCAATTAATATTTTCCAACATTGTATGAATAAACCAATTCTTCCAAAGCCTTATGGACTGATGAATTTAGATAATTTAATAGGTGTGAAACTGTAACCCATTATTTATTATTTTCTTCTTCAGTTACAAGAGTGACCATTTTTCCATGTTGGTTTTCAGTGTGTATCTTCTTTTGTGTGTCCTATCCACACCTTTTGCTCACTTGACACTGTCCTTATAGCCATCTGAACCAGTTTTTAGACCTATTGGATGCAAACACATCTGCCCAATATTTTCCTCTATATTTATTCATACACCAAATGCAAATGAGTGTATATAATAAAAACCATTTATCTTTGCACAGCATTTTACAATTTACAAATGGCTTTCCCCTACATTATGTGATCTTTACAACAAGAGTTAGGCAGAAGAAGGTTTTTATCACCTTTGTTCTTTCAAGATGAGAAAGCAGATTTAGGGGGGTCCCAGGACAGGCGCAAGGTCAGGCAGCTAACTGGCAGAGGGTAGGATTAAAAACTCTAATACTCTTTCAACTCAGCATCTATAATCTATGAACAAAGAACACCTAACACAGCAAACGGCCCCAAATAACTATAAGCCACAATTACCCCTAACTTCCTTTGATTACTTTAAATTTGTCTTCTAGGTATCACGACTGTTAGACACTCACAGACTTCCCACTACCCACCTTTTCGGTCACTGTCCGCTCAGTTTCTGGGACCCTTCCTTGCCCAGAGGAGCGCCCAGTCTAGGCCGCCCGCACAGTGGCCTCTGCCGCAGTCAAGCACCATCTCAGACCCACAGCCCCTTTATCCCAGCACAACAGCGAGCAACTCTACAACACCACGACTTTTAAGGCAGAATTCAGCGTCGTTTCAAACTTGTGGTGCTGCCAACCACAGCAGAACATCACGAACACCACCCTGTGACATTACAGGATGTATCACAAATCACAAGGAAGACTGGGCCAGAGCACAGGGAGCCTGGCGGCCACATCACTGCTCCCAGAGGAATCACCAAAGCCCAGGTACTGTTGACGGTAGAGGAGATGCTCTTTGCACATGAAAGACAATGAAGCACTAAGAGTAGTCAGAATGCCGCTGGAGAGCTTTGTTAAGGTAAGACGAGAAACCTCATCTGTAAAATGGGGATGGGGAATCAGTGGGCAGTTCTCTGTTCTCACTCTGCTTGGAACCTTGCCAGCATCTGCCACAGCTGACCAAGTCTTTCTTGCAAAATCTTCTCTCAGTCCTAAGACACACACAGGTAGTTCCTCCCACCTCACAGGCTGCTCCTCCTCCTCAGTCTCCTCTGCCGGCTCGCTTCTGTGACCTTCAAAAGCTTTAAGTGCTCCAGGAATCTATCTTTGGGCCTCTTCTGTCTGTACTGTCTCCTTAGGCCATGTTATGGGATAAACCGTATCCCTCCTAAATTCATATGTTGAGATCCTCACCCCTCCAGTACCTCAGAATGTAACTGTGCTTGGAGATAGGGTCTTTAAAGAAGTAACTAAGTTAAAATGAGGCCATTGAGGGTGGGCCCTAATCCAATATGACTGGTGTCCTTATAAAAAGAGATTAAGAGTCAGACACAGGCAGAAAGAAGACCATGTGAAAAACACACAGGCATCCATAAGCTGAGGAGAGACACCTCAAAAGAAACCAATCCCACCAACACCTTGCTTGATCTTGGACTTCTAGCCTGTAGAACCATGAGAAAATAAATTTCTGTTGTCTGAGCACCCAGCCTGTGGTACTTTGTTATGGCAACCCTACCAAACGAATACAGTTCATCTCTATTGATGGGTAGAGTGATAGGTACTATCTGACGATATTCAAACTTCCACCTACAGCCCCGATCTCTCCTCGGAGCCCCAGCTATGTATGTCCAATTGCCTTTTCTGATGCCTTGACTTATTTTTTTTTTAAACAATAGTATGAATTTTTTTTCAAAGATTTTTTATTTATTCGACAGAGAGACACAGAGAGAGAGGGAACACAAGCAGGGGGTAATGGGAGAGGGAGAAGCAGGCTTCCCGCTGAGCAGGGAGCCCGATGCGGGGCTCCATCCCAGGATCCCGGGACCACGACCGGAGCCACTGGAGCCGAAGGCAGGCGCTTAACGACTGAGCCACCCAGGTGCCCCGTGGTGCCTTGACTTCTATATCTGCTAGGTATCTCTAACTTACCACACCCCAAACAGGATTACAGCCCCACCTATCTGTAATTCCCCACCTCACCCCCCACCCTCCCCACCACCTCCAGATCTTTCCATCTCAGGAAGAGGCACAGCTACCCTTCCAGGTGGGCTAACCAAAACTTCCCTCCCTTTCACTCCACATCTAACCCATGAGTAATTCTTGTCAGAACTAGCTCAAAAATATATCCCAGATGTGACCATTTCTCCCAATTTCCACTTCTACCACCCTTAGTCCAAGTCATCAACATGTCTCCTGGACTACTGGAATAATATTCTTTTAGCCAGCCCCCTGCCTTCTCCATTCCTGCCCAACTCTCCATAAAGCAGCCAAAATGAGCTTTCAATATCCTAAATCAGGTCATGTCCCTTTCTGCTTTAAATCCATGTTTATCTTTGTAACTAAAATAAAATCCCAACTTCTTATCATCACCTATGGCTCGTCCTGTCACATCCCCCACTCCAGCCATGTTGGCCTTCTTTCTTTCCTTCAACCAAGCTTGTTCTTATCTCAGAGCCTTTGAATTTTCTATGCCCTCAACTTGAACATTCTTTTCCCAGTGTTGGTGAAAGCATCACCTTCTGAGAGACATTCTCTGGCATTCTAGCTAAGGCATCACCCTAGGTTACTCTCTACATTACCTGGTCACAGCACTTCTAGGACTGAAATGGTTACTTCTTGACATGTTTCCCATCTGCCTCCTCTCATTAGAGTAAGCTCCGGGAGGGTGGTAACTCTTTCTGCTCTACTGCTTTCCCCCAGCACTTAGAATAGTGCCTGGAACATTTGTGGACTGGCTGTTACTTCCCTCATTCTAGGCATGGGAGAAGGGACAGAGAAAACCCATTCATGACTATTAAGCAGAAAGGTTAGCTTAAGCAAGGATGTCAAATGAAGAAAGTAAACTAGATTTGAGCAAACAGCAAACTAGCAGGTCTGGGTAGAATAATGCATAGACGATACAGGAGATAAGGCTGACAAGGTAGACTGGGGCAGGCAGACAGGAATCTTCTCTGCTCATACCTAAACATACCCTAAAAAACTCTTCATTTTCTGAGTATGACCTTTTCCCCTAGCTTTAGCCCTTTCTACACTTTAGCTCTCAGGACCCAAATCTCACATGATTTTTAGCTAGATGAGATCTGAGTTTATTAGAAAAGCTAGCGCTAGAGGGGCGCCTGGGTGGCCCAGTAGGTTAAGCATCCGATTCTTGATTTCAGCTCCAATCATGACCTCAGGATTGTGGGATCAAGCCCCACATTGGGCTCCCCACTAGGCAAGGAGTCTGCTTGGGCTTCTCTCTCTCCCTCTCCTTTCCCTTTGCTGTTTCCCCTTCCCCTTCCCAACTCTGAGCATGCTCTAAAATTCTAACATAAATAAATAAATCTTTAAAAAAAAAGCTACCCCTAAAATTTCAATGTTTATTTTATTTTTTTTTTTAAGATTTTATTTATTGGGCGCCTGGGTGGCTCAGTTGGTTAAGCGACTGCCTTCGGCTCAGGTCATGATCCTGGAGTCCCGGGATCGAGTCCCGCATCGGGCTCCCTGCTCAGCAGGGAGTCTGCTTCTCCCTCTGACTCTCCTCCCTCTCATGCTCTCTGTCTCTCATTCGCTCTCTCTCAAATAAATAAATAAAATCTTTAAAAAAAAATAAAAATAAAAATAAAAAGATTTTATTTATTTATTTGACACAGAGAGAGGGAGGGAAGGAGAGGGAATGAGCACAAGCAGGGGGAGCAGCAGGCTACCTGCTGAGCAAGAAGCCCGATGTGGGACTCAGTCTCAGGACCCTGGGATCATGACCTGAGCTGAAGGCAGACACTTAACTGACTGAGTCATTGAGATAATTCACACACCTTATAATTCACCCACTTCTGTGTACAATTCAATAGTTCCTTTTAGTATATTCAGAGTTATGGGACCATCACCACAATCAATTTTGGAACATTTTCATTACCCCAAAAAGAACCTCCATACTACCTAGAAATCACTCCCTCATTTCTCTCAACCCCCCACACCCCTGGAAACCACTACTCTACTCTCTGTCTCCATAGATATACCTCCTCTGGACATTTCATAGAAATGGAATCATACGTATGTGGTCTGACTGCTTCTTTAACTCAGTATAATGTTTTCAAGGTTCACCCACATGGTAGAATGTATCAGTGCTTCCTTCCTTTTTATGGCCAAATAATATTCCATTATAGAGATATACCACGTTTTGCTTATCCATTCATCAGTCAATGGACATTCAATGGTTGATTTTAGATATTATCCCCGTGTCTTCCAAATCAGGACATGAATACGTTACAACCTTTGTTAGCAATACCCATCTCTCTTCAACTGTCTTCCCTTTTCGCGTCTTGAACAAAAGTTTCAAACTTATCTTCTAAGTAATTTGAAATTTATTTCTATAAAATCTAAGGCACATTTCTCCAGCTCTTTCCAAACAGGTAAGAATTCCAGAACTCAAATAGAAAAACCAAAAAAGTAAATGCTATGCTTTCAGCAGAGTAAGTCAGCCAATATAGTTCTAGAGGTCTAAAAGGCTTCTGCAATGACTGGATCTTCTTCTATGATAGTTAGGAGATCTCTACCCATAAACTTTATCTTTCACTTACTCAGCAAAATTTTTTAAAGACTTTCATGTGGCATTTGATGAGGTCCCCTGGTATGGACTCAAGAAAATCAGTTACACAGATCTTTAACTTTTTACTCGACCACAATTCCATCCTTAGGTTAGATTACTATACACATGTGTACAGTATAATTTTTAAGATAACTTTTTTTTTGAGATTTTGTTTTTGAATTTCGAACAAGGAATCACATACCAGTAATTTTTTTCTGGGCATACATCTCACTGCAACAAATCTTATCAATCCCTAGATGTTCTTAATTACTTCAATATATTAAAATTCCAAATTTCCTTCTTTCCCATAGGCAATAGTGGGGGGGGGGCATCCCAAATCTGTGTCATGGAGACTGACCCTTACCTGCAGTAACTGGGCCTTATCCTCTATCCTTCATGTCCTTCCACAAAGCTTCAGACAAGCTAATCTCCTCAAGCACACTCCTGCCTCCACATCTTGATCCACATAAACACACCTTAAAATACACGATGCCTTCTCTTTATTCATCGAAAACCTATCATTCATTCCTTCAAGGTTTATCTCAAGTGCCCCAGTGAAGCACCTGATCCAGTTCTGGGCAGGCACTTCTAGCGTGTGCAGCAGAAAGAACAAGGATCCGAATTCATCTTCAGTTTGAAACCAAGCTCTGCAATTTACTACACAACCACTAGGAATTTACTTAGCCTTGCTAAGCCTGTTTCTTCCTCTGTAAAGTGGGCCAAACAATTTAGACTACTACAGGTTTCTTGGAAAGATTAAATGAAACAAATTGGAAACTGCCAAGCACAGTCACCAGCAGATAATATTTAATATTTGCTAACCACCTTGTTTTTCTCCACAAAGCCTTATTTGACCACCCAATTTTAATGATCATTCTGTCCTAATGCACAAATAATGAACACCTACCATTGACTGATGAATGGATAAGCAAAACGTGGTATATCTCTATAATGGAATATTAAGCAAAAGACAAACCTCTCTGTTCAGGCTACTAGCACTATTAAATAAATCCTCCAGGAGGTTTACTTTCATTGTATGTTTCTTGTTGACTTATATATTTAAGCCTATTTAAAAAATAGAAACTGTTCTAAAGGAATCTCTACTTACACTTCATCAAAGCAGGAAGCCCCTACCAATGAAGACCCTGCAGAGAGAAAGCCAGAGAGAGAGGCTCTTCCCTTACCTTGTGTGTTATCCATTCTCTTCCGTACTGGTACACGTTGTTAGCTGCAGAATTGAGGGCTCTTTGGACTACTTGAGCCTCAGGAAGCCAACTAATTTAAAATAAAAGAATGAAAAAATTACAAGCTAGTATATTTTTAGTGGACTGTGTCAGTAACTCTCAGAATTCCATGTATTTAAACAATCAGTTACTGACAAATTGTTGCTCAGTCATCACAAGCAGATACAAATGAATCTCAGGCAGGAATCCTCGACTTCCAAGCCTAACACTTAATTCTACCATCGGAGAGGCCCTTCAAGCTCTCCTTAGCTTTTAGACCCACTTTCCCCACAAACTCCCTTTCATTCTGCTCTGCCTGGTTTCTCTGCCCATACATATCCCGGATTATCTGCCTTATTCAAGACCAGCCTTATTCTGCATCAGAACTGCTCAGAAACCTGTTAGACATGCAAATTCTTGGGCCCAGGTCCAGACCGACTGAAAAAGAAATGGAGCTGAGGCCCAGCAACCAGTACCCTAACAAGCCGTGAAAGTGATTCTGATACATGCTGATCTAAGAACTGAGAAAGAAAACAAGAAGAAAGAGTAAATCATTGTTTTCAATGGAGATCTTTTTCGTTATGATGCGAGGAAGTCCCGAGCAGAGTTCTAGCTATACAAGGAGCTGCGTCTACAAGGTTTACTCTTCATGCCATGAGAGACGGCCTCCCCACTATCCTGTTAACTAAGCAGACTGTATCATCTGCCTTAATCAATAACACATTACATATGCCCAGTGTTTTCTGAAGGAGAAATATCTTCATGTATTCTTTATTTTTTCTAAGATTTTATTTATTTATTTGAGAGAAAGAGAGCGAGCGAGCAAGCACACAAGCAGGGGGAAGGGCAGAGGGAGAGGGAGAAGCAGACTCCCCACTGAGCAGGGAGCCCTGACACAGGCCTCGATCCCAGGATCCCAAGATCGTGACCTGAGCCAAAGGCAGACACTTAACTGACTGAGCCATCCAGGAGCCCCTCATATATTCTTTAAATTGTACCTCAAAAGGTTGTATACTACAGATGTTGGCATTCACAAATTTAATAGTCCTGATTTCAACTATCCATGACTGATGCCCAAAGGCCAAAGCAAACAGTAACTAAGAACTTTCCTGAGGCCTAAATATGACACAAAATACAAAGCTGGCTTATGGGAAAGAGTCAAGTCAAATGAGCAACATTCTCAACCTACAGCTGTTTTACATACTTGTAGTACTTTATATAGTAAATTGGAAGTGATAACTTGCTTGTGTGTGTATGTGTGTGTGAGAGAAAGAGAAAGATGGTCCTAAAGAGAAAGCCCACTGCCACTGAGGGACAAATGTAATGATACGGAGAAAAAGACATTTTGGATACATTAGAAAATGCAATGTCAAATTGGTAATGGTTTCAATCTTTAATATTAACCCGTTCTTGCTACACTTCAAATAAAGTATTTCTGAAACTTTTAGCAAATTCTCAAATATTTTTCAGCAAGTTAAGACAAAACTTTAGAGATGATTACAAATGTAATAATCTAAGTATGAAGACATGAACAGAACATTGAAATCTTTAAATACAGATGGGATTTGGGAGAAATTTAGTATATTTTAAATTATTCTAGTATTTAGAGGCTCATCAGTGCTTTGAAGGAACTGCTGAATATTTTCAATTATGTAGTACGACATTTTATGGGGAAAATTATAACCTCTAGTGTTAAAGTATGAGGATTCACATTAGTATTTGAATAGATTTTTAATGACTAACAAGTGTCTATTAGGCCTGATAATTCTTGCTGGCTACTATGAAAACACTTTGCCAAAATACTCACACAGGTATCCTAAGAGCCACAGATGAGAGGAGCTGTTCTGAGGCCAAGTCAAAGATCTTGGCTCCGTCCAGACCTCCTCACAAGAAGTGCCCTCTAGGAGACACAGGGCCAAAACCACCTGAGCAACCCTGGCTGGGACACGCTGGGATGTGCTTTGACCTTCTACCAACCAGAGCCAATCACTAACTCTCCCACGCTAAGAGGAATCCCTTAGGAGAAACCAAGTTCCTATAAATTGGACTGGTGTACCCTCATCTTCCTGGGTAAAGGTTAATCTGTATCACAATATGACCTACCAAGAGAACAATTAAAAACAACTTAGCTTAGCCTGTTGGATTCTTCCCAAGTAAGGGAAGGTCTAAGTCACATTCAGTACCATTTTAATGTCATCTCTTAATGAGGGTCATGAGAATCAACAGGCTTGAGACTAGTTAACAGAAAGCAGGAAATGGACTCCAAGTGAACAGAACCATCCAAGACAAGAATTAAGATGTGCTCCAACTTCAACTTCATTTTCTTTGAAGCTCTGTAAAGATGACACTATCCTGTCTTCATATTATTCATCAGTTCACCAAATACACTCATGGGGAGTCGAGGTACCTACATAGGGTGTATAAAATGTGCACATTGGAAATATATAGGACCAATTCCTTTTTTTTTAAGATTTATTTATTTATTTGAGAGAGCGAGAGAGAGAGAGAGAGAGAGAGAGAGAGAGAGAGAGAGAAGTGGGGGGAGGGGCAGAGGGAGAGAAGCAGACTCCCTAGTGAGCGGAGAGCCTGACACCAGGCTTGATGTCAGGACCTAGAGATCATGACCTGAGCTGAAACCAAGAGTTGGCCACTTAACTGATTGAGCCATCCAAGGACCCCTGACCAATTCTTAACTGTATCTCCTCCACTAGGTATACCCACATGAATTTTCTACTAAGTCAAATGCCTTCTTCAGGACAGGAATCCACTTGGGTACCAAGACTCCAAGAACCATTAGTATTCATGTCCACCCCCTTAATCTGTTGCAAAAGAATCAGACTTTCCACAAATCATCAAAGTCTAAACAGCTTTTAAAAACCTTCCTGGGTGACTCAGTTGGGTGCCCGACTCTTGATTTTGGCTCAGGTCATGATCTCAGGGTTGTGAGATCAAGCCCCGCGTCTGGCTCCCCACTCTGCACAGAGTCTGCTTGGATTTCTCTCTCTCTCTCCCCCTGCCCCTCCCCGCCCACTTGTTCGCGCTCTCTAAAATAAATAAATCTTAAAACAAAACAAAACACAAAACTTTCTGCATGGAATATTACACAGCAATAAAAGGGAACACACTAACAATACATACAACACCTTCAATGAATTTCAACAGAATTATGCTGTAGGTATGGCTATAAAGGGGTGGCATGAGGATGCCTGTGGTATGGAACAGCTCTGTACAGCTCTGTATCTTGATGGTCTTGGTCTTGATAGCTTACAGGAAGCTACACATATGATAAAAACTGTGAGAGTGCACACGCACACGCACACACACACACAAAGTGCATGTAAAACAAGTGAACTGTCCATTTCCTAGTTTTGTTACTGTATTATAGTTATGCAAAATGACAACATTAGAGGAGGTGGGACGAAGAGTCCACGGGACCTCCCTGTGCCTTTCTTTGCCATGCCCTATGAATCTAGAATTATTTCAAAATTTAAAAATAAAAACAAGCAACTTTCTAAACTACTCTGATCCAGGGCTCCCCAGATTGTGTGTGCCTTCAATACAGTAGTAGAGACAGTCAGTCCTATTGCAACTGAAAACCATACAGAGGGGCTCTGGACGTCTGGACTTATTTCCACTACAGAAGAATGACCATCAAAGAAGAGGAGCCACTGAGATATTAAGGCTGCCAATTTTTTTAACTTCACTCCAGATCTCTCTCCTGAACTACACACCAACATAGGCAATTGCCTACCGGATGCTTCTGCTTACACTTACCATAGGAACCTCAAACTCAACAGGTAAAAAAGTAAGTGAATTCTTTTCCCCACCATATCTGCTCCTCTATTTCCCATCTTGGTGAATCTACCATCATCCGCCAACTTACAAAGCCAAAAACACAAGTAATGCTACATTTCTTCCAACTATATCACCAAATCTGTCCATCCTGTTCATTGCCACTATAACTGTCCACAATTAAGGGCTTCATCATCTCTTACCTGGTTTACTCTGGCTTTTAATTGACCTAAAAGGCTCAAATATTATACCCTGTCCATCTTTTCTCCACAGTACAGAGGGAAAAACTGTTCTAGAATGAAATCTGTTTATGCCAGTTCTTTTCTTCTATCTTTAATCAAGATAATGAACATATCTATCACTCTCAAAAGTTTCCTTGTGCCCCTATGTACTCCCTTCCCAGAGCCCACTATCCACAGACAACCACTGATCTTTCTGTCACTATAGATTAGTTTGCATTTCCTAGAACTTTGCATAAATGGAATCATATTGTATGGACTTTTTTTGCCTGACTTCTTTCACTCAGCAGTTATTTTGAGATTCATCCATGCTGCTGCATATATGGTTAATTTTTATTTGATGCTAAGTATTATTCCTTTGTACAGATAGACTATAATTTGTAACTAATCAGAAATATTAAGGACAAGCACTTTGAGTATGCTCTGGGTAACAGGAGATAAGTGCAGAGAAATATATTTTGAAAGACATCCTTTTAAGGATATTCAAATATGATTCTAAACCAAGTTCAAGAAATGTCTAAGCAGGTTTTATATAAAGAAATGAAGTGAAATGAAAGGAGAAAACCAAGTTAAATGTCAATTTACAATCCTAAAACTGGCTGAGTATTTCCTACTTAAATTAGTGACTACCTTGGAGTTAAAAAAAAAAAAAAAAAGGCCATACAATTTGTCATCAAATTCAACAAGGTAACATAAAAACCTCTTTCACAGAAGCCAAATTAAACAAGTACAAAAAGAGTTCCTCTGAGACAGGGGTTGGCAAATTTCCTCTGTAAAGGGAAAGAGAGTAAGTATTTCAGGCTTTTGAGGACATAAAACCTGTGTCACAACCACTCAGTTCTACCTGTTCTTGCAGCCCCAAGACAGCCATAGACAGTATGTAAATGAATGGGTGTGGTTTGTTCTAATAAAACTTTACAGAGATGCCTAGGTGGCTCAGTAGGTTAAGCGTCTGCCTTCGGCTCAGGTCATGATCCCAGAGTCCTGGGATGGAGTCCCACATCGGGCTCCTTGTTTAGCAGGGAGCCTGCTTCTCCCTCTGCCTGCCACTCCCCCTGCTTGTGCTCTCTTTCTCTCTCTGCCAAATAAATAAGTAAAATCTTTAAAAACAACAACAAAACTTTACAGAAATAGGTGGCTGAAAGTCGTCCTGAGCCACAGATTGCCAACCTTGCCTCCAAAATGATACAATGTGAGGGTGCTTGGGTGGCTCAGTCAGTTAAGCACCTTGACTCGGTTTCGGCTCAGGTCATGATCTCAGGGTAGTGAAATCGAGCCCTGCATCAGGCTTCACACTCAGCTGCAGGTCTGCTTGGGATTCTCTCCCTACCCTTCTCTCTCTACCCCTCCTCCTGCTCTGCTCTCTCTCTAAAATAAATAAATCTTAAAAAAAAAAAAAGATACAATGTGGAAACACTGCTAATCTGCCACTGGGGAATTATCTCAATTTCTTAACCTTTGATCCTGATTCCTCATCTGTGAAATGGGGATTGTCTCTTCAATCTCCTCAGTCACTGTGAGGAACACAGGACACACTGTAGGTGAAAGTGCTTTGCAAATCATAACATATTATAAACTGTAAATCTCATTTCAAATATAAAGACATTGACCATAAACTGTTCCCAAAATCTTACGTACTTCCCTCTCCCACCAACCCCCAAAACATGCCGTTCTTATGCAAAAATGACAACATTCATCAAAGTTTTTCTCGTCCCATCTTTTTCTCTTCCAAGGTAGCTGCATCAGTGAAGATGATTTCGTGAAATGATACTAAACCTAGGGCATCCATTTCTATTTTTGCCAAAATAATATTCTTACTTTGCCCACTCAGGGTGATTTGCTAGAGTCTCATTAATCAAATTGCTTGTGACTTCAATCATGTGTACACTTTCTTGATGTACCTGTATTATGGATAGAAAAGAATCTCAATAAAAAATATGCCCAATTTAACATTTATTTTTCTACACTATTATTGGAACTATGCTTTTGAGTCAAATAATTACGCATCTTAGTTTCAATTAATTTAGAACCCTGTACTGAACAGCTGTTATTACATAATGTCCTATGACCCTCACTATGGAATTTAAAAAGTACAAAACAGCTCCCTGACTTCAAGCTCAACAACTTCAGGAAAAATTACATAAAAAGATACATTCAAATATTTATACATATACACAAGTAAATATATTCAGTTCACACATGTGTCTATAGTACATGTAAGCAACATCAACACTGCATGAGCTTACAAAATTATGACGCAGTGTGAGACATACAAGCAAATAAGGAATTTAGTAAAGCTTTGGAGTGAAAAAACAAAAAAAAACAAAGCCAGCTGAAACTGCATCTCAGAATTTACCTTGTTAAATAACCAACAAAACGAGGACAGAAGTGCCTGGCTGGCTCAGTTGGCTAAGCATCTGACTCCTGATTTCGGCTCCGGTCATGATCTCAGGGTTGTGAGATCAAGCCCTGTGTCGGGATCCCCACTCAGGGTGGAGTCAGCTTGAGATTCTCTCTCTCCCTCTGCCCCTCCCACTTTCCCCTCCCCAAATTAATTAAAAAAAAGAGAGAGGAATAAAAAGAAACAAGCCAGTGTCGAGAAAACATGCTCTATATTTTACTGTTTTTTTAAAAGATTTATTGGAGAGAGAGAGAGAGAAAGAGAGAACGAGCAGGGGGAGGGGCAGAGGGAGAAGCAGACTCCCCATTGAACAGGGAGCCCAACGTGGGGCTTACTTCCCGAGATCATGACCTGAGCAGAAGGCAGCCACTTAATGGACTGAGCTACCCAGGTGCCCCTATATTTTACTATTTTTAAATTAGGCATATTGAGCATATGGCTTATCTTGGTATTCCACATTTACTTGAAAGAACATGATTCTGTTGTTGTCACTTCACATTGGCTGATAGTGTTTTTCAAGACTTTTATATTCTTACTAATTTGCTATCTACTTATTCTCTCAATTTCTGCAAGAGGAATATTACTGAATCACTGGTTTTTCTATTTCTCCTTTTAATTCTGAATATTTTGCTTCATGTATTTTAGAGCTCTATTGCTAGGAACATACACATTTAAAATTGGTATATCCTACTGCAGTATTACTTCACCATTATGAAAAGTTCTTATTTCTTATTTGTCTTTAGTAATATTTAACTACATTGTCTGATATTAATATAATCATTCTACAACTCTTATGTTTACAGTTTGCATGGTATATCTTTTTTCATCCTTTTACTATCAATCTTTTCATGGCTTTGAATTTTTTTTTAAAGATTTTATTTATCTGACAGAGAGATAGAGAGCACAAGTAGGCAGAGCGGCAGCCAGAGGGAGAGGGAGAAGCAGGCTCTCTGCTGAGCAGGGAGCCCGACGTGGGGCTAGATCCCAGGACCCCGGGATCATGACCTGAGCCGAAGGCAGCCACTTAACCAAATGAGCCACACAGGCACCCCTTCGTGGCTTTGAATTTCAAGGGCAAAACACTTATAGATACCATTTAGCTAGAACTTGCTGTTTTATATCCAGTCTGAAAATTTCTGCCATTTGATTATTTAATTGCTTCACATTTAATATATCCATTGATATGACTGGATTTAGGTCTGCCATTTTGCTATTTGCTTTCTGTCTCATCCCTATTCTTATTCTTTTACTGCCTTCTGTGTTAAGCAACTTATTTTTAGTATACCATTTTAGTTCCTCTAAAATTTGTTAGTGGTTGCTATTTATCTTAAGCTTACCACATCTTTATCACAGATCACCTCAAGTTAATATTGACTTACTTCCAATAAAATGTAAGAACTTCATACCAGTATAATTCTTTTCCCGGTCTTTTTGTTCTATGGTTATACATATATAGTTCATCTATGTGTATTATAAACTCTACAATACGGTGTTTTACTTTTTTACTTTCCTTTAAATAGTACTGTTGTTTAAATGGACTGAAAAGGGAGGATATAATTTTTATATATACCCACATATTTACCAAGTGCTCTTCATTCTTCCCTTTGGATACAAGTTATTTCTAGAGTCATTGCTCTTCAATCAGAAGGAATTCCTTTAGCATTCCTTACAGTGCGAGTCTGCTATTAACAAATTCTCAGTTTTGGTTATCTAGAAATACTTTTATTTTGCCTTTGCTTTTAAAGAATAGTTTCAGAGGGGCCCCTGTGTGTCTCAGTCAGTTAAGTGTCTGCCTTCAGCTCAGGTCCTGATCCCAGGGTCCTGGGATGGAGCCCCACATCGGGCTCCCCGATCTCTCACTCTCATGTGTGTGTGCTTTAATAAATAAATAAAATCTTAAAAAAAAAAAAGTGTCAGTGAGTATAAAATTCTCGGTTGACTAGTTGTTTTTTTTTTCCCAAGACTGAATATGTCATTCCAATGTCCTGTGGTACTCAGTGTTTATTATGAGAAGTCAGTCATTATTTGTTTTGTTGTTTTCCTGTGTGTGATGTGTAATTTTTCTCTTGCTTCCTTCAAGATTTTTTTTCTCTCTCTGGCTTCCAGTAGTTGGACTACGATGTGTGTCTAGGTATGGTTTTGTTTTGTATGTATTTATTCCACTCAGCAATTGTTGAGCTTCTTGGCTATTTTAATGTTTTTCATCAAACTTGAGAAGTTCCTGACCATTATTTCTTCAAGTATTTTTTTCCATTCTTCTCCTTCTCCTTTCACTTTCTGGGATGCCAATTACATGTCTGCTAGAGTCTTTGCTATCGTCCTACAAATCTTTGAGTCTCTCCTCATCCACTATTTTAAAAATATTTTGTTCTTCAGATTGGATACCTTCTATTAATCTTTCTTCAAATTCATTCTTTTTTTTTTTTCCTGGATCTCAAATCTGCTGTTGAGCCTATCTAGCAAATTTTTCATTTGTTATTGCTCTTTTCAGTTCTAGGATTTCTACTTGGTTCTGTTTTATAGTCTCCATTTCTCTGTTGAGCATCTGCATTTGTTTACATATTATTAACATACTTCCCTTTAATTTTTGAACATATTTATAATAGCTGCTAAATCCAACACCTGCACTACTTAAGTATCCACTTTTTTGACTTTTTTTTTCCCCCTCCAAGTCGCACTTTTCTGTTTCTTTTATGTCTGGTAATTTCTGGTTAAAATATTGTTTAAAAAATGTGTTGTAGCAACTCTGGATTTTGTTTTGTTCTTCTGAGACCTGTTATTTGTTTCAGCAAGCAATTAACTTCTCTGTAGTTAAGCTGCAAAATCTGCCTTCCCTGTCACTGATGTTTCTTCTCAGTGTTTTTATTTATTTATTTTTTTAAAGCCTAAAGCCTTCTCCTGAGCCTGCATAGCTTAGGAGACAGCAAATGATTCTGGCAGAAATCATGCTCAGATACTTCACAATATAAAGTTTCATTCTCTGCAGCCTGAGATGTGTGAGTTGAGAAATGCAATCAAAGGCACAACCAATTTGCAAATCTCCCCAAGCTTTCAAAGTGCACAGGGCTCATTGAGGTCTCCCATATACCAGTTTAGGATGTATGGTTTATTAATCTTCTTATTATTAAGCCCTTCATGGTTCTCTTGCTTCCAGAACCTCCCCCTTTAATTTATAGCTGTTCTGTTGCCAGCCCCAAACCAAGTCTACCACCTCCCACAGGAAAAGCTGCAAGTTTCTGTTGCCCAAGCTAGGTAGGATGAGAAAAATTCCAAGCAAGAAAGCCACAAATTACCTGTTTTACCAGCTGTAGTAACAGTTTTTCATGAGGAAACACTCCCCAAATTGTTGCCTAACTGATGGTTTCCCAATGCCCTGATATGGTGTTTTTAAATAATTTTTTTTTAAGATTTTATTTATTTGAGAGACAGAGAGAGCATGAGCAGGGGGGAAGGGCACAGGGAGAGGGAGAAGCAGACTCCCTGCTCAGCGGGGAGCCCGACACAGGGCTCAATCCCAGAACCCTTGGATCATGACCTGAGTTGTCAGACACTTAACCGACTGAGCCACCTAGGCGTCCCAGTGTTTTTAATAATTTTATACTGTTTTGCTCTTCCTTTCTGTGGGAAGGAATTATCTGACATCCTTGCCCTGTTATTACCCAAAGATGAAGCCAAAAGGAATTCTGACAAACTGGATGTGGATACAAAAGGAAAAAATGTGGTCAAGGATGACCCTAAGGTTTTTCACCTAAGCAAGTAGAATGGAGTGGTCATTTACACCAAAACAGACTATCAGGAGAAAAGACAAGCAAGGAAAGAGCTGAAGTTCAGTTTTTGACATGTTATATTTGAGAAGGCTATTAGACATTCAAGTGGATACTCTCATGATATTTTAGAGAATCCCATTATTGGCTGGGAGAATAAACTAGATAACCAATAAGTTTCCTTCAAAAGCTCAATTTGCATAAGTCTTAGACCACAAAAAAGTGGTTCAGTAATACATGTAATCAAAGTTCAGGAAAGCAAAAGCTCACTGAAGCATGGGTTGAACAATGAAAAAGGATGTGAAAAATGAACAGAATTGACATAAGCAGTCAAGAAGACCCTATGCCAAAAAACAAAGAAAGGAAAGTGGAATAGAAGAGCAGGAGAAAAGAAAAAGAGAAAAAAAATGGAAGATCATACTGGTATAAGGTTTCTCTAAGAACTAGAATAGAAGGTAAGAATGTATAATGGCAGGCTTAGGCAAAATATAACAAAAACAAAAACGGTCTCTGAATAAGTCTATACAGTTTATGTGACCATACATGATCAATATCCAAAGAACAGATAAGAACTACATAGAAACTGAAACAGAGATATGGAGAGAGCAAGTTGTTAGAAGCTGAGACTGAGGACATACTGAGGCTGAAAATAAAATAACTGAGAACAGGACTTCCAAGTGGAGATTCACACAGCAGGAAACAATGCAATCCTTTAGTAAATTCTGCATATCAGATTATCTATTGAGAACATATCTCTACAGCATTATATGAAAATTTGTCACATCCATGATTTCACATAAACTTCACAATTCCTGGAAAGTAACATATCAAAATCTAGGATGAGAAGCTCAGTGGACTTCAGATAAAAATTAAGATATATAATAAAAATTTATTTTAAAAGTCAGTAAGATACATCACTATCAAGAAAATTTTAGCTGTACTTTATTTTTTTTATAATGAAGGGTGTTAAAACCTGAATGTTTGTATCCTCCCAAAATTCTTAGGTTCAAATTCTAACCTCCAATAGGATGGTTAAGAGACAGGGCCTTTGGGAAGTAATTAGTTTACAAGGATGGAGCCCTCATTATGGGATTAGTGTCATTATAAGACACAAGAGAGGTGATCTTTCTCTCCACCATGTGAGGGTACAAGGAGAAAATGGTCATTTCTAAACCAGACAGAGTGCCTTTTACCAAGAACTTGCCCATGGTGGCACCTTGATCTGAGACTCCCCAACTCCACAACTGTGACAAATAAATGTTTGCTGTTTAAGCCACCCAGTCTACGGTATTCTGTTACAGCAGTCCAAACTAAGAGAAAGAAAGAATTGGCAGTGTAAGCTGGAAGTACCTAGACAGTGAGACATAAAGATTCTATGGTAAATTAGCAGAAAGACCAATGGGACAAGAAGGGAAGGAGCTAATCAAGAAATTCGGATCTAGTAAACAACGAACTAACTAGATTAGGACTCATGACCCCAGATCACAGTTCTCCCATTAAAAAAAGAAGCCATTTATTCTTCACTATCTCAATTTTTTTAATCTGTGATCATTTATGATGATTTTGATAACAAAATTAAAATGCACATAAGAAAATTAAAAGTAGGCAAATTCATGGCAAAACTAATAATGCAGGGCGCCTGGGTGGCTCAGTTGGTTAAGCAACTGTCTTCAGCTCAGGTCATGATCCTGGAGTCCCGGGATCGAGTCCCGCATCGGGCTCCTGGTTCAGTGGGGAGTCTGCTTCTCCCTCTGACCCTCCCCCTCTCATGTGCTCTCTCTCTCTCTCTCTCATTCTCTCTCCCTCAAATAAAATTTAAAAAATAAATAAAAACAAATAATGCAAAAATCTAAATAATTTAATTGCTATATATATTAATAAGCAAAGTGAGCTTTCCATGCCAGCTTCTGCCAGCTTCTTCTGCATACTACAATTCTTTTTTAAGTAAGCTCCACGCCCAGTACAGAGCCCAACTAGGGATTTGAACTCACAACCCTGAGAGCAAGACCTGAGCTTATACCAAGAGTCAAATTCTTAACCAACTGAGCCACCAAGGCGCCCCTGCATACTACAATTCCAACAAGAGTTTATCAATGGCAATAGTAATTATCATACTCTACCTTTGCAGTCAGGAGTAGAGCTAAAAGAAGGGTTCCTATTACTAACAAAAATATGATGAAAATGCTTATTATTTTGTCTAACATCTTCTCCAACCAGATGATCATCTGCACAGAAACAAAAAAGAGAATTACTTTTCTTTCAAGCACAACTTAATAGAAATGCATACATATTCAAATATTATTAAGACAAAATAGGATAGTCAGCATTGCAAATCAAACTATGGCATAATGATTAAAGCTGTAAGCAACTTCAGAAAATTAACTAATAGCATTAATTACTGTTGTTATATAAAAAGTTTATTAACTAGGGGCGCCTGGGTGGCTCAGTTGGTTAAGCGACTGCCTTTGGCTCAGGTCATGATCCCAGAGTCCTGGGATCGAGTCCCGCGTCGGGCTCCCAGCTCAGCAGGGAGCCTGCTTCACCCTCTGACCTTCTCCCCTCTCATGCTGTCTCTCTCTCTCTCTCAAATAAATAAATAAAATCTTAAAAAAAAAAAGTTTATTAACTAATGACATAATGTATGGTGATTAACATAATAATAAAAAAATAAATTAAAAAAAGTTTATTATTGTCCTATCTAAGAAAAGGCAATTTGAACAAAATCCATATTTACTTTTGAATTCTCATACAGTGGTATATTTACAATTCAAATTGTAATTTGTAATTGGCAAATATTCTAAATGACATAAAATATTTATTTTTTTTAAAGATTTTATTTATTTACTTGAGAGAGAGAATGAGACAGAGAGAGTACATGAGAGGGGGGAGGGTTAGAGAGAAACAGACTCCCCGCTTAGCAGGGAGTCGAATGCGGGACTCGATCCCGGGACTCGCTTAACCAACTGAGTCACCCAGGCGCCCTAACATTATTTCATTTAAATATTTTATGTCATGGGTGCCTGGGTGGCTCAGTTGGTTAAGCGACTGCCTTCGGCTCAGGTCATGATCCTGGAGTCCTGGGATGGAGTCCCGCATCGGGCTCCCTGCTCAGCGGGGAGTCTGTTTCTCCCTCTAACCCTCCCCCCTCTCATGTACTCTCTCTCATTCTCACTCTCTCAAATAAATAAATAAATCTTTAAAAAATAAATAAATAAATGAAATAATGTTAATACATTAGCTGACCTCAAATCTCATTATACTGTCAATTAGCAAATATAGATAGCTTTACAAAAAATATACCTCTTACAAAACAGGTATGCTATAAATTATACAGATAAAATAGGAGCAAATTAAAATAGGAATTACATTCAAAATATTTTTTCCCTTTGATGCCACTAGGGTTACAAAAACAGTAATAATAAAAATCTAATGTTAAGGTAATGATAAATATCAATTTCAGAATACTACCCTGGGGGGGGTGGTCAGCAGGTAGATGCACAATTAGCAGGGGTACAAAATGGGCTTTAATTACATAGGTAATGTTTTATCAAGCTGGAGGACAGACTCACTGATGTTCTTTACATCTTTTTATATCTGAAATATTTTGTAACAAAATACTTTTTAAAATCTGATATTCCACTTGAAATTTCCATTCTTTTGAAAACATAAGCTTTAGGACAAATTGACTGTAAATAAAAAATAATCATTACTATAATGGTTATTCCTTAATCAATAATTAAAATTATGCTCTTCCTAAATGTTACTTGACATTCCATTTTGAGTATAACTTCTCTCATCTTTCACAATCACAAATAATCCTACATTTAAAAAAATGTTTGTTTTCAGAATATGTAATAATTCTGACAGATTTCTAGAATTTCTGCCATGCAAAGCTACATTTAACATTTCAAAAATAAAATAAATTAGATGACTGCTGAAATACCACATTGCACCCCTCAACCCCTATAAGCTACAGCATTGCTGAATAAGTTAGTCTTAATTTAAATCTGAATTACGCTCTCCAGTGAGTTAAACAAACAAGAGCAAATGGTGGTTAAAAATAAAACATGACTTCTAAAACATTTTCCATTCCATGCTATAAGCTTGCATCCCTTTATCTTTCATGAAAGATACTATCACTAAAAGATCAGTGCAGTGAGCTCAAAGATAAAAAGTTCATCTTTTATCTTGACAATTACAGCTTCAAACAGAAGAGTTAATTTTCAGTGCATGCTACCAAAGCATCAAAGACAATGCAGAGATTAAAAAAAGTAGTATCAAGTTTTTAAGATATGGAAGGTCAGATGTCATATTTTGAATGTACATTCTAAAATCAATGAAACTGAAAAGTTTCACAATTAGAAACCAGCTCTACACAGAGTTCTTGAGACAGTTTCCTCAGGAAAAAGCAGTGTTGTATTATTCTTCTTTGTAGTACCCAAGCCTGACAGTGCACGGCACATGGTGAAAGCTCAAATATATATCTGAACAGGCAAACATAAATAATTTCAGAATTAAGACTAGATCTGTATTCACAAATTACAATTTCTAAAAATAACTTGGGAGCCCCAATTTTTTGAAAAATGTCTATTCTGAAATGTTTTTTAAATGTAAATGATGATTTAGAAAGTATATCTAAATTTAAGTCCAGGTATTTCTAACATATAAAACATGGGATTCACAAACACATTATGAATACCAACATTACAAAATCAAGCTTTATGTTTTTAAACCACAGTAGAATTTTCCTACCAGAGGCATATACCTAAGGATTGGAAAAAATCCACACTAAGAGTCAGCTAAATAAAAATGTATATTCAGGGCTAACAGTGAGGGTTAGAGGTTTCATTCAAAATTAAAAATAAATAAAACCACTTAAGATGCTCAATATATAAACTAAAAAAGATGGGGAGGGGAATCTACTCACATTATAGACGGCTAAGGTACAGTGAAAAAACAGGACAAAAAGGGAGACAGAGAGAAAGAGAGAGAGGAGTGGGAAAGAGAGACCAGGAAGACTTATTAAAGAATAAAGGGAGATTTTTTTTTTTTAAAGGTCAAAACAGGAGGAAAAACTGGGTGGCTGGCGGGAATTGGTGCATAGAATGAAGGACCAATCAATAAAGAGGAACTAACGAAGTGGACAGAAAACTTAGATGGAGGGTAAGAAGCCCAAGAAAGAGTGAATGGAACAAGACTCTCAAGGAAACAGAAACTCGGACATAGAGAAACATAGGGGCACCTAGGTGGCTCAGTCAGTTAAGCATCTGTTTTCAGCTCAGGTCATGATCCCGGGGTGCTGGGATCGAGCTCTGCTTTGGGCTGTCTGCTCAGCAGGGGAGTGTGTTTCTTCCTCTGCCCCTGCTTGTGCTGTCTCGCTCACTCTCTCTCTCAAATAAATGAATGAAATCTTAAAAAAAAAAAAAAAAGGAGAGAGAGGAACATGGACAAAAGAAGCAATGGAGAAGCAGAAGGGAATGGAGGAGAGAATTCCTAAAGAAATGCCAGAGGCACTGTCCAAGGAGACAGATCCTGTGCTGTGCTCAGCTTTGGGCAGCAGGACCCACACCACCTGTCATCACTGCCATCAGCTGTCATTCCTGCCTGCCTGTAGAAATCACACTGTCCCTGGTGATCTCCCCAGTCTTCTGTGCTCTGAGAAATTATCTTAGTTATTAAACTTTATTTTCTTAAAGGGGAAGGGGAGTAATTTTAAAATGACATTCTGAATGTTTCCAGTGTGAATGAAAGGCACGCATTTTTTTAAATTTAGAGAGGTCAGTAAATGTATGGCAAGGCCTTGAAACTTCTAAACCGGCTTTATTTATAGCAAGCTATTAAGAAAGTTATCGTTCCACTACTGAGTTTTCTATTTCATTATTCTGGGCCTTTCATTTTGCTTTGCTTTTTGAACCAAATTCTAGTTGAGTCTTAGTGCAAATAACCAACACTAAAAAATAAAACAAGCCTTGAGAAATAGGTTATGTCTCAATTAACCACAGATATGTTCTCTCTCACCCTCCCTTCCCTTGAATTAGTTTCCTAGTTCACTCCACTTGAATCTGAAAAACCAAATACCCAATCCTGCAAATTTTCTGACCTTGGATGTAATGTAATAAAACAGACCTCAACTTATTTATGTGCTTCCCTAGAACGCACAGTCCCAGAACTTACAGCAGCACTCCTGCTCTCCACCAATGCTTTACCCGTGCTATACGGAATCATCAAAGAAAGGAAACCGTCACTTGATCTCTTAGGAATCTTTTAAAACTGAGTCACAACTGACTAGCCATGAATTAGGTTCCTAAATTAGGTGATCTAACTCATGTAGTCACCTAAGGTTAAATCAAATTGCACCTAATGACTTTGGCTCTCCTTTCTCTCATCCCTTGAGGACAATTTCATTTCAATGTACACAAGTTGGAGCAGTGTATAAAACCACCTCTTCTGATCAAAACAAGAAAATGTGGCTTTTGTTTGCAGCACTATCATTTGCCAAGGATTGAACTCATTTACTCATATAGTTTTGCAGGGAATGGAGGAACAGACAACAGCATGTACGTTGGTGGGAGCGAGGGAGTGCCTGGTAAGTGTATGTATGTATGTATTTTACACACTGTTTATTTTCAATCCAAAGTTCAGAAGTTTAAGACATTGTCAAGTCCCCTCTTTCTTCTTCTTCAAAAGAAAGAAGAAAACCCTAATCTCTACACTCAAAAGTGTCACCTTGGTCTATTTCTAAGAAGTACCACATTCTTCTTAAGGTCTGCTATAATATCTCCACTGCCAATTTTAGAGTTTTGTTGTGTCTAAACACAATACACATAAATGTCATCTCTGGCTATCTGTCTCAGGGATTTGATGAATTTAAGTCTAGAACTACTATATGTGGGCTACATATCACAAGTACAGCATTCCTAATTTATCTGGATTATCCTTTATCAAAGTTATTAAAAATGTACCTATTTCATGCAAATCATGTGAAGCATTCACCATACATACAACCTCATACCTTGGGAAATACGAGGTCACAGGCCATGACCACAATCTTTTTTAAGTTAAAAATGAAATTCTAGAATAGTAGCTATTAAAAAAAAAAAGACACTATATAAAATTACCAGCCAAGTGAATCAAGTATTTCACAAATTTATCTTTTTAAAAAATTCCTGTGTCATTTATAAAATAAGTAGCAATAAAAAGTTCTTTTTGGGGCGCCTGGGTGGCTCAGTCAGTTAAGCTTCTGCCTTTGGCTCAGGTCTTGATCCCGGGGGCCTGGGATCCAGCCCTGCATCTGGTTTCCTGCTCAAAAGGGAGCCTGCTTCTCCCTCTCTCTCTGCCTCTCCCCCCTGCTCATGCTCTCTTTCTCTCAAATAAATAAATAAAATCTTTAAAAAAAAAAGTTCTCTTTCCTTTTCGGTAACTCTTGCCTAATGTGCTCTCACACATCAAAGAAGACTAAAGTAAGGCTACATTATAGAGCTGAAAAGGAACGTCACTCACTCACTGTGGACAGAATGACTGTAAGACAGAACTTCTTACACACACCTGGGCAAGGAGATAGTAACCATATATCCTAAATATATAGCTTTGGGTGTTTAGCAAATTGTACTGTGATAGTATCAACATTTCACGACCTTCCATAGCTTATTAATTTGAACTTTAAAAGCAAAAACTAATTTTGACATATGGACAGAAACAGAATGAGAATGGAGATACAGGGGGAAGTTACAGAATTCAATAGTAAAAACCAACATCCATGTGTTCATTTACCTTCTTATTTAGCCAGTGCCAGAGCTTGAGGATAGGGGGTAAGGTAAGAGAAGATAAGAACAGTGGAATATCATTAGAGAATGCAATAATAGTATGAAAAGAAAAGAAAGTCACTGAGAGTATGAGGAGGAAATAATCTCAGACCAAAAAAACAAAACAAAAACTAGAAAAATAATTGTAATGCATTAACAAAGTTTTAAAATCAAGTGAATATAGTATTTGTTTAAGATATACACTGATTGAAATAACCACAAGCTTTGTGGGCAATTCAACAATTAAAAATACATAAAATAGCCTGAATGTTTATCAGCTTAAATAGTCACACCAAATTCCAAAGATCAGAATAATAACTAAGATTCTTTCACATTATCTTGTACCAAAAGGATTTTTAATTCATGTTCATATACTATGTGTTCATTGAACTTTGTGGTTGTAGCTTTATAGTATTGGTTATTTCACATTTTTTTAAACAGTGAAACACTTCAGAGCTCATTTGGAACAGTGAACACATGGCCAAAGAGCAGACACATCCAAGATTCTGTTAATATTTGGTGTATTTCCTTCCATCTCAATTTTTCTGGCACACATCCTTCTACTTTATGTAACATCCTTTCTTTCACAATTAACATTACCTCATCTAAACACCTCACAATATTTAGCCCTATAATAATTAATGCTAGTTAGTGGACACATGATGTAAAACTCATTAAACATAGGATTTAAGGCATTATTAGTGATATAAAAAGTATAAAAGCTAAAAAGCATAATTTTATCAGAGTAACTGTAAATGCTCTTTGCAGAGTTTTTTACTAAAAGTACACTCAATGCATGTTTAAAACTATACTTCAAACAATCTCCTGTAGAGGAATATTTTCAAAAACAGTAGTCTAATCAATCAAAATTTAACAGAAACATGAAAAACAGATTTATTCCCCAAAGCAGCAGCCCATATATATTATTAGATAAGATATAATTATGGCATCAATTATCACTAGACACTCAGTTTGCGATAGACATTTATTCTGATATGTTTTATTATTAGAGCCCAAAATGCTAGTTTTATTCATTTTACTGTCTCTCTTCCTTAAGAAGAACAAATTGGGGGGCGCCTGGGTGGCTCAGTTGGTTAAGCGACTGCCTTCGGCTCAGGTCATAATCCCAGAGTCCTGGGATCGAGCCCCGCATCGGGCTCCCTGCTCGGCAGGAAGCCTGCTTCTCCCTCTCCCACTCACCCTGCTTGTGTTCCCTCTCTCTCTATCAATTAAATAAATAAAATCTTAAAAAAAAAAAAAAGAACAAATTGGCATACAAATTTGAATAAAAAAATGACAAATTTTTACAAGGCTACTCCATCACAAATACTTTTGATACCCCCAGAACTTCAACTGACACAATTATAGAGTTGTCCTAAGTGAAGGGTTCCAAATATAAGTCCGTGGAATTCTGAAAACAAGATTTAGTGTCCATCCCTTCTTAATAGTGGTAAGGCTGTCAGACGTTAACTGAAATTAAGTGTCGCCCTCTTTAAAGAGTCTGAAGGACTAAATCTGCTCTAGTAAGACAAAGCTTCACCCTATACCAGGAAGATGTGATAAATATGTTAAAATTTGTGGGAAGTCTTAGACTTTTTCTTATTTAAAAAGTTGAAAAAAGTAAGAATACAAATAGGCAAATCACAAAATAAAAATATAAATAGCCAATAAGCAAACTCTATTTTTTAAAATTTCAAATTAAAACCACATTGAGATACTTCTTTTTATGAAACTGAAAAGGATATTTTGTTACATTATAAGATCTAGTATTGGCAAGAGCTCAGGAAACGGGCATTGCCTTATGTTACACTGATGGTAATTAAAACTGGCAAACTTTCTGGAAGACAGAAAGACCGACTTTTGGTTTTGGCTCAGATCATGATCTCGCGGTGGCAGGATTGAAACCCACGTTGGGCTCTGTGCTGCGGAGTCTGCTTCAAATTCTCTCTACCTCTCCCTCTCACTCACTCTCTCTCAAATAAATAAATAAAATCTTAAAAAAAAAAAAAAACAGAAAAAAATATCCCCCTGCATCTCTGTTGCCCCAGGAGATGTTACCATGGCTTTAAAAGACTTCTTTCCTTCCACCTCACATGAATTCCAGTTATTCTTCTCATCTCTATCTACGCTGGTTTAATCTAACAGTATTAGTGACTTCACCTAACCTGAAGTCATGGACGGACCTGCTCGGGGAAACAGTTACTAGGCTCTGTGAGGAAGTCTGGCTCACACAGCACAGCACCCACAAAGACCTCGACTGGGTCTTGCCTGACTCTCCAGCCTTGCTTCTGCATATATCCCACCATGCCTGTTTCCTTGGTGCTCCCTAAGAAGTCAGGCTGCGGCAGTCTCTATCTACCTCTGCCCTGCTCCGTCCACCTATTCCTCCTGCCCTGTTACCTAAGAAACTCCTACTTGTGCTTCAAAATTTGCTCTGGCACCACCTCTTCTGCAAAACCTCCCCTCTCCCACTACCTCGCCAATAGTGAGTCCTTTCTTGCTCAGTACTAACACTGTACTCTGTACATACTTTGCTCCACAAATTAAAACCACAGCTAACACACAGAGCTTATTATGAATCAGGCTCTGATCTAAGAACTGTACATCTATTAACTCATTTAACTCCCACAGCCGTTCTCCGAGATGCATGCTATTGTATTTATTGTATTGATAAGGAAAACAAGGCATAGAAAGGTTAAGAAATTCATCCAAGATCACATAGCTAGTAAATAGCAGAACTGGGATCAGGGTTCATGCTCCTAACCACTGAGTCTGAATTTTAATGGACTGCTGTCTCTCCACTAAACAGAGCTCCTGCATCTAGTTTTCTGTGAGTCAGTGGATTTTCCTGAGGACTTAGCCCATTATCTGACATGTAGGAATTACTCCAGAAATACTGCACTGAGGCGGCATTACCTGGCAATATAATTGTACACAAATCACATAGCCCCTCTAGATTTCAATTTGATCCTTATAAAATGAGGGAGTTGAACAGGTGCTCCATAACATCCTCTTCTCCCATTTTTAAGAGGGAAAACTACTTACAAAATACTGACTTAAACTAAATCTATCCTACCCTTACATAAGCCATAATTCTAAACTTTAAATTTCATAACAGATGTAGACATGAAATGTGTTATCGACAATCATAGTATGAATACCAAATACCATGACATGGAATATATGCATATATAAACTCCATTAAAACAGCCCAAGTCTTAAAATACAATACCTTGCTATCGACTTTTAACAAGAATTTTCCAAGCCCAACAACTGGCCACGGGGCGAGAGCCTCCTGCCGCTCCCTGAGGAAGTGCTCCACGGCCTGCCACCACACGAGGCAGCGTTTCTCCAGGAAGTCCACAACTCCAAAGTGAATAATAAGCTTTTTGAGGATCCAAACTAGAAGAAAGGAATGCATATAAAACCAAAACATAGATTACAAAGTCAGACGTGAAAAGGTCCTTTAATTTCATGTGACCTTTCTAAAACAGTGAAGCTAATATTAAATAAAAATCAATTAAGAAAAAAAGGCAATTCCATCATTAACATTTTTAAATCTCTAGAGAGGTCCTAGGAAAGCACCTATGGTCTCCAGAATAAGCCCAGAGTAATTACAGGCTGTAGAAAATGTTCTGGGGGCCCCCTGTTCAAAGCCTGCTCTCCCAAACCACGTCAAATTGTTATGATAGGCTGAAGGTCAAGAAATGCCTAGGATAAATGTTAACTCCTGCTAACAACTTTTAAAGAGAAGGGGGTTCCAACAGTACCTGACACAATTTGGCAGTATAAAATAAATCATTTGGCAAAACCAAAAATGTACGGAACAATTCAGAAAGAGCAATTTAAACTATTTCACTAAACATTTCTATAAATTCCTTAACAGAAAGCATAGCTATGGTATGTACTTTGTGACTAGTTCCAATTGCCAAACAGAAGTTCTGTTTGAGAATGCAAGAAGCAGATACAAACTTCGACCTCATATTCTATGTTCTCTAAGGACAAGCACTATACAGTGTTCTGGTCCTAACAAATCTTTTAAAAAAAAATTTTTTTTTTAAAAGGTAACTATTTCATTAACTGTCCAAGTTAATGAGAATCACAAGTTTTAAAACTAAGGATCTAGAAGGTAAATGGTCTTATGAGTTTAGATTTTTAAACCATGGTGGAAAACAGGCTTTCAAAAAGGAAATTATGTTTAAATCAATAATGAAAAGCTTTGATAAAGAAAGGACTAATCAAATTTAGGCGGTATCTGGATGGCAGGACCCAGAGCATCAACTGAGGACTTAATAAATTTGGCAAAGGGGAGCACCTGGGTGGCTGAGGTCCTGATCTCAGGGTCCTGGATCAAGCCCTGCATCGGGCTCCCTGCTCAGCAGGGAGTCTGCTTCTCCCTATGCCCCTCCCCGTTGTTCGTGCTTGCACACATGCATTCTCTCTCTCAAATAAAATCTTTTAAAAAATAAAAAAATAAACAAGTAAATTTGGCAAAGGTTCTGACTGCAGTAAGAGGTTAAGCCCAAACAATCAGTAAAGCATGAAATAAAAGATTCTTCTAAAATTCACCTGAATTACTTACTTTTCCATTCTCAGAAGACAGCTTTAAATATACAGTTGTTTTATCTTAAAAGAGAGTAATATTACCTCAAATATTAAAATCCAAAATTTAAAGAAAAAGAAGTCTTCCAAGACCAGACCATAAGGGACCAATTACCGGCAATAGGCACTGGCAGCAACTGTACAATCCACAGGTTCAACCAGAGTTGGACTCCAATAATGGCCCACACGAGGGACACAAAGTAGATGTCACTGGTCTTCTTCTTCCTGACAAACGTTCCCATCTCAGGCCTTTGTCTGCCCAGAGTGGGTGAAGGGGAGGAAGGTGAAGGAGAGGAAGAGAGCGCTGGAGGGGGCTCTCCTCTGTCCATGGTTTCTGAAAAGGGGGGTAAAATCATCACCATATTAGTCCACATTAGTTAGCAGTCCTACAGAGCACTTCACTAAGCTACTCTATTGTAAGCCTTCAAAATGGACTCTGATAGTATGATTACACTGGGTTAAAAAAGAAACGAAGATCTGGATGTATGCTTGCATATGCGCTGAAAAACGTGTGGAGAATTACACTACTGACCGTATTTAAATCTAGGGAAACTGAGTTTGTTGGGGGGTAGAGCTGGGTATGGTGATTTTTTTTACATTTTACTGTATGCACGTCACACTGTTCAAAGTTTTATATATATAATTTAAACAAAAAACTATGACAAAATAGCTGAGAATTATAATTACCCCATGAAAACTCCTCAAACCATATAAAGCAACAATATTAAGATACAGAATTCCTACATCTAAAAATGCCGCCTCTTTTAATATAATTTTATTAGATATATATGTATTTCTGATACAGAATGGCTTTTCAGTGTCATTTCACCTAAAATGGAGCCAACTGCTCTTATAAAAACAAACCCAGGGCTTTGAAACAGGTCGTTCCCTTAGAATGAGAAATAAAACAATGACATATTGCTGGGGGTGAGGAATTTTCAAATAAAGGAGATCATACCGAATGATTTCACATAAAGTACTGTTTTCTAACAATGCAACTACCAAGTTACCTTTTACTATAGGGTTATATTATTTCTATTTCCTGGTTTTACCAAAAAATACCATATACCTCAGAAATCATCTAAGTCTTAATATTATTCAGTATATGCCATGATGATGAAAATGAGTAACACCCTACAACTCGCATTTTGCTTTCCATTAAAAAAGCTAATGACAAAAGTATATTTCATGAAGTCTCAAAAATAAAGGAAAGAAACAAGAACCCCCATACTGTCCCATAGTTTTTACATAGTTTTATGTAGTTATATCGTGTTCCACTTACCCTGTCGCACTTTCTTCCTTCAGTTGAATGTCACCTCCAGGAGAGCTAAGACCTTGTCTGTCTTGTTCTCCCTCCGCTGAACAGCACACAGAATAGTACCTGACATACAGTGGGTGCTCCCTAAATACTGCTGAAAGACAACCTTCCCTCTCATTTCATAATGTTCATAAGGAACTACACAGTAGCCCTCTGAGTGCTGTATTATAATGTCCTTAGTGCCTCTCCTAATGTTAAATGTTTATCTGTGAGTAAACTGTTACTACTGACATACTAGCAACACCGTATGTTGGCCCATCTCACCAGAACTAACATTCCACCCTGAGGTCTGGGGCTAAAGCCCAAACTAGTTATAATACGCTTCTATTTGACTCTGCTCTTTAAGAATCTTTCTAATTTGGATACATCATGTTGGTGGGTGTGGTAGATACTTAGAACAAAAACATCATCCCCTCCTTCATTCAGAAAACATGATTCAATGTGAAATAAAAATGTGTTTTCCTACCACTCCAAATGACTTTTCTTAGCTGATCCCTCCTTTCAAGAGTTTTCGAAAGTCAGTTGTTCAGGAAGAGCTCACCAAAAATATTCTGTAACTGAAAATCCCCTGGCACTAGTAGACTGCTTGGCACAGAGATGGCCCTTTCCATTCCTAAACCCTGTGTGAGGACAGTGTGACTTTAAAGCTGATGTAAATCTACCAGCTGGATCTCTTAGAAGCATGGTATCCAGAACAACCAAACAGTCCACTTTAGGGGAAACAGTTAATATAGTAACAGCATGAGGCATGCAAAGCAAACTTTGAGAAGGAAAGCAAGAAATGCCAGAGAAATGGATGACTGTAAGAGAGAAAAAAAAAGAAAGAAAGAAAGAAAGAAAGAAAGAAAGAAAGAAAAAGAAAGAAAGAAAGAAAGAAAGAAAGAAAGAAAGAAAGAAAGAAAGAAAGAAAGAAAGAAAGAAAGAAAGAAAGAAAGAAAAAGTTGGGTCAACAACAAAAGCAAAATGTAAAGAGAACAAATGTAAAGAGAGCAAAATAGAACAATGAAGAAGAACTGACAGCTACAGAAGTGGAAAATCCAGGAAAGTATTAAGTGGGAAAAAATATGGAAAAGGTACAGAGGGCACTAAGAAAAAAAAATAAAATGAAAGGAAAGTGAGAAGGAATAACAAAAGAAAAATAAGAAAAGTTTTTTTTAAAAAAAAGGGAAAAGATGAAGATTCAAGATAAGAAACATAAAAAGGTAAATAATTAAAAGCATGAAAAAAGTGATTATGTGAGAACAAAGATGAGAGGAGGAAATAGTGAAAAAGAGAAATCAAAGGAAAAGGAAGGACCAGTAAATTGCATTCTGTGATGCTCATGTCCTTAAGTTTATCCTTTATAAAGCGTCTTTCATTTTCAGAATGATTTTGAAAACATTTCTTCGTAAAGTCAGTCACCTGCAGGATGGGTGGAGGGCGGGTCCTCAGGGTTTGATTCGTACCCTGTGATGGAGATGGCCAAGGTTGCCAGAGTAGAAGCTGCCATGGAAATAACCTGCCCTGGTAACTCTGCTCCTGTAAAACAAGTATGTGTTTTTACAACTTTTTAAAGCAAAGTGGGAAACAACTGTTACAAGCGGAAACATAGTCCTAAGATTTCAAAAGCAACAAAACAAAATGGTTATTAGCTGATCCACTGGACCAGGGCCTCTTTACCAAGGGAGAATGCTTAAGAATCAATAGGAAAGTCTGCTAAAAATCTGGCTCCTGGACTCTGCATATCAGTCTCCCTTAAGAACTTCACACTGGTGCATGCAGCTCAGAGTGGAGATCTAAATGTGGAGTCCTGCTTTTTTACTTTTTAACTTCACAACTTAATATAAATGCACATCTCTGCTGAAAAACACTGCCACACCAAGTCTGTGAGTTTCCTGAATGCAGACTGTCTTACTCTCCCTTGCATTACTAGCTCCCAGTACCGTACGGAACAGCCAACACTCAGTGCCCTCGATAAGAACATTTCATGAATGAAGAGGCAAACATATGGGTACTATGCAAAACCATATAGCTCCATAAGGTGCATAACTTATGGAGGCAAAAATCCACCACTGAGAGTCTAAAATATATTACTGTTTCATGTTATATGTTCCCATGTTAAGTTCCTAAAAGGTAGTACACCAAGCTTAATCACTTGCACTAAACTCAAATAAAACACTTACTGACTAATGAGGTCTGTCTGTAATGGTCAGCTCTTAATCTGCTATGGCAGACAACACAGACTAGCTCACCCAATACCAGGTTCTAGCATGCTTTCCTCCTCCAAGAGACTGGAAAGCTACAGACTATATTCCTTAGATTCCCTTGCAGCTAAGGTCCCATGTATAAGGCAGTTTCTACCAAGCAGGCACACCTGTACAAGACCCAGAAGACCAAAGTGGGACTGACTGTGATTTGGGCACTCGCGTGTCAAATAGTCATGGAGGCATATGGTTTTTCTGCAGGAACTTACTTAGCAGAAGTTCTAAAAGTTCTGCTATCTGATCTCTAACTTTGTGGCAGCTGTGGCATTTCTGCTCAAATAGTTCTTTGGTGTCACTGAGCACTTTTCCCGGTTATATTGCTTCTGCTTCTGTCAGATCCAAGCTTAATTGTCTGGTCTTCCCCAAAATTCTATATGCTAACCAATATCTCTTTCTATTCTAGCTAGTGTGGATTCTGCTGTCCACAACTAAGAACATTAACACTCACCAAATCATACACCCACAATCAGAGAGGTGGGACCTCACTTTTGGTAGGCCAATATACAATGTAACAACAGAGAATTCTGCCAACCAATGGAAATAGCTTTGACCATTCAGAAAGCCAATGAATTTCAGCTCCAAATGAATTCCACCTACTCAACAAATCCAAGGCTGGCCATCTCCCAGAGACAAGCAGGCCAGGCCCTGAAATGGCTCACCAGTAGACCGAACCATCCGGATCGAGAGCATTCATCTTACTCAACCATATCCTATTCTTCCTCGAATAAATGCCTAACAGAGGTTTGTTTTTAGGCAATCCAAGAGAAAGTCAAACTCATGATCTGGGAAGAGAACAACTGGGACCTATTCTTCCGGCCTAAGTATGTAGGGTGTTTCTTACACGCCAATACGGGAACAGGTTGGGAGGGAAAGACACTGTCGGGGCGCCGGGGTGGCTCAGTCGTTAAGCACCTGCCTTCGGCTCAGGTCATGATCTCAGGGTCCTGGGATCGAGCCCCGCATCGGGCTCCCTGCTCGGCGGGAAGCCTGCTTCTCCCTCTCCCACTCCCCCTGCTTGTGTTCCCTCCCTCGCTGTCTCTCTCTCTGTCAAATAAATAAATAAAATCTTAAAAAAAAAAAAAAGAAAGAAAGAAAGTCTTTCATGTCTCACAGGTTCTCATTACTCACTGTATTGAATGCTAGGAATAAAGACACAGACTCTGCCCCCATGGAGTTTAGTGGAAGAGACAGATACGAATTAAAGAACCACATGGAAAAAAAAAAATTCTTATCGTACTTAGGAAATAATTTGTTAATTCACCTTAAAAAAAAAAAAAAAAGAGGGGCACCTGGCTGGCTCACCTGATAGAGCATGTGTGCTACTCTTAATCTTGGGGTTGTGAGTTTGAGCCCCATACTGGGTGTACACATTACTTAAAAATAAAAAACTAAAAAAAGAAACCACAGAAATGTGAATGCATTCAAACTATAGTGACTGCTATAAAGGAAATATACTATTTTATGAACTCCTAACAGAAAAAATCTGACTTAGTCTGGAGAATCAGGAATAGCTTCTCTTTAAGAAATGAAAATGAAGCTGAGTATCAGACAACAAAAAGAAATAAAAGGCATACAAATCGGCAAAGAAGTCAAACTCTCACTCCGCAGATGACATGATTCTCTATGTAGAAAACCCAAAGGACTCCACCAAAAAACTTCCAGAACTGATACAGGAAATCAGCAAAGTCACAGGATATAAAATCAATGCACAATAGTTAGTCGCATTTCTATACACTAACAATGAGGCAGAAGAAAGAGAATTCAAGGAATTGACCCCATTTACAATTGCACCAAAAACCGTAAGATACCTAGGAATACACCTAACCAACGAGGTAAAGGATCTGTACTCTGTATAGAACACTCATGAAAGAAATTGAGGAAGACAAAAAGAAATGGAAAAACATTCCATGCCCATGGACTGGAAGAACAAATATTGTTAAAATGTCTATGCTACCCAGAGCAATCTACACATTCAATGCAATCTCTACCAAAATACCATCAACTCTTTTCACAGAGCTGGAACGAAGAACCCTAAAATTTGTATGAAACCAAAAAAGACCCCGAATAGCCAAAGGAATGTTGAAAAAGAAAATCAAAACTGGAGGCATCACAATTCCAGATTTCAAGCTATATTACAAAGCTATAATCATCAAGACAGTATGGTACTGGCACAAAAAACAGACACATAGATCAATGGAACAGATTAGAGAGCCCAGAAATGGACCCTCAACTCTATGGTCAACTCATCTTTGACAAAGCAGGAAAGAATGTCCAATGGAAAAAAGACAGTCTCTTCAACAAATGGTGTTGGGAAGCTTGGACAGCCACATGCAGAAGAATGAAACTGGACCATTTCCTTACACCACACACAAAAACAGTCTCAAAATGGATGAAAGACCTAAATGTGAGACAAGAATCCACCAAAGTCCCAGAGGAGAACATGGGCAGCAACATCTTTGACCTCGACTGCAGCAATTTCTTGCTAGACACATCACCAAAGGCAAGGGAGACAAAAGCAAAACTGAACTACTAGGACTTCATCAAGATAAAAAGCTTTTGCACAGCAAAGGAAATAGTTGACAAAACTAAAAGGCAACCTATGGAATGGGAGAAGATATTTGCAAATGTCTTATCAGATAAAGGGCTAGTATGCAAAATCTATAAAGAACTTACACCCAAAAAACAAATAATCCAGTCAAGAAATGGGCAGAAGACATGGACATTTCTACAAAGACAACATACAAATGGCCAACAGACACATGAAAAAATGCTCCATAACACTCACCATCAGGGAAATACAAATCAAAACCGCAATGAGATGTCACCTCACACCTGTCAGAAGGGCTAAAATTAACAACTCAGGAAATGACAGATGTTGGTGAGGATGTGGAGAAAGGAGAACCATCTTACACTGCAGGTGGCAATGCAGACTGGTGCAGCCACTCTGGAAAAGTTAAAAATAGAGCTACTGTAGGACCCAGCAATTGCATTATTAGGTAGTTATCCAAAGGGTACAAACATGGTGATCGAAGGGGCACATGCACCCCAATGTTTATAGCAGCAATGTCCACAACAGCCAAAATATGGAAAGAGCCCAAATGTCCATCGACAGATGAATGGATAAAGAAGAGGTGGGATATATATATATATATAGTGTGTGTGTGTGTGTGTGTGTATATAGTGTGTGTGTGTGTGTGTGTGTATATATAGTGTGTGTGTGTGTGTGTGTATATATAGTGTGTGTGTGTGTGTGTGTGTATATAGTGTGTGTGTGTGTGTATATATAGTGTGTGTGTGTGTGTATATAGTGTGTGTGTGTGTGTGTGTATATATATAGTGTGTGTGTGTGTGTGTGTGTGTATATAGTGTGTGTGTGTATACATACATACACACACACACACACAGAAGATTACTCAGCCATCAAAAAGAATGAAATCTTGCCATTTGCAATGACGTAAACAGAACTAGAGGGTATTATGCTAAGCAAAATAAGTCAGAGAAAGACAAATACATGATTACACTCATATGTGGAATTTAAGAAACAAAACAGATGAATATAGGGGAAGGGAAGGAAAAATAAGACAAAAACAGAGAGGGAGACAAACCATAAGAGACTCTTAACTACAGGAAACACACTGAGGGTTGCTAGAGGGGAGATGGGTGGGGGGGTGGGGTATCTGGGTTATGGGCATTAAGGAGGGCACTTGATGGAATGAGCACTGGGTGTTATATGCAACCGATGAATCACTAAATTCTGCCACTGAAACTAATAATACACTAAGTTAATTAAATTGAATTTAAATTAAAATAAAATAAAATGCCAAAAAAAGAAAAGAAAATGAAGCTGATATACAAAGGATGAGAAGGAATTCATCAAGAGAATGTAAAGAGAGTATTTTGGGCAGAAGGAAGTGAGTAGGAAGGCTGTAAGCGAACACACTAGCATGTTAAAGAGAGTGTAAGAAGGTCCGTGTCTGGATCACAGCTAGCAGGAAACCGGTATCGAATAAACCAGGCTGGACATGGTGAGTCAGAGGATGCACGTCACAGAAGATCAAAGTACTTTAGGCTTTATTCTGAAAGGAGTAGGAAAGTAGTGAAGAATTTTAAACAGGGTAATAATATTTCTACTGAAATGTTATTGAGATAATTGTAGCTTTACGTGCAATTTTAAGAAAGGAGGAAAGAGAGATCTTGTGTACCCTTTACGCAGCTTCCCCTAGTGGTAACATCTTGCAACACTGAGGCATAATATTGTGATCAGGATTATTATCATGGACACAAGATATAGGACAGGTTCATCACTGCAAGGATCTCTCATGTTGCCCCTTCAGGAGCACACCCAGACGCCTGGTTTATAAATAAATGAACAGTTTTGAGATATAAAAAGATGACTCTTGCTGTCTGGTCAAGAGCAGATTGGAGGGGCCCAAGAATGGGTACAGGGAGAGAAGTTAACGGCAATTCTACAGGCAAGATGATGATAGCGTGGTCTGCAGTAGCTAGCAGGGGAGATGTCAGAAAAGTGGTCGCACTGAAGAGTCAGGGAGTAGTCAAAGTGGACCAGACGTGATGATGAACCCATGAAGGAAATGAAAGACATGAAGGGTCAAAGGTAAGCCCCAAGTTTCCAGATTATGGTTATACAGATAACCACAAGGGAATACCATGTTGACAACCATGGAGGGGAAACAGAGGAAGATTTGAACATATTAACATGCTTTTTTTAGACTTCCAGACAGAATTTTCAAAAACTGATTACACCGGAGACAAGACAGGACTTAGCTTTCTGTGCACCCAAGAGAGGTTTCTTAGGTTCCACTCGAGAGCAGAGGATGGGAATGCCTGATGACTAATGGCCTGGGATAGCACAGCAGAGATAGAAAAAGACTTCCAGTCAGAATTCAAAGTATTCCCCCTTATGTAAGATTAAAGACTAGTCAAGGGTCCTCAATTACTAAACCCACCTCTTCACAAGTAATTTAATCAAATAGTGACTCATCTTTGAGAGATTCTGAAAAATAAGTCCCTTGTATTAAGTCGCTCCGCAGTAACAATGTTATAGCTCCTTAATTATGGATTTTCAGTTTGGCTGCAGTTTGACTTATATTTCTCAACTCCGATTAAGTCCTCATTCACCAAACAGGTGACTAGGCTACATGCTGAGATAAGAGGCTGAGAGCCAAGTCCCAAGCTCAGTCTGATATTTAGATTATCAGTTACGATTCAGTACATTAGGAGCTAATGTAAACACGAGTGTAGCATATTTGAGGAGCACAGAAAACGGAAACCTAATCCATGCTTGGGAGGTCAGGGAAGGACTTCCAAAGGTGCTATCTGACAAGAATGGTAAAAGATGCCACTCTTTAAATCCATTTAAATATGTTATCCAGATTAAAAAAAAAAAAAGACACAGCAAGTCTATCTTGGAGAGGAAGATGCTGGTATCTCAGAAGGCAGAGGGAGAAAAGGTTTCCCAAAAGACAAAAGAAAGCAGGTGTAAAGACACAAAGGCAAGGAAAAGCAGAGTGTCCTGTTCAAAGAACTCGAAGAAGTCCAATAAGGCCAGGACATACGGTACAATGAGAAGAGCGAAGAGATGCAAGGATGCAGAGGGAGAATGGAGCATCTCATATTTACTAGGCACCCAGGCAGTACAATCCGTGCAGCCCAGTGGCTGAGAGCACAGGTGAGGAAACAAGACTGCCCAGGTTCAAATCCCAGGTCTATTCCCTACTAGCTAGATGGCCATGGGCAAGTTACTTAAAATCCTCATATATGGGACTTACATAAAATCCTATTTCATGTGACATTTAAGTGAAACAATACATATGAAATAATCAGAACAATGCCTGGTATGAAGGGCTTGCTCAATAAATGTTAGCTATTTCAAAACCATTGGCTTTGATAGTATAAACTATGAGCATAAGCCACTAGCACTCCTGTAGTATTTGTCTGTGCTTCTCATCCCCTTTCTACTTCATTGTACTGCCATTTTCCTAGATCTTATGCCCTTAGCCACATTTTTAGATCTCCCCACAGAGTTATGTGAAATATCTTGCATCCAGTAGGCACTGACAGACTCAAGGAAAAGACCAGTAAATTAAACCTTCACAATTATCGCTTAAAGACTCTCCAACTTGCTGATGTCACTAAAATAATGCAGTAAATATTCAGTGAATCATAGCTAAATCAATGAAAACTATGCAATATCATCCTCGTTGATACACAAACAATGACAAATTTTTAGAGTGCCCGAAACTTTGCAAAGGAATGAAAAGAGTAGCACACAGGGAAAATCCAGAGTACCTGAAAATTATGGATGTAAGATCTGATGACTGCTCTTATTTATCAAACAGGCACTTTAATGATTTCTGCCTTAGTGAAATCACTTCAAAAACCCCAAGGGTTCTGGCAGAAATGATGAACTAAAAACACAAGAACGCCAGGAGAGAGAATCCAGGCAAAGTCATGGTACTCGAAAAGAAACCCCAGCTAAAAATAGGCACACAGACAAGGGCACATAATCTTGGGACCTCAGAACTCTAAACAAAAAAAGGAAAGAGCATCCAAGGTTTCAAGTATCAATCTACCCAGGGACAGGGCCAGCGTCAAGTGGAGGCCCAAATAACAGGGACCTAACACAAGGCCAAACAAGCAGGACACTAACATTAGCAGCCTAGCACCAGGGGATGGAAACTAATGGTCTAGCACGTAAGACACCAATCACATGTTTGGACAGTATCTGTTAATATGGCTAGCACATCAATGGGCAGAACAGTGTTTCTAATACTCAGAGGATGATATATTTTGAGAACAGTCTAAATAAGGAGATACTCGATCTACTTAGTGCTCAGTCACAGTGACAGTGGCAGATGCCAGAAATACATCCAAGGATGCTTACTGGAAGGGGGCTCTACCACAGACCAAGTAAAATCTCCCCAGCATGCAAAGTTCCCTTTGAAGAAGGTTTCTGTTTCTATCACTAATGTGAAAAATATGCCTCCATCTCAATGGCTCCTAGTATCACTTCATTATACTACTGGTCAGTAGCAAGGGCTTGGATATGGACCAGTAGGAGTTTCTCTAGGCCTCTTTAAATGACTATGTCAGACCAGGCAGTAACAGATGAGCAGTAAGAAATTTAGTTTATTCCTTTTCTTTTTCCAGTTTGGGCTCAACTGGACCAAACTTGTTCACTCATATTACACGTTATCCCAAAATGATTAAGGCAACTACTAAGCCTTCCCTGCCAAGGTATTTCTGATCATTTATAAACAATCACCAATATTTGGAGGAACAGACCCAACTGTACTTGCCCTTACTTGTCAGACTGGGTGTCCAGGTTATCAAAGGTACATCTGGTGCTTGTTTGCCTTGCTTTTGAAAAAGCACTTCTAAGTGTAAATTTACTCAGAGTATATGGCTTTCTGAGTCTACGTTTCTTCACCTGTAAAATAAGTACCAACCAGGGCACCTGAGTGGCTCAGTCATTAGGCGTCTGCCTTCGGCTCAGGCCATGATCCCAGGGTCCTGGATCGAGCCCCTCATCGGGCTCCCTGCTCAGCAGGAAGTCTGCTTCTCCCTCTCCCACTCCCCCTGCTTATGTTCCCTCTCTCACTGTGTTTCTCTCTGTCAAATAAATAAATAAAATCTAATAAATAAATAAATAAATAAATAAAATAAGTACCAACCCCACTGGATTATTAAGAAAATTAAATAAGATAGCATGTTTAAAGAGCCCAGGAGAGGGGCACCTGGGTGGCTCAGTTGTTAAGCATCTGCCTTCGGCTCAGCCCCGCATCGGGCTCCCTGCTGGGCGGGAAGCCTGCTTCTCCCTCTCCCACTCCCTCTGCTTGTGTTCCTGCTCTCGCTGTGTCTCTCTCTGTCAAATAAATAAATAAAATCTTAAAAAAAAAAAAAAAAAGAGCCCAGCAGGACCTCACTCATGTTGCTATAATTAACAATGTGAGTGTTCTTTCCTCACAAGCCAAGGGCACACCCTGAAGTTGGATTCCAGGTTTCTACCAAATGAGACATGATCCAGGAGGCAGAGAAGCTAGTTCCTGAACTTGTGGTAGGCCAACAGGGCCCACAGGTAAGACTGAGGAGCTCACAACTACAATGGAGTCAAGAGAGATCAGCAGTCATTCCCTTTTCAGGATGACTGATGCTTGTTCAAAGAGCCCAGTAAAGGGGAAGAACACCAGGCTTAGGGTCAAGACCCTAAGTTTTAAATCTTAGCTCTACCAGTCGTCTGTGTGGGCAAGTTACTTAAACTCTGAAATTAAATGCCTTCATCAGCAAAATGGACATATCTACTTTACAAGGGTTTTTTGGGGGGGGAGGGGTTGAGGATTATTTATGGATTTAAAAAGACAGTACATTTTAAAACACAGTAGACACTTAACATTTTTTCCCTCCATTATCTTGGAGTTCCAGAAAATGCCAAGTAAGAGTTCCCAAGGTCTAAGAGAAAACCATTGAGTAAGGCTCCTGGGTTCAGAAGGAACCAATGAAACTAACTCCACGATGATCCACAAGAAGAGTTTTCCAGATCTAGGAACTAAACAGCCTTCATGCTTTGATCCAAAGGATTTATCCTGTGAATCCAGTGAACCATACACCCTAAAAGCTCCTACAACAGCAAGAGTCAAAGCTCAGAAGACACAGAGAAAGATGCCTACACAGTTGACCGTCAGACACGTCCTCCAATAGGACAGTGGAAATGATAAGGAATAAATGCACATATTGCCACAGGAGTGCATTAAAGCCTTCCTGGGCCTAAGTATATTAGAGTGACATCTCAGGACAGAACTGACTATAATAAAAGGGAAAGGTTGTCCTGATATGGACTAGATGGGTTGAGTTCTGATGCCTAAAAGAAACAAGGTTCTAGGGGCAAGAAGACTCAGAAATTTAGGGGGAAAAAACGTTGAAAAGGCTTATTTTATGATGAAGATTATCTAGACTAGAAATCTGTAAAAGGACTCTAGATCAAGAATATCTATTCTGGGGGAGCCCGGGTGGCTCAGTCAGTTGAGTGCCTGACTCTTGGTTTTGGCTCAGGTGATGATCCATGGTTTTGGGATCTAGCCCCAGGTCGGACTCCGAGCTCAGTTGGGGGGTCTGCTTGAGATCTCTCTCCCTCTCCCTCTGCCCCTCCCTGCAGTCTCTCTGTCTCTCTCTCTCCAAAACAAATAAATCTTTAAAAAAAATAAAATATTCTGGGGCGCCTGGGTGGCTCAGTCGTTAAGCGTCTGCCTTCGGCTCAGGTCATGATCCCAGGGTCCTGGGATCGAGCCCCGCATTGGGCTCCCTGCTCGGCAGGAAGCCTGCTTCTCCCTCTCCCGCTCCTGCTCCCCCTTCTTGTGTTCCCTCTCTCGCTGTGTCTCTCTCTGTCAAATAAATAAATAAAATCTTTTAAAAAAATAAAATAAAATAAAATATTCTGAAATAGACTGGAATGAGAGTAAACAAAACAAAACAAAACAAAAAACAACATTTCCAAATCTGTTCTCAACATGTATTCTGTGTCCCTGTGATTTCCTTCCTTGTAATAGTCTAGAATACAAATACCAGAAATCTGGCTGGCATGCCAGCACATCACTATGCTGCGTTTATCTGATAATAATAATCGAACATGAAAAATAATAATGATAATAATCAAATATGGCCTTCTTTCTCCCACAGCTCAAAACTTGGTCTTAGAATCCCAACTGCACAGCTCCCTCAGCTGCTATCACCAGCTGACTGGAATTTTTTTTAAGACTTACTTGAGAGAGAGAGAACAAGCAAAGCGGGGAGGGGCAAAGGGAGAGGGTGAGAGAAACTTTATCAGACTCTGCGCTCAGCACAGAGCCAACACAAGACTCAATCTCACAACCCTGAGATCATGACCTGAGCCAAAACCATGAGTCGGAGGCTTTACTGACTGTGTTGTCCAGGCGCCCCATAGCTGACTAGAATTTACACCCAAGAGAAAACCCATCTGAAATCCATTTTAACCTACATCATTCATATACTTGCAGCAACATACTTACTTAGCCCTGGACAAAAGCAGTCAAGAAGAGAACACTGTCCTTAAGAAATTAAAAACAGAACTACCATAAGATCCAGCAATTCCACTTCAGTGTATTTATCCAAAGAAAACAAAAACACTAACTGGAAAAGATTTATACGCCCCCATGTACATTACAGCATTACTTACAATCGCCAAGATATGGAAAAAACCTGTGTCCATCAATGGATGAATGGATAAAGAAAATGTGGTATGTGTACACAAGAGGAGGGGGAAGGAAGGGAGAGGGGGAGGGGAGGGAGGAGGGGAAGAAGAAGAAGAAATCTTGCCATTTGCAACAGTATGGATGGACCTTCAGGGCATTATGCTAAGTGAAATAACTCAGAGAAAGACAAATACCATATGATCTCCCTTATATGTGGAAACTCACACACACACACACACACACACACACACAAACGCACAACAAGCTCACAGATACAGAGAATAGCTTGGTGCTTGCCAGAGCTGGGGGTAGGAGACAGAAAAAATGGGTGAAGGGGATCAAAAGGTACAAACTTCATTACAAAATAAATCATAGAGATGTCACGTACAGCATGGTGTCTAGAGCTAGTAAGACTGTACTGCATATGTGAGAGTTGCCAAAAGAGAAAGTTCTCATCACAAGAAAAAAAACTGTTTGTAAATACATAAGGTGACAGATGTTAACTAGACTTCTTATAATCACTTTGCAATGTACTGTTCAAACATCAAATCATTGTTGTATACCTGAAACTGATACAATGCTATATGTCAAATATATCTCGAAAAAAAAAAAAAAAGAAAGAGAGGACTTTCCAGATGAACAAAAAAAAGAAAACTGTCCTGGGGTGAAGGGTGAGGGATAAGCTGAGTTATCTGAATTGTCACTATTAGCAGAAAAGGGGTGGGGGGAGTTGGGGGAGAGGAGATAAAGCTACCAAGAGGAACAAGTGGTGACCACTAAGCTTTCCACAATAGCTGTCGAAACAGGAAGTTCACGTCTACTGGTCTGATATAGAACTACAGAGTCTAACATATTGTGACCAGGAAGACAGGTTGAGCAAAGAAAATCCGGAAAGAGAGCAAAATAAAATCTTTCTGATTTTCCACTATCAGAGAGAGAAGGTTTCCAAGCAAAATAATAACCAAAGAGCAATTTAAATAAAAAACGAAGACAAAAACTATGAGGTAGCAGTACAAAACACCACAAATAGCCTTGCGATTAGCATAAAATGAAGAGGCTGAGAATAATGTAGAAGTATACCGGACACAGAAAGGTGCTCATGACATAAAGTTTAAAATGTCGATTACAAAAGAGAACATTCACTATGAGCCAATTTTCTTGTGGTTTAAAGTCTGAAGGCACACAACTCTTAAGGCAGTAGTTAATGTTTAGGTGAACAGTGGGATTTTGAATGATTTTTTCTTTTTCTTTTTTTTTTTAAGATTTTATTTATTCAGGGCGCCTGGGTGGCTCAGTTGGTTAAGCGACTGCCTTCGGCTCAGGTCATGATCCTGGAGTCCCAGGATCGAGTCCCGCCTCGGGCTCCCTGCTCAGCAGGGAGTCTGCTTCTCCCTCTGACCCTCTTCCTTCTCGTGCTTTCTATCTCTCATTCTCTCTCTCTAATAAATAAATAAAATCTTAAAAAAAAAAAGATTTTATTTATTCGAGAGAGAGAGAATGAGAGAGAGCACATGAGAGGGGGAGGATCAGAAGGAGAAGCAGACTCCCTGCCGAGCAGGGAGCCCGAGGCGGGACTCGATCCAGGGACTCCAGGATCATGACCTGAGCCGAAGGCAGTCGCTTAACCAACTGAGCCACCCAGGCGCCCTGATTTTTATTTTCTTTTTGTTCATTTCTCCAATTGAACAACAACAAAATATTGGAGAAATTAATTTTTTGAAAAATCTGCTGCAATTAGTAATTTGCTTTTACTTCATGTATAGCCCTCAGAAAGAAGGAACGAATGTCAGTTGCAGTAAAGTTGTGTGCTGCTCAGACCCACCTTTCCAGTCACAATCGTCTCCACAGGGGAGGATGAGGAGATGTCCAGTCTGATGATCCGTTAGTATCTGGCCACCCCACGCCTTACCTTACAACTCATTAGAAACCTGTGTCTTTAACAAACTGTTTCTGGATATAAATCACTTGCAACCAGGGCATTTCAAAAATACTCTTGAGGAGAAAATGATATATTCAGCTTGGTACTAAAAGTTCCAGCCAGAGCAGCCAGGCAAAAAAAAAGGGGGGCATCCAAATTAGAAAGAAGTAAAACTCTCTCTTTTCACAGATGACATGATCTTATATATGCACAATCCTACAGAAGCCACAAAAAACTATTAAAGCTTATGAATAAATTCAGCAAAGTTGCAGGACCCAAGATCAACCTTGAATTTGGCAATGGTGTTTTTAGATAGGACACCAAAAGAACAAGCAACACAAAAATTGGAAAACTCATAAAGATGTGGAAATTAAACAATACAATTTTGATTAACCAATGTGTCAAAGAAGAAATCAAAAAGGAAATCAAAGAGTATCTCGATCCAAAGAAAATGAAAACACAACAAATGAAATTTATGGGATGGAAAAGCAGTTCTAAGAGGACAGTTTAGAGTGATAAGTACCTACATTAAGAAAAAAGATATTGGGGCACCTGGGTGGCTCAGTAGGTTAAGCGTCTGCCTTCGGCTCAGGTCATGATCCCAGGGTCCTGGGATCGAGCCCCACATTGGGCTTCCTGGTCAGCAGGGAGTCTATTTCTCCCTCTGCCCTTCCCCTGCTCATGCTCTCTCTCTCTCTCTCTCTCTCAAATAAATAAATAAAATCTTTGAAAGAAAGAAAGAGAAAGAAAGAAAAAGAACGAATGCAAATAAATAACCTAACTTTATGGCTAGCTGCTTAATGGGTACAGCCTTTCCTTTTAAAATGTCCTAAAACTGGGGCACCTGGATGGCTCAGTCGTTAAGCATCTGCCATTCGGCTCGGGTCATGATCCCAGGATCCTGGGATTGACCCCCGCATCCCTGCTCAGCGGGGAGCCTGCTTCTCCCTCTCCTACTCCCTGCTTGTGTTCCCTCTCTCGCTGTGTTTCTCTCTGTCAAATAAATAAATAAAATCTTAAAAAAAATAAAAAATAAATAATAAAATAAAATGTCCTAAAACTAGATGGAAGGAGTGGTTGCACAACAATGTAAATGTACTAAATCCACCTTTAAAAAGTTAATGGTTAATTTTATATGAATTATACCTTTAAAAAATGAAAAAAAGGGGGGGAGTGGGGCACAGTCTTAAAACCTAAAATATTTTAAACATGTTTATTTTCTGTTCAGAAAATACCACAGATTTTAAAACAGATATAAAGCACTTTCATCATTGCATGTTTTTTTTAAATAAAGCTACTTTCCCAAATACTTCTTTAAAGTAATATTAATAGAATGCCCTATTTCTTACCAGAAGACTCTTTTCCATTCTGTTTCTCATAGAGCGTGCCCACAGACATCAGGAAAACAATAACCAGGAACACTGGAATTCTCCATGAGCCAGCCAGGGATGCTGAAAATTATTAAGAGTTAACATTTTTAGTTAAATAAAAATCTAGCACTTGTCTTTAAAAGACTCAGTTTATTCTTAGCAACAGTATCTGAAGGTAAAGGTTAGATTAAAAAAAAAAAAGACTCAGTAGACAGAACAATTTGGTATAGATGTCATTAACAAAATTATTTCACAAGGAAAAAAAATTTTTTTAAAGGCCATAAGACAGATGAAATCCCAGTTCAGGACTCCTCTTGGTTAAATCCAGGCCTGCTCTGAGGCCCCTGTTCTAAAGGACTGGGTATGTGCCAGCCTACCCTGAACGGGCTTCTATCACCTGAGTAATCGAGTCTATTCTAAGGCACACGAGCATTTAAGACAATCCTGAACTCAAGCCTTTCGCTTAACCCCAAAATGACCTGCATCAGGCACAGAACCTAAAGTCATGACTTCATTTCCTGAAAATACCACTGGGTGTGAACTCCCATCTCTCAAGAAAGGGTGAAATGGCCCAAAGGAGCACTGCAAAAAGCTTCAGTGTATCCTCAGTGTATAGGGCAAAAATGCTAACATTTTTCATCCCTACCTGTAGCCATTTGCTTTTCCCTGAGTTGATCTAGAGCCCCCTGGACTGCCTATTTCCCTCCGCTGCTTTCCCCAAATTCAAAACGAGTCACATCAGACATCAGGGGATCTTGCTAAAATATAACATACTCCTTAGGATTCCAAATCAGCAAAGCTAGAAAGTAATGTTTTGTTAACGTTTTGTTCCACATCAGACGCTAAGCAAAGATCTTTAGAGTGATAAGTGCCTACATTAAGCAAAAAAGATATTGGGGCACCTGGGTGGCTCAGCAGGTTAAGCGTCTGCCTTCAGTTCAGGTCATGGTGGCTCAGTAGGTTAAGTGTGGAAAACTCTGGTTTTTAACAATAAGCAGCTCTAAAAACTACTTTAAATAGGCTAACTACTGCTCTAGATTACTGAACTTTGTATTTATTAGAACCTAATGCTTCCATAAGCTTAAGATGTGGAGATAAAAGAGTACCTGAAAAAAATCACTCTGCAATCTCCCAGCAGCCACCCAGCTAACAGTAAAGAGAACTCATTACTTTAAGCTGCTGACAAAGATCGTCCTGATGTTGAACAGATTTGTCTCCCTGAAGCTACTCGTTGCTCTGACATCTCTCCCTCATGGTTACAGAGATCTGTTTAAACCACTCTTTCACATGATAGTCCTTCAAATACTTGCAACAGGCTTCCATATTTTATCTCCTCCTTCCATCCACCCATGGAGCCCAGTCCCCTTCTCTCATCCTCAGTAAATACCTCTGGTTCCCGTAACTATTGCTCACACACTTGACTGTTTATCTATATCCTCCTTAAGTTTGACACTCAGAAGTGGCCATGACAGTCCAAGGGTGCTCTACTTTTTAAGATATATTTATTTTTAAAGGACCTTTTGAAAATGAACATTCGATATCATTAAAAGACATGTTAAAGCATAACATTTGTATTAAAGATTAAAGAAGGATTAAAAAACAATTTCTAAAGATTATTTTAAAGAATGCTAAATGCAACATATAACACTACAAAAAAAATTCACTTGAATTCACGTGATCAGCCTCTGCTGATCTTAAGCTAGACTTTCTTAGAAAAAAGGGACCCACCTAAATGAAAAAGCAATATAATCCAGACAGGAATTGAAACTGCTCTCAAGTAGCGTTCAGTGCTTGCATTCCACTTGAATGAAACAGTCAACACATAGCCAACTACCAACGTCCAGATCTTAAATGAAATAGAGACACAGTTGTAAATATATACACATGAAAATAAACATATAATTATACAAAATCTGCACACATCTATATAGCATGAGAGCTATGGATACAACACGGATAAGATGAGGGTGGTGGTGCTAAATGGCATGTGTATAGGTTTTCCTCTTCTGTGTAGATAAATCAAGTTTTGAAATAAACAAGCATTTGAAATCCAGCACATGCAGCGATATTATTTAAATAGTCTTGCAGCGCCTGGCTGGCTCAGTCAGTGGAGCGTGTGACTCCTGATCTCAGGTTTTTAACAGGTTGTAAGTTCGAGCCCCACACTGGGTGTACGGATTACTTAAAAATAAAAATCTTAAAAAAGAGAAAAAAATAACCTTAACAAAAAAACGACCATATAGTTTTGAGATATATTGAAGTCCAAAAGTTATCGTATACATAAAGATGCTTAAGATAGAATATTCATTTTTAAGCTATGGACTTAAATTGAGAGCTTAATATGTGGAATTCTTCAAGTTTTCTCTATAGATTAATATTTTAAAGAGAAAAACAACAAAAAAAGAAAGCTTTCCCAGGGCGCCTGAGTGGTGCAGTCAGTTGTGCACTCTTGGTTTTGGTGCAGTCAGTTCAGGACTCATGGTTTCGGCTCAGGTCATGATCTCAGGGTCCTGGGATGGAGCTCTGCATAGGACTCCCTGCTCAGCATGCAGTCAGCTTGATTCTCCCTCTCCTATTGCCACTCCCATTCATGCTCACTCTCTTTCTCCCTCAAATAAGTAAATAAATCTTAAAAAAAAAAAAAGGCAGGAAGGAAGGAAGGAAAGAAAAAGAAAGCAAGCTTTCCCAAAAGAATCAGGTTAAAAGATTCCATCACAGCCTATGAACTATGTTTGTTAACTGTGAAAAGAATTTTTTTTTTAAAGCTAGCAAGAAGGCAGCCAGGTGAAGTGTGACCCCTAAAACAATCTAGGTAACAGATGGTTAACCCTAGTCGAGTTATGTGCACAGCTCAAAAAGCGTAGCTAAAAAAAAATATTACCAGAGAAGAAACAGCAAGAGCTGAGGACAGAGGAACCACCAGGGTCCCCTCCTCAGTTTTCCCTCCACGAAAACCAAAGACTCTAGCACTAATAAAACACCTGCACAGCCTATACAGAAACTCTCTAAAGACATTTACAAAAGATGGAAGGAATACATAACCTAGAACAATGTGAGCACCAAGAACCTATTAAAATAACCTGGGGGTGCCTGGGTGGTCCAGTTAGCTAAACATCTAACTCTTGGTTTCTGCTCAGGTCATGATCTCAGGGTCCTAAGATCCAGCCCCACATCAGAATGGAATCTACTTGAGATTTTCTTGCCCTCCCGCTCATGCGCACTGTCTTTCTCAAAATAAATGAATAAATCCTAAAAAAAAAAAAAGTAAAATAGGGGCGCCTGGGTGGCTCAGTTGTTAAGCGTCTGCCTTCGGCTCAGGTCATGATCCTGGGGGTCCTGGGATCGAGTCCTGCATCAGGCTCCCTGCTCCACAGGAAGCCTGCTTCTCCCTCTCCCACTCCTCCTGCTTGTGTTCCCTCTCTCGCTGTGTCTCTCTGTCAAATAAATAAATAATCTTTAAAAAATAAATTAATTGAAATAAAATAAAATAACCTGAATCTTGGGGGGAAATAGGCAAATCAAAACAAAACAACACCTGTTACAATGCAGAAAATGAAGAAAAAGAACTGAACTGATTACTACAAAAGAGGTAAAAAAAACTATCTTCTAGTTTATCTGGGTCATATCAATCAATAAAATAGTCTTTTAGGCTGAAATGTTCACAGCTTTTGACCGGAGACTTCAGCTTTGGAACTTTACTAAATAATAGTAAATTCTGAAAAAGGCTTTATAATATAAAGAAGCTCATCAGAGTATAATTTAGAATAATGAAAAGTGGATAACCTAATAAGTTCAACAATTCGGGAGTACAGAGGATTCACTCAATAAAATGTATGCAGCCACTAAAATAGGGTTTTTTAAACAAAAACTATAGTTAGAAACACTCCTATGATATTCTTAAAAAGCAAAATACAAAAATCTCATACATATGACATGACTATATCTACTGTGTGGCGAGAGGAAAAGGAAATGTACTAAGAAGTTAGCAGTTATATTTGGGTGGTGAGATTTTGGTTCTCCTTTTACTTTTTCTGTATTTTCCAAAGAGCTTTTAAGAAGCACTAATTCTTTTTATCATAGAAAGGATATTAAAATATTCTTCTGGGGGCGCCTGGGTGGCTCAGTTGGTTGGGCGACTGCCTTCGGTTCGGGTCATGATCCTGGAGTCCCGGGATCGGGTCCCGCGTCGGGCTCTCTGCTCAGCAGGGAGTCTGCTTCTCCCTCTGACCCTCTTCCCTCTCGTGCTCTCTCTCATTCTCTCTCTCTCTCAAATAAATAAAAAATCTTTAAAAAAAAAATATTCTTCTGGGACGTCTGGGTGGCTCAGTCAGTTAAGCGGCTGCCTCTGGCTCGGGTCATGATCCCAGGGTCCTGGGATCGAGGCCCGTATCAGGCTCCACGCTCAGCGGGAAGCCTGCTTCTCCCTCTCCCACTCCCCCTACTGTGTTCCCTCTCTGTCTCTCTGTCAAATAAATAAATAAAATCTTAAAAAAAAAATACTCTTCTTCAAGCAACTCCATAAATATCAAGAGGTCTTAAGCCCCAGATATATGAGCACATGGGTAGTGAGACCACAGCTGCTTCAAAACAGTTCAAGCCTGCAGAACCACACAAATTTAACCTGGGAATTCAGAGAATCTGAGGTAGGGCTGTAGAGCTCAAAACAAAATGAGTATAATAATGGTACACTTAGGGCGCCTGGGTGGCTCAGTTGGTTAAGTGACTGCCTTCGGCTCAGGTCATGATCCTGGAGTCCCGGGATCGAGTCCCGCATCGGGCTCCCTGCTCAGCAGGGAGTCTGCTTCTCCCTCTGACCCTCTTCCCTCTCATGCTCTCTATCTCTCATTCTCTCTCTCTCAAATAAATAAATAAAATCTTTAAAAAAAAAAAATAATGGTACACTTACATAACACTTACTATGGACCAGACTCTGTTCTAGTAGGATGGATTCCTACTAGTGTGTCCTTAAGAGTTTTTTTTTTTTTGTCTCTATGTTTAGCCTCTGAGCAAACCTGTTCAAGTATGAATTTTCTTCCAGCCATAAATCAACGAACCACAGTTTATATATAAGAGGTCATACTTTCTCAAATTTATGTTCTTTAAAACAATGTATCCTTCTCAATATAGGAACTCATTAAATCCTCATAACCCCAGGAAATAAGTATTATTACCTTCCCCATTTTACAGATGAAAGAAACTGGGACTTCGGGGCAGTGACCTGCTTAAGGTCACACAGCTAAAAAATGACAGAGCCAGGATTAGAACCCAGGAATCTGGATCCACAGTCTGCTTTCTTAACCGTGAGAAGAAAGAAGGGTGGTGCTAAAAAAATAAAGCTGAAAAGCTGCTCCAGTATTCACAAGCAAAAATAAAAACAGTCTGTTTTGGCAACTACAAATTGTTGAAACAGAAAATGATGCTCAGCAAATGGCGGTCTTTGGTGGGTATGCCATACAGGGGTGATCAGCCCCACCCCATGAAACATTTAGTCAGTAATTCAGGTAAGAGACTAGAAGGCTTATTAACTGAACTCCCAGATTACACAAAACTGGGAATAGGCAATAAAAACTGAGATGACTATAAGGATTCAAAATAATATTCTGAAGCTAGAAAATGGCTAATTAAAATAAGACTAAATTTACTAGAAAGATACAAAAATCTGCTCTTAAGCTCAAAACTCAACTGCACAAGTACTGAACGGGAAGAGGACAGCTAAGCTAATTTCCAGTTCAGTGGGAGTCAGGAGTATAAGTGGTGTGAGTGCCTATTAATAATGATCATATCAGGGGAAATGATTGTTTCAGGGATGTTTGCACTACCGAACCACAGCAATAAAATTCAGACTGGGAAAGGAAATAGAAATCACAACATAGGAGATACAAATACAGATGGGGGAGAAAAAACTGCTTAGCTTAGAAAAAGAAGGAAATATCAAGATTTGATAACTATCTTCAAATAGCTGGAAAAATGTCTTCTGGGAGAGGCATTCGCCTTAATTGCCTGTGGTCCTGAGAGCAGGAAAAATATATGGGAATTAGGAAGCAGCACATTTCAGCTCAATATGAGAATAAATTTTTCTAACAAACTACAGCTGTCTAAAAATGGAATGTTTTATTTGAGCAAAAGCTGTCAGGGATGACAAAGCAGGAGAGTCTGCTCTCAGTGAGAAGCTGACCTAGAGGATCACAAAAGGCATATCCTTTCAGACTTTAAGCCTATGTTTTCAAACTGATCTCCAGTAAGTTTCTCGTTCTTACCTGGACTCATAAGGAATCACTATCACCTACAGGGAGAGAAAAGACTTCATATTTCAGATTTTTTAAGGGAAAAGCATGGTCTAAAGAGAAGCACATATTTTCACCTAGTAAACCTAAAACTCATGGATAACCTCATTTCAGTTTAAAATAACCACTTATTAAGGGCGCCTGTGTGGCTCAGTTGGTTATGCGCCTTTTTTTTTTTTTTAAAGATTTTATTTTTTTATTTGACAGAGAGAGAGAGAGAGACAGCAGAGCGGGAACACAAGCAGGGGAGAGGGTCAGAGGGAGAAGCAGGCTTCCCGCCGAGCAGGGAGTCCCATCCCAGGACCCCGGGATCATGACCTGAGCCAAAGGCAGATGCTTAACGACTGAGCCACCCAGGCGCCCCGCGCCTGACTCTTGGATTTTGGCTCAGGTCGTGATCTCAGGATCTCAGGATCATCGGGCTGGGCACTGGGCGCATGGAGCCTGCTTAAGATTCTCTCCCTCTGCCCGTCCCCCACTGCCGCTCACAATCTTTCAAAAACATAAATAAAGATAAAAAATAACCACTTATTAAATATACTGCCCAATTCCACTTCTAAACTTGGTTTACAGAAGCACTACAGACTGTGGAGATATGAAAATGTTCACCATGGCAGCATAAAATATTAAAAAATTAATAACAGGACTCTTTAAATAATTATTTAAATAAATAATGGTACCTCGAAAAACTGGAATAATTATTCAGGCTTTCAGAGATGTGATGAATACCCACATTCAATGACAGTAAAAATGCATACACATATAAATTTATAATGGCGAAAATACACTTGCCAAAATATTTAAAAAATATTATCTCTGGATGGTTGGATTTCAGGGGGTAATTCGCTTCTTTCTGTTTTTCTTCAAGTGCTGAATTTTCTAAGATTATTATCTTTATAAATAGCAAATGTTTTTTAACTTAAAAAAAAACTCTTTTGGCCTATGGATTTTTTTTTCAATATTCTCAAGTGTCTCCTCAGAAAAGATTCACAGGATATTATCAGCTCAAAAAGTATGACCATTTGTAAGCACTTGAAATTTTTTTATTAAGCCATATTATACAAATTACCAATGTTTAAAAAAATATTTATCAGATTATCTAATACAAATTGTGAGCTACAATAATCTGATGGGAACACTTTCTAAAACATCTGGAAAAAAGTTTTTTATACTACAGTACTAAAAAGAAAGAATTTTATCTATAAGTGCTAACAAGGAAAGATGTCTGCAATACAATGATAAAGAGCAAGGTGCAAAATTTTTATTTATGTTACCAATTTTTGTTTTGTAAAACAAAAACCCTATACTTTATATATTCACATAAGCATACAAATAAATTTAGAAGGCTATTCATCAGTTAACAATAGTAACATCTACACAGTGGGAATGGTGGCAGAAAAAAGAAATTATTCACTTTACCATATAGACTTCTATGATGCTTAAACTGATTCTTTTTTTTTTTTTAAGATTTTATTTATTTGACAGAGAGAGAGACAGCGAGAGCAGGAACACAAGCAGGGGGAGTGGGAGAGGGAGAAGCAGGCTTCCTGCGGAGCAGGGAGCCCGATGCAGGACTCGATCCCAGGACTCTGGGATCATGACCTGAGCCGAAGGCAGCCGCTTAACGACAGAGCCACCCAGGCGCCCCTTAAACTGATTCTTACATAACAAAACATGTTTTACTTGATTCAGTTTCTGAAATTGCTAAATATTCTTTAAAATAACTTTTGTACCAAAAGTAAAGACTTGTACTTTCAGATTTCATACATAATTTCTAGGATGGATCCCTACTAGTGTGTCCTTAAGAGTTTTTTTATTTGTTTCTATGTTTAGCCTCTGAGCAAACCTGTTCAAGTATGAGTTTTCTTCCAGCCATAAATCAACGAACCACAGTTTATATATGAGGTCATACTTTCTCAAATTTATGTTCTTTAAAACAATGTATCCTTCTCAAAATACACATTCAATACTCACTTTAAAGCACCACTGTGTGCCAGATACCATATAAGACGCCCCATAAAAACTGGCAACATTTATTTAGCACTACACGCAAACTAATAAACAATCCAATTTCCTTTCATCTGGCTAATTAACCACATATGCTTTTCTGATTAAATAAAATATTAAATGCATTAGTAGACTTTGCCTTTTAGACTGTTGTATTTATCATCATGTGGGCATTAGCCAGAAAAATAACTTGGCTTGCTTCTGTTGCAGGTTTTTGCAAAACAGCTTCCTAAGTCTTACAGAGAGAAGAAAACCACAGATAACATACAATCCCAATTGCACAAATGTATAAATCTCAATCAGTGGTTCAGGTACTTCATCCTCCTTTAAAACAGCTTTATTCTAATTTAAAAACTATTCTCTTTTGCGGTGTGGCAACTTAGAGTCAAGAATCTTTTATGATCAAAGTCTTTGAGAAAGAAGCTAAGCACTGGAAATGTTTCTCTTTACTGATGCCAGGCGAGCAGAAACACACCTAAAAAAGGGTTCAGAAGTGGGATGGAGTGGGGCTGACTAATGTGCACTTCCTAAGAGCCTCTAGAGCAGCACTGACAAATACTTCGGAACTGCGTGAGGAACCTTAGAAATCATCCGAGCCAACCCTGCACTTCACATAACTGGAAATGAGTAGCTCAGAGAAGAGCCCTGGTCAATCCAAGATCACAAAACAAGTTATTGACAGAGCTCAGTTTGGAATTTACAGTCTTGGGGCACCTGGCCGGCTCAGTCAGAAGAACAAGCGACTCTTGATCTCAGTTTGAGCCCCATGTTGAGGGTAGAGACTACTTACAAAAAAATAATAAATAAATAAATAGAATTTACAGTCTTCTCACCTTTCAACCACTATTCTTCCTACTTCATACTTCTTTATAAAGTAAAATGGAAACAGTGGGGTCAGGGGCCACGGAGAAATCAAATCTATCACTACTGCAAAAACTGTAAATGGTCTCCAAATCTTCTAACATGTCTGAACTAAGGGAAAGGAAGATCAAAACACTCTCAGCAAAGAAAAGGGGTGGGGGAGGGGTGGGCATTAGCTTTTCAGTTTTATCTTGACAACTCCACATCATGGGAAGACGCCAAGGGCCCCAAGGACTGTATCACATGTCAGCATGGGGCAACAGGTGATTTTTTTGTGTGTGTGTTTAAAAATCACTAAGTCCATACAAAATTTTAATACATTTTTAACTGTTTAAAAGAATTACTCATACCATAAATTACTGGTCTTTACTTGTAAGCAGGACAGAGTGTTAGGAGACTGAAGAAACACAAAAGTGAGGTGAAGAGGAACTGAACTAGAAGGATAAACGGGCAAAAAAGGAAAATACAGGTACTGAAGCCACTACAAAGGAAAACTATTTCCAAGCTACTTGGAAATAGCTGAATAGATACAAAGATAAAGGAAGAAAAGAGATGGGGTGCCTAGATGGCTCAGTCGTTAAGCGTCTGCGTTCGGCTCAGGTCACGATCCCAGGGTCCTGGGACTGAGCCCCATATCAAGCTCCCTGCTCAGTGGGAAGCCTGCTTCTCCCTCTCCCACTCCCCCTGCTTGTGTTCCCTCTCTCGCTGTGTCTCTCTCTGTCAAATAAATAAAATCTTAAAAAAAAAAAAAAAAAAGAAGAAGAAAAGAGATGACCAAGGTTTCTAGATGACTAGAATCCAAGGGTCTTTGGGGAAACATGTATGGTTAGTCCAGTCCTGATACTCTTATGTTTTTTCCCAAATAATTAAAATCAATTTTTATTTTAAAAAGTTAAATTAAAACATTTAAACACAATATAGTGGGGGGAAAACTTTTATAAATCCTTATCAAAGGTTACTCAGAATTTTGACAAAAGGACTTCAACTGCTGATAGGTCCGCTGAATACCTGTCCTGACAGTATAAACAGATCAATCTCTAAATCAATCTTTGATTTAGAGATCCTCCCTCCTTCACAGGATAATCGTGAGAATAAGACAACACCCATGAAAGCACCTAATCCAGCGCCTGGCACGTGATAGATGCTTAAAAGTTGGATCTTAAACATATGAATTGTCAGCTATGTGACTTTTCTCCCTGCCTTTCCCATCTACATCCCTCTTTAGCGGCAAGCTCAAATTTACAAGTTGTCTAGAAAACGGACTCTTTTTCAATACCAGGCAGCTCTGCTTGGGCTCACAGAACCACAGCAACAGTGAAGTTATGAGATAGAAAAGTTACAGAGTGGGGCCCTTGCCCAGCCACCCGACATTCCTTCACTTCATGTCAAGCCTTAATCAGCCCTTTTGGCTGAGAGCTGAGGACTCCCTGTCTGTTTCCCAAGTACACCTCTCCCTGCATCCAACCACCCACCCCTAAGTGCTGCTACAAGAAACCACAACTGCAAGCCTCATTTCTCTCAAACTCTGATCAACCTAGGGACCTACTCGTTCAATTTAACCCCCTCTACCACTCCTACTCACTCCTAACTCATACGGTTTCTGTTATAATGGCTTTGTTTCCCACCCCGCACTCCTCTTCTCCCGTGCCCGTCACTATAGCCAAACAGCTGTTTCAAGGCTTTTAAAAATCATTAATTAACTTGACCACCCTAACCCCCGCTCCCCGCCACAAAATCAATATTGGCCCTTACTTCTCTTCCACTCATCCACAACTCAGATTAGGGTATTTAAGTAAAATACAAAAATGAGGGTTTCTCCTCTGTAAAAACACATACAAAACTACATACATTCAGCTCCAGGCACTTCTTCACTGGTACTCAAATTCCTCATCTCTTTTCACTGAGGGTAACTAGCAGAAATGCCCCACTTTCCACTAACCCTGCCAATTTACCCATGTATTCAACTTCTCACTACAGTATGAAATTACGCTATTCACATGTTCGATCTTTTATTTTCCAATTTCCCAGTTTGGTGGATACCCTATTTGGCCTTGCCTACAATAATTTATACTAAATTGCAGTATCAACAGTCAAAATGTCAGCAGAAACCATACATGTGCCTGCCTCTGACAAGACTGAATTTTTTTTTTTTAAGATTTTATTTATTTGACAGAGAGAGAGACAGCGAGAGCAGGAACACAAGCAGGAGGAGCAGGAGAGGAAGCAGGCTTCCCGCCGAGCAGGGAGCCCGATGTGGGACTCGATCCCAGGACCCCGGGATCATGACCTGAGCCGAAGGCAGACGCTTAACGACTGAGCCACCCAGGCGCCCAAGACTGAATTTCTCAGAATCAAGTCATAGTATTTATAATTCTTAACAGCATACAGTATCCTGCCTTATATGAGCCATTCAATCAAGTGAACTGTGCAACAAGATAAAGGAGAAATAGCACTGAAGGTATAAATAACAGGGTAAAGGAGCTGTGGCATACTCCAAAAAAGTGAAGCGTGGCTCTCTTCACATTGTTTGACTTTGGGACTATCACATTTTCTGTGCCTAAGAAGCCTCTCCTGAAAAGTGGCAGGCATCTGGCAGTAAAAAGTACATTAACTCTGGGGTCTCTCCCACCTGACAATCCAGCAAGCCCTCAGAGTTCAAATGTCATTCCACATCCCTCCTTCCTACCACAACTGAAATAGCTCAGGCCACTTGGAGGCCAAAGCTCGTCTGTCCGATCACATAGGCAGCATCCCAAAATTATGGATGAGGCACTCAATACCTTGCTGGCCCATGACGTGTGTGTGTGTGTGTGTCTTCTCCATGAGAATATGTTCACATACAGTTATATGCACCTTGAAGACAAAGCCTGCATCTTATTCCTTTTAAACCCCTACACAAAGCCTAGTATCCATCAACATGTTCAATCACCTTTTAATGGAAACTGAGAGATGGCAGTGATAGAGCGAGAGAATACAGGAGTTCTGGGGTCCATCATCACTTTTTTTTTTTAAAGATTTTATTTATTTGACAGAGCACAAGCAGAGGGAGAGAGAGGGAGAAGCAGGCTCCCAGCTGAGCAAGGAGCCCGATGTGGGACTCGATCCAATCCCAGGACCCTGGGATCATGACCCGGGCCGAAGGCAGCCGCTCAACCGACTGAGCCACCCGGGCGTCCCCGATCATCACTTCTACAAATAACCTTGGCCAAGTCAAAAGCCTGCTTGACACATAAGGGGAATTATTTTGCAACTTGACGTCAAGGTGCACTGAACACTGACAAAAGTGAATAAAATTTTAAATGGTACTGTTTATTGACAAATTAGTCTTCTTATGCATTAGATATCCACCTGTTTTTAATAGTCCTCACTTAAATAGTTGGGTACTAATTGGTCTGCAGTCTAGTCTGAGCTAGGAAATGTGCTACTAGATTATCTTTGAAATCCCTTCCAATTCGAAAGCTCCCTAATTTTCTAAGAATAAACTCAGGGTGATCCAAGAATCACACATCTACCTCTCCTTCACCCAGTCTGCTTGAGTAATCCAGGCGGGAGGCGAGGTACTGTGGTACAGCTTTCCCTCCACAGGTGGTTCCCAAAAAGTAGACTGTGTGGTGGAGCAGGCCCAGGTCCTTCTCACTAAGAGTACTGAAATCATCCGAACTCAGAAGCGGCCCCGGCCTTTGAAGAACGCTTTGATTAGGACTTGAGAAACTTGAGTCAACCAGTCCCTTCTTTGTCCCTAACTAGCCGTGGCCTGGTTAAAAAAAAAAAAAAAGTCACCTCTCTCATCTGCAGAATGACAAGCTGGACTAGGAGCTGTAAGGTCCCTTCCTGCGGCCATCCAGATGGCCGGAGCCACCACCACCCTCCCCCTCCTCTGACCAGGGGTAAATTCAAGTCCACCTGCCGATGCTCAACTCAAGCGGCAGAGCGGAACTGCGATTCTCAACCTGGGGACACGTCCCCCAAAGAGGGTCTATTCAGATGGGGCCGGGGGGACAAGGAGGCTGTTTTCGAGCCACACCCGCTCTCTCTTTGGAAGGAAGTGGGCCAAGGTCCTTAGGTGCCCGGGAAGGAGGGCGGAGACTTTTGATGGTCCCCGCACTGGTGAGGGGGAGCTGCGGGATGGCATCCCCGGGAACCAGGGGTGTGTGGTGAGGGGTGCCGCGTGCGCGTGCCCGCTGGGCCCGCGGACGGAGGCCGGGCCGCCGCTCACTCACCCACAGGCTGCTGAAGTAGTCCAGCCCGCGGCAGATGAGCGCGCCGGCGTGCGCCAGCAGCACCTGCACGCCCAGGTAGCTGCCAAGGCTGTAGAGGCCGTAGAGGAGCGGGCCGCCGGCGCCGAGCAACAGCAGCAGGCGGCGGCGGCGCAGCGCCTGCTCGCCCAGGGCCTCCACGCCGTAGTCGGCGAAGCAGAGCGGCAGCAGCAGCGCGGCCAGCACGATGGGCGTGTGCGCGCGGTGCAGGCGCTGCAGCCAGTGGCGGCCCAGGCGCGTCAGCGAGCTCTTGAAGGGGTGCAAGAAGGTGCCGCACAGCACGGCCCACAGCAGCGGCCGCAGGAAGGCCTCCAGGATGAAGTAGACGAGCACGGCGGCGCCGCAACACAGGCACACGAACAGCACGGCCCCCGTGTTGTAGAAGGCCTGCTTAATAGGCTTGTCGAAGCGCAGCGCCAGCGCCGGCGTCCTTGGGGTCTCCCCGCAGCAGCCGCCGCCGCCTCCCGGGCCGACCGGGCGCGGGGCCAGCGGCACCCGGCCCGGGGAGCCCCGTGGACTGGGCGCCTCGGGAGGGCCGCCGCCGTCGGCCATAGCGCCTCTGCCGCCGCCGCCAAGAGGCGGTACTGGGAAGCCGAGCGGGAGGCACGGAGAGAGGCAAGGCGCGCGGCGCGCGGCATTATGGTCGTTGTAGTTTCTAGCTGGGCACCGAGCGCCTATGAGACCCTTGGGGAACTACAACTCCCAGAAAGTATGGAAAGAGTTCCTTCGCCCCCGGGTTCCTTCGCCCATTGGTCCCTGCAGATCCAGGTAACCCGTTTCTGGGCTCAACATCTTCCGGGAGTGGGGGGGAAGGTCCCTTCACCCATTGGTTAAAGTCAACTTTTCAGGAGGCGGAATTCCAAAAGAGGCGCTACATTCGCAGATTGGAAATTCTAGGTGGTACATTAGAATCCCGGGGGGGGGGGGGTAGTACTTAACGAAAGACGGATCCCCACATTCAATTCTCTTCATTTATTTAATAAGCAAAGTGTTTGCCCTGGTGCAGGACTTTAAATAGCGATCACCATACCGCAGGCCCTGTTCCAAGTGCTTCATTCATTTAATCCTTAGAACAACCCTACAGGGCGCCTGGGTGGCTTAGTTGGTTAAGCAACTGCCTTCGGCTCAGGTCATGATCCTGGAGTCCCAGAATCGAGTCCCGCATCGGGCTCCCTGCTCAGCAGGGAGTCTGCTTCTCCCTCTGACCCTACCCCCTCTCATGCTCTCTCTCTCTCTCTCAAACAAATAAAATCTTTAAAAAAAAAAAAAAAGAACAACCCTACAGAGAACATGGTGTTGTTATCCCCACTTTACAAAAAAGAAAACTAAGGCACAGAGAAGTTAAGTACCTTGCCAAGGTCACACAGCTACTGAGTAGCAAAGGCATAATTCAAGCTCGGAATCTGGCTCCTAAGTCTGTTGTCTTACCTGTTAACATTAATTGGTCTGACTAGTGATCTTTGGCATATTTTTTAAAGCTCCTCGGTGGACTGTAAAGTACAGCTACTGTTGACATTGGGGTAGGTGTCATGTGCGAGCTATCTAAACTCCTAAAAGAGCTCTAGATCGGAGTCTCAAACTGCTACTGTTTCTTTTTGAGACCAGGGGTCAGGTTATTTAAGCCCCCAACCCTGATTTCCCCTCTGTCACTTGGAAATAATAATAATTGAAGCTCTTATCTCAGGGGAGAAAAAGACAAATCGCTAGAGCAGTGCAAGGTGCTTCTGTTATGTTGGAAAGGTCCTGGGATCCATCCCTACTACTCACACCTTAACCAACATTTTTATTAAAAGATGAAAGAGGGGCGCCTGGGTGGCTCAGTCGTTAAGCGTCTGCCTTCAGCTCAGGTCACGATCCCAGGGTTCTGGGATTGGGCTCCCTGCTCAGCGGGAAGCCTGCTTCTCCCTCTCCCGCTCCCCCTGCTTGTGTTCCCTCTCTCGCTGTGTCTCTCTCTGTCAAATAAATAAATAAAATCTTTAAAAACAAAAAAAGAAGAGGAAAGAAAGAAGGGAAAGCAAAGGAAAAGAAAGAGCACAACATGAAGTCCACATGAGATCCTCTCCCTCTCCATCTACCCCTCCCCCTACTCAATCAGTGCGTGCGCTCTCTCTCTCTCTCTCTCTAACACATAAATATTTAAAAAGAAAGAGAGAGAAAAGCAAGCAGGCAGGCTTTACTGAGTACTCAATATGTGAAACCCTGCAGGTCATACCTTTTCTGTTTTCAGTAAGTTTTCATATTAATTTAAACACAATTTTTCTCTTTAAATTAGACAGGACAAGTATCATTATCCACAGTTTTCAGATGAAGAAACTGTTGCTTACGGGGCGCCTGGGTGGCTCAGATGGTTAAGTGTCTGCCTTCGGCTCAGGTCATGATCCCAGGGTCCTGGGATCGAGTCCCGCATCAGGCTTCCTGCTAGGGGGGGAGCCTGCTTCTCCCTCTGCCTCTCTCTCTCTCTCTCTCTCTGACTCTCATGAATAAATAAATGGAAGGAAGGAAGGAAGGAAGGAAGGAAGGAAGGAACTGTTGCTTACTAAGACGGAGACAAGGGGAGTCAGTAAATGTAATAATTTACATTATTTAAAGTAAAATAGTAATTCTTTTCCATCTCATTTTTTTTAGGTCTTTCAGGTCACAGCTCTTGTTTCTCAAGTGGTCTTTGGACTTTGACTCTGTAAATATATTGCTTCAGTTTTCTTACATTTTGCTTTGCTTCTTTACTTTGTCCAGGGCTGCTGAGATTATATTACAATCATGGTCACATTTGTTTTCAGTTCCCATTTTACACTGGCCCCAGGCTTCTATTTATATCAGAGCAAGGCCTCAGCCTCCCTCCCAAAAAGTCCTCAGTAATGAGTAGGGAATCCCAAAGAGGGTGCCTCATATATATCCAGAGACATGAGTCAACCACCAAACACCCTGTGTCCACCCTGCTGCCCACACAGCTTACCTGTACCTGTCATAGGATTGGCAGTGCCTATGTCACTATTCCCAGATCCTGGATACTCCCAAACTTCTAATCCTCAGAGTGCCAAAAAGCTGGGTTCCACTCAGAGAAGCGGAAGAAGTCCTCCTCCCTGACTTCCCTACCCTGTGCTCCTTTGTGACCCAAGCCCTACACCAAGCCACTTGTGCTCAATGTATTGTGACTCTTCTCATGAGAGTTCCTTCCACGTCTGGCCTTCTGTCCTCTAGCCACAGGGGCTCAAAAGCTATCAAGACCAAGTATCCCAGGTCTTCCTCCAACCAAAGACTCAGCTCTCTTCCTGTGGTTACAAAGTAAAGAAAAACAAAACAAAAAACCAAAAACCCCCAACAGCTCCATTTTATGTAACAAAAGGCTTTACAAACAGAAAGTGACTTAGGTATGCATTGGACGTTGGCGAGGGGGGGGGGGTGGGATTTGGGAGGGCTGGCACAGCAGTAAGGTTGCCTAAACTGTGTTAGGGCCCCAGCTCGGCAAACCAAAAATTCCCTGTCATGGTGTTCTGCTTCCAAGCCTCAGCAAAAGGCAAAATTGCTGAACATTTCAAAACTGTTCTAATAGCCAAAGCAATCGAACTGACAAGTCTCCGATAGAATTTCCAGTCAAGAATGGAATTCTAACAGAAATGATGGCAGATGCACTAGAAACGAACTAGACTAACATTTATATGGCCTAATTTAAGGTTGGGTTTCTACAGAATTTTGCTCACCATGCTATGATTGTACTTACCACACTGTGGTCAAGGTCAGTGGTTTACATGGGTTTGCTTCAGCTGTTTCCCCAACACCAGACACAGTATATGACATTCATAGTACAGAGTAGAAGCTCAGTAAGTGTTTGCTGAGCAAGTGAATGAGTGAGTGGTAGCCTTTCAAAAAGCCTGTTTGTGCTTCCTGCTCAAAATGTTACTGAAACACTGAGAATGCTTCTGCCAGGCATTCTTGAGATTGAGAGCAGAGACAAATTAAAATACTGAGATGTAGAACCCACAGACTACATTTGAGAAGAGTACACACAGTCCATTCAATCCTCTAGTTCACAGGACATGTGCCTTTAGGCTTTTCCTCCAAAATGCAAGGTTACTTGGGCTTTCTTTGCTCACCTCACATAACAACTCACTCCAACCACCTCGGACAAGAATGGCCTCCATGGACAGCCAGGATACAGTGGAGGTAAAATGGACTCAGGAGTGGATCAAGCTGACCCCGGCACCACACTGCCTTCGGCCTTCCTGTTGCCTGAACCCATGAATTCCCTAATCATGTAAGCCAGTTTTAGTTGGGTTTTACATTTCTTGCAACAGAAAGCTTTCTGGCAGATAAAATGCTAATACCTACATCATTGGTTGCTCTGAGGATTTTCGAAATAAGTGTGTGTCTCAAGCAGCAGTATAGTGCCTGGTATATGGTGAGAACCTGATAGGGGCTCTCAGGGTGACTAATGGCTGTCTTGAAGCCAAAGAGGCAGTCCTTAAACAACAGTTAACATCCACAGACCACCCCCCCACTTCCTCAGGGTATCAAGATAAAAGCCCCAGGAAAAAACAAAACAAAACAAAAACAAAGATAAAAGCCCCAGAGATAAAGCAAATAAAGGGAGGATTCTCCCAGGCATTGTATCTTAGAGTTCTCCCAAGTGTCTCTACAGTTACTGAGTTGTGCTAAGCACCTGCTTTGTACAAAATCCAGTGCTTACAATAGAGTGTATATGAACAAACAAAGGAAAGAAAAGAGACAAACCAAAAAAACAGACTCTTTTAACTATAGAGAACAGACGGTTACCCAGTGGGGGGGATAGGGGAAAGAGGTAAAGGAGATTAAGAGGAAACTCATCTTGATGAGCACTGAGTAATGTACAGAATTGTTGAATCACTATATCGTACACCTGAAACTAATTTAACACTATGTTAACTATACTGGAATTAAAATAAAATAAATAAAACAAAAAACCATGGAGTGTGTATGTCAAGTATAAAGTGATACATATGGGGGCGCCTGGGTGGCTCAGTCGTTGAGCGTCTGCCTTCGGCTCAGGTCATGATCCCAGGGTCCTGGGATGGAGCCCCGCATCGGGCTCCCTGCTCCGCGGGAAGCCCGCTTCTCCCTCTCCCACTCCCCCTGCTTGTGTTCCCTCTCTCGCTGTGTCTGTCAAATAAATAAAATCTTTAAAAATAAATAAATAAATAAAGTGATACATATGTACAGTGAAGGAGGAGAGATCATGTGAAAAAGTAATCAGACATGTAATTACAAGTTACCACTTTTCTTTGCTAAGTCCAAGGCAGACATTGCTAATCAACCACTGATCTCTTTCTCCCTATGCCTAGGTATATAGCCTCAAAATCCTCAGCAGAATATTCTAGGGAATCACTATCAACAAAGTAGGCACACAAGATGAAATTTATTTGCCTTTCCTACTGTAACTAATCATGGAGTGTCTGATACTAGATAAAACTGGCAGACTAGGGGCTCCAGGTGGCTCAGTTGTTAAGCATCTGCCTTCGGATCAGGTCATGGTCCCAGGGTCTTGGGATCGAGCCCCGCATTGGGCTCCTTGCTGGGCAGGGAGCCTTCTTCTCCCTCTCCCACTCCCCCTGCTTGTGTTCCCTCTCTCGCTGTCTCTCTGTCAAATAAATAAATAAAATCTTAAAAAAAAAAACTGGCAGACTAAAAATGTAGATAACTGGGGGCGCCTGGGTGGCTCAGTCATTAAGCATTTGCCTTCAGCTCAGGTCATGATCCCAGGGTCCTGGGATCGAGCCCCGCATCGGGCTCCCTGCTCGGCAGGAAGCCTGCTTCTCCCTCTCCCACTCCCCCTGCTTGTGTTCCCTCTCTTGCTGTCTCTCTCTCTCTCTGTGAAATAAATAAATAAAATCTTTAAAAAAAAAACTGGCAGACTAAAAAGGTAGATAACTGGTCTAGAAGAAGAGTTTAGGAAGTTAATTAGTGTGTATATGAGAAATTAGTAAGAGATTTAAAAAAAAAAAATCTCAGTGGCTGAAGGACAAATATTGCAAACAAGTTTGCTTACCATCAGGCCTTGCCTGACTCCCTGACTACTCCCCTTCCCTCTCCTCTTCCCATGTTGGGACACAGGACATCACTTACAGTGTGGGTCCTGCCAGTTCACTGAGTAGACTGTAGCCTTTCCTGCCTCCAGGTTCCTGTCCTTCTGGTCTGTGACATCCAGCTTCAGCTAACTTTCCATGCCATGTCAACAAAGAAAATTTTACTAGTTAATGAAAAGATTAGTGAAAAGAATTATCAAATTGATTCAATCAACTCAACTGAGACCTATGTACCCAGGAGAGAGCCAGGTGAATAAGAAGCAGCTTGTGTAGTCCTTTTGGGAAAACACACACACACACACACACACACACACACACACACAAGAAGCAGCTTGTGTAGTCCTTTTGGGAAAACACACACACACACACACACACACACACACACACACACACACACACACACACGTTTTTCAAAGTCTACAACCAATGGGGCACCTGGGTGGCTCAAGTCGGTTAAGCATCTGCATTCAGCTCAGGTCATGATCTCAAGGTCCTGGAATTGAGCCCCCCATCAGGCTCCCTCCTCAGCGGGGAGTCTGTTTCTCCCTCTCCCTCCGCTCCTCCCCCACCCCCTGCTTCTGCTCTCTCTCTCAAATAAATAAAATCTTAAAAAAAAAAAAAAAGTCTGGGGCACCTGGGTGGCTCAGTAGGTTCAGAAGACTCAGTCTGCCTTCCACTCAGGTTGTGATCTCGGGGTCCTGGGATCAAGTCCCTCGCCGGGCTCCCTGGTCTGCAGGGAGTCTGCTCATGCTCTCTCTCTCTCTCAAATAAATAAAATCTTTAAAAAAAAAAAAGTCTGTAACCAAGAGAGCTCCCCCTTCCTCTTCTAGGGTGGGAGGAAGGTTGGTCAGGAAAATGGGTGAATTTTGTGATGAACAATTCTGTGCCGAAAGCCAGAGTGCCTGTCCAGAAAGTAGGTGGCCTTACGTGTCCTTAGTTGATAGAGATTTACGTTTTATCTGGAATGGCTGAGTTTGAGAATTACAGATCAGAATTTGGAATCCTTAGCCGACCCCTTCCTTGGCTCTACTCCCAAGAATAGACTCAAACTAAGGCTGAGACCACCCAATGTATAAACACCCACCCTTCTGGGTAAATCAGAGTAAGACTGAAAACCAGAAGATGCTGGATGCGTTTCAAGTTGGCCAGACTAATCCTTCTTTATTTATAAATAAACTATTTGTGTCTGAGAATCAAGTCTTGCTGGGCTTGAATCCTAAGTGTCCACCTGTTTGTATGCTCTTGGCACCACACAGTGATGTCACCGAAGCCTCTGGGTGGTCTCTGCTGCCATCTCTGCCCTCCTGCTCCACTCAATTCTCTACACTGCAGACAGTGTGACCTTTCCAAATACAATGTGATCCCTTCAAAACCTCTTTACCCCATGGAAGAGTCCAAGCTCTTTACTCTGACTTCCAAGATCCTGTGTGATGCGGCCACACTCACCCTCACTTCTCCCCACACCTGCTTTGTCCTTTATCCTCCAGCACTGTGGTGGAAAGGAGAATGGCCATGTCCTAATTCCTACAACCTATCCAGTGTGTTAGCTTAGGTAGTTAAAGGCACTTGGTACTTAAAGATTTTGAGATAGGAGATTATCCTGGGTTTATAAGGGTGGGGCCTAAATGCAATCCTAAATATCTTTATCAGAGGGAGGGAGAGATTAGGCTACAGAAGAGGAGCAGCAATCTGACCAAGGATGCAGAGAAATTGGAGTGGTGAGGCCGGAGGCCAAGGAATGCCCAGAGGTACCAGAAGCTGGAGTTCCCAGGAGAAATCAGCCCTGCCAACATCTTGATTTTAGCGCCCTAAGATTCACTTCCGACTTCTGGCCAGCAGAAATGAAAGAGAACACAGTTCTGTCGTTTTAAGCCATGAAATTTGTGGTAATTTGTTATAGCTGCAATGGGAAACTCATATAAACCTTGTCAAACGGCAGTGGTCCCAGACACATCCTGCTGGTTTTTCTTCTGGGGTTGCTCTCCTCTTTCTTGGAGATGCTTCTCCATGCCTTGTGCCTGTTTTACTCCTACCCCTTCCTTAAGATTCAGCTTCAGGACCACTGCCTGCTGTCCTGGTTGCCTCAGGCCGGGTGAGGGTCCGTCCTCCAGGCGCGCACCACACCTGAGTATTTCCTTACCACTGCAGTCACCAAAAGGTCTTATCATGGTGTTTATGTGTCTGCCTCCCCAGCAGGCTGTGAGCCTCTTCGGGGCAGAAATCAAAAGCTGTTCTTCCTTCAGTCCTCTTTGTGTAGTGTCTAGCACAGGAATTGGCACATAAGAATCCTCAGTAAATGTTGAATGAATGAAGAGTCCCTTGCGCCTGGGACTGAGCCCTAAGAAAATTCCAACTCAACCATCAGCCAGGTTCAGGTCTGATAGCTGAGCTATCCACTGAGAATCCTGCAAAATAAATGCCAGAGGGAACACTTAGAAGACCAAAATATTTGTTTTCTTGGGGCAGGGTGAGGATTAGAGCCTGCAATGTAGAATGTGGTAATGCCTGATTCTTTCCCAACCTGACATTCCTTGAGCTTCTCAACCTAGCCCCTGTAGTACTGACAGCTCAGAAGCTCTATTCTGCAAATCCCATGCTTCCTTCATGATTCATGAGGCTCTACTACTAAACTCTAACTATTCTTTTTTTTTTAAGATTTTATTTATTTATTCATGAGAGACAGACAGAGAGAGAGAGAGAGAGAGAGAGAGGGAGGCAGAGGCAGAGGGAGAAGCAGGCTCCCAAGGAGCAGGGAGCCCGATGTGGGACTCGATCCCAGGACCCTGGGACCATGACCTGAGCCGAAGGCAGACGCTTAACCATCTGAGCCACCCAGGCACCCTAAACTCTAACTATTCTCAACATATAATATGATTTAGCTCCTAGTAAGGCTCATAACCAAAGTTATGCTACTAATTAATACTGTATATTTTAAATGGGATTATACGCCTTCATGTACTATTTGATAAAGGTATTAAGCTGAAGCTATAAATACAATTTCATTTTGCAAACTGTTTCTCTACAAGGACTTTTATCTGACTACTGCAACGTGACTTTCCTCTTTGTCAGACAACATAGGCTGTCATCTTCTCCAAGGTCTATAAATTCAGGGACACTTTACAAATGAAAGCACGTTAAACAACAGAAAACCGAAAATGGACCAGAGCAAAGCAATAAGGAATTATAAACTAACTTTAATTGTATCAACAGGAAGAATTTCAAACCATGTTGAGAATTTATACTTTTAAAGTTTAAATCTAGTTAATATATTCTAACTGTAACATAATTCTCTAAAGATAAAAGGATTTGTGATGGCAAATGGACCGAACAATCATTTAGGTAGCATCTAGGAATGTTGCTACAATTACTTTACATAAATAGAAATCCATGTCTCTGTTAGTAAGGTATCATATCTTAGAGTAAAAATTCACATAGGACAGGCTTATAAATATACATAAATCTCAAAATCAATTGCAACTGAACATTAGGTACACAATTATTATAAAACAAATATAACCCACCGGTGTCTATTTAAAGGCATAGTTTTTACAAAATAGCATTTTGTAGACAGTCTCAAAAAAGTATATTAATACTCCTGGAGCCAGATTGTCCCAGCATCAGCGTGTCTGTGGGAATAAGGCATGTGGAGAAGCTGCATTCACTCACCCAGGTGGCCGGGACATCGTACGTGCTGAAATGGTAACTATAGTGAACTAGGTGAACGCCACAACCATCACAGTCACCCTAGAGAGTCACTTACCCTCCAGAAAGATGGAACGGAACAGCTATTTGCCTCATAACAAGCATCAGTACATTTTAAGTGACAAATCTCAATGAGCTTGATGATTCACTTCAATGTTCAGTCTCCAGACATACTTAAAATCACACTAGTATAGCCACTATTTTTGTGAAAAGGAACTTATATCAGGTTATTAAATATAAAAACAAGGAAGTCCAACTTGTAACTAAAGAACAGAGTATCTGAATAAGGAATCTAAATACGAAATATGTATAGGTTCTATCAACATGCCATTTACTTAATTAACATTAGCCTTAGTTTCTTAACTAAAAGTATAGACAAGTCAAACTCAACAGTGATACTTTATACATTCTTAACAATTCATATCATGTTGAGTGGAGGAGGCAAGGCTTAATAAAGGAATCCTTTCTACAAACCAAATTCCTATAAATTCTAAGGTAGTTTTGCCTGTAATATGCACAATGTATCTCTTGGGTTTTCGAGTATTCAAGGGATCAGGAACAGAAACAATCCTGACAAAGACCTTCACAGGGGCATGGCGTTTATGTAACAAGTATATATACACACTGAGAATAATCAAACTGTCCACTAAACATACCCAGTTCTGTTTAGAGAAAAATGATATACACTACACTTATATACAACGAAGTATACACATCTCAGCATCTGGCCTAGTGAAGGAGTTCTCAAATATTTTTCCATATACACATCTCAGCATCTGGCCTAGTGAAGGAGTTCTCAAATATTTTTCCATGAGGATACATGAGGGAGATGCCATAGTCGTGTGTGTAAAACTCTCCCCTGGGCATAACAGATTTAGATAACACTTAAAAAGAAATCTACAGGGAAATAAATTACTCTGAAACACTATAATGCCCACAAGAGCAATTCAATAGTAAAAGTCATTCATGATGGCCACAGCTTAGAGAAATTAAAACTTCTGCTTACCCAGTTCTGAATTGACTGCAACAGAGCTGAGCAGCTGAAACAGAGACCGCAGAGCCTAAACTTCTCTACCATCTGGCCCTTTACAGAAAGTTTGCGGACCCCAGGCTAGGCCTGAGAATGACACATAACCTCAGTGGCAATATCTTGGAAGCACAAAATCCAGAATATAGACAGTAAACTTAATTACAGAAATTGTAGTAAAAACTGTCTGGGATGAAAAATCCATCCCTGAGTTGTCCAAACTTTCCGGTGTCCTTAATGACAAACGCCAACTTAAGATCATTAAATATGGCTCCTGCATTTTGTCTGAAATCATGGTTATAAATTCAGCTTGGAGACTACAGTGGAGCAATAAGAGGGCATTGGGTTCTAAATGAGAAGACCTGGGGTTTTAGGCAAATCACTTTTAAAAATTAACTAAGACAAATACATTCTTCTAGTATTGTCCAATCTGTGTATTTTTTAAAAAAACCTATTAAAAGCACTAAATAGCTGATAAAGATTCTAAATGTTTTTGAGAAGAAAGTTATAGAAAGAGAAATGTACCTCCTTCCCCAAACAGAACTATAAAAGTCCTCCTACTTATTGTGAATCAGTAAAGGAGGGAAAAAGCACCTACCTAATTTGAGTGTGCATGGTGGATTCCATTTAATAAACACCTTAATGAGTATGCATAAAGACACGAATGTGTAGGAAGTCCTTTCACCTTCCTAGGCCTCAGCTGCCCCTTTGTCAAGTAAGGGCATTAGATTAAATGGCCAGCACTGGTCATTTATGCCAAATGACTAGCCTCAGTTTCTTCATCTGTAAAATTGGATTAATAGTAGAATCTACTTCCTGTGGGGATTGTGAGGATTAAATGGGTTAATCCACATAAGGTGCTTAGAACAGCACTAAACACATTTAGCTGTTACTATGGTTCTACTTGGGCATTTTAGGAAAAAAATAATATTGGTTAGGCATCTCCTCTGTGACAAGTACTATGTTGGAAAATGGGAATACAGAGATAAAATGGAAATTTATTCTCATATTAGGTAAAAAGAAATGAAGTTGAAGTCTACAGAATTTTAATTTCAGTGTGCCTATAAACTAACACCTGGTTTGTTAGTTCTTATTTGCAAACAATAATTATTGTTCAGAATATCAATTAAGGTTCACTGCAGGGCAAAACAGAACCGACTTTCTATCTGTGTTTCAAAAGTTCAGTGTTTGCTAAAGAACTGGTTTATGGTTTGATCACAAGTGGAAGAATATAAAAATGCTGGTCTGGCATTGTATATGAAATACAAGCCTCTGAACCAAACAAACTTGCCACGGAAGTACAGTTTCATCTACTTTTTTCTGTCCAACAAGTGTTTGCTGAGCGCCAATGGTGTAGCGGTGTCTGTTACAACCATGAATAGCAAGAAATGGTCCCTGCATTGGGGAGCGAGCAAGGGAGGGCGAGCAAGGGATTGCAGTAAAGTGTGATGGACAGCTGGATGGGGAAGCCCAGTGTGCTGTGGGAGCACGAGGTGGGGACTTAAACCTATCTAGTCCAGGGGACTGGAGGAACAAATACCGAAGATGTGCCCGAAAGGTAAGCAGGAGATCAGCAAGCACAGGAAGTGGGAGACATCTGGGCACAGGCAACACCATGAGAGGGGAGTTGAGAGCAGCTGCCTTGAGTGGACATGGCAAGTGAGGAGTGGTGGCAAAAGATGTTTTGGGAGAGGGGCGCCTGGGTGGCTCAGTTGTTAAGCGTCTGCCTTCAGCTCAGGTCACGATTCCAGGGTCCTGGGATCGAGCCCCACATCAGGCTCCCTGCTCCTCGGGAAGCCTGCTTCTCCCTCTCCCACTCCCCCTGCTTGTGTTCCCTCTCTCGCTGTGTCTCTCTGTCAAATAAATAAATAAAATCTTAAAAAAAAAGATGATTTGGGAAGTAATCAAAATGGACTGCATTTTACCCTAATGGCAATAAGAAGTCAGAGAAAGTTCTAAGCACAAATATGCAAGACTGGTCGTCAAAGTGGAAACAATTCGTGAAATAAATAGCTTGACCTGGAACGCAAGCAGATGAAAAATCCGTTGTGTTCCTTCCCTGCCTGCTACAGAGGCTAGCCTGTCTCTCTTTAGTCTTAACCTATTTATAGCTGAAATACCATATACATCAGAGAGTGAAGTATAAAAATATTTGCCTTCTTATTTACAAAGTGGGTGCTTGCATACGCTGTATCCTCACTACTGAAAAAGCATGATAGCTTAGAAGGTGTGCAAAGGCCACCCTCAGCCGGGACTGGAGGGCTCAGTTCCAAGGCCATGGCAGCGAGGTGGAGCCACAGACTTGAACCAGATGACCTGAGTTTGAATCCTACCCAGTTCTTTTGCTTACCTAATGTCATTTAACCTCCCTCCATCTGCAATGAGGATTATTTTTCCTACGTCACTTGGTAGACTGTGTGTCACAGAATCACAATGTTTTCCTTATTTTTGTACAGTTTCAGAATTTAAAAGTTCTCTCCCTACCCCCCAGGCGGACTTTCACCCTGACAGTGAATTTCAAGGATGGCATTAGAAATCAATCTCCAGTCTTGTTTAATCACAAAATCCACAAATCCAGCTCTAAAGCAAGCCAGAGGACTGCAAAACTCTCCAGTGGAAATCCATCAGCAACTCAATGACACCCATAGACTCTTTTCCTCTGAATGGGCTGTTAGCACAGACATTTGGGACAAAGGAACATTTGGGTTCCTTTGAAAAAAGGAGATGCATTAAGTCAAGGCATTATAAGTTCTGCTGACTGCTGGTCCAGTTTACAAGTCCAAACATGTTGAACGGAAACTCTAGGTGAATTCACTCTAGGGGTCATCTCCCACTTTCTGATTTAAAAAAGAAATGTCATCTTTAAAAAGTTTCTACTCCAAATCTCCACCATCTCCAAAAATGTTTATTTTCAAAATGCCTTAAATTTTTATTAAGATGATTTGTCTATTATAATACATATTTAATCATACTCAGCGGATAACAACACATGAATTGTTTAATTTATAAAATACAGTGAGAGAAGAGTCCAAATTCTAACCGCTAATAATGCCTCTTTTTTTTTATCATTAATATAGTTTTACATCTTCAGGAACACTCACAGTTCCATTCCTAACCTTTCCAAACAGCAATAAAAAATATTTTCTCAGAACTGCTCACTGACTGAGAAGAAATTTCCTCTTAGTATGGACCATTTTCTTATCATTATAATCTTTCCCATTCTCCCCATCAGCTGTGTAAATATCCAAATGCATTTATGGAAATTTGAAACTTCTTCTGCCTAAAAGGTTGATTGTGAACTAGGGCCATCCAGTAAAGTTCTCTTTAGTAATGCTCCAAGTAACTCTCCTGAGCTGTAGCTGGAAGAATAAAGGTTGTTTAGAAGCTGTATGCCTAGCTCTTTCTCTACCTTGTTATGTGTTATCTGACCAAGTAGCCAAGGCCACATGGTATGTGGGTCACCAAAAAAGGCAGCTTTCCTCGACCTCAAATCCCATTCAGTAAGGTGGCACTGATCATTTTCATCAAGCCAACTCAGAGATGTTTTGAAGCTCAAATAAGAAAACACATTTGAAAGTGCTTAGAAAAATTTTTAAGTACTTTCCAAAAGTATGGGATCAATATTAAACAATCCTCTTTGATTAGAAAAGCAGCTTGCTCTTTCTTCCAAAAACTGAAATCATAGGAGTCTTTTTTTAAATAAGAAAAGCTAAAATTATACTGCATATTCTTAAAAAATATATTTATACTAAAGACTTTCTGATCCATTTAATATGTTGGCTTTGCAGCTGTGTTTAAGGGGTTCCCATCAATAAGTAGAAGGTCAGGGCAACAATGAGAAGCAAACAAAATGGGGAGGAGAAGGTCTGATAGGCAGCTGATGGCATAAAAATGTCTTCATACTTGTAAATACTGACAACACGCTCTGAAGTCGGTGGTGAGTCTATGTCGTGTCGGGTGATAGAGCCTTTAAGAAAGAAAGAAAAAGGAAGGGGGCAGTAAAAAAAAAAAAAAAGATTTAAAATGATATATGCAAACAACAGAAAGATTAGACAAGTCTTTAGCATTGACTACATAAGCAGGAATTATAAAGATCTGGAATCAGATATTAGAGCTATCATCAGAATTCTCTGTAATGGTACATACATAGAAATAGAAAGAACATAGAAATTACCTAAATTTACCCCAGAAGACGGGTTCTCATGAATCCACACACCCACTACCAGAACAATACTATTGATCTTTCCATTTCACCCCACTCTGTTGCTTTCTAGTATTGTATGAATGCCTACTTTCAAGGTCTCTAATGAGTTCTCTCTTACTAATACCATAAGGAGAACTGTATGTTGATTTCAAACAGTAAGAGCTACTCTTTTTTCCCCTCAGATATATCTTTTATATATGGGTCATCAGCCACTCCTGACCACGCCATACTTGCTTCTAGATGGAGGTCTCTGTCACCGTCTGTGGTCTATGAAGTGGTGGCTGGCCAAATCAGGCCAGAGAGTGTGTGGGTGTGCTGGGTGTGTGTCTGTACGGTTGAGAAGCAGAGTGAGGTAGCAGGAGGATTAAGATACCAAACAAATGTTGGACTAGAGCCATTTTTTTTTAACTTGGTTAGATGTGTAAAGAGGGAAAGGCTGTGTACATGGGATGCTTAAAAAGCTGAAATTTGGGGCGCCTGGGTGGCTCAGTTGGTTGGGAGACTGCCTTCGGCTCAGGTCATGATCCTGGAGTCCCTGGATCGAGTCCCGCATCGGGCTCCCTGCCCCGCAGGGTCTGCTTCTCCCTCTGACCCTCCCCCATCTCTCAAATAAATAAATAAATAAAATCTTAAAAAAAAAAAAAGCTGAAATCTATTCACCGTGCCTGGCCTTCTGAATAAGCCACATGGAACCTGGGTTAGGGAGACCACAGGTGTGTGAGTTCAGTGCAAAGGTCTCCTTGGAAACAGGGCTCAGAGTGAGTGTTTTTTAAAGTCCTGTCTGCTAGGGAAGCCCTGCCAAATCGGACACGTTAATTCCCTGCTCCAGCCTCTGTGCTGGCTCCTGTTAGTGCAAATCTAACTCCTCAGGTCGGCAGAGATTTTTCTTTCAACAGATGCACTCCCCTCTCCCATCTAACCTAACCTCCCTCATTGGTCATGTACATGGGCTCCTAGGCTTAACCATGCAGCAACACTGCCCTTGACGGAAACCCAATCCCATATCCCCTTTGAGCCTTAGCTTAAAGTGTAGCCCCTTTGAGAGACTTTAAGAGAACGGATAGGATTTGATCAATAGAGAGGGATTTAATCAATAAAGGGTGCACAAGCCTGTATATGGGGTAGGACTATGCCTGTTCTGTTTGAGGACAGTAAGAACACCCAGAGTCTTGGAGGGCTAAGCAGGCAAAGAGGGATCAGACTTGAGGAGGGCCTGGACTGTTAGGCTATTATTCCATTTATGTCAGATGATGACTTTCCCAAGTACAGCACTTTCCAATTTGTAAAGGAACTTCAAATACTTGTTTTCATTGAATGCTTCCAGTGATCCTTTGAAGTTGGTATTCTCATCATCCCCATTTTAGACACAAAGAAATGGGAGTTCAGAATTTAGAGGAAGGCCAGGTATAGATATCAATGGGAAAAACCCACACTCAAATCTAAAGTTTTGGGCTCCAAACCCCATCATTTTAAATAGGTCCATTTCTCCAGGCTGAGATATATGTACTGAAAGTACTCAAAGACATAACTGCAGATCCGCTGCTGGGATCCTGGGAAATAAGCAAATGGGAAAGGTGTCACAGATCTGGAGGCATCCAAATGTTTTCCCAATTAGAAAAAAGCCAAAAAAAAAAAGGGGGCGCCTGGGTGGCTCAGTCAGTTAAGCGTCTGCCTTTGGCTCAGGTCATGATCTCAGAGTCCCTGGATCGAAATCCACATTGGGCTCCCTGCTCATTGGGGAGCCTGCTTTTCCCTTTCCCTCTGACCCTCCCCCCTGCTCATGCTCTTGCTCGCTCACGCACGCTCTCTCTCTCTCAGAATGAAAAAAAAAAAAGAAAGAAAGAAACGGCAAAGAAGGTATAAAATCTCCAGACCAATCAATGGAAACATTTTGAAGAAGATAAAAAAAACAAACCTAGATCACATTAGGCAACTGAAAGTTGATGAGCACACAGTAAAGAAAGACACAACTGTTAATAACAGAGCCAGAATGAGTTCTCCTACAAGCACCATGAAGAACTCACTTCCGTTCTTAGGCCGTTAGGCTTGATCAGCCAGGAGGACTGCTGAAGACACCATGTAACTTGACTGTGGCAGCCTCCAAAAGGTCTCATGATATCCTTGGGTCTTTGTGGGGGATCTGCTGAAAAGCCTTGCCACCCAAAGCGAGGTCATCAATGAACCGGCATCCACTGGGAAGCTGGTTAGAAATGCAGAATCTCAGGTCCCACCCCAGACCTACTGAAACTGCATTTTAATGGTATAGCCAGGCAATTCCTGTATACATTTAAATGTGAGGAGCAATGGGCTAAATTATAGGATAATTTGATGGATTTGTGACTACCAGAATAGTCATAAAGTGAACACTACTGGGATGCTTGGTGTCAGTCTCTACAGAAGTCTCCAGATGTCCTTTCCTGTTCAATATTTTTTATATTTAGGGCATAAGAGCTAAGAGCACTCACTGACTTTGGAGTCAGTCAGACCTAGGACTGAATTTTAGTTCTTCCATTAATTAGTTGTATAGCCTTGAGCAAGTTCCTTAATCTCTCTAAAACGAGGATGATAGTATCTATACCACTGTGGTGAGGATGTGGTGAGGAGTAAATGAGAATGTTGTGAGATTTAGCACATACCTCCACATATAGCAGACCCATGATCTGTTCCATTAAGCGCAGAGCTCATCATATACTACCTCGTACTGTGCCAACTATGTACGCATATTACTTGTCCATTTGTATGTCCATGTGTATAATAAGTCCATTACAACTTCCTAAAGGCAGGATCCCATCTCCTTTTTCTTTTACACTATCCAAAGGGCTTATTGCTCTCTTGACCAATAAATAATGAACACAAGCAAAGCAGTGTCTGGAGTTTAATCCAGATGCCAAAATGTAAGCTTACCCTGAATGGCTGGACCCCAGGCAAACAGATAATACCAACTCAAATGCAGATCGACAATTGTTTCATCTCTGGGAACGTTCACGGGGCGTTTAAATCTGCAGGTGACCCGATTGTTCTCAAAGACTCCTTCTTCATCTCTGGCAGGATTTCTCTGGATCTCCTTTGCCCACTGGCCTACATTATAAAAGTGCTGTATGCGGACCCTCCCATTGTCATCGTGGACACAGGCCATGACGTCATCACCACCCTGCCATGAAAAACAATGAAGGAAAGAGTCAAAGGTGTGTCTTTTACAAACGTCTCTGCTAGAAAGAAATTTCACTCAGATATATCCATTTCATTATCTCTGCAAATTTGAAATCCCACCCTCCAAAATTATTTTTATTAAAAAAGCTTTAACCAAGTGAGGAAATTAGCATCGCAAGAGTGGACATCAAGTGCCTCCTGACATGATGTTCAAAGAATACATCACCAGCTATTTAGTATTCCTTCTGAAAACGCAAACCGAACCTAATCATGAAGAAACAATCAAACCCAAACTGAGAGTCATTCTACAAAAAATTATTATAAAAAGTATTTAAAAAATACTTGTATTCTTCAAAAGGGCCAATGTCAGTCATGAAAGACCACACCACACACACACACACACACACACACGGCGAAGAAATGAATTCAAAATAAAGAAGACTAAGGATTCATGACAACTAATAGTGTTTCGAGACAGAATCCTAAGTCATAAAATAAGAATTTCTATGAAGGGTAGTATCGGGACAATGGGCAACACTGGAAAATGGGCACTATGTTTGATCATAGTATCATGCTAATGTTAAACTTCCCAACTTTAACAAATAGGTTGAATCTCCAAAGTTTCCAGAAAATGATGAAAATAGCAGCAGCAACAGCAGGGGAAAGAGCTAAAGCATGTGTGGCAAAATGTCATCACTTGTTAAAAAAAAAAGTTCTGGAAGTAGACAGTGGTGATGGTTAGCCTGTGAATGTGATTAACACCGCTGACGTGTACATTTTTAAATGGTTAAAATGGTAGATTTTACGTCATGTACATTTTACCACAATAAAAAGAAAGTTGTTCAGTGAATCTGGGTGAAGAATATGTATTGCACTATCCTTGCAGATTGTACATTTTACATTTAATTTTTTTTTAGGATTTTATTTATTTCTTTTTTTTTTTAAAGATTTTATTTATTTATTTGAGAGAGAGAGAATGAGATAGAGAGCATGAGAGGGGGGAGGGTCAAAGGGAGAAGCAGACTCCCCGCCGAGCAGGGAGCCCGATGTGGGACTCGATCCCGGGACTCCAGGATCATGACCTGAGCCGAAGGCAGTCGCTTAACCAACTGAGCCACCCAGGCGTCCAGGATTTTATTTCTTGAGAGAGAGAGCGTGAGAGAGAGAGAGAGCATGAGCAAGGGGGAGCGGCAGAGGGAGAGGGAGAAGCAGACTCTCCGGCAGAGCAGGGAGCCCGACACGGGGCTCGATCCCAGGACCCTGGGATCATGACCTGAGCCGAAGGCAGATGCTTAACCGAGCCACCAGGTGCCCCCTGTACATTTAAGTAAAAACAGGTCCAAAAAATGGGGCACCTGGCTGACTTAGTCAGTGGAGCATGAGACTCTTGATCTCAGGGTTGCAGTTTCAAGCCCCACTCTGGATGTAGAGGTTACTTAAAAATAAAATCTTAAAAAAAAAAAACAACAAACCCAGGTCCCCAAAGTTAAAGGTGTTCATCAACCGTAACAAATGTACCACTCTGTGGGGGATGCTGATAATGGGGTAGGTTATGCATGTGTGCGGGCAGGGAGTATATGGAAATTACCTGAACCCTGTACTCAATTTTGTTGTGAACCTAAAACTGCTCTAAAAACGAAGTCTTATTTAAAAAAAAACCAATAACGTACCGTTTCAAAAAAAAAAATTTAAGGCTATTAAAAAGGGGTTCCATTTTGCTTTTCCTTTACATCAAATTTTGAAAAAATTTTCAGCTATGCTTCTCCTTGGAACAATAGAAGAAAAGAGACTTTTCCGTTAAAGGCCTTCAGAAAGCAAAATGTCAAACACAGGGGCACCCAGGTGGCACAGTCGGTTAAGTGTCTGACTCATGGTTTTAGCTCAGGTCATGATCTCAGGGTCCTGGGATCGAGCCCTGCGTCAGTCTTCGTGCTCGGCAGGGAGTCTGCTGGAGGATTCTCTCTCTCCCTCACCCCTCCCCTGCTCATGCTCTCTAAAATAAATAGATAGATCTTTAAAAAAAATGTCAAACAAAATTTGAATGCCCTTACTCAACCTCCGTCCTCTGAGCGCCCTAATCTTTTTTTTTTTTTAAGATTTTATTTATTTATTTAACAGAGAGAGACAGCGTGAGAGAGGGAACACAAGCAGGGGGAGTGGGAGAGGGAGAAGCAGGCCTCCCTGCAGAGCAAGGAGCCCGATGCGGGGCTCGATCCCAGGACCCTGGGATCATGACCCGAGCCGAAGGCAGACGCTTAACGACTGAGCCACCCAGGCGCCGCTGAGCGCCCTAATCTTAACAGCTGCACCCTGAGAGCAAATTTATTCTAGGACAGGAAATGGTCAATCGCATTGCAAGCCAGCTTCTGGGATGGCACACACCTGTTTCTCTCACTGACCCTAAAGTAGGAGACGAGACATGCAGATTCATATCCATGCAGTCTTACCAGTTAGGCCCATTGTCTTATTGCCTGGACTGGCTTTGGTAGAAGCTCATCCTTCTGGTGCCCTTTCCAAGAACAAAGCCCCCAGGGTTCTGACTGCTTAGCCTGATCCCCCAGTCTCTACTTAACACCCACCGACAACCTCTCTCCAATCCACTAGCAAATGCTGTCAGTGCTACCTTCAAAGCATATCCCAAATAGTGAGTACTTCTCAGCACTCCCACCACGGTAAGCCTATCTGAGCTGGCCTCCACTCACTGCAGGAGCCTCAAGACAGCTCAGGTGAAAAGAAGAAGAAGGCAGAGCAGCAGCCTGTGCAAAGGTACAGGGGCCCAAGAAAGTCTGGCTGTCTGGGAAGCACCCTGGCACAGTGAGGTGGCAAATGATGGTATCACAGAGGGAAGAGGGAAGAAGACAGCAGAGCCACAGAGAGAAGCAGAGGTAAGCGACGGACCGCTGCCTGGGATCTGCATGCCCTGCCTGGTCCTGCTCCTCGTCTCTGGTCTTTCTGAGGTCCAGCAGCGTTCTTGCCCACGCGTACTGTGCAAGACTGAGCTGTTGGACTTGATTCTTCATTCCCCAGTAGTACTATTACATATCTGCCCCTTCACAGGGCCTCTTGGGCCTGTGTAGTAGGGAGTGAACTTCCCTATCCCTTCATTCCAGGCCTGGCTGTGTGACTTACTTTGGGCAATGAAATGTTAGCAGATGGGACGAGAGCAGAGGTTTGAAATAGGCTTGGAGGGCTCTTGCCCTTCTGTCTCTGCCATGAAAACCAGATGCCTTGGTAGCTGCTGGTTCCAGAATGATTAGAGAAAACCCAAATCCAACTCATGGGCTGGAGCCAAGCCCAGCTGAACCCTAGCCAACTCACACACACGTGAACAAGAAATAAATGCTAATAAGCCATGTGGTTTGGAGGCTTTTCTTGCAGCATCACTGTCATAATAACTAATAAATGCAGGTACCACGAGATACCTCATATTCCCATAACCAGCCCTTCTTTTTCTGTTTAAGCTAGCTTGAATTTTTTTTCACTTGCAATCAGAGAGCCATAACTAATATAATTGTTATACTGCTTTTATCAATTTGTTTCCCTTGCTTTGAAAAAGAAAATCAATTGCTAGAAATTCACACATTTAATAGCGGCATGGTGGCTTGGAAAAACCATGCCCATTTTCCAAAATCTAAAGTAGCACAGCAAACTAAAGAAAAAAAAAAACATCTTTTATCATGATTTGCATCTTACCATTTTCTTGTCTGAAGAGAATCCAACTGCTACCCAGCCATCTGTGTCAGCACTCAGCTCAAATTCCACATCGGCCCCGATCATCCGGTAGCTAAGGAAGTAGTCACACGTCTCCGCATTACAGCCTGGCTTGCCGTATCTACAGGGTAGATCAAAACACAGCACTGCTGCTTCATCTTCTTACTCACAACACATTAAGAAGGCAACAGTGTATCAGGCAGAGTGAACCAAGATTACCAAGCAAATGAGATCTTTGCTACCAGGGATCTGAAAACCACAGTTTCACTTGGGAGAGATATTGGGAAAGATCTGCTCCTTTTTATCTACATACAGCCTGAGGACCAGAGATGGGAAGGGGCTTGCTTGCATAGTGAGTCAGTAGCTGCTGGAGGACTTGAACCTGGGCCTGCACTCCTGGCCAGTGTTCTCAACATTATATTAGAGCTTCTCAGATAGTCGTTATTATACTGAGTTATTTCTGAATCCCTTTCAGAGGAAGAAATTCTCAGAGTTAATGAACTGTCTTTGTGAATTAAATATATACCAGTTCTTCTTTACTTAGAAATTTTCATACAACTAAATTAACAAAAACTTACAAATTAAATATAAATTAAACTACAAACCCAGGAACATTTAAATTCTCAGCATTCATGTGATGGATGGTGTAATCTTACTGAAGGTAGATTTTGCTTACCTGCACAGGGTATATCTGACTATACTGTGCAGGGCCTCTTGGATGAGCACTTTCTTACTACTAAACACAATTTCACTTTCTTCCACTCTTATCTGTTTGAATGGTTGCAAAACCCTCATACGTACATCAAATGAATACCTCATCTGGTATTCACTGAGCATGAATGCATCATTTATTTATAAAATCTGCCTTGGCTCTATCAGGCTATCACACAATTACAAATCAGGACGCCATAGTACCGAGCAGCATAAACTGGTTATCCAGATAATCCGATTATGCATACATTCATCATTTTAAGGGGCATGACTGAAATGGAAACACAAATTTAAATTTTCTTCCAGGGGGCTTGTGGATCCTTTAAGAATCGGGAAGCCCTAGTGAGAGGGACATTGTTTTATGCCATTTACAGAAAACTGTAGCAATGGGTGGGACAAGGGAAGCTCAGGTGGAAGTATCTGAAGGAACAGGGCACAAAGCTGCCAAGCACTGACTGAAGAGGGAGGCAAGGAACATGCCAGGCAGGGACCCTGAATGGCTGGGAAGAGATGTGAGCTCAGGACAGTGTAGAACTGGGTAAAAACGCTGAATGAGTGTAAGGAAAGCTAAAGGAGGAACGAATAGGCCAGAAAACAAGTCCCGTGAAGCCAGCAGCTACTGAAATTCTCTCCCTTCTCAAAAATGTCCCCCAGTCACCAGACTTAACATTGCTGGCCATCTTCCTCAATAATAGTATTATGTGGATTCTTAAAAATTCCTAAGAGGGGCGCCTGGTTAAGTCCACATAGGGCTCTCTGCTCAGTGGGGAGCCTGCTTCTCCCTCTGCCCCTGCCCCCTGCTTGTGCGCTCTCATTCTCTCTCTCTCTCTCAAATAAATAAAATCTTTTTTCAAAATTCCTTAGAAATACGCTTGTAATCCACAGAAAACTCAAAACCCCTTTACTCGATTTTTTTTCTCCTTAGGCCTTGAGCACTGAACAAAAGAAAAAAACATTCAGAACTTTCAGAGCAGTAACCATCACAACTTTACTCAAGGACAATTTATTTTAGGAAATAACAGTTTCAAAGAGGAGGAGAATTTTCCAACAAAGCGGAGCTGTCTGGCTGGGAGGCTCACCATCTTTACTAGTGTTTGCTAGCTCCAGCCCATCATGTCTTATAGAGCACGACTAGTAATCACGTGGGGACTTCCTAAACCTGAGATAACAAGCTTACTACAATCATCAGTGTTCATGACTAGTTAGTATCATCCAGATACCCCAAAGTCATGACTCTTTATTTGAAAGGGAATTGGGTCTTAGACACGTCAATCACAGTCTGTCCCGCTCACAGCCCAGCCAGTAAGACACAGCCCATGTCACCTGATTCTTTTTCATACAGCCAACTGGTCAGGAGTAGACACATGGGCCAATGGCAGTATGGTCATAAATGAAAAACCAGAGAAGGATGTTCCAGTGCCAAGGAGCATTTGAGAGCTTATGGCCTCTAAGACTGAAAACTGGGGTAGCCATTGGAAACAGGCTGAAGCTATGAGGGGGTGCAGGCCCCTGATTAGAATGAGCTATACGTGACTGAAATACTACATTGAGAAGTAAATCAATGCCTTAGCCTTAAAGTTATCCAACTCGCAGATCTACCAACCTAAAGCATCCCTTAGTTTTTCCACAGTCATCCACTTTGATTTTGGCAAATGGATCCACAGGAGGAGCAGTAGGGAAAGGGTAACCTAGACAGTGAGAATAAACAATGGTTAGAAAATCCAGCAACAGCTTTTTTCCAAGGAGAAATTTTTCTTTCTAATATGCTATTTTCTACCACATGTTGTCTAGAAATGTTTCGGGCCTCAGAAAAGGGCTTTGTGTAAGCCTAATCACCCTCTTCATGAGGGGAGGGTGTAGGGCACACATCTTTGAGCCAGTCTTACATGTGAACTGAGAATTATGTGGCCTTTCCATCCTTTTACCGGCAGGGAACCTGAGGCAGAGAGGTGGCATAATTTCACACAACCACGGGCTCACCACCATCCCTGAGAGTGTGAACATCACGATTTTCATACAATACCCATGCTTTGGGAGGAAAAAAAAATCAACAATGAAATATTTGTATATCTGATATTTTCCATGTATACCTATACACAATAACAGGATTTTCCCCTTTCTCTGAACTTCCATTTGTCATTAAGCTGTACAGGACATTTCCCTAGCTCACTAAATTCTTTAAACACAATCGTTTCTAACGGTTGTGTTAGTTAGCTGAGTATCTTTCTTGTAAGATCACTTCACATCCTAATGCATTCAACCACACACTGAAGGGTACGCCTGCACTGTGCTTCCAGTGTGTGACAGCAAAGATTTTTCTCCTCGGCTGTTAACTCCATGCACACGGGAACCACGTGGGGGCCATCTTGGGTTCTCTGTCCAGCGTTGTGCTTGGCACCGGACGCTGACTACATGACTGTCAAATGAATAAATAAAATCACCCACAGATATTAGGCAATGTAAATAAATGTAAACTTGAGGCTTTGTTTACTTTGTTCCATTATGATGTTAGGAAAGATGTTGGGGTCTGGAGCCAATGGCCAAGAAAGAATTCTTGAGACGTCTTTGGTGCAAAAAGGTGGTTTTATGAAAGCATGGGGACAGGACCTATGGGCAGAAGGAGCTGCACTGGGGTCGTGAGGAGTGGCCCGTTACGTCCTTTCAAGTTGGGAGGCGGTTAGGGAAAGCACAAGCCTCCCAGGTATTTTGGAAACAAGGTTTCCAGGACCTTGAGGGGGCCAGCTATTGTTAGGAAAAGGTCATTTATTACCGTTTAGTAAAAACTCAGTCATGAGACCCTTCAGACGTATTATCAGTGGGTCATATGCTTGGGTGATGATTGCCAACATGTATCTTGGTGGGTAGAGATAAAGGAAGTTTCCAAAGGAACTTGTAAATGTCAAAGTAGACATACAGGATCCTGGGGCTCAGGCCCTTAGCAAAGTACTAACATCGAGGCAGCTGAGTTCCTAGAGGAATGTCACTCTGCCTATTTCAAGGACTTGTCAATGGGCTATAAGTAGTAAGGAAATTTAATTTTTCTTTTGCCTTTGTTTCTCACGTCATATCAGATTATACTTTAAAAAAAGCCACAAGGCTACACTTTCCTGGCACACATCTGTATACTTTGGACAGTTCATTTCTACTACCCTAGATCTTGATCACCTGCTAAAATACAGCCCTAGCTGCTTTTTACCATCTTTAAGTAATTGGGCCAAGTGTATTACTTTTTCTACTTTTATGCTTATTTTATGCTGAGTCCTCAGTCTACTTTGGTACTCTAGACTGAGTCTGGCCTTGGATGAGTTTTTTTTCTCTTAACATGTACTGAGCAACTGCTTAATGGTACAAACTATGTTAAGCATCTTCATATATGTTCTTATTCTTACTAAAATGCTGAGGCTATTTTTTTCTCAGGACATTTATCCAGGAATGCAATGACTACTTATGTTTTAAAAATTCTATAGGTAACCGGGGCACCTGGGTGCTCAGACAGTTGAGCGTGACTCTTGGTTTCAACTCAGGTCATGATCTGTGTCCCCGCCTTGGGCTCCGTGCTTAGCGGGGAGCTTGCTTGAGATTCTTTCTCTCCCTCTGCCCCTCCTGCTCACACAGTCTCTCTCTCTCAAATATTTTTTTGAAAAAATTCTATAGATGGGGCGCCTGCCTTCGGCTCAGGTCATGATCCCAGGGTCCTGGGATCGAGCCCCGCATCGGGCTTCCTGCTCGGCGGGAAGCCTGCTTCTCCCTCCCCCACTCTCCCTGCTTGCGTTTCCTCTCTCCCTGTCTCTCTCTCTGTCAAATAAATAAATAAAATCTTAAAAAAAAAAAAAGAAAAAATTCTATGGGTAACTGAAAAAGACAGTCTCTCATAGTGTTGCGTCTCGATTTCCCCATCTTCTTCTGTTATCCTTACCACTTCCTAGCATCTAGAATAATACTTTGGCATATAGCAGATTTCCATCTCAATAAATGCCAGTTATCATTACTGTGGGATTACTATTAAATTTTGTAAACTGGACTGAGAACTGATAACCGTTGGGTAAGATCATCTATAGAAGAATGGTTTCTAAGCTCTAATTACGAGCAAGCTTTGGAATGAAACTCATTTATTAATGTACCAAACTACCTTATTAGCATTGGCAAATGGCTTTTCAAGGCTTTTTTAGCAGTAATTTCCTCTTCTCTTTTATGCTTCTAAAACTTGGAATGAGAACTTGTTTTGCCAAATGCATTTGGGCATATCTTATTCTCTTGTTTTGTAAGATGTTGTATAATAAAGAATTTGACTGGTTTTTGTCCCTGGTCCCTGGGAGAGAGGCTCCGAATCCTTGGAACTTCCGAGCAGGGCTGCTTTGTTATTCATGAGCCCCTTGGGATCACACCTGAGTTTATGCTAAGAGATGAGTTGACTCAGGATGGGGGCTAGTCTCCAGAAAAACCAACCATGTGACTAGAGGTTTGGGGCTGTCAGGCCCACCTCCAGGGAGGGTTGGGAGGCTTGGGAGGCTGGGGACTACATTTAATGATGTAGCCAGTGATTAAATCAATAATACTTATGTAATGAGACCCCAGTAGAAACTCTGGACACAAGCTCAGTGCTGCTTCCTGGTTGGTGAACAAACTAATACTGGCGAGGGTGACAAGGCCTGATTCCATGAGGAGAGGGCATAGAAACTCTGCATTTGGGAGACCTCCAGACTTCACTCTATGTGTGTCATCACCAGCTGTTCCTGAATTGTATCCTTTACAGTGAGCGCAGTGCTTTCCTGAACTCTGTGAAACATTCAAATGAATTACAAAATCTGAGGTGGGCTGTAGATAGCCCCAGGATTTGTAGCCAGTTGATCTAAAGTGAGAGCAGTCTTGTTATAGACCACCCCCTTTAGCTTGTGGGGTCTGAGCTAACTCTGGGTTATTAGCACCACAAATTAATTTCACTATACTAGTTGGGTTTGGCAGAATAATATTAAGCACAGCAACATTACAACCTTTCCCTGAATTTAAATGACCTATTTGGCATAAATTTAGTTTGGCCCGCGTGCCAGTATTTAAGCTCCTGTCTCTGAGCTACAACCCCAGCCCTCTATAGGGCTGAGCACTCTGCAAACCACATTTCTCCTTTGCCAGTTGGCTGGGCTCTGCTGAAAGGAAACATTGGAGGGAGGCTACGAGGCAGGAGGAAGGAAAGACCATTCCTTCCTATTGGATTGCTGTCCCCTACACAATTCCTCGGTGATCCTGCTTCATCCTTCCAGTGGCAAACTGGTTCCAGCTTTTTATCTAAATTCCCCTAACCAGCCTTGTCATACCCTCAAAGGAACCAGCAGCAGCTGGGCAGAAAGCCCCATTCTCAGAGGATGGGCTGCAGTTTTGTGGGGGGTCTCTTGGCTGAGCTTCTAGATTCTCACAGCCTCAAGCCCTGCTGTGTCCTAACCCCTCCCAAGCACCCCAGTCCCAGGGGCAGTAGCTGCTTCCCTCCATTACTGTCTCTGTGCTTTTTGTTTCTCCTGTCTCCCAACATCTACTTAGATAGCTCTCTGGGCTGGTCATCCTGTTTAAAAAAAAAAAAAAAACTTAGAACTGGTTTCTTTCTTTCTGATCGGATCTTGATGTAAACAGACTGAATGGATTAATCCTTAAATACTGACACGGTGGATCTGCAGGATGGTATCAAGTGGTGGATAGCAGCCTTTCTCTTGGTAACCAGTCGTTCAACGGGATGTCTGACGCGCTCTGTACAGTTGCACTGGCACATTATCTTGATGGCAGAATTTTAATTTTTAAGTATGTAGGTGCACCAAATTAAACTGATGACATTTCCTGGTTTCTGGGACACTCGTATCAGTCTATGTAAAGCCCATCTTCTATTTTTCCCTAATCCGATCCTAAACCCACTTTCCTCCTGGTCTAGAGTATGTCCTGAGTATCCTTCTGCAAAGGCTGCAGGTTTTAACAAAATGAGCACTCGGACACATACACATCTTAGAAAAGCAATATTTTACTGTGATACACTGAAGGGGGGGTGGGGGTAAGTGTCACCTCTGTGCTAGCTCCTCAAAGGGCATGGAACTCCGCCTGCCCAGGGTGAGGTCTGCCTTACCGCAAAAATCCTTCCATGTTCCCAACAACACCATCCTGAAAGTCTTGCACGATTCCCTTATAAAATAATGACCAAAGTGCCTTTAGCAGAACCTGGATCTACCATGGAGGGTCCAGGCCCAATTTTTCACTAAGCCAACAGGGCCACCCTGCCATGCTGCCCACAGCTGCACTGCCCTGGCCATCCCCTGGCCATGCACAAGGTCTGGAAGCATCTGAGCAGAGCAGACTAGCAAAGGCCCCACCCCGACTTACCAACCGCCACCCTTACGTTTATTTCTATCTGTGTGTGTGCTCTTGAAAACTAGACGGCTTGGGGCGCCTGGGTGGCTCAGTTGGTTAAGCGACTGCCTTCGGCTCAGGTCATGATCCTGGAGTCCCGGGATCGAGTCCCGCATCGGGCTCCCTGCTTGGCGGGGAGTCTGCTTCTCCCTCTGACCATCCCCCCTCTCATGTGCTCTCTCTCTCTCTCTCTCTCTCATTCTAATAAATAAATAAAATCTTTGGAAAAAAAAAAGAAAACTAGACGGCTTGTATGTGCTTTTAATCTGCCTAAACGACCCCGTGTGGTACATCTCGTTCTATTTATTTTCCTTTGGAAATTTATCCCTATCTGTAAACATGAGACCTGCTATTACTTCTGACTGAATAGCATTCTGTGATGTGCATATAACCACATTTTTTGAAGTAACCTCCCAATTGCCTTAATGTTTAAAGAGCCTTCAATGTTTGCTTCATCAAATAATGAGGAGATGAAGTGCCTTACATATGTTTCTTGCAGACATATCCAAGAGGTTTTTGTTTTGTTTCAGTAAACCCCAGAGAGCAATAGCTGGGTCGTATCTTTATTCCACAAAGCTCAGTGAGATTAGTATTCAGACTAACAGCACCAGTTTACAATTGCATCCACAGTGCATGAGGTTCCTATTCCCCACCCCCACTCTTGCCTGTACTTGATATCATCCGACATTCTCAGTATTTTAATTTGTATTTCGCCAAGTACTGGTGGGGTTAAACATCTCTTTGTATCTGTATTAGCCACTTGGGTTTCCTTTTCTATGATGTTTATATACATAATCTTGGCGCCTTTTTTTAGACTTGGTTTTCGGTCTTTCTCATGGGAATTTATGTGTATTCTTGATACTAACTCACTGTAGGTTTAAGATGCTGCATTTTTTCCCCCTTCTAGTCTGCCACCAATCTTACTTTTTTCCATAATATCCTTCCTTGGACCAAAATCTTTAAATGTGATGTAGTTAGGGAAATAATTTTTCTTCTTTCGGTTTGTGCTTTTAGAGCCTTGTCTCAGAGATTAATCTCCATTCTAATGACATGAAGATCTTTCCCTACACGTTTATTTATTAACTTTGTAGTACGGCCTTTCACGTTTGGACCTGACACATTTGGAATTTATTTTTTTTATACGATGTGAAGAAAACAGTTTTATTTTTCTCCCTACATTGACTCAATTTTTCTCAATGCCATTTACTTAAATAACTCATCTTTTCCCTAGTGATTTATGAAGACACCTCGATAATTTACTGGTTCTTAGAGGAACACAGGTCTATTTCTGGATTTTTCTGCTCTGTTCTCTGGTTTATTTGACTGTTCCTGAGCCAAGGCCACACTATAAGAATTACTAGGCTTTGTAACATATCTCAGTAATTCACAGAATTTGATTCTTCCATGCAAAGGATAGATACTAATTTGTCAAATTCTGTCCCCAAATGCTGTTGGGCTCTTGTATGGAACTGCGGTAAATGAATAGATGAATGGGGGCAGAGCTCACATCTTTATACCAAGTTACTCTTTCCAAGATCATTGTATATTTCCCATTTATTCCTTTTTTTATATGACACTTAACAGTTAAAATTTTTTCTCCACACAGGACCAGGGCATTTTTGTTAGGCAAAATTTGGAATATATACAGATTTTTGTTGCTATTTTAGATAATACCTTGTTTGGACATTTTCTAGCTTATTGCTGCTAAAAACAAAGAGAGATTTTGGTTTACAAATGCTGATCTTGCCTATGGCGACCTTATTGCATTCTCTTGATGATGGATCTGTTGATTCTTTCCGATTTTCTATGTAAATACTCACATCAAGGGAGCTAAAAAACATATTTGCACAAAGACTTGTACACAGGTGTTCATGGCAGCATTATTCATAATAGCCCAAAATGGGAAATAACCCAAATATCCATCAGTTGGTGAGTATCTGTGGTTTCCTTTCTTGTCTAATTCCCAGACACTCTCTGTTCCTCTTCTGCAATCCCTTGAGCCTGTTTTGCCATCCTCCACGGGGTGGTTAATGGCTTCTGGTGAGCTATTTATTGCTTCTAATTGACTGCTTGGCTCACAGCCCTCAGGTATTAATTTAGTACTTGATTCCTTGAAGTTTTAACCAGCAACAGTCTGTTCAAATCTGAGAACTACTACACCAGCCTCTTTCACTTTCCGAACGGCCTGAATCGTTGTTTCTGCTTATCAGAGTCAGAGAATGAAGTACGAAGTCGAGGGGCTTTAGAAAATGGAAAATATGGAAAGATCCACACACATGTGAATGGCCATCGTGCAAAGCTTTCTCCACGGCACTCCACCAGGAGGGAACCCGCAGTTCCCCACTAACTGCCTACCCCATTGGTTCCAAATCCCTTTCCTCAAGTCTGCCCACCAAAACACCTCATTGAGCCTGTCCCACTGTACTTCCAAGTACAGCAGATCAACAGGGACCCTCTATTCCAAAGAGCTGGACAACTTGCACCATCCCATCCATAAAGTTAATTAACAAATCTATGTAGTTCCCTGCTGCTTTCTAGCTGTGTGGTTTTAGCTATTTAAATTTTTCTGTGGGTCAGTTTTCTGAACTCAAAGTGGGGCTAATAGCAGCACCTAAGTCAGAGGTTTGCCGTAAGAATGAAAGTTAATATGGGTAAGGAACTGAGAACAGTACCTGGTGCACAGTAAGCACTTACTGAAAGTTAGCCGCAGTTAGTGTTATTATCAGACTACATTCATGGAGGATACAGAGATAAATCAGATGTAGGCTATTTACCTTTAAAGGACTTGCAGACTGGCAAGGTGATGAGTTAGGTATCCACATACAATACATGTACTTGTAGGAAAAACACAGGCAGATGAAGGAATCTGTGCCCTTTTCCCCAAGCTCTGTCCTTGTCTCCGATAGTCTTACTAGCTCTTTCCCGAGTAGGAAAAAACGTGGTTGGAACTTGATTAGAAATGGGCCACATTTTACGAGTGGTCAGATCACTGTGCCTTAAAGATAAGCAACTATGAATATGTTCCCTCTTTTCCTTCCAAGGCAGAGTATGTTTCTAGGGACAAGTCAGTTACCACCTTCCATATGGCTGGCTAGTAAGGCTTCAGGGCATGCAGATCTTCACGGCAGGGAAAAGAGAGCAGGAGGCTTTACTTGGGACGTAACACTAAGCCAAAAACACCCAATTCAGTTTTTTCAAAGAAACCTCAGAATAGAGTATTTGCCCGTAATCATGAAGAAATCTGTTTTACATTCTGTTGTTCTGAATATATAGATTCTGTGTTAAGAACCTCAAGAGGAAGAGGTATGAATGGTAAGATTCGAGCACCAGGACCCTATCCAAACTCTTGATCATAGAGAGCAAAAAGGGTCAATGGCAGGGTTAGATTGTATGCTGCAAGAGAATATCCTCCCTTAATGGCAGGGGATGGGGAAAAGGAGAAAATCAGGGAAGGCTCCCTGAAAGAGGTAACAGTAGTGTTAGGACTATAAAGATGAGTCGTATAGGCTAAGACAGGGGAAACCTTTAAGAATTCTGAAATCTAGCATAGTTTAGGGGCGCCTGGGTGGGTCAGTCAGTTAAGTGTCCAACTCTTGATTTTAACTCAGGTCATGATCTCAGGGTCATGAGATGGAGCCCTGCAATGAGCTCCTTGCTGGGCATGGAACCTGCTTAAGATTCTCTCTCTCTCCCTCTGCCTACCCCCCTGCCCCTGCACTCTCTCTCCAAAAAACAAAACAAAACAAAACCCTAGCATAGTTAAACCAAAACATAAATTTTTAAAAATGAACATGTTTAGGGGGCAATTAAAGATACCAAATTAGCCAGTTTTCAGCACTGGCTTTGGGAGTCTTGGGCTATCAAGACACTGGAGAAATGGTTTCTAGACAGGGTGGGTAATAGTCAGTGGGCTCTCTGGAAGTTTCAGTGAATTCTCCATCTCCATTAGTTTAATTTCCTTCTTTGGATTTACATACCATCAGGCCATCTTTTCATTGAAAACTCAGCTATTGGCTACTTTGAACCTGAGAAGGGGGTCCCCTGCAGAGAGGAAACACGTAGTCCAATCACTAGAAAAGACAGCCCCATTTGTACTGATAGAAAGAAAGAGTAGTTTTTAGGCTGCCTGGGTGGCTCAGTCAGTTAAGCATCTGCCTTCAGCTCAGGTCATGATCTCAGGGTTCTGGGATCGAGCCCCACGTCAGGCTCCCTGCTCAGCATAGAGTATGCTTCTCCCTCTGCACCTCCCCACCCCTCATGCTCTCATGCTGTCTCAAATAAATAAAATCTTAAAAAAAGAAGAAGAAGAAGTGGGGCGCCTGGGTGGCTCCATTGGTTCAGCATCGGCCTTCAGTTCAGGTCATGATCCCAGCGTCCTGGGATTGAGCCCTGCCTTGGGCTCCCTGCTCAGCAGGGAGCCTGCTTCTCTCTCTGCCTGCCACTCCTCCTGCTTGTGCTCACTCTCTCTGTCAAATAAATAAGAATAAAATCTTAAAAAAAATAAAAAAATAAAAGAAAGAGTAGTTTAAAGGCACTATTTCTACCTCTTCATTTGCCACTTCCTTCAAAATCAATCAGGGTCCCTCCTTTCTCCACTGAATTTATCCCAGGAAAATTCACCTCTCATTTCCCAAATCCATCAACTATTTCAAGCCTTCACGCTACTGGGACTCACCATGGCTTGGGACACGGCATCCTGACACCCTCTTTCCCTTTACTTTCTGGGTTAGAACATCCACCTGGGACGTTTCCTGGGTCTGCTTCTCCCACTCTGGCGGTACGCTTTAAGGCAATATCACTGATTATTTCTAAGGATCTTGAGAAAATCTCTATTCAGGATCCATAGGGCTAAAACCCAGGCCCAGGGTAATCTAGTAAAGGTGCTGCCCCGGAGAGGCTCAGCCCACAAACATCCCCACTAGCACCCACCAGCCAGGTGTAGGGTCTGCATTTGAAGATAGAGAAAGTGCTGGAGAGAAAAGAAGAAAGGACAGTGAAAGCCCCGGGTAAGCAAAGGGGAGGAGTAAGAGATGACTGTAAAAGGAAGCTGGGCCAAAGAGAAAATTCCAGACAAAGGAGTTGAAGTTTCATTCAGTGAGCAGGTTGGAACCATCATGGATTTCTGGTGGTTAGAGATGGAGCCTCCGGCTGCATGTGCAGACCAGGTGAGAGGGGCAAGCAGACAAACCAGGGATTTGTACACACATTGCATGTCCTGTTGCCCTGTGGGGTCACCTCACCTCAATGCCCTCCCTCTTCTGGCTCATCAAAGTCTTTCATACTCCCTAGCTCAACTCTATAAAGCCTCCCTGATGGCTTCAGCCCCCTGACGTCCATGTTCATAAAACCGTCTGGACTCTACAACTAACTTCTTCCTCTCTGTATATACAAACGGACATACAGCATCTGACCTTGTTCTCCTCCGTCTGTGAGGGACATGTGCCCAATGAGAATATGAGCTCTCGGGTGCCACGCGTGAGTCACCTGGCAGCGCGCCGGGCTGACGACGAACAGAATAAATATGTATTAGATCCTTTCAGAAACAGATGGGCTTTGAAATGTTTGTTCGTTTCCAGGGTGATAGATACTGCTTCGGCTTGTCTGTCCCCGTCCCCTCCCCCGTCCCTCCTCCTCCCTGGCCACATGGCTGCTCAACTAGAAGACTACATTTCCTAGCCTCTCTTGCAGCTAGGACATGTCACGTTCTTGCCAAAGGAATGTGAACAGCAGTGACCTGTGCGACCAGGCTAAAAGGTAATGGCTTGTCCTGAATTTCCTCTTCCTTTTCCTCAAGCTTGAACAAGGACATGCAAGCAACCCATCTTCTACCACACCGATGAGGACAAAGCTTTACTGGATGGTGGAACAAGATGGACTGACCTTGTGGAACAGAGCTGTCCCAACTGCCCAGACCAGTCAGGTTCATGTGAGAAAAAAAAATAAAGTACCTTATTTAAGCCACTATATGTAGGAGTCTCTGTTTCAGCGCTTGAACCTCTACCCAACTAATATATTTCCCCCAATCCATCCTTTCCATTCCAATACAATAATTGCAATTTTTTAACTGGGCATTTGCCTCTCAGCTAAAAGGCTAACTTTCCCAGCCTCCTTTGCATTTACATGTGGCCACACTGTGGCCAAGGAAGTATAATTGTTACATGGGACTTCTGAGTAATCTCCTTATAAAGTAGTTAGTGACCTTCCCACTTTCTCTTTCCCACTGTCTGGATAGTGAATGTAGTGGCTGGAGATCAAGCAGCCATTTTGGACCACGAAGTTACATGCTAAGAATTGTGAAGAAGCAGAAGACCAGGATCCAGGGTCTCTGATGAGCATGGAGCCTCCAATACCAGCCCAGACTCCCTACTTTTAGATTTCTTTACATGACAGAGAAACTTCTATCTTATTTAAGCTATTAATGTGTGCTTGTTGTATACAGCTAAACCGAATCCTTCATAACAAATATACCCAGCATCATATCAGTTGCAGGGACATTTCAACCCCAATTTAATTCTTGCATATTCCTCTTAGCATAAGAATAGGAAAAATCACTACTTTCCAAACTGCAGAAGCAGCCAGTTTCCATTCCTTCTACAACAGAATCAGCTTGGCTTTTGTGCTCACTAAAGCAACTCCACAGGGAGGTCTGTAGCTGAAAAACACCTAGTCTCTGGGCCCAGCAGTCCCCAACAATGGTGGCTCACGGTAGGGAACTCTTAACACGTGTGATAATAGAAAAGAACTGGGATGGAAGCGGGCACGGAAATATGCCCCAGCTCTGATGGCAGGCAATCAGCAAGAACAGAACGCTGAAAGGTTAGGGCACTAGTCACTGTAAATTTAGGTCAATACAGACAGGGAGAAAGTAAGAACATCACTTTAAATTGTGATTTCTGCTTCCCACCAGCTTCCCTGATCTCACACACCCCAGGCCAGATGGCGGCCTCCTCCCCTAGCACCTGCTACCCCAACCCCGGACAGGGAGAGTGGAGGCCAGACGCCAAGAACTGGGGAGCCTAGGCTCAGCCCCACCTGTCCGCAGCCTCCCAGGGCTCGGCTGACCACCTCCTTCTCCTGGCCTCAGTGGAAGGCGCCGACAGCTCTTCGGGTGCCTCCTGCGGGCCGGCGGGGGTCTGAGCAGTGCGCTCCCCAACCCAGTCTCGCGGTCCCAGAGCTACCTCCGTTGGCCTCCTTACCAAACCGCCCCTCCGGCCCTGCTCCCGCGGCCGCCTCGGTCCCCCGCCCCCACCCCGCGTCCCCCTCTCGCAGCCTCACCCTCCTCGGACAGGTAGCGCAGGTCGTAGAACTCCCCGGCGAACGTGCCGTAGGAAGAGTCGTGGCGCGGCACCGCCTCGTCGGCGCCCGCGTCCCCCCGCGCGCGGCCCCGGGGTCCCCGACCCCCGGGGCCCGCGCCGTCGTCTGCGGGGCTGGCGGCGCAGGTGCCGGGCCCGGCCAGCAGCAGCAAGAGCAGCGGCACCCAGGGCCCCGGGCGCTGCCGGGGCGGTCGTGCCATCGCTGCGCAAAGATCCCGCAGCCAGGCCGCTCGGGCCGCAGCGGGGCCGCCGCGGACGCCGGGCCGGGACTGCGCCGCCGCCGCCGCCGCCGTCAGCAGGCGCCCGCCCCCGCCCCCCGCCCGCAGCCCGAGCGGCCGCGCAGCCGCCGGTCCCCGCCGCCTCGCGCCTCGCTCTGCGCATCCTCCAGCCGGCGCGACGCCTACTTACCCTTCTTCTTAGCGTTCTTGTCTCTCTGCTCCGACTGTCTCCTAGCGGCTTCCCTTCCTTCGGCCGTTTTTCTAGCCTCCCAGTCCTCTGCCTCCCTCCACGAGTTTCCCCCCACACACAGATTTGGCCCTTCTGGCCCCTTGCTTCTGTGTCGTCCGCGGACCTGCAGCATGGCATCCCCAGAAAGCTCGCTGGCATCACCAATCCCAGGCCTCACTGAATCAGGATATGCATTTTACCAACATCCCCAGGAGACCTCAGTGCACATCCAAATTTAAGAAGTGCTCCCTGGAGGGTGTACCTGGGACACACCTTGCCAGAATTGCTGCCTCCCCCATTATTTTGTTCCAGCACTTTTTGTTTTATGTAAAGCTATACCCATTATTTCTTGGGGTCATCACAGTAGTAAGTTGAAATAGCAGGATCCCCACTCTCCAGAGAGGTAAACTGAGATGCTTAGAGCCAGAGTGGAAACTAGAACCCAGCTCTTGGGCTAGATTCAGTCCTTTCTCCCGGACTTCTGAACTGTGTCATCAGCAGAGACTACTGGTGCCCTTGCATAACCTAAACTCCTTCAAAACTAGGCAGCTGGTTTACCCTGTTTCCCTGCAGCAGGCCGCACAGACCTTGGCAGGACCACACCATGCCTGATTACCGCCCCGAATTCACTTTCTCAAACACATTCCTGCTGCTTGCAATTCACTGTGGCTTGTTGACTCAGCCATTTATCCACACCACGCACTTAGAAGATGCTAGGTCCTGGAGTTCTTTTGATGATTTTGGAGTGATAACTGCTAAACTGTTTTCTGTTAGAAAACATGGACAATTCCTTTGACGCTGACATTGCAGAGCCAGTATTTTAGCCTGCTTTTTCTATTTCTTTTTATTTAATTGCATAAACAAAGAAAATTATTACGGAGGCAGAAGAGCAAAGAGGTTCCAAAAATGGCCCAGACTCTGTGGAGTGACTTGAGTAACCTCTGTGAAGGCAAGGAAGGTTCGGTAAGATGACGGAGAGTGAGGCTCAATAGGGTTTGACACCATAGATGGCGTCAACGAATATGCGTAAGATTATGAAATACAAATATTCAAAAAGACATTAGTCATCTCAATCCCTTTTGAACCCCGGGAGATGGGAGATGGGGTTGAAACAGTAAAAAGTGCTATGTGACCCAGAGGTCAGGTGTTTGCCTTTGTGTATCAGGTGACACCGATGGTGAATTGTCCCGCTGAAGTTTAAACATGTTTAGCCTGGCAGGTGAATCAGATGTAATTCATGAAAAGCTTGGGCCTCACTAGGTTTCCTCATACACCAGTTCTTACAAGAAGTAGACCAATTTATTGTTTGAAAAAAGATGAACTGTAATTGCTGAAGAAAATCAAAACAGAGATTTCTTCCCCCAAAAAACAGCTTTGCAATGCGTAACATTTTAAAATATAAAAAAGCCAATCAAAAAATCTAACATGTAGGGCGCCTCGGTGGCTCAGTTGGTTAAGCGACTGCCTTCGGCTCAGGCCATGATCCTGGAGTCCCGGGATCGAGTCCCACATCGGGCTCCCTGCTCAGCAGGGAGTCTGCTTCTCCCTCTGATCCTCTTCCCTCTCGTGCTCTCTGTCTCTTTCTCTCCCTCTCAAATAAAAAAATAAAATCTTTAAAAAAAATCTAATATGTAATTCTTTAAAAAGAAAAAAAGAAAAACTATTCTTAAAAATTGCCGTTCCTTTCTTTTCTTTTTGTTCCTGTTCACCAGGAAAGATATGGTAAGTTATAAATGGACCAACATTTAGCAAAAATCAATCAATCAATAAAGCAAGCATTAGGCTTCTGATTTCAATACGGAGTCTCTGGTTTTAGAATCTAAGCTGTTATCTTTCACTTTCTTTTTTTATTCCCTTCATTTTAATTACAACAATTAAGAGTGATGGTGCCAGATAGAAGGCCAGTGGAAACCAGATCATTCTTGCAGTAAATTGGCCTGATAAAACCATGTGGGCTTTTTTTTTTTTTTTGTAAGGGATGTTGGGGGGTGGTGTTGGAGGTGGGTTTGCAACCACAGCCTAAAATGAGGCTTGCAGGTAACCTGTAGATTTCAACTATTCAGAACCTGGGGTTCATGGACTCAAAGGGGACCACAGATGGGCTTCAGGGGTGGTGTGAGGACCTTATAAAAGTGCTGGAACGTGTGATGAATGGGTTTTTTTCTAGGGAGAGTCCCCATAGCTGTCATCAGTCACTCAACTCAGTCTGCATGCCTCGTGAGGGCCTTGGAAACTACTCTGCTTCTCAAGTCCCTGCTGACTTGGCTCTTCCTTTCACGAGGTTCTCTCACATTCACTTAAATTACCTTTTGGGATTTTATCTTGTGTTTTTTTCTTTTTAGATTTTTTTTTAAAGTAATCTCTACATCCAACATGGGGCTTGAACTCACAATCCCAAGATCAAGAGTCGCATGCTCCACCAACTAAGCCAGCCAGGTGCCCCTCTTTTTGTTTTCTTGTAAGAGTTGAGCCCTGGAGGGAGACCTGTTCCCACTCTCAGCACATATTCCCCTCTGTTATATCCCAGGTTTTGCAGAGACCCTCTGCTCCACAGTGATGTGAATTCACTGAGCAGCCAATCAATATTGTGGTTTTCTCCATAGTGCACATTTTCTGGGGAAGCACTTTTCCTGAACATTCAGAGACTGCTGGCTGAACAAGAGCCGGCTATTCAAACAAGAACCTGGAGATGCACCTGAGTTTAATTTCATTTTCATTTTTTAAAGAAAGACAGCACTTTTATTCTCTCTTCTCATCAAAACCATTTTTCTAAGATAACTTTTTTTCTGTTATAAAAACTCCCCCAAATCAGTGCTATATTACAGTATCTAACCAGTAACAGACATACCCATTCTTCTGCCTGGTATATGTGATTTCTTTCTTTCTTTCTTTTTTTTACTTTTGGTTGCCATATGACCCCGCTATATTCCAATCTGTTATATACCCAAGAGAGTTGAAAACATATTCATACAGAAACTTGTACATGAATATTTATATTATTCATAATAGCCAAAAAGTGAAAGTAACCCAAATGTCTTATCAACTAATGAACAGATAAACAAAATGTAGTATAGCCATACATTGGTGTGTATTATTCACCCATTAAAGGAATGAAGTATTGATACATGCTACAACATGGAGGAGCCTTGAAAACACTGTGGTAAGTGAAATAAGCCAGTCACCACGGACCACATATTGTATGATTCCATTTATATGAAATGTCCAGAATAGGCCAATCCATAGACAGAAATCCAGAGACAGAAAGTAAATCAGTGGTTGCTAGGAGGCAGGGAGAGGGGAGAAGTTGTAGTGACTGTAGATAGGGAGTTTCTTTTTCTAACGATGGAGATGTTCTGGAATTAGAGAGTGGTAATGTTTGCATACCAGTGGGAACATACAAAAAAACCCTACCAAACTGCACACTTTAAAATGGCTGAAATGGTGAATTTCAAGTTTTGAAAAAAACTGAGGTGGTGAAAGAAAGATAAAGATCTCAATATTCCTGTGATAGCTTGGGAATACAAAATTTGGGGTGCATTCAGATGGGATCTTCTGAATGCTCTAGGATCTAGTTTCTAAATTCTTCAAACATAAGGATCTTCTGGGCAGTCTGCAACCCACAAACTCTGTGAATTGCGGGACTCCCAGGCCCCCTGTAATACCCCCCTCATGCCCACCAGGAGTCTGTGGTCCACAGTTCGGAGCCCTTGTTCTGGCACAATTATGTCAATAAGCGGACCCCCCCCAACTCTGCCCCAGACATAAGGTATGTGTTGTGTGACCGTACAGTGCTGTTGTTCTGTGTTAAGTATATGAAAAAGGTAAACCAATTCTATCGATTTATTTTTGTCCCTATGAATCCACCCAACACGAAGTCATCTCCTCAGCTCACCATGTCAGGCACCCGTCATACATTTAAGGAGGCAAATAACCAGGACAACGGCTGAAACAATGGAATCCTCTTGATTTTACTGGTTAGAGCTGAGCTGCCAAAGGTCCTGGGTTTTCATATACAGTAACAGCCAACTTATTGGGATCAGACTTCCAGTGACATCAACTTCTGAACATCTCTGAACCCAGGGGGATGTGGGGAAAAAAGCAGGAGGCTTGGAGCCTCCTGAAAACAGCGTCCCAAAAGCCCATGCACCCCTCCTCAGAAGCAAAGCATACCTGACACATAGGTCATACTTGGTTCCCTGGCTTCTCCAAGAAAACTTCCATTCTGCCCTGGAGGTTTCCATCAGAGAGCAGGAGGTGAAGAGCAAAAGACTCAGAAAGCAGGTTAGGAGGAGGGTGCTGGATTGGCAAGAGGTTACAACCCCAGACACAGAGAGCTCCCCCATCTTGTACAGGAACACATTTTGGATCATGTGCACGAGATAAAGAACAGGTAAAACTATTTTAAAAGTATAGCCAGGGGCCATATAGTATGGGAGTAAAAAGTCCCAAACACCACAAATGCCCCAGATGGCTTCACCAATAGAGCAGAAAGCAGTAAAATTCATCGGTGAGAACAGCACAATAGTCTGTGAAAGGCAAAGCCAAGCCCTATGTATTTTGATAGCTCCTGATGACATCACCGCACCACACTAAGGTAACAAAAGGGGCTGATGTTTTTAATGATGACCATGACTCATCAAGAAAAGGTTAAATACTCTCCAGTATACTGTTTACTAAGGCAGGGAAGTGCATAACGCATTTTAGAAAGATTTCCCTCAAAAAATATTAAAATTTTAAAGATTCAGCACTTAAAGGGTTAATCCTCCGTTATCTGAATATTTGCCTACATACCTCATTTTACAACAATGCTAGTAAATGAGAGGCATTACATTTTTTTCATAATCATTAGTATCAAATTATTGGCACCAGTTTTAAGGATAGGGACAGGAGAGCAAAGTATACAATACAACATAAAAATACAGTTCTGATACAAATATACGAGATCAATTCCACTTAACAAGTGGTCATAAGAAATGGATGGACATTCTACGTACAAGGAAATACAGCTAGTAAATCATCACATGGAAAAGTGCTCAGCCTTGCTAGCAATTAATGAAATAAAACAACCTTTCAAGAACAACTATACACACCTATTAAACTAGCAAAAATAAATTAAAATGGCAAAACCCAATACTGGCAGAACTACTGGTAAGTAGAAATGCTTATACATTGCTGGTGGCATCATAAATTGTAGAGGGATTCAAGCATTCAGAGGGAAGAGGGGAATTGAACTAATAACCTGTAAGGTCCTTCCAACCCAGAGACTGGATCTTTCTAGAAAGCAGTCTGGCAATATGAAACAAGAGCTATAAAATATTTCATGCTCTTTGACCTTGTAATCCCTCTTTGGAGATATTCCCAAGGGAAGAATCCAAAGGAAGGAGAACTTTTTTTTACACAGACATTCATAGCAGCACTATTTATAAGAGTGAAAAATTGGATATAACTCAAATACCTAATAATAGGGAGAAGTGAGGTTAACCATGTTACATGGATATACAGACATTTAAACTGGTGAGAGCAGAATCTGTACTGGAAAGGGAAGATATGGGTGAGGTGGAGAAGTACAACCAAAGAGTATATACGCACTGGTCACAGCTATGAAAAAATGTGTGCATATTCACTGAGAGTTCGGGTAACGGTTCAGAGGGCTAGTCTGTGCTGAGGGCGTGCCTTTATTCCTGCAAAGTTGTTTAAGTGCATAATAAAAATTTAAAAACACATTTCTTGAAACTATATAAAAAGAGAACAAAGTGTCATCTGGTCAAGGTTCTATCAACAGGACAAGAATTAATCAACTTTAGAAATAATTTTCCTTTATGAGAACACCCAAATGAATCTTGATATTGAATCATTTTATCCGCGTAAGGATTTTTAGACAATTTAAGCTATAATTTCCTACTTTGGGTTCAGTGAAAAATTCTGTTTATCCCAAATAATATCATATCCAATGAATCCACAATTTAAATTGTATTTCAGATTTCGCCAAAGTACTTAGTAATCCTGGTGATCGCAATTTTCTTGTGTTACTTCATCGATTCACGTCTGAATAAAAATGAGTGTTAAGGATTTTATAAGATCTGTATAATTACCAGTGTCAATGAAAAAACCAGCAGTAAAGAATTATTCTCTCATTAAAAATGACTCTTTAACAAACAGTTGAAGCTTGGTGCAAGTTTCAATCATACAAAATCATGGTTGAGACTGATAGCAAAGGATTCCGTGCCATGTTAACCCCTGTGGTTATTAATATAGACACACAGGTAGTACTAAAAAGGGAATCCCATTTCCCCATCTTTCTTCTCCTAGGCTTCCCAAATCCCATCCCAACTATACTGAGTAGCAGAAAAACTCTAATACTCAGGAGACAGAAAATAACTTCTCCCATAAAAGTCAAGCCAGAAGTTGGCTTCAACCAACCACGGAGACCTGGGTGAACAGAGCACACATCTGTGTGTTGTGCTGGAGTGAGCACACAAAGCCCGAAGAAAGAAAACGGACAGAAGGCACCATGCCGTCCTCCAGGCAACAAAGGGAGAATTTCACAGTTCGGTCATCAACAGTCTTTTCATCATTTTCTCTCTCTCCAGTTCCTGCCGGAGCGTCTCTGCACTGAAGAAAAGTAGGTGACAAAATAATGAGATTCCACTAAAAAAATGACAAGAACGGTGTCATTCCCCCCACCCGCCACCCCAGGTCTTCTTTTCTGACCTTGGTTCTCAACTTTCCCTTTCAGGCTCCTTAAGGACCCCCGACATTTGCTAGCGTTACAATGACCTGAAATTGGCTACCTACTGGGTCCCCCCACCAGACTGAGAGTTCCTCAGGGCACTGCTCCCCAGAGAACTGACCATATATGTCATTCATCTCTGAAGCCCCAGAGCCAAGCATAGGGACTGGTACATAGCTATGTCTCAGTAAAGGTCTTCTGAATGAGCAGGAAGATGTCCAGGGGTTAGATTTCTTTCAATCATGCTTTAAATTGGTTTCAAATGCACTTTCTCCCAGAGTCCTCTCTTCCCCATATTTTGTTTTATTTTTTAAAAAGATTTTACTTATTTATTTGAGAGAGAGAGCACAAGCAGGGGGCGGGGGGCAGCAGAGGGAGAGGGAGAAGCAGACTCCCACCTGAGCAGGGAGCCCAAGGCAGGGCTCAATCCCAGGACCCTGGATCACGACCTGAGCCAAAGGCAGACGCTTAACCGCTTAACCGACTGAGCCACCCAGGAGCTCCTCCCCCACATTTTAATAAACAAATTGCATGAAATAAAATCGGCTGCTTTGAGGGGTTGCCTCTGACTTCTTGGCCCTCAGGCCCCGTTGCCTAACTATGGGATCTGTCTCCATTGTTTATGGACATGCATGTGCGTGCACTCACATGCACACACACGTGCACATGTGCGTGCACACACACACACACACACAGAAGTATACATCTAAAGCACAATTCAAGTTTTTAAATAATCTCATACAGGATAGAAATCAGTTTCTACTGTGACCAATAAGTAAAATCTGTGCCCAACCTCCAACTTCATGGGGCTCTTGCCCTGTCACTCATCCCACTCTGGCTACACTAGCCCTCTTACTCCTCCTTAACCATTCCCAGCATGCTCCATCTCAGAGGTCTTAGCACTGGCTGTTCCTGAGTATACTCTTTCCCCAAATACCTGCAGCCTGCTCCCTCCCCACCTCAGGTCTCTGCTTACAAGCCACCTCAATGAGGCCATCCCAGCATGCCCTATGCCCTTCTTGGTTTCATTTTGTTCCCTAGCTTGTCACCATCTCTCTCTCTCTCTCCCTCATTCTCTCTCCCTTCTCTTTCACACACACAAACACACACACACACATTTATTTAACGTCTGTCTCCTCTCCCCCAACACTAAATTGTAAACTCCATAAAGGCAGGATTTCTGTTTTATTTACTGTACATCCCTAGGGCCTAGAATACTCTCCAGGCTTTGTAGACACTTCAGTAAATATGTACAGAATAAATGAATGAAAGAATAAATAAGAAGCATACAGATGTCACAGACACAATGAAACCAGAGCCTGTGCCAGTTTTCCCTGTCACTGAGTTCCCTGCCAGGACCTGCTGACCTCACTCACCTGGCTGCCAGAGAAACAGGTTTCCGAGTGGTGTAGATGGTCTGCACTGTGGAGATGGTCTCTGTCAAAGGCCGCAGAGTCACTGCTGGAATCAGTGGGGAAGACTGGCCAGGACAGCACGGCAATTTACTGTCTCTAAAGTCCGCCTGGAGAGGAAACAGAAAAGAGGAAATCAATCTCAATTTGGGTTCCATTTTCACACTGTCAGGGACTCCTTAAGCCTTACCATACAGTTCCTGTTATTTTTTAATAATAGCTAAAATCAATTACCACTTATTAAATGATTTTATTTTGTGCCAGGCACTATGCTAAGCACTTGACATATATTACCTCTTGACAATCCTTAAGGTAGAAGTCATATTTCATCATGTTCAACACCATCCATTGTAAGATCCACCGTTTTTGCATGTGCCACAAAGAAAAATGTGGCCGTTCAAACTTTGTCACACCCACTCATGTAATGAATGTTCTGATTGCAGAGATTTATTATTTTTTTAATTTTTTAAAAAGATTTTATTTATTTATTTGACAGAGAGAGAGAGTGAGCACAAGTAGGCAAAGCGGCAGGCAGAGGGAGAGAGAGAAGCAGGCTCCCCGCTGAGCAAGGAGTCTGATGTTCAGCTCGATCCCAGGACCCTGGGATCATGACCTGAGCCGAAGGCAGATGCTTAACCGACTGAGCCACCCAGACGCCCCTGATTTCAGAGATTGAAAAGGTGAAAAAAACTGCGTATCTTAGAGCTGATTTTATGAAAAAGAAAAGTAGGGCTCAGAGAGGTTAAGTAATTTTGCCAAGGTCACACAGTAGGTGTTAAGAACCAGTATTTAGGACCAGGATTAGCTGACCCCATACTTGGCATTTTTCACCACTATCTCAGTGCTTCCCGAAGTATGGTCCCCAGGTCCGTATTATCTTGAAACTTGGTAAAATTGCTGCCCTCGAGCCACTCTTGCCCAGTTCTTAAAGGTCCCAGTGTGGTTTCTGACATTGGCTTCCTGCTCCATCTTGGCCCCCAGCTTTTCAGGAAGGGCTTCCCTGGGTGTCTCACAGCACAGCCAAGGCTGGGCAGGAGGCCAGAGGGCCTGCCACGGGCTAGCTGAGGGAAGTGGAACCGGAGCTTCCAGCTGGGGAGCCGTGCCGAGGGAAATTGCAGGGGCAGGATGAATGCAGGGGAGTAGCATTTAACAGCCTGGCCCATCCCCTGTGTCTCTACCTTCTAGGTCTCTTCCAAGGCAGGTGCTAGAAGCAGCTCACGACCTTAGAAATGCATTATCCTAGGAACCTGCTTTGTGCCTCTGCCTGGACTGCTGGTGGGACACCTTCCTACCTCTGTTCAACCTCTGAAAGCTGCACCAGCCACTGCTCGCTCCCTCTCTGTCCGTGCGGCTAAAGCCGCCTCAGGTAGTGACCATCATCCAGCTCACAAGATCGCACTTTTGGTTACCCCTAGGCCCCCCACAGCCCACCTCACAGATCCTCCAGACTGGTCAGGAAGCCTCTGGAAGGAGCCTCGGGGATCACTCAGTTCTAGGAATTACAAACTCTGATCCCTAGGAGGAGGACAGGGTGAGGGGAAAGAGGAGGTGACCCCAGACTCCACATTTCTGCTCCCTGCGGCCACTCAGTGAGTTATGCAGAAGCCTTCACTGAAAGGAAAGACTTGTGCAGCTGCAAGAAGCCTGAACATCATCGAACTCGCCCATTTTGCAGATGAGGAAACAACAGCATTTAAATGTTTAATATTTAGACATTTTGCAGAGCTTTAGTCGGCTGCCCGGTACACAAAGGGAGGTGGGGACATGAAGCGAGTTGTCATGACTCCCTGCTCTCATTAATTACACCCCCCTGCCTCTCTAGCCTTGAGAAACAACCACCATACTTGACACTTTTGGGACATTCTGTGGTTGGTCAAGTTTTGCCAACTTTTTTTTTTTTTAAAGATTTTTATTTATTTATTTGACAGAGAGAGACACAGATCAGTCAGAGCCAAGAGCCAAGAGCGGCAAGCAGGGGGAGTGGGAGAAGGAGAAGCAGGCCTCCCGCCGAGCAGGGAGCCCAATGTGGGGCTCGATCCCAGGACCCTGGGATCGTGACCTGAGCTGAAGGCAGACACTTAATGACTGAGCCACCCAGGCGCCCCAAGTTCTGCCAACTTCTTGATCCCTTTTGATCCTTGCCTTAACCGGATACAAGGAGGATATTCATGTTACTATTTCCACTCAAATAAGAGGAGACTGGTGCCAGGACTGGCGAAGTGACTACCTAAGGTCACACCATCATCAAGATATACATCCAACCCCAAAGAATTGGAGACAGGAACTCAAACAAATACATGTACACACACGTTCACGGAAGCATTATTCGCAATAGCCAAAGACCCACCCAAAGACCCACCAGTGAACGAACGAATCAACAGCCAAAGGCCCACCCAAAGACCCACCAGTGAACGAACGAATCAACAAACTGGGGTATACATATGCAATTCAATATTATTCCACATAAAAAGAATGAAGTCCTGATATATCCTACCATGTACAAGAGCCTCAAAAACATGATACTCAGTGAAAGAAGCCAGGCACAAAAGGTCATATATTCTATGATTCCACTTATCTGAAATATCCACACTAGGGAAATCCACAGAGACAGAAGGCAGATTTGTGGGTGCCAGGGGCTGGAGCGGGGTGGCGGGGGATAAGGAGTGAGTGCCTAATGGGAACGAGCTTTCCTTTGTGGGTGATAAAAATGTTTTGGACCTACACATCGTAGTTGCGTGACTCTACATGTACTGTCAATTTAGAGCGATTCATTTTATCTCTCATGATGCTCACCTCAATAAAATAAAGTCACGAAAAGATGCAGGCCCCAAACCCTACCTCCTTCCCAACCTCACACAGTTCATGTGATTAAAAAAAGCTGCTGAGGCACCGGCGTGGCTCAGTCAGATGAGCGTCTGACTCCTGATATCGACTTAGGTCATGATCTCAGGGTCCTGGGGTCGAGTTCTGTGTCGGGCACCAAGTTCAGGGGAGAGTCTGCTTGAGATTCTGCCTCTCCCTCCACCTCTAGCTCTCACTGTCTCTCAAAATAAGCAAATCTTTTTTAAAAGATTTTCTTTATTTATTTGAGAGAGAGAGCGCGCACATAAGCGGGTGTGGGAGAGAAGAGGGAGAGGGAGAAGCCCGCTCTCTGCTGAGCCGGGAGCCCGATGCAGGACTCGATCCCAGGACCCTGGGATCATGACCTGAGCCGAAGGCAGATGCCTAATGACTGAGCCACCCAGGCGCCCCGTGGGAACAACATTTTAAAATACAGACCTGTTTTCTGAATCTACTTACGGTGAACTGTGGCCCTGAATTGAAAGCATCAGGAAATGGGGTCACTGGATCAACCGGGAATGTTTTTATCTTCAAAAAAGAGAAAGACAAGAGGGTTACTTTCAGAATAGAAAACAAACGTTTGAGATCTTTGGCAGTGCGCTTCTAAACACCGAACTGAAGGGTTCAGGGGAACAGGCGCAGAGCCCTCATTGTCTGTATAGGGATACTTGCAGAAGGTCCCTGAGGCCTCTTGGCCAGTTGTCATACCTGTGCCAATCCTCGTGCCGTAGGGCCGGGACCCTGCAGGGATGACCAGCGGCAGTCCCGTGTTTGTAGGGCACCCCATGCTTACCTGGCCCTGGAACTCCTTTCCCTGGAGGCTGTGTGGGCCTCCTAGGCATGCTGGGCCCTATGCATGGCCTGATCCACACGAGGCCATGATCAGGGTGTGTAATGAGGCAGGCCAGAGCTGCCTGGGTGGCCACTGCTGGCTTCCCCACGGCTGGGGGGCATGGACTAGATGCTGCTGACAGCCCACATCCTGGGACATAGTCTATGACGGTGGACAGAGTACCAGGAAGCTCACACTAATTCGGCCAGAAAGCGTTTCCTGTCTATACCCTTTAGTTGTTGGACTCCCTGTAAGTTGTGGGCCACGGAGGTAAACCTTGGGCAAGCCCCTGTAAGCATGTGAGAATCCTGCCACCGTGGCCTTGGGGATACAAGGCACTGTGATCAGAAGTGCCCAGTGCTGGGGGTGGCTGCAGTACAGGGCCGGTCTGAAGCAGGGCGGGGGGTGAATGGCCTGATCAGATCTTGGGGGGGTTGCCGAAAGGAGCCTCTGCTTGCATTCCTTTCTCTTTGGTCATTTTGTCTTTGGCCCCCGGAGGCCTTGGGGAATGTGGAGTACGCTTATGTCTTTATACCAGCCTGGAGGACTGCCAGCAGGCCCAGGGGCCTAAGGACTCTGGTACTGGTTTTGCCTGCCTCCTCCCTAGCCCCCGCCCCCACCAGGGCGTGGAAACTGCCCGCCGGCCTGCCGGGGAATGCATGCTCTGCCACCAGAGGGCGGCAGCCTGGATACAGAGGCCACCGCTGCCCGGGGTCGCGGCTCCTGTCTCTCCCAGGGGCTTGTCTGTGGACCCTGGGGTAGTTATTTGATGCTCTTGAGTCACTCCCATGAGGGTTAAAGTAGGGGTGAGCAAAAGCACATCAGAACAGACCCAGATCCGCTGAGGCTTTTCTGAATGGATGGGGTAGTTCTCAACCAATCTGAGAATGACCGTGTCTCTGCAATGTGCACGGAGATGCCCAGTCCACGCCTGCTCCCCTTCCCCAAACTCTCTTTGGCCTCTTTAAACATCTCAGAATTCCCAGAATGGGCCCCCAACTGCCTAAAGACTCAGGTGCCAGCTCAGATGGCTGAGCGCTGGGAGCAGTGCCTGCCACAGAGCGAGAGGACCCAGGGGAAGCCCACGGTGTCTTCTCCCGTGGCCTGGTGGTTCAGCATGGGTGCCGACACCAAGAGCAAAGTGAAAAGTCACATTCAGATAAGACTCTCAGACCACCGTGAAGTAAAAGGGAAAAGAGGTTTATTATTGCTATTAAAGAAATGTGAACAGTGGCAGCTTCCACAAATGATCCTGTATCTTCTCTAAATAAGACAAAAGTCTCTCCCAACAGTTACACTCTGTGCTGCTCGGCTGTGGCAAAGCATATTCACTCTTCCGCTGTTGCTGTCCCCTGGTATAACCACTTTAGAGAGGGAGCAAAGCGAAACTCACAATATTGAACCCAGCAGGATCTAGCCTAAGAAAATAAAATACCTGCCACCAAAGCTAACTGTGTCCCCTCGAATAGTGACACACTGGGAACCAAGCACGCGTCCTGCCGGAAGAATGTGTTAGGTAAATGGGAGACCACGCACTGGATGGGAGGTAAACAGTCATATGCAATGCGGTCACAAGAACAAGAGAGAAACAATCCAACACTCAGTGAAAAGGGAAAAACAGGAGACGATATGGATACTATGATTTCACTTCGTGAAATTATGAATGAATACAAATAAGTTAGAAGGAAACATGCAAAAATGAAAAAACACTGTGCTAGGTTGGGCTTATGGGTGATATCTTTTCAGGCTGTTATGCAACACACATCCTGTTATCTTGAAACATAGCAGGAAAAGACAAGTGCAAACAGTTGTTATTTTCAATAGAAATGCAACTAAGATTTTTTTTTTTTTTTTTACTTTCTTGTAAAAGCATCTATGCTTATCAAAGCTTTAGGAAAACAAACTCTTCCTGCTTCCTGAGACCTAGAGACACAGGGCAGGACAGCAGACTGTGTATCCTCATTTGGCCAAACTATGTATCCATCCTGGAGTCAGAGCACCTGTCAGCCAAGCCCTTCCAGAAGGTCTAGTGCTCATGCGCACCAGCGGGGTGACCACTTGGTGGCTCCTGCCCGCCTCACCTCTCCTGGCCAGGCCCCTCTCCCTGCCAGGGTACCTACCAGCCTCGTTTTGATTGGAGGGTGCATGCAAACTCCAGTGGTCTCTTCCTTCATGGGGGGAGAGAGTGGAGGAGAACAGCGAGAGTGGGCACAGTGGGGGGCGCTGGCGGGCTCTGCCTGCTCACGAGGAGAGGAGAGAAGGGAAGGAGGCAGAGGAGAGAGGGGAAGGAGGCAGAGGAGAGAAGGGAGGGGAAGAGAGAAAGATAGCACAGTGCAAGAAGGATCTGTCAACTCCAGACTGCTCTGGAGCCAGCCTCGCCCGAGCCTGCTTCTAGCCTCTGGGCAGCTGGCTTTTAGGCCCCCCTTCCCCCCTCCTCTCCCCACCTTCTCTCCTCCTCTCTGGCTCTCATCTGTCTTCTTCACTATCTGAGCAGAACAACCCGTGGAAACCCCACTCCCGGGGCTGGCAGGCAGGGGCCATCTCCTGGGCCGACTGCGCGGGCCTGGTAGCAGCTTCCTGAAGCCTCGCCCAGGCCATGCCAGAAAGAGAGCCGTGATGAATGAGTGATGCCGGCCATGGGGGCGATATGAGGAGTGGCCACACTCCTTGAGCGTGCTGGCCTTCCACGCCTAGTGGCCTCCTGCACTCTGCTAAATAAGGGTCCCCTCATCAGGGTGTATTGGTCAGCAGATGTCCAACAGAGTGCTCCGGGAAAAGACATACCTCAGCAAGGAGGAACACGGACTTTCGGATTTAATCTGCCAGGGCTTTTTGTTATCTGTGTTCAGAAAACATACTGGCTATGCACCCCCCCGCCCCCCAACCCCCTGGCCCAGGCCATGACACCTCGGGTCGCTGCTGAGGTACCCTGTTACTTTAGCTGGAAGGTATCAAGCATTGTGAGAAAATGCCACATCGCTCGGGGTACTGGGTTCCCCACCCCAGCCCTAAAGAGTGCCATGCACCAGCAGAGGCCCGGCAGCTCGTACTGGTGAGGGTGAGGGTGGTGAAGAGGGAAAGCCCTGAGGCTGGAAGAGGGGACCACTGACAGGGTCAGTGTGGGTTGCCAGGAGGGACCATTCACTCCAGACAGTAAATACATGCATCTTTTTTAGTTTAAGAGCGCTTCCTTAAGTAGTTGGTGACATCCTGCCAGAACGAAGGAAGTACAGCCTCTGGGGAAGTTTCATTACAACTTGATCAAGAACATTGCAGGCGCCTTTTCTGTCTCCAAATTGATCTGATGCCGACCTCTTTACAATTGTGGGGTCCTGGACCGTTTCCAAAGGGCTTTTACAACCAGAACCTCCAAGAGTCTTGGCGACCGCCTTGCTTTCCTACTCTGATTTGGAGATGCTGGAAAATGGCCTCTGCAAAGTCTAAATCCGTGGTTCCTCGTGTCAACTGGTTCTGCATCCATTCCTCAGAAACAAGTGAGTCCGTATTAACCACCTACTGAGACTCCCTCCACTGCTCTGTCCTGTCCTCAGGGAGAATCCTACCCTCCACGAGATGGCATTCGAGACCTGACTGAAATGGGCTCCAGCCTGCCTCACCCCCGACCCTCACTTCTCAACACTGCCCCAGCCAGAACCAACCACACCAGGGACCCCAGGCCATGGGGCCTTAGCCTCTGCAGATAAGCAGGCACTCCTGTGTGCTTTTTGAAGAAAATAAAAGCTGGTGTAAATGACCGACAAACACGGACATACTGCCTAGATGCCAAAATGTGTTACCAGCTACTTGTGTCTTAGTTGAAGGTTATGATGAATGACTTAAGGCTTTGCCTAGCATTGGACTTTTATGGTAAAGAAATGTTGATCCATCCCACAAGCATGTACGACCCTTCTAAATATGCATCTGTTAGTAAATGCACAGGAAACAAGATAACACGTGTAATAGGATACTATTTTGAAATACCATTTCATTTTTTTCTCCTGGCATTTCCTCTCCTCCTTGGCTTTTTTCCACATTCAGGCAGCTAGGTTCTTCTAAGCTACTTGGCTTTTGAGGTTTAAAAATCTGACTCCTTGGGGAACAGAAAGATTTTTGGCATAGACAAACAAAGAAGGAAATGTGAAAGGCTTCTTCATCATCCAGACAAGAAAGAGGTTACGAGTTTGTGGGCTGGAGAGAAAAGTCCGAGGGAAAGTGAGGAGGGGGTGGACATTAGGAAGTACTGAGCAGAGGGGCCCATGGCCCTCCTCCCTGGCTGAGGCTAAGGCACAGGGATTAAAGAGCAGCAGAGAGTGGCTAGTGTCCTTCTGCTCAGGTAGAGCTGGGGAGGTGGCAGGCCCCAGGGCAGAAAGAATGGCTGGGTGGTATGTCCAACAGATTGGGATTCTCGTCCCAGCAGGACAGTGACTTCCATCTACCCAAAAGGGGCATGAGGGAAGCAGGCAGGCAGTGCCCCAGAGGTATCCGCAAATAGATGACATCACCAACTAAAGACACTTCCCTCCATGTTCCTGTGCCCTGGAGAAGATGAACGAATCCCCAGGAAGATGGAAGAGGCACCCTGATTTCACTTGGGATCAAGCTTCAGCCCTCCTGATAGAATGAGGTTCAAAAATAAAAACTAAGTTATTGAGATAGATGGAAAACCAGTTCTTCTGACACCCAAGTCAGGGCCTGTTTTTGCCCTGCACGACCTGTGTCTGGTCAGGCCAGCCTCCTCCCTGGCACATGAACTCTAGACTAACAGTTCCTGGCCCAGAACAGACCTGGGTCCCAAGTGCCTCTGCTTTGCAGTGGGTGAGTGGTTCATGCAGTACGGGGATCGGGACTGGACTGGGGAGGGACCAGCCCCAAAGAGAAAGCCTCAGGAACACAGAAGGCATAGGTGTTTGTGGTGTGTGTCACCTGGGGAGGGAAGCTGGCATGACAGACCTGGAGTGGGGGACTTGATTGATGGGTCAACGTCCCCTCCTTCCACTCTGTTAACACCAACACCCCGTGCACGAACCCAGACTCACCTTCCAAAAGAGGATACCAAAGGGACAGTGGGTGCTGTCGTCACTGGCTTGCCTTCTCGCCACCCTACCCTTACGCCCCACCTCTTCCAATGGCCAGAAAATCCAGTCTGATTGGCAGGTCTGTGTTGGGATTCTGGCCCCCCGCAAGCCACAAGCTGCGCAGGTTGTAGGGCTTCTATTGCTAAATTGAGCTACATGATAAAAGAGTTGGGGATGGGAGAAGAAAAGATATGGAAAGAGGAGGAAAAAGGGTTGCAAAAGCGACAATGGAAAGAATGTTTTTTGGAGAGTTTGAGGATGAAAATCCTTGGAGTCGTGCAGGGTACAAGAGAATTAAGAAGGAAGCAACATGGGATTTGAGAAGTGTTACCAGGGAGGTGATAATTTAATCTTGAATGCTTTTTGAGAGATGCCAGTTAAAGACGGAAACATTATCATTCTCAGTTGTTTGGACTATGCTGCTTTGAAAACCGCTCTACACAGAGACTGGATCATCAGGGTTGGAGTCATAAGGGTTAAACTAGCGCTGATAATGCCTTGGTGGATCGTCCGTTGAATGAAGGCAAGAAAATCTGGTCCCAACCCTCTCTCTGCTGTCCTTCTAGCTCTGGCCCAAGGGACCAGGGTGGTGCTGTGGCTTTAGGAGTCTCAACCAGCCCCAGACCCTAAATCCAGTCTCTCCTCCACTGTCCTCTGGGGCAGAGACACCGCACCCCCGCCCTCTCCCTGACAACAGAGAGGACTGCTGCTTGTATTTCTACGACACTGGGTGGAGCAGATGGAGGAGATGGAGGGAAGAGGAACAGACAGAAGAAGCAGGCTGCTGGAATCCCCCTTCCTCTCAAGGACCCTTCAGCACTGGTGGAGACAAGACTCAAGTGAAAGGTTAAGGCCAGTAATGCCAAGAAAGGCCCAAATGGAATGTGCTCTCATCACAATACCAGCCCTCCAGCATACCTTCTGTGTGAACGTGCACTGTGGGCACGCACTCATACCTCAAATCCACACAAGCAAGACAAAGGATGCTTCATCCTGAGAACGCGTATTCACTGCAGACTTCAGATCACAGGACCTCTGGGTCCCTGGCAGATGCTGCTTCCTTTTTAATCTCAGACCATTAAGTTCAAAGAATAAAGATGGGGCAATTAAATCTACCAGCTGGATCTGCAACACAATGGTTTTTAAGGGAATCCCATCACTCCTGTCAGAGCTATGAAATATTTTTTCTGGCAAACTAATCCGAGTTTCTCAGATCTGCCAGAACCTTTAATAAATACTCAGTATTTTGCTCATGCTATGCCTTCTGCATAGAATGCTTTGGTCCATTTCCTCCATCTGGCAAACTCCTGCTCATACTTCAAAACCCTAGCACTATGAAGCCTTCTTTTTCTCAGTGGCCCCAGATAGGGTTAGGCACTGGGTGCCACAACAGTAGCAGTTTCTATAGACTCTCGGATGGCATTAATGGCAGCATGCTTCAGCAGTCTGGAAGTTTCTCAAGAGCCTAACTCAGAGAGAGATCTTCCCCCACTGTCTTCTATTCCTGTCCAGCATGTTTTCTTCAATGTGGGCCTGGGAACTTAGCTTTCTACCCCCTTCTGCCTTCATAGGCCCTCAGGTTGCGACCTAGGGGTTCTCAGGTCCCTTTGGGGTTTGCTGCCCTCCAGCTACTGATGTCCTCAGATTGTGGCCCTGGCTTCCAGCCCCCACACGTGGCCATCCTAGGGTGTAAGGCCTCAGCTGGGATACTCAGTTGGGATACTGATGTAGCGCCAGGCCCAGGCTGCTTAACTTGCTGTCCCGTCTTCCACGCTCCTTGTTCTGCTTTCTCAGGCTGGGGAGAGCTTTAAACCCAGCCCTCCTTCCAGGCATTGCGTTCTCCAAAGTGGCAAGTTTCTGAAATCCAGATGCCAGATTCAGCCCAATCTGATGATGTAAAGGGCACCAGAGAAGAAGCTGGAACACTTGGGCTTGGAACAGCTCAGTCCCTGTGCGATTTACCTCACTCTGGGACTCAGTTTCCTTATCTGTGCAAAAGGACGACAAGGGGATGAGACAAGGCCCTGCTTCTGGGTTAGCCTATCTTGGCAATTTGTCTAACAAGAAGGCCATCGATAACTTGACTGCATTTTCTCCAACATGGGAAGAGAGTAACTCTGAAGGTTCCCGGAGAAGGCTGTCTGACCCACTGTCAGTTCTCAGCTGTTTATCCAAATGTGCTGACTCAAAGCTCTCAGACTGTACCAACTCTCGAGATGAGTACAACTGTATAAATCCCAAATGATCGCCTTGTACCAGCTGAAGCAGGGACAGTGATCATTCCTAAAGCCTAGACAGTACTTTGCCTCATTCGTCCCCTCTCCAAAGCCTTCCAGAAACCCTTCCTATCCACCACCTGCCCCTCCAGGGAGCCAGTCCTGAATGACTCCCACTTGTGGCTTCTCCCCGAGAATCTTCTACACGGCTGTCCTGTCGAGCCTGGCCCTTTATCAACCCGACTCCCCTCCAGCCTCTCGCTTCCCTGCCTGCTCCCCCAGCCTCACACATGGCCAGGTGTGCACTGAGCTCTCAGGAGGCACTTTGTGACTTGGTTCACGTTTTGACTCACGCTCCACATTTGTGGACCATGATTTATGCTCAAGTACACTTGGGTGTCAGGCTGAGCCCAGCCAAAGGTATATCCAAGTCTGCCTGTATCATCTAACACTATTCCTAATACCTCACACACATTTATGGTGCTTTAATATTCTTCAAGGGCTCTCTCTGTGTCACGTGATCATCAGACCACTCTGAGGCAGACATGGCAAACGATGGCATCTTTTATCCCATGACAAGGCTCCTAAGGAGGGGAGCAGAGACTGAAGCCAGGTCTGCCTTGGATGACTCCTGGGGTCCAGTGCTCTCTCTCCAGTGCTCTGAAAGGGTTTCCCACATGCAGGAGGACCACCCACGAGGACCACCACCATCCCTAAGGGGAGACCTATAGGCAGAGGATGGAGGATGGCAGGGAGACGTGAGGGGCCTGGAAAGCTGGGGTGAAGCCTTGAGCCAGTGCTTCAGACCAGAGCACGTTGTTGGAAGCGGCAGCAAAAGATGCCCCAAGGGTGGGCATGCGGGGAGCAGCCCAGGAAGCCAGGAAGCCAAGACCCAAGCCCCAAGGAGCCCTCCACATTTGGAAAGCTGCAGACAGGCGGGGTGGGACCCCTGCAGCCGCCCTCAGGGGAAAGGGAGCACCGCCTCCCCGGAGGGCTCCGGGAGGTAAAAGGACCCATGTGCCTGAACCCCCAAAGAAGGCTGATCCCTGAGCCTCCAGGCTGTGTGCAGGACAAGAGGAAGAGCCTTCCCAATGGCGATGCCCACCTCTGTCCATCTGTCCCACTGCCAAGATGTTTCTATGATCTGTGGCTTTTCTGGTTTTAGCAAAATGGGAAGTTTACCAGAGGAGTAGCTTCTGTGAAGTCCATCAGGAGATCGCCTGGCTCCAAGGTAAAGGCACCTCCTCGGTCAGAGGGACTCTAGGAAGGCAGATAAAAATACTGCTGGTGAATGACAGCTCCAGACAGACATGGGAATGTCACCAGAAATCAGTTTCCTCCCTCCCTTCTATCACCAAGCCCATGACCGCTCCAGTACCCCATAGGGTTCACTTGCCCAGCAGTGTGCATATTATAGAAGCCTAACCCCCAATGTCAATGGGCAGAAATAGTGTGTAGGCTAGAGAAAACTGCCTCTTTAAAAGGTGCAAACAACTTCTTTTAAGAGCTTTGAGTGCTCTTGGACTGGTCTTTTGTGGGGGGAAATGCTTCAAAGAGTCCTTTGAATAGACAGAGAGCAAAGCCCCCCACCTGGATCAAGAGGGTTAAGGCCGCAAGGAGCTAAACTCAGGAGCACAGGGGGCGCCAGCCTGGCTCACTCAGTAGAGCACGCCATCCTTGATCTCAGGGTCAGGAGTTCAAGCCCTGTGTGTGTCACAGAGTTTACTTTAAAAACATTTTTTTAAAAACATCATCTGCATAATAATGAGGGAGATCTTCCTGGTGGGAGGGAAGTATCTCTGAAAGCCACGTTCAGTGTTTAGGAAAACATTTTTTTTTCCCCTCCTGCCCTGGAGTCTCAGCAGCATGGGAGGCCTAGAGGCCCTTTATGAGAAAAAAAATAAGCCCCATCAATTTGGCACAAGCAGGGCCCTAAGGAGAGAGATGGCCAGGAGAGGGAGCCCTGTGGCCTCTGGTAGGATGCCACCCACATCCCCCACTGAAGTCTCCTTTGTTTCATACATTTTTTTTTTTTTTTTTTTGCTTGGTTTTAACCATGGTGAAGAAAAGGTGATGAGAACCTATGTCTGAACTTGGAACAAAGCAGTATGAGGGACTCTGCACAAGACAGGGGAACCTGGCTCAAGATACCAGGAGGTGATCGACAGGAAAGCAGGGAGCCTCAGTCTGGGCCAGTCATCGACTGAAGGGTCCCTGGCCTGAGCAGGATCTCCTGTTGAGAACCACAAAGGGATTCCCAAAGATCCTGGGAAGGGAGCAGGTAAATGCCTGGCCATGGTCAAGCAGGATGTGGCCTGGCCCATTGTTACCTAGAGGCTACCACTGGAATCATGACCTATTTGCCCAGATGTCCCCTCCACTGGACCTGATGCTGGCCCACAAGCTGGGCAGGGAAGCAGACCTTATTCCCATTTTTAGGCGAAGGAAGCAGTCTTGGAGAAACAAGGCCTGTGGAGTAACTGCTCGTTTCAAGCAGCCAAGCCATAAAGGATGTGGAGGGAGCAGCTGGGAACAGAGTCTGGGGTCTGGTCTTGCCTTTGGGACCCCCACCCCACACACCCAGTGGGGTCCACAGACCAGGCAGCCTTTGACTTGACATCTACTGGTAGAGCAAGCCAAGGGGTTTGCACGTATTTGGACCACTCGCTGAGTAGAATGACCACAGCTAAGGGTCACTCAGAGAAAACCAAGAGAAATGTCTTGAGTAAGGCCTTTATCACAGCCCATTTGCATAGCTAGCAATGTCCTGAAATTCCAAACTGACAAAATAAAATTTCCCATTTTCAAATTATTCATATGGACCATCCAATATAAGGAAGGGGATGGGGACACTTCTATGTTTTTATTTTTTACTCTTCCAAATTTTCCATCATGGGTGGAAAAACATGTCTTGTTTTCTCTATTTATGGTGCAATAGATTATATAGGGATGATATTCTAAAACCAAAACTGCCCTCAAAAATCTCTTCCATTTCTCTTAAAGTACAGTGCACAAGGTCTTTATTATACCATTTGCATCTCATAAATAGGTCCTCTTTTGGGGAGAGTTATATAAAAAGCCTGCCCTCGTGGCCGTGTCCCTTGCTTTACGAGTGCACAGTTGATTGCGCCAAGTTTAAATACGCACGGGATGCCATGTGCTAAATTTATACTGAATTCCTAGCCAGTGCAGCTACTCCTTGGGGCTTTCCCCCCATACCTTGGCCCCTGGGGACAGCTGGCCCTTGCCTTCTGAGTTCTGAGGCGAGCTGAGTTTGTGGCCCTTGGGGGACACCGGCGGCACGGAGACTTGCATGGCAGCCATGGTGGTGTTTGTGGCTGTGGCGATGGGCGCTCCTACTGCCTCGGCCAGGTCAGGAGGGAGGTCATCTTCATCACTGCGGTTACTAAAAGCACATGAAGCTCTGCTCATTACAACAATAAACAGGCTGTGGGGCGTGGAGCGAGGGCCGGGAAGGGGTGGGGGCAGATGTCTGCCAGATGTCCAGCTTCCAGGATCCAATACAGGGACATTTTTGCCAAAGCCAATTTGGGCTGGATGTTCTGTCATTTGCCAAGGGATTTAAAAAAATTTTTTTTCTGTATCACGGAAAGAGACACATAACATTTATCATTTTATCCATTGGTCAGTGTACAATTCAGTGAAATTTGATACATTCGCGATGTCATGCACCCATCATCACTGTCTACACCCAAAACTTTTTCATCACCCCCAACAGCAATGCTGTATCCACTGAACAGTAACTCCCAATGCCCTCTCCCTGCAGCCCCTGGTAACAGCTGTTCTGCTTTCTGTCTGGATGAATTTGACTATTCTAGGTATCTCACATAAGTGGAATCATACAATAGATGTCCTTCTGTATCTGGTTTACTTCACTTACCATAACGTTTCCAAGGTCCATCCATGTGGTAGCATATATCAAAATTTCATTTCTTTTTAGGGCTGGATAATATTCCATTGCAATGATAGACTATATTTTGTTTATCCATGCACCTGTTGATATACTAATGTGTTTGAGACCCTGCTTTCAATTCTTTTGGATTGGGATTCCACTTGAAGTGGGATTGCTGGGTCATATGGGAGTTCCCATGCTTAATGTTTTGAGGAGCCACCAAACCAAGGGAGTGGCCTCCCTTATGAGGGTAAATACAAGCCATTTAAGAACCAACTGCCCTGGGTGAAAAGTATAATGGCGCCTTTTGTGGCCTAACAGCAACTATTCCTTTGGTGTGATAAACTAGTTACAGGGGAGGAGTTGGGCACACGTGTTTGGGGGCCTCGTAGCTCTGGTCTTAGAATCTCTCTGGCGGAATGGGATGATGGAGGGAGAAAAGTACACTAGACAGGAAGTCACCACGATGGAGGAGGAGTCCAGGTTGGCATTCTGGGTTTGTTTCCAGGGCTTGGATGTGTGGGGGAGGTTTGACCTCCCACAAAGTATGTCAAGGCAGGAAGACCTTTTAATCTGGTCATAGTGGCCCAGGACAGAGCAGTGCCGTGAATCGCCCATTCTTAGTATTAACAGTATCTTCTCAAACTTACAGAAATTAAGACAAGTCCCCGATCCCCTAATGCCAACCAGATTGCCGCCTGTGCAGTACAGGGCTAACCCTGCAGGCCTGGGGAGCTCTAACTCGACATATGCCACAGGAACCATTGGCCATTGATGAGCTTCTGGGAGAAGCTCTGGGCCCTGGGAATATCCCGCCTGATAGGGGTGTCACTGCATACCCGACCTGGGGCCATGCCACATAGTCTATGCTAGCAATGTGATTTATAGTGAAGACGAGCTCTTGTATGCCTAGGGCTTAGGGCCACACTATATCAGTTTGACCTTGGGGTTGGGGGGCGGTTATTGGAGACTGGGTAGTTGTTCCATGACTATGTGACTGACCCCCAATAATAACCCTGGGCGCCAAGGCTCGGGTGAGTTTCCCTGCTCGGCACGACTTCACGTATGTTGTCACATGTTGCTGGAAGAATGAGACACTAACCACATGACTCCTCTAGGACAAGACAAGTGGAAGCTTGTGCCCGGTCTTCTTAAACTCCACTCTATGTGCCTTTTCCTTTGCTGATTTTAGTCTGGATCCTTCCACCGGAATAAGCCATAACTGTGAGGATAACAGCTTTTCTGAGTTCTACAAGTCCTTCTAGTGAATCAGGTAGTCTTAGGGAGCCTGATACACTTTTCCTAAGGGGCTTGCACATGGAAGTCCTAGAGCTACCCCGGCACAGGGGTTATGATTTAGAAGTGATGGCTGAGCAAGCCTGGAGACTAAAGGGTTCATGGCCAGGGAGCACCAGTGTGGCCTGAGCAGGGTCCCTCACAGAGGCCTTGTGGGAAACGTGGCCATGGTACACAAACTGAGGTGAGGATGGGACTCACTGAGGAGGGTCCTGGGAGATTTCGGATCTTTCTGTATATGCAGAAGCCTCAAGAGGAGGATGTAGGACTCAATAAGGGGACAGGTGAGGTTGGAATAAGTGGGAAAACTAGTAAGACACCACATATGCGGATCCATGCTGATGAAGCTAATCAGCTCAGTAACACAGGCATTAGCCCATTTAATTCTTACAACAGCCTTGCATTATGATCTCCATTCTTCAGAGAAACAGATGTTATTCAGTGGCAGATTGTGACATGACTTGCTCAAGGTCACATAGCTAGTTAAGTGGAAGAGTGGGGTTAAAATCCTTTTCTGCCTCATTAAAAAAGAAAATTATAACCTTAAAAGCATAGTTATTCAGTTTAACATTATAGGCTATTAAAAAGAAACAAAAACATAGCTCATCTTTCACAGCAGGAAGTCAACTGATGCTGCCTAAAATTGAAAAAGACTCCAAATTCTTGATGGTTTTTATAACCTTTTGTCCTAACTTAGATCTTGTAGCAAAGAGATAATCTGCTTAACTACACTGAATCTTTCAATTCAACCTCCGTTTCTGAGGTAAATTCATGTTAAATTCATGAAACATCATTTAATAAGTACAATTTTATGTGTAGCTGGATTCTTTTCTTTGAAATGATTTCCTTCCATTTTAATAATATGTGAAAAATGTCTACAGCAATAGTCATTCAGTGTGAACATAGGTTATTTTTGGTGGCATGATTCTAGGGAATTGGTTATCTTTTCTCTTCAGACTTAGGGTATTTTTCTCTTTAGAATATTTTTAGGCTTTTATATGATGTTTAAATAAATAGTAAAGTTACATTTCTAGAAGAAAATATAGCCACTCATCATTTCCTAAACACACTGCCTGGTATCAATAGAGGACACTCTTTCCTGCCTCGACCTCTACCTCGAATTCTGCTTCTCTCTCTTCTCTGCGTGCATCAGCAGCCACATGTTTCTTCCCTATGTCATTACCTCCAGGACAGAACAACCCAGGAGGTTTGTGTGTATATCCTTAAAAGCATCAATCCAAAAACTCGTTCAGAGTACTTGAACATTGTGATGCTCTTGGTGGAGAACCCTAAAATCCAAATCCACATTATGCTGGCCTAGGAACTCAGAATACCCTAATAGCCAAAAGGGCTGTGTGTATGTGTGTGTGTGTGTATTTCAAAAACAGTAATGCAGAAATATTTTTTAAAAGGGAAATCTGAGTTTTTTTCCATCTGTATTCCTTGACACTGTGTTTATTAACTTACCAATATTTATGACTGGAAGAGAGGACTGGTGGTGGTGTCAATGATTTCAGAACTATTTTTATGGGGCAAAAACTTAAAACTGGGAAAATCTCACCCATTAATTTTGCTATCATTACTAATGGGGAAAATGCTGCTATTCTTTTATTTTTGAAGCAAAATACTTTGGAGTAGCTTAAGAAATACACATGTGAAGTTAGAGGTTTGGAAAGGGTTTCCTTAAAAGAGCCACTGTAGTGAGTTAAATTTTCTTTCCTTCCAGGCCACGTATTAGTCATTGTTTCCAACATGATTACATATCCTGAATAGGTGATAATAACATTTGGAGTTTCAAAATGTAAAAGGAAAGTCTGATAATCCTGACAGTTTTATCCTCAGGGGAGCAGAATTTTCATGGTTTAATTTGTCCCCCAGAAACCATTAGGACCGTTAATTATTTGAATTACTCATTTTGGCTTTCCTAGGAAACACAGCTGCTCCAGCCGTCCAGCATTTCTGTTCAGGCTAATGAGGTGGGAGGTGGTGGCCTCCTCCCTTTCGCCAGGTGCAGGCTCGAGCTGGCTGTTTAAGTGCGTACAAAGTCACCCTCCCCAGCCTATACTTTGCATTCAGGGTATCCCCCAAACTGGACCTTTTCTCGGAGGCTTTCAGGTCCTTGAGAAGAAAGGAAAGGGAGCTAGTTCATCCACTGGCCAGGTTCCTTGCTATGGGCTAGATCTGCATTATGGCACATCAACCCTCACCAAATTCCTCAGGGCTAGGTATGAGCTCACCCATTTTACAGATAAGGAAAGAGAGGTTGAAAAAGTAATTTCCCCAAGAGTTTAGAGCAGTAAACTAGCCAGGACTCTGACAGAAGCCTTTCTGACTCCAGAGCTGCATGCATTCCATGGCACCCAAAGATCCCCCTGCAGCCCTCTGGTCAATTACACACCCAGGCATAGTGCCACAGCCAAGGTCAAAAAATGGGAACTACCATTGTGATTAGCACTACGGCTCTTACTAAAATACTACTACTCTTACAACAGCAGTTACCCGTCTTGTTTGTTATAATTATTTGCAATCTGTCTCTCCCTCCAATAAATGGTGACTCCTCAGACGGGAACTATCAAAGTCATTTTGTTCTTCCTAGAAGAGCCTAAAACAACTCTATGCATATGGGAGCCACGGAATTTTCATTAAGCTGAACAAAATTGGACAGGCCCTGGTGGTTCTGGGATACTTTGGGATAGGACTCCTCCCATAGGTCTCACACAGCTCCGTGATTAGCTTTGGCTCTGTTGACAGATCATGCTACCATTTCACAATTATGCCATGGATGAAGCTTTTGATATGGCTCCTGATGATTCCCCATCCTGGTATCCATGCCCCTGCATGATCCCTGACTCTTGAGTGTGCGCTGGCCCTCCTGACTTGCTTCTAACGAACAGAATATGGCAAAAGTGATGGGATGTCATTTGTGATGAGGTTACAAAAGGCTGGGACTTTTGCCTTGCAAGAGTTCTCTCTGGCTCTTCTTGTGTGATTTCTCCATCAGAGAGGAAAGATCTACATGACTAGGCACCGAGGGCAACCTCCAGACAACAGCCAACAAGAACCAAATCCTGTTCCAACCTGTAAGAATGAGCCTTCGGATGAGACCACAGCCCTTGCCCACACCTTGAATGCAACCTTCTAAGAGACCCTGACACAGAAGATCCAACTAAGCCATGCCTGGACTTCCAACCCACATAAACTGTGAGGTAATAAATGTGGACTGTTTAAAGCCACTAATTTTGGAGTAACTGGTTACATAGCAATCAATAATCAATACATATGCCAACTATGTAATGTTTTCAGGGAGAGAAGTCAAGTCCCATTATTGGGACTAAATTGGAAACAAACTGTATTTTGGGAGATGGCTCTTTGGAAGTGGTGCAAGAGGCTAAAAAAACATTTATAACTGAACATTTAGTATCAACTTTGTGACTATTATCGAAAAACTTGAAGTATAGAACTCACAAACTGTATTGTCTTGTTAACTTCCTCACTCGGGGAGGCTTGATTTCCGGCTTTTCCACTGCTGGTTGGGTAGTTTCCACACGTATAGGAATAGGACTTCTAGAGACATACCAAGAAACAGAACATCACCAACAGAAAAGTTTATGGTCTAGTTTTGGCTGTAGGAACTGCTTTCTCAGTTAATTTAAACCCTTAATAACATTGTTAGTCAACATATCCATTTTTCCTCCCTTCTACTCTACTTATTAAATATAATTTTTAAATATATCATAGAAAGTCCAAAAACAAAAACCAAAATAATAGGGAGGAAAATATAGCAAGTGGGAACTGAATATAACTGGGGTACCACATACAGCTTCTCTGACCAAAACACCTACCTCCAGGGTTTGGTTCATTACCAGGTTTTGCCAATAAAATAAGCAAAGAGAAACCCATGGATAACCCATTTTTACTTCAAAGTAATCTGGTAGTTATGTTATTTTAAATATATCACAGGATATATTTTTAAAAGATAAACAGGGTATTTAATGTGAAAAATGCATAATCAGACTTAAGACCTGTTCTAAAACATTTTAATTTTGTGTATGTGAAAATGTTAAAAATTGTTTCATTTCTATATTTCCTCAAGAAAATATGCCAAATGACCAATGGGCCCTATTCAAAACAGTGATTTTAAGAAAAAGCTTTCACACATTTTTGTAGTGGTTATGACTAATTTCATTTCAAAAAAATCAGGGGGCGCCTGGGTGGCTCAGTTGGTTAAGCGTCTACCTTTGCCTCAGGTCATGATCCCAGCATCCTGGGATCGAGCCCTGCATCGGGCTCTGTGCTCAGCAGGGAGCCTGCTTCTCCCTCTCCCACTGCCTGCCTGTCTGCCTACTTGAGCTCTGTCTCTCCCTCTGTCAAATAAATAAATAAAATGTTTAAAAAACAAAAACAAAATAATCAGAAATTACCTTCTGGGACCTATGGACATCAAAAGAAGTTGAGGTCCTAAGCAAGGAACCTCTGGCAAGTCAATGAACAATTCTGAGCCCCCATTTTCTCCTCTATTTAGCGTCTAATAAGGTGATAGGCATGTGGCCAGTGCCTAATCAATGTTTGTTGAATAAACACGTGAACGAATGAGCAAATAAAGAAATTGGGGTCAGCATAGTCTAGATTCATGATTTCCTCAAGCTGGGACCCTGGAGTCAATTGAATGTAGTTCCTGAAAGAACTCACACTCAACCAGGGAGCGCATAACTTCACTTGGGTGGAATGGTTGGCATCTGGAAAGCTTTGTGGAGGAGTTTACACTTAACCAGATGGAGGGAAGACTTCCAAGGTAGAAGACAGAGTAGAGAGCTATAGAATGCAAGGCACTGGAACCGCTAACAGGTGAGGTCCTAGCAGAAGAGCAGGGGATTTCCACTAGAGTAGGAAGCAGGGACCGGGTTCCTGAGGGGCCTCAGGAATTTACACTGAAGTCCAAGGTGTCACTAAAAGTTTGAGGCAAGGGAATGGCATAGTCAGACTTGCTTGTCGGAAAAACCCTTAGAGCAAGGAAATGAATCCTGGTGAAGACAGGCTGGCTGGGAGCATCTTCAAAGACTGTGGCAGGAGGTATCCAGGCAGAGAGACGGTGAGGACTTGCTGTAGACTGGGATTCAGGTCATGAAGAGGAGAGGACAGATGTGGGGGAAAATATGAATACTGAGTTAGCAGGACACGGTGACCAATTTTACAAGGGGATGAAGGAGGAGAAAGTCAAGGACTCCCAGGCATCAGATCTGGATGAAGGGTAGGTAATAATGCCATTAACCAAGACTGAAAAACAGGTGAAGGGTTAGTGAGGCAGGATGGGAAGAGATGAATTAAGGTTTTTCGGAGTCCAGGAGGCAGCTGGGTATGTGCTCTGGAGTAAGACAACGTTACACAAAGGACACGGATTGGGAATCAAAGGTGACATAGAAAAGTGTGGGTTTTATTTTTAACATCAAGAATGCCTCAGAGCAGTGGTTTCTGGATCACCTGGGGTACTTGCTGAAATTCTGGTTCCTGTCCGCCCCCCACCCCCACCCAAGGATCTGAAAGGTCTGGAGTAGGACCCAAGAGTCTGTGGTTGTTGTTGTTTTGTTTTGTTTTGTTTTGAAGATTGATTTATTTATTTATTTGAGAGAGAGTGTGTGCATGGTAGGGAGGGGCAGGGGGAGAGGGAGAGAGAGAATCTCAAGCCAACTCCCCACTGAACGTGGAGCCCAACGCAGGGCTCGATCTCATGACCCTGAGATCACGACCCGAGCCAAAACCAAGAACCTGATGCTTAACTGACTGAGCCACCAGGCACCCCTAAAAGTCTGTGTTTTTAATGAGAGACTGAGGCAATGACCCTTGGACCCATTTTAGGAAACTCCACCTAGGGGTACCCTGCCAGTATTAGACCACCAAGGTGGAAATGGGACTGCCATGATTTATAGGTTGTTACTTACTTGGGCTGAGAGGGGGAGGGTCTCTGCTCTCTGTGAGATCAGAGGAGGAAGGTTTTCCTCTGGGTTTAAAGTGGTGATGGCCCGGAAGCTTTAAAGAGCATGTGTGGGGGCGCCTGGGTGGCTCAGTCGTTGGGTGTCTGCCTTTGGCTCAGGTCATGGTCCCAGGGCCCTGGGATAGAGCCCCGCATCGGGCTCCCTGCTCTGTGGGAAGCCTGCTTCTCCTTCTCCCACTCCCCCTGCTGGTGTTCCCTCTCTTGCTGTGTCTCTCTCTCTCTCTCAGATAAATAAATAAAATCTTTAAAAAAAAATAAAGAGCATGTGTGGTTCTAGTACTGTAAAGGAGTCCAATATGAAAAGTACATCAATGGCCAAAGGAATAGTGATAAACTGAGCTGGGACAGAGAGCAGAAGCCCAGTCCTACAGGGTCTGCCGTGCTCTGTTGAGAAGTCTGGACTCCACTTTGAGAGCAGAGCAGTCTTTAAAGAAAGGACATCAAGTAGGGGAATGACAAGGTCTTATCTATATACTCCTCACCTCAGAGTGATTTCTTTGTTAGCACAGCAGTTAGAAATAATGAAACCGAGAATAAGCAGCATTTCTGAGACTTAAACAAAGTTGTTTTAAGCCAGTCTTTTTCTATCTCTTCATACTGACATTCCAATTTTCTTTTTTCCTCTCTGATTTTATTAGCAAATGCCCTTGTGAGTAATGTTTCGAGGATAACGTTGATGATACAGAGTATTGTTTCCCCATTCAAACAAGAAGCAACAGACCTTACATTAGCATCCTGAAGACTGGATTTCTTATTAATATTTACAAACGTTGATTCCTCTTTTCCAACCTGTTAAAGAAAACAGGCCGGTTAGTCAAAACTGAATTATTTTGGTGAGCAAAAAAATGTTTTCAAGTCTCCAACATTCAAAGGATTACAGAAATGTGAAGATAGCTCAGAGAGGTGGTTCACTAAGTACTCAGTCAATGACAAATTTTCTCTGGTGTTTATATAAGTTAAGAAAAAAAAATGTTTTCATGAGTCATTCCCCATCATGGGGATTAACACTTAATCATTCAAATGTAATCAGCACTTGCATTCATACTTTTATTGAGCACCTGCTATGTGCCAACTCATACTTGAGTGAGAAAGGGAGAGTGTGGGAAAAGCCAAACCCACAGTTTAATCCCCCACCTGACATTGCTGATCAGGAATAATAATCAGCTCTATGCTCACATACCACTTACAGCTTACAAAGGAATTTAGAATCTGTCTTTTCATATCAGTGTAACAAGCCCGGGAGGAATTATGTCATATGATTTTCATGATTTTGATAGAAGCCTTGTCCTCCCTCCAGTGAGTCCCACAGAGAATGGTGGGGGAGGAAGGGACACCCACTCAGCCCGGGAGGCCAGCTGAATGTACGCTGGAGGTCAGAGCAGGAGTCTGTGGCTTTCAACCCATCAGCAATGCCCCAGTGAATAACTGTACGCCAGTTAATAACTCCTAGTGTTGAAATCTCTGTTCACATAGCAGGTATGGCTCCCGTCTCCTGGCTGGACCCTGCCGGACACGGTGTCTCGGGCCTAGAGGGCCTCCTTCTCCGCTATGGCAGGAAGGAAATCCTGTGGTGTGAAATCAAAGGAAGGCACCAGCTCCACGGACCTGGGCACTCACTCGCGATGCGTTCTCCAGCTGGGCTTTCAAAATGTTACACTTCACGTGGTCGGCTATGGGGGAAGGCAAAAGTGGGGTCTGAAGAGTCTTCTCGGAAACTTTTTTTTCTTCAGCCTGTGACAAACCCAAAACACACGCAGCCGATTGTCAACAAAGAGGAAAGAAAACAGCTACATTAACCTTTCCCATCAACCGTTAACTGCAAATGACACTCAGTCGTAAACACCTACACAAGTGTGTCCCCCAACTCCTTATACGCGCGCCCCTGCTTTTAGTGTTTGCAAAGGATCCACAAGCACATCCTCGCATCCTCGTGTATCAGGGAGAGGAGACGGGGTGAAGGGTCAAAGAGAAGTGGCTCTTCCAGTTAGGGGCGGCTCCGGGACTCAAGCTTCGAGTTTTCCGTCCCCTAGTGCAGTGCGGTTTCCCCCCATAACTGCCACCTCTCACACAGAGAGATTCAATCCTGTGACTTGCTGGGGAAAAAGTGAAAAATAGGCATTGGTATTTTTACAATGAATCTTGCTGAAGTTTGTGAAACTTGTATCTATGCCACCTCATTACAGAGTGTCTCAGATACCGGTAATTTGATACCCTACCTTCATTGTTCTGCCATTTCCTAGGTACTCACTAAACATGTACCTACAATTTATTTTTAAAGATTTTATTTTTAAGTAATCCCTACATCCAACATGGGGCTCGAACCCACAACCTTGATCTGAGCCAGCCAGGCACCCCAACATGTACCTATCACTTACATGATCCAGTTAAGGTGGATTACCTGGGGACTACCTATTTTCAGTGTGTGCTACACACTAATATCTTTGAAATCATAGGCTTCATGGCTATTTATTAGAATAGACATTATGATAATTACATAACTATGAAAAAATACTCATCTATGTGTATAACCTGAAATCATCTCTGATGGTACATGCACCAAACTGCAAATAAAGTCTTAATGTGAGCCATGCCTATGGTGGTCAGCGCATATCCCAGCGCTGACGTGGTGCTTGGCACACAGCAGGTGCTCAATAAACACCTACTAAAGAAGATGATAATGATGTATGGCTAAAGAGATGTGTTTAATAAGAAAGGTATAAGACCTTACGACTGCTAAAATTCCCAATAGCAGGACTTGAGGCGGCATGTTGGCTACAGGGTACAGGGCAAGAACAAAATGTTCTAAAGCTCCAAAATGAATCCGATTTGCTAATTCAAAAGTCCAATTGAGCACCTTGGTACACATAGCAGGAGTGTTATGAAAGTGCTCGAGGAAGTAGAGGGCAATTGGCTGGTTGACACTATTTAATAAAGAAAAGAGAGCACAGAATGCAGTTTCCCAGCGGGACCTCCAAATGCATCAAGGAGCCCTTGGTTGATTGAGTAGAATGAAGCCATTTCATGTAACAGCAAGATAAGCAGGGACAGAAGACCTGGATTTTAATCTCAGCTCTTGCCTTGTCTGGCACCATAAAACAAAAATGATGAGGATGGTGATGATGAAAAGAAAAATAATTCCAGTCCCTCACATTTATTGAGAGCTTGTTGTGGGCGAAGCACATATCATTGGTTCCTCCCATTTGAAGGCAGATACTATCACCATCCCCGTTTTATAGATGAGAAAAACAAAGCAGAGAGATGGTAAGTCACTGGCCCAAGGTCACACAGAAAGGAGGCAGAAGAGCCCCGAATCACACTCAGGATCGGGTGCCTCCAAGATCTTGACCGCTCAGCCATACTGGATCCCCTTAACCTCCCTGAGTCTCAGTTTCTTCCTTCGTAAGATTACTGTGATGAGCAAATGAGAAAAAAAAAAAATAAAAAGATATGAACGGCACTCTTACATTAGATTCTTTGGTTAGAAAAGAAAACACAACTGAAAAAGAGCATCAGACATGAGGGCACTAATGATCCTAAGCCATCGAATTGGGTATAAAGAGAAAAGACTCTTTTGGCTGGAATCATCACCCTAAAAGACATGGAATGCCCCCAACTTCCGAAACAAATAAGTAACTCATTTATTTTGAAAGATGAGCTTGGTAGTATAGCTCTAGGATAATTTATCTTGTGTTTGTAAATCCTGCCACATGAAGCTAATTGTTTAACATCAGCATGGGTGTTTTCACTGGTGTGTGAAGAGTTAATTTTTAAATTAGATTTAATTTTCTGTAATGATATGCTGGAATATAAGAATTAAATTGGTTCCAAAGCCCACTTGGGGTTTTTGACAATTGCTTAAGGGGATATAGTTATACTGACACTAATGACCGAAGATCTATTTAAAAAAAAAAAAAATGAATGCTGCTAAAATAAGAAAAGAATGAGAATTCAGCATTGGTTTTCCCTTTGAATTTAGTCCTTTTAAACTGCTTTTTTTTGGATATAAAATCAAAGATGGCTTGTTCCTGGTCTACGTGATGAAGCAGGAGCTACTCTATGAATGGACACAGGTGAAGACCAATATAAATTTTGGGAAATTTGACTATCACACTATGCATAGGTTTGCATCAAAGGCATCTCTAGGAGATAAACATCTGGATTACAACGAGTCCATCATTCCAGCCTGAAAGATGGTTCCAAGAACTGTGCTTTCTCTCTTTTGCGTGACCACGCGTTGTGTTTTGCATTCAATCCGAATGGTGAAAGATGCCTTATCATTCAATATTGAAATACAGATTTACAACATACATGTGAATGACAATCGGGCTTTGAGATGATTATAGTTGGAAACAGTCCGTCTGTTTGGGGGAAGTGGTTTTGGGATAAAGAAAGGATCGGATGCACTTTTTACAACATTGTTCACACATTCGAAATCTGGTGAGATTTAAATCCCTGTGATAATTTCGGGTACAACTTTGGACCTGGGCAATGAAAATGTCTTCTCACCATCAGATCGAGAACAGGAACTTATCCAAACTTTGAAGAATCAGAGGATTCTCGATCCGTGAGACTGGAAAAATCCTTGAAAGCATTGAAGCCACTGGTCGCCAACTGTGGGGTCATGACACGTTGGGAGGTCCATGGCACGGAATGTGTGATTAAGGACAGAGTCATAGTGTGAAGTAACGTTCTTTGCCTCTATGTTAGGACAAACTCAAGATTATCGGACATCACTTTAGCCCACTTGCTCCCTGATGCATTTCTTCAAGTGGAAGGAGAGAAAAAAGGGCTCCAGGGAAAATGTGCAGCAAAGCACAGTTGTCTCAGATATACCTTAACCCAGAGCAAGCCACTCCTGCTGCCGGCCCACCAATATTCATGGCAACTACAGATTACACAGAGCTTGTGAGCCGTCTGTGGCTCGCTATCTGCTGTTTCGCCTCACAAAGTATGTTTGGATTCGGCCAAACTCTGGGTAAGTCTCTTCAAACCATTTATGGTATGGATTGCAGAAAACAAGTTTGAAAACGAAGAGACTAAGAGAAAGAAGACCATGCAGGGGGCACATGATATATTGGGTTGGTTTCCCAGCACCTGGGATAGGCCTGCTCACTAAGCACCCGCTGGCTGCGTGAATGTCGACGCCATCCTACGGGAGGGATTCTTTGCAGCTGGCCATCAGGGAGGGTGGTAGAGAAGAAAAAGCAGGTGAGCGGGCCCCTGACGGTGTCAAAGGGACCTGAGGCTGCCCCCTGGGGGAATGGAAGGAAATGAGAGTCTTGTGAGAAATCCTGGAAGTCTAGCCTAGGCTGGAGGGTTGGCTATGGTGGAGGAGTAACAGCCCAGTGCGGGTAAGAAGGGCGGGGGGGCCTTCTCAGGCCAGATTTTCCAAATTCTTCCTATTCCCTCTTATAAAGGGAGGGTGAAGCAAAGAAGCATCAGAGTGGAAGAAATGATCCACGAATGAAAAAGACTACTGCTTTGGGGATTTAAAAAATTAAATTATGCGTAAAACACTGGTTCCCAATTAGAGTGCTTTTGCCCTTTAGGGGATATTTGTGGAAATGTCTAGAGATGAAGTTGGTTGTCACACCTGGATGGGGGTGCTCCTGGAGCTAGCGGGTGAAACCCAGGGATGTTGTCACACATCCAGCAACGCACAGGACCAGCTCCTCCACAACAAGCACAGCCCAAAATATCCGTAGTGCTGAAGTCAAGAAAGCCTGGTGTACAAAATGGAGAGGCATGCTGGAGTGCGGAGAGTACTGGGCCGGGAGTCAGGGGACCCAGGATTCAGCCCCTGCTGTGTGACCTCGAGAAAATAATTTCCCTTCCTCTGAGCTCAGATGGTAAGAAAGCTGAACCAAATGGTACACTGAATCCAGCCCTGACATTCTACAGTTCGAAGATAAAATTTAGCTTTCATAAGGCTGCTCATTTGGATTATAAGAACAGGTCTAGGCAAAGGAAAGCTTTGCTCCAGCCCTTTTTCTCTCTTCTTCCCCCCTGCCTTCAATCCCTCCCTTCTTTACATCAGCAAACAGTTACTGAACATCTACTATGTGCCAGGCATTGTCAGAGAGAGAGAGAGGGTGCTATGGACTGAATTGTCCCCCCACCGCATTCATATGTTGAAGCCCCACTCCACATAGGATGGTATTTGGAGATGGGGCCCTTGGGAAGTGAACAGATTTAGATGATGTCATGGAATGGGGCCCTCATGATCAGATTAGTGGCTTTATAAGAAGAGGAAGAGACAGGGGATCAGTCGGTAGAGTATGCAACTCTTGATCTCAGGGTTGTGAGTTTGAGCCCCACATTGGGTATAGAGATTACTTACAAATAAAATCTTAAAAAAAAAAAAAAAAGAAGAAGAAGAAGAAGAGAAAGAGAGAAAGACTGAGCTCTCTCTGCAGGTAAGGACACAGCAAGAAGGCAACCATCTGCAAGTTAGGAAGAGAGCCCTTACCAGGGAACCAAACTGGCAGACACCTTGATCTTGGCCTGCCAGCCTCCAGAACAGTGAAAAATAAATATCTATTGTTTAAGGCACCCTGTCTATGGTATTTTGTTATAGCAGCCTGAGCAGACCAATACAGATGGGTAAAAAATGGAAAGAGGTAAATGGGGCTACCTCCTCATTGAGCTTTAGGTCTAGAAGGAGGAAGAGATCACTAACAGATTCAGCCTGTTAGACTCAGCACCGAGGGCAATTCCTAGTGATATAAATCAGCCAGAAAGAATATAAGTACATTTCTGCTCTTAAGAGACTGAGCAGAAATGTCAGGAAAAATTTAATAGAAATTCCTCCAAGACAAAGGCATATAATCTAGGAGGCAGCCCAGGGGAATAACCAGAGGTTTGACGTGAGCCACAGGTCCATGCTCATCACCCAGCCCTGGTCCTCGGCACCTTATTTATGTTGATGTGCAGAGCAGGCCAGGGTCCGGCAGCTTTCACCGTCTCCAGTTCCAGCTTCTTTAGATGGGCGGCAGCTTCGCTGAACAGGGCAGGCGGTCCTGGACTCAGTTCTACAAGTGGCCAGGGGGGAATGAATAAGGAAAGACAGACGTGATAAAAGATGCTTACCAGAGCCTGATCCCCAGCACCCTTCTGTCTGCCTTCTCCCGGCCCCCACCCCTGAAATCCCTAGAATATGCACCAGCTGTTGGGCTGTGAGAACAGCTAAGATCAAGGCTTCAAAGTCTAACTCCCCCATGGATGAGCTGTGTGGCCTTGGGCAAGTCACTCTATCTCTGAGCCTCTGAGCCATTTTAAAATGAAAATGAAACTACTTACCCTGCAGGGTTGCTGTAAGGATTAGGGAAGGTTATTTACATACAAATGCATTATTAATGGCAAAACACTATGCAAATTAGAAAGATGCGTGCTCAGGCTAACAGGCATACGGAGGTGCCCTTGAAAACCATTTTATGTTTCTAAAACTAAATTCACTGACTTTGATTTCTGTACTATCTTGGATTACTTTGCCATCACTCCTTCCACTGGCTGGTATTTACCAATTAATACAGTGAAATATTCATTAATTATTAAATAGTCATTACATATTAAAGCTTGAGCCAAGTTATCGTTCGCAATTGAGATTTGGGCAGCTGGAATAAAAAGATAGATGAGGCAAAGTCTAGTCTAGTGGTGGAGACAGAGACTCGTGCAGATATTAAAGCTTACTTAATTGCCACAGAAGGCAAAAGGGAAGGCACTCCAAAGCCAGGAATCAGAAAGGCGTGTTAGAGAGTTTCACCGATGACAATATTTGAGTTGGTTCCTGAAGAAATGTGTGGGAGTTCACTAGGGTGGAGGAAAGCATCCCAGGCAGAGGGAACACCAGGTGCAAAGGGCAGCACTAGGAACACAGCTCAGTAATTGGTGAGCGGAGAGGGGTTTCGTGTGTCTAGAGTGTAGTGAGGAGTCAGGGAAGTCTGGAGACCTTGGCAGGGGCCAGGCCGGGAAGGTCTCAGAAGTGTGGGTTTTATCTCAGGACAGTGAAATACCACTGAAAGGGCTTAAGGCATTTGGTCAGAGCTCTCTGGTCAAAGGTCTCACTTCGGCATCTACAAGATGGAGATGGCGTTGGAGGAGGTACCCCTTAGGGGGCTATTACAGTTATCTGGATACAAGAAGATGAGACATGGCCTAGCAGGGCAGTGTGCATAGTCAAGGGGATAGAGTTCTGATTCATCAACACCACGGGAATGATGAATTTCCATTTCCGACTCAGCCAACCCAGAATGGTTCCCTGTGGTCTACAGCTAAAGGCTCGTCAGCTCACCCTTTCATCACTGCACAGACTCATGAAATGTCAGAGCTGGAAGATTCTTTGGCCATCAACTAGACACCCTCTACCCCATTTCATAGATGAGAAAACCAAAGGTCCAAGAGGGAACATGGCTCAAGAGAAATTCTGAAGACCAGAATCGAAGTGTCCTGACTCCTGCCTCTAGCTCGGTGCTTTTGCACATCGTATGTGAAAAAGAACCAGTTCTTCCCCCTCTGGTGTGTCACAGATCAATTCTTTGGTAAAACATAATAAAAGGGAGTTTCTAGAAAAACGAAATAATAGACATACCAGATCCAAGCCCATTTTTTATTGGTTTTAATGAATATAAAATCACTCTATCCTATTGCTAAAAAATGTTTCTAAGTTCCTACTCTCCAGGGGCGCCTGGGTGGCTCAGTTGGTTAAGTGACTGTCTTGGGCTCAGGTCATGATCCCAGGGTCCTGGGATTGAGCCCCGCATCAGGCCCCGCATCGGGCTCCCTGCTCAACAGGGGGCTTGTTTCTCCCTCTCCCTCTACTGCTCTCCTGCTCCCTCTATGCCAAATAAGTGCCTGCTCTCCATTTCCACACCTTCTCTTGCTGGGATCTGAAACAGGGTACACTGGTCCTCCCCGACATCACCTTGCTCTCAGAAGAGGGATCAGAAATGGGACAGAATAGGTTTTCCTGTAATTCGGAAAAGTAGAGATTCTAGCCTCCCGGCTCCCCTCCTCTTTCTATTACTTGAGCCAGTGGAAGTAGGAACTGCTAGGGAATGAGGTGGAGAGAGAAGTGCCACTCTGGAATTAAATTGGAGTTTCCTGGGAAAGCTCCAGCTGAAATGCACAAGGCTCTTGTCTGCTCTAGCCTGGACCTGGTAACCCAGTGCTGACTTTACTTTTACGTGCTGCACAGAAAAGGTCTGTCTTCCTCAAGACAGGGGAAGCCGTCCACGCCCTGCAGCATCCCTCCCTCCCACCCTGCCCTCTCCACCCCTACTCACTTGTCAGGGATTTACTGCTGGAGTTTGGAGACCTGGAAGGCCCCTCCTTGTTCTCCAGAGTCAGCGAGAGGCCATAGTTTGGGTGGTGCTGGTGCTGGTGCTGGTGGTGGTGCTGGTGGTGGTGGTGCCTGGCTGAGGCGCGGGTAGGGCCCCCGTTCTCCTCGATGCTGAAAGGCAGCCGGTCTGAGCTGCTGAGCCCTGGGGAAGGGAGCGGGTAGCTGTGGAGGGTGTCAAAGTCAGGATTTAGAAAAGTCAAGTGTCTTGATATTCCTGTGTGTACTTTAAAAGATGTTCTCTGACAATTAAAAACCAAGAGAAATCGGTTCAACAAACAGATCCGCGGGGTCATTGCAAAACAGGACCGAAGGGCAACACGGTGCTCAAGGAAAAGGCAGAAAGGGGAAATTTGTATATATCAGAGACCTGAAACCCTAAGGAATTCTTACTCTGAAGTTAAGTAACTTCCGTTCAAGAAAAGACATCCCTTAAATGGGAGGAGGAAATAAAAAGCAATACTAGCAAATAATTGCTAGCCATCCCATGACAAGATCGTGACACAGAGAGAAGTCTTGGAGTCACTTTCTTTTGCTCTCAATCACCCCACCGCACAGGAAACACCTGCTAAGGGTACTGCTATGATAGCTTTAATTCCAATTGTTCCCTCTGTTTTTATGAAAACTGCCCTTTTGGAAGCCCATGTCATCTCCCGTTGAGACTCCTAACTGTTCTTCCTGCCTCCACGCTCTCCTTCTGCCCACTGCCCACAAATCAGCAGCCAGAGTGCTCTTCCTGTCCACCCTGGCTGGCTCCTGGAGACTTCGCTTCACTCAGGACGGTCTTGCATTGTGTACGTATGTGTGTGAGGATGTGGAATAAGGTGTGACTTTGGCTTCTGAGGGTCACAGCGCAGCCTCACCCCTCCAAAATGAGCTCCCCTATGCAGCCAGTAATGGGGGCAACAAAAAGTGAGCTGAGTTGAAGTTGAAAAGCCTGGGTTCCTGTCTTAGTTCTGCCCCAACCTTGTGTAGGAACCTTGGACAGTTGCTCTGGGCTTCAGTTTCCTCCTCTGCAACAAGAGCTGGGCCAGGTGACTCTGGGTGCATTTCCAGGTCTGAAAAATCCTTTCTTCCAACTATTTATCTGGTACTTGCTCTCTCCCAAGTAGTGTACTAGCTATTTTACATAAAACATCCAATTTTATCTATGTAGAGACCTTTGCTTGGTACACAGTAGGTACTCCATACATTTTTGAAGAAAGGAAGGAAAAGAGGGAGGATGGGAAGGAAGGAGGAAGGGTTAATGAAGCTGTGGATCTGGGATTTGACAACAAAGCCTGCTGGCATTTTTTTCCTGTCTCTCATATATGTTGAAAACAATATCTGTCCTAAGGAGGCACAGAGATTGGGGTCTCATAAGAGAGAAAATGCCCTTTAGCCTAGGAGGCCTGGAGGGACTGCCCAATTTAGGGCTCATCTTGAATTACCCTGAATGCGAGAATGAATACTCAAGAGGAAAGATGTCCTATAGCAGAGATCTGATGTACATTTAGGGCTGGAGGTAGAGTTGGAAAGCTTTGAGTAAGACCTTCTGAGGAATGGCAGATACTCACCATCTCCTATGCCAGCTTCAAGTGATTCTCACCCTTTGCTTGGAAAGCAAGATTGAGAAGGATTCTGAGGTTGTGCCCAGCTCAGGAGGAAAGAGTGCTGTGATTGATTAGTGATGTCTGCCACGGACTTGGACTAGAGCATTGGTATCAGGTACTCGTCTTTCCAAGTTTAAAAATGTGTGATTTTTTATTTCAAGGACACCCAGAGTGAAAAGTTAAACAGGGAAATAAATATATATGCAGGGAGTGATAAATTGCATTTAATAACATGTCAAATAAAATATGCATGTGTGATTTTCCTTTCACAGCTACTTATGGGGAAGACTAAGCAAGACAAATGGGAAGAGAAATAGATGAGAGTCAAAGAAGCAGCCTGAATCATGTCAGGGTAAGGGTCTCTAGAAAAGCAAAGGTTTCTAAGCCGTAGTGGGAGGACCTGGGAGATCCCTCAGCTCCTCCATGGAAGGGACCACCCTCCCAGAGACCCTAATTCATGGAGTTTTGTAGGGTTGTGGGTCTGTTAAGGAAACCACTGCTCCTGGCTTCATAGCTTCATGGATTCTTCCCTGCAGAACCCCAGGAAGGGCCGTTCATATCAACTATGATATAAAGGGCATCCACTAGAGTTGTGCATCTGCCCTCTTCCCAGGGACCGCAGAGAAGGTCAAGCCCACCCAGAGGGTCCAGCAGCACTCAGCAGCCCCAGACCTTGGGACCAGTGCTTAAAGTTCAGTAAATGAGGGGCGCCTGGCTGGCTCAGTTGTTAAGCGTCTGCCTTCGGCTCAGGTCATGATCCCAGAGTCCCAGGATCGAGCCCCGCATCGGGCTCCCTGCTCAGTGGGAAGCCTGCTTCTCCCTCTCCCACTCCCCCTGCTTGTGTTCCTTCTCTCGCTGTGTCTCTCTCTGTCAAATAAATAAATAAAATCTTAAAAAAAAAAAAAGTTCAGTAAATGAGACCAGCTCTGTGCTCATGGTCAAGAGAGGCTGAGGTTCATGAGCTTCTGGCATTCTGGAAAGAAGGTCACAAGTCCTGGTTTTCAGAGGGTGACAGAGGAGAGCTATGTAGGCTTTAGCCTCTGCTTCCATGGGCCAGCAGCTGAGAAGAAATCTGGTGCAGAAGAAGAGGGCTGCCTGTGTGCCCAGCACTATGCAAGGCACTTTAGTATTTAACTTTTGCAGTTACCCTGCCTGGAAGCTGCTGATGCCTTCTGTTACACTGGGGCTTGGGGAAGGGGGACAACATGCCCTGTTAGTAAACATGAGTGAGAAATTGCATCAGATCTAATTTCTTCTCTTCCCTTTTTTCAGGGGAAGCCCCCACTCTCATTCTACTTCCAACCCTAAGAAGTTAGTACTCTATTGGTGGGGGCTCTGTCATACAGGACTTTTTTGACAATATTAGGGGCGGGCATAGCTCTGCAGACACGGGGAGGGTGGGGGACTCTTACGGCCCTGCCTAATCCCACCAGAGCCACTCCCCTCTGTGACCGTGGGACCCCAGCATGCTCAATCAAAATGTGTTGCATACTGAATAATGGGATAATTATTTAATACGTTATAATATTATAATAATATCAATAACACTCATTATTATGGTATTATAGTAATTAGTATAATAATAATAATAATATTACTATACCATCACTTATTAAATATTATAATTGGCATAATAATGGTATAATTATTCAGAATAATCCTCCAGAATCCACTGCCAGAACTGTGACCAGGGCAGGGCAGGAATTGGGGAGGGTCTTGAGCTGGAACACAGAATTCATGGGGCTTTCTCTCAAAAATAAGGCCAGGAATGATGAGGGTGCTCTCAGAAGCACACGGTACCATACACTCTACAGCTCAGCCAAGTTCTGGGTGACACGGGCTTCTGAGGGCAGCTCTGGGGATATAATCCCGGATAGAAAAATCACAGAATTATAGAAATGGAGACCCTCCATTTGGCGGTTTTATACCCCAGACGAATATTAAAATCACCAGGGGAACTCCCACATACTGCTGGTGGGAATGCAAAATGGTACAGTTGCTTTGGGAAAACACCTGGCAGTTCCTCACAAAGGTTAAATACAGAGTTACCATAGGACCCAGCAATTCCACTCCTAGGGATATACCCAAGAGAAATGAAAACATGTCCACACAAAAACCTGCCCATGAATATTCGTAGCAGCATTAATCATAATGGCCAAAAGGGAGAAACCACCTAAATGTCCATCAACTGATGAATGGATAAATAAAATGTGGTATAGCCATACAGTGACATATTATTCAGTCATGAGTTGGGACGAAATATTAATCCCTGCTAGGACTTAAAGGAACTGTGAAAAGCATCATGCTGAGTGAAAGAAGCCAGACACAAAAGGCCACATGTTGCATGATTCCATCTATATGAAATGTTCAGAATAGTCAAGACCAGAGAGACAGAAAGTAGATTCGTGATTACCTAGGCCTGGGGGGGATGCGGGGAAACAGCAAGTGACTGCTAATGACACAGGGTTTCTTTAGGGACGGCGGAAAGGTTCTAAAATTAGATTGTAGTGATGGCTGTACAACTTTGTGGAAATGCTGTAAACCATCGAACTGTACAATTTAAATTGGTGAAGTGTATGATACTAACTTATACCTTTATAAAATTGATTTTTAAAAAAATCACCAGGGAAGATTTTGAAAAATATCCATGTCTAGCCCCTGCCCCAGACCAGTGACGTCACCATCGATCTCTGAGTCCAGTGGGCAGCCAGAGCTGAGCACCACTGCCCTAAGTCCAGCCTCTCCATTTTGCAGATGGGGAAGTGGGGCTCACTGGGGGAATGAGGTGACCGGGTCATACCGTGGCTAACTGGCTGAGCCTGGGACACCATCCAGGACTACCGCCTCTCTGCTTGCTGCCCATCTGCTACATGTTCCCATCTGTCTTGGCTTCTATTTCAGGCAGCAAATGCACTCATCGGGAAAATCCTAAGACCTCCTCAGAACCTCACTGCCTGAGACATCCTTGTGTACACATCTTGCCTTCCCCACGACACAGTGAGCTCTGGAGGCACAGAGACGGTTTAGGTCACGTGTTTTCGTACCCTCCACTGTGCTAAACACACAGCAGGTGTTCAACCAATACTGGTCAGATTGAAAAGAAAATTAGGTATCAATGCACTCAATAAATATTTCAGTGTCAACTCTTGTGCCCGCCACGGTGGTAGGCACGAGACTGAGAAGACAAGTGAGAGGCTGTCCTTGCCCGCAAGGCCCTCACTGCTGAGTAACAAGTCCAAGGCAGTGTGGCAGGTGCTTTGATAAGGCTTACGGGAGGAGGGGCAGCTCATGTAGCCTGGGGAAGAGCCAAGAGGGAAGAAGAGCTTATGTGCATATTGTAAGGGGAAGTTCTCACTTTTTGTTCTGAAATGAAGAGCCAGTTGTCCCAACATCACCAAGGGAGTAATTCTTCTTGTCCCACTAACCTGAAAGGCCATTTTCTGCATGTGCCAGTCATTTTTCCAAGAGCTCTCAGATCTCTGCTCTGCTCTGCCCTGACCTGCTGTGTTTCCAAGGAAATACATTTACCAGGCTCCCGGCCCTTTGGCTTTCATGTAGGCTTGGCCAGTGGGAGCCACTGGCAGAGCCTGGAAGGTGGGAAAAGGAGAGAAGTCAAGGTGTTTCTTCCCCATCCCTTTCTGCCTCAGGTGGTGTTTCCAGCAGGAGCTGTGAGTGCTCTGTGGCCCCAGCACCTGGGCATTGGAACCCTGCCACCTCCCTTTGTCCCTCTGTCTCTCCAGCTCTAGTTCTAGTGGTGCTAATCTCTGGGTTGCTTCACTGTTCCAATTTAGCTTCCTAGTTCTTCATCCCTTGGGTAACCAATTCCCTGTACGAAATTCCCTCTGTAAGAAATGTCTCACTGGGTCTCAGTTCTCCTGATTGCAGGTGACTGATACACGATATCCACCGTGGGTGCTAGGTAGTTTTCCCGTAAACACCTTTGCCATATACATCTCTGCTGCGAGAATTTTCATCCCATTTTCACTGCATATCTAATTGGCTGTAAGAGAATTCTGCTGTAAAATATGAAACAACTGGCTGACAGTTTGGTTTCATTTCTCCACTGGCAAAGTTCCCATTTTTCCATCAGATAAATCTGAGCTAGCCCTCATAATGGCCTATACAGAGATGGGTAGATGTGGTGGTCTTAAATTACTGGATGATAACTACGTGTATCAACTTGATAGAAAATATGGTGATAAAACTTACTGGAAGTGTGAAAGAAGACAGTGTAAAGCCAGACCCCACGCTATACTGTGCTAGAAAATAACACATCAGTTGCAATGTTATTAACAAAGCTCAGTTACAAAGGCATTACAGCCTCAGCCTTTCTTCCACTTTTCCCATAGAACTTTGGAACATTTAGCAACAGTCACGTGACAACATGCCAAGAACAAACAACAGTGTAGAAGGCTTTTAGGAAACAATACAACGCTCAGCTGTAAATATATATCCTAGCACTTGGAAAATGATACCTCTGTTGATGAAGGAAGAAATCTTAGGGACAAAAGTAAAAGTGCAATGCTGAATGACAAGACGGAGCAGTAAGCCAAAAAAAAAAAAAAAATATATATATATATATATATATATACACAGATATATATAAATATAATACTCTGAACAGAAGACTTTGAAAACAAGCACATCGGTACAACCTACAAAATAAAACCAGTTATTTGCGCAGTGTTGCCATGACTCTATGCTATACATTTTTTTTGGTGTATTCAAATATTTTGTATTTTGCAATAAAGTCTTTTAAATTTTGTTATTCAATTTTTTTTTGTTATTCAATTTTTCATGTTCCACATGTCTTTTTAAATGAATGTCCCTCTTTTATTTATCCATGATTTTATCTTTTAGGGCAAAATTACCTTACAGCCAAGTCGTTACACAGAGAAAATGTCTGCAGTGAAAATGCTTGTGTCAGAGATGCTTATCGTGAAAATACTGGATAATGTATTTACGTCTGTTTCTGGATTTTTCCTATTTTTCTTGATCTATTTATCTATTACTCAACCAGCACCAGATTGTCTTAATTACTTCTGTTTTAATATATGTATTTTAAATATCTCACAGGTCAAATCCTATTCCCTTTCCCACATCATTGTTCTTCTTTTGTTCTTTTCTTGACTATTGTTATGCACTTACTCTTTCAGATTATTTTACAACTCAAGTTACTACCAAAAAAATCCCATTGGAATTCTGATTTGGAGCATTAAACATTATGGATTTGAGAGAACATATTTGTAAGAAATAGGAGACTTTTCACCATTTATTCAGATATTTTTAAATGTCCTTCAGTTAGAATTTCTGACTTTTCCACAAAGGTAAACAACATATATTATTAATTTAATTCCTAGGTGTATTTCAGTTTTGTCACAATTGAAAAATAAGATTTCACTTATTATTACATTTCCTCTAATTAATTTTTTACTACTAGATACACAAAATTATTGACAGGATATTTCTGCCCCTGGCCACTTTGCTAACCTCTCTTATCAACTGTAATTCATTTGTATTTTAGATAATCATATAAATTTTGTTTCTTCTTTTCTGGCATTTATTGCTTATTTTGTTTTCTTGGCTTATTGCATTGGTAAGGCCTCCAGAATGAAGCTGAATATTAACAGTCATTCTTATTTCTGAAGTGTGCAAACTATCTAGTGTTTCAACGTTAAACTTTGGTTTCCGACACATTCTACTTAACCAGGTTAGAGACAATCCGTTTACTCTCAGCCTACTAAGAATCTCGAAACATTAGCACCACCTATTCTGAGCTAATCCATGCTATTTCTAAGGGAGCACTACTTCCTTAACTAAGTGCTTAAAAAAGATTCGTTTTCGATCTCTCCATCCAGCTTATCAGTCCAGTTTTTTTTTTAATTTGTTTTTCAAGAAACTGTAGGACTTTTCCCTGTCTATGCTGGCATTTCCCCGAGACTCCAAGGTTTTTTAAAAGCATTGTGATGCTGACTCAGCATTGCCATATACAAATTCTCTCATTATTCCCCATGGCCATTTTTCTAAGCCTGAAGGCTTGAACTAATTGCAAAAGAACAAAGTCGTTCCCGACTTTTCTCTCATCTTAGACTTCAGTTTCCTTCTCTTTGTTCTTTTCACCCTCAGCAACTAGTATTGTGCCTGGTTCCCTAATTGAAAACGAGAAAAGCAAAACAGACTAGAGCAGTGTTTTTTCTGCCCTGTTAACCTCGTATACCATCCTCAGGAATGGCTACCACAGAGTACTTAAAAATAAAATCTTAAAAAGAACGGCTGTCATTAAATTGCTCATCTTTTTGCTCCAACTAAACCACACATCTACGAAAATTAAAAGTCCTTTAAAAAAAAAGGTCTATACCCCTTCATTTTTTATATGTTCCACCTCCCTTCTATTTGTGGATCCCTAAAAGCCTTTCCCCTTCAGATGATCTATGATATATTCCTAGTCCACATGAAAACGATTCCCTCTTAGACCCATCTTCTCTTTGACATGAAGGATTAAACCCTGAGCTCCACTCATGTTGTATTAACAATTTCAAGACATAAGAGTCATTTTTTCCCCAAGGATCTTGCCACTTACACATTTCCAACCTAGTCTTCCTTGCTGACCAGAATTAATGACAGTAATATGGGCGGTGTTTCTTCTGCCTCCCAAATAACTACGTAATCAGGCAGGAAGGCCGAGAAATCAACAGATGTTCTGCTTTCAATGAAATGCCAGTGTCTGGATGGCCAAGAAAGCCCCCACAGGTATTGTGTCAGGTCAAAGTCTCTCCTAGGAAAACAGAGTGAGTAGCCTCTATCCAGTCCTCTGGCAAGGCATGGCCTGGACTCAGAGATACTCTTTTATCTGTTCATGGCACCTGTCTTAACTCCACAGCAGGGGTCCCCGAGGCAGGAACAGCTTCCAGGCAGCCCAAACAGCACACAACCTCTCTAAACACCTTCTAGAGGAGTCTGGTTGCGGCAAACTGGCTCCTGTTTCACTTTTGGCCTAAGTGGGAACAATTCCACATTCCTAATCGGAGCTAAAGCATCAGGGAGATATCGACAAATATCTCAGCAGAGCTTCCCAACAAATGGACTTTGGGTAGGTTGCAGCTCAAACAGTCTTACCTGCTTACCCCAGTATGCTACACAAATATGTCATTTTCTATGTGTGCCAAGGACAAGAAAAAGTTTCCACTAGTCCATATCCTGTCCATTAGCCTGAACTGTGGCTCTCCAAACTGGGACTCTTAGCAGAATCTCCTCAATTACGGTGTTTTTGCAGCAGATGGTGTCGGCCAGAATCATGCTTCCTGGCTGAACACTGATGCATTAATCATGCTCTCTAAATACTCACAGAGGAAAAAACTCAAAAGCTAACGTTTTTGCTTGCCCAGCACTGTGCCATCTATTAACTTATTTAATCCTCTAACAACCATTTGAAGAAAGGACAGTTATTATTATCCTTATTTTACAGGTGAGGAAATGGTAACAGAGAGCCTACTTAACTTTCTCAGAGTCACACAGGGTAAATGGCAAAGCTGGGATGTGAATCCAGGCAACCTGACTCGAGAGCCCAGTGCTCTCTTAAGCGCTGACTGACTGCCTTGCCAGGTGGATGAAAGGAGCATTACAATGACATTAAAAGAACACTGGACTGGTGGGCACTTAGCTTTGGTTTTGCTACCACTTAACTATGTGACCTCAGGTAACACATTTCACTTATCTGGGCCCCAGACACTGCATTTCTGGACAAATATTTATTACATATTTATATGCCAGGAACTACAGCTCAATGAAATAATGTGATTTGTGCCATGTCCAACTGAGAGATGAGAGAAGGTGCATTTACTCATCATGGTTTCCAGGATACCTGTCACTTACTTCAATTTTAATTTAGTAGAGACTGAACAGAGTGGGTCATTGGACTAACATATTGCTAAAAGTTCTTATTAAATTCAGGGCAAGCAAGCATACTATTTGGCCGTAAGTAGAGAGTATATTTGAAAAACTGCTTTTTCATAATGGGTTTGAGAAGAAAATTGTCATCAACATATCAGAAATGTGACACATTATGAATGTTAAGTCTGTTAATTAGGGATGATTTCTTATAGTAACTTAGTGGTTTTATTATAATTATTTTAAGTGACTAGAGAGAAAAGATGAACTGACCTCATTTTCCTCTTGTCTGAAAAGGTCAAAATTATATTTTTTGGCATGGTTTAGATTCCTTTATATAGACTAATTGACAAATGGGAATTTTCTCAGTTTGTATTTCTTTCAAGCCATCTTCCAGGCAATCAACCTGGAACTAATTCTAGTGTTAGCACAGGTAATGTCTGAGTCCATAAGATTGGTAGCTGTCGTTTTGATTAGTTTATTAACTGCCTACAGCCAAAGGCAGCATCTTCTTCAACATCAATTCCTGGTACCTATTATAGTACTTGGCACAGAGACAGTAAATATTTGTTGAATAAATGTTGTAGTGCATTAAATTTTAATTCTCCTTAGGTAATTTATCAAGTGTCTATTCATAAAAGCTTCACTTTGGTCAGGAGCTCCTCAGTGGTTCCTAACATTAAATGGCCTCTGTAAAACTAAAATATTCCACAACTTATGGAGCGATGAGAGCCTTTTCACGTTTCCTGTTGGCTGCATCTCTGTCCTGCGTGAGAAAGTAGGATACGTGCCCCCGTCTTTGAGTCTGGAATTTTCCTTTGGTGAACCTGGTATCAAATGGTTTCAGTGAATGGCCGTAAGTGGGTAAGCAGGCCTTGACAAATTTTCTGCTAGAAAATCCATTTTAACTTAATGTGATTCTTACTAAATTTATAATGTCTCTGATTGTTGGAGGCATGGAGAAGCTGTGAGGAAGGGCTTTAGAAACTTTGTGGTGAAATCTAGGATTTTAGCAATTCCAGATCAATTTCAGGATCTGAGCCCAAAGAATAAGTATTTCATGGGTTCATTTTTGCACAGAGGCTCATGCTGAAGCGTTTATTCAATCTCTTTCCTGCCTTAAAAAAAATACTGACACAAATATAGTTGTTTTCTTTTACAGCATTCACTTGTAATAAATCTGACAGTGCTTTCCCTTCTTGGTTTCCTAGGGATTTTTTTTTTTGGCCTCTCATTTCTGCATTCTGATGCCCACTTTTTGCTTTAAATGAAGATTTTTTTCAGGTGGATAATGGTATTAACAGACTTGCCCCTCACCACTGCTTTAAATGCATCCCCAAAGAGTATCATATGGGAGGTCTCAGGGAGCAGCAAGACAAAAAAATGATCACCACGAACATGCAGCTACTAGCTGTGCAGAATAACGTCCAAGGACCCAGTCTTTGCACCAGGAAAGAGCCATGGCCGACTTGGGCATGAGCTGAGCGTTATTTTTCCACTCTGCAAACACCATCCAACTCACCAGAAGGAATGGAATTAAACTATTATTTATTCCAGAATGAAGTTCAAGCTAGACGAAGAAAATGCATGCTCTGTTAAGGGCAGGTTTTAGACACTCTAATTGCACAAGATACCAGTGTGAGCAGGAGATGGAGCTGAACACTGGGTATGTGTTCCTGAGGTGATACAGATGAGGATTCATCTATTTTGGTTTTTGTGTTTTAAAATCTCCTCAAATGATCCTTTCTCTGTTCCACAATTCTTGTAGGTTTTCCAGAAGCTTCTCTTGCAAACATCCTTAGTTAGCCTCTGAGGCTATACACTGGTCGTAATCTTAAGGGCCCGTTTAATTGCCTTGAATATAGATACAGCATCCATTATTCAGCCGTGGAATGAAGCTGACGGAGCCGTAAGCATGGCAACACCTCTTGCTTTTGAGGTCTCCGCTGCAGAAAGTGGATGTTTAAGCCATTCACAATTCAGGAGGGGATGATTAGGTAGGTTCTGTGGCTTTCTTACAACACAAGCCTACGGGGATGGTCCTCTAATTATTCTAACCCTGTTTAGCGGACCGCCTGGACTACAGCAGTTTGGGTATTTTAAATTCTGCAGCCTTGCCTCCAATAAAACCGAGGCCAAGTAACGGGATACAGTGGGATTTTAGACCTGATAAATTAGGACCTTAATTGTGACTACAAGTAAATCCTTGCTTCCCTGGTCAGTGCACCAGGGAAATTCACAATGTCTGAGTAGGTATTTAAGAAGCTGGAGTGGAAAGTTCTCCAACAAACTCCCAAACAGGAAAGGAAAGATGGGTGCTAGAAATCAAGTCCTTTACCCTGGCTATTTTGATGCTGTCCGTATTCTTTCTTCAGGTCTCCAGGGCATCGGATCGTGCTGATTGTTACCTGAGCTTCTGGAAATCTGCTTCCAAAAAATGTCTGGTAAATATCAATTCCTCCCATCCTTCCCTTTCTCTGCTATTAAAAAGGCTATGATGACATGATTAATTTTACTTCATCAGTCTGGTCTTTAATAAAGAGCAGGGCATAAGAGCGGAGGTTCCAGACGGTTCGGAGGAAACAAATAATAAATGGCGTTCAAAAAGATAAGAAAAGATGTACAACCTTGCTTCTAGAGAAATACAATTAAAATGGAAATTCTGATTTTTGCCCATCAGACTAACATAGGTTTAAAAGACTTAGTTAAGGCTACGAGCTTGCTCCCTGTGGGATCAGAGGCCCTGTCAAATCCCTGGTGGGGTGGGAGGCCGAGGCGAGAAAGTGTAATCAGGTAGAATATCTTTAGAGTGAAATTTCGTTAGGCAATGTCCATATTAAATATGCACGTACCTTTTTAGCCAGAGCTCCTATTCCCAGGGAGTTTATCTACAGATGAATTTACTCAAGTGCATAAACGGAACGTAGAAGGACAGCAGAAAAATTGTAATTTTCGAGATTTGGGGCAGCCTAAATGACCATCAATATTGACTGGTTAAATACATACACATGCTTGTTTATATGTGGAATAGCTCTAGATTGACACGATGAAACGCTAGCAATGTTTGCCTCTGGGGAGAATTAGGGACCTAGGGATAAAAAGGTGGAAAGGAAAAGTAAGTTTTAGGTATTTTTGTCTGAATTTTTACCGTATTACCTACGAAAATAAGTGAAAAAGCACAGCAGTTCCCTTTACTACTGACTTTCTACTTAGTCTTCTAATTGTTAAAAGCCTCCTCCGCTTTGTGGAAGATGAAATCCTAAGCTAGACAAGCTGGGAATGGAGCATATGCTGTTTCAATTCTCTCAACTTTTGGGTCCCCATTGTACCCACAGAATGCATTCTCAGTGGTCTCACCAGTTCCCTCTTCCTCCGGTTTTGCTGTCAGCAGATGGGAAAGCATTGTCCACATTCCGCCTGGACAGTTAGCCCCTCGTATTCTCAGACAGAAATATCATCTTTCTTTCTTTTTATCCCGCCTCAAAAGATCCCCACGGCCTTTCTGCTCTTTGCTTGTTAGAGTTTCGGAGATGTGTATTTATGTATTGTGTTAACTCTCTTCCATCTGATCTTTCTCTTGGAGCCAAGCACCCCTTTCCATTGCTAAACTTAGACCATACATCTCAAGCCAGCAACCTTTAACACAGACCATTCCTTGAGTGCAACTTTGAATTTCTTTGACCTGTCTCTCACCACGTGGACGGCTAAGGCCTTAAATCTCAAAACCACCAAAAACTGCTGCCAGCCAGCATCGAAAATGGTGCAAAACACCTTCCATACATAATGTCTTTTAATTCCATTTGGGGACAAGGAAAAGGAGGCACAGAGAAGAAACTGGACAAAGGTCACATGGCTGGTAAGTGGCAAAGTTGGGATTCAAAGCGTGCAAGACTCCAGAGCATGCACATTTCACCTTGCGGGAAAACTGCAGGGCTCTTGCCCCCAACAAAATCAACATTCCACACCAGACCTGCAGTCTGTCTCTCATCAGCGGGCAATATCCTGCCATTTTGCTTCTGCAAGCTTCTGCTTCTTCCCCATGATGGGTTCTCATCTTGGCATGGGTTCTTATGCTGGAGTGTCCAGGTCATCTTCCTCAGTGGATACAGTTCTCTAGACCCTTGCTTCCGGCATGAGAGCAGAACAATGACAGATTCGGTCTGACAGACTTGGGAGAGGGAGCTCGTGATGAAATTAAAGCCACGTAAAGAAACCCTAGAATTTTTGCATTCTTCTGCTTCACTATGAACCTAAGCAAGTGCAAAACTATACTGAGTAGACATATCTAGCTACTTATTATGACGTATCCATTTATTTTTTGATATCATGCCTACTTAAAAAAAAAAAAGAGTTGGCCTCTAAATTAATTAAAATTGAACCATAAAACAAGGGCAAACCAGATAGGTAGCTGGGCTTTTCCAAGGAGAGGTCCTACACTTGTCCATCGCGGACTCGCCTGGAGACTTCAAATGAAGGTTCCTTAGGTCTCACCATCCCCACGGCGTTATCCCCTAGTTAAACAGAGCCTTCAATAGAGCCTGGCAATTTCCATTTTTAATAAGCTGTCCAAGTAATTCTTGGGCTCCTTAATTTTGAGGAAGTTGGCCAATTTGCAGAATTATTTAAGATTTCTTTTGCTGAGGCTCAGCTGGATGTCAGTTTCACATTAGTTTCACCTTTTAGATACCCCTGGGTCTTCTTAAAAATGTGCTACTTTTCATGTGCAAAGGGACTCTTTTCTTAACAGCAGTTTGCGTTCTCCCTCTCTCTGCCCCATTATGCCTTGCCTCTGCATTTGTCGGTTGCCTCCTGGAGGGAAATAGCAGAGGCAAATCATCCTTAAGCCTATTTAGGGTATTTACCTGGTCCTTTTGGAAGATTCAGTACAGTCAGGGAACTGACTTAGGGCTGAGTTTGGGGAATATTGATCCAAAGGATCAATATGGCTGCTCAGGGAGTTCTTTGATGAGCTCAGATCTTAAAGGATTAGTTAAAAGCTAGAAACTCAAGGGCAACAAAAAGGATCTATTATTAGTTGTGTTCAGACCAGGACCCAGGAGGCTGGAGTTACTGACCTGGAAGGATGGTGCCATATTAACGGGCAGGGAAAAAAAAAAAAAAAAAAAAAAAGCAGCACTCCCACACTGTCCTATTCCTTCATCTTTGCTGTTAAGGAGAACCATTTTCAGTGGAAATGGTAGACCAAGAAATGAAACAGGTAAGAGGTGTTTGAAAGTCAAGATAATCACCCGGCATGATTTCAAGTCTTTCAGTCCATATGAATTACATCAATCTGACCACACTGTCAGTTCACTGTTCGATATTCTGAGGGAACCACAGAAAAATAAGAGATGATCCAAGACCGGTAAGGACCCAAGTTTCAAAAATGCAAAGAGCTAGTTCTGTTAATTATGGAGTCTCAAGCTTGGCTGTGCAGGCAGGTAATACTCCAGAAGAAATGACTAGTTTGGGAGCTCTGGGTATGAAAGCAGTGGATTGCCTCAAATAAGGAGTGGTTCACTAAGAAGAAAATAATGCTCAATCTCTGCTCCTTTGTAAAGGGGGTTATTGAATGAATGCAGTTTCTAGATTGCAGGAGGAGGGGTGGTAAGGTGTTAGGGGTTACTAGACCCCTGGGAAGGGTAACAGGGTCACTAGGCCACTGGTGTGCAGGGATATGGACGCTGGTGGTGGTGAGTGGCTTTCTAGTTAGTATCCAGATCTCGGGGTAGTAAACTCTTCTACATAATCTAGTAACAGTCTCATGGATGGATATATATATAGAGATCGACAGGGTCCCAAATGGTGAGATGGTCGTCAGTGAGAAACATCAGAGCCCAGGGGCCGAGAACACGGGCTGGGAGTCAGAACTGCCCGTGTGATGATGTGCAAGATGCTTAGTTAAACCCGAAGCCTGAGCTTCCCCATGTGAGCAAAGAGGACATCCCCCACCACACAGAGTGGCCGGGAAGATCATATGAAGTGACATGCGCAGTGCTGGGAGCACACATCTGGCTAATAGTCCCGGCATGTTACTGCGGATCTATGTCGTCCTACCGGGGTTTCCAGTAGCTCTCCAGTATCATCTGCCCTGTAATAACAACGTGCATCATGACACCGACACTTCGAATGAGAACACCGCAGACACACCGAGTCATATTCAGATGATGAAGCTGAAGCCAGAACATAGCTGATGGTCAATGTCCTACTCAAAACGCAACGCCCTAGACTAGGTACAGCTGTTCAGATACCTTTGGACCAGCCGAGAGGTGACGTACTGCCTGTTATCTGGCTAGACATTTCTTTTTTTTTTTTTAAAGATTTTATTTATTCATTTGACAGAAAGAGAGCATAAGCAGAGGAAGAGGCAGAGGGAGAAGAAGCAGGCTCCCCACTGAGCAGGGAGCCTGATGCAGGGCTCGATCATGACTTGAGCCAAAGGCAGATACTTAACTGACTGAGCCACCCAGGCGCCCCTGGTCAGACATTTGTTAGAATGAATGTGGAGTCACTTATTTGCTGAACAGACATTCACGCAGCACCTGCTATCTATCAGGCACTGGGGAACAAAGGCAAATACGGGACAAAGCTCATACTTAAGGAGCGTGCAGGTTCCAGGATGAGATGAACAAAAGAGGCAGTTTTAATGTAAAGTAGCGAATGCAATGTTGATACAGCAGAGCTGAGGGGCAGGCACAGAGCAGAACACAGAAACTAACCCAGTTTGCAGAAATGAGGGTGGTAGGAGTCCTGGGGAGAAGACCACGTCTGAGTGGAGGCATAAGGGGTGAGCAAGAGTTGGGCAAAGGGGATGGGAGTGAGAGCATTCTGGGCAGAAGGAACAGTATTTGCAAAGCACAGACAGGAGCAACAGCAGGATATGGTGCACTCCAGGAACAACAAGCAGCTTGGTGGTGTAGAAATTTAAACGGGAGGGTAAGAAATGGGGCGAAATAGGCTAGAGCAATAGAACAGAAGCAGACAGCAAAGGGATTCCATAGAGAAGGCCTTGGACCTCACCCTTTGGGTGCTGGAGAACCCCGGCAGATGTCGATCATCGGAATGACTGTGAGGACAATGAGCTCGGCAGGAGCCCGGAGTCAAAGAGACCAGGAAGAACACCTCTGAGGCAGAAAGGAGATGTTGCTGCAAGGTCAGGGTTGACAAGGTCAGGAGCTGAGCAGACCTGGGGGCAACAGGAGGAAGAGTTATGGATGGAGTGTGCATACATTCTTCTTGCGGGTGGAGAATCAGGCGGAAGTCTCTTCTTTGTTCTCCAGGAAAAGATGATGAATTTGATTTCTGACATGAGTTTGAGGTGTACATGGGATACGCGGGTTGAAATGTCAGTCTAAAAACTCATAGGAGCAGTAGTAGTAGTCTGGGTTAGCGATAATGACTTCATGGTCAACAGCCATAAAGTGGTACCAGGAGAAGGCCCAGGATCTACTGTGATGGTGAGAAAGGCAGCGGGCAGAGGAAGGACCCCTGGAAAACACCAACATTTAATAGGAAGACGGAAGGATGAGGCTGTGAAAAAGACCGAGAAAAAAGTCAAAGAGCTAGAGCGCCGGATGTCACAGAAACCAAGTGCACAGACTTTCAAGAAGCCGTGAAGGAGTGACCACCACCATCAAATGCAGCAGAGAGAGGCCCACTAAGCTGAGGGATGAAAAGTGGACACGTCATTTAACATTTCGGAGGTCGTAAGTATGCATCCTGTTAGACTTCTTGGTTGCAGACGACTGAATCCACTGAAGTTATTTTAAACAGAAAGGTATTTATTAGAGGGTATCCATGTATACACACTCTCCGGGCAGCCACAGACACAGGTTTGGACATCTTTCCACCAGGAACAGCAACAGCAGCTGGGACAAACACCCACCTGCATCAGAGGACGGTAATGGGGGAAACCTACTCTGCCACCACTTCACTCTGCTCAGCCCCAGTGACTAGAACCTTCACTACAGATGCACCAGATGAAGAAGAGCTTCAGCCAGGGTGCCTACCAGAGCTACTCTTCCCCAGAGTAGCTTCATTCTAAGATGAACTTGCTCCACCTCACCTAACTGAACCTTCAGACTTCTAAAAGCTCACTGTCCCCTTATCTATGTCATCCACAAATGATACTTCTGCGCAACATAAAATGAAGATGGAGTCCAAAAAAGCAAGAATAATCTTTATTCCTTGGAAACACATTGGTAAAAATGTACCAGTAAGATTAAAAGTTTCGGAACACATTTATTTGTATGCAGCACAAACACTGAGGATCAAAACATCTGCTAAAACGGAATACACCTGTAAACAGATATCTTAGGAAAAGTTTATAGGCGACTGACTCTACTGTGCAGGGCGTGTAGCTGAGTCCCTCCCTCTGGACAGATTTTTGTGGCAACCAAAAATAGATCAGATTTTAGCAATAAAATATCTCAAGAGATGTCAATACATTTTTTTTAAAAAGCTTAAAACGGGCCAAATTACAATTACACATATGGAAATGGCGTTTAAGAACTGTTTTCACGGAAATACTAGTGAAAAATTATCTCAGTTCTATCAAGAGAAAAAAATGTTTGACTTGTGGCTTGAAATGGGGGGAAATAAGTATTTCGGTACAAGTTCTACCCTCAAAGACAACACACTGATTAGCTGGAACTACGAAATGACTGCGTGACACCCACCCCATCCTGTTCTACGGGATGCTTTGGCACAACTTTATTAAAATCCTATATACTTTAATTTGAGCCATAAATGGATTTTGGATCGCATGTCGCTTTTTTAAAGAGTGAAGTCCAAGGTAAAAACTAAGCCTCAAGTTCTATAAATTCTGACAGTGTATTCATAATCATGTCTTCTGAAATCACACAAGTTAGCAGCACCAATCAATAATTAAAAAAATCATTCTCGTACTCGAGCATACGGATGCGATGCAATTTGTGACTAGTAAATCTGCTAAGATTCAAAGTGGCTAGATTGCTTTAAGATAGGAAATTCAGAGCCTCCCCATACACAGGTCCCACCTACCCAGTTATATACTTTATTTGGCTTCTGAAAGGGGTAACCCTCTGTTAGAGAAGGGGATTTTGCAGTTTTCCCTCTGAGAAATTTCGATGGAATGTTAGATCCTCAGACTGAAAATATTGACTTTTCATAGATCACAGAATTGTAGAGCTGGAAGGAGCTTGGCGAACATTTTGTCCAACCCACTCTTTTCGGATGGGGCAAAGGAGGCCACCAGAGGAGAAGGGCTTGTCCACCCTCTGACAGTGGCCAGGGCTGGGCCCCAGCAGCCTCCTCCTCACCCCAGGACTGTGCAGTGCTCTCCGCAGAGCCATCTTCCCATGTTCTCCTGGTGTTATTTGGTCCCGTTCATTAAATAACAAAGAAATATCAAGTACATAGCAATACGATCAACACAGACTTTTACTCCAATTTTAAAATCAGAATGTTAAAATGATTCCTGAGCCTTTTAACTACCTTCATTTTATTGAGAATGCAGTCAACAGTAAATTACGACTAGTGATTGTGGTTGTTTGCAAATATTTATATGGATGCCGGGAACACTTCTCAGAACTTTTCCGCAAAGACACTTGTGCAAACACGTCTATGTGATGCCAAGACACTTTTCGTGGGATGTAAGGACATTGTGATGGTGAATGGAGGTGAGATGCTTCAGTCTCTCAAAGTGCAGTCATGAGTTTATCTCGATACACCATACTTTGCAATCCTCCTAAGTTCTTCTGGTTCTGGTCGTGGACATAATCGAAATGGCTGCCACCTCCACTGGCCGACTTTTCCCAGTGCGGTGGCCTGTCATCCTGAAAGCATGGCCTGTTTTGTTGGCAGAGTGAATGGTTAGCGGGAGGGATGAAAGAAAATTCAGAAATGTGAGTGAAACAACACAAGTATGAGGGAGGTGGGCAGGAGAAACCATGAGCCGTGTCAATGGGGATGGCTTACAGATGGAAACGAATGGTTTTTCTAAGGTATTTCTTTTAAAATTCAGAATGCAGGTTATCTATCAACATCCAGGTCAAGAGAAGCCCGCTCCACGGCCATACCATCATTTCTCAAAGGGCACCTTGCTGAGCAGGTCAGTCTGAGGAAAGTCAGGTGACAAGGGGTCCTTGGCCAGGCACCGTTCAGCGCTGTGTGCGCACTGCTAACGGGTGCTGTGAATGCCTTAGGCAGAGTTTGCCAAGAGTGCTGGGCCAAGGAACTCTCTTTTCTTGGGGTAGGTATCTCAGTCTTCTCTAACCTTGGAGAGCCTGATAAAACAGAGTGCTGGGCCCTACCCGCAGACACTGATCCAGCAGGGTTGGGGTGGGGCAAAGAATGGGCATCAGCGAGCTCGAAGGGGAGGCCAATGCCCCCCAGAGAGGACCCTGCTGTGGCCTCCCACAGAATCCCCTTTGCAAACTGTTGGGCAAGGTTGCACCTCAGAAGGAAACTAAAGTGGTAAAACAGGCACTAAAAAGTCTAAAATTCTGTAAAAATAAGGTCAATAAAAATAGCATTTCTAGAAACCTCTTCTGTTTTCTTCTGTCTGGAAAAAAAAACTGCCTTTGCAATACAGAAACATTTAGAGTTATTACTCTGCTGGGCTGACTAGCTTTAAAAAGTTACCCGAGTATCAAGTGTTGTTGGTAAAGCTGCACTGTGGTCCTTCTCCAAGGTCCCCCAACAAAAGTGTCAAGAATCATCAAGAACCTAAATGGCTCTCCTTTGCCTTGCTCCACATGGATTTATTTTCATCACTCCATTCTCTCCATACTTTCTCAAGCAGCAAGGCTAGCAACCTCACCAAGAAATAACTTTATGCAAAGCGAATTCACCAACAGAAAGAGCCTCACACACAAACACCAATTAAGACTGATCTAAAATTCAAATCTGCAAAGGAACATTTGCCTTTACAAAGCTGGCATCAAAACACTCTCAAGCCTGATGAAAAACCCAGCAAGCCAGGTGCCAGTTTACTTGGAAAGGATTGTGGTGGGTTAGGGCAGAGGTGAGGAAACAGCCCTAGGGGGCTAGATCCCACCCACTTATTTTCGTAAATAAGTTTTATTGGAATGCAGCCTCGCCCATTCACTCTTGGGTTCTCTCTGGCTGCTTCAGAGTTACAACCGCAGAGCTGAGTAGTTGTGACAGAGACCACAAAGCTGAAAAGACTCGTTACCTGGCTCGTAACAGAGAAAGTTTACTGACCCCTGGGTTTAGAAAAAAGATCTACTGTCACCCAAAAAAAACAACCCCCCACCCCAACCCTGAAAAAAACGTCCTTTCAAAAAACCCACAACAAAAATCCCCAAGCTTGAGGCACATTTTTAGTAACTGAATTCTTGGGACAGGAAAATGTTACTTAGAAATTTTAAGTAACATTTCTAACACAAAACCAAACCAAAAATATCTGAGGTTAGAATGCCTAAAAAAACCCCAAAAAACAAAACCCAATTCATTTTTATTTCAAAAAGCATAACTTTGGTAAATCCAGACTCATCACTGGCTTCCTTTGCTTGGCAAATTATTAATCTCTGCCATGACACGGCAACTCTTAACAGCTGTTTCTGATGCAGACTTTTGATTCCCAAGTAGGTAGAATTCGAGTTTTTCCAAAGGGAGAACTTTCGAGAAAGTACAGCTCTGTGAGCTCAAGCACTTACCTTACATTTGGAGAGTGAGGGTGCCACCGAGGCTGGCTGGGGTGGATATTGGGATGGTACTGAGGCTAGAAATGAAATACCAAACTTGATTATTCGATGACCTTTTGATTTCAATGGCCTTCATTTACTTTCCCTTTTACTGGCATCTAGCTGAGGGGCCCAGGGCTGTGAATGGAAAGGCTCTAATGAAACCCTGGCTGGGAGGTGGCTTTCCAGGATGATCACGTTTCCCCCACGACAAAGGGTGGGGGGATGGGGAAGGCATCTGCCCAGAAAGGGTCCCCTAGAGCCCCCAGGACAGGCAATATCCATCTCCCTCAAGGGAACAGACGGAAGACACCCAAGATAGGGGGTGAATGGTAAGTTCAGAAACGATTTTCGTCATCGCTGAGAATGACAACAACCATGCCTAAGAGTGGCTTCTGCAAATGCAAGAGAACTGGACAGGGACACCAAGGCAACAGGACTGTGGGCGGTCTCTTTCTCCCTTGTTTAAGCAGCAAGAATATTTTTCTAAAATATGATCCAAAACCCAGTACCAAACCTCACGCCCCACCCGGTTGCTATCAAAAATAAAACCCCAAACCACCCAGAGCACTTATTATCCTGATAGGAAGGGAGGGAGGGAGGGAGGGAGGGAGGGAGGGAGGGAGGGAGGGAGGGAGGCAGGCAGGCAGGCAGGAAGGAAGGAAGGAAGGAAGGAAGGAAGGAAGGAAGGAAGGAAGGAATTTATCCGTTGAAAGATGGGAAAACAGATCCAGACTGGTGACTCACCAAAGGACCAGAGGTGAAGACAAGGCAGGCCTGGCTGGGTAGTAGGGCCGTCTGTCCACCTCTGGCCTACAGAAGGCGGTGGCCCCAGACATGGCCAGAAGCCAAGGGGGCTTCTCAAGGCTAAATTTTCTGTGCAGCACATTAGACCCTCCTGACTTTTAAGTCACTATCATCTTGCCACCATTATTCTTTTAATTATTTCTTCCCCTTCTCCTTTCCCTGCTGTTTTGGTTGATAAGCACAAACCTGTTCTGTATTATGGAAAATTCTCAGTAATTCTGTTCATTCTGTTTTCAGGAACCGAAGATGCCCTCCCTCCCTGCCTATTCTGTCTTCTAGTGGCCTCTCTCCTTCAAAGATACCTGTCAGCAAGCAAAGTGTACAGCCCCTAAAAAGACATGCTAAAGGAAAAGGATCCAGAGAAAAGATCTCAGGAGCCTAATCTGAGAACGGACCTCTCTCAAGGAGACAGAGACCTAGAGTTTAGACGGTTTGCGCAAAGCTGAATGCTTCAAGTGTTTTGGTCACACAGCCAGGCCCCAAATGAGGCTCCACCGGTTGGATCTCCAACAGAAGGGAATAATCTAGAAGAGAAATGGACCTCCTATTCTATTCCCTGTCTTCAAACACAATCAAATCAGATTCATTAGTGCAAGGTGGGTACCTCATCCATAAAGACCTGGAAGGATGTTCCCAAACCTTCCTTTGACTCCTTTGGTAATTTATTCACACTCTAAAGCTGTCAAGGAGCATTTTTTTTTTTTTTTTTTTTAAGGAGCATTTTTTAGTGTTGACCCAAATGGCTCTCACCAGGGCAGTTTTGTCCCCCTGGGGACAACTGGAAATATGTATGTGCACTTTTGCTTGTCACGATGACGAAAGGATTACCTTTATTAACTACCGGGGAGAAAGAGGGAAGCTAAACATCCTATAACTCTCGGGACAGTCCCACAATGAAGAACTGTCCCTCCCCAAACGCCAACAGTGTCCTTATCAAAACCACAGCAATCCATCCTTCTTTGCAGCTGGCTGAGCTCGCAGAAAGATGGACGCTGCAAGGCCATCCTCCTGAAAACCATTCTCAGCACTCAGACGCTTACCGATCAGCCCACTTCTCAGAACATTCTCTTCCTGGTCAATTCACTCCCAAACCTTGATAGAGCAACACAGAACCTCTAAGGCTTGGCAAGGGGTAGAAGACCAAGGGTTGCCAAAGATGTTATGAGAAGAACAACATCTAGGTAACAGTTTTTGTGCCTGGAGTTCAATGGACAACTGTTTCCATGTTTACTCTGGGCAGGGAAGGCTTTGCTTCATTTTCATTTTTTTCATGCCTTCAAGCAGGGACCACCCCTCCACAGCTCTTCCCTTCCCCCACAGCCAGCCTCTCACACCTGAAAATCCCTCCAAACCAAAAAGCCAACCTATGACCGAGAAGATTCAAAAACCTAAAGAAAGCAATGAGATTGGGAAACCAGGCTGTTCCCCTACCAGGTTCAAAGCACTTTTATGCTTTGTGCATGTTATGCACATGTTATTCCCCCAAACTCAGAAGTCATGTCCAAGTTCTGCACGTTGTGAAGATGATTTCACGTACAGAAGATGGTATCACAAAATTCTTCTGAAACATACTTTGGAGACCTCGTCAAGATCATGTACACTGGGATCCCACCCCCATCTAAGGAATTAATATCTACAGTAACAAAAGATCAAGAAGGACACTAAAATAATGCTCCCAGGAGAACCCCTTATGGAGTAGCTTCTTACTCGTGACATTCAAAACCAGACTGGTGAGAGGAGAGTAGTGTTCTTGGATAGAACCCACCCAGCACAAGAAAAATGGCCCCAAGCGAGGAGGTCATCAGACATGGATGCTGCCTCTAAGCACGAACCTAGTGAGGGACACATTGTCAGTGCAGGGGGCTCCCCTCCCCCCGGCTGCTCATCAGAACCACCATAGGGGCTCAGAAGGTGTCTGATACCCAGACCCATCCTCAGAGCTTCTGATTCAATCAGTCCGGGGTGAGGTCTGAGCACTGGTTATGTTTTTAAAGCCTGGCAGATGTGCAGCTGCAAGACTGAGGACCACTAGTGTCGGCGATCATCAATCAGGAGGATCGGAGAAGGCTCTGTGGAGGAGGTGCCTTCTGAGGAGGCTCTGGAGGATATTTTAATGCACAGACAGGTAAGGGAATTTCAGGCAGAGAAACACGGACAAAGGAACAGCGGGAAGAAATTATGGGGCCATGATTATGGGAGCTGAACACATGATGCGTGATAAGGAGCTGGGAGGAGGGGGGGAATAAATGTAGAAAAGCATGTTGGAGCCAGGTTGTAGAAGGCCGTGAATGGCCAGCAAGAGCCAACCCCAGGTATGGGTGGGTGGGCAGGCAGGGGGTGGGGGCCCTGCTTGGCCACCCAGTAGAAGAGCAGAACACCAGCCAAGGAAACCTCTCTGTGCTCCTTCTACAGGCTCAACAGGCCTGGTACAATGCTCTATAAAGAAGGTTCTAGAAACCAATGCTCCACTGATGTTAACAGATACACTCTCCAAAAAAACAGGCAGGCAGGGAGGTGAGGCTAGTTTTTGTTGTTGTTGTAGTTGTTGTTTTTAAATGGAGGAGGGACTGTTCAATCGTCAAATGATTTGGGGAAACAATGGCTTAAAAAAAAAAGTATCTTTTTTTGCAGGATTTCTCAGTACTTTTGACACCCGAATGGGCACTGTAAGATCCAAGAAGGGGAATGAAGGGTTCACCATCTCCCAAACATGTGACTAAGACATCTTTTCCTGGAGGCACATCTCAAGGGACTCACGTTCTCAAGGCCGAGACCATACTGACAAAACACGGCCTCACCTGAGTGCCCCTAAGAGGTTGTATTTGACCACCTAGAAACTTAAACATATGTTCCTGCTGTTTGCCAGCTAACAATGTTAAGAAAAAACAGGCCCAGCTGAAATGACCAGAAGGGACCAGGGGTCATAGAACAAGGCTCTCCTCTTACCGTTTTCTCAAAAAACAAAAACAACCCCCCACCCACCCACCCACAAAAAATGTTTTGTTATTGTTTCTTCAAAATTTGGCTATAAGCATAATGACTGCTTGAATGCAGAAAATTTTGAAACTTTGAAGTGTTAATGAAAATCTTTAAAAGCAGTATCTCACCTGGTAATTATGGACTTCGGGATTTGTTTTAGAGCTAAAGAAAAGAAGGGAAAAACTGTAATGTAACAGGTTGTAAAGAGGCATTATTAGTGATTTATTTAACCATCATCAGCAAATCCTACCAATACTGTTAGGAACTTTCACGAACGCCATTTCTTTTTGGTTATTAGCTGTTTAAATGAACATATAAACAAGGTGACCAAACAGCAACTTTTAGTCATCACTTTCGAGCTCCCAGATAGAAACACGAAGGCAGTATTCCAGAATCCTGCCCGTGATGTCATGAGCTCCCCTCCCAGGTCTGCACTGGCATTGCGGGGTGGCCCCACAGCAGCTCCAGCCACCCAGAGCTTTCTCCAGCTGCAGGGAGAGCTCAGCCTCTCCCGAGCATCTAACTCGGTGGGTCCCGCTGCTATCAACAGGGCTGTGATCTGGCCACGGCTCTGGAACGCTCATTCCATATAAGGCTCTGTACTGGGAACCTCCTGTTACTCTTTAACCCACACAACAAGGCTATGACGTCAATAACTGGTACCACCTCATTTTACAGATAAAGGCAAGGTTACCTAACAGAGAAGTGAGGAAATCTGTTCAGGGCCAGCCAGCTAGACCGTGGCAGGGCCAGCACTGGAACGGACATCTGCTCGATCCCAAAGCCCATGTACTTTCCACAAAGTCAAGTGGGCCCCCTGAGGCTCCTCATGCCTGATTCTAGTTTGATAGACTCTTAAGTATAACTATTCTGGTAAAAAAAAAAAAAAAAGATATATATGTATTTATATATATATTTATATATACAGGCAGAGAAGGCCAGTTTCATGCATAAAACGCAACCAATGTGTTTCATACGCAAGGTTGGCAGGAAAAGCACAAATACAGTGCAATCGCTGGGCTACGTTGCTAGGGTGGTGTGTTTGAAATCAAGGTTTATTGCTTCTCTGACAAGGAGAGAAACATTTCATTGTTATGAGTCTAGCTTGGGGTCTAAATGGCGCTGTGTTCCAGTTTTCAGAGAGGGCCAGTGCACAGAGCCAGGCTCTGGGCCAGATTCACCTCCAGCTGGATTTTGCACTGCAAGGTGCTATTTTTCTGGTATCACCTCTGCAGCCCAGAGCACAATTTCATCCCTGGCTCCCACAGCAATCCTACTCACTCCGGGATCCCACAGGCTGTGAAGAGCAATTGAACAGCTGCGAACAGTGGTTATTAGTTCATTTGTTCCTAAAGGGTATATTTACTGTGGTTCCCCCCCACCAGTGGACCCTTTTTTTTAGTTTGTTTTGGTTCCCAATATATATAATTTCCACTAGATGCTAAAAGAAAAATATAATTTTATTAGGGAAAAACAAACAAAACAATCACTTCCTTAGAAAGCAAAGGAAAGACATGTCTTAACTCACAAGCCCTTGAGAATTCGAAGCAAGACACGCTGACAGGTGCAGAAAGGTGCGACTACTTTGGGCAGGCTACCTGCCATGGGGATCCTAGAGACGGGCATGCCTGTGGGCCTGCAAGGAAGCCATGAAGTAACCCTGCAACCACCTCCCTCCCTCAGGGGCAGGGTGTGATGCACGGCAGTTCAACAGGACTCTGGAGCCCCTTCTTTAGGTGCCAAGATGTGAACCCAGACACAAGAGTCAGCTGCTGGCCCCCCAGCAGAAAGGTACTGTGGGCGGAGCTTGGAATCAGAGACAGAAGGCCAAGTTCCCAGCTGTGTGACACAGGGGCTGGTCATGTTCTCTAGCACCTTGGGGCCCTGCCAGGTGTCTTGGGGCTGCACGGTGGTGAGGGGGCAGAAGAACAGGCAGGCGCCGGCCTCCTCCTCCCTGCCTGGCTTCACCCAGAGCAGCTCTACTTTTGTCTGTGCTCGAAGCTGGGCTTCCAGGTCAGTATTCTTCCAGGAGGCGAACATCAGAGGCTAAGAAGTGCAGACCAACGTTGATCTAGCACAACCTCCTTGTGTTCCGTGGAGGCCCAGAAGGAAGGCCTAAGGCTCCAGAGCTGGATGAAAGCAAGGCTAGGGGGCAAGGAGGGAGGCCTCCTGGTCCCTTGGCCTGCATCCTCATCACCCACCACGGCATGGTCTACCCACTCCGCCCCCATGCCGGGCCCTGCCACCTCTCTGGAATACCTGCCACAGTCAAGCTGTGCTCACCTCTGAGATCTCCCCAGCAGCCTGAGACCTGTGCCTGGCAAGATCAAGGAGCCAACTAAAATGGGCTATCAGTGGCTGGAGCTTGGGCACCAGGGCCAAAACAATACAGCCTGTGATTCTCTAGCATGACGGCTGTCCATCTCAGTCAGAGCTCACATGTGCAAAGAGTTGTTTCCGAGAGAGAAAAAGAGGTCCATGAGAGGTGGGATGGTGCTTCTCACCTGGGCCACACGCTAGAATCCTAGGTGCTTTAAAAAAACCAGATACCTGGGTCCACCTTCTCTGAGCTGGATGCAATTAACCTGGGGCGTGGCCTGGCTGAGGCGGGGCTCTCAAGGCTCACCAGGAGATTCCACGTACAGGAAAGATCAAGAACACCCGGGCTGGGGAAGGGGCAGGCAAATCACACCCTGTGGGCCGAACCTGGCCCACCTGCAATTACGAGGAAAGTTTTATTGGAACATAGCTGTGTTCTTTCATTGACACACCATCTCAGCTGCTTTTGTGTGCCGGAGACAGAGCTGAGCCGCCACGAAAGAGAGAACACAGCCTCTCAGGTCCAAAGTATTTACGATCTGGCACTTTACAGGAAAAGTTTGCTCACACCTGGGCTGGAGTTTTCGCCTTGTGACATGTTCTTCTGTCTGCATGACGTTCAGTAAAGGCTAAAACAACGCCTTGTTTTAGCAAGGGCGTCTATGCTGTACGACTGTAGAGCCTGCACGTCACCGAGCAGATTCAGCATTTGCTCTCACAGAGCTTTTGCTCCGGAGCTCGGCCTCACTTCCCCATCGCTGCTGGCAATGCCACCAGCACAGTGCAGCATATACCTTCCCCTCACCTTTATCTAAAGCCCACCGTCGTCACAAACAAAGCAAAAAGCTATGCCAACAAAGCAGCTGCGTTTTAAAAAAGAAAAAAAAAACTGTCCTGGAACATTCTATTGTGTCCTTATGGTACAGGCGGGCAGCAGAATAAGGGGAGGGATATCATCAGGTGACTCACTCTGTGGTTTAACTGTAGTAAGGAAAAAGTCAACATTGCAAATAAAGACAACAATTAGAGAGAAGAGCTGTACCCCAGAGGCTGGGGGCACTTACCAGAACTGAGCCGCTATCACCGGATTGCTTGCTTTAAAGGAAAAACAGAAAGGTGTGTCATCTTAGAGAGCTGTGTCACTGTTTACCACACGATGACAATGACCAGAGTGGAGAGTTCTGTGATCTCAGAGGGGTCCCGACCCCAGGAGGCAGAATCTTCACCTCAGCTACTTCTCCTTTCTGGAGGGAAAGTCTCCTTTCCCCTGGGCCAACCCCTCCAAGTCACCCAGCGAATGCTGAACATGCTCCCAGGGCCAGGTGCTCTCAGATGCAGAGATCAGAGACAATTCTTGCTGTCAAGGAGCTCACAGTCTTGACACAGAGACAGAGAGGTGTGTCAAATCAAAGATAGCATACAGGGATGAGAAAGGCTGAACTACGAGCCGGACTGCACTGGGGAGCTCGGGACAGATATTGCTGGCTAGTGCAGGGGTGTGTTTCTGCAGAGGGGACCATGGAGAGAGCTAGAGCTCCTTTAGACTCCACTCTGGTTTGTAAAGGGTGCAGCATGGAAAAATCATTAAAAGCTTCACAGAGATGCCAGAACTCTGGCTGAAGAAAATGTCAGTAAAACAAAAGAGGGCAGAGGATAGAGACTGGGAAGGAAAGTAGAGAATCAGAGAAGCCATGGTCTGGAAGAGCCCCAAAGCCACCCGTGGGGGCAAGGGGCAAGTCAAATGCCACTTCCTCCCTCTGCAGTGGCTACGCCAAGGGGTCTTTCCCTTGGTGCCTGTGCACGCCTCCAGGGCCTGGGAGCTCAGCAAGGTCTTGAGATGGCTCTATCTTTGGACAACACCATGAGGAAGTTCTTCCTTATTTGGAGTGTTTCTGGACAACGCTGACCCAATGGACCACAGCAGGCATAAGGCCTGACAGGGAGGCAACACAGCCCTCCCTCTCTCCCCCACCACATCACTTGTCACCGCCAGTTCCTGCAATCAATCACCTTCATCCCCTGTCACCCTTCTCTGGGCAAGCCCCCAGGCCTCTCACCCTCTGGGCTTTTTCCTGGGCTCTGGCCATTTTTTTCTCCATTAGGGCAGCTAAGAATGACTTTAGAGAGCTTCTGGCTGCCATGGTATGCACCATTGGTTCAAAAAGGCAGGAAACAGTGGGAAACACAAGGTTAAAGATTCTAGAAGGGGGGCAAGTATAGGTGTGGGTCCCATAAAGGCCCGCTAAGTCCTGAGTTATATAAGGAAAATCTATGGAATGGCCACTAGGAGTAAGTGATATGTAGGAGGGGGCCTGGGGGGTTGGGAGTACAGAGGCCGTGCCAAGAACGAGCCCACAATTCAATGCTAAACTAGGTGTCCTGAGGGGAGGAACAATCAAGCATGGACAGAGGAGAGCTGAGAGGTGGGATGTGGAGGCTGGGTTTAAATGAGCCTCTTGCTCATTCACTGACTGGTCCTGTATTGGGAACCCGGCCTCAGACAGGTGTGAGACCACATTAGTAACTGACAGACAAGGCTCAGGGGACTCTGGAAAGGTGGGGGAAGGGCAGGCTAAATTCAGGGGCAGCATGTGTTCGGATGGACTGCGGGACCTAAGTCCAGGATTTAAAGGTTCTGGATCTGCTCTTAGGTGGTTAGCATGAGACTAAAGTCCCCATTTGAAATTGTAAGACGGAGGAGAAAAAGGACTGTTTTTCCCTCCAAGACACAGCACCCTCTTCCATAGGCAAGAAACGTGGTAATCTACGATACTCCTAAGGTCCCAGGTCCAGGAGAAGCAAAGAGGCACAAGAAGAGAAGTACGAAAAAGAGGGAGAAGAAAATGAACACATCCAATGAGAAAAACTAAAGACAGTGGACAGCAAAAGTGGCCTGATTCCCCTTCAGAGAATCCCTCCCGTTGGGATTCTTCGGAATGACAGAGTAGAATGGCAGAAAGTTCCTTTAAGAACTGCTTTACCAAGCTCCTCAGGGCTTAACCCACTAAACTGTAATGTAAAATTCCAGGCAGAATGAACAACACCCCACCTTTGAATGTCGAATGTCTCCGGGATGGATAGCGTTTACTAGGCTTCCGCTCGAAGGTGCTGGTTCTTCGTAACCTGGTGCCATGTGTGGCTTGATACTCTGTCCGCCCGCTGGAAAGTAAATATTTCATTGCATGTCACCGATATCAGAATATCAGTACATGAGGCGTATTTGGAAGCGCGCTTCTATTTTCAAGCGCTCCAATGTAAATTTCAACTTATCGTGAACTCGTTTGGTGAAGACACACTCCAAATTTGGCCTTGAATTGGGAAATCAAAGCTTTGCCAATCTAAGCCGTATTATAGGGGCAGATATTTCCACCAAAAGACAAAGCCTGCAATTTAGGTACTAGCCACTTGGCTCCACAAACCAAGCAGGTCCAAGTACTCAGAACATCTGACCGAGAGAACAACGATTCACAAATAAAATAACCTTTCATAATACACATTACATAGACATTTACCTCTTCTAAAATGCTGTTATCAATGACCACTTAAGTAAACCTTGGCCTTCCTTACTATGCCAAGGGAAACCTGACTTCTTTCACCAAGGCTTTCTGGGTTTCAACCACCGTGTGGCCTTGTGCCATTTCCAGGACGTGCACTGTTTTTATCTGAGCTGCTGTATTCCAGCCACGCTTGGTTGATGACTTCTCACACAGAAGGGGGCACTTGCCACCCGCTCTAAGGGCCTCCAAGGGGCAACCTTGTCTCCAACATCCCCTTCCTTCTGCTTCTCCTCAAGGAGCAGAAGGGAGCCTGGGCTGGCCAAATCCTGGGGGAGTTTCCTCCCAGGATGGAAAAGCCTGCCTTGGCAACCATCCCAACAGCCACTTCCTCGTACAGTAGATAAATCTGAAATGAACACATTTTTTGGTATATTCAACAGAGTTCAAGGACATGCATGTGTGGGTAGAGGTTATGAAACCAGGTGAAGTTTTATTAAACTTTTATTAAACCAGGTGAAGGCTTATAATAGCAATTCTCAGATCTGTAAACAAGCCTCAGAAACCAACCCTGGGAGGGCATTTAAAATGCACGTTCCCAGGCCTTACTCATGAACGCACATATGCATGCACCCCATCGATTCTGATTACAAGGGTCTTGGATGAGGTCATAATTCCTCATTTTTAAAATAAGCCCCCAGAGAATTTTTATGTATTTTGAAAGACATGGTCTTACAATCTAAGTAAAACACGTGAAAAATTAAATTCTTCATGTTTTCGGGGTCTTTTCAGATTCATATATTTACTGAGCCCACCCTGGGTCACCTGCACACACAAGGACATCTGCTCTCATTCTTAACCATCACCAAATTTCTGGACGTTGGCGCATGAAAGGCAATAGAGTAGTGGTTAAAATATAAGACCCAGATTGTCTGGGGTTGAATCTCAGCTCTACCACTTAACTGGCTATGACTCTGGGCAGATTATGCAACCCCTCAGCCTTACTTTCCTTATCTGTAAAATGGGGATAATCAGAGGACCATGTGTGAGGACTGCACATTGGTTCAGGAAAGCTCTAGCACAGTTTGTGTTCTATGTCTGTCTACCTCATGTGCACTGAGCACTTAGTGTGGTTGGTGAGACAGAGGAACTACATTTTAAAGACTGTACTTATTTATTTATTTGAGACAGAGAGAGAGTACAAGCGGGGGGGCTGGGGGGCGCAGCAGAGGGAGAAGAAGTAGACTCCCCGCCAAGCAGGGAACCTGAGATAGGGCTGGATCCCAGGACCCTGAGGATCATGACCTGAGCCAAAGGCAGACACTTAACCGACTGAGCCACCCAGGCTTAAGTTAAATATTTATTTAATATTAATCTCGGGGTGCTGGGGTAGCTTGGTCAGTTGAGCATCTGACTTTTTTTTTTTTTTAAGGATTTTATTTATTTAGATGAGAGAGAGAGAGCACATGAGAGGAGGGAGGGTCAGAGGGAGAAGCAAACTCCCTGCTGAGCAGGGAGCCCAATGTGGGACTTGATCCTGGAACTCCAGGATCATGACCTGAGCCGAAGGCAGTCGCTTAACCAACTGAGCCACCCAGGCGCCCGAGCATCTGACTCTTGATTTCGGCTCAGGTCATCATCTCATGGGTCGTGAGATGGGAGCCCTGAGTCAGGCTCTGCACTCAGCGGGGAGTCTGCTTGGGGGTTCTCTCCCTCTGCCCCACCCCAAATCGCATACACACATGCTCTCTCTCTCAAATAAGTAACTTTTTAAAAAATTCATTTAAAATTAACTCTTCTTAACGGCCACATGTGGCTAGTGTCTACTGCTTTAGATGGCACAGTTCCAGCTGCATGTCGGCGATTTACAATTTTATTAGCCCCTTTTTATCCACGAGGACATGGAGGCTAAAAGAGCTCAGGGACTCAACCGAAGGTCAGATCTCATGAAAGAAGCAGGGACGGGATGTCCGACTCAAGCCTCCGGACATAGATCCATTTGTTGCTCTGTTCACGGGAAACAACCCTGCTGCCCTCCTTTGAAACGGGGTGGCCACATCATGAAAACCAGTGCCCACCTGAATCTGAAGCGAGACCCCAGCCGGATAAAGTCTGATCTGTTCGATTTGCTATTTCCTGGCGTCCTCAGTCGGAAGAAGGCGTGATGCTCCACCGCGCACTTCCAGAGATGCTTGCAGGTTCTGGCGCTGTCCAGCCGGAATACGAACGTGTGCTCCTGTTCCCGTCCCTGACAGGCGAAGCAGCACACGGTGCTCGGCTCAGGGGGTGCCCGTGACCTCGAAGAAGCATGACTTGCAGAGAGGAGGGAAAACCAGGCTTACCTGATCATCATCCTCTACCACCACCAGTGTCAATTTGCTCTTTTTAAAATCCATTTTGGTAATTTTAGGCCTGGTCAGAGAGAAAACATCTTAAAAGTACAATCAGCAGGAAGGCTAGTACACAAACAACAGTTCCTTTTCTACTTTTTTTTTAAGTTTAAAATTTGCTAAAGAAATCATTCATTCATTCAAGTTTGATTTATGCAGAAGTCTCATGGCCATTGCCAAACACCCGTGCAAATGCAAGAGTACGGTGTGTGTGTGTGTTTTTTTTTAAAGCAAATCTGGGTGTTGCCAATATCCCTCAATAATCATCCATCACATATAATTCCACCACAAAATAGGAAAAGACATTTTTAATATTAGACAAAACTAAATTACCAAAAGAATAAGCCTATTTTGTTAGCTCCTTCAAAGATTAATATGCCTGTCGGGGTCAGTCCAAGAGAATATTCACAGCCATCTCTTCCCTACAAATAAACGAAGTGACAATCGGTAGAAGGTTCTAACAGGTCGTCACAGAGCAGAATGCAAAACAGTTTCCTCGCCACGTTACTTTGTTCGCACACTGTTTACACATGGCCCAGTCGCAGTATGCCCCAAGAGACCCCGTGACTTAACCACACACAGTTCTTACCCTGACAACGTGCATGTCTACCCCATACATTTCCAGCCACTTCGCTTTATTCAGATAGGACAGTTCCGCCTGGGCAGGGCTCTTTCCCCTTAGAAAAACCAATGGAAACACATGTAAACTGCAGCTCGTATACCCACAGGATTCTGAAGGGCACAGCCACATTAAGGGATGCTCTGCAGCGATTAAGAGAATGAGGGACACCGATTAGGATGAACAGGAAAAGACTCCCATGGACAGATTGTTCCCTGACTAGAAAGATGACAGACAGCAGTGCTTATAATGTGAGCAGGGAAGGCAACAATTTTTGGTGCGTGAACGCGGTCAAATCCACAGCAGGTAAAAAGGCGGGAAAGCCGCACCACTGGCTGCTAACGAGGACAGGCTGCAGAGTGGACGGCGGGCGGGTAGGCGCAGGCGGGGTGTGGCACCGCGACACCACGGCCACACCTTCCTCCCCTGTTTCCACGTGGTACGAGAGTGGGCTAGCGTCACTTTCCAGTTTCAAAAAAAGTCATGAGGCCCCTTCAAGGGGTGGAGGGACAGGAGGAAACCAGGCTCTGTTTCTGAGTCCAAGACGGACTTGGAGCAGGCAGAGTTCAGGAACGTGGGCTGGGAAGGGAGAAAGGCATGAAACTGTCCGCCTACGGAGACCCCGGGAGGACGGGAGAGCCACGACATGAACAAGGCTGGGTCTAGCCGTGGTGACCACGTGTCCTGAAATAGAACACGGTACAACAAGCAGTCTCAAATACGAGTGTCCTGTAAGGGGCAACAGGGCCTCCCTCTAAAGGGTTTACTCTAGAAGATTCGGGTCACGGACAGAGAACCGGATGTGGAGGAACACACCGAGGCAGAGCCTCCTTGCTCTCTCTAGGAGGCCAGGTGAGCAGCGGTGTCCCTGGCAGGAACGAGCCAATCGGGACCAGGCTCGGTAATTCAGAGAGCAACGGGAGTGTGGTGCGGTCCTGCCTGTGTATCCCAGTATCTCAGGAAAGACAGGGGTCGTGGGGGCCTTTGGAAACGTGGGACTGAGAGGCAGTGGCAAGAAGTGAAGAGTTGGAGCTGCAGTTTTATGGTCTTCAACCAGAGCAACTCCACTGGCCCATCAGAGTCTGACACATGCTTACGGATCACGAAAGAAACACATCAGAATGCGAGATGGTAGCATCATGGTACCTGCACTCTTTCCATCTCTGGAAGATATCAAATTCCATCGCTTCTGTCTGATTTGGAATGAACCGAAACTCAGACACAAGCTCTGGCGTGTGTTCTGGAAGCTCGCACTCCCCCAGCTCCGCTGCGAGGTTCATAAAAGGGAAGAAAACAGGAGACGGTGAATGCTTTCAGTGATTGCTACAACCAGGTCCAGAGGCAGTTTGCATAATTATAAAGCAGAGGTACCCCCACGTGGAGGAGCCCCTCCTTTCAGGAGGGCTGAACTCCCACCTGGAGCCCCCACATACACCCAGAATCTGAGAATCATCCTCGTGCCCTCCCCATTGGGCAAAACACCATTATCTCAGTTATGACTGCCTTTCTCTTGACTGTTTCCCCTACCCGAGGAGGCCCAGATTATATTTCCCCATGAAGTGGTAGAGCCGAGATCTGCAATAAAAGGCAACTGCAGGGAATGAGGCCCTGCTCCGAAACATCCATTTAAGCAAGCTCTCCCTAAGGCCGAGGCTGCGGTGCTGGAGAGAACCAATCAAGAATTCAGTACATGTACAATCTGGGGGAAAATATGCCGGGAGGGAGAGGGAAGGAGTGAGGCAGGAGGGAGCAGGGGGGGAAGGAGGGAGGGAGGGGGTGACAAGGCTGCAGGAGCAACTGCAGCAAGTCAGCCAGAATCAGGAGGAAGACGCTAGCGCAGAAGAGGACCAACCACGTGAGCAGTCTCAGCAAAAAAGCCCGAGACGCCCTGCATGCACTTGCTCTCACCAAGCCCCCACAGAATGAAGGGCCTGAGGACACAGGGGGGGCCTCAGGCCTCCAAGACACAAATGAGAAAATTCACTCTCCCCACTCCGGACCCCACCCCTACAGCTCAGGGAGCAGCCCCCAGGACGTAAAGGAATCCTCCAGAGGTTTCTCTAATGCCCTGCTACTACCCAAAGCATCAGCATCACCGGGATTTTGCTTACGGTGCCCGATCTCAGGCTCCACCCCAGGCCTACTGAAGGCAAACCTGCCTTTTCACTAGGAGCCCAGGTGACTGGCGCACAGGTTAATTCAGAAAGCACGGGATCTGCGCCACTGGCTTTTGAACTTGCATTGTGCATCAGGATCACCCAGAGGGCTCGCTAAAACACACAGTGTTGAACCCCATCCCCCAAGATTCTGATGCTATAGATCTGGAATAAGGCCTGAGGATGCGCATTTCTAAGTTCCCAGGTGATGCCGATGCAGCTGATCCAGGCACACACCTTGCGAACCACGGCTCAACACAACAAATCCCACCAACTGATGAATCAGCATATGTCTGAACCCCTCCAGTCGTAGCAACTCACTAAGTACCCAGCAGCCTTTCCAATCCCAGAGTCCACCTTTCCGGAGGGACCCCGAAGGGCTTGCAGAAGTGGATGAAACTTTTCTGTCCGTACAGATGCAGCAGTACTACCAAGCTCAGTGGGGCCGCGGGAAGGCTGTATGAGATGCTGCCTGACAGAGGGAAGGGACCTGGTGAACACTTCCTCACCTGACCGAAGCCTTTCATGTGCAACTCTGACATGGAGGGCACCCTGAAATCAGCAGGGTGGTCTGAGGCAGGGTGTGCAGCTACTTGGTACCTCGGGCAAAGTCACAAATGAAGATTCTGCTCTGGGAATAATCACCCAGCGAAAATGAGGGCTGGGCTCCCAAGGCCACCACTGACCTCTGACCAAGCGCTCACCCTGAAACTGGGGGGCTAGCAAGGCTGGAGGGGTAGTCTGGGACGAGAACTCCTTCCTATGAACCACCCCCTGTACGCACAGGCCAAAGTGGGGCAACGGAGCCCTGGGTTTAGTCCTGTCTCGGCGACACTACTATCATCATCAAGCGCAGGAGGAAGAAACCGGACGATGATAAGGTTTTCCTGAGACCGGGCCTGGGGGCCAGTGTCCCTCCTCACTGTTACTGGACTAGAACCAGCCTGAGCAAAGCCTGGAACACGTATGCGGACACAGCACGCCTGCCTTCTGAGAATCTGCCGGCCAAATGACACTCCGTTGTCTGTGAACTCTGCAGCCAGGGTCCTGGATGTGGAGGGTATGGAGGGAGGCGGAAACAGCTCAGACACAGGAGGGCCAGGACCTGCCCTCTACCATCCACGGTCCATGCCACCTGGGCAAAGCCACTAACCGCTCTCCATCTCTGATGTCCCGCCAGTAAAAATGGGGACTACTGTAAGGATGAAAGAAGGTCATGGGACACACAGCAGGTGATGGTCCCATTCTCCCCCCCGCTCTTTCTTTCTGCCTGGATTAACTTTCTTTCTTTCTTTTTTTTTTTTTAAGATTTTATTTATTTATTTGACAGAGAGAGACACAGCGAGAACAGGAACACGAGCAGGGGGAGGGGCAGAGGGAGAAGCAGGCTTCCCGCTGAGCAGGGAGCCTGATGCGGGGCTCGATCCCAGGACCCTGGGATCATGACCTGAGCCGAAGGCAGACGCTTAACCGACTGAGCCACCCAGGCGTCCCACTAACTTTCAAATCTATCAACTTAGTCCCCCAAAGAGCACAGCCTTCATTCTAGGCCACTGCATCACAACTCTGGAGGGACCATGCATTCAAGGACAACCACAGCAAGACATGTCTTTGAGGCTCAAGCAAGGGAGGAAACACACCATCCACTTTACTCAAAGCCAGACACGCTCCAGCGATCCTGATGGCCGGATGCAGGCTGGCTCTGCTGGGGCTGACCTGGAAGGCAGGCTGTGGCACTTCCCAATGGGATGTGGGGAAAAGAGACCACGGAGGGACAATGTAACAAGACCTTCCCGACTCGTGTGTCTAAGCCTTCAGCCTTTCTCATTTGTACTGAACACACTGACTGCATCTTAAATTACACTAGGTTGTGGTTCCAACTCAAATGGGTCATCTCCCCGAGAAAGGCTCGCAGACAGCTGACCTCATTCACGTGTGCCTCGGCTCTGGGGCACGGCAAGTGGTCCTACCAGAGCTGGACTCTGTGAGTGTGATGATGCCTCATCCCACGGCAGGAAGTGGGGGCGGGGAGGGGAAGATGAGAATGCACGTGCCTCAAGCTCTCATGGTTCGGGACCAGTGGACTGATGGCCCCAGGTCTGACAGGGATGTGACTTCATCCTGTTAATGACACTTTGACATCTATTGCTGGGCCACCAACTCTGATGGTAGAACCTCCTGGAGACTCAAACTCTAGAGTGGATGCTACTTGGCCAGATGGTGAAATCGGAACCTGGCCAAAATGGAGAGCAGATTTCCATGTCCCCCAAGCCATTCTAGATCTTTATAGCACTCACCATAAGGACTGTTGTGTCAGGAAAATGTGGGTGTGAAGCACTGAGCATTGTATTTGGGACAGACATTTACAGAGGACAATATTGTCACCTCTACCACCTGTGTTTTCAGACCTCATGGGCAGGCTCCCCCTTCAACCACAGTCTTTAAAGGGCCCCTCCAACTTCATTTGATTCATCTTATACTTACTGAGCACCTACTATATGCGAGCCCCCATTAGAGAACAAGAATTAAAAAGTGACTAAGGAATAGAAATGTCAGGTAAGGGGAGTATCCTGCAGTCATTAAAAACCATCTTTATGACAAAGTATGTGCACTAAAAATACCAAGTAGAAAAATCATACAAAAAATTGTACAAAACTGATCAGAATTACATTTTAAAAACTGCATCCAATTCACAGAAACTCTCGGTTATCTGTGGATGGCAGGACGATAGGTCCTTCCTTCCTTCTACTTGTCTATTGTACAGCTGTCCTGATAGTCGATAATAAATGTGTACTGATTTTATAATTCGAAGACTCAGATCAATGTTCAAAAATTGGCAAATACAAAAGCTGGAAGCCAAATCTTATGATGGTATTCAAAATTAATTAGTAATTATGAATGAATACATCATAATTCATTATCCCACAGAAGCCGATAAACGCACTGGTAAACGAATCCACAACACAGGTCTATCTGATGTACTGATAAAATTCCTTATGTGCAGTTACATGTTAGCATCCTCTTAATGAATGGTGGAGACTTTAGCAAGTGTTTCTTGTGCATTTTAAACTAAAATCCACCAGTGTCTAATATGGAGAGTCAATGCTGACAACCATGCAGGCAAACCTACCATCTAACTCCCACCTCTAAGCAGATGACTCCCTGTGGATGCTTCTGGCCTGACCTCTCTGATGGAGCCAAATGTGCACACTCAAGAAGCTACTGGGGGGTCCCACTGGCACCTCTAAGCCAAGAGGCCCTCCCCAGAGGATCTCCTCCACTGGAGCCAACTCTTCTAAGCATTCACTGCTCCCATCACCCACCACTGGGAGCCATCTGTGACTCCTCCCTGACTCCCCTCTCAACACTGATCTAATGACCAGGTCTTTCTCTTGTACCCCCAGTGTTGTTGTTTTTTTTTTTTTTTGGTGTGTGTGTGTGAGCACGTACTCTGTGCCCTAGTCAGTTTCCTTTTATTACAGCAACACCTTTTATCTGCACCCCCAGCCCTGGTCTTACTCCAGTCCCTCTCCCCATCAGAGCCAGTGTGACCTTTCTAAATGCACACCTGACCAGGCCTGCCTCCCTCTTAAGAGCCTTCAGGGGTCTACTGCTAACAGCATGAAGGTCATGGTCTCTAAACAGGGTTCAAGGCTGTCTACTTCTCCAGGTTCTTGAACTTCCACCCTCTGACACCACTCGACTGCTGGTGCCTTTCTGCACTTTTCTACTTTGTGTCTTGATTCCTTTGCTCATCTTCATCTACTCATTCCCCTGAAGGGCCTTCACCTTCCAAGCCTCCTGCAGGTCCTTCCTTACGCTACACCCTGTGTGTGGTTTTGCCACGTCCTCACGGCACCACAAGCTACTTGGAGATGGAGGCCCTACTATATTCATTTATACCCCCAAAGTAGAGAACTGAGCCTGGTACACGGAATAATCAATTGTTGAAATGAGAGCATAATATTAAAATGCTAATTACCACCAAAGAAGAATGTACCTTGTAGACAGAGAGCAGCTAATTCCACAGCCGTTTCATAGGGGCATTTCAATCTTGAAAAAAAAAAAAAGAGAGAGAGAGGAAATTAATTCTATATATGAACTTTAATACTCATAAACCATACAAAGTATCATTGAAGTCATTTTTCAAAAGGTAGTGATATTTAGATAATGATTTTTCCCAGCAGCTTCTCTTTTTGCTATCTACGTTAAAGAATGCAAACAAGCTGACTCCCACTACCTATTTCCCAAAGTCGGTCTCACCGTCTAGCAAAACACCCCAACCTCGGTACAATTTCTATCCACCCTGTGGGCAATTTTACTGAATTTGGCAAGAATGGGGGAAGTTTGGGAAACAGAATGAAAAGCCTTCCCTTTGCCTTGTGATTTTGAAACTTACTTGATATGGTACATGCGCCTTTTCAAGCTGCCTTACATCTTTCTTGAAACCAGGTCATAATGTTAAAAATAAACAGACAGATACAATATCTAACACCGCCAGGACAGCTGGATACACTCAAGCGTTCTAATAAGGAGAAGGGCGGCAGAGCCAGAGAGGCATATTACTATACCTCCCATCACTGATCTCATTCACACTTCAAATTACAAATTGAGTTAGAAAAATAATAATGACATACATTGGTATAGCACTTCATAGTTTTCAAAGCCTTTCACACATACGGCCGAATGTGGTCAATGCACGGAGTTTATAAACTCCGAAGACGGGTGCTGCCAGGGCTCCCCCATCCCCCACTTTAGAGATGAGGAACTGAGTGTTCAAGTGTCCTGATCAAGGTCATCCAGCTGGTAGGAGGCAGTGCTGGGACCAGAACACCATTCTGCTTTGAAGTACAATAAATCAGGCTGAAGTGCACGGAAACTGCAAAGTACTGTACAAATGCAAGATGTCGCCATTAATATTTTTCCAAACTGAAGACAATTACTAGAGTTAAGAGGCCTTTTGTATGAGGAGCACAGTATGCAGAGAGAGAGAGAGAGAGAGAGATAAAAATACACACACTCGTAATACGCACACCAAAGATTCGTATTGCATGGCTGAATAAGGCAAATGTATACACTGTACAATCTACTTGTTCTATGATATATATTGCGCTAAGGTTTTTATAGCATACGTTCGATGCAGAGTCTGCAAATTCGGAAATCGCTTTTCAAATTTCCTTCCGATTATATTCAAAATCAAGATGTGCTCTTTTCAGCATCAGGGATCACTTTTTAGATTCAGTATGGTCTTCATTTTCCATGGAATAGAAAATGGTCAATATGTATGTGGAAAAGTGACACAACTGTAAAGGCTAGGACCATTGAAATTTCCCATCTTTAAAATAAATACTGCAGGCGAGACCAACCACATCAGTGCCAATGCTCCTTGTGCTCACCAATCATTGTCACCAGAGGCCTGGTATTGAAAAACTATTTTTAAGAGGGGAAAAGGAAATGAGATGAGATGGCTAAACCTCCTACCAGAATCAGAACATAACCTGTTTCATTGCTTAAATGCAGATGGTGATGAATGAGACTTTGGACTATCCAAATGCTTGTAAGTGTATACATACTAATAATGTATCTTGCTTGCAAATACGACAAAAGCCATCATGAATGGGGCGGTGATGTGATCAGGGAGAGCATTATTCCCAAATGCACATCACTTAAGATATTAAATGCTCTTGGAAATGCTTCAAGCCATATAGTAATCATTTAAAATAAGATGAGGATGACAGTGATACAAGTATTAGACTCACTTTACAATGCCTGGTGTACTTTTTTTGAATTTTGAAAAGGGAACAAGGGTAGAAGAGTTAAAACAGCAACAACAACCGTGATTTAGAAATATACTATGATCTATCCTGGGTTAAGGGTGAGAACAAAAACATACTTACTTTCCTGAAAGAATGTCATGCCTGAGTTGTAAAACAAACAGGTACCTGATAAACATACACAAAAGTCAACAGAGGGTCCTCTTTCCCAGCTGCTTCCAACCCCCAACTGCCCATCACAAGCCCCGCCCCGCCCATAGCCCAGAATTCAGCATTGTATAAAGGAGTCCAAATCAAATGAGAACTTTGGTGGAAGCATCTCCTCCTGAGTCTCCAGGAAGGCATCCCAGAACCTAGCTAGGCAGGTGAGCGCATGTACAGAATTCGCAAGATACTTGGAAGATGGAACATGGAACACGGCACAGCCCAATGACGGCCTCGGCAGCACCATAGGTGCTGAGAAGAGCGCTCACACACAGGCATGCGACATGTCCAATCAGACAGGGCAGAGCCGCCGGACTTGGCCCTCAGCCAGTCCCGCCAGCAGATTCCAGGAACCGTGCAGCTGCTTCTATCAGAAAGTTTACAGCTGACTGTAGTTAGCAACACACACACACACACACACACACACACACACACACACACACACACACACACACACACACACACACACACACACACACACACACACACACACACACACACACACACACACACACACACACACACACACACACCAAAAATCCCGGAACTGGGCTGCAGGGGGTTATGGGGTAACGAGAAATGGGGAGAGGAAAGTAGCAAGTAACACAAGTGGAGTTCACCTAAGTAAAAAAAAAATTAGGTGTCTTGGCTTAACTGTTTTTTTGTTTTAACCAGGAGACTGTGGGCATCAGAACCACTTATAGTGCTTTGTAAAAGCCAAAGCTACCCACGCTCCGCCCCATACCTACAGAATCAGCCTTCTATGCAAGAGTGGTCCCCAGGAATCTGATTTGCTCAAAAGCTTCCTAGGTGTTTCTGATTCACACAACCCTAGTTAAGAATCACTGGCTTTGATGATGGCTACAAGCAGCATGTTTCATAAAGGACTCTGAAGAGAAACTCTAGAATAATTTGCTTGAACTTTGAAAACAAAGCAGACTGTCACTCTCTGTTGGAATGGATCTAGGAGAATGTGGGTGACCCAAAAATCAAAGGATGGGGGAGCTGAAGGTTCTAGTACATTCCAGAATGTTCCTGCTTCCGACAGCTGCTTAGCCACCACAGAGCTGAGTACTCACGTCAAAGAGAAAACAGGGCTGACATGGCCAGAACTTCCAATTTCTACAGGAAAACCTAGCTACGGAAGGCCAGTAGGCCTCTCCAGGGTGGAGAATGATGACAAGCAGCCTTTAAATTGTTCCTTGGGTGGTCATCTCCAGGCTAATGGCCACCACCATGAGCTGACATGTCACCACTACTGTCCATCACAAAAATGACAAGGAGGTTCTGGGGACATCTAAAGCAGTAGAAGGCTGGGTAGAGAATCTCACTGTCAGAAGGGTAGCTGGAGGGAAATTCCATACTTAAAAATGTTTTTAAAGTCTCTTTTGCTTCAACACTGTTTCTGAAGTCTAAGAGACAGGCATAAGGCAGGCAGACCTCAAAAGAAATCCAGTGGGGCTGAAAGATAACATGAAGGGATTCCAACAACTTTGATATTGTAGCAACAAGGGAACACTGCAGCCCCTTAAAAAGAAAATAAGATGGCTATCTGGGACTAAGAAATGCTCTTCCGATGCCTGCCTTCCCTTTTTGTACCTAGACAAAAATAAAGTGACAGTATAAAGAACAACTCACCAATTTACCCACAGCCCAACAAAACAGAAATATAACAAGAAAATAAATCTTTTAATTCCGACTCACTGAGAAAAAGGACAAATTAAGCAAAAGGTAGATTTTCAACAGAATACAGAGACAAGCACAGCAAAGTACTAATAACTCTTGCTCAAAATATAAAGTCAGCAGATAGAAGAGGAGGTAGACCTACAGCTCAGGGGACCCGTGAGTTTTATAAGGTAAGTGCTATGAGAAAGAGGGGAATCCTGTTCTGCATTTTGTCCTACCTTGTAAACTCTTCACGAAGGTTGTTCGGCTCTGAAGAATAATATTTAACTCGAAAGTGCAAAGCATAAGCAGGTCCAACTAAACATATGGAGATGGAAGGTTGAAGATGTTTTCCCCCAATTTTGAAGATCAGAGAATGGACAAAAGGAAAAACACGTTAACTCTAGTCATACATTCACCGTTACATCGGGGAGGTCACAATGGGGCATAGAAAGCTAGTGAGTTCTTTTCAATCTTTGAATCTGGAAAACTAAAATGTGCTTTCGTGTTGACAGAGACGGTGTAGCTAGTAACTCATTCTGGAATAAAACCCTAACCATCTAGATGAATTACTAAGAGCTGACATTTTACTTTCATCCAATTGCCAAGATATTCCAAACAGATACTAACTTTTTACAAAATACGAAGTGGGCTAAAGGAAAGTGACGCATAAACAGCAAGTGTTCTGTAACCTAAAAATACAGTAAGGACACTGTAAAGTATTCCATGTTTTAAAAGGACCCACGCATACACAACACTGAAGAAATGGGCTTACCACACCTATAAAATCAGAGAGCTTGGCTGGACTGTCAGAACTCCAGCTTTTCCATCCTCTGAGTCTACTTTAATAACTCATTAGCAAATGAATGTAATAGGCGTAAAGTCATGCTTCTGAACAGCATATTAATCAGTTCTCATTGGCAAGGGTACCAGATTTCAAATGAGAGCATAGTCTGTTTTTTAATATCTACCAAAAACTCTTATCCAAATTTTAAAGTCTAACATTTGGCCAGCCTTAAGAAATGAAAAATCATCCACTTAAAATGAGATCTATTTTAAATACGCTCCCAAGTCCTGATGAAAACATAATACCTCAAAAACTGTCAAAGGAGTTTTACTCTCTGATAAAAGAAATAAGTGAGTAGGCTAAATTCTGCTTACTTACTTTTCATCTGCTTTTTTATGGGTTTGGAATGATCCAGCCAGTGCTGAAAGAAAGAAAAAGTTTCTTTAGGAATAGTTCACCAGCTAGACAATATAGCCCACATTTACCCTCCTCTATAAACTTTAGTCATTCTACCCATAAAACCAGGGATCGGGCCAGATCGGGGTTCTCAGGCTGGGGATCAGCAAACTGTGTGTGACGGTGTATATATACATATATAAACACCCATGCTTAGGTACAGTAAGTACATTTTTTCTTGGGAGAGTTAACTTTTCAAAAAAGTGCCTAAAAGAACTTAAAACCTTTTAACTAATTGATCTGTGGAGGCCCTTCTGGTCAGCGGAGTGATGGCAGCTTTTTCCTCCTAAATTTCTCAATTTACACTCAATCTTCTCCCAAGTCACCATCAGCCTAGGAAAGACTACCAGCCACACTGCCGGGAATCTCTGATCATGCATGCGTCTGGAAGCTCTGTCGCTCTAAATGCTAAAATTATAAAACCCAAATTCATGACCCCTTTATTCTTTTGCCAGGAAAAGAACCCCCAAGGAAGCTGGGAAGACAGGCAGGGATTGGCTGGAGATAATTTTGCTCCAGTCAATGAGGGCATTTCAACTTCCTGTCAGTTTCATCAGAAAGAACCCTTGGGTCCTATCCACCGCAGGAAATCACAAAACCATTTCCCTCATATGCAAATTCCTCTATAATGTCTAAGTGGTTGATACCACAGTCCTGATGAGCCTCAGCAGCTCAACTTCCACGGAAAACAGCATTTAGGACCGTTATGCTGTGAGCCCCTCCAAGCAATCCCGAACCCTGGAGGGCAGGGACGGTGAGCTTTAATAATTCCTGTGTCTCATGCCAGGCACAGAGCACGGCACCCAGCAGGCCCCTATTAGATTCTTGAGAAATAAATACATGCTTGATAGCATTTTTTTAAAAGGAGGCAGAGAGGAACTTTTCCCACCACTTTAGGTCAACTAGATACACACTGCAACGTCCCTGAGGGGAACGTCCGGAACGACACAGCCAGAGTGGGTTTCTCGCTGGCTGCTCGCAATGAGAGGCCCTTCCACTGACTGCCAATGTACTTTCAGAAGCAATCTCAACTCTGCACATTCTAATCATGAAGAAGGTGGGACTAAATGAGTGCGGTGTACTCTACCCCTCACCAAAGAGCTCATTATGACTGTGTGGGGGGAAGGGAATAAGGAAACACAGAAGCAAATAACAGGTGACTTATAACACACAATAAGCTGTGAGCAATGCGATGGGAGGACGTGGGCTTTCCTCATCTCCACCCTCCGCCTCAGCAACCGGCTCAGCAACCCGAATAAAGGAAGATCAGCACAGCAGGATGCGCTGCTCAAAGGCACAAGTGCAGGATGCTTTATCTCACTGTTAGCTATAAATTGGACATGACCTAAATGTCTATCAACAAAGGAGGATTAACAAAAATGGCTCGTCCATATGATGAAATACTATTCAGCCTTTATTTATTTTTAAAGATTCTATTTATTTATTTGACAGAGCTAGAGAGAGGGAGACAGAGATAGAGGGAAAACACAAGTAGGGGGAGCAGCAGGCAGAGGGCAAAGGGGAGGGAGAAGCAGGCTCCCCGCTGAGCAAGGAGCCCAATGACATGGGGCTCGATCCCAAGACCCTGGGATCATGACCTGAGCCGAAGGGAGCCACTTAACTGACTGAGCCACCCAGGCGCCCCACTATTCAGTCTTTAAAACTGATGTGGGCCTCTTTATCAATGTGGCAAGAGACCAACAGCTCAACACTTGATGAAAAGAAAAAAAAAAAAAACCAACAAACAAACCAAGATCCCGTTTATATAAAATTATTTTTTTCTATCGAGATATGTCCAGAAGGATTCATAGACGTTATTTTTGGATGTGGGGCTGTGGATGCCATTTACTTTTTTCTTTTTTACTTTTCTGCATAATTTTTTACTTCTAATGAGAATATGATCTTCATGGGGGTGGGCCAGGTTGTCACTCCCATTATTCATTCCGTTGTTTGCCAATGGGGCAGTTTTTAAAGATCAGTTTGCCCCACTGGAATGCCCTATCCCTGCTGCCCTCAACCAAGCAGAAAATCTCTGACCTTAGCCCCTGGAACGACAAATACAGACCTGATAAAAGTATATTTACTTTCCTGCCAAAGTATCATGCTAAATGGCTATGACTAACCTCCTTCCCCCCACTTTGAAATGAATGTACTATAACCAGGCAAAGACAGTTCTCCCCAGCAACCAGCCTTCTTATCTCATTAGCCCCAGAGGCTCACAGCCTAAAGGGGCTTGTCCCATTTCTTTCCTTCAAGTCCCCGTCTATCAGGAACAGAACACATTAAAGCCCACCGTTCCCCTCCTTCCGCTGTCAAAGTGCGATCTTGATCCGAGGCGGTGGTTTTCAACCCTGGTTGCGCATTGCAGTCACGATTCCCCAGGCCCCACCCAAGAACCATTAAACAGAATCTCAGAGCATCGGTGTTTTTTAAAGGCTCCCAGTGTGCCCATTAAATATTTAGTGCTGAAGTCTTCCCACAGCTTCCTCTTACCCTGGAATATATCCTACTGATCTTGGGAATCTTGATACATCCACGACCCCTTCTGAAAATCTTTGTCTGGGCTTTGTAAAATCTCAAGCAATTTCTGGGTTTATTGGCCAGATGTCTATGGTTGGTGTTAACGGACAATTCATGGCTAGTGCTCCTACTGGACAGCAAACTGCTTTTCCCTCTGGCCATGCTACATAAGGAGCTCCCTGATCCATGCGTGCTGGCCTCCGTCCTTCCTGCCCGGCCACAGGGCCCTGCCCAAAGCAAGACGTACCAGGATGGAGGCCTGTGAGAAGTCTGGGGCTCACTAAGCTGGGAAAGTCATCAGAAACAGTTTCATTTTAAAAGCTCCTTGGCCCTATCGGGAGGGTTCCAATCAGGTTTGCTTGCCTGTCCTGCATCAGAGGCGGTAAGAAATCCAGCCATAATCCTAAAACAAGAGATGATAAAACCCATCTTGTATCCAACCAGTTCAAAATGGCCTACCTAACTTTCTTCTCAGCTGCAGGAGCTCACCAGACTCTGAGTACTCGTGTTTTATCCCACAAGACCACCTCACGATGAATACCCAGGCACTACGGCGCAACGTGGCCCTTTAGTAAATCATACACTACACTAGGCTCGGAGGCCTACAGTCAGCAGCAGCGGGACCTGTCTTAGATGTTCACCTGCATCCCAGCTAAATATAGCCACACTGCCTGTTGGCAAAGGCCAAGGCAAATGGCTCCAGCCCTCTTAAGAGACCATTAAACCAGTCACTGAAGATAGACGAGGGCATTTCTAAGTTCAAAGGGCACGACATTTAACTCAAACGGTCTAGCGTGTTAGAAAGGTGGTTTCTGATCTGAATTTCTCATCCAAGTCAATCTGGCAAAACCCTTTCCATAAATCAAGACGGGAGACGATTTGGCAGAGCTCATCTGTTCTGACAGTACATCAGTTCTGGAACCATGACATGCATAAGGCTGGTTGTAGAACTAAAATCTATACAGAAGCACTTGAACCACAATGGCCAAGATAAGCTCACGGGTTGAAAAGGTAATAAAACCCGCCTGAACAACCCCAGAGCCCTCACCATCAAATGTGAGTAGTAGAACTCATCACTAGCTGCCTGGTACCTGTAGAGTTTCTTAGTTTACAAAGAGTGTCTATTTGTGTTTAAATTAGAGCTGGAAGGAATGTGAAAAGAGATAATCCCATATCCAAGGGAAGAAAAGAGAAAGAAGGGAAAGGACACTTTTGGAGCTTACTGTGTGTGATATGATTTATAATAAGAAATATATATTTGGTCTTAGTTTCTGGCACAGAGCTCTTAAAACCCTTGGAATTTTCTATGCCATAAGAGCAATAAAGGTGTCCTGACAGTCACAACAAATCCCTTTCAATCGCTTCTTGGCCTTTTGGCTAAGATCAGGTGAAATCCCTTTCAATCACACCTGAGTTTATGTTAATGAGGTGACTTTCAGAAAGCACCTAAGATGGGGGCTGGTTGCCAGGGGAACTAACCTGTGACTAGAGGGTTGAAGCTAACAGTCTCGCCCTCCCACCCGCCCCGACCTCTGGGGAAGGGGAGGGGGTGAGGGCCTGGAGCTTGAATCAATCATCAATGCCAATGATTTAATCAATCGTGCCCTTGTAACAAAGCCTCCACAAAAACTTAAAGGGAGGATTCGGAGAGCTTCACGGCTGGTGGGCGCACAGGCTTGGGGGGAGCGGGGCACCCAGAGAAGGATGGAGGCTCTGCACTACCCACTCAGCCCTACACCTTGCTCTATCCAGCTCTTCCGTCAGGCTGCTCCTGAGTTACTCTCTTTATAACGGACTGGTAATCTCGTGAGTCCAATGTTTCTGAGTTCTATGATCTGTTCTAGAAAATTGAGCTCGGAGTAGATCGTGGGGACCTCCCATCTATGCAGGTAGCAATCTGGACTCGTGACTGGCATCTGAAGCGTGGAATGGGGGTAGGTGTGGCGTGGAAAACAGTGTTGTAGGACTGAGCCCTTCACCTGTGGGATCTGAAGCTATCTGCAGGTAGACGGCGACAGAATTAATTGCTTGGTGGTGTCGGCAGAAACCCACGTTGGACTGTGTCCCACCCTTCACTCGCTCAGGCCTCAGAGCAAATGAAGGTGGCCGTGCGGAGGGCTCAGATGCCCCGGAATCCCATGGCTAGAGAGGCAGGGGCAGGGGCAGGGGCAGGGGCAGAAATGAGGCTGTGTCAGCAGCCAGGGCCCTGGGTCTCCACACCACACACTAGCTCGAAGTACCTTCCCCGCCTAAGGAGGGATGGCTCCTTCTCATCCACGATGAAGCCCCATAACCTCACTTATACCAGCTACTTGAGATTTCCTTGGGGATTCATCTAAATCAATTACAGAGGCCCCTTTATCAAAAGCTTTCCACCCAGCATCAATATTCGCACGTGGGCAGGAAAACCCGCACTCTGCCAGCCTTCAGAGACAGGCTGTTGGGAGGCCTATAGCATTTCTTGAGCTGTTTCATACTCCTTTGAACTAAAATAGAAGGAGGCAGGAGATCAGAGTTCGAGTCCCAGCTCTGCCTCCCACCTGGTGTGTGGCCATGGGCAGGCCCCCCGAGACTGTTTCCTCATCTGTGCACTGAGCTCTGCCCAAACACGCTTCTGAAGAATCAACCCAGTGGCCATGGAAACTGTGACAGACCACTGAAATGGAAGGTTTGCCTGTCTCACAGTAACAGCACCCTGACAGCCCCTCCCTCCAGGTGCACCTGAGACCGTAGGAAGGCTCAGCAGGGTCCGCACAAGGGGCACATGGGATGGCATTCCAAGCGATCATCAGAGCGAAGCCACAAACGCCCCTTCAGCGTCCACTGACCCTCTCGGCAGCCAATGAACCCGTGTCAACCTCACCTTGCAGCCTTGGGCCTCTTACTACCCATCCACCTGATTCTAGGCTGCAAAGACCAGAGGAAAAACATCCAACGAGTCTAGAGACAAAGGCCCAAATCACCTTTTCTGGATCCCTTGCTGCAAAGCGTACCACCATAAAATGCTCCCTTTTCCTGCTGGGAGCCTCCCCCCTTCCCCCCCGCCCCGAAGCAACTTAACAATGGCCACACCTGCCCTCCAGAACCCCGCCCCCAGGACGTGTGTAATGGAACGGGGAGAGCCCAGTGGAAAGGGCTGGCCTTTGCAATGGGGGGTGAAACCAGATTCTGGATCCTGCCTCCGTCCCTCACTTTGACCTTTACAAGGTTCCTAGTGAGCCTCAGCTTCATCATCTGTAAAATGGGTCTGCTCCATGGCTAGTTTTCCAGATGATGAAGGTTAAATCAAGAGTTGTGTACAGTCTTTAGGTTGACGCCCGGCTCAGAGCTCATCAGAGGGGGAACTCAGGAAATACCAGCTATCTGATCGGTCTGTAAGAAAGCTGGGTGGGTGTAGGCCAGAGCCTCCTTTCTCAGAAGAAAGCTCTCCTCTATAAAAATAGAACTCCTGCCCCTGCTTTGAGCTGTGCAAAGGTGAGATCTACAGAATGGGCTGTGGCCTGCCTTGATATGGAAAAGGGAAACAGGAGGCCCCAGCCTCAACTGCTAAAAATAGGCAATGCCCATAGACTTTGACCTTGCTTCAGGGCTGGGCAGCGCACTATGGTAACCAGGCTTGGCTCTTTGCAGGGAGCTGGGGACAGAAGCTGGGTATGCAGAGAGCTGTGCCAAGAGCCCCGCCACTGCCAGCCCTCCGATCTGCATGCAGGGGCACGGTGGGGATGTCACTTCTCGCAGGAGCCTCGTGGCAGTAAGCCAACGGCCAAGCGGACCGTTCCCTTTCTGGCCCCCATCCATTACACCTGCCATCAATTGCTTCATTTGTCCCAGGAGCCCAGAAAAATCAACGACTCAGGGAACAGTCCTAAAGGGATCACCTAAATCGCTAACATTTCTCCCACAGGCAAGGCAGTCTTGCAGGTTCCAGCTTGCCTAAGTGCGACACCTCTGGGAGCTGTGATGACTTCTGGTCCCCCCTCAGCTTGCCCAGCTAGGAAGAGGAGACCCACACCCATGTTAGATTACAAAACCCTTTCTCCTCCATTAACTCACTGAGCCCCTCAGTTTCCCTGTGATACAGATGTCACTGCCTCCACTTTACAGTTAGGAAAACAGGCTCGCAGGGACAGCATACTGAAAAGAGCACTTACTCCTGAGGTCCTAAGACCTGGGTTTGAGTCTGAGCTGTGCTACTCACTGAGGGCCCTGCCAAAGTCGAAAGGCTTTCATTTCACCATCAAGAGAAACATTTCACAAATGGCTTCTAAGGTCCCTTCTGGGGCTGAAGACTGAGGTTTTCGGTGGTATGCCTTGTCAATAAGAGTCACCAAGAAGAAGTAATCCTAAGTCTCAGGATCTAATCAAAAAGGTCTGTTTATATATACAGATAATGAACCCAAGGCCAGATAAGCAAACTGCCACAGAAAGCAAAGCAGCTCAAAGGTTTCCAGGGGGGGCAGGAGAAGCCTGGGAAGTTCAGGACATGCTGCATGAAGGAAAAGCTGTCGTCTGAGATGGTCTTGAAGGACAGTCAGAAGTTTAAATGGGGTGAGAAAGGGCATGCTAGGAGGGGAACCCAGAAACATAAACATACAGATAAGTGCAGACCTCACCAGAACGCAGCCTGTCATGAGTCCAGCCTAGAAATCAAGACTAATGAGAAGGGTTCTGCTGCACATCCTTGGATCCTCAAAGTCAGGTAGACAAGGACCCTGCACCTGCTTTGTGGGGGAAGAAAAGCACATCACGCTCAGAGCTGGAAGCTGGAAAGATGTGAGAGCCTGTAGAGTCTAAGTGTCTGCAGGTGTCTGGCCTTGGAAGGACGCCTGGATCCCGCCGAGCGTGTGTCAGGGCGCCGGGGGACGGGAACGCTGGGCAGCCCAGGGAGCGGAGGTGCATGGTCAGGTCTTTCATAATAGAGTCCCATCCTTGGCTTTCTGGGAATCCAAGTGGCTGGAGAGGGGTCACCTGGGGATGAGGACATGGCACCAAGGCAGCAGGCACACGACTCTACTGGCAGAAACAATGACATGAGAAGCCATGTGGGGCAGACACACCTGCCTCCCCTTCAGAACATGAGAACTGGAAGAGCTCTTAGGAACAGGTCCAAGAACCCCATTTTACAGATGAGAAAACTGAGGACAAGGGAGAAAAGGTGGCTCATCGAAAGCTCCCAAGTAAGTCAGGGGCAGCGCCAGGAACAAGGTCCAGGTCAGACTCACAGTCCAGGGCTGTAGACATTCTAAAGCCCAAAATACCACATGCGTGAAGACACATAGAAGGCAGAATGGAGAAGCGTTTCCGGGAAGCGGAGGGCTGACAAGTGTCAGATGATGGGACAGCTGGAGGACACTGGACACAGACAGGAGCACTCTAAATCTGGCACTGTGATGCAGGTCTAGGGGGTAAATGCTGGAGAAACATGCACATTTTCTTAAAAACAAACGGTGAAAAGGATAGACAGAAAGAGAAACTTTGAGGTGCAGGGTAAGAAAACTCAAAGGGTTTTAGCTAAATGACCTCAGTCTTCTCAGCAGGAGGTAAGGCCAAGTGCACGAACAGAGTCGTTGCAAGAACTGGACTGCAGGGCTGTGGTCAGGATTCCGAAGGGGAACCGAGTCCAAGAGGGGCTAACCAGGCTCCAAGAGTAGCCCAGGGGCTTGGCCTTCGCTGTATCTGTGAGCTGTGACCTGTGCAGGTGTCAAAAGGCACAGCCTGCCAGCCTGGGAGAAGAGATGGGCCTGCGTGTTGAGGGGAGGCCAGGGGACAGTCACGGGGGCAGGAGCATCAAAAAGCACACAGGCGAGAGGGCTGAGGCTCCGGCAGGCCGCGAGAGGGGAGAACGAGGCAGGAGGCAGTGGTTAAGGTCCAAGGCCAGGTGCAGGGGGACTGGAAAGAAGGAATCAAGGGAAGTTATCATGGGACGGGAACAACAGAATTCCAGCTCTTGGAGCGATTGGGTGGTGACGGGACCCAAGTGAATGTGTGCGAGGTTTGCCCAAGTTTCAATGTGAGGAAACAGTGTCCAAGGTATTTAGAAGGATGGGCAACTTGAATTCCCAGGTTGCCCAGGGAAAAAGAAAGGCTGAGACCACCTGTGAAGTCAGAAGGCAGGGCACCAGGTGGCCCATCCTGGACGACGGCAGAACCAGACAGGGGGGCAGGAAGAGGAAAGCTGGTCCGCCCCTGTCCTGGGTCCCGGCGGGCGGGGACGAGTCTCCAGCTGGGAAATGGAGAAGGAATCCGACCACTAACTCAAAGCAGCGGCTGGAGAGTTTGTGGCAACAGTCAGGGAGGTAAGGGATGGTGGACAGGAAGTCCTGAGGTGCAGAGGGGCTTCTGGCGGGAGCAGAGGGGGCGTCCGCCTAGGAGGCCTGCAGCCAGAGGGATGCACAGAAGTCCTGACTCCACGGCATCATCTCGGACTCAGCGTGACATAGACGTTCTCAGGCAGACCCAATTTCTAGGCATGGATTTTGAGCATCTTAGTCTTAACTGGCACATGTGACCCCCCCCCCCCCCAGGGAGTATCTGAAGAAGTGTCTTTAGGGAAAAAGACTTAGCCACGGATGTTCAAACATCTCCTATCAGGGAACTCACCCTTTCACATACAATCTAAAATAGCACCACCCCTTACTCAGTCTGTCTCTCCCCTTACTCTATTTTTCGTAACACTTAGCACCATCTGTCATATATGTGTTCAATGCTTTATCTACAGTGCTTAAAAGGGGCCCAGTGCATAACTGATGCTCAATAAGTATTTTTTTTACTCAATTATAATTAACATACAGTGTTGTAATAGTTTCAGGCAAACCATATAATGATTCAACAATTCTATACATTTCTCAGTGCTCACCAAGATACATATACTCTTAATCCCCTTTATTTCACCCATCCCCCCCAAACCACCTCAAAAAATATTTTTGATTGTTGAATAAATTACCTTTGAAACCCAGAGTTAGATTTTGTTGGGGAAGGAGACTCTGAAGGCATTCATGCTTTTGGAAAGAGTGGTTCTGAGCTATGTCAGGTTCACTCCCTCTAGCACCCCTGCTGTGGACAGCTCTGTCTCAGGCACAGCAAGGGAAGTCTTTGCTGACCTAACACAACCTCCTGGAGCCTGCAAGATGGTTCTCAGGCAGTGCCAAGACCTGCTCCGCCCGGGCCCCTGCACCCACTAAGTCTGGCTGGGATCACATTCAGCGTGTTCACAGCACCCGCTCTCTCCACCCAGCAAGAGTCCACAAGAAGATGATGCTGCAGTCTCTGTGCCGGTTAAAAATAAAGCATCATTGAAAGCATTTCTAGACTGGTATATCATCTGCTTTCTATCTACTCTAGAAATGTGCCCAAGTCGCATCCCTATGCTTAGAAATGTTTCCCGAATGCATTCCCCTGCACAACAGGAACACTTCTTTCTCTCTTCCTCTCCCGGTTATTGGCCACATCAAGGGGGGGTGGGGCATGTGAATGAATGTCACATGGGCACTATCACTGACACCCCAACGCTCACTACTGCAACAACATCACGGTTTCATTCCTATTTTCCCTCTACCAATCTCCAGCAACTGTGGATCTGCAATTAGCATGAAAAATCAACCTGTCCCGAAATGTGTCAAAGGAGTACTCACAGCAACCTGGGAAGAGTCGAGGAACTGGAGGCCAAAGTAATCTGTTTCCACGAGGTCCAAGTGGTACACAATCTGATCAAACAGATCCTGGCCTTTGGCATGTTTCTGGAAGACAATTGGGTAGATGAAAACTGAGGATGTGACCACGGGATAAGAATAAAACATTTTAAAAAGAAACAAAACCAAAACCACTTTTGTCTCTATATTGTATACGTGTATATGCCACAGTATACATAATTTTTAAAAATTTAATTATTTTGGGAGCATCTGGGTGGCTCAGTCAGGGAAGCATCTGCCTTCAGCTCAGGTCATGATCCCAGGGTCCTGGGATCGAGGCCCTGCATCGGGCTCCCTGCTCAGCGGGAAGGCTGCTTCTCCCTCTGCCCCTGCTCGTGCTCTCTCTCTCTTGCTCGCTGTCTCGTTCACTCTCTCTCAAATAAAATCTTTTTAAACAATTTAATTATTATAAAAACTCATTATTAAATCTACTCATAATGAAAATAAAACAAAACAAAACACCAAAGAACAACTTCATACAATGAATAAGGAACCAATGCCTTATTATGAAAACTGGTAAATAAAGGGAAGAGATCAGGCACTGATCTGGCCAGTTGGCTGTAGCACTGGGTAACCAAAGAATAAATGATGAGATATACAAAAATTAAATCAAAACGGGTCAAAGACCTAAACGCAAGAGCTAAAACTATAAAATTCTCAAAACGGAGGCACAAATCTTCATGACCTTGGATTAAGCAATGACTTCTTAGATAAAACACCACGAGCACAAGTAACAAAAAACCCCAATAAAACCAGAGGTGCCTGGCTGGCTCAGTCAGCAGAGCATGTGACGCTTAACCTCAGGGTCATGAGGTCGAGCCCCACACATTGGGCGTGGGACAGACACACAACTCTATGAATATACTAAAAGCCACCAAATTATACACCTCCGATAGGTGAGTTATATGGTATGTCCGCCTCAATAAAGGTATTAAAAATAGCAGATGGGCAGAATTTCTCTTTATAGTAGTACACCAACAACAACATGAAGAAGGAATCACAGAATTGCAGTATCACAATTTTGCAACTTCTAATGAATGGTAGGTGCTAAGCACTGGGCCCGGACAGCTACTAACATCGCGACAGAACACAACCAACAACCAGCCGTCAAGTACATCCTGATGAAGAACACCCCCCCAAGATGTAATCTTTCTCCCCACAGGAAAAAAAAAAAACCAACAACAACAAAACAAGTCCGGGGCTGATTCAACCAGTAGATCCAACAGCCAACTGCAGGAAATGCAGAGGAATGTTCTAAACTACATGGGGCTGCAACCAGCAAGATCCGGCCTGTGGGAAATTCTAGAAACTCCTCAGGACGACAACACAGCTTCTTCAACAAATAGAAGAGACAGAAGTAAAGGGATGGAGGGGCACCTAGAGGTTACAAAAGATCTAAAAGACACTTTTATAAAAAAAAAAAAAAAGGCAAAACGAAACTGCATTGTGTAGGGACGCACATTGGGTGAGAAGACTTGAAGAGAGGATCAAGAAGTGGTTACAATGAAGTCAGGGGAGTTGTTGCTCTCCGGGGCCCAGAGGGGATGTGCCAGGGAGAGAGCCCACAGTGGACCTCCCGCTGGCTGGCAAGGTCCCACCCAGCTCCTGACGTGGGGGGTGGTACAAGGGTGTCTGCCTTCCCGAACTTTGTGAAACTGAACCTTTGTTTTATGTGTATGTCTGCATTTGTGTTATATAAAACAGCACTCACAAAAAGCCAAAAAAAAAAAAAAAACCTCAAAATTATAGCACTGGATTACAACCTTCAGACTCCTTGCTTCCTGGAAACACTCCTCAAAGGCAACAGTTCAACAGGAGCAGAAGGCTCCAGGTGCAGAGATATTCTCTGGAGCATTATCTACTGGAGAAATAAAGCTGGGGCTGGGGCACGAAGAAGAAACAACCCAAACCCCAACCACAGGGACACAGAGCTGGGCCCATCAACACTCGGGAATACTGCTGGGCCGTTAGGACAGATAATTATAAGGATGAGACAAGAATCAGGAAGATTCTTATGTCGACATTAAGTAAACAGACCACAAAGGAGTAAGAAGCTGTGATTCCAACTACAAAGAAATCTGTCTGCGCTGTACGGTTTGCTTGATAAAAACGGTTTGCGAAAACCAAAAGACCTGTGTTGGGATGGAGAAACCATGGATGGTTTTCTTCCCGAGTGTTCTTTAACACGGATCTTTTGGCAGTCGTTAGACAACAAATACAATTAAAAACACACAAAATCATCGTTCTGGCACTCTTCCTCCGATGTACTTGCTCTCTTACTATCCGGCACTGCTAGCCTACCCAACACCTACCACCACGGCGCCAGTGCCTCATTAGTGGGTTTCCTGGGGGGACAGAACTAGTTAGCATACAGCTTTAGCAGCACCATGTGGCAGACAGAATTGGGCTGGCAGGAAGCAAGAGATCTATGCTCTAGTCCCACATGCATTAACTGTGACCATTAAGCGATTCATAATTTCCCCAAATCCATACGCCCATCCTGGACTTCTGCAGCTACAAACCAGGCATGGTGCCCTGAATGGACAGGGTCGCTCAAACTCAGCAGACCCCAAATCCCGCCTGCTCCCCACCTGAGCCTCTCTATTTTGGTTCAGGGCTTACCATCCAGGGATGTCATTTTAACACTCGCGGAGGATGAACTGAAAACACACATTTCCACACGTGGAAAATAGGGGCAGCTGGCCCAAGCTTCTCTCTAGATCATTCCAAATCTTACGTTTCTGATGTCTTTCTAAAATGGCTCTAATTTAGAAAGAGCTCAAGGGGGAGGTTGGGAAAAGAACCCTTCTAGGGTTGGCTGGTCCTTTCTGCCATGCCGGACTGGCTCCTCTATCGGCAGACCCTTGCTCACTAGACTGGGACGTGGCAGACACAGAGGCTGGTGGACAGGAAATACCATGTTTACTGACTCACCTGTAAACACGTTGCCCCACCCACCTCCCCCAGCTCCTTAGGCTCTAGGTCTCTTCCTCTGGAAGAGAGAATTCCTGATGGCCCTTTCCAGCTCTAAAAAGAATCTGGTAAGATTATGAGGGCTGGGATAGAGAGGTCCTCAAAACAGAGGTCCCAGGGAGTGAAAGGTCAGGCGAAGACAAGAGGGTCCAGGCCACAGCCCCTGAACCCACTGCCATCTATTTCTCCTCCCAGCCCACAAAGTGTCCAGTCAAAACTGAGAAGGCTCCAGGGAACTCCCCCACCTTCCGAAAGGCTCCCCTTTTCCTCCCCACAATGGCTCAGGCGACATCTCCTTGTATCTGCACCACAGCGAGCGCCCCTCCTAAAACCCATGTTTCCCGGGTTTGCCAGGACGGATTTCACACAACACAGCCCTCACCTCAGTCCCTCTTCTGCACAAAAACGTGCACCCGAGGATGAACTCAGCCTGGCATCAGACTCTGTGCAATCAATACCGCCAAACCCAACACCTGCTTTATCTCCCCAGGCCCCCCAGGTACCCTGGGCTCCAATCAAACACATATTCTCCAACCACAATGCCCACCCAACATATGCAGCAGGTCCACCCTACGGTGGTGCCTGTGTCATCCCTTTGCCTGGGTGCCCTCTTCCTACATCCCTAGTCCCATCCCCGTGGGCAGCAAGCCAATTCCCACAGCCACGCTGAAGTAACCGTGGTCATTGTGAAACTTCTACTTTGTGGCACCCTGTCTGGTTCATCTTTGCTTCTTGATCATCTGACATTCTGAAGCTCAATAAACAAACGCTGATGTGTATGGATGAAGGAGAATCCTCGGTTCCCAGAACAGTCTACAAATGACCGACTTTTCGGAAGCCTGAACTTCCCGGTTCGTCTCCGCTGGGAATTCTCTACAGCCAGCTGGGGTCTGGGTCTGCAGAACCCTGGTCCTACCATCTCGCCTTCCAGACACCCTGTGTGCTCCAATGCACTGGTGTTCTGGAAACCATACCACACTGTGCTGTGCCTTCTATACACACAAAATATTATCAAGTTCGGGATTTTTATATATGGGCTAAAAAAATCACCAAAATAATTATGGTGATAGTTTCTAAACCTAAGTGTAAGTTTTTACATTTGTTTAAATAAATGTCATTTTATTTAAATTGGTCCATGACATATGCTGTTAAGAACATTATGAGTCCGGGGCTATTATCCCATGTATCAGATACTGATCTCAGTTTTACAACATGTGGGAACTGTGATGCACGCAGGGCTGGGGGGTGAGAGCGGAGGGGTGTACGTGGCGAGAGGGGGTGCTGTCTTTCTTGAGTTCTACAGTACTAAAGGTGCCCATCTAATGGTGGCCTCAACCCAGTTACGAACATATACAGTGTGACCATGGTGGGGTCATGCCCTGAGACTCTTAGAAGCCAAACATGTTGGGTTAGAACCCAGTTGTACCTCTTTTCTAGTAATTCGACTGTGACCTTGGGTAACTGCACTGAGTCTCCGCTTCATCTGGAAAATGGGGTACTCTCACCTGCACCATCAACCTTGCTAAGTCATTATATTAACAAAAAAAGCAAGAGGGGCACCTGGCTGGCTCAGTTGGTAGAGCATGCAACTCTTGATCTCAGGGTCGTGAGCTCAAGCCCCACGCTGGGTGTGGAGCTTACTCAAAAAAATAAAGAAAAATAAAATAAAAAATAAGAAAGCATATGAGCATGCACAGTAAACTGCAATGTCCTATCCACACAAAGGAATTATTATTACTTTCATTCAAACCTCATTTCTCTCACTTGGCCACAGGAATGATACAATGTGCTTTTTGGCAAATACTTAACAAAAATCAAAGTTCATAGAGTCCGTGATCTACAGCGGTTTAGTAATGCCCTTTGAAGAAAAGCTGAGACTAGTCTGATTTTGGGGATTTCTGTAAACCCATGTTGGTCCCTGGAAATCAATTCCTTCCTTCCCAAGTTTTTTTTTTTTTTTTTTTGAAGATTTTATTTATCTAACAGAGAGAGACAGCGAGAGAGGGAGAGTGGGAGAAGGAGAAGCAGGCCTCCCGTTGAGCAGGGAGCCCAATGCGGGGCTCGATCCCAGGACCCCGGAATCATGACCCGAGCTGAAGGCAGATGCTTAACGACTGAGCCACCCAGGCGCCCCGCTTTCCAAGTTCTTAAACGCCCTGATTTTCAGTAGCTCTCAGAAGTCCACCTGGTCTCTCCAGTTGCTCGTGGCCAGCAGTTCCCAGAAGGCACCTGCCTCAGGGCCTGTTTCAGCTGTTTCGAGGAAGTGCTAATCTCTGGTCAGTTACCAGGTCTGGCCCCCCCCCAATCCTCACAACTCGATAATTTGCTAATTTTCTATGTTCTTAGTAAGAAACTAGCTATTCTGCACACACAGACACACACAGCCTAGGCGTCTCTGTCCCCACTGCCATCAGTACTAAGTCAATAAGAACAAATATAAACTGTTTACTCCAGGATATCTGAAATTACAACTATCTGAATTTACCAAATAAATACCTGAAACTACCAAAAAAAAATGTTATCTTGAAATTTCCTCCTGAGAAATAGCATCTCAGCCATCAGCAAAATTTGGGGACTCATAACAGTATCCATGATCTGCAAGAATTAAGGCCAGACTGTCCAGCTTATAAATCCCACCCTGCCCCCGTTGAAGAGTGCTTCAATGTTTACCAACGTTCCAGGACCCCATTTTGTACAGAGGAAAACTGAGCCTCAGAGAAATTATGTGACCAAGTTCATACTGCTTATAAGTGGCAGAACTAGAATCAGAATCCAGTCTTTCTGATTTTTTTAGGATAGAGTTCTTTCTACCTCACTCCATTGCTTCTCTACTCAACTCATTTGCCTCTGTGGCTCCAAGCACACAGAACGTGTCCTGCAAACAAGAAATATTTCTTAAGCCCAATTCAATACACAAGTACTGAGAGCCTACTTCAAGCATGGTCTGGGCTACAGCTGGGGTACAAGGCCACACAGTCCAACACAAACAGATCTCATGGTGGGGAGGCAGTTACTAATTGGTTTGGAGGGCAGGCAAATTGTGGCAGAATGGACAGCAGATGATTTGCTCACAAACTAACACAGAAGCCAAGACACTGTGCTGAGGGGGACATCAACAGTCTGGGCAGCTCCTGGAAATTCAATTCTGGTAAAACAGAGCACAGTGATACTAATTTCCTGACATGCCTGGCTAACAATCTCTTAAAAATCAGAGGAAGCAACAAAAACAACCGCCCTTAATTTTTGATCAACAGAGAAGAATGATCTTGGAAGAAAGTGACTGCCATCTTGGTGCGTGAATCAGTGAACGGAGACCCTACTGATCAGCTGCACTGAGAACCAGGGTTCTTTCCACGTTGGGAAAGGGGCTCTCACTGTGCTACACGAGGACTGGGTGGGCAGATTTTAGGTTTCACCATTCCACCGCAGAACACTGCCATATTGGCTTCAAGTAATGGAAAGATAAATATAAAACACAGACTGTGTATTATATTATTAATTAACTATTGATCAGCCTCTGTCCCTGGTTGATAAACCCTCTCTGGGCCAAGTAGCAGAAATTCAAAGCACTCATTTGTTCCTTTAATGCCACATCCCTAACAGGGCTGCTGCTAGAATTAAATGACCCCACTGGCCATGATCCTATGAACCTTCTTTCAATCAATGTGGAATAGCTAACATCTAGTGACCTCAATTTCTGTCTCTCTATAGCTCCTTCCAAGCATGCCTATCACAAGGGACTCAATAGTTTAAGGGATGGTTTTCCATTTATTCCTTAAGATGCTGAATGAAGTCCAGACACCTAAAACTACTTGATCCTGGCTGCCTGAAAACTGGTTTTGACCAACACTTCCAATGTTATGCGTGGGTGGCTCAGTCGGTTGGGCATCCGACTCTTGGTTTCGGCCCAGGTCCTGATCTCATGGGTCTGAGCCTTGCATCGGGTTCTGCACTCAGTGAGGAGTCTGCTTAAAGATTGTCTCCCTTTGCCCCTCCCCCCCACTCCCACTCTCTCTTTCAAGTAAATAAAATAAATCTTCAAATGTTATGCTTCCAACTCTCAGTAAGAAACATCAGAGACAGCATGTGTTAAATACTCTTCAATTTTGGGTGACATTCCTAACAGGCAAATTGCGATATGCTATTCCTACCAACGGGGACATTAACAGAGCATCAACAACCTCCCCAACACAAAGATCCACTGGGCAAATTGCTCTTAAAAGTTCTAAGTTAGGGGGGCCTCTCCATGTCACCTTCATTATTAAGTCAGGCGAGTCATGTAATCTGTCACAGTGCTCTTTGCCTAAATGAGTCCACTCAAATCCCTAGTGAATGAGAACAGGGGACAGGAGACTGCCTTGAATGACCTGAACGGGCAGGTGCTTTCCACCCCAGTGGCCTCTATCTTCCATCAAAAGACAAGCAAGTACACGGGGGACTCAAAAGGTCTCAGGTGGCAAGTACCTAAGGTGTTAGCTTTAGTGTGTGTGTGTGTGTGCGTGTGTGTGTGTGTGAAGACTTTATTTATTTGAGAGAGAGAGTGAAAGAGCAAGAGAGCTGGGGGCGGGGCAGAGGGAGAGGGAGAATCTCAAGCAGACTCTGAGCTGAGCATCGAGCTCAATGTGGGGCTTGATCTCACAACCTTGAGATCATGATCTCAACCAAAAACAAGAGTCGGACGCTCAAGCGACTGAGCCACCCGGGCACCCCAGTGTGTTATTATTTTGGTTTGGTTTTTAACTGTGGTGCTTACAAACATCGTGGCCAGATCTTTCTTTTTTTTTTTTTTTTTTTTAAGATCTTTGTTGTTTTCCTTTGCATCTGGAAGAACCTGGCATTGCTTCAGCCAAATAGAATATGGTGTCTGTAATGTTTTGTCATTTCTAAGGTGAGGTGACCATTCTCTTGGGATGCTTCTCTACGGTAGAGCCAGCCACCATGTAAAAAACCCAACCATGCTGAGAATGCCAGGCTGAAGAGGCCACAGGCAGGTGTTCCAGGCAACTGTCCCAGCTGAGCCCAGCCTTCCAGACATCACTGCCAAAGCACCAGAGGAGCATAGTCTTTGGCCCTCCACACCAGCCCATTTTCCAAAGGAGTACTCCTGATGACCCTGGCCAATGCCATGAGCAGCCGAACAACCTCCCAGCTGAGCCCCACTCAAATTCTTGACTGAGAGAATCCTCGTTGTCATTTTAAGTCGCTAAGCATAAGTGGAGGAGTTTGTTATGCAACAACAGATAACCAGAATGAAAACCATACATATACACAGATACAGCAGGTGTTCATGGCATATGCGTGTATACATAAAAGCTTTGTGTAACTTTAAAAAATGTTTCTTTGGAAATCCCTACACTGTGATGCTAACTTAGGGTATCACCTGCTTGGAGATAAGGAACTAGAATAATAAACATATTCATTCTAGGGAAAAAAAAAGGAATAAACAAATCAAAAAACTATTCTTCAAAGGCCACTAATTCTCCTTAGGAGAAACATTAAAATCAAGGGTTGGAATATCTGAGGCTGTCTTACTCTACACTCACCAACTACATATTAAGAACTCAATAAATTGCACCAAAAAGAAGGGAGAGGACTGTTACCGATGAAAAGAGACTTGAGACATTATTTACTAAGTGCAACGTGTGGTACATAGTAGGCTCCTGATTCAAACAAACCAACTATAGAAAGGTTTTTGAGATGATGGGAAAACTGAACAAGGACTTGGTAGCAGATGACATTAAGGACTCACCGTTCACTTTGTGGAGCAGGACAACAGTATTATGGATACACACATACACGCGCATGTGTGTGTATTTATATGTAAGAGATACCCACTAGGTGTAACAGGTTAAATGTTAAGTCACCTGGGAGTTGCTTTAAAGTACTCCAGAGAAACAATTAATAAATGGGCCTTGTGTATGTGAGAGTTGCATCATACTATGCTCTCTACTTCGCGTACTTGAAAAATTCCATAATAAAAACTTAAAGCTCACAAACTGCAAAGGAGTTAGGGGATGGAGGGTGTCAACACAGTCTGGCCTGAGCCCTGCCTCTGACAATCCAAGGCAGTGACTGGACCAGTCTATGTCCTCAGTAAGGGTGAAGGTGCTATGGGATGCCAAAAGGGGAAATGACTCCAAGCCCTTAACAACTGATTTTCTTCCACGACCTTAAAACAAAATCCAGTATACAGACTTCTGTCAGGATCCAACTCAGTATCTACCTGTGGATCTTAAGGCCCATTTCATCCCTGCCCCCGGTCCTTGGTGCAGCTTATAAAGGGGGTGCGCTACTGTACTCCATGCCCAACTTCACAGACACAAATAACATACTTTTATAGCAAGAAAGTATGTACAGCAACAAAGGCTAAATCTTTTAAGCGTTGGACACCAAAGTTAAACATTCTACCCTAATTTTGTGGAATCAGTGATTTTATCCCTTAGAACATTTCTGAGGGACACAGGATTGATTTTTAACCTTGAACTAAAAAAACGCCATCATCTGTGACCAAGCAGAGTAAAAACATTTGATACGGAACAGAACACGCTCCCTGGTCTCGGATGGCCACAATGAGCAGGACTTGGTAAGGAACCCTACTCAACATCCAAGTTACCAAGTAAGAATGTAGGAATGTTCTAGACATCAGTGCACTTAAGTCCCTCATTTTACAGGTGGGTAAAATGAGGCCAGAGGCAGGTCACACTGCCAGGCAGCCAATGCAAAGTCAGGACTAGAACATGAACCTTCTGACCCTGGGACCAATACAATTTTCCTTCTTTGGTCCATCTTGAGACAACTGCATTATGGATGTTATCTCAACAGGAAAAAAAAAAACAGGCAAGCCTTGCGTTTCTGAAAGGTTAAGAACCAAATATGCAATACTAAAAAACCAGAATTTCAGTGTTAAAAACTCCTTAACTATAAAAAGCGCTTGGTTTGGGGAAATATTTTTGGCTTTTTAAAATGGTGGTTCAGAAAAAAAAAAAAAAACCCACAGGAGAAAGGAAAAAGAAAATGAAACAAATTTGTGCCTGACTAAACAGTAACACGCAATTAAAATGATGGATGTCTTTGTGCCAGAGGTTGAGTTTGAAACAAGCTGCTGGAAGAAGGGCAGCCCTGAAAATAAATTGCTAAATTACTTTTTGCAGCCAGATTGCAGATTCCCCCGCCATGCAATTCTGAAAGCAAATAACCCCACATAAATAAATATGCAACGAATTCCCAGGGAAACCAGCCAAGAAACATGAAGAGAACTAACTTTGGGTGGAAGACTGCCTCCATCCATCCGGTGATTTAGAAGTGTGACTCAATTTACAAAATAAGGCAGGTCAATGCCACCTCATATGTGCGAAGCTTCCCTGAACTCCCCAGTCCCATCGTGACTGTTCCCCTCCTCTGTGGCCCTCCAGGGGCTTCTGGATGTCGCAGCCCATCCCATGATGCAGTGGCTGAAGGCACGGGCTCGAGGGTCAGCATGCTGGGGGGCTGAGTCCCAGCTCTGACACTCCACTCAGGCTGAGTTTGGGGTCAGGGAATTTCTTACCTGGTCAGGATGTTTGAGCCAAATGAAATGAAATGAAATGAAGCATTTAAAGGGGCTTGGCCCCAGGGTGCGCCCTTTAGACACCCCCAGTGATGGAGGTGGCCTCTTTCTTCCTAGCATGCCCATTCACAGAAGGACATGAGCTCTATGGAGATCAAGTAACAGGGGAGTATGTCATGGGCTGAACTGTGTCCCCCCAAATGTCATACACTGAAGCCCTAACCCCAACCCAGTATCTCAGAATGTGGCTGTATTTGAGGACAGAGCCTTTAAGGAGGTGATTAAGTCCAACTGAGTTCATTAGGGTGGGCCCTACTCTGATCTGACTGGTATCCTTAAAGAGGGAGAGATGAGGTCACACACAGAGACATCGGCGATGCCCGCACCAGGGGCAAAAAAATCCATGCAGACAGGGAGAGGAGAAGCAGCAAGGGGCCAGCCAGCTACAAGCCCAGGAGAGAGGGGGGCCTCCAGGGAAGCCAACTCTGCCAGCACCGTGATCTCAGACTGGCGGCACCAAATAAATGTCTGTGGCATTTTGTTATGGCAGCCTGAGCTGTCTAATACCGGGAGTTACACGGTTTCAAGTCAGAACCAGGTTTGAACCTGGGTTCCGCCATTCACAACCAGCACAAGCCCAGCTAAGCCCCCTAGCCTTTCAGGGTCTGTTTCCTGCCTGTACAATGGAGATGATATAGCATCTGGTGACGTGTGGAGAAGATGAAAACCCGCAGCTGGCCTGGGCAGAGCCAGGGCTGTGCCCAGGACCGCAGACTCTCAGCCCCAGGAACCTCCCACCATAGCCCTCTGGGGATCCAGAGCCTTCGCTGGGTGGTACAGCTTGAGTCACAGCACAGTCATGGAGCCCAGCTTCCTGGGGTCCCACCGGGAGCTGGTATTCTAGAAGCATGGGCGGTGAACCCGACTAGCAAATTTGCCTGCAGTTTAAAACTTTTAGGGATCACACCAACTGCTAAGACACAGAATTTTCAGGCTTTTTACTTGGCTCTGTGTGTGTGTACAATTTTCAAAAAAGTTCATGAGTGGAAAAGCACATAAGACTTTTAAAAAACCTTGGCAATTAGAGACATAAAACTATAACAGGCACACCATCCATTCATGTGATACAAATCAAGTTTTTTTTCTAGTTGGCCTTCGATTTTTCCCCTCTCTCTCTCTTTTTGGTGACTCAGTAGTCTTTAAAAAAAAAAAAAAATCTCCTGCAAGAAGAAGGCAGAGAATGACACATTCAGATGGAGGAAAGGAGGTGTGATGCTTACAGCCTGTAGGTTTGGATTTGTAAGGATGGCATTAACAAGATTATTTCCCTGAGGTACGTGGTTTGTGGTTAGTGTGAACTATTATAAGAACCTTGACTGTAAGTTCACCACCCAAAAAGTTAGTCCTTCATAACCATTAACTAAGAAAAAAATTTTCCAATCATATATGTATTTTTTTTTTTGAGAGAGCATGAGTGCGTGCACACACTCAAGCAGGGGGAGGGGCAGGGAAGAGGGAGGCGGAGAAAGAGAATTTCCAGTAGACTCCCCACTGAGCATGGAGCCTGAAGTGGGGCTTGACCTCAGGACCCTGGGATCATGACCTGAGCCGAAATCAAGAGTCAGACACTTAACCAACTGCACCACCCAGGTGCCCCACCAATCATATATGTTATTTTTTTTTTTTAAAGATTCCTGTCTGTGTCTTCTTTTTTTTTTTTTAAGATTTTTTATTTATTTATTAGAGAGAGAGAGAGAGCACAGGTAGGCAGAGCGGCAGGAAGAGGGAGAGGGAGAAGCAGACTCCCCGCCGAGCAGGGAGCCCGATGCGGGGCTCGATCCCAGGACCCTGGGATCATGACCCGAGCCGAAGGCAGACGCTCAACGACTGAGCCACCCAGGCGCCCCTCATATATGTATTTTTAAAAGCAACAACAGAATACCAAGCAAGGTACAGGCACTAATTAGTATTATTGTGCAATGTTACTTTAAAATAGAATACACAAATAGGAAATTATTTACAGAACTCAACACCTAGGTACAAATAGAATAACTTCTTTAACTTCTGTGGATTGGTCATAAGCTAACCCCAACTGTCCCCAGCTCAAGCAGAACTAATTCACCTGGAATGTCTTAACACACAAGATCCCAGCGTCTCAGGACTTCAAATCCATGTCAAAAGGTATTCCTACAAGACTGCCACTAAAGCAGGCATTGACACCCCTCCCCCAACCTACCGCAACCCTCATACCCTCTAGGAGACCAACAGAATGTAAAAGGAGGAGGAAGCTCTGTGCGGGGTTATGCAGGTACCACCCCCACACAAGCCACCTTGAAGCATTCCTGCCGGAGGTGCACAGACGGGGCCATGTACAAGAGTGAAGTGGGCCATGATGAATGGCGGGGGGGTAGCGGGCAGGGAGCATGGGGCAGTCACCACACAGATCTAGCCAACTGCCACCCTGGGAATTCAGATCTTCCAATTATTTTTTTTTAAGTCTACAAATTTGAATTTTTTTTAAAGATTTTATTTATTTATTTGAGAGAGAGAATGAGAGATAGAAAGCACGAGAGGGAAGAGGGTCAGAGGGAGAAGCAGACTCCCTGCTGAGCAGGGAGCCCGATGCGGAGTTGATCCCGGGACTCCAGGATCATGACCTGAGCCGAAGGCAGTCGCTTAACCAACTGAGCCACCCAGGTGACCTAAATTTGAATTTTTTAATGTGAAATGTGGTGATTTTGTAAAGCCTGGCATCGACCTCTAGTTTACTTTTTAATTGAAGGGTGACATACACAGACAAAAGTGCCCAGGTCAAAAAACAGGATATTACCAGACTTCCAGAAGCCTCTTTCCCATTTCTACCCCTTTCTTCCATCCCACAGGTACCAAAGATTTGTTTTGCCTGTTTCGAAGTTCATATAAATGGAATCACACAGCAGGTACTGGTTTACAGCTGCATAGGAATGTGGGGACAGTGCCCCTCCAATCCACAGGTCTTGTATCTTTGAACAAAGTCACACAGGTGGTACTTTACAACCCTAAGCTGAAGAGAAATGAGACCCAAGTAGATTTACAGCAGAGAATGACGTGGAATCACAGAGGTCCCAAGGAGTCAGAGAGTCAAAGATAGACGAAGCCAGGCATGGGTGGAGTGAGATGGTCAAAGTCCCACAGAAGGGGAGGGTCTGTTCCTGGATCAAAGTGATAGCAAAAGGACAGGGACAAAAAAATAGGGGTGGTGGCAGGTGCCAGTGGGGGAAAGCCAGAGTTCAAGATTCATGGCCACCAGCAAGGCAGAAAGTAAGCAAACTGGAGAAAGCACAGCCAGGGCTGGTTGGGACCAACCCCAGTGCCCCGAGAGTCTGCATTTTCCCCAGGAGTCCCGGAAGGAGAATTCACTGGATTCCTGAAAGGAGGAATCAACAAAGAATACCCGGTCCACTCTTTCTTCAGAAAACTTTTTATTATGGACAATTTCAAATAAACACAAAACAGAACAGCATAGTAAACACCCGCCACTCAGCTTTAACAATTATCAACATTCTGTATCCCCTCTACTCATTCCTCCCCACCGCTCTCCATTAATTTGTTACACATCTTTTTTGGCTGGCGGTAATAAATTTACTTATATTGAAGTGCACAAATCTGCGCTGTTTCATTTTGACAGGCGGAAACGTCTGTGTAACCCCCTCACCCTGGTACCATTCAGCACATTCCCGTCTCCCCATAAAGTTCCCAGGCAATCCCAGCGGCCCTCTCCAGGCCCCCAGAAGCAACGGCTACTCTGATTTATTTTCTCCACAGACTAGCTCTGCCAATTCTAGAACTGCATATACGTGGAATCATATGAGGGGGGTACTCTTTTGTGGAACATTTACTTCACTCAGCATAATGCATGGGAATGCAGAAAGAGGAGGTTTAAAATTCAGTTTGGGCCAAACCAGACAGACACATCTTCATCGCCTTCTCATGCCATCTTATGTGGATAACTATAAGATAAACAATTGAGACTAAAAATAACCCACACTGGGATTCAGAGCCATGATTTTCAATGGACTCAAGTCCTGCTTTCTTCCCTGGGTCCCATGTGCCAGATACGAGTTTCTGCACATTTTAGCGACAACTATCTCAGAGCTCTGACTGACAAGAGCTGACTTGCAATATGCTCTGCAAAGCAAAGTGTATCATTATTTTTTTCCTGTCTCCTGCCCTGGCCCTTAAGCAAGAAAAATGGGAGTAAAGGGTGGAAAAGCCGTAGAATTCTCAGCAAACGCAAAAGACACATCTCACTAAACTGGCCCCTGCTTAAGAAAAAAGATTTATCTCTGACTCAGTCTTGTATCCCCCCCAACCCCCTGGCTTGGCTGTGTGTATACAGCAGGCACTCAATAAATGCCTGTCTCTTCATTATTTGCTCTTCCTTGAAAATGTCCACCCTGCCCAGATGTGGACGGCCAAAGAGCAGAATAGCCAAGAATTTAGGGTGCCTTCCTTTTGTCGTCTGTAAAATAGTGGCAGGAATACCGGCCCCTACGCTCAGGGACTCTGTGTGAGCTGAGAAATCCATGTGAAGCAGCCAGCCCAGTGCCCGGAAGAGAACAAGCATCTAGAGACCTACAGACATCAGCACTGGCCCTGGCTCCTCCTGGCTGGCCCTGTCGGACGTGAATGGCATTCCAACCCGTATACAGACTCTTCCCCAGGAGTCTGATCTGCTGGCCCCTCACACGGGCCTCATCTAAAACACAACCAGTAGTGAATCCAGGTTTTGTGGTGCCTTAAAATACACCATTTGGAGGTCCTTCTAAAGAAAGAATACACATCAAAAAATCTTACATTTGCAAACTGTACAAAAGCAAAAACCAAGCTGCCACAGTACCGGGGCCCCTCTCTACGGCTGCTCTGCCCCCAGGATTCTCTATCTCCCCAAGCTGCCATGCACAAAACATGGAGGTCCCATCTCAGCTTCTCCATCACCCTTACTCCTAAAGCCAGCCACCAAATACACTGGATTCCAGGTCCTCAAACTCCACTGCACCTGCCTCTCCTGTCCATCACCAGCATCACCCTCACTCAGACCCACGATGCCGGTGACAGCCTCTTAGCTTCACCATCCACCTTCAAGCACCCTGCAGAGCCAAACTCCATGCGTCCAGTGGTGTTAGCCTCCCTTCCCGTCTCCTCTGCTTCTCTTTTTCAGACACACCCTCCTCCTGCCCTCCTCGGTGAGGCCGTCTGTCACACTGTTCTTCCACCTGGACTGCCAATCCTCCACCGCTCAGTGTCAAAATCAACCCCACAGTCACCTCCCCTGAAGCCATCCCCAGTGGAAATCCACCTCTACTTCCAAGGAACCCCTACACGATTTCACCCATCCAGCTAGGATGGTGCCCAGTCATTCTGCCTGGTATTATGGTTATCTGAGAAGCACAAGGAGGTGGCACAGAGATCCAAAGAGTCAAAAGAATAAATGTACCCGGTCTGTCTACCCCTCAGCCAAATGGGAATGAGAACACCTGCTCTGCTGGCATACAAATGTTAAATGAGATGAAGACCGGGGACACACAGGAAGATCCAACATTCACAGGAGGGCTCAGAACCTGTGGCCAACCTCAGCCCTATCATGAGCCATAAGTTCCCGGTAATGTGCCTTCTCATATCACAGTCATTGTGGATCCTTCTATACCAGGGTGCAGGTGCTTTCTTGACTGTAAAGATAAGATTTCTCCCTCCCATGACAAGGATCTTATCTCTCCAAGCCTTTCTTCACATAGAAGAGGTAGTACAGTGTAAAGATCAAGAACATGTTTTTACCAGGATTTTTTTTTAAGTATACATAGTATGATCACATTTTTGTTGGGGGAAAAAAAAAACAAACTTTTTCTGCCAACCCTTAGAGAAAAGGTCACAGGGATATACACAAAATGTTAAAGTGGTGCTCTCTTGGTAGAGGTATTTTATGATACGTATTCTGTACTTTCTTTACTCAGTAATCCCTAAAAATTCGAAACTAAACAAGTATTGCTTTTATTTTTTAAAAGTGCAGGGGTGGGGTGCCTGGGTGGCTCAGTCGTTAAGCGTCTGCCTTCGGCTCAGGTCATGATCCCTGGGTCCTGGGATTGAGCCCCCGCACTGGGCTCCCTGCTCAGCGGGGAGTCTGCTTCTCCCTCTTACCCTCCTCCCACTCATTCTCTCTCTCTCTCTCTCTCAAATAAATAAAGCCTTTAAAAAAAGAATAAAAAAATAAAAAGTGCAGAACTGGTATTACAAGGTAGCATAACTTTTTTTTAGATTTTATTTATTTATTTGACAGAGAGAGACACAGTGAGAGCAGGAACACAAGCAGGGGGAGTGGGGGAGGGAGAAGCAGGCTTCCTGCTGAGCAGGGAGCCCGATGTGGGGCTCCATCCCAGGACCCTGGGATCATGACCTGAGCCGAAGGCAGACGCTTAACGACTGAGCCACCAGGCGCCCCTAAGGTAGCATAACTTTTTAATAAAACAAACATTTTCTCATTATTTTTTCCCTTTTCTTCTTCCTATTCATGCATCTAGGCTGTTCTGATCTCATTACCTTCAAGAAACGTATGACCAGGGGCGCCTGGGTGGCTCAGTTGGTTAAGCGACGGCCTTCGGCTTAGGTCATGATCCTGGAGTCCCGGGATCGAGTCCCGCATCGGGCTTCCTGCTCAGCAGTGAGTCTGCTTCTCCCTCGGACCCTCCCTCCTCTCATGCTCTCTCTCAAATAAATAAATAAAATCTTAAAAAGAAAAAAAAAAAGAAAGGTATAACCAGAAACTGAAAATTAGGGGGGAAAAAAAAAGATGAAGAGCCTGGATGCTGGAGCCAGACTTCCTGGGTGTAACACATTCTAGTGGCAAGAACCTAGAGATGGTATTTGACTGTTTTGCACCTGGTTCCTTGTCTGCATAATAGGGCAACAGTCACCCTGTACATTTTTTATGAGTACAAAAAGCCAAGAATTAACCAAGTAAGTATACAGGAAGCATTCAGAACTATATCTAACATACAGTAGGCACTAGTTTTATAAGAAATCTTTTAGGTGGGATCCCTTTTACTTTTTAGTTCTTGAGACTCAGTCCTCAACATTTCAGTGATCCTGGAATACCAGCTGGCTTCCAATGTCAGATACACAATCCTTAGACTCTACCTCTGACATTTGTGAAAAATCTCTAACAAAACTGACCCACTCCGATTAAACCAAGAACTTTAACTGTAGAATCCATCTTGGCAATTCTGTTCTGCAGTCTCCTGAGAGGTACTTCTCATGGTTTCTGCTCCTGGAGCTGCATCATATGTTAACCTAATGCTGTAGATTAATTCTCTCCTGATGTTGCATTTTTGCCCTTCAATTTCTACTTCACACGTTGAGTTTAATCTCTCAAGGTCAAGGTCAACAGCAGGCAGCGCAGACACCAGCAGGACAATGAAGAAGCCAAGAGCACTTATGTGCTGTGTGTGCTCTTGCATGTTGCTTAAGCTCTCTGTGCCTCCATCTCCTCATCTGCATAATGAGGACGCTCATAGGAAGCATCTAGCTAATACAGTTGTGAGGAGTCAATGAGTTAAGCCATGTAAAGTGCTTCCATTAATGTTAATGGTCAATGTTCTCTGGAAAAATTAAGCTAAGTGAAAGAAGCCAGACACAAGAGGCCAAATATTCTGTACGATTCTGTTTATATGAAATATCCACAGCTGGCAAATCCACAGCGACAGAAAACTGATTAGGGGTTGCCAGGGGCTGGGAGGAGGGGAGAATGGAGAATGACTGCCTCACGGGTACACGGTTTCCTTGTGAGGTCACGACAATGTTCTGGACCTAGGCAATGATGATGGGAACATAACACCGTGAGTGTACTAAACGTCACTAATGATCAATTTTTTATGTGTATTTTACCAAAAGAAAATCATTTGCCAAAAAAAAAAAAAAGTCAATAATGTTTCCTATTACTCGAACTACTACATGGACAACTACTATAGTAGGAAACGTACCGGTTCCCCTGCAAGGCAGAAGTGGCCCCTGGGCTCCCAGGCAGGAGAGGCAAGACTCTGTAGGAGGGGGGAGGGTGTTTGAGACAAGGCTCACAGACATGGTAGCCTCTGAGATGCGCCCTGAGAGACAGCCAGACCCTTCTGAGGCAAGAACCGGCCAGTAAGACGGGAAAGAGCACAGCAGAGGCGAGCAGGTGAGAAGTCAAGCATGGGGAGTGGAGGCGGGGGCTGCCAGAGGACCAGCAGGGTGGCAGCCGGGGTGGGGGCGGGCAGACCTGCAGGAAAGTGGACGTGGAGCCTGAGAAGGATTTTAGGTCTGGTTCTGAGTCTACCAGTTGTGGGATGGGCAAAAATCCTCCTGCTGAGCTTCCTGTAAAGGTAGAATGATGGGCGTTCTACATCATTCCCATCATTGTCTCACAAAGGTGCTATCGGGATTAAATATGGCACCAAACCTAAAACACTACACAAACGTAAGGGGTGTGATGCCGTGGAACGCTGGTTCTCAAACTTGGCTGCACAACAGAATTCCCTCAGGAGTCTAAAAAAACCCTGTAATGACCGGGTCTCTGTTGGTAGTGCCCCAGCAAAGCCAGGGGGCAAAGCAATGATGTGCTGAAGGCTGGAACACAATACAAAGCAGATCCCCAGGGTGCAGATGATGGAAGAGGCCTGAAACCCTGGGGTGGGAGGGCGGAGCAGTCGTGAAACCTTGAGGTTGTTCACAGGCTGACCCTGCGCTACCACGGCAAGACTAAAAGTGTTCATTCTCCTTTTTATGAGAGATGGCAGGTGTGCAATGTACCCCCACGGAGCTTCTAAGAAGGGCCCACATTTTTAACCCCTTCATATTCCCCATACTGGGCCTCGAGCACACTAGATGATCTCCATTTTGTGTTGCTGTTTTTCACAAGGAAGCGAAATAAATGAAATCACACAGGTCTTGTCAGTCAACACACTGTAGCTCTCTGGACAACTCACATATGTGGAAGAGCTCATTCCCTGAAGTGAGTTAATAAGATAAATGGCGTGTCCCCAGCAAGTACACACCGTTCTGTTTCTTTTAAAAGACAGTGCGTGGGTTTTGCATTTTTCTTCAGGGGTCTCAGAGGAATGATCCACCACAGCTTTTGGAACAAAGCTACAGACTTTTGGACTTCAAAGCAAAATAAATCCCACAGAGGACACCGACGACGTATCCTGAACAAACACTTCCCACCTTGGACTCCCTGCTCTCCCAGTACAATATCCCGCCACCCGGACCTCCCTGTCTCAGCTTCCACCCCCAAGAGTCCCGGGGGACCTGCCACTGCCAGCTTGCATGCATGAATGGGGGCTGGTTGCAAGCCAGCCTGAGCCCCTCCCTGGACTCTGACCGGCCACCCTCACTGCCACCCTCGAAGCACTGTGTCACTCAGCACACACTGCATCCGACTGAGTAGGTGGCTTGGACCTCGGGTCTCAGGCCCCGGCTAACAGGAGCAATAAAAGGGCTGTGACCAGTGAAACGCCGTGTCACAGGCCGCCAGAATGCTCTGCAGGTTAATAACTAACCCTCATAAGCCTTTTACAGTTTACTGGGTCTTTCCTGGATGAAGCCCATGTCCATTTCATGGCCAGGCCACATGGCAGGCAGTGGTTCTCCCCGAGCCCGGCTTTCAGAAGAGGTAGGGGAGTCTCAGTGAGGCAAAGGGGGGCCACGGAGCAGCCAGGAGGGCTGCGTGTAGGCAGCGGCTCTTATTACACACTAATTACTGCTCATTTGCCACAGGTGAGCAGTACCTGGCCTCACGGCTGCACAGAACCACTGAGAGTGTTCCAACGCAGACAGGAAAGATCCGCCATCCCAGGATGAGGCCCTGGGCCATGAGGCCTCCAGGGGCTCCGTTAGGGGTATAACCCAGTGGTTCCCCCTGCCCTACCATCTGCCCCGTCTCCCCTCTCTCTGAAGAGTTCGTTGATTCTGCTCCCTAAAGTGTCTGCTGGCATCTCCAGCCAGGAGACATGGAAAGGGCTCACTGGGGGCCTCCCAGAAAATGGAAAGGAACCCAAATAGGAGTGAGCTAGAGAAAGAAAGAATCCAAGGTCAAGGGAGACATTCAAAACCAAAGTCAAGGAGAGGCGCCTGGGTGGCTCAGTCGGTTAAAGCATCCCCCGACTCTGGATTTTGGCTTAGGTCATGATCTCAGGGTCACGAAACTGAGCCCTACATCGGGGCTCCAAGCTGGGCATGGAGGCTGCTTAGGATTCTCTCTCTCCCTCTCCTCTGCCCCTCCCCCCACTTTCTCCTTCTCTCTCTCTAAAAAAGAAAAGCCAAGGAGCTAATGAAGAAAGAGGAGTTAGACACAGAAGAAAAAGAAAAGACATTCTTTCATCAAATCTACTGAAAACTTTCCAGAGATGAGGAATTTGGACCTTTTCAAAGAAGCAACATCCGATGAAAAATAGAGGATGCGTGGGCTCACTGGCAGGGCTTGAGCAAGGAGCAGGAATCTTGAATGGATTATTTCAAGCCTCAGTGCTGATGTGGCCAGCAGGAAGGCTGTTCTCCCATTTGTCTTCAGAGCCCAACTTTCTTTCTGAGATTTTCTGGTTGCCCATTTCTCCCACTCAGTCCCCCTACCTTAGACCTTCCTTTGAGCTTATTTAAAATTCTCTATGGCACTCTTCACACCAGGTGTAGTAACTTGTCTCCACCCAAGCTTCCTGAGGGCAAGGAACCTGTCTTATTGCTCTGTGTGCCCGGAGTCAGATGCTTCAAATAATGCCAGTTCCCTGTACCGAGGGCACCTCAGGGTAAACAAATGTTGAGGATGCCAGCAACAAAATCCCGAAAGTGAGAAACTACTATAGGACAAATCAGCAAATAAATAACCCCAAAAAGGTGAGAGGGGAAAACTCTAGATTAAGAGCTTTAAATTGTTGGGTAGGGAAAATGGGGAGATGTCGGTCAAAGAACACAAACTTTCAGTGAAAGGGTGAACAAGTTTTGGGGGTCTCATATACAGCAATGGTGACTTTAGTTAATTATAATGTACAATATACTTGAAATTTGCTAAAACAGTGGATCTCAGAAATTTACTAAGATACACACCACTGTAACTGGTGAGGCAACAAACATGTTCATTACCTTGATGCATAGGAACAGTTTTTACAATTTATATACCTCTATCAAATCACCAAGCTTTACACTCCAAATGTATATGATTTTTATTTGTCAATTATACCTCAATAAGCTAGGGAAAAGTATTTTGAAAAAAATTTTTATAAAGCTTTAGATAAAATATAAACCAAATGCAATGAATGTTTGTTTTGCTCACAAACCAAACAGGAAAATCTGAACACTGACTAAATATCTTCTGATACCAAACATTTTTTTAGGTGTTTTACTAGTATAGTGGATCTATTTATAAAAATATAGCCCTTGTCTTTTAGAGATGTGCACTGAAGTACAAGTTTGAAATTACATGTTTGGAGTTTGTTTTAAAATCATTGGGAAAGGGGGAGCCTGGGTGGCTCAGTCGGGTAAGCATCTGCCTTGGCTCAGGTCATGATCCCAGAGTCCTGGGGTCAAGCCCCCACATTGGGCTCCCTGCTCAGTGGGGAGACTGCTTCTCCCTCACCCTTTGCCGCTCCCCCTGCTTGTGCTCTCTGTTAAATAAAATTTTTCAAAAAAGAAATCGTTGGGAAGGGACGGGGTGAGGATACAGATGGAACGAGTGGCTATATTGACAGGTGATGAAGCTTGATGATGGGTACTTGGGGTTCATTATGTTCATTATGTGGTACGTACACTGGATTCTCTCCTCTTTTGAATATGCTTAGAAATTTCAATAGTAAAAACTGAAAAAAAAAGTAGGCAGAATTGAAGTGAAATCTATAGATCCTACAGTTCCTCACCAAAAACCATGAGCGGCAACTGACTCCAAAATTCATGCACAGCAAAACTGAAGTCAAAACATTAATCCCCAGTTAGTAAGGAAAGGCCTGCATGGGAGACTTAGACAGAAGTGTTCTCTCTTGTTCCATGAGGTTACCTGAGAAGAAGAAGGCACACTGGGGACAATCTCATAAAGACTAGCAGGGAAAGAACTGAACACAACAGGAAAAACAGGACAACTAAAAAATAGGCAAAAATCACAGAATGAAGCCTTCCAGGAGGAAATACGGTTATGGTTCATAAACATATGTAGAGACACTCAACCTCATCACCAACTGAAGAGTGAAGACCACAATGAGTTTCCATGAACTTCCACTAGACTGGTAAAACCAAAAAAGCTGCACAACGCCAAGTGTGGAAGAATGGATTCACAGACGCTTTTATATGCTGCTGGGACTCTGGGAAAACAATTTCGCATGATCTTACAGGGACCTGCCCACCGCCCTCCCAGCCAGTCCACTCCTGAGTGCATACCCAGGAGAGAGGCTTGCTTGCATATATACACCAGGAGACTCATTCCAGGAGGTTCAAAGCAGCATTTTCCCCTAACAACCCCAAACCGGAAACATCCCAAATGTCCACCAGCAAAGGATAAATTTCAGTAGATTTGTGCAATGGAATACTACAGAGCAACAACATCAATATGGACAAATCTCATGAACACGGTATTGAAAAAATCCACTTATATAAAGTTTACAAACACACAAAACTAACAATATATCATTTGGATAAACATACAGATGCCATAAACCTATAACATAGAAAAGGAAAGGATGAGAGACATATTTCAGGAGGGCAGAAGGGCGGGAAGTGTGGTCAGGAGAAGCATCGGGGGCTTTAACAGCATTGCTGATGTCTTTGTATTTTTTGACTTGTTTTTAAAGATTTTATTTACTTATTTGAGAGAGTGAGAGAGAGCGCATGAGCAGGGGGAGGAGCAGAGGGAGAGAGGGAGAAGTAGACTCCCCGCTGAGCGGGGGCGGGGGGGGGCTGCTCGATCCCAGGACCCTGGGATCATGATCTGAGCCGAAGGCAGACGCTTAACCAAGCATCCCGATGTCTTTGTTTTTAAGCTCGGTGGTGGGTACATAGATGTTCATGGTATGATTTTTCTTTAAACTATTCATGGTACACTCTTTTGTATTTATATTTTCAGTACCAAAAAATTTAAAGACTGAGGACCTGCCCACACGGAGCAACTCAGACAAAAGTGTAAGGGGGAAAACTAAAAGCAGAGAACCCGGGAGGGATGACCAGCATGAAGCAGAAGAGTTTCAGGGGAGAGGTGCCAGATGCCAAGAATAAAACCACGAAGGGAGGGCTGGGGACATCCGAGCCGCCAATGGCAGTGACACTAACGAACAGGCAGGACTGAGTTAGGAAGGCCTGGACCTGCACAAAAATCCATAACGAAATGCGGGGTATGCATGCACTGGACTAGTACGCAGCCTGAAAAAGGACGGGCATTCTGATGCACCCCACACTATGGATGAACCCTGAAGATACTACGCCGTGAGAGGAGTCAGACACAAAAGGATAAATACTGCACGATTCCACTTATGTAAGACAACTGGAGTAGTCAAATTCGTAGAGACAGGAGGTAGAAGCGTGGTTGCCAGGGGCTGCGGGGAGGCGGGCACGGAGAATCACAGAATCACTGTTTAATGGGTACAGAGTTTCAGTGTGGAAAGGTGAAAACAACCTGGAGACAGACAGTGGTGATAACCGCACAGCTATGTGAATGCGCTCCATGCCACTGAGCTGTCTACCCAAAAATGGTTAAAATGATAAGTTTTATGTTACTGACTTTATCACAATTAAAGAAAAAAACAACCCGCAATTCAAAGTGGTTGCAGCCTAGCAAGCCTGGAGGTAGGCTAAAGGAGAAGCACTATCACGCCTACCTCAACCCACCTGCTCAGAGGTCAGGTACGACACAGACAACAAAATCGAAAAGAAACAGGTGTGGAGGCCACACGACAGGGCTGAGGGACGCCGCGCTGCAGGCCCCTGCGGAACCAGGCGGTCCACGTCCCCCCAGCTGGGCTGGCAGCAGGGACAGTCCTACTTTTGCGACCGAGTTCCGTGCTGGGAAACAAGGAAGCTCCAGATGACCCCACAGGTGGCACAGGACCCTGGGGATCGCATCTTCCAGTCCTTAGCTTCAACAAGGAAATGCTGGGCACTCAGCCAGCTATGACTTTAGGGGAAAGAACCGGAGAAATGAGAGACAGAACGAGTGGCAAAGAGGTTCAGGAATGACAGGGGGTTTTATTGCATGAAATTCTGACCTGTCAAATCACAAAGGAGTTCCCAGGAGCACACATTTCAAACAGGGAGGCTGAGTGTGCCCAGCATGGGCTGGAGGAAGAGCACTGGAAAATGAGTCAGAAAACCTAGATTCAATTGTGACCCTACCACACTTATTACCTGAGTGGCCCAAGGCCACAAGCTCCCTGAGACCACGTGTAAACGGGGTAATAATACCTTCTCGCACGGTAGCAATTAGAGGAAGTGACACAGATTCTGCAAGCCTAGGGGGTAGGGTTGCCCAACAGAGAAGAGACCAGGTGCTTTGCATATCAACCACCAACCCCAAGACAGGTACAGACAGGTATTACTCACGTCAAGCACATGCACACACACATACAGAGATTGTGGGGTGAATTTAATCTAGAATAATCACAGAAAAGGACACCAAACGGATGAGGGGTTTGTCACGAAGGCTTGGATGGGAGAAAAAAAAAAAAACTCTACACCATGTTTATGCACATGTATACGAAAGTACAAAGACTGACGGGAGCCAGTTGCTATGCAGCAGGATGGGAATATGTAAAATGCTTTTCTGTGTGAGAAGTTTAGTGTTGTTCTATTAAGCACTTTTTGAAAATGTAGCCTACTTCTGACCTCAGTGTTGAAAAATTATGGCCATCAAACCAGAATGCACTCTGGGCGAAACTGTATTCCATGAGTGTGACTGAAAGATGTAACTCTGGGGGCACCTGGCTGGCTCAGTCGGAAGAGTGTGCGACTCTTGGTCTCTGAGTCGTGAGTTTAAGCACCACATTGGGGGTAGAGATTACTTAAATAAATAAATATTTTAAAAAATAAAATAAAGACGTAAATCTGATTTCTGGAAATCCCAACTGGCTTGCAAAGGAGGCTCAGAGGTCCCCATCCACCTCAGGACCCAGAAACAGTCTCAGAACCCACTCCCCCTCCCCCCCAACCAATGCCCAGTCCTGCTGTCAGAGAGACTTTCCAGACCACAAATCTCTCCTGACAGTCTGAGCTTATAGCTGGAGTCTACCTTTACTAGCTATGTGACATGGGCAAGTGTTTTAACCTGTCTACTGAGCCCTGATTCTTCCCTCTACAAGTCAGGGTTAACAGCAATAACACCATCAAAGTTTTTGTGAGAATTCAACCAGCCAATTCCTTAAGGACTTAGCACAGACCAGGCACACAGCAAATGCTCAGTAAGACTTCAGCTCTGATTAGCTCAAGGCACACACTCGTGCCTTAAAGGTTCATCGCTTGCTTCTTTAAGATTTAGGGACACAGCCAGAGCTCATAATCCGCCACTAGTCCAAGGAGCCCAGAGCCCAGGAAATGGGGTTTTCTGGCTCCGACCTCCATGCATTTGCACCTGCTGTTTCCTCTGCCCTGACACCTTCTGACCAAACCTACAGCTGAACTCCTGTGCATCCTCTGGGACAACCTGATGTCACTTTGGGCATCCAACCATCACCAACTCCACTCCACAGTTCAGCTGCTCTCCCTGTTCAGCTGCTCCCCCTGTTCAGCTGTTCCCAGGAGCACACGTATTTACCGGTTTTCCCCTTTGATATTACAATGATCTCATCCCTCGTGGAGCCCTCCCCAACGCTCAATGCGGTATAAGTGCTCAATAAGCCCTTGCTGGCTGAAGACAACACACTACAGGTAAACAAAAACATTTTGGAAAACAATTAATAATAAACCAGATTTAAAATCAAGTGGGACTAGTGAGATAAATCCAGCTCTAGAGAGAAGCCCAAGAGGCTGCAGAAGGAGACTGGGGGGATCAGGGCAGAGGGGGCACACCTGGGAGGCTGCAAGGCTCCCACCCATCTCTGCCAGAGCATGTGCATCCCTGGCAGGTGAGGGAGCAGAAACCACCCCAAAGCAGGTGTTCAGAACACAAGCCCCCAGATGTGAGAGAATTCTGTGGTCACATCAGCAGGGCCTTAAACCTGCCAGAAAGCAAAGATGATGGGGGGGAGAGGCTCCAAGGATGAGGAGTTTGCTTCTCACTCAGGCAGGGGCAGTGTAGGTGGACAGCTCGGATGGCAACCAGCATGGGGGGCTTCCACCCCAGCCAAGGGTCCCTGGGAAGGTAAGGGGGGTGGCCAAGGGCCTCCACCCCCAAGAGACACAAACTCAAGGTCTGTGATCCCTATTCAACTGTCCTGAAGCGGTTGGAGAGACTTTCAATCAACCCATGCAAATTCATCATTTTGAGTACATATTTATAACTAAATACAAAAAGAAAAAACTGCAGATGGATATACATCACAATCTTAACAGTGGTTATCTCTGATGAAATTTTAGATGTTTCCACTTCTCTGGCTTCTCTATATTTATTTTCTAGTTTTTCTGCTTTAAGCACGTTCTAATATGAAATGCAAGTAGGGGCCGAAGGCACATACCAACCTGAAAAAAAAAAAAGCCCAGCAAGATGAATGAGCAGTGGACCCTGCCTGCAGGCACCTGCCATGGGCCAGAGAAGGAAACCTAGGGGCCCACAGAACCAGGTGCCTGCTGAAGGGAACACTCCAGACAGAGTGGAGGCAGGGGTGGAGGCCATGTGGAGGCAGAGTGGAAGAGGCTGGGTGCAGGGACTCAGGCAGGGCACCAGGATGAACACCTCTTTTGAGGACAAATTGTGGGTGGAGGATTTCTGCAGTTACTGAGTGGATTTTTTTTTCCTAAGTCCCTATGCAAGAATTTAAGGGAAAGTACCCCCCCCCAACACACACACACATACGCTGACCTTTTGCTATTTCAAAATTAAACAGACCTGTGCCTTCATCCCCAGCGGTGCACTAGGGACAGAATTCAATGAGATTATGCACGTGAAAGTGCTTAGCAAGTTAATATTTGTTCGGTCCTAGACCAGTGTAGGGTCATGTTACTGGCACGGGGAACGCTGACAGACACCCCCCTCCCCCATATTAACACTGACAATCCAGCAAATGTGAAACCACGGTGTGATAGCGGTCACGCCTGTATCCCATTTGGGAAGGATGTTCACCATTCACCCCTCTTCCTCCCCAACTCCCCCTGCTCCCACTAGCCTTCCTTTAAAACAAAGCTATTTTTTTTTTAAGATTTTATTTATTTATTTGACAGAGGGAGTGAGAGCACAAGTAGGCAGAGCGGCAGCCAGAGGGAGAGGGAGAAGCAGGCTCTCCGCTGAGCCAGGAGCCCGATGCAGGGCTCGATCCCCGGACCCTGGGATCATGACCTGAGCTGAAGGCAGACGCTTACGAACTGAGCCACCCAGGCGCCCCAAAACAAAGCTATTTTTAAAAATACACAAACTCGGGCACCTGGGTGGCTCAGTTGGTTAAGCGACTGCCTTCGGCTCAGGTCATGATCCTGGAGTCCTGGGATCGAGTCCCGCATCGGGCTCCCTGCTCAGCAGGGAGTCTGCTTCTCCCTCTGACCCTCCCCCCTCTCATGCTCTATCTCATTCTCTCTCTCAAATAAATAAATAAATAAATCTTAAAAAAAAAAAAAAATACACAAACTCACGACCCAGGTAGGGGTCCGGGGTTCCCCATGGCGTCACTCATGGGCTGGGATTGGGTGGAGGTGGGGTCAGCACTGGAGGGCCACCTTGAGCCAATACCTTCCCTCAGGGCCAGGAAAAAGCCAGCCATCCAGAGGCCCAGGTTGAGGCAAGGTATCCGCGCAGACCCTTGGAAGAGGGTGGAAATGAGGAGCTGCCTTCCTCTGTTTTCTGGGGTGTCTTCTATGGTCCCCCATTTCTTCCTACACCTGAGGGTGAAGACCTCCCCGCCTCCACACTAGACCCCACGAGGCCTCTGCCTTCCCCTCCCCCCATACACTCTACTCACTCCCCCTGCCAACTGCTCTGGCCCTCTTCCCGCTCCTCCAGGCCAGGCCCTCGTCAGCCCTCACCTGGGCCACGGCAGCAGCACAACTGCCCCAGCCTCACTCCGCCATGACAGAAATGGGCTCCCTATAGCTCAGGGGTGACACTGCTAACCCCCGGCTCATAGAGGACCACTGCGCTCCCCTGCCTACAGCAGTTTTTAACGCCCAACATGGTTGTCCTCCGCTCGCAGTTCCACAGCCGGTGCTTTTCACAGGGTGGGTGAAGGGACCCCGTTCACCAGAATCACCCGGGATACTTGCTAGAAGGCCAGCTTCCTGAACCACTCAATCAGAAATTCTGGGGGTGGACCCTGGGAATTTTAACTGGAGAGAAAAAAAAAAAAGTCCCAGACGCACTCTGTGGAGTACACTGAAGTTAGAGAGCCATTTTACTGGAGTTTCCCATTGTTCAGGAAAATGTGCCCTACTACCAACGGCCAGGAACATACCCATCCCCTTTCCACCATGCTGTGTCAGGACTAGAGGGGCGGTCTTTCTACCACTGATCCTACACTCACCTCCAAAGGCTAGGCACTCGGGGTTCCCAGAGTAACCCATTCCAATTCTTCATTGAATGACTAAAGTGAAGTCACTCTCCATGCACAGGCCTCAGTTTCCCGTATATACAAAGGATAGGGTATGTGCTGTCTAGGGTCACTTTCAACTCCAAAATAAGGTATATGATCTTTATGTTCTATCATGTGCGTTCCTCTGTATCAGAGATTCTAGTTCTAAAACTCTAAGAACTTGCATTTGAGGTGGGGGGTCGGGGGGTGGGGGTATCCTTTCCTTACCTAAAGTGAAACAGGGCGCCTGGGTGGCTCAGTCTGTTAAGGCTCTGCCTTCCGCTGAGGTCACGATGTCAGGTCCTGGGATTGGCCCCACATCTGGCTCCCTGCTCATCGAGGAGCCTGCATCTCCCTCTGCCCGCCTCCCCCATGTCCACTCTCTTTCTCTCAAATAAATAAATAAATAAAATCCTAAAAAAAAAAATTAAAGTGAAACTTTCAAAAAGCATCTCATACCCCATACAACTTCCGATTTCCACAAAAAGAGATGTTTGGCCTTCCTGCCACAGTTTTTTTTTGTTTTTTTTTTTTTTAGTTTTTAACATCCATTACTAGACATGCTTCCAAACCCTTTCCGTAGGCCAGAGAGGTGTGAGAAGTGGGTACGATTACAACCTACCAGCAACCCTTCAGTGGCCTGCCGTGTACTGAAACTTTGTAGACTGTTGGTCACATAATCCTCCCAACAAATGCTCCCATTTGAAAGACCAGAAGATCAATGCGCAGAGAGCCTGAGCTGCCCAAGGCTGCACAGCCAGCCTGCAAGACTCAAGCACGGCCCTTCTGAAGCTCTCCCTGCTTGCACGGGAGCACAGTGAGTCAGTGCTGAATTCCAGATCCAGGGAAAGCGACTGCGCCAATGGCACTACTCCAGGCCCACAGGCCGTGCCCTCCAAGGCATGGCGGGAGTGCTACCCAGCCAGTCACACACACACACCCTCACAGCTTTCTGCACCGAGCTGCTGGAAGACTGTGCATGCAGGGGAGGGGGAGACGGGGCTGAGCAACAGCCACACGAGCAAAAGCGATGCCAGGGATTTAGTCAACAGAGAGCTAATATGAGTCAACAGCGGGTGCCACTGCCAAGCACTCTAATGGGATCTTCAGCGGCATTAATAGAAGGAAAGTGTCTCGGGTAGGCCAAGTGAGTCCCGCCCCGCCCAGACCAGAGCACACCTGAGGGCTGGGCAGGGCCAGGCTGCTCTAAGGAGAGCCAGGCAGCACCTTCCAAAGCAAGGCCAGGTTTTCTGACAAGGAGCAGCTCCCCATGCCTCTCTGGTCTGTAGGGTGAGCCAGGGATTCCCCTGGAAGCCGGGTTTGTACAGCAAGTCCATTTTAGACTGCATGTTATAGAGGGATTTTTTAAAAGACCCTTTGTTCCCATTCTATCAAAGGTTGAGGAACCATGGCAAAGGTTACAAACAGGCAGGCATGCTAGGGGATGCAGCCCACCAGCAGACAAGGGGGCTCCAGGCCCTGTCAGAGGACTGCTGAAGACCATTACAGGTGCTTCTTCCTTTATTATGTATATAAAACCACGGGCCATGGCTTAGCCCAGGAGTGGACTTGACACAGTAAGTATTCTAAAAATGCACAAGGAACATGGATTTGAGATCCTACCACCTCAAGTGTCAGAGTGTCCAGGAAGCGCCCAGAACCCACCCATCCACCGGCACCCTGTCTGGGTGAGCCCCCCTCACATCACTTAGCACTGCTTAGAATAAAACGCCGTGCTTCTACCTGTGTTTCCCAGGAGCCTCCGGGCCACCTCTCGTCCACCTTTGTGTGCACAGCACGGTGCGTGGCACACTCGAGACGCCCGATAAATGCTGACCGCAGACAGAGGCGCCCCGGCATGGTCACACCGAAAGTGCTGCTGTGGCCTAGTCCATTTCTGACCCTGTGATCTGAAACCAGATCCAGGCTAATCAAATGGCTTAAGGCAATGCATCACCACCGTGAGGATGCAGAGCAGAGGAATTCTTGAAGCTAACACCACCAGAGGGTTTTAATTACAAAGGAGCCATAGTTAGCCTGGCAAGTGCACGGGGTGCCTGTGCAAGTGACAGGGGACAGAAAATCCAGCTTAGGGGTATGGCAGCCAAAGGTAAATCCTATCTGTGTGGCAGGCAGCAATGCAACACCAGAGCCCAGGAAGTGGTAAAAATCCAGGAAAGCAGAAGAGAACCCAGATAAGTGCGGCTAACTGCCCAATGGGATAGCATAAAAAGTGAGCCGGGGGAAAGGCGCCTTGGGAAGGAGCGTGCGTGCTACAAATTCATGTACAAATTCACTGGGAGCTGGCCGCCTGGCGCTAACCTCGTACTCCGAGAATTAATTACAGGAACTAAAACTGATCTGGGAAGACTAGCAGAGGAGACTGTGTGACGCAGCTCTGATAGCTAATAAATCTTTAAATCGATGAGCCGTGCTCACTGGTGATTTTTCTCGATCATTCTTCCCTGAGGGCTCACATGACAAAAGCCTGCATTTTGTCTTTGGACAGGGTGGCTATACATATGCGTGTGTCTGTATAAATAAAATTTGGGGTTCGCTCTATCACAACGTAAAGCATCAAGAAATCTGCCATCATTAAGAAAACCCGGGGGGAAAAGAAAACACCCAGGGAAATCTTTTGTCAAGCAACCTTTTGTATCGATGTAAAATATCCCCCTCCCCCACGCTCGGTGAGGGCTCCACCAGCCAGCAGAAGTCAGCATTCCAGCCCCATCCCAACCCGTCCGTTGGTATACCTGTCTGGGTTTATCCACCACGCATGCACTTGACTCAGTTTGCGTTTTTCATCTGAGAAACACCACTTAAGCCTGTCGCACAAACCTGACAGAAGCAACACATTTTATAAACGAATCATCCCTGGGGAACAGACAAGAAAATCCTCAAAGAGCACCATCAAAGTTCTCAGGGAGAGCATTCCTCTCCCTGATCCGAGATGCAAAATACGCCACATCCTCTCCACACACCAGCTGCCCACCTCTCCAATCCTCCTGGCTCTTGGGGCCTCCCCTCCCAGCTGAAGAGGAGCTGGAGAGCCTCAGTGGTGGGGAGGAGTAACATTTTAATGCTATTTTAAAGACAACAGATCTAAGCACAGGAACGTTGGCTCCTTTTCCGTGAATAGAAAGGCCCCAAAAGGGTATTATCATAACAAAATGATACTCTATGGAGAGCACTAGGAGGCACAAAAATAAAACTGCCATAAATTGAAACTGTTAAAATTAAACCTAAGGCAGCATTAAAGTCCAGGCCAAGCAGGCTCTGATTTTCCCATTTAAAAGCCTTACAGGTTCCTAGTTCCCTCGCCAAGTCTAAAGAATTTCCCCCACCCGGGAAGGCCTACATGTTTCCTTTGGAAGTCTAGGTATGTTCTTTTTTTTTTTCCGCGTGAAACCCTCGTAATGATCTGTGACATTCGTCTAAAAGCTTGATCGGCGCTGTGTCCTCAGTCACACCCAAAGATTCCCAAAGGCACCGTCTGCCGCAGCGCCGGGTGCCCAGTAGGCGCCCATTAATGTGCGGATTTGATTTGATCACATCTGGCCCCTTCGGGCTAGAAAGCTGGACGCCCTGGCGGGGCCAACAGCCCAGCCTAGCTCACTGCCGGAGGGGGGCGGGGTGCAACCACCTGTGGGCGGGTGGCCCCGCAGCCGGCGCCGCCGCCCGGGGGTCCCTTGGCCGCCGCATGCACGTTGCCCCAGGTTGGGGGCGGGGAGGGGGGGGAGTCCGGCGCACTAGGCCCAGTGGGCGCCCCAGGGCCGACTCCCAGCGCCCCAGCAAAGGTCTCTGCCGGTGCAAAGTTGGCCAGGTCCAAGAGAGTCGATTCTAGAGTTAGCTCCCAAGTCACCCAAACCCTTGGGAGGCTGAGAGCTGTAGGGGCTCCTTGGGATGAGAAAGGGGCGGGGGCAGGCATCAAGGAGGTCGGGAGAGAAATGGTCCCCAGATTCCCTCCCAAACTTGGGGCACCTGCTGGGCAGCAGGCCAGGGGGCTTCTCCTCCCCGCCATCTCGACAAGGCCTGGTGGCGACTTTGTGGGGGCAAGCAAGCCACATTGGGGCAGCCCCGCATTGCTTTGAGATTTTCTAACCAATAGCCCAGCATCAAGAAGGCCCCTGCTGGAACCTGGGGGGCGGAAGGGGAACACCGGTCACTCGCGCCAGGGGGCGGGGACTCGGGAAGAGGGGACTGGGTGAGCAGGGGAGGGAGTAAGGCCCGAGGGACGAGGTGGGAGCCGGAGAAGGCGCGACGCAGCAGCGCAATGTCCCAAAAAGGGGGGCACGGGGCCACAGAAAGGGTTCCAGAAGAGACCGGGACGGAGTGGCCCGAGAAGGAAGCAGGGATAGGGAGTGCTCGCAGGAGAAGGAAGAAGGGATCCCCGAAGAGGTACAAGAGGGGCGCCCAGAGAGGAACACTGGAGGAGGGGAGCTGTCCCAAGGGGTGCCAGTGCCACGGACCGGCCCCGTCACTCACCGGCAGGTCCACGCTCACTTCGGTCCCGTCGAGCAGGAAGACGCGGCAGGACAGGGTGGCCTTGGCAGCGCCGGCGGCGGAGATGTGCACGGCCGCGCCGCCCGTGAGCAGGGGCCCGCCCCCGGCCGGGAACACGCTGCCCCCCGGCGCGGCGGGCAGCGTCGAGGAGGAGGAGGCGGCGGCGGCGACGGCGGCCGGGCCCCCCCGCGGCCCCCCGTCACGCTCGTCCCCCAGCCCGGCGGCCCCGCGCCCCGCCGCGCCCCGCGCGTAGCGCTGCATGGAGCGGCGGCCAAAGGTCCGGCGCAGGAACCGCAGCATCCTGGCTGGGGGCGCCCCCTGCCTCCGCCCCCTGCGCCGCCGCCGCCGCCGCCGCCGCGCCTCCGCCCGGGAGCGCCCCGCGACGCCGTCAGTGCCCGCGGCCGCCTGCGCCGCCTCCCAACGCCTGCGGCCCGGGGCTCGCTCCCGCCGAGGCCGAGGCCGCGCTCCGGCTGCCTGCGGGGCGCGCCGGCCCGGCCAGCGCCGGTCGCGAGCGGCCGCAGGCGGAAAGGCGCGCTCGGGGCGGCCCCAGGGCCGTCCCGCCGCCGCCGCCGCCGCCGCCGCCGCCGCCGCCGCCGCCGCCGCCGCCGCCGCCGCCGCCGCCGCGCGCTCTCCCGGGCGGGCGGCCTGAGCTTGCCGCTGAGGGGCCGCTCCCGACGGCCGGCCGCGGGCGGCCCCGGAGCTGCGGGGGGGGCGCGGGCTGCGGGCTGCTCCCGCGCCGCGCGCCGGCCGAGGGCCAGCCGAGCAGGGCGCCTGCGTGTTCCCGGCGCGCTCGCTCCCACTCGCCGCGCCGCGCCGCGCCGGGGGCCGGAGGAGGCCCCGCCGAGCGCCGGCTCCCGAGGCGCCTTTTCCTGCGCCCGCAGCCCCCGCCTCCCACCTGGGAGGCTGCACCTCCAGCCGCCGCCACCGCCGCCGGGACTGCAGCACGCCCTCCTCCCTCGGGGCTGCGCCGGGTAATTGCAAACCGGGGCTGTGCTGCCCCCTGCCGGCCCGAGCGCCCCCTGCTGCTGTAGGTGTGCTCACGTGTGTACACGTAGGTGAGCACACACGTGTTTCCGGCGCCCCGAGCCCCGAGCCCTGCAGCCGACCCAGAGTCTCCCCCTGCCTAGTGACGAAAGCGGGGCTGCCAGCCCTGCGGGAAGCCTTGTCCCGGAGGCCAGAGAGGGAGGGAGAGAATAGCGTTCAGTGAAGGCCCTAATGGGCCCTCAGTTTCCCCTTTTGGAAAAGGAGAGAGGACCACTAGATGATCAACAACGTCCCTGATAAATTTTCTGTCCGTTTAAGATCTCAGAGCTGGAAGGGCCCTTTTAGCCATTCCAGTCCAATGGACTCGTTCCAAACAAAGAAATTGAGATCGGGCAAGGAGGGGGGAGTACTTTGCCAACCTACTCTGCAGGGGGAAAAAAAATAAATAAATAACACCTTTCCTCAAGAAGCTTGTGTCCAGTATTGAGGCAGAGGGCTGGACAAATAATTAGCTGTAACTGGAAAGTCTGGTAAAGGTCGGAGGCAAAGAGAAGTGCTTATAAACAATGCCCCTCAGGTATAGGAGTTCAAGCCCTGCTTCAGGGAGAAGTGGGTCTCCAGTGTTGCTGGAAGGAATGTTGGGGAAGACCAGGTTGAAAGGAGGGCAGGCCTCTCCAGAACAATAACACTGTTATTGTGTGTGTGTGTGTGTGTGTGTGTGTGTGTGTGTGTGCCTGACATTGTGCTCAGTAAGCCCTTTGCATTCATCATCCCACTTAATCCTCCGAATAACCTGGTTCTACAGCTGGTCTTAGCCCCATTGTACAGAGAAGGGAATTGAAGCTTAGAGCGCTTAAGAGACTTGGTCCAGATTTCAGCGGTTAACAGGGGCTCATTTGCAGGGCTTTCAGAGCTCCTAACCACGGCCAGGCGGAGGCATGTGGCAGGACTGGCAAAGAATGAAGGTTCCTGAGAGGCCTGGAAGGAGGCAGTGGCCATAGCAAAAGGGACAGAGAAAGAGGGAGGGATGAATTCAGGCGGCATTCCAGAAATAGACATTGATTGAAGATCAGGTGCTGTCTTAGGTGATTTCATGGATATTTTCATTAATCCTCGCTCCAACCCTTCCAGGTAATTCTGTTTATATGCAGGTTGACTAGGTGGAGTTTGGGGCTTAGAGGAGTAATATCCTTGCCTGAGGGCTCAGAGCTCCTGGCCGGCAGCCGCCAGGGCCTTGACTTGTTGAGTAGTGTTCTCTGTACACTCTCCAGGGCTCTACCACGTGACACTGTCCTGTGAGGGGGCATCTGCAATCAGCCTTCAGATACCCACTCTGCTCCCCTTCCCCCAAGACTCCACTTAATAGAATACCATCAGCAAGTTGCTGTTCAGAGGTAGCCCAGTCAGCTTACTGGTTTCTAAGGACAGCTCATTTCCTACTGGATAGCCCAGAAGTACTATAGTCGTACAAAGATGTCCACATCCAGAGCCCCTTTGCAGATGTGATTAAATCAAGGAGTTTGAGGTGGGGAGATGATCCTGGATGATCTGGGTGGGCCCAATCTAATCCCAAGGGTCCTTATAAAAGGGAGGCAGGAGGGTCAGAGTCAGAGAGAGTGATGTGACATTGGCAGCAGAAGTCAAAGTGATGGGTCCAGGGGCCAAGGAATGCACGCAGCTGCTAGAAGCTGGAAAAGGTAAGGACCAGATAATCTCCTAGATATTCCAGAAGGAATGCAGCCTTTGAACTTAGCTTATAAAAACCCATCTCAATCTCTGACTTCCTGAGTCGTACAATAATATATTTGTATTGTTTCAAGCCACTAAGTTTGTGATAATTTATTTCAGCAGTGATAGGAAATGAATACAAAGGCACTATGCAATCCTATCAGTTTGGTGCATTACAGTTTTCAAAACCACCCCTCCACAGGGAGCATCATTCAGTTTGTGATTATTCGCTATCATTGTCTTCTGCTAGACACCAATCTCTGGAAGGACAGGGCTTTTTCTTATTCATCATTGTGTTCCCACCTAGCACTTAGATTGCTGTCTGGTAAGTAGTAGGTGCTCAAAAAAACAAAACAAACAAACAAACAAAACCCCACTTGCTGAATGAATTCAGGATCTCATTTCTTTTTTTTTTTTTTAAGATTTTATTTATTTATTTGAGAGAGAGAGAGAGAGAGAGAGCATGAGGGGGGGAGGGTCAGAGGGAGAAGCAGACTCCCCGCTGAGCAGGGAGCCCTATGCGGGACTCGATCCCCGGACTCCAGGATCATGACCTGAGCCGAAGGCAGTCACTTAACCAACTGAGCCGCCCAGGCGCCCCTCAGGATCTCATTTCATTGTCCTATGGCCCTATGGGGTAGGAATTGCTCTTGCCTTTTAGAGACGGGGAAGATGAACGCTAGACTACAGCCTGAGCTCACGCTCTATCTCCTGACTGCAGATCCCACGTGCTAACCTGCTACCGACAGCACTGCATCATCGAGAATCCCATGGAGCTACCACGTGGCTTTAGGGTTACCTCCATCTCCTCTGTATCCGGTGCTGTCACCTACTGGATCTCATTCAGTCCTCATCACTAGAGTGGTTCAAGCACTCTTTTCTTTACCACACAGAGCAGAAACAGAGGCTCAGGCCTTCCTTTAATTAAATTTCATGTCGCTCAAGTTTCAACCTGAGAATTTCAACATTTGATGAGCCAGTTTGCATAGTTTGCATTTTGTCTGCTCACAGTGCTATGTATTTCAAAATAGTGATTGCTCTTTCTTCATCTTTGCCTTTTGGACCTAGAAGTCCTGTTATCTGAGGTCTATAACCAGCCCTTCAAAAATGTTAATTGCCATTTCTCAGCCCTCCTCGGTGCTCAGCGTGAACAGGCCAGAACTGCACATGTATCCTGTTTGCCAAGGTATCACTCTTTGAGGAGCCTTTCTGTCCTCAGACCGTTATGCAGAAGTCCCAGTGTTTTCCCTTGCATTTCTGTCTAGAACCATCTCGAGCTGAAGTTCCCAAGAAACAGTCTACGCTAAATGCCAGGTCCTTTTCTTGGTCATCACGGTAGCTTGACTTCCTCAGTTTCCTGGGCAGTATTTGGAGTTTGGTCCCTAGAGTCACCTCTTTGCCTTGTCCTCATTTAAAGCTCAGCTCCCACTTCTTCACCCACCTTCTCAGGTCCACAAGAACTCCCCACAGTCCTTGCCATCACTACTCCAGGTACTCCGCGTCGTCCGCAAACCTTGGAGAGTTGCTCATGCACTCCCCGGCTCCGGAGTAGTTTCACGTGCGAATTAAACAGCCCTGAGCCCTGTCTCTAAGGGACTCCTTTCACAAATGTGCCATTTATTCCTATCCTTTGTTTCCTGGCTCTTTTCCTAAACTCAATAAAATTGTGCCTTCATTCCGTCAGACTCCTTTCTTCATAGAACAAGATTACACTTCAGTATATGTTCTCACCGGCTCTCTCGTAAAGTTTCCCCTCCATAGGCATTTACTGAGACCTTACTGTGTACCACAAAGCCTTCCCTACCCTTTCTAGGGTTTGATAAATGTCGGCTTCATCTTTCTGGTGTCGTTCCACAATAATGACAGCTAGCATTAATTACAGACTGCGTAGTGGGCAGCCGCTGTGGTTTCTACCAGCCTCCACTTGGCTTGTTTGGGTTACTTTGCAAACTACCTGCACTCAGAGGCCTGGTGGTCTAGGCAAAACTGACCCCATCCCTTTCCTCAGGTTTGGTGCCTAATCAGGCCTGGCTAATCAGAGCACCACAATTCCCAGAGGCCTGTTACTGGCTCAAGAATAGGCAGTAACCCAAGTCAGGCCAATGGAGGTCGGTCCAGGACCTCTTGTTGAGATTATTGGGAACCAGCAGTATTATGCCTGGACCTGCTTGCTGTGGGCCCACCTTGACACCACACGGGGAAAGCCTGAGGATGACAACAATGCAAGGAGAAGCAGAGCCAAGAGATGGAGAGACATCAATTTCTCTCTTTTTTTTTTTAAGATTTTATTTATTTATTTGACAGAGAAAGCACAAGTAGGCAGAGAGGCAGGCAGCGGGAGAGGGAGAAGCAGACTCCCCACTGAGCGGGGAGCCCAACACGGGACTTGATCCCAGGACCCTGGGATCACGACCTGAGCTGAAGGCAGCTGCTTAACCGACTGAGCCACCCAGGCGCCCCATGAGAGACATCAATTTCTGATGTCTATTTGATTTTTGACTACCTGGATCCAGCCATGCCTGAATCTACCCCCTGGAATTTACAATTTAAGGAGTGACTCAGATTAGACTGATGATTTTCCAGGTCCCAGATCTTTCCTCTGCTTCATTTGCTCTCTTTCCAATGCATAAGCATTGTTTTTGAATAGACACTCACTTTATTCATTCTTTAAAGGACTCATCTTCAAGCAAATGACTAGCAAGGCAATACTCATCACTGAATAGTACAGAAATAAATGGAGAGTTAACAAATCTAAATTTTTAGATACAGAAATGGCAATGACAAAAGGACTCGGTGACTACAACTGAGTCCCAAATTTGTATTTTTAGCCAATCCTTTCCCCCTGCTCCAGATCATATTTCTGACTTCCTCCTCAGCATTGAATCCCTAGATCTCCATTCCAAATGTCTACTATCCAATCCTCTGTCTAGGCTCAAAAGATCGACATCTGGCGAGAAAAAAGAGCGTTCCCCACTTCCCTGATGCCAGCCCTAGCACGGGTTTCCTTTCTGAGGACCCGTTTTGTCCCTAGAGGATATGCATCCTGCTTTGGGAAAACACGTGTGCCTCTGATGTGATATAGCCCTAACGTTCCGATTGCAGATGCATACAGAGAGTAGAAATGGGCATTTTTATAGAGCTTGCCCACTCTGCTGCCTTCCTGTCTACATCCCCAGGGTAACCCCTCTTTCTGGACATTCCTGAGGGGTTTGTCTTTCTCTTACTCTCTTAGCCAGCTGCTTACTGTTGATTCTTTTCTATCCAGTGCTTTAAAATCAGTGCTGTCCAATAGAACTTTCTACAATGAAACATTCTTTTTTTTTTTTTTTTAGATTTTATTTATTTATTTGAGAGAGAGCACAAGTAGGAGGAGCCGCAGAGAGGAGAAGCAGGCGCCCCGCTGAGCAGGGAGCTTCACTCAGGGCTCTATCCCAGCTCTCTGAGGACCACGACCTGAGTCAAAGGCAGACGTTTAACCGACTGAGCCACCCAGGTGCCCCTACAGCGATACATTCTATATGTGTGCTAATATGACAGCCACTAACCACATGTGACTATTGAGCACTTGCAAGGTAGCTAGTGCAACTAAGGAACTAAATATTTCATTTTGTTGCACTTAAATTTAAATAGCTCTTCGTGGTCACCGCAGCAGACAATGCAGGACCAGACATCACCCCTACCCCATCACCAGCAGCTGGGTTCATCTGCCTAATCTCTGCTCCTCTCGTGCCAGGAGAGTCTAGTTTGAAACCGTGACCCCTTTTGCTCTGTCCTAGACTGCTGGCGTTAGCCTTCCCATGCCCAGCCAAGTCACCAGATGATAGCTCTGATCCTCTTTGCCATCAAGTAAAAAACAAAACAAAACAAACAAAACATATCTTCTGTCAAGCCGGTCAAAACCAAGGTAAATTGTGCTTTTGCAGAAAAGCCCTTGGCAGCTGGGCCGGTGGCGGAGGCGACGGTGCTTTTGAAGTCCTGCTACAGCTCAGCACAGTGTGGACACAGTGTGGAAGCATATTCTAGTAAGCGAGGCTTCCGTGACTCACCTGGGTTAACACCGTACAACCAAGGAACCACAGACACCAAAGGAACCCTCCCCATCACTTCCTTCTCTGTGGTCGACTTCAAGTCCTAGTTCAAGCCAAGGAAAGCGAAGATTGGCAGAAAGAGAAGGGAGTGGGTAGGGTCAGATGCAAGGCAGGGAAGGCTTAAGAGGAATGAGGTTGGGGGGTGGGGGGCTTCTGAAGTGGGCTAGCTGGGGACAGCTGAGGCCTTGGTGACCTTGCGGGCAGTGCCGACGTGGAAGCAGTGAATGGATTATATGGTTTAAGAGAAAATGCGAGCAGAGACATGGAGATGGTAGATCCAGACCACTCGTTTTTAAAAGCTTAGCATTGAAGGAGACAGCGAGTGTCAAAGAACAAACATGGGACTTCTGCTGGAGTCTTGTCCGAGACTCACTTTTCTCATCTGTAAAATGGGCAAGTACGACCCATACTACCAACCTCAAAGAGCATCTGGGAGGGGGAAGGAGTAAATGGCATTTTGTGAAGCTGAGCAGAGAGGAGCTGGGAGGAGCTGAAAAGTGACAAATGCTTCTCAGAGGCACCCTGCTTTTCCTTCCCAAGGGAATCACAGAAAGATTACTATTTCTCCGTGCCGCGCAGAGGTTTTATGGTTTATTAGGTGCTGTCACAGACATGACCGCATTTAATGACTCTGCATGACAATCCTGGTTCATAGCTGAGGAAACAGGGGCGCAGAAACATTGTGGGACGTGCCTGAGGCCACAGAGCTGGTGAGGCAGCTCGCCAGGACTGGAAGCCCTGGATCCCACGGCTATCTGGCCTGGCTCTCTCCAAACGGCAGCCCGCCCTTGCCTGCGGCCATGGCAGCTCCCGCCCTCCCTGACTCACTGGGAGGGGGCCCTGTGCTTCTGCCGTCCCCAGAGCCAGTTTCTGACCTCCGAGACTCCGCCCTCTTTTTCCTCCCTTAGTCCCCTATGAGACATAAAGGCGGGGATTTGGATGACACTAAGATGGAAGCCACTGCCGGCCTGCCCTGCCCTGCCACTCCCCCGAGCCTGGGCGATTCCCAGGGGAAACAGGCAGCGAGGGCATTGGTGACGGAGACAAGCTGGGCTTTGTTTTGGTTTTGCTGGGCTTGCCCCGCACCCAGGGCCCTCTGATAAAGCTGAGATGGAGCCCAAGGCCTAGCCTGAAGGCCTAAGACTCTCTCCTCTCTCTCTCTCTCTCTCTCTCTCTCTCTCTCTCTCTCTCTCTTTCATGGTCTCTCTCTCCCCCCCAAACCCCCCCTTGTTTGTGGGATGTTTTCTCCTAGCCAGGAACCGACTCCAGATACAAAGGCAGCACATTAAGTGGGGGCGGAAGGAAGAGAGGAACACATTCCTGTGTCATTTTTTTATGCCCTGTGACCCCACACACAAGTGAATTTGACCTAACCATCGCCCTGGAACCTGACCAATCAGATTAGTATTCCATCTTCTTCAAGCGGAGAGCAGAGGGGTGTCAAGGAGACTTTCCTGGTGTGGGGGGAGCAGAGCAGGGCCTTTCTCTGCTGACGATAGCCGTCCAAGCTGGAAACGTCCAGCCCTCCTTCTCCCTCATCCTTGACCTCCGCACCCTGCCAACCCCACTTTCCAGAGCCACTACCTGATCCCCTGGACCACTGCATCTCTCCCCTGCGATCTGTGTGATCTCTCCCTCTCCAGTCCACCCTTTACCCAGCGCCCGAGCCACCAGCCATTCTGAAAAGGAAATGGGCCACGTCATTCCCCTATTTATCATCTCTCAGGAAGGCTGATGACAAGGGACACTGGATAAAATGACAGTCCTAGGACTGTGGCAGGGGGCCTGGAGCCATCTGTGTTTGCTATCTGGACAAATTCCATATACAGATTTTTAGCTGCCTCTCTTTATTTGCTGGGGAGGCAGAACTCACCAGACTCACCCTCACATTTGGAGGCCTTGTCTTTCAGTGGCTCCCCATCACCGACAGGGAAAAGGCCTTCTTAGTCTGGCCCTGCCTGCTGCCGCAGCCCCACCATCACTTCACCCCCCTTCCCCATTCTGAATTCTAAATTACTGCCTTTCTTCAGACACCCAAAGGCACCTTTTGAGCCTTTATATGCAAATCCAACCCTCTCCAATACATTCTCCCACCTTCGCAACGGCAAACTCTTACTCACCCTTCAGAACCCAGATGGGCCCCCGCGGTAAGGTCTCTCTGACCCTCTCTAGATAGACCTGGTTGTTTCTCTGTCACCTTAGGGCGCCATATGCACATATATCTCCCTCTGCCACACAAATGGGGCAGCCTCTCTGTGCTGAGAGACCTTCGGTCCTTAGCAGTTACAGATGATGGCAGCGTGGGCTAGAGTGCAGAAAGAAAGAATTGAGAGATGAAAAAGGTAAACTCAATATAATGTGGCAAGTGATGGGTTACTGGGGCAAGGGAGGCAGGTGCCAGGCGGCTCCTAGGTTTGGGGCTGGTGAGTCCTCTTCTCTCCCAGATTAAGATCTCCTTGAAGGGGAAGCATGTCTTGTTTACCTGTTCATCCCCTGCCCCAGTGAGCACCCAGTTGTGGGAATTCCAACAGAATGGGGTAGGCCTGAGCCTGCTGGGAAACCAGTATTCGTGACACCAGCCAGGATCCAGGCCTGAGGAAGAGGCAGGGTACCTGGTGAGTGGTCCTGGGCATGTGTTCAAGAACATTCATGACAGGTTACTTCAGTTGTTGGCTATCTGCCCCAAACCTGCTCCCCAACTGCTCTAGGGGGACCAATGCCCACTGGAAGCTACAACGGTTGGGATTTAAGAAAGTAACTTCGAGGCCCAGTTTTACCCCTGCCCACTACCCTGACTTTAAGTTAAGTGATTTCTTTTCCCCAGGCCTTTTTGTCCTGATGGTGTGCTCACTCCTGCTGTCTCTCTGTCTGTCTCTCTGTCTCTCTCTCTCTCTCTGTCTCTGTCTCTCTCTGTCTCTCTCTCTCTCTCTCACACACACACACACACACACACACACACAATGGCTGGACACATATGTGTGTGTGAGACCATGGTCACCAAGCAGAGCAATCCAGAAGCATGGTTCAGAGGTTCTTTTGAATCCTTGCTGTGCAGCCTTGGGCACAGAATCTGAGCCCTCTCTCCTTAGCCTCTCATCTGTTTACAGGGCATGATAATAGTATTGACCTCACAGGCCTGGTGTGAGGAAGAAAGGACATGAAGTATGCCAACTATGTCTGGTAAGGACCCAATACATGTGACTTGTTATTGTTAGCATTTCTGTTCCTGTAATTATCGATAATTTTATACCCATTAAAAAAAATAGAAACCTTCCGGGCCAGAGCCTGGCTGGCCGGGCAGGCAGCCCAGGGGAAGCGAGGGACCCAGAGCCTTGGCCACAGGAGTGGAAGTGAAGTCTGTGACCCAGGGCCTTTGGTGCAGGGACTGGAGAGAGGAGAGAAGAGAAAGAATTGGAGAAGAAATGGAGCCAGAAAGAAAGAAGGAGAGGGAGAAAGGCACAGTGGTGGCCAGGGAAGCAGCTCCCAGTGAACAGAAACCCTGCAAACTGGTCTGGGCAGTCCCCGAGCCAGGCCCCGGTCAGCTGGTGTGGCCGCATCCAGAAGGTGCAGCGGCCTGTGGTAGGGCTGCCCTTGGGCCATGCCTGAGGCCTACTTGCTCGCCCCACCTGGGAGGCAGGTCAGGGGCCCTCCAGGCCTGGTCGATGACAGCCTTTCTGGGTCTGGGAGAGAAACACTGCTTTAAAGAAAACTGGGGCACACACTCTACTACAAAAAAGGTGCACCGCTTGAAGCCTGACAGAGCCGGATTCAGACTCTGCTCCAGCCAGGGCACCAAGATCATTCAAGCCGGGAAGCCAGTGTTATCAATAAATGGGCTGTGAAAACAGGACATCTGCAGGCAAAAGAACGAAGTTGGACCCTTATGTTACACCATATGCAAAAATTAACTCAAAGTGGACCAAAGACCTAAACCTAAAAACCCCAAACTATAAACCTCTGAACAAAGGTAGTTTTCGGGGGGCACCTGGGTGGCTCAGTCGGTTCAGTGTCCAACTCTTGATTTCAGCTCAGGTCACGATCTCAGGGCCCCTGAGTAGGGCTCCCCTCTCGGCGGGGAGTCTGCTGAGGATTCTCCCTCTCTCCCTTTGCCCGTCCCCCCACCCCCACACACACATACTCTCTCTCTCCCTCAAAATAAATAAATCTTTAAAGATTTTTTTAATTTATTTATTTGAGAGAGAGAGAGAATGAGAGAGAGAGAGAGAGAGAGCATGAGAGGGGGGAGGGTCAGAGGGAGAAGCAGACTCCCCGCCGAGCAGGGAGCCCGATGTGGGACTCGATCCCGGGACTCCAGGATCATGACCTGAGCCGAAGGCAGTTGCCTAACCAACTGAGCCACCCAGGTGCCCTAAATAAATCTTTAAAAAGGAAGATATTGTCTGTGTTTCATCACTGTGTATTGGTGGCTGAAGTGGAGTGACTGAGGGATGCCATGTTTTTGCCCACTTCAGTCAGTCTCCTGACTTTAGTATGGGTATGACCTCTAGGCCGGAGCAGGGTTTCTCTAAGTACCTCCTCCAGGACACCATTCCTTCAGCATGCTTCAGCACACAAGGATCATACGGCAGGCAAAATAGGTGTGGAAAAGGTGTCTCGTACATTCTTCTCTTGGAAGTTCACCCAAACATTTGTTAAAGGAGTGTTAAAGGCCCTGAGAAGTCCTTCAGTTAAGAAATTGGTTTAAGGGGCGCCTGGGTGGCTCACTTGGTTAAGCGACTGCCTTCGGCTCAGGTCATGATCCTGGAGTCCCGGGATCGAGTCCCACATCGGGCTCCCTGCTCAGCAGGAAGTCTGCTTCTCCCTCTGACCCTTTCCCCTCTCATGCTCTCTCTCTACCTCATTCTCTCTCTCAAATAAATAAATAAAATCTTTAAAAAAAAAAAAAAGAAATTGGTTTAATTTTCTTTAATCCGCTTGTCTTAACCTTTATAAAGACATGGTTCCTGGATGAGTATGTGTGCCAGTCATTGTGTGCAAAACACCCCTGGAACCACAATAAGGATTTCACCACAATGGGAAAAGATTGCCTTTCTGATGGGGGGTGGGGTGGGGAGTAGGGAGGTGGACTTTAGGATGCTGCCACTGGAAATATTTAAAGCTGTGTTGTACTTTTGGAAAATAGAAGCGAGAAGAGAAAAAAGAAAAATAGTAGAAGGGGTGTCTAGATGACATTACTTTTGGAAACTCAGAGAGAAGAGAAACCACAGATAGTAAACACTCCGATGGGAAACATTATCTTAATGATTATCTTAACTATAATCAAAGATAATGCAAATTAAAGCAGACTTCAGGCACTTTCAGACGTTTACTAAAGAAATACAGGGAAGATTAGGAGGGAAATGCAAAATAATAGCCCCAGTGCACGCAAGGTTGTGGTGAAACTGACATGCTCACTTAATCAATGACACAACCGGTTGGGAAGGCAATCTGTAGCGAGAACCACAAAGATCAGTATCTCTTTGACTATTAACCCCACTACTAGCAATCCATCCTAAGGAAATATTAAATTGAAAGCCTTACACTGAATTACTCCCAACAATAGCAAAATGCTGGCTGTCTCTTATGTTAAAGTTTCAAATGGGAAATGTGAGGCTAGGTAGAATTGTCCTATCGGAGGTGACCAAGTACCTATGGAATTAAAACAAACTGGATATCAGTGCGTTTGAGTTTCCTGAGGAATTTTAAAAACACAGATTCCAAGGCTCTACCCCATTTGTGCAAAATGGCTGAGAGCTCGCTCTCTGAGCCACTACATTTGGCTGCTTCCCTCTCAACCCCCACCTGTCGTTTCTGTTTCCAGTTTAGTGTCCAGAGAGAGGGAACCTACAATGGAGGACATTCTTCTGTGCCAGGTCACAGACCACTGGCCAGCCAATGAAGTTGGCTGCCCTGGAGTCAATGCCCAGCCCTGATCCAACCAGGTGTAGGTGGTTGACCAGAATAGTACAAAACACAGTCCCCTATGTCTACCTGCCTCTCTCTTCTCAGCAGGGCCTTATGCATGGGACAATTCTCCTGGATTGCAAAGGCTATCATGAAAACATCTGTGGCTCTTGGAGGTGGGGGAAGGTGCAGGGAGCTGATTATGTAATTCCAAATTTCCAGTTGATAAGAATCGGGCTGAATCTTTGGACTGGGTCACAATAGAAAATCTCAGCAAGCAAGTCTGCCTTTCTGGGCCAAGTGCTCTGACAGAGAGAAATAAATATTCTATAGCCATTTAATAAACAACCACTGAGACAATTAGCAAACATAACCTCCAATAGTATGGACTTTTGCCTCCTACAAATTTCAGAAAGGTTGCTTTCGCTCATGTCAGGGTTTTAAAGTAGCACTTTCCCAAATTATTTTAGCAAATTAGCAGTTTGGAATATCACGCTCAGCTTCAGCAATCCTTGCCAACCTCATCCCGCTCCGAGAAAGCCATGCTCAGTCTTTTCAAAGCAGATAGTGTAATGTTGCTTCTTGCTGAAGTTTGGCCAGTGGGGTAGGGTTAACTGAGGAGAGGCCTCGGCAATGAAGCTGCCAGAGATTGATGAACAAGGAGAAGCTGAAGGTCAGAAAAGCAAGAAAAAAGAGAAGACCAGGAGGACTGAAGCTGCCCTCCCTCCCTTAGCTTCTCGAGGTCAGAGAACTTCATGCTGCGCTGTCTAATATGACAGCCACCAGCCACTTGTGAAGTTATTTAAATTGAAGATACTTTGAATTAAAAAGGAAAAATTCAGTTCCTCGGTGGTCCTGGTCCCATTTGAGGGCGCAAGTGCTTCCTGAGTCCTGTGGCTGCCGTGTTAGTGCAGATGTAGACCATTTCCGTTAACGCAGAAAGTTCTGTTGGGTAGGGGTATAGAGTGAGTCATGTTCTCTTCCCGCTACCCCACTGCCAAATGTTGGTTCCTCTGTCCCCACCCTGTGGGTACAGATGTCACAAGGCCAGTTTGGAAATCTCTTAATGGTTTAGCATTTGTGCTTGGAGATCCAAAGGGCCAAAACCAGGTGATAAAGTTCCCCTGAAGAGGGAGGTCCAGCCACGTTAAGTCATTAAGTCACAGCTTCCAGTCTTCTTGGATGGAGGGCTCCCGAGGTTTTCTCTCACTTTGCAGAGAGAGAGGGAGGGTCACTTGGTTCCTCCTTTTCCTTCTTTCCTAGCAACACAGCCATAGTTGTCATTTCAGTGAGGTGATGATTCGTTTTTGTGTCCCTATGAGGGAGAGGAGCCTAAAAAGGGGCCATCAGTCCGGGTTCGAATGTTATGAAGGTATAGGGAACACGTGGAAGGTTGTAGCTTAAAAATAAACCAAACCAAACTTTCCACTCCCACCAGGTCAACTACCAGTAAGTACCAGGATGCCCCGAGAGGTCTTTGGGGGGGGTGGGGTGGTGACGTTAACCCCTTTCCCATGAGTGGCCTTGCCCATCAGGTGAAGCCTCAGGAGAGTTCCGCTCAGTAGAGCTGAGCCTCCACTCTCAAGCCCACTGTTTGGAAGATTACAGGCCATGTCATAGACGGGCCTGAGGCCTCACTTCCAGCCTCGTTTCCCCTTATTCTGCTCCCACTTCTGGAGACACAGGCCAGCGGTTCCACTGCAGAGGCACCGGGCCTGGGACATTGGCTTGCTAGATGCTGCAGGTCCCCCCCTCCTTTTTTAAAATTTTACTTATATGAAAGAGATAGAGCATGAGCGGGGGTGAGACAGAGAGAGGGGGAGACAGAGAGAGAATCCTCAAGCAGTCTCTCCGCTGAGCCAGGAATCCCATGTAGGGCTGGATCCCAGGACCCCGAGATCACAACCTAAGCTGAAGTCAGACGCTTAACTGACTGAGCCCCCCAGGTGCCCCACTGTGGGCCCCTTCTGCTTAACAGCCCCAAACTGAGCCGCTCATTCTTCTACATTCCCAGCCTGCATGAACCTCAGAATGTGCTGAGAAGAGGCCGTCTGATTTGTCTGGAGCAATCCAGCCAGCCCAGTTGCAAAACACACTGATGATATCGACCCGGGTTTCTCATCTGAAAGGTTTGACTCTTTTCCAAGAGAAGCCTTAATAGATTAATTAGATCTTTGCCCCTCAGGGATTTGGCAAATAAACAATGATGCATTTATACCAATAATAGGTATAAAGAACTAGTGTTTTATTATCAAAATTAGTCAAGCTGAGTTTAATATGAGGGGCAACAGGGAGTTAAAGTATGCATGGCGGGGGGGGCGGAGGGACAATGATAGGCATGGGGATGAATTTATTGCATTCCTAACCCCCACGCCCTTCAGGTAAAATGTGGCAGAGTACAAATCTAAAGGTTTTGTATACTTTGCCTCAAAGTGAGCCCATGTTTCTTGATCTTCAAGAAGCATAATGCTATCCTGGATGGCCAAACAGATCTTGTTTCTGAGAGTTACAGCCTTCTAGCATTTGAATACATTGAAAATATTTATAAAATTCATTTGTTTTTGACATCTTAAGTCTCCAGGAATTTTTTTTTAAGATTTTATTTATTTATTTGAGAAAGAGAGAGAGAGAGAGAGAGAGAGAGAGCGGAGGGGCAGAGGGGGAGGGAGAGGGACAAGCAGACTCTGTGCTGAGTGCAAGCCTGATGCAGGACTGGATCTCACAGCCCTGAGATCATGACCTGAGCCAAAATCAAGAGTCGGACAACTGACTGAGCCACCAAGGCGCCCCCAGGAATGTTTTTTAATAGCAATTTTCAGGTATGTGTTTCCTAGAACTAAGTGGAACACCAAAATTATCAGACGAACTTTCCCGTGATTGAAAAGTAAATTTTCTTCGTTTCTTATTAAATTTTTATTTCTGGTTATTTAAATAATAGATAGGCAGAAAGAAAGAAAGAAAGAAAGAAAGAAAGAAAGAAAGAAAGAAAGAAAGGAAAGAAAGAAAGAAGGAAGGAAGGAAGGAAGGAAGGAAGGAAGGAAGGAAGGAAGGAAGGAAGGAAGGAAGGAAGGAAGGAAGGAAGAAAGAAAAAAGGAAAATTGAAAATTCAAGCAGCAAGAGGTCCAGCCTATATATGGGTTAAACATTCCTTATCATGTGGTAACCAATATGAAAAATCTCCTAAAGTTTATAGGAAATGAGAGTTTTCTAATGAGAAGGAAATTGTATTACAGTCTTAAGTGCATTTTCCTCTGTGATCCATGAAGCAACAGCAAAAGGCTTCAAGGCCATTTCAATATGGCCCGATTACCTTCCCGGCCTCCTCTGTGTCCGCCCCCACAACCCCCCACCGCTCGTTCAGTGTCTCATTCACTGTCCTTTGACACATCACCTCTTCAGTGCCTCCAGCTCTTTGCCCACACTGTTCCCTGTGCCTGTGGGGTCCTCCTTCACCCAGCCCTATTTTCTGACAGCTTAGCATACTCTCACTTACTGTTTAAAATGCAGACAGTAAGTGGGTACTTCCAAAGTACAAAGTAGATACACTAGCAAGTATGAGATACACAGCAGCGTGAACCTGTTCTGTGGGTTCTGACTTCTCCAGGAAGCCTGGCTTCTCTCAGTCCTCAACTGCTGAATCCCAGATCAGCCAGGTCCCCTCCCTCCCCACCCCCCCCACCACCACCCAGGCCCTCAGGGAAGCACTGCTGGTTTTCTGGGCACCATTCCTGAGCTTAGGTGGATGTACCTCTGCAGACACCTCTGAGAGTCTCCAAAGTGGCTGCTTTACCTTCCCTGCAGATTCCCATCCCAGAAATCTCCCTCCACAGGTCTTGCCAGATCCCTGGACACACACAGAAGGCCTGGGTTCCTGGAGCACTGCCCGCCCTAAGGCTACCTCACCCTAGAGCCACTTCAGAAGGAGGCCACAGACTTCCTGGTTGGCCTAAGAGCCATTTTTTTGGGCCACAGTTAACTGTGGGATCTGAGTTTCCCTCTCAAACTTGGATCAGCCTCTCAGTGAACAGGCCTGAGGGCATGTTAGCCCCAGTAAGTCAACACAGCATAAGCTACATTCTAGAACCAGAAAGGAGGACGTGGTAGCCTGCCTAGAGAAGGATTCTCTTCTGCAACTTCATTTTTTTGAGTGACATCGATGAGCCGGAAGGAAAGGGGTATAATCCTTACTGAGCACCTGCTTTGTACTCACACAATTTTTTTTTTTTTTTTTTTTTTTGCGTTTAATCCTCACAACCACCTAAATGATAGTATTGTTTTCCCCAGACCTGCCTGTCACATTTGCAGGCAAATAGTACAAATGGCAGAAGAGTACAAATGGAAGCCCACAGAGCGCATACCATCTGCTTCAATGTTTTGAAGTGAAAAGTCAAGCGAAGAAGTTGTCAAAGTGCGTGCTAATCTACACTGACAAATATCTTCATGATGACCTGGGAGACTAAGTTCCAATTTAGAATTCCCAGGCTCATCAGAGTTCTGAGCTGAAGTGTGGCAAGGTATGGAGAACTGCCCCTTCTCTTCTCAACCCTGACTCTATCCTGAGGCACCAGGAGGACACACCTGTGTGGAAACCAGATGTCTCTGTTCTGCCCACCTTCACCCCCATCTCCTACTCTCCAACAGCTGCCCTTGGCTGCCGTCAGGCCTCAGACAGAGTAGTACATCCTCATGAGTATGGATCTGGGGAGCGGCCCTTACAAACCCTAAAAGTGGGTACAGGCCCATTTGAACGGGGGATTTCAGGGACCTGGCCCCTACAATGTGGCCTAGGTGGGGAGCATAGGTTCTAAGCGGCAGGTCATTTCACCCCATTAACCCTTCACTCAGCAGGGAGGAGTATAGGCAAAGGAACACCAGAACAGGAGCCTATAGACCAAGGGGACCAGAGCAGGGGCCCCCCCTTGCCTGAGCCTAAAGATTTTTCTGACTTTATTCTCCTGCCCAAATGAGCAAGTCAACTATGACTGGCCAAGAGGGGCCAGGCCCTGGGAGGTTGAACCCAGGCGGAAAAGACAAATTCCACAGTCCCCAAGGGGAACAGAAGATCTCATCCTAATTCATGGGCCACGCTGGGGTGACAAAGCAGCACTCTTGTGCCCTTAGATCACCCACCGCCGAGTCCCTAGATGAGAAACAGAACTTGGAAGGGTTTAAACATTTCCTGACCGGCACACAGCTAGTCAGTGATGGAGCTCGAACCCACACTGGGCTGACCCAGGATCCCTGCTCTTGCTGTGCCCTATACTACAAAGGGGAGGGTGTCTGCAGTTGAAGAGAAGAGAGGATGCAGAAAACAGAGGGCTGCATTTTGAGGCTCTGGGATGCAATGAACCTGGGCTTTCCTGACTGCAAGGCAAGCCGAAGTCCAGGCCAAGGGTCTCCTGAACATTGGTGGTGCCACCCAGGTAAGCTCCTGATCTCATCTCTCTGGCTATGCTACTGCCCCTACAATTCAGTCTCTTCCCCCTGGGTGTAGAGCTGATGTTCCCTCAGCTTCTCAACCTGCTATCTTTAGGTTTTTGCCTTGATGAACTTTGACTTTTTCTCTCTTTCTTCCAAGCCATTTGCCTGTTCAGTGAAAAAGGTGGCCTTGGGTGTGCCAGCTCACAAAGCCTTTCTCAGACAGGGGTAGCTCCCAGAGCACAGTGACACAGGGGATTTTTCCCTCGTTAAATTTAACTATTAACATTATAACTTGTTTATAGATCTCTAATTGGCTTTGTCAATGAAGGTCAGAGCGCATTATAAAGCAAGATTTAAAGAAATAAAATACCTAAGTACAGACTAGAGATCTGGTTATTAAGTTTATATAGCCATCAAGCCATTAAAGCCTTGGCCTTCTTTCATTGTTCTTCTTCTTTTTTTTTTTTTTAAAGATTTTTATTTATTTATTTGACAGAGAGAATGAGAGAGAGAGAGAGAGCATGAGAGGAGGGAGGGTCAGAGGGAGAAGCAGACTCCCCACTGAGCAGGGAGCCCGATGTGGGACTCGATCCTGGGACTCCAGGATCATGACCTGAGCCGAAGGCAGTCGCTTAACCAACTGAGCCACCCAGGCGCCCCTTTCATTGTTCTTTTTAAGGCCAGTGATTCTCAATCTGGGCTACACATTGGAATCACCTTGGGAGCTCCAAGAACCACAGATGAATGGGTCCCACACCTTGACATTTTGATGTGATTCTTCTGGGAGTGGGAATTTAATTTTTGTTTTAATTTAAATTTTTTTCCAAGTGATTTAATGCAGTTAAGATTGAGAACCACAGATTTTTTTTTTTTTTTTTTTTTTTTAAGGAAAATTCTTACCCTATCTATGTTGCTTTTAGCATTTGACAGTATGGGTCCTTGAGCCTGGCTAGATCCCCCTTTACCCAAAGCTTCCTATTTCTGCCAACTATAAACATCCTATAAAATGCCTTCCTAGATACCCGAGAGTACTCTAGCACACAGTCAAAACTTCCTATATTTATAGTTTTAAGGAAAGAAGGTCTCAGTTTATCTCCTGCACAATGAGCAAGTCAAGGCTGGTGACCCAGGAGGGGCCCATCCCCAGGAAGATGAGCAGGAGGATGAAGAAGCAAAGTTTGTGGTCCCAGGGCAACAGAGCATGCCATCTTAATCCTCAGGGGATGGAGGGTTGACACAGCAGTATTCCACATTTCCATATTCCACATTCTCAGCTGTATTTGCCCAGCCAGTGCTGGCTGTCTGGGTGCCGGCGGCGGGCTCTCCCTGTGTCAGACTCTTCTGCTAGAGGAACCATCTAGAAAAGGTGGGACGGGCCGCAGAGGGGGATCTAAGGCCTGGAGAGCTCAGGGCCCTGCCTCCACCTCCTCCAAGTCCACTCAGGAGTCCTAGTCACACAGCTTGCCACCCACTTGTTGGCTGGTGACCCTGAGCTTTGGTTCCGGACAGTTCCCTCCCGCCCCCTGCCCCCATCTTTCAGATACAGCCACCACAACTGCAGAGAGCTAGTACGACTAGTTCCACAACGTCTGGCCCCCGGGGCTCTGGGAGCTGGCCGGGGACAGTGGCTCCCTGTGGCTGAGGTGGGGCCCGCCTTCAGAGTCCTCTTTGCAGACTGAGTGTGGCCTTTGTCACCCATTGGTCATCGACAGATCTAAAGATTCGTGACCACACTTGTCATCAGTCAAAATAACCAACTGAGTTCTGCTCTCCTGACCCAAGATGGGCCCAGGCCTGGGAAGAAAATGCTCACATTGTTTCCTCATGAGATCAGGCATAGCTTCGCCAGTGGTGAGGGGAAGCCCTCAGATGCCTTTAATACTTCTGCCAGTCTTGGCAGGTTATTTTCATTCTTCATCGGGGCACAGAAAACTATTGTTTTTGAGAACTCTCAAGCTCCCTCTAGTGTGTACAATATATTGGGCATTACTTGGGTGTAAAAACTTTGAAGGACCTAAGGAAATAAGTAGAAATTTGAATGAAGACCTATGAATTGGGATAGCCATTGCAGTGACATTTATGATAGCAAAAAAATAGAAATCACCTAAATAGGGACATGGAAAAATAATCATGTCACATTATGGTATAGAAATTTGAAATATGACAAGTAAGAAAGACTTTAATGACACAGAGAAATGTTCGTGGTGCAAGGGTGTTAATGAAATTATATTTACACTGAGATATAAACAGTGTAAAAAGCAAATGTAAGATGGGGAGGGAGGACTAGGTGGAGCACAGAGGATTTTTAGGAAAGTGAAAAATATTCTGTATGTATTATATTGACGGGTGTATAGGTCATTATACATTTGTCCAAACCCACAGAATGTATACCACCAAGAGCGAACCCTCACGTAAACTATGAACTTAGGTGATTATGACATGTCAATGTGGGTTCATCAACTGGTAATAAATGTACCCCTCTGGTAGGGGATGATGATGGTGGAGGCTATGCATCTGGGGAGACAGGGGTATATGGGAAATCTTTGTACCTTCCTCTCAGTTTTGTTGCGGACTAAAACTGCTCTAGAAAAAGAAAAGTGTTGGGGCACCTAGCTGGCTCAATTGGTAGAGCATGCAGCTCTTGACCTCGGGGTTGTGAGTTCGAGCCCGACATTGGGTGTAGAGATGACTTAAAAATAAAATCTTTAAGAAAAAAAAAAAAAAAGAAAATCTTTTTAAAAAAGTTCTGGAAGTAGATAATGGTGATGGTTACACAACATTGTGAATGTATTTAGTGCCACTGAATTGTATACTTAAACATGGTTATAATGGTGAATTTTATGTGTTTATACTTTACTGCAACAAACAAACAAAAACAACAACAACCCATGTAATGTGTGCTCAGAAAAATCTTGGAAAGAAATGCTCCAAAACCTTGGATATCTTTAGGAGTAGGATTATAGGATGACTTTTATTTTCTTCTTCAGTTTCTATCTGAAAGGCCCACACTAAGCATATAAAAATGTAATCAGGATATAGAATCTATAATCTGGAAAAAGTTATTCTATCCGTCAGGGTCTCAATAAGAAATAGATGACACCCTCAAATCAGAATAGTTCAGGGAAGGCTTACCGATAAAGGGATTAACTACAGAGGTATGGGGGTGTAAGGGAACCCCAAGGGATGCTGTAGGACCTGAGATACAGAAACAGTAGAGCTGGTACAGTCCCTAGGCTGAAGAGAGGAGGCAAGGGAAGGGGTTAACAGAGAGCAGTGACCATCAGTTGGGGCAACAGCCCACTAAAGAGTCATTCACTTTCCTCCTCTGAGCTTCTGCTAGAGATCCTGCTAGACAGAAACCTCCTGGACTGCAGTGCATACTGGTTGGCATTCGGAAGCACAGAGCAGAAAGGTAGAAAGTGATCTGGAGGGGCATGTGGAAGGTAGCCAGTAGCAGAGTTTTTAACGGGAATGTTGAATTTTTTGAAAGGACAGATGCTCCTCTGTCCCCTAGGAAGCTTCTGACTTGTGTTGTTTTCAGAGTTTCATGACCAGAGCAACAGAAGCAGTCAATGTTTAAAGAAGTCTTTCTCCTTTGCTGTGCATAAATTCTTGGGCCCTTTCCCAGAAATGACTTTCCAGAATAATTGTCCTAGAAAGCTGCACATAGACTGCCTGTCTCTGAATTGCCACACATTGGAGTTAATTCACAGTTCCCACCATCTACTTGCAACGATGACAGCTGGTCACAAAAAGCCCTCGGCTTGGAGTTAGAAGATTCTAGGCTCAATTTCCAGCTCTAGAAGTTTCTCTTTGGTTCCTAGTGTTTACTTGAGGTATTAAAACATCAGGTGGAATGATTCATTCACTCGTAATTCATCTAGCACATATTTAACACACTTGTCCCAGGCTCTGTAGGGGCTGGTACTATAGTCATACAATGAACACTTGCTACTCACCTCAAACGGATCATATTCTAATGAAAGAGATCAGTGACATACAGCTATAGTTGAATGGATGCAATAGTGCCATTAATGTTAATGGTAACTGCTGCATCAAACTAACCTGCTAAGAATAGTGGCTGATCATGAAAAAAAGCTGTTTTTTTTTTTTTTTTTTTTGCTCACGCCAAGTCCAGTGGAGGTTAGGAAGCCCTCTTCCTTCTTATAGCCACACCATATACAACCCATTGTTGTCAGAGTCGGATAAGGAGAGATAAAGAGGTACATTGGCTCTTAACTGCCTTGGCCCAGAAATAACACACATCACTTCTGTTCAAAGTTCATTGGCTAGACCTGGGTCACGTGACCACCCCTAAATTACCCTCTGTGGATGCTGGGAAATGAAGCAGAGCTCACAGACACTTCGTGAGTACTGTCTCTGCCCCTGTAGGTAATGCTATGATACCAGTGAGCAAGGAATCATGTATTAATTATGACTCTGGATTCAAGTAACAGAAACGGGCTTGAGTTAGCATAAACAAAAAGGGAAATTCGTTATAAGAATTTTAAGGATTTCGGGGTGTCTTCGAGAATCAAATGGCAGAAATGCCACTGAGCATCAGGCAGGGATTAGAATCAGGAAATGCAGAGCCATTGAAAGATTTCTCTTGATTTGGTACCATTTTGTGAAGAGAAAAGCAAGTAGCTGGCTTTTCGCTTCACAGACAATCCATCAGGTGTGCTTTGCAGGGAGTTCAGGCATTCCTGATGATGGATATTTAATCCACATTAGGGAGAGAGAGAGAAAGGCATTCCAAAGGAGATGATGTCTGCCCAGTTTTTTTTTATTTTTATTTTTTGGTCTTTTTTAATATACATTTTTATCGCAGTAAAATTGCCCTGCATTTCGAAGGCTAAGAAGGCATTTGTTGGGTGAAGACAAAGAGCAAGGTCTTTTCAGGCGGCAGATGCAAAGAAATGGTTACACAAAAGAGCTGTATATAACCTGTTGTTATCCTTGCCACTGTCTGGATTTATTCCTTATCTTTGGCTTTAAACACTTGACTAATTTAATGTGGTTCAGCATAGCCTTCTTCATGTTTATCCTGCTTGATGTCCATTGAGCGTCTTGAATCTTGATGTTTATGTTTTTAATCAAATTTGGAGAAATTTCAGCCATTATTTCTTCAAATGTTTTTTTCTGCTCCATTCTCCTCCCCTCCTGTTCTTCTGGAACTCCAATTATATATGTCAGACCACTTGATAATATCTAACAGGCTCTGAGTCGCTTCTTTAAAAAAAAACAAAAAAACTTATTTTTCTCTCTGTTCTTCATATGATATGATTTTTATTGCTCTATGTTCAAGTCCACTTACTCTTCCCTCTGTTATTTTCATTTGGCTCTTAAATTCATCCATTGCATTTTTAAAAATTAAAATATTGTGTTTTTAATTTCTAGAATTTCCATTTTAAAAATCATTTTGATTTTTCTTTCCCTGTTGAGATTTTCTACTTTTTCATTCATCAAAAGTATATTTTGTTTTATTCCATTGTGAGTAGTTATAACAGCCATCAAAAAATCTTTGTCTTCTAGTTCTAACATCTGGATTATCTTGGAGCCGTTTTCAGTTGCTTTTGTCTTGAGAATGTGTTCCATTTTCCTGGTTCATTACACATTGGGTTATTTTACATTGTAAATTGGACATTATGAAAATGGGAAGTCACGTTGTACAATTTCCCTGCTTTGCATGTGTATTCTCCCCCAGAATCTGCCTGGTTTCTCTTCCCCCTTCTAGTGATTTCAGGGAGCTGTTCATTGCGTCATGCCCAGATTTTAGAGCTGTTGTCTGTTGGATTATTCATCTAGCAGGATCTTATTTAATCAGAACCAAAAACAGTGTGGATTTTTAATTTACTTCGTCCTGACAGCATCTCACCTCAAGGACAAGCTCTACACCTTTCATTGTTCTGTCCCTTGGTTTCTCCAGTGCTCCTGGGAAGGATGTGGGGGTCAGAAGCCCAGAAGGGTGGGGGAGCTTAGGGCTTCTGGGGCAGCCATCATATAATGGGGGATGGGAGTCAATGGATAAATACTCCTCCTTGTGGATTTTAAAGCAGACAATTCCAAGAAGCATCCTGTGTGTTCCTCAGGGAGGGCCACGGCAAGATTGAGGCCCAATGGCTCCAGTGGTGACTCACATAACATACTCTTCAACTATCTTTTCCTCTTTCCCTGTTTCACTTTCTCTTGTACCTCACACTTCTGGGGTCAACTCCCAAATAAACCATCTGCACTCAAGTTTCTTGTTTCAGTCCCCCTTTCTGGAGGGATCCCAGGCTAATGTTCAGTTGTCAATCCCATGACTCCTTCTTTAGGCGGGGGCAATAGTATCCGATGCAGAGTCATGTCAGGAGAAGATCAAGTACAAGAGCTATGCTGGGATCCTGATTGTAAAGGCCTTCAATGCCATCTAAGAAGTTTGGATTCTGTTTGGTACGGAAGAAAGAACCGAAAGATATCCGCTATGAAATGTACATGATCCAACTGTTCATGGTCTTTTATTGTCCAAAGACCTGAAGATTCTCTGACCTGCTATCTCTGAATTTCAGTTTCTCTCATTAATAAATTGGGAAGAGTAGCACTTCCCTATTTTGCACAGTTGTTACAAAGACCAAATTAGATAATGCACATTCCACAAGGAGCTAAATAAAAGTAGGGTGTTACTATTATTACCTCGATCAGATGTTATATGTTAGTGTGGGAACGAAACATTCTAATGTTAAAAACAAAAACCATATTTGCCTAATACAGTTTCCAACTGTGGCAAAAGTATATTTTCTTTCTTTTTTTTTAAAAGATTTTATTTATTTATTTATTTATTTATTTATTTATTTATTTATTTATTTGACAGAGAGAGACACAGCGAGAGTGGGAACACAAGCAGGGGGAGTGGGAGAGGGAGAAACAGGCCTCCGGCGGGGCAGGGAGCCCGATGCGGGGCTCCATCCCAGGACCCCGGGATCATGACCTGAGCCAAAGGCAGACGCTTAACGACTGAGCCACCCAGGCGCCCCGGCAAAAGTATATTTTCATCATGCAGTTTCATGGACCATGGAATCCAAATACAATTTTGGGTTATACCTACAAGACGACAAAATGATAAACAAAGTCTAATATATCTGTAAGGAATTGTGGATTCTAAACTAACAAGGGGCTTAAACAGATAGAGGCGGGCCTTCTAAGACGAGCACGGAAACTCTCTGATGTCTCAGACTTCTGCCTTTCGGCTCTGCCAACTTGAGAGTATGGCTTCTGTCTTCCAAGTCCCAAGATGGTTACTGCAGCTTTCGACCTCGTGTCAACTTTCAGGCAGGAGGACAGGAGTGGGAATGGAAAAGGATGAGTCTTCAAGTGGCGTCAAAAACTTTCTCAAAGTCTCAGCTAAGGATGTCGATTTGTGTCGCTCTGGTCCCCCCTTTAAACATACGGAATGCTTGGGAAATGTCACCTTTTAGCCGATAACAAGTCATCCCCAAATAAAAGCAGGGCTCCATCAGTAAGAGAAAAGAAGAGAATGGGTACTGGGCAGGCAGTTGTCTCTCTTGGCCATAACTGGTGTCTCAGAGCCCTGGGTCAAATCCTGTATTCAAATTCTACTTTTGCCCTTATTTGTTGGCTGACTGGGCAAGTTACTTTCTGAGATTCAATTTCTGCTTCTGTAAAATGGTGCTAACTCTTTGTCCTTTCAAAAGATTTGCACAGAATCATTTTGAGGATTCTGTGAGATAATCCATGCAATGTGCCTAACACAACGCCTGGCACAGGAGAGATGCTCAATGTATCTGTTGACTCTGACTCTAATAATACCCTGTGCCAGGTGCTAGGCTAGAAGGGAAAAACTCAACAGCACATAATCTCTGCCTTCAAGGAACTCTGTGTGTGTGTGTGCGCATGCGTGCGTGCGTTAAGACGTGTCACACAGGTACCCTGCTACTCAGCGCAGGTCCCTTCTTTAGTGTCCCTGCTTCTGTACCCCAGAGGCTGGGAAGAGTGTCTGCTGAGGGCTCCCAGCCATGCACTTCAATGGAAATTGCCTTCAACGGCTGGGAACTGCCTGCCTCCAGGTTATGCACCCTCCCTAGGTGGTCCACGGTCAAGGATTGGCTAATGCATGGATCAAAAACCCCGGCCCAGGGGCGCCTGGGTGGCTCAGTTGGTTAAGCGACTGCCTTCCGCTCAGGTCATGATCCTGGAGTCCTGGGATTGAGTCCCGCATCCGGCTCCCTGCTCAGCGGGGGGGGGTCTGCTTCTCCCTCTGACCCTCTTCCCTCTCGTGCTGTCTCTCTATCTCATTCTCTCTCTCAAATAAATAAATAAAATCTTTAAAAATATATATATTAAAAAAAAAAAAAAGCCCGGCCCATTTCCCTGAATTTTGGGACAACTCTGAAGGGCCATTGTGGCTCCAGAATTCCCTGCAGGATCAACGGAGGCTCAGTTGCAGCTGCATTTCATCTTGTTTCCTCCAGTGCAGTTCTTGTTCCCTCACCTTCTTACAGGGCGGATCTCTCGAAAGCATTCCCCAGTACCTCTTCCGCATGCGACTCTCCTCAGAGCCCGTTTCCAGGAAACCCAATCTGTGATACATGACAAGTTACCTACAGGAGATTTCCTCGGTGTCTTGGGTTACAGGGGCTGGGACTCGAGCTGCAGAGGCATCAGGCCGGCTGTTCTCTTTCATCATCCCTCTGCATCTCCTCTGCACGGCCGCCTCCTGACAGGCCAGGCTTTCCATGACCTCTGCGAGTCCTGATGCCATCTCAAAACTTCTTTTCAACTTTATCTCCCACTGCTAACTCCCTCATTCCCTGGGCATTTCTGTACGAGTCCCGGCAAGGAAGCATCTGATAGGCTCAGCCCACCTGTTCAAGTCAGGCCACCTCACAGGCTGCCAGCAAACCTCTAGATTGGCCGAACTGGGGGTCGCGGACTTACCTCTGGCCCTATTAGCTGTGGTTGGGGGGAGGAGGGCAGCAGGGCCCGTGGCCGAAGGGCCTCCCTTGCCTTCACCTTCAGCAGGGCTAGTGGGGGAAGGTAGGTATTGTGGAAAAGGCGTCCAGTGTATTATAAAGGGTGCTCTCAGAGCAAACAAGGCCCCTGAAAACCCAGGAAAAGGTAATCGGAGCACCAGGTCAGGCAAAGCAAGAAGGCAGCCTGCTGCCCCTGTGTTCTTGGCTAAGCGGAAAGCCAGCTTGATTTGGAATGAAGCATTCAGGGCGGCCGAGGGAAGCGTGGGGATGTGGGGAATGAAGGCACGTGGGCCGGCACGGCCCCGTTTCAAGGCAAGTTGAACTGCAGACATGTGACTATCGGGGAGAAAGCCGTAGGGGACCCGGGGCCAACTGAGGAGAGACACGGGAGCCAGCAAGCAGTCAGATGTCACTGGGACAGAATTAGTTCCCTGTTGTCCTCGACCATACAAGCTGGGCTCCCCAGGGAGACTGCCGCTTGCCCGCGCAGCAGGTGACCCCAGACCACGTGCCTGCCACTTCGAGCATTTTCCTCCCGCTCTTAAAGGTCCCCACAGCTGAATTCTGTCCTGCGGCTCGCTCTGTCTGACGGAGGCACGACACATCCTCACATGTGAGGACACCCACAGCCCCGTGTTTACGTTGCTTTGACCCTCTCACAAACTATGAGACAGGCAAAAGGCATTATCTGCTCTTCATGGCACAATCCGACGGGGCAGCCGCTAGCCTCATGTGGCTATTTACATTTAATTACACATAAATTAAAAAGGTCTGCTCCTCAGAGGCGCTCACATTTCAAGGGTTCAGTAGCTCTATGGGTCTAGTGGCTACCATATGGGATAGTGCAGACACAGAACATTTCCATCATCCTAGAAAGTCCTATTGGACAGTTCTGCCTTAGAACGTGAACTTCAAGTGTATGTCTGTCTGGTTCTTTGTGGCAGCCCCAGACCCCACAAACAGAGCCAAGGACATGGCACATGATCAATAAACCATTGTGGAATGAATGAACTGACTGACAATCTCCATTCACTAGGGGGAAAAGAAGATGCGGAGAGACGCTACTTCCAAGGGTGGTTTAGCAAATATGTGACAAAGCTGGGACTCCAACCCAGTCCTTCCAACTCCCAGCACAGGGCTTGTTCAATCTCTCCCGCAGCTGCTTTATTTGCCCCCAGCCTCTGACAGGAGAAAGTGGTCCTTGGGCACCTGGGTGGCTCAGTCGTTAGGCGGCTGCCTTCGGCTCAGGTCCTGATCCCAGGGTCCTGGGATCGAGCCCCACATCGGGCTCCCTGCTCCGTGGGAAGCCTGCTTCTCCCTCTCCCACTCCCCCTGCTTGTGTTCCCTTTCTCACTGTGTCTCTCTCTGTCAAGTAAATAAATAAATCTTAAAAAAAAAAAAAAAAAAGAAAGTGGTCCTCTGTTTTCACCTCAGCAAAATTCCGCTAGCGGATCGGAAAACCACTTTTAAAAAATGGCTTATGGGGGCACCTGGGTGGCTCAGTCGATTAAGTGTCTGCCTTCGGCCAGGGCACGATCCCGGAGTCCCAGGATGGAGCCCCACTTCCGGCTCCCTGCTCAGCGGGGAGTCTGCTTCTCCCTCTCTTCTGTCCCTCCTCCTGCTCGTGCTCTCTCTTTCTCATTCACTCTTTCAAATAAATTAAAAAAAAATAATAAAATAAAAATGGCTTATGATGTTTTTTCCCCCAAGGTAAACGGAATGGAAAATGTGAAAAATACCAAAAAATAGAAAGAAGAGTTACTCATTCCCCTAACACTAAAACCCACTCAGTTAACATTTTGGTATATTTCCTCCAAATCTCTTTTCAGTACTGTTAAAAAACAAAATTCAACTGAGTAAATTTGCACATCTGGGGCGCCTGGGTGGCACAGTTGGTTAAGCATTCAGTTCTTGGTTTCGGTTCAGGTTGTGATCTCTGGGTTGTGGGATCAAGACACGCGTTAGGCTCCTAGCTCAGTGGGGAGGCTGCTTGGGATTCTCTCTCCCTTCTCTCTCTCCCTTTGCCCCTCCTGCTTGGGCTCTCTCTCTCTCTCAAATAAGTAAATAAATCTTTAAAAAACTTGAACATCTAATTGGCTTTATTAGCTGCTTCATGAATTGAGCAGCATCCCATTTAGCAAGCAGAGAGATGCTCTGAGGAGTTGCACAAGATGGAAGATTTTTATAGGAAGGAAGACGAGGCAAGAAAGTTATTAGCAAAGGAACGAGATTGTTCCAGGCAAGGTCACTTTCCTTTGGGGGAAGAGCATAGGGTCCTACCGTGCAGATTACCTCATCTTTCTTTGGGGGAAAGAGAGGGCCCACGTGGCAGGTTACCTCGTTGGTGCTGATCAGAAAATTCCGGAATGCCCGGTTAGGACTTATCTTCTGGGGGACTTTGAAACTGCAATTAGATTAGGTATTGAGCCCTCATTTGGTGACTTGGTCTAAGTGATGCCATTTGGGGCCTGTGGTTTTCTTTTAAGCAATACAGAGGTGTTTGAACTTTTCCACAGGGCTGTGTCATTTGCTTTTGAAAACTGATTTTCCAAGAGGTTTGTTGGGCCGGACACTCACTGCTTTTTTTTTCTCCCAGCCTCATCTTGAAGCTCCTGGACCTATTTCTCTCTTCAGCTATCAGTATAGTCCTGGAGTCATGGATGTTTTCCCTCTCCACGGAGTGTGCCACAACCATTACGTGGTGGAGCTCAAGGCAGGAGCCAATAAGATATCACAACTGGGTGGTGGTACTTGAGATTTTGTGCCTGCGAGGGGAGTCCAGGCTCAGGCTCTGTTTGCAGGGAGATGAAAATGAGGTGCCTGCCTGAAGAAAGCTCCAAGTCACACAGGCTGCCTAGCTAAGGAAGCAGGTCTGGAAGAACTCCACCTCTGGCTCTGGCCCATGGGAAGATGTGAGGTTCCTCTCACTTGTATGGCATGGGGATTCATGTCCAGAACTGGAGGGGGACCTGAAGGTCCATGAAACCATGGGAAAGGAACACTTCTAGGTCCACGTATGGGGTGCTCCCAGAAACCCAGTAAGGATGGACGTGCAACACATTTATGAACCCAAGTGAGGAAATCTGCCACATGCAGTCAGCAGTTGCAATAAATGGGAGACTTTGCAACCCAAGAGCGAAAGATAATAAAACAATGCAAGAAAGATCTCTAAAACAAGCAGGTTTACAGTCTTTTGAAGTGATGAAGGAACAGATACTTTGCGCCTTAAAACCAGAGCAGAACAGTATGGGAAACTAATAGGCAGGTTTGAAACAGGCCAGTTTCTACATAGAAATTCTCTTTTTTTTCAATATATATATATTTATTTTAGAGAGAGAGAGTGAGCGAGCAGCAGGAGAGAGAGAGAATCCTCAAGCGGACTCTCCACTGAGCACGGAAGCCGACACAGGGCTCTATCCCAGGACCCTGAAACCATGACCTGAGCCAAAATCAAGAGCCGGCCATTTAACTGAGCCACCCAGGCACCCCTCTACATAGAAATTCTAGGAAAGATACAATTATTGAAATACAGGGAGCCCATGAGTTTAGAGATGTGAGGAAAGAATAGGGAATGGCCTTTTAAAGGATGTTTCTGTTCATAACAATTGTTAACTTTCCCTATGAACCAGGCACTGTTTCAGGGATTTCAAATGTATTAAATCATTTAATCTGCTCAGTCTTATGGAGTGACAGCATTCCACACTGGGGAGGCAGGGAAGATTCCAGTGGCCCTGTGACCCAGCCATCCGCAGGACAGTCAAGGAATAATAATATGTTATGTATTATGTGTATACAATAAAGCACTTTACATGGATTATCTCATTTAACCCTCATTTAATAATTGCATTAATCCTTCTAACAATCTCTCAAGATTTCATGACTCTCAACAATTTCATGACTGAGGATACTGAGCTTACAGCCATTAAGAAATTTTCCTAATGTCTACATTGTCACCAAACACTGTAGTTGGGATTTAAAATGAGGCAAATTGAGGGGTACCTGGGTGGCTCAGTCGATTGAGTGTCTGCAATCAGGCTCCTTGCTCGGCGGGAAGTCTACCTCTCCCTCTGTCTCAGCCTGCCGCTCTCCCTGCTTGGGCTCTGTCAAATAAATAAATAAATAAATAAATAAATAAATAAATAATCTTATATAAAAAAATAAAATAAAATGAGGCAACTTGAATCCACAGTCCAAGCTCTGAACAATGCTAGGGAACAAGTGGTTGTTCGTTTTGAGTTTAATTTTGTGCATTACTTATTACTGAATAGGCAATACTGTTGTTGATTTGATGTTAATCATACTGGACTTAAAAAAAAATTAAAATTAAAAAAAAAAGGTACCAAAGCATCTAGAGTAAAACATTTCCATTTTTAAAAAACTAGCGTTCCAAGTTTCTTATCAACTTTCAGAGTTATTTCATGCCTATAGAAGCAAGTGTCTATAGATGTAGTTATGTACAAGTCTGTCTATTCACATAGATGGATGTTCTTTTCAACTTTTTTTACATAATTAGAAGTTTCCTCTATACCTTGTTCTTATCTTGCTATTTTCACTATCCTGGAGAGCATTCTATATTAGTACAGAATAATGGTAATAAAATAATATTATAGAATATTTACTATTACTAGTAATGTAAAAGGATAGAATAGAATAATAAAGGGCTTCCTCATTCATATTTGTGATGGCTGAATATTCTATTGTAAGTCTGTATTATAATTTAATTAGACCTCTATGCTGGGCATTCGAGTTGTTTTCAGGATTCTGCTGTTACAATGCTGTAGTGAATAATTGGGTACGTGGACTACTTTACACATTTGAGGAATACATTCCTGAAGGTGAAACTGCTGGGTCCAAGTCATGTGCCTTTGTGATGTTAGGTGGTACTATTAAACAATCTGTGACTAACTAGTTAAAAGTGATTATTTTAAAAATGATTTTTTTCCTGATTATAAAAACATACATGGTAGTTGTGGGAAAAAACCTAAAAGCAACCTTAATTCATAAACCTAAAGATATTCACTGTTAACCTACTGGTAGAATCTTTTGAGCCTCTTGTTATGTACGCACGTACACACCTTGAAGACCACACTATTTACCTAGTTCACAGTGAGCCTTTTACACTGAACATTACATCATCATTTTAAATTTTATTTAAGTGTTCTTTACAAGTAGTATTTTCCATGATTGCATATTCTATTATATGACCATGCCATAATTGATTTAACCTATATCCTTAATATTGGACACTTCCATTGTTTACAAGTTTTAAAAAACCTCTGCAATGAATAATGCTGTATGTAAATTGCTTCCATTTCTGTTTGGTTTCATAGCTGCTTTTTATTCTAATCATCAGAATCAATGACTAGAAGTAGAAGTTAGATGAAAGAATATCAATATTTTTCAAGTTCTTGTTAAATTGGTATCCCTCTTGGAAGGTTGTACCAGTTTATGCTCCAACACCTTCATCTCACCCCCTTGCCAACATGGATACTTACCTTACAGGAAAGTCAGCCAAAGGTGGTAACTGTTGCTTTGCCCTTATGATTCGATAGGTAATGCTTATTTATCATAAACAACTGGAAAAGAACAAAACTTAACAAAAAAGCCCCCTCCCGCCAATCCCACAACTTTGGTCTAATCACTATTAAAATGTTGACTTTCTTTCTAGAGGCTTTTCTCCATTCAAATAATTTCCATAAGACTGTCATTAAATATGCTTAAAAACATGACTTTTATTTTTGCCAAGTGTAAAGCTAAAAATGGCATCTATTTGAAAATCTTGTCATATTTGTTACAAATATTTTTCTCAGTTTATCGATTGCCTTTTCCTTGTGTTTATGGTGTCCTGAATTTTTATGTGGTCAGATCTAGAGATCTTTTTCTGTCATCTCTCCCCCCAGCTCCTTTAAAAACTTCTTGCCATGGGGATAAGGGTCATGGGGGGGGCAGTTAAGTGACATAAAAAAGGCAGAGTGTTAGGGAGAACAGGATCCTAGCTGAGATCAGCAAGGTAAGGGAAAGAGTACCGGTTCGTGTTCATTCGTGGTCAGGCATTTACTGACACCTACTTACCACCGGGTGCTGTGGTTCTCTCCAGCAGGGAGATAAGGTGAGCATAACCAAGAGAGGGGCCACACAAAAGGAACCCCACACTCATTAGCTGTCACTCCCCACCCCTCTTCCCTCCTCCCAGTCCCCGGCTGGGATCTACTTCTGATCTACTCTCTGTCTCTATGAATCTGCCTTCTCTGGACCACTCCTGTAAGCGGAATCATACAATACGTGACCTTTTGTGTCTGGCTTCGCTCACTTAGCATATTTTCAAAGTTCACCCATGTTGTTCATTCCTATTCATGGCCAGATAATATTCCGCTGTGTGGACAGACTGTGTCTTGTCTCTCCAGTCATCAGCTGACGGACATTTGGCTGGTTTCCATGTTTTGTCTATTGTGAAGGAGGCTGCTATGAACATCTTTTTCAGTTCTGGATGGTATGAAGGAAAGACAGGAGAGCTTGACCTGCGCCGAGGGAGGCAGAAAGATGATGATCAAGAATCTGTAGGGGAGGGCTTGCCTGAGGCCTGTTTACTGACGGAGGGAGACACACAGGACGTAGCTGGGTGCCGTCCGCAGAGAAGGGAGCAGCTCCTAGGCCTCCTGGGCTCCCCTGTGCCCGGACAGGGCCTACAAAAGACAAAAATAGAACGCCTCCAAGCTCTGCATTATCCAGGACAACCCAGATTTGATACAAGAAATGAGAGGCCACGAAAGGGCTCTAACTTGAACATGTAGCTTAGAATGTGTCTAGGCATTTCTCAGTTGTTTCTGTTTCAGTTTTCTGAATTTTTACGGTTAGTTTATAAATAGCATGTCTTCCGTTTCCACCCTTGACTTACTGGCCTCCATTATGATCAGGCCTGCTCTCATTTCCACACCTCCGGCCGTTGCCAGGTGGATCTCTCACTGCAACCGAAGCCGTGCGCCTGGCCTTGGGGAAATGTGAGCACGCAGCTCCTTGCTGGAGCCCCAGAGGCCTGGGTCACAGCGACCTCACACTTGTCACACTTGGGACAGAGTGCAGCCGGCACGCCTCTCCTAGGCCATGCCCCTCCATGCCAGGCAGTTCTGTTGTGCTTTTTCCTTGCTGCATCATGAATATTTTATTTTTATTTTTTTAAAGATTTTATTTATTTATTTGTGAGAGAGAGAATGAGAGATAGAGAACACGAGAGGGAAGAGGGTCAGAGGGAGAAGCAGACTCCCTACAGAGCAGGGAGCCCGACGCGGGACTCGATCCCGGGACTCCAGGATCGTGACCTGAGCCGAGGGCAGCCGCTTAACCAACTGAGCCACCCAGGCGCCCATCATGAATATTTTAAAATATTTTACCTCATTTTTCTTCTCTCTTCTTCCTTTACTGTGTGACACCGTCTGCACTCTTGTTAATTGCAGCCTGATGAGACTGTGACAACTGTGTATTCATGCTCAGACGGGCTATTTAATAACTGCACTTAACTACAGACAGCGTTGGAATGGATTAAAATTTAAGCGCGAAGAGCACAAAGAAAAAGGCATCTACCGTGGCTGACTGGGATGCTTGGGACCCAGAAGTATCTACATCATTTTTAAGAATGAACTTCCGTGGGCGCCTGGGTGGCTCAGTTGGTTAGGCGACTGCCTTCGGCTCAGGTCATGATCCTGGAGTCTCGGGATCGAGTCCCACATCGGGCTCCCTGCTCAGCAGGGTGTCTGCTTCTCCCTCTGACCCTCTTCCCTCTCGTGCTCTCTTTCATTCTCTCTCTCTCTCGAATAAATAAAAATAAAATCTTTAAAAAAAAAAAAAGAATGAACTTCCGTGTTCAGACATTGCTGTGTGAGACTCCTCAGATTGGCTTTGCGTGTCCCTAATGCTGAACTTCAGACCCAAACAGCAATCTCATCCTCTTTCCCACACCTGGTCCTCCCGGCTTGCAGCACCCGCACCCACCCAGCTGCCCAATCTAGAAAATGGCCTGTCCTCAGCTCCTCTCTCTGCACACCCGCCAGTTACACAGTCTTCTCTTCTTCCTTTTATGTATGTTGGGGCTGTGACCTCTTACCTCGTCCTCATTGCCACCGTCTCTCCCCTGGACCTCTGCCACCTTCAAGTCCCAACAGGTCTTCCTTGGCTCTTCCTCTGGTTTGGACGATGATGATGGAAGTCCCAGAGGGCAGCCTCAGGAGAAATCCTGGAGCCTTCTTTGACCATGAGAGGAATCCAGAGGTTTAGGGACTGACCAGTATTGGATACAAGGGTGGCCATAGGGAGACTGATTTGTGTAATTTGGGGGTGGGGAATGGGTGGGGCTCTGGGGTTTCTACAAAAGAGGTTGAGTCTGTGTTATCAGCCTATTCTTATTCCAATGATGTTTGCATGTAACGGATGGGTGCTGACCTTGTCAGCAGGGGAATGCTCTACTTCCAGACGGTTGATCAGTCTCACTTAAATGACATCATTGCATCGGTTCCTGTGTGCTGAGTCTTGAGCAGAGTTAACTCCTCCTAAGTCAGCCCTTCAGTAGATCTGAAGTCAAGGAATCTGCAGGGGAGCTGCTAAGGTGCCCAAACCATCATTTCCCCTTCTTCAATAAGAAAACTCCAGGATTTTGGCTGGGTAGAGAAAGTCAGCCCTTCAGTAGATCTGAAGTCAAGGAATCTGCAGCTAAGTTACCCAAACCATCATTTCCCCTTCTTCAATAAGAAAACTCCAGGATTTTGGCTGGGTAGAGTAAGTCAGCCCTTCAGTAGATCTGAAGTCAAGGAATCTGCAGCTAAGTTACCCAAACCATCATTTCCCCTTCTTCAATAAGAAAACTTCAGAATTTCGGCTGGGTAGAGTGCCATCCAGAATGAAGATTTCATTCCCTAACCTCACTTGCAGCTAGGTGTACCCATATGATTAAGTTCTGGCCAACTGTTTGCAAGTCAGAGTAGTCTGTGCAACTTTTAGGAATTATCCTTAAAGGCAAAGGCATTTTTTGCCACCATTTTCCTTTTTCTTTCCAGCTGGGACATGGATGTGATGACTGCCGCTGGAGCAGCCATCTTGGACTGTGAGGTGGACGGTATATGTTGGGGTTAATGGAGCAACCAGATTGGAGGGGCACAGATCATGGTAACCATGCAGCCCCTTTATCAGCTCTGGACTCCTGTGTTTATCTGAGAGAGAAATAAACTTCTATTTTGCTCCAGCCAATTTTACTTTGGTTTTTGGATTCAGAATTTGATCCTCGAAAGTAGGATGCTGCAAATAACATCAAAATGTGGCATTGGCTTAGTGGAATTGGCAGGCCAGCAGATGGCAAAGACAGACATTGCCTTTTATATAGTGACTAAGGTGTCACTTTGGTGAAAGTGTCATCTGCAGTACTTTGGAGGTGGGACCACATGCTGACCAAGGCCAAGATAGTAGAGAAAATGGTGGGAGGGTAGTTGCTTTTCACAAAGTCCCACAGAGGTGAGACTGGCTGGGGCTAGAGCCCGGGGGGCTGTAGCAGAGATGGAAGGGAGCCTGGCTTGGCTAAGGGAGGCAGTCTGTAGCCTGTGCTCAGAATTGATGAAGGTCTTTAAGCACAGAAAATGCCAACTGCTGTTGTTCTTCAAACTGCAGCTATTAAAGGCAGTGGCCTTGAAGTGACAGCCTTAGCAGGAGCTAAGGCCGGGTGCAGCAAGCCATCTTCAAGACTTCTCCGCCAGAAAATGTGAACTAGGTAGCTCCAAAGGTCAGATGAAGGGTCTTGCCTTCCCACCCAAGCTTCTCTTTCTGGCGGCCTCAAGGTAGCCACCTCTAAGAGGCATGAGCAGAGCACAGAACGTCATTCTAGGTCAGACCGCCAGCTGTGGGTGCTTGCTGGAATTCAGAAACCACAACCCTGGGGACACCCCCCCCCAAACTGCTCCAGGAGTCAACAGGCTACAAAAGCTCTTCTGTTCCCCAGAAGGCTGCCCACCACTGCAGTCCCAACTTGGATGTGGCCATGGAGGTCCACGGACAAGGAGGTCCTCCCAGAGAGCAGGACTTGGCTGTCAGGCAGCTGAGGGACTTACTGGCCTTCTAGAAGTGTCTTCGTTCTTCCTGTGCAGTGGACCTGGGTAACCACTTGGAGCAGTGTTTCCTGTTCTTCCCTCTTACAAATGAGTTTTCAATGGTTGTTTTCCTGTTTCTACTTCACTGCTGTTTATGGGCTGTGTGTGTGATCACTTGTCTTGAGTTTAGAGGTCATTGACAAGAAGCCACCCAGAGCTGATGGGAGAAGACCACAGGTCACCCAAAAGGGACCTTAGCTTTAGCGTCAAGCCGTAAGTGGCTGGGGCCTGGGTTGTCTACCTTGGAGAGAGGAGGAATGGCAGAACCAAAGGGTTGAACTATGGCAGAGATTATTAATTGTCCCTGAAACCCATTCTTTCCTTCTCAGAAACAGAACTCCTGAATTTGTTAGACACATGGTTTCTTGGAATAAAAACCTTCCCTAGATTCCCTTGCAATAGGTATAGCCCTGCCGATAAGTTCTGATCAATGAGATGTATAACATCCAGACGATACACCCTAAGGGAAGGGGTTTTGGTTTCTCCTTCCCCTTTCCTCCATCCTGCTGGCTGGAGCCACTGTCATGGACCTCAGCATTGACGCTGCATACTGGGGATGGCAGAGCACCAGGTCAGAAGGAATCTGGGGCCCTGGGGATTATGGAGCCACCCTGGCAGCCCTGTGTGATATATAAAGTACAGAAACTTCTTTATGTAAGCTACTGTTGTCATGACAGCTGAACCTAATTCAGATCTAGAATTTGCCACACCAGGTCAAGACAGTTCGAGCTCCTGACCAGAGGGAAGGGATGGGCAGAGAGCACTCTCCTCCAAGAGAGTTAATATTTACTTTAAAAAAAAGAGAGAAAAAAAGAAAAGCAAACAGAGTGAGAAAACCCTTTCAGAAATCAAGACAATTATTAGAATAAAAATGTCAACACACAATAAGTGTTGCATAGCTTGAATGTTTTTATATTGATTAAACTTTTTCAGTAGAGTCACTGACAGTTCAGAATGAAAAATGTCCCAGATTTACAGAAAAAATATTGCTCATTAAGATATTTTTCAAAACTACATAATACCAATCTTTTTGTTGCTCCCAACAGAATGTGGGTTATAAAGATGGCAGACAGTCAGCCGTCAGACTCCCACATGTTTGGCTCCTCAGAGTTGGGCTGAGGTCAGGGTCTTTGCTGTCTTTACGGATTTTGTTCTCAGCGCAGAATGGCAAGAATGAGAGGGTGGCAATCCTTGACTCGGCATTCAAGCCTGCTAAGGTTTGAGGAACAATCTCTTGGAGACAAGTCATGGAAATGTGGTACATCTCTCTACAGTAGCTATGTGGCTTTGATTTGCAGTTAATTTCAATTCTCTGGAACACTGACTCCCAGAATGGTAAACGTTGAAAGAACCCAAGAACTCATCTAGTCCAGCCCAAACTTCTTTTTACACGTAAGGAAATTGAGGCCTGAGGGCGACACATCTCACCCAAGTCTAGGTCTAGACCCGAGTAAGCTTTCCCTCATCTGAGCTCCTATGAGCATTTCCTATTGATACTGCCTCTGAGGGGTGAAGCGGCCTGTTGCTTTCACTAAAATGATAATTTCTGAGGAACAAAAAAGAAATAGGTAGCAACAGAGAGGCAAGAGCACCTACACTAATCTAAAAGCATTTTTGATGTTAACGATCTGGAATTAAAATAAAAAACTTAATTAAAAAAACATTTTTAGGGTACCTGGGTGGCTCAGTTGGTTAGGCGACTGCCTTTGGCTCAGGTCATGGTCCTGGAGTCCCGGGATCGAGTCCCACATTGGGCTCCCTGCTCAGCAGGGAGTCTGCTTCTCCCTCTGACCCTCCCCCCTCTCATGCTCTCTCTCTATTTCATTCTCTCTCTCAAATAAATAAATAAAATCTTTAAAAAAAAAACCAAACACATTTAGTCTTCTCAAGCTTCTTGCACACAGGGTGCTGATGTATTTTTATCAAACAGCAATAATTTGCTAGACATCCTGATGGCATTTACATTGAGGTCAGCTTTCCACCTTCCCCTCTCTTTTGGGACTTAGCTGGTAGAACGTCTTCTGAGTCCAGACTGAAGAAAGGCCCTGGTATGAGGATATTCCTTTGTGCTTTTGTTCTCAGCAGAAGAAATTTTCTTTTGTGGAAAGATCCATAAGCTTCTACTTTTTTTTTTTTTAAAGATTTTATTTATTCATTTGAGATACAGAGAGAGAGAGAAAGAGAGAGCACGAACAGGGGGAGAGGCAGAGGGAGTAGCAGTCTCCCCGCTGAGCCAGGAGCCGGATGTAGGGCTCGATCCCAGGACTCTGGGATCACGACCTGAGCCAAAGGCAGATGCTTAACCATCTGAGCCACCCAGGCGCCCCATAAGCTTCTACTTCTATTTCATGGGTTTTTGGGCTGATGGCTGGTAAGTTAACTTTTCCAAGTAACGCACCTGTAAGCAGTGTCAAATAGCTACCAGCTGATGAAAACTCCCGCTGAGAGCATTTTATTCGGTCCTCATATTCCACCCACAGCCTCAGTATTATTCCTCCTGTTTCACAGGAAATAGAGAAAAGAGACACAGTGCTCCGAAGTGACCAGGCCAAGAAATAGTTTCTGACGAGTGGGACCAGGAACCAAATCTCCAACTGCGTAATTGCAACCTCCCCTCGTTCATTCTGCTAGCTTAGCACGAATCCGACAAAGATGGGGCTTCGATGGTCTCCTGTCTCACTCACAGTAGTGGGCTAGGGCACGGCGTGACACCTCCCTCCCACCCCTGCCATTTAGCAGTAAAATACTGGTGGGGGACAGGTGGGAAGTGTGCAACTAAATGAGCTAAGTCTGGAGATAAAGAACCTTTAGAAACCCGGTTCCCATCATCTAGGTCGTTACCCAGCTTGCAACCAGGAAACGACTCGATTGGTCCAGAGTTTGCTAACCATCAAAATGGCTTCACTTCTGTGCGCTATGATATAAAAGCATCCTTTTTCTATACATCCCGCTAAGAAACTGGCTGAGCTTCCTCTCCCTTCAGGATACATAAAAGCCGCTATTTAAAAATACCACATTCACATTTTTATGTAATTTATTTTCCTTAAATAATAATTTGCTACAATCCTGTCACAAATTTTTAAAAAATTTAACACAGTATGAACAAAGGCAGAATTCTTTAGGACAATCAAGATCAGGGTGCACTTAGAATAAATTAACATCAAATTGTGTTTATATTCAGATAGCCTGATCCTCTCCTTTGAAATGAAATGGAGACCATTCTAACCGAGGGTGAATGCACACATTTGTTCTTCTATACAGAGACTCATTCTTTATAGAAACTCAACTGTAATTTGAATCAAGTTAGGAATCCTGAGAAACACTTACCATGGGCACACACACACACACACACACACACACACACATCCACACACATCCACGGACAACCCTCTAGAAGCTGGGTTTCCCATGATTCCATGACTAGATCTTTCCTCAGAAGGGCCAAAGATTCTGAATATGAAGATGATATCCCATCTCCCCTCAGGAAAATCATAGTGTTTCAAGTTTAATAGCTTGAAGTAGCAGCAATCCATGTAGTAGATTCAGTAGTCGACAATTCCAGTCTTGGGTTCTACAGGGACAGCAAGAGGCAAGCGGAAGCCCGAAGCACCCTGCTCCTAACGACGGGTGACAAGACGCACAGGGAGTCTTCGTTCTCAGAGTCTCAACTGAAAAGTCGCCGGAACCTACGTCACTAACCTGGTCCAGGCACTGTGTGAGCCCCTGAAGAGGGTCATTAATGCGGGGAGCAAGCGGGGCATTTTGCACATGATTTTCAGAAACACAAATATCGGAAGTGGGAGGGAGATGGGGCAGCAAAGGTAGCGCCCGCCCTTGAGCTTGAAATCCCACCACCCTACCCCTGAATACATTCATCAGGGATCCCTTAGCATCGGCAGGTGAATGCGAACAGTTCCAGCTCTGCCTCGAAGCACAGAAAGCTCAGCCCTTAGAGTCCTATACACATATACACACAAAACATCCAAGCAACTCCAAGTAGCCACACCCTCTTGTTCTGGGAGGTCCACAGCACTGCTGGCCTCCCCTCTCAATTGCCCAAGGATGGTTTACAGGAACACGGTGACGTCTAGGGAGGAAGGCAATAGGACAGGCCCCAAACTGAGATCCCCTTTTGCTTATTTCTGAGGACAAACGGGCCTAAATGTTGCTGTAAGTGCATGCGTATCTACACACTTCCTATGTACACGATACCTCTTCTATAGAACTTTAAAGTGCCTGGCTTCAAATGTGCTCATTCCTTCCCCACAGCCTACAAATTTCCTCTTGCTGCTTCCAGAGAGGCGTCTGTCCTTAAGGAGGATGCCCTTGGGAAAGAGGAATGAACGTTTTTCACAGTTGTCTTAACTGGGATCCAGCATTTGGACTAAGCCTTCTTCATAAACACGAAGAATTGCTTCACATACAAACTTGTACTGGCTCTGGAAAAGAAAAGAAAGCTGTCAGTCCACCCGCAGCTCCATAAACAGGCCTTGTACCACATCTATGCTCACTCTTTCACATCGCTCACAAGTACTCTGAGCTCCAGCTCTGGGCCAGGCCAGACCCTGCGTACCTGCAGGGGACGCACAGCAGGGCAGAGACACCCCCCCCCGTGCGGCTGTTATTCCTGCATCATGAGGGCCAGGGGCGGCTACCGGAGAGCAATGGGCAAAGCTTAATGGAAGGCACAGCCGAGGGAGCCCATTCCACGTGGCACAGTCAGGGCTCAGAGCCCCGGCCGGGAACACCTGGGCCCTGAAAGAGAGGCTGAACAGGCGGCGGGGCCTTGTGCCACAGTAAGGAGTCTGGACTTTGTCTTAGGCAGGGCCACTGAATGCTGCTCTGCAGGACATGGTTCTTTATGTTAACCAACACCTAAGGACCTTATTTAGTGAAGTGTACAGGGTGAGGGAAAGCATTTCGACGGCACTTCACCAGCTAGGAAAATCTACCCAGAAGATGCACTGTAAACATTGCAAACCCGCAGTGAGGTCTTCCATAACATGGAAGAGGGCAGAGAACGAGAGTCTTAATAACCTGATCTTTTCCTCTGAATTGTATTTCCTGAGTATAATATAGAGCTCACCATCATTAGAGAAATGTTAGAAACTTTGCCCACGAGCTCGTGAGGGCACAGAGCTGGCTGCAACGTGGAATTCCCACTCCTTTGTTTTTTGTTTTTTTTTTTAAGATTTTATTTATTTATTTGAGAGAGAGAGAATGAGAGATAGAGATCACGAGAGGGAAGAGGGTCAGAGGGAGAAGCAGACTCCCTGCTGAGCAGGGAGCCTGATGCGGGACTCGATCCCGGGACTCCAGGATCATGACCTGAGCCGAAGGCAGTTGCTCAACCAACTGAGCCACCCAGGTGCCCTCCACCCCTTTCTTTGTTTACTCCATCTCCTCCTCCAGAAAGCCTTCCTTGACTTTCCAAAGTCTGCTTTTGATACTCTTCCATTGAGTTCTTAGACTCCCCTTGGACTTCCTCCATTACTGTTGAGATTTATAATGGACTGATCCAGTTTTCCCACCACATACAAGCTTGGGTCTCTCCGGTGTGTGCAATTACCTAAAGGAATGTGGGATGGTCCCCATTTTGCAGATGGGGAAACTGAGACTTGGAGAGAGGTTAAGGGACTATCCAAAGGTCACCCAGTATGTGGGGTAGCCTGAATCATGCTTTCTTCTACACCACCTGACCTGCCTCTCTTGAAGTTCTAGGAGAAACCCACGAGATTTCCTCTGGAGGACACTTGCAGCATCAATGACTCAGATGTGACACACACGGGAGACAGCCCAAGGAGGAGAGACTAGGGCCGTGTGAAACGTCCATTGAGCCAGAAGACTCACCCACAGACAGGCAGGTGGGGTAAAACCCTCAGGGGACTTTGCTTACTTCTGATGGACAAATGATGGGCCAGTGGCTCGACCATGTAGAAGGTAACCAGGGCTGCTCCCTGGCCGCATGGCTGGCAGGAACCACACCACGGAGGCAGCAAAGGGAAAGGGCAGTGAAAGACAGAGGTCACGTGGGGTGGGCTTTGGAGTTGCTCAGCCTCTGACAACCTCTGCCACCTTGGGCAAGTGATGCAGAGCCCTTGAACCTTGGTCTCTTAACCTGCAAAGCCTTCCTCCCAGGCCTGGCCCAGGGCAAGTGCCCAGAAAGTGTTGGCCATCATTACTACTTTTCTTTTTTTTTTTTTTTTTTAAGATTTTATTTCCTTATTTGACAGAGAGAGACACAACGAGAGATGGAACACAAGCGGGGGAAGTGGAAGAGGGAGAAGCAGGCTTCCTGCCGAGCAGGGAGCCCGATGTGGGACCCGATCCCAGGACCCTGGGATCATGACCTGAGCCGAAGGCAGACGCTTAACGACTGAGCCACCCAGACGCCCCCATCGTTACTACTTTTATCAGTGGATTTCTACTCACTGATGTCTGCACCATCATGGCACGCTGGTCTCGCATTTTCCGGACAACATCCAGTGGGTAAACAGGCAGGTTTCTCTCAATTAGGCATATGGCTGTTTCCATGGTGACCAGCACACCGGTGCGCCCTATTCCAGCACTGGGGGACAGAAGCAGAGACTTGGGATTTGCTCAGGCAGTATTTCTGCATGGCCCAGCTTAACTCCTAGCCAGTTCCCACGTTTACTCAGAGCTTTCCTCCCCTGACCTTCAAGAATACAAAACACACATTCAGGGCGTGCTCTTGAACAGGCTGAAAAGGTCTCTCCTCATATATTCTGAGGCCAGGGGCTTCAACACCAATGAAAGGAAACCCACATTTAAGTGTGGGCTGAGGGTGGGGCTTTCTTCTTCTGGTCTACATTCAGGGATTTATGCTTTCATAAAATTCTAAATTTTTTGAAATAGGGAAGAAATAAACAGCCTTCTTATAAAAGCATCTGGTCTCGTGGGATTTAGGGTGCTCTTTGCCAACTTTCTCCAGGTCTTTCCCTCTGGAGTACGTGTATGAAAACAAGCAAAACCAGAGAGCCAGAGTACCTGCAGTGAACTAACACAGGGTCACCATCCACTCGCAGGGACCTCACAGAGTTGACAAACTCCAGAAAGTCTGAGGAGTCATCAGGAACGCCGTGGTCGGGCCATGCGACGTACTGGAGATGCGTCACAGTGTGCTCTTCCCCAGTCTGTAGAAGATGCAGGGTGGCCTTGGTGAGCCCATCCAAAAGGTGGGTGGGTGGGGGGGACCCCGGCCTCAGCTATGGCGGTCCTGTCTCCGGCTGCCCTTCCACCCGCTGCGCACAGCCCTGCCGAGGCCCCTGGAAACCCACGCTCACCCTCCACGAATCCATCCACTCCCATGCACCCATCCTCCGGGACACGGCTCAGGCCACCCCTCCAGCCTCCCTCAGGACGGCTTCCTTCCCCACTTTTGCCCACTGCGACTCCTTCCCTTTCGCTCTGATGGCACTTGCCATTAGGGCCACTCACACTGGCTTTTTCTTTTTTCAGGGGGGCAAAATACACATAACATGAAGTTACTATTTTAAGCATTAAGTGTATAGTTCAGTGGCATTAACTACATTCCCGGGGTGGTGCAACCATCACAGCTAGCTATTTCCAGAAGATTTTCATCTTCCCAAGCAGAAACTCTGTAGCCACGAAGCACTGACTCTTCAACCCGCTCCGCCCAGCCAACGATCCTTCCACTTTCTGTCTCAGGTTCTGACTACGCCACGTACTCCATACAATCGTACAATACTTTCCTCTCGTGACTGGCTGGTCTGACCTAGTAGAACATCTTCCAAGTTCATCCTTGCTACAACATCCATCAGAATTTCCTTCCTTAGCAAGGCTGAATAGTATCCCACCGTATAAACAGACCACATCTTGTTTCTCCATTTATCTGTCAATGGACACTTGGATGTTCCCACCTGCGCACTGTGAGCAGCGGTGCTGGGAATGAGGGTGCTGGTTCTTTCACAAGTCGGCTTGTACATTTGCTGAAATGCTCACCAGGTGAAAATGTAGAACAGATCTGGAAGCACTGCCCTATCCAGGACCACGGTGGATGCTGCTTTAGCACCTGCCTCTAAGCTGTGCCCTCCCTCCCCGGCCTCTCCTGCAGGGGCGCGGCTTACCTCCGCGTTGGTGACTAGCATTTCTCGGAACACATAAGCGATGGTGCAGTCCTCTGACTGACATCGGATGTGAAAGTTGCCGTGTTCCATGACATCAGGAGGATCGGGCCAGTACTGGTGACATTTGGTCTGCAAGGGAACCACCGGGTGTGAGCTAATCTCCACTGTGGGGCGGTGCACATGAGCAGTCACCTGGATGGACAGGTGGGGCATGTGGTCAGCGCCCTCACACTCACACACCAGGTACTCTGAGAGCTGCTGGTGGAAGGGAGACTCAGGCAAAGCCCATCTGTTCTTTGTCTGTTCCCTGAGGGCGGCAGAGGAGGCTCCCCTCTTCTCCTAGAGAGTAGGGTCGCAGTGGGCCTGCCAGGGGCCAGGCCACAGCTCTCCAACCGGCCTGGGGCTGCCGCCCGGAGGATGAGTACAGAGCTCATCCTCCTTATCACCAGGGTCTGCTTGCTGGAAGAACAGGAGAGGCCTCAGACACGGTGCCTTGACATAGGAGCGACCTCTCCTCCTCATCCGTCCTCCATCCCCCATCAAGCCCACTCCTGGCGCTCAGGTCCCTTCTCTGCTCTCCACACCCCTGTCCACCTCACCCTCCTTCACCATCCATCCCCTACCCACTCGAGTAGAAGGCCTCAAGGCCCAGAGGTTACGAGCGCACAGTGGGAAGTCACAACTCCACCGGACTCACTTTCTCCTCTACCTGCTAGCCTTATGACCTGGAACCTGCCTCTCAACTTCTTGGATTTTCATGGTCTTCACTGGATAGATGGGGACAACACCTGCTTCCGAGATGGTGACAGAGGCTGTGGGTAATGGTGAGCAGTGCCAGGCTCACTGTGGGGGGCCAGGTTACCATTGTTGCTATGAGCCCCCCCATCAACTTCAGTAAGGGTGATCAGAAATCCCATAGAATTCCCAGTGAAAGAAGTCCCCAAACAGAGACAAACATCCCTTTACATTCAAGCAGAGTCCCCTTGGCCCTCAGAGGCTTTTGTCCGTGACTCGCGGAGCTGACACCCTCCCCAGAAGGCAGATGGGGAGCCCCGGCATCAGAGGGCTTAAGTGACCTGCCCAAGGTCATAGGGCTGCTGCAGCTTCCCCCGCAGGCTCAGGCTTCCCCGCAGGCTCACGGAGAGCCCGCCGCCTCTCCCTGTTTTTTATCCTCCCTTCCAAATCCTGAAGCTTGGGCCACAGCTGTCTTAGTTCTTGCCTCCGGCTTCAAAGCAAAACTCAGGGCCAAGCTGTCCATCCCAACACAGTGCCATCAAATTCTGACTCATTCAATTTTTTTTCCTTCAAGCTTATAGTTGCAACATCTTACATAAAAATTATATTTGTGTACAGCTAAAAGAGGCTATAAACCAACAGATGCACGTGATTTGTCTAGAACAGCTTTTCTATTCTTATTTTCAAACGGCACAGGGAATATTCGAAATTAAAGTATGCGGACGGAAAGTTGGAGTTAAGAATTTACTTGTCAACCTTACATATGGGTGTGTGGGCTAGTGGCCATTTCCCAATTTCCCTTAGACGTGAAAGGGCTGCTGTCCCCAGAACCCAAGGCAGAGTCGACACCCACTGGTCTACATCTGCCTCATTCTCACAGGGTGCTAGGGAACATCAACAAAATGACGTGACCCCACACTGGCCCATGAGCGGGACCTGGGCACTCAGAGGCGCCTCCCCTGCACCCTGTCCTTAGAATGTGGGTTCTGCTTGCCTTTCCTGCTCCCAGAGGTTGCTGTGAGGACACAGCCTTAAGACAGTAATGTGGTGCTGGAAACACCTATACCATAGACGTAACCGAGCCCAGGTAGGGCCTCTTTATAAACTTTAAAGATTTGACGGGAAGGTGCGGGGATCCATTTGTCTCACTGCTACCCAAGACAAGCCTTGTAAGTTCCCTTCGCTTATTAAAACCGTCACCTACCAAGCTGGAGTGGCCCGCCTCTTCCTTCAGTCTCCCCCTGCCCTCTGCATATGGGGGCCGGCTTCAGATCACACCTGGGCAGCTCCCCAGAGGGCTCTCTGCCATAGACCCCCAAGGGTCCTGCCCATAGGACCGCTGATGCGAAGGGTCTCTGAGGTGATCAGCCCATACAAGGCAGAGCCACAAATATCTATTTCCAGAGACTCCCAGTGAATCTGACCAGAACTGGACTCTCTACCCCTTGATCAAATTTAGGTTTTAAGTCTATTTGGATCTCAAAGCACTGAGGGTGTAGTAGAAAGAGCAAGGAGTCTGTGGAAACCCCAAGTTTCAATCCTGGTTAATAAGCTCCACTAACCAACTGTGTGATCCTGGGCAAATTACTAGACTTCGAGTCTCTGTTTCCACATTAATGCTGGCTGTGGGGGGTGAGGATGCTAACAACTTAAACCTACTATCTATTGATCAGGGTATGCCCAGCACTAAATGGTACTTTTTATGGACATTAGCTTGGCCTCAAAAAACCCTATGAGGTAGGTATTATTAGTGTCTCTATTTTGCATTTGAGTAAACTGAGGCTCTGAGTGTGAATCTACTGCAGATTATACATATCAGAAACGGTGCATACATAGATGTAAAAAATAATTTTTCACCCGGAGGAAGCAACCCTGATGGAAGGTGCGGGAGAATGTTTTTTCAATAGAAAAGCGATACCTCTATAGGTCTTTTTTCTCTATGAGGAAACCTGTGAACCTGAAGGGAGACTATCACGAAAAACATTTTGGGTGGGAATGAAACAAGGCAGAAATTAAGGCGATGCTGCAGTGGGAGCACCTCACATGCTGGAGGAGACCCCACTCGTGGACGCACCTGCTGGGCACAGCCGTGATCAGGGACTCTGGCCAGCCACACGTCCGCGGGGAGGCCCACTCTACTAAATGCACGGTAGGGGAAAAAGGAAATGGGGCATGCTGAAAACCTCAACTCTCAGAACAAGGAAGGGGCGAAGCTGCTGGCCTGGAGAGAACCCGTGGGTGGTGGTGAGGAGCAGATAAGGGACCTCAGGATAAAGGGCTCAGGTCAGCTGAGAGTTCGTAATGGGAGAGGGAGGAAACATGTAGCCTGGATTTTTAGAAGAATAGGTTTCTAACAACTGATACACAGTGGGAGTAAGTCCCCAGGGTCCGAGACAGCAAAGGCAATACTGACTCAGGAGAAGGGGCCGGCTGGGATGGGCTCACGGGCTGGGAACCAAAGAAAGCCCCTGGGTCACAGGGAGACCTCAGAGGAGCTCAGGTTCAGAGCAGATGCCAACAAAAGGCGGGGAGGTGGGATGTCCTCAGGACAGAGCAGGAGAGGGAGGACCCGTAAAAGCAGGTGGAAGAAGCAGGGCCTGTAGGATGAAAGAAAGAGCCTTTCTGTCCGGGCTGGAACAAACAGAACCAGGGAAGAGGGGCTGCTCTGCAGGGCGGATCGTCTGTCACCCACCACACCCGCGGCAGCTCGTGAATGACCTCAGAGCTGGGAAGGGCAGAGCCAACTTGACAGGGGAAAGAGAAGCCTAACCCAGGGGAGGACACTGCATCCCGCTGCGCCGAGAGACCCCGTGACACGGGAGAGTGGCACCTCCATGAATACTCTGAGAGGACTTCCAGGCACCCAGAAGTCACAGAACAACAGAGGCAAGCAGAGCACAGGTTTCAAATGGGGAGCCTCGTAGGCTGTGGAAACGAGAAGGTGACAAAGGTGACGTTAGTCACCTACAAAATAGCAGAAATGGTCCAGAGCAGGGCCTGTAGAGTGTGGGAGCTGCTGGTACCATCGGGGGATTCAATAACACAGACCTGCATGCGTGGTGGGAAAGCAAACTTTTTTTTTTCTAAAGATTTATTTATTTAGTTTTAGAGAGAGAGTACGCTCGAGTGGGGGGGGAGGGGCAGTGGGAGAGGGAGAGAGAATCTTAAACAGGCTCCACACTCACTGCAGAGCTTGATGCGAGGCTTCCTGAGATCATGACCTGAGCCTAAACCAAGAGTTGGATACTTAACCGGCTGAGCCACCCAGGTGCCCCAAGCAAATTTCTTCGTATGTGCCAAGGATTGTCTTGAGGGTGGCTTTAACATCACTTCCCTAATACATTAACTCCCTTTTTATGAGAGACGAAGAAAGAGAGTGTGTGTGCACACATTCATATGGGCCAGGCTTTGGGTTCAGAGCCCGCAAGGCAAGGCATGAGTACTTAGTTAGAATTTAATAACACTGTTCTCTCTCTCTCTTTCTCTCTCTCTCTTTTTTTTTAAGTAGGGTCCACTCCCAGAGTGAAACCCAACACAGGGCTTGAACTCACAACCCTGAGATCAAGACCTGAGCTGAGATCAAGAGTCAGATGTTGGGCGCCTGGGTGGCTCAGTTGGTTAAGCGACTGCCTTCGGCTCAGGTCATGATCCTGGAGTCCCGGGATCGAGTCCCGCATCGGGCTCCCTGCTCGGCAGGGAGTCTGCTTCTCCCTCTGACCCTCTTCCCTCTCGTGCTCTCATCTCTCATTCTCTCTCAAATAAATAAATAAAATCTTTAAAAAAAAAAAAAAAAAGAGTCAGATGTTTAACTGACTGAGCCACCCAGGCGCCCCTGGGGTCTTCGTATTTTTATGCATACCTTCTCCTTATGGCATGTGGTATTTGGCTTCCACTTAAGGTATATCTTTCAAAATAAATGTATTAAAACAAAAAAAAGGTAAGTCAATTTAAAGAAAAAATAATACTATAGTAAAATAAATACAGTCTAGTCCCAGCAATACCTGTTAAGGTGGTCCCCAAAGTGCTACCTCTGCTAGCTGACATTTACGTAATATTTATTGTGTGCCAAGCACCCTCCCGAGAAACCTACCTGTATTAACCCCTAACATTCCCACAAGATAGGCGCTATTATTATTCCATTTTTCCCAGAGGTTTTGTAGTTTTCCTAAGTCACACAGGTAGGAAATGATAGAGCCGGGATCTGAATCTGAGTCTGCCTTCTTGCCCACCACAGCACAGAGCAAGAGGGCTGTGAGTGCTTCAGAAAGAGAGAGGGCAGGACTGTGAGTCAGCCAGGGTTTCCTGAGTTCAAAAACAGGTCCAAGTCTCTTCATTTCCTATTCAAAATGAAATCAGAAAATCACAAAATATAAAACAAAAATTTAAAAAAATAGACAAAACTGAGACTTCTGGACAAGATCAGGTGATGCTGTGTGATTTCAGGAGAGCCTTCGACAGTCTCTCAGAGTGACGGGGTAAGACAAGGTGGAGAAATGCAGGGCTGGGAGCAGAGCCGGGAGAATTACAGTTGCTCCCCAAAGGGTGCCCTCGACGTCTCTGACTCCCAGCGTTCTAGAAGGAGGTTTCTACTGCCTCTTGAGGAACCTTCACGTTTTTTTAACAGTGACTTACGCAAAGACAAGGGATTCTGATCAAAGCTGTCAGTGACAAGAAGCTGAGAGTGACAGCCGACACAAAGAACAACAGAAAGAAAGCCCCCAAAGCCCCAGAGAACACGTGACAGGCCAGATCCGATGGCCGAATCCAACCAGTGACGATGACACACAAAACAACACTAACATACGCTGGACTCTCGCCACATGTGATTCTCTAAGCTTTTTGCATCTACCGTCTCCGTCTTTACAAACCATCCGAGATGGGCACTATTATCACCTGCACCTCATATACGGGGAAGCTGAGGGCCAGAGAGGTGAAGTGACTTGCTCAGGGGGAATGAGGTTGTGAACCGGGTCGTCTGTCTCCAGAGCCCCAGCAGCATTCTCTATGCAGCTTTCAAGAGTCAAGGGCAGAGTACAAAACGGGGCAACTGGCCCGAGAGCAACACCAAGACAGAGACTGGACACTTTCTGCTGGTCACAGGATCAATGGAAGCCGAGCTTATAAACTTTGACAAAGTCTAAGGTTATTTTCAGATACCTAACAGGCCAGTGCCTAGAAGAGAGGGCTAACTTCCTCTGAGTCTTCCAGATGGGAGAAGCAGGAGGGGTGGAGGTTCAAAGCCATGTAGATTTCAGCTAGTTGTAAGGAGGAATATACATATATTTTAAATTGGAGCCGAACACCCATAGGATGAGCCCTGGAGGTGTTTTTGCAGAAGTGGGGAGCCCTCTGCCTCGGACAACACACAGAAGTCCTTTGCAATCCACGGGGCTCTGCAGAATTAGTTAGGAATTCTTATTTTGCTTTTGCAGGTGACAGTGTAGACTGTTCTCAAACATACTATTCATTCTAATCTGCATATTCTAATTTTTGGCATGGATCAATTTGGTATTCTGAGCAATGTGCCAAGGAGGGAGGCCTGGGAGGAAGCAGCACACGAATCATTCAAAGCAGGTGGCTCAAAGTTAATTTATATCGGATTTTGGATGGGTTTCTGAATAAATGTTTCCTAATGAAGATATCTTGCTGTATGCACAAGTTAAGAGAATGCACAATACAGGTACCCCTTGCACAGTGACTTCTGTTCCATAACCAGTGATCTGCTCCTCTGGAAAATGCATGCCCTGCTAAGCACAGTGTGGTGCCCATCACTCTCCTAATCAAGCCCTTCTTCCTCTTTTTGCATCAGATTTTGCTGCATCACAAGTGAAGGCTGACAGAGGCTGTAATTTCTCCTAGTTTTTATGGCCGCTGTGGCACCCACACTGCTCTTCTCAGGATAGCGCTTGTCCTGGGTGGCGGAGGCTACAGTCAACACGGGGGTTCTGGGGCAGGTGAAGTGAGACAAGGGGAACAGCCTTCTGGCTTGTTATAATGGATCTGAGACAGGAGCGGGAAGGGCTGTCTGATCACTCGTTAGCTCGGGGAAAGCCAGGGAGTGGGCAGGAGTGCTGAGCTGCCCCTCACTCAAGGTGTCTATCAGTAGTAGCTCTCTAAAGGAGACTTATGGGTCACATAGGGGCTGGACCAGACATCCAGGTCTGAGATTCATGTTCCACAGGGCAGTGTGTGACATGCCCACGTTTGAATTGGAAATCAAGCCACTTACCCGCCCTCTCTCTGTGAGAGTCGTCAACATGACAATGAGTGATAACTTCTGATCCCAGACGACTTGCCAAAATTGTGCACAGGTGTGTGGCAGGGGACCCTGAGCAGCAATGTACTTGTTCACAAGGTTAGCAGCAGGAATTTCCATCTGGCAAGAGATTGTTCAGGCATTAGTACCTGTCACCGCGACAAGGTAGACTTGTCTACCTTGTCCTACCTTGATCCGGAACTGGATCTTAAACTCTTCTAGTTGGTGCCTGACATCACACCAGAATACCCCATCAATTTATAGCCAACAAGGAAAATCAAAGAAAAAGCTATTTTAAAAAATCCTTGAAAGATGCCTGATGATGACGCTAGCATTAACTACTTAAGGTAAAGCTGTACGACACGCAGCAGGCGATAATCAGAAACGTGCCTACGAGACGGCAGTAGAGTTTCAGTGACCTTTACTGCTATATCCTAAATATAATCGATATTGGCCATCTGTATTTTCAGCAATACATACCAGTCCTCATACCCAAATCTTTCCCCACACAGGGTTTTCTATCAAAATCCATTGACTTTTCTCTGACGCACAGACCATACAGGCGTATACCCCCACAAATGCTATGCCCTGCTTTCTGCACGGCTGCCAGTGCTCGTGTCCTTGAGTTGACCAATCCTTCCCCCCACCCAGCCTTACTGACATGTAATCAACAAATAAAAATTGCATGTATTTAAGGTGTACAACAGGATGGTGTGATATACGCATATATTGTGAAATGATCACCACAATCAAGTTCATGAACACATCCATCACCTCACCCAGTGACCACTTGAGTTCATTAATGTTAAACATCAAAATGTTTTCAACTGTCCTCAGTGTCCCTCCCCCATCCTGCTCTGCTTGCATTTCTTCCCTCTGAACTGAGTCATTTCTATGAAAAACATTCAGAACCCGTTGAGCTTTGAAGCGACACTAGGATTCACTCATCTTAGATGCAGAAGGCCAAGAGAGGTGCCTAATTCATGATTTGGTTGATGCTGGGGTTAATGGCTTCTTCAGCCCTGGTCTTAGTTCCCTCATATCCTCATGGTCAAGGAGACCGGACTGCGTGACCTTGCTGACCCCACCAATTCTGATGCTCTGCTCTCAAGACACCAGGAATGGTGAAGTGAGAGTCAACGAATTCCACAGATGTTTTAGAATAAATGGAATCACTGATAGGGCCCATTTTTATTAGGTAGTTTTTGATATTTTGCTATAACTTGAGAACCTGAGAAATCATCTGTTCATTTAGATCAGGGGTTGGCAAACTGTGGCCTGAGGGCCAAATCTGACAGCCACTTTGCAAGCTAAGAGTGTTTTGGGTTTTTTTTTTTTTTGAGATTTCTTTTTTTATAGATTTTATTTATTTATTTGAGAGAGAGAGAGTGAGAGAGAGAGCACAAGTAGGGGAAGCTGCAGCGGGAGGGGGAGAAGCAGGTTCCCCGCTGAGCAGGGAGCCCAATGCCAGGCTCGATCCCAGGACCCTGGGATCATGACTTCAGCTGAAGGCAGATGCTCAACTGACTGAGCCACCCAGGTACCCCAAGGTTTTTTAAAAAAGAATTTGTTTGTTTGTTTAGAGAGAGTAAACAGGGGTTGGGAACAGAGGGAGAGGGTGAGAGAATCTCAAGCAGACCCCACTTGGAGTGCGGAGCCAAACTCGGCTCAATCTCATGACCCTGAGCATCATGACCTGAACTGTAATCAAGAGTCAGATGCTTAACTGACTGAGCCATCCAGGTAACCTGCAAGCTAAGAGTGTTTTAAAAAATATTTTTACATGGTTGCATTTTAAATGGTTGTGTAAATACCTAAGTAATATCCTCTATTTTGCCTCAGCTTGCAAAGACCAAAATGTTTATCACCTGGCCCTCTACAGAAAAAGCCTGCTGACCCCTGGTTTAAATGAAGAAAATGAGGTTCAGAGAGGCCAAGTAAGTTGTCCAACATGCATTTGCAGAGTGAAATGAATGCCTTTCTCACAACATGTGACATCTTTTTACCTTTTCTTTTTGGGTTATATGCACAAGTGGTTTTCTTCCCCTTATTTTTAGGTGGGATGTACAGTAATAACATGGGGGGAGGGGACACAAAGTTACAAGCATACCACTGGCAAAAACAAACAAACAAACAAACAACCCAAAACAGCCAAAAAACAAAAAACCCCACAAAAATGTCAGCAGTTGAGGACAGAAGGCATGTGGACGATGGGAGTCAGAGACACGGAGTCTGAGTTTTGGTCTCACCTTCTGTTAGCTTTGTGACTTTTCAAATTATTTAATCTCTCTGAACCTTAGTTTTGTCCTCTGTAAAATGAGACTATTGTGCCTTCCCTCAGGGGCTGCTGAGGTGCTGAAATGAGGGGGCGAACAGGGAAGCACTTCGTCCACCGCAAAGCACCACCCATGCCACGATCATGCTTGGGACAGTGATCAACGTGCTCTTAGTATCCAGATTCTTGACTTACGTTCACATAACTCGCATTAATATAATCTTCATTTCCCTGCAATAAGACCCGGGTGGTGTCATCTGTGGGGGAGAAAAACAATTTACCGATTATTCCGAGCGTTATTTTTATCATGCCAAGGAAACAAGAGTTCAGTCCCCAACCCCATCTGCAGCTCTCGCCTCATTAGCATAAACACTATTCCCCAACTGTTCTGAGTCTGACATGGCGGCAATAAAGACGGTGGTGTTTACAGACACACTGAAAATCGTTCCAGAATACCAGACAATCTGTTTTAAAAAGGGAAACATTATCTCAGCGTGTTGGGGGAGGGCGGGAAGGGGAGGGAGGCATTCACACCGGATACTCACAAGGCAGCACATCTTTGTATCGGTTTTTGTCCAAATTTTGAGGCAGCTTTGCAAACGTTATGGCCAGACCGGGCTTCTTTCTGTAGAGTTGCTATATAACAAATACAGAAGTGAGGAAAAAACCCCCAAAAATCGACACTGCAAAAAACAGCTATGGAGGGAGTGTGGAAACATACTTTAACAATAAAGTCTACCACTCCTGGCACTAGATCTTAACATTTAAAAGTGATTAGGTGCTGTATTTTATTTATTTTTTGAGAGAGAGAGAGCATGTGTGAGTGGGGAGGGGAAGAGGGAGAAGGAGAGAGAATCTCAAGCAGACTCCCCACCCAGTGCAGAGCCCGACGTGGGACTTGATCTCACCACCCTGAGATCTTGACCGGAGCCAAAATCAAGAGTCAGATGCTCAACAAACTGAGCGACCCAGGCACCCCTAGGTGCTATATTTTAAAAGAAAACTCTTCCCGGGGCGCCTGGGTGGCTCAGTTGGTTAAGCGACTGCCTTCGGCTCAGGTCATGATCCTGGAGTCCCGGGATCGAGTCCCGCATCGGGCTCCCTGCTCAGCAGGGAGTCTGCTTCTCCCTCTGACCCTCCACCCTCTCATGTGCTCTCTCTCTCTCTCATTCTCGCTCTCTCAAATAAATAAATAAAATATTAAAAAAAAAAAAAGAAAACTCTTCCTAAGAAGAAATTTTACACTCCCATGAGAAACTGACAACATTCACTTTTTTCTTTCTTTCTTTTTTAACATGAGGATCTTTGGGGAAAAGGAAGTCATAGGAAGGGGTCTGAGTCACCAGATAATGGATCATGGTAAGTAAAACCTCGTCTTTATGACAGTTATTTGACAAATGCTAGAAGCAAGTAGAGAAAGGAAAGGATCCTGACTCAAGGTTACGTGGAAACCATTTATATTAGTCTAGAAACATTTCCCTCCAGTTCAATGGAGAGAACCCTGTTCTTAACTAAAGAACAAGAGCATTTCGTTCATCATTAAGAAGTCTGTTTCCACAGTAAAAAGGGTAAACTTCATTTAAAGGGGTATGTCCCTGTGCATTTAATAACTAGCAAAAAATGCAATTAAAGCCATCTTTGTACATCTGTAAGCACCTACTGGATACATTTGTGTCGTTTCCCCAATACGATTCTGACAACAGCTCTGTGGGAGAGACTAAGAGGACTCTTATTTTACAAGCAAGAAGCAGAGATTAAATATCTTGCTCACAATCACAAACGAGAGGCTGAATTCACATCTGACTCTATGTTTTTTTTTTTTCTTTTTCTTTGAAACCACACTATGGAGGTATGATTGTCATGTAAGAAGTGGTGTATATTTCATGTATACAACTTGCTGAGTCTGGGGATAAGTACACACCAGTAAAACCACCACCACCACAATGGCCACAGACACATCCGTTCCTTCCCAGTTTCCTCCTGCCCTTGAGATTTCTTTTTTTCTTTTCCTAAGATTTTATCTATTTATTTGAGAGAGAGCACACGAGTGGGGGGGGGAGGGGCAGAGGAAGAGAGAGAAGCAGACTCCCTGCTGAGTAGGGAGCTCGACTGACTTGGGGCTCCATCTCACGACCCTGAGATCATGACCTGAGCTGAAACCAAGAGTTGGGTGCTCGACCAACTGACCACCCAGACACCCCTCACCAGTGTTTCTTTTTTTTAATTAACTTTATGAAAGTTTAAAAACAACACAACTTTTCTTCAATACTGAAAGTGTTCTTTTCTTCCCCCAGAAAATCTGGGCAATTCAGACTGGTATAAAGAAAAAAAATTACCAGTAATTTCACAACCCCCAAGATGACCCTTTTCATAGGTTTTCTCTAGTTTTCTATGCATACATGTATACAAATAAACATAAGTACACATGTATACACATCAGACAGAGACACACATTTTTATTTTTTATTTATTTAACTTATTTTTTAAAGATTTATTTATTTGACAGAGAAAGACACAGCGAGAGAGGGAACACAAGCAGGGGGAGTGGGAGAGGGAGAAGCAGGCTTCCAGCGGAGCAGGGAGCCCGATGTGGGGCTCGACCCCAGGATCCTGGGATCGTGACCTGAGCCGAAGGCAGACGCTTAACGACTGAGCCACCCAGGCGCCCCAAGAGACACACATTTTTAAAAATAAAAAATGAGACTCAACTCCATATTAGCACTTCCTATACTATGTTCTGTGGAACACGAGTGTTTTGAAGGATGCTAATAGGTATTCCTTAGAAAGTTTCAAGGTCAAAGAAATTTGGAAAATACAAGTCATCTTATGTTCTATGAATCTCCAAGAAGCCCAGCCCTGCAGTACTTCAGCTTAATTTAATTCTGATTAGCTAAGCATTTCTCAAGCTCATTTGGAGGCCATGGAGGATCTCACATCTCATAAGAAGTATTCTGGGAAATACTACTGTAATTTTGAAGCCTGTTTTTTCCTACTTATTACAGTGCCTAGTTTCCCGTGCCATTAAATATTCTAAATATTCTCTACATAAAATGATTTTTACTGGATTAATTTATAGTTTCACATAATTTAACTTTTACTCTACTTTTTGATTAGGCCGTTTTCAAAGTTTTTACTCTTATAAATTTCCAGGAGAATTACAGCATCAAAACATATTTTTAGGGACTCTGATATGTATAACTAAGTTGCCCTACCAGGGTGTATGAGAATGGTTAGTCCACCAAATTGTGGCCAACATCATCAGTGTGTTTGCAATTTGAATAAGAAGGCTAAATGGTATTTTCCACCAATATTTTTGCAAACTGTATTTCTTGTTTTGTAAACTGACCTCTGTGAGTCTGTTTCTCTTATTAGTTCTTTTCCGATTAAATAAACAAGCTGCACAGAAATCATCAGGAGAGAATTAGCATTGAGATTTCTGGCAACAATAATTGTGTCATATCTTATACATTTACCAGATGTTTAGAATTTGCAATCTCTCCCCCAAGCTCAGCTACTGAACTTCATAATTTCAGTTCATAACAATCAAGTAGCCACTGAACAACTTCTTAAATGTCTGCCAGCTTTAATGGACGGAGACCATTCTAGAAATAAATTCATGTTTTATTGGAAGGTTTGATTTGATACTGTACGGAGACTGTCTGAGTCAAATTTCCCCAAATGACCTTTTAGTTCTAACTGACTAACTGCATGGAGGTAAAACCCAATTACGTGAATATAATCAGTAAAGCTAAGCCGAAGGTTCAAAGAGTTTTTTTCCCAAATAAAATCGTAAATGTAATCAACTTGAGATGGTCTAGCAGGAAAGCACAGATCTAGCAAAGGGCTTTAATTATAAGAAGTATATAAATACATCTCAGCAGTAATGATCTATTGATAAGATTGTTAAAGGACTAAAATAAAAAATAAAATAGCAGTGTTTAAAGATTTTTAAATGTGCACACCCTGGGCTTTATCTGACAGGAATGCATAAAGATTCGTATCAAAGAAATTTCCCCATAGCAAAGTATTTTTTTATTAGCAGAATACTGGAAACAGCCTGAAAATTTCCCAATAGGGAGAAGTGTTGCCTTAAATTATGGCACAGTGATACCACAAAATTATGTGCAATGAAGAGAATAAGATTAAAGTACAGATTTGGAAGGATATTCATTCATCTATTTTTTTTTTTTTTAAGATTTTATTTATTTATTTGACAGAGAGAGAGAGACAGTGAGAGCAGGAACACAAGCACGGGGAGTGGGAGAGGGAGAAGCAGGCTTCCCTCGGAGCAGGGAGCCAGATGAGGGGCTCAATCCCAGGACTCTAGGACCATGACCCAAGCCGAAGGCAGACGCCCAATGACTGAGCCACCCAGGCGCCCCAATCATTCATCTATTTTTAAGTGAAGAATGCAAGTTACAGAATAAAGTGGTGATCTCTTTTATATATAACAGCACATACACATAACATGTGTATAATGTATATGTGTGTGCACTTTTGTGTATAAAATATATTTGCATGAGCACCAAAACAGGTGTGGAAGGACAGGCGCCAAGTAGTTATTTGTAAATTGTAACAAAGAGCAAGAAGCTAAAGAAGATGGGAGTCAGGAGACAATTCTACTTTGGGCTATTTCTAAATTACCTGAATTATTACAATGCAAATTATTTCTTTTTTTTAAGCTTTTACTTAAATTCTAGTTAGTTAACATATAGTACAATATTGGTTTCAGGTGTAGAATTTAGTGATTCATCAATTACATATAATACCCAGTGCTCATCACAAGTCCCTTCTTCAATGCCCATCACCCATTTACCCCACCCCTTGCCCACCTCCCCTCCAGCCAAATTCTTTCTTTTTTTTTAAGATTTATTTATTTGAGAGAGAGAGAGAGAGAGCATGTGAGCGTGAGCGGTCAGGGAGAATCCCAAGCAGACTCCCTGCTGAGCATGGAGCTGGACACTGGCTCAATCCTATTACCCTGAGAGCATGACCTGAGCCGAAACCAAGAGTTGGATGCCTAACCGACTGAGCCACCCAGGAGCCTCAGCCAAATTATTTCTTAAATTCAAATGACTGAATGAGAGGGGCGCCTGGGTGGCTCAGACGTTAAGCGTCTGCCTTCAGCTCAGGTCATGATCCCGGGGTCCTGGGATCGAGTCCCACATGGGGCTCCCTGCTCTGCGGGAAGCCTGCTTCTCCCTCTCCCACTCCCCCTGCTTGTGTTCCCTCTCTCGCTGTGTCTCTCTCTGTCAAATAAATAAAATCGTAAAAAAAAAAAAAAATTGTAAAAAAAAATTTGCAAATGACTGAATGAGAAAAAAAAACTAGAATAGATCTATACATTCAAAATTCAACAAAAAGCTGGGTGAACAGGAAGATGATTTTGGGGGCCTTCAGAAAGTAGGACAAGCTCATATCATGTCTGCCTTGCCAAGGTGAACACTGAGCCCTATTTCTGCTGAACTGCTTCAAGTCCTAGTCATCCACTTAGCTTGTGAAGGTGTTAAGAGTTGGTTTTCAACTTCCTTTAATTTATTGACTTTTTCTCCAGACCCTGTGAGCTGCTCAGCAGGCTATGAAAACACTACTCTGAGAAGGGGGGGCTCCAGGGTGGAGAGTGAGGTGTTGGAAACCCAGGTATATCTTTCCAGAAGGGTCAGGGATGGTGGGAAAGGAATTAAAGACCATCAGCCAGAATTCAGACAAGCCTCTTTCAAGAACTACTCATTGTAAAAGAACACTTGGCTTGGGTTAATCCCAGGCTAAAGGTGTGCGAGGCGAGCAAGAGCTCCCAGTCACAATTCTGCCCTAAAACGAGAGCAACCAGGAGCCTGGCGAGGGAGTCCCAGGGGCAGTGGGTTAGAAGTTGTAACAGTTTTATTAAAAACTATTAATTTTGGGGGCGCCTGGGTGTCTCAGTCATTAAGCATCTGCTTTCGGCTCAGGTCATGATCCCAGGGTCCTGGGATCGAGCCCCGCATCGGGGTCCCTGCTCCGCGGGAAGCCTGCTTCTCCCTCTCCCACTCTCCCTGCTTGTGTTCCCTCTCTCGCTGTGTCTCTCTGTTAAATAAATAAATAAAATCTTAAAAAAAAACCTATTAATTTTTAAATCCTAAAGTGCTTTGTTCTCATCTTATTAGACTGTAGTCCTAAGAAGCTGTGAAACTAAGGGTAAATTATAAAAAGATCAGCTGAGAATGGGTTGTTATGGAACAACCATATTTAAATTAGCGCCAATATCACTGGCTCTGGCTTCCAAAGACAGAAAGCTGAACAGTGGAAGCTAGACCTCTCCAACGCAGGACCGCTGGCATGGGTAACATGATGTGGTTTTCCAGTCTAAACATTTCTTCTTCGAAAAAGTCCTCTAATGTTAGAGAGAGGGCATCAGGAGAGGACTCTGATCTCCTCAGACTACTGGCCCAAGCCAAGGTGTGAAATCTGGTCACCAGCCTCAGACGAAGGCTTCTGACACCCCCCAGGCTCGACCAGTGGAGGCGGGCAAGGCCTCGCACAGGGGAATCGAACATCCCATCAACTCTACGACCAGAGAAAGGGAGAATTCTCGAAGGCTGAGAACCCAAGGTGGGGGAAAGCGGTAGAGAGAAAAAGGGAAAAGACAGGGAGGAAAAAGAAAAGGGAGGAGGAGTTGAAGGGGCAATGGGCAAGGAGAGATCAAACAGTAGAAAGACTCCCTTTCACTCCCTCAGCAATGACTAGGATCTACTGCAGGCAATGATTTTTTTTTTTAAACAGCTGCTTACGTCCTACTTCCTGTATCAAGCACCCAACGGTGATCTTCATGAAGGCAGGCATCTTGTTTGCTTTTGTTCATCACCATAAGCCCTAGGCCAGCACTGTACCTGGCCCACAGTATGCGTTTAATCAAAACATGTAGAGTGAAGGAATAGAGGGGTCTGTAGCTTTGAACAGAGGGTGCAGACCACTGAGTAAAGCATGACAAGTGGAGTCATGGAACCATACAATTAAGCTAAGGGTAACTCCTTTTTCATGAAGACCTTGAGAGGCTGTTTCCCTAGTAGTACTTTGTAGACATAATTCACTACTCAGGGGCAGTTTGTCTACACTGGGAACTCCCACTTTCCCTTGTCTCTGTCCCAGCCAGAGGGCAAGGGACACTGCCTGGAGGCACCCTGGAGCCTCCCCCTACATTCCCATAAAGGTGTGCTGAAACAAACTAACACTATTGCTGGTAATTTGGGGACCTTCAAAAGTGCTACTTGAAGCAGATCCCACTGCTGGGATCAAGTATTCCTTCAAGTCCCTTTCACAGGTAAATACATGATAATGAGTTGGGGTGGCACCCTCTTTAAAATGGGCTTCTGGAATCTGAAATGTAAAGCCCTCACACTTGCTCCCAGTATTCTGCACATTACAGAACGTTTTCCTTAAAGGAAAAAAAAATCTGGAAAAATTCTTAAATGGGTTTTTTTTTTTTTAAGGTATGCACTCTCATCTCGAAGGTATAATTGCCTTCACTAATTTCTACGTGTGTCACTTCAAACCTCTCATTAAGCCTTCGGCTATCTTAGTCCTTCCAGATCAACTTTTATAGTCATCCCAGGAGCCAGTGAGTCACTTGTTTTGACACTAATGGATGTTTCCTATAAGGGTGATATAGGAGGGACTTCAGGGAAAATCGGTCAAAAGAGAGAAAAAGACGGGCTTCTGGTTTTGTAAAGGAGGAAGATGCTGAAGGGGGATGTGTGAGGGTTTCTGAGCTGGACGTGGTCTCTGGCGGAGCCCTGTAGCCCCGGCTCATATCCGTGCAGAGAGGGAGGAGGAGAGAGGTTCATTTCCTATCAACCTCACTCTAAAAGTCTCTGCAGAAGTCTTCACTGGACAAGGAGGCAGAGAAGTTGCAAGCCATCCGGTCACTGGATGGAGACAGGCACAAAGGTCCTTTGCCAGGAAAGCTGGTTCTCAAAGGACACACCTTCCCTTGCTTAAACAGAAAGGTCAACTCAGGGAAAGTATGAAATGAGCCACAGGTTTCCTTCAGGAAGGAATGAACCTGGGGCAGACTTAATGAGTTCCTTAACAAAAGAGCATCCTGGAGATGTTAAGACTTGGAGCCATGCAAACCCCAAATCTTCTCCTTGACGTGCGACAGAGTGACGCCCAACCTTGGCTGAACCAGGTAGAGTATTCAGGCAGTTTGATGCCAAACAGCTCACACTGGGTAGCTCATGCGGTATAGCTCCGGGAGGGAAGGGCTCAGATTGGAGGCTGGGTGAGGAGCTGGGGGGCACCCGGCAATGGTGAGTTCTGACACTGCCTAGACCTTCACACAGATTCTAATCCTACCTCTATCTGACCAGCTATTTAACATGAGGCAAGTTCCCAACCCCCAGCCTCGTTTTCTCCATCTAGAAAGGCACCATCCTAAAGTTGTGAGAATCAACAGAGACAACATATGGGAAACATACTTAGCAGATTCCAAAATGCTACAGAAATGCTAATAATTATTAAGCATGGTTTTATTACAGCTGGGACCAAATGCTTTCTGGAACACATTAGTAATTGTTTACCAAAAGCCACGGGAGGGACGGGGAATTCCCCTAATGCAAAAACGCTTTAAAACAAGCTTTGCTGAAAACCAGCTAGCCATCACAGGGGGGATTCTATCCATGGCCCTGCTACCCCAGGGCAGGCCCTTGGCATTGTGGAGTGGGTGGCATGGGCACCTGCTAGGGACCAGCCCCCTCTTTCTGCTCTTGTCCAGAGCACAGCCCCCATCAGATACACTGCCATCTGCTAATGCCACCAGGGGAGGTGGGGGGAGCAGGTGGAAAATCAGAACAGCCAAGATTCTGGAGTCAGACAGCCCAGGGTTCCAAACCCAGCAGACATGACCACTTCTTGTATGGAGATTGAGCCTTTTTTTTTTTTTTTTATAAATAATTATAGTTGTTACTCTTTATGGCATTCTTACCATGTGCTAAATAACACACTGAGTATCTCATCTAAGCCTTACAACCGACCCATGACATACCCAATTTATAGATGGGTAAGTAGAGGGTACAGAGAGGTGAAACGGACATGCTGCCTGAGGTCACATAAGAAGCAAGTGGCAGAGTCAGGATTTAAAGTCTGGCTCTGTGTGGTGAGACTGCTTCTCAGATTTTTTCTAGCTCTGATGCTGTACTATTCTAATAACAACTCCCCCACATAAACAGCACTTTGTTGTTTCCAAAAGAGAACAAGCTCCTGAGTTAGCCTGTCTGGTTCTAATCGGGCAGAACCATTTACTTGTGCAACAAGCTCTCTGAGACTCTGCTCCTCCATCTATACAGTGGGGATAGCAGTTCTGTGAGGTTATGCCCATAAAACACTTGGCACATACTAAGTGCTCAATTCAGGGTTTCCCTTTGTCGTAGTTTCCAGTTTGATCTGGCTTCCTTGAGCATTGCTCCCCTCTAGCAGCTGGGGAAGGCGTCTTCCCGCTTCTGTAAGAGGGGTCGTTACATTACGTTCCACGCTCTAGGGCTCCTTGGGGGGCCGTGTGGGGAGACTGAGGCAGCAGGGCTCCATGTACCCCACCAGCTCCAGCACAGAGCGGCTCTGGTGTTAACTCTGCTGCAAGCGATAGTAGGCAAAAAGAGAGTTTTCCTACTCGATCCCTAGGAAACATATAGACTAAATGAAATGTGCACATACTAAAATTTAACCCTAACCTAACATTTCTATGTTCTCCATTCCTTATGCTGTGGTCCGACTCTAAGCTCTAAAGACGAGACTTCGCACAGGCAGCGGTGGTACCATCCCCACTCTGCGGCCCCCTGGATCAGCCTGGGCATCAGAACCTCCTGCCCATCTTGTGAGGAGGACCAACAGCCAGGACCTATCCCAGCGTGGCTCATCCAGCAGCTGGGGGCTGGGCCCCGTTTCACAGGCTCCTCAGGTGATAGCCATACAGGTGGTCCGTGGGTCACCCTTTGAGAGATGCTACTCAAAACCACAGGGGATGGTGGGTACTCCTCTCTCAGGTATTTTTAAACTTCTCAATGAAGTTCAGTGAACAGTGTTCGAGGAAAATCTTATGTGGGATTCCCACATGTGAAACCAAAGTGGGGCCAGCTGAGTGGAGGGGGTTTTCTGGAGCACTGTGTAAGACCACAGTCAAGCTTTTTCCCTCTTTGAGAGCCCACAGTGCCTCCCTGTGGACAATCCAATCAAGGATGGTGTGCGATGGAAGGACTCCCAGCACCTGGAGCCTCTCCCAGGACTCCTGGCATTGCTCAACCCAGGTAGGCGTGCTTCCCTGCGCCACCTGACACCTGAGGAGCTTAGCCTGCATTCAGGCTGTGACCTTGCTGGAATGACCTTCCATCCACACTTAATCCCATCCATCTCCTTAACACATCTTACCTCAGACGACCTGGAACCCCCGCACCTCCATTTCCTATGGAGGAAAACATACATCTACTACGTAAGGAAATCTTGCCCTACCTTGGTCTTTTTTTTTTTTTTTTAAAGATTTTATTTCTTTATTTGATAGAGAGAGAGAGTGAGCACAAGTAGGCAGAGCGGCAGGCAGAAGGAGAGGGAGAAGCAGACTCCTTGCTGAGCAGGGAGCCCGATGCGGGGCCCGATGTGGGGCTTGATCCCAGGACCCTGGGATCACGACCTGAGCCGAAGGCAGATGCTTAACTGACTGAGCCACCCAGGCGCCCCCCTACCTTGGTCTTTAGCTGTTTCTGGGACTTAGGATACATCCTCCAAATATACCAATATTAGACTGTTAGCTGCTTGGGGCCGGAAATCCTCTCTTTCCCTCATTATGTTCCTCACGCAGTGTTTGGCACATGGTAAATACCCAATACACACTCGCTGGACAGGCATCTCCATAGTGCCTCCCCACCTTTCCCATGCCCTCCAATGCCAAACATTTATTCATATTCTGTAACTGGCTTTTACCTTCTCCTTGTTTCAGTTACTTGGGAGAGTGTTTAAAAATGTTGAGCTTTACAGTGTTTAAAATGTATATTTCAATTTTGAACTTTTTTGCAATGCAAGGCCAGAGAACATAACCTCTACATTTTCTTCCTTCAAAATCTTGTCAACATAGCCTCCTGCAGGACACTGGGAAAAAAGGGCTATTTCTCTTTGTAGATACTCAGTATATGTCCATCAATTCTGCCAATTAATTAAATTATTCCTCCCCCCTTACCCTGATTTTATTTCCACAAGATATGAAGTTATTTTTCAGGATGGGGTTAGTTATCTTCACCTTTTACTTACGGGTTTTTATACTTTCTACTATTGTTCAGATACACATTGCTCTAATAACATATATTATTTACATTCCATTCCTTATGCCATTATAAACCTTTTTTTCACTTAAGATTCTTTGCTTTATAGTGTTTCCTGTTTGATATGCACATCACTCATGCTTTTCTGAATCAGTATGTGACCACGTGCATTTGACCAACTTCTTAGTTTTGTTTCTGTGACTTTTCCCTTTCTATAGCTTTCCAATAAAAAACGGCACTGCTGACTTATGCTTTTGATTCAGATCTGGACTCTTTCCTAATTTATGAATCCAGACTGTGTATGCTGTCATTAATCATGATCTATTTTAACTGTCTATGTTAGGCTTCTTTGTGCTCTTCTGTTATCTTTTATTGTATGAACTACACTTCTACCTTTAAAAAATTTGGAAGATAAACACACTGTGTTTATCTGTTCACTCTGTTCACTCTGTTAGTGATCAATACAGTGGACTTAAAGACCAAATCTCCTTTGTTCCCGCTTTGTTCTGCGAGGGCCCTGTGTGTGCCTCTGTCACAGTCTCAGTTCTGTGATTAGAGGCCCCTCCTGGGGAAGGAAGACAAGGTCTGACTCTGGATTCTACTCCTAGTCACACGGCTCTGGGGGACCTGGGCAGGCCAGCCGCTCTGCCCTCATGGGATGACGCAACCTGCTCTAAACTACAGAGCATGTCTGGTGGGGTCAGGGACAGGCTCCTCCACCATCCTCTGGGGCTCACCCACACTGTTTCTCCAGCACCTTCTACTGCTGAGCGTTTTGAGCTTTTGTGTTGGCAGCTAAATATGCTCAGAGTCCCTCCTCCTCGATTTCTGACATGTTTCTCCATGACTACCGAGCATTACTAGATAAGAGGGTGAGGCAGAGTTCAGCACCAGGCTGTGGCCCCATCCCCAGCCTTCCAGGCCTGCTCTGCTGCCCTAGGCTCTGAGCCCCCACTGTGTTCCCACGATGAGCACGGGCTGCCTGGTGACTTGGGTCATGCAGCAGCAACTGAGCAGCCCACTGAGGCTGCTGTGGCCTCCCCATGGGCGCAGGACTTGGCCCTCGAGGTCTCTTACCTCGAACTGGATCAGTACTGTCCCGCTTTCAAGGCCCTTCTTTAGCTGTTCCATGGATCCCTCCAAGGTGTCCCCACCCTCCGGACAAATGGGGAAAATGGCCTCTGGGAAAAGCTGGTTCAGTTCATCTTCAGATTTGATGTCAGCAAATGAGTGCACAGCTGTAGTGAACAAGAAAGAGTGTGTCTGGCAGGGGTAGGAACATTCTGGTAGATCTGTTTCCTCAAAAAAAAAAAAAATGTATATATATACACACACACTTATGGCACCTGAATGCAGATGGTATAAAACAGCTTATTAAACGATTAAGCTTATGGTAATCACTTTCACCAAAGACACTACTTCTTGAATGATTCAGTAAGTGCTAATTATACAAAATGACATACTAATCTTTCTGGTTAGTTTTAAATGATGGTGTTTTGTACTCAGAGCCTTTTGACAAAGGTGGGAGAAAGGAAAAGAATGTTTTTAAAGAAACCTTACTTCCTCCACCTTTGTTCTCTCTGACCTGGTTATTCTTCCACCCAACTGTCTCCCCTCCTCTATTTCTTTCTCAGGTCCCTTTCATTTGCTTCCTTAAAACAAGTATTTTTCATGGGCACTTTATGACCGCTTTATCCCACAGAGCCCAGTCAGCCTCTCCCTCAAGGCCATCTTTAGGTGGGAGGTTCCCAAGTAAATGTATCAAGTCCTAACACCTCCTCTGGGTTCAGTCCTACCTCGTCAGTACAGATTCTCCCTTCCCATCAGACTCCTCTGGGTAAAGGCAAACCTGGGATCTCCCCCATCCCTGCCCTATACTAACTTCCTCCCCAGTCTCATGTGCCTCTTTCTGTCCACTGCCACTTTCTTCTCCGATCTCCCAAACTGGAAACTTTGGCATCATCTCTCAATTTTCCCTTTTCACCTAGGAAGGGAAGTCACTCTTACTCAAAAGCCTTCAATGGCTCCCTACTGCCTTCAAGACGACAAGAAAGAAGAAGGAAAATAACCACGGCATTTTCCCACATAGCTGAACTGAATGTTGAAGTAGCTGCCATTGTCCCCATTTTACAGTTGAGGAAATGGACTATCAGGGTGAAGAAGTTGTCTAAAGTGTCCAAAGTGACCCAGACTATCAGGGGGTGGGGGGGGGCACAGACAGGAGTCCAGTCTACATATCTCTGATCCAAAAGACCACATTCTTTCCACAGACCCTGGAAGCACACTGCTTCTGTTGTTTTGTAAGGATATGATTTCTGTTATGTCTGCTACTCCCTATGCTGTTTACTTATTTTTCATTCAGTCAATTCATTTTTACTTAAATGTTTATTTAAAAAACAAACTCCTTATCATTAGTTCTAGACAGCCTGTGGCCCTGCCCTTTTAGCTCTAATAGTTTACAAGCAACCATTTTTCCCTCTCAGACCAGCGCCAGCCCCTGCCACGGGCTGGTGGAGGACTCCCCTCCCCCCGCCTGGCCTGAGGACTCTAGTCCGCACCGCCCCCCCCACCAGGATGGTCCGCATGCCCCGGGGTGCATCCTGTGAGGAGGCCTACTCCCCATCACTGGATTCGTTTCCCATCATTAGCCAGTCTGTGACTTGGTTTCCTCATCCCTTCCCTCGTACTGACCTAAGTACTGATCTAAGAGGGTTACGTAAAGCCATAGGCACAGCACAGGACCCTTTGCCTGGTGCTGCTCGACATCAGCAACTATGGCCCCTAAACACTGAACACCGGCCTGGCTGGGCGTGGCGTCGGTGGTTGGCGGGGCGGGGGCGGGGGTGTCGGTAGGGATCTGGAGAGATGGGGCAAGGCCTCACACTCGCAGCCAGCTCTGGGCTCAGAGATGTACGGGTACAGAGGGAAAGCAGGCACAGGGGTCTGGGGACTGGGCATACAGACACCTGTGCAGCCAGAACACAGGTTGCGCAGCCGGGCCTCAAATCACACACTTCATCTCCCTTCAGTATTTTAAACCTGGGCAGAAGGATTCAAGGACTTGGCTTGTTTTACAACCACCACCACAACAACACAAGTCATGGTATTTAAAAGAAGCCATCCTTCAAACGCCTGCCTGGTATCAGGAAGCATTCTAGGTGCCTTCCAAGTCTAAGCATCAGTCCGTCTTCACAAGAACCCCGTGACGGAGTGGTTACTGTACCCTTACCCTACATCAGAGGGAACTGAAGCACGAACTGGGCAAGAAACTTGCTCGAGGTCCCTCAACCCAGTAGTGGTGGAGGTAGGATCACCCCGGATGCTCTGCTCTACTGACTTCAACAGAACCCGATCCTTCGTGAAGGGGCTGAAAACACAAACGTCTGCAGGGCCAGGCAGCTGAGAGAGGGGCATGATGCAGGGGGAGCCAGCCTGGGAGGGATCAGGGCTCATGTCCCGTGTAAAGGGGGTGGGTGAGTGCTGCCTACCTCCAGAGGGCTGGCCACCAGGGGCTGGGCCCTGCGTGGGCAGATCTTCACATTTTGCAAGTGAGAAGTTCCACATCTTGGTTGTGAAGCGCAAGTTCTTGATTGTCCAATGTTGGCTACAGGCTCAACATTTTCAAAACCATGGAACGGGCGAGATAGGGCCCCACCTCGCTAAGGCTCCTCCCCTGCGGTGGCTGTTACCTTTTCTCCTGATCACCAGGGCCAGCTCCCGCGTGTGGGACTCCCGGCTGGCTTTGATGAACATCACCACTTGGTCATGAGTGTGTTCTGAGATATCCCGGCCATTGATTAACACAATTTGATCCCCTTCATTCAGCTTAGGAATGCAGGTGTCTGCCTGGGTAGAGAGGAAAAGCGAGTTTCTTCGGTTACCATAACACAATCCTCAAGGGCAGGACATGGATGCTCTTGGAGTCCAGACACTTGAGACCATGTTTGAGTTCTCTTCTCCCTCGGGTGTGACCATGCCATTATTTTTCTATCCGCTGCTATGCTGACATGGTTGTGGGTTGTGGGATTGTAAATGGTCATGATGTGAGTCACGCAGCATTTCAGAATAAAGCTACGAAACTTACTGAAGCCATTCCTCTATGATAGCCAATCTTCACTTATTACTGTAATGTAGTAACTGTGAGGCTTCTGAGCTTTTGTTTTCTCGATGTGCTGTTAGAAAATGATTTGTCAGCCAAACGTGTTTGTCTATCTTGCAACAGAGAAAGCCTCTGTCAGCATAAGACCAACGGCAGAAACCAGCATGGAGGGAAGCAATGCACTGAACAGTGCAGGAACAGAAGCCTCTTAATTTGAAGAGGCCATAAGCAGTAAGAAAAAGTAAACTACATGCTTGAGGACCACTTACAAGTAAAACTCCCAACCTGGTTCCTTCTTAGGAGACATAGTGACTCTTTGCTGCTTACTGCTCTAGAAAAGCAAACCCTCTCCTGAGGAGGCTAGACAGAGGGCAGAGGGCAGGGTGCTGGTGGTGGGATGGTGGGTTTATGTGCACAGAGTGAGCAGAGAAACATACTCTGTGCCTCAGTTTCCTTTTCTTGAAAGTACTTCTAAATTTTAATGTGCACATGAATCACCCAGAAATCTTGTTAAAAGTGCAAATTCTGGTCTAGGAGGTCAGGTGGGGCTTGAGATTCCACATTTCTAATGAGTTCTCAGGTGATGCTGGTGCTACATGGACCAGCAAAATTCTGGAAAAAACATGGATTCCATTCTCTCTTTCCATTTATACGCATGCATTGACACACGCTCTTTGTTGCTGGTAAAGAAACAGCACACAGAAATAGAAATGTTAGATTTAACAGAAAACGAACGTAGGAGAGAACGAAATGTGTTCACTTACAGGTGACTCTGGGTTTATCCTTGATACCACAAGAGGCATCTTTTGATCCACTCCTCCCTATAAACATGTTAAATTGAAAAACAAAACACTTGAATAGCTCATAGCAACAAAGACACACAGATACCGCTGACACAGGGAGGGCTCCAACTTCACTTTAACCGATTCTAATCCCAAGGGTTGGCATCTTTTTGGGATTACAAGGTCCCTGGCTCGGTAGGGTCCAGTGGGATAACCAGACGACTGCTCAGAAGCCTCTCACTGCCATCCCCACATTCCACGAACTAAAGATGTGCTCGGAGGGTCAAGCTTCTTTTTAAAAACGCAAACATCCCCAGAGGACTCCACAAGCACAGCCTAGAAGTGCTGCTGGAAAGGGAGTTTTCCGCATCAGAGGGAGAAGCTGTAGAAAAAGTCACAAGCTGTGAGGGCAGGTCCTCAGCGGGGTGCTGGGGTAGAGGAAGGGGGGTCTGAGGTGGCAGCTGGGGGAGTGGGCAGCGGAGACCACCTGCCCTCATTCTGCTCTAGAGCAGGGGTTAGGCAACTTTGTAAAGTGCCCGAGGGTAAATATTTTAGGTATCGGAGAGGGGGCTCTGTTCCAATTGCTCAACTCTGCCACCACAGTGTGAAGGTAGCCGATAACTACTTGTAAAATGAATGGGTGTGGCCACGTTCCAATAAAACTTTATTTGCAGAAACAGATGGGATGTGACTTGTGGGCCAAAGCCGGCAGAGGTGGGTGACGACCCTGGAACTTGCGCTGCTATTCTCTCTCATCGGCTTTAGTGATGCTGATGGGTTCCCTCAAAAACCCTTCTTCTGGAGGTAGAGCTACTTGGCCAACTGTGTGTCACCTCTCTGAGCCTTAGTACACATTTATGAAACGGGTTTAAAAATACCAACTTCACCGATTATAAGCACTCAATGAGGTGACATAAAGAAGTGCACAGTGAGCACCAAGCACAGAGTAGGCCCTTGGCGTGAGGCAGCTCTATGGCCACATTAAAAACTCCCCAATTCTGAGGGCTGAGTCAGTTTCCTCATGTAGACTTAGGCATGCAGCACACTCCTAACGGAAATTTAAAAGCCATCTAAAGATGGCTTCCTTATAAAGACACACAACATACCTTCAGATTAAATCCAAATTTTCCATCTTCATCTGGCGTGATGCGGATCAAAACTAAATAGCCATCACCATTATCATTCTGGAAAATGTTGCAAAAATGATTATGTTACTTCTCTCTCCTGTGGGTGGTGAGGAGATATTTTCTCTTGGTCCTAATTACTTAAATTGCCCATGAGGTGCCTGGGCACAGGGAAGCCTGGGTGGTCGCCTGCCCCCTCCACTGCCACAGGACCCAAGTCCACCCACCTTGTCACAGTAGTACTGGCTGGAGTCCTCGGTGGAGCCCCCTTTGGTCACCCTGTGGAAATCCTCTAAGAACTGCTGATCGACGCCATCTGGTGAGCAGGAGCCTGGAGCATTTGAAGATGGAGACACAGAACTGGATGACTTCTGGGTCAGGCAGCTTTGTGCTGGATTGTTCTCGGATATACTCCTTCATTATGGGGAAGGAGGAGATATCTTAATAACTGGATCAACATTTTAGCAGAGCAAGCATTACTGACTGTCAGGGCCTGGCATCCCAGGGCTGTCATGAATCCCTGCAACCTTAGGAGAGCTCTACAGGTCAATCCCAGGGCTCTGGTACACCCGGCGTCCACGGGCCGCCCTTGCCCTTGTCTGGCCTGAATATCATCAGCTTTAGTTTTGGGGAAAAAGGCAGGAGGGCAGGGAGGATCCAGGAGCTGCTGAAAACTCAGCTCCCTTCCCAGCTGCTCTGAAGGTGACAGGGAAATGTGCCCAGCTACTCTGGTGGCTTAATTACTGAAGCTCATGCAGATGCATGCCTCCATCCCTTCTAAAAGCTTTTCCCTCCCATCTCATTCCTGCTCTTAGCTCTGTGTCAGTAGGACTCTTGGCTACCGACCCCCCCCAAATGGGACTAATGTTCCACATCCAAGACAATTTATATTAATCCTAGTTTGCATTATTTCCCTGTGATCTCCATTAATTGCCTAAAATGAGATTACACTTTTTTCACCTCTAATATATACCCTCCCGTGGCCATTCACATTTAAATGAAGATCAGGAAGTTCCTTGGTTATATCAGTCACATCTCAAAAATGCTCAGGAGCCACACAAGGCTTATGGCTCCTGTTTTGGATGGCATGGTTACAGAACATTTTTTTTTTCAGATTTTATTTATTTATTATTATTATTAAAGATTTTATTTATTTATTTGAGAGAGAGAGAGAGAGAGAGAGAGAGAGAGCACAGAGGGAGAAGCAGATTCCCTGCTGGGCAGAGAGCTGATGTGGGGCTTGATCCCAGGACCCTGAGATCATTACCTGAACTGAAGGCAGATGCTTAACTGACTGAGCCACCTGGGTGCCCTAAGATTGACTAATTGATGAGAGAGAGAGAGAGAATGAATGAGCAGGGGGGAGGGCAGAGGGAGAAGCATACTACCCGCTGAGCAGGGAGCCCAATGTGGGGCTTGATCCCAGGACCCTAAGATCATGACCTGAGCAGAAGGCAGACGCTTAACCAACTGAGCCACCCAGGTGCCCCCAGAACATTTCCATCAGCACAGGAAGTTCTACTAGACAGTGCTGTCTTAGAGAATTACAGACGATGAGAACTGAACAGACCTCTGAAGTCCTCTGGTCCAACTCCCATTTCACAGGTGAAGAAACTATGGTCCAGAGAGGCTGAGTGACTTGCCCAAGGGCGATCAGCTTTCCCCTCACTTAACATACAGAATCTGATGGACCTGGGTCCTGGAGCATCTCTTTCTTCTCTGGGCCACACCAAGTCTGTTCCTAAGACCCCCTCCGCCCCACCACAGAGGGCCACAGGGATTAACCATCTCAGCTGTCACACTCGACTTCTCTGCATCACACACACCCACATTATCTCCCCTCCAGAGTCACAGGCCTAGCAAAAGATGCCTTAAAATGCCTACAGAATATAGGGTTTTCCTTACCTTCTACAGACTCTGCCACATTCTAACCTCAAACGGACTTAAGAGATGACAGAGGAGAGTAGACAAGGCATTCAGTGACACATAACAGACAAAAGACAGGTGCTGCTGCCTCATTAAATTTTTATCTCAAACCCTTTTCTGCGGATTTTTCATTAAATTGGGGCTTCTCTGTTTCTTAGCAAGTTCAAATGATCTTACTCTAAATATAAAATCTGTATCATAGTCACACAATAATTCACAATCTCAATTTATGTGAATATAAAAATTCAGTGACAGACCAGTGTAGAAATAACAGCGATATGCAAGACTAGAGTTTGGCACTATGGCTTTCGAGCTGCTGGGTTAGGGAAGGGTGCTATGGATGGGAAGGCATTTCAGAGACAGGGTATTTTGGAAGTGAAGCTGTATGCCAGTGGTAAGTTTTCAGAGTGAAGATGAACAAATCTTTAATTTACTTAAAGCTTTAAAAAAATTACCCCCAAAAAGGGTAACTTGGCCAGTTTCATGTTTATATGAGCACCCCCTAGTGGCAGAAGGGGCAACTGCTTGGCAGTTGCCAGACAAAAATCAAGCCAAACCCGGTTTAGGAAACACTATTTCCAGTTCTAGGGGTGGAAATGAACCTTTAATATGAAGTTGCAAATAGCAAACACACTTCAAACGTTTGGGAGACTCTGGAGGGTGATAGTGACAGAAAGGGTGAAGGGCATATAAACAAAAAAAATCCAGAAAAGCAAAGTGACAGAGCAGAAGAGAACAGACTAATTTCAGTAAAAGTCTAATTTTATATTCATTATATTTAATTTCTACATTTTGAATGTGTGGCTTACATCATATAAAGTTTTGAAGTATTTTTCTTTTTCAGTATAAAATGTAACGGTCTAACACAGCCCACAGTGCTAAAAATAATATATTCCAAGTCATTGTGTGCCCAATCCTATTTTCTAAGTAGGGATAGAGAGGTTACTTTTAGAGAGCAATTTATTAAACATATGACGATTTTTTTTTTTTTTGGCTGATCAACTATGTACAGACGTTCCCTGTAGGCTGCAGTAACGTTCTGCTCAGCGTGGAGGATGGACAGACAGATGGTGAGGAGGACATCAAATGAGAAGCAACAAGAACATGGCAGCTGGATGCAGCACACGGATGCCAGGAGCCAAAATGCCAAACCAAGTGGGCTTCCTCCCTCCTTGGGGCAGGAGATGAGGTGCTACTGAGGGAGAGCCTGGTGGGTGAGGAGGGACGAGGGGAGCTGCCAGAGGTACCTGGGTTCTAGGGAAAGGAGTGAAGAAAGGGGTAGGACGAGCCAAAGCAAGAAGCCAGTGTGGGCTGACAAAGCCAGTAACTGGGAAGAAGGTCTCTCCCCAGGGCAGGGAGGGGGCACTTGTCAGAGGAGGGGAGACACGGTGGGGGGGGACTGTCACTGCTGTCTGGGATCCAGAGCAGCCAGGGAGGGCCTGTCCACCTCCAGCTCCCTGGGGAGACAGGGGCAAGGACAGACTGACAGGCAGACCAAAGGGTATTCACCTTCAGGAAACAGATGCTTCAGAACTCTAAGTGCCCCTGACTACAGGTATGAAAAACAAAAGCCATTAGAATTCATTCCTCAGCCAAAGAAATTATAAATGGCAGGACTGCCCATGAAAGAAAGACTTCTACATCGTGATGCTTTTATACCACGCTTCCGTAAGCCCTACGAAAGGACAATGACCTGCACCCTCAAGCCTGTTAGAGGGAGCAATGTCGTGCTCCACAAAGGGCGTCCCGGCTCTAACCGGGCGCCCGGTGAGGAGGTGTGTGCTGTATGGGTGTCACAGAACAGGGGCCATTTGCTGTGACATTTCTCTCTTGAGTCTATGAGCTTCTTCAGATTGGGAGAGACCTTCGTCCACTTCTTCTTTCTCTCCTATCCTAGGGCACATAACACCCGGCCAGGCACGCAGTGAGAGCTCAAGCAATGTGCTCAGTGAATGAAGAAGAAAACCACCTTACTCAAGTACCTGGGCTTGGCTGAATTACTCTAGAAGAGCACAGAATTCACTCGATCACCTGGAAGCTGGCGGGGGAGGGGTGGTAAAAGGTTAGCTACATAGTTCTTAGCTTCGGTGAGCTCAGAGCTTCTGAGAACGTCACGTTCATCTAGGTCCCCTGAGGATCCTGTTAAAACGCAGACTCTGAGATTCAGCAGGCCTGGGGTGGGCCTGAGGTTCACAATTCCATCAAGCTCTCAGGAGATGCTGATGTTCCTGAGCTATGGCCAAAACGGGAGTGTGAGGGGCTAGAGAGAGCTCAGGGTCTAGTTTGAGAGAAGACATAAAAGTATAAAAATAAAGAATATCATCATGTTGCACTGGAGATGCTCAGATGTCTGGGGTACAGTGGGAGGCCAGGAGAGCCTTCACTGAGGCACTGGGTCTGGAGTTTGAGAGACGACTTAGCAGGAGTCTGAACAGGTAGCTGAGAGGGAAGGAGAAGGTGGTCTAGGAAAAATACTAATAACAAAAAAGACAAAACAGCAGCATATGCAGAGGCATAAAACTCTGAAAAAGCACAGGGGCATGACTTGCTGGGGCACAAATTTCCCAAAGAGAAGCCTGTTGGCTTGTGAGGAGGAGACCCAAGGCTACGGGCATGATCGCGATGGTCCCCATGACTGAGGATGGTGGCCGGCCGCGGGCCGCACAGTGGCATGGTGCAGGGGTGCAGTCTGAGAGCGGTCTGGGAGGAGGATTCCTGAGGTGAGGACCTCGCAGAGGAAGGTGGAAGAGAAGGAGGCTAGGATGGCTCCAGTTTCCAATGGGTGCAAACAGGTGGTAGCGAAATGCAGTCCCCACTCGCCAAGACCGAGGGGGAGCCACCGGTGGGACAGGAAGACAGTGAGTGGGGACCGGGGTCCCTGGGGTTTAAAGTGTCGGTCACACATCCACATGCAAGCGGACAGATGCCTGGTGGAGGACAGGCCAGGTGCAGGGAAGAAGAACACAGAACCGCTAATGCAGCCCCATGGTGGGCGGGCCTCCTCTGACAGAGACCCTTAGACGTACACAGAGTCATGCTCTAGTCCAGGACTGACGTGCAGAGAACGGTGACTAGCAGGCTGAAGGGTGGCCTGTGGCCGACGGGATGGGAAGTAACTTAAAGGAGAGTCAACAGGGGATGTCAGGGAGAATGAGAAACGGACGCTACCTGCGCTGCCCAGGAGCTCCAGGCAGGGATCTGTGGACGGCAGGGCTCGTGCTGGGCCAGCGTCCAGGACAAGGCTTCCTGCACAGGCCGGACAACGGGGATGCCCAGCACCAGGTCAGGCTGCCACACTGCAGGACAGCTCCCGGCCGCCGGCGGGGCGACTGGGTGGCAGGGCTGGGGGCGTTCCTGCACGGCCGGTGTGGCTCCACAGGGCATTCCCAGAGTCCCTCTCAATGCGCAGAAGTTCTTAAAAGCATTCAGTAGTGGTGGGTAAACAGACACTATAAAATGTACCATTCCACCCTTTTCTGAAGTGTATAGTTCCGTAGCATTAAGTGCATTCACATCGTCGCCTGCACAGAGTTTTGAGATAAAAAATGACAGCCGCCCGTGTCCCCTGGAACAAGGCAGGCTCTAAAGAGAGAAGCAAGCAAATATCGAGGCATCACAACACAGAGCCCCATGCCCTTGGAGGACCCACCAGGACAACTGTGGAAAAGCAGCAACAAAGAAGTTCTTCAAATACAACCCTCCATTGCGCCGAAGTGGCTTTTCCACCAGCCTCTGTTCTGCAAAGTCACTTTTCCTTTAGGGAACCTCCCCTCCCATATTTTCTCGGTGGTAGGGAGTGGTGGGTTTTTTTTTTTTGCCATTAAGAAAACTTCCTTTCCTGCAGAGTTCCACCTATGCTCTGAAGCAAGCAAAGGAGCACGGAAGGGCTGAGAGAACCCTGGGAGTAACGAAAGAGTACAGCGGACTCGGGCACAAAGCAAACTGCCAAGGATTCATAACTATAATCATAAACTTGGCTGTGCTGCTATAAATACGGAACAACCCGGACGGTGACTCATCCGCTAAGAGAATGTTCAGAGAGCCTGAGCCGCGCCACTCTGGGTTGAGAGCCAAAGTCTATCTGCTCTTTTTCTTCCTTTCTCTTTCTTCTTCTTGTTTACATGGGTACGAACGTTACACTGAATTCTCCTTTCTACAAGGAACCCTCCAGACTGTGATATTATTCTTCTGATTTCTGACAGAATACTTCTTTTTGCCTCTTAGCACAAATAGGCTGTATAAAATATGTCAGACATTTCTTGAACACCTTGCAAATAAATACGCACTCAAGTAACTACCCTGGGTTTTTTTCACCAAACACAGACCAACCTTGCCTGCTTGCCTTGGGCAGTGGAGGGCCCCTAGACTCTTGTGGGGGGCAGCTGCCTCTGAAGACCCAGCGGGAGGCAGTATCCTACCAGCAGGAAGGGGTCCCCCACCTGAGGAGGTAGGGCCTGTCATTTTTCACCTGCTCACCCCACTTGCTGCGCACGGCCGTTAACGTGACTCCGTAAGACACATCTATGGGCAGAGCCACGACAAGGAAGGCTGCCTCCGAATCACCATTATTTGCCACTTTGAACATTTAGGTGCAAAATAAAAAGTGCCCCAGGATGACACATCTTACAAGGTCTCATGGAGGAGTTTCAAAGAATTGATGTGCCATGCATAGGGGGTACATGGGGCCTGAAATTACTTGAATCAAACAGGACTTAAGGAAGTGAATTTTGAATCTAATTTTAATGAGTGTAAATTCTTTTTTTTTTTTAAGTAGATTCCCTGCCTAGTGTGGAGCCCAATGCAGGACTTGAACTCATGACCCTGAGATCAAGACCTGAGCTGAGAGCACGAGTGAGCTGCTTAGCCAACTGAGCCATCCAGGCACCCCTGAATGTAAATTTAAATAGCTCTATGTGGCTAGTGGCTTCTGTGTTGGACAGTGTGAGGGTCTAGCTGCTGCACGATGCCATGATGTGGGTGGCAGGCCACAGCAGGAAAATCTGACATGGGACATGTAATTGTGCTTCTCAGGACCCTCAGACCGTTCCCCAAACTCTTTCCTTTTACCAAAGTGGTAGAAGATGCAGTGCTGAAAGCTGACAATGTGCTATTTGCCCGGCTGGCCTGGCGGCCCCTAAAAGCACACACTTGTCTAATTTGCCTTGATGTTCCCTCCGTGAGCAGCAAAGGGTGTATATGGTGTGCTACTGTGCTCAGCAACGCATGCAGCCTTGGAAAACATCCACACCCTACCGGACAGACTCCATCTCTCTCTACCCGGCACCGATCAGTACTGCCAGTAGCACTTTCTGTGATGATGGAAAGGTATCTATCTGTTCTGTCCAGCGCGGTAGTTGCTACCTACATGTGGTTTTTGAGCACTTGAAATGAGGCTCAGATGACTGAGGAATGGGATTTAAATGTTAAGTAACCTAAATCTGAATAGCCACACATGCTTAATGGCTACGGCACTGGACCACGGGAGTCTGGATGGTCCACAATTCCATGATGGGACTGCAAACCACAAGAGGAAGGGCTGACATGGAGGGAGTGAGACTGAGCTCCCCAGAGCCCTCAGTTCGTTTCCCAAACCCTCTTTCTCCTTTCCCCAAAGCTACAGAACCCCACCCCATCGCCAACTCAAACTGGCTCAAGTCATGCATGCCTGCATTCCTGCCTTGTCTATCTAGATTTGCAAAACCATGGTGTCACACAAAGGAACTCACACCCTTCCACACTGTCACTTCAACAGGGCTGCAAGTTGGAGCAAGAGATAGTGATCATTTCAACAAAAGCATCATCTGAGCTCAAGTCACAAGGAAACAGTGACCAGAGGATTATTTAACCAGAGGTGTTAAGAACACAGATAAGCTGGAAACCATGTTTGCTGCGGTCACCAGAGAGGTAGCAACCTCACACATAAGGAAGAAGCCAGATTTGCAATTCACCTGCGATGTCTAGAATACAATCAGGGTGCGCTGAATGCCATAAACCTAGCAGCTAGAGTGGTAAAAATTTACAGATAAACTAAAGTGCCTTCTCGCTAATTCTGTGCCATTAGGGGAGGCATTGTGTTTCCTTATTATTTCGGGTATAGTATGGCACTTAAACAGCATCAATACCAAACGCCTACGGTTGACTTCCTAATGGTTGATACAGTCCTCTCATACTTCAGCTTAAAATGTCATTTTATTTATGATTAGGTCTGTCCACCTCAAAAACTTGATTTGAGATCGCTTACTCTAAAATGTACAGAGTAGAGCTATGAATTCATTAAGGAAAAAAAATAAGAGCCATGATGGTGATTTATATAACAATAAAAAAATAAAAAAAAAATAAGAGCCATGAATAAAGCAGGGAAAAGTAGGCACTATCTCAGGAACTGGAGTAAGGGAAGCCAATGCACCGCGCCTAACGTGGAGCTCTGAGTTCTTTGCCAAATCAGGACCGAAGGGAACTAGTGATTTCGATACAGCTTATTGAATAATCAAAGAGCTCCAGTACTTTTGGAAAGACGTTTTTTCCCCTGGCCTTGCGACGGGAAGGGAGTTTGTCACATTTAAAAAAGGGAAAGTGGGGACATAAAAGAATTTAATGCAAACTGTCAACAAAAATTTAACAAAAATGCAGGAGATGGTCTATGCGTGTTTTTGCTTTACACTAATGATTCATTAAAAACAACCCCCTCTCCCCAAAAAACCCTGAGGGCACACTGTAGATCTGAGAAGGCTTTCTGTGGAAGGGTACAAGTAAGCCTATCTCCAGCGATCTAGAAATCTTGCAGTGGTTAAAACTTTGGCAATCTAGAGAAAAACTACTATTAAGGTTAACATATCTATAGCTCTGGAATGGGAACTGATCTAAACGGGGCTTTGCTCATGAACTGGAGATGATTCAAGGCAGCTAACATGTCTGTGGAGAGTAGGTCTTTGTCATACACAAAAAGAAGCGCAAGCTCGAGACCCCAGGCATACAGCTTGTCCCCCTGCGGCGGCAGGGACAGTCTGATGTATGCTATTATCCCGGCAGAGAGCAGCCTAGGGAGCTGGCTGCAGGCTCCAGCCCTTGACTTAAATGGCCATCTCTGGGCCTGAGCAAATTCCTCAACAGCCAAAACAAGCAGATACAAAGAAAGAACATGTTTCTTACTCTCGGTGCAGGCTTCGGTTCTGAGAAACCTCGGATTCACTGTCTTTTGGGGACAGGGAGCCCTTGTACGTGTAAAATACATCTTCGGTTTCGGTAATGTAGGTCATCTCGTTCGCAAGGTTATCGGCAGAAGAGTGCCGAGGCTTTCGGATTTCGTGCCGGAGCCGAGGACTTCGCCTGTGTGGGGGAAAGGTCAAGTGTGAAGTGTTGAAAGCAGATTCCACTTAAAAACTTTACCAGGCATTAGGGATCTAACTTTGTGCCCTGACCTAAGGATGCCTTGGCTGATGCTGTTGTAAATTGAGAACCGGTTAACCCATTACTACACCAGAATCCACCCAGGGCCATGAGTCCTTGATACCCTCAGCCCCTGTGCTGTAACCCCCAGAACGGTAGCCTCGGCTGTAAAAACAGGCAGATGAGATTAATTTATGCCCCTTGGGAGGCTGTGAGTGTTGATTTAGGGTGAGTTATTCTTCTAGGAAGACTCAAGCTCTCAATGCCCAAATAATAGACCGTACTGATTACTGATCAATTCTTTGGATTCATTCGAACACCAGTATTAAGTAATGGGTTTAGAAGCCAAAGTACAGTTTTTGGCAAAACCGAAACCTTACTTCAACTACATCCCTTCATGTGAATTTCACTTAATCGAAGAAGAAATGTTTGTTTGTTTTTTTTTTTTAAAGATTTTTATTTATTTGACAGAGAGAGCAAGAGAGCACAAGGAGGGGGAGCAGCAGAGAGAGAGGGAGCCCGACACGGGGCTCAATCCCAGGACCCTGAGATCATGACTTGAGCCGAAGGCAGATGCTTCACCAACTGAGCCACCCACGTGCCCCAAAATGTTTGCTTTTAAAAATGTACCCTGTATGCCCTATTAGACGGGCACGGCAGTACCACCCTGTCTTTAGGCAAGTCACACCACCTCTCTGGGCCTCAGCTGTACATACCTGCTCCTGAGAACGAACCAAATGAAGCAATGTTCTCTGGACGCCTGCTGTGGCCCCTGGGCATCGGCTCCTGCAGTGGGTGACCCCAGGCTGCTGAGCCTTCTTCTATTTTCTCTCCGTTTTTCTAGCTTCTTCTTCCTTAGCCATTTCTCCTGGACACTGTCAGGGCCTCCACTATTCCCATTCCCCCGGGGCCCAGGTAATCAATAATACTGTGTCCAGAGTAGAGGAGGAAGGCTCGTGACTCCTCAGGAGGGGACCTATAAATAGCAGTAAGAGCTCCAGGCCACGGGTGTGGTGACATCAAACCCCCGCTGTTCTCCTGGATGCTGTCCTGAGCCTCCGTTCCTGGGCCCTGGCATTGCTGCCCCAGCGGCTTTCAAACAAATTGAGCTGCTACTTTACAGCATAGATTTACCACTCTAGGATGAAGTGCCTAAATCTTGGGAAACCAAGAAACATATCTACTCAGTCATGCTATGACTTCTAACACTAACTACCATCAGCATCTCTGCCTAGAGCATTTGGCCCCGGGCGGCGGGGGGAGTCCTCACCCAGCGGCCCTGCACAGCAGCCCCGTTTTGTGCCTGTTAGAATCTCCCTTAGTCCTAGAGACCCCTCCTTGGTAATTCACAGGTCCACCTGCATCTTTTGTGACATGAATACAAAGCCATACTCTCCAGTCCAGTGTGGAGCTGGGGTAATGTTTCTGGCTTGGTTTCCCTTCCTGCAAGACGATGCCTGGCCATTTCAGACCCATTCACAAAACTGGCCTGATGTCTCTGAGGAACAACATTCTAATATAACAACAATAAAAATTCCACCCGATTTTTTTTTTTTTTTCACTTACAAAGCACTTGTACACTGTTAAATCACTTGTGGTGATTTTTTTGAACACTTTGACAGATGGGAAGACTGAGACCAGAGAGGTAAAGAAACTTGTGAGTTAACAAAAGAGTCCAAATCTGAGTCCGGGTGATGGAGCTACACACTGCCCTTCCCACTTTGCCAACTGCCACTTTCTTCCTTTAAAGACAGGCTACTTCCCCAAGTGTATCTGCTACTGCAGCTGAGGACCACACATCCTACACTGCAACCCTTTACTAGGTTTCCCCAAAGCTTATTTTGTGTGATGTTAACGGAACACAGATAAAGTAAAGCTCAGTGTGCTTCCTTATCACAAGACTCCCCAGAACATTAATATGCCAGTGTGTAGTCTAATTCCAAGAGGGGCGTTTCAGTAGGCCGTAGTTCTCAAATTCAGACCAAATAACTTTTTAGTAAAAAGGACATCCCAGCATCACACACTAAGGAAAATGTTTAGCTAGGCTTGCGCATGTCATGAAAACAGTAAACTGTTCATTCCGCAAGAGCCAAGCATGCGAACGTAAACTTTGATTGCGGGCCACCTATATTGTGAAAACTTAGGAAGTTGAGTTTTTTAAGAGAGATCAAGTGTTTACGGGTGGGTAGAACAAAAAAAAGGCGGACGTACCAGTTGGGAGTGATGGGAGGGGACCGAGAAGGCAGGCTCTTGGTTTCTAAGTGTTCCGCTGATAATGATCTCCGCATGGCTGGGTTCCACACCATCCCTCCAATCACCTTTTTGCAATACTGGTTATTTACAGACCTGAAAAACCAGAAGCAAGGTTCACTTTCTACATGGACAGACGTGTTCAACGAGAAATTACACCATAAGAGAAACAGTCTGTCCATGCTCCCTCCCTGGTGGAGGGCTGGTTGGCACCTGGATGACACCAGCCAAGGTTACAAAGTAGAGGTACGAGGTCCAAAGTAGTTCCCTTCTGTCCTGGCCTTCCCTTGTCGTTTCTTCTCTTCTGGTGAAAATATTTTCTTGGGCCCTACTACTGCAAGCGATGAAGTTGCTCTCAGAATATAACCAAACCTTACCACGAGATGAGAAGGCATTTTCAGGATAACATAGAAATACAGCTCAAATAACTTCAAGGAATTTTCACATCACTCACAATGGCATGAATACAAACATTAACCATCCTTCCAGGAAGGTGCTCTTCAACATCCTAGCTGGCAGAAGCCATTAGCTATAAATCACAGATAACTCTTTGAAAGAAGGCCCGAAAATATGCTTCGGTGTTGGAGTTCCAGGCCACGTGCTATCTGAATGGGCCTCCCTGACGTTAACTTTCGTGTTTTATTTATACCTAGAGAATTTAAATCGTAGTTACCTAGACCCATCAAGGAATGAATTCTTTGAAAGGATGGGGTTTGAAGTCAGTTTAAAGGAAACTCAGTTCTGCCATTCCTACATTTTAAACAATGTTTTAATGTCTTATCAAAACATTCCACGCATTTCCTTGCAGCCAAACAAATAAACAAAAAGAGGACAAAAACCCCAGAAAAACATGAAACTCTCCCTAGAATATCAATGTACTAATTTACAGTAAGAAATACCATTGTCACCCTGATCAAAACATTCACAGCAGCATCACTAACAGAATCTACATCAGAAAGCAAATTAGCGTTGATTGAGAACATTGCCTCAGAACAAGGGGAGCAAGCGAGAGGATTTAAAAGTTTAATGTCACAGTTCCCTAAAGTATGTGTCACAGGTTATTAATAGATACTTTTATGGGGAAAAAAAAAGTGTTCCATTGTCCCTTAAGCTTGCAAAATACTGAACAAATTCTTTTTATATGGAACCTCTATTAGGAGGCCCCACATGCAAAGATGTAGGTGTAGCTCTAAGGTTGGGCAAATCATGTGAACTAGGCCTCAGTTTTCTCATCTATAAAATGGACACGGTGAGGGCTGAAATTTGCAATACAATGAAGTTGGTCTTAGTAGTAAAGAACTGCTGACCCGTGCCCCTGAATCACCGATATCCCAATTGACCCCCCCAGTGGCAGGTCAAAAATGGCTCAAGTTCTTGGACTCTTGAATGTGGGCTGGCCTGTGACTGCTCTGACCAAGAGTAGCTGTGCCAGTTCTGGGCCTGGCCTCGAAGATGACTGGCTGCTTCTGCCCTCGGAGCCCTGAACTTCTGCGTAGGACACCCAACAACCGTGCTGGAGAGCCACATGAAGAGGCCCTGAAAACAGAGAGAAGTAAGGGGTCCAGGTGAGTCCAGCCTTCCAATCATTCCATCAAGCATGGGAGCCAAGTCATCTTGGATCCACAGCCCAGCCCAGCCACCAGCTGCCTATCGCTGAGAAACCCCAGTCTATACCGCATAGAGCAGAAGACGTGGCTGGCCAAGCCCTTCCCAAATTCTCGATCCACAAAATCTTGAAATGGAACAGAAAGATGGCTCTTTTGTTTTTCAAAGATTTTATTTATTTGAGAGAGAGAGAGAGAGCACCCATGCATGGGGGAGGAGCAGAGGGAGAAAGACAAGCAGACTCCGTGCTGAGTGTGGAGCCCCACGCAGGACATGATCCCATGACCCTGAGATGATGACATGGGCTGAAATCAAGAGTTGGATGCCAAACCGACTGAGCCACCCAGGTGCTCCAAGATGGTTGTTTTATGGTACCAAAATAGGGGTAGTTTTTTCTCTCACAATGGGTAACCAGAACCTGCCCACCTCACCCCCAACTCTATGTTGGCTATATTTTACAGAAATGAGGAAATTCAAACAGTAAATTCACATTGAAAGTGACACAGGCAGGATCTGAACTCAGTCTTCTCAGCAAAGTCCATGCTTTCCACTGCTCACTATCCAATCCTGTCAGCTGGCCCCGAAGGCTTAGGTCCAACTAAAGTGAACAGTCAATTCCCATAAGTTGTGTTTGTGACACGTTCCATGAGAGCCACTGAATGTATAAAGTACTAGAAAATATTATGGGAGCTGGAAACTTTGAAAATATATTTGTTCTTGGTTCATCAGAAGCTGAGAAAGAACACTTAGCACCATAAATACTATCACTGATACTAACAGAAATTCACTGCTTATTGAATCTATAAAAAGCTACCTAATGATTATCAACATAATAGGAATGTCACCGGAATAGTCTGATACAGTCCCACATATCAGATAATGGCTCAGACAGGGGCCCTGTTTCATTAGTAACAGCCACATCAACAGCAATGCAAAATTATGAAAACAATTTTTCAAACCAACCAACACAGTTTACAGTAACTTGGTAATTTCTGCTAGATCTTGTACTTAGAGGGCAGTCTTAGAATAAATACACAAAAATATAAACTGCAGGATTAGTTTAGGAATATACTTTAGAATTAAAATTTTAGGAGAGTAATTTCTTTCACTGAACTACTCATTAAATATTCTGATTATCATTCCCATAGATATTAGTACACATGGGATTTAAATATAATTTAGATATAATTAAGTATGTGCGTGGTACAAAGTAAACATTCAATTGCCAGTTTTCATGATTACTGTTATTTTGTGATTGTGATACGCAGTATATCCCAAAGCCACTTGACTCTGAGAAGCTTTATTCCTGCTCATTCATTATTCGGGAGCACTGCATGGAATTAACATTCTGTGGGAGAGGATGTCTTAGGAGCATGACAACCCTCAGAGTTATGGCCACGTGCTCCCCTTATTGTGACATGGTGTGGGACTAGTTGTAATTTGGGCTGCTTAGGTGCTCCCAGGGTAGCTGAGTTGTGGAGGTAGAAACGAAGGATAGGAATATGGGCAGTAACTGAGTATGCACGGAAGGAGATACTATTGCCCCTGGAGACACCTTCAGCCTGGGGGCTCCGGCCCTGGTGACTGGGGCCCCTGGATGACGGCATCCCCTTCCCCCCGAGGATGTCCCCTACCTGGAGGTGACCAGGACATATTCACATCTCAGTCTACTGTGGATACCGTCCCTAAAGAATACTCACTTTTTGGGGTTCCTAGAGCCCATAGTCCAGTACTGAGACAGAACATTCTTTTCCTGAGGTAGCAGCTTCTTTGCCTGAAAGAATGTATGATGCTCGACACAGGATTTCCACAAGTTTTTGCAAGATCGGTAATTTAACATGTTGAAGGCCACGATATGTTCCCTGGATTCAGTCTGGGAGGAAAAACACAGAGGTTTCATCTGCACAGATGAAGGAGCAAAGGCTCACAGGGATTCTATGCCCGCATCGGCGGTCATCAGCTAAGACGTGACAGACAGCAGAACACCAGCTTCGAAATGCCTGAGGCCACAAACCAATGTTACAGGAACAGTCAGAAGCAGGGTCTGTTAACCACCTTATTAACGAGGTAAAGACGACCTGACTCTACTCTTTATCATCACTTGTGATCCTTCATGAAGACTCCGATTTCCAATGTGCTTACATTCCTGGGTTGGATATATTTGGAGCAACCAGAAAAAGGCTGTGTGATACATCTCTTTCAAAATTTAGCTCTGGGAAAATCTCTCCTGAAGAAATAACTCTTCCATTTATCTGAAACTTAGAGATCTTATAAGCCTTTGGATTTCTGTTTATCCCCCAAGCACGGAGTTAAATCAAGCCCTCAGATATCATCACTTTAATCATTTCCTGGACCTCTACTCTACCTAAGTTTTCTGTTTTCATGTTAAATTGCCACCTCGTGCGTTTTGGGGCCACCTTCGATCTTGCAATCAGGGTGTCAGGAGACCCAGATTCTAGTCCTAGTTTGCTCTGAGCCTGTGTCCTCATTTCCATGTGTCCTTTAGTGTCCTAATTCCATGCTAGGTGAAGCCATTTTAGGAACCTATTATCTCTGAAACCCTGGGAAATGAACATAGTGACAGTAAGTGAAAAACGCAGAGCATTAACAGGACAGAGCGTGGTGTTGTTGAAAGATCAGGAGTCTCGGATTCAAATTCCAGTTCCTCCCTCGGTAGCTGTGGAAGCCTCAGCTTGCATACCTTCAAGTCCTCTTCTTCACCCAGAGTAATCCGGAGAGCAGGGGTCTCCTCTTAGGAGACACAGGCGAAAGTTACTGTGCACTCTATTATTTTTTTTTTTTTAAAGACTTTATTTATTTGAGAGACAGAGAGAGAGAGAGAGAGAAAGAGCGCAGAGCCCGCCATGGGGCTCGATCCTAGGACCCCGAGATCGTGGCCTGAGCTGAAGTCAGACACTCAACCGACTGAGCTACCCAGGTGCCCTTCCTTACTGTGTATTTTAAACACATAAAGGGCAGGGCCTGCTCTTGCCGACATTTACTGCTACTCTGAGAGGGCTCATGCCAAGTGCTCTGACCAATGCTCTTTTACTTAATCTTCTGGATTCCCCGAGAGGCAGGTGCTACTGCACTGCTGCAACAAGGTAGCTCGGGCTAAGGGAGGTGAAGGAACCTGCCCAGCCGGTCAGTGGAAGTGGAGCAACAAGGATCCAAATCCATCATCACTGCCTCCCAAGCAAGTTATGTGTCCAGCCTGATAAGCACAGTGAATTCTACAGGGCACTCTGGACTCCGGCATCCATTTTCTGTCCAGCACATGCCAGGCTCTCTCTCCCCGGTCACACATACGGCCCAGCTGCCTTCACCTGCTGCAGAACGAATGGCTGAAGTGACTACAAACACAAGAAACAAAGCAAGCGTGGACGTAACTCACCTGTTTTTGTCGCTGATGTATAAAGAACTTTTTCCTCTTGAAAGAAATTTTTAGAATGTTCACCCTGCAAGAAAGCAAGCACACAAAATGCACTTAGGGATCAGCCGGGTGGCAGCTGATGCATCTCAACATGTGTCCTCTGCTCCTGACCATGAGGAGCGCAGGCTCGAGGCTTCCCGGGGTTGACCTCAGGGTAGAAATGATGGCGGGCCCGTCGCCTCAGCCAGATACCAAGGAGCTGACTGAAGCCAAGTATCACACGAGGGCCGCTGGACTGTGATGTAACTTTTAAATGACAAGAACCACGGGCAAAGTGCTCTCTTTGCAGTCAGCTGCTTTGGTGATGCCCAGGGAGGACAGCTGAGGGCAGCGTGGAGCAGAGGGACAGAGAACAGCCAGACAGATGTGGGTCCACGTCCCAGCTCTGGCACTTACTGGCCGTGTGTCAAGTAGCTCCTCTACAGTTTGCACAAGAACACGACCGTAGCCCCCACAGTCAGTATTTTTATATACCAGGTCCCCTACTAAAAGCTTTACTAGCAGTCCCTCAACTAAGCCTTGCAACAGTCCTGAACTGTATGATTACACCCAGTTTTCAGATGGCAAAACTGAGGCTCAATGACCTCACCTAAGTGCTCAAGATCGTTCAACTAGGAATGCGTGGATCTGAGCCTGTGCTCTCAAGTCCTGCACCGCGAAGTCCTTGGAAAGTACTGCCTTTTTCAGAGCAGTCTCGTGAGGATTCAAGTCTGAACACTTGGTAAAAGTCCAGCTAATAACCAAGGAACCACAATGACAATACAGTTCCTGCCCAGAGGAAGTTCTCTGACTTCTGGCCAAAGTACTGCCCGGGCCTCCTTAACTCCAAAACCTGCCTTGCACCATTTTATCCCTGTTTCCACGGAGTATCCCAAACCATACGGTGACCGGGGGAAGGGGATGCCGGTGAAAACCCAACTACCTTTCCCAAGTACTGAATCTGGGTCGACCAGAGAGGTCAGAGGGAAAAACCTAGGGGTAAAGTCTCCACTCCTCCTTCAGAAATAAAAGTGTAAAATTAGAGATAACATTTCTTTTGTTCAGCATTTTTTTAAAGCATGATTCAGAAAATAATTAGAACTGGTCTGCACTTACCAAGGATAGAAACTTGTGCAAATATATTTTCGGTACACGGCGATGCCCGCAGAAGCGATCCCAATCATTAGCTCTAAATTGTGCAGATCCTGTAAAAGGGAAGAGCTCAGATTCACAGTGTGTCACGGTCACATTGATGCCCTCCGGTAACTGAAGCACCCACGCTTTTATAAATAGCAGTATGTATATGCTCCAAAGGGAAAATGTTAGGAAAACAGGCACAGAATACTTCAGATCCCAGTACTTAGCAAAACTCTTCTAAAGTGAACATACACCATCTGAGAGCAGCCGCTGGGTCCCACTGGCTTAGAGAGTTACCAGGCAGGCCCACTCGTCCTGCCACAGAATCCTGACATGAACATCCAATTATACATTTTCAACAATTAGATACCATGCTAGCATCAGCAAGGCTTCGACCTCTGCATAGCTTTCCACCAATCTCAACTCCCATCATGGGAAAGTTGTTAGCTACCTATTGTCATGAAGCGTAGAACTGCTGACTTTAAATCCAATGAATGAATAAATATTGCCTATAAATCCAATAGACTCAACATTCATTAAGAGCCTGCTATGTTGGGGCGCCTGGGTGGCTCAGATGGTTAAGCATCTGCCTTCAGCTCAGGTCGTGATCCCAGGGTCCTGGGATCGAGCCCCACGTCTGGCTCCTGGCTCAGCGGGGAGCCTGCTTCTCCCTCTCGCTCTGCCTCTCCCCCTGCTCATGCTCTCTCTCTCTCTATCTCTGTGTCTCAAATGAATAAATAAAATCTTAAAAAAAAAAAAGAGCCTGCTATGCTATGCATTGCCATAGACAATGAAAATATGGAAGATACAGCCACTATAAGGTATTTAAATTCATCTGAGAACAAGGTGAGTATAGTAAAATTTAAAACTAAAACGGTTCCTTCCCGAGTCATCTATATCCCAATATACCCACTCAGATACTTGTAATTATATTAAAAAGGGGGGGGCACAGTCTGACTTAGTTACCACTGAGCGTGAACGTTGGGTTTGCCGCTTACTAGCTGTGTTATTTTGGGCTACTGAGCCTCATTTTTTTCCTTTTGTACAATAAGGATTATTAAAGCCACCTCTCCAAGGGTTTTTATCAGGCTGAAATTATAGAATATGTGGCAGGTATAATAAACTTTCATTCCCTTTTGCCTTCCAAGATGCTGTGGGACAAATTACTGTGAACAGTGATGTGAACATGGGAAATCAGAGAACCTGGCCAAAGAAAACAGTGCTGATACAGGCAAAAGTCCAGAGAACATTCACTACTGGGCAGCCAGCTGAAATCACATGCAACTCATCCCCTGATGGTCACTGTTCACTAAATTCCCAGGCCGTCCCCACATTCCCCAGCTATACATGTAGAAGACAGGGCCATGTCTAGTCGTGGTCAATGTTCTAGGAGAAGTGATGGGTCTCCTCTGGGCTGAATCATTTAAGAGCTGCTGTGCAACCCTCCAGCTTCCCCTTCACTCGCCACAAGCATGAGGCCACGTGTGGAGTTGGTGACACCACAAAACGGAAGCATCCTGGCTGCGGAGTCGCTGCAAGTAGGAAGGCTTCCCTGGAGGGTCGCTGGGACCCACCGCAGCTTTTGAACTACTGAGGAAGGAACTTTGTGGTATCAAGTTATTGATAGGGGTTTTCGGATGACCCAGCATAGCCAAAGGTAGCCCAACTCCCTCTGATACCTTGGGAGGTGTCAGCCAGGCAGGTAATCATCTGGCTTGAGGTCTCTCGTGGGACACAGGTGGTGGGGAGAGCACAGATCGACTCAGAGACATAGAAAGCCCACTTCACCACTGCAGAACGTTCTCCACAACATTCTATGACAAATTATTATTTGCAAATGTAATAAAAAGTAACCATCAAGTCCCACAGTTGGTATTTTTCTAAGATCCCGTATCTTTTTCCTACTTTATTACTTAGGTCATAACTTGCCTATCACACAGTTATGAGATTGAAGGGGACACAAAAGAGACGAAAGTGTGTCTATGAATTGCAAAAATACTCTATTTACTCAACTTCCCCAAGCCTCCATTTTCTCATTGTAAAATGCGATGATTAGCATACCGACTTCACAAGGTTGCTATAATCTTTAAATGGACCTTGGGGTCTCGTGAAAAGCATCTCACACAATGGCTAGTACCTACTAGGTGTTCAATCAATATTTGCTTCCTTTTAGATATGATGTGGCCCAATTACTGGTAGAAAATATAAAGGTCAGATGCCAATTAGACAGTGCTGGGGTCATGTACTGAAGCTGCTACTTCTGTGCTATGTGACCTCTGAGAAGTCCCTGAGTACCAGTTTCTCCATCTGTAAAATGGGGGTAGTGATAATACCTCATGGCATTACTGTGGGACATAAGAAAACTGCTGTGTCTGGCAGATAGAAATTGCTCAGTAGATGATGGATATTAATCAATTTCATTTAAAAGGTCACAGTCAATTTAAAATATTTATTGGTTTTCATGATCATACCATTATAATTTTTAAAAGCTGTCATATTTGAGCAATTAACTGTATTTTGAGCAGCACTGAGATGAAACAGTAAAAACCTTGGCTCACCAAAGTATCGCTTGGAAAATGGACATATACATTTTTTTGCTTCTTTAACTGTAACATGAAATCATCTTACAAAAACTACTCGTTTCTAATCCCCATGACCCCCCACCCCATGGAAACATGAAACATGAAAAAAGCGACTGGATAAATAACCAACCATACTCAACATTACTCATAAACTTTCTGAATATTGTTTAAAAAGGTCTTTTTTTTTAAGTTTTTTTTTTTTTTTTTTTTTTTTTTTGACAGAGAGAGACACAGCGAGAGAGGGAACACAAGCAGGGGGAGCGGGAGAGGGAGAAGCAGGCTTCCCGCGGAACAGGGAGCCCGATGTGGGGCTCGATCCCAGGACCCTGGGATCATGACCTGAGCTGAAGGCAGACACTTAACGACTGAGCCACCCAGGCGCCCTAAAAAGGTCTTTTTAAAAATTATTATTATTATACCAGAAAAGGCAGTTCAAGAAGTTTTACTTCCGGAAGTTAATTTCTGAACCCGACTGGGGAAAGGGTACCTACCCTACCGCTGTGCAGCTCCACTCCATAGAAGTCGAGGGTCCGTGCTATGTTAATAAAGCAAGATTCAGCTTCTGATTGCTTTAGCCCACTATAGAAAAGGAGAGAAGATGGAGAGTTTGCCAATCAATAAAGTATATAACTCCAAGTTTTAAAATAAAAATCCCCCTCCAAGTTGGTAACATTTGTCAGGTCGTTAAATGCCTTACATTATTCATCTTAAACAGTCTAGCCCTGAACTCTAAAGCAGGCCTTTTTCTTGTCCACTGCAGAGGACTTCATCTAGCCTGCTCGGTCCTTTAGTAAATACTACTTTTCACTTGGTAAGCTCTCAGTCCTCAGATACAGAAGACAGCCACCTTGTGAAATTCCCACCCTCCTTGTTCCAAGTTGCTTACTTGATAGGTGCTCTTCAGGTCTTTCCACCTTTATCTATTCTTCGGCAGCCTCAAACTCCCAAACGTCACTGTACTATTTTAGGACGCTGGCTTCTGCCTGGGAAACAATTCTGGGAGGGAGGACCGGCGGTGCCTTTTAGAAGGACGCTGGTTGCTTGGCCTTTGTTTTTCCAGCCTTCCCAAGAATGGCAGGTCCCTTGAGACCTGGCCTTCCCGGTCAGGAGGGCCCTTATCTAACCTGGACTCCACCGGCGCCACTGCAGCTTTGAATAAAATGCGGCAAAGGACGAGGGGGCTAGAAGTGGGCACATCTGCTGGAGTGCAAGTGTGGCCTGAGGCAGCCGTGGAGAACTGGTGTCCCTTCTGGAATGAAGGCCGTTTCGTGACCTGAGCCCAGAGAGGACGCGGGATTCACAGCCTGGCGCCATGCGTCCATTGGCCTGCCTGTTCCACGATGCCTGAAGGGGCCGCATGTTTTAAGTGTGGTCATCCGTTCAAAGGTTTGCCTGGCAGGTCAATTTGTGGGGCAGTCAGATTTAAAAAGGGCATTTCCCCTAGGAGTTAACGGATTTTAACGACATCCTAAAAATAGAACGCTGTAAATCCCCCTAAACTCTTATGGATTTTGCACTTTACAGAAATGCTAGTTACGCCAAATATATCTGCCATCATAACAGCCCAAAGGTTCACAAACCCCCAACAGCTTAAAAGAGGATGCATGAACAAAAGGAAGCCACACATCAAACCTAAGGGAACACGAGGTCTGAAATGCCCGACCTGGGCTCCCAAAGTAGGCCACCGTACCCCTCCCCCTTACCTGTGCTGCTCATGGAGGGATTCCACCTTCGCTAAAAAGTCATCGTTCTGATCTGGGATGAACTGACTGTCGGAAAGATAGCCCGGATGATGAAGGGAAGAATTATAGTCTCCAAAATGAGCTATCAAGACAGAATGAGGAGGAAATTGCCTTTTCAGTATGGTCTGTATTCACGAACATGGACAGCATCACAAGAAAGGCACTGGAAGCATTCTTCCGAGAGGTTCTACCACCACATGCAATAGAGCTTCTCATTTGCTCCAGATTTCACATTTTCTTCGGAACCCTATATGGGCTAAGTACTACCGTGCAGGCTTTGGCTGAATGCTCTCTCCCCGAGGCCAGACGTTTAAACAGTCTAAGCTAGGTCCTGTTGTAAACCCATAGTCTGTGGTGAGCACAGCAGGTGGTACCCTACCCCTGCATACAGACACAGAAGGGAGCCCACTCAAATACGCCACACCCTCTATGCCGGGCACTGTGCAGACAGACTCTCTACTACCCCAAGGTGATTACGACACTGGACCAACCTGCTCTGAAACAATGGGTGTGGGCAGAAAACAGGTCATGATGACCTGAATACTCTCTGCACCTTGACCGACTCCCTGGAATTTGGAGAAGTGTGGAAGAAATGGAACCAGGATGTGTTCGGAGGCACAGTGGGAGGGTGGGGGATGGCATAAGGGATGGGAGTGGGTGGGGCTGTTGGTCTGGGCCCTGGCAAGGCTGAGGGCAGAGTTCTTGGGAAGAAGGAAACCTTAGGGGAGTCAGGGAAACACTGGGAACCTGCAATTCCCTTTGTAAAGGGAAGAGGAAGGGGGCCTCCTAGAGGGATTACCAGATGCATCCCTGGTCCAAACAGCACCTCTCCCTCAAGATCCTTGACTGCCATTCTACAAACATGATTCATTGATGTCTAAGGTGTTACAGGTATTCCTGAGAGTGGTGCAGTAGCCAACCTGTACAAGTGTACATGGCTGCCCTGAGGATTCAAACCATCTGGGCGTCTGGACTGTGGAGACTGGGAAAAAGACCCTGGGTGGAACAGCCAAGGATCTGGCTGGGGGACCCAAGGACACCTGCTTTGCTTCTCCAAGATTCAGTTTTTCCGGCTTTATAAAAATAGGAGAAAAACAAGTTCTAGTTCTGATGGGTAATTTATCTAGTATTTCATTTTCTTAATGAGACACTTTCATCTTTTTCTTAAAAATATTAACCTTGATCTTTCCAAAGGTTTCAATGAATTCTTCCTGCAGCTGGCCTCACTGCCAGGGGGCTTCTGAGGACTGACTTTTCACAGCCCATTCGACACAGATTTCTAAATCACACAGCTCCTTCTGTGTCACAAGGATGGGAATTGGGAGAAGCTGTGGCGATGCTTCACGGCCAATCTCAGAAGGGAAGGAGAGGAGCCGGGGAGCTGCTTAGGGGGATTTCATCACAAAGATGAGAGGAAAGACACAAACATGTCTTTCTTTACATCCGTGTGGCCCTGCTCCCCCTCAGCTGCCATCACACATAAGAGCTGCCCTTTGAGATCCACACTGTAATGAAGGGATCTGTTTCCTCCTTACAGTCTTCCCTGAGGGCTGGGAGCGAGGCAGACTCATCTGTGGGGCCTAGCACCTATGCATGGCACACAGAAGGTGCTCATGGATGCAGTACTTGGAGCTAACCCAAACAAAGGCTACTACAAAGTTCCATTTTCGAAGGGGAAGAGGGCAGAAAGTCAAATGATCTACGCAGACAGACTTGGTCAAGGGGAGACCATAGGCTGTAAAGGCCAGCCGAATGCAGCTAAGCTATGGACAGAAATGTCAAGGCTGGATGATGTAAGCACAAGTGTGGCTTACAGGCGAGTCCGTACACGGTGAAGTGTACAACAGTGTGTTTATAGGAAATAATTTAGATGCCTTGACAGAGTTCCCGATGAAGAAAGCCTGAGAAAGCCTTAAAATTACCTTGCGTAAATTCATTTTAAAAGGGAAGAAACAAAGTAAGGGAAGAAACTGGTCCACAGAAGCCACTTTTAGCAGTCGAGACCAGAACCCAGGTGATCCATGCCCCAGCTAGGGCTCCCATCATCCCCACCAGCCTGCCTACCAGGTCCGAGCTGCTGCTGGCTGGCCATCTGCTGAGGACAGTGGTCACGGCCCCAGAAGGCAGCCAAATGCTGCAAGAGGTTTTCCTAAGCCTCAAGCCAGAGTCCTGTTGAATTTTACTCCGTTGGTTTCATTAGCTCATAGAGATCCTCTTGGATCTTGATTTGGTCATCCATACTGGCTAACAAGTCCCAACCCCTGGGCCCTTCTACGAACATGAATAGCAAGGCTGTCTTTAGTCAAGTCACTGACAAACATCTGAACATGAATGACCAATGAACCTTCCTGTAGGGTGGTTTTCCCTTGAAATCGTAGTCAGCTACTCTGTGCAAAGTGCAATGCTAACCACTAGAGGGAAACAAAGTCAAACAGTCATCTGCAAACACTCGGAAGGCACAGGGAGGTTCCCATGATGGTTTCAAAGCCATGGACCCATCAGATGCTCATGACAACCAAGTGACAGACATTGCTTTTATCCCCATGAAACAGTTAAGGGAAGGGAGACTCAAGGAAGGGACCTGCCCACTTTGCTCAGCTGGTAACCTGGAGCCTAGACTCTGACCACAGTCCATATTCTTCATCTACTTACTATACCACATACCCTAACCTCCAGAGTAATACACTTTCCTATTTGTGGAGAAGCAACACACGCAAAAGCTAATTATAGCAGGAAGAAAAGGAAATGAGTGTTTATGTGGGAAATACATTGTCTTAAGTCCCATGCATTCTTCTGGCTAATATTTTATATTGTGCAAGAAAGAGAGAGAGTATATTCTAAGCACTCAAATGTGCAGCATTTCAAGCTGTGCAACTGTTCTGCTGGGAAAGTCCTTTACATGATATATGCCCCTTACATTCTTTATCCATCTCCCACTTGATCTTGGAGGCTTTTCTCGGGGGTCACGACTAAGAAGCTTTTCTGGACTTGCTCGCTCCTCCCCCACACGGGATGGGGTGCATCCTCCGTGCTCACCCTCACTGCCAGCATCAGCTGGCCCACCTGTGCCTCCCACCAGGCAGGAGACCCTTGCAGAGAGAGGCTGTGCTTTGTCTGTCCGTGCAACCCTGAGGCGGGTGCAGAACCTGCATGTAAGAGAGGTCAACGGACATTACGGAGTAAATACACATTTCTAAAAATGTCATTCTTTGAGCCTCATTAATACTTGTGGCCACTGGCAACCTGAAGTCTTTTCAGGTATTTGCCTATATTACTTTTTATCTAGTAAGAAAATGTGTCTTCGGTTTGCTCATCACTGGTAGGGTTTATCTCCCTATGACACACGTCTGTTGGGACAATCTGGTGAAATGTAGCAGATACAATTTAGACATCCAGCAGTATCCAAGAATTAATCTTACATGAATGCATGCACAGAAGTATGAGGAAAAATACACATGTACTTCCTGAGAGTGAAGGAATAAAGAACTTATACTTAAAAATGCTTGTCTGACCACCCATAATTTTATTAGCATGATAGTCATGCTAATATTTCCACTGAAACTAGTTTGTACTTTTTAGGTGCTAATAAATTCCTTTAGCCCCCAGTCTAGCATTTGTTTGCAGAGGGGGAACCTGACCACTGAAGCTTAGAATAGTTTTTTCTTATTTGGTCCTTACATTTTACTCTAAGCAGAGTTTATTGTTGTTGAACAACAGGCAGTTCTTTAGAAAGCTTTCTTCTGGAGAGACATGAAAACAGAGTGAGAGTTAACACTCACCATGTGCCAGGCACAATTCTGAGAGCTTTCCATATAATAACTCATTCCATCTTCACTACGACCCCATGAAGTAAACACTGTTATCCCCACTTGACAGATGAAGAAGCTGAGGCCTAGGGAGGCTCAGGGTCATGCACGTATGAGGGGAAGAGCCAAAATCGAGGTAATATGGCTTCAGGTGTGCTCTCGTCGACTCAGGCAAGGGTCCAACTGTAGAGTTTCTAGTTATAGACTACTTCACACGTGTGATCTGACTCAAATAGTCAATTCTGAGTCGTCACAGTCACCGTCCTCACCTCCATTTTACAGAGGAAAAAATGGAAAATCAGGAAGGTAATACCACATAAGTGGCAAATGGAGAAGCCAGGCTTAAAATTGAGTCTGGCTGCATCCAAAGCTACGTCCTTTCTAAAAGTGTTCCCGGCCCTCAAACCTGAAGCTCTAGCTGTGAACACCAAACTCACTCTGGGATGTGGCAAAGCTTGTTTCTTCAGCCGATCAGCCTGGCAGAGACAGAGGAAATGAGGTCTAGAGATCAGTAGGGATACAGGTCGACTGTGGCCATGTCATTTCCCACCTGGACGCAACATGGCTGGGTCTGTTCCAGTTGCATTGTAGGGAGAGGGGAACTTTCCAATCTACCCAGACCTACCACTGCGCAACCTCTTCTCAGAAGTTTCCCTGAGAGGAACCTGAGAGGGAGGAGGTGCAGGCCACCAGGGGAGACTGATGCTAGGTCTTACCTGACTAGTGAGTAGGGTCACCGTTAAAAGTCTGTCTTCCATTTCCTGGTATCACACAGGTGGGCAGGTAAGCTGGTAAGTTCCAGCCACCTTGCTCTTCACCTCTCCTATTCCTGATCCTTGAAGCCGGGGGTGTGGAAAGACTTAAGGCCACCTCAGGAGTCCATGTCAGCCCTCTCTTGCTATTTTGTCTTCGAGACCAAAGCAGAGTGAGTAATTTAGCCTCCACCTGCTCTGAGACCTGACCATCTTGCCCTCTTAGCCGCCTAACACACAGTCAGCCAAGAGGGTTAACAGGCCAAGAGGGGGTGGGGCTCATAGAAAGGTACAGGGGCCTTCTTACGTCCTGGGCTCCCATGTAAGTCTGTCCGATTTCTACGTTAGTGTGTTGCCCTGGCACCACACGGCTAACTATGATGGGGTACTTCACCTTCCTTCAGGCTCGGGACCATTTCCATCGTGCATACCCGGCATCTACCACGGGGCATGACGTGGTATATACTCTCAACAAAGTTTTGCTGAATCAGTGATTTCTTAAGCATAAACAGGCCTTGATGGAAAATTCCATATGGGTTTTCTCTCCAATGTGGCAGCCACCAGCAACATGTGGCTCCTGAGCCCTTGAAATGTGGCTGGTCCAAATTGAGATGTGCTGTAAGTATAAAATCTGGACTGGTTTTCAAAGACTTCATATGAAAACAAAATGTAAAATATCTGGTTAATTTTTTTTACATCGCCTCCATATGAAAATGATAATATTTGGGATATACTGGATTAGTTAAAATACTAAAGCTAATCTCACCTGTTTCGTTTTCCTTTTTTAACACTGGGTACTAGAAACTTAAAATGACATATGTGGCTCACATTATATTTCTTTTGGACACTGCTGCTACAGACCAACGGATGACCCATTAACTCTACTGAAACTCTAAAAACAAATTCCTAAGATCCTAAGAAAGTAGCATGAGTGGCCGCCAGCAAATTGCTTAACCATGGGACTTGGTTTCTGTTTCTGTAAGAGGTGACTGGTAGAACTATCTGCCCCACTGGGCTTTGTTGTAAGATCCAATATGTGAGCGAGGGACTGCTTAATGCAATGTGTGATAGGTGACTTCTGTTGTATGGGCTCATTCACACCTTCCCTAATCAAGATCCCTGTGTCGGCAGAGTGCGTCAGTCAGGGTGAAAGTGGGAGTATCCCGACAACCAGAGGTAAGCTTGCCCAGTGGGATTCCTGGGAAGAGGGGAAGTGATCTGGTCAAACGGGAAAGGCTAGTGACTTTCTTAATACATCGGTCAGAATAGTCTGCCCATCTGTGAAACGCTCCCTTGGTGACTTACATTGTACGGCATAGGATGCTAGAACCACTGCCGAGTTAAGAGGGCAGGTTAACCTGTCGGGAGAAAAACATATTAGCAAAGTCACAAGAGCCAACAGCCTGAAACATCCATGATGGGGGACACCTGTCTTCTTTCTCAGATTAACCATTAAAAAACATCATGAATCATAATAAAGATATTTTTAGGATGTAACTCAAACAGTAAAGATAAATGTAACACTGAAGATTCACAACTAAAAGAGAACTTTGTCATGTTTAAAATAATACACACTAATACAAACACCATGAAGCTGGAGGCCTAATGCTGGCCAAGGTTTTGGCCGGTCAAGAAAGGTCAGGCTCATATCACTAAGAGGAAAAGTGAGAAAAATTATACTCTTAGATCAATGGGCAGCCTTTGTATCTTTCTAGTAAAGACGTGAGACTTTTCGTAGGGCTTTCTAACTAAATCCCTGACTTCTGCCACCTTTCTAGAAAGGTGACATCCTCTTAGATGGGAAAAAATAGAAAAGGATCTTAAAATTTTAAAACTCCTGTGAGTTCTAAATTACTTAGTAACAGTTACTTAAGATTCCTAAATCTATTTACCCTCCTCAAGCTTCCGATCTATAGGGGATGGTCTGTCTGCCTCCCAGTTTGCCTGCCACCTGCTAGAAACCCATGGATCAGACATTAGACTTGAGCTCCCTTCCCCTCAGGCTCACTGCCCTCCAAACACCCTGTTTCTGCCAATGACACCATCTCTAGCTTAGTCATACTTCGAATCCTCTGGTCGCTCCCTTCTCTCTGTCCAAGCATGAACTCCACCATCTGCCTAGGAGCTCGGCCAGCAGACCTGGGCCAGGGATCCCTGCCAGGTGGAGAAATACACTGTGGAGGGGCTGACTAGAAGCAGTGCAAATGAAGGCTTGCAGGGTGGGGAGACACAGATTTTGAAAGCATTCTTCCCGGCAGCCCCAGGGGAAGTGGAGAAAAAGTGCTGTTTCCATGGCAGCTCATGAAATTCCCAAGATGTGAGTCACCCCCATGTCTCTGACTAATCAGGTTGGCCAGTGCAGGGTTCCCCTTCCTGTCTGTTGTGCTATGTACCGTTCTGAAGCCGCATGAGAAGGGAGCCTTCCCTATGTGAGGGGCCCCCAACTTTCCTCAAGTTACTAGGTGTTCCCTGCTAGAACTTCTAAACCATCTCTCCAAGTTTGGAGCTATGTCCAGGGATATTCACCACCTGTTTGTTCATCTGGAGACCCAGAGAGCCCGTGGGGAGAGCAGACACCAGCCACTCACTCTCCTAAGATGCGCTTCAAGGAAACCTAAGTCAGTGTCCCTGCTAGAGGCGGAGCAGGTGAATGGGACTTGGGGAACACCTGAGAAGACAGGCTAAGGGGGTTCCATCCACATGGAAGGAATAATCCTATGAATAAGTCAGAAATGAACATTTCCAAAGAATAGGGTAAATGCGAACTAAAAAAGAATGCTGAAAGCCTGCATGGCCATTCAACGTGGCCCCTAAAAAGACCCCTTTGTTTCCCTCTAAGCTTTAGGGTCTCCATCTGATGGCCAAGGTCACCTAGCTCAGCTGGAAGGAGAGCATGCCTTGGGAACCGCCTGCCACTGATGGCTCAAACAAGCCAGGGCGCCCAGGAAGAAGACTAACCAGGTCCATCCCGTCTGTCAAAAGAGTCATAGTTACAAATGGCCAGACCCACCCTGACGTACCCAGGAAGTGTCTGGTGACAGGAGACCCTCTCCTGAGAGAGGTGGTGAAGGCCACCAGCATGCCTGATGAGGAATGCCAGGGATTTAAGGCAGGATGTGTCCCTCAACAGGTGTCACCCAAAACTAACAAGGGGTATTGTGTTGGGAGAAGAAAAAATGAAGACAGCTAATTCCCACTATGGGGAGCACTGGACTGAGAGCTCCTGGGGGTTGAGGGTCTTGCTTTATTTGATCAGCACAGCACAGAGCCCATCATCTAACAGGTGCTTGAGAAATACTTGTTGGAAAAAGAAATTAGCGCATAGGAGAGACAAGTTTCTGCTTCTGCAGAGGGCAGCCTGGACCCAGAAGAGGGATGGGTCATTTCCCTCTAGAGTCACCCTCGCATGTGAGAAGGCTCACAAAAGGGGGAGCTCATTTCTGGGGGTGCTTAAGCAGAGGCCAAGGCCTGCAGCTGTGCTAGAGAAGGGGCTCCTTCCTCCTCCAAGTGAGAGAAGGAGCTCAATTGCAAAACTTCTCCCATTCTAGGAGCTCTGAACAGTCAACAGGTTAGGGCAGTCCAATTTCAATATGTGTCTTGTTTCTAAATGTTCCTCCCCTCCCCCACCCCCAGGATCTTCACAGCCCCGCCTGCAAACCTCCCTTCCATGTAGATGAAGCCCCCCAGTCTCTTCCAGCCTTCTCACCCTTGCGGCTGCTCTGGCCACATGCCTCCTGCCTGAACACCTCCAACAGCTCTCCTCTGCCTGCTGGACACAAGATGCCGGTCTTGCTTTGACATGAAGAGAGACCCCCCCCCCTTTCCCTTATTCTCCTGTAAGCCTCCAACACGTGCTTTTCAACTGGGACCAAGGGGCTGGGGCAGGGCAAAGCCTTCCAGCCTGCACTTCTCCTTCTAAAACCTCGTGGCAACGGGGGTCTGCACAGCTCATACTGGTCCCAATCGTCTCACGGGCTCCTGTCTCACTGCCCCCAACCACAGGGCAGGCTCCCTCACAGCAGCTTCTGAAAACCCTCCTGGGGGGGGCGGGGCTGGCAGGAGGAAAGAAGGAATGAGGAGAATGGGAATAAGCTGTTTCTACCAGTTCACTGGCTGCAGGTTCTCCCTTAAGGAAAAGTCAGGATTTGCAGGAGGTAGCTCAGGGACAAGTGGTTTGGCATTTCTCATTCCTTCCCCAGCCATTTCAGATCCTTCCAGCCCCTGAGATGGTCCTGCCATACAAGACGTGCTGAATCACAGGCAGACACTCACGTCTTCCAGCACAAAGTCTCCCAGAGAGAAAAATGAATCATCTAGAGGTACTAAGGGGCTTGGAAGTGGACCTAAATTAGGCCTGAGCTGCCTTCCTGAATGAAGCGTGTCTCACATTCTCCCTGTAACTTTTCTCAGGTCTTTACCAGAAAGATAACTGTATCTTTGCTAATAAAATTGAAACATGAAATGAAGTTTATCCATCCTCAGCTTCTCCAAATCAACACTGAGTTAAAAACAGATGTCCGGAGCATAATGTCGTACAGGATGCTGCTTTCAACATCCATCCTTTGTTTAGATTTAATACTGTTTCCAGAAATACACGCTCATTAGATTAAAACCAGGAATTTTAGTGTCTGGCAACTGACAGGAAAAGAAGAATGTGAAATTCTCATTACCTTCCTTCACAAATATCCATCTTCAGTTGTAAGAAATACAAATGCCTACGAAACAATTGTTTTTTATTAATGCATAATACTCAAATTGAGATACAAAAAACAGAGGTGATAAGTCAAAGACAAGGTTTGTACATTTGGAAAACAAAATACAAAAACACACATTTTCGCCTGAAGTCTCGGGCGCTCTTTTGTACCTTGCAAAGCTGCCCCTTCGGTAACAATGCTTCCTTGTGGCTGCTGATTTCCAGACAGCCTCATGCCAGCACATACCGTCCCAGGGATGGCTGACCCCGCCAACGATCAGCCGGTGCTGTTGCCAGTGGACACCCCCACCCTGGACATTCCCCATCAAACGTGGGGCATCTGAGAGCACCAGGCCCCATGGGCATCATGCACAGGCAGCCCCCCAGGTGCTGGGCAGCGGTGGTTCAGAACACACCCACATTCCCTCTGCATGAAGCTGCAAAGAGGAGCTGGGTCTGTGAGGACACTGCCTTGGCTGGGTGCAAACACCCAGCTGAGTTGTTTCCCGTGTCCTGGGAACTGTGGGTACTCGAGCAAAAGCATAAACATCAGTCAGCTACCAGCTGCCAGGACCTCTGAGCTGAATTCGGCACTTGCCCGTGAGCCACCAGCAATGTCAAAACCCAGGACCTGATTTGTGGGCAGTGCTCGGGAACCCATCCCGGGCCCCACACCCTGTGAATCTGCTTCCTGTCCAGGGACTGCGTAAGAGACAGCAGTAGGAGTGCTGCGCCGGCCACCAAGGGCCATGGAAAGCTTTATATTTAGGGATGTGGCATACACCCACTTGGCTACTAGCTCCCACTCCTTTTTAAAGCCCAGATTCAAATGGGATAGACATTCCAGTGTCTGGCCAAGAGGACAAAAGGGAAACTTCTTGAAATATAATACAGATGCAGCAGAAGTGTTCTGGGGCAGGAGAGTGATCATTTGGCAATTTGAAACACATGCAGTCTCCTTAGTCCTTCAAGTTTATATGTTCAAAGGTCAAGGTGCTGGTGTTCCGAGACATGAATGCTTCACCTGGCATTACAACCTCCTCTCTGCACAGATCTTGGCTGGGTGCAGGGAATTATTCATAATGTACTGCCTCATTTCAGCCTCCTACCAGCTCTGAAGTAGGTACCACCACCTCCTTTTTTTTGAGGAAACAAGACATTCAGATAGTTTACATGGCGCCAGTTAGATCTTATTTTAACCTGGACACTCATGCTATGAAAAAACCTGACTATGCTACAGATTTCTTATACATCTAATAACTTCAGGCTTAGCGTCAATTTCCTAACTCTGATATTCTTATGTAGCCTGTAGTTATCATCAACTACCCTGAACGTGTTGAAGACCGGCGCTGAGATACCATGTAGCATCCATTTGCTGATTCATGCTTACTCTGTATTGGAGACTATCTTTTTCACCTAGGAGAACATCATCAGTCCTTTCTAGTTTGTTCCTATGTTTATCCAAGCTGACATTCAACCAGAATTAAGTGTTCTCTCCTCCTACAATAGTACTGGGAGAAATGAGACAAGGGAGAGAATCTGGATAATATGATGGTAAATCTGGCCCTCCAGTGATGAGCCGGGCTAATTGGTCTATCTTCCTAGGGACAGAAATGAGAACACAAACCTGGACATCACCATTCATCAAAGGCTACCTTGTCTGAATCAACCTCATGACATCATACAAAGAGGTTGTCATAGTGGAAGGAGGCCCAAATTTAGGGGATCTCCTGGAAATCCTGAAGGAGCCTCGTTTTGAGACTGCCAGTAAATGAAATTCTGTGTACAATGACCTAAATTTATCGGGAACAGCAGTTGTGGAGGCTTCCAGTCAAGGAGAGGTCTGACAATCAGAATAAAAGAAAACCATGCAGAAGAGATATCAGCACACCTGACTCAGAAATGTAAAGGTCACTCCTAGAGTATATCCCATCCGTGATCTCAACTTCACAAAAAAAGCAACGAATGCCTCCCTAGATTTTAGAAAACAAACAGAAAACAACAAATACTACTTTCTCTGACACTTGAGAACTGAACTTCTTTAAAAGGAACTTACTTTTGGATAGGCTACAGAGGTGGGGCTTAATAGGATACCGTGTGTCAGGAATATAGGCAAAACTCTAAGTTAAAAAAAAAAAGACCTGTGAATTAATGGTGGAAGTCTAGCTCAGCATAAGAAAAAGATCTGGCAGTCCTGCCTGCCCACAAGCTCCACAGGAGCCATGTGGGCGGCTGCTGCAAAGACTCCTGTTACATTGAAAGCTGGTGCCCAAAATCCCAGGAGGTGACAGCCACACTCCACTCCAACCTTGGGGCTACCACCCACCTTAAGTTGGGAGGTGGGGTGGTAGGGTCAGGTATCAGTCCTGAAGCAGTGAATTCTAGCGGGGATACTAGCAAACTGACTTTTATCTTGGACTTAGGGAAGAACAAAAATTCATCTATTACTCATCTTGTGCCCAAATCTGCCTCTCGGCATCCCCCACCCACTGGCCATGATTCTACCACCAAGCATGTCTAATTCCCCTTACCGTGACAGCCCTTACAGATCTCAAGGCAGCCTGTTTCTCCCCAAGTCCTCCCTCCATCCCAAACCTCCTACATTTCCTCAAATGTCCCTCAAACGACAGGGAGGCTCAGCAGGAGGATTTTGTTGGCACCCAGAGGTGGTGAGCTTCTCTCTGGTGGGGTAGGGAAGTGGGTACCCAATGACCAAGAGGGACCTGGAGAGGGACTCTTGGGTTAGGCCAGCCCTAGCAATCCCTCCACTCAAGTTCTTTGTTTGGAGAACTCTGCCATGCCTGCTGGTCACCACACTCCTGGGCTCTAGCATCACAGGGGGGGCAGACAGAACGAAAGGTGACAATCACTAGCTTAGGCAGGGCGGTTCATACATATTTGTTGGAACCTATCAGTTGCTCAAAAATTTAATGGGTCACAACTGGCATTTTAAAAGAAGGAAAGAGAAAACAGAGAACTTGAGAGTGCTCTGCGCTTCCTCTTGGTTTATTAAATATTTGCTTCTGTAATGTCTACCTGGACTGCACTGTGAAGCAAAATATATTTTTGCTGTGTGGTTGTGATTTAAAAATCCACTGGTTAAAACCACACACGTGTGTGTATACACACACACACACACACACACACACACACACACACAATCTATCATAACGTTTTTAAAGCGTCCCTTGAACAGAACTTGGTATTTAGTAATGGCCTGGGGGAACTCTGGTAGGGTGATTTCTATAGATGTCGCCCCCTGGGTCCACTGGCTCATGAATTGAGCTGCTGCACTAATAACCCCTTAGTCCACCGGCATGAGGAACCATTATGCAGAAAACTCAAAACATCATGTGAACTTCCCATGGTGGCTCAATGAGCCCCACGGACATCTCTCACTCTGGCTTAAAATTCAGCTGAACAGTAAACACAGTCAAATCTCCAATGTCTGTTATTTTGGAGGGAAGAGGTGCACAAAGAGGGCAAAACAGAATAACAGACTAATACTTAGCCTTTAAATAAACGTAACTAAAAGCTAAAATGTCATCCTGTGATTACCTTCAAAAACAAAACAAAACAAAAAACAATATTCAATGCCTGAGTTAATGTCACCTTCTTGGTGATGGCCTCATGGGCACAATGAACACCGAATAGGAGTCAATATTCCTGAACATCCATTAAGTTTTGTTTTGTTTTTTTTTCTGGTAGAGAAAAAAACCTCTGGAAGTTTCCCTCCCTATGAAAAATAAACATATCATTAATAAAAGGGCTCAACGTTGCCATGGGGGAGGGAAATTAGAGGCAGGGTCACTGTTCAAACAGCAACAACCTTCCTGTGCCCGCCCCCTCCATTCCAAACCCTGTTCCCCACCCAGAAAACCCACGAGCCAGTACAAAACAAGGGCTAGGACCCATGCCAAGCCCTGAGGGGTAAACAATCCTATCTCGGCTCTCTTTCCCTTATCTGGCTCACATTTTGCTTGCACAGCCTGATTCACCCAGGAGAGAAGCTGCTCCAGCTTGCATTCCTTTCTATTTCTACCAACTGGGGATCTGGTGGAGAATGCTCAGTTCAGACACTTCTTGTTATCGTAAAGAGCCCCCATTCTAGCCCCCCAGAGATACCGGGTTATTTGATGTGTAGACGACTGTCTCAGCAAACTGGTCTCCCAAACCCCTGCCTGCATAGCAAATGAACAAGTGCTTTCTTTGGGTGCCTGCAGGCTCAATGGGCAGGAGGGGTTGGGGTGGCAGGAGAGGTAGGAGGAAGCGGATGGCAGTGGGCTCCAAATGGCACCAAATAAAGAAGTAAGTAGGCCCCAGACAGAGAATTAATTAGCTGATGAAAATTTCAGTATGTATTCCCTCCGATTTTTGCTTGTTTCATAACCGCTGGTGTGGTTATACCCAAAGGAAGTGTACGACCACAGTGATAAGATAAGAGTACATTTTTAGTGGTTTACCCATTTTTATATACTACAAAGGAAACTTTAAAAAAAATGTTATTACCTGGTTTGTTCTTCCTGTAGTGTGTTGGGATCAGGTATAAAAAATCTTACTCGAAAATGCAGAGTACAGGGGAAACCTCCTACAACATTTTTCAAAAACAAATTTAAGTTTTCCTTTTAAAAAAGTCAATGCAGGTAAGCGGCTACTCTCCCATAAGTGATGCATTTTTTTCACTAGACCACAGCTTTTTTCATCAATAAACGGACTAATTTCAAAAAAGGAGTGCACAAGATCATCGTTTAGAAATCTCCAAGTCTGCAAAGAGTCAAATATTTTGCAACAAGAGCATAGAATGAGGTACTATCCCCTCCCTACTATAGGTTTAACTTAGGGCTGTGTTCAAGGCACTCCTTACCTGTATCAGGAATTTTAAAAATCCTTAAATCAACAGATTGTACAACATTCATAAATAATCCCACACAGATAGCGACTTTATACTTTTCCCAAACATTTTCATGTACATTCTTGAACTTAAACACCGCCATAACATTTTCATATACATTCTTGAACTTAAACATCACCATGGCAATGAGTAGGTTAGGCTGATCTCGATGGCACTGTTTTACAGATAAGCCAACAGGCATAGAGCCTTGCCTTCAGCTGCACAGCTGATGACAAAACCAGAACTCAAGCAGTGAGGTTTTTGATTCCGCTATGCCACATCTCAATCATTTTGATACTGGGAAACAGTTCATACTTTTAATGCAAAGTGAATTCCCAAAGTGATAAACATACTAGCAAATATTATACAATTAACACACTCAAATATGGCTTTATGCAACGATACCAACAGTCAATTTGCTTGTAGGGATAAAATTAGCCCATTTCTTTTCCTGGATATGGCAACAGGAGATCAGATTGTGTTGCTAAGATTCCACGCTCTTCCTCAGGTCAACTTTACCCCTCTCCATTACTCAGTAAATGTTCACTGGCCCTATCTATGTGCTCAGCACTTTGCTGCTTCTGAAACTCAAGCCTTCTCCACCCTGCTCCTCGCACTGATCCGGCCACGGATCTGCCGACCTCACCTTCCCTCTCTTTAGTAGCTTCCGTCAGTGTCAAAGATATGAGTGGTGTGTGCGCACCTATGAATGTTCCTCTGTACAGTTGCCTGGGTACCAGTGGGTGGCGCTGTAACTTGGTACAGTCTGACCACCTGCATGTTAGGGGATAGCGCAGTCTTCCCACTGCCTTGGGATAGCCTTTCAGCTCCCCTGCTCACCATAACTTGTCACTGTATGTCTCAGGATGTCTTTGTGCACCCAGAGCAACCTATCGTGTGCTCAGAACTATCCTAGAACCGTCACTCTCATCGTCTACATCCCCACACTTGGCTGTCAGCTCCTTGAGGGCAGGGTCCAAATCTGATTTGGACCAGATTCCCAGAGCTTAGCCCAGGGCGCTGCCAAAATCTAAGCTCAGGACACATCTCCTGAATGAATGAGTTAGTGACTATGACTATAGTCTATGGACTCAGTGCTCTGAGAATTCAAATGGGGGGCAGGTATTTATCTGCACAGTAGCTCTGCAGCTCCCCATGGGTAGGTAGTTCTGAATGCTACAGGAGGTAAGGGCTTGGAGGCCCAGGCTCCACGTGAGGGTAGCGGTGGCACCATGGCCATGGTTCCTCGTCTCTATTCCTTCCCATCTGGGTGCTGGGGCAGGTGGGGGGAGGTGGTGTGTGTCCACTTGTGTGAAATCCACCTGCCGTTTACCCCTTAGCCATTCACTGGCCACCTCCTGTGGAGGGGTGCATGGTAGGGAATGCAGAGAAAAGGTGGCAAGCACCGTTCCCTGAAGGAGCTTGCGGTTTCCAAGGAAGAATAAGGCAGGCAACTATGAGATGAAGGAGAGTTACAACAAATGTAAGGGAGGGTAGGAGGCATGGCTTCTAACAGAAGAGATGCGAGTCTGAGTGGCTAGGAAGAACAGCAAGATTTGGATGTAGGGAAGAGGGAAAAGCATTCCAAACAGAGAGAACAGACTGAGGACAGGCACAGAGGAATGTGCGCAGCCTGGCAGGTCAGTCAGGTTTGTCTGGGGCAGCAGGTGCATAAAGGGGAACACAGAGTGTGATGCGGGAAAACCAGGCTGAGAACAGATCTGGACAGAGGGTGGGGCGGGGCATGCTGTGAAGCCCTTCCCAGCTGGGAGTTACAGTATGGCACTGGGGCCCACTCACAGCTGGGGAGCAGTATGTTTTATCTGTGATATTACCTACCTATGCCTTAGGCTCCAGGGGGAGGGAGTGTGAGTGAGTGTGAGTGTGTGTGTGTGTGTGTGTGTGTATGCACATGTGTCTTTCCCACCTTGACTCACACTGGACTACGAAAGGCCATCCTCCTTCCCTTGTAAGAAGAAAGTGGGTTCCTGGGCTTTTGGCTGCCTTCTTTTACCTTTCCCTTTCCTGCTCACAGCTGGTGAGGGCTCATTTGGAAGCATCTCTGCTCACTGAGAAGTCAGACGGGGAAGTTGGCTCACTCACATTGCCTGGACCACCTGGAATCCAGGTCCCAGATGTTCCGAGCACACTGATGGTCAGAGGAGAGAAATGGGCTAGGGTACACTAACACCCCGTGTTCAACGGAAATGAGAAGGTCACACTCACCTCTTAACTGCTTCCTGATGGGTTTGCTTGATTCCAGCCATCTCTGTCGGGTAAGAAAACATAAGCTATAAGACCAAACCACGCAGGAGTCCAGCATGTGTTAAAGGGACAGTACTCACTAGAGAGTCTACTGAGTCATCGCCATGCTGCAAACCAAAATACTCCTTTTCAGTCACACCCAAGTGGTTGTATACCATATCCAGAAGAACTTGACCGGTATCTTGTTTCTAGGGGGGAAAAAAAATGTCTAGTAGGCAAATGTTTAAAATGAATCAAGAACCGATAGTTAAACATCTTTATTATAGGGGCGCCCGGGTGGCTCAGTTGGTTAGGCAGCCGACTCTTGTTTTCGGCTCAGGTCTTGATCTCAGGGACCTGGGACTGAGCCCCGCATCATGCTCCACACTCAGTGTGGAGTCTGCTTGAGGATTCTCTCCCTCTCCCTCTGCCCCTCCCCCCCCCCCGCTCACACGCACGTGGCCCTCTCTCTCTCAAATAAATCAATCTTTTTTTTTTAAAGATTTTATTTATTTATTTGATGGAGAAAAAGAGAGCGAGAGCGGGAACACAAGCAGGGGGAGTGGGAGAGGGAGAAGCAGGCTTCCCGCGGAGCAGGGAGCCAGGTATGGGGCTCGATCCCAGGACTCTGGGATCATGACCCGAGCCGAAGGCAGACGCTTAACGACTGAGCCACGCAGGTGCCCCAGTAAATAAATCTTTTAAAAAAAGTCTTTATTGTGGGCAAAAAAGGAGTTAAAACATTTAGAGATTTTATGCACACTCACACCTCACAGTAAGAAATGCTTTAATAAATGTCATGTCAAGAAGTCACACGGTACCTATGGGAAGGAGGAGCTAAGAAGAACCACATATGTATGATTTAAGACGGCATGGTTTCGTTTTCTAAGACCTCTTCCTTCCCCTTAGCTGAGATTCCCAAGTGACGTCTGAATGGGAAAACGAAGATATCACAATGAGAGTAAACTTTCCATGACCTACCCATGGATTATCCACAGCAAAATGCTAATCCCACGCCAGTTTGTTGGCGCCTTGGGAGTGACAGAAGTGTGTACAGGCAACGAAACTCTACTAACAGTGTGAAGGAAGATGGCTAAGAACATGGAAATGCCATCCTCAACACCCTCAAAGTGACTTGGTATGTGACACCCAGGGGGATTATCTGCCTCTCTGCTCCCCGCCATCTGAAGTGAGAAGCCAGTGGAGACATTCAAGCACCCTTCACGTCCAGAGCAGGACTCAGCCACCATCACCACTCAGTGCTGGGCGTGGGGACAGAGCCACAGGACGTGTCCTAGAGAGGCCAGGTGTGGAAGCAGTGGCCGGAACGTGGTGTGTGTCAAATGCTGGAACACTCAAGGCATGATAAACACACAGAAGACAACACAGATGGTAATTCAACCTGGGGACAAGTGGAAGCAGCTGCTGACCTGGGCTGGGGGGGGTGACAGGGCTGAGTGTCACCGCTCCCCTCCAGGTGAAATTAAGAAAAGGCCTTTTAAGCACAGGGCCTGGCACAAAGACACAAAGGAGGGAGACAGCATGGTGCCTCTGGGAACTCGCAAATTCTCCTTTATCAGTCCGACTTCTCAGGAATCCTTTGAACACAACCATTTGACTTAAGGACAATAAGACTCAGAAATAGACTATATAGAACAAGCAAAAGACAGCTCCTTTTCTGAGTGCTTGAGAGCAGATAATGTACCTGGAAACAGGCCACAGGGACCAGAAAGAGGAGAATTAGGGAGCTGTCAGGCCCCCTCCTGCAGCCTCTTCTTTTGGTGGGATATCGTATTGTTTGGTCATAAGTGTGGGAACATGAGACATGCCCATTTCCCTGAACATATCCCCCCTTCCTGCCCTAGGGCCCTGCACCTGCTACTTCCTCTACCCAGAACAGCTTCCTTCACAGAGAAATCAGCAGAGTGTAGAAGAGATGGCCCAGTCCACATAGTCTAAGTTAGGAGATACTCTCCTGGTGCATCAAAGAGCGATCAGTTCCCCTTGTTAAAATTTCTACAGGATTTTATATTTAAAAGGTAAATAACTACTGAACATCCACAACAAGCCAGATGTGATACTATGTGCACTTTTTATATATAATCTCTAATCTCTGTAGCTACTTGTGAAGTCATCACCAGCATCCCCTTGGCCGTGAGCAAACAGAGGCCCTGGGATGGTCAGCCTGCCTGCCCGACTCCAGTCTGTTGGCTGCCAAAGCCTGCACGTCCCCACCACACTGCATCTCCCCTGTAGAGTGTGTAATTCACCCATTCTAGTATATTCTGCCCAACTTTCCCAGTTCTCAAAAGGAACTTAAATATACTAAAGGACACACTTATAAAGAACAAGCCTCCCAGCCCAGTTCCCCACCCAATGAGAGGTCATCTTGGCTGCGCCAGGTCACTGTCCATGACCGGCTTGCTCCTTGGGCCAGGCTAAGAACAGCTGATGTCCAGGCCACCTTCCTGATGAGGCCCCCTCCGGCCCACGAGATGGTAGTTTAGGCTCCAGAGTCGGTGCCAATGATCCTTACAAGTAGAAAATCTAAAGTGAATGGGATTTAAGCTGCCAGACCCTCAGATTCAAGTTCAACATGAGTCAGCTTTGACCCGACTGCTGGAGGCTTGGGGAAGCAACACATGAACAATGGTGTTCATGACCAGGAAGGACAGGGCGCCTGCTGAATGCCAGGCTGTGTTCTAGGATCATCACTCTGGGCAGGCGCTTTCCTTATCCCCGTTTACGGGGCTCATCACTCCTCCCTCAAGAACTTCTGACCTGGGATTCTCCTCCCTCCCAGGACAGCCTCCTCATCTCCTGGAGTGCCTGTTCTTGTCTCTCAGACCTTTCAACACGGAACCTTGTTCGTACCTTCTGTGTCCTCGCTTCTCAGGTGACCTCATCCAGTTTCGTAGCTTGCACTACCATCTCCACCCTAGTAAGCCCCCCATCTGTAGCCCAGCCCAGACCCTTCCCTGAACCGTCTCATTTGTACAGTGATCACCGTCTCTACATGGATGAGTAACAGGCACCTTAAACTCAAGGTGTCCCCAGAAGAACCCCAAACCTGCCCTGCTTACAGCCGTTCCCATCTCTGTCAAATGCAACTCCATCTTGCCAGTTGCCCAGGCCAACAACCGTGAGAGTCACCGTGAGGCCTCCTTCACATTCCAAATTCCATCTATCAGCAAACCCCACAGCCTCCGCCTTCAAAAATAGTTTCAGACTTGGTTTACTCTTAGCTACTACTTTCACATTACCACCACACTGTCCAGCCCTCCTCCTCCTTTCCCCTGGGCTGTGATAATAGTCTCTTAGCCCTCGCCCCCCACAGTCTACGCTGACAGAGCATCCAGAATGGTACTTGAGTCAGATCATGTAAGGTCTCTGCTCGGACCTACCAATGCCCTCTGCCTCCCTCAGAATAAAGCCAGTGCCCTCAGGATGACCTATAAGGCTCGCCACAGTCCCCCTGTCTACCTGACACCAATTACCTCTGATCTCTCTTGCTACTCTCCCCCTTGCTCATCCCACTCCAGACACACTAGCTTCCATACTGTTCTGCAACTACACTGAGTGGGATCCTGCCTCAGGACCTTTGCACTGCTATTTTTTTTTAAAGATTTTATTTACTTATTCATGAGAAACAGAGAGAGAGAGAGAGAGAGAGAGAGAGGCAGAGGGAGAAGCAGGCTCCCAAGCAGCAGGGAGCCCGATGCGGGACTCGATTCCAGGACCCTGGGACCATGACCTGAGCTGAAGGCAGACGCTTAACCATCTGAGCCACCCAGGCGCCCCTGCACTGCTATTTTTTACCTCCAGAGAATCACATGGTTCTTGCCCTCACTTCCTTTAGGTGAGGTCTTCCCTGATCACATCTGTAGCAAGACAACCCCGCCCCTGTCCTGCTCTGGCACTCTCTACCCTCCTTATACCACTTTATTTTTCTTCTAAGCACGTACCGCCTGACAAAAGTATACATTTCTTTATGGTCCATTTCTTCACACTTGATGTAAGCTTTGAAAGGCCAGATACCTCGCCGTTCCATTCACTGCTGTATTCATTATACCCAGCATGAAGTCTGGCACATAGTAGGTGCTCAGGAAACATTTGTTGGATAAACATTCACATTCTTGTCAGGAAGAAGATAAATAGCAAAGGAAGAGCTCCCAAACCAACAAAGGAGCCAGCCATATACTGTCAGTTTACAGCCTCTGAAAGAGACACCTGTGACCTTTTCGGAGCACCCACCATGCTGTGACTTCATGCAAACAGCCCTCTCCTCCTGGCTTCTTGGCTAAAAAGGGCCATAGTGAGCTGGGGTCAGTGGGAGGCAAACTGAGGGGTGGGGTGGAAGACCCAGGGGCCAGTTATTGTTACCCTTTCCAGTCCTATGGCCTTCTGTTACCCCTGGTTGTTTCCTACCCAGTCTTCTCTTTCTGACCCCTTCCTTGCACACTGAACTTTTCAGTGAGACACCCTCCAGAGAGACAGGCAGAGGGCATTAGCCTAAGCACTGCCTGGGGTAGGTCAGGGCAGCATGGACTGCTACGGTTCAGGCACCTTACTGCTGGCCCGAGAGGGAGGCCGAATTTCCAGTCCTGCCTCTTGTCGTAGGCTTGCAGTGGGAGATGCCAGGCTCTCCCTGAGCCCTGCCATCTATGAGTGGAACCGTCTCGCCACCCTCCAGATCGGACCCATCCCCTCACACATGTCATAAGCACCTGCTGTGTGCCTGGCTCAGGACCAGGCCCCGGGGAAATGACACTATTCCTGTTCTCAAGGAGCTCACGGTTTAAAGAACATATATATAACCTAGAGATTATAATTACTATTAATGAAATGTGACATGGGCTCTAATAAAGCATACAGGGCACCATTATGGGATAACTAATTCAGGAAGCTGATGAAGATGTCACAGAAGTAACATCAAAGGGTCTCTCAGTTCGTGTCACCAAGAAGAGGGGTTCCGAAAGACACTCCAGGTGAACAAGAATGTGGGCAAAGTTTTTAGGGTTATTTCTAGTCCAATCTCAACATACAAGATCTGAGATCTCTCATTTTCATTTTATTTTATTTTTTTAAGATTTATGAGAGAGAGAGAGAAAGAGAGAGAGAGAACACGAGCAGAGGGAGGAGCAGAAGGAGAGGGAGAAGCAGACTCCATGCTGAGTGTGGAGCCCAATGCGCGGCTCGATCCCAGGACCCTGAGATCATGACCTGAGCCGATATTAAGAGTCGAACACTTAACCAACTGAGCCACCCAGTACCCCCCAAAGCTTTCATTTTAAAATAGTTTTCATCTCTTGGTTTACAAAATGAAGAAAAATTATTTCTTAGTGGCATTAATTCAGAAAAAATTAAATTTGGAGAACTTACATTAGCTTTAAAGGTCTGTACCAAGCCATCTAGAAAGCGGATGCTGCAGATGACTTCGGATCGAGTTTTCTCTTTGGGTAATTCTGAGGTGCGTATATTATTAATTCTTCCACCCAACGCACGTAACCGGGAGGTCATAACTATCGCTGAATAACCTGTAACAGAAGGTATACCTGTTAGCTCTCTGACAAGCAAATTACCCATTACATGTGGATCCTCCTCACAGTGCACCCATCCCTTGCCTGCTTTGACACTCATAAACTGAAGAACTCACAGATAAATGAGAACCAGATAACACACCATGTTTCCATTTGAGTTTTGACTTCTAGGTGTCTCTAAGCAAAATTTATTGCTCAATTATAACATGTTAATATAATTATACGGTTTATTTGTGTGTCTTATCTCCCTGGTCTAAATCTAATTTATATTTCCCAGGCTTTTAATTTTTTATACTTTTTAAAAAATATATACTTGATATATTTGTGTATTCTACTATTTTTAATTTTTTTTACAGAACTAAATGTGGTATAAAAATTGATCTAAAATACAAAGACACTTATTGGTAAAATAAACTATGTTAAATAACTTCTATTTATTAAATTTAAAGACACCACTCAATAATAAAGACAATCCACACAGGTACTTGCAATATGTGTGCAATACAAAGAATATATAAAGAGCTCCCACAAATCAATATGAGAAAAACCACGCAATCTGATAGAAAATGGGAACCACATTAGTTGCCAAGGAAATGCAAATTAAAACCCACAAAGTAATAGTACCGCATACCCATCAGAGTGGCCACAACGAAACCTGACAAAACCAAGTGTTGGCCACAGTGTGCAGCAACTGGAACTTAAAGGCACTGCTGGTAAGACTGAAAATTAGCACAACTGTTTTGGAAAACTGTTTGGCAGTATTTACTAGAACTGAACATATGTATACTCTGTGATGTAATTCCACTCCTAGGCATATTCCCAACAGAAAAATTTGTATCTATCCATTAAAAGACATGCATGAGAATTTTTATAATAGCTCCAAACTGAAAAAGACTCCAATGCCCATCAACAGAATGGGGAAATTATGGTAGACTCCTACCACACACAGCTATACAGCAAAGGAAATAAATGAATGACCATTAGGCCAAAAACGAATGGATTCTTCTATTGTTATGTTGAACAAAAACTGCCGGACACAACAGATTACCGACAGCATGAACCCATTTACATAAATAAAGTGCAGCAACAGGCAAAACTGATCAACGCTAATAGAGGACAGAAGCATGGTTACAGCTGTGGGAAGGGATGAGGGGTGGGGGTGTGTATGTGTGTGTCAGCAGTCTTCCGGGATGCTTAGAACACTCTACCTATTGATCTGGGTATTGATGAGACCGGTGTATTTACTTTGTGAAGCTTCATCAAGCTCTATACCTATCTGTGTACTTTTCTATATATTTCAGTATCAGGTTCACTTAAAGTAACATGTGTATGCAGAGGGAGTTAGTTTAAAATCCAACTATGGTGTGTATTCAGGGAACGGTGAGGAAAGAGGCTTCCCTAGCGAATGTAATTGTAGAACAGTAGACTAAAAAAGACCGAGGAAGTGTGCAACTGAGCACCCGGTCGCAGCATGCAGGCAGGACAGCCACGGGTCTGGGCTAGCTCCTCGGCTTAGGGAATGGACAAGGTGTAAATCTAATGAGGCTGGATGGAAGAACAGATAAAGATGAAGGACTTAAGTGCAATTTAATGTTCTTTCTTTTTATTAATTCTCTGTAAACTTTCTATGATGAGCTGGGCCTTTGCCCGTGCTATTCCCTCTGCCTAGAAAGTTCTTTCTGCTCCTCTTCCGGCTTCAGGACCCAGCACAGGCATCACTTCCTCAGCAAAGCCTTCCCTGGCGTGCCTAACTACTCTATTTGCGGTACAAGCTCTCCTCTACAATGCTCTGCTCATTTTAATTCCACCGCTAGAGCTGATGGTGTACCTAATGTCTGCTTCTGCCACTAGAAGCCAAGCTTCACAGGGGTAGGAGCCCCGTCTGGTTTCGCTCACTGCATCTCCCAACACCTGCCTCTGGGAGGCAGTCAATAAGCAGCTGAACAAATCAGTACAAGGAAGAAAGAAATGAAAAATGAAGCATGGGAAAAACAGTGCTACCTGGGGCACCTGGGTGGCTCAGTCAGTTAAGCGTCTGCCTTTGGCACAGGTCATGATCTCAGGGTCCTGGAATCGAGCCCCGCATCGGGCTCCCTGCTCAGAGGGGAGCCTGCTTCTCCCTCTGCCTGCTGCTCCCCCTGCTTGTGTTCCCTCTCTGTCTCTCTCTCTCTGACAAATAAATAAAATCTTAAAAACAAAACCCCAAAAAACCAGTGCTACCTGACAGACTAACTTGGGTTGGTGGGAGCAGGAAGGAGGATGGAATGAGGGTGGGGACATCCCGTAGACCAGGACTCCTCACACTGTAACGTGGACACACAAGACCCCTTGGGGATCTTGATCAGATGCAAACTAGGATTCAAGCAGGGCTGAGTGAGGCCCTACAGTCTGCATGGAACGCAGCCTCTGATCCAGGGTCCACACAGTGAGGAACAAGTCGCAGCACTCAATGTCAGGCAGGGCCAGAGATCTGGATTTGGGAATCAGTAGCAAGGAAGGGGTGAGGACAAGGCGGACTGGAGCCTGAGAATCAAGCCTCAGGGAATCACGGAGGCATAGCCGATCAGCAGGAAGCTAAACTACAAAGGAGGTGGAGGCTCCAGGAGACAAGGGTGGTCTTGGCCCCTTATCCTACTGAAGGAGCTCCGACATAAATCCATCCTCCTGCAGTCAGGGACGGGGAAATCTCAAATATTAATAACAGAAGTCCCTGGAACCAGCAGTGGAAGAAAACTCATTCTGTCACTTATACAATTCCACCCACCCCACCACCTCCACCTTGCCCTTTCCAACAAAAATGTCATCAGGAGCAGGGATGCGTTTTCTGAGTAATGCCAAAAGTGATCAAAAGACAACAAATGTGTTCCGTAATGCTTGAACCATATTGCATTTAAAATGTCAAACTGTTTAATCTTTGTCTAAGAATTTCAGGTGGGCTATAATTTTTTTTTTTAAGATACAATAGAATCATTCTGAGTGTGGTTCTTAGTAGGAGGTGTACAGCAGTATTACCTGGGGTGCTTTCCAAAAAAAAAAAAAAAAAAAAAGGCCTGTCCTGGCCACACCCGTAGATGGTGATTCAGCATCGTGGGGTGTGGCACTGAATGACTTTCCCTTTGGGAAGCCCTCAAAGGAAGGGCCAGGCAGCCAATGGCCAGGAGAGTGGTTTTTTAGGGAACCTCAGGATGTGTTTTGGACGGTCACACTCAGAATATGGGTCCCATGGAATCTAAGCCATTCACTGAGGGTGCACGCGTGAAACAATAGGGCCGTTCCTCAGAACAGCTCAAACGAAGAGCTCGACACGCCATGACTCTGGATGGAAAAAGCCAAAGGTGATGTCAGTCAAGAGTTTCCAAGAGAAAGTACCGCAGACTGACGTGCTCATTGCAGGCACTGATCTTCAAACTGCCCCTCACCTGAGCAGCTCTGCGTAGCTGGCACAAGCGTGGGTACCAGTGGGACTTACTAACTTGACCATGATTAATGGTGCTTCCCAGCACAGTCTTGTAGCCAGCTGACAAAGGACATCAGCAACCCAGAAGAGACACATCCATCTCTCTATATAAAGGGGCTCGAAACCTAATGACAATGTCTTAAAGAGGAATTTCATGAAAGTCGCAGAAATGTTCTTCCCACAATTGTTCCTAAAGCAAGCCTTGATAAGAGCAAGCCTCACGCTGAATAACCATGTAACTGAACCATGTGTTTTCAGATTGTCTTGAAATTCTATCTTAAACAATCGGGTCAAGACAATGGGTGCTGACTGACTGCCCTGTTTCCTGTACCACAGCAATTGGGGAACTCGGGCTTTCTATGGCTTCCTTTATAAGCCTCTTCATTCTAAACAAAGCCACACAACCCAACCAGGAACACACCGGCCTCCCCAACCCCAAGTGATTATGGCTGCAACTGATGCATTTCATAATATGGAAGCCAAGCTTGTTCTTCAATCAATCAGTTAATGGCTTCAGTACCTATTCTGCACAACAGAGGTTCTACTGTGACTACAGTTCTTATCCGACATAAAGGAGGAGGCCACATCTCACTTGGTGCACAGTAGGGGCCCAGCACATACCATGAGGGTTAGGGTTAGCACGTGTAAAGTGCCTACACAATGTGAGACACAGAGCAGGTACTCAATAAAAGCCACTTTACTAATAATGCTAAGCTTCTAATCCATCAGGTGCCCATTAGATTCTGGATTTTGTAGGCAATCCTGATTTTAAATACCTTATAGGTATGTAGATATTCTGTTTCTTAAATTTTTAATAAAGACGGCTAAGTTAACATTAAAAGATACAATAAATGTGTAACATACCTATCAGCTGCTCTACAAACTCAAGTCCCAGGGCAGGAGCACATTGCCTGGAGTGTGGCAATCTGGGGCATGTGGGACACCAGAGCCCTCGTGGGTAGGGCTGGATAACAAGGCTTCAACCACTGTCCCTTCTGGGCTCCCTGTCTGCGCTGGAGCTTGGGACGGGGGAGAGTTGATGCTTTATTTCCTAAGAGTCTACACGCAGACCTGGGGAACTCTGTTCTTTCACAAGCCCATGAACCACAGACAGAAATGAAGAAGAGCACTATACTCTTCTCCATTAGACAAAGCCAGAAAGCAACTCAATTCCACTTTGGTCATCTTAAAACAAAGTGTTAAGCTTATTTCATACCCTTTTTTCAAAAATAACAATTTAGACCTCTAACTCAAGAGCACAAGTTTCAGTTAAAAAAAAAGCAATCCTGATTTATTAACACCTAATCTGTGAATAAACCCTACAAATGAACCACAGGTGGCTCAATATGGGAATCAACCCGAATAATCATCAAGCTGACCTAGGCCAATGCTACCACCTAGTGGCCACCAGAGGAAATCACTTCACCTCCTACCCTACGACTCCTACTTCCTTTCTCGAGGGCAAAAGGCACAGCCATGCTCCCTTCTTCTTATCCCAGCTCAACTTCAAAAAATCTCTCACGATATTAGAAGGCCTTCCTTGTATCCCAATTCCTTCCTTTTCCTCTAACTCTTCTTCCCTAGTGAACTCAGGAGAGGTCCTTCTGGAGCGTGGGGAGGATATTTATAAGCCCCAACAGATGTCTGATCAGCTAGAGAGGAACGTCCCTCGCATGGAAAAGTAATAAACACTCATGTATAATCAGCCATGCTAGAGAGATGACTCACCAAATACTGATATGCTTTCTTCTCCTTTTCACTGTAAATACTACAGCATTCGGGCTGCATTTATGGTGTAAGCAAGTCTTAGGGGGCAAATGCACATCACTCACAACTTCACAGCATACTGATAGGAGAACATAAACCACCTTCTGATTGCTGACTGCATCTCACCTAGGATAGCTTCTATCTCTGGTCTGTTTTATGGCCAGGCTTAAGTGTTCCTGAAACTCCTCTGAAGTGGCGTATTCCCTTCTAAAGATTTATAAACATCTGGATGGGGATTTATGTATTAAGCACTAGATTAAGATCAGATCAAACTGGAAGAATGTATGCTTAGTAATTAAGCTGCTAAGAAAGACATAGTGATTAAAATGAGACTTTTTAGACCAAAGACTTAAATAAAACTTTAATGTGCTTGATTTAATCATCTGGGGAACTTGTTAAAATAGATTCTTGGGCACCACCCACAGAAATTATGGTCTGGTAAGGACCGAGGAAACTGCGTTTTAAAAGTTAATTTTTTCCAACTTATAGAAAAATTGCAAGAAAAACAGAACTCCCATACACCCTCATTGGCCTGGATTTAATTAACATTTTGCCACATACGCTTTCTCTCCTGCACACACACACACCCCTCATGCTTTTTACTGAACACTTGGAAGGTGTAGGTATCATGCCCCTTTACCTCTGAATATTTTAGCATGTCTCTCAAGAATAAGGACCTTTCAAACCACAGTACAATTATTGCACTGAGACAATTTAACATTGATAAAGCACTTATGTAATACATAGCCCATATTAAAGATACGCAAATTATTCTAATGATGTCCTTTATTTCTTTCCTCCTGATCCAGGATCCAAACCAGGACCTTGCCTTGCTTTAGTGGTCAGACAGAAGTTGCATTTAATATTTTTTTTAAAGATTTATTTGACAGAGAGAGACACAGCAAGAGAAGGTACACAAGCAGGGGGAATGGGAGAGGGAAGAAGCGGGCTCCCCACTGAGCAGGAAGCCAGATGCGGGGCTAGATCCCAGGACCCTGGGATCATGACCACAGCCAGAGGCAGACGCTTAACAACTGAGCCACCCAGGCAGGCGCCCCCAGAAGTTGCATTTTTAATAAGCATCCCCAGGGGACTCAAATACGCAGGTCTGAGCACCATGCAGTGGAAAATACTCAACCAGATCATCCTAGAGATCCTTTCGGTTTTGACCGTCTGTGTCTACAGCCAGGGGCTTGGTCAGGTCGGTACCCTACGTCAGTTTTCCTACATAACAAATCACTTCCCAGAGCTGAAAGGAGTTTCTGTAGCTTAGCAGCTGTCCCTTTACTCAGTCTGGGGAAGCCCTTCATAGCGCACTGTTGACACAGACTTTCCAGTCTATATGTCAGTTCTGGGATTAGCACTGTTGTCAAAACAGAGGAAGAAAGCAACACGAAAATAATGTTAGTTCAAAAAGGATTCTATCACTTGATATTATGTAACCAGATGTCTTGGCTTGTTTGCTCAAATTAGTTCATCTTTCAGACAGTGACTCTTAACAATTCCTAATATCCAAGTTACAAAAAAGACAGTAGCGCCTTCTATAATGCACTTCCTCAGAAAAGAGGGGCAGTCAACTACTATTGTGGGAAGGAGAGAGACAAAAGGGAAAAGAGATGCACGCATTTTGTGATTTATTAGGCTTTGCAAATGTTAATAATGAAACTTAGCCCAACCAACAGTGATTTTAGTTCATTTTTAAAATACCCATATACCTTAAAAAAACACTGCCGTATATACCATTTCACTTTTTTTTTTAAATGAGAGAGCGTATTTGCGTGCAAGTGGGGAGGGGCAGAGGGAGAGGGAGAAGCAGAAGCAGGCTCCACACCCATCTTCATGCCCAGCACAGAGCCTGACATGGGGCTCAATCTCGCGACCCTGAGATCATGACCTGAGCTGAAAGCAAGAGTGGGATGCTTAACCAACTGAGCCACTCAGGTGTTCCTCACTTTATTAATTTTAAATTATGTGCAGTTGATAAAATTACAACTGGTACATGAAACTTAATTTTCCTCATGGCTAATTTCCATAAATTTATCAACACTGCTTTCTGGCAATTATCTCCCCCCCCCCACTTACTTGGCTTTTTTAATATCCAAAGTACAACACTGCATAACAATACGAAGATACACAGACTTCTTTTAAAAACTAGTTTCTAAAGTAAACAATCACTATGAATATCAATAAAGTAGAAAAATTCTATTAAGGATGGCATTTTCATATTGCTAATTCAATGTTACAGCCAATGCACTAATTCTTCAGCATAGAGGCTCAGGACAAATTAATTTTTCAACAGCATTTTTAAAGCTTAAAGCCTGTTATTGAAAACAATAATCACAGCTGACAATGGAAAGTATTGGTGCACAAGACTTCTTTTTAATTTGGGGTATGCATATATAAGAGTAGTTAATATCATATTTATAAAAAAATAAATGCTTCTGTGAACACTTTTATGAAAGTTCGTAACTCTCACATTTCACATTATTTGCCACCACGTGGGAGAAAATGCTCATCCAAGTCCCTCCCAGAGCACAGCTCAATACTCAAATTATCTTGCAATTATTGATCCTCACACTCCAGAAGTACAATCTGGGGATCAAATCGTTTGTTCCATAGATCCTGTAATTTGTTCAGGGAGTGGATCTCCCAACCAGAGGGGGGCCCCCCCTCCCCCGGGGAAGGAGTAATTTGTAGGATTAGTTGTATTCAAACAGAGACCGGTAATTAGCATCCTTCTTCTACAACTTCAAAATGCCAAATAGTTTTCTTATTATGGAGCCAAGGTTTATTTATAGGTTCAACACCATGACACTGGCAAAACTAACAAAATAGGAGTTATACTTGATACTGGGAGGATAACAAGGGAGTCGTTTCAAGCTCCCTGAAGGGCAAGATAAAGAGCTTGGTGGGAGCTTAGCAGCTGAGCTTGGTGGGAGCTGCAGGCTGCTTCGGGAGAGAGGTGATGAAGCCAAACCTCTTCTGTTCCACGAGGCAAAGTTTTCAGGGTGGCGTTGAGATGCTGAGGAACTCAACACAGTCTGCCCCCAAGCGATGAGAAAACTCTTGTTAGACGTGTGATTCTGTTAAATGAAGTCATTACCGCCCCCCCCCTCTTTTTGAAGGATCACAAGAGGAAAAAAAAAAAAAAGCACAAATCCTAAGTGCACAGCTCTCAAGAAGCCTGGCATGAGCCGCACATCCCCCGCCCATGCCCTCTTCCAAACATGACCTCCCCCAGAGATGACTACTCTTCTGACTTTTAACACCACCTTCATGAGATTTTTTAAAAGTACACTCTACTCCCAACACAAGGCTCGAATTCATGACCCCGAGATCAAGAGTGGCATGTTCTACTGACCAAGCCAGATACATGCCCCTTCATGAGATTTTTTTAAGTGAGATTTTTATGTTTTTTTTTTTTTTTTACATGTTTAGGAAAGGTTATCATGGTGCAATGTTAAACTGCAATTTCCCAGGACTCAGCCCACCCAGGGCTGTTTTCAGCATGCGTGTGGATGTGTCTGGCACCTACGTAGTGTGGGCTACCGAGAAATGAGAAGGCTGGGATGTGGTCTCCCCCTAAGTAAGGCTCTGAACAGTGTCTGGTGAACTTCTCTTGTGAAGATGCCACCTCCGTGAACCCAGAAACTTCAGAGGCCAGCAAGCCTGCCTCTTGGAACAAAGAGGGAGACACACATCAGCCCTTAGAGGGACTGACCCAAACCATGCTGGGGAAAAGGACTTCCAGGACCCCCCCCCGACAAGCTGTCCTTACGTCCTCCCAACAACTGGCCAAAGTCCCACACTGGACTACAACTACGATTTCACAGACCCTTAATCTTGTTTATAATTACTTTCAGCCTTTGGCCAAGGAGTTCCGGACCATTTCTCAATATTCATTTACTGGGCACCTGCTCTGTGTCAGGCCAGGCTGGAGGGGCGGGGCGGGGAGACAGAGGTGCCTGGACTTTCAACTTCTAAGGGAGACGAATACCCAGGACTCATTCAGAGGAAAAGGAGGAGGGCTCCCAACCTGACGGTGGTGGGCAGTGGGACCCGTTTTCACCAAGGTCTCATGGGGAATCTTGCAGGCTAAGATAGTCTACTAGGTAGAACGGGTGCTAACGCCACAGTGCATCTGCAAAAGCCAGGAGGGGAAACGCATTTTAAGAACTCCAAAGAAAGAGATTTAGCAGGAGTGTCTAAGGAATAAGTGGTAGCCTAGAGAAATCTCCAGGAGGAGGAGGTAAGGTGCTTCAAAAATCCAAGTGGCCATCACACAGGATATGGTATGAGGCTATGGGAAGGTCAGCAACAATGGAATCAGATGTGGGCTGGAACCCCAGCTCAACCACTCAGTAGCTGCGTGAACTTAGAAATCACTCACCCACTTCCTTACCTATAAAAGGGGGAGAATTTTCTTTGCTTTCCAAGGTTTTATGCACTGACTATATATGCAAATTACCTGGCACCTAGCTGTATCCAATCAATGGTACTTATTACTACTACCATTAGACTGGTTTATTTATTTATTTATTTTATTTTTTATTTTTATTTTTTAAGATTTTATTTATTTGACAGAGAGAGACACAGCGAGAGAGGGAACACAAGCAGGGGGAGTGGGAGAGGGAGAAGCAGGCTTCCCGCGGAGCAGGGAGCCCGATGCGGGGCTCGATCCCAGGACCCTGGGATCATGACCTGAGCCGAAGGCAGACGCTTAACGACTGAGCCACCCAGGCGCCCCTAGACTGGTTTATTTAAACCCCAAGGGTTCCATGGGTGGAAGATGAAAGAAACAGATTTCCCTTCAACAGAAGGAAGAGCTTTTGAACAGTCAAGGCTGCACAAATTTGGAAGGGACTGTGTCAGGAGAGAGGGAGATACCCATCACTAGAGGTGATCAAGCAGAGAAGCTGGATAAGACCTCTGGTGAGAAGGTTCCACAGGGTAGGCTGGCATTGAAGGAGGTGGGGGGGGGTGCACTCTGAGCTTCTAAGACCAAGGTTCTATTATGACTTCTGTTTCAACAATGCCAAGGTTAAGTTTCTGTACATGTAAGCCCACTCAAAGCAGCACCGTTAAAACTGGCTTCCTTACACAGACCTCTCATGGGAAAGAATTCTAAACGGCTACCTCATTCTTGAAAAAAACTAAAATGGACCATCACTGAAACAGGGGATAAAAGAATATGAGTGGACAAAAAGCAATACATAAAGCCCAAAACATCGATGATAGAATGTTTTATATTGAGCTGTTTCCCCCTAAAATAAAGCTACCAATCTCTTCCCATTCTCCCTCTGGATAGTTCCACGAGGCCCCAAATGGACTGGAAAACAGGATGGAATAAATTTACTCTACAGGGACATGAATCAAGTTGCATAAATTTTACAAAAATACAGTGCTAATATTTGCCCTCGGGGCACAGACACGCCCATTTGGGTGTCAGTCCCTGATATTTCTATCCTGGGCTCCAGCCCCCACCCCTTTACAGCCAAAAGTAGCAGAAGCCTTCAGAAAAGAAAACAGCTAAAGTCACTTTGAAAGGTTTGAGATGTGCTAATTGCAACTCATCCCAGCCAAGAAGCTGGACTCTCACAACAGGACCATCCCGCCAGCTTTGTTCCTGCCAAGGAGTTTGAAGGCAGTGGCAGCCTGGCCAGAGAAACCCAATCCTCACCACCAGCAGCCCTCGCCATAATATCAACAGAAAAATACCCTCCAGCCGCACCCCCCCCCCAAAAAACATCATCCCATCTGTCACTAAATCAGCCAAGTGACCTGGGAAGCTGCTACTCCGTTTTTCTTCAGTTTTCACTGGTTTTCTTCCAGCTTTAAACTGCCTGCCTGTAAGGTTTTAACCCGAGGGGCCATCTCGGGTTATATTAGGCGCAGCAACCTGGCATCTCTAGACACCAAGACAAAATGTATTTTTATGCAGCCTAGTCAGTCAGGGCTTTAGGACTTGGTGAGATGGAGTCGGAAGATTAATGAAAGGAAACTGCATAGCCTCTAAAAAAGATTTATAAAGGCATGCCAAAATGCTGATCAGAGTAACAGGGTTTAGGAATATTTGAATGCAAATACTGTATCTTGTTGCTGCCATTGTTACATTTATTTGTACCAGGGCTTCCACGTGCTGGGAGCTGGGAAGACAGAAATACAATCCATTCTTTGATGTCCAGGAGAGCCTAGGGGAAGGAGAAGAGTAACACCACTGCCTCAGGGCTCCTGGTGGCCAGGGCCCATTGGAGTCTGGAAGGAGTAAGCCAGACCTCAGTGAGTTGTCTCTGCTCGGCCACTCCTAAGAGGTTAGGACCTTAGGTCAGAAGAACCTAAGTCTGTTTCCTCTTATGTAAATAATTCTGAGGAGCAATGCTGTTCTGCCTGGCCCACGGCAGACACCAGCGGCTGCTAGGAGCACTGATGCGCCCGCCCATTCAAGGACCTCACTCCTAGTCCCCCGGCCATTGCCATCCCCAGGCTTCTCGTCTTGAGGAATAGCCAAGGGTCCCACAGAGCTTCAGAATTTTCTAAATACTTTTGCCCCCATTCCTCTCGACTCCATTCACTCTGACGGGGCCTGGCGGGCAGTACTCCTGGTAGATTCGACTCCAAGAGCCATGCTCCAGTCATGGCCTCCAAATGGGGTGATGATCCCAAGCTCAGGGCAGGGCATCACACACCTGCCCACTGAATCCACTGGCCCACAGGGCGGGGAAGGAAGATGAATTACAGGTGATTCACTGTGGCGGGGAAGAAAGGAAGGCCCCATTTAAGCACTGTGGTCTCTGTAATTCACTGGCTAAAGGTATGTTCTTACCTTTTGAGATAAGCTTGGTAAACACTCCCCATAGCTCACATGTTCGTAGATTTCCTCTTAAGGAGGAAATGGTCCAGAAGACCTTCCCCCGCCCAATTCTGCAACATCAGAAACCTGAGTAATGACTTGGGTATTTATTACCCTATTCCAAGATGACACAATTGATTTAACAGGTGTTTCCCAAAAAATGAAAGAAAAAGTACAAAGTACCCTCAGACTGCCAAGGGCGTGCTGATGAGAGAGGAGTTAAAATGTGGCACACATCTCTCAAGGCTGAGGAAGCGTAGCAAAGGACTTCCTCTCATTTTTGCAAAAGGTGTGGGCTGGAGGGCGTGCGCATGACATCCCCAAGTCCTTCCAGCTCACAGGCAGCCACCCCGGGTTAATTATTAGCAGTGAGAGAATAGGAGTAGGTCACCTCATTTCTTGAGGCCAGGCCCTCAGTGTGGCCTGGGGCCTCTCCGAACTGTAACCAGCAGCTCTCCTTCCAGGGAGCTCCTTGGGAGTGACAGGCCAGTCCCAGACCCAGCCAGTGTCCCTGCCTGCCTCCCCTCCCTTCCACCGCACCTGCCTCCACGGATCCTAGAACTCGGAGGACTCCTGATGGAAGCCCCGGTTCACTGCAGTCCTTGGAAGGCAGGGCTTCTTAGCTTGAGCTCAACTTAGACCCTTTCCCCTGCAGCTGCACAGGGGGGCTCTAAGCCCAGGATCTCATGAGGACAGCCACAGGGTGGGGCATCTGAGGGGTGCCAGGGGCCTGGATCTCCAGGAGGAGCCCAGGCAGCTGCATAGCATCTAACTAAGCCTTGCTGTTCTTTTGGCGAGCTGTGGGAGGTATGCAGGCCGTGCTGAATCTAGCTCCACGGCTGTGAAGGACAAGCTTGCTGCCGTCACCCAAAGGTAGTTAACCCTGGAGGGGAAGGAGGGGGCAGTAGTGCAGACAAGCTGCCATGCAGGGTGTGCTCTGATCCACGCACATCAGAGAAAATAAGCCAGCTGACAGTGTTGTCCTAACTGGGGGTGTTTCTTTCTTTTTTTAAGTTGTTCTTGTTCCCATCATTCCACTGCCAAACATTTGTCCAGGTATTTCAAACACTTCCCTGGCATGGCATCTTTTTGTTAGAGTTCACAATATTCCACTTGGTGAAATCATAACCAAGGTCCGAGCGACCTCTAGTTTGCAGGGCTCCAACTTCCGAAAGAACTCCTAGTAAATGTGGAAAGGGAAGAAGGAGCAGGTGACCAAGGGCTGCCACAAGGGTCAGGGAAGTGGGGCCCAGTGGAGCCCTGCTTCAGGGCAAAAGCACCAAAGATGTATGGCAGCAAGGTGACAGGAAGGGGCTAGACAACTCCCCACCCCCCGCCCCGGAGGAAAATGGCAAAAACAGATGAGCAGGTAATTGATGAGGATTTGGACAAAACCACCAGGTTTACTGTTTTCTGTCTTTTCCACCAGACAGAACAATCTTTTTACACTTGGGAAGGACAGAAAAGGGGACGGGAAGGCGTCTCCCACGACCCACACTCCACGCCTATCACCTCGTTTGACTTCCCACATCAAAAGAGAACCAGGCTGAAAGCGGCCAGGACTGAGCAAACGGGGGCCCGGTGCGGAGGGAAATCGGAGGGAAACCAAACCGAGCAGCTCCTGGCCGTCATGCTCCCAAACCTCACACTGCTTCTCTCCAACTTCCTTGCAGGAAAACAAACAGAACACAAAATTTGCCGTTTTAACCATTTTAAAGCATACAATTCAGGGGCATTAATTACATTCACAATGTTGTGCAACCAACCACTATTTCCAAAACTTTTTTGTCACTCCAAACAGAAACTCTGTACCCATTAAGCAATAACTTGTCATTCCTTTCCTCCCCCAACCTTTGGCAACCTCAGCTTTGTCTCTATGAATTTACCTCTTCTAGATATTTCATATATGTGGAATTAGACAACGTTTGTCCTTTTGTGTCTGGCTTATTTCACTCAGCATAATATCCTCGAGGTTCATCCATGTTGGAACATGTGTCAAAATGCCCTTCCTTTTTAAGGCTGAATAATTATATACCATCGTATAGAGACACCACATCTTATTCATCTATTTGTCTGCAGGACACTTGGTTTCCCATGTGGCTGTTATGAACAGTGTTGCAATTAACATCTCTGTACAAGCATTTATTTGAGACTTTCAATTACTTTGGGTATATGCCTAGGAATGGAATTGCTGGGACATAGTAAATTCTGTGTTTAGCTTCTTGAGGACACCAGACTTTTCTATGGAGACTGCCCCATTTCACATCCTCATCAGCAATGGAAGAGGGTTCCAATTTTTCTACCTCTACATCCTTTCCTAGGCCATCCCAGTAGCTGTGAAATGGTATCTCACTGTGGCTCTGATTCACATTTCCCTGATGACTAATGTCGAGCATCTTTTCATGAGCTTACTGGCCATGTGCAGATCTTCAGAGACAGGTCTATTCAAAGTCCTCTGTCCATATTTTTAATTGGGTTATCTTAATTTAGGTTGAATTATAGAAGTTCTTTATATACCCTGAATAAACTTTTACCAGATATAGGATTTGCCAGTATTTTCTCCTGAAGTGTAGGTTGTCTTTTCTTTGATAATGTTCTTTGATGCACAGTTTTTAATTTTGATGAAGTACAATTTTGCTCATGCTTTTTTATCATATCTAAGAACCCATTGCTAACCTCAAGGTCATGAAGATTTACTTTTTTAAAAATCTGTACAGGTTTTATGACTTTGGCTCATATATTAGGTCACTGATCCATTTTGAGTTAATTTTTGTATATGGTGTGAGGTAGGGGTTTCCCCACCATGATCTACTGGCCGGACTAGCATTGTGTGAACTTCATGAAGGCAGAATCTGGGTCTCTTAAAAATCACCACTGGGATGTAGGCAGCCCAGTGCCTGGTACTCATTAGGTGCTCGATAACTGCCAGTTGTATGGATGAATGAATGAATGGATAAAATTATTGGGGGGGTAATGTTCCTCCAGCCCCACCTGCCTACCATTACTGCAAGCACCCACAGCTGGCTGAGCAACTCTTGTTTGTAACAAACAAATCTGACAGGCTACACTTATTAAGAACTATCTATTGGGGTGCCTGAGTGACTGAGTTGGTTGAGTGTCCAATTCTTGGTTTCAGCTCAGGTCATGATCTCAGGGGTTGTGGGATCAAGCCATGTGTTGGGCTCCATGCTCAGTGAGGAGTCGGCTTCAAGATTCTCTCCCTTTGCCCCTCCCCCTCCTCATGCTTACACACTTGTGTGTTCTCTAAAAGATACAAATCTTAAAAAAATAAAAATCTTAGAAGTATCAACAATCTCATTTACACACTCCAGTTAACTTAAAATGACCAAGATTTAATTAGTGCACTTAACTGATGGCACTTAATTGAGTCCTAGCCCTGGAAAACTCATTTCCTTATCAATCTCCTAGCTCAAGTCCCTCATTGCACAGAAGAGGAGACCCCAGGGCTAACGAAAGCCATAACTTCCCAAAGTCTGGGTTTCAACTCCCAGGGCTTTCCCCCACCAAACACAGGCCTTAGCGATCACCCACTGTAGATAAGCAACAAAAAGGTGTGACGTTAGACTGAATTGCTTCAAGTGGCAGGAATGGCTGTGTGGCTCCCAAGCCTCCCAGTGAAAAAAAATGAACCCTTGAGTCCCAGATCTCATTATGCTAAAAGCCCATCTCCTGCCCTCCTGGTGCAGCACCTAACTACTCTCACTCCACAACCACCACCGCCCCCCTCCCCGCCTCCCCGCCGCCGCCGCCCATTCCCTGGTTATGCCAAGCTCATTCCCACTGCCGGAAACTTGCTTCCCCAGGACATCCCCCACCTGCACTCTCTCCATGCGTCTGCTCAAATTTTACCTATCAGTAAGGTCTTCCCTCACTCTATCTCCCTCACTCTATATTTCTCCTTACCATTTATCACCCCTGGACTTATTAAGTATTTATTGTCTCCTCCCAACTCCCACATCCCCACCTCCTACGAGAATGGTAGTTCCTTAAAAGGGACTTTGTTAGTTAACGGTTATCCCTCACCCGTGGAATAGTGCCTGGCACACACGAGGTACTCAAGAGGTGTCTGCGGAATGCACGAATAGAAGGTAAAATGGGGGGGCACCCTACTTGGTATTCACTACACCACTAAGCATCACAGAAGGGGAGGCAGGCAGCTCCACACTCATGGTTGGCACTGACTGGACCCTGCAGCCACAGAGGCCTGCAAGTCTCCTTCCCGACCCACGGGCTGTCCCTGCCTCCCGGGGCAGGCAAGGCTGGGACGGGGCGGGTGATCAAACACTCCCACACGTCTCAGTCAAGCCCGAGATGCTGGCAGCTGTTTTTCCACTGAGCTGGCCACAGAAAGTGGAGTCTTTCCCCATGGGCGCCTAATAAATGCTTGTGAAATGCACACAGGAGTGAGTGAACAAACTAATGCACACAGGGCTCATGCCCACACTTTCAGGAGGCTTGTGTCAGCGATAAGAAAAGATCATCCCAACAATGCCAATGCCGGGAGGTAGTCTGACCAACTCCATTTCTACGAACCCAATGCCAGGATACATCCAGACATGAAACAAAGTCATCTGCAGAGATTTTCCTCCCAACAACACTTCGCGCTGAAAATGACAAACCAAAAACGCTGATTTCCAACTGCAGAGGGCTAGTTAAGTAAATCACAAGATAGCCCCAGGATGCCCATGAAGACTTCATAATGACATAATGACATAATGGGAAATGTTAGAATATTAAGTAAAAAAAGGCTGGTTGTAAAATTGTATCTACAGTAAACACATTTAAGGTAATTATAAAGGATCTCAAGACCATAAATATAATTGCTAGTTTTTCCTATCCTTTCATCCTTTCTGTATTTCCTAAATTATAACGAGCAATAAGTTTGAAGAAAATCAAACTGATAGAACTTAAAAAAGCTGTCACCTGATACTTTATTGGGCTCCAGGGTGTGTAACTGCTTAAACCTCCGTCTGGCCATCTCCTCCTCTCTCGTTTCTGCATTCACCCCACCCTGCTTCTTCCTCTTCCTCTGGCCCGCCCCCAACTGCCCTCCCAATCCCCCCGCCAGCCAGCCACCCAGTGCTTGGGCCTTGTCAGCCACACCTGCAACCACTCCTCCCCCAGAAATCTTGCTCCAAGGCTGAGCTGCCCCACCCAACAGTCTCCCGGCTCACAGACCCCAGGCTTGCTCTTCTACTTCCCAGCTCTGGGGCTTTGAGCAAGTTACTGAACCTCTCTGAGACACCATTTCCAACTCAGAAAAATGAGGCTGACCCCAACTCATGGGAGCTTCTGAAAGTCCAGGGAGCTAACGGACCCCCACTTCACAGGGCCCTCCTGTAGGGAGGGCTAATGTGCTGTGAGTGTGCTCTGGCCCTGCCATGTGTTGAGCCTCAGTCTGCTGCTTCTACCCAGGTTCAGGAAGCTGTAGTTCTTTGTGCTCTATCTGCCTAAGTCCCGGCCCCTGTCCTCTCCTGAAAGGAGAAGGAAAGCAGGTTTGCTCTTGGATCTCAAGTCAATACAATGGTGGCTTGGCTGAAATTCCTATCCGCCCCCCCCGCCCCGCCGCTGAAGCCTCGGCTCCCACACAGTCCAACTCTCAGAGTTGATGCCCAAATCCCCAGCAGCTGCCCCTCGTGAGGCCCCATTCTATCTTCAGAAGACATTCCCGGCATTTTACTTAAGGTCCTGAGGACTCCTTTAAATCATCTTCCCTCATCCACACCCACATTCTCCCATGGTCTCAGCTCAGGGCTTGCTTCTCCTGCTCTTTCAGTCACAGGGGTTTACACATTCTTCCTTCCTGCTGTTCTGCATTCATCCCTCTCTAATCCCTGAGGCATTTAATGAGTTCCCACCTGTGGCCACACTCCAGGGCAGGTGCTGGGGTTCAGGTGAGTAGGAGGCTGTCTCAGCTCCCCCTGCTCTCTGGAACTCATAGGCTGCTCAGAGAGCAAAACACATGCATAATCAAATAATCACCTTTTGGTGTGGTTAGTGCTCTGAAAACAGCTGTGTGGCCCTGGCTGCTGGGGTCTTGTCCACGCTGTGACCGGAGCTCAGCCTGGGACAAAAACAGCTTCCAAGGGGATTCTTAAGGCAAAGCTAGACCCTGAAGGTGAAGTATCAAACAACACAATCAAATCACTCAATACTTACCTCAAAGCTCTCAGGCTCCCCCTCCTCCAACATCACCCACAACCCAATTCCAATCTAGCTGCCAGCCTGCAGACACCTGAGTGCACCTACCACTCCAAGGTATCTCCACGGAGCTGAACTGAAAGGGGTGCAGCTATGCTCATTTTGCTTTTTCTATGTGCTCTTCTCCACGAGCCTCCTCCCTACCGTGGTCACGGTGCCAGGCCAATGCCACTCGAAGTGCGGTTTCCAGACGCCTGGCATCAGCATCACCTGAGTGCTTCTTAGAAATGCAGACTCCCAGGCCCTGCCCTGGACCTACAGGACCCGAATCTTCTCCTATGTACGTTAACGTCTGAGGGACCCTGCTTTCCACCCCAATCCCACTCCCCCCTGGTCTTCAGCTTCCGCCTTTTCACTGTGGCCAGCTGCTATCTTTAACATCCACGCAAGGAGCATATACCCGACCTCCGACCTCCGACCTCCGCGGGCGTCTGGCTCCTCAGCGGCAGGGACCTTCACATCCACCCCCACAGCGGCACCGCCTCAGCCCCACCCTGCCCAGGGCAGCCCACACAGCACAGCCCTCCCCAGCTGAGACCTCTGGCCCCACCTGAGGATGAATGTCCCTGTGGTCCCTTAGTCAAGCTTACTGAGCGAGACAGCAAACCTGCAGCTATCTCCTAAGTAACCATCAGAGCCTCCAGGAGAAGCACTTCCCCGGACCTTGTGAGCTGGAGGTACTTGTCATTCCCAGTGTGGAGATGACAAAATCGAGACATCAGGAGCTCAATGAAGGTCACAGAGTTAGTGGCGATGGGGTGCAGAGAGGACCCCAAGCTTACAACCTGCACCAAGAGATAACAAGGAGCCCCAAAGCCTTGCAGAGAAAACTCTGGAAGGGGGCTTAGAGCTGAGGTGGCCCATCTGCACTGGGCCAGGACCTAGAAAGGAGGGAAAGTAGAACAAGTGGGAGAGGCAGGCAGAGGCCAGGTCACGAAACCCTTTGTTGACAGACTACAGAGCTTGGACTTACTGGGTGACAGGATGATAATAAAATTTTGGAGCAGGCTGCTCAAAAATGGCTACATCCTTCCCACTACTCACCCCCGCCCATGAACCTGATTCTTTGCCTTGTGGTGCTTGCTTCCCCGACCCTCCTGGTGTGGCAAACAGAGTCAGACTCTCCCAGCTACTCTGGCTCCATCCTCCTGCCGGCTTGCCCTCAGACCTCAGCCCTCCACGACCTCCTTCCTCCCCTCCCAGGCTGAAGCCCAGCTCCTGGGAAACCTCCACCAGCACGTTTCTCCCAGCCAGCTCCACTCCCGGTTCTGCAAAGCCTTATTAAGAGTCCCAAAATGGGCGAACACGCCCCTCAACAAGGGCCAGCTGCCAGGAATCCCTTCCCTCCATGATGAACAGCGCCTTCCCCAGGAGGGCTGGAGGCACAGGGTCCCCCTTCCAACCCAGGCGTGGTACATCCAACCATCAGTTTCCACCATCAGCTCCTCTTAGAGGAAGACCCAGACTCCTCCTCCCCTTCAGCCAACATCCGAAGGGGAGCCGGGCCAGGCCCTGGGGATGGAGCTGAGTAAGAGACAGTCTCTGCCTTGCAGAAGCTCCTAAGTGGGGGAGCCCTGATCCTGAGTATGTGCCTCTTTAAGAGGAAAACATTTTCGTGACCCCTGTACATTCACACACCTTGACCTGTTTGGTGATTCTTAAAAACAGAAGCCTTTCTTAGTCTTCTAAAATGTCTTTAAGTGGCAAGTCATCACTGCAACTGTGAGTTAGCCTTTATGATTGAAAAAAGTTAAGATTAACTGTATAAAAAAACATTAAAACTATCCCACGTTAAAAATTTCTTGCATTATTTATAGATTGAAAATATGTTGGTAGAACTTTTATTTGTGAGACACAGATCTATTCTAGAGTCTGGCTTCTCAACGTCTGGTCTGTGGATCATTCTCAACACCACCATTTGTTATAAGCGCATACTGTGGGCCCACCCCAGACACCCTAGAAGCAGAATCTGCAACTTAACACTAAAGCTTGAGAGGCCCTGGCTTAGAGCATATGGCTTATGGGGTTGGGGTCAGAGACAGGGAGAAGCAAGGCCAGATGGAATCCATGGAGAACAGGGTGATCGTAGGTGCTTTTGTAGGGAACATTTTTTTGGCAGCAGTATGAAGGAGGTATAGATGTGAGGGGCCGGTGATGGGCGGGGGGGAGGTAGGAAGCAAAAGTAGAGGCAAATGGGAGAAGCACAGAGACGAACCCAGTTTTAGCAGGAGTGGGATTGGTGGGGGGAGGGGTGGAAAGGAAGGGCAGGCTGAAGGAGGTATGATGGGGCAGGATCTGTCCAGTGCAGGTGTGCGGGTGTGTGAAGGGTGACCCTGGGTTTCTAAGCTGGAAGACTTGTTACTTACGGAGAGGGCTTTAAGGAAGAAGGTACAGAGGAGGGACCCGGGGACACTCACGGAGATGTTCAGATGTGATAAACATATGACCCAAACCACCCAGAGATGATCAGGCCCTGTGAATCCCCTGACAATGGCATCAGGTGAGTCTACCCAGGAAAGCCTGCAAAATGATAAGAACAAAGGATAAAGGAAAAAAGATGAGCCATGGGGGGAGGAGGGGGCTGTGGAGCCACATCATAGAAGCCCTGATATGAGGGAGGGGCAATCCAGACCCAGTGGGCTGAGACATGAGAACCGGCCACGTGGTCTTGATGAGCGAGCAGTCTCTGACCATCATGGCGAGGTCAGTGTTGGCCGAAGGGTCAGTGTTGGTGGGTGATGCTGGGGTAGATAAAGTCAGGACTGCTCTACAAATACTTAAACACCCTGCCTGTGGTGTTGCAAGTCCCAATCAGTCAAAGTGATGTCTTTCTGTACACCCATGTTCACAGCAGCACTACCTGCAAGTCAAAAGGTGGAAGCAATTTAAGTGTCCACTCACAGATGCACGATAAACAAAGTGTGGTGCACACACGTTTAACGGAACATTACTCCTCCCTGAAAAGGAAAGAAATTCTGACACTGCTCCAACATGGCTGAACTTGGGGACATTATGCCAAGTGAAATAAACCGGTCACAAAATGACAAATACTGTATGAGGGCTGCAAAGCGCAGAGCACTTGTCTGAAACTACCGTGGAGCCTGAGGTAGCGGTTCTCGAAGGAAGGTCCCAAGTCTCGGGGACAGTGGCAGCACCTGGGGCCTTGTTAGAAATGCAAGTTTGCAGGCCTCACCTGAGTCTGATTCAGACCCACTGAATCAGAAACTCTGGGGGTGGGGCCCAGCAGCCCATGTTTGAACAGGTGATTCTGATGTGATAAAATCTGAGGAACACTAGTATATACCACAGAAATTCAGTGGAAGATACATATCATTTTCCATATGAAAAGAGAAAAAGAAAATCAGCCTAGCAACTTCCACATAAAAGAGCCAGAAATGCATAACCGGTTTCAAAGCCAATACAACGTATTTCTGTAGTGAACAAACATTCTGTTAACAAGAGAAAGATGCAGTCCATCTCATCAACTTCCTTAGATGAGATCTAGAAGACACACCTAATATCTGGGGGGTGGAAACTGCGGGTACTAGTCCCTGCTCTGCAACTGGTTACGTGTGCCATGGAGCCCGCCACAGACCTTTCAGGGCCTCAGTTTACCCATCTATAAAAACAGGGAGCCGGAAACATTTCTTCTGAGGTCTCTTCCAGTTCTGACACCCTGTGACTCCTTCTGTCCTATAAAAATCGTGACCTCAGACTGTTTTTACATAGCTGTGCCTTGGCAGGGGAGAAAGAATATCTTGCACTGGTAAGACATCATATCACAGTTCACCAGAAACCTTTCCAAAGTTCAGTAAGTGCTAGTATCTTGCATTCGAAGAATGAGAACACTCCCTCACTAACTGGCTTTGCCATGAAAGCAACCAATGCCTAGAGTTATAAAAACACTATAGGTCACTGGCCTGTGTTCATGAAGTCCACATGACTGGGATGACCCAGAAAATATCGCCAAACCTTCACATTTTTATCCTATGACACTTTTTAATCCAGGAAGGGGGGGCTTTATTTTTCGCTAGGCAGAAAATGAGTTAAAAGAACTGTACCATACAGACCCCCGTGCCTGCCCGCTCTGATCCAAGTATCTGGGGACACAGCACTGCAAGTCTAGGCTTCCTGATAAGTGGCCTTGTATTGACCTTGTTACTAGAATCCTTAGATGCTGGTTTCCTGCCTGGTTTCTCTACATCCAACTCCCTGTCTACACCTCCTGGTCATCCAGTGCTTATCCTCTCGTGCCTGGGTCTGCAGTGCCACCTGCTTCCATGCCTCTGCCAAAGGCCAGTCACTTGGTTCTGATCTCAGAACTAGGGCTGGGAGAGGGATGTGGGTGTTTGTGCAGGAAGGACAGTGGAAGTGTGAGCACCAGGGGAAAAAAGGTAAGGTCTAGGGAGCTTCTGGTCTCCTGTCCCACCTCACTTATGCACCCTGGCTCTTAAATTCCGTTAGAGTTTATCAGTGGAAAACACAGCTGGCTTGCTGGTCCCCCTTGTGCATCTATCATAGACCCCGTCCTTCCTCCTCCATCCAGCCAAGGTATGTAAATGACGTCCCAGGCTCTCATAGCAGTCCCTCCAGCAGGAAGGTGCAGGGGAGGGCCAAAACAAGGCTGGTATAGCAGGAGCAGACTGGGCACGGGCAAGCGAGGTGTGACCCACCACAGGTACTAGAGCCATGAACAGGGGCTGGACAGGTAGTGCCAAGGTTAGTTCTGTCTATTTCCAGGCAGAGGATTCCTAGTGCTAGAGGGTTTTCCAGGCTGATCTCCAACTCAAAGTCACATTTGGGTAGGGTGACCATACTTCCTGATTTGCCTAGGGCAGTCCCAGTTGAAGCTAGTTCATGAGATGCAATTACTAATAGCCTCACTCTTATCTCAAAATGTTCTGGTTTAGGAGATGAATTCTCATCGCTTTATTCTTGGGTCCCTAAGCCTGCAGAGTCGCAGATAGAGAAAGAGCACTAGGAGGGACCTCTAGGCTGAGTCTCGCCCCTCCTCAAATGCTCCATTCTCCTCTCCAGCACCCCTGCCAAGCCATCGCCCGGTGTCTGCTTGTATACCTTCAGGGACAGCAGGCTCGCCAGCCCCTGATGAAGCCTTTTCTGGGAAAAGCTTTGTTATAAAAATACAGGACTCAAACCTATAGACAGTATGACTGCAACTAACAAGATCCTTCAGCAAGGAAAGGAGTGGCTGTGGGGGAAACCAGAAAACCTGCTTTTCCCTTCTTCCTCCTTCCATCTTATAGTCTCTCCACTCAATAAATATTTACTGAGTGCATTTGATGTTCCAGTGGAACTGGGGACACAATGGTGAGTTAAAACAGACTCAAATGGAAGGAAATTTCTATACAATAATGGGCCTGTGCTTTCCAAAAATGTCAAGGTCATAAAGGGCAAAGAAAGGCTGAGTAACGGTTCCAGTTTAAAGGAGATTAAAGAGAAAGGATGACCTTATGAAATGCACGGTCTGGGGTTTTTTTTGCTACAAAAGGACAATCGAGACAACTGGCAAAAACCTGAGTAAGATCTATAGATTATAGTATTGTTTCAGTAATGATTTCTTGATTCTAAAAATTGTGCTGTAGTCATATGGAAGAATGTCATTGCCTTTAGGAAATACACTGAAGTATTTTGAGGGAAAGGAAGAATCTATAAATAACCCTCAAATGACTCAAGAGAAAATATATATACATAAAGAGCAGAATAAAATAAATGTGATAAAATGGTAACATTTGCGGAATCTAGGTGAGGGGTATATGAGAGTTCTTTGTTCTATTCTGAGAACCTTGCTGTAAGTCTGAATCAGGTCAAAATAAAAAATTAAAGGAAAAAAAATAAGTCTCAGAGAAAGGTTTTTGGTGTTTTTTTTTCCTTTTTTTTTTTGAAAAGAAAGCCAGACTGACCCTGACTTCAGAGAGCTCCCCGTGTCGCTGGGAAGACAGGTACTAACACAAACAATTACACTAACTGCAAAATTGCAACCGTGAAAGCGCCGTCAAAGGAGAGAAATCCAGAAGCATGACCGTTTACAACAGGCAGTTTTACCTAAATCATGTGCAGCCATGAGCTAACACCCAAAGCAGGAGTTAACTGGGGGGGTGGGTAGGAGCAAGGCTCCAGGCTCTGACAGTCCCTGTGGCAGGTGAGGGACCAAAGCATGCACACCGGGGGCCCAGGGAGACACCAAAATCAGTCTCGTCCTTTATTCTCCAAACAACAGGAGGTGTTTCTGAAAGACCCCCTGAGTGCAGAGAACAGGCAGGTGAGAAGGCATGTGAGGTCCACTGCAGCAGGTGCTCATGACTGTGGCGTCCCGGAGGAGCATCACGGAGGATTCTTCTGTTCCCTGACACTGTAATTTTCTACAGCAGCCATGTATGAATTTGATAACCAGACCGGGGGAGGGGGCTGGCAGGAGCAAAGCGGGCTCCGACTGTCACATCCTCTTTCCAGGCCCGCTGGTGGTTAGGGTCAAGGGATGGCTGATGGAGCTGGTCGCTGCTTCGCTCACAAGCACCCCGGGTCTAGACTGAGGCTGACTCAACCTTAGGGAAGCAAGGTGCTGGGGGTCAGGTTTTCACACTCCACTCCCAAAGTCAGTCCAGTGCCTTTCATCCCACAGCATCCAGCTGGCCGCGGCCCCTTTCTGGTCCTGGATCCTGCCCCTTGGAATGTCCCTTTAGCTCTGAGAGCGAGGCCCTGTAGTGGGCCTCGGAGCGGGCCATTACTCACCCACAGTGACTCTTGGCATTGAACACTAAACAAAACATTTGTCTGGAGGGTCAAGGGCCTGACCACAAAGGGAGGGGACCCTTTGCTGTGCCAAGTTCTGTCCTGGTGGGTTTTCATTCATTAGCTCCTTTAAAATAGTCCATTTAGAGGAAACAGGTTCCATTATTATCCTCATTTTACACTTAAATGGCTTGTCCAGGAAAAAGACTTGGGTTCGCATCTTGGCTCTCACGTCTGCTTATGAGCAATGTGCCTTTCGGGTGGTCACTCCATCTCTGAGCCTCAGTTTTTTTCACCCTATCAGTAATGTGGGGCTGGTAGAGATTTACAAGATTCTGGGACTAGACAGTACTATTTATACCCTTTTGAGGCACCAAGGGGCTCAGTACCGAAAATCCACTCCAAACTACACATCACTTAAATATTTAATAAAACCTTGTGTATCCTGACGGTAAATCATGGGACCTGAATTTTCCAGGACTATCCCCATTTCAAATTCTCTGTCCTAACTTTCCACATAAAGCATCAAACTGTCTCAAAAATTCCACTCTCTCAGTATCCAAATAACACCTCCCAGGCCCTCCTCTTACACGAAGCAGCAGCACAAACATTCTTTCTCCGACAACAGATCCCAGTCTTGGGTTCAGAAAATGTAGTCACCGGAACCTTGCTGGCCCCCTGATGGAAAGAGGGTCACAGCAGCCGGTACTCCATCCCAACTCCAACTCGGCTGTTTCCTGGCGCACTGGCATAAACCACAGCCAGGAGAAGCCGTCCCATGATCAGAGCATCACCCACAGAGGAACACAGACTGGCTAGAAGAGCTCTGCCCCCACCTACCCCGCAAGCTGCCAGTACCCAGGTAGGAAGCACGGCCAGAGGGTTGCTCCAAGTTTTAGGTGAATGAGTTAATATTTAGAAAGCACTCAGAACAGTGCCTGGCAGCCAGTAAGTGCCATAACAGTGTTTCCTAATGACAACCAAAGGCATCCCTGGCAGAAGGGGATCACGCCTCGAAGAGAACCCACAGGCATCAGTTCTGTCTGGGGGAGAACAAGGAGAATGGGCACTTACCCCTGGCTTGAGTGAAGCTGGGGCCCCTTACAGACATGAGGGAGTACCCTGACAACAGGAGGCTGGACCTGGGGAGGAGTCATCACTCCCGATATACACATGGGCTCTGGGTCTTAGCACCTGCTGTTCTGTCAGCCCCCCAAATACCATCTTTTTCTCCCTTTAAGGCTGAATTCAAATGCCGACTATTCCTTATGGTGTTCCTCGATCTCCACCAGAATGAACGGCTGCCTCCACTAGTCTCTCTTGCATCTGGCTTTAGCCTCTTTTAAAGTAACTGTGAGACAGATAAGTAGATACAGAGCATGTGTGTATGTGCACGCACACACACACACACACACGTCATTGTCTTCCCAATTCCACCATGCATCCTTCCAAGATAAGGGTCTTTCACCTCTGTAACCCTAGGGCCTGACACACAGCTCAAAAAGTGTTTGAATTTGCTGTGAAATCTGTGCTCTCAGCTGGTCTTCACCTGGAGGCCAAAAGTAGCTTCAGGTGCACACATAACCTGAAGCTACATAGCTGCAAGATCTCCAGGTCTGGGAACCCATGAACTAGATCAGATTTTAGCCAGGGGCCTACCAAAGCATTCCCTTTCATCCCCCTTCAGGTGGATGAAAGGAGACACCTATGAGACCCGAGCAGCGTGGACGCTGACCAGATCCTGGCCCATCTCTAATAGAGTTGGTAAGAAGAGCCCAAGCTTGGGAAGCAACACCAGCAGGCTGCCCTGCCTCCACCAGCAGGTCAAGGCCAGGGTAAGTGCAGAGTGCCTTAGGCATTCCAGACCCTGCAACAGACCTGGGAACAGATGAAGAGGGATTGGCCCTGCTTTCCAGGAACCACTGCTGTCTGGTGGAAGAAAGCTGAGTACCGGGATTACAGTCAAAATCGCAGGTCCCCTCCCAACCTACCACAAATCCTGAGGGTTCAGCAGGGAGGTAGGGGGCCAGGCCTTCTTGCTCCCTCCAATCCCCAAAGCTGAGCCCTGTGGGTGGGTTATGTGCATCCTGGAAAACAGAATTCCTCCTGTGCCTGGACCAAAGGTTCAGAAGGTCACAGTTCTTCCCTCCTGCTCCTGGCCCCAGACTACCTTTGCTAGCTCAATTTCTGCAAGAGTGAGAAAGAACAGCCCTGAAACTAAACAATGTATGTGAACTCTCCCCGTTCACAGCCAACAATCAAGGAGTTGGCCCCAATCCCCTAAGGTCCATTCCCAGCTGGGAACATCAACTTCTTTCAGGGGTAAGATTTGTCTCTGACCAGGTTCCTGCCACTGGCCTAAGGATAAAAGCTGCCAGGATTCTTCTCTATGAAAAAATGTGAAAGAAGAGGTCCAAAACAGGAGTGGTGAAGCAGTGAGGTATTCTGAATTTGATTCTGTGTTAATTTAGATTCTTTCTCCTGCTCTCAGCTGTCCCTGAGGACCTGCCCCCTCCTGGCCGGGAAGTTCCCCCAGGCTCCCTGGGTTTGCTGGGACGCACTGGTCTACTCAGCATCCCCACCCAGCACTACATCTGATATACAGAAGCAGCTCAATAAATGCCTGATGAACAGAAAGCCACTTGGAAAATGCCTTCAGTAACTTGACCTTTTACATTCCTCAGCTAATGCCTAATTCGCGTATAAGAGTCCAGTTTTAGGAGATGGCAAGTCACCAGAGACAACTCAGGATCAATACAGATTATTAGGCATGTTTTATTCTACTCTGATTCTCTGCAAATTGGTATTCCATTAAGTGTATGTGGGATTTGTAGGAGCTCACTATAAACTAGAATATTTAACTAGAACGACCTACTCTCTGTCAGATAATAGCTTATCGTTGTTAATTTTCAACTAGTCAATCTCAGAAAGGTTTCCAGCTTCCAGTCTCCTTTACATGTTGATTTAATCGCCAGGAAAGTCATCTATTTCAAAGTCTCCATACAATAAAGGGCAGCTTGATTTAGAAGAAAAAGACCTGCCCAAGGAAGCAGAAGACCTGAGTTCTATCCCACCTAGGTCAATACAGTATGATCGGCTGTTCAAGGCCTCAATTCTCTCATTTGTAAAATGGGAATAACACGGGTCTCACCGGAGAGTTGTAAAAATTAAGTAAGTTGATGCATGTGGATGCACTCTGCACAGTTCTATAAGGCTATACGAAGGTTAAACATAAGGTGGAATTCTTGAACAACTCAGGTAGGCTAATGACAGAAAGCAGGGTGGCTCTAAAGGGGGTGAAGAGATATTTTGCCCCCCAAGGGACACTTGTCAGGGTTGCAGGGAGGGCATTTTGGGTTGGCACAACTGAGGGAGAAGGACTGCTACTGCAATCTACTGGGTAAGAGCCGGGATGCTGCTAAATGTGTTGCAATGCTTTGGACAGGCCCCACAACAAAAAATGATCCAACCCCAAATGTTAACAGTGCTGACATTAAGAAACCCTGATCTAAACAATCAGGAAAGTTGGGTAGGGGAGCTTTTTCCAACAGAAATCCTTTTAACCAGGCTGTACTTCCATCATCTCTTTAAACATTTGCAAGATGGATCATCTTGCAAAACAGCTCTTTTGTAAGTAAAGCTGAACTGCCAACTTCTGGAGTTTCTGAATGTATAAAACTGCTTTTAACTAGATGTTCTCCGATTACAATTCAGCTAAATTGTTTTTCCAAAGCCCTTGACTTCTGCAGTTCTCCAGGGCACAAAGACAGGGTCTGTCACCCCGCCACTAGGCCCTAAAGATGCTTTCGTAATTCTAATTTCCTGGTCAAATGGGAGCCACGAGGGTCTCTAAACGAATTAAATTCACATCACGTCAACTGCTCCCTTGCTTAGTGTTGGGCACGGAGCCAAACACCTCCACATAATTTATCCCACTTAATCCACCCAACCCCACTGAGTGAAGTGGGCATTACTACCGGCTGTTTGCAGGGGAGGAAACTGAAGATCAGAGAGGTTAAACAACTCGCCCAAGGTCACCAGCTGGCCAGGGGGAGCCCAACTTGAACGGAGGTCTCCAGTTTCCAAGTCACAAGCTCTTTCCACCAGCTCGGAAAACCCAGGTGTCAAGTTGTCTCAACTTCCCATGAATTTTTAAGGCAACGGCAACTTCTCAATAAGTTTAGGCTGCTGAAAATGGGAATTTCCGGGGGGCTGGGCGTTCTCACATACACTACCCCACTGCAGCTGTCCCACCGCAGGTACCTGATAAATCATCCCATATCGCCCGCGGAACAGGGAGGATTTATTGGCGCTGGAGTTCATGCCAGGCCCAGGAAATGCCATCTTTGAAAGCCGAGAGGCGGATTCGCCCTGGGAGCCGAGAAGGTCTGGCCGCCGCGCTTGGCTGGCTCCCCCGCGGGCTGTGTGCCCCCTCGGCGCCCCGGGCTGGGGTCGCCGCGGCGCTGGGCCCTCCGGGGTCGCCGGCCACGTCCACCCCTGCCGGGGTCAGAGCGCACGCCCACGCCCCGCCGCCGCAACCGCGTCCCGGCCGCTCGCCCGGGACTGAGCCTCACCCTGCCCCGCTTGCTCCCTCCCGCCGCGGCCCCGCCAGGTGAGCGCGGCCCGGACTCCCCCTCCCCGCCCCGACGTGGCGTCGGGACCCCGGGGCCGCGGCGTCCACCAGCCCGCCCGCGCGCTCGCCGCGCGCTCAGGGACGGGTGGGGGCGGGGCGGCGCCGAGCGCGCCCCCGGCCCCCGGTAGCCCCGCGCCCTGCCTCGGCCCGCTGGGGTCGCGCCCGCCCGTACCTGCAGCATCCGGGGGCGCGGGGCGCCCAGGTAGGTCGCGCGAGCGGGCGGCGCGGAAGCTCGCTCGCGGCGCGACCTGGCCGCCGTCTGAGCATGCCCAGTGCCGCCCGCGGGCGGCTCCCGCCGGCCGGGCTGGCCGCGACGGGCCCGCGCGCCGGGCGGGGGGCGGGCGCCCGGGCCGCCCTGCGGGGCGCCCCTGCTCCGCCCCGGTCTGGCGCGCTTGGACGCGCAGCGCAGGGCCACTGGGGCTCTGCTGCCGAGCTCCTGGCAGCCCCCAGTACCCTTGCGCGGGCACGCAGGTTTTCGTTCCATGCCATTTATTGGGTACCTACTGTGTGCCGAGCCCTCAGTGATTTTATGCTTGGGAATGTCAAGCAGACCGCGTTCAACAAATCTTTGAAATGAGGACGAGTCTTGCCCAGCTGGGGTCCTGCCGACTTTCAGTCCAGTGCGCATCCCGTTCCACTAGTAAGCTTACCGGCTTAAACCTTCTTCCCCAAATTTCTTACCCGCCATTACCCCCCCATCTGTGCTCTTGCTGTCCTCTTCCACGTGGCTCAACTGACAGCACCTTTCTGTCCACCAAACTCTGAACTTGGCCAGCCTCAGGACATTTGCACATGCCTTTCCCTCCCCTCCTGCTCTGTGAGACTTCTTTGCCCAGTTTTTCACGTGGCTGGCACCTTCTCATTCTCGTACCTATGTCCTCATCTGAGAGGCCTTGCCTCAGCACCTTACTACATTAACACCCTGTTCCTGGACATTCTCCATGTCCTCATTTTATTTCCTTCACGTGTATCACTATCCATTAATTCATTCAACAAGTAATTATTGATCATCTACTTTGGTTCTTCAGGCGTGGTGAACAAATAGGCAAAAATCCTGTCCCCTGGTGGAGTTTGGGGAAAGAGGCAGGCAACAGACAATAAACATGTAAATAAGCAAGCTATATATTATATAAAAGGTTATAAGTCATAAAAACGAACAAGGACAGGGTAAGGAGACGACGGTCTAGGGAGTACAGTTTTCAATGAGGTGGGCTGATCAGCCGGTGAGAGTGACATTGAGAAGGTGGCGACTCAGCCCCGCAGAGGGAAAAGCTTGTGCAAAGACACTAAGGTGCAACACTCGTTTGGGTTTGGCAAGCACAGCGTAGTGGGAGACGAGGTCGGCAAGTGACTTTTCCTCTCATTTGCTTCTTGTGTATTCCCCTAGGGAATTGCTGGAGCTGTATAGCCAGCCCTGCCTGTCTTCGCTGCAGTGTCCCAGCTCCTGTATGGCAGCACATGCCACACAGTAAGTGCTCAAATACTATTTGTTGAATGAATATGTGAATGGAGGGATGGACTTATGTTTGGAACCGTCCGGTCTGGACTAAGATGCCCGAGGTCCAGGGGGCCGGCCTGCCCAGGGCCATTTGGTGGCCGCCGGCAGCACCTGGTGCCTCACTTGGGTCCTTGTCCCCGAGTTGCACGTCCCCGGGTAGCGCCACTGCAGCGGGCGCCGCCTGAGCGTCGCGTCGGGGGGAATTCCGACGGAGTCAAGGAGTCCCAGGAATAGGACCCGCCCCGAGCCCTGCCCCGCCCTTTGGTCGCTCGCAAAACCTGGCCGCTGGTCCAGCCCCACTGAGCCGGACGGGGAGTTCACTGGGCATGCTCGGAGCCGGGCGGGGCCCGAGTGCCCGGGAGGAGGAGTCTCTTGGTGGGGTTGGCGATGCCCCCCGCAGAGCCTCGCGGGACGCTCAGCCCCCCGCTTTGTTCCCGACGCCTCCTGGAGGGTCTGGGGGGCTTTTGTTTGTTTGTTTGTTTTTCAAAGCTTAGTAAGAAAGCTGGGGATCCAGAGTCCGCGAAGGCCGTTCTCTGCCCTCTCTGTTGTGCGATCTGCGCCAAGCACCCTACCCTCTCTGTGTTTTCGATAACACGAATACCCATCACTTGGCTCTGGGCAGAATGTGGGGACTGAATGAAATAAAAGACGTGAACATGTTTAATCCACTTTAAAGACCCATTTCGTGAGTGCCTGCCTCAGTTATCTGTCATCTGCAAACCAGTTTGCCAAGTGCTAATATGAGGAAATGTAAGTTAATGGACATGTGAGTTCTTGGAGTTGTCTCAATTTGCCTTCTACCACAAACTAGGCTGAAAGTATCTTTTCTTTCCCCACATGCATCAGTCATGAGCTTAAACAGTGTTCTTAAATTCGAGCTCAAAAATATCTGTACATCTAAGGGAAAAAGACCTAAATCTTTTTAAAATCGTGCAATTCGATCACCATAACAGAAGCAGGAACAAAAGGAAAGAATATTCCCCAAACTGGAAACAAATGAACGTCCACAAATAGTGGAATGATTAGTTAGGTTATGGTGTGTTTGTTGAATAATAACTAGTTTATACTAAGCTAGACCATACTGCAACAGGGGGAAACTAACAATACAATGTTAAGGGGGAGGGGAGCCAGAAACACAAAAACACTGCATAAAGATTAAGTCTACACATTCACCCAGACTAGAAGGAAATAAGGGAAAATGTAAATAGTTTAATTTGGGGGGATAGTGTGGTTGGTTTCTCTTTTTAAGTTTATTACTAAAAAAACCCCCAAAAAACCAAAGCAAAGTTTATCTATTACTGTCACACTGTTGTGTTTGCAATAATAAACATTGAAAGACCAAATTAAAAATTTGTGAAGTTTTGTGAAAGTCTAATCATAATAATAACAATAATTACTATTATCAAGCTCAAGTATGCTTGAATTTTACACATATTGTGTCTTTAATCTGGACAGTGACTGGGTGTCTCTAGCTCAGTTTTACATAAGAGGAAACAATCTAGGAGTCATTCACAGCTAGTAAGAGATAGGGTCAAGACTGAACACAGTTGGTCTGACCTCAAAGCCAGGGTATTAGGTTTTATAATACTGCCTCTCTGTGTAGTAGCTTGCCTTGTATTGATCAGAAGAGAAACCACATATCATTTCATTTTGTGTCTTTTTTTGCCTCATTTTCTCTACCCTTTGATGTGTTTGTAGGCTGCAGATTGCCTTTAAATGTTCTGGTCTCCTGTTACTATTTTATTGCGGGAGCCAAAATGTTAAAGTCCATCCTTTTCAGCTGTTGCACCTGGAGTGACATGATGTTATTATGAGCAATGACAGTTGATCTTGTATCATAAGCTCCCAAACTTTATGGAAGTGAAGCTTTTGGATGGACACATAGTCTTCTTAGTCTGTGTGGTTGAACCCAGCCAAATCGAGAGCAAGCAGAGGCCTCATCAGGGGTAAGGCTATCCCAAGTCTCAGATGATGAGGCCAGTCCAGACATAGATGATTCTCCCTGGATAATCATTTTGGAGTCACAGTCACAACATAATGGAACCACCTGGTCCATGGACTCCTCAGAACTTTGCTGTGATGAAAAGATACAGGGCCGATTGTCCTGATGATGTTTGCCAAGAGAAAGCCAAGGCCCTAATAGCAGCCCTCCTACTGTTGATAAGCAAAACCAGAAACAAACAAAAACCCCCAAAACCCCAGTCTCTCTTCTAATAGTGCTGGTAGACTGTTCCTGGCCCAGAAATCACCAAACAACAAGAAACACAAAAAGCCAAAGAGGGTCATTTTGTAGGAGAGGAAAGTATGCCACAAACCCAATATCATCACTTGTAATGGGCCAGATTTGTACAGAGGAATGAGAGATGCGCAACTGGGTACAGTTATTAGCATATTCCCAGAAGCTGCCGTTCGCACTGAAAATCTGGTGCCCAGCACCATACACAGGCAATTGGCTGGGGGCATTTATAGGAAGAGTTTCCTGGAAGAATCACTGAGGATTGTCATTCACATCAAGACTCAGGAAGTCTGGGCACCACGTGGACTGTTTCAGTGATTTACAGGGCAGGGTTCCCAGCTGAGATGCTAATGCTCATCAATTATTTGTACTGTTAATGCAAGCTCCTGAAGGGCCCAAAGCATCAGCAAATATATGGACAAATGGTGCTGTTATAATGACAAGTGAAAATACGATGTAAAATTATATACGTAGTATGGCTTCCACTCTGAATTATGAAGTTAAACCATATAAAACTGCCATTTCGTGGGTCAGTAATGGTTGAACATTGGCAACTTCCTGTATTTCAACTTAATATATACACATAGAAAAAAGAATAGAAAGAACTGCACCAAAATATTAATGGCGACTCTATCTGAGCATTGCATTTACAAGCAGAGAAACAAGATATGGAAGGTATTTTTTTATAAATCTGGAGAACCTCAAGTCTTTGGGCATCTATTTCTTTGCTGTGTCTTTATAGTTCCCTAAATCTTATTTTATGGTGTGTTTCCTTCATTATCAGGAAAAGTGAAACAAACTTTAAAAGCTGGCAAGCCAAACAAAATGATGTACAGAGGGAAAACAGTTATTCTGGAATCATACACAAATGGGAGAGGTTCCTTTCACAGAGAGTGAAGCCCACTCTGCCCTGTCCAGCATGGACAGATGATGGCAGAATGTCTGCTCCTGGCCCAGGAGGGAGGGAGGGGAGGAACTGACCAGGGGTCTAGTTGGGAGCCTGTAGAGGGGTGTTCATTTGACTTGCGACCCTATTCATCCCCGCAGCCTGTGTTCTTAGGACTCCTGGACTTCACGGATCTCACTTGGAGAAACACATTTGTAGCCTAAAGTTTTATCCATTGAAAAATGTTTTTCTTCTTAAAAAAACAAAAAAGGACACCTGGGTGGTTCAGCTGGTTAAGCCTCTGCCTTTGACTCAGGTCATGATCCCAGGGTCCTGAGATCGAGCCCCGCATCAGGCTCCTTGCTCAGCGGGAAGCCTCCTTCTCCCTCTGCCTGCTGCTCCCCCTGCTTGTACGCGAGCGTTCTCTCTCTGACAAATAAATTAATAAAATCTTAAAAAAAAGAAAAATGTTTTTCCATCGCAAATTATCACTGCCAAAGGAGTTTTGTCTGTAAAACTGAGGAACAAACTTAGCATGGGTACGAGAGCGGTGTTGTGGATTCATTCATTCATTCATCACGTATTTGTTAAGCACCTACTATGTGTTGGGAACTGCTCTAAGTGCTTGGGAGACATAAGTGCACAAAAGAAACAATTTCTGCTCTCATGGGCATGAGGGCCTTCTACCCGGGCAAACCAGACAATGAACAATAAGCATTATAAACAACTGAATTATGTTATATGTTAAGAGCCCAGGGGTAAGGCTCATAGAAAGGGTACTAGAGGTGAGGTGGGTGGGGAGTTGCAGTTTTAAATAGGGCTGAAAAATTTAGTCACTTAAGCAAATACTTAAGGACACCTGAAGAAGATGAGGGAGTTACTCATGTCGATATCTGGGGGAAGAATCTGGGTAGACGGAACAGCCAGTACAAAGGCCCTTAAGAAAGCATATCTAGAATAAGGAGCTTGGTGGAGCTGTGTGATGCCAAAGAGTTACCGGGTCAAGAACTTGAGGGCCCTCCTCTGTTGGTCCCAGGAAGGACTCAGCCTTTCAGTGTGAGCTAGACAGAAGCCAAGCCAACGTAATGGCTGTCAAATGTGCTTCTCAACACACTCCAAAGCTAAATGCTATCCCTGCAGATGGTTACTAGATGCAACCTGATGGTAAGCACAGATTGAAATAAGGGAACTGAAATCACGTAGCAGGCGTCTGTTATAAGGGAGTCAGCCATAGGATCCAGAGTATGCATACATTTTTAATATTATGTAAATGCAAAAATAACATAATGAGTGCTCTCAGAGGGGTCTCAGACCTTCAAGAACAGTTGAGTGAACCCTTAGGGATACACAGACCTGAGTTGGAAAAACAATTTCCTGGTGCACACACTATAGATATGCCAGAGGACCAGAGGGAGCATAATAGGCCCACAGACCACCACATGGATTTGCTGCTACACAAGAAATGGAAAGGTAAGTCTAGGGATTTTGAGATCCTGTTCTGGAAACTCAGCAGAATGTTGTGGCTTTAGAAACAAAGAGAAATGATGGGAAATGCAGGGAATGAGAGCTGGTATCCTAAACTGTGTCTGATGGTATTTAAGCAATGGGTGGTGTCATCTTACAAAACCCAGGGAGAATGGGTTTGTCAGGTCTCCCAACCACACCTTTAAGGTTCATATGTCCAACAATAGAAGGAGAGAGAGAAAAATACCCAGGCAATGTAGAATAGTCATACAGAGGTCATGGCTTTGGAAAACCAGCAACCATAAAGGACATATTCAAGAAACACCCTAATAGAAGATTCTAGGGCAAAGAGTCAGGGAAAAGACTGAAAGCAGCATTTGTAAAACTTTGATCCAGGAACCACATAACAAGATCACCTTGAGAGAAGGAGTCCTTTTGTAAAAGCAGATTTTTGGCCTCAGCTCAGACCTTCTGGTTCTGCTTGCAGACCCCAAGAACCTGCATTTTATAATTAACTATAAAGGGGTGCCTGGGTGGCTCAGTCAGTTAAGCATCTGCCTTCTGCGCAGGTCATGATCTCAGGGTCCTGGGATCCAGCCCAGCTCCCTGCTCAGCGGGGAGCCTGCTTCTCCCTCTCCCTCTGCCCCTCCAGCCATACGTGCACTTGATCTCTCTCTCTCAAAGAAAGAAATAAAATCTTAAAAGAATCTTATGTACGCTGAAGTTTTATAACTTCTGCCCTGTAGCCTCCAACATATGTACTCTAAGAACCTAGTCTGATAAACTAAGAGGATGGGAAATTTTACCAAGAGATAATCATGGTCTTGTAGGTATCATTGATGCTTAGATCGATGGGGCCAAGGGACACAGCATCAGCTTCTTAACCATTTAAAGGGGTAGAAGGGGAGGGGACAGGAGATAGAGGCCATCCCCTGCAGGCAAATAGGGACCCCTAGTAGATCATTATCAGGCTTTCAGCTTTCTGTTCTTGACCTTGGATCTCGGACTCCATCCATCTGACTGTGCTCTCCTGGGGCCAGGAGGAAGCTAACCATGTGATTGGAGAGGAGGTGGTAATGGGGATAGTCACAGTGGTGGTGATGTTTGCTAAGAGAAGTAGACACTAAAATAAACACATTGGAGTGTGTAGAGTACACACAAACCTGAAACTGAGAAGGTCATTACCTCCTGAAGAAGAATTGGATAAGTGGGGGCAGGGGAGGGATGAGTGTTTACCTTTTGCCATAAACCCTTTTGTACCTTCTGACTTATGTACCATGTGATGTATAACCTATTTAAAAGTACATTCTTTGTGGGGAAAAAGCATAATGCTGTATGCATCATTTTTAAAAAAAAAAACTACCTTGTTTTACATTTTGGCTCCCTCTAAATTTTACTGACCAAGTACAAAGCCCAGGTTATTAACAATTCAAGGCTGTAACTATGACCAGGGCACAAACACGGTGTAGCTTGCTTGAAAGAAACAGTCGTAGGTCAAGGGCTCTTACTTCTACTGGCAATGCATGTGACTGAAGGATGGAATAGAAAGAGAGCTTCAGATGAGGGTAAAGGAGTAAGAAAAATCACTTCAGTGATCTCGAGATCAAGAGTGGTGCTTTCCTGACACAGCTGGTAAGAAAATGGCTGGGAAGTCAGACGGAGGACTTCAGCTACCCACACCTTGACTGGAAGTCACAGCCCCATGGAAAGACAATCATCTGAAATCTGTTCTAGCTTGGCTGACCATTCCATTCTTGAGACACTGGAAACCTGATCTGGGCCCAAAAGAAAACCGTGCTTCCAATCCCTGGTGACATTTCAAGAACAGGGGCCACCGTTCATCCTGCCCAGTGCTCTGGTGACCTTCTAGTATTGCGTGGATGACATACCACAGGATTTCCTCAACTGCGCCCCGGCGTCCTGCTAGGATGTTGCTCTCATTTTTTCCATGCAGTGACACAGTCACTGCATTGAAGTTCAAACAGACTGTCCAACGATGCCTCCATAAACACGAGTCACATGTGAAGTGTAAGGAATCTGTGTTCGGCCAGGGGCGTCAGAGTTTCTAAGCCGTCTCCGCATACAGGGTATGGGTTGATGAGAGTCATAAGATTTTCTGCCAACATGCCTGAGCAGTGATCAGGGACCGACTTCATGTGGCAGCCACCAAGGTCTACCTAGATACTGTTCTTCATCCAACATTCCGTGTTCCAGGGTGAAGTTCTCCAGCTATTATATCAGAAAACATTACCCTCTGTCCATTTCTTTGTCTTCTTGGGCTTCTCTCAGTTTGGTCTTCGTTGCTGCCACCTTGCCCATCCGCGGTCATGCAGCCCAACCACTGGCACAAATCTCTTTCTTGCTTCCTCTTGAAGAATGAAGGTGACCCACGTCAACCTCCTAAAACAGATCATTCGACCATCGCTGCCTTTGAAATCCTACCCATCCTTTAAAGCCCATCTGACAAGCTACTTCTTCCTAGATTATCCCAACTGGTTATGAGCAGTCTAATCCCCTCACCCCTGTGGATTTGGTCTGTTCTTTCATGCTTCTCATTGCATACTGACTCCCATGTAGTTATTAATGTACATGCCCCTTTTGGAAGGCTCTTGGAAAAATCCCCTGAATCGGGTCATGATGCCATGACGCCATGTAGGCTGTGACTATTATTTCTGAGCAGGGTGTGCAAAGGGCCGTAAGCCTCTTCTCAAAAAATTGCCTAGCTTTCTGCAGGGAGCAAGAAGTTCGGTTATATCTAAAGTCCTTCTGGAGTTCTTTCTGGAATTCTGCTTGCGAGCTTAATAATTAATTGACCAACAGACAGAAAAGAGATACAGACAGATGTAGATACATAGGGAGTATAAGAAAATATAGGAGATAAGCTAAGGGAGAAACATGAGCAGTGGTGTCCCAAATAAGGTATAATTAATCTGTGATTAGGTGTCACTATGCACTCTCAATTTCTGTGTGAAACAATTAAAGGAATTAGGACATTGCCCCTGCCTCTCTAGATCTGGGAGTCACATAGTTGTGCTGGAGGAAGGTCTATAGGTCAAGGCCACACCCCTTTGTTGTCTACCTGTGTTGCTGACTGAGCTAATTCCAAACCAGCTCTGGGGCCTGTGACCTTCATCTTTAGGCAGGAGGACCAGGAACGGCAGGGTGAATAAAATCCATCATAAAAATTACCGGGGAATAGAGGGGGGCTAAAACCTTCTTGATGTCTTGTGGTTTCAATTTCATTGTAATCTAGAATCATGTACAGTCTCAACCTTGGGAAGCTGCCCCAATTTTGTCAGCACCCATGACAATATTTTATCTTTACATTATAGGGTCCAAAGCATTGAGGGCAGTCCTCATTTCTCTCTCAGTCTTACACAGTCTGAGTAACCAGCTTTCTCTGACTGCATAGGCAGACCCAGGAGCCCCTCCTTCTGCACTTAGATTCCGCTAGATTTACACTTAACACGTCATATACAATTGAGCAAGCCTGCTGCCCTCACTGTGAACTCATATCATTTCTTTTTATGCTGGGAACCTAGATAGAATCTGGCACCTAATAAGAGTGTGATGAGTGACAAAATTGGTTGAAATTGGATTGCCTTATTGATATGTTTCAGTCAGTCCAAGTCCCTTGACTTACTAAGGCCAGCATATTATTTTCCATTACACTTGGTTCATTGGCATAAAAAAGTGTACATAATACTAGTACATATTTCAAATGCCAATTCACATGAGAGAACAATTTCCCAACAGTGTTATCTAGTTTCTTCTCAAGTTCCCTGGGTTGAGGTCAGTCTTTGTAGTTAATGTTGGGTTCCTGACCTAAACATAGCCTGTGCCAGTTATGAAAAAAATAAAGTCAATTTTCCATGGTTTGGATAAAGAGGTGACCGTGGGAACATGTACAGCTCTGTCTCTGGTTCTGGTGAAGTCATCGAAAAGCCAACCCAGCCTGGCTATCCTGTGCACCCACACGGAAATGAGGATAGACAAGGACTGTAGAGTAAGAGGAAGTGGGCCTATTCTGCAAAAGCCAGCCTTGGCATATGGAGTGGAGGAGAGTGTCCGTCCCATTCAGGAGGAAAAAGATCTCTTTCGCTATTTATTGAGAAACACTGAAGGAATCTTGAAAACCGTGCTATATAAGGAAAAAATATGGACCCGATCTACTCAAAAGAAAAATGTAAATGCAGATAAAGCCTTATGAGCAGAAATGGATTATTGTAGCACTGTTGATAATTGCTAAAAAAGATGAAATAAGGGACTGAATGAATATATAACTCTATGTCCCACAGATTATCGTCTCTTAGAATTATTTTACAAAGAGTTTGAAATGACCTGGGAAAATGCTAGTGATATAGTTTAGATAAAGAGAATAAGATAAAAGCTGTATTCATAGCATAACTTTGTAAAGAAAAACACGTTTATGAACATAGAAAGTCCAGAAGAAAGTATAGTAAAATGTTAAGAATAATTATTTCTAGATAATGATATGACCAGTGTCTTAGTTTGTTCACCTGCTATAACAAAATACCATACACTAGATGGCCTATAAACAACAAACATTTATTTCTTACAGTTCTGGAGGCTGGGAATTCCAAGATCAAGGCGTTGGTAGATTCAGTGTCAGGTGAGGATGTGCTTCCAAGGTTTAAAGACAGCTGTCTTCTCACCTGGTTCTCATGTGATGGAATGGGGTGAGAGAACTCTCTGGGGTCTCTTTTATAAGGCCACCGATCCCATTCATGAGGGCTCCACGCTCATGAGCTAATCACCTGCCCCAGGCCCCACCTCCAAATGCATTAGGGATTAGGTTTCAACAAAGACATTTTGGGGGACACATTCAGTTTATAACAACTGGTGATTTTCTTCATATTTTTCAAATCTTCTAGAACAGATGCATAGCACTTCAAAAATAAGGAAACATTTTTTAAAAATCTAGGTAACCGATACAAACACAAAATTTTGCTCCCAGATAATCGTATGGGAAGATATTTTTATATCCAGGTGACTGTAGCAGTGACCACAGGAATTTCATGACTCTTCCGTGGGAGGTTTAACTGTGGTACCTCTGATACCCATGGTCACCTCATCTCCTTTATACCAGCCCTTCTGGGAGTCCTTCTGAGTCCTAGAGTTAGGAAGCCCATGAGCCATGGAAGTGCTTAGTAAGATCAGTTGGATTCCTTCACGGAGGAATTTCAACTGGAGGACACAGCGGGAAAAAATGTGAAGACACACAAAAAAAGCCCAAGATCAAGAGACAGCCAGAGTAACTGTGGTTGAATGTTACACAGATTACTTGCACAAAACTGACTTCCTGGTGTCCACACCCCTGTGCAGTGCCCTCCCACACTGAGGCTCAGCCAGAGTGGCTTGCTTTGGTCGATGGGGCATCAGGAAACAGGACTCAGGCAGACGTTTAATAGACACTTGCGTATGAGGACTGCCCCTCTCAGAACCCTGAGACTACGACGCCTTGTAGAAGCCCGGGACGGAGAAGAGATAGGAGAAATGCCCAGCCATGGCAGGCTTGTCTCAGCTGAACCCAGAGAAGACCAGTAAAAGAACCATTTAGCCAACACATTGAATGATGAGGTATTAAAAACAAAAATGGTCGTTTTGAGCCATTGTCTTGGAAGTGGTTTGTGACCAGCACTGGATGACTGGGACAACCACAACAGGGGGTCCTGTTGCTAAGGTCCACCTTGCATCCTTCCATTTCCAAACTGCATTTCTTCCTGGCTCGCCTGGGCCCAGTGGAGTGTCTATTCTGGGGTTCTTCGAGGCTTCCATCTTCTCTATTGATCCTTATAGTCTTACAGCAACCTGCATTATTTTAAAGTATGTGTTGTTACCAAACCCTAGCATTCAAAAGGCCGAGCCAAAATACAAGTGTCTTTAGGAGAGGGATGCTGTGGGTCTTGTTCACCATTACACCCCCACGAGACAGTGTCACATAGCAAGACCTTAGGAGATATGTGTTAAGTAAGTTAACAAGCAGGTCTTGGGAGCTTGTTTAAAATATAGTTTCCAGGGACGCCTGGGTGGTGCAGTCGGTTAGGTGTCTGACTCCTGATCAGGTCATGACTTTAGGGTTGTGAGATGGAGCCCTCTGTCGGGCTCCATGCTGGGCATGGAACCTGCTTAAGAGTCTCTCTCTCCCTCTCTCTCCGCTCCCCGCCTCCCCAGCTCTCTCTCTTAAAATAAAAAATAAAATAAAATAAAATAAAAAATAGATTCCATGGCCCCACCTCTGGAGACTCTGATTTGGTAGGTCTGGGTTGGGTCCAGGAGACTACATCATTATTAAGCCACTTGAGTGAAGCCATGGCAGGTGGCCTCTGGGACACACTTTCATCATCAGGGCCTCAAGTTATCTGCAACCAAAAGAAGCCAACTGATCAATTTTCTAGCTGTCTGTGCATCAGAATCACCTGGGGAGCTCGTTCATGATATTAGTTTCTGGTCCTCACTCCTGACCTACCAAATCTGAAAATCGCTGAAAGTGAAAACTTATGTTGTATTATTAAGAAACTCCTGGGTCAATGTGATGCAGCTGGTCCACAGCTTAAGGGTATTTGGAAACCGCTGGCCCAACCAACACAATTCTCCGAAAGTCATTTGGCCCCTGAACACACTTTTCTCATTCCTGAGAACAGAGAACACACACCCCCTCAGTTAGATATTCTCACACTAATCTTTATGGGTTAAAAAAAAAAAAGTTTTCATGATGACTGTGAGAAGTATTTATTAGGGACTCTAAGCCTAAATGTCTCATCTATCAATCAGATGTTGGTAACACCTGCCTCTCAAGTGCCGTGAGGACTAAAATGAGGTGAGGTGCATGACGGCACTTTGAAACTGAGCGCTCCGTGCATGTGATTTGTAAGCCTTTAATCATAAACATGTCATGCAAGGGATTAAAGTATTTTTATCGACTTTTAGATAAGCAATCAGATTCATTATGAGTTAGCTTGTTCTCTTAACAAAGGGAGAGCCAGACCTTTGGGATCCTGATGTGAAGTGTCAGGGACAGGAAACCCTGGTTGCACTTTGAATTCCTTCACGTGGTGTTCAAAGCCATGTGTCATCTGAGCCCCGCAGCATCTTGGTCTCTCCTGACCCCTCTCCTCCACACCCCCTGCCCCCACATGCCAGCCCTTCTGAAACACTAATGCAGCATGCTGGCTCACCTCTGTCACAAGCCCTGGCTCACGCTGGGCACTACTTCTGGAATGTTCTTTATTGTCCATGCCCATCCACCTGAACCTTTCCTGAACCTTTGATGTCTGTTACTATCTTCCACCCTGTAGTCAGAATTGACCAGCCTCTGTCTCGAACCCCCACTGAACATTTGTCCAAGATCCTGTATCACTTGGTTGCTCTTACCTAGATCACTTTTCCTTACTCATCTCTGTGTCTCTGGCCCTGAGCACAGTGCCTGGCACAGAGAAGGGAATAGTAAATAGTTGTTGATTGCATGAAAGTCCAGGGCTGTCCTTGGTGGGGTCTTAACTTCTAGGGAAAGAAAAGTGCTCATGCCTGGCTGTGGCCAATTGTGTCTCTTGGACTCTGATTTCCTGCTGTTGTCCTTTGCTCTTCACGCCTCCGTGCAGAGACTTATGAAAACCAAACAACTTGCAACAAGCTGCTTGCCTGATCTTTAACTGGTGGGGGTATACAGGAGGTTTAGGAGAGTTTGCCTAAGTGGGTATTATATATAAATGTAGTATTTGATATAAATGAAAAATTAAGGTATTAATGAGAAATCTCTTCTGAAGGCCAGTTCTGAATTGTTGGTTTCTCCTAGCTACATCCAGCTGGATGTCTCAGAAGCACTTCACATCCAACAAGTTCCAAACTAACAGATCAGCTCCAGCCTACAAGCCTATTCCTTGTCCACTGGGCTCCAAGCTCCAAGCACTTGCTCTCTCTTGCCATTCAAGAAAATGACTTGTTCTCTCTATTCTACCCCCATATTTCTCCCATCCTTCCCAAGCTTTGCTTTCTGTCGCAGGAACTCCGTATTTTTCTTACAGATAGCCTCCCAATTGGAGTCCCAGCTTCCTCTCACTTTATTCTTGGAATACTGATAACGGGTTCATCTTGATAAAGCACAGATTTGAACAAGTTACTCCTCTGCTTGAAAATATACAATGTTTCGCCCTGGCCTACGTACTGGAAAAGTCTAAACTCCTTAGTTTGCAGGGAATTTGATGGTAACAAATCTATCTGATCAGACGGCATCTCCTGGGAAGGGAGAATGTAAGGAGAAGGAAGCAAGAAGCATTCATTTGTTCATCAAATATTGATTAGCACCAGCTATATGCCATGCTCTATTCTAGGTTCTGGGGATAGCATGAAGTCTTTGATTTTATGGAGCTTATATGTGAAGAGACAAAAAAATGGAGTCACTGATGTCTGCTTTTAAGATGACCTCTAGTCTGAAAAACAAGATAGTGTAGATTGTGTTGGCCCCAATTCTTCCCTCCTCCCTCCATCCATGCTTTTTGCCATGTAACCTTGAAGTTCCTTACACAAGAAGTAGATGGACTTCTCCCTGCTCAACTCTGGGCTTGGCCATGTGACTTGTTTTGGCCAATGTGATGTTAGCAGATGTTACACAATTAGAGGCTTGAAATGTGTTTGCATGGTTAAGCTTATCCTTCTTGCACTTCTTCTGCCATAAAAAGGCTGCCCCAGGTAGATTGCTGGTCCCAGAAGAAAGAGAAAAATATAAAGTAGAACCAAACTGTGAAGGAATGGTGGTTGTTTTAAGATGCTGGGGTTTGGAGGTGGTTTGTAAGTTAGCATTATTGGGGCAACAGCTGGTTGAGTCTATCCTCCCTGAGATCTTCTTGATGTCCCTGTATTGGGGGTGCTGCTCCAAAGGAACTGGGTTGCTGCTGATGGAAGGGGGGGGCTCTCATACTTCCTTACTTCTGTACAGGAAACCCTTCCATGTAAGGAATATTTTAATCTAGCCATTTACATCAGCACCTAAGAAACTGAGTATGTCTTTTCCTTGCAACCTGAATGAGCCTAAGGAAGATGATGTCCCCTCTACTATCACAGGTCCCTGAGGGAAGAGATATTGACACAGAACCTGGTGTAGTGCGTGGTATACTCCACTAGTTGTGAAACCAGATGAAACTCTGGGCAAAATTAGTGAATTTAATGAAGCAGTCTGCTCTAGGTCCTCTTTCAGGAGATCTTTTTCCATGTAAGAGGCCATTGTTAATTCAGTTTATCTGTCTAATCCAACCTCCCTCCCCCACAATTGGTAAAAGGAAGACATTCTGTTAGGCCCTGAAATATACAGGCAAATTAGGCATGGCTGATCTTGTCCTTGTAGAGATCACAGATTAATAGAAGAGATAAATAGACTATTCCAACGTGGTGAGATATAAAATCTACCAGAGAAATGAGAACAAGATACTAAAGGAGTACAGACTAATCCAGCTTGGTGGCTCAGAAAAGACTTCAAGGATAAGATGACACTGGAGTTTTGATTGACAAGGAGGAACTGACCAGGTAGAAAAGCGGGAGAACATTCTGGGAAGAAGGTGGAGCAAGTGCATGAACTTAAAATCTATGATGAGGGTGTGCGGGGTGGGCAGGGTGTGGGAAGTGGTGGGAAATGAGGTAGAAACTCAGACCTGGCCAGGTGTGAAGAGCCTTGTGTGCTACAGTGAGGAGGCCGGACTAGGCCCTGAGGACACTGGGGAGCACTGGAGATTTTAAGCAGGGGAGTGATATGCTTAGATTTTGCATTTTTAAAAGATCCCTCTGACAATAGTGGCTTGAGAAGGAACAAGGGAGCTTGTTAGGTCATTACAGTAATACAGCGGGAAAATTTAGATGATCTGAAGTGTTGCTAGAAACCTAGAGAGTGAGAGAATGGGAGAGTTAGGAGGTTGAGTGGATGGACCAAGTGCCTGATATCTGGCACTTGGAGGGAGCAGTGTTGAGATGGCTCCTAGGTTGTTGCTTAAACACAGGCTGGATGATGAGACCTCTCATTGAGGTTGGGAGACTTGGGGGGTGGGGGGGATGGAAGATGAGTTCCCATAGGGTCATGTAGATTGGCGGGGGGCTTCAGGAGCCTCTAAATGTATGTTTCATAGGCAGCCAAACACCCACACTCAGGAGAAATAAGTATTTGGGCGTCATAAAGTATGATGGTTGTTGAAACCATGGGTTTAGCTTGTTACTTTACCTGCCCAGAGCTGGTGCTTGCAGGCACACAGAAGAATCATCTGCACATGGTCGGAATGACTTTTGAAGTCCTAGAAGAATCCCTACATGGGATGTAAGAGGTTATCCTAGCATATTCACGTGGGGACCATCCTTTTTTACCTTTGTGCAGCCAGAACCCTCTATAGGGCCCAGACGTTAGCACATGCTCAGTAATGCAGATGAATGAATGAATGACTGAATGAAGTCCCCTGGTGCTTTGGAAGCAGTAGATGGAAAACCAACCTCATCAGACCCCATACCACAACCTGATCCTGTAGGTTCAAGTTATGAATTAATGACATTCAGAATTCTTATAATTCCATACCTTCCAGAGATCCCCAGGTGATTTCCATAGTTACCTTGAGGAGTTTTCTGAAAGTACAGATCCTCAGTCCCCACGGATAGATGTGTTGATTTAGTAGGTCTGGGCTGGAGCCTAGGAATCGGCTTTTGAAACAAGCTCCCGAAGGGTTTCTGATGCTGTTGCAATGGGGGCCGTATTTTGAGAAAAACTGCTTGTGCTAGATATTCCCTATTTCTCCATCCAGATCTGTGCTTGGCTTTTCCTCGCTCGAGTCTGTGCCCAGTCAGGCTGCCTTCTGTGGCCTGCACCAGGGTGGGCATTGATGTCCCGGGGCCCCTGGCCAAGCTGTGGTTTGGCAGTGCTGGCTACACCCAGAGCTCCTGATGGGCAGCCCCTTTGCTGCCTGCAGCTCTCCCCAAGTCCTGTACCAGCTTCCTTCCTGTGCCCCCACAGGCCTGGGGGGTAACAGCTTCTCACAGCAGCTCCTCCCTGGGTGCTTCGTTGTCTTTATTTCCTCTAACTCCATCCAGACATCTAAATAATCTGTTTATTACATGCTCTTCAATTACCTCTTAGCATGTACCCTCTGCTTCCTGCCAAGACCGGAAAACAAAAACATTGACTGGAAAGAGTCAGGAATTCTGGGCCCAGTTCAGTTCAGTTCAGTTCAATTCAATTGAGCAAACATTTACTGAGCGAGGTCCTCTGACCCGGGCCCTGGGCCAGAAGCTGGGGATCCAGAGAGTAACTTAGACACAGTACCTGCCTATAGAGGGTTCACAACTTCATGGGAGGTAGACCCCAGAATACAGGGTGATGATGTGGCAACTCAGGGTACCATTGGAAGTGCAGGGGGGACCACTATGTGGGGACCGGTGGGCTACGATGGCTTCCCAGAAAAGGAGACATATAGAATTTGGGTGGGCAGGAAAAGAATAAGCCAGGACATTCAGGCAGAGACAGAATCTTCGTGTGGATGGCAGTGTCTGCTCTGGCTTCCTGGAGGAGAACAGAAGTTGGGATCTACATGCCTACTCGGCTGGGAGGCAGAGGGAGGCCTCAGAGTTTTGAGATGTGGGATGCTCCCCGGGACAGGTGCTAGTCAGGGTGCCCATGTCTCCAGGTGTTCTCTGCGGGCCAGGGACCTCCCATTCTTTCCCAACTGCTGTGATGTGGGTTCCTCTCCTTCTAACGCTGGTCTGATTCACCAGCCTGCCCTCCGAGGGTTGTCCGGGAGGAAAGAGGGAGATTGCGTGGATAATGGGTGTCGGGGTCCATGAGGCTAAGATGAAAGAAAAGCTCTGGCTGGTATACACAACAGACTTCCCATTTGGGACTCCTGATTCCACAAACTATCTCCATTGACTTTAAAGGAAGATGAGTCTGGCAAACTCTTATTCATCCTTCGAAAGCCAACTGAGATTTCACCTTCTCCAGGAAGACTTCCTGGAGCTCCCTCGCCAGCGCGCCTTCCTTGTATTCATCACAGGCTTTGGTAATTTGTACGATCACCGACCTATCCAGCCCACTTGACTACTAGATCCTCACACACATGGCTTTGACCTATTTGTCTCTTTCTCTCTGGGACCCGGCACAGGGGCCTAGGGCATAACAGGGCATGAGAAGATATTTGCTGAACAGAACTAAAAGGAATTCTTGCTGCATTAGCAGAAGTGGTAATAATAATGGTGACATTATCAGCCCTATTTGAGGAATGAGGAACTGTGGCCCAGGGCAGTGAAGGGGCTTGCTCACCATGATGGCACAGCCTATAAATGACAGGGCGGAACTGGGACTTGAACCCAAACAAGGTTGATTGCAAGGGCTGGAGTAGACATGGCTGGGCTCTTCACCCACACAGGCACAGAATGCGACGGCTGACCAGTGCTGCTCAACCAGGAAAATGAAAATAAGAGCACATGTTGACAGACTGAATGACCAGGAATCGTCAGAGCACTTCATTTCCATCAACTCATTTAACCCTGACAACAGCTTCGGGAGGTATGTGTGTGATCATTGCCTGATTCCAAAGATTAGGATCCAGAGAAGCGGTTAAGAAATGCAGGTCATACCAAGAAGAGACAGAGCTTGCATTCAAACTCAGACTTGTTCCAGAGCCTGTACTCTGAAACACTGCACTTTCTCCGGGAAATGGGACCCCAACTTCAGATTTAGGAAGAAAGAGAAAGCACTTATGTATATATTATATTTGTCGTTATTGTTGCTGGCTTTTTTGGGGGGGAGGGGCAGAGGGAGAGAGAGAGAGAGAGAGAGAATCTTAAGCAGCTCCACGCCCAGCGCAGAGCCTGACATAGGGCTCCATCCCACCACCCTGAGATCATGATCTGAGCCAAAATCAAGAGTTGGATGCTTAACCTACTGAACCATCCAGGAGCCCCTATATATGTTGTATTTGTAAGAGGTTTATAAACCAAAATATGCCTCTACATGACAGCGGGGGGAAAAAAAAGGAAAAAGAAGGGCGCCTGGGTGGCTCAGTCGGTGAAGCATCTGCCTTCCGTGTAGGTCATGATCCCAGGGCTGTGGGATCAAATCCCGCAGCAGGCTCTCTGCCCAGTGGGGAGCCTGCTTCTCTCTCTGCCTCTGTCTCTCCCCCCTGCTCACGCTTTCTCTCTTGTGCTCTCTCTCTCACTTGCTCTCTCTCAAATAATAAAATCTTTTTAAAAAAAGGAAAAAGAAAAAATGTTTCTAGAAACATCCTGAATTATACAAATTGAGAGTTTTAGAACATTTAGAGCATTGCAGAGTAAATTGCCTGGGCCTAGTGGTATGTGCTCGTTCTGCTACTGAGCAGCTGTGTCATCTTGGGCACATCTCTTCCCCTCTCTGGATTTTATCTATTTTCTCATCTGCCCACGCCTTCATGAAAGCAGTCCTTCGTGGATAGCCAAGCAGCAGGCAGTTTGTATCAAGTGCAGTCTTTTCGCGCCCTCTACTGTCCAATGGCGGCACTGCCAGGGGCGTGGTTTGAAAGGAGAGGCAGTCTAGGTCTGAACCAAGCTGGGAGCTTGGGCACCCCCAGGAGAAGCCCATGACGTCAAGCAAAAGCCAGTCGTGTTCCATCCCTTCAAAGGCTTAGAAGTCCTGCCCACACAATCTCACTTGTTTCCCGAACCCCCCCCCCCCCCCCCCCACAGCGCTACCTGGATTATTACAGTCCTCACATTGTGTGGTAGTTACTTGCGGACATGTTGGTCTTTTTAAGCACAGTGCCTGGTGGTGTTAGTTTTATATTCTCTTCCTGCCCCCTAGAAGAGTGTGTGACACAAAAGCCCTCAACTCAGGCTTGCTCAATGGATGACAAATGGTGAGAAGAATGAATGAGCCAACAAGAGAGAGAGCCCTCTGCCGAAAGTTTGGGGTGAGGAGGAGCATGAGTATAGGGGGAGTTCTGAGTCTGGGCCTGTGCCATGCCTTCCCCTCTGCCTGGAACACAGCCCCCCTTCCCTTGCACGGCTTCACCTGGATCACTCCTTCCTGGGTCAGATCGGTAATAATTTCCTTTGGGAACTCTCCTCTGATTCCCATCGGTCTGAGTGAGATCTGCTTTCTGTTTGTTCCCACAGGGCCCTGAGCTTTTTCCCACCGAAACACTTACCAAACAAACAATTTCCAAACTCTAAAATTTGCTTGTTTTCCTCACTAGACTTGCACTCCCATGAAAGCAGGGACCGTGTCTCTCTTGTTCATCCTTATGTTGCTGGTGTTTACAAAGGTGCCTGTGCTCATCCTTGGAGCTTAAATATTGCTTTGTTGAGTAAATATTATGTGAAAAATAACATGAGTAGGCTAAAGAAATCCAAGATCGAAATGAAAATCTTAGAAGGGACTCAGAGAGGGTCTAGTCTCACCCTTTCATTGTACAGATGGGAAACCTGAGGCTCAGAGAGGCCCTGCAGGCTGTCAGAGGTCGAGCTGGAGTTAGAGGGTTCTGATCCGGATGGCCTGGGCTTTCTCTGCTATCTGGTTTATCTAAGGAATAAAGGAGCCTAAGCTCTTAGGACCAGCAGCGTTAGCATCATCTGGGATTCGTTGGGCTCTCAGGCCCTGCCCTAGATGCACTGAATCAGAATCTTCATTTTTTACAAGATCTCAGGTGTTTTGTAGACACATAAAGTCTGAGAAGTACTGGTTTCAGTGACCAAGGGGACAGCTAGCCTGGTGTAAAAGTCTTCCCAGTTTGTGTGGGGAAAGCCAGCTTGTGAAGTGGAAAAGAAACCTGGCCAAAATATTGTGGCATTCAGTGCATGCTGAAGATGAAAGATCATAAGTGTGTGCCCCCTCACCTTCCCAAGTTCCAGATAGTTTGGAAGTCCAGGATCTGACCTGATGGCAGACTATGGTTCAAGTTCAGATGAGGTGAATAAAGGGGCCTTGAGTAAAGGGAAACTCCCAGGAGCACAGCTGACCAGCAAGCCTCTGCTGCAAATCTCCAGCTTTTGTAGTTCTCAAATTTGAAAAAAATATGTATTTTCAAATGTATATTCATTTATACAAATAATTCCAACCGTGCCATTTGAGGTGGCGGTGAGAGTCCTCATATCCTGCTAGTGACTTTGTCACCTGGTGCAGCCTGTGTGGTAAACACTACAACAACATGTAGCAACAACCAAACATAGTTTGTTCCATTGGACCGAGTAATGCCATCCACAGGAAGTAATCCTAGGAAGGTCAGTTGGACAAAAGCGAAAAGCTATATGCATGAAGATGCTTTCTACCCCTGAAAGTGGAAAATATGAAATGAAAAGGAAATGGGCTGAGCAAATTATGATATGATATCTTTCCAAAGACCATTCACAATTAATTGTAGTGTAACTAATATGTCTCACTTCATTTGCTTAATTAAGAGCGTGGTCTCTGGGTTTTCCGTTCTGACCCTACCACTTGCTGTGTAACCTTGGGCAAGTTTACTTAACTGCTCTATGCCTTGGTTTCCTCATCTGTAAAATGGGGTTACTAAGAATACCACCTACATCATAGGACTGTTGTTAGAAGTAAATGCTTAATTTAATTGAGTTGATTGAAGTGCCTGGAATAGTCCTCTCTATAAACTTATATTATCATTATTTTTAAGATTTGTTTATTTATTTGAAAGAGAGAGAAAGAGCACATACCTGTGCATGTGCATGCATCAGTTGGGGGAAGGGCGGAGGGAGAGGGAGGGAAAGAATCCTCAAGCAGACTCCCCACGGAGCGTGAAGCCTGATGGAAGGGGAGGGGAGGGCCTTAATCTCACAACCCTGAGATCATGGCCTGAGCTGAAATCAAGAGTGCGATGCTCAACTGACTGAGCCACTCAGGTGCCCCTATATTGTTATTATTTTTAACAGTCAAATTAAATGGCCTGATATTCCCACTCCATCTGCCTGACATAAGAATACTTTTCTTCCCTCCTGAGGGCCTCACGTCCTGTGGTAAGTCCAAGACCCCCAAGGAGGGATGTTTCCTCCGTCCTCCTTGTAGTCAGTCTGGTTCTCCAGCCTCAAGGAGAGAAAACAAGAGAAGTTGCTCTAGAACTCCCAGGACTCCCAGCTCTTTAGCGCGCGCGCACACACACACACACACACACACAGAGCCACTTTCACAAGTCTCTCCCCACGGTGCCTAAGTCTTTGTTGCTGAAGGTAAATGAAATCCCTTCCTTTATCTCCCAAGCCCTTGGTCTGTTTGCATTTACTGCCCTAGAATAGCATTCCATTCAGTGGATAACCTCACTTGTTCCAATGGTAGTAACGGCTACTATTAATTGAAAGCCCAAAGTGTGCAAGGTGTTCTGCTGTTGTTTCTTTACAAATATCCATCCTCAGAAAGAACCTATGAGGTAGGTACCATTATTTCTACCTCTCAGCTTGAGTCTATCAATAAAGTTCAAGTATGTTAGGTGGTTTGCTGGAGATCCACAGCTTGCAAGTGAAAAAGCTTAGATTTTAGCCCAGGTTTGTTTAACTCCAAAGCCCACACTCAGATCCGCTATCCTTCACTACCTCTTTATGAAGGGATATAGGCAAGAAGTTCACAATAAATGGTAAATAAAGAAAAATTGCGTCATAAAGTGAGTACAGTTGTGCAAAAATACGTCTGCATGTTGAGAATATTTGCTGTGCAAGAACGATAGGATTATCTATTCTTTTTCTCCTCAAATCATTTCCTTTAGTGACAGCTGCTATATGGTTTTTACAATTTTAAAAAAGTTGTCCTCCACCTGCAAAAATTACTGCCTTTAGCCTAATAAGTTCTTAGCATTGGGGGTTGTGCATGAGAATGACCTTGAGAGTCTATTTGAAAAGATACTCAGTGCCTGGACTCCATCACAGATGAAGTAAATCAGGCGTGCTGGGGTTTGGGTCCAGGTAGCAGTATTTTTAAGAGCTGATTTTAGTGTGCGAGTAGGATTGAAGAACAACTTCATGGAGAAGCTTCACCCCCCACTCTTCTTCTTCCAGAGAATCTAGCTGCCTTGTGAACGTTCTGTAACCCCATGCTACTTAACTCAGGCTTTTCCCTCTGTGCCCCAGGAAGGGGCTAACAATATGACTTTTTTTCCAGTCCTTTTTGCAAAGGGGCACTGAGGGGACTTTTTGGCTGATGGAAATAGTCTACATCTTGATTGTGGTGGTGGTTACATGACTGTATACATTTGTCAAAACTCATTAAACTGTGCACCAAAAATTGGTGAATTTTATTAAAATAAATATAAGTATAGTAAACTACACTTTATTAAGCCATTTTTTAAAAAGGTAGAATATTGGAAAGGAAGAAATTAAATGTATCATTCACAGATTGTATGTTTAAATATAAGGAAATCTAATATGAAGTATTAAATAAGTAAATTGGCAAGAGAGCTGAATAAAAGGTTAATGTACAAAACACATTTATACTTGTACATACTAGCAACAAACAACTGGAAAATAAAAATTTAAAAACATAATTTATAGGGGCACCTGGGTGGCTCAGTTGGTTAAGCGTCTGCCTTCAGTTCAGGTCATGATCCCAGGGTCCTGGGATGGAGTCCTGTATCGGGCTCCCTGATCAGCAGGAAGCCTGTTTCTCCCTCTCACTCCTTCTGTGCTCTCTCTCTCTCTCACTATGTCTCTCTCAAATAAATAAATAAAAACCTTTAAAAAATATAATTTATAATAACAGAAAACACAAAATATCTAGGAATGACTCTAATGAAAGATTTTGAAGACCAGTACACTGCCAACCATAAAACATTCCTGAGAGAAACTAAAGAAGAATGAAATAAATTGAGGGATAAACCATGTTCATGAACTGGAAGACACAATATGGATAAGATAGGAATTTCCCTTAAGTGGACCTCCAGACTTAATGCAAACTCAATAAAATTCCAGGAAGTTTTTTTTTTTAAGATATTGGCAAGTTTATTTTAAAATTTATACGGAAGCAAAGGACATAGAATAGCCAAGGCAATATTGAGGAAGATTAACAAAGTTGAGGACTTCCACTACCAGCTATAAACTTATTATAAAGCTACAGAAATTAAGATAGTGTGATACATGGATAAACAAATAGGCCAATGAACTAAAATAGAGTCCAGTAACACTCTCATCCATATATGATCATTTGATTTATGCCAAATGTTCTATAGGAAACCAATGAAGAAAATATCAACTTTTCAGTAAAGAAAAAAAAAAGAAAAAGAAGAAACTGGTCCCTTCACACCATGTACAACATTCATGATGGACCATAAATACAAATGTGAAAGATGAAATAATAAAGAATCTAAAAGGAAACATTCCAGAATATCTCTGTGATCTTGGGGTATGCAAAGATTTTTAAAATAGGATACAAATAGTATAAACCATAAGAGAAAACCTTGATAAATTGGATTTCATTAATATGAATAACTTCTATTCATTATAAGCACCATTAACAGACAAGGCAAACCACAGGCTAGTAGAGAATATTAGCAATACACATATATTTGACAAAAGACTCATACCCAGCATATATAAAGAGCTCTTACAAATCAATAAGCAAAAGACATACAATCTAATTTTAAAAATAGACAGCAATGATTGTTTCACAAAGGAGGATATCCAAATGTCAATTGCTATGAATAGGTACTCAATATCCTTATTTATTTGGCTAATGCAAATTAAAACCTCATGATCTTCTGAAGGGGTATGTGGGAACTCTGTAACTATAATGGCTCAAGAAAGAGTCTATTAACTAAAAAAATTATTGACAAGGAACAACAACAACCACAGACTTGTTACCAGAGGTGGATGGTGAGCGGGGGAGAGGGAGTTGGAGGAAGGGGGTCAGAAGGTACAAACTGCCAGTAATAAGATAAATAAATATTAGGGATGTAGTGTACAACATGATGACAATAGCTGACACTGCTGTAGGATATATAGGAAAGATGTTAAGAGAATAGATCCTAAGTGTTCTCATCAAAAGAAGAAATTTTTTTGTCTTTTTTTCCATTCTTTTTTATTTTTTTAAATTTTGTCTGTATTTTAGCTGAACTTATTCTAGTAATCATTTCACACCATATGTACATCAAACCATCATGTTGTATGCCTTAAACTTATACAGTGATGAGGTACCTGGGTGGCTCAGTCGGTTAAGTGCCTGACTCTTGATTTCATCTCATGATCTCAGGGTTGTGAGATTGAGCCCTATGTCAGGCTCTGCGCTGGGTATGGAGGCTGCTTAAGATTCTCTCTCTCCCTCTGCCCCTCCCCCAGCCCTCTCTCTCTCCCTCTCCAAAAACAAAACAAAACAAAACCAACCAACCAACCAAGCAAACAAAAAACCCCCAAAACGTATACAGTGATGTATGTCAATTATTTCTCAGTAAAACTAGGGATAAAACCCCCACATGATCCTCCATCCTTCCCTGCCCCATCACTTGATATAATTAAAAGTACTAATAAATCTAGTGTTAACAAGGATATAGAGTAACTGGAATTCTTGTTGCTACAGCCATTTTGGAAAATTGACAGTATTTACTGAAGTTAAACATAAGTAAATCTTACATCCAAACTTGCCACTCTGTGTATACTAAAGACAAGTGCATTCCTATGTTCATCAAAAGACATGTATATGGCTATTCTTAGCAGTCAAACTGAAAAAAACTCAAATATCCATTAATTGTAGAATAAAAAATAAATTGTGATTTATTTATATGGAAAACTATGTATCAGTGAAAAAGGACAAACTGATGACTCTCAGAGACATAAAATTGAGTGGAAAGAAGGCAGATGCAAGAGAGCAATAATCTCTGATTCCATTTGTATGAGGTTCAAAGGCAGGCAAAACAAATCTATAGTGACGTAGGGCAGAATGTTGATTACCTTTGGGGGTAGGGAGCCTTCTGGAGGGCTGGATGTTTATTTTGATCTGGGTGGTGATTTCAAGGGTATGTATAAGTGTAAAAATACACTGAGCTATTTTATTAATGTTGGTGCACTTTTCTATATATTATATGTATTATATATGTAATATACATATATAATGCCTACAATCAAATCTGTGTGTGTAAGTCTCTTTTTCCCTTCCTCCTTTATCTTCTCCTCCTCTCCCTTCTTCCTTGTGTGTGTATATGTGTTCTAGAGTCTGTTTGACAGTATTATACACGTTTTAGTGTCTCTTTGATTACTTCTACCTCCTTGTGCATTAATTCTCTTTCTTGACATTGTTGCTCTTCTTCTCCCAGTGTTGGCTTTCCTCAAATATTCTTGGCTGCCCACTCTTCTTTGATTTCAGAAGTCCTGGGAAGCGCATGATGACCCTCCATATGGTTCAAGTTGCTGCCTCCCAGAACTGTGGGGGAAACGGGATGTGTGCTGGGGGTTGTCCTCCAAGATGGAGATTCTTGGACCCACCCTTTGGGTTTTCTATGAATCTGGGGCTTCAGAATCTGCACTCAACGCTTCCACCTGGGAGAGATGCAGTTGCCTGTCCCTCATTAGAGGTGGAAGAGGGGGAAGGGCTGATAGGTCTAGCTGTTTCTCAAAGTCCTTCTCAAATCTCTGTTTCTAAACCAGGAGCATTAGCATCACCCGGGAACTTATTAGAAAGGCAAATTCTCAGGTCTCACCCCAGACAAACTGAACCAGACACTCAGGGGTGGGGTGCAGACATCTATGCCTGGACCCACGCTCTGGGCAATAGCGATGCCCCCTCAGGTTTGAGGACCGCTGTCTATTTATAGAGTACCCCAGTTAATTTCTTGGATCATCACTCTTCCTCTTCCTTGACCTGTTTTCACTGCGGGGACTCTGGCAAGTATTTCACGCTAGATGTTTTCCTTCCTGTTTCTCCTTCAGTCCAATCCCAACTGCTTTCTATCATTCAGAAATTCCCTACAGTTTCTGGTAGGTGATAGCCCCCATTCTTGATTTCCAGTGTTCTAATAGATTTTTATTTTATTTATTTGTTTGTTTGTTTGTTTTTTAGTAGGCTCCACACTGGGTGTGTGGGGCTTGAACTCACGACTCTGAGATCAAGACCTGGATTGAGATCAAGAGTCGGACGCTTAACTGACTGAGCCACCCAGAAGCCCCGATTTTCATTTTTAATTGTGGTAAAATTTATAGAACATAAAGGTTCCTACCTCGACTGTTTTTGAGTGTAGAGTTGAATAGTGTTGAGTATATTTACAATATTGTGCAGCCCTCATCCCCATCTGTCCCTGGAACTTTTTATCTTGCAAAACTGAAACTCTACACTCTTTAAGCAACAACTTCCCTTCTAAAGGATTTTTAAAGTGTTCTTTCTGTCATTAAATAGAATTTGGGGTGGAATTTGAGTCTGTAGATGTATGTCCTTTGAATACCATCTTTTTAAAATTGTGGTTAAATATACATTACATAAAATTTACAATTCTAACCATTTCTAGGTGTTATAGTTCAGTGGCATGGAATAATTATGTTATTGTGCAACCAGCACTACCATGAATCTCTAGAATTTTCTCTTCTTCCCAGACTAAAAATTTGTACCCATTAAACACCAGCTTCCATTCCTTTCTGCCCACCAGTTCCTGGCAACCACCCTTCTCTGTTCGGTGTCCATGAATTTGACAACCCTAAGTACATCACAGGAGTGGAACTATGCAGTCTTTGTCCCTTTTGTGACTGGTTCATTTCACTTAGCATGTTGTCTTCAAGTTTTATCCAAGTCATAGCATGTGTTGGAATTTCCTTCCTTTTTAAGACTGAATAATATTCTCTTGTATGTATATACCACATTATGTTTATCAAGGATGCTTGGGTTTCTTCCACTTTTTGGCTACTGTAAATAATCCTGCTGTGAACATGGGTGTACAAGTATCTCCTCATGTCCCTGCTTTCAATTCTTTTCATTCTTTGGGGTATATAGCCAGAAGTGGAATAGCTGGGTCATGATAGTAATTCTATTTTTAGCTTCCTGAGGGACTGCCATACTGTTTCCCACAGCAGCTGCACCGGTTTGCATTACAACTGTGCACAAGGGTTCAAATTTCTCCGCATCCTTGCCAGCACTTGTTATTTTCTTAGTTTTGTATTGTTTTTGATAACAGTCATCCTGACGGATATGAAGCGGCATCTCATTCAAGTTTTGATTTTTCATTTCCCTAATGATTAGTGATGTTGAGCATCTTTTCATGTGCTTATTAATCATTTGTATATCTTCCTTGGAGAAATGTCAATTCTAGTACTTTACCTGAATCTGGTTGTTTGTGTTTTTGCCATCCTTTATATATTCTGGATATCAATGTCTTATCAGAGGTAGTTTTCAAATGTTTTCCCTCATTCTGTCAGCTACCTTGTCACTCTGTGGATAGCATCCTTTGATGTACAAAAGTTTTTCATTTTGATGAAGTCCAATTGGCCTGTTTATTCTTTTGTTGCTCGTGACTTTGGCGTCTTAGCCAAGAAAATCAGAGCCAATTCCGATGGCATTGAAGCTTCATGTTTTCTTCTCTGTATGCCATCTTGATCCAACCTCTAATAACAGTTTCCGATTGTCTGCTAGTTAAGCATAAATATTGAGCTTTGTCCTACCTCCACCCTGCCTCTGTCATTAGCATGAATATTTACATCCCTGCACTTTCGCTATCAATTCAAAGTGTAGATATGGCTGCTCTCTGATGAAAGGCTAAGACAGGCTGGAGTAAGGCCAGAAATCAGAATGACTTTGGCCTTAATGCTGGTCACACTGAAAGGGACCTGGGAATAGTAGAATGGGCAGAGCTTTGGGGATCAAGTTTGATCAAGGGAGCCTTGCTCAAAATCTTGGGTTACAGTCTTGCCTCTGCCATGGCTAACTGGAGGGCGTGAGCAAGTTCCACCAATCCAAGTTTCAGTTTTTATGTTATTTTTTTTATCTTTAAAATGGGGATGAGATGTACTTGTGAGAATGACAGATAATCTATATAAATGTCTGGCTCTTGGAAGCTGGGAGCTCTCATTATTAATTACGTGGGGTTAGACTTGGTTGTCACCTGGTACATCTCCTCTACTTGGGCACTCCCTAGGCCAGCCTAACACAACTTCATCTCCGGATCTCAACACCTGATCCCAAGCCTGGTCTGTGGTAAGTCAGGACCTCAGTAGGCATTTGCTCAATGAGTGATTTGGAAGGTGAAAAAACATTCCCTTGCGGCCTGCCTGAAAGTCCTATGGTTGGCCCGGCACACAGGTGTGACACCTGAGTCTGAGGGCTCCTCTGGAACGCACTGCAGCCTTGACCACTGTACCCTGCTGACTTCCTGCATTCTTGCTCTTTGAATGTATTTGTTTCCACATTATGGATGCCAAATGATGCCCATTTTTTCCTCTCTCTTCTTCACTGCTGCTGGGTTTTTTTTGTTGTTTGTTTGTTTTTTTACTTTCCAAATGAAAATGACCCTGCACAGAAGCTAGAATTTTGGAAGGGGTTTTGGTGGAGGTGAAAGCCAGGTACCCAAATGTTCTGGCTTCAGCACTGAAAGTCTGGGGTCTGGGAAACCCCTCTTTCCTGGGGCTTCATTCAGAATGGTTTGTCACTCTAAAAAGGCAAGGGGGAGCTGACTGGCAGATACACCAACTACAAGATCGAGACCTTTCGAATTCCCTCTAAAGTTGGGTTAGACAGGTTCTTGTCTGGTTCTCATAGGTCACATTGAATTTAGTACTTAGGTGAGCATGGAGTAGATCAGATTTCCTTCTGGCTTCCTGCAAACTTTTATTCTCTGTACGCAGCAATCCCATTGACTACTTTTAAAAAAGTTACAGCATGCAATGCAGTATTTCTTGATGTGGTAAAGTGGCTGAGATTGAGACTGAGAAAATAAGTATATTAATTTTGGATCCTACCTCCTTTTCTAAACCTATTTTCAGACTGCAATTTGTTCTCATCAAAACCAGCCTTTCTTCTTTGGTGAAGTAGTTGCTCAAAGACAGGTCTTTATGAGTAATCTTTTTTTTTTTTTAAAGATTTTATTTATTTATTTGACAGAGAGAGTGAGAGAGCACAGTAGAGGGAACAGTAGAGGGAGAGGGAGAAGCAGGCTCCCCGCCAAGCAGGGAGCCCGATGTGGGGCTCGATCCCAGGACCCCGGGATCATGACCCGAGCCGAAGGCAGATGCTTAACCATCTGAGCCACCCAGGCACCCCATGAGTAATCTTTAGAGAAAGAGGAAGCAGGTTAATTTTATGTTAAAATCTGTTGGATGCCAAAGGTGGTAGGATGTGCAAAAATAGGGGCTTTAGCTGTTTAGAAAACGACCACAACTTTTCTTCCCAGAGATAGTCTTCTTATTGTTTCTGAGTTCAAATTTAGTGGAAGATGATTACCATCACTAAACTGAAACATCATCAGGCAGGTAGTTTACATCCTGGTCCATTCATTACGAGCTCTCCCTGGGCCAGCAGACTCCACATGCTGTTTCCAGGGGTCCAGACCCTCCCTACTGTTATCAGCCATGCAGTGTAAATGTCTAGCCTTTTCTTTTTTTTTTTTTAAAGATTTTATTTATGTATTTTTATTTTAGAAAGATGTGGAGAGGGGCAGAGGGAGAGGGAGAGAATCTCAACCAGACTCCATGTTGAGCAGGGAGCCTGACTCGGGGCTCGATCTCATGACTGCAAAATCACAACCTGAGTGGAAACCAAGAGTTAGATGTTCAACCAGCTGAGCCACCCAGGCATCCCCAAAACGTCCAGTTTAAAACAAATCATCCACCAGCTTAAAAATTCCTCACTGGCTATCCCACTTCTCTCAGGATAAAGTCCAAAGATGTCCCAGGGTTGCGGGAGCCCATCCTCAATGGATCCTATAAGCTTGCTTCCTGGCTCCCTCCCAGCTTCTTCAGAGCCCTCCTCTTATTCACATAATATAAAATTAACCATTTTAAACCGAACAGTTCAGTAGCATTAGTGCATTTACAATGTTATGCAACCATCCCTACTCTCTAGTTTTGGAGAATTTTCACATTGTTAAGTGGTTACTCCTCATGGCCCCTCCCCCCAGTCCCTGGCCACCACCAATCTGCTTTCTGTCTCCAAGGATTTATCTATTTTGAATATTTTATGAAAATGGAATCATACACTCTGTGACCTGTGTGGCTAGCTTTTTAAATGTAATAAAGTATTTTTGAGGCTCAGCTGTGTAGTGGCAGTGTTAGAAATTTATGCCTTTTTAATGGCTGAATAATATTCCATTGAATGAATATACCACATTTTGTTTATCCATTCATCTGTTGATGGACATTTGGTTTGCTTCCATCTTTTGGCTATTGTAAATAGTGCGCGGGCATATACATGTATTTGTCTAAGTACCTGTTTTCAGTTCTTCCGGGTATATACCTGAAAGTGGAATTGCTGGGTCACGTGGTAAATCTATATTTAATGTTTTGAGGAGCCACCAGACTGTCTTTCTCTCCTTTCTCTTGTGTTTCAATAACACAACATATTCAAGTGAATTTCTGTCATATTACAATTAGAAGATGCCTTTAATCATAACAGGCTACATATGTATTTGAGGGCAGGGATTGTGTCTTATTCATCTGGGAGTCTCAGGTGGGCTAGTATAGGGCTTCACAGAGAAGGTGCTCAATAAAATGTTTGTGGAACTGGATTGACTATAATAGGAGGATTATATACAATTTTATCCTTGAGGAAAATGTGGTATATGTGGTAAATCTTTGAATATGAGTAATGAGCTAAGTGGAGATAGAGGGTGGGTGAGGTGGAGAAGAGCCTATGGACTCCTTTGGACAAAGGGGAAAGAACACCAGTGTAGTAGGACCAGTTAACCTTATGCCTGGCTTCTGTTGCCGGTTTGCCTTTACCTAATTCATTATAATTCTCTGGGAAGTTAGATTCTCCTCTCTGTCAAATGAAAAGTTTGCATATTTTAGTGATATTCAGTTTTTTGGTTTCCTTTAAGGCCATGGAAACTGTTTTTCCTATGAACTCACAGGAGAAAGCCCAGTGGGGTTGGGGCATGCATTTGAGGAGAGAGAGTTGGGGGGAGGCCAGAACGCAGGGCACCCTGTACCCCTGCAGTCCCAAGGACCTTGGCAAGACCCCAAGATTCCAAGGTCCCAGCAATCTGAGCTCCCCTCAGTAGCTCTGAGAGGCCCCTGTTCTACAAAGATTAGGAAAGCATTAGTGCATCAAGGACAGACTCTTCTGTAAAAAGTATTTTTTTTCTAAGCAATAAAGGGGAACGTAAGGATTGAGGTAGCAACTTAAGCAAGAAAAGAACAGTTCTTTCTTTGTGAAAAATTATAGTGAACAGTGCGCTTGGTTAAAAAGAGGGGGTACACAACCTCCTTCTCACCTCCTCATTCTTAAAAAGTAAAAAGTAAAGATAGTGTCAACACGTTGACTTCATGACAGAATTGCCACACATTTTTACTTTCCTAACCGAATGGATTCCTGCACCATGAGAGCATTTCCTCTGCAAATGTCCTGCTCTGAACCAAAGCTGAACATGTCAACGGGCAGGCTTAGTCTTGTCCTAACACTCTGGGTTTCCTTTTCTTTCTCTCTCTCTCTCTCTTTCCTGGGGAAATGTCTTGGAAGCGTAACCTTTACACTGTACCCTCACATTGCCTTTTCTCTCGAGTTCTTTGCTTTGGAATCAGCCTGCAAAACCGGGGGTTAGCTGAGTACCCTCTGGGCCGTTTCCTGACACACCCATGGTGCTGGCAGGCCAGAACCTGTCCCCTCAGCAGTGGTCACTGTTGATGCTCACCTTGCTTTGGTCTCGTCGGATTCTTTATTTCCGTGAAGCTCATTTGTAGGCCACACTTCTGAAAATATCCTGCCTGAACTCCAACATCTCCTCTCTTAATTCAGGTTGAGGTACAGAAGTTCTTCAGGCACTGAGACCGAAGATGGTTTACACAGATGTCTGAGTGAGCCCCAAACACACAGTGTTCTAACATTGGCATTCCTAGTGGTTGTTATAGAAACAATTTAAGCAGTGTAACCACAAACGTTATTCACATTCTAGTACTAGCCCTCTCTTTCTTTTCTTTCTTTTTCTTTTTTTGCGAGGTTCTTCTTGAAATTCTAGAACTTCTTTTAAAACAGAGTTTCTAAACAGTGGCCGCCCCTTGGGTGGCATAGCCCTATTATAAAAATAGAAAGGATATTGAGTTTGATTATGCCTCTGGTTTTTCTTGCTTAACATTTGCTTTCATTCCAAAATCGGCATGAATACAAACACTGCAATATTTCCACCATTTCTTTAAAGGCTTTGTTTCCAAGGAACTTACGGTTTTCCGGAGGAGGATGCCCGCGTGACGATAATCCCTCTTGTTCCACCATGATGTTGCCGGACGAATGGAGAGTTGAATGCTCTAATTCTTTAAATAGCGCTTCAAAAATGATTTAGAAAAGCTAAAGTCTGTCTTGTAAATCCCAGGACTTGTCTCAGAAATCTTGCTTCAATCGGCTTCCAAAGTATAATGCAACATGATTATTTTCCTCTGGGGAAACCTGTGAAACAGGTCTTTGAGCCCCATTTAATGTGTCAGAGTTTTAATTGATTCTTTACCACGTCGATCCACCCCATAATAGCAGTGCTAAGCGCAGGACGTGTTTTACGGGAATAGTCACCCAGAGCTTAATTTGTTGTTGCATAGCAGACAGACTATTTCACAATGAAATAAATCTGTTTCGTGCCCCGAGAACTTCTTCCCAATGAAGAATGCTCTGCCAATATAGAGAGTGCAATCTGCTCCCTATCAGCTCTCGAGACATTTTGGTTGAGGAGAGGGGTACCACACAACCCTTGATCCTTGAGTTCATTTACTCTTCTCTTGCTTAAGACAGAGGTGATCCACAGGCCTTTATTTATAATCCGTGTAAAGCAACTTCGGGTACCTTATCTCATTCTGTTCTCATGATAACATTACAAGGAAGGCGGGGCAGATATCATTATGCCCATTTTACAGATAAGAGAACCGAGTCCCAAGAACCTTGCAACCTCCTCAAGGAACCCCAGATAATAAGCACTGAGCAACGACTAGAAAGCAGATACTCTTTTTAGTAATTACTGTTTTCCCTGGCAAACAGCCAGGACTGCTCTACCCAGAACAGGCTGCATGCAGCACAATTTCCTTCCCCACAACACAACTGGTTCATTCATTCAATCAACAAACATTTGTAGTGAGTATGAATTTGAGGGCTCAAAATTCAGATCCGCCAAACAAAGGTGGCTTTCTTTTTCTATAACTTCTATTAAGTTCTCTCCCAGGCCCTTAGTCCTTCTGGTGGCAGAAACCTTTCAATTCTAGATTTTCTCAGCTGGCTCAGCGATTCCCCACTCCCTTTTTTCCCATGGTTGTATATCAGTTCAAGCCACTGAAAGGTGCGCGCGTGTGTGTGTGTGAGAGAGAGAGAGAGAGAGAGAGAGAGAGATGGAGGACGTGTATGGCCTTTAGAGGTCTTCCCACCCTGGTTGCTATTGAAACATGTAGCCCATCTGGTCTTCAGACATTTGGAAAATGCCGGCATTCGTTGTTATGTGGTGTTTTTGTTTGTTTGTTTAAACGTGATCAGTAGAACGGCTGGCTCTCTTTCAGCTAGTTTCTTTTTTTTTTAAAGATTTATTTATTTATTTGACACACAGAGAGAGATAGCGAGAGAGAGAGAGGGAGAGAGCACAAGCAGGGGGAGCGTCAGGCAGAGGGGGAAGCAGGCTTCCCGCATGAGCAGGGAGCCCGATGTGGGGCTCGATCCCAGGACCCTAGGATCATGACCCGAGCTGAAGGCAGCCGTTTAACCAACTGAGCCACCCAGGTGCCCCTTTCAGCTAGTTTCTGTGTCTTCCTTGTAAGTGTGGGAGATGTTTGGTGGCTCTCCTGGGCTACTGAGAGGACCTGCGGGAACACCACAGGGCTATCTCAGGCCCCTAGTCTAGCCTTGTCGTATGTCATTTTTCTTCTAAAGCAGCTCCCTCCTATTCTACTGTTCATGGGTGGGGGAGAGAAGACTATTTCTCCATCTCCTCAAGTATCCCCTGGTGTGATGCACAGGTCCCTTCTCCTCTAGGATGTACCAAACTGACCAGGGCTTTGTCTCATATCCCTAAGCACAAGCACAGTCCTCACCCTGGCCTTAGCTCAGGGGAAGGAGGGCAGTGCAATGTGCTGGCTGATTGGAAGCATGTGTAAGTGACCGCTGGAGCCTTTCTCGGAGACCTAAGCAAAGACTACAATTCTACAATGTCCTTGTTATCCTAGCTCCTTGTTGCTCACAACTTTCGGCAACTGATCTGAACTAAAATCTGAGCAGAAAACCAAAGGAAACTTCGTGATAAAACCATTGTAATTTTGTATCTATGATCTCACTGGCCTTCCCCACCTCAGTGAGGACTGGGAGGGTTATCTCCATGTGGCCCCTATAAAGCCAGGGTTACTCAGTAGCCTCTTGTAGGCACCATTGCATGTCGAGAAACACCAATCTGGCATCCTGAAATAATCCGAATTTTTACCTCTGCCTCTCAAAGAAGCTCTGAGAGTGTGTTCTTTAGAAAGAGCAAATTCCCTCTTTCTTCCATCTTCTCTTTTCTCATTTTCTCTTTTCTTCCCATTTGTCTGATTATCTATCTATCTATCATCCATCGATCTATTAGTCTGTCCATCCATCCATTCATCATCTATCATTGACTCATCTGTCTCACACCCAGCTTGGCTCTTTTCCTAGTCCAAACTCCCACTCCCAAATCTCTCAAAGTGAGATGGTATAGTCTTTTTTTTTTTAATAAACATTTTCAAGCACTTCCTGTTTCATTTTCCTCTCTTTTTCTCCTTTTCTTCTTCCTCTCCTTCCTCCTAGGCTATAGTGGGCATCATCCATCTTATCTTGTCTACCCAATGCAGGGTTCAATCTCACAACCTTGAGATCATGACCTAAGCCGAAATCAAGAGTTGGACATTTAACCAACTGAGCCACCCAGGCGCCCCACCAGAAGTTCTTTGAAAACTTATATTGAGTTTTGGGGTTCCTGGATGGTTCAGTTGGTTAAGTGTCTACCTACGGCTCAGGTCATAATCTCAGTGTCCTGGGATCGAGCCACATGTCAGGCTCTCTGCTCAGCTGGGAATCTGCTTCCTCTCTCTCTCTCTTAAATATATAAATAAAATCTTTAAAAAATAAAACATTAAGTTTCATCTTCTTACTTTAAGAAATTTGATCCTTCTGAAATTGATTTTGATGTAAGAGGTAACAAAGTTTGCTATATTATTGTTATTTTTATTATAGGACATCTTTGGTAGGAAAATGAATCAGGAGCCATAGTGGGAAGACCATGGGATGTGCAGTTAGATCAGTCTGGGTTCAGGTGTCTCCACCATTTACGAGTGTGTGACCTCGGTCATAACCTCCCTAATTCCAGCTTCCTCACTGGAGTAGTGGAGATAATAATAGTATCTGCTCATGGAACTGCTGTGAGTATTAAGTGAGATAATGCTAGTAAAGCACTTTGCACAGTGTCTGGCACCTAGTAGGGACTTAGTAAATGGCAGTTACGGTGGGTATGATGATGGTGATAATTCTTGTTGTTATATAAGTAATGAAGCGAAGTCATCACACTTGTGAGTCGGGTGCACTGAGGACTCGGGGAGATGTTGCTCAGTCACAGTACACACTTCAAACCACACAGAAAATTGCTTTCTATCCCAGAGCCTGTGTGAGGTTTGAATCTATGAGATGGATTTGAGTTTGTAGGATCAGGAAGTGTGACTGGGAAATGGACAATGTTGTAGGCAACACATTCTCATCTCCCTTATTTAATGGGATAGACAAGGAAAATGAGGAATCCTACGTTTTCTAAGACAGTGTTTTTCAAAGTTGGAATAGAATCATCTAGTACCCTTGCTAAGATGCAGATGCTTGGGCCCCATCCCGGATCTAGGAAATTAGAACCATAGGCAGGGCCTGATAATTTGCATTTAGCAGGCTCCCCAGGTAATTCTTCTGTGCACCAAAAATTTGTGAAACACTTCTCTAGAAAGAAAAGGAAGAAGGTGGGTGTGGGGATGGGAGATGGGAGAGGAAAGAAGAGCAGGAGACAAAACAGGAGAAGAAAGGAGAGGGACTACTATTGTGAATTAGAGTATTAACATCTCCCCTTTGCAAATCTTCCCTGCCCCTCCTCCCCCTGTTACCTGCCGTGATAAAATACAACTTGGATCCCACTTCTTATAGGTCACTCAAAAAGCCCATTTAGTCAACCAAAAGTTTTTGAGTCTGGCTGTGGACCAGAACCCTAGAGAGAGACAGAAAAGAGACACATCATCCAGTGGGGGAGAAAGACACACACTCACACCCCACAATTCAGCATGGAGGTGTGGTGGTAGAGATAGGCAGCAGGCATACATGAAAGGCTGAAGTAGGGCTGCTAAATGCAGACGGGGGACATCAAGAAATGGCTTCCGGGAGGAGAGGTGCCTGGACTGAGTCTTGTAAAGAGTAATCCTTCATTACGAAGAAGGGAAAAGAATTAGCAGGGAGAGGGGAGAGTGGGAGCCAAAGACTCAGTCCAACAGCAGGGAGTGTCCCGGATGGGCTGGCTCAGTGTTGCTGGAGGAGGGAGTGTGAGGTGGGAAGCCATTCTGTTAGAACCGTGGTCAGGAGCCAATATTCCCGTAGTAGTAGCCCCATTGCGAAAGATCCTGTGGGTTGTGTCAAGGAACTTGATCTGCGAGGAACCACCCAAGGGTGGAAGCAAAGGATGAATTGGTAAGATTCTCATTTGCATGTTGTAATGTTTTTTTTTTTTTTAAGATGGAAATAGTTTTATTGATTTTTATGATTTATAAACATGATACATGCCAATTGTGAAAATAGAGATAATTCAGAAGGAGATAAGGTAGAAAGTAAAAGTCGCCTGGAATTCCAACACCCAGAGAAACTCTGCAATTACCGTATGTGTTTATCCTTCCAGACTTTCCTCTAGGTGCACGCACATCCACCCACACACATACACACAACATATTTTTAAGTGAGGTCGTTTCACACACATTGTGAAATGCTGCCTTTTAATCCTTTTTATCTTGACAATATGGAGTGGACTTCCTTCTCTGTCTATAAATATGGATTTATACCTTGATCATAATTTCTAATAGCTCTGTTGCTCACTTCTGACCTCCTTCTCACTCCCTCTCCATGCGTGGTCCTCTTCCCATTTGGCCTTGCTCCAAGAATCAGCTTGGGCTCTCAGCACTCAAGTCCATCAGGCAGCTGGAGATGCTCTGTTGTGGGACCTTGATTTTGGTAGGGCTTCTGTGATGGTTAATTTTATATGTTACCTAATTTATTTGCTTGGGCCATGGGGTGCCAAAATATTTGGTTAAACATTATTCTCAGTGTGTCTGTGAGGGTGTTTTTGGATGAAATTAACATTTAAATCAGTAGACTGAATAGAGCAGATTGCCTTCCCCAAAGTGGTGGGCCTCTCCTAATCCACTGAAGGCCTGAATAGAACAAAAAGGTGGAGTTAGGGAGATTTTGCTCTCTCTTCCTGACTCTCTTCAAGCTGGGACATCAATTTTCTCTTGCTTTTGGGCTCAGACTTGAACTGGAATTTACACCCTTTGTTCTCCTGTTTCTTAGGCCTTCAGACTTGGACTGGAACTATGCCATTGGCCCTCCTGGGTCTCCAGCTTGTCAACTGCAGATCTTGGGACTTCTCAGCCTCTATAATAAATCTTTTATAATAAATTCATATAGATATATATATAATTCATATATATATATATACACATACACTTATAAACATGCATATGTTCTGTTTCTCTGGAGAGCCCTGCCTAATGCAGCTTCCTGCCTTGTTCTTCTGTGTCTTCCTGGCCCCCCACCTCCTCTGTGTCTAAATCCCTTGCATTGTCCCCTCATTCACAGCAACTTGGATCTCAGTAATGTTCTTCCTGTCCTAACACTCACCTGCTTCATGTTTCTGTGGCTCCCTATAGCCTTCAGGATGATGTCCCAGTTTTCCTAGGCTGGATCAGGGACCTTTCTTATCAACGTCTCCAGTCTCACCGCCACACCCTCCCCCATCATCCATCACCTGCAGTTGCTCTTCCTTAGACTCCCTGAGTCTCCAGCTTCTTGTTTCCCTGCTGTTGCTCATGCTGTTCCTGCTGCCTGGAAAGCCCTCACCCTCCAAATGTGTCTGGTTCACCTGGCTAACTCCAATTCATCCTTTGGAACTCCACTCAGTCATCACACCCTCCAGAATTGTCCCTAACACACTTTAGCCTGGATTTACTGCTCCTCCTGGTGCTCCAAGAATACTCTGTGTTTCTCTCTGTTCCTTTTATTGGGTTGTGTTAGCCTTATCTCAGATGTCTGTCTTCCTCATTAGATTGTAAGCTTCTTCCCTCCTTGAACTTTGTATTCCTAGACCCTAAAATGTGATTGGTGCTAAGTACATGTTTGTTGAATGAACAAACCCATGTCTTTGTAGAGGGGGCTCCTCTTCTTATACCACCTACTCCGGTGGCTCAGATCTCTACCCTGTGGATCTCTACTGATTACGGCTCTCTGCTGCCTAGATGGGTACCTGTCTGGGACAGACTTTGAATTAGTATGAACCTTGGCTTGTGATGAGTACTTCTGCCTCTGCCTGCTTTCTCTAACTGATCTTCTGGTTTGGACTCCTATGTCTTGCCCTTGACAATTAGCCAGTGATAGCCCATCATATGGGTCTACTTGAACTTCAAGGTCCTCTCCACCCAGTCCATCTTGTCACCTCAAAAAAACCCACAAAAAACAAAAAGAACCCTAAACCAACCCTGCCATCTCCAAATTCCCTGTTTTACTTTATAGACATTAAACATCATTATCAATTTTATTCGATTATAATTCCTTGACAAAGAATGTCCTTCAGAGCAAAACAACAGCAAATGTGTGCATTTGTGTGGTTCTGTAAAGTTTATAAGGTACCTTTGCACAATTTGTTTCATTCAGTCCTCCTAACAACTGTGTGTAGTGGGTTATTTTCCCCATTTTACAAATGAAGACACTGAGGCTCATTGTAGTTAAATGAGCTGCTTGAGGCCTCATAACCAGGGAGTGACGGAGCATGAACCCCGGGTGAGATCCTTGGGTTCCAAAGCTTTGAACTCTCTGGAGTTCACCGTGGCATTAAAACATTAGATATATCTGATGGGAAGCTTAAAAATATGTCTACTCCAAATCTATCCTCTGTACTACTATTAACATAATTTTTTAAAAAACTTAAATTTAGATCAGATTTCTTCCCTGATTATAATTATCCAGTGGACCCTGGTCCCTCACACCGTTATGTGTTGTTCTGATGGATCCCTGACCTCAGTCCCCGCATTGTAGCAACCAATCTCCACCTCGCGCCTTGCTCTGAGGGCCAGTGGTGCTGTTTGACCTCACCTCCCACCTCCACCGCATCTGTCCTTTGCCCGGCCAGTATGTCCTTCCTGTCTAGCTCCGGACCCATTTTTAACACACCCTGTTCTTACTCTCCCTACTGTCTGCTTCATAGTGTCAGGGAGTGAGTCACACACGTTTGTCCCAGCACCTCTAACCATTTGTGGTATTGTTTCGATTATCTGTCTGTATCTCTCAGAAGACCTCTAGATTCTTCAGGTTAAAAATGAAGTCCGGGTCCTCCTGTGTTTGTAGCCACAGCACTTAGCACAAGCCCAGTGCAGAGTAAAGTGGGCAGTGGGAAGGCAAAGGCAGGAACATTAGGACGTGTCCTGCTGATGTCTGTGCTCCGATCCTGGTAGGCACTTTGGGAAGGAAGGCTTCAGTCCATCAGTCAGGCTGCTGCCTGAGGCACCTTCCACAAAATGAACCAGATCAGATCCAGGATATGATCATGCTTTTCCTGGATGCTGAACTCCCAAACATGGTATGCGAGGCATCCTGCACCTGTCCTGGGTCCACCTCCCTGGACACTGCAACTTGTCCCTCTCCTGTGCTTCAGCCACACCCAGTGCCTTTGTGTTTCTGAACACGCCCAGGCAGGTCCAGTTCCCCTCATTCTATGCACGCAGTGCCCGGCACCTGGGAGGCACTTTCCTCCCCTCCTTGCAGGAATACTCCCAAACGTTGAGCTTTCAAGTTGAAGCTCGTTAGGACCTTCTTTGTGGGTCCATGGTCCATCATTCCCTCCTTTGTGATTGCTCAAAGACTTGCTCAGATTTCTTGCGCTTTGTCTTTTTCTGTTTGTGTGTTTTCCTCATCGCTGACTGCCCTATTTAAAACAGCAACCCTCATTTCTCTGTAGCCCCTTATCCTGCTTTCTTTTCCTTCCTGACTCCTAATACCACCCAACATTTTCTGATATATTCATATTTTCCATATTATTGTGTGACTCCTCCCACTTGGAAGCAATGCTTCCAAATTCCTGATAAATAATTATCTTAGGGATTTAAGAACAAAAAATGGCAGTTTCTTGGAATTTGGGGGGATTCTCCAAATCGTTATTCTTTTTAAAAATCTAAAAAATAATTTTTCATAACTTGTTTTAAAATGATGAGTGATCATAATAAACAAGGAATCATTTTTCTATGATAAGGTAGACTTTCTGTTTAAGAAAGTGACATAATAAAAAATACAAGTTTTGTTAATTATGAATCAATGTGTCGTGATAAGATTATATATTTCAATAACATGAAAATGGTTTTTGTCTGATATTTTAAAACAAAAGATTAAAGAACATTAACACAAATAACTTTTTTGTTCATCCTATGACAAATATTCCAGATGTCAAAAATTTTTTCACATTTCATTGATTGAATTAAGAGTAAATTCAAGGGGCGCCTGGGTGGCTCAGTTGTTTAAGCAACTGCCTTCGGCTCAGGTCATGATCCTGGGGTCCTGGGATCAAGTCCTGCATCGGGCTCCCTGCTCAGTGGGGAGTCTGCTTCTCCCTCTGACTCTCTCCCTTCTCATGTTCTCTCTCTATCATTATCTCTCTCAATAAATAAATAAATAAATCTTTAAAAAAAAAGTAAATTCAAAAGTATCTTCAAGTTGGGTGCATATTGTTTCATACAAGCTCATTTTCTTAATAATGAGAATATTTTTTTCTGTATACTTCATTCAACTCAAATATCACTTCCTCAGAAAAGCCTGCCTGGACTGCATGATTCAAAATAGCAGTGCCTCATTACTGGCTTTGCCTCAGTCTCCCTTCCTCCCTGCCAATAGGAGGTAAGTGCTCAGAGAAGAGGAGCGACAATTTATAAGTTTTAACCGGGCCCTCAGAATTCTACAAGTTCAATGTGAGTCAACGTGTAAGAGGGCTGCTGACCCTTCAGTTAGTAGCCATAGCAATAATAATAATAAGTCGTACTAGTAATAGCAACATTAAGAGTTATTTTTTAAAGGATAATATTTGGTTCTGTGTGGGGTTTTTTTAAATTTATTTTTTACTTTTTAAATTCCAGTGTAATTAACATACAGTGTTACCTTAGCTTCAGGTGTACAATATAGTGATTCAACAATTCTGTACATGACTCAGTGCTCATCATGCTAAGTGTTCTTTTAATCCCCTTCACCTGTTTCACCCATCCCCCACTGCCTCCCCTCTGGTGACCATAAGTTTGTTCTCTGTAGTTAAAGAGTCTGTTCCTCAGTTCATCTCTCTCTTTTTTTTCCTTTGCTCATTTGTTTCTTAAATTCCACATATTAGTAAAATCATATGCATTTGTCTTTCATTGACTGGCTTATTTTGCTTAGCGTTACACTCTCTAGATCCATCCATGTTGTTGCAAATGATGACATTTCATTCTTTTCTTATGGCTGAATAATATTCCGTTGTGTATATCATATACCACATCTTCTTTATCAGTTCATCAGTCAATGGACACTTGGGCTACTTCCATAATTCGGCTGTTATAAATAATGCTGCAATAAACATAAGTGTGCATATATGCTTTCTGATTAGTGTTTTTATTTTCTTCAGGTAAATACCCAGAAGTAGCATTGCTGGATTATATGGTGGTTCTATTTTAAAATTTTTGAAGAAGCTCCATACTGTTTTTCACAGCGGCTGCACTAATTTGCATTCCTACCAACAGTGTGCAAGTGTTTCTTTTCCTCCACATCCTTGCCAACACTTGTTTTTTGTGTATTTGGTTTTAGCCATTCTAATAGGTGTGGGGGTGACATCTCATTGTAGTTTTGATTTGCATTTCCCTAATGATGAGTGATGTTGAGCATCTTTTCATGTGTCTGTTAGCCATCATCTATATGTCTTCTCTGGAGAAATGTCTGTTCATGTCTGCTGCCCATTTTTTAATTGGATTATTTTCTGTGTGTTGATTTATATAGGTTCTTTATATATCTTGGATATTAACTCCTTATTGGATATGTCATTTACAAATGTATTCTCCCATCCAGTAGGTTGTCTTTTAGTTTTGTTGGTTGTTTCCTTTGCTGTGCCTTTTATTTTGATGTAGTCCCAATAGTTTGTTATTTGTTTTTGTTTTCCTTGCCTCAGGAGACATATCTAGAAAAATGTTGCTATGGCTGATGTCAGAGAAATTACTGCCTGTGCGCTTTTCTAGGATTTATATGGTTTCAGATCTCACATTTAGGACTTTAGTGCATTTTGAGTTTATTTTTGTGTATGGTGTAAGAAAGTGGTCCAGTTTCTTTTTCTTTCTGTCTTTCTTTTTTTTTTTTTACATGTAGCTGTCCAGTTTTCCCAACACCCTTTGTTGAGGAGACTTTTTCCCATTGCATTTTCTTGCAAGAGATTTTTTGTTTTTGTTTTTAGCTCTTATTATGTACCAGGCATTGTTTAAGTCTTTAAAATTTATTGTCTCCTTGGGACTAGATAGAATTATCATCCCCCGTTTTATTGGTCAGGTCACAGAGAGGTTAAACAGTTTGCTCAAGGCCATGCAGCTAGGAAGTGAGAGCCCGGAGCAGAATCCTGAATGCTTGACTCTGGATTACGTACTTTTCACTGTGACATCGTACTGCCTCCAGAACAATTTTATTCTACGCATAACATGGTGTACGTTATCAGGAGAAAGGTAGGTATGGACTCACCGCCCCTACCCTGTGCTAACCATGTGGCACAGAAGAGTGCTGTGTTTGGTGTTGGGCTCTACCAACTGGAGTCCTCTAAGAAAGGGTCCAGAAATTAACCTTAAAAGGAAGACAGTCAGGGACCATGGGAACAAGCCTCTGGTGGAAAACATTCTGCACCCGGGCTACGTCCTGTTGGCTGAATTACCTCCCTGACAGAGCAGAGCCAGGATGTGGCCCAATGGACAAGCCAGACTTAAAACCAACAGCTGCAGCCATACCCAGTAGACACGCAAAAAACCAACAGAGTCTCCACAGACCTGAAAAACAGCTCCCAAAAGCACGAAGGAGCTGCTCGAGTTGCTTGTTAACATCAACCAGCCAGGACGAGGCACTTTTCTGTCCCTTATTAACATAGCGGACCCGAGTAGAACCCGAGCGGGAACTGTCTGTGGGAACTTCCTCCACAGAAGCAGGGCCTCCTGGTTGTTGGGGACGCCAGCCTAACCACTCTCTGTTGGTCCTGGGTCTCCCTTCAGCTGACGCTCTTGCTCTAGGAAAGTCTTGCCTGCGCCTTTGACTTAGGGGTCTGGCCCTGTTTCTATCCCTGTCGGGTCCAAGAACCCGGCTCTGGTAACAAAAGCAGGGGCTGAGCGCCTGATGATGCTTGGCCTGGGGAAGAAAAAGCATGTGATTGCTTCCCGACTTTGTTCAGGACCCTGCTCAGGTGAGAGAGCCCTTCCCTGATCACCGCGTTTAAAACAGCCCCGTCCTGCTGGTCCTTCTGTTTAATTTTTTGTCTTAGCCCTTATTGCCACCAACATTTTCCGATACATTTATTTCCAACCATAAGCCACTGTCTAGTTTCCCCACGAGAGAGTAAACTCCATGAGCTCAAGGATATTGTCCAGGACTGTCTCTCCAGGGATGAGAAGAGTGCTTGGCACAGAGTACACACTCAATATATTTGTGGAGTGAATAAATAAATCTGAGTCCCCAAATATTCTCAGGTGTTGATATCCTATTCTAGTCCTTGTCCACGAACAGAGCCAATTTGTATATACTTCAGCTACATCACAGAGAGAATTTTATGTCCTAAATTTTCCGCTGGTATCGGGCCGTGCCTACTTCTCTTTTTTGCGGCATTTAAGCCTTACCTTTCTCATTTCTTTCCTTTCCCATCTCTTCTTTCCCAAAGGCAATTGATATTAGAAGTCGATCCTCCCTTATCTTTCTCCCTGGTTGTATAATCATGTATATATGACATATGTACATGTAAGTTTTTTCATTGGTTTTCAAAACGGATATTTTATATATCTCTTGCATCTGCCTTTCTCACTTACGTAATGGAAATTCTTCCAGGTCAGGATATAGAATAACCATTAAAAAAACCCCAGCATAATATTTCATGGTATGACTGTTTCAGCAATTTATACTGTGTTTCATACTGATAGGCATTTTGATTGTTTTCCATGTCTATCAGCTCTGCAGTCTACATTCATAGAGGTATATTCTTTCGACCTCATGCTTCATTTCTATTTGTTACATTCCATAAGTGGGATTTCTAGAGTATGAAGGTGTGTGGTCAGAATAGATTTGCTAGATTACTTCCCCGGAGAGCTATCACAATTCACGTTCTATCAGCAAAACCCAAGAATGCTCTTTTCTCTCTGCAACCCTCTGTAGGGACACAGACCTTCTCTGGACTTCTCAGCATTCCTGTAAAAAGCCCTAGCCTCCTGAGGCAGAAGAATGTGCATGGTATAAAGCCAGGGAATGTTTGACTTCAGTTCTCCTAGGCACATTTTGCTTTTCACACAGTATGAGAACTAGATCTGCAGACTTTTGTTAATTCCTGTAGTCCAACAGGGTAATAAAACTTCTCTTATCTCTCCAAGAGGGACCAATGATTATAACCTGGACTAGATTTCTGTTACACTTCTAAAGTGTCAGGAATAGTAGACTGCTATCTTGCCAGGTATTTACATTTCAAAAGGAATGAAGTCCAGACCTTGGAGACATCTCTTGATGGTAAAAGCCTGAGACTCTGGGTTTAGCTGGCCCTTGGAGAGTTGTTTTTATGTTCCAAGGGGTAGAGTGAGAAGCCAGGATCTTTCTCATCCCTTTTCCAAGGAGCCAAGATTTTTCTTCCTCCTTTCTAGAGAGGAGGGGAATGGCTCCTGTATACAAATGGAGGAAATCCTTTCTTTCATCCCTTGTCTATGGAGTGAACCCTGCCACTCCCAAGAGAATTGCTATGGTGCTCATAGCACTGTCTGTGTGTCTAGATGTGAGGGACTAATCTAGGTGTCAGGGGCTGACCCTGCTATTTACTCTGACCATTCATCTGGTTGCATCAGTAAAGAACACTTCCCCCACACCCTTCTGTCCAAGTGCCTCATGTTTCTACTATATCCACACATAGAAAGTACAAAAATTATGCAAGGGGACATAACATTCTAGACCCTTCACTGTTCTTTGGCAAAGCATCCTGCCAGCATGGGGAATGATCATTATTTTTAATTTTTGCCAATCCAGAGGGTGAGAACTGGCTTCTTGTAGTTACTTGCATTTTATTTCCCTGGTGGTCAGTGAAATGGAACATATTCCATTTTAGACATTTCAGTTATCCTGTGGGCACATCTGTGTATGTGTGTGAGCATCGCCTTTTCATAAATTCTGCCCGTTTTTTCATAGGTTTCACTGAGAATTTTATCAGCTTGTATGGGCTGTTTTTAGAGTAGCAGAAGAGTTATGAATATAGACCGACAGGGGCTCATTAGCAAATGTTTTGCCAATACTTTTACTTCCAGTCAACCTTCCTCATCATGCTCTTCTTCCTTCTGCTTTCTCTGTGTTACCAAACAGGAAGAGGGTCCTTAAAGCCTGCTATTTGCAGGTCCAGAAGGTAAAGCATGTCCCTAGCCGAGGGAGAGGCCAGAGTCACCTGGAAAGAAGCCCTTCCAGAGGGGCTGACCGTAGGGAGGCTGTGTCCATTGACAGCCTCCTATCTGACACTGAGTCTGATATGGAGGAACAAAGCCAGAGGAAAGGTCATAGTCAGTCTCCCAAAGAAGAGAGAAAATCATGGTCGGGTGCCCCAACTGACTTGGCCACAGCAGCTTGAGGCTTGGAATGTACACTCAGTACTGTGTTGGGAAGAACGTTGGCATCTTGATTTCGACTTCATTGTGGGTCAACTGGCACACAGCCAAAAAAGCAGGGCTCACCCCATTCCTCACCCCCTGGTGTAGGGGGTGGTCACAGAAAAACAGGCAAAGCAGGACCCATAACCAGCAGGGAAAGACTACAGTGTCAGGAGGCTGTGTTTGGACCAGAAATGAGCAGGATGTGAAAAGGAGCTGGCTGCGGAGGCAGAGATGGGGAGAACAGGGGCAGCCTCCATGCTGGGTCCTGAGAGCGGGAGAGTCACAGGGAGGAACTGGATATCCTTGTGGAGCGTGGCTCTAGATGCCTGCTGGGGGCAGCGAAGGGGAGGGGGCAATGGGCCACGTGCTGGGTACATTCCTTCAGCAAAGTTTATTTGTAGAAAGAAACCACATGGTAGATGATCAGAGAATGAAATTTCTTTTCCAGATGTAAGCTCTGAGTGTAGAGAAGCCAAGGTTTAATAAAAACACTAACCCTTCCCAGAAGCAAGTAGAAGCCTTGTTGCCAGGGACGGTTGGCCATAACGTAACAAGCTTGGGGGCCAGGAGCACGATCTGGAAGGTCAGTGATGTCCAGGCTGCCCCTGGGCCTGGGACCTCGGCTGGGGTCCTCCTTCATTGCAGTTCTCCTGCTGGACAGCCAGGGTGTGTGGGGAGGCCCGGACATGCATTCTTAGTACTCAGATCTCATTCCTCCCTTCTGACTCTGTGCTGAGGGTTCCTGCCACTTTCCTGGAGACTGAAGAGAGATAGCAGAGAGAAAAGAAAGCCAAGTCAAAGTCGTGCTTCTCTAAAGATGCATTTGGGGCTATTTCAGTGAATGGATTGGGTAGCAGTAAGGACAGTGAGGCAAGGCGGTGACTTTGCATCATGCCCAGGTGTATAAATGATAAAGCATCACATTGCAGGCTGTCCTGGAGAGCTTCCGCAAGGATGGACATGTTCCATATTTGCAGACTCTGCTGTGGTAGCCACTAGCCACGTGTGGCTATCGAGCACGTGGAATGTGGCTGTAATTACTGAGGAAGTGGATTTTTTATTTTACTTGATTTAAATTGAAATGTAAATAGCTACTGTCCTGGCTTGTGGATTCCACATTGGATAGCCCTGCACCTGAACATAGGTGTCTGGAGTTTGGGCTTCAGAGTCAGACAGAGAATCTTGCCTCCCTCAATTCCTATTCCTGTGAACTCAGAATAGCGACTTAACCTCTTTGTGCTTCCGGGGCCTCTAATCCAAACCGGACCTAATGGAACCAACCTCTCAGTCTTTCTTCGAGTGTTAAATGACGTCACCAGGGGAAAGGAATAGGAACAATCTTGCCTGCAAGTACAGGTGTCCAGCAGAGATTGGCTCCTGTTCCCAGAGGTCTGTTTAAATTTACAAACACAAAACATACATCTAAAATAACTGTCATAGTCCAGAGAAGCCATACCTGTAGATCAAGGTGGAGGTGCCAGGAACGGTCAGGAAATGTAGAAAACCCTTTCAGGTGGAGGTGGGAAGGGAGGGGATTCTTTCTGAGAAACAGGCTCCTGCTTGGAAAGATCTAAATTAATGGGCTCTTGTATCTCTGATGTTTGAGGGTTCCTGGATGGCGAAGAGTTTCCCAATGGGCTTTTCCAGGAGGTGACCATCTTAGGATGCTCTGCTCAGTTCTTTTGTTTTTTTTTTTAAATATTTTTCAAAATTTTTATTTTTAAGTAATCTCTACACCCAACATGGGGCTTGAACCTACAACCCTAAGATCAAGAGTCGCATGCTTCAATGACCAAGCCAGGTGCCCTGGGATGCTCAGTTCTGAGCAGGCTCCTTTTCCGAGCAGTCTTCAGGGCCAAGTCCTGAACTACACAAGAAAGACTGACAAACTCTAATGGGACCCCAGGGGACAATAGGAGGTGGAATGGTGTAGAAATGCGTGTCCAGTGCGTATTGCTTGATGGAAAAGAGATGGGACAGCACAGGCTGGGGTAAGGTCCTGGCTTCCCAGGCCAGTTGAGGAAGGAAAGATGAGCCTCAGACAACATGCCTTTGGCTGGAAGGCACCCTAAGGCACCGTCCACCACTGCTCTAGGAACTGGATAGGTACAGAGAGGGCAAAAGCCTAGGAAGACTGCAAGGTCAAGTCTCCTTTCCCTGGCTGTGAACTTAAAGTAAACTTCCAGTTGTTTTAATCAAGAAAAGGTGCAGGTGGGGGCAGGATTTTACAAACGGGCGGGTTTTCTTTTACATTATGCACATCAACTGCAACCTCACTGCCTACAGGTGACCTTTGCTTGGTGCACCTACAAGGGGCTGGGAGCTGTGTTGGATTGTTTTAGGCCTAGATGACAAGGTGACACAGTGGTGGCACTTGCCTCTTGTGATATTGTAATGTCTAATAAATATATATTTGCGCTTCATTCTCCTTTCTTGCGCAAATCTCCTAAAACTCTTGGAATTTCGTAAGTGCTAAGAGTGATAAAGGTGTCTTTTGTTATGTTAATGAGGCAACTTTTGGGAAATAGACCTCTAAGGAGAGGGACTGGTTGGCAGGAGAACCAACCCTCTGATTAGAAGGTTGAAACTTTGTCTCACCCTCTGACCTCAGGGATGGGAGAGGGATTAGAGGTTGAATCAATTGTCAATGGCAAATGATTTAATCGATTATGACAGTGAAATGAAGCCTTCATAAAAACCCAAAAGGATGGGGTTTGGAGAATTTCCAGGATGGTGAACACGTGGAGATTTGGGGAGAGCGCTGTGCCTGGAGAGGTCATGGAAGCTCTGAGCCCTTTCTCCGTACTTTGCCCTCTGCATCGTGTCCATCTGGCTGTTCTTGAATTGTATCCTTTTATAATAAACTGGTGATCTGGTAAGTAAAATGTCTTTCTGAGTTCTGGGAGCTGCTTTGGCAAATTAATCGAACCTGAGGAGGGGGTCGTTGGAACCTTAGATCTATACCCAGCTGGTAGGAAGCACAGGTGTCTGAAGTGGGAGGAGGGGCAGTCTTGTAGGACTGAGCCCTTTACCTATGGGATCTGATGGTATCTCCAGGTAGACCCTGTCAGAACTGAGTTGAACCGACACCCAGCTGCTTTCAGCGCCTCTCTCTCTTCTCTGTCCAGCACACCCTGTGAGTTTGGTTGTCCTGAGAAACCACTTTCCTCATGGCCCAGCTCTGTTTCCTGTCGCCTCCTCTCATTCATTCCAGACCCACTCTGCCTGGAAGCTCAGGCACCCATGGGGTCCTTGGTGACCCCGCATGCCTCCAACCTCTCCCGTTGGTCCTCATCCCACATAATCTTTCATCCGTTCTCTTCCAGGCACATCCTTCTTATCCGAATCCTGCCCCATTGCTTAGCTCTTTGCTTCTGAAGCCTTTTCCAGTGCCCTAGCTCACATTGCCTCTCCTTCTGTGCACTTCCTCAACACTTACATTTTTGACCCTATGCTGTGCAAGAGGACTGGGATGTCTGGTTCTGAATAAGGAAGCACCTCATTAGTCTTACTGTAATAAAATCCTGCTCCTCTACTACCCACTCCTTGCTCCCACCAAATCCAGCCTCTTGGACGGGCACAGGGAACCTGCAGATGGATTGCAGGCTCTTCTCAGGAAAGAGCTTAAGACTTTTCTCCCACATGCTCTACAAGCATCCCAGGGAAGCCCCTGAGGTTTACAACAGGGAGCAGAGGCCTCAGAGCCTAGTCAGGAAGGTTGAGGCGATGATTCTGAGAGCCCTGCTCTGCCCCACTAGACCCTCAACATGGCTCTCCAGTGCACTGAACCCAGGTGATTGCAGCAGGATGAAAGCCCAGCCAATTGCCACACCTGGCAAATCATTACCATCATGCATCAGGATACCAAAGATATGGTTGAAAAACGGCAATGTATTTTATCTGAATGACTAGTTTCCTTTTCTCTCTGGCAGTAACTTAGCTACCAGGTTAAATTGTTTCTTGAGACCCTTCCCTTCTTGGGCCTGAAGGGTAGGGCCACATTGTGAACACAGAGAAGGACACTTCCCTGTGTATTAGTAGGAAATCATGTGTCTCGATCACCAGAAAATGGTACCCAACACCACAGGGGCTACGAGAAAATGTTCTCCTCTGTTTTCTAACCAGTGATGACAGAATGGTGATGGCAATAACAATGAGAACAGATCTGGATTCAAATACCTCCTCTATTATTTACTAGTTGGGTAAGTGACTCAAAGTCTCAGAGCCTCAGTTTCCTTTTCTTGTGAAGTGGGGATGATAATGGTAACTACCTCATAGAATGTTGTAGGGATCAAGTGAAATCATGTATCTCAAATACTTAGCACGGTTCTTTGGACATAGCAGTGCTCAGTAAGTGTTGGCCATTGCCGATGTCCTTGGAGAGTAGTATCAATTGTAAGATAAATCTATAGTATCAGATTACAGACAGTTATTAGGTTTTAGTAAGCACATGGGATGTATTTGGGTAGAATGTTGTGAAGTTTCGACTTTCTTGTGACCACAGTAGGGAAGTGAGCCAAGGTGGAATATGACCTCGGGTCTTGGCTAAGGACTGATGGTGTGAGTCTCCTTTCTGGTTTCCTGAGTTTTGAGTTGCCCCTTTATGCAAATGACATCGTGATGCTCAGAACCCCTACGGATGAAGTAACTAGCAATCAGTCATAGTATTTTGTGGTTCATGAGCCCCACCTAGAGGAAGGGGTTGGAAGGGCCCAGTTACTGAGGTTATGTGGAAGAATGTGAGCTCTAGATAAAGAGGTGCCTTGGGCTGGAGTTCGAAAGCCTCTTGCATGTGTATCTGCCTGCAATTTCCCTTCCAGGCATGGCTGAGACCTGTGAGAATAAACTTCATCCCCTCGTCTGTCCTACTTGCCCAGGCCATGGTGGGAGAACACTCTGCACAAGAAGACAGTGGTGGCCGCTGCGCCAGTGGTTTCAGTGTGTGGGTTTAGGTTGCCAGGGACCGTGGCGATCTGAGCCTTGTTGCGTTCCCAGCCCCTTGCTGCCGCTAAAGAGGGCAGAGCCTGCTGTGTGGGTGGGATTGGATGTCAGCAGTGTTACTGCTGTGGCTGTGGGTGTCGTTGACTCCATCACCACCACCCTCAGTTATAAAGCTGGCGAAGGGTATTGATTGGCCCAAAAGCTACCACTGAGAACTCAGTTTCCTCTATTTAGATAAAGAAGAGCAGAAAAGAAGGAAGAAAAAAAGACACTAATGAGCAGTAAGTAACCAAAATGAACGTTGCAGTTCAGTTATTTAGAAGCAGAGGCCAGAGAAGGCAATGAGATATGTCCAGGTCAGCCCTCTGCCTGGCAAGATACAGTACTCCCGCCTACCCCCAAGACCACTTCTGATGGCCTGCAATGTGGTCAATGGCCTGCAGGTGCAGGGTGCACATTGTCTTATGTCATCCTTGGGACAACACCGTGATGCATGGGTCATTGTACCTATTTTACAGTTAAGGTGAAGGACGCTTAAAGATCTTGAGGAGTTTGTCCAGTTTGGTCCAGCTCATAAATGGGAGAGTGGAATTTGAACTCAGATCTCTTTGGATCTAAAGTTCTCTAATTCATAATTGGGATGTCAGTACCCTCCCCCCGCCCAAGTCTCTACTTTCCTTCTCAGAATATGGGGGAGTGCAAGTCATTCTAAGGCCATCATTCTAACCCCAAGGACCATAGGTGATCATCAAGCAGTACTGGAAATGGGAAAGAATAGGAAAGGAGCCAGTTCAATGGAGCAGAAGCTCTGTGTCTGAATAGAGTAATTCAGGCAACAGGTGTGTGCCGGGGGCTGGCCTGGCACAGGCAGCTTTGAGGGGGAAGCTTTGAGAAGGCGGGGATTGGGACAAGTAGGGTGGGTCTTCCTCAGGCCATATGGGTTCCTTAGAAAGGACATTAAAGATGGTAGCCTCCCCCGTGCCTCTCTGCCCTTCGTCCCAGCCGTGAAACCTGGGTTCTCACTCTGACTTCTTCCCCAGGAAAGACCCAGTCCTGCTCAGCTGGCTTTGTGCCACCAGACTGAACTCGCAGCTCTTAAAGCTATATTCTCCTTACCTCTGGATGCCTCTCTCTTCACCTCTCTTCACCACGGGGCCAGCACTAGCACCAGGAGGTTCCTGGAAAAGTGGCTGGAGACTTGATCCCCTTGCCCATGTAGCCGGGCTGATATTGCTTGTCTGGGAACTGTCGTGAATGACTCAAGTACAAAAATGTAATCCAAAGTCCACCAGTGCTTTGAGCCCTTCACATTTTCCCTGAGCTGGGAGCATCAGCAGCGCTGTCTGTACCCACCGCGCTGATATGTGTGTTAGGATTCACACTGTCCCCAGAGCCCTAGCAGACAGGCATCTCTGACCCCATCAGTGATGCTGGAGCATTCCATGGTCCAGCTCCGAGTCACACCCAGCATCTGCAAGACCCTGTAAGGACAGTTCCTTTTTCCAATGAAAACCCCCATGGATGTGCTTTGGTTAAAAAAAAAAAATTCGTTTTATTGAGGTATAATTTCCATATGAAACCGCACCTCTTCTAGGTGTACATTTGGTGACTTTTGACATATTTATACATTTGTGCAATCAGTATCACAATCAATCTGTAGAACATTTCCATCATCCTATAATGTTCCCTGTGCCCTTCCTCAGTCAATTTTCCATCTGTCCCTGGTCCTACCTAGGCTTCCAGTGATCTGCTCTCTGTCTTGATAGATTTGTCTTTTTTATAGTTTCATATGAATGAAATGATACAGTATGCACTCTTTTGTGTCAGGCTCCTGTCACTGGGCATAAGAATGTTGAGATTCATCCATGTCATTGCATGTGTCATAGGTCATCGTTATTATTGCCGAGTAGTTTTCCATTGTAATGGATATACTCTGTGTCTCCATTCCCCTGTTAATGGGCATTTGGATTGTTTTGGGTTTTTGGTCAGTACAATGAACACTGCTATGAATATTTGCGTACTAGTCTTTGTGTAGACATAGGTTTTAATTTCCCCTGGGTAACACCTAGGAGTAGAACTGCAGTCTGTGTCACATGTATACTTAACTTTCTAAGAAATTGTTGTCTTGTCAAGCGCTTTTTCTTCATCAATTGAGCAAATCATGTGACTTTTCTCCTTTAATCTGTTAACACTTGGTTCATGATGTGTTACCTCTTTTATACGTTGGCTGATTTGATTTACTAGAATTTTATTACAGATTTTTGTGTTTGCATTATGAAGGATATTGGTCTCAGTTTTTCATTTCTTGCAAAGTGTTTGCCTGCTTTAGGGCATAAGGTAGTGCTGATCTTTTGAAATGAGTTGAGAAGTGCTCTCTTTTCCTCTATTCCCTGGAAGAGTTTGCATAGAATTGGTTTTATATCTTCTTTAAGTGCTTGATAGAATTTATCAGTAAAGATATCTGGGTCTGAAGGTTTCATTGTCAGAAGGTTTTAAAATTGCAAATTTATTTTCTTTAACAGATATTGGGATACTCAGATTTCCTAATTTTTTCTTGAGTCAGTTTTGTTAATTTGTATCTTTCAAGACATCCGTCTACTTCATCTAAGTTGTTGAATTTAATGGCAAAAATCTTTTTATAATATTTTTTGTCCCGTTAATGACTGCAAACATGATAGTGGTGTCTCTCCTTCATTTCTGATATCGCTAATTTGTGTTTCTCCTCTTTCATTTCTTTTTAAAAAATTTACATGTAATTAACATATGACATTATATTAGTTTTAGGTGTACAACATAACACTTTGATATGTGTGTATATTGTGAAATGATAACCACAATGAGACTAGTTAACATCTCTCACCGTTCATAGTTACGTTTTTTTTCCTCGTGATGAGGACTTTTAAGATCTACTCACTTAGCAACTTTCAAATATGCAATGCAGTATTAACGATAATCACCCTAGTGTCCATCATTACATCCCCTCTTTCATTTATAATATTGGTAATTGTGTTTTCTCTCTTTTCAACTTGGCAGTCTGGCTAAGGGTGCCCCAAGGTAATTGCCTTTTTTACAAACACTGCCCACCAAAGACTTACCAAAAGATTTGATATTCTTCTAACATATCACATGACTGAATGTATGTGCTTTGCCCCATGGCATTCCTTCAGACTGGAATACCCTGCCCAACATTCTCCACCTGGTAAATTTCTGCTTACGGAGCTCGATCTCAAATACCACCTCCTCCTTGAACCTTCCTTCTGTTCTTCCACTCAGAGTTAGTTGTTCTCATTTTGTGTAGCATTGAATCTTATACATAACTTTACTAGAGTGTTCATTGGATGGGGAGGGTAAAACTTTAATATGATGCATCTGTTTCCAAAGTCCACATTCTTGTGTGCTGTGCTTCTTCCTTGAAACTTTTCTATTGGAATTTAGAGCATGATCTATGATTCCTGATTTGCCATACTTTTTTTTTTTTTTAATTTGGGATATAATTCACAAACCATATAATTTACCTTTTTAAGGTGCACCATTAATTCCAACTATTACAGGTTTTTAATCACAGATTTCCTCATGGAAAAATTATATCTATCTTGCTATTTCTAGTTCCTGGTACAGTATTTAACATATGATAGTAAGACACTCAAATGCTTCCTGAATAAAGATAAGTGTTTATGCTTCAAGCCAGTACTTCTCAAACTTAATGTGTATAAAAATCATCCAGGGAGAGTGTTAAGATGTAGATTCTAACTGGGGGGGGGGGAGAATGCAAGATCTACATTTCTAGCAAGCTTTTACATGATACCCATGCTGCTGATCTGAGGACCACCCTTTGAATTTCAAGGTGCAAAACTCCCTTACTCTCGGGAATAAAGATAGTTCCCCTAAACTCTCACAAGGGGGCGCAATGGGCAAATATTTCTACTGCTATTTATAACAATATGTTAAATGAATTCATGTGACATGCTTTAAGCAGCTGTTTTGCTAATTATTATTTATTTCATGGAACAAGAACAGTGCATATCTCAGTAGACTAAAAACAGATTTTCCTTTACGCCATATTGTCTAAAGAATTTGCCAAGACTGTGCTCACAGAAACTGGAACCATTCAGTATCTCTTTTATTGGAAGTGTTATATAAGAATAATACTAAAAATATTATTAGATATGAAAGATCTGAAAGATGTGAAAATAATAATTGTAATAATACAAGTAATAATAATAGTAGCAGTCACTTATTACATGTTGTGGTGTAGTACTAGCTGTCTTGGGTAGATGCCTTCATTTAATCCTTACAACCACCCCGTGAAATAGGTAATAATGCTCTCATTTTACAGGAAATAAAACTCATGTTTATAGAAATGAAATAAAATGCCCAAGTGCTGGGGCGCCTGGGTGGCTCAGTCTGTTAAGCATCTGCCTTCAGCTCAGGTCATGATCTCAGTGTCCTGGGATTGAGTGGAGCCGCCTGCTGCATAGGGCTCCCTGCTCAGCAGGGAGTCTGTTTCTCCCTCTGCCTCTCCCCCTGCTTGTACTCACACTCTCGCTTTCTCTCTCTCTCTTTTTCTCTCAAATAAATAAATAAAAAATCTTTAAAAAAAAATGCCCAAGTTCTGGAGGTCATAATTGGAAGGGTAGGACTTGAATACACTCCATCTTTTTCCAAGGTCCACGGTCTTGTGTGCTGCGCTGCCTCTGAGGCATTTTCTGCTGGGACTTAGAGCAGGGATCTATGAGTCTTGATTTGCCATCCTCTTTTTTTAAAAATCGAGATATGATTCATATGCCATAAAATGTACCCTTCTAAAATGGACAGTTTACTGGATTTAAGTATAAACACAAGGTTTTGCAACCATTGTCACTGTCTAATTCCAGGTTATTTTTTTAAGATTTTATTTATTTGACAGAGAGATTGAGAGCACACAAGCAGGGGGAATGGCAGGCAGAGGGAGAGAGAGAAGCAGGTTCCCTGCTGAACAAGGAGCCCAATTCAGGGCTCGATCCCAGGACCCTGGGGTTATGACCTGAACCGAAGGCAGATGCTTAACTGACTGAGCCACCCAGGTGCCCCTAATTCCGGATTATTTTTCTTACCCAAAGAGAAATCCACACTTATTAGCAGTCACTCCTCATTTCCCCCTCCCCTCCTGCCCCCGAAAACCATGAATTTACTTTCTATCCCTATGGATTTTCCTATCCCAGGCATTTCATATAAATGGAATCATATAATAGGTGGGCTTTTGTGTCACACTTTTTTCACTGAGCATCATGTTTTCAAGGTTCATCCATATTGCAGCATATATCAGTCCTTCATTCCTTTTTATGTCTCAACAATATTCCATCGTATGGATGTACTACATTTTGTCTATTCATTCATGAATGGATGGGCATTCAGGTTGTTTCCAGTTTTTAGCAATTATGAATAATGCTGTCATGAACATTTAGGCCTCCATTTTTGTGTGAACATATGTTTTCAATTCTCTTAGGTATGTAACTGAGAGTGGAATTGCTGGGTCATATGTGATCTCTCTGTTGAGCTTTCTGAGGGAATTCCAGGCTATTTTCCACAATAGCTGCTCCGTTTTACATTCCCACCTGCATTTTTCTCCGTATACTTGCCAATGCTCTGTATGACGCTGGAGTATGATCTAGTCCTTCAGATTCTCAGCTGGAGATTTGAGATAATACAACCTAACTTGTACAACCTTCCATCCCCCCAAATTAAATACATACATACATACATACATACATACCTGACTCACTTCCCTGGTGGTCCTGGCATGAAGCTAAAACCAAATACCTACATTGTGAGAAAGAACTTTCACAAACGAAAGAGTTGCTGCAGAGTTCATGGAGGTTAAGGACTAGCACCCTCTCTTACATGTGTCCTTGCCTCTGTTTACTCTCTAATCCTTCTCCCCTAGGAGTGGTACTAGAGTGGCCAAGGGCATGTTGAGTCAGAGCTAAAGATTAGTTGAGTTGAGTTCTAAATGACTTGTTTCTGGGACTGGCCACCACTGGGTGGCTCAGTCGGTTAAGTGTCATTCTGCTCAGGTCATGATCTCAGGGTCCTGGGATTGAGCCCCACATTGGGCTCCCTGCTCAGCAGGGAGTGTGCTGCTTCTTCTTCCTCTGCTGCTCCCCCCTGCTTGTGCTCTCTCTCTCTCTCAAATAAATAAAGTCTTTAAAAAAATAAATGACTTGTTTCTAAAGAGGTGAGCCCTAGATATCAAGAAGGTCATGGCAGTATCTTCACTTAATTCAGCTACAAACTCTACTGTATCTAGTACCTGTACTAAATACTGGGATACAATTTTATATAGGGTAATTAGAAATTTTATTACAGAGCAGACTTAAAATAAGCAAAGGTATAGAAGAACTAAATAACATATCTAATAAGCCTGAAAATATACGTACACATCCCACTTCATAGCCAACATGCAGAATATGTACATGTTGATCATCCATCATGTGTTTATTAGAATCAGCCATGTTCTAGGCCATAGAAAAAGGTCCAAAGAGTCAATATAATGCAAACTATGTTCTGTGATTGTAATGTAATAAAATTAAAGACCAAGAACAGTAAAAGTTAAAATTTTCCATTTCCTGGAAACCGACAATGAACAAATGAAAACCAAAGGAAGGCCTCCCAAATTTTGGGGTTAAACGGATCATTATATGTCAGAATTCATGAGGCATAGCCAAACCAGCATTTAGAAGGAGAATTATAGTTTTAAATACATTTATCAGAAAACAGGAACATTTGAAGACAGATAAATGAAATATTTGGTTACAACAATTTGAAGAAAACAATAGAACAAACTCTACTAGTGGGGGACAGAAATTATGGTATAATTCACGCTCTGACTTATACGTACCCAGAACACTGAGGGAACCCACTGGAGAGGCAGCTACCTTGGAAAGATGACATTTGAGCTGAGTTTGATGGACTATAAGGGATTAGATAAGGATATGGGAGGAAAATGTTGGGAAAAACAAAGAGCAAGTGCACCCAGGTGAGAAAGTCAGTTGGTTTTGCCCAGCTGCAGTAAGCACTCCTATGAAGGAGTGGTCGGAGAGAAGGTGGGGTCATGTCAGACCATGAAAACTTTTTTGTGAAATCGATAGGGAAGCCTAGCACATTTTTTTTTTTTAAATAAGAGGATGATAATGATCAGTATAGGGAAGTGGTTAAGCATATGAGCTCTATAATGTATAGACTTATGCAAACATTATTATTATTATTTTTTAAAGATTTTATTTATTTATTTGACAGAGAGAGTGAGAGCAGGAACACAAGCAGGGGGAGTGGGAGAGGGAGAAGCAGGCTTCCCACTGAGCAGGGAGCCCGATGTGGGGCTCAATCCCAGGACCCTGGGATCATGACCTGAGCCGAAGGCAGACGCTCAATGACGGAGCCACCCAGGCACCCCGACTTACGCAAGCATTATATTGTACTCCTGAAACGAATGTAACATTGTGTGTCAACTATACTTCAATAAAAAAAGAAAAAAAAAAGAGTATGAGCTCTAGGGTCAGTTGGTACCGAGTTTGAATCTCACTCATTTGAACTGGGATTCAAGTTGTGTGTTCATGGGCCAACCACTTAACCTGTGCAAGCCTTAACTTCCTCATCTTAAGTGGATAATGATCGTAGTTGCCTGATAAGTGCATTGGGTATATAAAGCACTTAGCACAGTGTCTGGCAGAGAGTTAGGGTTTATTTGCTGTTCCAGTGTAATTATTCATAGCACACCCTATTAATATCAAAAGTGTCTGTTTGGCTGATAAATTATACAGCCACACCTAGTTGGCAATCTGTGGGTCAACTTGATGTGTAGGTGAGTGTTTCAGAAAGATCATCCTGGATACACATTGAAGAATGGATTTAGAAGACACCAGACCAGAGACAGAGAGGTCCTCTAGGAGGGGCTTGAATGACATGGGTGAGAATTGACTGGAGAGTTCAGAACACAGGTGTATTTTTTTTTTTAAAGGAAAGCAGCTTTTATACAGCTGGTGACTAATGTAATGCTCCTAGGCATATACTAATGTTTTTGATTGAGATGACCGAATGGATGGTGACGGGGAGTTCACCAAGGCGGGGCTTTCCGAAGGAAGCACAAATTCAGGATGAAGGCACATGGGATGGTGAATTTTGGATACGTTGGTTCGAGATGCCCAAGGACTGCACTGTGGAGGAGTTTATGAGAGTCAGAAAACAGAATCAGAAGTTCAGAGAGAGGCCAGGTCTGGAGATGGAGATCTTGGTCTTATCCGTATGTGAGAGCCAACAAGATCACTCAGGAAGAGAAATGAACAGTGAGAGGAGATTAGGGCTGGAGACCAAACCTGAGGCACCCTGCCAGCTAAGTGTCCGTGAAGGATGCTGTTGCCTGGGAGCTGGGGAAAGCCAGGAGACGTGAGGCTCACAGAAGCCAAGGAGGGCAGAGTCTCAAGAAGCAGGAAGCTGCCATGGAGAGGTCAGATACAATGAGGGCATGGACGTCCCACTGGGTTCAGCCGTGTGAAGGTCATGGCTTCAGCCGTGTGAAGGTCATGGCTTCTGTGGAAAGAAAGGTTCTGTGAAGTGGTGGGCTGGAAACGGATGGCAGAAAGCTTAGTGTGTGATATAAGGATTGCTACCCCAGCTTTCTTTTGATGTCCATTAGCATGGTAAATGGTTTTCCACCCCCTCACTTTCAATCTGGAGGTGTCTTTGGGTCTAAAATGAGTCTCTTGTAGACAGCATATCAATGGGTATTGTTTTTTTTATCCAATATAATACCCTGTGTCTTTTGATTGGGGCATTTAACCCATATATGTTAAAAAAAAAAGAAGATAGTAGGAAGGGAAAAATGAAGGGGTGGAAATCGGAGGGGGAGACAAACCATGAGAGACTATGGACTCTGAGAAACAAACTGAGGGTTCTAGAGGGGAGGTGGTGGGGGGATGGGTTAGCCTGGTGATGGGTATTAAAGAGAGCACGTTCTGCATGGAGCATTGGGTGTTATATGCAAACAATGAATCAGGGAACGCTACATCAAAAACTAATGATGTAATGTATGGTGATTAACATAACATAATAAAATAAAATTAAAAAAAAAAAGCTTAGTGTGAATGGCAGTCCAAGAAGGAGTGAAGAGTCAGGTTGTATTTATAAAATTTGCCAGAGTCATAGGTTCAAGTCAAATCCATCATTCTGATAATTAAAGCAATGGATCAGAAAGTTGTGATATAATTCTCATGGAGGATGAATAAGCATCCACGGCTGTTATTTATTGTGCATTCAGATTGCCACACACTTATTGAACACTACATCTGAAACTAATGACGTCCTATATGTTGGCTACCTGCCCACATTGTCTGGTATTAAGGAATGTGCCCCTTTGACAAATGCAGGAGGTGAAGGGCAGGGGCTCTAAGTGACCTGCTCAAGGTCACACAACCGTGCATGTTGGAGCTGCAAGTTGCACTCACCTCTGACCCAGCCCAGAGTCCACGAGCATCCCTCCAAACCTCAGCTCCAATCTCAGAACATACCCCCATTTTTAATTGTCTGAAAACAAATAGCAACTAGTGACATAGTAATCATGTTTTCCAATAAGAATGCTGAAGGTTCACATAATTGCCGAGGAAGGCAGTCACTTGTTTTCACAGTGCAACCTGGGGACCTCAGAAATGTTAAAGGCATTAAAAAATAATAATAATTGTGCTTTCTTGTGTAGAGAGCAAACAGTGGAAAATGACCTGTCTTTCCAACCTGAGCCTGGCTTTCAGGGAACAAGGAAACTTTGTGTATCTTTCAGTCCCAGAATAGGGGGGCCTTGTCCCTGAGTAAAATAGCAAGTTTCATCTTAACCTTCAAGAATGATGTCTTTTTATGTCTTCATTGGGTACCTGAAGGCCTGCCAAAGCTCGCAAGTGAGAAACCAAACCCAACTCACTCTGGCCAGTCTGCACCCTTCCCAGTCAAAGATGAGGCCCCTTCAGCGGGGTGAGGACACCCCTGTCCTTGGGGCTCCATTTGTATATTATTCTTTGTATCACATGCACATTATATATAGCTTTTCGTGTGTGAGGAACATCTCATGATACGATTCAAAATGTACTGCTTAATATGTAAACAAAGTAAGACTCATATTTTCAAAAAAGAAAGAAAAATTTTTGAATAGAGGAATGGTTAAATAAAACAGGATAATACATTGTATGGACTACTGTACAATGAAAAGAGCAGACTCGATCTATTTGAATCAATTTGGGGGAAGCTCAAAAATACATTATTGCCTGAGAAGAGCACACTGCAAACTGACATCCTCAGCATGACATTTATCCAAATTTAAAAAAGACCAAAAGATCTATAGATTTTTCTATGACTATCGTCCATCTAGTAAAAGTACATATTAAGGATCGATACCAATCCTAGAACTGTGGGTATTTCAGTGTCTGGGTGGCAGTGCTGGAGGAATTGGGGCTGGTGACAGATGCGGAGGACCTCTGCTTGATCCATAGCAGCTGTTCGAAAGTGTGGTCTGAGGATCCCGAAAAGTGCCCATGACTCTTCCAGGGATCCTCAGAATCAAAGCTGTTTTCATAATAACATGAAGACGTTCTTTGTCTTTTTCATGGTATTGACATTTACAACGATGGTGTAAACCAATGGCATAGAGCTGCTGGGTCCTTAGTGCAGGGGCCCCAAACCTTAGGAGCTACTCTGCATCCTGTCCTGCCACCTGCCTGAAGTGAAAAATATAATCTGCCAGGTTCACTTAGGAGTGACCTTAAGGAAATAGTAAAAATGATAAATTGTATTAAGTCTTGGCCCTTGTGTACACATTTTTTTTTGGAAGATTTATTTATTTTAGAGAGAGAGAGAGAGAGTGCGTGTAAATGAGCAGGGGGAGGGCTAGAGGAAGAGGGATAGACAGAATCCTCAAGCAGTTTCCCTACCCAGCACGGAGTCTGACTCAGGCTCCATCCCAGGACCCTGGGATCACAACCTGAGCAGCAATCCAGAGTTGGTCGCTCAACCAATGGGGCCACCCAGGTGCACCCCCTTGCATACACATTTTAAAAATATATCCTGAGTAGGGGGCGCTTGGCTGACTCAGTTGGTGGAGCATGTGACTCTTGATCTTGGGGTTGTGAGTTCGAGCCCCACATTGGGTGTAGAGATTGCTTAAAAATAAAAAAATCTTAAAAAAAAATATATCCTGAATAATGAAGTATGAATAAAGTACCTTTGTTGCATTCTGAGGTACAGTGATTGTCTTTATTAAAAGCCCTTGTGTAAAAAAAATTCATTTGTATGTTTGAGTTGAGAGCTCAATTAATCCCCCCTCTTTTTTGTTTTTTATGGAACACCATTTTTACTTGAAAGAATGGCAGACAAACTGCGGTTATTCAGAGGAGGGTGTCTGGGGGATATTTTCCTAGAAATTAACAAAATGAGCCTGTTTCTTCAAGGAAAACAACGGATGGTATTTGTTACCAATGATAAAAATACAAAATTTCAACCAAAAATTAGAATTTTGGGAAACTTGTTTCTGCAACCATAAGCTTGGCATCTTCTCAGTTCTTAAAGAATTTTCCAATGAGACTTGTGGTAATACTAACACATGGGATTTTTTGATATTGTATAATACAATGAGCCAACATTTGGAAGACCTGCATAAGCTAGTGAACCAATATTTCCAAAAGACTGATGTGTTTCATTGAAATTATTTTATTCTCTGCTTTTCTGCATCTTCAACTCTAAAAAAGTTATTTGCTACAAGGTGCTTCTTTCTTGTAAGAAACCTAGATTGTTAGAGAGAAAGTTATTTCGGGACGGGGCAACAATTCACAGCATGCACAGCTCCAGGGAACTTTTACTTGCCTTTTTCTTCCAAATCTTATACTACATATTCCTCCCCCCCACTTCCCTTCTTTTCCATTTCCTGCTTCTTTCCTGTGTCCCCAAGCCAAAATGACAGGTGCATCCGAGGGTTGTTGCTGTGACTCGTGCCTGTGCACTCACACATGTACACGCGTGTATGTGGGGAATGTGGCAGGTGGGGGTATCAGAGAATGGTGTTTTGAGTTTCCCCATATGTTGGCATTAATACCACCTTCCTCTCTTCTACTATTAAGAGAGAACTGGGGCAGCCTGGGTGGCTCAGTTGGTTAAGTACTTTCGGCTCAGGTCATGATCCTGGGGTCCTGGGATTGAACCCCACATCTGGTTTCATGCTCAGTGGGGAGTCTGCTTCTCCCTCTGCCCCTCACCCTGCTCATGCTCTCTCTCACTCTCTCCCTCAAATAAATAAATAAAATCTTAAAAAAAAGAAAGAGAGAACCTTGGAGGTCAGAGAGAAGAAATTTGATCATGGAGACTTTGTCCCAAATGGCTTAGGCAGACATTTTAAAATAAGAAAGAAAGGAGGCAAATATAATGAAATATATATTATATATAGAAATATAATGCCAAGGCTCTTTTTTCTCAAGGAGTGGGCCAGTGTCAAAGCCGTGGGAGAATGTACATTCTTCCTACAGCCTGACTAGGAGTCCTTAGAAGGGTAATGAATTCTTGTGGTTCCAAGTCATGTTAGCCTTCTAGTATTATAGGAGAAAACTGGTCACAGCATGGTAGGTGGGGAGCAATTGAAGCACCCGCTATTTCCTGCCTCCTCCCAAGTCAGTCTCCAGCAGGAATGAGAAATGCGAGTTCCAGTGACCTAACTGTATCCTCGTCAAGAGATTGAGGGCTGCACAGGTACTTCTGCTTCTGGGCATGGCTGAGCAAGAAACAGTGACCCCAAAAGTGACCGAAACTTGATCCCCCTTGTAGCTGCTGCTGTGTGGCTGCCTGACAAGATCCCACCCCTTATCCGAGATGTAGGGGGCCTGGCCGAGAATGATGCCGCCAAGGAGGAGGATGCTGCAGGAGCATGTAACTCTATAAAATGTCAGCCTTTCCCAGGGCTATCAGTTTCAGGAGGCTGGCAGGATGTGGCAGGGAAACAATTTCAGGCTGGCTTACCTGGCCCCACTCTCACCCTGCTATGTGGAATTTCCACTGGGGCTGGGCAGAAAACAAGCCCCCACCACTCCCCGCCCCCCCCGCCCCCAACGCTCTACTTCTTAGCCAGGTTACTGAGGCTGGCCTGCCTTTTTAGTCATACCTGCATCAGCGTGGAACCGCGTATTTGTGACAAGAGAAGTGACTCGATGTGGGTCACATAGCTTGCTAGTGGCCTATTTGAGCCCCTACCATATGTTCAGCTTTCTCCCATTGTTGCAGGATCGTGTTCCCAAGGCAACACATGCTGAGACTCTGAGGGTTTCAGGCAAGACAGTTATGGGATAGTCCCTTGGGAACGCACCTGTAAGGGAACAAAAGAGGCAGCACTGGGCAGAAGGAGAAGTTGAACTGTGATTTAGTTGCAGCAGAGACCCCAGCTGATCCCACAGGGAGCATTGAAATTGAGGTGGCCCTTTGGAGATGTTCCAAATTGAGGCAAGAGGACTGAGGGTTCGTATCCCCACTTGGACCGAGAGGCAAGTGGGCTACTCTTGGCGGGGCTGGTGGTGGTGGAGAGAGGTCATATCCTTGGGTGAGGCAGCTCCCTTTGGCATGGGGCAGTTTCCCGGGAGAAGCTGTGCTATGAACTGGGGGAATGCGTGCCCCAGTTCTGGATCCTGGAGGGGGTCTGGACAGAAGACCACAGTATTTGCTATATTCATTTATACACACAGAGATGCTGAGATTTAGGATGATGGAAATTGGAGCTTAGGGAAATTGTCACTTAGGTCACATAGCCACTAAGTGAACTAGAAAACGTCTCTGAGCTCAGACTTTTAGCCTGAAGTCTCAAAGGGGTTGGGAAGCATAGAAGAGAGGGCAGAACAAGGTTGATCTTGAGACTGATGGACTTCCCAGTTTAGGAAAGTGGCCCGAGTGCAATGCCTGGCCAGGGCTGAGGTGACCCCTGAAGTATATACTAGAACAGGAGAGAAAAATTGGTGGGGCCAGGGTCAGGGAATGAAAGGACTTGGTAGTGAGGGCAAAGAATGGGACGGGAAAACTTGATGCTGAATTGCAGAAAGCCTGGTCTCCCAGGAAGAGCTGAGGAAGCCCTGTAACTGCTGAGAAATTCATTTCCCTGCCATCAGGCCTTGGGAGAAGCAGTGGGTGAGGTAGAGAGGAGGGGCCATCCTAAAAGTTCCTGAAGGACACTTCCTTCCAACCAGCAGACCCAGGTTCCCCCCCCCCCAACCTTCATGGATCTAAAATGCCTTAGATGATTGATGACATTTCAGCAGGTGGCCCTAGCACCTGGGAGGCATATATTCTGCCAGGAAAAAATGTGAAAGACTTTGAAATGGGCAAAAAAGACTACTGGGTGTCTTGTCTAGTGCACCCTTCCTGGTTATCTGCGTCTCTCATTGCCTTTGAGTTTTTTTGTGACTGTCATTTGTAGAAAACTGATAGTAATGCAAACGATGCTTGCCCATAGAAATGCAAATGAATTTTGTCCAGTGGAGATGCAGTTGGTTATTGCACTGTGGATATTGACTAGGTTTGCGTTTGTTTGTAAATTCATTTCTGCCGTCCAGATTGCACCCCTCTGTGTGTTCTTTGAATGCTCCTTTGATCTGGTTGTAACACCTTACGGTTCTCATGTCCCTGATTAAATAAATCTTTGACACGTGCTCATTAAAAAAAAGAACACAAAAGGAAAAACCCCTGCAGGTCCCCTTTCTCTCAGTTGAATTGCTCTAAAACTGGGGAGAGTTGTTACACCCTGCAGAGACTTCAACAGTCTGCAGGAAGGGGGCGGTGCTGAGAGGGTGGCAGGAACTCAGCATCCTCATGTCACTTAGAGAAGCTCCATTTTTTTCCCCCATAGGGACATCCTCATGAGATTTCATTGGAACCGAAGTGGCATGGGTTGAATCCTGTCGCTCTAAAAGATGTTGAAGTCCCATCTCCCAGTACCTGTGAATGTACCTTCGTTGGAAATAAGGTTTTTGCAGGTGGTCAAGTTAGGATGAGTCATTATAGTGGGCTTTCATCCAATATGACCATACCCTATAAAAGGGAAATTTGGACACAGAGATAGACATATACGTATAGGGAGAATGCCATGTGAAAAAGGCAGAGATCAGGCTGCTGCATCTACAAGCCAAGGAATGTCAGAGATTGCCAGCAAACCACCATGAGCTAGATGTGAGGCTTTGAGAAGATCCTTCCTCACAGCCCTTAGAAGGAACCAACCCTGCCAACACCTTGCCCTTGGACTTCCAGGCCTTCAGAACTGTGAGGCAATAAATTTCTGTTGTTTAAGCCACCCCATTGTTGTACTTTGTTATGGCAGCCCTAGGAAGCTAATACACAAGGCTTCTATAGCTGCATGCAATGTGAACCACCAGATTTTGGCTTGCTACCCTGTTTACGATGAGAATTGGAATTAGGACTGTAGAGTGTTATAGGACCTCAAGTGCCTTAAATACAACCGCCATTCAAGTGGGGAGGCACTTCATCTTTTTCGTTGTAAAACTCTTCAGGAAAATATGAAATCCAAAATAGCATGCCCAGCTGCAGTCTGACATTGTGTAATTATAGCTCTCCTGTTTGTTGTAGGCAGAAGAAGAGACCCTCCCTGGGTCTTAACAAAAGGAACAGATTGTTGCCTGAATGGCACCCTGTTACTGTGTCCTCAATTTCCCAATCAGAACTGTCAGAGGTTGCACTTAATTAAGCTGTCTCCTCAGCCTCCTGGCATCCGACAGGTTCCCATAGTAATTACTGAGATTTCCAAGAAGGGCTGGCTTTCCTGCATTTTTGCACACTCTCATGGCAGGCAGGGGTGGTTTGGACTGTAATGAGATCCTGGCTTTTCCCACAGTATATACTGGAATAAACACTTATTGAACATCACTTGAGTGAAACCTTGGCTTATCCATTTTTTGGGCAAGAATATGAGTACTGAAGAGGACACACACCCAGGGCTTGAAGCGGGAGTGACCCGTCTGCCTTGTAAGGAGTCTCTGGCTGATCTCTAGAATGCTGAGGGCTGTGGGAGAAGGGTTGAGTGGTAATGAACCTGGGGAATCAGCCTCATGTTTCTCTTAGGCTGAAGAGTTGTTGGCTGGTCAGTTCTCCTCTCTGCTTAATAATCCATGTGATGCCTATCAGAAGCCCATGCATTGCCTGCATTTCCCAGACTGGGTGAACATTTGACTGATGGAGATCTGCGCTTGTTTTCCTGCAAGAGCTCAAGTTAATGCCCAAAGCTGGATGATGGGGAGGGCAACAGAGGTAAGGCAGGAATTGGGAATTACGATTCTCTTTTGCATTTTCCTTGTTTGCGGCAGAGCACTTGGCCTAAGGGGATACAGCTTCCCTATGATGATTATACCTCATTCCTTAGACTCTCTGTCTTTTCTTCTCCCATTGTCCTTAGGTTTAGAGTTTTGAGGACCTAGCACACCCTCCCCATTGAGAAAAAAAACACCTAGATTCCTCTTGTGTCCTGTAGGATCTGACATCTTGGCCTTCTGCCGGAGGTTGGTGGGGCTTCCTCTGGTGCCCCAGGATGTGTCTCATGTGAGTTCTTTGAACTATCAGTTCTTTTGCCACTTCTCATCTGTCCATGAACTTCTATCCTGCCTTCAGAGGAGATCTCCTGATCCCTTTGCCCTTGAGACTTCATAAAGTGGCTCCTCACCTTTGCTGTGGCTGTGGGTGCCCAGCTGATGTCTAAGGCAAGTCCCCTAAGGGTGTACCTGATGTCATCACTTCTGGCAAAGATTAGTGAGGAGGATTCCTCCCTGCTGTGTACCATAGTCTTTTGTCTAATTTTTAATTCCTGCTAACACTACAAAGAAAATATGTGCTGGACTTGCTCAGCCCCAAGCTCACCCCAAGGCCGATGCCAACACATAGGGGATGGGCTGGTGACACATTCATGTTGGGGCCTGGAGCCTTGGCTGTGGAGTCCTGTGACCATAGGGATAAGAAGGGCCAAGATGACAGAGTGATTGTTTCATTGTAGATCTGTCACCATCAAGTGTCTGCACTTCTCATCAAAAAAGAGATAATATACGAGGTATTTGCTTTTCCTGGCACAAAGTGCAAACATTCTCCAAGCCCTTCTGACCCACAGACTTTGTAGCTGCTTAGTAAATGCTTGTCCAAACATCTGCAGGGTCAAATATGTCTGGTCACTTGTGTTCTCAGCGAAGACTTTCACTGTGTTTCTCCTGTTAGAGAGAAACTTCTCCTGAAGAAGCTCCCAGAACAGACAGGCCTATCTCTAAGGGAATCTAGCAAAAGCAGTAATTTAGACTGGCAAAGCCAAAAATCACAATTAAAGAATCTACCCAACAGGAACTCATGCTTTGTTTTGGGAGCAAGAGAGCTACTCTGAATGAGATTTCCTCCTGTTTTAAAAACCATTTGTGACACTTGACTTAGCTAATCCTTATTCAGTTAAGAGGAAAGGTTACCCAAGAATCTGGAAATTGTCCAGATCTGTGGGTTTCTCAGTCTACGAGGAAATCCAGCCTCCATGAAATATGGGACTTGCTGTTCATTCACCTGGCCTTGCCCTTGGAACTCTCAAGAAGACCTCACTCAGAGGGGATGCTCAGAGTTCCTTATAATGGCACTGCTAATGCATAGCGGTCAAGGTCCTTTCAGGAGACAGAAATCACATCTTATTTTTCTCTTCTCTTCTCTTCTCTTCTCTTCTCTTCTCTTCTCTTCTCTTCTTCCCTTCCCTTCCTTTCCCTTCCTTTCCTTTCCTTTCTTTTCTTTCGAACACCATGGGTGATGTTCATGGTCCAGGGCCTAGTCCTGGTGGGTGGAGTGTAGGGTTTCCCAAGAAGGGAAGATAGACATGGCTGGAGGCCTCAGGGTGTGCTTGTGGCTTAGGGTGCGGATGGGAGTAAGTCCGAGTTTAGACAGAAGGGCGGGAAGAGAGTGGCCTGAGATGTGGAACAGATCCATTCTCCAGGTCCGTATGTAGCCATCTGATGCCCCAGGCAACCCTTCCTAGCTCAGGGCATGGTGTGTGGGGTCCATTCTATCTTCTCTTTTTTTGCAAGAATGGGAGGCTTTGCTACTTGTCCCTGAGCCTCCCAGCCACTTGAGGTCTGGTCCAGTTCTCATCCTTCTGTGAACCACATGGCTTTAGTGTTTGCCTCTGGGTCGAGCTGTGCATATCTCTCCTTCACTGAATCAGTGGATTTCCTTGCTTTCTAATTCATATATGTATTGAAAAAGTTCTTATTTTAAAAGACTTGTGTGTTTTATCTTGCATTTCTACATGCTTGTAGCTGAGGTGGGGAGAAGGGGGAGATGCTTCTATGACAGGTCAGTGTTTCATGGTGACCCAGAGTGTCCAGGAGAGTTCTGCCAGCAGCCAGAGAGCCAGAGAATGGGAGAGATATGCAAAGGGAATCTTACAGTGTTTTGCTGGGGACTAAGAATGTGGTCTTCTGCCTGCCACTGATAATGATTCGAATTGTTTTTAACTACCTTTGTTTATCAAACTATAGTTTATTTGATTACAATTCCATGCACCAAATGGAGTCACACAGAACTCTAGTTATATTTGAGATAGGACTTTAGGTCTTAATGTTTGCCATATAGGAGATCCTCAATACATATTTGTGGAAAAAAGGCATGCATGCATGAAGGTCAGAGTGTCAATTTGCTAGGACAAAAATCTTACAATTGGGGTCTCCCATCGGTAATAATTTGACAACTCTGAGGACTTGAGGAGGTGCTGTGACATTGACCAGCAGCTCCAAATTAAGTTAATGATAAACAAAGGCATTCTTGACAGAGGGTGTTGCCTGAGAAGTATGAACAGCAAAACTAGAAAGAGGGAGCTTGAAGAGAAAACATTTCTGCAAGGAAGTGATACACTGAAGGAAACTTAAAAAAAAAAAAAAGGCATTGATGAGCTTATGGTAGAAATTGCTTTATTGTCTCTCTGGAGAAAAATCAATGAGGATTTTAGAGTGAAAAGAGGAATCATGGGTTTCTCAGAGCACATTGTCTGCCGGGTGTAATGACAGCTTTGCCTCAGGGGAGACTTTCACAGTGACAGGAGGAAGGTGGCTTCACTAGGCAAGTCGCAGGCCAAGCCGGGGAGCACACCTGATGGACGGAGCGGCAGGTTTTTAGAACAGAAAGCTGACTTAGAAGAAATGTATGCTTAGGTGTTGTGGAGAAAGGAAAGTGGACCCAATTAAAGAGATCTTTGATTCAAGAAGGGAGAAAGCTTAATAAGCACATTAAGTTGATGAGAACAAGTAGCAGGAAGACAGCTGTGAGAACAGAAGCTAGAGCAATGGCGGTTATCAGTGCAATGAGATCAGAGAGGAAGCCCTGGACAATGGAGCACTCTTGGGAGGAAGGTGGGGACAGGAAGTTTGGGAGGAAGGGGTCCCAGTGGGCATAAAGGAGAGAGCGACCTGGTCACAGCACGGCCCCAGGCTGTTGACAGAGAGGAGAGAATGATTCTCAATCTGTTCTTCCATTCTCTCTCTCTCTCTCTCTCTCATGGTCTTCAAACTGGAAAGGGTAGAATGGTGTGAAAAGGGAACTGCAACCAAATATGGTTAAGGAAATAGTGGGAACTATATTCCCAGATGAAGCATATTCTGGAGATCAAAGGACTAGAGCTGTATGAAGTTGTTGTCAGCAATCTATGAGAAATTATGGAAAATTTGGTGCTGTCCAGGAGATTGGAGGGGAGTTGTCTTAGTCCAGTTGGGCTGCTGTAACAGGATACCATAGACTGGGTGACTTATAAACAGAAACCATTTATTGCTCACAGTCCTGAAGAAGGACTCCAGGATTAAGGTGCTGGCAGATTTGATGTCTGATGAGGAACTGCTTCCTACTTCATAAATGGCCTTTCTTCTCCCTGGGTCCTCGGGTGGTGGAAGGGGCAAGGGTACTGTCTGGGGTCTCCTTTGTAAGGGCACTTTTCCCATTCATGAGGACTCCACCCTCATGACCCAAGCACCTCCCAAAGGTCCCACCTCCAAGCACCTTCCCACTGGGGAATAGGTTTTAACAGAGAATTTGGGGGGACACAAACATTCAGTTAGAGTGTGAGTTAATACAATTTCAGCAAAGCCACCACTGCCCATATGAAGCCTTTGTGTGATGTAGCAAAAGGCACCTCTTCCTCAACATACTTTGCTTCCATCTGTTGAAAAATTATCGTAATATAATTTTTAGAGAATAAGACATTTTGTGGCCTTCTGCCAGAACAATTTGGATAATACTCAATACTCAAATATACAATATCTACCAGGCATATGGTCACTCTTAAGTAATATATCACCTGCACACCTTGCACAGAGTCTCTGATTTTCAGGATAGGAGAAAGGTGGATTGCAGAAATTATAGAACAGGAACATGATACAATCCTTGGAAAAATTGAAGAGCATTCAGCTATCCTACTTGGGAACAGAAAGTAATGTGGTGGTCTGTAGAACTTACCAGGAATTTTGATAAATGGAGACAAGTTAACTTGGAGAGAGGTTTCTAGGGCAGATGATGTGCTCTGCCCTCAGTTCTGCCTTATTTAGCAATTTCTAGCTGACACGTGCCTCATATTTTCAGATATGACATTAAAAGGAGTTAGGAATATAAAAATGCTGGGTAATAGAACTGGGGTGCCTGAAATGTTGACAGATCAAAATGATACACTAATCTGTTAAAATTATATTTAATTGGCAGAACTTGTAGATGTCAACTCTTCAGTGTGAAAACAATGCCACAAGTATAAAGATGGGGGAAAATGTGGTTTCAGGGAAGTAGGTGGGAAAATTCTGTTGCCAGGAATCTCAACATAATTAACTGGTGAAAAGTGATCCCTATAAAAGTTTTGGGGGCCCAAAGCCACATCCGTGGAAGTAAAAGTATTACAATGACTGAGATTAGGGTCCTTTCCTATATTTAAAATCTCAGACCATGATTTTACATGTCGTTTTGTGTTCTACACATGAAGGTAGATATAACTAAACTGGAGTAAATTCAAATGTTTGTCTAGGAAAGTGAGAAAATTTGAAATTACAGGAGTCTCCCCCTTATCTGTGGTTTGGCTTTCAGCAGTTTCAGTGACCCTGTCGACCACCATGGGGAAGCAGATGCTCCTCTTTCTGACGAATCATCAGATGGTCAATAGCAGCTGCATGTCACATGACGTCAACAACACCTACGTCATCCACCTCGCTTGTCTCACCACGCGGGCATCTTATCATCTTATATCATCTGAAAAGGGTGAGTAAAGCAAAATAGGATATTTTGAGAGAGAGAGAGACCACACTCACATAACTTTTATTACAGTATATTACAATTGTTCTATTTTATTATTAGTTATTGTTCATCTCTTGCTGTGCCTAATTTATACATTCAGCTTTATCACAGGTATGTACCTATAGGAAGAAACATTAGTATATGTAGGGTGGAGTACCTTCTGTGTTTTCAGGCATCCAACGGGGTCTTGGAACGTATCCTCCACACATAAGTGGGGATGACTGTATGTTGTTTGTGTAGTAGTCTGAGGAATTGGAGGCATTAGCTTGTGTGACAGGAAAAGTGATAAAAGAAAAAAATTATTTGTAATTTATAATTTTCCCATTGAATGGTTGTGGTTGAACATTGTTTTGTTTGCTGAAATCAAAGTCATCCTTGGGAACATAACCTTTAGCTTTCTGGGATTCTAGGAGAAAGCTAGAGACTGATTAAAGGGCAGTCAGGGGGAAGGATGTTTGGGAGAAGACTTGTGTTGGATGGGGATTAGTGGGGTGTGAGATCCTCCCTCCACCACATCAATAAAATCTGGTAAAGTTTATATCGCTCCCTCTTGATTATGGAAAATATTTGGGGCCATGGGCTGAGATGAAATGTTGAGTCCTGCTTCAAGGTGGGATATGTCACCTTGGAAAAGGGAATTTTTTTGTAGGTAAAGCAATGGTTATAAAAGGCCATAAATTGGAAAAATTAGTAGCAGTTGCTCCCTTAAATCTTTTTTGATCTATAACAATCCCATACCCCCTCACCCCCACCCTGCACCTTTGTTATGCTTTTCGTTTGTGGAAGAAATATGATCCTTTCTCCTGCAGAAATTCCTATATTCTGGATTTGACTAGTTGCTTCTTGTGTGTTGATATCCTAATGAGTTGGTATCCTAGCAGCCTCCAAATGTGACCCGTGTGTTTTATTTATTTATTTAGTGTGAGCAGGGGGAGGGGCAGAGGGAGAGGGAGAGAGAATCTCAAGCAGACTCTGCACTGAGTGTGGAGCCAAACATGGGGCTGGATCTCACGACCCTGAGATCATGACCTGAGCTGAAACCAAGAGTTGGACACTTAACCGACTGAGCCACCCGGGTGCCCCTCTTATCATTATTTTTAAATGATCACATCACCTGGGCAGCACCCTCAGGTGGTTTACTTGTTCCTTTCATCCTTGACAGACGTTCCCTGGAGAGGCTCAATCTTTGCTCCCCAGGTTTCCACTGTTCATTCCTTCCTAAAGCAGCTCCAGGTGGGATAGTTGATGGTTGTAGCTGTCTATCAGGGTGGCTAAGTAGACTGGCATTGGGCTCTGGTAAATCGAGGTCCAAATCCTGGCTCTACCACTTAGCAGGTGCGTGATCTTAGCCACATCACCAGACGTCTCTGAGCCTCAGTTTCTCCTCCGTAAAAACATAAGAAAATAATATTCACTTTGAGTCTTGTTGCGTTAAATGAGATAATGTATGTAAGGCACTTATCACAAGGCCCGGAAGGTAGTTTGGATTAGAAAAATGGGAACTGTTACGAGAAGCCTCTCGAAACAGACTTTCACCTCATTGATCCATCCAGACACATAGGAGTCCCTGCCGAGTCAGTCCTCCCTCCCCGCCCTATGGTGACGGGGCTTGCTCAGTCCTGCAGCAGAATTCACTTGTAGCTTTCTTCATCAGCAGATCAGGCAGCTGGCTCCTTTAAACCTGTCCTGAAGAGAGCCCCCCTCCCTTACTGTGCTCATCAGTAGTATTTCTTAATATTGAAGTTATTCATCATATACTTATCTTTCTTTAAGTGTATACATTTTAGGGGACTTTGTGCCTGAAAATAAAAAAATATTTCTCACAGTTGTGGCACATTTGCCTTTCACGATTCATTCTCCATCCTTTACCCTGCTCTGTGTTGGGACTCTGATCCTATGCACTACAGTAGAGGGCTTTTTTGCCCATTGACTTCTGGTTTGGCCAAAGGGAGGCACAGGCTGGGGCCGGATTTTATTCCTGCCACTCCCTCTCCGCCGGGTCACCATGGCTTGGCTGTCTCCTCCTGACGCAGCTACATATGTAGCTCTCCCCATATGCTCCCTCCAGTTTCTGGTGTGCACTCATTCTCCATCAGGCCTGGGGAGGTTAACAGCTCCCCAGCATTTCCAGCCACCAGGCAGTGCACCATCTGCCATTGCTTTTCTTTAAATCCTCTCCTCAACTTTGTAAATAGTACCTTTTTTGGGGGGGGTGGTAAATACTACCTTTATTAAACTCTCCTTGAGTTTCCCAATGTAAGTGTACCACCTGTGTCCTGCTAAGAGGTAGGACAGGTATTGAAGTGGTAAAAGATCAACAACAGTCTAAAATAATCACAAATTATAGAGTGTTAGTTTACCCAATTATGATGTAGCTATGAGAGAAAATAATAGGTAGCATCTGAATTCGAGTTTTTGAAAAAGTACTTAATGACAAATTAAAATGTTCCAGTCCTGAAGAGAACTACCCAATTTAATTTTAATTAATTAATTAATTAATTAATTTTCAAGTTAAATTATTTTATTTTATTTTAATTTATTTTTTATTATTATGTTCAATTAGCCGGCATATAGTACATCATTAGTTTTTGATGTAGTGTTCAACGCTTCGTTAGTTGTATATAACACCCAGTGGTCAATTTTATAAAAGAAAAGTTTGTCTAAATGTGTGAGCCTGTAGGAAAAGACTGAAAGTTAACCTAAATTCTATATAGGATTGTGGTTGATTTTAACTTAATTCATGATTTTATGTTCCCAAATTAAAAAATAAAACGGTGGAATTTGTAAGAATAAAACCAAGACATTTCATTACTTTTATATTATTGAAAGGACTTTTCTACTTAATGTTATGAATGCCAATTATAGCATTCTATAAGCGTTACTTTGGGCAGATGACCTTTTCTATTTGTATATTGTTATGATGTCTATAATTTGCTTTAAATTACTTCAGCATGAATGTGTGTGTGAGAGAGAGAGAGAGAGAGAGAGAGCTAGAGAGAGAGAATGAATCTGAGCTACTTTCTAAGGGCTGTCAGTTGCCCTTGACAACAATTCACACTCCAGGGGTGGTCAGCTAGCATTTAATCTGGAAGTCCACACGCCAAAGGCAGCTGGTATAACATTTAAGCTGCTATATTTCAATCACCACCAAAGACTTTATTAGTTAACATAATGAGTGTCAGAAACGGGTTTTCATGGATGAACTTTATGTCTTGCTAATCTGCCTAACAGATGTTAGAAATAAGCTTTTCTTAGTAAAATTAAATGTTCTCCAGATATGGAGATTGGCTATAATATTTTAGAGACAATGGCTACCCTAGCAAGTCCTATAGCCTGTTGCTTTGGGGATGGCCCTCAAGGTTTGGTCCCTAAGTGGTCCTGTGTTGAGCCAGAGTGGGATGATTCTCGTAGCTTTCTGTGGACAATATGGACAGCAGAATCCTGCCTCTGGAGTATTGTGTTATATGCCTCTGGTTAATGTTCCTTGCAAGGTGGGGTCAGAGCACCTCTAAACCACATGGGGTTGTATGATGTTTTTATGCCTACTACTAATAAAAGTTGGTTTAATCAATATCTGTACATGTGGCAGAATTTAGTCTGAGACCTGCTTTCATAAAAACCTGGTAGCAAGGTTATGGGGGAATAGTTCATCCCTACACCCAGAACTTTTTGATTTGGACAAGACAATGAATTTGAGAGTGTTGGGTGACTAATACAGCCTAAGTTCATTTATAACATAGAGCATTTGGACTCTTAAGGCCCAGATATTCTCTACCAAGGTTTTGGGAAAACTGTAATTGCAAAAGAGCTACTTGAGGATGGAATCAGGATGGAAAGCACTCTTTGACCAGTGGAAAATAAGATAGCTAAAGGGTATACAGCAGGACGAGATGTTCACTAAAGGCCAAAATTTTGCCTATTGTTGTCCATTGTACCCTGAGCCTTTGTAGCATTCCTGGCACTTACCTGCTCTAAGACTAGGATGTTGCAGGTAGGGTAGAGATCAGAACCCCACTGAGGCAAGAGCTTCCCAGAAGGTGGTCCTGCCTGGAGGAGAACAGCAGGCCCTCCCAGGTCAGAGGAGGAGAGTGTTTATGAAAATAATTTTAGGATTGAAAGGGAAATAGGGACCCCTCCCAAATATTCTTGGATATTTCCAAGAAACGGCACATAGATGTAAATCATCCAAGGCCTTGATGCCTCCTGAGATTAAGAAATAAAGCTCAGTAATTGTGGGCACATCAAATGTGTTTGCCTACTGAGTTTGCTTAGGATTTCTGAGTCATCTACAGTGTCTACCCTTGTAACAGGCATCAATTATGAAGTCACACATAATCACTATTTTTATTTACTAAAATTCTGCCTTTGTTCTAGAACTATTGAGGTAGCTGAATAATATTGCCTATATAACAAAATGAGGTTAATTCATGCAGTATTTGATAATACATTTTATGGGCTAGCCTAATCTGATGTAAAGCTTTTAGATGCAGTTTTGTTCTCAAAGGCATCAGGTGACCAGCTGATTGAAGAAGCAGGGCTTTACCTTTTCTCTAAACTTTTCTGTTGATTTGTCTTTCTCTATCCTGGATGAAACTTTGGGCAGCTCCCCCAGCTTTTCCATAATCCTCATGTGTTAACACATCATCTAATTTTCCAGGCATTAGTTAAGTCCAGTCCTATTGAATAGCAAACTTCAATCTTTCATCCATTTTAAAACCTCTCGTCCCCCACAATGTGGACCTCTGTCAGGCAGGAGACTAGCAGTGGGGGGAATGGGGGTGTGGTTGGATTCTTTACTATCCCTCACCCTTGTATTCTTTGTCCTCTTCTCTGTTGCTCTGGCTTTTCCATGGTTAGAGCCAGAAAGGGAGGGAGTGAGGAGGCAGAAAGTGCCTGCCTTGACTTCTCTAGTTGTAGTCCACATCGGTGCCCTCTGGGCAGGGCCTGCAGAGAGATGCCAGTCTCTCTACAGGCTCCTTCCTGGAGGGGGTCCTCCTGTTCCTTGACATGGCACTCTCCATGGACAGTCCCCGACTCTCAGTGGCTCCCTCCACACCCTTTCTGGGGGGACTGTCCCTCCAGATGACTTGTCCTTTGTCCCTCTAGATGACTGAGCCTTCTTTCCTTCTGAGGGATCCAGATCTAACACATGGGACGCACATATGCATCTCTGGCCCCTCCACAATCTTTAAGTGCAGGCCAATTTCAGTGCAACCCTCTTTATCACCAGCAGTCCCTCTAGCCAGCTGGCCTTTCATATGTTGACAATGTCAGATGTGGGGCAGCGCCAGACTCCGGGACTCCAGGCTCTAGCTCGGGGTTCTATCACTAGGGTATACCTATCAAGTTCTCAGAGACCTGAAAGTCGCCTCTGGTCAGTAGCCTTATGTGGCTGAAGGTGAAAACAACTTCCCACTTCCTTCCTATTTCCCAGTGGGAAGCGAGGAGAAATGCCACAGCACACCAAGTCTGTTTCTAAAAAACTGCCCACTTCCCGATGTCTGTGACAAATCTTCAAGCCGGTCCCAGTGTGAAGAGGGAAGGACCAAACACCCTCCCTCACCTTTCCTAGCATACCCATTGAGAGTGATGCGTCCCAGCATCCTCAGCTGGAACCTTAGTCTTGCCCTGTTGTCCTCAGCCGACACTTCGATGAGAAGAGAAGTCTTACTTAACGCCCTGTAACTCGAACTGCACACACCCAGAGGAGGTTCAGTGTAAAACGAAACATTCCAGAGGAGCCACGATAATCAAGATTCTACTGCAGTAGAAGTGGGTGGGTAATGCCTGCTCTCAAAATCTATCGGGCCAACATCGTCACATTCCCTGTGTTTCACTGTGAAGAATTTAGGAACTTAAACACATCAAATACTCAGGTTACTTATCTTTGGGAAATCTCTGCAGACCTCCATTTTGGAGCTACCCCAGTCATCTCAGACTCTCTCTCTCTCTCTCTGAGACCCATATCAGGCAGTTCATTGAATAGTCTTTATAAGACTATGGCCTAATTCCATGGCTTTCATGGAAGGTCAATATAAGAACAACCATATACAATTTCCTGTTAGCCATACTAGAAATATCAGGAAAAAAGCAAGTCTAATGGATAAATAACCCACTACCTTTAATCTCTCTGTAAAGCATTAAAAAGCTGGAGATTCCAGAGGAAAAAAACTGCACAGTGCAGAAATATCAACATGGCCTTACAAATCCTGTGACAATGAGAGAACATGTCACCAGGAGACGTTGCAGGTGATTTCTCTGCTTCATTTGGGGACAAACCCTATTGCAAATAGATAGCAGAACAAACTTTCTAGAAGTTGTAATAATTGCACCTGGGCCAGAATGGAAGAAGAATAGAGTTTAAATGCCAAGAACAAGAAGAATGATGTTAGCAGCTGTAGAAAGTAGCCTCTGACCAAAACATTCTCCCTGCCTCCCTTCCCCAGCCACCCTCAAAATCTTCACAGCCTACAGCAAGGTTTGTCACCCTTTATTCATTATGGCCCAGTAAGGAACTTTTTCAGACATTTTTTCCCTACTCTCCTCCTCCCATGATATGAAAATTTAATATCACATATGTGTTTATGTACTTACTGTATATTGATCTGTGTTTTATACATGAAAAGAGTAAGATATTTTCACCCCCTATATTAATTTCCTAGGATTGCCATAACAAACTATTATAAACTTGGTGACTTAAAACAACACAAATTTATTCTCTTATGGATCTGGAGACTCGAAGTCCAAAATCAAAGTGTTGGCAGGGCGGTGCTCCTCCTGAAGTTTCTAGGGGAGAATCCTTCCCTACTGGTGGCCCCAACCATTCCTTGGCCTGTGGCTGCATAACTGTGGTGACAGTCTTCACAGGGTCTTCTCCTCTCTGTTTCTGTCTGTCCTTTTCTACCTCATATGAGGACACTCTCATTGGAGAGTGATCCCATCCAGCATGATCTCATGCATTCCCTGAATTCTATCTGCAAAGACCCTATTTCCAGGCAAGGACGTATTCCACGGTTCCAGGTGGACATGAATTTGGGGGACACTGTTTGACCCAATACAGATTTACCCCTCTAGGGATGCTATCATCCTTACTGAGAATGCATAGACTAGAGAATAAATGATATTCAAAGCACTCTAGAACCTAAATGCAGCTTACCTGGAGAAGTGAGTGTCAACTCTCTGAAAATCTTCTCTTACAAATCCCCTGTTGGAGACTTTCTCGTGGCGTCCTGCTGAGGGACATCATGCTCCCTGAAGGAGCGTCACAGCACTATCAGTCCATCCGCCTTCCCGCACCCCTCACCCAGTGTCAAAAGCATTCTTTAGCACCTCTCATCCTCCACCACAGCCTGGGTAAAGTGGAGGGAGTAAGAGTATCTACTGCTACAGTTAATTTTAGCAGTAATGGAGGTCATGCAGGAAGGGGCATTAGCTCAGTGTCTGTGATAGAACACGTGTTCAATAAATTATTAGTCCTTGTTTTTACTGTTACTCTCTTCCCTTCACTGTGTCTTCCCTGAGAGATGGTGCTCCCTGTTCTTCCCCTGTGTTTCATGATCTGATTCCTCTCTCTAGCCATGAGTTTTGAGGCTTCCCTTTTGACTCTCTCTCATGATCCCAATTTAGTGACAGCTGATCTGACCTTTACAAGCTTCAGCTTTACTTCCCATCAGGAAATCATGAAAATGCCTGTCCTTGGCCCACAGAGTTTGCCTTGATATAAGCAGGGAGCCATGCATGAGGGAGGGCCAGCACATTGAGGTGGGGAGCCAGCCACGTTATGAAAAAACTGGGTGCATTGTCCTGTTGCATTCCCTTGGGAGGCCTTCTGTGTGACTGCTCTTCTGGAAAGGTAAGAAACCCATACATTACATTTTCTGAGAAACATTTTACTATGGCGTATGCTTATAAATAATCTGCTTCCAGCGCACTTATCTTGGCATATTCCTAATTTTAGGCCGTTTATCTTTGTCTTTATACTGTGGCTAAAACTCTGTGGCAGAAATAAAGGTGAAAGAGGTGCTTTTAACCCTATCAGCCTCAGAGGGACTCCTCAAGTGGTCCTTCTCATACGACAACGGGAAACTAACTTGCAGGTTTGATTTTTATCTCTGATAAACACGTCGAGATTTGTCTGCCCTATTTCGTCCTCTCCCCTCAAGTTGCCCCAAGAGTTCTTGGTCACATAGTATTGTGTTCAGGATCATTTACCATCATTTGTTTTACATACCCTTTGGCAGAGCTAAACATTTGTGGGTACTTGAATGCTATTTGGGGACCACTGCCTAAAGGACGTGCTAATGATCATTTCCTCCAGATAATCCATCATATACACTCGAGTCACATTGGATCAGTGAGACCCAGGAAGGTGGATTGCACTGTCCTTGTGGCATGCAGTTTGCTTTAGTGAATTGTTTTTTCATTTGCTGTCTTCAGCCTGTATTAGCGTCCTCATGGACGGAGCCATAGGAACCTTCTTATTCTGTCTGTCGAAAAGCAATGCTGATGGACGCCTGGGTGGCTCAGTTGGTTAATCGACTGCCCTTGGCTCAGGTCATGATCCTGGAGTCCCGGGATCGAGTCCCGCATCGGGCTCCCCGCTTGGCAGGGAGTCTGCTTCTCCCTCTGACCCTCCCCCCTCTCATGCTCTCTCTCTCAAATAAATAAATAAAATCTTTAAAGGAAAAAAAAGAAAAGCAATGCTGAGGATGTCATGCTTTCCTTCCACAGTGTCCTCTTGGGAAGATTCTTATCTTCACTACTGAAAAGATCAGTACTTCTCTTGAATGTTGGGGCTGTTTTTTGCCTCATGGATGTTGGAATCGTATATATGATGATGTTTCTTTTCTTGTGTTGAAGGCAAAGCATAGAACCATTTGGTGGTTCCCTACATAGCCAGGCTGAGGGCCCTACCTCCCCCAAGCTCATCCCTGTCCCTCTTCTTTATTACTCTGCACCATTCAAAATTTTGTGCTCTTTTGTTGTGTTTTAGTCATCCTTGTAAACTCCCTTATATTGTTCTGTGGAATAAGGTAGGAAACACATTTTTAAGCAAATAAATATTTATCTGGAGAGGAATTAGACTAATTTTGTGTGATCCAAATGGGCAAAATGAGGATTCTTTCCTCCCTTCCTCCCTCTTTTCCTTCCTTTCTTCTTCCTTCTTTCCTCCTTCCTTCAAACATATGTCAACTAACTGTCTGGAACTGAAGTGGGAGACTTCAAGAGATAGAAGAGGCAGCTTTAAGCTATTTAAGAAAGAATTTTACAATGCTCAGAACTGCCCAAAGATAGAGTTACCACTTGCACCAGAACTTCATAATTTACAAAGCACTTCTGCACACATATGATTTTGTTTTACCTTCATAGCAATGCTCAATTGTAGGTATTATTTATTATCTTCATTGATCAAGAGTCTGAGCTTTAATGAGAATCTTAGCTAAGACAACTCAGATGCTAAATGGGGGAGGCAGGGATTGCCTTCTGGTTTGTTTGTCCTTTCTGTGATCTCATACTCCCCACCACCTGTCCCTCCTCTACTCCCTGTATGGTGGGCATACCCAGTCAGTCTGAATGTGCTCCATTTCACTCTGACATCATTTTACCTAAAATGTGAATAACATTTCATGTAGTGCTGTTTCTATTTTTATTCTCTGTGATTTAAAAGACAACAGAAATACGCCAAACATGTTTCCATTTTCACGCTTCAGAAGTTTTGCTTCAGAAGACAGAATCTTCCGTAGAGGGGCTGTATGCACACTGGTTGGGAAACAGGTGGGTCAGTGTGCCCATCACTCAACACTCCCATCAGATTCAGCACATCGGTTTTGAGTCACCACACACCACCACCTCCACCTGCGAGGTGAGCTCTAGTTTGCTCTTTATGTATGTGGAGATCATGCATTATCTTAGGGAAAGCAGAACAGTATGTTCTAGAACAAAGCTAGTGCTTGTCACAGCATGCCCCACCAACAACTGTTAAGGCACTTCCTTCTCCAAAACCAATATGAACTTGGAGAGCATTATTATTTGTGTGTGTGTGTATGTGTGTGTGTGTGTGTGTGTGTGTGTGTGTGTGTGTGTGTGTGTGTGTTGGACACTCCTCACCATGTCCCTATTTAGCATGAAGAGGCAAACTTTTCTAAGATATTAATTTGTTTAAAGAAGGAATACTGGATCATCCCTTGTTATCCTTCCTTAAACTCCTTTTACCTTGTTGAAATCCCTCAAACCTTATGGCTTATGGATGGTGTACTTCCATAGCTCCTAGAGAGATGCTATTTCCCCCTGTTTCTATGGTTCGCTGGTCATTTCAGTGGGGCCCTTGAATGTAAGCCTATGTGTGTAGTGTATCAAGCAAGGCAAGTCAGGATGTGCTGTGGTAACAATATACCTCAATAAAATAAAGGTTTATTCCTTGCCTGGGTCCACTGTAGGTCATCTGGGGGCTCTGCTCCTCATCGTTTTTACTTTGGGACACAGGCTGATGGAGCAACCCCACCTAAGTGGCGCTGGTTGCTGTGGCAGATGGAAGAAGTGTCACAACTTATGGACCAGATCCTAACATTTCAACCTTTCAAAATAAGTCACTTGGTCACACCTCACTTCAAGGTGCACTGAAGTGCAAACCCACCATGTGCCTGGATAAGGAACCTGAAATAGTTGGTACAGCAAGTTAGATCCCTGTGCTATACTTGAATCTTATCTGGAAACATCACCATTTATATTTTAAATGTAAATATAAAGTTTTATTAGGGTTTTGGGATCTTGAGACTAAATCTGCCACTTATTGCCTTGTACTTTTAGATAGGTCCCTTACCCCTCTTCTGAGTCCAAATTCCTTTATCTTAAACATTGTCGTTATAGCCTCTGGTCTGTCTACCTTTGTAGGATCATTGGTGAGTTTATCAGTGAGATACTATATATGAAAATATTCTGAAATGTGAAAAAAGCTTTATAGATAAAGATTGTTCCTATTCTTACCATATGCCTCTTTTGGGTAGAATGATAATTCTAACTGCTATCGTTTGGATTAAGAAGAAATACACCTATTTTGAAAACAGGCACCCTTTCTGCAAATGATTCTATCGGTTCTACCCAAATGTCAAGAACCATTCAAAATGAATGTACAACAACAACAATAACAAAACATTAATGCAGAACACACGTGGTCTGAACTCATGGGTCACTTTGTCTTTAGACACTTGTAGGAATATCTTTAATCAGACAAAGAAGGATTGTTTCTGTCCTTTGCTGGCCTTCTATAAGTTAACAGGTAGAAGAGTGATCATTAGAGAAGACAACACAGAACTCTAATACCATAGATTGTGAATGGATAAGATTTCGTGGGAGGTCTGAGGAATTCATTTCATATCATTCCCATTTTTCATGGCAGTTCATGATTATCTTCTTTGGGGCTCCCTAGAGGGGAACACTGAGCATGTATGCTCTTCTTAGGTTAACAAGACAGTTCCATTTAACCCATATTTCACAGGACACCATGGAAGGTAGACCTTCAGGCCTCTAAGATTCTACACTGGGCACATATCTCCAAGCACATGTGCTTACAAAAGCTGGTTCTTTGTTCTTGGCTTTTTCATTCACTAAACACTAATTAAACACCTATAAGGTGTCAAGCACTGGGCTAGTGATCTAGCTAGTATGGATGCAAAATTAGTAAGACCCAATCTGCCTTTGGGTAGTTCACAATCGAGTGAAAGAGACAATTATACAAGTACTGATTACTTACAACATGTTAGAGATGTTCAGAAGCAGCTTAGAACAGGGAAACCTAACTATAGAGGTCAGGGAAAGCTCCCAAGAGAAGATAGAATGCAAATCGAGTCTTAAATGGCTGTCAGCACAGAGCAATAGAATTGAGGGCAGAGGGATAGCATATGTAAAGACCTAAAGGCTGAGAAGACTTCACATTGTGAAATTTGTGTCACCGGGGGTCATGATGCTCAGCAGAGCTAAAAAGGCATGCAGGACCACCTCTGTGCTGGGAGAACTGTCCCCCTTAGAACCAATTACTATCATCCCAGGGGGTTAACCAAAGGTGTAATATACATACATTACACCCTGGGATGGAGCCCAGAGAGCCCTTCTCACATTTCCCCCACTCCCTCCTTCTCTGCTCCTCTGCCTTCTCCATGGCCTCTCACTTGAACCTCCAGGCTTTTGGTTCCATCCAGCTACTACCCCATTTGGCCAAGCCTGGGACACCATGTGTCCCTTAGGTCTGAGACTGCTGCATCTTGGGAAGATAACAGTGGATCTTTGCATTCCTCAGAATGAGGCACCTACCAGACAATCCACCTCTCTTGCCGATACCCATCACCCAAAAGGCTTAATTCTGATGCGTGATTATGCTAAAACACTTTCTTCCTATAAGGGAAGAGGATGGGATGGACAAAGCAGATGAACAGCACAGACACCCATGTCTATTCACTTTACCTTCTGAGGCAGAGATGAAAAGTCTCAGAGAGCAGCGAGGTCTCTGCATTTGCATTGTTCATTGCCTTCCCTGCCAACCTCCTGTTTTCATGGTAAGAAAAATAAACCCTGCCCCTGTGAGAGGGTGATACAAATTCAAGAGCTTACTTAGCCAGCCCATTCTCAATGACAACCTAATAGATTCCATTAGATTTTTCCAGGTTATGTAAGCCAACAGCTGTGATCTCTGACTTGAAGTAGACAGAATAGCCAAAGAAAAAGCATTGGTAAGGCATTTGGTCTTAAAAAAGAAAATTTACAGTTGTTTTTAGTAATGTAGAGAAAGGCTACAGAATTATTACGTGAGCATGGGTTCTATTCTTTTGCTTAGTTCCAGTATAGATTGGAATGATCCTAAATCATTCTCTATATTTCCAGCTCAGTCCCAGCTGGTCATTTTCTGTCATTGTGCCTGCTGAAAATGAAAGAAAATTGCAGCTGACCCATAACACAAAGACTACTGTATTCTTAGAGATTTGTTGATTTGATTTTAAAATCCCAGAAGCTAGCACTGCATTTTGAAATGGCACATTGCTTGACATGGGGTTTAAATTCATCTTGGATCCAATTCCTCACCCACCACCCCAGTTTCCTACTGATGGGTCCTCAAAGCATTCTTAACAGCAGAATGCTATTCTCCCACTTCCCCCCACAAACCATTAAATTCTTTCAGTTTACCACTTTACACAATGATCAAATGTAGTGACCATAACTGAATAATAGCTGTTTTCAAAATTCTCTTAACTATGGGAACATTTATGGCAGGAATTGTCAGTCTTTTGCTGCCAGTAGATTCTTAATTCCATCACTATTCTTGACAGATAGCAGGTGTACAATAAATATTGAATGATCTTATGTAATATCTCTGCTTAAACATTTTCAAGTCTTCCTGTAGTCTTTTGATTTCCTCCTGACTTCTGTATTTAATGAAGAATCATTCTGTGTAGTTTGGGGTTGAGGGACTCAAAGAATATCCTTGGGTCTGTGACCCAAGGCTTTCTTTATTACCCCTAAATACTTACAGTATCTACTTAGATCAGAAAGGATACCCCACTTCTTTTCCTTATTAGCTCTCACTTGGACTGTTACTGTGGTTTCTTATCTGGTCTCCTTGCCTCCTGACTCTTCCATTTTAATTGTTCATAACCCCATATCCTAAGTTCATGACCAGCCACATAATGTGAAGGTCACAAGACAAGATGAAAATGCATGGACTCATATTCAAAATTACTCAAACTTTCAACACAACAGCAGTGCATTACACCACGCATGGGACCCTTCTATGCTTGGGGTCCTATGTGACTGCAGAGTTTGCATAGCCATGAAGCTGATCCTGCCCAAGTTCAACTCCTTTTTTTGTTTTTAAAGATTTTATTTATTTATTTGAGAGAGAGAGAGAAGGGGAGGGAGAGGGAAGCGTAAAGACTCTCAAGCATATTCTGGGCTGAATGCAGAGTCTGATGTTAGGGCTTGATCTCCCAAACCTGAGATCATGATCTGAGCTGAAACCAAGAGTCGGATGCTTAACCGACTGAGCCACCCAGGTGCCCTGAGTTCAATTCTTTTAAAGTATAGTTTTGGTCATGGTAAGTCCTTGCTCAAAAACTTTCCACAGCTCCACAATCTTTAAAGTTTAACTTTAGGGACCTCTAACTAAGTCGAACTTGCAGTTGGTGACAGAGGTAAAGATAATTTTGTGGACCCCTGAACTTTCTAATGGGGGGTACACATTTCACAAGGAGAAGCCCTGGGTGACCCGGGCCTTATACTCCATTGGTCACCTGAGTCCAGAAAGGCCTGAGAAGTAAAAAGAGAACAAAGAATGTTGTTGTCCCTAGACAGGTGTCTCAGGGGAGTGCTGCATACAGGTGTGAACTGGAGAGACAGCAAAGAAAGGCAGTCTATGCCTTTAGTCTTTGCACATTATGAAATCTGTGGGAAGAAAAAGGACACTTTTGATATCACAAATATCATTTCTGTCTAACTGAATTCATTCATCACTACATTAAAAAAAAAGCTGATGCAATTGAAAAGTGAGTTAAAATGAATCCATCCTCCCACAAAAACAGCCTGGTGTGTGTGTGTGTGTGTGTGTGTGTGTGTGTGTGTGTGTGTGTGTGTATGTGTGTTGATGTAGATCTCATTTTAAAGAAAAAATAAGTCCTGGCTTCAAGCAAACCAGAGGCTTATTTCATATAACAGCCTCCTTGCAGACAGCTGATGGTTCCAGCACACGGAATTACTTGTAACTAAAGCCTCTGACTGAGAATGAGGATGTGGCACTCAATTATCATCCTCTTTTCTGAGATTTAAAGACCTCTTTAGAACATAAACCAATGCCAGTTTTTATTTTAACAAATCAGTAAGTATCTTCATGGGCTTACTCTTCCCCATTTGGCAACATCCCAGAGCCCTCTTGTGACCATGAAGATTGTCATATATGTGCTGGACACAACCAGCTTAGAAGAGTATGTCTTCTTTCACAAACTCTAGAAAAGGCAAGGGCAGTATTCATTTAGAACTGTGAAAACTAGACAGTCTTCCCTCAATATCTCCATTTGGATCAGGATTGCATTAGTTGTCTATTGCTGTGTTACAAGTTACTGCAAATTTCGTGGCTTAAAATGATGCACAGTTATTAATTCAGTTTCTGTGTCAAGAGTCTGGGCACAGTTTAGCCAATTCCTCTGTTTTAGGGTTCCTCACAAGGCTGCAATCAAGTTGCCCGCTGGGGTTGTGGTCTCATGTGAAAGCTCACATGGGGAAAGAGCCACTGCTAAACTTATTCAGGTTGCTGGCAAAATTCAGTTCCTGGAGGACCGTTTGAGTGCCTCAGATTCCTCATAGCTGTTGGCTGGAGCTGCCCTGAGTTCTTTGCCATTTGGGGCTCTCCAACATGGCCACTTACCTCATCAAAGTTTGCAGGCTGAGAAAACAACAAGAATCTGTTAGCAAGACCGATATTATAATAATCATATAGGTGACAGCTCATCATCTCTGTATGCTATTGGCCATCCCACTCTCAAAGGGAGGGGACTACACAAGACGTGTGAATACAAGGGGGTGGAGATCATTGGGAACCATCTGGAATCAGCTCACCACAAGGATGCAGTCTCTGCTTGAGGGAATCACAGTAATATTCTCTTATAAAGAATGTGCTGCATGTTCCAGAGTTTCAAAAATTCTTGTGGATAGGTTCAGCAGACAAAGTATATCCTTGGAGAAACTATGATGTCCCAGTGACAAATTTATGTCTGTATTTCAGCTAATTTTCTCATCTCTCCCATAAAACATTATTTTCCATTCTCTCCAAAGAATCTCTTTTCTCTCCTACCCCCTTTCATCATAATCTAATGGAAGAAATGTCTGGTCAAATTAGAACCAGGGAAGAGCTCAGATTCCTTGAGGTTGGACAGAATAGCCTAGAATTAGCTGGTGGGCCATGTTCTGTCTGCAGGGCAACTTTCAGACCTTGGCTTTTCTGTTTCACTATTTCTCTTTCATGTTTATGAGGCCCTGAGTCAGACACCCACACATTTCCAGAGCTCTTTCCTAGTAGAGTTGTCATGACAGAGCATTTTTAGGGAATTCCATGCTTTATCCTCTGTTATCTTAAAACCTATTGGATCTGATCCCACCAGTTTTCCTTGTAGACATTGCTAAAAGTTGCAGATGATATTCTGCAACTTATATTTATAATTCTGTAATTTCTGTTGTATTTGCCATTGTTGATGACAAATATAAAGCACCTATATGTCTTTTTCAAGTGGGCAGTAATCTCAGGAATTAGAACATTGTTGTTGTGGGTGTTCTTTTTGGTCACCAAAATGTAGTAAACTAATTAATTCAATCACTCATTCACAGAGTACCCTTCATTCATTCGAGAATGAATGAAGGATGCTGGTGACAAATGCCCTTGTTGGTCCTTGCTCTCCTCACTCTTCATGGCATTTCTTCTTAGCATACACTGTGCTGGCCTCTCCTAGAGATAGTATTTTCTCTCTAGTGCCTCCTAGGGTCCTAGCTGACTCAGAACTAATATTCCTTGTGTCTGAACATAAAGTCAAGGGCAATTCTTAGGTTTAGTCAAATCATCAGCCTCTTTCTGCATGTTCTCCTGGGGACTCAGGTGCTATCTAGACCTGCCTACACTGGGTCAGGCCCAAGAGTATATAACGTTTCTCCTTTCATGACCCACTTAGGGGTAGCAGATGGAGAGTGGAAGGAGATAAGAAGGATGTCAGGAGTCTAAAGGCTAGAGAAGATGATTAGAATCTTTTAAAAGGTAAGATGGTAAATTTTGGAGCCTGTGAGAAGGCCTAGAGGTAGTTCTCAAGCAGGTGAGTGTACATTAGAATCACCAGGGGAAATTTTTTTTTAATGCAAATTATTTGTCTCCCTCCTCAGATATTTTGATTGGGGTGGTGGAGGTCTAAATATGGCCTAGGAATCTGCATTTGCACTTAGCATTCCTCACAATTATGATGCTGAAGACCTACAAAGCATCATGTAGAAACAGTGGGATCTTTGCAAAATAGATCGCATGTAAAACTGTAAGAAAAAAAATCCGAGGAATGAATTTACTATTTGTTTTTCCCTTCATGGATTTCAGATATATAATCACAAACACAATACAATCTACTTATTATATTTGACCAGAGGGGGAATAATTGCAATGTTTATTAGCTGAGGGAAGCCTAAAAGCTGAAATTAAACCAACTGGCTGCTTAATTTGATCATTTACCTCCTCCATTTAAAGGGCATTCATTCATTTCCTCTTTTCTTTCATTCAAGAACATAGTCACCTATGCTTTATGAATGAAAGTCAGCAGCCTTTCACAAATAGACAAATAATGCCAGCTTTGGACAACCACACAATGTCTCCTTTATATCTGTGTCTAAATCACACCCTGAGTACCCACTGCTGTTGTTCTCAAAGTTTTGGAATTACAAAGACTCAAAGTGAGAAGTCTATGTTTTGCTAAGGAGCAAGGTACAAGATAATGAATGATATGGTGTAACCAAACATGACATAACATAACATCTACCTGTACGTATTTGTAATATTTTTTATGATGAAGGATTTTTATGATTTTTATGAAATATTGTCATGAAATATTTTTATGACAAAAAGAGGTAGGAGATAGACTCCGTCCTATTAATCTTTTTTCTTTTCCCCTTTGGGGGATGGAAGATGAGATTGGTGTAGGAAATTAATTAACTTTTACTTTTTATATCTATGTAGTATTCTTATTAACAGTGAACCTGTATATTTTTTGTATCAAAAAATAAAAAAGTAGAATATTACAGTGTGTGCTAGGTGCAAGGAAATTCTGGCTTTTGGGTCGCAGGTCCCGGGCGTGTTAAAATTGGAGGAAGAGCACAGGTGTAAAGATAGATGGCTTCCTGTCAGATGCCTCCGCTCAGTGTCTTGTTTGATCAGATTTACTAAAGATTTGTGAGGACCAATCATCTCCTTTCTTTTTTCCTCAGTAGATGCATGCTACAAAGGGTATTCACTGTCACCAAGAGGCCCTGTAGGGTGCTTTGCCAAATACAAAATGAATGGTAAGATGGCAGGATTTCTGATAACACTTCAAACGTGCCCTGATTTTGGAACTGAGATTTTTGCTTGTACTAAAATTGACCAAGTGTTAATTCTTTAAGAGCTACTAGCAAAAGTCCCCGGGGCCCGTCCAAGTTTCGAGGCAGAGGTCGGGTACCATTCATTTATTCACTGAATGAATTTTTACAGGTGGGTGGAAGGCCAAAGAAGAAAAAGTTGCGTACTGATTTCATCCTGCTAGCGGTGCGCAGTCAACAGCTGGTTATTTTAGCTACTGTAATTGTAAACCAGTAAAATTCAATTTATACCTCAGTAAATTCTTGAAAGCAGGAGAGGACAAATAGTATATGATTCCACTTCTATGAAGTACTTGGAGCAGTCAAATTCATAGAGACAGAAAGTGGAATGTGGTTGCCAAGGTCTCGGGGGAGGAGGGACTGGGGAGTTAGTGTTTAATAGGTATGGAGTGTTAGGTGGGGAAGATGGAAAAGTTCTGGACATGGATATTTGCACAATGATGTGAATGTACTTAATGCCATAGAACTTGAATACTTAAAAATGGTTAAAATGGTACATGTTATGTTATGTATATTTTACCACAATATAAAAAATTACTGAAAAAACTTGATAGAAAATACAAGATGCTTCCAGAAACATCTTCAAGGTGTAACATTCCTGGATCTTATTACCCTTGTGGTGTAGAGTTAATTATTACAATCCAGAGGGAAAGTGCACGGGGCCCCAACTGTCCCACTGTGCCTGGGACGGAGGGGTTTCTTGGGAGGTGGGACAGTCAGTGCCTAAACTGGAAAGTCTCAGGAAAGCAGGAGCATGTTGGTCACCTTAACAGTATCCAGCAAAGACACATCTTGAAGAAGAAAGACAGCAGGATGGCAGGCTTGCTGACTGTGGAGAACAAGGTGAGGGAGTAGGTGGAAAAGCAGTCTTGATGTGCGAAAGCAAACCCAATCAGGACTTCTTGCACTTGGAAATGCGTTTTCGTTTTTTGCAATTTCATTTGAAATCTGGATTGCCTTGGTTTCTTTTAATTTACCTTTTTGATGGTCAGTGAGCAATTCAAATAAGGACATGGTGCAGACCCAGCCTAAACTGAAATGAAGTGCTGACAGAGGATACCCTGAAGGATGTAATGCAGGATGTAGAGACTGCTTGTTTTGCAAGCATCCAAGTTAACCTCCTGAGGTCTTCTGGAGAACAAACAAACACCTGAAGTGGCTTCCTCTGATGAGCCGTTTGGCTGCCCAGGGACAGAATCCCATCCCTGACTGGCCTTTGCCTTTTTGCTGGCTGCTAGCTGATCAGCATTGTACCCTAAGTAAGGAAATCCAAGTTTGTGTTCCAAAATGACTTTCTCTTTCCTCCTCTTCTTCTCTTTCTCATATTTAAGTCGTGTTCGATTGTTTTTTCCTGCCTCTGTTAGAGGAAATCAGCCTATTAATATTTCTCCTTGTATACAAATAAATAGCATGTTAATTTTACTGTCTGTCTCTGAGTTATTGTTTGACTATTATTCTGGAGGTTCTGCTGTGATCTAGCCCACCACAGAAACATCTAGATTAAAGTGCACCTGGTCTGTATCTTGTCTGTACCTGGACCCCTTGGGTCCTTGGCTCATCTCTCGGCTCCCATAATAAATCTTATGTGGCAGTTGGGCTCTCTGGCCCTCGAATGCTGACTGATTCTTGGTCACATCTGCTTCTGCTCCTGGTTCTTGCTCTGCTTTGAACAGGGTGGATGGAACCTACCTTGGTGGCAACAGTGGTGGAAACTGGGCTTTAATTTTTCTGGCCCGTTCATTAAGTCATTTCTCTCAAGTGGTAGCTGAAGGGCATCTGCAATCTGGTTTCCATGACCTTCATAGGTTGTTTGCCTGGGGATGCTGATGGTGCCTGGCACTAGAGAATGCAGGGTTGAAAAGGTTTAGGTGTTTTTCTTGCTATCGATTGCATTCTTTCTATTTATGCATTTTGGTTTGTGTCAATTTGGGTTTCTCTGAGTCCAAATATCAGAGCCTTTTTTCCCTTCTTTCAAACCTCTGGTAATTTTTCATGTGCATTTGTTCTGGATCCAATCATGCCAATATCTGCAAAGTGAAAATTGCCGCACCAGAGTTAAAAGGAAGCTGGATCTCTTTGCTTTCTGGCATAAGTTGTTTCGGGCTCATCTTGTACTTTTTTAGTTCCAGTTCTGAAATGAGTATTCAATGGTCAGATTTCTTTTAATGATTGAATAATTACAGAATTCCTTTCTTCAGGACTTATAAAATAAGAAAGATTTGTCACGGGCGCCTGGGTGGCTCAGTCGGTTAAGCAGCTGCCTTCAGCTCAGGTCATGATCCCAGGGTCCTGGGATCGAGCCCCACATTGGGCTCCTTGCTCCGCGGGAAGCCTGCTTCTCCCTCTCCCACTCCCCCTGCTTGTGTTCCTGCTCTTGCTGTGTCTCTCTGTCAAATAAATAAATAAAATCTTAAAAAAAAAGAAAGATTTGTCACTATTATAAGAAAAGGCGGACACGAGATAAAAAGGAAAAGAAGCTATCTTGGTACATTTAGAAGGAAATCACAAAATTACACATCAACACTGATGCTTCCCAAAAGGAACAGATGGTGATCAATTACATGCCTTTATTCTTTAGCTGATCAATATCCTTTACAAATACTGGCACCTATATTTCCACTTTAAATTCTACTCCTTATCTCAATTAGCTCCTCTAACTTGCATAAGCACTGATATGAGTTCCCAGCTTATAAATATGAATCAGTTTCTGAGCAAATAAATGGATATATTTTGTCTACCTATAGAGATAGTTAATAAATTAGATTATAAGGATTCTTAAAATCTAATGGGGCAAGTGCCTTTTCCAGTTAGCTTTTATAATTTCAAAAATTAAGTGCTTATATAAATGTAAAGTAAGAGAAACTAAAAATTCTAAGTATGATTTATATAAGTTGACTGTATAAGAAGTTTTTCTTGCTAAAGCTGTAGCTCACAAAAATGTTTAACTGTAAGTTTCATTAACAGCCTTGGATACTAGGTTCGAAAATCAAATGGAAAAATTTGCTTTTAAACATGTTGAATGCTTTAACATATGGTAATATAAAGATATAGAAAATAGCTTCTTTTAATATTTATATACAAAATGCTTCTGAAAATTAGACTGATTTAATAAATTTGTTTAAAAACATTATTTCTTTACTCTGTGCCGGTCTTGGATATATTTTCTCATGAAAAGACTAATTAATTTTGAATTTCCTAAATTTTTAATACTGGTTTAGCTGATTAGGTAAACTAACATCCCTTTATTTAAGATGATAAAATTACAAAAGCATGTGTTCAACTAAGTTAAAATTTAAAAGGTAATTTCTTTATAGAAAGAGATATAATGTTTCTTATAGACAAAAATAGCTAGTTCTTGCTTTTCTGCTTCAGGTTTTTTTTTTTTTTTCCCCAGAGGAAAAATGTTGATTGCTTTGGTTAAAGGTAGCCATTAATAGAAAAAGCTGATATACTGGTATAACATATTAAAAAATAAATATGAGGGGTGCCTGGGTGGTGCAGTGGGTTAAGTGGCTGACTCCTGGTTTTGGCTCAGATTGTGATCTCTGTGTCATGGGATCAAGCCCCGCGTTGTGCTCGGGGCTTAGTGCGGAGGCTGCCTGAGACTCTCTCTGCCTGTCCCCCCAACCCCGCATTCTCTCTCTCTCCCTCTCTCAAATAAATAAATCTTAAATAAGTGTGAGTATACAAGATAATGGATATTTTATCTGTTTATCAAAGGAATTGCTACAGTTCGTTAAGATGGCAAACTTTATGTATTATGTATATTTATATTTTATACATTTATATGTATACATTTATACAGTCTTATACATTTCACAGGTGAAACAATCACAAATGCATAGAAAAGCTAGAAATACTACAAAGACCTTTTATTTCCCGAGCCATTTGAGAGTGCTTTGCCAGCCCAATGCCCTATCACTCTATCTAATGTGTACAATATTTCCCATGAACAAAGCCATTTTTCCATAAAACCACAACACAACCATTGGAATTGGGGAATTAACCTTGATGAATATCACTCTACAGACCACATATAAACTTTCTAACAATACCCTTTATAGGAAAAGGATCTAGTTCAGAATCATGAATTGCATCTAGTTGTCATGTCTCTTTTGTCTCCTTTAGTTTGGAACATTTCCTCACTCTTTCTTTGACTCTCATGACCTTGACACCTTTGAAGATTATAGGTCAGTTATTTTTAGAGTGTCCCTCAGTTTGAATTTGTCTGATGTCTCCTCATGACTAACACAGGTTAAGCATCATTGGCAGGAATATCACAGAAGTGGTGCTTGTTCTTCTCACAACAGCCCATCAGACGATCCAAGATGTCCCTTTGTCCCATTACTGGTGCTGTTCACTTCAGTCACTTGGTTAAGGTGGTGTCTTCCAGGCTTCTCCACTGCAAAGTTCTCTTTGCAATAGCTCATTTGTCATCCAACCTAGCCGCCTTCTTTCTCTCTGTCTCTCCCTCTGTCCCTCCCATCCTTCTATTACTATGGACTCATGGATTTCTATTTTATTTGGTGCATTATAAACTGTTTCTATCATTATTTCTGTTGTCCCAAATTGTTTCCCTGAGGCCAAATCAGTGCAAGTTCGTTCCTGTGTCCTTCTGATGTGTTCTTCATTCTTCAAGTACTTCTTTGCTTTCTGGCATAAGTTGTTTCAGGCTTCATCTTGTACTTTTTTAGTCCCAGTCCTGAAATGAGTCATTTCTTCAAGGGGCTTTGGTGCCTTTTAATGGAGAATAATATCCAGAATCCCAGATCTGGGGACTTGGTGTCCTCACCTCACTTTTATTGGGGTGTCATTGTTCCCAGGCCCTCTTTTTGTGGACACAGCTAGAGAGAATATATGTTTGCATGTTTATATTCCATATACACATTACATATGCACACATTTGTATCTATATTAATTTCTATGTCTACCTATCTCTATATTAAAGACCATGAGTTAACACCAATATCTCTAATTCCAGTCCAACACCACAGGTTTCATTCTGATTTTCACTCTTCATGTATTTATTGCTCCTTTTTCAGATACTGATAAACCTGGCTCCCATTACCCACCTGCATTTACTTATATGTTTGCTCTTCCTGACCAGTCTCCAATCTATGCCACCATCCTCATTTTGACTTGACTGATATTCAACTCTGATGGTAATACTAATATGACATTGTTTGATAATACCTCATGTATAAAAATAACCAAGGTATTCCTTGTTCTGATATACTATAATGTTTAGATATTTTATCATGTATATCATATATAAATGATATATAAAAATTATATATATATATATATATATATATATATAATATAGCTTATTCTCTTCAGAGAGTCACCCTACTAGAGGTTTAAGAGTTAACATCTCTACCAATTGTGTCTTCAGAGTTGGTTGTGATTTTGACATGGTGTAAAAATAGAAGTAAAAAAGGTAATGACTTCTTTTTTTTTTAAAAGATTTTATTTATTTATTTGAGAAAGAAAGAATGAGAGGCAGAGAGCACGAGAGGGAAGAGGGTCAGAGGGAGAAGCAGACTCCCTGCTGAGCAGGAAGCCCAATGTGGGACTCAATCCCTGGGCTCCAGGATCATGACCTGAGCCGAAGGCAGTTGCTTAACCGACTGAGCCACCCAGGCGCCCAAAAGGTAATGACTTCTTAGAGGCACTTCAAGAGCTGAAGAAATCTCAGTTACTAAAATTAAAGCCAAAGAAAATGCCCCAAATGACTGATACACCAATGAGTAACCATGGTGCATATGGGTTCCAGGATTCTGTGAAGGTAGAATGGGCTATGGTATGTTCAAATCAAAATGGTCCAGGGGCGCCTGGGTGGCTCAGTTGCTTAGGCGTCTGCCTTCAGCTCAGGTCATGATCCCAAGGGTCCTGGGATCGAGCCCCGCATCCATCTCCCTGCTCAGCAGGGAGCTTGCTTCTCTCCCTCTGCAGCTCCCCCTGCTTGTGCTCTCTCTCACACTCTCTCTCAAATAAAATCTTTAAAAAAACCCCAAAATGGTCCAAACTCTCAGAAGAGCTTACTCTTTACATTTAGAGCTAATAACAACCCACTCCATACCTGAAACTCCTGGTTGCAGGAGGACCCATGCGACTTGCTTGACTCTCCATCTAACAAACTCTACTTCCTTGGGCTCTGACCCAGTCATTAGTGAGATTTCTTGGGTTTCTTGGTATTCTCACCTTGCCCTTCCTCAAGTTGCTGGTTCTGACCTCAGATTGTCCCTGAGTCTGGTGCCCTCCCCTCCCCTCTGTAGACTTGCCAGTCTGCACTTGCTTTGGTTATTGACTTGGCTCCTGCAGTGCCAATCAGGCAAAAGCCTCTTTGATTTAGCAAGGAAATCGAAAGTCACATGGTACAGAAGCAAAACATATTCTGGAACATTTTTGCCTTATAGCAAAGGAAGTCAAAGCCCAGAACTATTCTAAAGAGCATTGATTGCAAGCATTATATTTGGATGGGAGAATCCTATGATTTGTACAATGTTATATTTGGTCTGGTTAATCTGCAACTTTATACTGTAACTTTGATATTCATTTTAAAATTGATATTTCAAAGACTAATTGGTACCCAAATATTTTTCCCAAGACCAGTCACAGTGTCTGAATCTGAACATCAGAGATTCATTTGATGATAAAGGGAGCTTGAAAATATTTTTGGTCCTTAAGTTCCCTCCATGGAAATCTGAATCTCCATGGGAGGAGTGTAAGGCTAGGAGAGGGTCTGGGGTTCTTGAGATCAATTTCACTTTGTAGGGTCTTTTAAGGTCATTGCCCACTGTTTTTGTTTAAACTTCTCAGACACCTTCTAATGTTTTGGTTTTGGAGTGCTGTGCAAATGATGCCTATGAATATAGAAAATTAAAAGGGAAGTTATTTATATTGTTGGAGACAAACACCGTTAGCTCAAGTTCATCTTTGTAAGCTGCTTAAGACCTCAAATTAAAGAGAGTACTTAGGGGAAGAGTTATTTGTAGTGTTAAATAAAACCAGGGGTGAAGACAGGGGACCCAGAGAGTGGGGGGGGGAATAGGTTTAAGAGGCTTCAAGGACAGCTCGGGGGGCAGAAAGGCCATCCTCGGCAGAGAGGTTGATGATGGGACATATGCACTTCAGGCCACCATCTTGTATATGACACCTACAGTCAACATCTCTGTTGACTGGGTTTTGAGCCAGTCACCTCCAGGAGGAGAAGCTGCAGGGACTGTTGCCACCACTGAGTTCTGTTAAGAAGTACCCCTGTCCCCCTCCTGTCACTCATCTGCTTATAGGCCCTTTAAGTAGCTTGTTCTGACTTGTCCAGAAACCCATAACTCCCCTAAGAAAACTTGTATATGCCCTGACTTCTCCCCATTCCTAACAACCAACATCTTTTAAAGAAGCCCAGAGCACTGTCTACCCCCAACCCATCACTAAATAGCCATGCAGTAAATTGTATAAACCTGCAAGAAGCTGTGAGACATCCATGTGGTTTGGGAAATTCAAACCCATCACTCTTGATTCCTTGAAACAAAGGTTGTAAAGGGCCAAACATGGCCCTCTGATCCACAGGGTTATTTAGTAGGTACACACCATTTTCTTGGGGGAGATTTTACACAAATAATTTTTTTTCCTTGAGAAAATTCAGAAGATCTGGACATACCAGACCTATATTCCTACATGGTGGTAGTTGGTTGGTGCTGAGTAGAGGTTATTGCCTCTAGATGGTATATAGATTGGTCACAGTCCCCACAGGTCCCTATTATCCCTCTACCCAGCCCATTTTATCATTTAAAATATGTGCCTGGTCTCTGTATGCTGAGTTTACAAAACTCACCTAAAACTATCCTTGGCTAACATCTTCACCAGGTGGGGATAAGTTCAGAGAAAATGGTACAGAGAGGATAGGAAAGCAGTAGGGAGTCTCTACAAACAAAATTATCCTCTTACAGAAAGTTGAACCAGACCCTCACTCCCTGCAGGCCACACAACCTTATCCTGATCTTGACTTGGACTTTCTCACTGACTCACGTTTACTGTCCAAGTCTGCATTTGTGTCAGCCTCAGTGGACACACACTGGAGATGTGGGCAGGAATATTCTCTCTCATTCATTAGAAAGATGCCAGGGTATACTTCCATTTTCCCTGAGCAGTCTGAGAGTTCCAGGACCAAGAATATTAGCTCTGGGAAGCAAGGAGAGAACCTACCCTTGCCCCATACCTCCTCTCAGCTTCTGTTTCCCAAACCTATGCCCCTGTGAAGGAGAATCAGGAAGAGTGTGGAGATGCCCCTGTACCATCTCTTTCCCAATATCTGGACTTCAACCCAGGAGTACCCACCCCACTCTCTGCTATTTTCATGTTGCAGTAAGTTTGTAGGAATAGAAGGAAGAAAAGTGGATATGAAAAAACATGGATTCTAGAAATCCAAGAAAGTAAAACAGACTTATCTTTCTTTCCTTTAAAAGTAGGTCATGTTCATATTTGGCATTTCAGTGTGAAATCTGATGGGTGTCATTGGCTTGAGTGGAATGGAAGTTAAGTTGCTGGGTTGAGGAGGTCAAGAAACTCTGAAGAAAGGATTTGCACAAGACATTCACATTAAGCCAGTGATATGATGATGGTATCTGGCTTACAGAGGAATTCTGGGAGTGTTAATGAATGTGAGTAACTGACAAAGGTAATGGGAGGGAATGGTTGGCATGGTTTACTTGGTTCAAAGGAAGATATTTAAAAGTTTTATCTGAGAATGGAGGTTTAATGGGGAGAAGGGGAAACTGGTAGCTAAGAGGATACCTGACCTAATTTATTGATCTTTCTACTGAAGGAAAGTTTGCTACCTGAAAATCAAATGATTTCTTATTGGGAGTAACTTACCTAGTTCTCTAGATTAACACATAACCAAATAGCACAACTTTTATTTATTTATTTATTTATTTATTTATTTATTTATTTATTTATTTATTTTTTAAAGATTTTACCCATTCATTTGAGAGAGAGAGAATGAGAGACAGAGAGCACGAGAGGGAAGAGGGTCAGAGGGAGAAGCAGACTCCCCGCTGAGTGGGGAGCCCAATGTGGGACTCGATCCCAGGACTCCAGGATCATGACCTGAGCCGAAGGCAGTCACCCAACCAACTGAGCCACCCAGGTGCCCTAGCACAACGTTTAAATAATCAGTTACTTCACTTACTTTCCCTGAGCCCTCTGACACTATACTTTCATGGCTCTCTGGAACAGTATATTGTGGAAAATTAAATTCATTTCTCCTCAAATGTTGCTTCCCCTCTCCTGACTTCTCTGCACAGCTCTACTGTGAGCAGCTCAATGTACTTCACAGGTCACACAACAAAATACAAGGTGGTCTTAGTCCAGAGGGAAATGATAAGCTGCTCATTTGTTGAGGTCAGAATCCTCTGGGGGCACCTGCAGGCTCCTCTTGAATGCTCTGGCTCAGTTGGCCTTATCATCTGTCAGTGAGTCATTTGAGCAGTGAGAATCAGGTGTGATGCCTTTCTCTTACCCACACATTCTGCACCCTGACATATTTCTTGACCCTCTTCCCTTTCTATGCCAACTCCGACTGCCCTAATTTAAGACCTTATCGTCTCCTGTCTAAACTATTGTAGCAGCTTTTAAACTAGCTCTCCAGCCTTCAGTCTTGTCACCCTAAATCCATCGTCCATGCTGTCATGGAGTGCCAGTACCTTGCCAACAGGACACGGAAGCAATAACATAAGACTGAGTGGGAGAAGTCATGATGCCCAACCTTCAGATAACGCCTTCCTCCACATCACAATATACTGTCTCAATATGCCAGAGGGGAGGAAACCTAAACTATTTGAAATGTGATAAACATGAATTATGATTACAGATGAAATCAGCTGTGTCAATCATGAAAATAGAAAAAGCTATTTGTTCTGTGTGCATCCCAAAACTTTTGAGGAAATTGAATTATCAATTAAGAGAGAGCATGAACGCCTCTTGCCTCGGTGTTCTGTGATTTGGAGGTGAGGAGAGGTGTGTTTGCAGTGTCATCCTGTCCCTTAGTCAAGCTTCTGCAGTCAATACCTCTGGCGACCTTCTTTAGTCTCACCTTTAACCACTTCCTTCATGACCACTGCATTACACAACTCCAGTGGGCATTATTACACTGGATTGTATGTAAATGATGCCTCTGGAGTTGAGGGGTCCTTCTCTTTGCCTTACATTCCAGTAAATGCCAAGAATATGTAGACCTCACCCTGCTGAGTCTTGTTTCTTTGTCTTTGATTTTTCTGGTCTCTCCTGGAAAATCTTTTCAGTAGTTTTCAGGACAATACTTGGACACACAGACATACAAGACACACACGGATATGTGTACACACACACACACACACACACACACACACTTCTGGTTAAATGTTATTCATCCTTAAAGACATAGTGTAGGCATCAAACTCTTCCAACAAGCTTTTCCTGTTTCACTACTCATTCCCACCTTTGTGATCACACTCACAACATTGTATTTCAGTTTTGATTAGATACACGTCTTTCCTCCACTAAACCCTAAGATACTTAGGAGGAGACACCAGGTCTCAAGCATCTTGTAGTCCCAGTTCTTACCACAGTACCTGACACCATCTTTCCTTTAACTACTCACTAACATCCCTCTTTGCAGTTCAGATTTCCCATCCCAAGGCTGACCCATTCCCAGGATGATGAGAATGGAACTATACACTTCCTTCACTGGAAACCCTGCCCTACCTACTGGGGTGTGATTTTTTCCCCCTACCCCCTGAATGGCATTAAACACAATACTTGGTCCCACGCATATTCCAAAGGTCTATGTTTACTGAGTATTAATACCAAATGCCAATACTTGTTGAGTATTAATAGTAATACCAATAGGTGAAACACTGAGAATCTAAACCAAGTTATACTGCCTCAGCCTTATCTAGTTCCTTCTCAGAATTTTCTCCAGCATCAAAGAGAAACAGATCTGCACGCTTTTTTGACTGTCGTGTGTGTGTGTGTATGTGTGTGTGTAAGTGTGCTTGTGTGAATGGCTCATGTTCCTGATCCCTGAGATAGGATCATACACACATGAACAAACACTATTATACAGGGCAGTCAATGCATACTTAGAGAAAGAAATCTTTCTATAGGAAAGACTTGGATTTGATAAAAGGTACATCCAAGAAAGTACAATTTTTTCGCTTCTTACATAAGATGATTTTTTCATTATTTTATTTAACAAATATTTATTCAGAGCCTACTATGTGCTAGGCACTGTTTTAGGGGACATATGAGTGAACAAAATAGAAAAAGAAATCTCTGTCCCCATAGGTCTTACATTCTAATGGGTATTTGATTGCATTTGCCAAAGTAAAATGTTCTACTTACATTTCTTTTTTCTAGAGCAAAAGAACATTTTACCTTAAGAACAAATCCAAGTTTCTAATTCTCAGAAGGGAAAAAGGTTTTCAACTTTCAAATGATCCTCCTCAAAACAAGTTCCAAAAAAATCTTGAGGTTCATCTTAGGTAGTGTTACTTTTAACATTGACATTTAATATTTGTATCAGGAGATGAAAGTATTTAATGAGTATATAGATAAGTCAACCTTTAAAGATACCACCAAGTAAACAACTTCTCCAGCTTCATTCAGTATGATGAATGATAGAGCTGATAGGATTATACTAAATTAAGTATTAATGGCCTTATATCAATTAAACATCACCAAGGTCTTCTGGCTCCCAGCTTAACCAATGTGCAGTGTAGCTGGGTGACATTGAACTGGTTTCTCTCTCATGTGTGATAAAAGGGCAGCTTTTCCTTGGCAAAGTCCCCTTGATGAGTCCATGGTGTCACTGGCGTTATCTCTGAGAGGTCATTGTTTATCTTCCATCATAGGTCAGACTTGGCAGTGGTGAAATAAATGTTCTTGCTACATCTGTCCATACATAATCATGGGCTGTTCTGAACACATACGTCATTTTGTGGGTGGGTGAGAGGATTATAAAAACAAAAAACAAATAGGCCTTTTCAGCTTTTTGAACTAAAAGAAAACAATAAATGTGTTTCAACAAGAAGGATGATCCCAGGTCAATTGTAGAAGTTTGTGTTGGCTGATGGACTAGGTAACCCCCAGAATCCCCTCCATCATCAATAGACTGTGATTCCGAGAATCATCCATGAATCAGAAGTCAGTGCTATTAGTGTCTTGTCTGAGCATAGTCATAAATATATAGAGAAGTCAATAGAAAGACCATGAAGAAGAGAGATAAACTTTGCCTGTGTTTAACCAAAGAAAAGAACTCCTTGCATTTTGTCAATATCCTTCCTGTCACAATATATGGGTTAATTTTACAGAGCATCAGAATTACAAGAAGCCATTTGAGGTGACATATTTTTAGAGAGGACTTATTAATGGTGGAAGAAGAGTGAGACATGAAATCTAGTAGTGCCTCCTCCATATTAACACCAGCTCTGTAAGCCAAGTGGGAAATCTATAGATGAAACTCAGTAAATTATTTAATTACACTTCCTCACTCCCCACATGTACAGCTCTAGATGAACAAATACCCAGTTTCTGTTAAAGATGTTTCTTTCCCACATATCTCTAAATAGTAACATGGAAGTAAAAAGGTAAAGCAGTATGTTATAAAATATAAAAACTACATAAAGCTGCACAGGACATATTACTTCTAGGAATAGAGTTAAAATCCAGTAATGCCAGGTAAATTAGAAAACTGCCTGTTTTTATATTTTAATGATCAATCTAATGATTTGCTTTGGGTTTGTTAATGTATTTGAATGATGCCTTGAGCTTGACAAAATGATTGTGCCTATTTTTATTTCCTTCCTCCCCCGTTAGACACTTAAAATTATAGTAGTATCTTCATTAACCAAACATTGATGAGAAATGAGACTGAACAGGAACCCCGATGTACTTTCCAAATAACTAAATTTTAGCCTAGCTGAAAGATAAACATTAAAAACCTAATATTAATGGGAACATTTGAAAGCCTGTTTAGTCTTAAACACAGATGCTGAACATGATTATCCTGTGATGTTCTCAGGAGCTACTATGACTCTCAGTTCCTACATTGAATGATTGCATGCTGATGTTTTTGTTTTGTTGTCCTATGCGCATTTTCATGTTTCTTCCTCAGTTTTAGCTGTTACTTCCCAAAGTAACAGCTTTCCTGATCCTCTCCAACCTCTTCAAATTGTGTGTTTCTAATTCTAGTGACCAAAAAACCATTCAACCAAACATACTAAGTATTATATCTAAAGTAATCATATTCAGAATTTTGTCTGTTTTGAATCAAGGAACACTGAGGTCACACAGTGAGAGGCATGGACCTAATCTCTATACTTCACACACCACTCCCAGCCCATAATTCTGCCTGTAGTCTGAGGCAGATCCCCACAGCCCATCCATGGTCCCCAGTTTAAGAATTCCAATTCTAAAGCTTATGCTTTATGCTTAGATAGCATGTTGGGTCTTCTCTCAGCTGGCTTATTCTCTTTTTAGACCAGGAGGTTGAGGACTTCGGTTTTGTTTATGAATTTGACTCTTGTTGACATGTGACCCAAGTAAGTATTTAACTACTCTAAGCTTCAGTTTCTTCATCTACAAAATGGGGATAATAATAACTGTTCCACAAAACAATCACAGGATAAATAGAAAACAATGTGTATGGGAGCAAGTGGCAAACTCTAGGCAAGTAGAACTTAGCCTGAGGTCCATGGACAATGGGTGGGCTTCAGGGGGTCTGCAAACCACCTGATATTATAAGAAAAATGTGGGTTTGTGCCACCTGTATGTTTTTCTTGGGAGAAGGGTCCATAGTTTTTGTCAGATACTCAAGGAGGTTATGACCCTAAGGAGGTTGAGAATAATCGCTTATAGCATGGACTTTATGATATCACTCTTTTATTTCCTGGTTCTAGACTAAATTTCAGATGGGTAAAGTTGTTAAGGTATTGACTTCCAAGTTAGAGAGGTGTTAATGTGTATTTGGTGTACTAATAGTATCTAGTGAGCTCAACTGAAATGAATAAACTATTAGAGAATGTGTGTGTTGATGTATCCACATAGCCATACCCTGCTACTCTGTATGCTATGTATGCTACTTTACTATGTTATATTATTGATATATCATTTTAAAACACAAATAGTATATCATCTAGTGTAACATTCTCATTTCATCAAAGAGAATAAACAAGTAGATCTTCATAGTGTCTACACTTGTATTAGTTTCACCTCTTTAAAGGGATGCTGTGAAGATAAATATATAGCTGTTACAATGTTTGGGATTTCAGAGGAAAGTTACAATCTAATAATAATGATATGGTGACAGTAATAATTATAATTTATTTTACCTACTATAAATTGAATGTCTACTAAATTCCAGGCACTGTGCTAGACATTTTGTATACACTGTATCTAATTTTCAAAGCAACCTTTAAAGATTGGCATTATTTTCCTCATTTTATAGATGAAGAAACTTATGAGTTAGGTTAAGAAATATGCCCCAAATCACAAAGCTAATAAATGACCAAGTTGGAATTTTAACCAGAGTCTGTTTGGCTTTAAAGTCTGTTATTTTTTCCTACAATTAAATGTAGCAGTGATATATTTGTGACTTTTAATAAGGTATAGGCCAGTCCTGTAAAATGAATTAATTCTTATTTTTCTACTGCATTTGAAAATTATAATAGCGAAGAGACGAACTTCAAACAACTTAGGGTGCACCTACAATGCAATCTGACCTTTATCTTAAAGTTAAGAGATGGCCATTGAAAGGTGTTAGGCAAGGGGATGATATAATTAGTTCTTGTGTCTTTGGAAGATTGCTCTGGCTGTACAGTTGGATGAGTTGGAATTCATTAAGATGTGATTAGAGGCAAAGAGGCCAGATGGGAGGCTGTTTTATCAGCAGCAGTGAGGATAGACAGGAGTGAGTGGGCTCTGTGACTCTTCAAGAGGTAGCCTGGATAAATCTTGATTGACTGGATATGGGAGGTCAAGATGGTGACGAATCAAAGAAGATGCCCAGGTTTCTGTGTGGACATTTCCCTCTCTGTTGTTAGGATAGGTGTACAGGTTACTAGGAGGAGATTTACAGGTGAAAATGGTAAGTGCTTTTTGGACATATTGGATTTGAAGTGTTTGTGAAGATATTACAAGGGACTTTGGATATTCCATTTTGAAGATGAGAAGAGTGATGGGGGCTGGAGATTTAGTTTTGGAAATGAGCACCAAAAAAGCAGCTAATTAAAGCCATGGAAGTAGATAAAATTGCTCAGGGAGGGTATGTATGGTCAGAAGGGAAGAGAGTTTAGACCAGATCCTGCAGAAGAACACTAACATCTAAAAGACAAGAATCAGAGAAAGGGTAGCTAGAGCTGTGACAATATGGGGTCATCTAGGACAATGTTCCAGAATAGAAAGTAAAGACCCAAGGTCTTTACCCAAAAGAAGTGAAAACAGATGTTCGCACAAAGCCCTGTACTTGAATATTTATAGAAGTTTATTAGTAATTGCCACAAACTGGAAACAATCTAAATATGCATCAACTGGTGAATGAATAAATAAATTGTAGTGCATCTGTACAATGTACTCAACAATGAAAAGAAACTGCCTCTACACACAACATTGATGACTCCCAGAAGCATTTGCTAAGTGAAAGAAGCCAAATATAAAAGGCTACATACTGTTGATATGACAGTCTGGAAAGCAAAACCACAGAGACAGAAATCAGGTCAGTGGTTGCCAGGAGCTAGAGGTGGGAGAAGGGGACTGACTCTCTACGGACTCAGAGGAACTGTTTGGGGTGATGGTTATGTTCCTTATCTTGATTATGGTGGTGGTTACGTGAGCGTATAATGTATCCAAACTCTTAGACCTGTACACCTAAAAAGGATGAATTCTACTTTATATAAATCATGTGTCAATAAAACCAACTTAAAGAAAAAAAAACAAATACAGAAGGAAGTGGTCAAAATGTCAAATGCTGCTTATAAATCATGCAAGAAGAGGCTGGAGATGTGCCCATCGTGTTTGGCGTTAGTAACTCTATAGGGAGCAGTGTCAGTGGCATGGGAGAGGCAGAAGCTAGATTGCTAAGTGTTGAGTAAGAAAATACTGCTGGTTGTCCCCCAATACCCATTTTCTCCTTCTTTCATGGGAATGGAGCCCTGAATTTCTGGCTAGGCTCATGACTATGCAGAATGAAGACTGCCCAGTATCCCTGGAAATTGAATATGGCCCCGTGACTGAATTCTAGCCAAAGAGATGTAAGTGAAAGTGTCCTGAGGCAGCTTCTGGGAGCCTTCCATAAGAGGAAGCAGTGGCATGCTTCCTTAGCCCCTTCTTCTTTGCTCCTTCCACCTTTGTGGTGGTTGGAGTGCAGACATGATGGCTGGAGCTGGAGCAGCCAGCCCTGACTATGAATGACCTCAGGAAGGGAGACCACAAATGACAGAACAACATTTTGGAGGAGCCTGGGTCTCTTAGCTCTTTGGGAGATACTAATCCAGTCCAGGACTGCTTATTTCTGAACTTTTAAGAGGCAGACAAATCTCTTTCCTGATTGAGACTCTTAATTACTCACAGTTGAGTTTAATCCAATAAGCTACTGGGACCAAATAGGAGGTGAGGATGGAGAGATGGTGAGTATGGGCAAAGTTTTTAAGAACCTTGACTGTGAAGGGGAAGAGTATAGATAGGATGGTAGCTGGAGAGGGACACGGGTTGAGGGAGGGTCTTATGATCTCCAAATTCACACCAGATTCTCTGTGAATGGAGACCTGGAGATGACCCAGAATCTCTTTCCACAAAACAACCCTGTGAATCTTCACTAAGATTGACTTTGTGGCTCATTTTCCAGAGGGGAAGGAGGAACAATGCATTCCCCCAGAACATTTTGCACCCATCTCCTTCTAGCCCCTTGATTGTGCAGAGCTCTTTCCCGTCTAGAATCACCCGGCAAGCTGGGGCTGCATTTCAGAGCCTGTCCCCTCTCAGGCCAGTGTCTTCAGGGGTCCTTTCCTGAACACCTGACCTTAGCAGATCCACTTCCCTTTTATTCTCCATTGGAGTATTTTTTTAACTGTCTTATTAATTTATAGCTCATATACCATAAAATTCACCCAGAAGGTACAATTCAGTGCTTTTTAGTATACTCACGAATTCCTGTAATCATCATCACAGCTTAATTTTAAAACATTCATCTTGATATTTTATTACCTAATTTTTTGAGCAATATTTTCAGCCTGTGATGATGTTTATTTTTCTCTTTCTCTGTGCTTTGTCTTTCTGCTTTATCTGGTGAACTCCACTAGGGCAGGGACTGTGATGACTATGGTTAGGGCTGCATCCTTAGCACCTGCAGACACTTACTCACAGAGGGATGGGGCAGCAAGGCACAGTGAAAGCCTAAAGCTTGTCCTGTCTATTCTTCATTGCAGCAGGTGCAGGGCACCTGGATGGGAGCCAGGTTTACACTTAGGCAACCGTTAGGAGTAGGGAATCCTCAGAGCTGGGGTATAAGGAGGGACTATATGCCCTAGGGGGACTTATAACTCTGGGGTGGGGCCATGGTAATTTGGGAAACCATATTCAATGTATCTATTGTTTTCAAAGAACGAACTAGGGAAAGGAACGCTGGACAGTACCGTCTTACTGGGCAGGAGTACGCAGACTATGGAGTGATAAGAAGGGCGTAGGGTAGCCAAAGGGATGAAACACCGCATTAACGCGCCGCCAAGCAGAGTTTTCCTTGGGAAACTCAGACGGTTGCCCGCTGGGCTGGCACAATGGCGTTTCCGAACTCCTGCCCGGCCCGCTGGGGGCAGTACTTGTTATTTGCAGGGGCCAGACGCTTCTTTCTTTCCCAACTTCCAAGCCTCGAGAGCTGCAACCTTGCGGATGACTCAATCATTTCCCTGAGCCCTCTGGGCTGTGCCACCGCCACAGCGGCCCCTCACCCCTCTCCCCTTCCCGCCCCCCCCCCCCCCCCCCGCCGCCCGGGTTCAGCGCAGCGCTGCCTATCCCAGGGGAGCAGTCGGCGCACCTGGCGCCTCGGGCGCCCGGGCCCTGCGCGCTGGTGGCCACACCGCCCGGCGCCCAGCGGCCAGCGCGCTACCTCCCGAAACATTTAAGTGGAGTGGCTTGTCTAGCGCCCAGCGAACAACATTATCCAATTGCTTCCCGTTTTATTCGTAGGCTGGGAGCTGAGAGAGCCTGAGCGTTCACTTTCAACCCTTAAGGGGAGGAGGGGGTGCGGGCGGGGAGGGGAGAAGCTCGCGAAGCTTGCAGCTCCACCTCGCGCGCGGCGCGGCCAGAGCGCCGGGCCCCGGCAGAGGCGAGCAGCGCCGGTGAGCCCCGCAGCAGCGCGCCGGGCCGCCCGGAGCCCCGCGACGGAGTGAGTATCCCCGCGCGGCGCGCGCCGCTCGCTGCCCTCCTCTCGGCCGTTGCCATGGCGACCGCGGCAGCAGGCCGATCCCGGCTCTGGTCCCAGTAGCTGATGGGTGTTTAATTTCAGCCCAGTGTGTACGCGGGGTGTTTCTATAGCAGCAGCCGCGGGGGCCGGAGCCAAGGGGTAGGAGCCCCGGGATGCGTGGTTTTGTGCCGCTACCTCTCGGCCAGCAGGGCCTCGGGAGGGGATGCGGCTGCTAAGGAGGGAGGCACGTTCTTGGCTTCCCCATCCCTGCCCCAAGCTTCCGCTTCTCAGGGAGTTGACTGCAATAGCCATTACTTCCGATTCCTAACCATGTCAGCATTATTGGACTGCAGTTAAAAAAAAGGGGGGGTGTCACTGCGGATCGGAAGCACATGTGGTTCGGTGTGAAGCGTGTAATGGAAGGATGATGAGTTAGTGGGTAATATGAGCCAGAGCTGCAATGCCCTGGCTACTAGAAACCATCAGACGGCCCAAAATAATTGATTTGTCCCTGGGGTAATTGAGAAATGAGACAGAAAGGTAGGCGCAGCAGCCGGAGATTGAGTCACAACGTTTGGCACCGTGGGCACAGCACGGCATGGGAGGGCTGGGGAAGAGAGGGCAGGGAGGCAAGAGGGGCGTTAACCAGAAAAGACACAATAAAGGGCTACAGTTGTGGGTTCGAACTGGGGTTTCTTTCTCCTCAGGCTTTGCATCTCCGTGTTGCTTTTTGGGCACTCTCCCAGGCTGCTGCCGCAGCAGGGGCACTTTGACAGGCGACAGGCTCCAAGAAAGGGTCAGTTCTGGAGCAGCTATTAGATACTGCTCACTTGGTCAGCTTCTCCGCCTCTTCTCTTCACAAGGTACTCTCTGACGTTGGGGCTGTATGAAATCATATTTCAGCCTGACGATAACGTCCAGTTTTCAGGTATCAGGACCTTCATGCCAAACCCAATAAACCCTAGACGCAGCTTTTATCCCTCTGCATATCTGATTGTGTAGGTGCAATTTAATCCTCACCAACACGGCTGCTAAAGCAGAAGTAAGAGATGGTGTGGCATTTTAGGAGTGAGGAGTTGTAGGTTTCAGCCCCTGCCTTGGCTGGTATTAGTGCTATTGATTTCCTATACTAGTAATTTAATGTCTCTGAGCCTCAGTTTCCCTATACAATGGAGACAAAGATGTACCTGCCTTACTTTTTAAGCCTTGTTGAGAGGATCAGATAATGTTTCTATCTCTGCTAAAGGGCTTTGTAAATTGTAAGGTGTATACAAATTTAAGGAGTTAATGATTAAGTCTTTGGAATCAGTTTGCTGGATTGAGTCCCTGTGTACTTTGCTGAATGACGTCAGTCTCTCTTGGGCCTCATTTCTGGCAAGAAGAATAATAACTATTTCATGCAATTTTTGTGAAGATTAAACATATTGATACATATAATAGTCTTCGAGCCTGGCACAAAGAAAGCTCAATAAATATCATCTATTATGTATAAATATTACCTATTGTCTATTATTATTACTGTGGTCTCCAGCACTCTCCATTGACATTTTGTGGGGTCTCAGGTTGGCACCAAGCTGGTTTTTTTTCCCCCTCCAGACAATGTATAAAGAAACTTAATGCCCCAAGGGTAACTGAGAATAACACAATTCTCAAGATACCATGGGAGATATGGAGAAGCAACCAAAAGACATAGCATACTTGGGTACAAGGAGCAGAAGCTGGACAACTTGGCCTCTGGCATATTCTATTCTTATTGCCATTGCTGTTTGTTTAGACAGGGAGACTGTCCTTAATAAGAGAATGAATGTAGGTCTAGTCATCGCACTATGGAAGGTTATGGGGTACCCTGGTTGTTTGCTAGGGCAGTAACTTTCATCTTTACCATCTCATGTTGGTACACTAATGGATTGCTTATCTTCCAGACTTACAGCTTGAGTGCTCAATAACTGTGGAACAGCATAAAGAATTTGTAAGTTTCCTTCCTCAGACCCTCCCACATTTCCTCTCCATCCTCCAGCTAAGTTTTTGTTCCAGGTGTGCTGACCTCCCACACTCTTTCTCTCCTTCCACAGAATCCACATAGGTGCCGCAACCAGCCCCCTTCTCTCCTGATCAACACTGCTCTGGCTTTTCTGTTCCCCTGGGACATCCCAAAGTCCTTCTCACCTTCCAGTTAACCTCCTGCATTTCCAACTATCTGTTCTCTGTCCCACTTCCTTTGCTTCATTAACATAATTAACTCTTAAACTCTTTTTCTCTCCTTTCAGAATACCACCTCTTCCTGTCTTGGGTCTAACAAAATTTCTCAAATCCTATTCTTCCCCTCAATCTAAACCCTCTCAAAATCTCATCTTAGGACAGGCTACTTTAAATATCGGTGAGATGGGGACTCAATTCTTCCTACTTACTGTGTTCAACTTATGTTCATGAAAAACAGTTAAAAGGGGGAATAAAATTCACTTCCTTCTTTTATTTTTTCCTTTAACTAACAAATACTTGTTAGTTAGATTAGCACTGGTCAACAAAGCAATCATGATTCTCATCATCTGAAGTTCATAGTCTAATGAAAAGGTCGATGTTAAAGTAGTAAATACAAATGAATATATAAATACAAGGTGCAATAAATGCCATGGAGGGAAATGCACAGAGAAAATAACAGGAAGGGGATATAGGTTAGATTAGGGTGTCAACAAAGCCTCTCTGAGGAACTGATATCTAATGTGAGATCTAAAGGATGAGTAGGAGTTGGCGAGGTGAGGAGTAGAGGGAAGAAGCACTTTGGGCTGAGAAAGCAGCATGTGCTAAGGCCCTGAGGCAGGAGAGATCCTTGGCAGGTTGGAAGAACTGAAAGAAGGATGGTATGGCTGGAGTTTGGCAGTGAGGGGAAGATGGTTTAGAGATGGGGCTAAGTGCAATGTGGAGCTTCCAAGGAGCTTTATGATTGGGTGTGATGATAATTGTCTTTTACAACTTCAAAGCTAAAAGCTAAAATTACCTTTCCTTCTGAAGGTATATAAAATGGGTAACATAGAAAATGTGTCATAGCATATCAGATAAAGGGTTAGTATCCAAAATCTATAAAGAACTTATCAAATTCAACACCCCCAAAATAAATAATCCAGTTAAGAAATGGACAGAAGACATGAACAGACATTTCTGCAAAGAAGACATACAAATTGCCAACAGACACATGAAAAAATGCTCAACATCACTCATCATCAGGGAAATACAAATCAAAACTATAATGAGATACCACCTCACACCTGTCAGAATGGCTAAAATAAACAACTCAGGAAACAACAGATATTGGTGAGGATGCAGAGAAAGGGGAACCCTCTTACACTGTTGGTGGGAATGCAAACTGGTCTAACCACTCTGGAAAACAGTATGGAGGTTCCTCAAAAAATTAAAAATAGAACTACCCTATGACCCAGGAATTGTACTACTAGGTATTTATCCAAAGGATACAAAAATACTGATTCAAAGGGGGCACATGCACCCCAATGTTTATAGCAGCCTATCAACAACAGCCAAATTATGGAAAGAGTCCAAATGTCCATCGATTGATGAATGGATAAAGATGTGGCATATATATTTTATATATGTATATTATATTCTATGTTGCATATATTTTATATATGTAATATATATGGGTATATATAATGGGTATATATAATGGGACTATTATCTATATAATGGAATATTACTCAGCCATCGAAAAGAATGAAATCTTGCCATTTGAACTAGAGGGTATTATGCTAAGCAAAATAAGTCAGTCAGAAAGACAGATACCACATGATTTCACTTATATGTGGAATTCAAGAAACAAAACAGATGAACATAGGGGAAGGGAAGGAAAAATAAAATAAGATAAAAACACAGGAGGCAAAACATAAGAGACTCTTAACGATAGAGAACAAACTGAGAGTTGATGGAGGAAGGTGGATGGGGGATGGGTTATAAATGGGTGATGAACATTAAGGAGGGCACTTGTTGTGATGAGCACTGGGTATTGTATGTAAGTGATGAATCACAAATCTAATCCTGAAGCCAATACTAAACTATATGTTAACTAACTTGAATTTAAATAAAAATTTGGAAGAAAACTTGTCATAGCCAAGCATCAGAATACTGCAAATATCTGCAACAGGAGAAGGGGATTATCAATTTTATTTATTTATTTTTAAAGATTTTATTTATTTATTTGACAGAGAGAGGGAGAGAGCATAAGCAGGGGGAATGGCAGGCAAAGGGAGAAGCAGGCTTCCCACTGAGCAGGGAACCCAACATGGGGCTCGATCCCAGGACCCTGAGATCATGACCTGAGCTGAATGCAGATGTGGCTCAGTCAGGATTATCAATTTTAAAAGCCAGACAGTTTGTGGTGTGCCAGTACCTGATAGTTTTGAATAAGCCAAGGTCACTAATTTTAAACGAAATAGAGTGAAAATAAAAACATAATCATTTGTTCATGAGCATTATTGGTTTTAATAAAACAAGAGCATCTCAGCTGAAATAGGAAAAAATACAAATAACAAGCAGAGGGCCCTAACATTGCACTTGGCTGCCCTCCTTATTGGGTTGAGTGTGAGATCAGTGTTACATGTGGGAACAAACTTCGGTATGTGCAGTTACTAATTTGATACCACACCTATAGGTTTCGCTGGACATTCCTCTAGAACACAGTCTTCCAGACAGCTTGGGAGCTGAAAGGCACAGAGGATATAACATGGGAACTCTAAATTCAAATTGTTGCCATCTTTGCAAGCACCGGGGCTCTCACAACATGGATGGCAGCCTCAGAACTGATCTGATGGGATGCAGAAGTGACATTTCCCATCACCTGTCAGGTACCTGCTTTCACATAGACTTAGCCACAGGACAAGTTTAAAGCATCCAGAGGAGATCACAGAGCATCTCAACTAAAGTTTGTTCTTTCACATAAACAAATTGAGGCTCATGAAGGGATAACTGTGGGAGGCATATTGAGTCACAGTTGACTTCTGGTTCTTAAAATATGCTTTCATTCATGCATTCATCCATTTATCCAGCAAACATTTATCAAATATTTTCTATGTGCCAAGCACTGTGATAGGTACTGGGAGTAATTGGTGACCTGATCCTGTCATCAAGGAACTTCCTGTTTAGTCTAAATGTGACTGTGGGTGCTATATGACCTTGAACCATTTTCCTTGGCTAAGTCTCTCTCCCTATTACACAAAATGAGCCATTTCATGTGTTCAACACATTGTAGGCAATGAAAAAATGTGTTTAAAAATGTGTAAGGCTTTTTAAAAATTAATTTTTATGATGGAAGTAATATATGCTTTTTATAACAATTCAAATGTTTTGGGGCTTAGTTTATGAAATAAACCTCCCCCTTTCCCTTTTCTTCCCCCAAGGTTTAGTCCTTAGAGCATTATCATGAACAGTTTGGAGGTATCCTTCCAGATATTTTCCATTCAAACAAAATAGAATTGGAAACACATACTGATATAAGTTTAAATACTTCCTTTTATAGAAATGAAATCATGCCACATATGTTGTTCTGTTGCTTTTCCTCTTAATATATTGTGCATACTTTTATATATCAATATATACACACCTAACACATGTGCTTTTATTAGCTGATTAGCATTTACTTTCAGAATATAGTTCATCAGTCCCCTTTGATGAAGATTTAGATTTATTGCCACCTTTTTTTTTGCTATTAAATGCGATGTTGCAATGAACGTCTTTGTTCTTCTGCAAACGTATCTGTATAGTACTTTCCAGAAATGGAATTGCTGAGTGAATATGCATATTATGAATTTTTCTATATATTGCCAAAGTGTATCCAAAAGTGTTCTATCACTTTACATTGCCACCAGTAATGTTTGAGCCCCTGTTTCCTCAAATACTTGACAACCCTAGCCACGTTATATATTTATATCTGAGTAATACATTTATATTTGACTCATCTAACTTTATGTAGCCATTCTCTCAGTGGTCACAGTCTGTGTGCTCTTGCCTCACTGCACTGAGGCCCTCTGGGGTCCTTGTCACTTTTTCAGAGAGCACTAGGGAGCCATAAAACACAAACAGCAAGCTTGTGTCCAGAAGAGAATGAAAATTATTTACAAAAGGAAAACTTAAAATACCTAATTAACTTTAAAAAGTGATCAAGTAGTTTTTTGTAGAGTCTGTCAAATTTTGACTTTATTGAATGATTTCTTACTCCTATCATCAAGGAAATGAGAGTATATCACTTAGCCCTCTATTTACCATTTGTTGTGGTTATGTTGTTAGTTTTACATTTTCAAAGTTTTTAACATTAGCAGTTTTGAAGTGTATACATAATTCTCACAGTCCATTCAATCATTTAGCACCCTTTATGCACTAGGGTCTGTTCTAAAAACTGAGAATACAGCAGTGAACAAAACTGAAAAATGTCCTCCCTTCAGAGAGCCTTTATTTTGTAGAGGAGACACAGTGTGTATATACATTAATGTCAGGAAGTGATAAATGTTAAGACTAAAAATAAAACACATTAGGAGACTGGAAGGGGATGAGGGAGGGTTATTTTTGATCGAGTAGTCAGGAGACAAGTTTCTGAGTGGAAGAGTTTGAGCAGAGACTTGAACAAAGTGAGGAGGTGAGCCATGCAGAAGGAAGACCATGCTTTGTGGGCTTAGTATTAGTCTTGAATCTGGATATAGTCAAGATCACCACTAGCCCCTTCCTCACTGGCATCTTCTTCCCTGAGCATTTTGTGATGACTTAGTGTTTAGTTGGGAGGTACTGTTTTCAAACAGGGCCCAAGGGTGTTATATTCTGAATGCCTTTCTGTTGCTTCTATGAACAAACAAATTGACTGTAAAATTATAGATTCATGTATTTCCCCCCTCATAATTCTGTAAGACATTGTTCCATTATGTTCTGGCATGGACTATTGCTCTGGAAAAGTGTGAGGCTAGCCTGATTAATTTCCTCTTTGTGGCTGGCTTGCCTCCTCCCTGCCCCCCAACTCTTGCAATTTTTTTTTTTTGCCTTGGTGCTGATAGAATTATTTTTAAATGTGAAAGTCTAATAACTTTTCTGTGATATTTCTCATGCAAGTCACTGTGTCAATTTTTTCCTGGGAAATTGTACATTCTTTTGATCTAAAGATTTATATTTCCCTTTTTTTTGTAAAGGCACTTTCTTTATGGCTTTCAATTAAACAATCTACTTGTGCTCTTATCTACAAGTATATCTATTAGTCACTGCCCTCCGTAACTCTCTTGAATTGCTTACATTTTCCCCTGACTTTTCCCATGAATTTTTGTTACATTTTAAGTCTACCCTCTGGGCAACTGACTTTTTTTTTTTAAGCAATATTTGTTTAGTTTTTACTCATTCAAATGTAGATTTCATTTCTGTAATGGTTTTATTGTCATCTTCAATTTGTTTTCTGACTCTTCCTGCTCATTTTGCACATTTTTAAAAGGGTTCATATTTTCTTTAATTTCTTTGACTGCATGGAGAATTTATCTGAAAATTTCATTTATTTTTTGTGTTATTTTTCTGAAATATACTTACCTGCCTTTTGCATGTAAATCTTTCCTCTCTTTTTAAAAAAATAATAAGTATGTAGAATCTATGCATGTTGACAGCTTTGCACTTATTACTCATTTCCAAATAGATACTCTATCCAAGCATTCTATTTGCCCAAGAATAAGTGGGAGCTAGTATTTGGGGGAAGATAATGACTTTAGATGAGATTTTTGTCTCATTAATATTTCTTACAACAACAATTTCTTACAACAGTGTCTTCTCTAAAACTGCTTGGCAGTAATTGAGCAGGTCATTGAGATAAATCACACATTCTAGCTCACTCTGTGTGTGTGTGTGCATGTATGTGTGTATCTCAGAGTCGGGGGGACAGATAGATATTTGGTGCTTATTTGTCACTATGTGGTTGGCTCTGTTTAGCATCTACAAACAGAGGGGAGGGGGCAAGTCATCTACAAAGGTCATTGTTACTTTCCTTCTTTTCTACTATATCTCTTACCTCCAGACTATGGCTAGACTATGGTAGATTATGACTGAACCTCTATGTGTCCAGACTAATCTTCTCTATTAAGTTTCTAAATTTCAGGCTTTCACTGATAATAAAGAGAAGAGAGTTCACACCATCAGTGTCATTTTCTGCACCGTGCTGGTATGGAACCTGCCCCTCCACACAGATGTTTCCCACGTCTTTCATAACTTGTTCACGGCACTCCTCACCATTCCAGCTTTGGACTGGAGCTCTCTCTTTACTTACAGAGAAATTTTTGAAAACCAGTTGGAATCTCAAAAGATATAGATCACCTTTTAGGGTTGCCCACTGTTTTAATAATTTTTTTACTCTTTAGGGCAGATAATTCTTATAGCTCTCTCTTTACTTACAGAGAAATTTTACTTTCTCTCTTTACTTACAGAGCTCTCTCTTTACTTACAGAGAAATTTTTGAAAACCAGTTGGAATCTCAAAAGATATAGATCACCTTTTAGGGTTGCCCACTGTTTTAATAATTTTTTTACTCTTTAGGGCAGATAATTCTTATAGTCTGTGATTTGGGAATCTTAACTCTGCTAGTTTCATAGTAGATAATTTTTTTTCAGCTTTTCATTCATTTCAGCAGGTTTCAGGGAGATAGAGAGGATATTTGCCTTTGCCATATCTCCTAGTGAAAGAATCAGTGAATCTTGCATCCCCATGAAAATATTACAAATTAGCAAATGTTGGTGTTACTAGAAAATTTGTTATTACAGATCCTTTTTTCAATCAGTTCTTAGCAATGTGTGTGGCAAAATAAGTCTGTGAGTGGTATCATAAATACTTTGCAGTACAGGAATTTTGAGGGAGGTGTGCGTAGTAGGTCTTCTCTGTCTTGCCCTTCAAATCCATTCTCTACCTTACCCCACTGCTTACTGCCCTATGAGGCTGACATTTGTGGACTGCATCAGTTAGCTCTCTTGCCCTTTGGTTTCCTGTTGGGTTGGCTGAATGCAAGGCACCAGCATGAGACCCAAGGGTGGAAAGAAGAGTGAGGTCAGTGTATTTACTCTGTGGTCTCTGTTCCAGTGGGACAGGGTGTTGGCACTGGCTGCTTTCCTCAGCTGAAGTCTACAGCTCCTGCCTGCAGCCCTTTCCTACAACTTTACTTCTGGTTCTCTCCCTTGCTCCTTCAAGACTAGGTGAGGCTATGGCTGATCTCCCCACTTGGTTTGCCCCTGGTGTGTTTCACTGTCCCTGTTGGTTTCCCCTAACTCTGCCGGTGCTTTTGTAAAGCAGTCCCTTTATTAAGCTCATTTCAATCATCCAGGTGAAGCATGCCATCTCTTTCCAGCTGGGATCCCAACCCAGAGAGTGTGCAAAGGATAGAAGTGTTTGAAGGTTTAAAAAAAACACTCTTCACATTACCAGGATGGAACTTGGCAACTTTTTGTTTGTTTATACATTTTGGTCATTGGAGGTCAAGGCTTCAAAATATGAAGAAGCTATCTGATAATTGTTATGAATTTTACTCATGAACTTAAGAGGGAGAAGCTCCAATACCAGAAGCTACTGAAGTGTTTATTCGCTTCCCTTTGAAAACTTCATTTTTCTTATAACTTATAATAAAAATTCCCCAAATGTGATTCCTCAGAGGGAACACCAATCTCAGTTTTGAGGTGGCTTAATTAGAATTTTATTTAAGGAAATGAAATTTTATGTGTACTAATAATAGGAAGGAACTTTACTAGTAAAAACTCTGTTTTCATGAGAACCTCATAGTATTTGACCTACTATTTAAAGTGATAATTTAACTTATCAATAATATCTAAATGAATTCTTCCTAAGTTTCTGTCAAATCAATAAAATCTGTTCCATCTTGTTTAATCTTTACAGCACAAAAGCATAAAATATAGTCTAATCAAAAGTTGTGTTTTACAAGTTCTGAATAGATGGGATCTAAATTAGATATATTTTACTCCATCTATTTTTATATAGTATTTCATGCTTAGAAAGTGAGTTACCAGGGTGCCTGGGTGGCTCAGTCGGTTAGGTGTCCGACTCTTGATTTCGGCTCAGGTCATGATCTCAGGGTCATGGGGTCAAGCTCCATGTTGGGCTCCATGCTCAGAGCGGAGTCTGCTTGAGTTTCTCCCTTTCCCTCTGCCCCTCCCCATGTGCACTCTCTCTCTCAAATAAATAAATAAAATCTTAAAAAAAAAAGAAAGTGAATTATTTAGACTGCTTATCGTGCTTTAAGTACTTCCATTTCTCTGTCAATTATGTTCATTTATTTATTCATTTCACTTATAATTATTAAGCACCTACTATGTGCTAGCCACTGCTCTAAGTACCTGTGATACAAAAATGAATATGCCAGTCCCTGCTTTCATGGAGGCCACAATTAAATGAGGGACAAACATAATTGACCAACTTATTATAATAAAGTGTGCACGTGTAGTGCTGGGGGACGTTTTGGTGGGATACTGTCCAAAGCTATGACATAGCAAGGGGAGAGGAGGCTAAATGAATCTTAAAAGCTCAGATATTCTATATGAGGTCAAAATCCAAGCCTAATTCCTAGCCCCTGAAGTTAATTTAGCATAAAAACACTTTGTTGTAATGTCTGGACTAGTCATCTTACAACTCCTTAAGTCACTTTTGAAAACACTAGCCAAGCCAAGTCCGATGTTAAAACTCATTTGAATAGTTGACAGCCTTCAGATGTTTTTGTTCGCACTAATGAACCTGGGGCTGAGGCTACCTCCAGGACCAAGCATGTTGCAACCAGTATCGTGGTGAATGCCTGCCCCCTTGAGGAATCAGAGACTCAGTTTTCTAAATGACAAAGCAAAGTGGGATCGCTAATAAGACAAAACAAAGGACAAGGAGCCAACAGAACAAACAAACACAGTTAAAGAATTGCAGGTCCCTGCTAGACATTTTTTAGACACAGTACTTGATTTGTTTTAGCCCTCTTTGTTGAAATCATATCAAAAGCCTCTAACTTTTGAAAGGCATCAAGATCTGCCAAACTGTATATATTAGCCAGGGAAGCACTCAAGAAGTTGACCTAGAAACTACTGGGAATTCTCCCTCCTTCGAATGTTTTCCTTATCTTCTTACCTTCCAAGACATAGGTGCCCAGCATTTGAAGTAATGATACCATCTCCTCAGAGACTCACGTTCTGATGTGCACAGAAATCACCTGGAAATAGTGTTAAAAGGCAGATCCCGATTTTGTAAGTGTGGGGTGGGGTTGGAGATTTGTACGTTCCCGGCAAGCTTCTAGAAGATGCCCTTGCTGCTGCTGTTGGTCTGTAGACCACACTCTTGAGTAGCAATGTTCACAGAGCAAAAGCACAGCCGTATGTGACGCAAGAGGTAAGGGCCTCACTCTTTTACCCTTCCTCCCTCAGAACTGGCGTTCGGCAATCTGTGTGTGAAACAGGCCAATCTACAGGGCAAAACAAGGCACTTCATTTTAGTTGGCATAACTTGGCAGTTCCATGGGAATAGCTAAGTATTTTTTGGAAAATCAGAACAGGATAGGGGGTTGTGAAAAAAGTGTTTATGAGGTAAATAAATGTAATCTTGTCTTTTAAAATACGAATTTGAAAATTTTTGAGGTCATAAAGAATTTAAAATCCCAAAATATTTTTCTTTGGCCAGTTCCTTAGTATTTTTTTTAAAAAATAGTGAATCGAATTACCTGGAGCCTCAAGAGTCTGCAAATCAGTAATATCTTGGCATAAATGTCAAGTTATGATTCTATAAACATGATATCATGTGAGTATGAACATGATCTGTTAGGACCAGGTAGCTTGTGGTGTTACATTTTCTGAACAAGATTGACAAACTAAGGGTTCTATACTGTTGGAAGCCAGGAAGAACAACCTACTTCACGAAGGTTAATACAAACAGGTTATTAAGTTGTATTTTCATTTATGTGAGATGGGAAATATCTCCCAAACTCTTTCCTTGTTATGGGAGCTAAATATTATAAGGACAATACATGTTTGAGAATTAAACGGTACAGAGCAAGGTTCTGTTAAGGGTTCTTGGTTGCTTAAGAAAACAATGGCTCTCCACACCTAATTACATTTTCGGGAATTAAAGCAATTTTTAAGGGCTCTCAGTATGTCCTCCTATAGCCTGTGTCAGCCACACCATGTGCTTTCCTGTTAGTTTCACCCCACGTCTTGAAATTGGCAACATTTTTTTTTATATCAGGGTGGTGCACATATGATGTTAATACAAGAAGAGTAGGAATGTCATGCTCTGGAGAAACAAAGATTAGGGGTGTGTGTGTGTGTGTGTGTGTGTGTGTGTGTGTGTGTGTGTGTGTGTGTGTGTGTGTGTGTGTGTGTGTGTGTATGAAACTCTACTTCTCAAGACCTCTTCCTTCTTCTTTTTTTTAAAGATTGATTTATTTTAAGAGAGAGTGTGAACAGGGGGAGGGGCAGAGGAGGAGAAACACACTCCCCGCTTGGTGGGGAGCCCCCTGTGGGGCTCGATCCCAGGATGCTGAGATCATGACCTGAGCTGAAATCAAGAGCGAGATGCTTAACAGACTGAAGCATCCAGGCGCCCCCAAGACCTCCTTCTAAAATGCCAGTCTTCCAATATGTCTGTGTCTTATTTGGTACTCTCACTTTTCTCCCTTCATCCTTACCTTGGGAATTTTAAAAGGATTCCTAAGACCAGAATGCCCAGGTTGATGGAGAAGCTTTGGGCCTTGTCATCCACTGCCCAAATTTGCCTGTTTCAGGAGATTGGTCAACCCTTGGGGGTTGAATCTTGCACTCCATTGCCACAGAAGCCAGGGCTGGCTGCTGGTGCAGATCCTGGGCTCTGGCTTGGAGGGTGATGGTGGCGGAGGAGTGAGGAGCTTGTGGGGAAAAGGGTGGCAGAGGGCAGGAAGGGATGCGGACAACTGTGAACACAAAAACCTACAGGGCAAAAACTGGTGAAACCTACATGGGATCCTTGGTGGCTGTTGGTTTCTTCAAGGAGGAAACCTGCTGGCTTCATCTGCAGAACAGGTCCCTGGGAACCATGGTCATTCCTGCTGTGTGGCTGATATTGGTAATTCCTACGTTTCTTCCTTGTTCCTAGCTTGTCTCTATACGTCCCAGCTTTGCCAGTTTCTGGATGGGGTGAAACCCAAGTGGGTCCTGAATGTAGTGTCCTGAAAGGCTAGGGAAGCTGGTCGTTCACCCTGCTCTCTCTTTCGCAGGGAAGGACACTCTTTCTAGCTGGAGAATTCCCTCTTGGCCCTGAGCAGTGCCAACCTGGCGGACAGGATGCTGTAGGTAAAATGAAGCCGTTCTTCCTTCCCTGTTTGTGTGGTTATTTTTGTTCCACCGTGTTACTGAAGTTTCTTAAGTAGACTTCTGATCTCTCTCAGAGCTATTTTTGTTCATGGATAGCTGTCTAATTGTTGATCTTTGTTGGGGGGTGTCCCAGGTAGAGGCTGGGATGTCCTATACCACCACCTTCACAACATCACCCCGGAACCTAAAAGGAGCTGTTCTCCAGTGACAACATGCATGCCTGTCTCTCGTCATGTCTTAAGCCATATCCTTATACTTTTGCTTTCCAGGTGATACGAAGATGAAGGTTCCATGTGAGCAACACAGCCTATCTTGATACTTGCAAAGCTTTGGTTGTCACCGTTTTGATTCATAGAATAAGAGAGATCTGTAGGATAGAAAAGCAGAAACCAGAGCTCAGAGATAATATCATTGTCTCAAATCTGCCTATCCCTGGAGTGGAAGCTTAGGCTTGCAGTTGATGAAGAAAACTCACCTACACTTAGGCGAGAAGCTTGTAAATAGGTCTACATTTGGGGAGGGTAAAGATTTGGCCTTTCCACCATTAAATTAGTTATAGGTTTTTAATAGATAACTCTTTATAAAAAATGGTATGTTCCTTTCCTTCCCTGGTGTGCTGACAGTGTGTTTGTTTTTTAAATGAACATCTAGATCTTTTTTTCTAGATTGAATGAGACAATCATATGGATTCCCTTTGCTAATATTTTGTGGAGGTTTTCGCATTCATGAATGCGAATTCATCGCATACATATTGCCTGTAATTTTCTTTTGTTGTGTTGCCCTTGTCAGGTTTTGGTATCAGTGTTCTGCTGACATCATAAAACTTTGGGAAGGCGATCTTCCTTGCCTATTGTCTGGATGAGTACATGTAGAAATAGTATTATTTCTTCCTTAAATATTTGGTAGAATTCACCAGTGAAACTCACTGGGCTGAATTTTTCTTGATTGAAAGATTTTTAATGACAAATTCCGTTTGTTTAATAGATATAGGAACATAGATTTTAAATTTTTGTGTGTTATTTTCAGTAAGTCTCATTTCCAAGGAATTTGTTTATTTCATCTAAGTTGTTATATCTATCGACAAAATCTTTCACAGTATTCTGCTGTTATCTTTGTAATATCCCAGGAATCTATAGTGATGTGCCTGATATCATTCCTGATGTTTGTTATTAGTGTTTTCTCTCTTCTTTCTTGATTAGCTTTGTTTTTATTTTTTTTAATTATTTATTTATTTTAGAGAACGAGAAAGAGAGAGAGAGAGAGAGAGAGGCAGAGAGATCGAGCAGGGGGAGGGGCAGAGGGAGAGAATCTCCAAGCAGACTCCCCACTGAGCAGGGAGCCTGATGCAGGGCTCGATCCCAGGACCCAGAGATCATGACCTGAGCCAAAACCAAGAGTCCCAACGCTTAACTGACTGAGCCACCCAGGCGCCCCTTGATTAGTTTGAATGGAGATTTGTCAATTTTGTTAATCTTTTCAAAGTACCAACTTTTGGTTTAATGTGTTCACTTCTATCATTTGCTTTCCATTTCATTGGATTCCTTTCCTTTTTATTTCTTGTATTCTAAGTACCTTGGGTTTATTTCATTATTTTTCTAGCATCTTCAAATGAAGACTTAGATCATTAAAAAGATCTCTTTTTCTAATATTAATATTTCAAGTTATAAATTTCCATCTAAGCACCTTAGCTGCTTGCAACATATTTTAATTTGTTGTATTTTCCTTTTTTTTAAAACTTTTTTTATTAAGTAATCTCTGTGCCCAATGTGGGGCTCAAACTCATGACCCCCAGATCAAGAGTCATGCTCCACCAAGTGAGCCAGCCAGGCACGCTTGTTGTATTTTCATTATTTTCTAATTTCTAAGATACCATCTAGTATCATTTTCCTTCAGTCTGCAGAAATTTTTTCCCCTTGGTTTCTAGTAACATGTTTATGATGGTGATAAAGCCTCCTGGTTTTTGTTTATCTGGGAATGTCTTTATTTTTACCTTCATTTTTGAAGAATATTTTTGCTGAATATAGAATTCTAGGTTGGCAGGTTTTTTTTCCCTTTCAATACTTTATTTTATTTTTTTAATTTATTTAAAATCTTTTATTTATTTGACAGAGAGAGAGACACAGTGAGAGAGGGAACACAGGCAGGGGGAGTGGCACAGGGAGAGGGAGAAACAGGCTTCCCGCTGAGCAGGGAGCCCAATGTGGGGTTTGATCCCAGAACCCTGGGATCATGACCTGAGCCGGAGGCAGATGCTTAACGACTAAACCACCCAGGCGCCCCTCTTTTAGTACTTTAAAGATGTCATTCTGTTGTCTTTCACTTTCAATATTTCTAAGTAAGTCATAATTTTTATTGTTGTTCTTCTATATGTAATAGGTCTTTTTTCCTTTGGTTGCTTTTAGGATTTTCTCATTTTCTTTGGTTTTCAGCAGTTTGACTATAATGTGCCTAGATATAATTTTCTTGTAATATTTCCTGCTTGGGGTTCTGGAAGATTCTCAGCATATATTTTTTCAAATACTTTTCCCACTCCATTCTCTATGCTTTCCTTTTTGGAACTCCAAATATTCACATAGTGGAGTGCTTGATGCTATCCCACAAGTCATTGAGATGCTGCTCATGTTTTTGTACTTCTTAAATTTAAATAATTTTTTAGTTTAAAACAGTTTTAGAGCACTGGGTGTTATATGAAAACAATGAATCGTGGTAACCACATCAAAAACTAATGATGTATTGTATGGTGACTAACATAACATAATAAAATAAATAAAATAAAAATTTAAAATAAAAAAATAGTTTTAGATTTTTATAAAAGTTGCAAAGTTATGTCAGAGTTCATATATGCCCCTTACCTTGTTTCTTATCTTGTTTTTATCTTATATTACTAGTATACATTTGTCACAACTAAGGAACCAACATCGATATATTATTATTTAAACTCCACACTTGATAAAGATTTCAGTAGTTGTTTCCTAATGTCCTTTTTCTGTTCCAAGATCCCATCTAGAACACCAGTGTAGTTGGTCATCCTACCTCCTTAGCTTCCTTCCCTGATCTGTGACAGTTTCTTGGACTGTCCATGTTTTTTATTACCTTGATAATTTTGAAGAGTGCTGGTCAAGGTCAGTTTGGGTTTGCCTGATGTTTTCTCATAGTTAGAGTGGGGTTATGGTTTTTTGGAGGGAGACCACGGAGATGAAGTGCTAGTCTCATCACACCACTTCGAGGGTAAACACATTCAACATGATTTATCTCTGATGATGTTAACCTTGATCACCTGACCAAGGTCAGTTAGCCAAGTATTTAAAAAGGAAAATACAACTTTGTGAAGTTACTTTTTCCCCTTTTATGGAGAGGAGGAGTTAAGCTCCACCTCCTTGAGAGGGAGGCTATCTGGATAATTTATTTGGAATTACTCTGTGGAAAGACTTATTTTTTCTCCACCACTTATTTATTTAGTAATATATATATATATATATATATATATATATATATATGAATTACATAGTACATAGTATGTATGTATATATATCAGCATGGACTCATGGACATTTATTTTATATTTTAGGTTATTATTTTCCAATCCTACATTATTTATTTTGTTCATATGTTTCTATTTTTGTCACTAGGATCTCTCTCAGGTTGACCATGTTGTGCCTAGAGTAGTTTTCTTTATATTTCTCCTGCAGGGTTTTGGGCTCTCAGCATATAAACTTTTTTCACCCCATTCTTTATCCTCTCCTTGTAGGATCCTAATTATTCATATATTAGAGTGCTTGATATTGTCCCCTAGGTCACTGAGGCATGCTCATTTTTTTTCTAAATTTTTTTCTTTGTATCATGCTTCTATTTTAATAATTTCTCTTGACCCCTCTTTACATTCAATGGTTTTTTTCTTCTGCATTGTGCAGTTTGCTGTTAATCTTATCCAATAAATGTTTTATTTCAGATATTTTAGTGTTCAGTTCCAGGATTTCTTTTTGATTCTTTGTTATCTCTGTGAATTTTCTTATTTTTTCACCTGTTATATCCATATTTTCCTGCAGATTTTTTTTATATTCTTACCACTGTTATTTTAAAAGTCTTTATGTGCTAATTCTAATATTTGGTCTTCTGTGGGTCTGTTTCAGTTAACCATTTTTCTCTTTCTGACTGTGGGTCACATTGTCCTTTAATATGTCCAGGAATTTGGAAATATATAATGTACATTAAGGATAATATATTGTAGACATTCTGGATTCGGTTATACTTTTTAAAATAGTGTTATACTACCAGGTAATTAAATTACTGGTGTGCTCCCTTAACTTTGTGGAGATTTGACTTTATGTTTTATTAGGGAGTTCTAGTCCAGTGTTGTCTTTAGGCTTAGGGTGCCCTTCTATTGTGTGGCCCTCCTGGGTTTTTAATGGGAAGTTCAAGGTGTTTAACAAATTTCTTTATGTAGACAATTGGTGAGAACATATTTCAATAGATTGGGGGTTATCTTATGGGCAGCTCTTGCCAGATAGACTACCTCCTTCTCCCTCTCAGCTCTGAGACTGGCTTGCTTCTTTGTCTTAATATATATTTTATTTTATTTTATTTATTTTTTAAAGATTTTATTTATTGAGAGAGAGAGAATGAGAGATAGAGAGCATGAGAGCGAAGAGGGTCAGAGGGAGAAGCAGACTCCCTGCTGAGCAGGGAGCCCGATGTGGGACTCAATCCCAGGACTCCAGGATCATGACCTGAGCTGAAGGCAGTCGCTTAACCAACTGAGCCACCCAGGTGCCCCTTAATCTATATTTTAAAGAAATACTTATGAAAATATGAATAAAGGAAAAATTGCCTGAATTCCTGCATCTTAGTAACATAACATAATAAAATTAAATTAAATAAAAATAAGTAAATAAACTATATTTTTACCCAAAATAGAAGAATCAACATGTTTAAATTTAGCAGATGAATGTAAGCCCAATGTGCTTTTGAGTACTTTATATTCTATTTGTATTATTTCTAAACATCTCAGACTTATCTATTAAAAAAACACCAAGAGAAAAAAAAGACACCAAGATACTTGAATTTTCTTTTGAAAAATGTGTGTATATCTTTCCAATAGTCATCATCAAATTAATTACGAATTTTGGTGACTATGTATTGATGGGCTCAAGACTCATCCAGTAATCTAACCTTGGAAAAGCTCTAAGTAAGCAAAGAATTCCCATACTTTGCTTGGCCATAGTTGACTTATATGTTTGTCATTACTTTTTAAATCTCTTCTCCTTTTTACTACATATTAACAAAATACCTCATCATTTTGTTAGCTGAATTCTGTCTATAATTAGAGTCACAGAGTTGTTCACTTTTAAACATCTCAGTCATCCCAGGGATAGTTCAACTTTCACATTCCAATCATCATTGTTCTAATTATAAAATATAAGAACAAAGGTTTTCACACCTCTTTGATGAGAATATTTTGCCATCAGACTTTGCTTAGTCAGTGCTTCCTCCTTTTTAGTCTTATCTGGACACAAGTTGGTGTTTTGCGTGCTTCTTTTTCATTTCTACTTTTCTACTCTTAACTGTGTCTTGTCTCCTTAAGGTGACTCTCTACTTTTACCATGCCTATAGATTTTTGGAATGATTATCAAAGACTCCCACATCAAGTGGTATCTACCTATTAGCTCCTAAGGTAGCCTGACATGCAAAATTTCTAACTAAAATACCCAGAAAAGACAAAAATGTTCAACCCTCAAAATTGAGGCAAATGGTCTATGGTCATCCTGTGGAAGGAATTTCCACTAATTATAAAGTCAATGGAATTGGGAAAAGGATAGAAGTCTCCTATCCATGCTTTGCCTCAGGTAAGGGAGTAGCCTCACATACCCAAAAGAAGGTCCAGAGAGCCCACCCACCACCATCTTGCATGATCAACTGTTCTAGTTGGAAAATCAGGCAGTTTTACCCCTATTCATTTCAAGACATATATTCTGTGACCACTGTGCCAAGAAAACAGAGAAGGAAACAGAAATTATTGTTTGTCCACTGTAATTTTGGAGTATAGCTGATGAAAAAAACTACTTCAGGACAAGGAGATGATAATTGGATGGGTGTCAGTATCTTCATTAAGCTAGGAAATACAGGAGGGAAGAACAGATTTAGATGAAAGATGATGAGTTTAGTTGTATGCATGCTGAGTTTGAGGTTCCTGGGGTGTTTTATTATAATCACTAAGTTTGAGGTACTTTTAGATTTTTATTTATAATCATTAAGACTTTTCAAATAGATTCAAGGGAATAACTGGTAGGAACTTGGCCATGTGACTAGAGTTTAAACCAGAAGTGATATGGATTTGGGAAACATAGTAGTTGAAGTCAGGATATGGATGTGAGAAGAGAAAAGGGCCCTAGATAAATCCCCAGGGGGCACCAGCATGCTCAGTACAGGCAAAGGTAAAGGAATGAGCAAAGTTAGGGAGACACAGAAGGAGAGATGGAAAGATGTCAAGGAGAGGTTGGTGTCAGAATCTAAGGGAGTCGAGTGCTTCAAGAAAGAGAATGGTTCACAGTGTCAAATGCTTCAGTTTAGGTAAGTAAGTAAATAAGTATGTAAGCTGAATGTATGTATTAGGAAAGATTAAGATGAATGCTGAGAAGTGATGCTGGAATTAGGTACCAGTAATCCCTTGGTTATCATTGACAAAGACATTTCATAGGAGTGATGGGTTGGAAGTAAAATTCCCATGTGTTGAGTGAATGACAGGGCAAGTGAGGACCACAGAAGTCTTATAGAGGGGTGTCTGGCAAGCTCAGTCAGAAGAGCATGAGACTCTTGATCTCTGGGTCATGAGTTAAAGCCCCATGTTGGGTGTGGAGATTGCTTAAATAAATACAACTTTAAAAAAGTCTTACAGAAATTTGACTTTGAAAGCAATGATATTAGGCAGTAGCTAGAAGGCTATGTAGGATGGAGGGAAGATTCTTTTGTTCATGGGAAAGACTTGAATACATTTATATTCTTAAGGAAAGGAAGGATCTGAGATAGATGTGGTAGGGAATGAGCTAGTTCCTAATGGATGAAGGAACAGATGAATTTATTGGCTTACAACCCACTGTATGCTTCACATTAGAGACTTTTGGATCCTTTAGTTGTTAAGTGAAATTATGTTGCTATAGGGATCATAGACGTCTTTGCTGCCTGAAGCCCCCTAACTATAGTGTGCAATTATTAACATTAATAATATTAACAGAAAAACCTAATAGGAACTGGTTCATTCTAAAAAGGCTTTGAGGGTGGGGCGCCTGGGTGGTTCAGTCGGTTGAGTGTCCGACTCTTGATTTCTGCTCAGGTCATGATCTCAGGGTTGTAGGATCCAGCCCTGCTTGGGCTCTGTGCTCAGCAAGGGGTCTGCTTTTCTCCTTCCTCCCCTTCTGCCCCTCCCCCCACTCACGTGTGTGTGTGTGTGTGTGTGTGTGTGTGTGTGTGTGTGCGCGCATGCGCGTGCACTCGCTCTTTCTCTCAATCTTTAAAAAAATAAAAAGGCTTTGAGATAGCCTATTTTAATAAATATTATTTATTTATTGTTATTTTAATAATACAATTGGAAAAAAGAAATGTGTGATAAAATCAAGACTAAAGGGAAATTAGGTTTGGAAATACAGAGTAAAGCTGAGCAAGATTAGTACACAGCAAATGCAACATCACATAGCTCTGTTCAGTTGCTAAAGATTGGCTGCAATTTTGGCTCTAAGCTTGCCAATGTCTAAAACAAAGAGGGAAAAACTTGGTTATAAGATTCAAAGCACCTAACTGAAAGAATCAATCTATTTATTAATGAGAAAACAGTTTTTTCCTAGTACTGAGGCTTGAGAGAGATTTCTCTCATGGATGCTCTCCATACCCATGATAAATACACAAGAAGATTTCATAGGAATTTCCTTGCAGTGCCCCTCACTGGAAGTGGAGGGCAAAACAACTATATGCCTCACTTTTGCAGCATTATTAAGGGGGCATTTGATAGGCACTAAATATTTAAAAGATTCTGATTGCTTTCATAGTTCTGTTACTTACACTGTGATAGTTCCTCAAATCACATCGTCCTGTGTGCCACCGTTGATTTTCAATTCCCCTTAAAACCTCTGAAATGAACGAGATCCACATTTCATTTCAGAGTAGCTGAAAAATTATCTGTTTCAGTTCCCTCTTCCATTGTTTACCGTGCTTTGCACTCAGTCTAAGAGAAGCAAAGCACTTGGTACTAGAAGCTGATAACGTTGGGTTTCATTTATAATCATTAAGATTTTCAAATAGATGCCATTTCTCAGGGCACAGACTTATCTGGGAGAGATAATCTATGGGCCTTGCTAGTGTCCAGCAGTGACAAGGTATAGACAGAGGAAATTAAAGTTCTAGGAAGAGGAAATCATTGTTGGCCCAAATGTTATAGGAGCTTTTTTTTCTGGCTAGAGGTAAGCCAAAATTTAATTATACTGCTGATGGTTCAGCTTGATAAGTGTAATGAATGCTAAGTCGTAGGTGGGTGGGAATCAATAGTTTTTTCTTTTCAGTGAGTAGTAACATGTTCACTTTGAAATAGTTTATCTAAGTGTAAGCTTCAACATGTACAGCTTTTTGAGGTGTCGACTCTGAGAAATGCAAAATGGCAAAGGCAGATTTGAGTTTAGGCCTTAGTGCTGCCCTGGTAGATCTGGTTACAGAAGCCCCTCTTCACCTCTGGAGCATCATTTCAGAAATTTCCATGCTCTCTCAGTGCTGGATCTCTGTTACTGAAACAAGGCTTCTATATTCCTGAAATGACATTTGCTGTCTCTTGTGCAGCTTTCCGAGTATTCCAGATTACATATTGCCAAGATGCGGCTGTGAAGGGCTTCCTGTCAAGAGCACTAGCTTAAGTGAAAATGCTTTCATGTTGTAACAGTACCAGATTAGAGGGGAGGTAGTCTCAAAGACAGCTGTTCCAGAAAAGAGAAGAGCAAAGATATTCCAGTAAAAGACTAATGGTATGGGGATGGGAACCGTGTATAGAACAAGAAGCCATGTGAAGAGAAATTGGGTCTGGTTCCTTAACCAGCCAGATGACCTGTTCTCTTCTGTTTCATGGATATAGACCTTGTCCTTCACCATGCAGAAGTGAATTGCCACTTACTTCTTGGGAAAGAAACCCACTTTCCCTGTCACTGAGTTTTGCCTTTGGAAAATCGGACTTATTATATCTTCTTTGGAAAGCAACTGAAATTCTGGGCTGATTCAGGTGCCACTTGAGTATACCTAAACTGATTATATTTGGCTGTTTCATACCCTACTGGGAGATGTAGAGAAACTGCAAAGCACAGAATTCTAAAGCTCCAAGGTTACCTGGCTTAGCCTCATCTCCAGGAGTGTGAATCCAGAGTTCAGTCTTCTCCATCACAATTGGACCTACATTAAAAAAATGCAGCCCTGAAAGGGTAAAGAAACTCCTTTGGTTGATTGTTAGTGTTTCCTTAATCTTAGGTAACAAGATACTCTTTGTTCTAAGAAATATTTTTACTGAAGTGGCAGTACTATATTATGGATATAATCTTCTAATTCTGTTTAACAGGCTTCATTTACTATCTGTGCGACTTGTTAAAGTCACCTTGGTCATTCTGAATCATTAATCTGTAAAATGGAATAATAATCTTATCTCTCTCGATTCATGCAAGGAGATGTTCCCCCCCCAACTCTTACATGCTATTGTTATTTTATATTTCATTCTGTTTGTTCTGGGAACTAACTAGTTTTCATTGATGACTCACATTTGCCTTATGGTCCACCAAGATTCCCAGGTGCTTCTGGCTACACCTGGATCTGTGAGTCTCTTTCCTCCTGTCTGGGATGTGTATGGTTTGGTTTTCATCCAGATGGCAGATTATGTTTAAATTCCCTTCTCTGATAGTGAAGCCCAGGTGCGTGTGCGCACATACACACACACACACACACACACACACACACACAGGCCCAGACTCAGTGTGGATGGGTCTGCTTTCACTAATGGGTGATCAGAGCGGGGCAGTCACATGGGAGTGCATAGACATGTGCTCTCTCCCTTGCTGTCAACATGTGGCTGGAAACACTGTCCCAGTGCAAGCGAACGGGCCATGTGCAACTAAGCCTCAAAGCTCAACGCTGGCTTTGGACATTACCTCAGAGAAAGACCTCAGATATGTGTGAAGAATAACTCCTGTCAGGGCATAAATCAAGACTCCTTCAACTTTCTTGTATGCCATGGATCTCTTTGGCAGTTTGGTGAAGCCTATTGATTCCTTTAAAGAATCCTATAAAATATATTGAAATAGCATCATTAAAATATTTTTCAAAACAAATTCGTGGTGTAGTAAGGCATGTACATTTTTTTGAAGATTTTATTTATTTATTTGTCAGAGAGAGAGAGAGAGAGAGAGCACAAGCAGCAAGAGGGAGAAGCAGGCTCCCTGCTTAGCAAGTAGCCTGATACGGGACTCGGTCCCAGGACCCTGGGATCATGACCTGAGCCAAAGGCAGATACTTAACCTACTGAGATATCCTAGATATCCTAGAATGTACTTTTTATTCATGCATTAAATACTAAGCCTAGGAGCAAATCAAATAAGTAATTTCAAAGTTATGATGAGTGTAACAATTATTCCAACATACCTGCAACAACTGGAATATAACCTGAAAACACCTGTGGTTTCTATTAGTGACAGAGTCACAGAAACCCTAATCCTACTGTGGTTGGTTACCTACATTTGTAATTGAAAGAAATACTAAATTTCCGTTCGAAATTAGTGAAAATACATATGTAATTTTTTTCCTATACCAGTTTATGGATCCCCTGAATTCTATCCCAGGGGAAGGACCCTTGGTTTAGACAATAGTGAAAACAGAAGAAAAGATAAGTATAAGAAAAATGGAAAGCTTTCCTTTTTAATACAGTTACGTGAATGTTAATTGCATTTCAAACCACTAACAATAAATGTTTTAGTTTGGTGGTTAGCACAGTTTTTTGTATACCAGCATCTCTCAATAAATATCTGTTTAAGAAACTAACAAAAACATCACTTTGCATTTATCCATCTACTTGTCTTTTTTCACCAGTGGAGTTTGTTGAATGAAAAAAACTGACATAACACGATATAACATAATATGATATAATAAAATATATAATATAACATAACATAACATGTCAGATTAAGAACATCTTCAAAATACCATCTGCCTAGCTTTGTAATATTGTATCAGATAGGAAAGAGAGAGCTCTTACTAAATTTCTGGAGGAATTCTATTCAATAGTCCCCATTTATTGAATATTTATCCTCTGTCAGAGATATAATGTCATTTAATGCTCACAATAAGCTCACAGGTAAAAATCACCCATGTTCAACAATTGCCTTCAACAAGGCAATTCAAGTATCGCTGAGAGTTTCCATGTAGAAAGCCATGGCAGGCATTGCGCTAAGAACAATGGGACAGACGGGATGTAGAGATGGCTCCTGCCTGCAGATGGCTTATGATCCAGGAGGGAGGGTGGATAGATATGTATATGCCTTAATCATGAGACAAGGTAAACAAAAGCACACTGAGGGGCCACCATGGCTAGAGGCCCAGGGCTAGGATAGAATGTTTTTTTTCTGGGAATGGTGGACTTTTCAGAGGAACTAAAGTTTGAGGAGAGAAGGAAAGGGAGTAGCGGAAGTGAAGTGTGGAAAGGTAGGTCGAGTTTTAAATTGCAGGGCTAGGTGTATCTACTGACTATAGAGTTCAAAACTATCACTGCTGCCCTCAAATTACATGTCAATTCTCTGTCTTATTCCAGGTTACTATACACTGTATCATAATGATTTTGTAGGAACCTCTCAGAATGCATAATTAATCTCGAGTTTTTCTGATTAGGCTTAATCAACACCCCTCTCTTCACCCCAATGAAATCATTGCTCAAAGAATTCAAGTGACTCTGGCTTTTTGACAGGAACAGAGCATCTAAATGCCATCTGTCACCAACCTAACAATGCTAATCTGAAGGACTGCTCTGCTCTCAGACTCTAGTTAAACATCGTTGTCGTGGTTTATAGTAGTTTTCCCAAACCAAAAATTTAAGAGGATTAATAACACATAGTAATTTGATCTGATTTTATTTTCCTGGACTAGTCAAGGCAATTAGAGAGCCATCATCCATGCCATGCCACTATTTATCCTTATTAGAAGCACCCTGATTTATAATGAAAGCCGGCAGTTTAATGTAGCTCAAAACAGAATTTGTAAACTCTAATGACCAGAGTGTTAGCTATCAGAATGGTACAAATGGAACCATTTCTCAGAATATGTGTTGTTTTGATGTTTCTGGATCATGTTGCTTTGTTCACTGTAGGAAAAATATTGCTTTGTATACAGTTCACTAGATAATCAAACAGTCGCATCTTTTACTGAAAATATGTTTCTCATATAATCATCGGTTTAAGCACATCTTTGGCCTTTGACTGTGCAGAATCATGGAATAATTGAATAGAAGAGGCTTAAAATGCTCTAGTCCAATTACCTCATTTTGTAAATAAAGAATTCCAGGCCCAGAGAGAGAGAGAAAAGACTTGCCTAAGATCATTTGACTCCCTAGTAATAGACCTTGGGTAGGACTCAGCCAATGCCTTTGCCCTGGCCTTGGGTAGTTTTAGGGCACTTGATCTTTTGTTTGGTGTGCTTTATGCTGCATGAGAACATTTTTTTCTCTGCCAGTTTTATGGGGCTTCCTGACCAAGTACCATTGGATATTTTACGTTGAATGGATAACTTGTCATTGGTGAAGCATCCTCCCCTCTTCTCTGACTTCTTGACTTTATTTCTGAACTTTCTTCCTGTAGTAGTTTGAATGGTGACCCTTCAAAAAGATTTACCCATGTTCTAAGCCCAGAACCTAGAAATGTGACCCTATTTGGAAAAAAAGTTTTTTGCAGGGGTAATCAAGTTAACAATATCAAGATGGAATCATCCTGGATTTAGGCTGGGCCCCACGTCCAATGTCAGGTGTCCTTATAAGAGAAGGGGCAGAGGGAGATTTGAGACACAGAGATGCAGAGGAGAAGGCCATGTCAAGACAGAGGCAGAGGTTGGAGTTCTGCAGATACAAGTCAAGGAATGAGGAGCATGCCAAGGATTGCCAGCAGCCCCCAGAATCCAGGAGAGAGGCATGGAATGGACCTCCCTCAGAATCTTCAAAGGGAACCAAAGTAGATGCTAATAAATTTTTATGGAATGAATGAAAGGCAAATAAATGTTTACTTCTTAAAAAAGTGCATAATAGTCCAGTGCATCAGATTGCCAAGAATATAGACACTGCAGGGAAGATAAAAGGTTGAAACTCTTAAAGGAGAGTAAAATTTCATTGTAGCGTTTGTGTCACCAAGCATCTCCTTCTGTAATCATTGCTTATGTGAGCTATCGTCATTTCCAGGGCCCCAGAGTTCTTCTGTCCCTCCCCAGCATCAGTGAATAAAGGGCTTCATGCCTCTTCTTGAGGGTAGTTGGAAGTCCTGCAGAATCACATTCCCATTAGAGGGGATAAAATGCACTAAACAAGTTCAATGGATAACTCTGGGTCCCTTATTCCTTCCAGTCCTCAATTTTTCATCTGTAAAATGGACAAAAATAACACCTTCCTCAAAGCCTCGTTGAGATCACAGCGTGAGATAGGCGGTGACATGTCTCTTGAACTGGACACAATAAATAGCACCCCTAGTACCTGCCTGAGTTCTGAACAAACTGAGAAATGAGACAAAAGAATCAATAGATGGAAATCAAAAATGTCATCATTAGTGATGACAGGTAGAGGCTAAGATAGAGTCCATAGCTAGCGTGAGACCCACGTGAGGCTGCTAAATCTCTGCATAGGGCAGACTTACCCTTCCAGTCTCAGGTGACACTGGACCCTGCCATGGGGAAAAAGCCTGTCTCCGGAGGAACTGAGCAAATCCATATGCTCCCCGTAGACTGGCCCACTTCTGAGAGAAAGAGGCGGGGTTTTGCACATCAAATTCCAGCCACCAAATTCACTACTCAACTGAGTGACTCCCACGGGGAGAGTGAGAGGTGAAGTGAGGCCAGGAGTATCATGGAAATAGAGCTTCTTCCACATGGGCATAAGCATCAGGAATGGCGAGTAGCTGTTTTCTTAACCTGCTAAGCCTGTGCTCAGCCATGAAGTGGCCTTCCCCCTGAGGGAGAATGGGACACTCCCATGCGAGACTATTCTCCACACCTACCAGCCTCCGCTCACCAGTATGTTGTTCTGCCTGGCTTATGTCCAAGATTATGTCTTTAATTTAGTTTATAATCTCGAAATATGTACTTTAAAATTATGTAGTATTTGGCAAAAGATCTTAAAAGAAAACAGCTGTAGATAAACTATATCTTGATAATTATGAAGTTAGGAGAATAAATCTTTTCTGGATGCTAGCTAAAAGAGGAAGTCTGAAATTCTCTCTCATATATTCCTCCAAAGGCCCATCTGATCTCTGCTCCAAATTTATGTCTCTCCATCTCAAAGAATCCAGTTGACTTTAAAACTCTTCATAATTTTGAGATGGTCTTCTATTTTCCTTAGTCATTATAGCTTAATACTGCATAATCAGGAAGAATACATCATGTTCACAATTTGTAATAGATATGTGATTAAATTGTTCTCACATATACATTTAGGGTTTTTTCCCCATAACTGAATTCAAAGATAAAATTAACACAGAGTACAGAGACCCTGGATACAATGTTTTAAATAATTAAATACATATTTGCTCAGTAAATATAACTTAAAAATGTGTAAATTACAAAGATTCTCTTCCTTCTCTTCTTCCCAGTGCAGGCAACACATGTAGGAACTGGTTACAAAGTTACGATCATGTCCTACACAATTGTGAGATAAAACAAGATCTGAGTTTTATGTTATAAGTTCCGCAACAGGAGTTCTGCCTGTCTGTGATATTTCTCCTGACTTCAGCATGGGCACACTGGCCACTTCTCAGAATGAATAATGAATGTGTATGTTTCTGAACAAAAGCTGTAAAAATGGCCTTTAAGTGCCTTCACGAGGGGCCAGGAAAATCTTGAAAGTGGAAGAGGGAAGTTGAAGGGGTAGTGGAAGAATTTGCTATTGGCATAAAATCAGAGGAGGTTAAAAGATGACCACAATATAAAATATACAAAGGTTCTCCAAAGCACTCGAGCACGCACACACACACACACACACGGCTTCATATGTTCTGCAGCTAACTGTAATCTGTCAGACTGAAAGGTGAGGTAGTGAGGGGGAAATGAGATTGAATAGTGGAGTAGAAATTCCTCCCCATCTTTCCTTGATTTTCTCTCCTCTTTGAATAATTTATATTTATTTACCATAGAGCCTTGTGGATCCTGGGAGATGGAAGAAACCTTACTTAGAAGGGATCTAGTCTAATCTCCCACCAGATTTTGGAATTTTCTCCCTACCTTTCGAAATTCTGGTTTTCCTACTTCTACTTGAAGAGGCCTGGGGATGCAGAGCTCTGAAAGTATGTGGGACTCCTATTCTTTGCAGACAGTGCTAGCCATTGGAAAACTCTCATATCTGAGTTGATCTTCCTCTCCCTGTGATATCCATCCTTTGATTTTCATTCAGTCTTTTGGAACCAAGGGGAATAAATTAGTTGCCTGCCTCCCTGTTATGACACTCTTTCAGATATTAGAAGAAACCTCTCAGATCACAATAAACCTTTTTTTCTAACTTATATCCAAGTCTTGTCCATCTCCAGAAATTACATTTTCAGGCGGAATTAATGTCTCAACAATATTGAGCCTTACAGTCCCTAAAGATGGTATATCTCTCCATTTATGTTGGTAGTCTTTAATTTCTCTCAGCAATACTTTATAATTTTCTCACATTTTGCATATATTTATTAAATTTATCTCTGAGTATGTCATAGGATTTTAAGATTGAGATTACAATTCACATAAAATTTACCCCTTTAAACTGTATAATTTGATGGCTTTTAGTATATTCACTAAGTTGTGCAAAAACCACCATTAATAGCTTTTAAAGAGGTATTTTAAATTTCAATGTCCAATTATTTACATGTAGTATATATAACTGTTACTGTATAGATATACATTTGATTTTTGTATTTTGACTTTGTATCCTGAGACTTGCTAAACTCATTTTTAGTTCTAATAGTTTTTTTAATCCTATAGGATTTTCTATATAAACAATCGTGGCATCTTTTAAAAGACAGTTTTAATTCTTCTTTTCTTATCTCTTGTTTGTTTGTTGGCTTTACAATGAGCTTCCAATAAACTGATGAATAGCAGTGGTGAGAGCAGATATCCTTGCCTTGTTCCTAGTTTTAGAAGGAAGCGTTCTTCATTCACCGTTAGGTTTCATACAGTTATAGGTTTTTCATAGATGCCCTTTATTAAATTGTAGAGTTTCCTTCAACATTCCGTTTACTGAGTTATTTTAATGAATGGATGTTGAATTTTGTCAAATGGTTTTTCTTCCTCTATTGGGATTATCATATGGTTTTCTGTATAGAATATGTTAATATGATGAATTACATTGTTTAACTAATTTTAAAATGTTAAACTTTATCTTTCTGGGATGAACTCCATTCAGTCATAATAATCTGTCTAACCACTGCTTTAGTTACCTTTTGCTAATTTTGATATGTTATGTTTTCATTTTCATTCAGTTTTAAATATTTTCTAATTTTCTTTGTGATTACTTTTTGGACTCATGGGCTATTTAGAAATGGGTTGCTCAATTTCTAAGTATTTGGGGACTTCTTAAGACATTCTTCTAATATTGATTTCTGAATTAATTCCATTAGGGTCAAATTTCAGTCCTTAAATTTACTGAGGCATGTTTTATGGGCCAGAATGTAGTGTTTTGGTGAATGTTTCATGTGCATTTGAAAACAGTGTGTATCTGAATCCATTCAGGCTGTTATAACAGAACACCAGAGACCGGGTGGCTTATAAACAAGAGACATTTATTTCTTACAGTTCTGGGGGCTGAAAGTCCAAGATCAGGGTCCTGGCATGGTTGGGTTCTGGTGAGAGCTCTCTTCCAGGTTGCAGACTTCTGACTTCTTGCTGTGTCTTCACGTGGTGGAAGGGGCAAGGGAGCTCTCAGACCTCTTTTAAGAGGTCACTAATCTCATTCATAAGGACTCTGCACTCTTGACCTAATCACCTCCCAAAAGACCCACCTCCTAATATCATCACTTTGGTGGTTAGGATTTTAACATATGAATTTGGGTGGGGATACATTTAATTTATAGCAGTCACTATTGGATAGTATGTTCTATAGATGTCATTTAGGTCAACGTGATTGATAGTATATCCAGGTGTTCTATATTTTTATTCATTCCCTTTTGTTATTCTGTCAATCAGAGAGGAGCATTGAAATCACCAATATAACTTGAATTTGTCTCTTTTTCCTTTTATTTTTATAAGTTTTGGGTTCATGTATTTTGAAGCTCTATTATTTGGTGTAAATACATTTGGTATTGTTATGTCTTATGTTGAATTTGCCCCCTTTATCCTTATGAAATGTCCCTTTTTCTCCCTAACTATAGTCCTTGTTGTGAAGTCTACTTTGATATTAATAGAGCCATTCCTACTTTCTTTATATTAATGTTTTCAGGTAACATCTTTTCCATTATTTTTCTTTTAACCTGTGTTTCTAAACTAGTCTGTTTTTTCCTTGAGTAAACAGCACAAAATTGGTTCTTACTTTTTTTTTTTTTAATAATGAAACAGTCTCTGCCTTTTCATTGGGGGTATTTACATTGTTAGTGTTTAATGTAATTATCTATATGATTTGGTGTCAATCTATTGTCTTGATATTTATTTATTTTTATTTTTTATTTTTTTAAAGATTTTATTTATTTGACAGAGAGAGACACAGTGAGAGAGGGAACACAGGGGGAGTGGGAGAAGGAGAAGCAGGCTTCCCGTTGAGCAGGGAGCCCGATGCCGGGCTCGATCCCAGGACCCTGGGATCATGACCTGAGCCAAAGGCAGACTCTTAATGACTGAGCCACCCAGGTGCCCCGATATTTATTTTTTAATTGATCCATATGTTTTCCTTCATTTTTCCTGTTTTCCTGCCTTCTTTGGGATTAACTATTTTTATGATCCTATTTTATCTTCTGTATTGGCTATATATTTTGCTTTAAATTTGTATGTGTGTGTGGTTACTCTAGTGTGTGGTTACTCTAGCTTTAAATTTGTGTGTGTGTGTGGTTACTCTAGCAATATTTATTTTTAACTTACCACATTCTACTTTCAAATCCTGTAATACTCTACAAACTATGTAAGGCCTTTGGACATTCTATTACCATTTCCCCTTCCCAATCTTTGCACTATTGTCATTCATTTTACTTCTGTGTGTGGTGTAAATGCCATAATATATTGTTATTATTTTTTCTAAATAGGCAATTGTTTTTTAAGGAGATTATTAAAATGAAAAAAATTACATTTATCCACATTTCCCATTTCTGTAATTCTTCATTGCTGTGTATAGATCCAAATACCTTTCTAATATACTTTCCACCCTAAGGACTTCCTTTAGCCATTTCTTGTAGTGTGGATCTTAGCTTTTGTTTGTCTGAAAAGCCTTTCACTTTCATATTTGAAAGATATATTCAACATTAAAAGATTCTAGATTGATTTTTTTTCTTTTACTACTTTAAAGATTGAATTTCATTGTCTCCTTCCTTCATATTTTCTGAAGAAATGTCAGTCATATCTTTGAACATTTGTATATGATATATCTTCTCTCTATGGCTACTTTAAGATTTTCTCTTTATTACTGTTTTTTTAAACAACTTGAATATGTTGTAATGTAGTCTGATTTTCTTTTATGTTTATTCTGTTTGGGTTCCATTGAACTGCAGGATTGTAGTTTTCATCAAATTTGATAAAAATCTGGTCTTAATATTTCAAATAAATTTTCTTCCCATATTTCCTCTCTTCTGTTTTTGGAATTCCAATTATAGATGTATTATCTCACATATCATTGAGGCTCTGTTCATTTTTTTTCCCCAGTCTTTTTCTTTCTGAGTTTTATTTTTGGATAGTTTTTATTGTTATATGTTCAAGTTTACTATTTTTTTTAAAGATTTATTTATTTATTTTAGAGAGACAGAGAAAGAGAGCGAGTGGGGGAAAGGGTGGAGGGAGAAGGAGAGAATCTCCAAGCAGACTCCCCGCTGAGCAGGGAGCCTGATGCAGGGCTTGATTCCAGGACCCTGAGATCATGACCTGAGTTGAAATCAAGAGTCAGATGCTCAACTGACTGAGCCACCCAGGCACCTCAAGTTCACTGTTTTTTTTCTAGAGTGTCTAATCTACTCTTCAACCAATCCAATTAATTTTTTCATTTTAAATATTGTATTTTTTATCTCTAAAAATTCCATTTGGGGCTTTGTATATTATCCATTCTCTCTCCAGCATAGTCAAGTTATTCTCTACTGTCTTGAAAGTATAGAGCATATTTATAATAGCTGTTTTAACTTTGTCTACTAATTACATGATCTATGACTTTTCTAGGTTAGATCTTATGGGTTGATGGTTCTCCTAGTTATGGGTTATATATTCCTATATCTTTGTTTGCCTAGTAATTTTTGACTGGATACCAGACATTGCACATTTTTTATTGTGGGTTCCTGGATTTTGTCATATTCCTTTAAATAATGTTGACAGTTAAATTACATGGAATCAGTTGGTATTTCATTCCAAGCCTCATTTGGAGCCTTGATTTTAAGATTTTAAGGATTTGTCTAGAACAACATTTTGTATAGGGCTAATTTGGCCCCACGACCAAGGCAATACTTTTCTGAGTGTTCTACCCAAAAGCCCATGTATATAAGGTCTTTCTACTATGTCTGATGGGAAGACTATTCAACAACTTTGTGTGATTTCCAAAAATAGTTCTTCTTATTCCTTTCTGGTGATTCTTTTCCTCAGTTTGGGTAATTTTCTCTTTAGAAGGCCATATCAGTATTCAGCCGAAGTGTCAAGGTGACGCCTCTTCAGATCTCTGGTGCTCACTCTTTATGTAGTTCTCTTCCTTTGGTACTCTATTCAGTAAATTATACCTATTTTCTTCTTCTGGACCTCTGAACTCAATGAGACCTACAAGCTCGAGGTTGCCTCCAGTCAGTAGGAGTTTATCTTATTTGTTATCCGTCTCTAAGAGAACACAGTCCTGCCTATTGTCCAATATGTGAAAACCATTATTTTATATATATTGTCTGATTTCCTAGTTGTTTAAGATAGAAGAGCAAATCTGGTCTCTATCACTCCATCTTGGTTAGAAGCAAAAGTCACTCTTCAATTTTTAAATTTTAATGTTTTATCATTACATGAAACTTTCTTCCTGTTTCTTATCCTAATTCAGTTTGAGGGCTGCTATCTCCTTCATCCTATAAGGTTATGCTATTTGGAGTTTACACCCCCCCCCCCCATTTTATCAATCTCAAATTCACAAGCTCCATTTTAGTCAGACATACTTGTCTCAAAAGCAATTTTTAATTCTTAATATGAGAAACTTAACTGTTATATCTCAATGATGATTAGACTTTTATCCTGAACATTCTCTTCTCTTTTCTCAGCACCATTTAAATTTTTATCCAGGGGCAAGTAGATTGGACTTCTTACTGCTCCTTCTATCACTCCAGCGTTGTTTCCTTCACTAACTCCAGCTGCAGTGGCCTTTCTGTTACTCAGACACACTGATGTTTTTCATGAGTTGGGACCTTTGCATATGCTGTTTCCTCTGCCTGGGTGCTCTGTCCCAAGATATTTGACACCTTCATATTATTTAAGCTTCAGGACAAATAACACTTCTTCCAAGAGTCTTCCTTCACCTTGGAATCTAAAATATCTCATGAGGCGCCTGGGTATCTCAATCAGTTAAGCGTCTGACTCTTGACTCTTGATTATGACTCAGGTCATGATCTCAGGGTTGTGAGATTGAGACCCCTGCCCCAACCCCCAGCCCCCATCAGGCTCCATCCAAGCTGTGGAGCCTGCTTGAGATTCTCTCCCTCCCTCTCCCTCTGCCCTCTTCTCCCCACTTCACTTTCGTTCTCTCTCTCTCTCTCTAAAAACAACAACAAAAAAACAAGTCTTGTCCCCCTCCATTACCATCCCATTCTGCTTTTTTGTCACAACTTCGTTTATTTGTTCCATGACATTTACTTTTATAGGATATTTTATTGTAGATTTATTTGTTTACTTTGCTTACTTTCTAGTCTTGCAGTCTCCCTATCTCCCTCACACCTGGAATGTGTGTTCCATGAAAGCAGGAGTTGAACTGTCTTGTTCACTCCAGTATTCCCAGCACCTGACACTTACCAGGCACTCAGTTATTGGCTGAATGAATGATTAAACAAACAAATATATGACTTTATGTAACTTTCTTCAAAACACCAAGATAATTTATATACTAGAAGTTTTACACGGGCTAGACCATGGTGCTCAGATGAATATTTTAAAACATTTTATTTTTGGTTAGAATAAAGAACGTAAAAACTTCTATTATGTACATATTTTCCTGGAAAAAAAATTAGCCTCAAATAAAAACAATTTTTATGTGTCATCCACAAATTTTTCTTAAATTAATTTTAAATGATTTTCTTATGTGTCATATACAATTACTTCTTAAATTCAGAATTCAGGAAAATTCCCATCTACTTTATTTATAGAATTAAAAAGGAGAAACACAGACAGCAACCAGATAGAAAATATAATGGAAAAAGATCCCATCTGCAACAGCAACATGGAAAATAAAATATCTAATAATACACCTAACAAAAATGAGATATTTACGAAGAAATCTTCAAAACATCATTAAGAGATGTGAAAGTTGAAGTGAATAAATGCTCTTGGGAAAGAATACTCACTATTTTTAGACACCTGCTCTCCCTAAATTAATCTATAAATTTGAAGAAATGCCAAAAGAAGCACTAAAGATTTCTCAAGTGTATAAGGAAAAATAAATCTGCCAGAGAGGAAGATGCTGAAAAATGGGCACCAGTAACAAGTGGCTAGCTCTCTACATATTAAAATATATTATAAAGCTACCTTACTTAAAAGTGTATAATGCTGGGGCAAACTCAGACCTTGGAAAGAGTGATGAAAAGCAAGAGTCTAGATACACACTAATACACATAGAAACATATCCTATCAAAAAGGCACCATTTCATTTTAGTGAAGAAATTATTAATAATGTGTGGTGTTCAGGTAAGAGGGGGTGCCATCTAAATTTCTTTTTATATATACAATGGAATATGTCAGCCATCAAAAAGAATAAAATCTTGCCATTTGCAATGACATGGATGGAGCTAGAGAGAGTATTATGCTAATTGAAATAAGTCAGAGAAAGACAAATACCATATGACTTCAGTCATATGTGGAATTTAAGAAACAAAACAAACAAACATGGGGTGGGGAGGAAGAGAGGCAAACCAAGAAACAGACTCTTAACTATAGAAAACAAACAGATGGTTACCAGACAGGAGATGGGTGGGGGGGGGATGGGTTAAACAGGTGATGGGGATTAAGGAGGGCACTTGTGCTGAGCACTGGGTATTGTATGGAAGTGTTGAATTACTAAATCTACACCTGAAACGAATATTACATTGTATGTTAACTAACTGGAATTTAAATAAAAACTACAAGATAAAGGGAAAAATATTTTTAAAAAGTTGGATCCCTACTTCTTACATCACTACAAATTTTAGGTGGATCAAATATTTAAATGTAAAAAAAAAACACCCATAAACATAAGTAAAAAAAAAAAATCACCAGAGAATTTTTTACAATCTTGGAGCCTTTGGAAACATGATACAAAATTGAAATGTTATTAAAAAGAATGATACCCTTGATTATTAAAATATTTTAAATTTTCTTATAAAAATACCATAAGCAAAGTCAAAAGTCTCATATATATATATATATATATATATATATATATATATGGTTGAGAATATGTATATTCACAAAAAAGGGTTGCTGTCATTAATTTAAATAGTACTTATGATTCAGTAAGAAAAAGACCAATAGCCAAATAGAAAAATGGGCAAAGGGCATAAAGAGTTCATTAAAAAATGGGTTGCCTGGCTGGCTCGGTTGGTAGAGCATGCAACTCTTGATCTTAGGGTTGTAGATTTGAGCCCCATGTTGGGTGTAGAGATTACTTAAAAATAAAATCTTTTTTAAAAAGTTCACTAAAAAAGAAATAAAAGTAACTTTGGAACATATTAAAAGATATTCAAAAATTCTCATAGTAAGAGAAATGTGCATTAAAATTGCAACAAGATGCCATTTTCTACTCATCAGATTGACAAAAACTAAAAAATTTACTAACATTTTAAGCAAGGGTGAAAGAAGACAGAACTCTCATTCGTTTTGGGTGAGAGGGTAAATTGGAGAGCAACTTGGCAATATCTACCAGAATTTTAAATGCTTATAGCTTTTGGCCCAGTCATTCCACTTCTAGGCATTGATTACTTCAGTGGTGCTGGCACATAATACAGAGGCGTGTGTCTGCAAGGATATAAGCATTGCTTGTACTGGCAAAATTGGAAAGCACCTGATGTCCATTGAGGTACTCCACCTGGATCCCTTTCCCTGGGCTAGAACATTCATCTCTAGCCACATAGGTGTTGGCTGTCAATGGTTTATGGCTGCACCCTTCTCCAGAGACTTATTCTCAACTGAAAAGGATCTTTCTCACTTGGAAATGGCTGGAAGGTTACCCCTGGATGTAGCCAAAGCCAATGTCTGGACAAAAGTGTGCCATGCACACTCCAGAGCTCCCCATGGGATCAGGCTGATGTTAGACGTGACTAAAGCCACATCTTTACTTAGCTTCCTCCCCAGCCCTATCTTTTCTCCCTGGCTTTTGGATAGGTTTCTTTTGAAATCACTTCTCAAGAAATCACTTGTGCAAGAATCTCCATCTTGGGCTCTGCCTCTGGAGAATCTGATCTAAGAGATCCATTAACAGGGGACTGGTTAAATAAATATAGTATTCTATATAAGGGAGTACTACTTAGACATTAAAAAAAGGGGAGGCAACAGCTCTCTACATACTGATATGGAATGATCTCCAAAATAGAGTGCAAAAAGCAAATTGCAATTAAATATGTATAATATACTACCACTTATGTTAGAATAGGCAATTTACAAATATGTTTGAGTTTGCATAGAATATCCTTGTAAGAATAACTAAGAAACGATAATAGTGTTTGCTTTGATGCCAAGGGGAACCTAACTGGGGTCTGTGAGATGGGAGGGAAGAAGAGTGCACTTGGTACTATATACTCTTCTACCTTTTTAATATCCCACCATATATATAAATTACCTATTAAGTTCTATTATGTCAACAATGTTGAAGCAAAAACCATTAGTACTATTAAAAAATTTAGGTTAGAAGAATGTTAATTATCAGAAGCCTTTTCTTTTGCCCTTAGGAATAGATCACATTTTTAAAAAATTAGCCTTCAGTACTCTATATGGAAACATATGTTTTTGAAGTCCTTGGAGAGTGTTTAAAAAATCATCTAATTATCTGTATCTTAAGGATTCTTTCTGTAATTTTCTTAATTTACACAGTAAACACTTTTCTTGTAGGTAATGTCATGGCAACTTCCAACTGGCCCTTTCCAAATTATCACAAATTGGCAAGTATCTTCATTTAAATGAGTGTGCTTCTTCTGAACTTGAACTTAATTGCCATTCATTTTGCTGCATTAATTGATAGATTTCCTGCCTCCTTTATGCCTGTAGCCACACAGACATCACACCATTATTAGTTATACTTGACCTTTGGTCACAAATTATAGACACATATTTGCTGTGAATTGTCCATTATGTTAAAGATCAAATATGCTGGACTTGGGGCTTAAACACAGGAAGTAATGTCAATGCACAGTCCTGAAATTTGAGACTGCACATTGTCTCTGCCTCATAAAACAGAGGTCATTATATTAAAAACCTCTCTGAAACTGAAATATGATAAAAGATATCTCATACCTCTCTCTCTGTACATCCCTGAGACCACGATGTATAACAACCAAAAGCCAGGCCTTCACTCTTCAACTGCCTGGGTGCTGCTTTTGAAGGCAGGCAAAGTACTCTTCCAAAGTGCTCCCCCGCCTGCTGTCTCCCCTCCTCATGTCTCACCCACTGCCACATTTGTATACCCGCTCAGAGATGGCACAGGAGACACAGGGCAGGAAGGTTGGTATGAGTGCATCTTGTGGGGGTGGACATTTGTTCTTCCATTCACTTAATAAACATTTAATGAATCCTTACTATGCGCTAGGTTCTGTGCTAAAGGTCTGGGCACACAGTGGTAAATATGGTACCTAGCTTTGTGAAGTTCAGACTTACTTTGAGACAAGACAGTAAGCAAATGAGAATAAGACAATAAGCAAATGCCCTCTTAATGTACACAGAGGAAGGGGAGAAACGATATGTGTGTGTGTGTAAATTTTACCACTATATGCATATATCTATCTATATACATATATATGTGTTATATGACTACCATAACATTTTATAGTTCTGTGCACTAGAAACAGCACAAGCAAAATTGAAAGGCTGAAGATGACAGCTTGATTGTGGCATATAGGACAGAAAAAAGGGTGGGTTGCTCTTAACAATCAATAACAGAAACACAGAGAACCTGATAGAAAAATGGGCAAAAGACATGAACAGACAATTCACAAGAAATGATCTCATTAAATCAGGATTTAATTTTTGCCCACTAAACTAGCAAAATGTTTTAGTTGTAGGACCTCATGAGGTAAGAATGTGGTTGGAAAGACTCTCACACACAGCAGTTGGTGGTGCAAATTGGTGTCTCCTTTTGGGTACCTCTCTACTGGACAGTTAGACTGTGTAAATCAAAAACCTGAAACCAGTTTATGCCAGTTGACTCTGTAACATCACTTTTCAGAATTTTATCTTGATGGAATAATCAGAGATATAAATAAAGATTTTTATACAAGGATGTTTATTGTAGCATTATTTGTAACCATGAAAAATTACAAATAATCTATTCCAAAATTAGATGTCTAATTTATTAAGGAAATTATAGGGGAGAATATTATTCCACCATTAAAATTTATATTTTCAAAGAATAAAGATATGAGAAATACTTCAGATCTATTATTAAGTGAAGAAAGCAGGAAAACACAGTAAGAACTCTAGTAGGTTAGTAATGTGCACAGAGACAGAAAGGAATAAGTTATTTCTAGGTAATGGAATAAGGAGTGATTTTTTTTTCTATTTTAATTTTTCTTTGTATTTTCCAATTTCAACTGTGAACAAGGATTACTTTTATAATATATATTTATTTTATTTTGTTTTGTTTTGTTTTGTTAGTCACCATACAATACATCATTAGTTTTTGATGTAGTGATCCATGATTCATTGTTTTCATATAATACCTAGTGCTCCATCCAGTACATGCCTTCCTTAATACCCATCACCACGCTAACCCATCCACCCACTCCCTCCCCTCTAAAACCCTCAGTTTGTTTCTCGGAGTCAATACTTTTATAATATATTAAAAGTTTATATCAAATGAGAAGGAAGAGATATGAATTCCACCCAATTCATTCAGCCCCCGACCCAGATATTTATAGCCAAAAGTGTTTTATTTTTTTTCCCTTTGGAGCAACTTTGTTGAGATATATAATTCATAAATGACTGTTTGTTCAAACTCTGTAAAAATTCTTGATGTCCTTTTGCATACAACTGTCTCATAAACTCTCAAAATTCCTCTAGGATATAACTTCATTTTCACTATTGTACTTCCTGTGTCTCACTGGAAAGTCTGAGCTATTTCTGATAATTTACTCTGTAAGTTCTCATCCTCCTCAAATATATATTTGAACACTTTTTCTGGATGTCTCTATTATCCGTGGAGTTCTTTAGATGTGAAGAGGAAAGAAAATTCAGGAAAGCAGATGTATTATTTCCCTATTTCCTTTTTGCTCCGCACCACCATCTTATGTTTTCAGATCATGCAATTTAACACCAGATAAAATGATCCTTTCATTGGAAAATCAAAACATGAACACAGCTGGCAAAAATGTATTAGGTCAATAATATGATTGGAATTGTAATGAGGACAAAGTATGGGATATCACATATGGTAGACATGGAAATTCCGGCTGAAATGCAACTTTTTATAACTGTGAAAGAGGGAATGCTTAAAAGAAGATTTTGCATTAAGAATTAAATTTTATGAGACACTATAAAACTGGGATATAAAAAATTATAGGTGGAGACAATAGAACAACCTACATTTTACGGCTATAAAATAAATTCTTGGGCATACTAATGGCACTTTAAAAATAATTTCTTAAAAACATCTTTCATTTGGTTGAATTTAGAAATTCACATGTACATATTTAGTTCCCTTTTGCAGTGTTACATGTATTCAGGTCAGTATGCCCAGTAAAAATTATTCAGCATTATATAACTTACCATAAAAATATTTTTCTGGCTTCATCTTTCAGGAGCAGTTTTGGTTTGGGGTGTGTTTGTGTTGTGACTAAAGGGAGGGATTTTTCTTATTAGCCAAATTTTCAATATATAAAATTATAGAAAAATCTCATTTATTTTAAAAAAATTGGATTGCATACCCAATATATCTTGGCAATATGTTTTTCTGATAATTCTATTATGTCCTGAAAATGTCTTCAAACAAAATGTGTTTGTTTTGTGTGTTTACAAAATATTTTGTAGTGGCAGATTTTTTGGAAAAGTTCACAGGTATGTACTTATTTCAAAATAGATCTTTGTTCTATATCAGAAAAGTGGGAATTAGATGAGTCCTCTTTGGAATTTTATGATTAATTAAGAATCCCTGGGAATGATTTACTTATTTATTCAAATAAGAACCAAACCATTATCTTAAAAAAAAAAAGATAGTGTTCACCTGAAAGACTAGGCAATGTGGTTGTGTTTCATGGAACAGAAACCTTAGATCTATGAATTTAATATTCATAAATGATTGAGAGTGATAGATAGTAGAGATCTTTCCTAGCAGTTGAAGAGTTAAAAATATTCTTTACCTGATAGCTTGAAAATATTTTAGTTAATTAATCTATGGAGAATGTTAATTTTGCTACACAACCCTTGCATACCAGAATACTCATATTCTTTTATTTCCCAAAATTTTATTCGTCTGCTCTGAGTCTCTACACCCATGTCTGGGGGAAAGTCAATCTTAGTGTGTTTTGTGGACACTCTTCATTCCACTTGACTGAGGGTCATACAAAAATTCAGGGGTCTTATGTAGTCCAGACCACTGGGGAAGGACCTGCTCATCTTTGGTCCTCACTGGTCACTTCTGAAAAGCTCCTTGGGCAGCCCTTGTGTCTTGGATGTCTCTTTGGGGAGCCTTTCAGTCTTGAGATAGTGGTGAGTGGCCATCTCTGAGAGAATAGATAGTTGGTTTCCTGGCTCTGGGAGCCTGAGATGGTGCATAGGGCAGAAAAAGCAAGTGCACAGAGGCTGAAAGGAAGAATAGATGTCCTTATGTGGGAAGAGTCTTAGGGAGGGGGTCACCATTTGGACAAGAGGGCTGGTGCTCAGATGTGGTAGGTTCTAGACTATGACTGCGAAGCCTTCAGATCCATGCTTCTTCCAAGTTTCCCCACTTTTTAGCCGACAAAACAATAGCTAAGCCCGTCCCTGGCTCAGAATAACCTCCCTATGCATGATGTGTAAATGATTGAAATCAGATGAGCCATGACTATGAATTCACTCATATAAATGTGTAAATTATTGAAGTGTTCTGACTGAATGGAGAAAAGTAGCAAAGTGTAGTCCTTGGTACCTCAATGCCGGAAGAAAAAAATTCAAAGAGGATACTGCAGAATGGGGATTCTAATGGAAATTGTCTCTGCCCTCATAGAATTTAAAGGCATGGGGATCCAGTGGGTAACCTGTGGCACTGTTTAGGGCTGTCCTTTCCATCGCTCAGGCCCTCTCACCCATGGGTCTCCTTACACACTTGTAACACTCTCCAAGCCTACCTCTGCCACTGTCTACACTCCCTATTCTTGCCCCTCTGCCCCAGAGGATCTGAGACAACATATAACCATGAAGACCTGGCTCCCCATGAGCTGCCATTCACATCAGCTTGGCTCTTACCAGTGCTTGATAAGTCTTCTCTTCCTTTCTCCTTGGCACATCTCGAAAATGGCTCTTTTAAACTATTCCTCTCTCCTTAGCTCCCCAGTCATACCTCCTGAGAGTCAAAATAGTACAGTGAGTGTGTGAGTATGTTGGTGTGGGCATAAACAGCTCTGCATTCACTAGCTGTGGGACCTTCATCACATTTCTTAACTGCACCTGGAAAACAAGATGATAGTAAATAGAACTTAACCTCTGAGCACTGGTGAGCCTAAAAAGATAGTATCTGGAAAGTCTGAGGAAAGGGCTCTGTGAATGTCAGCTATGATTGTGAGTAATCTCTCTTCAACTGAGTGAGCCACCTTTTTCTCATAAATAAAGCACCCTCGGCATATTCTCCTTCAGTTATTTGATATTCCTTTCTACATATCACTCTGTATTTCCATTTAATCACCTTTTCCTAAAATGTACCTGCAAACCTGCATTCTTGGATGCCATTATTGAGGGCCCAGGTTCCTGTTCCCCCAATTACCCCCACCTTCTCTGTGACCCACTTTGGGTTCCAGGCAAACTTGGCTACTCTTGAGCACACTTCCTGAAATGCTGCCTTCCCTTGGATGACCTTGCACCATCCCCTACCATGTTGCTGGGCTTCTCTCCTTCCTGTGTCATATTTCATGGTTCAGTTCTTAAGATTTTCATCTTCACTTTTGTATCCATTCACTCTGAGAACTTCCACTGGATGTCAAGTGGGACAAATCATTGCTAAATGTCCTGCATTCTGAGAAGAGCCAACAACGTTTGGAGCCAGATACCTCCCCATGACATACTGTGGGGAGGCAGAACTGCCCAGTTAACTAAGGTGATACTTCCCCAATCTTTCTGCCTCATTCCCAGTCCCAGTGGGGGAGGAGTAGAGGAATTAAGGGGCAAACCATGTTTCTCTCTGCACTGAAGACCTCTCCAGAGAGGGGTCAAACCTGCGCAGGAGACAAGGAAAGGGAGGAGATGAGATTTAAATCACATTTGAGAATGAAATGTTTGACTAGATTGAACTTTTAATAACTTTTCAGAAAATGTCTGGAAAGCCATGGCATCTGTCCAAGATATAATTAATAATCAAGAAAAGGTTTGTTGCAGATTTCAAGAAAAACTAAGCTGATTCCAGTTTTTCAGTCCTACAACTTGATTCCTCAGTGATGTTGATGATGATGACTAACAGCATCAGGATAGGTTTTCTTGGATATCTATGGCAGACTATCAAGCTTAAAAATCCATTTAATACTTCATGCCCACTAGGATGGCTATAATCAGAAATACAGACAATAACAAGTGTTGACAAGGATGTGAAGAATCTAGAATCCTTACGCTGGTGGGAATGAAAAATGGTGCAGCCACTTGGGAAAACAGCCTGGCAGTTCCTCAAAATGTTACATGGAGTTACCATCTGACTCAGTAGTTCTACTCCTAAGGATCTACCCAAGAGAAATGAAAATATATGTCCACACAAAAACTTGTCCACTAATGCTTATAGCAGCATTATTCATAATAGCCAAAAAGGAGAAACAACCTAAATGTCCATCAACTGATGATTGGGTAAACAAAATGTGATATCCATATAATGGAATATTATTCAGCCATAAGAAGAACGATGTACTGATACATGTTACCACATGGATGAACCTCAAAAACATTTTGCTAAGTGAGAGAAGCAAGTCACAAAAGCCTACGTATTGTATTGTCCAACTTATATAAAATGTCCAGAATACATAAAACTGGAGAGACAGAAAGCAGTGGTTTCCTAGAGCTAATAATAGTGGGTGACTGTTAATGAGTATGAGGTTTCCTTTTGGAGTGATGAAAATATTCTATATTTAGATTATGGTGATGGTCTGTATATATGATAAAAAAAAACCATTGAATTATACACTTCAAGTGAGTGAACTTTGTGGTCTGTAAATTATATCTTAATAAAGCTGTAAAAAATCAGTTTATTTTCTCCAGCTGTTGAAAATAGAACCACAATTTTCCTCGCCTTGGGCTTCATACTTTACAATAAACAAGCTTTACCTTCTCTCTCCACATGGCCTCACTTACCAGTCAGTGATACTAACAGATGTTTGTCATTTTTCTGGTGTCCTAGCATTTAAATCCATTTCCAAATTTATGAGTTTTGGCAGGTGCATCAGCCACCTCTCATTATAGAAATGAAAAACAACAGATAGTTGCTTGCCAAAGGTTGGAGGCACCCAATCTAGGCTTGGCCAACCTGCCCCAGACTTGGAGTTAGGCATTAGAGATAGATTCAAAGAAGCAGGGACAGTAGGGAATGCATTCTGATGGGGATGAGAGCAGTGCCAACAGCCAACGGTGTTTCCAGGGATGGTGTCTGTGTCTAGAGCTGGGCAGTGGAAGCAATGCAAACTATGGTCACTGTGCTCAGCAACAAGGGTGATCTCACTGAGTGGATTTTTGGCTTGATTTTGTGATTGAATGCTACTTTGTCTTCTGGTCCTGCCTGTTTTCCAAGTCTGGTTCCTCCAACCTTCTTAGCAATTGTGTGAGCAGATTAATATCCTTCCAGTCAGTTCTTTTTCTTCCATGATCAGTTTCTCTGCTTGCAACTAGGAACCCTGTTTGATATAGTCAGTAAGGCAGGATGATTTTCATCCTACAGGATCTCTGGGATTCATCCTTTTGACTGTAAGCATTCATTTATTCGGTGATTACTTTGTGCCATCCATTATCTCATTTATTCCTCATAATAACTTAGTGACACAGATGCTATTAGCCTTCCTTACACAAATGAGGAAACAAGCTCATTGGCATGAATAACTTGTGGATATAAACCCAGGCCAAGTCCAGTGACCTTTCCTTTAGATCTTTGTGGCCACTTCTCCATTTTCACTGTGGCCACATGTCACCCACCATCTACTGAACAAAAGGCTCCACTACTCTTCCTCCCTTATTCTCTTCTTTCTTTAAATTATTGTGGGCATCATTGCCAATTTTTTTCATAAAAGTATTGTTGATTCCTCTTTACAAGAGTCTATACCTATTCCCTATTGTCTTGATGCTCAGACCTCAGAAAGGCATTTACTGCTGACATCTGACACCGCCTTCCTCTCTGGCTATATCTCTGAGTAATTCTAAACAAGCCCATCACATGCCAAAAGGGCAGGCCCTATTTTTTCTTAGTCTGGCTCAATTTACTGCAGACAGTAGGCCCTCAATAAATCTCCTTAATCTGGAGACAGACTAAAGACAAATTATTGAATTCCATCACAAGCCCCAAATTCCATGGCAATGATGATTTGGGGAACAATAAAATAAGCATCAAACATCATATGACAAAATCTATTGGAATGTGATGTTCTTGGCAGGAAATCATGTCGGAGTGGAAAATGATCGCTAAATATAAATACTGTAAAGACATGTGTACCATTAAGACTTTATTATTAGATTCCCAGAGATTTTTATTTAGAAGCTCAAGAACTTGCAAGGCTATACAATTCCTGGAATGGAATTTAGGTTTGCTTTCTGAAATCAGTCCAGTCAAGCCTTTTCACTCATGAGCATTCTTAGAAAGTCTTTGAACTTCTATTCTTACTCATTTAGACTGGTGGCAAGAAGTCCAAAAATAAAATTGTCATGAGGTTCTGCTTGCTTCCTGTTTTAGTTGCACTGGAAATCCTCCAAGGAAAGCTCATGCACTTTGTGAGTTCCCCTTTACCTCCCATAGTCAGCACTGGGTAGTTGAAGCCTGGATTCAGGGCAAGGTCTGGGATGGTATTTGGGGTTCTGTATCCAATTCCAATGTGTGTGGTGTGTGTGTGTGTGTGTGTGTGTGTGTGTGTGTGTGTGTGTGTGTGTGTGTGTGTGTGTAGTGGGGGTTCGTCCACACCAATACTCAATTACTGGATACCAATAAGGTGTCTGAGAATTCAACTCAATTCTGACACAACCTACCCTGAGATAGTGTCAGGTTCCACAGGTTAAGGACTCAGTCTTACAAGACTGCCCCTCCCCCCAGACACTAGTCACAAGCCCAGGTTATGACCTGGCCTTCCAACCAACCAGCTGTAGATTGGAGGCTCCAGGACCCCTTGCTTGTATGTCAGATTCCAGTTGTTAGTCCAGAGATTGTTACCTGTACTTCTCATTGACTGGCTATAATCAAAGTTTCCTAAGACCCTTCCCTGGGTTCAATGAATTTGCTAGAGTGGCTCACAGAACTCAGAGAAACATTTACTTACTAGATTACTGATTTATTACATGAGGATTTAACTTAGAAATAGCCAGAAGAAGAACAGAAACTTCCATGCCCTCTACAGGCACACCACTCTCCCCAAATCTCCATGTGTTCACCAAATCAGAAGCTCTCTGAACCTTATCCTTTTGGGTTTTTATGGACGCTTTATTACATGGGCATGGTTGATTAAATCATTGACCCTTGGCAATTGAACTCAAACACCAGCCCCTCTCTCTAGGTTGGGAGGGACTCAAAGTTCAACCTTCTAATCACTTGGTTGGTTCTCCTGGCACCCTGCCCTTCCCTTAGGTTACCTAAGGGCTTTCTAAAAGTTACCTCATTAACATAACAAAGACACCTTTATTGTGTATCGTAGGAAATTCCAAAAGTTTTAGGAGCTCTGTGACAGAAATGAGGACAAAGACCAAATATATATTTCTTATTATATACCACAATATCACAAATGGTATGAACCAAGTGACTCAAAGAGGCTGAGCAAGAGAATGCAGAGGACTGGATTTCACCTTCCAAGGATGGACCTGGAAAGCAAGGGTAACAGGGGAGGGTTGGTCAGGAGAGACAGGGACGTAATGGTCATTGAGCTTGGTTCCATCTTAGACTACTCCTCTCCCTTCACTGGGGCTACTGGCCCCCAAACAGATCCTGACCTAAGACAGATTGAAGGGTCTACAGCCCACATTTTGGGGCATTACAGCATGGCCTTTTATTGCTGTGTCTGTCCCTAGCTTTGGGCCCTGAATGTGATCTCTATGAGAGTAACTGGCCAAATCCCACTGTAAGGCCCAGCCTAGCATCTGGATGACTGACAGTTGCCCCTTCTCTCCTCTTGCCTCCCATACGCCCCTCCCAAAAAGGCTATCACTCCATTCTTGCTGCTGTGAGTTTTGAGCCTTTTAAGTAACTCTCCTGGAGGCTACTTGCTTACCTGGGCCACTGCTTGTTGTGAAGGCCATAGTTTTTCATCAGTGCTATCTTTTACAGCCTCTTGCCAGGTAGAGCCTGTGCCCTCAGGGCCTGTCTTCCCACCATGAAATCCAGTAGGCAGACCTAATTCCAGACCTGACCACATGCTGACTTCCCCAGGCTCTCTTTCTCAGAGAGGTAGCATGAGTAGGCTGTCAGAGGCCCAGCCATGGTTTGATTGATAACCTTGCAGAGAAAGGATGGGTTAAAATCCTAGACTGATGGGAAGCAGGAATCCGGGAACACACTGAGGGGACCAGGATATCCATTAGCCCATAGATGTCTTTGTGCTAAATAGAAAATAAAACATCCTTTTTAGGTGGAGCAATTAGAAAAAGCTGCTCTTCTTCCAGGTGGATACAAGCTGAAATGGATTGATGTGGCCCCCAAAAAGATACATACAAGTCCTAGCCCCTGATACCTGTGAATGTGACCTTATTTGGAATGAGGATCTTGGTAATTTAATTAAGTTAAGGACCCTGAAATGAAATCATTCTGGATGAACCGGGTGGGCCCTAATTCCAGTGACAAGTGTCCTTATAAGAAGAGGAGAAACATAGGGGTGACACAGGGATATGATGAAGGCAGAGATTGAAGCTACAGAGCTACAAGCCAAGGAATGCCAAGGATTGCCAGCAACCACTATAAGCCAGGAGAGAGGCATGAAGGGATTCTCCCCTAGAGCCTTCAGAAGGAACCAACCCTGCTGATTCCCTGATTTCAGACTTCTGGCCTCTAGGACAGTGAAAGGATACATTTCTGTCATGTTAAGTCTCTTGGTTTGCAGTAGTTTGTTGCAGCAGGTCTAGGAGACTAATGCATAACTCCGGGAAGGGGACACGGCTTCCTGGGCAGAAATCCACAGTCACAAAGTGCACAACCATTCACCAAAGCCCTGTGGAGACTGAGGAAACATAGCCCCAATCCACAAGAATTAAAGGGACTCAGCACAGGACAGAGGTAAAAGAATGAATTCTGGAAGCAGATAGAAAGTCTGGGATTCTAACACTGTCATAAATTAATATGACTTTGAGCATCATTTTCTTATCTGCAAATGGGCATGGGGAGGGAAAGAGCATTTATCGATTACTTGCTGGGAATTATTATTCCTCTGCTTTCCTTGAATGGCTATTAGGATTGGATGACAATGTGCAGTACTTGGTGTCCCATCCTTCCTCAATAGATATTTATTTCCATTCATCTTCCCACCTTGGGTAACGCATCAGCACTGCAGGTACAAGAACGCTGCTTGGGGCTGTGCTACAGCTTTGCTTCAGCTCAGGAATGATGGGGGCCTCTTGCCATGGCAGCCAGTAGCATCTGCCCTTGGCTCCTTGAAGCTGTTGGAGAGAACCGAGAAGGGAGTAAACAGGAACTAGGGTTGAGAAATATTGTTTCCCGGACATGGCTGAAGTAGGAAATCTACTCTGTGCCTTTATTTCATATGTAATGCTATGGACACGCAAAACTGATTTAAGACAAACTCCTCGATGAACACAAGCATTAAACATTTTTTTAAATTTTATTTATTTTAGAGCAAGAATGAGAGAGAGAGCATGGGGGAGGGGCAGAGGGAAAGAGAGAGAGAGAATCTCCAGCAGACCCCCACTGAGTGCCGAGACCGACATGTGGGGCTCAGTCTCACAACCCTAAGATCAGGACCTGAGCCAAAATCAAGAGTTGGACACTTAACCGACTGAGCCACCCAGGTGCCTCTGAACACAAACGTTTCAACCACCATTTTGATCTCAGTAAGTGTTCAAGTGGGAAAAGGGTTCTTCATTCTAGTATGGCCATGATTGGATGTTGTTTCCTTTGTCAGGCAGAAAGGAATGACTTCATTTTCATTAAAAAAAAAAAAGGCAGAAAGAAATTTGGTGGGTGTTAGCCTTGGGTTAGAGGAGAATGGATTGACACTTTTCTATCAAGGGGTCTGTCTGGCTCCTCTGAAGCATAGACATTTCCTATCTTCTGACTCTGAACAGAAGAGTTTGTTGAAATACGATATTAATATGCACTAGTAAGAGGATTTTGATGGTTTATAAAAACCCCTGTGAATCATACATGAGCAAGAGTTACTGAAAAGTCTAATCAGGGCCCTTAGTGAGATGGCCTTCGGTAATCCAGTGGCTGGGGTCTTGCAGTTCTTTCAGAGCAGAAGATAGCAAAATCATGGCTTTTCTTATCTTTATGTATATATTTATGAATGGAGACTTTGCAAATGAGTGGGATTTACTGAGCTATCCCTGTGGTATGTGCCTGCTGTGCGTGTGTGAGCAATTCACATAAAACGTAGTCTCTAAAGGGCTCAGTTCTGCCTTCTGAAGTGTCAGATGCATATACATTGGAACTATGAACTTGTTCATCTAATGAAATGGGTAATATAAGAATATCTCTGTTTTTATGCCCTTTCTCAGCATTCCTAGGCACTCTTAGGCAGAAATTCGTTGTTTAAAGTGTAGTTAAATAAAGATGCTAAAGGATTAGCTAAAACATTATCCATGTGTTGTCCCAGAGTCCATGCCAGTATCTACTGACAAAAGAGAAGATTAATCTCAGAGCCTTTTGCTAAACAGCAAGCTGAAGCCCAAGTCACAAGTCAGCATACTTCATCACAAGGAGGCTGTTTTATCTCCATGCAAGGTGGTATTGATAGACTTATGGAATAAGATTTCCTGGTCTCCAGAAGCTTGTTAGCTTTCCAGTGACATGTTTTTTCAAATAATTCGGCAAGTCAGGTCCATCTGGAAACAGTTGTTTTGATGCTTTATGTCTTTCATGTGACCCCTAATAAAGCCTACAGAAAGAATATGGCTTGCAGAAAGATTGAGGTGTCCCAAAGTAGTATTTAACGCTCTGCGGACATTCAAACAAATCAGCACCTTCTCTGGAAGTTTATGTGTTAGCACAAGGAGCCACAGAGGCTTGGAGTTATGGAATGTTTGCCCCAGAGGGGCTTAGAGCTCCCAAGCCTACTTCCATTTGGTAATGGTGAGAGATACCCTCTGTGGCTTTTCCCTCTGGGTGGTCTCCAGCTGTGGTCTCTGCACACTTTGGGAGAGGGATGCTCCCCACTTCCTAAGGCAGCCTATTTCTACTGCTAGGCCATAAGAGCACAAGGAAAGTTCTTCTGTTGAGCTGAAATATGCTTATGTAACATTTGGTCCTAGTTCTGCTTCCTAAAGCAACAAAGAGTAAATCCCTTTCTCCATAATGGACTGCGTGGTCTGGACAAATGGATAGAGATTTTGGATTTGACCCTGCTTCTTTGCTTAACTAGCTGGGCAGTTAAGAATCCCTCAGAGCCTTAGCTTCCTGATCCCTCCAATGAAGAGCAGAATCCCAATCACATGGGCTATTGTGGAGTTTGGACCAAATAATATATTTTAACCACTCATCACAGTGCCTAGCATATCATGGGCGTTTATTGAATGTTTCCCTTTACCTTCTACTTCTCAGCTCTTTAAACACTTGAAGGCAGCACATCTGTTTCCCTTTGCTCTTCTCTTTTCACAGCCACTAAACTGCAGATCAAAGGAATGGAGTTGAAAGTAGGGGCTGAGGAGGGGAAGGGGAGGGCTGGGAAATATTCAAATCAGTGTTTGCTGAAGTGTTGGCATTGACAGGTGGTGAGAAGGATTCTTCTCAGATAGCACGTGGATGATCATTTTACAATTTAGATTTAAATCTGTCTCTCTAAATGATATATTTCAGTTTCCTTCTGTTATAGCAGGTGATACTATTTTCCTTTGTACAATAGTATATAAAGTTTGCCTTAAACATAAGTTTATTTAAGAATAGGGGAATCGAGTACCATAAAACTCTCTGATTATCTTTAAAATCAAATGAATTTCCAAACAAATAAAAATCCAATTCAAAATCGCCTTAGCTAGCCAATCAGAAAAGGCTATACGGCATGATTCCAACTCTGATATGATGGAAAAGGCAAAACTGAAGATAATAAAAAGATGGAGCACAGGGGATTTGTCAGGTACTGAATCTATTCTGTGTGAGGCTACAATGACAGGTGCAGGTCATTGTATATTTGTCAAAATCCATAGGATGTATAAGACAAAGAATGAATCCTAACTTAAGCTCTGGACTTTAGTTAATAAAATGTATCGATATTGGCTCATCAACTGTAACAGTTGTAACAAATGTACTACACTAATGCAAGATGTTAATAGAGGAAACTGGGGGATGGGTGAAGGAGGGAGTGCATGGAAACTGTGCTTCCTGCTCAATTTTTCTGAAAGCATAAAATTGCTCAAAAGAAAGTCTATTAATTAAAAAATCTCATTAGGTAGGCAAATTACCAGTCTGTTTAATCACTACCATATCTCCGTTTGCCTGGGGATATTTCATGTAAAAAGTCAAATTAGCCACATTTTCCCCCCCAAATGATACCTTTACCACCAATTGCTAATCTCTGAGGTCCTTGGGCTCGTCTCAGTGGATATTGTGCTCCTATTACTCCTTAATTTACTACATTCAATTTATTGCCTGCCTCCTAATTCCCCCACCCCTTCTCCTCTTACTCTGCCTGGAATCTCAGGCCTATCTGATTTATACAACTATTGCCATGGACTAGGAGTTCTCATCACTCCAAGCCTGGGTTATCTGAGAGCCTCCTGGGTGGTTTCTCCCACATTCTAAGATCACCCACTAATATCTATTAAAATACTGTGCTGATGTCAATTTCATCCTATTTCTCCTCTGCTGGAGAATTTATAAGTCTCTTCCCAACTATCCAAACGAGTAGAATGATCAAAGATTGTAGCTATTGCATGTGCCCACAGGACAGGGAGCTGGATGAAGATCAGCCACTAGCTGATCCAACGAAGATAACTGACAAGGATAATTATGAGCATTTTTTGAGCACCTGTAGTAGATGCTGGGGTGCGTGCCCAGGTGGATGCTCCTGTTCTCCCGCCCAGTGCTGGGAGTGTTGTCAGTTGGAAGCTCTCAGATGAGTCCCTCTCTAGGAATTGCTCTCACCTGAAGACAGCCACCTCCCAGGGGCAGCCCATACCCAATGTCTGGTGGGGTGACAGTGTATAACGCCCTACCTCTTTTTCTTGAAGCAGGGCATTTCTAAAGGGCCACTGGAGTATTAGAGCTCCCCAAAGCCTGGCTGCATGTGTGGTGACTGCATTGCAGTTAGGCTCCTCTCCATTGCCCTACTACTTTTGCTCTCCTGCGCAGCATCCAATAAACTTCCTGCACTCAAATCTCCATCTTGGCATCTACTTCATGGGGACCTGCGTCTATGACAGCATCCAAGGTCAACTGGACTCTAAGTCTGTGCTATTTCACTGATGCATACTCTTTGTTCTTTTTTTTAAATTTTATTTTATTATGTTATGTTAGTCACCATACATCATTAGTTTTTGATGTGGTGATCCATGCTTCATTGTTTTCCTATAACACCCAGTGCTCCATGCAGTATGTACCCTCCTTAATACCCATCACCGGGCTAACCCATCCCCCCACCCCATTCCCCTCTAAAACCCTGTTTGTTTCTCAGAGTCCATAGTCTCTCATGGTTCATCTCTCTTTCTGATTTCCCCACCTTCATTTTTCCCTTCCTTCTCCTAATGTCCTCCATGGTATTCCTTATGTTCCACAAATAAGTGAAACCATATGATAATTGACTTTCTCTGTTTGACTTACTTCATTTAGCATAATCTCCTCCAGTCCCATCCATGTTGATGTAAAAGTTGGGTATTCATCCTTTCTGATGGCTGAGTAATATTCCACTGTATATACGGACCACATCTTCTTTATCCATTCGTCTATTGAAGGGCATCTCGGCTCTTTCCACAATTTGGATATTACGGACATTGCTGCTATGAACATTGGGGTGCATAGGGCCCTTCTTTTCACTACATCTGTGTCTTTGGGGTAAATACCCAGGAGTGCAATTGCTGGGTCATAGGGTAGCTCTATTTTTAAATTTTTGAGGAACCTCCACACTGTTTTCCAAAGTGGCTGTACCAACTTGCATTCCCACCAACAGTGTCAGAGGGTTCCCCTTTCTCCACAACCTCTCCAACATTTGTTGTTTCTTGCCCTGTCAATTCTTGCCATTCTAACTGGTGTAAGGTGGTATGTCAGTGTGGTTTTGATTTGAATTTCCCTGATGGCTAATGATGATGAACATTTTTTCATGTGTCTGTTAGCCATTTGTCTGTCTTCTTCAGAGAAGTGTCTGTTCATGTCTTCTGCCCATTTTTTGACTTGACATTACAGAGCAGTGATCACCAAGACAGCATGGTACTGGCACAAAAACAGACATATAGACCAATGGAACAGAATAGAGAGCCCAGATATGGACCCTCAACACTGTGTCACTTGTCTGTCAATGCCAGTGTCTGCCTACTAAATTTGTTATGCTAAAATTCAGAGTTTGGGGATATTGGCTTAGAAGAGGCATTTCTGGACTATGGGGCCTGATACAGGTATGGTTATCACAGGGGCTAGGAGCGGAGCCAGATCCCAGGCCCCGATGGAGTTCTAGCAGGTCCAAGATAGAGAAAGAGGCCAGACCAGTTCCATCTCAGCAGGCAGGCAGAGAAGCCCATGCAGTGAGGAGGGAATGGGATTTGAAATATTCCTTCAAAGCTATGGAGAGACTAGAGGGAGACCTCTCTCTTCTATGGACATATGAAGAGTGGGGCACGATGCACTCCCATCCACTCTGGAGCAGAGGTGGGTTCTGTGGAGAATGTAAGCTCCTGGAGGACAGCATAGCTCTTCTTCTACTTCTTCTGTGCCATTGCCCAGAAGATTAGAAGTGACTCGAGCAGGATATCACTGTGTCACTTGTCTGCCAATGCTCCTTAGAATAATAGACCCAGGAATGCCAATTTTAACCAGCTTTGTTAAGCCGATGTACTCTTTTTCTATTTATTACCACATCTATGGTGCCCCCGTGATTTCTATGTATTTTTCGGGTGCCATTGGGCCTGGACTTTTCTGCGAGGTCGACTGGAATGTCTAGGACATTTTATCATCTGCAGCTGGGAAATTGCTGAACTGTCTGAGCGTTTTTCTATGTGAGTGGTTGTTGTGTCAGCCAAGGCACAAGTAAGATTTTAAATAAGCCCAAACTGTTCCATGATGTAATTTAGGATGAGAATTGTGTAAAAAGGGAAAAGAAAGGATTTTATTGTGATAACTCTGCTTGTCAGAGTTCTCTTCCCCTCTATATCAGTCGCATCATTCCAAGAAAGTCTTAATATGTCTTCTTATGTTTATCATATTATCGAGGATCAAAAACATGTGAAGCAGAAACTCATGGTTTCTGTTAGCTATTTAGTACCCACTGGACATATAAATTCTATGTCAAGACCCAAAGAGGATAGTTTGGTTATCTGTTGTCTGGATCCCACTCATTAGACTGGCATAGGGGATGCTAGGTAACATATAGGATGCCCAGTTACATTTGAATTTCAGATGAACAACAAATAATCTTTTAGTATAAGTATGTCCCCCAAATTGTGTGGGATATACTTACACTAAAAAATTATGTTATTTGTCTGAAATTCAAATATAAATAGGAATTCTGCATTTTACTTGCTAAATCTGGCAACTGTAGGCTGACAGGGACCTGGGAAGACCCCTTCCACCCTCCAAGGAGAAAATTAGGTCATGAGTAAAGCCTTTAGTCAGGGCAAGGGGAAAGGAGCATGTTTTTAGTGGTAGCCAAGAAGGTCAAAATAATTCACCTTGCCCCACAAAAATCTGTTCTACCTTTGAAAAACAGAAACAATTAGGAAAGATAGGCATACCCAATGGCCTGGGAATGAGACAGGTGGCCTCATATTGTACATCTAGAAAATCAATTGGCCAGTGTAGACATTGGTTTGGCCATTGGTTGTGCTGGCATCATAGCCATATGCTGGGAAAGGGAAGAAGGATGAGGTGATGGGGAGTCAGCATGGCAGAGTTGGCTTGGCTGAAGGACTGGATGTCTGGTTGTCAAATCTCCAATATTCAGTTACAGGGCAAACTAGGCTTGGTTTGGGCTGATAATAAGATCCATGAGACCCAATGTGGCAGTCCAATCATAAGAGAAAGTCCTGGTTCCTGAAGAGAGAGGGTTGGTGAGACTTTGGGTAATAGTTAGATAATTAGTAATTAATAATTAGAAGTGACTCAAGCAGGACATCTTGACCCGGTGGGGAACTGGAAAGCATGGCATGAAATGGTGGTGGCTAGAGAAGAGGGTGTTAATGAAGACAACAGCTTGAGGCTTTTGGACTCCTGGGCTTCTTCCCAACACTGTACGGATCCTACCGGGGGCAGCCTGTTAGATTCTGGGTCTCGGTCAGGAGTGGAACTAAGGCAGCTCGTGTCCGGTCTGTGTGGTCAGGCTGGCCAGGGCCCAGGAGGTGCTAGGCCCATGAGAAAGACAGAAGAGCCAAGATCTGAGTAGCTCAGGAGAGACTAGGGTAACAGCCATAGAGTTGCTGCATTTATGCCAGGACTGTGTGTAGGGTGGAGAACAGTCATATACCAGACATCATCTAAAGAAACAGCAGAAACAGTTGGGGATGCAAGACGGACTGAAACAGGAAAAGTACAGGCCAAAAAACCAGGTGAGTCATCATATAAAGATAGCACTAGAAGCAATAAGGTCTTCTTTTGAAAAACAGAAACAATTATAAAAAGGTGGGAATAAGCTTTTGTAGGTTGTGTGTGATCTCTGGTTAGGCTCCCACACTCAGCAGGAACCTGTCCTAAAAAGGTTTTCACTGGGGGAAGCTTGCAGATTGAGCAGCCTGAGTCCTCAGGAGACAAGCACCAGTTTCCATGAGGTCTGACGTCTCAACTGATTAATTGCATTGAATGCCTTGTGTGAATTCATACAAATAAATTCAGGTGGACCGGGGGCACCAAAGCCAACAAGAAAGAGAGTTTGGGGGAAGTGATTGAGAGATTAAAAGAAGGAAAAGAAAGGAGATAAAAGGAAAGACGTGGAAAGAGAGAGGCCATACAGACATGTAGGCGCTCTGGACCCTTAGTTCCCCTGATTTGTGCATCTTGACCGAACATCCTAAAGACTAGTCTCTGCTAGGCATTATAACCTTATTTTTTAATTTAAGTTAATATTAACTTTATTATTTTTTATTTGAGTATAGTTGTTATATAAGTAACAATGTAACAATGTTACAGTTTCAGGTATACAATTTAGCAATCTGACAAGATTATACATTATGCTCTGCTCACCACAAGTAGAGCTACATCTGTCCCATTACATCACTCTTATAATATAACTGACCATTTTTTATGCTGTGCCTTTTTTCCCCCTGTGACTTACTCATTCCTTATCTGGAGGCCCATATCTCCCATTCCCTTTCACCCATTTTGCTCAAATCCCTACCCTTCTCCCTTCTGGCAACTATCAGTTTGTTCTCTGCATTTATAGGTCTGATTCTCCTTTTCATTTTAATACAAAAAATATTTGCAATGCCGTTACCAGCTTCTATGAGGCGTTCCTTACTCATGTTGCTTTCTACTGAGTTGATTCATATTAAACTGTTGAAAAGTTCACTGTCTGGATGTGGATGCTGTTTGCCCCGAACACTTCTTAGTGTAACTTTGACATATACTTCTAAAAGCCTGAGTTTTTCAGGAATTGAGAAATGTTCTCCTAGGACCATGTTTTCCTTCTCCCCGGAAGCCTGAATTCCACCCCCACCCCCGCCCCGCCAGGCTTTGGCATCAATGTGTGGTCCCTGTTCAAATGGTATTTCCTCTCACTTACTTGATTTTTGTATTTACCAGATCTCTCTTTACATCCTTAAATGTAAAATAAACTATTTCAAAATGATTTTTTTTTGCATTTCCAGAGTTGAAACAGGCAGAAATACATAGTTTTGGCAAGGAAAAAAAATATACGAACTGGGTAAAATAAAAACATTCATTTTCCATATTCAAGGCCAAATGCTGGAATTTAATCATCTCATAAAAACAAACCATTCGATGGGAGAAGATATTTGCAAATGACATATCAGATAAAGGGCTAGTATCCACAATCTATAAAGAACTTATCAAACTCAACACCCAAAGGACAAATAATCCAATCAAGAAATGGGCAGAAGACATGAACAGACATTTTTCCAAAGAAGACATCCAAATGGCCAACAAAACATGAAAAAGTGCTCAACATCACTCAGCATCAGGGAAATCCAAATCAAAACCTCAATGAGATACCACCTCCCACCAGTCAGAATGGCTAAAATTAACAAGTCAGGAAATGACAGATGTTGGTGAGGATGCAGAGAAAGGGGAACCCTCCTACACTGTTGGTGGGAATGCAACTGGTGTAGCCACTCTGGAAAACAGTATGGAGGTTCCTCAAAAAGTTGAAAATAGAGCTACCCTATGACCTAGCAATTATACTACTGGGTATTTACCCCAAAGATACAAATGTAGGGATCCAAACAGGTACATGCACCCCAATGTTTATAGCAGCAATGTCCACAATAGCCAAACTATGGAAAGAGCCAAGATGTCCATCGACAGATGAATGGATAAAGAAGATGTGTATATATATATACAATGGAATATTATGCAGCCATCAAAAAACCCGAAATCTTGCCATTTGCAACGACGTGGATGGAACTAGATGGTATTATGCTAAGCGAAATAAGTCAGAGAAAGACATGTATCATATGATCTCACTGATATGAGGAATTCTTAATCTCAACAAACTGAGGGTTTCTGGAGTGGTGGGGGTAGGAGGCATGGGGTGGCAGGTGATAGACATTGGAGAGGGTATGTGCTATGTTGAGTGCTGTGAATTGTGTAAGACTGATGAATCACAGACCTGTACCTCTGAAACAAATAATACATTATATGTTAAAAAAAAAAAAAGAAGATAGTAGGGAGGGAAAAATGAAGGGGGGGAACTGGAGGGGGAGACGAACCATGAGAGACTATGGACTCTGAGAAACAAACTGAGGGTTCTAGAGGGGAGGGGGTGGGGGGATGGGTTGGCCTGGTGATGGGTATTAAAGAGGGCACGTACTGAATGGAGCACTGGGTGTTATATGAAAACAATGAATCATGGAACACCACATCAAAAACTAATGATGTAATGTATGGTGATTAACATAACGTAATAAAATAAAATTAAAAAAATAAACCATTTGAAAATTACTTAATTCATCACTGATTCAGTCTGGAAATTAGATATCAAAGAACAAAGACAATAAAGCTCTGTTAATTACCATGGAAAGGCCAAAGCATGTTTTGTTTGAGTGTTAAGTGTTTAGGATAAGACAATCACTGTGTGTTCACTCTGAAGAGAAGTTTAGTTTTCAGAGAAGTCAGCGAGGTGTAATGTTGGGAGCAGGAGCACACAGGACTGGGAACCTTCCAGATTCTTAGTATAATCCAAGACAAGTAACTTCACCTTAGATCTTGATGTCTTTGCCTATATATATGAGAGACAGAGATAGTGCTATGGTCCTAATGTCTGTGTCTGCCCCAAATTCTATAGGTTGAAAACCCAACCCTAAGGGTATGGTATTAGAAGTCAGGGCCTTTGGGAGGCCATTAGGTTATGCAGGCAGAGCCTTGAAGAATGGAATTATACAAGCAGCCAGAGAAAGCTTCCTCACTCCTTCAGCCACGTGAAGTTACAGAGGGAAGACAGCGATCTCTGAGAAAGTGGGCCCTCACCAGACACCAAATCTGCTGATGCCTTGATCTTGGACATCTCAACCTCTAGAACTGTGAGCAATAAACTTCTGCTGTTGATGAGCTACCCATTCTATGGCATTTTTTTTTTTTAGAGCAGCCCAAATTGACTAAGACAGAGAGATAGTTAAGGTCTTCCCCATTTTCTAGACGCCACAACAACATCCATCAAATTCCCTAAATGCTAAGGCATTTGTGTATTATCTGATGATTTGCCTGGCATTTAGGATCGTGCTATAGATGAGATCACAATACAAGTGCTAACTGTGGTGTTGATGAAATGTGTGCGAATTAATGAGATTTTGAGGACTGAAGGCAAGATCAATGCTTTTGAACCCTCTTGATAAGACACACATAGAAAACAGGTTAACAACTGAGGGTGCTTAAGCCTAAGGCACCTGGCTTGTAGCATGATTAGCTTCCCTAGGTTCTTCCCAGATGCCCCACATGCTGAAAAGATGGTTCTTTTGGACATCAACCTATAACTCAGTTGTGGCATACCTTCACACATTAGTCAGGAAGCTCTGAACTAGAACTTAAAACTAGAACTTACTGTAGAATGGAGAATGATGGTTTACACAATAAGCATGATAGCTACTAAAAATAATACTCTTTATTTTTATTCTTTAATTGTTGTAGGAAAATTTGAGAGTGAGAAGGAACAGATTTGAAAGGGGCAAGATCATACATTTAGCTGGGGACACACTGACTGTGGGGCATCTCTGAGATATCCGAGTGCAGATGTTGAGACGCTAGGTAGATACCCAGATGTGGAAGTTGATGGAAATCTGGGCTGGAGAGAGTTCTGGAAGTCATGCATGTATAGATGAGATTTGAAACCCCAAGTGAGATATCTCTGAGAGACTAAGAAGAAGCCAAGGGATGGGGTTCCGGAGAACACTAATATTTGAGGAGCTGGTAAAGAGAAGGAGGTAGCAGAAGATATAGGGCTCATTAGGAAACATTTACAAAGTGACTTAATGTCATTTCATAAGTGAAAAACATAAGATACATTGATAATCATGTGTAGATATGATTTATGTTATGTGATGACATCCACAAATATTAGCAAGGACATATGCATTCGGTGGATTTGTTAATTTCATTCACTCATTCACAGTAAATGCATTTTGTCTTTCAACCAATGTTTACAGAGTACCTACTATGTGCCTGGAATTATTCTAACCATTGGGATATGGGATACAACAGTGAGCAAAACAGATCAAGTCCCTTACCTAGTGGAGTTTTATTGTGGCACACACACACACACCCCACCCCACACTAAATACTTTAGAGCCTACTTCCCAAGAGGTAGAGCAGAACGTAGACAGGCTTGTGTTTTTACTGAGCCAAGATCCTTTATCCTCCTAAAGAATTGCCTGTCATCACCTCTTACATATTGCTTTGGCCCTGTTATATTTGCCTTTTTTTCACTTAAAAGGTTAACTGGATGGTTGAATTATGGGATTCTAGCCAAAATATGCTTCCCTTAAAGGAGTTCCCAGCTAATCAGTAAGCTGAGCTGGTTTGGCATCTGTCTTACATTACCAAGGAGCTGGGCATCTGCAGGCTGAGCTCATACTGGGAAGGCATCAACAGGACCTTGATCTGCCTTCACACTGTCATTGCCAAATGACAGGGGAGCAGCATAAGGCATGGTTCAAATCTGAGATGGCAGGTTCCGAGGACAAAGCCTGCAGGAATAATTTTTTATTGGAAACTCTTTCATTTCAATCCATTGTCAAATATTCTAACTCCAGGTTGTCTTCCAACTCCAAAAAGTGAAGGCAAATCTATATTTTTTCACCTTATCATTTCTCCCAGATTATTGTTACTATCATTGTTGTTAAATTTTTCTCAGATAATTAGGAGATCAGTGATTTTCTCCATTTTGGGGCCAGTATGTTCTGGGCCCCGTTAGCTGATAAGCCAACTCTACCTCTAGAATTTTCTATTTCTATTAATGGCACCATCTGAAGATGTTTCTAATCTCTTTGGTTCTTTAAAGTAATTTCCCATCCAGGAAGCTTTTCTTCCCCTGTGCTCTTTCTCCATTGTCTGGTTGAGACCTATCTGAAAGCCTATATGGTATTGGAGGTGGGAAGGAGATAATCTTTATGGGTGAGAAAATACTCCATTATGCCCCAAATGTTGGCTGTCCTGGTCATTTTCATTAATGATCTTAGTGTAACCCTAAACTCCATCGTCTTTTGTAATTTATCATATCTAATTAGTTATATATGAAGTCAGTTTCTTAAAATACTATCTGTATATGCATTCTTTGGCCAATAACTTTCAGTGAATCCCTATCATGGTTGGAATCCAAATGCATTAGCCTACCCTTTGACCCAGTGATTAACACTTTGAGGAATTTATCTTACAAATATAGTCACACCAATGCAAAATGACCTATTTGCAAAACTACTTACTATAGCATTATATGTAGTAGTAAAAGATAGGAAATGACTTAAATGTCATTTAATCAGGGATGGATTAAATAAATTATGACTCATACATACAGTGGATTACTATTCAGGTAGAAAAAAAGGAAATTCTTCACATACGGATGGTTAACGATCTCTAAACTATATTGTAAAATGATAAGAGCTAACATTTAAAAGAAGGATACACATGCACACATACGCTCATGCATATATTTTCTTCCGTATACATTGTATCCCAGGAAACACACCTAAGAAACATCAGTTGCCTGCGGGGTGAGAAATGGGAGACAGGAGACAGTCAAACTGCCAGGTGTCAGTTCAGGTTCCACACACCCCTCATCATCCGGGACCTCAGTGAATAGCCGTGAGCCTCCTGTCACATGCTGCTTCTCTCAAGTTAGCCTTTCCTCACTTTTTGGATTTGCTGAATCATGGTGACATTTGTAATGACAACATCCTTTCTACCTCTCTCTCCCTCAAGTCATCGGGTTCTGACTTAAAGGACAAAAGTGAGGTATAATAGCCGAATTTGTGCTGTGGGGGGCTGCCCCGCCAGTCTAAATTCCTGCCCACTGCAGCTCTGGGAGTGAACTTACCTGGCCCTAGAAATAAATGCCAGCGACAGATCCTGTCTGACCAGAGGCCAATGCCACCTTTTTCCTTTCCCCCTGGGTGATGTGCATGTGGAGGGCTGTCTCTCTGGCAGGGTGGGCCTCCTTAGTCCCCAGAAGGGAATCCTTGCCCTCTCGCATGCTAGCTCTCTGAAGCCTCCAGGTGAGATGTTGCTCAGAAGGTCTGAAAGTGTATTTATGGTTCGATGTCTTTTTGAAACCTGCCTTGATCCATAAATGACTCCTCTTTCCAGCTAATGCCATATACTCTGACTATGAGGTGTTCGTTGACAGGCGTTCAGTCTTTATTTTGTATGAATTTCATAAGGTCTGGGTCCCAGAGGCCTTTCCTAGTGCAGAAGTTTTGTGCTCTGTACATGTGACTTGGCCAGGAAAATGGTAAAATTCTCTCGACATACTCTCTCAGTCCACTAAAACAGTACCAGATACAATATGATATTGGAATCATAATAATATAGTGATAGCTAACAAATATTTATGCAGTCTGTGCCATGCACACTGGTCCAAGTACTCAACTTGCAGTAACCCTTATAATCTTCACAGTAGCTCTATGTAGTAGCTATTATTAGTATCCCTATTTTAGAGATACAACAACTGAGACCCACACAGGTCAAGTCATTTGCCCAAGATCACACAGCTCCTAAGTGGAGAAACTGGGATTTGAACCCAAGTAATCTGTCCTAAGCCCTTAAACACTTTGCGCTCTATACCCAGTGTACCTAGCAAGCTGCTATAATATATTGGTCTTCATGGAGTGACTTTTTGGCCTCCATCAAAGGTTTTCCTCTTTAGGGCCACTCACTTTCAACCTGACTTAATGTCCTAGGTCTCACATAGCTAACAAGTGAAAATCGAAGGGTTTAGAACCAGGCAGTCTGAATCCTAAGGGCAGGCACTTGACCATTATGCTAGACTACCTCTCTGGAATGAGACTGGTGGACACTTTATTACTGGTGAGGTCCATACTCCAGTGTTGAGCTTAAGCAAACTAGGCCGTTCATGGAGCACAACACATTTCCTGATGAGAACTTTGGTGTCAGAAAGGCTTGCTTTACCTCCTTCCAACCAAAAGCCCACACCTGACAGAGACCCATAAAGACCATACCAACCCTCACAAGGGGGAGCAGACTGGCAAGAGCAGGGACTGTGATTCTAACACATAAGTTTGTTGATGCACCTTGTCCTACAGCTGCATCCCTCAAAACATGGCCCGGTCAGTGACTTCAGACTGGACCTATCCATAGCACCCCCTTTTTTAAGTGCGGGTGGGGGATCTTATCCTTGATCCTAGGCCCTTTTGTGGAGGGGAGGAGAAGGAGTGGGGTGAAAAGAGCTAACAGAAGTTTCAAGCTCCTTCAATGACCACCTACAGGTCCACCTCCCCCCAGGCAACTGTGCCTATGCGCTCAGCCTTGGTGATCTCCCTTGAATTCCTGTAAATCTAATGTGACTGCCCAAAGCACTGTCCAGAGCTGACCTGTGTGGCCAGTTACCACGACACATGGGGGATCGTGCTGTGCCCCCAACCAACACAGTACATTTATGCCTTCAACAAATTTATTGAACATCACCTGATACCATGTCACCAGGTAGCAAAAAGAAGACCAAGACCCATTCCTGCCCTAAAGAACTCATGGGCCAATAGAGCAACAAGTGAAGAAGTTAGCCCTGAAGTGAGTGGGCCATGGAAAGGAGACCTCCAAACTCTTCATGGGGGATCATGGAAAGTTGCTAAGAGTAGACCAAACTTGACATGAATCATGAGGATATAAAAGGAGCTGTTCAGGATGACAAATGGAAAAGGAGCAAGGGAAAGAAAGAGGTATCCAACAAGAAGACATGTAGAAGAGCAACTAATTCAGTATAGCTGAAGTACACAGCACCTGGAAAGAAGGAGAGGAGATGGTGTAGATCCATAGGCATGAGCTAATACAAAGCACACATTCCTCCTGAATGTGGGCTTCTTAACGGTATGGAATTTTGTCTGTTTATTGACATACCGCTGGTGCTCCACAGCCCCTGACACGGAAGAGGTGCTCAACACGTATTTGTTGTATATGAAACAAATGAACATGTGTCGGATCTAGAAATGCAAACTTCATCCTGGAGGATTGCAGGATTTTAGGCTCATGAGTGACATGATTAGACATTCATTTTGGATAAACAAATAAAAGGGCTCAAAACAAAGGCTGGATACAAAACAAGCATATAAACACCAACCATTTAGCCATATATGTAATTGCTAGTAATAACATAATAGCAATAAAAATTTAATATACCAAGTAAACTAAGAATGTGCCTGATGTACAGTCAGAAAACTATAAAGCTTGCTAGAAAAGTAAAAAGAAGACTTGATTAAATAAAGAGAAACACCATGTTCCTGGGCAGGAAGACTGATATTGTAAAGATGTCATGCTTCCCTAAAAAAATATATAAATTTAATACAGTTTCAGTTAAAAGTCCCAGTGGGATTTTGTGGTACTTGACAAATAGCTTTTAAAATTCGTTTGTATGTATAAATGAATGAGGACAGCCAAGAAAAATTTGAAACACCAAGAAAAATGAGAAGGGAGCTTGCTTAACCAGATCAAAAGGCACTACATAAATCCATGGTAATTAAAACACTGTGGTACTGGAGCCAGAACACATAGAAAAACGGAGCAGATAGAATATCCAGAAACAGGCTCATGTGTGTGTATATATAGTTAGCATATAATGAGAGCTAATATTTACTGAGTGCTTACTATATGCCTGGCGCTGTTTTAAGCATTTTGTATTACTCATTTAATTTTCACAAAACTCTGTGAGGAAGGTCCTATTGTTATCCTGTATGTTAGAAATAAAGCACATAGAGATTATGCTACATGCAAGCTAGGGAGTGGTATCCAAGCTTTCAAACTCAAAAGCCTTCATTTTCCATCACAATGAAGTGATCTTTCTGCAGGTGAAAAACAGGGGAATTAAAAAAAAATAAGAGATTGATAAATTGGAGTATATAAACATTTAAACAATAGATGGAAAAAAATAATGTTAAAAGGAAAATGAAAGCCAGGAAAATATTTGCAAAACATATGCTAGCAAAGGGTTACTATCCTTAATATACATTTATATATATCAGGATAAATAATAATATATAATTCTATTATATTAACTATGTATAATTATTATATTAATATATAATATATACAAATCAATAAAATATGAATCTCTAAATAGAAAGAGTAAGGAATCAATATGAACAGGCCAGCTTATTAAAGAAGAAATACGAATGGCCAATAAACATAGAAGATGCTCAATTTCAATATCAAAGAAATGAAAATTAAAATGAGATATTATTTTTTTCCTATCAGAATGGCAAAGAGTAAAAGGATTTATAAATGCCTAAGATTCCCTAGAACATGTTGGTGGGAACAGCGCCATGTCAAACCATATTGTCTGGGAGCCTGAGGTAAAAGAAAAATCAGTAATACTGATTCTGCCTTTATTTAAAATTCTGTTATTTTGTTCATCATGGACTTTTGTGCATTCATTTTGATTTTTAAAATATTGCATTAAGATATTGTTTGTCTTAATTACTGAGCTTTTTAAAAAATTTTTTATTGTTATGTTAATCACCATACATTACATCATTAGTTTTGGATGTAGTGTTCCATGATTCATTGTTTGTGCATCACACCCAGTGCTCCACGCAGAACGTGCCCTCTTTAATACCCATCACCAGGCTAACCCATCCTCTCATCCCCCTCCCCTCTAGAACCCTCAGTTTGTTTTTCAGAGTCCATCATCTCTCATGGTTGGTCTGCCCCTCCGACTTAATCCCCTTCATTCTTCCCCTCGTGCTATCTTCTTCTTTTTCTTTTTTCTTAACATATGTTGCATTATTTGTTTCAGAAGTACAGATCTGTGATTCAACAGTCTTGCACAATTCACAGCGCTCGCCGTAGCACATACCCTACCCAATGTCTATCACCCAGCCACCCCATCCCTCCCACCCCCCACCACTCCAGCAACCCTCAGTTTGTTTCCTGAGATTAAGAATTCTTCATGTCAGTGAGGTCATATGATACATGTCTTTCTCTGATTGACTTATTTCACTCAGCATAACACCCTCCAGTTCCATCCACGTCGTTGCAAATGGTAAGATCTCATTCCTTCTTATGGCTGCATAATATTCCGTTGTGTATATATACCACTTCTTCTTTATCCATTCATCTGTCAATGGACATCTTGGCTCTTTCCACAGTTTGGCTATTGTGGACATTGCTGCTATAAACATTGCGGTGCACGTACCCCTTCGGATCCCTACATTTGTATCTTTGGGGTAGATACCCAGTAGTGCAATTGCTGGATCGTATGGTAGCTCTATTTTCAACTGTTTGAGGAACCTCCATACTGTTTTACAGAGTGGTTGCACCAGCTTGCATTCCCACCAACAGTGTAGGAGGGTTCCCCTTTCTCCGCATCCCCGCCAAGATCTGTCATTTCCTGACTTGTTAATTTTAGCCATTCTGACGAGTGTGAGGTGGTATCTCATGGAGGTTTGGATTTGGATTTCCCTGATGCGAGCGATGTTGAGCACTTTTTCATGGGTCTGTTGGCCATTTGGATGTCTTCTTTGGAAAAATGTCTGTTCATGTCTTCTGCCCATTTCTTGATTGGATTATTTGTTCTTTGGGTGTTGAGTTTGATAAGTTCTTTATAGATTTTGGAGACTAGTCCTTTATCTGATATGTCATTTGCAAATATTTTCTCCCATTCTGTCGGTTGTCTTTTGGTTTTGTGGACTGTTTCTTTTGCTGTGCAGAAGCTTTTTATCTTGATGAAATCCCAATAGTTCATTTTTGCCCTTGCTTCCCTTGCCTTTGGTGATGTTTCTAGGAAGAAGTTGCTGTGGCTGAGGTAAAAGAGGTTGCTGCCTGTGTTCTCCTTTAGGATTTTGATGGACTCCTGTCTCACGTTTAGGTCTTTCAACCATTTGGAGTCTATTTTTGTGTGTGGTGTAAGGAAATGGTCCAGTTTCATTCTTCTGCATGTGGCTGTCCACTTTTCCCAACACCATTTGTTGAAGAGACTGTCTTTTTTCCATTGGACATTCTTTCCTGCTTTGTCAAAGATGAGTTGACCATAGAGTTGAGGGTCCATTTCTGGGCTCTTGATTCTGTTCCATTGATCTATGTGTCTGTTTTTGTGCCAGTACCATACTGTCTTGATGATGACAGCTTTGTAATAGAGCTGGAAGTCCGGAATTGTGATGCCAACAGCTTTGCTTTTCTTTTCAACATTCCTCTGGCTATTCGGGGTCTCTTCTGGTTCCATACAAATTTTAGGATTATTTGTTCTATTTCTTTGGAAAAAGTGGATGGTATTTTGATGGGGATTGCATTGAATGTGTAGATTGCTCTAGGAAGCATTGACATCTTCACAATGTTCTTCCAATCCATGAGCATGGAACGTTTTTCCAATTCTTTGTGTCTTCTTCAGTTTCTTTCATGAGTATTTTACAGTTTTCTGAGTACAGATCCTTTGCCTCTTTGGTTAGATTTATTCCTAGGTATCTTATGGTTTTGGGTGCAATTGTAAATGGGATCGACTCCTTGATTTGTCTCTCTTCTGTCTTGTTGTTGGTGTATAGAAATGCCACTGATTTGTGTGCATTGATTTTATATCCTGCCACTTTACTGAATTCCTGTATGAGTTCTAGCAGTTTTGGGGTGGAGTCTTTTGGGTTTTCCACATACAGTATCATATCATCTGCAAGGGTGAGAGTTTGACTTCCTCTTTGCCGATTTGGATGCCTTTGATTTCTTTTTGTTGTCTGATTGCTGTGGCTAGGACTTCTAATACTATGTTGAATAGGAGTGGTGATAGTGGACATCCCTGCCACATTCCTGACCTTAGGGGGAAAGCTCTCAGTTTTTCCCCATTGAGAATGATATTCGCTGTAGGTTTTTCATAGATGGCTTTTATGATATTGAGGTATGTACCCTCTATCCCTATACTCTGAAGAGTTTTGATCAAGAAAGGAGGCTGTACTTTGTCAAATGCTTTTTCTGCATCTATTGAGAGGATCATATGATTCTCGTTCTTTCTTTTGTTAATGTACTGTATCACACTGATTGATTTGCGCATGTTGAACCAACCTTGCAGCCCAGGGATAAATCCCACTTGGTCATGGTGAATAATCCTTTTAATGTACTGTTGGATCCTCTTGGCTAGTATTTTGGTGAGAATTTTTGCATCCATGTTCATCAAGGATATTGGTCTGTAATTCTCCTTTTTGATGGGGTCTTTGTCTGGTTTTGGGATCAAGGTAATGGTGGCCTCATAAAACGAGTTTGGAAGTTTTCCTTCCATTTCTATTTTTTGGAACAGTTTCAGAAGAATAGGTATTAATTCTTCTTGAAATGTTTGGTAGAATTCGCCTGGGAAGCCATCTGGCCCTGGGCTTTTGTTTGTTGGGAGATTTTTGATGACTGCTTCAATTTCCTTAGTGGGTATAGGTCTGTTCAGGCTTTCTATTTTTCCTGGTTCAATTTTGTTAGTTGATACATCTCTAGGAATGCATCCATTTCTTCCAGGTTATCTGATTTGCTGGCATAAAGATGCTCATAATATGCTCATATATGTTCTTATAATTGTTTGTATTTCTTTGGTGTTGGTTGTCATCTCTCCTCTTTCATTCATGATTTTTGTTGATTTGGGTCATTTCTCTTCTCTTTTTGATAAGTCTGCCCAGGGGTTTATCAATCTTGTTAATTCTTTCAAAGAACCAGCTCCTAGTTTCGTTGATCTGTTCTACTGTTCTTTTGGTTCCTATTTTATTGATTTCTGCTCTGATCTTTATTATTTCTCTTCTCCTGCTGGGTTTAGGCTTTATTTGCTGTTTTTTCTCTAGCTCCTTTAGGTGTAGGGTTAGGTTGTGTATTTGAGACCTTTCTTGTTTCTTGAGAAAGGCTTGTATTGCTATATACTTTCCTCTCAGGACTGCCTTTGCTGTATCCCAAAGATTTTGAACAGTTGTGTGTTCATTTTCATTGGTTTCCATGAATTTTTTTAATTCTTCTTTAATTTCCTGGTTGACCCATTCATTCTTTAGTAGGATGCTCTTTAGCCTCCGTGTATTTGAGTTCTTTCCAACTTTCCTCTTGTGATTGAGTTCTAGTTTCAAAGCACTGTGGTCTGAAAATATGCAGGGAATACTCCCAATCTTTTGGTACCAGTTGAGACCTGATTTGTGACCTAGTATGTGATCTATTCTGGAGAATGTTCCATGGGCACTAGAGAAGAATGTGTATTCTGTTGCTTTGGGATGGAATGTTCTGAATATGTCTGTGAAGTCCATTTGGTCCAGTGTGTCGTTTAAAGTCTTTATTTCCTTGTTGATCTTTTGCTTAGATGATCTGTCCATTTCAGTCAGGGGGGTGTTAAAGTCCCCCACTATTATTGTATTGAGGTCAATGTGTTTCTTTGCTTTTGTTATTAATTACCTTATATAATTGGCTGCTCCCATGTTAGGAGCATAGGTATTTACAATTGTTAGATCTTCTTGTTGGATAGACCCTTTAAGTAGGATATAGTGTCCTTCCTCATCTCTTATTACAGTCTTTGTTTTAAAATCTAATTTGTCTGATATAAGGATTGCCACCCCAGCTTTCTTTTGGTGTCCATTAGCATGGTAAATGGTTTTCCACCCCCTCACTGTCAATCTGGGGGTGTCTTTGGGTCTAATATGAGTCTCTTGCAGACAGCATATTGATGGGTCTTGTTTTTAATCCATTCTGATAGCCTGTGTCTTTTGATTGGGGCATTTAGCCCATTTACATTCAGGGTAACTATTGAAAGATATGAATTTAGTGCCATTGTATTGCCTGTAAGGTGACTGTTACTGTTTATTCTCTGTGTTCCTTTCTGATCTATGCTGCTTTTAGGCTCTCTCTTTGCTTAGAGGACCCCTTTCAATATTTCTTGGAGGGCTGGTTTCGTGTTTGCAAATTCCTTTAGTTTTTGTTTGTCCTGGAAGCTTTTTATCTCTCCTTCTATTTCCAATGACAGCCTAGCTGGATATAGTATTCTTGGCTGTATATTTTTCTCATTTAGTGCTCTGAAGATCTCATGCCAGTCCTTTCTGGCCTGCCAGGTCTCTGTGGATAGGTCTGTTGCCAATCTAATGTTTCTACCATTGTAGGTTACATATCTCTTCTCCCGAGCTGGTTTCAAGATTTTCTCTTTGTCTCTGAGACTCGTAAGTTTTACTATTAGATGTCGGGGTGTTGACCTATTTTTATTGATTTTGAGAGGGGTTCTCTGTGCCTCCTGGATTTTGATGCCTGTTTCCTTCCCCACATTAGGGAAGTTCTCTGCTATAATTTGCTCCAATATACCTTCTGCCCCTCTCTCTCTCTTTCTTCTTCTTCTGGGATCCCAATTATTCTAATGTTGTTTCATCTTATCGTATTGCTTATCTCTCGAATTCTGCCCTCGTGATCCAGTAGTTGTTTATCTCTTTTTCTCAGCTTCTTTATTTTCCATCCTTTAGTCTTCTATATCACTGATTCTCTCTTCTGCCTCATTTATCCTAGCAGTTAGTGCCCCCATTTTTGATTGCACCTTATTAATAGCCTTTTTGATTTTGATTTGGTTAGATTTTAGTTCTTTTATTTCTCCAGGAAGGGTTTTTCTAATAACTTCCATGCTTTTTTCAAGCCCAGCTAGTATCTTTAAGATCATGATTCTGAACTCAAGGTCCGACATCGTACTAATGTCCCTATTGAGTAGGTCCCTGGCAGACGGTACTACCTCTTGTTCTTTTTGTTGAGATGATTTTTTTCATCTTGTCATTTTGTCCAGAGGAGAATAGATGAATGAGAGAACAAAATGCTAACAGGTTAACAACGTCCCCAGCAAATATACTCTAAACAAATCAGAAAAGACCTGAAACCAGGGGAAAAGAAAGGGAAAGAGAAAAGAAAGAGGAAAAAAAAAGAAAAAAGAAAAAGAAAAAGATAAAAGGAAACAAAAACAGAACAAAACAAAAAAACAGAATATGATCAAATATGATCAGTCTAGTGCATAGATCAGTGCCACACACTAGATTTTGGGTGTATTTTGGTCTGTTAGAAGAAAGTGCCTCCTAAAATTTTAAAGAAAGAAAGACTTATATATGTACAAAATAAGGGTTGATACAATGAAGGGATGGAAGATGACTGTAAAGATGAAAATTATAAAAGATTTTATAAAAAGAATTGATAAGATAAGGAGTTGTTTGAAAAAAGAAAGATTTTAAAAAAGAAAAAAGAAAAAAATGGAGAGAAGGTGATCAGGCAGGAGACAAAGCCATACACTAGTGATTTAGGGTATATTTTGATCTGTTAGAAGAAACTGTATCTCAAAATTTTAAAGAGAGAACACCATATATATATGTATATATATATATATATACATATATATATGCCAAAAATAAGGGTGTCTACTATGAAGGGATAGAATATGACTCTAAAAATGAAAAATAAAAATTTTTTTTTCAAAAAGGGATTGATAAGATGTTGGTTGAAAAAGGGAAAAAGAAAAATTCAAAAAAAAACCAGTTAAAAAATTAACTTTGAAAAACTAATGAATCATGGTAAAAAAGCCATGAATTTTATGTGCAGTATTCCCCTGGCGCTGGAGTTCTCCCGTTCTCCTTGATTGGTAAACTTGGTCTTGGCTGGCTGTTCGTGCTGATCTCCTGGGGGAGGGGACTGTTGCCATGGTTCCCAAATGTCTTTGCCGGAGGTGGAATTGCCCCACCCTTGCCGGTCGGGGCTAAGCAATCTGCTCGGGTTTGCTCTCGGGAGCTTTTGTTTCCTGCAAGCTCTCGGTACAACTTTGGAGGACGAGAGTGAAGATGGTGGCCTCCCAATCTCCTCCCAGAGGAGCCGAGAACTCGGGGCCCCACTCCTCAGTGTGCCCCCAGAGAAAAGCAGTCAGTCACTCCTGTGTCCCCGGTCTCCGGCCACACTCCGTGCTCACCCGGCCTGTGACCGAGCGTTTCTTTCTCTGGCACCCGACCCCGTGTGGAGTCTCCAAACCCAGCAGATCCCTGTGGTGCGCTCCCGCACCGCTCCACCTGGGGGAGGAAGGGGAGTCTCCCCAGCTCTGCCGCTTGTTGGGTCCCTGCTGGAGGAGCAGTGGCCCGACTGGGCCGCGGATCACAGTTTATGGCAACCCCGAGCTGAGAGCCCGCGCCTCTGCTCCGTCTCTGCAGCTGGCTTCTCCGCTCCGATACCCGGGAGCTCTGCCACACTCAGGCACCCCTGGTCTTTCTGTGACCCCGAGGGTCCTGAGACCCCACTGTCCTGCGAGGGTTCCACCCCCCGCTTAGCCACTGGAGCGACGTCCCTCAGCAGAGCCGACTTCTAAAAGTTCCGATTTTGTGCTCCGCGGCTCTAGCACTTGCCAGAAGCAGCCAACGGAGGCCCCCTCCCCCGCCGTCTATCCTCCCGAATATCACCTCGGAGTCACTTCTCCGCACGTCCTACCTTCCAGAAAGTGGTTGCTTTTCTGTTCAGAGAGTTGTTGCTATTCTTTTCTTCGATCTCCTGTTGAGTTCGTAGGTGTTCAGAATGGTTTTATCCCTATTCAGCTGAATTCCTGAGACCAGACAAAATCCAGGTCTCCTACTCCTCTGCCATCTTGCTCCGCCCCTCCAATTACTGAGCTTTTTAAATGCCTCCTTAAATTTTGAGCCTAAGGTGAAGTGCCTTACTCATCTTGTCCCAGTCCCAGCCCTAAAGGGAAAAATGAATTATTACTACCTTTGAGAATTACTTAAAAATGTAAATCATCCTGTTAGATGTGGTTACTCACTAATATAGCAATTCTTTCTTTAGGAATTTGACTAATTGTATGACTGGGCAAGTGCACAGCAATATACATACAGGGATGCTTGTTGTAGCATGGTTCAGAAGAAAAAACTGTAAAATTGGAAATAATCTAACCTATCATCAGTAGGGAGTTAGTTAAATAAAATATGGTGTATTTGTGCAATGGACTACTACATAAGCATTAAAAATAGGGGCACCTGGGTGGCTCAGTTGGTTGAGTGACCGACTTTTGGTTTTGGCTCAGATAGTGATCTTAGGGTCACGGGATTGAGCCCATGTCAGTCTCCGTGCTCAGCATGGTGTCTTCTTGAGATTCTTTCCCCCTCCCCCTCCCCCTCCCACCACGTGCATACACACACTCTCTAAAATAAATAAATAAAATATTTTTGAAAAATGATGGCATAGAGGTGTGCATGAAGGAAAAGATCCATATTGTATTCAGGAGTACATTTAAAGAGAAAATTCTATGTGTACAATAATCTCAATCATACAAGACACACACAACTCCAGAAAAGTCTCAAAAAGTAATGTCTTTATTGGAGTCATATGAAATACTACACTTCACCAAAATCTCACTTATCGTAGCAGCTACTCTAAAACTCTTGACTGTCTCTCAAAATTCTTTTTGCTAACTCACCTCCCCATAATTCTCTGGCATATTCTATTTTCCCCATGGTAGTAGATAGTGACTTACATGTCAGCAGTTAATCTACCTCATTCCCCAGATCCCCAGGTGCTCAGTTCTGTAGCTCTACCTGTCCTCTAGCAGGCGTGGTGCTTGTAGCACATTAGCCTTCCTCCGCAGAAGGCAGGTGTAATAGCTGTTTGTTTTGTTTGGGGGAGCTCCTCAGCTTAGAGTTTGCTCCCCTCTATGGAAGCCAGAGTCTTGCTGTTCCAGCCTCCCTTGCAGCTACAGCACAGACATGTGACCTGGGTTTGCTCCCAGTGAGCTGTCCTTGCCCCAGACTTGGAAGCAGAAGCCAGCAATGTAAAGCAGCGGGCCCTATACAGTAGCCAATCTGGTGATGGTGGGAGAAGAGCCATCCAGTGTCCCCCAGCAGCCGTGGCAGGGGTCCATGTGGTGGCACCCAGGGCCCAGCATCTATGGAGTCAGCTGGGCAGGCTGCTGTATGGAGTCCAGCAGTGGGGCTGTGGTGTCTCCTCCCCAGACCAGCTCTGCAGTAGGACTGTGCTTTGGTTCTGGTCATGGAGTCTCCAAGCCTGGTTTTCTGGCCTTCCAGAGACTTTGTGAGTGACCTAATATCCTTTAATATGTCCCTTTCCTGCTTAAATTAGCATTGTTTGCAACTCAGAATCCTGACTCATACATATTTATTTTTGGTGCTGCCACATACACATTTTGTGGAGGGATCTGATTTCACCATTCATTATGACACACCTTTAGGTCCCCTCCCCCCCCAAAAAAACAACCCACATAAGCTATAGGTCAGGTCAAGTAAGGTTTTGGGCAGCTTTATGCATCTAGAGCTGTGTAGTCCAATGCGGTAGCTACCAGGCACATGTGGCTGGTTAAATTTAAATTAATTCAAATAAAATTAAAAATTCAGTTCCTCAGTAACACTAGCTACATTTCAAGTGTCCAATAGCCACATGTGTCTCTTAGGTATTGTATTGAGCAGTGAGATTTAGAACATTTCTATTATCACAATCTAGAAGGTTCTTGAGATTTCATTTGTCCACCTCACTGAACCATCACAGAGAGTAAAAGACCACTTTGGAATATATTCATTGCAGCACAGATATTTTATGTTAACAGATGAGTAATCTTGCTAACCAGACGGGTATGTTTTATTTGTGATCTTTAAATTGTTCATGCTTGCTTGCCCTGTGCCTTCCAACCTCCCTTTTCCTTCTCCATTTCTTTGCCAAACCCTTGCTGATGAATGTGTTCAAGTTATTCAGGCATATGCCATAAGGTCCTGTGAAAGTATTTGCCCTGTCAACTTCACAGGGTTGCTATGAGCATAAGAATATAATTCAGGGGCGCCTGGGTGGCTCAGTTGGTTAAGCGACTGCGTTCAGCTCAGGTCATGATCCTGGAGTCCCGGGATCGAGTCCCACATCGGGCTCCCTGCTCAGCAGGGAGTCTGCTTCTCCCTCTGACCCTCTTCCCTCTCGTGCTCTCTATCTCTCATTCTCTCTCTCTCAAATAAATAAATAAAAAATCTTAAAAAAAAAGAATATAAATCAGTAGGGGATTTCATGTTTATGACTGGTATGGAATGACCTCTGAGATGAGATGATGCTACGATTTTAATCATTTGACTCTGAGCAAATCACTCAACTTTTCCCGGATTCCAGTTTCCTCACTAGTCAACTGAAGAAGTTGAATGAGATCCTTTTTAAAGTCTCTTTCATTACCAATATTCAAAACTTCTATTATCCCATATGTAATCCAGAGACTTTATTCTCTCTTCAAGGGAGCTGAGACTAGAGTTCTGGGGCTGGTGGGCAATGGTCAGGGAGGTAGAGATGACAATAATCTAGAATGAGGGGCAGCTGGGTGCTCAGTCGGTTAAGCGTCTGCCTTCAGCTCAGGTCATGATCCTAGGGTCCTGGGATCAAGTCCCGCATCGGGCTCCCTGCTCAGTGGGAGAGTCAGCTTCTCCCTCTCCTTACCGCTTGTGTTCACTCTCTCCCTATCTCTGTCACTATCTGTCTCTCTCAAATAACTAAAATCTTTAAAAAAATAATCTAGAATGAGTCTTTATTCCAGATTTGATGTGCAGTAGCCTATTTTACTGGTGTTAAAGCTTAGGATGTGAAAGGCAAAATAACAAAGTGAGGGGCTCAGACCACAACCTCTTTCTCAAATTACCCAATTGTCATATCTTTACTGCCTTGTGGTTAATGTTTAAGCAATCAGAAGCAACTTGCAAGTAAGCGAAGTTTGAAATCTGCACTTTCTTTTTGAGTGACCCAGCTTCATCGTTGGCAACTCATTCCTTGCTATGGGAACACGATCTACCCCCCAAACACTGTGTGTTCTTTTAAAAAATTCAAGCACATATTTCCAAGTCACCCTTTTGGGTCAGCCACCTGGTCATCCTTCCCAGCAAAAGACTACGTGAGCCCCTGCAAAGGGTTTTCTATTCAGGAATTCAAACACACAGAGTATCAGCTTGTCTCTATTGAATCTCCTGCTCCCACAGCTTTTATTACCAGATTAAAATGTTAGGCCAAAGCCTCCTCAGAAGCAAGGGTATTATTCTAACTGAGAGAGTATTAAGCTCTGGCAGATTTGGTAGTTTAGAATATCTTTTTTAGCACTCTCTAACAGTAAAAACAGATGTTCCTCATTGTTAATAGGGAACTGTGTTATGATAACATTTATTGTCATTAAGCATTTTCTGTGTATGAAGTACCTTACTGACATCCCCATTTTACAAATGTGGACACAGGCACAGAGAGGTTTAGTGACTTGCCTTGCCTTATGTTTCATAGTTAACCAATGGCTTTGAGAGGATTTGAAATTTAGAGCTGTCACAACCATCTTGCAACCATGTGCAGATGGAAACTGATCACAGCACACAGAAGGGAGAGGTGGAAGGAGCTGAGAGCAGGCTTGTCCCAATGGCAGCAATTCAGCCCTAAAGTCAATTGTGCCCAAGGCAAGTCTGCCTCTGCATTTCACAGTTGCAAGGGGTCAAAATCTTGGGGGGTCAGTTTTTCTTTCACTTGCACCTTCAAGAATCCTACTTGATAGAGACTTGTTTTAATTCATGTCACCAGTGCAAAGATACATAACCTTAGCTTTGCAAAGGATACATTTAATTAATTTTCCTGGCAAAGGTGAGGACCTCTGAGAGCTGGCTGAATGTGGTGGCTCATGGGTCAGGCTCATCCCCCTTTCCCCATTCTGGAACCTAAGCCTTGAACTGTAGTGAAGAAATAATTTAATGTGGCATTTCGCTGAAACATCCTGTAGATATTTTAGGTATTTGCACAGGGAATTTTTTGACCTTTGAATAATATATGTGCTGAGAAAGGTCTTGGGATATTTTAACGTGTTGAACTGAGATAGGCCTAAAGGGGTTTATTTTGGTCTCTGTTGGCTGCCACTTTTTTCAAATCCTGTTGCAATATTTTAGTTTCTATTGAGGACACTTTCAAGATTTTTATTACTGCAATGTATTTCATGCCATTGGATTGTCCCTGTATCAAAGGTGACATGCAGCCAGTTGATGAACGTTCCAGAAGCAGGCTCCATTAATGCTTTAGGTGCATTAATACTGACCTGAGGTGGCCGCCTGGACCTCCAGAAGGTACCCCTAACTTAATGTGTCCTAAATTGGGTGCGGGGGACCTAGAATGGACACACATTTTTCCAACATTTCAAACGTGGGCTTAATTCTTTGAAAACATAAGTACCAGTGATCACAAGCATGAACAGGCCAGTATCACTACAGGCATCCTGAAGACAAGATCTCTTCCACAGCTGGTTTTTGACTGAGGAGATGAATATGATAAAATCTACTGCATCAGCCCTTTAGCGCAGGAGACAGCTATTCTGCTTTCAGGGCTATATGATAGCCCTCAGCTTAAACTGGGGATCAGTTAAAAGTGCATGCATTTTGGCTATTCTGTCAAAAACTTGAGGAGACAGATTCACCCAGAATGCAAGGTAGTCCCCTAGCTGGAGCTTGGCATTTTTGGAGGAACTGTTAATCTTTCTGTGCAATTGAGCGACCAGAAAATACATTTCTGTTAGAAAAAGAAAAAAAAGAAAAGAAAAGAAAATACATTTCTGTACCCTGGGACCCTTTATTTCCTAAAAAGAGGAACTTTCAGGGTGGATATTTGTAGGTAAGAATGCTATGATGTTGTCTGAAATTATGTTAAGCCTCGTTTTCTTCCAAATTAATAAAAGCATGGGAGCTCTCCCTGTCTTGCTCACTACTGAGTTCCTAGAGTCTATCAGAGTGATTGCATACAGCTGGTGTCCAACAACTATCTCTTGAAAGAAGAAGTGCACTCAAGTGGTCAGCAAATGCCCTGATGAGACAGAAACCACCTTTCCAAGGAGATTTTGGAGCTGAGTAGCAAAGGACAAGTGGGGGGTGTTGGTGTAAGAAGTGAGCATGGATGGGGAAAGGAATCACAAAAACAGGGAACAGCCTGCACAAAGGAATGGAGGCATAGACTTCAAGCACCTAATAATTCATAGCAGGAATCTATGAGTAAAATCTTGCATAAGGTAATAAATGACAGACTTTCACAAAGTGCAAATAAAACCCCAATTCATAAATGTCCTGCTGTGGACATTGGCCAGAAGTTGGACTTTGGACACAACATATGCATTATATTAGGCCAATTACCTTTGTGAGGTGATGAACCATTTCTAGAAGTTGGCAGGTTCCTCCCTGCTGGTTTTATAAGGCTATTGCATAATGTCGACCTATTCTAGAATGTTGCCTGGGGCTGCATCACCAGGAGTACTCATGAATCAAAGACTGGTCAGGAAAATACACTAACCTTCTGTGTTTGATAAAGTGGGAAATTCTACAGTTGGTCTTTGGCAAACAGCCATGTTTTTGCCAATAGTGTACTTCTGAGACTATGCATCTGGCTTAAGAAATCTAAGACAATTTTTAGAAATCACTATATCTTTAAACACATTCATCGCCTTTTCAGAGAGTTAGTGTATACATACAGAGTCCTTCAGGAAGAGTAATCACCCACTTCTCTCCCCCTGGGATGCTTTGCAAAAGAGAAAGGGGAACTCAGTCATTTCCAAAGGTCAGGCCACTGGGCTTACTAGATTATACACCCTACCTATGCAAGGGTGGGGATGTTGGTGATCTTTCTAACCAACCACATATCTTGAGTAGTACTCATTTACCAGTAGGGGGAAAAAGTGTAATATCTCTGAAGAAAACCATCTGGTGCAGATTTAGATAGCTATTCCTGAGGTGCTTGCCTGTGATTTCCAGTTAGGGACCATCAAATGCTAACCAACCTTTCTGGAATATGAATTTTTTATTAGGTACTGCAGATGTTAACTAACCACACCCAGAATGCATATTAAAGTTAATTATATATGCATATACATATAGACACACTGTCTATGCTGAACTATTTTAAAGTAATTATAGAGGAATTGGTATCTTAATTCCTGATTTTTTTTTTCTCCTAACAGTCCCATCTGTGCCTCTGTTGCTAATGAATAATGGACTTAGTAAGGCTGCATGAACGAATCAGCTTATATTGGACATGTTTCCTCTCTTTTCTGTGTCAGATGATGTCGTTCTCAAACATCTTAGAGTAGCTCAGTTTTCAGCAAAGCTAACCCTTATCTTTTCCTCTCCATTTTCTCCCTTTCCCAGAAATAAAGAAAAAAAAATGATTCATGGCCCCAACACAATCACTTTTGTTGTATTTAGTAGAAATAATTATGGACTGAATTTTTAAATTAAAGTGAAATTATAAGTGAGGATATTCTTATCTTTGCATTATTAGATTGCCTAATTATCCTTCATCATGGTGGGCCTCAGGTGTTAGTTCTGTTACATTTAATTTATTACTAATGGTAATTAAATACTGGAGATTGTGAAAAACTTTTATGATACAAGATTTAATCATGTCATACTCTCACATGTATTCTGAAGAGAGTTAAAGCTGGAGTTAACACCTGGGGGCAGCACATATGAACATTCACAGGTGTGACATGCATCAGGAGAGAAGAGAGAGTAAGATCTCTCTCTTGTTTTGGCCTGAGGTGCCAAGGTATGAGACTGCCTTGGGTTTGATTCTTGTCCCAGCTACAGGGCTGGATGGGGACTGCGGTATGGTGCTACAAATGATGTCGTGGGCAGATGTCCAGCCAGGTCTGTGCTTTGAGAAGCCCAGCACCTTAGTGCCTTCAGTGGAAGTCATTTGGCAGAAAGGACAATGAGACAGGAAGATTCCTATCAGACTAGACTTCCTCAAAGCAACATCAAGGTACCTGCTTCACTGTGTATGGGATTGGATGCTATGCAAAGAACAATGTACAGATCAACAGCATTGAAAGACTACACATAAGAGCAATGATCCTTCCATGTGTTCTTTGCCCTGTGTTTTCCCCAAAGCTCTTGGGTACATTGCTTCAGAAGACTGGCAGTGTAGGATGGTGTGATGCAAGAGGAGAGGGCTGAGAGGTGGGCAGGGCCCAGTTATGTGGGGAGGCTTGGGCAAGAGGTTTGGATTTTATCCTAAGTGGGGTGGGAGTCTCTTGAAGAGTTTTTAAAAGAATGCTCTGGTTGAGGCTATGTTTAAAAGGGGAGGGGGTTTAGAAGGAATTGGAAGCTGAGACACAGGAGTAGAGTGATTTAGGTACATCTTGGAAAGGGGTTGAGGAGAAACATACCACCTGGTCTGTTTTCCCATTGGCTTGGCTACAGAGGATCTCGGGGAGAAGAGAAATGGCGAAGGAGCATTTTATTAGGTTGCACAGAGTGTGGTGTGTGGTGGAAGCTCTTACTTCCTCTCTCCTAGAAAAGCTTCAGGAAATTCTGCACTGGTGAACAATGCGTTAGGGTGAGTAGATCCTGCATGATGAGTGTGAAATGCTGTGTCTGATGATGCCAAGGCAGGATGAGAACAGAGTGTGATACATGTGTAAATACCCTGGCATGTGCAAAACAGAAACTCATTAAGTATGCCTTTCTTTCCCCATCCCTCATCCTTCGTCCTTGCTTTGCTTTCATTTAGTGTCTAAGCTCATTTCTTCATTTGTGGAATGACATTGAACCAGCCTGAGTCCCTTTCAAGGTTGACAGTTTATAGCCCTATGGTTCTTCTGTCCCCTGGAGAAGAAAACTAACTATATGTAAGTTTGTCCTTAATTTTAATCATGGCATTTAACATAATCATTTGGGGATCAATCTGGAAATCATCAGGGGATTCTTTTTTCTTTGAACTGCTCCCACAGATAGTGATTGTGCAACCGCATGAAGGAAAGATTTTTGTTTTTGCTGCTGCAGGGACTCGAAAGTTGCTGCCATCTGCCACTTAGCCAGAATCATAATTTCTTTTGCACCACAAAAGAAGGCTTGTAGGAGACTAGAAGATGGTTCTGGGTAGCCCCGACATACATCCGATGGTGAGTGCACCATTGCATAAGAGGAGAGAGACGCAGCCACGTTTGAGTAGTTCGATTAAAGAACGGCTAAAACAGATTCTAGATGGTTTAACCTTGACTTAATGAAAGCCCAAGGGAGAGACCATAATTACAACTTACTTCTCTTTTTCTTGGCAGGGGCTAGAGTCCATTTTGTTTTCATTTCACTTAAGGTATCCCTCCTACTCAATTATCTCCTTTTTAGATAGTGGCTTTAAATGTTTTAAGGATCTTACGGTTATTTTTCCTTTCACCTATATCCTGGGGAATCAGTCTGGACTACCACAAACAATACATCAGAACTGGCATCTTGTAGCTAGTAAAAGGAGAATAAATTACACATTGAATATTTAACCTAACAGGACTGTGCTAATAGACAGCCATTAGGCACATGTGTCTATTTAAATTTAAATTAATTATCATTCAGTAATGTTAAAATTTAGTTCCTCAGTCACACCAGACACATCTCAAATGCTCAATAGCCACATGTGGCTAGTGTCTACCATGTAGACACTAGATATTCTAGATATAGAATATTTGCCTCAGTGCAAGCAATTCTTTTTTTTTTTAATTAATTTATTTTGGTGGGGGGAGGGCAGAGGGAGAGAGAATCCCAAGCAGATTCCCTCTGAGCTTGGAGCCTGATGTGGGGCTCGATCTCACGACGCTGAGATCACGACCTGAGCCGAAACTGAGCCTGATGCTTAACGAACTGTGCCATTAGGCACCCCTCTTTGTAGGCAATTCTATTGGACATCCTGATCTAGGAGTTTTAATGGCTTGGAATCAAGAGAAGAATTCTTTAAATGTATAAAGGGGCAAGAGGTTCTTGTCAAACAGTTTCCACGACATTTTAATTTCATACCCTTTAGCCACTGACATCTTTAGCGATGGATCTGTATGCTGGAACCAACTAATTACCCCAAGGGAAGAAAAGTGAACCTAAGTTTCCTACAGTTTCCAATGTATTGGTAGTCCCAAGAGCTTAGGTTATTTTGCAAAGTGGCCAGACGTATTTTCAGCAGTTGGAAAGAAGACCCATCTACTATAATCACAAGGCCCTGCTGCAATGAACTCAACCATTCCCATCCCTGGAGAAATAGATAGACGCCTTCTTGGCAAACATATTTACATTGCTCAGTCGATGTAGGGAGCAAAACAGCTTTCCAAGTATGAGACTTTGTGGGCCAAGCTGTTTTTTAAAGAATATAGAGAAATAATAGCAATTCTGTTTCTTAAATACTACGTTGGTCAAGATGAGGCAAATGAGAACCTTTACCTCTCTGCTCTTCTCTTGACTGTGGCAAGAGTCACCCTCAGATTCTGGCTATTGCCCTGAACACTAGATCCACGGGCTTTGTCCTGGAGTTCCTTTGTGGCTCATGATGACCTTGCTCTCTGGCAACTCAAACGCAAGTACAGTTTGGGCTCACCATCATTTATGATCTCTTAGTGCTGCAAGGATGGAAACATTGCGCATGTGTGCCCATTTGCATACTTAGAGAGCATGGTGTCTGAGGATTGTTGGAAGCTGTGGGTCCAAGGGCTTCCTGCATCTGCTGAATCTCAATTAAAAGGCAACTTCATGGGACAAAATCCCAGCTCAAATCATGTCCTGCAGGGAGTCATGAGGCCTGAATCCCAAGATTTCCATTTTTAAAGCTGTAGAATTGGGCACAGAGAGGCCCAGTGAAATGCCTGTAGTCACACAGCAAGTTAAGTATAGAATAAACAGATGATTTTTTTAACTGAAATTCCTGTTGAATGATTAAGAACTTTGTTCCCTTCATTCTGTTCTATGCTTTATAAAGATGCTTTGTGTGCCCAGGGAACAGGGGAAGATGGTGTAGATGCTGATTTTCACTTAATAGATTTTTCTTGGAATGTTTGTTAGTTTTATTCAAAGCACCAGTAGCAAGTTGGCTTTATGCACCTTGTCATCATCCTGACAGCAGGAAGAAGAGAAGCAGGATGAAGACTCATTTTTTCCCTGCCCTTCAGGACAGCAACATGGGTTAGCTTTTGTTTGTGTGCAACAGGCTTCAGAAGACAGCCATCTCTCTGGCTCTCAGATGTTAAGGAATGGGGCCAAATGTGAAGAAGAAAGCCAAGAAGGCGTTGCTCCCATGGTGGTTATCTTTAGTCTATGGTGAGGTCATTTCCCACTGTGAGAAAGTTGCCTGCTCAAGGGCTATGGGCCAAATTCGCACTGATTCCTGGAATCTGGAAAATCACCAATCATCCCAGCATCGAGGATCAGACTTCTTCAAGACATAAGCAGGGTTAAAATCCCTGTGTTTTTGTCTTGCCTTTATCTGTCTATATGGAAAACAAGTCCCAGGGGTCTGGTCCTTTGGGGGGAAAAATGGTCATAAACACATATACATTTGTGCATGTATGTATAAACACACACTGCAGAGGCAATCTCTTTTTTTCTATAGTGACTCTGAACATGAGAGCAATTGATCATTTAAGTTTAAATTGAATGAGTTGCTAATGCATTGGAAGATATGTTCAAACAGTGGTCTAGATGTTATAAGACTTTTATAACGGTCACCACAGTCAAGCACCAGTCCCAGCGAAATGACTTACCTTTTCTTCAATTTTAGCGGAAGGCAGTGACACACAGCCACATTCACTTTATAAGTGAAAGGATTTGACTACCATTTTCTGAAGGCTGGAGAAAGCATCTTTCCCCTTTGACGTCATCTAAAATCTTGGTATGAAAGCACAACCCATGTGCAGTTGACAGAAAAGAGTTAAGTAGCCGTAAAGAACTGAAGAGCTGCCCAGTTCCTCCATATCACTTGCATATCAAGCTAAGCCATTCTAATCCTTAACACCATTGGAGGAGAACTAGAAAGCATTTGAAAACTGATTAGGAAGGAAGACAACATAGCCAGAGATTCTTTTTATCTCCTGGGAGACATTGTTTGGGAAGGTCTTTGCCCAGAAACATTATTTCTCATCCTAAATCCTAAGAAAAACAAGACGAAGTTTAGGGATCACTGTTCTGGACAGAAGGCATCAAAGAGGTCCTGGGAACCGTCTGATCAGAATGGCTTACGGAGATGTGGTGGAAAAGACAGAAGGACCAGGGATCAGTATGACCCACATCCAGGACCAACATCCCAGGTAGCCTGAGTGGTCATTACAAGTAGAAAGGAGTGACCAATAGATCCATTTGTCCTGTAACAGGACAGCTAGGACTCCCTGACTCCATGACCACGTGGCCAAGGGTGAGGTCTGGCTTGATTCTGCAGAGAAGTGTCACCTACTCTGCCAAGCGTGTGTCTGAAAAGAGGCAGAGGCAAATGAAATGTTAGAGGCAGCGGTAGCAACAGCCACTGTAAAGGGAAATGAAGCATGCCAGGAGTCCTGCCACAGACAAAAAGACGGAAGCCAGGCACATAAGAATGAAAGGTCGAAGGAAAACAGGACCAGGGTTAGAACTGGGGCTTTGCTAATTTTAGCGAGGTATATTTACTGACCTCATAGTAAGAGTAATTGATGATCCAGCAAGAATAATAACTAGTTAAGAATAATAGCTAGTTAACACACACTATAATTAGTGAATTTTGACCCTACATTGTTTAGCAAGTCTGTAAATAGCTTACCCATAGGGTTCCAAAGCATGTGCTTTCAAAGAACCGAATTAAAAAACCCCATTCAAACATTATTACTAATCCGAAAATGGATGGTCTCCATCCAGTTATAAGGTTTTATTCTATGTTTTCTCAAAGCCTTTACAACTTTTAGGTGTTGGAACCAAAGAAGTCTGAGATCAGGTAGATGGACACCAACTTGCCTAACATGGCATTGGTGTCTGAGTATGGAAAATCTTGACTGTGTCTTCCAAATGGCAAGAGGCAGGGATAATCATTATATGATTGGCCTTTAAATGGAAGGCCACTCATGCTGCTACTGCCATCTCTCTAGGTAGCTCCTGATACCAGCATTGCCAAAAACGAATACTCATTTATTAAGCACCAACTATATGCAATCGACTGCATTTGCCATGAATTTCTTCACATAATAGTTTTGTGTTTCGCTCACAGCATACCTGGGAGGTAGAATTACTCTTTCCATTTTAAAGATAAGGATACAGTGGGGTAAGGTGTCGAGTAAGATCTTCCTCCCATTTTTCTCACAATGGCCCCCAGAGCCTATTGCTGAGGACTTATCGTTTGGAGAAACAGCAGCAGCTATGGAGGACTTGATAATGTGTGCACCATTCTTCAAGAATGATCAGAAATAAAAGACATACAGCTAGGAAAAGAAGCATAAAACTGTCTTTCTTCACTGTATAATGCTTGTTTATATGGAAAATTAAGAAATCTACAAAAAAGCAACTCAGTGAATTTAACAAGGTCTCAGGATAAAAGGTCAACATACAAACATCCACTGTATTTCTATTATACTAGCATTGAACAATTGGAAAATGACTTTTAAAAATGTTCCACTTATAAAAATGGAATTCCTGGAAAGCATTAGGATCTGACTGATTTACCATTGAGGGAGTCAGCTATCCAGGCAAGTCAACAGAGAACAGTTGTGAGGAAAATAAAGCATTCTACATTTTACCTCCAAAGAGCTGAGACGACTCAAACCAACCTTTACATGGGGCCAGAGTGATTAATTTTCCCCAAACCACACAGCTAGTAAGTCTGCGAACTGGGATGTGGACTTTGGCTTCACAGACTCAAAAATTTCTTGTTTTTTCCCCACAACACCCCTGTTCTCTCCGTGTGTACTGTGGGTGGTAGGAGGCCTGATATACTCTCTATTCTAAGTGCCCAAAGGTTCAAACATTCTTCCTCAACTCCTAGCATTTCCATTTGGTATTAGGTTGGCTTTCAAAGTGACATACTATGATAATACTATCTCATATTCACACAATATCTTTTACTAAGCTTTCCCATATATTTGACTCTCACAATAACTTTATAGGTAAGGAAAGACTGAAATGATCTGTTTTATAGATGATATAGATAAATACATAGATGATAGATAGATAGATAGATAGATAGATAGATAGATAGATAGATAGATAGACAGACAGATTCAGAGGGCTTTTGTCTCCACCAATGTCATGTTGCTTATAGGTAACAGAGCTAGAAATGGAACAAAAATCTGCTTTGAAAACATTGATTCATTAAGAGCACCAGACTTGGCTGACATGGACAGATATCATTAATTCAAATGGTCAGATTGTTGACTTAGACCATGTCTGAGCATTGGAATACATTTAAGGAAATGCAGGTTGTTACATCTGTTTACTTATGTCAATTCTCCAAAAAGGATGGAGAAAGTAAGCTAGCCTCGTGTTTTAGAGAATCCATCAGATGTATAATGAAATAGCAAACTTGGGGCATGTAGGTGTCTCCATTGCTTAAGCATCTGACTTCAGCTCAGGTTATGATACTGGGGTCCTGGGATCAAGCTCTGCTCCCTGCTTAGTGGGGAGCTTGCTTCTCCCTCTCCCCTGCTTGTGCTCAATCTCTCTCTCTCTAATAAGTAAATAAAATCTTTAAAAATTAAAAAAAAAGAAATAGCAACTCATTTGTAATAAGCCTATTTTTTTAAAAAAATATAGATGTCACAATGGAAGTCTTTACTCATAAGAAGTTGAACTCTTCCTCTTTTATGGGTATAGAGTTCACAAATTCAAAAAACTTTCAGAGTTGGAAAGTGATTTAGAGTTCTTCTGGTTGAACCCCCTCTTTCCTAATTGAGGGAGATGAAGCTCCAAGATTTTAGCTGATTGCTTATGGTCACACCACTGATTAGTGACAGAATTGGTCCTTGAATCCAGAGCCAGACTCCAGTCCAGTCCTGCGGTAACACACCTCAAGCGTGGGAATCATTTTCCCTGGTTTTAGTGTGTATTGGACAATTCTAATAATAACATTCAGGTCTCTAGTCTTGAATGGTTGTGATTTTGGAATGCAAATGATGGCAGCTCAGAAACTCTCTGCCTGACCCTCTGCAGGGCCATGAGGGAGAACTGCAGAACATGGTCCCTCCCGGGGACTGGTCCGTCCTGAACACAAAGGACAGTCTCATGTATCACTTTGCTCTATGACTTCTCATCTTAAAGGGCTTGTCAAGGCTGGCTACACAGGCCCTTGAAAATGTTGTGGAATTCTTTGAAGTAGGTTGTTTATTTTTCCTGAAACACATCTGCTAGTCATCTTGTTTGTGTGTTAAAATGCAAGTGTTTTGGCCGGCAATTGGAAAAGAGAAGTCTAATCAAAAATAAGTATACCAATCTACTATGGTATTTTTCATCAGATGTACCATCAACTTCTGTTCGTTCATTCATTCATTCATTCATTCATTCATTCAAACTACTTAATGGGTGTTTACTGCAGGTGAGAAACTGTCTGCCTGCTTGGGAAATAGCAGTGAGCAAAACAATGTCCTTGCTATCAGAAAGCTTTTATTCCAGGGGAAAGAGACAGGCAATCAGCAAAGAGATAATGAGTTTTTTATATGTCAGATGCTGGTGAGATCTATGACAAAGAGGCATAGGGAGTGTGGTATAGATGGTAGTAGTGATTGTGATTTTGTATAGGATGCTTTAGAGGCTTCTCTGCTAAGAAGGCATTTGTGCAGAGACCTGTTGGAGGTGGAGAAATAAACCATGTAGCTACCTGGAAGAAGAATTTTCCAGACAGTGGCACAGCAAGGTGTGGTCTCTGCATTAGGAGACCATTTGGTGTCTTCAAGCAACAGCAAAAAGGCCTGCCTCGCTGGAGTGCTGTGAATTAGGTGGAGAGTGATGGGTGTTGAGATCACGGATGCAGCAGGGCCACACAAGGCCTCATAAAACAATTTAAAGGATTTTCCCTTTTTAAAAAAAGTTTTAAAAATTGAAATATCATTTATGTATAATCAAATGTCTGGGTCTCAAGTACATGTGTTGAAGGGTTTTGGCCATTACACATACCCTGTAATCACCACTCAAAACCAGACATAGAACATGTCTATCACCTCAGAAAGTTCCCTTGTGACATTTTCCAGTCAACTCCCCACCCAGCCCAGAGACAACCAGGGTTCTGACTTTTATCACTATTCCTAAAATTCATTAGAAAAGAATTGTGCAGCATGCCTGCTTTTGAGTCTGGTTCCTTTTACTCAGTGTGAAGTCTCGGAGGTTCCCTCACATGCTTGCTGTATTGGTAGTTCATTGCCCCCTGTACATGTGTACCAGTTACTTTATCCATGGTCCTGTTGGCAGCCATTTAGGATGTTTCTTGTTTTTGTCTTTTTTGAATAAAAGCGCCTTCACCCATTTTCCCTATCCTCTCCCCTCTCCCCTCTGGTAACCATCAGTATGTTCTTTCTTTCTGAGTTTGACCACGCATATGCTTGAACAAGTCTTTTTGTGGATATATGTTTTCGTGTCTCTTGGGTAGGCGTGGGACTGCTGGGTCATAGGGTAGTATATGTTTAACTTTATGTGAAACTGTCAGTTTTCCCAAGCAATGGTGTTATTTTACACTCCTACTAGCAATGTCTAAGAATTCCAATTGTTCTATGTGCTCACCAATAGACAATATTTGGTATTGTCTAGCATGTTTGTTTTGTTCTAATCATTCTAGGTAGTTGGAAATGCTCCTCATTGTGGTTATAATTTACGTTTAGCCACTAACTACTGATATTGAGCACATTACCATTATAAGTTTTTTTTTTGGCATCTGCATATCGATTTTTATGAAGTTTCTGTTCATGAGTTTGGTCCAGTCTTTTAAAATTGGGTTGATTGTCTTTTTTTTAAATTTTATTTTATTATGTTATATTAGTCACCACACAATACAGCATTAGTTTTTGATGTAGTGATCCACGATTCATTGTTTTCGTATAACACCCAGTGCTCCATGCAGTACGTGCCCTCCTTAATACCCATCACCGGGCTAACCCATCCCCCCAGCCCCCTCCCCTCTAACACCCTCAGTTTGTTTCTCAGAGTCCATAGTCTCTCATGATTCATCTCTCCCTCTGATTTCCCCCCCTTAATTTTTCCCTTCCCTCGCCTAATGTCCTCCATGCTGTTCCTCATGTTCCACAAATAAGTGAAACCATATGATAATTGACTTATTTCACTTAGCACAATCTCCTCCAGTCCCATCCATGTTGATATAAAAGTTGGTATTCATCCTTTCTGACGGCTGAGTAATATTCCATTGTATATATGGACCACATCTTTATTCATTCATCTGTTCAGGGGCATCTTGGCTCTTTCCACAGTTTGGCTATTGCAGACATTGCTGCTATGAACACTGGAGTGCATATGGCCCTTCTTTTCACTACATCTGTGTCTTTGGGGTAAATACCCAGGAGTGCAATTGCTGGGTCATAGGGTAGCTCTATTTTTAAATTTTTGAAGAAACTCCACACTGTTTTCCAAAGTGACTGTACCAACTTGCATTCCCACCAACATTGTCAGAGGGTTCCCCTTTCTCCACAACCTCTCCAACATTTGTTGTTTCTTGCCTTGTCCATTTTTGCCATTCTAGCTGGTGTAAGGTGGTATGTCAGTGTGGTTTTGATTTGAATTTCCCTGATGTCTAATGATGATGAACATTTTTTTCATGTGTCTGTTAGCCATTTGTATGCCTTCTTTGGAGAAGTGTCTGTTCATGTCTTCTGCCCATTTTTTGACTTGATTATTTGTTTTTTGGGTGCTGAGATTGAGAAGTTCTTTATAGATCTTGGATACCAGCCCTTTATCTGTAGTGTCATTTGCAAATATCTTCTCCCATTCTGTGGGTTGCCTCTTTGTTTTGTTGACTGTTTCCTTTGCTGTGCAGAAGCTTTTTATCTTGATGAAGTCCCAAAAGTTCATTTTTGCTTTTGTTTCACTAGGCTTTGGAGATGTATCTTGAAAGAAGTTGCTGTGGCCGATGTCAAAGAGGTTACTGCCTATGTTCTTCTCTAGGATTTTGATGGATTCTCATCTCACATTGAGGTCTTTCATCCATTTTGAGTTTATCTTTGTGTATGGTGTTAGAGAATGGTTGATTGTCTTTTTATTGTTGCTTGTAGGCACTAAAAAACATATATTCTGATAAGAGCCCTTTAATAGATGGATCTATCTACCTACCTACCTACCTGTCTACCTATTATTTATACAAGTCTGAAGTTTGCCTATTTATTTTATTTTTTTTTCAAGATTTATTTATTTGAGAGAGAGAATGCATGCAGACGGGGGAGGGACAGAGAGAGAAGAGAAGCAGACTCGCCTCTGAGCATGGAGCCCAAGGCAGGGCTCAATTTCAAGACCCTGAGATCATGACCTGAGCCAAAATCAAGAGTCAGCAGCCTAACCGACAGAGCCACCCATTGCCAACTTATTTTCTTAATGGTACCTTTTCATGGGAAGAGATTTTTAATTAGATGATATCTGATTTTTCATTTTTTTCTTCTATGGTTAGTACTTTTTGTGTCTTGTATAAGAGATATCTTTTCTCCTCCAAAGTCATGAAAGTATTTTCTTCTTGCAGTGTTACAGTTTTAGCTTTTAGATTTACCTCTAAGATCTGTCTTGAATTAATTTTTGTGTATATGGTAAAGTAGGATGAAGATGCAGATACCAATTCCAGCATTGTTTGTTAAAATGTTTTATTTTCCCATTGAATTATCTTAGCAGAAGGAGTTTGTTTTTTATTCCAAGTGAGAAAAAAGCTGTGGAGAGTTTGAAGAGCTCTCTGAAGGCAATTAACACTTTCTACCTTGCATAGTAGTTGTTTATGTGCATGTCTTAAAACATGCACACACACTTTGAGACAGGCACTATATCTTGCTTGGATTTTTAACCCAACTTCAGCACCTAGCATATTGCTTGGCACATCATACATGCTCAATGAATCAATCAGTGAATTCCAACAAATTACAAAGTTAGCTTTTTATTTCTTGCTTAGCACATGAGTACATTCATTTGTTGTGCTCTATATGGTTCCCACACAGACTATGACCATTTCCATTTAGGTTTGTTAGTCTCCAATTTACAGGGCATTTGTAATGTGTACGCAGGTTTGTATATTTCTTTGACCCATACCACATAAGCATGTGTTGGCCCTTTGCATGGTTAACTTAGCTTCTATTTTTGTACTTGTTTTTACTTGTCACATTTGGGTAGAGAAGATTAAAAGGCATGTGTGGACAGCAGAGGCATGGCATCTGGATCATACCCTTGCTGCAGCTCTCCCTACTCACTCCTAAAATGCCCAGAAAGACTCAGAAACAAGAAGGAACACTCACCACAGCCCTGAACAATATGATTGTCAAACAGCCTATGGCCAAGACCTAGGAGTAGTCTCCCTGAGGGAAGAGCAGAGGTGGACGGAGTTGGGAAAGGCTTTTTATGCCCTCCTAGATTCTTCCTTTTGAAGAAACCATTGGTCTATTCCAGCCAGAAAGCTAAGTACCCCTTCTCTTACTGCTGAGAGGCTGCTTCCTTTTAAGGCAGCCATAAAGCTCCTTCCTATTCACCCTTCCTTCTCTATCCACCCAACCTCAACAGCTCCCCAAAACCAACAGTATGGAAAAAAAAGAGAGACCTCCCCCCCCAAAGCATTTGTAATGCTTCATTGCATCCTGGGAAGTGTAATTCCGTAAGTTCAACACTCATGTGGGTGCAAGAGGTAAGATTTATGGCAAAAGCCATCTATATGCCAAAGTTGTAGTTTCTCAGGTATATTGAGTCAAAGTCTCAAAGAATCAGACAATGGGAGTAGGAGGAGATGCCCCCTCAGGGGAGCTACACTGGAATCTGGAGTTTGGTTAAAAGCTGTACATCTACCTGTCCTCCAGCTATAAGAGTGAGGTCATCCAGGAGTCCATCAAAATCCTAAAGGAGAACACAGGCAGCAACCTCTTCGACCTCAGCCGCAGCAACTTCTTCCTAGACATATCGCCAAAGGCAAGGGAAGCAAGGGCAAACATGACCTATTGGGACTTCATCAAGATAAAAAGCTTTTGCACAGCAAAAGAAACAGTCCACAAAACCAAAAGACAACCGACAGAATGGGAGAAGATATTTGCAAATGACATATCAGATAATGGGCTAGTATCCAAAATCTATAAAGAACTTATCAAACTCAACACCCAAAGAACAAATAATCCAATCAAGAAATGGGCAGAAGACATGAACAGACATTTTTCCAAAGAAGACATCCAAATGGCCAACAGACCCATGAAAAAGTGCTCAACATCACTCGGCATCAGGGAAATCCAAATCAAAACCTCAGTGAGATACCACCTCGCACCAGTCAGAATGGCTAAAGTTAACAAGTCAGGAAACGACAGATGTTGGCGGGGATGCGGAGAAAGGGGAACCCTCCTACACTTTTGGTGGGAATGCAAGCTGGTGTAGCCACTCTGTAAAACAGTATGGAGGTTCCTCAAACAGTTGAAAATAGAGCTACTGTATGATCCAGCAATTGCACTACTGGGTATTTACCTCAAAGATACAAATGCAGGGATCTGAAGGGGTACATGCACCCCAATGTTTATAGCAGCAATGTCCACAATAGCCAAACTGTGGAAAGAGCCAAGATGTCCATCGACAGATGAATGAATAAAGAAGAGGTGGTATATATACACAATGGAATATTATGCAGCCATCAAAAGGAATGAGATCTTGCCATTTGCAACGACGTGGATGGAACTGGAGGGTGTTATGCTGAGTGAAATAAGTCAATCAGAGAAAGACATGTATCATATGACCTCACTGATATGAGGAATTCTTAATCTCAGGAAACAAACTGAGGGTTGCTAGAGTGGGGGGAGGTGGGAGGGACGGGGTGGCTGGGTGATAGACATTGGGGAGGGTATGTGCTATGGTGAGCACTGTGAATTGTGCAAGACTGTTGAATCACAGATCTGTACCTCTGAAACAAATAATGCAATATATATTAAGGAAAAAAAAAAAGAAGATAGCAGGAGGGGAAGAATGAAGGGAAATCGGAGGGGGAGATGAACCATGAGAGATGATGGACTCTGAAAAACAAACTGAGGGTTCTAGAGGGGAGGGGGGTGGGAGGATGGGTTAGCCTGGTGATGGGTATTAAAGAGGGTACGTTTTTCATGGAGCACTGGGTGTTATGTGCAAGCAATGAATCATGGAACACTACATCAAAAACTAATGATGTAATGTATGGTGATTAACATAACAAAAAATTTTAAAAAAGAGTGAGGTCATCATAGAAATGAAGGGTGGGCATTGACAATGCCAACCTCATGCCATGTAGGACTGCTGACACTAAGTCTAAGGGGAGCTCACCTTATTTAAATAATCATACTGAAAAGACAATACAAAAGACTACTTGCAACCAGTGGAAAAAATTGCTACAGACCCCCCAAAATGGAGAGTCAATCTTAAAAATTTAGCAGAAAGTGAGACCTCTGAAAATTGTCTATTGTAGGAACCAGAAGAAAATTTCAAAAAAGGATTCAAAATATCTTTTGAGATTTAAGCCTTTCTTAAGGCAAGGAAGACTTTCTACCTTGCATTACAGTTGTTTATGATGTGTGTTTATGATGTGCATTTCTCTCTCACTCTCTCTCTCTGTCTCTCTCTATATATGCTTTGAAAAACATGCTCACACATGCTTTGAGAGCAGGGGGTGCATAACTTGCTTTAAAACCTAGCATAGTGCTCGGGACATTATAGATTCTGAATGAATGGTGAATGAATTCCAGAAAGTGACAAAATGTGCTCTTTGTTTCCTGTTTAGTGTATGGATGTACTCTGTCTATGTTCTATATGGCCATTAAAAAATAGAAATAGAAAATCCCAAGATCATAGGGATAGGGAGGAATGAGATGAAAATGAAAACAAGAAGTGGGTTAAATATGCCTGAAAGCTAAAATCTTATGAACAGAATGAAAATCCTTATTAGAGGTAGTAAATAACTGAATTGAGCCAGTGGAGGACTGAACATATTACTGGAGAAGATAAATTAGAAATCTCTCCTGGATTGCGGAGGAAAAGGAAAAAGGTATGCAATTGGCAGTAAAGATATTGCTAGATAGTGAGGGCAGGGAACGGAATTCCAACCCAAAAGTAATAGGTTTTTTGTTTGGTTTGGTTTCAGGTGTAAAATTCAGTGATTCATCACTTACACTTATATACAACATCCAGTGCTCATCACAAGTGCCCTCCTTAATGCCCATCCCCCATCTAGCCCACCCCCCCCCACCTCCCCGCCAGCAACCCTCATTTTGTTTTCTATAGTTAAGAGTCTCTTGGGGCACCTGGGTGGCTCGGTCAGTTAAACATCTGACTCCTGATTTCGGCTCAGGTCATGATCTCAGGGTCGTGAGATTGAGGCCCATGTCAGGTTCCACACTGAGCATGGAGCCACTTAAGATTCTCTCTCTCCCTCTCCCTCCACCCCTCTCACCCCTGGCTTGTGCCTTCTCTCTCTCTAAAAAAAAAGAAGTTTCTTATGGATTGCCTTCCTCTCTTTTTCCCCCCTTCCCCTATGTTCATCTGTTTCATTTCTTAAATTCCACATCTGAGTGAAATCATATGGGATTTATCTTTTAATGACTGACTTATTTTGCTTAGCATAATACACTCTAGTTCCATCCATGTCATTGCAAATGGCAAGATTTCATTCTTTTTGATGGCTGAGTAATAGTCCTGTGTGTGTGTGTGTGTGTGTGTGTGTGTGTGTACATATATATCTCATCTTCTTTATCCAATCTTCAGTTGATGGACATTTGGGCTTTTTCCATTTGGGCTTTTTCCATAGTTAGGCTATTGTTGATAATGTTGCTATAAACACAGGCTCATGTAACCCTTCAAATCAGTATTTTTGTATCTTTTAGATAAATACCTATTAGTGCAATTGCTGGGTCATAGAGTGGTTCTATTTTTAACTTTTTGAGGAACCTCCATACTGTTTTCCAGAGTGGCTGCACCAGCTTGCATTCCCACCAACAGTGTAGGAGGGTTCCCCTTTCTCCGCATCCCCGACAACATCTGTTGTTTCCTGACTTGTTAATTTTAGCCATTCTGACAGGTGTGAGGTGGTATCTCATTGTGGTTTTGATTTGTATTTCCCTGATGATGAGTGATGGTCTGTTAGTCATCTGTCTTCTTTGGAGAAATGTCTATTCATGTCTTCTATCTGTTTCTTAACTGGATTATTTGTTTTCTGGGTGTTGAATTTGATAAGTTCAAATTCATAGATTTTGGATACTAACCCTTTATCAGATATGTCATTTGCAAATATCTTCTCCCATTCTATCAGTTGTCTTTTAGTTTTGTTGATTGTTTCCTTTGCTGTGCAGAAGCTTTTTATCTTGATGAAGTCCCCCAAATTCATTTTTGCTTGTTTCCTTTGCCTCCAGAAGTGTGTCTAATAAGAGGTTGCTATGGCCAAGGTCAAAGAGGTTGCTGCCTATGTTGTCCTCTAGGATTTTGATGGTTTCCCATCTCACATTTAGGTCTTTCATCCATTTTGAATTAATTTTTGTTAATGGTATAAAAAAGTGGTCCAGTTTCATGCTTTTGCATGTTGCTGTCCAGTTTTCCCAATACCATTGTTGAAGAGACTTTCTTTTTTTCCATTGGATATTCTTTCCTGCTTTGTTGAAGATTAGTGGACCATAGAGTTGAGGGTCCATTTCTGGGCTCTCTATTCTGTTCCATTGATCTATGTGTCTGTTTTTGTCCTAGTACCATATTGTTTTGATGACTACAGTTTTGTAATAGAGCTTGAAGTCCAGAAATGTGATGCCTCCAGCTTTGCTTTTCTTTTTCAAGATTGCTTGGGCTATTTGAAGTCTTTTGTGATTCCATACAAATTTTAGGATTGTTTATTCTAGTTCTGTGAAAAATGCTAGTGGTATTTTGAAAGGAATTGCATTAAATGTGTAGACTTCTTTGGGAAGTATAAACATTTTAACAATATTTGAACAGACCCATAGTCAGGAAAGAAATTGAATCAGTAATCAAAAATCTCCCAACAGTTTGTTTCCTGAGATTAAGAATTCCTCATATCAGTGAGGTCATATGATTCATGTCTTTCTCTGATTGACTTATTTCGCTCAGCATAACACTCTCCAGTTCTATCCACATCGTTGTAAATGGCAAGATTTTATTCCTTTTGATGGCTGCATAATATTCCATTGTATATATATATACCACATCTTCTTTATCCATTCATCTGTAGATGGACATCTTGGCTCTTTCCATAGTTTGGCTATTGTGGACATCGCTGCTATAAACATTGGGGTGCATGTACAACGCATTTTCCCTGGATTTCTCTATCTGGATCCTTTCAGATTCTTTTTTTTTAAGTGTTTTTTTTTTTATGTTATGTTAATCACCATACATTACATCATTAGTTTTTGATGTAGTGTTCCATGATTCGTTATTTGCATATAACACCGAGTGCTCCATGTAGAACGTGCCCTCTTTAATACCCATCACCAGGCTAACCCATCCTCCCACCTCCCTCCCCTCCAGAACCCTCAGTTTGTTTTTCAGAGTGCATCGTCTCTCATGGTTCATCTCCCCCTCTGATTTCCCCCCTTCATTCTTCCCCTCCCACTATCTTCTTTTTTTTTTAACATACAATGTATTATTTGTTTCAGAGGTACAGATCTGTGATTCAACAGTCTTGCACAATTCACAGCACTCACCATAGCACATACCCTCCCCAATGTCTATCACCCAGCCACCCCGTCTCTCCCACCCCCCACCACTTCAGCAACCCTCAGTTGCTTCAGATCTTTTTTAAAAATAACTTTTTTATTATAAAAATAAAACATGCTCATATGGAAACTATAAGAAGTTGATAATATTGAAAATCATAATCACCTATGATTACATTCTCCAGAGATAATCAGTAACATTTCAACGCATTTCCTTTGAGGATTTTTCCCTTGCACATTTGTATTTTTATCTATAATTGGGATCATACTGTATATACTGATTTTTCTGTTTATTATATTATGCCATTAAATATCCTTTGAAAACATGAAAAAAAAATCTCCCAAGAAACAAAGTCCAGGGCTAGATAGCTTCTCAGGGGAATTCTACCAGACATTTAAAGAAGAGTTAATATCTATTCTTCCCAAAGTGTTCCAAAAAATAGAAATGGAAGGAAAACTTCCAAACTCATTCTACGAGGCCAGTATTACCTTGATTCTAAAATTAGACAAAGATCCCACTAAAAAGGAGAATTGCAGGCCAATATCCATGATGAACATGGATGCAAAAATTCTCAACAAGATACTAACAAATTGAATCCAATAGTACATTAAAAGAATTATTCACCACAGTTAAGTGGGATTTATTTCTGGCTGCAGGGGTGGTTCAATATTCGCAAATCAATCAACAAGATACACCACATTAATAAAAGAAAGGATAAGAGGCATATGATCCTCTCAATAGATGCAGAAAAAGTATTTGACAAAATACAGCATTCATTCTTGATAAAAGTCCTCAACAAAGTAGGGATAGAGGGAACATACTTCAACATCATAAAGGCCACATATGAAAGACCCACAACTAAATATTATACTCAGTGGGGAAAAACTGAGAGCTTTTCCTCTACAATCAGGAACAAAACAGGGATGTCCACTCTCACCATTGTTTTGTTTTTTTTTTTAAAGATTTTATTTATTTATTTGACAGAGAGAGACACAGTGAGAGAGGGAACACAAGTAGGGGGAGTGGGAGAGGGAGAAGCAGGCTTCCCGCCGAGCAAGGAGCCCGATGCGGGGCTCGATGCGGGGCTCGATGCGGGGCTCGATGCGGGGCTCGATCCCAGGACCCTGGGATCATGACCTGAGCCGAAGGCAGATGCTTAACAACTGAGCCACCCAGGCGCCCCACTCTCTCACCATTGTTATTTAACATAGTACTGGAAGTGGAAGTGCTAACCTCAGCAATCACCCAACAAAAAGAAACAAAGTCATCCAAATTGACAAGGAAGAAGTCAAACTTTCACTATTTGTAGATGACATGATACTCTATGTAAAAATCTGAAAGACTCCACCAAAAAATTACTAGAACTGATACATGAATTCAGCAAAGTCTCAGGATATAAAATCAGTGTACCGAAATCTATTGCACTTCTATATACCAATAATGAAGCAGCAGAAAGATAAATCAAGGAATCGATCCCATTTATAATTGCACCAAAAACCATAAGATATCTAGGAATAAACCTAACCAAAGAGGTAAAAGATCTATACTCCAAAAGCTGTAGAACACTTATGAAAGAAATTGAAGAGGACCCCAAGAAATGGAAAAACATTCCATGCTCATGTATTGGAAAAATAATAGGTATTTTTGAGTTAGTAAGAATAACTGGAACAGGAATAATTATACGGGCTTTGAAAAAACAATTTTCTGGGCTGAAACCAAGTATGTGGTTGTCACACTCCAGGCACAATGAATGACTGTATTTCTGGATTACGAGGATAAAGAAAAATATCTTTCTGATCTCTCCTGACACTATCTAACTTCATGGCCTGGGGCAATTTTCTGAGCCTCAGTTTCTTCAACTTTAAAAGAGAAGGTTGGCAGAGTTACTAGGTCCCTGCTATACTTGATTACCTTATGATTTCATACATGTTTTGAGAGTTAGAGGGTCTAAAACAGTGATTGACAATTTCAACAGCACAAGCAATTGATTTAAGTGCTTGTAAGATAGTCCCCCTGCAAGGCTTTACTTCCCTTAACATCAGTTGCTCCACTGGGTTAACTGGGATTCCAGCAATATTATAAGGAGCCTGGATGTTCTCACTGGAACATCAGGACCTCACAGTCTCCAGCTACGTTGACTCCTAACTCCAGTCCTCTTCTCCAGGAGAGGCAAAGGCTAAGATACCTTTCTCTCTGAGCTCCCTTTAAGGACTGTGTGCCCTCACTCCCAATCATTTATAGGTCCCATAGTCCTTCCTCTCAGCCGAGGCACCAAGTAAATTTTCTGACAGCTTAATCGGCGTTTAAATCAAATCTCACCAGGGCACACGGGTTTCCTTTTGGATCCTCTTCAGGTCCCCAGCTATTTGCTGTTAGGAATTACCTTTCCTAAAATGGCAGGATGGCAGACCCAAATCATTTAGCCCACCACCATTACCAGTTATAGGCATGGGCTCCATTGAAAAATGGGGCTCGTTGTTCAAAGTTCTTACTACCGCTGTGACTTGACTTGGCTGCAGTGAATGCTACCTCACTTCTTTCCTTCCTGATCTCTGGAATCAACTTGAGTGGACGCACGTGTGTGTGTGTGTGTGCGTGTTTGTAGACACACACACATTTAGCCCGAAGAAGGGATGGACACAAACTACACCAGTCACACTCACACTCTCTCCTGTCTTATTAAATCCCGCTCTTGGTTATCCAAAATAGTACTCAGCTGCCGTATTTTTAGCAACAATAAAAAGGAGCAGAAATCCTCAGTTCTCTGAACGATAAACATGTGTAGAAAAAGCGGCAGACAGTAAAGGCCACTGGGAAGGGTTTCAAAGGCGTCTTTTCGACACCCGAGCATGTGGAGGTGCGCCGCCAGGACTCCTTGGCTCCCACATTTGATTTACACAATAGTCTGGGGTGCCCCAGTTGTGACCACGCAGCTTGGCTCTGGGCTTTATAAATTCAGATCTCAGAATACAGTTTATTTGTGTTATGACTCCGTCCAAAACGTGCCGGGGAAGCCAACTGCCCGCACCCCATTAAAGGTATACTACGTCATTTTACTAGCCTGTGAAGCTCGGCATTTGGGGGTAACAATATGTGCTTTGTTCCTGCACAAGTTTGCCGTGAAGCTGGCTGCAGTCTTTGCCAGGGGTGTGCGGCTCTTTCCCAAGAGGGTTCACAGCCCCGAGCAACACTTCAGACTGCTTAACGGCCTGCTCCAGCCTTGCCTTTTATGGTGTTTTCCTTCAGCACCAGGGAATGACAACCACTTAGAGCGTCAGCCAGCGAGAAACAGATGACAGCCCCAAATCCTCTCTGCACTTGGTTCCAGGATGTCCTATCTGCCTTGAACTCCTGGTCTTTGAACCTGCGTTCTGATAATGAGCTTGTGAACGCCAGTGGGCTTGGAGGGAAATAGGAGTCACTTAGAGCAGCTAGCCAGATGATTCTATTTTAGAAAGTACAGAAGAATGTCTTCCCCCCACCCCCACCCTGGTACATTAGTTAAGAAGCACAGGACACAGCCCCCAAATAAATGGAAGAAATGGAACAAAATATAAGCTATAAAGTAGATGCTTGATCACGTAGGCTAATATTTAATAATTTGATTTAATTCAATCTTTAGGTTGGAGTTACCAGAAATAAGTTGACTTATTAATTATTAATTATTCATCAATAATTATTAGAACCATATCAAAGGGTCCCCATGTCATAGAGTCATCTAGTGGACTAGCCCAGTAAAAAGAAGCACCAACAATATTCCCTGGAGGTTGAATGGAGGACAGTGTAGATGCGGTGCAGGCACTGTTGTAAGCATTTTAGATCTAATATCTCAATAAATCATCCCAGCAGCCCTATGAGGTAGTACTGTTATTATCCTCATTTGCGGATGAGAAAACCAAGGCACAGAGAGGTTAAGAAACATGCCCAAAGTCACAGTCTAGTGGGATTGGAGCATATTTACAAAGTGGTGGGAAATCTCACCAGGAGCATAAGTTACCACCGTTTCGTGAAGGGCTTTGAATGCTGAGGTGGATGCACCATAAGTATTATTATTATTATTACACCTACTGCTAAAAGCCAGTATTTTCATGGTTTTCTCCTGACATAATCTAGAAATAATCTAATTGCTAGACATAATCATCTAGGTCTGTACTTTGCAGGTACCTAAGAAGGGCACCAGCCTCAGTTGTTTTTGCCTTTGTCTTACAAGTGGTTCATGTCAAACAACTACACTAATTTTCAGTTAGTCTCTGGTATTGGATCTTTCATTAAAAATGTCTTCTTAAATTGATACTTTACTCTAGAAATATTTTTTAAAAATATATCCTCTTCCATTTCTAAGTAATGGCTGACAAATTTGCCTGGGTAATGATGGCTTGGAGTTCATGCAGAATTTGATATAAAATCCTACACAATCATGCAAAATCATAAAAAGAACCAAAGAAACAGTCCTTCTTGCTAGTCACTTGCATGTCACAAAACAACATTTCTGAGTAGAAGGAGTAATGAAACATAATTTTACCAAATGCTGCCTATCTGGTAGGCATTAACAAATAGTGAGTAAGGAAGTATGATTCTTCCCATTTCTAAAATGCTAAGGACTCCATAATTTTAAAGACCACAAAATGGATTGGGCAGAAATTATTCTTCTGACCAATTTCGCTAAAATATTTACAAGCTCAAACTGCTTTTTTATGCTGTTTAGAAGGCCACTTTCTTAATTACACAATTTATTCTAGGGCACTTATTTGATTAATCACTTGGAATGAAGTAGGGTTGTGTTTTTCTCACTCTAATGGAATGACCAAGCAGATGAAGGAGGAAGAATATGAGCTGTGGCAAATGTACCCAACCCCTGTACTCTTTCCATCTGGACCTGGTGAATTGGGCTGCCCTTCTGCCCTTGGGGCATGTCACCTGCCCAGGTCCTTATTCCCAGTAGGGCAGTAGATTCTGTAGGTAACCAGGTACTATAGGAAGAGGAGTAAGAAAAATTGGGGGAAAAGCATCTACAAAATGGCAATCTGAGCTGACTTTTGCTTTTTTCTACCTCAATCAAATAACATGTAATCCTTATTCCATTGTGTTAGAAGCAGAATCATGATGTTTCATAAGTTAGGTGACTGACTTCATGTACTGTCATGTGTCATATTTTGTCATGACTACATTTACACATTTGTGCTCTGGACTTGGGAGTTAGAGTTTGATGTTGGGGTGGGATGTGTTACCCCTTAGGGCTCCCAGGACCACTGGGTCATCTGCGTTAAGCATGAGGTAATACGAGGCACCTGGGTGGCTCAGTCAGTTGGGTGTTTGCCCAACCGGGTCATGATCCTGGTGTCCTGGGATGGAGCCCGCATCACACTCCCTGCTCAGTGGGGAGTCTGCTTCTCCCTCTCCCCTGCTTGTGCTTTCTCTCTTGCTCCCTTTCTCAGATAAATAAAATCTTAAAAAAGAAAAAAAAGCATGAGGTGATAGGAGCAGCCCTTGTATTTCCATCTCTATCTCCCTGGGGTGCCCATTAGCTTTCACAGGAGTCAGCCTGACAGGTCAGGATGCCCTTCAGAGGTGTCCAGGGCTTTCATGGTATGTAGCAGGGCATCTCCACATTTCTCCAACAGACTATTGAAACTGGTCATGTGCCCCACCATATTAGAACCACTTACCTGGGTGTAGGCAAATCCCTAGTTTTGTCTCCACTGATTGGCCACCTTTGGCCATTCGAATTTAGGTACCTTACAATCACTGAAAAACAATCACTGAACTAGGAATCAAAAGATCTGGTTCTTATCCAGACTGCCAGTAGCCTGCTCTGGGACAAGTCTTTTTCTTTAGTGGGGCTTGTTTCCCTACCCGAAAATTATGAACATTATGATTTGTAAGGTCAGCTATATGTGAATTTTCTAATAAGTGCAAATGGGTTTCCATAGGTTGGAAAAAAACCCCACAGAATATTTTCTAGGAATTGGGAGTTTTCAGAACTTGCAATTTCACAGAAATATTTTCATTATAAAAGTTAAGATATTAGGTAATCTTGTAGAAGGATTCAGGACCATTTTGCTGTTGTCTAGAATTGTACCTGTGATCTCCATCTTCTAAATCTGAGCAACATTTTTGGAGAGCTAATTCCATGCCAGGCACCAGGGCTGAGCACTGCAATTAGGCTTTGGTAGTTCAGAGACAAATAAGTCCTGGTCCTCCTCCCAAGTTACTCGTAATCAACCTGTTTCCTTCTTTGAATGTTCAGGATCCTTGGCTAATGTCAAAGATATCTATGTTGGAGACCAGGGGCTTTTCTTCCTAGCTGTCCTTTGGCATTCAGAGCCTAAACAGATCCAGGCTGGTAGATATCACTGACAGGGCTTTATTGCTCCCATGAGTGATGAAAATTGTGCCCTCTAACCTACATGAGTGCCGTAACAATGATTTCAGTATGGTCACTATTGACAGACCTCATGATTTATCAAGAAGAAACCAGAAATCAAGATTGTAGGTAAACCCGCAGGGGGCTACATTTAAGAACAGGCAGACAGGGAGCCAAAGAAGCTGCATGGAATAAGAAATGCCAAGGAAAGGTCTCTCACTTCCCTTACTTGAGACAAAGATGGCTAATGAGGATGCTCCCCAACACTAGCATGTTTGGTTCCTCATTAAAGAAGGAAAAAAGCAAATATACATAAAAATGTAATGTTCATATAATTCTGCAAAAGTAGTATAAGGTAAAGAAAACAAGGAGGAGGAGGAGAAGGAAGGAAGGAAGGAAGGAAGGAAGGAAGGAAGGAAGGAAGGAAGGAAGGAAGGAGAATTTCTATTACTATATGGAAAAGAAAAATCATGAAATAACAAGTAAGGTACCTAAATTCGAATGGCCAAAGGTGGCCAATCAGTGGAGACGAAACTTATTTCTTTCTCATCCTCAGAGCTGGCTGTGTGTGTGTGTGTGTGTGTGTGTGTGTGTGTGTGTGTTGGAATGTGTGTCTTTTCTAAAGGTGATTAACAAATGGATTCTATACTGATCCAGCCAATCGTTGCCTTGCAGAAATTTTTAAAATGCTGGCAACCAATTTAAGGCATTCTTATTTAAGATCTAGAGTGGCCCAAACAGAACATGCCTGGATCAGTAATTTATGACCTCTTTTCTAGAGCATCTTTTATAACTTTATATATTATATTCATGATCAGAAGCAAAAAGTGCAGTTCAAGACAAGTTTCTTTCCTGTTGAAGAAACCCCAGACAGAAACCAGAGCAGACAGAGCCTCTTGCACCCCCACTGCACCCCTACCCTGGCTTCCTGTGCAAACCATACAATCTACTTAATGTGCTCTGTTTGTGCGAGTCTTTCAAAATATACCTTCATCCAGCTGGGCAATCCTGGATTTGCACAGGCAATTCTGTTCCATTTGCTTTCAAATGTTTTCAACTCAGAAAAGGTCTAAACTGAATGGAAACTATAGTTGAATTGGGCATACGTAAGGATATCTTCAATTCTGAATCTTTCCTAAATATTCATGGTAAATAAAGTTTAATAATAAATTATTCAAATGGACATTCATTCTTGAAACATTTTAAGGATGTTTACATTGAAACCAGATGCCCACCCCCCCCCCCCAGACAGTCCCCATTTCTGTTGATTTTACAGCTCCACTGCTCACTTCAGTTTTCTCAGTAGGGTCTTTGTTTCACTCACAAGTAGAAAGAATGTTTCTTTTGTTTGCTTTTCTTGCCATCACTGTGACCAGCCTCTGGAGGGAACTCCTGCCATGCTGCGATTTGGCTAGCATCCCTTTCATTTCACTCCTGAAAGTCACATGCTTACAGGGTGGTAAATCGTTTCTGATACCCCCACGTGCTTGGGCTTTTCCTACAGCCGGCTTCCTTTGTGTGGTTGGAATTTTGCCGCAGTTGGAGCTGCAAAATAAAGAAGTTGAGTCAGTTTGGGAAACCCATCCCATTGAGCAGGATGAAGCTAGAATTTCTAGGGAATTTCTGGCCCTTCAAAAATGTCATCTGAACCAAAAGCTTTTATTTCTAATCTGCACTGAATCCATAGGCAAGCAAAGAGCTTGAAGACTCATATTTGTTAAAATGCCTGTAGCTATTGGCCTGTGGGAGGATGGGGAGAATGGCTATTTCCAAGGGTGCCCTTGTGCTTTCTTGACGGGTTGGCAGTTGAGCATGTAGCAAGAACCCAAAGGGAGAAACATCTAAGTCTAAGAGAACGTAAATGGCAAAAAGATAACTAAACAAAACTTTTCCACATACTTTTATTTGGCCTGGTTCATCCATTTATTTATTCATTTGTTAAAGAGACATTTACTTACACCTTAACATATTTCCAGGCTCTATGCTTGGTACTGTGAGACAGCAGTGCATATCTTCTGATGGGGGTGACCGGAGAATCCAGAAAATTGTTAACGTGGCAAAAAATATGGAGGGGAACACATAAAATAACGGGAGACCAGAGAAAGGCTTTTGGTGTGGACTAGAATAAATGGAGAGTGAGAGAAGACTTCTGGAAGGAGGTCACATTCAAAGTGACCATGAGTAGCAATCAGCTGGACGAGCAGTCTCAAACTTCTATGTGCATAGTAATTATCTGGGGATCTTGTTATACTAGAGATTCTGATTCTGGATGTCTGGGGTGAAGCCCAAGATTCTGGATTTCTAAGAAGCTCCCTTCCCTGACAACTTGACCCAAAATAGCACTCAACCCCCACCTCCACCTCTCCCTGTCCCCTCACCCTGCTTACTTTTCTCTAAAGCCCTTGTGAATAACTGATATTAAATATTCATTTATTTATATATTATATATGGGGAGACCCCACTTAAAAAAAGGAAGGGACTTCTCTGTGGTCATAAAACATAATGGTAGGGGGAACAATATGTCCTAGATTTCCCTTTTTCCCCTTGTTTTATCTATTTTGATTTTTATTTATTTTAAAATTTTATTTATTTTTGAGTAGGTAGTATATTCACATGGCTAAAATTCAAAAGGCATAAAGATTAATACCCTAAAAGTCTTCCACCCCTCCACTTCTCTGAGGTTCCCAATAAACAAGTCTGTTACCATTCGCCTGCTTATCTTTCCAGAGATAGTCCAGGTACATACAAGCAAATATTTGCATACATTCTCCAACACCACCCCCCTCCCCTTCTTTAAACTAAATGCTAACCTGTGGTCCCTTATTCACATTTTGACTTTTTGTTTCTAATATATCTTGATGATGGCTCCTTATCATATATGAAGAGCTTTCTTATTCTCTTTTACAGTGGAGGTGTATTCTATTGCCTGATATAGAAAAACTCAACCCTACCGAGGGGCATTTATTTGCTATTCTGCAGTGAGTAACGTGGCATACATATCATTTTGCACATGGGTATCAGTAGGATAAAATTCATGGAAGTGGGATTGCTGGGTGAAAATCATTTGTAGTTTTTTTGTTTTTTTTTTTTGTTTTTTTTTTTGTAGTTTTAATAGCCATTGCCAAATGGTTCTCCATAAAGCTTGACCCAGCAGCAGTGGATTGTCCTACACTGCTGTTAACAAATTCAGTAACCTTTACCAGGGTGATAAGTTTGAAACTGTGCAGTTTTGTTTTGTTTTAGAAGTATGCTTAATTTTTATTTTTTTATTATTTTTTTAATTATTATGTTATGTTAATCACCATACCTTACATCATTAGTTTTTGATGTAGTGTTCCATGATTCATTGTTTGCTTATAACACCCAGTGCTCCATGCAGAACGTGCCCTCCTTAATACTCATTACCAGGCTAACCCAACCCCCCACCCCCTTCCCCTCTAGAACCCTCAGTTTGTTTTTCAGAGTCCATCGTCACTCATGGTTCATCTCTCCTTCTGATTTCCCCCGCTTCATTCTTCCCTGTGCAGTTTTTTTTTTTAGAAGATCTTATTTATTTAGTTGAGAGAGAAAGCACGAATAGGAGGAAGGGCAGAGGGAGAGGGAGAAGCAGGCTGTCCCCTGGGCAGAGAGCCTGACGGGGGCTTGATCCCAGGATCCTGAGATCACGACCTGAGCTGAAGGCAGATGCTTAACCAACTGAGCCACCCCAGGCGCCCCCAAACAGTGCAGTTTTAATTGCCTTTCTCTTAGTATGAGTGAGTTTAAGCATTTTTTCATATGTTCCAAGGCGCTATTTGTATTTTCATTTGTATTCATTTCCTTTGTTCTTTTATTTTTTAAAGATTTTATTTATTTATTGGAGAGAGCATGAGTGGGGTGGGAGAGGGGGCAGAGGGAAGAAGCAGAAGCTGAGCAGGCAGCCCAACGCAGAACTCGATCCCAGGACCCTGAGATCATAACCTGGGCCAAAGGCAGAAGTTTAACCGACTGAGCCACCCAAGCACCTTTTGTTTTATTTTGTTTTTTTATTTTTATTTTTTAAAGATTTTATTTATTTATTTGACAGAGACACAGCGAGAGAGGGAACACAAGCAGGGGGAGTGGGAGAGGGAGAAGCAGGCTTCCCACTGAACAGAGAGCCTGCTGCGGGGCTTGATCCCAGGACCCTGGGGTCATGACCTGAGCCATAGGCAGACGTTAACAACGAGCCACCCAGGCACCCCGTTTTGTTTTGTTTTAAACTGGATGTTGATCTTATGTCTCACTGATTCATAGAAGCATATATTAAGAAAAGTTACCATTTTGCTAATTACATTCAGATTGAACATCTTTTCATACATTTAGGAGCCCCTGTATTTTCTCTCCTGAACTGTCTTTTATAGTTTCCCACACTTTTGCTTTTGGATTATTAATCTTCTTCTTCTTGATTTGTAGAGCCACTTAATGAGTTACAGAACCCGGTTTTTGGATCCCATTTCAACCTTTTACCCTTGGCCAATACTGTCTCCTCTAATGACGTTGTACTTTTCTTCATTTCATACAATGGAAAAACATTTTATAAACGGACATGTAAAAACCAATTTCCTAAATGCCACAAACTCAGAAAACAGCCTCAAAACTGTGATTGTTTTTTTAAGGGGAAGATAATGTGAATCACTTAATTGCTGGCAAATGCATCACAACATATGAACTTTTAGAACAGAAAATGAATCAAACCTATAATAAATCTTGCAAGCAATTTATAAACAGAAGCTACAGTCTAAGATATTGACCATAGTTGGTAGAGAAGGAAAAATAGTAGTTAACTGCAGTCTTCAGACTCAGTTTAAATGCAATCTCTTCCATGAAGTATGTCTTGGTATACTTGGATGGACGTTTCTCTTGCCTCTGAATTCCCAGAGAACTTTGCACCTCTCTTAGGATGATTATCATTGTCTGTTTTTGTTATAGTTAGTTTCATACAAGAGTATTCCCAAGGGCACCACTAATTTCCTGTACTGCTTATAGATTGTTTTTTTCTGAAAGGAAGACTTGCAGGTCCCAAGCCACAATCTTCTTTTTTGAAGTCAGGTTTATTGAAGTATAATTTACATACAGTAAAATTCACTCCTTTTGAGTGTACAGTTCAGTGGATGCTGACAAATGTATCCAGGTGTATAATCACCTCCAAAATCAAGATACAGAACATTTCCATCACCACAAAGTGCTCCCTTGGGTCCCCTTCACCATCCATCCCCTCTCTCCAAGTTCAGCCCCTATCACTCACTGATCTGATGTTTGTCACAATAGTTCTGCCCTTTCCAGAATGTCACGTAAAAGGAATCATATATTCTGCAGCTTTTTGTGTTTGGCTATTTTTATACTAAGCCACAGTACTTTGCAATTAAACACAGAGGGAACAATTTCCCCATTGCTTTGTGGAATTCAGGCTAAGTAGGCTTGCTCACCAAAATTATGTGAGCAGTTAGACAGTGGTGACAAGGAAGGAGTGAAGAGGAAATGGGAGAGAGACAGAACAGAAATGGAGACAGAGACAGAAAAAAAGTTTAATAATTGTTATAATCTTCATTGTTTAGAAATTGTGGCTTTGTGTAGAACACTTCTGCAAGCCCAATGTTTTGTGTAATCTGCACGACAACCTTACCAATTGTTATTATTCCCATTCTGCAGATGAAGACACTGAGGTTCAGACTGTTCATGTGGTTTGTCCCCAAAAAGAACCTTAGTGACTGAAGTACTGGGATTGAACTGAGCTCTGATTTGAAAGACTTTATTTTGTGAGCTTCTCCAGGCTCTGACTTCCCTGAAGTCTAGTAAAGGAGGAGTAAAAAGAAGACCTGTAAGCTCTGGATGGAATAGTTTCTTTTTACTCACCCAGAAACTCAGTCACTGTAAGCCCAGATACTAGCACTATGCCCACTATATGGTAGGTGCTCATTAAATACTATTAAATGAGCCAGTAAAAGGGGAATCATCTTTCTGATCCTTCTAATGCAAATATACTGAATTTTTTCCCTCAGTAGCTCACTGGGAGTTTTTCAAGTGTCACATTTTTCTTATTTTTTAAAGTTTGCTTTTCTCCTCAAAGTGCAAATTATCTCCCAATCTCTGATTTTGTGTCAGCGTGCATTATCTCAACATGTGCATTGAAGGAGTGTCAGCAAGTTCCAAACTATCCCCTCTTGGATTGTCTGTCATTTGAACGAAGGTTTATATTCATTAAAGACCATTCCAGAGGCAATATTCAGTTAATCATTACTTACTATGTTCTATTTCTACGCCATAGGGAGTAAAAGTCAACATTAGGTAAAATGAACTTAATATGAAGACCTTGAAACCATTTAATAAATATTTAATGTCTTAGGTATATTTGAATACAAAATAGGCTATACATGAAAGAGTACTGTAATTGAAGGAAAATCTAATCTTATGGTATTTTAAGTTACTAGCAAACCAATAGGGTACATGGCAAATTTCTTCCCAAATAAGATTATTGCTTTTCTACAAATAATCTGAATGCTTGAAAGCAGACGAATATGTCAGGAATGTTGACAATATCACTTTCTGGAATGTTGGGAAATGATGTCTGAGGACAAAAATGAACAATGTAAAACATAGCATTCTATCCTATAAACCCGTGTGCTTCCCAAAGAGGTTTTCAAAGTATTTCAGGGAAGTTTTCAATCCTTTGGATTTCTCATTATCTCTTTACATAATTATATCTCCAAAAAGCTTCCTCTTTGGGCGATGAACTTTGGTCAGTGGAAGTATAGTGACACCTGGGTTATAGGTCTAAGTATCTATTTTTTATTTAAAACATTTGTCTATTTGATATCCTGAGCCTTCCAATGAAATTTCATCTCAGGGTATATTAAAAGTCTATTTTATTATTTTTTAAAAAGATTTTATTTATTTATTTGAGAGAGAGAGAATGTGAACAGGAGCAGAGGGAGAGAATCTCAAGCAGACTCCCTGCTGAGCACAGAGCCTGACACTGCTCAATCCCAGGCCCCTGATATCATGACCTGAGACAAAATCAAGAGTCAGATGCCCAACCGACCAAACCACCCAGGCTCCCCAGTAAAAGTCTATTTTAATGCTAGAGCTGTGGAATGATACTAATATCCACCTTTACATTTATTGATCGATTATGCCCACTGGCAGATTTTCCATCCCAACCCACAGAGGGAATTGTAGGGGCTGGCAATTTCTTGAAATAGCAATGTACCCCTCCATGTGGCAATAACAGCAGACTCTGTGCTTTATCACTGGACCTAAACTAATGTAACTCACTCACTGTAGACCAAGAAAAACCCTAAATTATTACAAAGAACCAAAAAGTACTTTTGAATACTTTTTTTGTTACTTGCCTTGAACTCAGAGAATGAGAAATTTTACAAAGGGAAATAGGAAAACAACACAGAGGAAGTGACCTTTTACCTTGGGAGACATGGTTTTCCTACCAGCCCTTCACATGGATGCTATTCCTTCTCATTCGGTAGGGGGATGGGGACAGGGGAGGAAAGGAATGGGGAGGCTGAGATCAGAAACCAGAATAAACATTGGGATTCTAGGATCAGGCGAAGTGCCAGGGAGAGCTCAAAGCTGTAAGAACATGCAGCCAAACGGGGCGCCCGGGTGGTTCCATCACTTGAATGTCCCACTCTTGCTTTTGGCTCAGGTCATGATCTCATGGGTTGTGGGATCGAGCCCCGTGTTGGGCTCCAGGCTCAGTGGGGAGTCTGCTTGAAGATTCTCTCCTTCTGCCCCTCCCTCCCTCAAATTAATTAATTAATTAATTAATTTAAAAAAAAAAAGGCGAACATTCAGCCAGAGCCAAGGGAGAGAAGGAGGCATAGAGACCACTGTCCAGGAAGTCAAAGAGTAGGGCCACTTTGAAGACATATCTGGGGAGGGCCAAGAAGGATTCTTTGAGAAGCAGGTGCAGGGAGCAGGACTAGAGAGGTAGACAGGTTAGCATGTCCTGGGGGGCAGTGTGTCATGGAAAACAGAGGCTGACATCAACTCAGAGGATGGAGGCACCCCAGCACCTGAAATACCGAAGGCTCAATCCCTCCTGCCAACCCTCCAGATGCCCAGTGAACTGCCATATTTTAGTAATTCTTCCCACCTGCTCAAGTCTGCTCCTTCCTCTCCATCTCTCCCACATTAGGCCAGGGCCCTGAGGCCCCAGGCTCTCCTCCCAGACTGCCTGTGTGGAAAGCCCTGCTCTTCCACCCACTGGTTTTGTAACCCTGGGTAAACTACTTATCCTCCCTATGCCTCAATTTTCTCATCTGATCGATGGGAATGCTAATACTAGAACCCGCCTCATGAAATTGTTGGGAGTGAGCAAACACCAGTGAAGCACTGTACCTGGCATAGAGTAAGTAGTCAATGTTAGTTACTGTGTCAGTTTCCTAGGCCCAACCTAACACATTACTCCACACTGGGGGATGTAAAACAATCACAATGTACTGTCTCTCCCTACTCAGTTCTCAAGGTCAGAAGTCTGGGCAGGGTCACTTCCTTCTGGAGGCTCTGAGGGAGAATCTGTTCCATGCCTCTCTCCTTCGTTCTTGTGGCTGCTGGAATCATGTTGTTCTTTGGCCTGTGGCTGTGTAGCTCCCATCTCTGCCTCTGTCTTCACATGGCCTTCTCCCCTCTGGGTCTGTGTGTCCCAAATCTCCCTTTGCTTTCTCTTATAAAGACATTAGTCATTGAGTTTAGGGCCCACCCTAAATCCAGAATGATCTCATTGAAAGATCCTTAACTTCATCACATCTGCCAAGACTATTTCCAAATAAGATACCAAGGGTTAGGATTCAGAGGTATCTTTTCTGGACTGTTCAACCCATTACAGTTGTCATAATTATTATTTTCAATTCAGGAGCTTACCGTCTCTCTTCAGGACTCTGAAAATAGTCTCCCTGCTTAGTCTTCACATGACAATTGTTTCTCAATAGCCCCAATGATCTTTCCAAAGTAACTTCCCTGCCTACACCCTTCAGTGGCTCCCCACCACCTGCAGGAGAACGTGTGACATGCTGAGCAGAGCTGTGACCTGGTGCCTGCCTCATCCCATCAGTGCCACCTTCCACATCCCTGCACCTTGCACATACCTCTCCAAAACAGGACTGCACTCTTTCTTGCCTCCTGGCCTTGCCCCGCCTCTTTCCTTATGAACCATTCTCCTCCCTATTGAGGATTTATGTAAACTTTGCAGTTCAGTTCTTATTTCATCTCCTCTGAGAAACCTTCATGGGAACCACCACCACCTCCTGCCCCAGCATTCTCCCTCAGGTCCCGGGAGTTGGTGTTCTCCTCTTTACCCCCAATGCATCTTTGACTTATCCCTGTCACCAAACTTTATTGTTCTGTAAAGGCCTGTTAAGATTTTTGTTGCTCTTTGAGGGTTGTACCCTACTCAACTCTACATCCCAATGTCAGTACAGTAAAGGAAGGTGTTTAGTAGAGGATGGATGGCTGGATGGTTGGATGGGTGGATGGATGGATGGATAGATGGGTGGATGGATGGATGGATGGATGGATGGATGGATGGATGGATGGATGGATGGATAGATGGGTGGATGGATGGATGGATGGATGGCTGGATGGATGGATGGGTAGATGAGTGAATGAATGGATGGACGAATGGGTGGGTGGATGGTTGAACAGGTGAATGGATAGATGGATGGATGGCTGGATGGATGGGTGGATGAATAATAACTGGGAAAAGGAAAACTGAGTCATGGATCCTGTGGAACCAAGGGGTAAAACCTGAACTAAAACTGGAGCCCTCTGCAATTAGAAGATCTGACCAGTTATTAGAGGAGGAAAAGTGGCTACTTAGGACTTATATCTGCATAGTATAAATTATGAACAACTATGTATCTAAACAGTCCTGTACATGATGCCCAAGATGACTGCTGAGCAAACTCATTATAGCTCCCCAGAGTACTACGATTCTTCTCAGTTTTCAAGGTCCTAAATTAAAGAAGCCACTTTGGGAGTGGATAAAACATGGTTCTCACATATTATACTTTCGTATGAAAAAGATTGACTAGTACATAAGTTTAAAATGCAAATCCCTAGGCCCCATCCTCAGAGATTCTGATAAAGTCAGGATGGGACAGTCTCTGTGGTTTGTGAAGAGGTTAAAGGAGCAAATGCTGTCTCTGCCAAATCTGCTCTCTATGATCTTAGTTTCTTAATTCTTCATCTCTGAAGTGGGGAAAATATAGTACCTCTTCCTAGGACTGTGGTGAGTGACTACAGTGATAAGAAGAGTCTGACATATGGAAGTGCTAAGGCTCCCTGCAATCATTGCTGTCCTTGTCACCACTATCATCATCATCATCATCAAGGAGATTCTAGATCAGTCTTTCTTAATTCTAGCTGCACAATAAAATCACCTAGGAAATTTGAAAACAGATCTCAATAGAGTTGTTCTAGAGTGGATTTCAGGAAGGGATATTATTTTAAAGCATCCCGAGTCTACTGTGCTGTCATGTTGAGACCCAGCAGGCCCTAGACCGACGCTTCTCAAACTTGAACATGCACACAAATCACCGAGGGATCTTACAAAACTGCAGATTTTGATTCAGAAGGTTTCAGGCTAGCTGAGAATCTGCATTTCAACCATGATGCCTATATTTCTGTCCACAGACCCCACTGTGAGGACAAGCCCTGAGCCCAAGCTGACATAGTGCACAGCTTGGTCAGGGGTTCGATGTCAACACAGGGACCGATTGTGATGGAGGCCAGGTGGTCCCTGATTACCCCCAGGCCTGCCCCATGCCTAGTGCCACACTCTGTCTGGAAACTCCCCCAGTTGTCACTAACACGGCTGAGCCCTGGGAGGAGATGCAGGAGGTCTCTCTCTGACTTTTCTGATAAGATATGTCAAATGAACATTCATTACTGTCCCAGGAGTCCTTTCAGGAGGCATTTAAGGAAATGCCACACACTTAGCACTTAGCTCTTCAGATTTCAGAGCTTGGGGGTCATCGTTTTACCCATAAAAGGGCCATTTGTGTGTGTGTGTGTGTGTGTGTGTGTGTGTGTGTGTGTGTGTGTGTCTAAACTGCTGAGCCAATTACCCTGTTGAATGGAGATAGTATTGTTGCCTCTGGTTTTGGCACAAATGACTTGAGTGTTTTCCAGATACCATTAAATGCCAAAGTCCCTGGCCCTCGGTTCCAGGTATAGTGACTCAGAGGTCTACCATCAAACTGGGCAAGGGAGGGGGTGGAAGGTGAAAATCAGGGCCAACTAACAGGCAGAGGATGTTAATTCTCCAAGACTACATTCGCATCTTGCAGACTCATTGTGATTTCCTCAGAACAGCCCCATCCAAGGTTTAGGTTGTTGGTGAGGCCCTCACTGCCAGAGGATATGATGGACTCACAGCATCAGGAAATCACCCTGAAGGCAAAGCTCAGAGCATCTTCACTAACTGTGCATGAACTTAACGTTACATCATCTTTTTGTTGCATGTTGCATGTTGATTAAGCAAAATTATTTGCTTACCTGATTACAAAGATATTTGCTATTTATGTGGCAAACTGATCCTTTAGATTTTCATTTCATATTTTATGATTCCTAAGATCTAGAGTCAATACTAATTATATCTTTTTAAAAGGCATTCATTATTTATCATCCTCATGGCCAGAATAATAAAAGCCAACACAGACCTTTCCTTGTACCCCATAAGGTAGATGTTATTGGCCTCAAGTTACTCAATTGAGGCACAAGGAAAGGTAAGTACCTTGCCCAGGGTCCCCTCTCTAATAAATACAGAGCTGGTATTTGAGCTGAGCATCCTATCCTGGCAATGCTCTTTTTTTCCCCATTTTTTATTGTTATGTTAATCACCATACATTACATCATTAGTTTTTAATGTAGTGTTCCATGATTCATTGTTTGTGCATAACACCCAGTGCTCCACGCAGAATGTGCCCTCCTTAATACCCATCACCAGGCTAACCCATCCCCCCACCCCCCTCCCCTCTAGAACCCTCAGTTTGTTTTTCAGAGTCCATCGTCTCTCATGGTTCGTCTCCCCCTCTGACTTACTCCCCTTCACTCTTCCCCTCCTGCTATCTTCTTCTTTTTTTTTTCTTAAGATATATTGCATTATTTGTTTCAGAAGTACAGATCTGTGATTCAACAGTCTTGCACAATTCACAGTGCTCACCATAGCACATACCCTCCCCAATGTCTATCACCCAGCCACCCCATCCCTCCCACCCCCCACCACTCCAGCAACCCTCAGTTTGTTTCCTGAGATTAAGAATTCCTCATATCAGTGAGGTCATATGATACATGTCTTTCTCTGATTGACTTATTTCACTCAGCGTAACACCCTCCAGTTCCATCCACACCATTGCAAACGGCAAGATCTCATTCCTTTTGATGGCTGCATAATATTCCATTGTGTATATATACCACCTCTTCTTTATCCATTCATCTGTCGATGGACATCTTGGCTCTTTCCACAGTTTGGCTATTGTGGACATTGCTGCTATAAACATTGGGGTGCACGTACATACCCCTTCGGATCCCTACATTTGTATCTTTGGGGTAAATACCCAGTAGTGCAATTGCTGGATCGTACGGTAGCTCTATTTTCAACTGTTTGAGGAACCTCCATACTGTTTTCCAGAGTGGTTGCACCAGCTTGCATTCCCACCAACAGTGTAGGAGGGTTCCCCTTTCTCTGCATCCCCGCCAACATCTGTCGTTTCCTGACTTGTTAATTTTAGCCATTCTCACTGGTGTGAGGTGGTATCTCATTGAGTTTTTTTTTTTTTAAGATTTTATTTATTTGAGACAGAGAGAATGAGAGAGAGAGCACATGAGAGGGGGGAGGGTCAGAGGGAGAAGCAGACTCTCTGCCGAGCAGGGAGCCTGATGCGGGACTCGATCCAGGGACTCCAGGATCATGACCTGAGCCGAAGGCAGTTACTTAACCAATTGAGCCACCCAGGCACCCTCATTGAGGTTTTGATTTGGATTTCCCTGATGCCGAGCGATGTTGAGCACTTTTTCATGTGTCTGTTGGCCATTTGGATGTCTTCTTTGGAAAAATGTCTGTTCATGTCTTCTGCCCATTTCTTGATTGGATTATTTGTTCTTTGGGTGTTGAGTTTGATAAGTTCTTTATAGATTTTGGAGACTAGTCCTTTATCTGATATGTCATTTGCAAATATCTTCTCCCATTCTGTCGGTTGTCTTTTGGTTTTGTGGACTGTTTCTTTTGCTGTGCAAAAGCTTTTTATCTTGATGAAATCCCAATAGTTCATTTTTGCCCTTGGTTCCTTTGCCTTTGGTGATGTTTCTAGGAAGAAGTTGCTGCGGCTGAGGTCGAAGAAGTTGCTACCTGTGTTCTCCTTTAGGATTTTGATGGACTCCTGTCTCACGTTTAGGTCTTTCAACCATTTGGAGTCTATTTTTGTGTGTGGGGTAAGGAAATGGTCCAGTTTCATTCTTCTGCATGTGGCTGTCCAATTTTCCCAACACCATTTGTTGAAGAGACTGTCTTTTTTCCACTGGACATTCTTTCCTGCTTTGTCAAAGATGAGTTGACCATAGAGTTGAGGGTCCATTTCTGGGCTCTCAATTCTGTTCCATTGATCTATGGGTCTGTTTTTGTGCCAGTACCATACTGTCTTGATGATGACAGCTTTGTAATAGAGCTGGAAGTCCGGAATTGTGATGCCACCAGCTTTGCTTTTCTTTTTCGACATTCCTCTGGCTATTCGGGGTCTCTTCTGGTTCCATACAAATTTTAGGATTATTTGTTCCATTTCTTTGAAAAAAGTGGATGGTATTTTGATGGGGATTGCACTGAATGTGTAGATTGCTCTAGGTAGCATTGACATCTTCACAATGTTTGTTCTTCCAATCCATGAGCATGGAATGTTTTTCCATTTCTTTGTGTCTTCTTCAATTTCTTTCATGAGTATTTTATAGTTTTCTGAGTACAGATTCTTTGCTTCTTTGGTTAGATTTATTCCTAGGTATCTTATGGTTTTGGGTGCAATTGTAAATGGGATCGACTCCTTGATTTGTCTCTCTTCTGTCTTGTTGTTGGTGTATAGGAATGCCACTGATTTCTGTGCATTGATTTTATATCCTGCTACTTTACTGAATTCCTGTATGAGTTCTAGCAGTTTTGGGGTGGAGTCTTTTGGGTTTTCCACATACAGTATCATATCATCTGCAAAGAGTGAGAGTTTGACTTCCTCTTTGTCCTGGCAATGCTCTTAATTCTACTTTCATAGAAATGCTGCTACTCAGCACTTATGAGAGCACTGTGCCAAGGACTCCACATGGATTGTCTCCTTTGGCCCTCACGACACCTGTATGGGCAAGGCACTGTTACTTTCATGTTCCAGTGGACGAATCTCATCTTGGAGAAATGATGTAATTAGGTTTGAACCCAAGCGGTCATGTCCCCTCTCCTCAGTCCCCTGCCACTCCTCTCCTCCAACCTGGAATGAAGGTTTCCTGGGTCTGTCCATGCAATGGTTCCATCAGTGCTCACCCATGTTCACTCTGCCAAAGTCCCCTTGCCATGTAAGGTACCACAGGCACAGGTTCCGGGGATCTGTGGACATCTTTGGAGGCCATTATTCTGTCTACCACCACCACCTTCCATCTTTTCTCATGTAACCCTCCAGCTGGTCTCCTGCTCACATCTTCTTCCCTCTCTCCTCCCTCCCTCCTCCCTCCCTGATGGCAGCCAGAGTGATCTTTTCAAATGTAAATACATCCCTTCATACCTTGTCCAAAGCACCCCAAGGCCATGCTCCGACTGGGCCACTCTCTGGCCTCTTTTCCCACGACTGTCACCTCACTTCCTCTGTCCTTGCCACACTGGTCTCCTCCTGGTCACTCCCAGATGCTGAGCACAGTCATGTCACATCACTGAGGCTTTCCATTTGCTGTTCCCTCAGCCTGGGACACTCTTCCTTCAATATTTGCATGGCTCTGTCCCTCACTCCATTCAGGTCTGATAGAGTCACTTCTTCATCCCAATTCCACTCTCTCCCCTTAGTGTGGGGGTTCGTTTTCTTCAGAACATTTCTGGTTATATCATAGATGTCCCTGCTTTTAATGTCTCTCTCCCTTCCCTGGAATGTAAGTGCAAAAAGGCTGCCTTGTTCTCTGCTAATCCCCACAACCTGGGACAATGCTTGGTGAGAAGTGCATGCTCAATACATTTACCAGGAAGGAAGGAAGGAAGGAAGGAAGGAAGGAAGGAAGGAAGGAAGGAAAAGGGAGGGAGGGAGGTGTGGGAAAAGAAAGAGAGGCATGATGGAAGAAATTTGCTTAGTTGATTGTCCTTTTTATGGTTGTTATCTGAGGTCTTACCCCTTCTGGAGGATGATATTCCAAGTACCTCAACAGGAAAGAAATCACTTTTACTTCTTATCTCTTTCAATTGCATATTATTTATAATGCGGTTAAATCTTCCCAGCATTCAGCTAGCCCCACGCAGGTATGAGCTTCCAACAGCACAAGCTCATTACCTGATATTATTACATTTGCCACTTAAAGGCTGTGTGACTGGAAGCTCTCTGTGTCTCCATGTCTTTGTCTGTAAAATGGGTATAGTAATAGTGCAGCCCACATAGGGCTGTTACAAGGATTGCATCAGTTAATGTTTGCAAAGCCCTTAGAGGGTATCCAGGGGACAGAAAAAGCGTCATGTAAACGTTTATTAAATTTAAAAAACCAAACTTTTACCCTTAAATTCAAACTATTCTCTCCAATACTCCATTCAACCCTTTATTTAATGTGGAAAGACATTTGGAAACTTTCAGCTTTTTACTTACATCAATTTGTTTCTACTTTCTTGTAACTCAGGAAAATACTGGTTTATACCCAGGTGAAGGTGAAATGGCAAAAGTGTATCTGTGCCCATTTTTTTCCCCACAGTGGTCATCTTCTTACCAAATAAATGTTTCCTCTACAGGCCAGGGCTGTTACAATGTTTTTTAAATAATGGGACTATGAAGTTTAGGATCTCACTTGCTCAGAGGGCAAATCTCAGGCTGCTCTGAAGCCATCCTAAAAGACAGGATTATTGGCTTTGCTTTCCAGGGTGCTGGGGCTTGACATCTGACTCTCGGTTGCTGCTTTGCCTCAACTGCCTCAGAAAGGCTACTTCCCCCTGCGTAAGGAAAAGGCTGCTCGTTTTCTTTTGGCGCTAACCAACCTAACAGTGTCTTTAATTCAGTGACGGTCTGTTTTCCTTGGAAGTTGGAGAGCCCAGTGGTTTTGGATCGAGCTTGAATTCTTGCTGGAAGCTCCAAACCAGAAGTTGAATGACTTCACTCTGCAGCGGTGGAGCAGGAAAGTGGGGCCAGCCTTGGAAAGTGGATTTTGAATATTGCAGGCTGTTCATCATGGTGCCTAATGAGGTGGAACCTAATGCTGTTTGAGGGTGATGTGGACAGATTATTTTATTATTCTGTTCCAGCGTGAGGTCCTGATATCTGTTTTTGTTTTGTTTTTATTGTTTCTACCAAGGATAGAAAGCAGTTTCGAGCTAATCCTGGGAGGCAAGAATAGATTGAAAGATTACCTACTGTATACAGATGCAAGACAGACCTTTTCTGGGGAGGACAGGTGAAGGCCACTCTAGAAGGACTAAAGCCTGCATAGGTATTGGTCAGAGAAAGCTGTGGGCTGGGAGAGAGACAGTACAGGTACCTCATGTGCAGGGAAGGGTTTCATGGGCCTGGTACCTTTTCTCTGCCAAGAGCTGTGAGTTGGAACAAAGGGAGGAAGCTCTCAGAGCCACTAATGGGTAGCTTGGGCTGCTGTTGTCCAGGTCAGGGGGACAAGGAAGCTGAACAGTGTTACACAGACTTCCGACACTCTTGTATTAATAACCCAGGGGAGCTTCCTGGATCTTGGAGATAAATCTGCTCTCTTATCTCTCTCCATTTTTCTGATATTCTAGGTTCCAGAGCAGAGATTTTTTTTTTTTAAACCAGATATCCATGGGTACTCTTAGAGTATCCAGGGAAGAATTCAAGAGGTTCCTGGAAGCTCAGAAGTTATATGCAAAATGTTATATGCATGTACATTTTCCTGGGAAAACAGTTCATGGCTCCTACCAGATCCTCAAAAGGATTCTGTCATCTGCCCTCCTGCAAAGCTTAGAATCACTGTTGAAGAGGGTAACATAAATCACTTTAGAACACTTTGCGCTTTTGTCTCCTTCAGTCTCTCATGGTATGTGCAGAATTTGGCGAAGCCAACATGTCACAAAAAAGTTTGCACAGCATCAAAAGACCTTGGGTAGCAAGAGCGTTCACAAGCTGCTCTAGTCTGAAGGGCTATATAGGCAAACCTAGTGTCTTGGTCAGCTGTGAGCTGCTATAGCATATTATCATATATGGGGTGCTTAAACAACAAACATTTTTTCCTTATAGTTCTGGAGGCTGAAGTCCAAGGTCAGGGTGCAGATAGATTGGGTTCTTAGTGAGGAACCTCTCCCTGGTTTGCAGATGGCTGTCTTCTCCCTGTGTCCTCATATGGTGGAGGGAGAGAGGAAAGCAAAATCTTTAGTGTCTCCTCTACTAAGGACACTAATCCCATCATGAGGGCTCCACCATTATGACCTAATTACTTCCCAAAGGCCCCATCTCCATCACATTGGACATTAGGGTTTCCACATATGAATTTTGGGGGGACACAAATCTTCAGTCCATAGTTCCAGGTGCTGGGCCAAACAAGCAACTCAGGAGCCTTCACTCGAACACAAGCACATCTATATAAAACACAGCCAGAGTGATACAGATATCAATGAATAAATACGATTGTGCTCATAATAATAAGAGTTTTCACTGACCACCGACAATATGCCAGGAGCTTTGGATACATTACCTCATTTGATTGTCACAGTAATCTCATAAAGTGGATAATATTATCTTTTCCATTCTACAGATAAAGTGACATAAGCTCAAATATGTCAAATAAATTTCTCAAGGTCATTATGTGGTAGAATTGGGGTTTAAGGCCAGGTTTGTCCAACCCACACTTCCTCTCAACTTAAACATCCAAACAGCCATCATGGCTGCCTGAGGGATGCTGATTAATCCAAGGGCTCCTTCAGGGTCTGACTCTATGATTTTTAAAGTTAACTGAAAGAGTGACAAGTCAAGCAATCATTTTGTAAGTCACACACTAGGTTTGGAATTAGGAGGGGTAACCAATTTTCCTTCCCAAAGTGACCACCAGACATACCCTGAGGGGCTGGGATTTCTGGAACTCTGTGGAGCTAACAAGAGGAAACTTGGACAGTTAGAAAAGCGAGGGGGAGGCTACATTCCAGACATAGCATATGGTATGAGAAAGCACCAAATTTGGAGTGGGACAAACAGATGAAGAAGGTGTCAAGTTCTCCGGGGAGGAGTAGAGGATAGGAGAGGCTATACACAGGGTAAAGCTTTGACAAGATGCTGGGGTGACTTAGCTGAGTCTCAAATAAAGGAGAACCATCCCAGAACCCGTGGAGCCTCCCCCCCCATCCTAACAAGGGGAAGTTTCCACAGATGAAAGGGACTGAGTCCCAGATGGAAGCCGACTGCCTGTTCTATAGGGAAATCTTCACTTCTAGCAGAGAACTCTGGAGTCATATGAAAACCTATCTCGATTGCAATGACTTGTCTGCTTGCAAAAGATGACCTCACAAGGGCTTGACTCAGGGGCGAGTGAAAGGTAAGGAATTACAGGAGGAGAGATAGTAGTTGAGTGGGAAGAAGAGAAATCATAAAGGACTGACAGGAGGCAAGTGAGTCCCAGCACAGGCAAAACAATCTTACCTTGGTTATGGGTGCACAGTACTTAATGCAACACAGCTCATGAATGCAATGTCCCTACTCACCTCCATCCCTGACCCCAAGAAAGCTGTCCCAGGAGAGAAAAATCACTGGAATGACACCACAACGGAAGGCAAGCTCAACTTTGCATTGGAAGTGGCCCTGCCGGCCTCCCCACTAATTTTCCCCCTGGGGACAGACACTGCTTTCACTGGGGAGGCCTGGAGAGCCGCTGAGTGTCCACTTCCTGAAGGGCTAGGCCAGATGTGGGAGCTCAGGGGAGTCAGGTAGCTGCTTTTCCTGACACACAAGATCTGAAGTCTTGTTGGTGCTCGCACCCTTCTCAGAAATGAAGGGCATATCTGCTCTCCTGAAAACCTGTCCCTTCGTCAAGTCAGCACGGGCTCTGTCCTTGGAGCTTCCAGAGGGGCCATCTTCCCTCTGCTGGAGTTCCCCCAGGGCTCCTGGCCCCCAGGCAAGCAGCCACCTCTGTGTGGGCTCTTTTCCCACCTCCACCTCCCCAAGTATGCCTTCCCCTCTAGTGGGATAAATTTAGCTCTGAATGAATGCAGAAAGGAGAGCACATTCATGTAAACACAGATCAAGTAGCTTTCAAATATAGGTTTGACACATACACCATCAGCATGAAAGATCCAAGTTCTTCTGTTTCCTTCTCTTCTGTTTTTTCCATCTTATCCTCAGAGCCCTGCACCTTTTTCTGCATTTAGTGAAGCGAGTTAATATGTAGATCAGACTGTGGGGCTGTTTGTCTTCAGACCAAAGAAAGCAGAAATCACTTGAGGGATGGAGGAACATCAAGAAGTCAAAGAGAGCCCTAGGTGTTCTTGGTCATTTTCATTTATTGATTGTCTTAGAAGCCCATCAGAAACTTGGAAGCCTCTTTTGTCTTCTGTATTAGCAGAGTCTTTTCTCCCACTCAGCCGAGCCCAGTGGCTACTACGGAATGTTGCACAGACCTGCAAACATTTCCCTGGTGACCTGTCATTATGTCCCTAAGTCCTTGCCTTTGAAGTCACCCCTTCGTGTTGTCCTTCACACTCACAGAGCATTTATACTTCTCAGAACACTTTCTCATTCATGAGTTCCTTTAATCCTTACAGGAAACTTGTGAGGTAGTTAGCTATCCCTTTTCCCAGTTTATAAACAGAAAGCCTCAGCTCAGAGCAGTTAAGTGACTTGTTTGAGGTTATGCAGAAAAGTGGCAGAGTTAGAATTAGGAGCTAAGATTGACACTTGGTCTTATGCTCTCTACCTTGAGCTGCTTTGGGAGAAGGTAGCTTGTCCAGGAGGCCCAATCTGGTAGAGTTACATTTAGTAACATTTGCTAGTCTTTGGAGGGTGGGCAAGAGGTGAGTACACAGGATTGAGACCCCAGATATTCCAAAGGGCTCAATATCCAAAGGTGGTAGGAGCTGAAGCTAGGCTTTCCCAATTTCATTACTCATTGTCCAAGCAAGAGGGCACACAGGACTGACCTGATGGGCCATTGTCCCTTCCCTGCCAACCCCACAGGACATCTCTCTCTCCTGTCAGCCGTGCTGACTTGCAGAATGTGTACAGCATTATGGAATCATGGCTAACAATGAAAGTGTCTATGGCCACACTGCAAACAGGGATTCCAAGCTGACAGGGCACATCGTGGTCATTGTACTAAGGCAAACTAGATTGGCCCCTAAGCTCTCTGAGAAGCCAATGACCCAATTGTGTCTATTGGCATTACATAACCAGATTGGCCTCCCAAAGATTTTTTCACATTGTAGCTAATTCATACCCAACCTAGAATCAACTCCACCAAGGAGCATATTTAATATGTAGGTATGTAGCTCTCTAGACATTCCTAAATCAAGCTTGTTTTCCATCTTTTCCTAGCACTTCATCCATCTCTTCTTGAGCATTCCCTTCTCATTCCTTCTTATTTATAGTTATTAAATTGACTCACTCCAAAAATAAGACTGTAGGTGTCTATGAATCATTAGAAAGAGAGTCAGGTAATGAAATTTCTAGACAATAAATGACACAGAGCTGAATCCCCCCTTTTAAAAGGTGAGAAAAGAGAAGTATCTACTAATGTGAGGAATTTAAAGAATAACAATAGTTCACTCTCTTTTTCTAAAAAAAAAAAAAAAAAAGCCTACGTAAAAGGGTGGATAAAATCAAGTCACTCAGTCGGTCAGTTTATGACATTTTTAATGAAGCAATAATTAGGCTGAGCAGTTAGGACCTACCATTTCTGGGACAGCTACCATGACCACTCTTGAGCGTCCTATACATGACATCCTGATTTCTCACAACATCCCTATGGGGTTAGAGTTATTCCCCCCCATTAAAGATGCGGAAAATGTGGACCAAAGGAATTCAAAGTGGTGCAGTGGGTGAGGCTCATGCCTTTTTTCTGTATCATGCCCACCTACCCCTTCCTAATCGCACTTTTCCAAAACTTCTGTCAGTAACGAGATCATGATGAACTGACATCTGAATATCAAAAAAGCAAATGTAAAATGATCCCTAACGACCCTGCTCTAATTCCCATATACTCTCCTCATACCCCCTCCTTTCCTCTCACAATGCACATCGTCAGTCAGCTGACATTGCCAAAGCTAACCAAGAGGAAAGGAAACCATCAAAGTGAAATGCTAATGTTCATTTCTGGATGGATTTCTGACGGCTCACTTTGAAGCTACTAAGTAGAGAGCCTAGTCAATAGATACCTTAAGTGACATCCAGCTAGTCTTGGCTGGATCTGTTTTCTAACTTCTCTTTTTTGCCCCATGGAGACTTGCTGCACGGATCTATCATTTGAATCCCATAGGGAAGCACAGCACATACTTGAAATCCCATCAACTTTCCCAAATTGTTCACAACCAAAGGAGCCAAAAGCCTCCAACCACTCTTCCCCTCCTTTTGATTCTGTACAGAGCCATCACATATGTTTTGAATGACCACTTATTCTAAAAGACCCTAAAAGGCAAAACAGAGCTCATATGAATACAAACATTTTGGAGGCCCCAGGCATTCCTTTTAAAATTACTTTTGTCAAGAGAAAGCTTCAGGTTACTCTGAAATTTCACACTCCTAGCTGCTGCTTAATAAGACTTTAACTTCTGCTCACTCAAGGGGTCTTGGCAAGTCATTTCCCTCTCAGTTTACAGAGCCCTGTTGTCCCCACAGGGGAGTGGGCTGTGACCATCTGTGGTTCCCAAAAGACTCATGCTCTAAAATAAACTCTGAAACTTTTATTAATAAAACATCTACTTTGCAAATCCAGCATTCCATAGTCTCTCCATATAATGCTTTGCAATGCAGCATCTATCAGAAAAACCATTAAACAGTACGGGTAGTGCTTATGCAACACAATTTAATGTCCCAGCAAGAACTAGTGATTTGTTACACACATTATGCACCATTGTAATAGATCTTTCCAGACTGTAAATGTTTGGAGGGCAAAAAGTAACCAATATTAGCACTAGACTGCAAATTCTTTGTAATACCAAGCCATAGCCTAATGTCTAGTATAGAATAGCTACACAATAAAAGTTTATGAAAGAAATGACATAATTTGTGTTAAAAATGTCTGTGTTTGTAATGGATTCAATGACTTTCAAATGCTAAAATTTAGAGAATTGAAGGGAGGAGGGCTGGAAGAGAAGAAAGTGTTTTCCCTCTGCTCTTTGGCAAGCATCAGCCATTCATTTTATAAGCCTTCCTGTTTCACTTAGCGTTCTTGGTCACAAGCAACAGAAATTGATTCTAGTTGATAGGAGCAGAAAAGGCATGAACTGAAAGTGTATTCACAGAATAGTCAAGAAGGCTAGAGAAGGAGGCTTGGACAATGGGCAGAACCAAAAGTGAGCTACCGGCCTGAAAGAATTTTTGGATGCTGTCTTCGAGATCCCTGGCAGGTGCTCGTGCCTGACTGACCCCAGATTGCATGCCATATTGTAGCTTCTAGGGGATCTAGGGGAGCAAGTGTCTGGCATTTCCCAGCTTCTATGATAAGAGGTGGCTCTGACTGTCACTATGGTTTGTAATATGGGCATTCCCCAAAGATGGAAAGGGGTTCACAAATTGGACAAAAAAAAATATGAAAGAGTCTGCTACACCTCCACCTGGACAAAGCCCCAGGGTTCAGTGTTCTGAATCTCTTCTCTCCTTTGACTTTTTGCCATATCTGCTTTGACAATCCTCAACGCTGACTAAACATACAACCACTGTGTATCATGGGACTCAGGTAGTTAAAAAGCACTGAGGAAGTACACACTATTGGTCATGAGTCTTTTGTCTATTCCTAGTAAATTCAGTACAATGGTTCTAAACCCATTCCCAACCCTACCTCACCCCACAGGAATTTATTTCTGTACATGTTCAGGAAAGTGTGCTTCAAGAAATTTTGATGCAGACTTCTGGGTGGGAACCATGTCTTAATTTTTGCCATTTTCCACAGCATCTTTACAAACTATTTCTGTTTTTCTGAAGTCCCTCACCCCCACCCCATCAGTCTCAACCAATGATCCTGAGGTGGGAAAATGAGACTACCTGATGCATACTCACTTAACTTGTCTCTCCTTCAACTCAGAATTTCTTCTTTTCTCTACCCATTCCATCCTCCTGCCCTGCTTAACTTCTTCTTTCCAAGGCTAAATTGGCCACCAGTGCTCATGGTCTAATCTGAGACTTAATACTTATCTTCCCTTTTGACTATTTCTTTGGCCTCACTTTCCTGATGCCAAAATTCTCTTCATTCCCGAAACATTTCAAGTCTTATCTGACCTAAAGACTCTTCAGCTTGACGTTGCTTCCCATAAACTACCTTCCCATTCCTCCAACCCACCTTCATCTTTCATATCCAAAGATCTGAAAGGAGTGGTCTACACTCATGAATGCTTTCCCTCCACTTTTCATTCATTCTCAACTCCCTGTAATCACTTCGAGGCTGACTTTCCACACACACACTGCTCTCCCATTGTCACCTCTGGCTTCCTGACTGCCCAAGCCAGTGACTCCTTCTTAGTCCGTATCCTTTTTCATCTCTCAGAAGCATCTGACCCTTTTGAAAATCCCTTTCCTCCTGTTGTGGTTTTTGATACAAACATCCCTCCTGATTTTTCATTCTACTTTTCAGATGATACTTTCTTAGACTCCTTTGCTGGGCTTTCTCTTCTTTTTGTTCTGTTTTCCCAATCTGACCATTCTCATGTCTTTTGTTATAACCTCAAAATAGATGACACCCAGATAGTGTCCCCAATCCTGATTCTTCCATGCTGTGATTCAGAGTTTTCCAACTGATCATTTCCAACAGATGCCAGGGCTCTTCTCCCACCCCATCTCCCTTCCAAGATTACTTTCTTTTTTTAAATTTAAATTCAATTAACATATAGTGCACTATTAGTTTCAGAGGTAGAGTTCAGTGATTCATCAGTCTTATATAATACCCAGTGCTCATTACATCACATGCCCTCCTTAATGTCCATCACCCAGTTACCCCATCCCCCCACCCCACTCCCCTCCAGCAACCCTCAGTTTGTTTCCTATGATTAAAGAGTCTCTTATGGTTTGTCTCTCTCTCTGATTTCATCTTGCTTTATTTTCCCTCCCTTCCCCTATGATCCTCTGTTTCGTTTCTTATTCCACCTATGAGTGAGATCATATGATAATTGTCCTTCTCTGAGTGACTTAGTTCACTTAGCACAACACCCTCTAGTTCTATCCACGTCATTGCAAATGGCAAGATTTCAATTTTTGATGGCTGAGTAATATTCCAGTGTGTGTGTGTGTGATATATATATCTTCTTTGTGGTATATATATCCCATTGTATATATATACCACATCTATTCATCTGTTTATGGACATCTGGGCTCTTTCCATAGTTTGGCTACTGTGGACATTGTTGCTATAAACATTGGGGTGGAGATACCCCTTTGGATCTTTGGGGTAGATGCCTAGTAGTGCAGTTGCTGGGTCACAGCATAGCTCTATTTTCAACTTTTTGAGGAACCTCCATACTGTTTTCCAGAGTGGCTGTACCAGTTTGCATTCCCACCAACAGTGTAAGAGGGTTCCCCTTTCTCCACATCCTCTCCAACACCTGTTGTTTAGGGTGGTGTTAATTTTAGCCATCCTTACAGGTGTGAGATGGTATCTCATTGTGGTTTTGATTTGTATTTCCCTGATGCCATGTGATGTTGAGCATTTTTTCATGTGTCTGTTGGCCATTTGTATGTCTTCTTTGGAGAAATATCTGTTCGTGTCTTCTGCCCATTTCTTTTTTTTTTTTTAACATATAATGTATTATTTGTTTCAGGGATATAGGTCTGTGATTCATCAGTCTTACACAATTCACAGCACTCACCATAGCACATCTGCTTTCCAATGTCCATCACCCAGCCACCCCATCTCTTCCTCCCCCCTCCACTCCAGTAACCCTCAATTTGTTTCCTGAGATTAAGAGTCTCTTATGGTTTGTCACCCTCTCTGGTTTCATCTTGTTACATTTTTCCCTCCCTTCCCCTATGATCCTCTGTCTTATTTCTCAAATTCCTCATATCAGTAAGATCATATGATAATTGTCTTTCTCTGATTAAGATTTATTTCGCTCAGCATAACACCCTCTAGTTCCATCCATGTCATTGCAAATGGCAAGATTTCATTTTTTGCTGGTTGCATAATATTCCATTGTATATATATACCACATCTTTACCCATTCATCTGTTGATGGACATCTTGGCTCTTTCCATAGTTTGGCTATTGTGGACATTGCTGCTATAAACATTGGGGTGCATGTGCCCCTTCAGATCACTACATTTCTATCTCTGGGGTAAATACCCAGTAGTGCAATTGCTGGGTCATAGGGTAGCTCTATTTTCAACTTTTTGAGGAAACTCCATCCTGTTTTCCAGAGTGGCTATAGTAGTTTACATTCCCACCAACAGTGTAGGAGGGTTCCCCTTTCTCTGCATCCTCGCCAACATCTGTTGTTTCCTGACTTGTTGATTTTAGCCATTCTGACTGGTGGGAGGTGGTATGTCATTGAGGTTTTGATTTGGATTTCCCTGATGCCGAACGATGTTGAGCACTTTTTCATGGGTCTGTTGGCCATTTGGATGTCATCTTTGCAGAAATGTCTGTTCATGTCTTCTGCCCATTTCTTGATTGGATTATTTGTTCTTTGGGTGTTGAGTTTGACAAGTTCTTAATAGATTTTGGATACTAGCCTTTTATCTGATAAGACATTTGCAAATATCTTTTCCCATTCCATGACTCCTTTCAAAAATTTTTTTTTGTGGTAAAATATACACGGCATAAAATTTACCATTTAAACAACTTTTAAGTGTATAGTTTGGTGACATTAAGTCCATTTACATTGTTGTGCTCCTCTCTTCCTTTTTAAGGAAGGGGCAAGGGAGGACCATTAGCTGTTTATTGCTTGCTTATTACAGGGGCCTGCCCTACCTTTGTATCACTGGCTGAGCCTGGGTGCTGAGTGGTGAAGAGCATGGGTTCTGGAGAGTCTGACCTGAGTTTAAATCTCAGCTTTATGACTCTGGCTGAAGCTCTCAACCTCACGGGTCTCACTTTTCTCATCTTGTTATTCTCTTCTGTTGTTGGGTACACAGTCACTCTGCTGAAGCAATAACAGCTTGGTTTATTTGTGAGCAAACACCCTGCAAAGAACTTGACCTGTGGGAGCTGGTGCTGGAAGTGAGGAGAAAATGAAGTGTTTGAAGAAAGTGATAGATCTTAGCCAGAAAGTAGGAGTTCTGGCTATCTTGGAGTGGGACGCTGAATCTGGCATTGGCTTGGATTTATGACACAAATACATCCACCTACACCCCTTATGGAAAAGAAGAGAAAACAATCAGCAGAACTGTTTTGGTGACGACTTCAGCGTTCGGGCAGAGTAGTAATTGATCATCAAGTGACAGGTAAAACATCTGTGGAAAGTTGAAAAAGCAATTTAGTTGAATTGCAAGAATTTGCCCAGGAAAAGAGGTGATTTGGGGAAATTCGATGTGCATACCTTTTAAAATGCCTTTCAAGTCCTGCGTTTAGAGAATCATCAAGGGCCTAAAGAAGTCAGGTTGGGTTTTTGTTTTTATTCAGTGTTTATTACTTCATTTTATGGAGGAAAGTTCACTTGTGAATGTTTGGAATTCTAGCAGGTCCCCCCTGAATGTTAAGAGGTATTTTGTTTGTATTTAGCATTTATTTCCTTTTTGGACTTGGTCTTATCCATCCCTCACATTCAGCCCAGGGCCGGTCACAAAAGATGCACTTTAGTACCATTTAGAGGAATAGCTGAAGCATTTAGTGACCCAATACCTACTTTTCCTTTCAGAGACTGTGTAGAGAAATAAAGCCTCTCAAAGAGTTTCAACCCGGAATGTCACAGGATAATAACAGTTTGCCCTTTACAAAGCACCTTTATATATTTTATCTCATTAATTACTGACAACACGCCATTTTTCAGATGAGGAAACTGAGGTTCAGAGTGGGTAGCAAGTTGCTGGCGTTTTCACAGCTGATTTGTCAAGCCCCACCTAGCTGAGCGCCAGAGACTACAGACTCTCCGCTGTCTTTCTAAGCCACATGTGGCCTCACAGAGAGGTGGTCTGTGTTGAGCTATACCCTGCCCTCGGCCCACTTGACCTTTGAGGACACTGCCATCTAAGGCATGTGGGCGAGGCAGCCCTTCCCTACTGGAAATGTCCCCACGTGGAGCCCAAGCATCTGGCCCGCGCTAGAAAGCGGCCTGAACACTCGGTGGCCACAGCCCGCACGTCAGAGCACGTGCTTGGGGCCCGCTTTCTGCCAGAGGCCCCTCTGCTGGCTGGCACTGGCGCCACCTTGCCCTGCTCAGACTCCAGAGAGCGCGCGTCCACCCCGGAGCCAGCCGTGCGCTCTAGCCGCTCGCCGTGCGCCCGCGCCCCAGGTGCCCACCCGCACGCGCCCTCCCCATCGGCGCCTTGGGGTCCCCACCTCCCCCGCGGCGACAGCCCGGCGTCTCCTGCCAGCCTAGAGCCACGGGGGGCGGTGGCCGCAGGTCCCCCCACACCCCAGGGGCGGAGCGAGGCGGCGAGACGTCAGGGCGGAGGACCCGCGCGGGGCGGGCGTGCCCTCCCGGCGGCTGCCGGTGGCCCGCGTCCCCGACTGGCGCGGCCGGCCGCGGCCCGGAGCTGCAGTTAGCGGCGGCGCCGGGGCGCATCCAGGCGGCCGGGCGGGCGGGGGCCGGAGGCTGAACCGCGGTGAGCCAGCCGTGAGCACAGCTCTGCCCGCCACCCGCCCCTCCTCCCCCAGCGGATCCCCGGCCGCCCCTCGGCTCTCCCCCGGGCTTCTAGCGCAGCCCCCCGGGGTGCCCATCCATTTCCTTGGGTGACTACAGCGTGTGTCTTGTTTTTCTTTCTTTTTCTCCCCTCCCTGTGTGCCCTTCTCCAGGATGGCAGAGGCGGAGTTGCACAAGGAAAGGCTGCAAGCCATAGCAGTAAGTCCACTTTCATTTTATTTTCTTGCTCTATTGTCTGGGATGGAAGGGGACCCCGAGTGTTTCGGGGCCATCGACATTCCAGCACAGTAGCCGCAGGGCATGTGTTTGGGGGATAAAAGTCGGTCAAGGCTCAGCTACGCGCTTTTTCTTTTATACGTCTGTGGATAGAAACCCCCAGGGCGCGCTTAGGGCTGGGGATTTGAATGTGGAAGATTGGCTTAGAAATAAGATGCTTGCTACTGGGCTTTGGGAAAAGACCAGACGCATGGGGGTGGGGGTGGGGCGATTCTTGGAATATTATCACCCAGTGATCGGTCCTATTCTGACTGCATCCACTGGAGAAGGGAGAGAACGGCGACCAGAACAGTGGCTGCCACCCTTCCTGCGGAAGCTGTTCGGTCTCCTAAGTGGGAAACCAGCAGTCAGCTCCACGGCGAACCCCGCCGCCCTGAAACCCGGGGTGTTCATTTTCTCTGTGCTCTTTGATATTGACAAGGACATTGGCACAAGCCTCCATTCTGGTGGGGTCTGGGGACTTCTTCTAACGACTGGGTCCTGGGCATAATATTCCAAGAGAGCATCCCTCTTCTGGGGGTGGACAATCTGAAACCTATTATCAGGATACAAAGGAGCAACCAGTTTTGGCAAAGTTTACATGCACTTTGAGAAAAGTGTACCCTTGTGCATCTTGAGTAAAAAAGAGAACTTTCTGGGACTGTGTAGATTTGAGCAATCTCGCCACAGTGTTGTCAATGATCCACAGATGTGGTATTTTTACTGGAGCCATCACAGCTGGGTTATGTATTTCCTTTGCAGATGAGGGAATGGTTGCTGCTGCTATATGAAATAATAGCAATTAAAAGAGAAAGTCTGTTCACATATTGGCGTAAAAGAAGCCCCAGACGTTCTTCTACCTAAGTACCTTTTTTTGTCCAGGAGTTCTCTGGAAACACACATAAATTTGTCGGAGAAACAGTGTGTAATGTTTCGGAAGCAAAGTATATTAAAGTGTTTTCAAAATCCTTTGGACAGATTCTTCATGGGGAAAATGCAGACAGGCGCTTCTTTTTAAACGAATCATTTGATATGCTTCCCAGGGCACTGAGATCCTCTCTACCAGCGTCTTCAAATTGTAAATGTTTTGGAGACTTGACCACTGCAGTGAGAGGGACATTAGTTGGCAGTGTTGAAATGCTACGGGTTTTTTTGGTTTTTTGTTGGTTTTTTTTTTTGTTTTTTTTTTTTTGCCCGTTGGGCAATCTTTGAACTTGGTCCTTCAGAACTCAGGAAAGCTGGGGTTTGTTTGTTTGTTTTTTTCTCTTTTCCCTTTCCCTCTGTGCATGTGCATTTGGATGGTTAGTGAAGTTGTTTATGGTTTCTAAAGCTAGTGGCAAGGCAGTGTGGCCTGTGCGTCATGGACTTGATGAGAATGGAGATATTCAGTTATTGGTGCCATGTAGCCGGTGGGTGTTTTATAGAAACTGAGTAATGGGGCTGCTCCAGAGAACATTCAGTTGCTCCCATAGGCTGTGTGAGGGTTTCCAACAGTTGTCATGTTTTCTGCCTTTGTGCGAGCAGCTTTCCTGGATGCCTGAGGAACAGCTGAGCCCTGTGAAAGGACTTGCTCTCTGAACGGGGAGCCAGTAGCTGCTAACACTGGGACCACCCCTTTCCAAAGGGGCTTGGGTAACCCCAGCAGGGGCCAAGTGGATTTTCAAGAAAGATTGAGCCAATCTTTTAGAATTCTCTTGAGTGTATGACAAGTCTAAACACAAACACTTGTGCCTGTTCAGCTGTGGAATTGAGTTTGTCCTGGACCCAGGAAGGTGTTGATGAGTCTCATGAACATATCCGCCTCCATTAACATACGTGTTGGTTATTTGTTTGGATACACTAACAGTGTGTGTGTGTATGTGTGTGTGTGTGTGAGAGAGAGAGAGAGGGAGAGAGAGACTGACTTAAGAACTGAGAGAGATCAGCGGGTCTTGCAACCATATCACTAAATAGTTCTATGCTATGCTTTGGCCTAGTGCACACTCTCCAGATTTGGCAAACCCTGCCTCTCTCTTCCGCCCTCCTACAGTTCTCAGGGGACCATCAGGAGGAAGCCCCCAAGCCTGCCTCCAGAGCCTAGCACTCCTGCAGTAGGTCTGGAAATGTGAAAGAGGAAGAGAACAAGTCCTTACCTCTTCGCCAACTTGGGCTCCTCTCTAAGAGGTGGAGCAGATAGACAAGGACTCTAGTCTGTGGGGTTGTGAGCAGTCTTTAGTCTGGACTGCTGTTCCTTCATCTGTACAATGAGCTCACGCATTCTACCTACGGGCTCCTTGTAAGGGTTAGCTCTGATACAGATGAAGTACCTGGCATGTGGTTGTCATTAGATGGTATGGAGACAGAGTCCCCAAGTCCCCGATTCCTGTCCATAGCACTGCCTTGTCCTGTGAGGCTTAGAGGCAACACCTTTGAAGTACAGAGTCTGGGAACAGCCTTTTACATTTTTCTCTTTAATTCTGACTGAAGGTCAGGGCTGTGTCCAGCATCAGTTCCTCCAGCTGCTTCAGACACAGGTGCAGAGCTGTCACCTGAGGATTCATCCATCCATTCGTTCAGCAGGTACTTACACCGTGCCTCCTTTGGGAAGGTACTATCAACACCAAAAAGTCAGTGTCCCCACGTTTCAACCATCACAGGGAAGATACTACCTTTTACATACTTATGTCCTGAAAGCACAGATGTCCTGTGACCCATTGGTCACATGGTCATCTGGGATTTTTTTTTTTTACCCCCAAGGGAATGAAATACTCAGAAACTGTGGTACTTTAATTGAATCTTCCAGCTGAATCCAGAGCCTGATCAATGAGAAAAGATGGATCTCATCCTACCTCTTGCCAAAAGAAGAGCAAGTCCATCTTTGACAACTTTCTCTACTCCCAGGCTCTCCTTCACCTGTAGGGACACTCCCAAAGTGGTAATTTCAGAAGATAGCAAAATGCTTCTGTAGCAGAATGAATGTGAATAATAATTCCAAGGAATAATACTACAATTGCCATTTATTGAACATTATCTATTCAGCAAGGCACTGTGTGATCTGCTTTTTTTTAACCTTAAGTTTTTAATAATCGAAAGGAGAAACACACATGAACCATTACTGTACAGTGCCAGGAGTACTTATGCAAATGAGCACTCCCGTGGAGCAGGTAAACCAACCTCAAGGAGTTGTGGAACATTCCCCAAAGAGGAGGCACTGGAGCAAGTCCTGAAGACTGGGTAAAATCATATGTAACATAATAACCTTCCTAATTAGCAGAAGGCATTTATTTGTTTATCATTAGTTTTATTATTATTTATTTGGAACAGTTAATATGAGAAAGGAAAAGCCAAAAAGCATGAAGAAGTTCAGTCAGTAGCTAAAGGCACAAACTCGGTAATAAGACTCAAGTGCATTTTAACACACATTATGTCCTTTAATACTAATAAACTGATGAGGCAGGAACTACTATATTATCCACATTTTATAGATAAAGAGCCCAACATTAACAGATAGTGTCAGAGCCAGAATTTGAACCCACGCTTCAGGGCACTGGAGCCCCTATATTGACTACTGCCCCGAATTGCTACTCCCAAGATGGTGGCAATCTTCTGCTTTTCCTATGAGCACACTGTGCAACAGCCTCAGTGGGAGCCAACAAGGGAGAAGCAGGCTGATTCAGTAGCACTGGGAAAGGCCAAGACAAACCAGGAGGCCCACATTCTTTTGAGAGTCTTCCAAGCTGGGTTTCAGTGCATGGAAATATCTGATGTATTTTCTAACTGAATGAGTAACACTCCCATGGGAAAGAAGCTATGGTGTCTCAATGGAAATCAGCTTTGGGAGAGGATGTTGTTATGTCTGTACGTCCGAGAGGAAGAAGGTCTTCCTTGGGCATGTGGGAAGGTAAGTACATGTTGCAGAGGTCAGTGTGTGTCAAAGCCCGCAGAGCCATGTGGACAAGGCTTCGGCCTCTACCAGGAACCAGCATGAGCATGTTCACAAATATGGAAGGTCAACCCAACCTACACATGCTTTCTAGAGAATTTTGTCATTTAATAAGAACCCACTCTGTGGAATAATAAAAATGATCTTTTGCATCTGTACACCAGCTTACAATGTACAGACACCTGCGTAGGTTACCTTAATTCTGAGCTGTGTGGGGCAGGCCTCAGTATCTTCACTTCACAGTTGAGGATATAGAGATATCCAAGCTCACAAAGTGAGCTGTGGATGAGTTGTATTAAGTCCAGTCTCTCCTGACTCCCGATCCCTTGTATTAGTGGCACATCTAGTTTGGAGGGGGTACCCTGATAAGACTGGGAGCTGCCACAAGGATCCTCCTGAGCTAGAGTCCTAGGGTCAGGAGGAGAGGGATGAGCTTGTGGATATGTGGGCCTGGATGTGCCTGCATGAAACCTGCCCCTTTGGGGATCTCACTTTGGCCTCCGCTCCATCTTGAAACTCTCCCACAGTTAGTGGGTCTGTGGCTCCAACCTGATCGCATTCTATGTCCCAAGAAGTCCTGGATGTGGGTGGGTGGCTTAGGCTGGCTCAGTGTGCACTTGCAAAGAAGCACTTTTGGCATTTCCTTGGATTCATGTCTCACTGCTTCTTCTTGCCTTGAGTTGATAGGGCCTTGAATACAGGCCCTATCCTGTTAGAATATGGGTTAGAATATGGGACCAGGGGCTGGGGTGCCAATCAGCCTGCGTTTAATCCAGGCCACTTAGGTTGGTCTGCATAGCCTGGGCAAAAGTCCTGGCTGCAATTTCCACGTGATCCAGCCCAGTCCAGCTTCCCAAGTCAGGGACCCCTCAGAGGATTTAGAGACCCAAACCCCAAACCCTACAGTAAAACAAAAACAAAAACAAAAACCTGATTCTTGAAGGGACCATCCCCGTACATGTCCCTTGTGAACTTGTGTCATTGGCAGGTAGCTGGCAAAGGAAGGAAGAATCGAAGATCCTGGCCACTCATTGCGATCTTCCTCCATCTCAGAGATGTGGGTGATACCCTGCCTCTAAAATTTCCTGTTAAGGCCTAAATGATGGTTTGTTCAGGATATTGGTTCTGAGGAAGTGTTCACCCCAGCTGAGTCTGCAGGGCCACCCAGGAGATAGGTGCCACCGTGGGCTCATTTAGGGTCATTGCCAGGTCTGAGAGTGCCCGGGCAGACCTTACACAAACCTGTGCAAGGGTCATACACCTCCCTGGCCACTTATTTGGACCTCTGAGTATTTCAGGCTTTAGCCTGTTGGGACAAAGAGCAGCTGTTCTGGCAAGGGCCCTGAGAAAGAATAGCAGTCATCATTAAAAAGTCATCATAAAAAAAGCCAAGCAGGGGGCTTGTGGGTTATGATTTGTCAATATTTAAGGGAAATCAGGGCTCAGTGCTGGTGCTTCTGTATTTCTTCTGGGCTGCCCAACACTTTTGGGACCCCTGCTGTTGGTCCTTTGAACTACCCGCATTTCATCACTGATCTCTTTTGGGAATGTTCAACTTGCTTGACAATAATCATTATGTGGTGTGACATCCGTCATCATGTGGTGTGACATTGATGGAGACAGCAAATGGGCACTGATGCAGGGAGACAGTGGTCCCCTGGGCTGGTGTGCCTCACACGGACTGGCGAGTTACAAGTGAGGCTTCTGGGGTCCGAAAGCCTTGGCTCAAGTCCTGACTTTTCTCTTAGTATCTGTATGACCTCACTGTCCCTCGTTTTCCTTATCAGTAAGATGGGGATAATGATGATACCTATCTCATGGAATTGTTGTGAAAGTTATTTGAGAAACTTCATGGAACATACTCAGAGCAAGGACGCAGAAAAGACTCAGCCAAAGTTCTCTAGTTATAAGTGAATCAAGGAATCATAACTCGTGGATCTTTAAACAGAAAATGGATACAAATAATGGAAGATGAATTCTATTAGCTTCAACATTTTTGCCAAGCTTGGAAATTTCAGATGAACATAGTAGCTACATGAGCATTTCTAATAACAGATACTAATAATAACAGGGAAAAGGATTGTTTATAGTGGATAGGAGTTGCATATTTAAAGGCTCCAGGGGCCAACGTGTAACATCGAGGCTGAGGGGCAGCAGTGAGGACCTGGAGAGCAGATGCCACTTCTCGGTTAGAATCCAGTGAATTTATACCACGTGAGGATGTGAGTTCTATGTTGTCACATCCACTCCATCTTCTAGAGAAGTAAGATATCTGCTTTTTCAAAATGTGAGGTCTCCCATTTAAGAAAGAACTAGTTTCAAAACTTTTAAAAAAATTTGTGGACACAACAAAATTCCTTTGGGTTAACAGGTCAACCTTTTGTGACCTCCAGATGTAGGTAGAGCTTTGAACTTTACGATGTGCTTTTCTTATGCATGGACTTATTTGGGTTTCGTAAGGATATTGTGAAGTAGTACGTCCAGCACCCTGTAGGTGTTTCATAATGTTACAAAATCAGGGTGTATTTTCACCAGGGCTTTGTGAGTTTGGTGTCCAAATGTTTGGATTGTTGGAAAAACAGTGCGCATTTGCTGTGTCTTTTTATATTAAGTGAGCTTTTGGTAATCACTGACACTTTTGTAACCGGGGCTATTCACACCTTGGTGGGTGATTACTCTCTCAAAATTAACAGAAACATTTTAGGCAGTCAGTACCTTGAGGTGGGAAATTCCTGTTCTAGGAGAATCTTTAGGAACAAGGTATACAAATCTGAGCCTCTCATATAAATCACCCAGGGTGTTTATGTGATATCAGTTTATTACCAGCCTCACATAATAAACAATGTAGGGAGACCTAGCAGGGCTTAGGACTTCTGGTAATCGTGGCAACTGCCATTGGGCACAGACATTTTGCCAGGCAAGGTGTAGAATGGTGATTCTCAAACTTTAATGCATTAGGATCACCCAAAAGCTCCTTAAAACACAGGTTGCTGGACCCCACTCACAGGGTGTTTAATTCTGTAGGTCTGGGGTGGGGTCTGAGAACTTGCATTTCTAAGTTCCCGGGATATGCTGTCCCCAGCTGCAGCTGCTGTTCTGGGGAACACAAGTGGGGAACCCCTGGCAAAGGGATAGAAGATTGATGGGAAAGGATGATGGTGGCCTGGGTCTTCATCAGTGCCACGTACCCATTGTGACATGTCCAGGAGTTTGTGTGGTGTGGATATCTTCAAGAGGCAAAGGAGAATGAAAGACCAAATTCAGTCTCAATCTGTGCGAGCCTAAACAAAGCTCAGTTTGAAAGTGATGTAGTGTGTTCCTCTCACATCAAGAGGCTGATCAAGAAGAGGTCTCTGTTTGGGTAGTTGTTTTAATTGATTTAAATATAGTGAAATTTCTGTCTCTTGGTCACTTGAAGACACCTGTTTGAAGGGTATGTGTGGGACTGGCTGATTAAAACTATAGGCCACAAAATTCACATAGGGGACACCTCTGTGAGACAAGAAGTCATGCAGTAGGGTAGATATACAACTGTACAGTAGGAGGCCTTTGAGAGGTGCATGGTACCTATTACAGTGCTGTAGATGGAGAGGTCCCATAGCCTAGCAGGCAATCAAGCCTGGTGGCAGCCCCTCCAACCCCCATGCGGGATTTGTGATGCAGCTGCTTCTCACGTGGCAATTCTAGTAGGATGCCAGGATGAGCCGCAACTGAGACTCATTTACTCGATGATGGTTAATGATCCTTCTAAGCCAGTCTGTGTGCACACAGGCATAGCTTGTCACTGGCATATCAAAGAGAAGTTTATTCTCGCAAAGATGTCATACAAGCTTCCAATCACCCTTACTTGTAGCATCCATTGTCTGAACCAACCCTTCATGTGCAGAAGGATTCAGCCTCACCCAGACTCTTCTCTGTCCTAAAACACAATGCACAGAGGCCACACTGTACAGGACGAGGCCCAAGAGAACATGGACGGATTGTGGGTGATGGCCGCCCAGCGCGGGATACTTTGCAGTGGAATGTTTGCACATGAGTGCTGTGGGTTTGGGAGAATACTGCACAGCTGAGACCTATTTCTGACAGGAAATGCCAGCAGAAGCAGAGGTTTGTGTGGGGTGGTATATGTTGGAGCTACATGTGCCCTTGGTTAATTCTTATGTCAGTTTTTTCCCTTCGTTTTTTGTTGGATTAAAATCTTCAAAAGGAGATTACTACATTCATGAGAGAGGGAGAAAGACAGACAGTTAGAGACAACCTATAGCCTATTTTACATAATGCTTGAACGTATATAAAAAATGCTTTGGGGTTAGTCTTTGACCCTAGCTTCTGTTGCATCACATGAGCTTAGCCAGAAGATGGGACTAGGGAACCTTGTACCTTTCCCTTGCATAAGATGGAAGGGGAAAGAAAAGCCATATGCATTCCCAAGATAAAAGCCCTACTTATAGATGAAAAAGCTGTGGGTCAGACCTCAGGACGCATCTTCCTGCCCATCATCCCCCGCCCCGCAGCTGAGTTCATTACCTTGCGGGATACTAGGCTCTTCACAGTCTGTGCCCTAGGAAATGTCTTCAGGGCAGTTGTAAAACCTGCCTCTACTTTTTTGCTGAATTATACTGGTTTACTTACTATTCTAGGTGGGTGGGATTCCCCCCCTTCTAAATTATAACCAGTCATCTGAGTATTCACTTTATTTTTAAATTCAGAGCTGAAACTTAAAACTTTGAGGGTTATAAAAAAATGTTATTCTTAAGAGAAAAACATATGCTTGAAAACTTAACCCCTTTAGTAGTTAGAAAGCAGGGGATCTTCTTTCTCTGAGTTTGAGCAACAATGATGACAACTTTGAGGCCAGTGAATAGCACACAGGGCTCTAGGATTTGGGCAGCTCTGAGAGTATGCGTGTCCTGTCTGTGACGTGAGAGAGAGGCTGGGATCTAGAAGAGGTGCCTCTTGGCCGGGAGGCATGGAGGCTTCTCTGGGGCTTCTGGTTGGTCTCAAACACTGAGTTTCTATGGCCTGATTTGTCAACTTGGGCTGATAATACCTGCCGCTTCTAATGGGGTGGGAAGTGGTACAAAAGATTCCTTGTTCCAGTGGGACTGTGAGGCATGTATGACCTGAAAAGCTGAAAAGAGTAGAGCAGTTCCTCAAGAAATTAAAAATAGATCTGCCAGGTGGTCCAGCAATCTAATCTAGCTCTTGGGTGTAGATCCAGAGGAAATAAAATCACTACTTTGAGGAGATATCTGCACCTCTATATTCATTGCAAGCATTATCTACAATAGCCAAGACATGGAAAAACCTGTGTCCATTGTCAGATGAATGGATAAAATATGGTATAGATTATAATGGCATATTATTCAGCCTTCAAAAAGGAAGTTCTGCCATTTGTGACAGCATGGATGGACCATAAAGGCATTATGCTACACGAAATAAGCCAGATACAGAAAGACAAATACTGTGTGATCTCACTTATACGTGAAATCTAAAAAAAAAAAAAAAAAAAGTCAAACTTATAGTAATACAGAGTGGAATGGCTTTTACTAGGGGCTGGGAGGTGGGGGCAAAGGGAGGATATTAATCAAGAGTACAACTTTAAGTTAGAAGATGAGTAAGTTCAGAAGACCTAATGTATAACATGATGACTAAGGTTCATAATAATGTGTTATATCCTGGAAATTTGCTAAGAGAGTAGATCTCATGTGTTATCATCACACACACAAATGGCAACTATGTGAGGTGGTAGATATATTAATTACGTTGATTGTGATAATCATTTCACAGTATATATGTATATCAAAACATCATGTACACTGTAAACATATATGATTCTTACTTGTCAATCATACTTCAATAAAGCTGGAAAAAAAGATCAGTTAAAAAATATCTGAAAAGCTAGATACAAATGTAGGGACCCGAAGGGGTACGTGTACCCCAATGTTTATAGCAGCAATGTCCACAATAGCCAAACTGTGGAAAGAGCCAAGATGCCCATCGACAGATGAATGGATAAAGAAGATGTGGTATATATACACAATGGAATATTATGCAGCCATCAAAAGGAATGAGATCTTGCCATTTGCAACGACGTGGATGGAACTGGAGGGTGTTATGCTGAGTGAAATAAGTCAATCAGAGAAAGACATGTATCACATGACCTCACTGATATGAGGAATTCTTAATCTCAGGAAACAAACTGTTACTGGAGTGGTTGGGTGTGGGAGGGATGGGGTGGCTGGGTGATAGACATTGGGGAGGGTATGTGCTACGGTGAGCGCTGTGAATTGTGCAAGACTGTTGAATCACAGATCTGTACTTCTGAAACAAATAATGCAACATATTTTAAGAAAAAAGAAAAAGAAGAAGATAACAGGAGAGGAAGAAAAGGGGAGTATGTCAGAGGGGGAGACGAACCATGAGAGATGATGGACTCTGAAAAACAAACTGAGGGTTCTAGAGGGGAGGGGGGTAGGGGGATGGGTTAGCCTGGTGATGGGTATTGAGGAGAGCACGTTCTGCATGGAGCACTGGGTGTTATGAACAAACAATGAATCATGGAACATTGCATCAAAAACTAATGATGTAATATATGGTGATTAACATAACAATAAAAAAATTAAAAAAATATATCTGAAAAGCTTGAAGCTAACATGAGTGACCCTGGAAGGAAACACTGCTTATCCAGGCTAATGAAAACACCCTGTGGGATAGTGACGAGCCTCTGCGGGCCCCATTTTTCTTTACCAGATGCTATACAGGCAGCCTTGTTCATGAATAGTAAAGTCTGAGCATATGTGTTCAACACGTAGTGCTATTCATCAAATAAAACTCGCAATGGGAGCTGAAGGATATATTTTTTAAGATTTTTAAATTTATTTATTTGACAGAGAGAGACAGCGAGAGAGGGAACACAAGCAGGGGGAGTGGGAGAGGGAGAAGCAGGCTTCCCACTGAGCAGGGAGCCCGGTGCGGGGCTCGATCCCAGGACCCTGGGATCATGACCTGAGCCGAAGGCAGACGCTTAACGAGTGAGCCACCCAGGTGCCCCGGAAGCTGAAGGATATTTAACATTTGGTGGGATACGTCTGGTGGGGATGAGTCAAAAGGCAGAGCAGGGCCTAGAGGCTAGAATATACTCTCTAATGCCACCAACTACTAGGAATTAGACTCTAGCAGCCTGATCACCTCCATCCTTTCACTTTGGAGTGAGAGTGATAGGTACCTGATCAGTATTGGATCTGAGAGGGGAGAAGGAAGAGAAAGTACTCACTCTGACCAACACAGAAAAGAGAAGGTGAAGCGGAAAGTAGTTTCAATTGCTCAGCTACCCCGCCCCCCCTTCCACCATCATCTCTGTCTGGACATGTCCGCTCCTACTGCTGCTGGATGGTTCTAGCTCTCTGTCTGCCCTAAGTCTGGGTCCACAGAGAAAAGCTGGAAGTAGACTGCCTTAGCGGGGGGGGGGGGGGGGGGGCAGGTGTGGAACACCTCCCCCGTAGGGAGACAGGGCACCCCAGGGCTCTAAACACAAGTAAACTGGGTGGCTCAGTGGTTGGGCGTCTGCCTTTGGCTCGGGTCATGATCCCAGGGTCCTGGGATCGAGCCCCGCATCGGGCTCCCTGCTCAGCGGGAGGCCTGCTTCTCCCTCTCCCTCTCCCCCTGCTCGTGTTCCCTCTCTCACTGTGACTCTCTCTGTCAAATAAATAAAATCTTAAAAAAAAAAAAAACGCAAGTAAACTATGGCAACTTCATCCCATTGTTTTTTTTAGGGGGAGGGAGGAGGGGTCTCCCAGTTCCTGAGAGCTTCCCCTGTGCCAGACACCCGGCTGCATGCCTGGTGTTAAAAACCCAGATGTGTATGGATTGCCAGGTTGACACAATGGCTGAGCTCTTGAGATTGTGGTGACCCAGAGAGGGTGGGCTCCTCGGGGGCAGACAGCACACAACCCTAGCTGACTGGTACTTTGTGGGAGCACACGCCCAGGATCTTCTGCTTTTTCAAGAGAACCTGGAAATCCAGCTTTTGAAGGGAGTCTGTTGATGTTTAAATGTTCACAACGATTTAAACACTGTGTGGGCCAAACCAAACATAATGAGATTTTAACACAGTGTGGGCTGGATTCATTTCCCATCCCAATCCCCCCGCCGCCAACTCCCCCCCCCCCCCGCCCCCAGGCCACCAGCTTTCTACTTCTGCCTTTCACAGCATATTTTATTTAATTGCCAGGAGGTGACAGGGTGGTAGTGTTACAGCTTAAAGCTAAGTGAGATGCAGATATGTTTAGGCATGTTGGGCAGATTGGTGGGTGGGCCTGTCAGAAAGCCTCCAAGGGCCCTCGGGGATGGGGACCCTGTAAGAGAACCTTAGTCTCGGGTTAGAGTCAGGACTGCTACCTAAATCAGTTCCTTATGCAGCTTGCTGGATGAACTTGTGAATTCTCTGTAAGACGTAACAACTGACAGCCCTCTTTAAAAGAAAATTAACAGAGCACATGTGACCTTTTTGATGTATACTTCTCTGAGTTTTTTTGAAGGGGGAGGGGCAGAGGGAGAGGAGAGAATCTTAAGCAGGCTCCACAACCAGCGCGGAGTCTAATCTCATGACCCTGAGATCCTGACCTGAGTGGAAATCAAGAGTCAGATGCTTAACTGACTGAGCCACCCAGGCGCCCTTACTTCTCTGAATTTTAACACGTTGTAGATTTGTGTAACCATCGACATAATCAGGATGCAGACAGTTCTGTCAGCCTCCAGTACTCCCTCAAGAAGCACTGGTTTTAAACTCCTCCAAACATTGGCATGTAAGTTGTTCTGCCTGCCCCGCCTTGCACTCTGACTTTAACCAGAACAGGAAACTGGGGTTCCCAATTTCTGGTGGGTAACTCTTTCATAACAAGCACCCCTCCTAGACCTATAACAAATTCTTATTTTTCTCCAATAATTACCTTCTGCTCCAGGCTGGCCCCTTTCTTCCCTAACCCCTACCAGTGTTATCACATTTAGCAACTAAAAATATAGGATGCCCAGTTATTGCATGGCACACACTTTTATACTAAAAAAATATTTGTTTATCTGAAATTCAGATTTAACTGGGCTTCCTGTATTTTATCTGACGAGCCCATCACCTTCACATACATGTTGCATTCACCACCGATTTCAGAACCCGCTTCTTCTAGGGCTATGTTTTACTCGTCCATTGTAAGTGTGAAGATACTCCTTGGTTTTAAATAGTAACATGTTTTTGTAGGGAGATAGGGCACGCATTGGAAGGATAAGAGTGACTCATCAATACATTAACGTGTTTCCAAGAAATCCACCTGACCTATCTCTTCTGGTGAATAAGAAATGGCCTAATGTGTGTTGGAAGGAGAACAACTGAATTTCAGAAATTGGTACATTTCCCAGCCCCCCTCACCTCCCCCACTCAGCCCAACCTTTGAATAATATCAAACTGCAGAGTCTAAACAAGGAGATCGCTCACACTGAGTGAGTTTAAAAATACCACTGGAATGCTAGCCTTCAGCAAGCCATATATCTTATACTGCATTGAACAAGATAGGGCCTTGTGGTGTGTTGCGAATGAGTCACGCAGTGGCCACAACCAGATGATTCCCAGCCTGGGTTCTTTGGTTGAGAGTGCTGTGATGGTTGATTTATTTGTCTTGTTTGTTTGTTTGTTTGTTTATCAACTTTACTAGTGTGATTTTAGAATCACAGTGAGACAAGAAGGAAAATCAATGTTATATAGCAGCTACAGAGTTAAGAACGAATGGAAATTCAAATTTTTTGTCTAGGCCAAGGGTCAGCAAACAATAGCCCACAGGCCAAATCTGGCCTGCAGCCTGTGTTTATAAGGCCCATAAGCCGTATGTGGCTGTTACATTTATAAAAGAAGGGAAAACGATCCTTTAAGGAATATTTCATGACATGTGAAAATTATGTCAAGTTCAGATTTCAACGCGTGCACATAAAGTTTTATCAGAACATGGCCATTCCCATTCAATTTATGTGTTGTCTAGGGCTAACTTCATGCTATAACAGCACAGTTGAGTAGTTCCAGCAGAGACCATGTGGCCTGCAAAGCCCGAAATATTTATTATCTGACCCTTGCTAGAAAAATTTCTCTATCTTCTACTCCAGATAACATATCTTCTATGGTTGTGTCTTGCCATTAAGGCTCTAGGTATCTTTTACCTTCAAGAAGTAACTGTTGTCTTGTTGCTGGTGGTCCAGAACAATAAAGCATCCCAGACATGCTTGTACTGTTTTCCGGGCTACCATGATGACAGGCTTATACTCACTGAAGAGCTCACATGCAAGTTTTGTGACTGTAGAATTTTCTTATATCCTGCTATCTAAGCCAACTGCATATTGTTTCCTTTTAAAAGCCGGAAACCCTGATCTCTTAGAGGTAATGGTTTGGCCCATCTAAAAATAAATCATTACATTTAAAACAATTTTTTTTCTAGTGACAGGGACTGAGAAGGTAGAGGATAACCACTGGTGATTCTCCAGGTCGTTTTTCTTTTTCCTCAGAAATTGCCAGAATCCTTCTGCTGTCTCTGAGGATTTTGAGGGTGAAGTGTCAGAGTGGGAGTCAGAGAACACATCCACCACATTCCCTGAGTCCAAGCAGGAAGCCAGTGAACCGTGGCTTCTGACCAGCTGCCCTGTCATTGGTTAGCGCTTCATGGAGGGTTAGTTACCTCCTGGAACTCAGAGGGTCACTGCCTTCAATGCAAATGAAGTGACCGTCAGTTAAAGCTGATCGTGGCCTACGGTAGCAGATCCTCACTGGCCTCTCTGAATCAAGTGTTTCCTTTCTTCTCTCTTCACTTTCTTGTTCAGAGGGGCCAGCTGCGCCCCTGAAAGCTGGTGGGTGCACCCCAGCCCTGCACTCTCCTGTGGCCTGTGACAGCCGGTGGGAACATGCACTCCACAAGAGGGATACTCCGTGATCACCTGCCTCTGGTGGCCAGGGGGCTTACGTTCCTAGTTCCACAGAACTGTAACAATTAGAGAGACAGTTCTTCACAGGCCAATATCCCCAGGGCACAACACAGACAGCAGATTGAAACACGCCCCCAGTCTTGTGGTGAAAAAGCCTATTTACTTGTAGGGCACAGACTTCAGGTTTGCCACACATAGAGAAGCTACAGAAGGACCCTCAGAGAGCGTAGGCTGGGGGATGCCATCTTTGTGCTCTCCCTTGACCTCACTGCAGCTCACTGGTACTTCTCAGAAAGGAGCTTACACACTCATCTGAAGCCCTGATTTTTGCAACTGTCATCCAGGGACACCTCTAGATTACCTGGTCTGGAGGCCAGCAGGGTTTACAGTTGGGGTCCCACGGGGCTGTATATATTTACATGCTTTATTTTTTCTATTTTTATTTTTAAAGATTTTTTTTTAATTTGGTTATTTGAGAGAGAGGGAGAAAGAGGGGCAGAGGGAGAGGGAGAAGTAGACTCCCGGCTGAGTGGGGAGCCCAACACGACACAGGGGTCGGTCCCAGGACCCTGGGATCATTATCTGAGCCTAAGGCAGACGCTTAACCGACTGAGCCACCCAGGTGCCCCTATTTGCATACTTTAAAAGCTGCTGCCTGAGGATCTGGCTTCCAATCAGCCTGAAACTAGGTCCTGATTGAGATTCCTCCCTTTGGAACACTGACAGGTCTTGACATACCGTTAACAACTAGGACCTATCAAGAATAAATCAGGCTGCTTAGACAGTCACAATTCAACAATATATTACAAGGATCATACACCATCATCAAGTGGGATTTATTCTAGGGATACTAGGATGGTTCAACATCCATAAATCAATCAACTTGATATACCTCATTAGTAAAATGAAGGATAAAAATTATAAGATCATCTCATTAGATGTTAAAAAAGCATGTGACAAAATTCAACATCCATTTATGACAAAAATTCTCAACAAAGTGGGTGTAGAGGGAATGTACCTCAACATAATAAAAGGCCGCATATGACAAGCTCACAACTAACATCATACTCAATGATGAAAAGCTGATAATGTTCTGTCTAAAATCAGGAGCAAGACAAGGATGCCCACTCTTGCCTTTTTATTCAACATAGTATTAGATGTTTTACCCAGAGCAATTAGGCAAGAAAAAGAAATAAAAGGCATCTAAATTGGAAAGGAAGAAATAAATGGTCATTATTTGTGGATGACATGGCTTTATATATAGAAAACCTAAAGGCTTCACCAAAAAACTGTTAGAACTAATAAAAGAATTCAGTAATGTTACAGGGAACAAAATCAAAGTACAAAAATCTGTTGGATTTCTATATACTAACAATGAACTATCAGAAAGAGAAATTTAGAAAACAATACCATTTGCAATTGCATCAAAAAGAATAAAATACCTAGAAATAAAATTTAACCAAGGAAGTGGAAGACCTTTATACTGAAAACTCTAAGACATTGATAAAAGAAATTGAAGAAGACACAAATAAATAGAAATTTCATGCCAATGGATTGGAAGAATTAATATTGTTAAAATGTCCATATTACCCAAAGCAATCTATAGACCCAGTGTGATCCCTATCAAAATCCCAATGCCATTTTTTACAGAACTCAAACAAACAATCCTAAAATTTGTATGGAACCACAAAAGATGCGGAATAGCCAAAGCAATCTTGAGAAAGAGGAAGAAGGCTGGAAGCATCATATACCCTCATTTCAAATTATAGTACAAAGCCATTGTACTCAAAACAGTATGGTATTGGCATACCAACAGACATGTAGCTCAGTGGAACACGATAGAGAGCCAAGAAGTAAACCCATGCATATATGGTCAATTATGACAAAGGAGGCGAAAATATACAATGGGGAAAGGACAGTCTCCTTTTTTTTTCTTGAAGAATAAAATCAATAGGTTTTATTTTACTCTAATATATAGACCCTCAGCCCTTAACAATGAGAAAATACACTTTATTTTCAAAAACATATGGAAAATAGCCACAAAATTTGAACATGTGTCATACAATAAAGAAACCTCAACTGATTTTAATCTGTTGGTATTATCAAGACCAGTGAAAATGATAGAATTTATTTATTTTTTTAAAGTAAGACTATTTTTTTTTTTATTATAAGTAATACATGAGAGCCTCTGGATTCCGGGAAACAAACTGAGGGTTACAGAAGGGAGGGGGGCTTGGGGGATAGGGTAACCAGGTGATGGGTATTAAGGAGGGCACATGCTGTGATGAGCACTGGGTGTTATATGCAACTAATGAATCGTTGAATATTACATCAAAAACTTATGTACTATATGCTGGCTAACTGGACATAATTTTAAAAAAGTAATACATGGAAGCAAGGGCAAAAATGAACTATTGGGACTTCATCAAGATAAAAAACTTTTGCACAGCAAAGGAAACAGTCAACAAAACCAAAAGACAACCGACAGAATGGGAGAAAGTATTTGTAAATGATGTATCAGATAAAGGGCTAATCCAAAATCTATAAAGAACTTATCAAACTCAACACCCAAAGAACAAATAATCCAATCAAGAAATGGGCAGAAGACATGAACAGACATTTTCCAAAGAAGACATCCAAATGGCCAACAGACCCATGAAAAAGTGCTCAACATCACTCGGCATCAGGGAAATCCAGATCAAAACCTCAATGAGATACCACCTCACACCAGTCAGAATGGCTAAAACTAACAAGTCAGGAAACGACAGATGTTGGCGGGGATGTGGAGAAAGGGGAACCCTCCTACACTGTTGGTGGGAATGCAAGCTGGTGCAGCCACTCTGGAAAACAGTATGGAGGTTCCACAAAAAGTTGAAAATAGAGCTACCCTGTGACCCAGCAATTATACCACTGAGTATTTACCCCAATGATACAAATGTAGTGATCTGAAGGGGCACGTGCACCCCAATGTTTATAGCAGCAATGTCCACAATAGCCAAACTATAGAAAGAGCCAGCATGTTCATCAACAGATGAATGGATAAAGATGTGGTATAGATATATACAATGGAATACTATGCAGCCATCAGAAAATGAAATCTTGCCATTTGCAACGAGGTGGATAGAACTAGAGGGTATCACGCTAAGTGAAATAAGTCAATCAGAGAAATATAAGTATCATATGATCTCACTGATAGGAGGATTTGAGAAACAAGACAGAGGATCATAGGGGAAGGGAGGGAAAAATGAAACAAGATGAAACCAGAGAGGGTGACAAACCGTAAGAGACTCTTAATTTCAGGAAACAAACTGAGGGTTGCTGGAGTGGAGGGGGGAGGGAGAGATGGGGTGGCTGGGTGATGGACACTGGGGAGGGGATGTGCTATGGTGAGCGCTGTGAATTGTGTAAGACTGATGAATCACAGACCTGTACCCCTGATACAAATAATACATTATATGTTAATAAAAAAATAAATAAATAAAATGGTAAAAAAAAGTAATAACATGAATACAACCTCACTTTAAGACATTAAGTCTTTCAAACAACAGAAAAACAGCCTCACTTCTTTTTCCCCACTAGAAAGTGCTATTTAAAAAAAAATGATTTTTAATTTAAATTTTAGTAGTTAACATACAGGGCAATATTGGTTTCTGGAGTAGAATTAAGTGATTCATCACCTACATGTGATATCCAGTGCTCATCAAAACAATTGCCTTCCTTACTACCCATCCCCCATCTAGCCCATCCCCCACCCACCTCCCTACAGCAACCCTCAGTTTTTTTTTCTGTCATTATGAGTCTGTTATGGCTTGTTTCCCTCTCTCTCTTTTTTCTTTCCCTCTCTTCCCCTATGATCCTCTGTTTTGTTTCTTAAATTCCACATATGAGTGAGATCATATGATAATTGTCTTTCTCTGATTGACTTATTTCACTTAGCCTAATACCCTCTAGTTCCATCCATATCATTGCAAATGGCAAGATTTCATTCTTTTTGATGGCTGAGTAATATTCCATATATATATATATACACACACACACACACACACACACACACACATACACACACAACACCTTTATCCATTCATCAGGGAATAGACATTTTGGACTTTCTCCATAGTTTGGCTATTGTTGATAGTGCTGCTGTAAATATAGGGGTGCTTGTAACTCTTCTAATTTTTATTTTTGTATCCTATAGGTAAATACCTACTAGTGCAATTGCTAGATCATAGGGTAGTTCTATTTTCAACTTTTTGAGGAACCTCCATACTGTTTCCCAGAGTGACTACACCAGCTTGCATTCCCACCAATAGTGTAAGAGGGTTCCCCTTTCTCCACATCCTCTCCAACACCTGTTGTTTCTGGTGGTGTTAATTTTAGCCATCCTGACAGGTGTGAGATGGTATTTCATTGTGGTTTTGATTTGTATTTCCCTGATGATGAGTGATGTTGAATATCTTTTCATGTGTCTGTTAGCCATCTGGATGTCTTTTTTTGAAAAAGAGGACAGCATCCTTAATAAATGATGTTGGGAGAACTGGACAGCCATTTGCAAAAGAATGAAAATAGATCACTATCTTAAATCATATGCAAAAACTAACTCAAAATAAGACCTGAAACCATAAAACTTCTAGAAAAAAACATAGGCAGTAAGCTCCTTGATATTGGTCTTGGTGATGATTTTTTGGATCTGATTCCAAAAGCAAAGGGAACAAAAGCAAAATCAACAAGTGGGACTATATCAAATTAAAAGGCTTTTGCACAGCAAAGAAACCATCAACAATATGAAAAGAAAACCTACTGAATGGGAGAAAATATCTGCAAATCATATATCCAATAAAGGGTTACTATCCAAAATATATAAATAATTCATACAACTCAACAGCAAAAAACCCACAGACAATCTGATTAAAGTGGGCACAGGATCTCAATAGACATTTTTCCAGAGAAGACATAAGGATGGCTAACAGGCACATGAAAAGATCACTAACATCAACATCACTAATCATCAGGTAAATGCTAATCAAAACCACAATGATATATCACCTCATACCTGTTAGAATGGAAGTTATCAAAAAGCAAGAAATAACAAATATTGGTGAGGATGTGAAGAAAAGAGAACTCTCATGCACTGTTGTTGGGAATGTGAATTTGTGCAGCCATGGTGGAAAACAGTATGGAGGTTCCTCAAAAAAATTAAAAATAGAACACCACCATATGATCCAGCAATCCTACTTCTGGTTTTTATCTGAAACACTAATTCATAAAGACATATGCACCTCCATGATCATTGCAGCACTATTTACAATCGCCAAGATATGGAAACAACCTAAGGGTCCATCAATGGATGAATGGATAAAGATGTGGTATAGACAGAATGGAATACTACTCAGCCATAAAGAGAATGAGATCTTGCCATTTGCGACATGGGTGGACCTTGAGGGTATAATGCTAAGTCAAATAAGACAGAGAAAGACAAATACCATATAATGTTACTTGTAATTAGAATCTAAAAAACAAAACAAACAGAACAGAACACAGAATGGTGGTTGCTGGGGGGAGGCGGTTGGGGAGTGGGTGAAAGGGGTGAGGGGCGGTCAAGAGATACAAACTTTTAGTTGTGAAATAAATAAGTCATGGGATATAATGTGCAGCATGATAGTTACAGTCAGTAATATTGTGGTACATATTTGAAAGTTGCCAAGACAGTAAATCTTAAAAGTTCTCATCATAAGAAAAAAAAATTTTTTTGTAACTTTGTGTGATGATGGATGGTAACTAGAATTACTGTGGTGCTCATTTCACAGTGTATGCAATTATTGGATCATTACATTGTGCGCCTGAAATGAATATAAAATTGTATGTCAATTATACCTCAATTAAAGAGAAAGGGCCAGTCACAATGTTGAGTCTTGTCTGCCTGGAAATTTCCAAAGGGACTTTGGTGCCTTAGTAAATATTTTCAAATTGCCCAAGGTTTTGTAAGATAACAGAGCCATAATTGTGAAATCAGGTTTAAAAAAAAAGTTAGTGTAGTGCTTGGGCTGCCCATGTGAACATGCTGTAGAGAGCAGCAGTGTGGGTACTCAGGCTTGCTCACCCTGCAGGTGGATGGCTTTTGCCCTTGTGGTGATACAAACTCCTGACCCTGAAATTCTCTATCTGGGCAACCTGTGGAGAAGCTGCTTAGAGAGGAGGATGCCGATCATATAGTGTAGAGTTTCTCAACTGTGGCACTATTGACATTTTCGACCTGATAATTCTTAGCAGTATGGGGCTGTCCCATGTATTGTAAATGTTTAGCAGTCTCCCTGGTCTCTATATGGTAGATGCCAGTAGCATTCCCCCCACCCCCCATTCCCCATCATGACAATCAAAAATGTCTCTAGACATTGCCACGTGTTCCCTGGGCAACAAAAGAAACTCTTAGGGGCGCCTGGGTGGCTCAGTCAGTTAAGTGGCTGCCTTCGGCTCAAGTCATGATCCCAGGGTTCTGGGATAGAGCCCTACATCGGGCTCCTTGCTCAGTGGGGAGCCTGCTTCTCCCTCTCCCTCTGCCTGCCTGCCACTCCCCCTGCTTGTGCTCTCCCTCTCACTATCTCTCTCTCTGTGTCAAATAAATAAATAAATCTTAAAAAGGAAGGAAGGAAGGAAGGAAGGAAGAAATAAAGAGAAAGAAAGAAAGAAAGAAAGAAAGAAAGAAAGAAAGAAAGAAAGAAAAAGAAAGAAAGAAAGAAAGAAAGAAAGAAAAGAAAAGAAAGAAAGAGAAAGAAAGAAACTCTTAGCCACTGATACAGTATAACATAAGGGTTAGCTGAACAAATGCGTTTCCCATATTTTTGGTATTAGAGATTCATTGCGCTAAGCCTTCGCTTTCATCCTTAGGGATTCATTTTTAAGCCTTGAAGGCTTTTTTATTTTCTAGACTTTCCCAAGAAAATACAAATTTCTCAAGAAGGGTAAAGCTTCAAGCCTGCAATGGCAAGTGGTTTTCATCTCTTAAGTCAACTCTGACTGACGGGTAGTAGCCTTCCCTAGTACTGTCTTGGGATGATCTCTGAGGCTGCATTGGGCTTTGGGGGAAAGAACACCATGATAGAGTTTTCTTTCATGTGCCAGAGATGAGGGGTACATGTGTAAGGAGCCTTGTTACTTAACATCTGTGCAGAGATTCATTAGTTAGGCCTTTATCTGGGGTGGTAACTGCTCCCAGGTCACCATTCACACATGGTTGTGTACTTGCTAGGGCAGGTGCCAGAAAGGTGTCTTAAGAGGTGTCTTGTCTAAATCCTGCAGAGCTGTCATATGCACTAGCGGAGGTGCTGAGGTTGGTTTGTTGAGAATAAGTGGAGGGAAGCAAAACAAGAGGGGCAAAGTGTATAACTGCCCATCTCTCTGCCCAACTTGATTATAAGCTTCTGGAGGACAAGAACTGTGCTCTTGTCATCATTATCTATGTGCTGCCTTCCGTGGTACATTGTGCATTGTGTCAAAACCTGCTTCGTGACTTGAAGCAGGGCTCTTAACTGCTTTTATATCTTGCGCCCCTTTGCAGTCTTGTGGACTCAGTTCAGAATAAAGCCAAAATGCACAAAATAAAACACATAGGATTAAAAAGATAACCTCTTGTACTGAAATACAGTTGGAAAAATATTTAGAAAATTGCAGTAGGAAACAGATGTGCTACTTTATTATTCTATTAAATCAAATCCAGTGACAGTTCTAATACATAGTCCAATCTCAAATTATTGATGAGCATAGGTGATATTCTGAGTTATCTCAAACAGCTATAATGTGAGATGAGTATAACTGTGATTTCTACTCAGGACAAAGTCATGGGTACTAATGATTTTCCTGAGGCTTGTGCTTACGTTCATAACTAAAGATGATGCTAAATTTCAGCTAGAGGTTAGTGATAATAACCTTTAACTGGAAGCCCTGGTTTCTGACTTATCCCTAGATTCCCTGAATTTTTTCCTAACCGGGCCCCTGCTTTGAAGGCTCCCTCCATTCTCTTGCCTGGCACAACCCCGGCCACCTTCTTGGGTGCTCTTCCCTTGCAAATTTCTTCAGGTTCCATCTTCCACATTCCTTTCCACCGAAACTCTCCTAGCTGGATTGTTCTTTGGTTCCTAACTTTCTCACTGAGCTTAGCCAGGGAAGGGAAGCTTTCAGCCCAGCTCATGGTTCCCCTGAGCTCAAGAGGAGAGAGAAAAGTGGGCATATCATAGATGCCCCATGAATGATTGTTGAGTTGAAAAGGTTACTTTGCCAACTCCACCCTTTGGATCTGGCACTGCTGTTGGATGCTTGGACTGTCTTTGAGGTCATTCCACTCTTGATGCCTCCTCTCTGTGTGGAGAGCAGCCAGTATTTCCAGTTAGAGCATAAGTTTTCAGTCTAGTTTGCCTGGTTCCTGGAGGTCTACAGAGTAAGACTGTGAAATTTTGTCTCCTCAGGAAGAGAGAGGGCCGTACACCCATTGTGACTTCAGGAGCAGCAATGAGCAGTGGGAGCAGTAGGACCTTTGACCAGCGATGAGCCCCCCTCATGCACCTGCCATGAGCAGTTCTGCAGAGGCATCCCCATCCCTATGGTACATCTTGTTCTGGACCAGCAGGGCAGGGGCATGTATGCGAACCAGGCAGCCTGGGGATTGATGATTGCTTCATGAGAATTTCATTAAGAAAAACAAACAAAAATGGGCCATCTCTAATTTAGTTCCCTATGATATCAAGGTTACAAGTTTCCAAAATGTGCTGTGTGAGATTAGTACCAGCGGTTTTCACCCAATGAATACATCTACCTAATCTGGACTCTTGTGGTTTCTCTGGTTCGTTTCCCCCCTGGATTGTCATAAAAGATCTGTAGTAGTTTCCTAGGGCTGTCATAACAGAGTGCCATGAAATGGGCAGAAATGTATTGACTCACAGTTCTGGAGGCTGGAAGTCTGAGACGAAGGTGTCAGCAGGATTGGCTTCTTCCGAGGGCTGTGGGGGAAGGGTCTTCTCCAGGCCTCTCTCCTTGACTTATAGGTGGGCATCTTCTCTGTATCTCTTCACATTGTCTTCCATGTGCATCTGGCTCTGTGTCCAAATTTTCTCTTTTTATAAGGACACCACTCATATTGGATTAGGCCCCAACCTAATGATATAATTTTAACCTCAGCTCTGTAAAGAGGCTATCTCCAAATAAGGAGGATTAGGAATTCAATATACCTTCTTTGAGGGGGGTGCACAATTCAACCCATAACAGGGCCCCTGCATGTTGTCAGACGGTACCCACATCTCACGGTGATGGTTGTTTGCATCCTCCTGTCCTTCTGGCTATAGTGCTAGAAATCGTGTCCAAGGGAAATGGCCCAGGAACCCATAAGTAGTGGTTCCCATTTGCCATTAATGCCTCAAACCTCTGCCCTTTTTTCACACTCATGACTTCCTTTAGCACCCACAACCCTCGGCATCCTACAATCTTCGGTCTCCAGTCAAAGCCTTGTATCTGGAAAGGCCCAGAATGGCATTTCACACTAAGGTGTGATGAAGAAAGCATAAACATTCCCTCCCTCTGGAAGCCAGTTAAATACAGGGCAAAGCTGTAAACGACTCACGGGAGCTCGGGTTGTCAACTCGGCCACCATTAGTGCTGTCTGTGTTTTGTTTGGGACCCTGGGTTGTCCCCTTAACTCACCATTAGTCGTGAGCAAAACATTCCTGGTGGGTTCATGGCTATTTAGAGTTTACAGAATTCTCTCATTTCCATTATCTTGTTGGGGCCTCAGTGAACAGAACAAGTATTATTTTCTGGGTTTTATTTCAGAGAAAACAGCTCAGCTAAGCCATCGGTCCACATTCATATAGGGCAACATCATCCACATGTGTACGCTAGCTCTCACCATGACTTCCAACACACCTGCCCTGTCACTTTCCATTTCTCCTCTGGGTTCCCACATTGTGGTCCATGCAGCCTGAATCTCAGTCTCATGGATTCCCTTGCTGTGCTCCAGGAGCCAATCCTGACCCTTCCTGCTGGCCTCAGGAGGGCCAAAAGTAGCCTACCCCTGGTCAGGGTGGCCAAGGCAAGAGTATTCTTTGTCCCCGGTTTAGGCCAAAGGAGCAGCATGGGCAAAGGCACAAGCTTGCGATGGTGCAGAGCAGCATCAGAAAACCACATGGAGTTGGGCGTTGTAGAGCATCTCAAGAAATGAGGCTAGAACGGCAGGAAGTGCTTGGTCCTGGTGTGCCCCATGCAGGGGGCCAGGACTTGCCCCATGGGTGGTGGGAGCTGCTGAAGACCCATGGTTTATCAGAGAATGCTCTGGTGGCAGAGTGGAGGCAAGATGAGGCAGGGAGCTGCTGTTGGTCCCTGAGCACCCACCTAGAGCCCCATCACTGCCAAAGCTGGTACATGCCTGAAGTGTTCTGAGGTGGCCTCTCTGCTCCTTCCATGCAGAGGTCACCTTTAGCTTTTATAACCACTTAAATCATTCTCTTTCTACTGAAATCCAGAAGAAGCAGCTTAACCAACTTCAGCTGAAAACCTTAGAACCAATGGAAACCGATTTGGAGCCTGAATGTTGGAGGTTATTTCTGGACATTGTGACATCCTGTTCAACTTTCAGAGGAGCCTGGGAATAAAGGGGTGACTCAGTCTGTGAGCTTATTTTTAGGGAAAGCCGAGAATTCAGTGTGGAGCCACTCAGAGTCTCCATTGCCTGCCCATGCAGAGTGTGCTATTGGTGAAGAGGTTTCTGGGCAGAAATGCTGTATTTATCATCAACTGTATGTTACCCAGCACCTCCTACACACCAGCGCAAGGTTTATTGATTTGAGAGGAGGAGGGTGGGAATCCAATATAAACAAACCTTTAAATCAGAGAAGCATATTTCAGGGCATTTACATTTGAGAGCTGACTTTAAAGCTAAAGAACTAATGTTATAAGAGTTCTAGTTTATTGGGTTTTTTCTTAGGTCCTACACATTATGGTAAGTGCTTTGCAAAAGTGTAACAGGAATGTCAATTCTCTGTTGGAGGTATGGTATTGTCATCACTGTTTTAATAGCGAGGAAATGTTAACTTAAGGAAGTTAAACACTAGCCTAAGGCCAGGTAGCTGAGTCCAGATTGGACCTGAGATCTGGCTTCAAAGTTCATGTAAATGACTACTCCAGGTTTGGCAACTAAGTAGCCCACGTGCTGTCACTCTTTGGTCCTGGGAATCACTAATTGCTCATGGACTTATTTCCTGCTCAGCTCAGAGTTGGCCTCAGAATCCTTCTCAACACAATGCTCTAGATAGTTCCTATGACCAATTGACCAGCATTAGTACTTGAGATAAAGCCCATCTGTCCTCTTATTTTTCTCTTTGAATTTGCTCAAAATAAAATCTTGAAGTCTGGAGACTTTTTGTTGTTGTTGCTGATTTCTACAGATCTATTTATAATCTTTTATTTCCTAAATACTTGTAAGAAATAGGGCATTTAACAGGATTTCCTCTTACTGTCAGTAGAGACTCTGTATTCTTTAATAGGGGGATCCAACTGCCTTGGAGGAAAGGATGACATTTTAGGAACCCGAAGCCTTGATATGGACAATTGGCTTATGTATTGGTGTCTGCGATGATGAGTGGAAGATGGGGAATGAACTTCAGGAACTCAGGCTGTTTGCAGCAATAAGTCTTTCAAGTAGCCCGGTCTGATTAATGATAGCAGGATGGGGAAGTGGGGTGGGGGGATGATCTGCCTAAAATCATGGGGCAGACTCTGGGGGAACACACTCTGCTTCAGTTGCTGTGAAAAATGTCAGCTCAGCAGGCAAGCCTGTTGTCCTAAAAGTATAGCAACAGTTGGGGCTGGAAGTGCCAATGGGGAGAAAGGAGCTCCTTAAAAGCAAGCTCAGATAAGAGAAAGGGGAAGGCAATCTCCAGGTTGGTGGCCAAGGAAGAAATGAGGATTCAGCTATGTAGCAGGATGAGACAGAATCCACCCAGGAGGAAGTCCATGGACAAGATATAAAACTGGAACACTAAGATATAATAATAGAATTATATTGCTCAGGCAGTGTATGGAGGCTAGCATGATTCCTTTAAGATTCCAGATAATTGAGCTAAAATAGGGTTCAACAGTTAAAATGGAGGGAAGGTAGTACATATGGATCACTGATAACAGGGTACAGTTAAAAAAAAAAAAGAACCTTTTTGCTATGCTTAAAAAAAAGAAATGACCCCCCCCCCCACCTCCAACTCAAGTCAAGAAGCAATGGAAGCCTATCAGCAAGGGGCAGGACCTCAGTCATAGGCCTGGGCTGTAGGGTCAGGCCTCCTGGCCCTGGGAATGGGATGGGTAGAGTATGGCAAGGCTCACTCTGAAGTCAGACCTGGGTCGCAGATCAGGGCAGAGAGCTGGAATCAACACAAGTGTTGCCCTGCCTGGGTATCCCATGGTGAGTAGCAGCCCTCTCCTTGCTAATTTCATCTTGTTGAGTCTTACTTCTGGGTGTGGGTATTAATGCAAGCTCAGAGGCCCTCTGGATCATCTCGATCCAAGCCAGAAAAAGGACTATCTTGTGGACGATTTTACCTTACCTCTTAAAATGCTGGTGATTTGCCAAGCAGGGCTCAGAGACCCGATGGCTTCCCAAAGCTTGTTCCTAGACACATCCCATCCAGTTTCTCCATTTTTCTCATCCACTCAACAGCTGGATGGAGGTGCCAAAGGAACTATGGCATGACTGTGGGCTGCATGGGAAGGATGCAGAGGCACGAAAACAACTTAGCGTCAGCATTAGGGGGTACCCATCACAGACCCAGTTCCCCATCCCTCACCCTGCTTCTCCCTCCAGTAGTAGACATGGTGGGAGAGGAGATGGAGAATGCAGCCAGTAGCTTGGAATTCTTAGGGTCTGCATTTAATGGGCGTGTGGCTCCTTGAGAGTCCAAACAATGGCAGTGGCCATAAGTATATTCCTTGGAGCTTGGAAGCCCTGTGGCTATGTCCCTGACCAGGCCCATGGAGTCCAAAGAAAAGCAAAGGCTGTCACATAGCACAACTGTCTGGCCATCCCCTGAAGCCCCACCTTTTCCCAGGCAGCTTCAGAGAAAGACAACTCCCAGCCCGGCTCTGACAGCTGAATTGGAGGGCTGAGTTGTGGCAGTACTGTTGCCAAAACCACTCGGATTGTTTCCCCAGGGGGCCTAAGGAAGCAGCCAAGTATACTGCTTTACCCTGAGTTAAGCAGAAATCCTCACCTGCCTGGATGTTGCTATGTCTGTGTCACCTCATCATTGGAGAAAATACATTTCAACCTCCTGCAGTTTATTTTGTGAAACGGAGCATGGCATCAAGGAAATCAGATAGTCAGCGTGGCATCACAGCAGGTCAAAAATAGCATCATCTACATATTTTGATTATATTTTAAAATTCCGTTTACACACAATTGGAGCTCAGTTAATTAACTCGAAGCCATAATATCAGTCTGGGTTTGAATGGATCTGCATTTCAATAGCTTCTCCCTCCAAAATAATATTTATATGCCCAATAGCAGCCTATCATTCTAACACTGAAATCATGGAACTTGGTTGTTTTCCCCTCATTTTTCAACAATCATTATTATTTATGCAGTAGTAATGAAATTAAGCAGTTATCATTGGACTTTTTTTAATAGATGAGGTTAATTTGTCAATTTCCTGCCAGTCTTCCATTACTTCCAGTACACATTTTTCTGGTTAGCTGACAAATCGGAATCCTAATGATGGCAGAGCAGAGAGGACTGGCAAAGTTTACTTCTGTGGATTTTACCCAACTTCATGACTGGTTGATTTTTTTTCCTTTAGATTTTCCAGGACAGAGGATTTAAAATATTTTTAATAATTGTTTTCAGTTTGAAACCAAAGTGTGCGAAGTATAAAAAAGTGAAAAGAGTGGTATAATCTAAAAGTGTTCAGCATGGGGCCTGACAATAAATGTTTTAATATTTTATAAGAGAAAAATCTGTATAATCTCAACACCAAACAAATTTGGGGGATTTTCTGTGCATAGATAGTATATGGTTGTAATTATGCTCCGTATAAATGTTAGTTGGAACTTTTCCATTTAACGTTTTTATGAACATTTCCTCATGCTGTTGTAAACTCTTTATAAATAAATTTTAATTGGTTGCATAATTGTTCGTTAGGAGTACATTTGGCTGTGAGTACCAGAAAACACAAGAAACAATAATTTAAGGGGGTGTTTAGTTTCGTAGGAGAAGAAATTGGGACAATTCGAGGCTCTTGGGATAAGGGAACGGCTCAATGGGGACACATGGAGCTCTTGATATACTGCCATTCTTGGAGAAGGCTGCCATGGGTCAGGTATGGGGTCTTCCTAGGGGAAGCAGGAAGTTTTGCCTCCTGCAGACTGAGTCACATGATTGCCCTAGCTCAAAAAAAGTCTCGGAAGGTTAACTGATAACTTTTCAGCTTCTGTGGTGGAGGAATGTGGATTTCTTGGAGTAAAGTGGCCAGAATTAGATTTGCCATGTCAAAGGGCAGTTGATTTTTGTGTTTTCAGAATTTCATTTGGATTGCCTACCTGGTAAGTGGCAGGATCCTGTGCTGCATTTACAACCATCTGATTTGATCCTAGGAGCACAAATGTACAACCACTCATGAAAGTAGCATCAAAAACTCAAACCGGTGGATATTGGTTTCAGGGAGGCAGCTATTAATACAAAGAAATGTTCCTCAACATTTAGGGCCAGCCCAGTTTGGACTAATTACTTCATGGGATGGTGAGCAACCTGTGCCAAGATGCAAAGACTGAACAGATACTTGGTTTGTAGGTGGGAGAGATAACTTATGCATCTGGTGAAGTGGGCCAGGGAACCTCTAACATCTGTACATCTCCGTGTTTTAAGATCAGGGGATGTTTGCTAAAATACTTCCCCAAGCATCTAGGATAGTGGCTGTGTGGTACAGCCTTGCTTCAATGTTGCTTCAGATTAAATATAGTTACCTGAAATGGATAGAGTAATTGCTGGAAATGACAGGATTTGCCTGTTGGGCTCCAGGCTCCAGTGCTGTGAGAAAACTCTGCCCAGGGTTTGGGGCCAACCATTACCGGGTCCGTAAACCAGCCCCACTCACAGTTACACACCTTTTTCCTCATTGCCTGTTAAGATGACTCTATTATTTCCCTTTATGCCATGGATTTCCCCTTCTGTGCCAACAAAAGTTACATGTTCCTCCTGTGGACTCTACCTCTGACATTACTTAATTATAAAAATAAGGAGAAATAAAAAACCACTGTTCCTCTGATTTATTTGCAAGAGTGGTTCTACTAAAATAGAAAGTTTTGCTGATTAAACCCATGGGAACAACTTAAAGCTATGAGATTAAGTGCAGTCAACAAACATTGAGTTTGAGTTTATGTAACTCAGTCAACAAATATCTTGTGAACATCTTCTATGTGTTAGACATGTTTGTGGGTGCTGGGGATGTCAGTAAATACAACACAGTTTCTGCCCACATGGAGCTTGCATTCTAGGGGAGGGTGGGATGATTTACAGATAGACAAGTGACTATGTACTGTGTTGTTTTGCAGTATGGGGCTAGGGAGTGCTGGGGTGGGGAGACCTTCAGAGGATGCTCAGGGAAAGCCTTATTAATAAGATGATATTTGACACAAAGCAAAGGAGTGAGCCATGTGGGTATCTAAGGGAAATACACTCCTGTAAAAAGGCACAACAAGGCCATTAGCTCTGAGTTGAGACCTACATGGCATGTTCAAGAAGCAACAGGAAAGCCAGTGTGACAAATGTATAATGGTGGGTAGATGTGACCAAAGAGGTGGTGGCCAGGTCTAGATTACGAAGGTAGCTGGATACCAGGATAAAGACTTTGGCTTTTACTTTAAGTGATATGAGAATCCATTGGAGTATTTGGAGCACAATCTGACCTGTTTTTTTAAAAGGATTACTCTAGCAGCCATGATAAAAATAACTTAGGAGGGGGATAGGTGTGGAGGCAGGGAGACCAGTTGGGAAAATACAATAATTCAGAAGACAGATGAAATCTGTCTTGGACCAAGATGGTAGCAGTGGACATGGTGAATGATGGATATATTTAGATGGTACAGCTTAAGGGGTTTTCTTGTTGAGTAGAAGTGTAATGTGAGAGGAAGAAAGAAGTCAAGGATGTGCCAAGAGTTTTGGCGGATGCAACTGGTAGGATGGAGTTTCACTTTAATGAGTTGGAGACAACTATGGAAAGCCCTGTTTTGGAGAGAAAATAGGAGTGGAGTCTTGGAAATGTTAGAGATGCCTACTTGATAACCTGAGTGGAAATATTGAGTGGGCAGTTAGATGAATGAGTCTGAAGTTCAAAAGAGAGGTCTGGACTGATAACATAAAGATGGAAGTCATCAACATCTGCATGGCATTTCAAACCAGGAGGTTGGATGAGATCACTAAGGGGGGTAAAAGTAGATAGAGAAGAGGCCCAAGGATGGCACTCTGGACTTTTGCCAGGGATATTGAGGAATCGGCAAATGAAACTAAGAAAGGGTGGTAGGCGAATTAGGGAGAGAATGAAGGGAAATGGTGACCTGGAATTGAAGAAAGTATTTCTATAAAGAGGGAAGGGATCATCTTTGTCAAATGTTGCCAGGAAATTTGAGGTCTGAGGATTGACCATTTGTTTAACAGTGTAGAGGTTACTGGTGCCTGGAGGGAGGCTGTTTTGGTGGAGAGGTGGAGGTGAACACTGAATGGGTTGTATTTTAGTGAGAGTAAGACAAGAGAAAATAGCAAGACCTTTTCAAGGAGTTTTGCCTTAAAAGGGAAAATGAGAAAGGGAGGCATAGGTGAAGAAGAATGTAAGCTCAAAGGAGCCTTCTTCTAGAGATACTAGAGCATGTGTGAGGGCTTCTGAGAATGGTCCAGAGACTGGGAAAAGTTGATGAGGCAGGAATGACAGTTGCTGGAAGGACAACATCCTTGAGTTGGGGAGTGTGGATGCCATCCAGAGCACAAATGGAGGATCGTCCTCATACGAGAGTGACAGCCCAGGCTGTGGGACCCACGGGTAGCCTGGAGCCTATGATGGTAGGGTAGGGATGGGCCCTTCTGACTGCTTCTGTTTTCTCAGTGAAATGGGAAGCAGGGTCATCCGCCGGCAATGAGGAAGAGGGGAAGAGGTGTTGGAAGTTTGAGGAGATAAAAGGTGGAATATAATCCTTAGGGACAGTTCAAGAGCAATTAGTCTAGGGAAATGCAGTTTGATTTCTGGTTACCTCCAAGGCCCTTCTGTCATTTGAGGTCATGAATTGAAGCCAGAACCAGACAACATGGTTTGTGTTTTTCTCCAGCATTTTCAACTGAATATGTAGAGGTACAAATACACAAAGTGTTGGGTCCCATCTCAGTCGGTCTTTTGGAAGAATGTGATTATAGTTATTGATAGTGTTATCTACAATCTGGCCAAAGAGGGAAGTGAAAGCCTGAGGTGGGTAAGAGGCAGTGGAAGGATGATAGGATCAAAACAGTATACAAAGAGTACTATATTATGCTTTTATAAACCAGATTCCTTTTTATAAATTCATCGTATTTCCAATGCATGATGGAGAGTTACTATATTAAAAAGTCTGTGGTAAATTTTTATATATGAAACATCCTGTATAATAGTAAAAACTTATCTGTCAGTGTTGCTGTTTATGTTGCAATTTCTTAAAGCAAGTTATGGTATATTTGGAAGAAATGGGATGTAAGGCAATAGGGATAAATCCCGATGCTGTTGGCTGACTGGGAGGGATCTGTGTGGAGGCCACGTGTGAACTAAGGGTCATCGGCCCAGCCTCCAGGGCTGGGTTTGAAGATGCAGCTGGCGCCCCACTGGCCAAGGGAGCAACAGTTTTGGTTATAATAATAGAACTGGTGATGAGTGGAGTGTCTGGTCAGGGGGCAGAGACTGCTAGTAAGGAGAAGACAGCTGGCCTTCTAGAGCCAGGATCTGTCCAATCTAGGAAAAGGGAATTGGTAAGGATGGAGGACAGTGGGCAATGGGGAACACCCATCTAAGAAAGGATAGTAGGGCCATGTGCTTGACAGAATGGAATCTCAGAGACAGCAGAGGTAGCCCAGGGGGAAGGGGAGAACCAAGGTGGGCCTCTTAGCCTCAGACACTCTCCCCACTATGGTCTCTGTTGGCTCAGGCGTGAGTAGGACTGAGCCCAAGGGTGGGGGCACTGACAGATCCAGCTGTGGAATCTGGGAAAGGCAGGGGCAGAGGAAGCCAGGAGGGGCTGACGAAGACCAGCTGCTCTCTTCCCCCAGAGCAGATGGAAGGCCTAAATACCGGCACACCATTTATATCATCCGTGGCAAAGTCCACGTTTATTTCATCCATGGCCCCATTGTCCATATTTAACATAAATCAGGACAGCGTAAAGGGGAACCACAGGTTCCTTTTCTTGGCCTTACTGACTTTATTCTTGCCCAGGGCAGCTGTATGTGGTGGGTTAGTGAAGTGGGTGACTCTACAGGGCATGAGTCGTTATTCGAATACAGCAGCATCACAGCCTTGGCACAAGAGCTTCCTGCATTTGAGTCTCCTCATCCTTGATCAGGAAATGGCAGTACCTGTTGTCTCAGTAGCATGAGATAAGAGATATGGAAGTGCTCTCGGAGGTGCCACGTAAGGCACAGCTGGGAGGCTTCTGTGGTATGGGATACAGCAGCCCAGGCCTTGCAAAATGAAGTGAGGTCAGCACAGACTAAGCAGACCAAACCAAATCTTTGATGGTTGAGTGATTTTTTAAAATGATTGCAGGTCTGCACAATTTAACAGGACTGCCCATAGTGGCTGAAAACATTTTTCAGAGCAGATCAGATAAAGCCAAGTTAGAAATTGGTCGTCGCTGTAAATCAAGCGGTACGCTATCAATGACCCAGATTTCCCCAGAAGTTTTCCCACAGGAAGCGAAAGAAAAACCACCATGTGGCTCCCGAGTCTTGATTTGTCAAGAGCAAAGAGATCGACACAGCATTAAAAGATTGCTCTTCTCTCAGCTTGTCCTATTGAATTGGGGTCCACTTAATTCAGAAGCCAGTGAGATGTGTACATCACTCCTATAGAATAAATGGTCAGATTTCAACCCCAGGTGCCAGCAATCTATAACGGCCTCTGGTTGCATTGCTCTTCTGTTAGCTTAGCTGACAGAATGCTCGGGTCATTTTTGAAGCCCCTGCTTCTTAATGTCTCACACTGTGAGGTGACCATTTTTCCCATTTTCAGCCTCCCCCTAAGAAGGTAGGGATGGGAAATGGTATAAAAAGAGGGCTTGTTGCTGGCTCTGAACTCAGAGAGCTGGTCCTGCAGCAGAGACCTGGATGGCTGCTCTCATTTGCACTGTAGGATATGGGGCCAGTCAGAGTGGCCCGGGGCTGTGGTAGTTAGTCCAGGGCATTCTGGACTTTCCAAGAGGCCCATGAACTCGTGGGAAGAACTTGGAGCCAAATGCATCTCATCTGTCCTATATCAGGCCTACAAAGCAGTGTAACAAACCATACCCTGCATCCCAGTTGATGAAAGTGAGCCATGGTCACTACAAGATGGTTCAGGAGGGTCCCCTGGGATCCTCCTTGCTGGTTCCCCACATGCTCTTATATCAACCTTATCATCCCATTTCTGAACTCTTGGCCCTGCAGCCTACTCTGACCCACCTTTGGCTCTTTGGGTTTGTTTGACTGCTCTGACTGGGCTGACTCACTCCCTGGCTCGCACACCCTGAGGTATAGGAGGAGTTTGGAGTGTCCTTGGTGACACCACAGAGCTCCCAGTTCCACATTAGGACATAGTGGGTGAGTGTAGTTCACACAAAAATAAGCACATGGCACACACTTGCACTACCACCTAAAATCTGCATGGTTCCATTGCACTACTATGCTGTATGCACGTGAGGTGTAAACACATATGTACTTAAATGTACTCTTGCCCTACAGTGTCAATGATAGCGTTTTCAAGTGAAGAAAAATCTAGAAACATTAAAGTACAGGCCTGGAAACCCTATAGGAGCGATTGTGGGAGGATTCTAAGGCTCTGGATGCTGTATCTGAAGAACAATATTTGCCCCTAGGAAGAAGTAAGCTTCCTGTCGCTGGAAGAATTCATTCATTCTCATCATTTACTCATATGCAGAGTACATATTGGTGGCCACTGGGTGCTAGGGATTCAAGGACAACCAAATGGAGTAGATGGGCCACGAGTTTTCTGAAAGAGAGGAGCATATGCTCTTGTCCATGGTCACAAACTAGTAAGTGGTGGGGCCATCTGACATTAAACTTGTCTATCAACCACTAAACCATGTGACTTCAAAAGCATCTGCCTGTAACAAAATGGAAGGGTATGGGTTAGGATTGGTGAGAAAAGGTGACAGAAAGGTGGACCAAGTTTTTGTTAGGTAAGGGGTTTAGATTTTATCCTGTGGGTAAAGGGAAGGTCTCAGGGAGTGATCTAATTGGGTATGCACTTCTGAAAGAGTTTTCCACTGTAGTACCGAAAGTAATTTGAGTTGGGGGAGGGAGGGCGCTTGGCAGTGGTTTCACTGATCCAGTGATGAAGTAGTGATAGCCTGAAGTACGAGAGTAGCTGTGGAGATGGTGAAGAAGCCTGGACATGACAGTTAGGAGGTTGAATGGATAGACGTTGGAATGACTGAATAAGGTGGGAGAGGTATGGAGAAATACAGGTGCTCCAAAGGTATCTGGCAAAGATAAGTGGATGGATTGTTGGTATTCATCAGGGTAGGGAACACAGGGAGAGGGAGATATTCGGGGGAAAAGTGATGAGTTTATTTTGGACATGTTAAGATCATGATGCTTTTGGAAATACATGTGAGGTGACTTGTAGGATATACAGGTGTAGAACTCAGGGAGGACATCTTGTACGGGGATTTTAAAGACCTGCATATAATCGTAACTGCAGGTGCAGGAGTGGTTGAAGCCATCCAGGCAGAGAATGTAGAATGTAGAGTCAACACGATGAGCCACATTTTTTTTTACTTATTTTATTTGTTTGTTTATTTGTTTATTTATTGTGAACATATAATGTATTATTTGTTTCAGGGGTACAGGTCTGTGATTCTTCAGTCTGACACAGTTTACAGCGCTCACCATGGTACATACCCTCCCCAGTGTCCATCACCCAGCCACCCCATCCCTCCCAGCCCCCTCCACTCCAGCAACCCTCAGTTTGTTTCCTGAGATTAAGAGTCTCTTATGGTTTGTCTCCCTCTCTGGTTTTGTCTTGTTTCATTTTTCCTGCCAATGAGTCACATTTAAGGGAGGAGAAGGCCAGCGAGGTAGGCGAGGTAGGCGGGAGCGGGGTGGGAGGATGAAAGAGGAACCTTTCAAGAAGGAGGGAGTGACGCACAATGGTGAAGGCTGGCAGGTCGTAACGCGATTTCTGGAAATAACATGATTGAACGTACCAAATGGTAGGTCATGGTGGCCCTGACAGAATGGAAAAGCTGGTTAGAGTGGTGAGATGTGGAGCTGCATGGAGAGGAAGTGAAAGAGAGGAAGACTGAATGAAGCCTTTCTCTCCCTGAATGGTGTGATTGTGAAAAAGAGAAGTGAGTCGTTGGCCGGGGAGGGCATCGGGGTTGTATGGATGGCTGTTTTAATGAGAGGAAGCCAAAGTTCTGAGGTGTAGGAGAGGGTTGACAACAAATAGGGGAACGCTGCAGATGAGTGGAAGGAAAATTGATGGCACGCAGTGTCTAAGAAGTCATGAAATGATGGAATTCAAGGCACTGGCGATTAGCTTTTTTATGTATAAACAGCAAAAACAAAACCAAAACAGAACGCCATATTGAGTTCCTACCTGAGCTAAGCATAGGCTTGTGCTGGGGAGGAAGTATCTTCTACTGACACTAGAGAATTGAGACAGAACAGGTACGAAGATTGCTAGACAGTGTGGAGAGGCCACCTGAGGCTGCAGACCACAGATTGTTGGTTAGCATTCTCTTGCACGGTGTGAACGATCTTCTCCAGCACGCTGTGGCACCCTACACGGGTTTTTAGTCTGGGGAAATCAGGATGAGCGCCTAACCCTGGTGTGGGATTTTTCTGGATGGGTATAGATCAAGGTTATCTGAGAGAAGAGACTGTCGAGGGAACTGTGGGAATAATGGCTGGATGACTCATGCACACAAACACTGAGGTCACCCAGGATGATGGGATTTGATATGGATACTGGGAGCCAAGGAATGAAGTCATCATCAGTAGGAATGAGGAGATGACTAGAAGAGCAGTTGGTGACGGAGATGACAGGATGATAGGGTAGGACAAGGGAACAAGCGAGACTTTCCAGGAGGTCAGAGGAGTCATGGTCTGGAAGCAACATTAAGCAGTAAAAAAAAAAAAAAAAGCCAAACCCACTTCCTGATCTTGATACAGTCTGGTTTTTAAAAAAGCCCTATTTTTAAAACTATTCTGTACTGTTCACTGAATCTGAAATTGAACTGACAACTACCAGTTTGCCTGGATATTCTACCAATACCTTAAAAAAAAAATAAACCTGTAGAAAGTAGCCTATTCTCTGCTTTATTCAACCAGATTTACTCACCTCTACTGAGTTTTCCAAATCAGTGAGTCCATATTTTAAGGAATAAATCTTAGGCACAAGAAATGGTAGGAGTTAAATGACATGCACCATCACACTCATCTTTTAATCAAATTAATCACATAAATCTCTGGTTAAAAATTAGACTGCTGTGGACGCTTAAAACATGAAAACATTCCAGTTGGCACTTTTGTGGCTGTTGGACTGACACTTGGGCACAGTGACTGGCCTTTTGGTCTGATCTGAGGCCGATTTTGAACTAGGAATACCCCGTGCACTCCCATGGTGTGCTGTTACCTTTAACACACGCTTGGCATTTGAACCTGCCTGTTATGCTAAGAATCATCAGACCGGAGAAATGTAAATAGCTGTGAATCACAGAGGTAGCAAATTTCGTCCAAAAAAAAAAAAAAAATCCTCTCAGACCTCTACAATTAAAGAGTTCACAGCCCTATTACTCAGATTTTTTTTTTTTAATCCGAAAAACAAAAGCAAAAAACAAACACTGGGGCTAAAGTGGATGATACAGGCTTGTGTACATTTGCAGTGGAAGTTAGCTCTTCCGGTGAGCCGTCCAGTGTATAAGGGTTGAAAAATGAAATCCAGAAAGCAAAAAGTTGGTCGCCTCAGAGCCCATAGGGGCGCTCAGAACTCCTTAACATTGTAGTGCTGACCACTGAAAGTTTTGTGACTTGACTTAAAGCGAGGAAGGTAGCACAGCTGTCAACGATAACAGCTGTATTTCATTTATGCCTGGAAATGGGGCCCTTTTGTCTGTTCCAAATGTTCTTGGCCCCGTCCCTCAGTTTCATGGAGTTTGGTTGTCAGTGGAAGAGTAGTTGTTGAAATACAGGTTCACTCTTGCTGAGCCTGCCACTCACCAGGATTTCTGGGGGACCTTTGGGTATTGAATTTAAGACAGCGAATCTCTTTTGTGATATGTGGCAAGGTAAAGAAATCATTCAGCGGACTGACCACGTGTTCATCCGTGACTTCATTCATAGAAATGCATTGATGCCTGAGGTTAAGGGCTCGCGTCCCGGTTGTCTGGGAACACAAAAGGATGTAGCGCCGCCTAGTGGAGGCGGCTTATTGGCATGTGTTTTTCCTCTTTTTTTTTTTTTAATTAGCAAGATGTTAGCAAATATGCTAGTGAGTGCATTTATTAAATGTGGGTAGCCGTAAAACAAAAAGGTATAAATAAGCCCTTCAAAAACTTTTAATTGACTACACAATCTTTTAATGGTGAAAAATAATGACTTTGAACCACAGCGTCTTATAACAACAGGGGGTTCATAATATGGAAACTAAAGTTGTGGTTACTTTTGAGTCAAGGGAGAGGGGTTGAGTTTGGGATGGGACACATGGAGAGGCTTCTGGAAGTGGCTGGCAAGTTCTGTTGATTTTAACTGGGTGGTGGTTATAAGGGTGTTTGCTTCATATGAACTCATGTAGCTCCACATTGATTTTATGGTCTTTTCTGTGCCTGTATTTAATAAACAAAAAAAAAAGGTAAAAAAATATGGAAACTTTTGACCAACATACCACCACCTAAATGTATAGCCCTCTTTAAGAGAAACCTCAAAAACACTAAGGGTTTTATGGTTTTGGCACTTTATTTCATCATACTTTCAAAATAAGGCTTAAGTACTGACGAATACTAGCATCCACATGCTTCGTGGCATCATTCAAACTTAATATGTTGTCTACCTCAGTAGATGTATCGTGCTTTTTAGTAGACTGTATTTTTGTCCTGTTGTGTGTTTGAATCTGAGCTTTTATATTCTCTGTGGTACAAATGTTCCCCTTCTCAGCTCCTCAAAGAAGTCCAAATTCAGGAATGCCCTTAGAACATCTGGTTGCCATGGAAATTGCCATTTAGGTTATAAGTTTATTTTTGTAACCAGTCAGAGAGAGAAACTAAGAATTACATACGAAGACATCCGCCTGTTAGAAAAATCCTTCTCAGAGTCCCAAATTCAGAAAAATCACATTTTGTTTCATAAGTGAGACGTGAACAGGTGCATTAATAATGCTGGAATATCTGACTGCTTCCTCTAATGGGGAAAACTCTTATAGAGCATCTTACAAGGAGAAATTATTTCTGAGTGATATAAATGATGGCAAATCAACACTGGATTGTAACATTAAATCGAACCTAGTTTAATTCTGAGTTATTCAGTCATAACTAAATTTCTTCAAGATGCAATGCATTTGAAAATTTACCTTAAAGAAAATCTTAAAAAAGCTTTCATATAATCCAGATGAGGAATGAGAAAAAAGCAATGAAGTTGAAAGGCCCAAATTGATTCCAGAAGCACTTGCCAAGTTTCCATAATGTCTCATTAGCTGTGAGTGGGGGAAGGAAGCTTGGGAAAAGCAAGGATTCTTTTCTAGGTTCTCAGGGTAGGAAGTGAGATTTTGATCTGGTCAGTCTGGTCTTGTATCTCCATTCGTGTCTCCTACCTTATCCTGGACAGATCTGTGCCCCCAACCCTCACCCAAGGAAAGAGGATGCAGTGATAGCAAACATTGCAGGTGCGGCTCCTTCTACACCCATCATAGAATGCCACCCACCCCCTAGTGGTTTGGATAGACACATATATATTTCAGCAAAGACTGCATTATATGCGTGTGTCAATTATGTATATCAAGCTGGGGGTTTTGTATGTGTTCTTCTTCTCATTCTTCATAGCATTCCATATATAGAGATTAGCCCCTGAGTTGGAATATAGTGCCCTTGTTCATTGGGCATTGTGAGACCACTAAATACCAAAAAAATTACAATTGAAATAAACATGAATTAGAAAGTTTTTTTTAAAGCATTGTTTGTAATAATAAAAAATTCGGAACAAGTCAATCAGAAAAAAGGGAAATGGTTAAATATGGTATGTTCACAGTATGGAACATTCTGCAGCAGCTTAAATTGTAAAGTCGATCTGTATGTACTGACTGTGAAAAAAAAGTCTGTATACATGCACACGTCTTATGTAAATACATAAAGAAGGGGCTAGAAATTTTAGATTTGGTCTTTCCTGTATTGTTAGGATTTTAAAAAATGAAAATGGTGTTCATATATTACTAGTGTTAATAAAAAAATTTGTCAGCAAAATTTAAACATCTTTGGAATTGACTTTTTAAGTTATCTTACACCACCTGGGGGTAAATATACCAACGTGGTTGAAATTGCCACGGTAACCTGAATTCTCATTGGACCTTTCCAGCTAAAGACTTTTTTAAGGAGGACTTAGGGGGAAGATCCCCTCATGTGTGTGTGTCTGGGGGTACTCTAGAGGTGGAGGCTGTGGCCTCAGTCCAACATGTTGGTTGATGGCTTAGGGCTCAGTCTCATCCCCTCCTGCCCACTGTTAGCTCAAGCCCCCTGGGTAAGGAAGTGGAATAATTAAGGGCCAACCCATCGCAGTGTTTCCTGGGACCTTAAAAGCAGATGCTGTCTTACTCTAACATTTTGTATTCAAGATACCATTGGCCCCACAGAGTCACTGGGAGGGACTCACCAAAGATGCTGGCAATGCCAGTTGTTCTTTTGTCAGTTGAATTCTGGCTTGTGAGCAGATCTCTTGTCCAAGACATAGGAAACCTCAAAAGTCTCCTTCAGTTGTCATCTTTGGAGGGATCCAGGGAGTGACTAGAGAAAGCGGACCCGACCTTTTTCTTTGAACAGCTGTTTGTACAACATACACCAGTGGCTTTGTAGACCTGGTTTTCATTGCTGAAGTATTCTCTCCGGGGGCAGCCACGGAAGCCACCCACACATTTCAATTACAGCAGCATGCTGGGACTCATTTACTTGTTTGCTGCCTAATGACTGTCCCGGCCAGGCTCCCAAGGACCCCCAGGATCTCCTAGATAGAACACAGCATCCTGGTTTTGGCCTATGAAGTCAGTCTAGGTACATCACCTCAACTTCAGATCATTTTAAAAGTGCTCTCCTGTTGCTGCTCCAGGCATGGATAACCACTTCCAACTCCTACTGCTGCCCATGGAGGTGGCCACCTTGTGAGCTGCAAGGTGGGACCAGGCACAACCCAAAGCAAGGCCACCAGATGTCTCAGTTGGTAGCGTAGGTGCTGAATAATAGTCCTCGAATGGCTGAATGAATAGACATTCATATAATCTGGGTAAGTGAATGGGCCCCCTTCCCTACCAAAGACCCTTGGTAACTGAGCTCTTGGGACCCACCTCATTTAGAGACCTCTCAGAGGTTGTTCTGTATCCATCCATTCATGCGTTCATTCAACAAAGATTGATTAAGTACATACTCTGTGCCAGATACTATGCTAAGTGGTGGGGATATAGTGATGAAAAAGGCCATCACAGACTTCCCAATCTAATGGAAAATATATTCTGAGATAGATGTAGGGTGTTGTATAACCCCAGTGAATTGGTCACCATGTTTCTCCTGTGTTCACTGATTAGCAAAGGACTGTTGGCACCTGCCCATGACCTCCAGTCCGGCTTTATCTTCATCTCCTCCCTGGATATGACTCCTCCTAAGAGGGAGCCCATTCTCTTAGGTACCTTTGTAAACTGATCTTCTCCTGTCAAAAAATAAAATGCCTCAGATTCTGTTGCTTATAATAGGCATTTGGGACCAAAGGCATTTTATTTTTTTAATGAAAAAATAGTTTTTCGTAAGTTAATGTTTTTTCTTCTAGACCTGGATGCCCTTCTCTTTATTCATCCCCTGCCCATGCAGCTAATCAGATTTGAAGGGTAAAATAACACCAGACTCATCATCAAATGTTTCATGAGAAATGTATTAGTTAGAAGCCTGGGGTTCTAAAAATAGAGACCAGATTGAGCTAGCTCAAGGAAAAAGGGGTGGGGGTTGTTATTATAAGGAGTGTCTCACAGAATCAGAAACAGAGGTATGACTGGACCTAAGGAGAGCGTTAAATCTGGAAAGCAGAAAGTCACTGGAATCCTTTCTCTGTTTTTTCTCTTCTCATCTTCTTCATCTATCCATCTCCTTCCCTTCCCTCTTTCCTCTCCCCTCCTTTCTCTCTCTCTCTCTCTCTCTCTCTTTCTCAGTAACTCTTTCTCTACCTAGCATCCTCTGCTTTTCTGATGCATATGATCAATCAAATACATTGGCTTCACAGTTTCTAAATTTATATGTTGTAGGCCCAGCTATATCACAGAGACTCCCTTCAAATCAGGTGTGGTCAGGAGCCAGAGACTTAGTGTTTCAAAATGGCTCTTGGAAGTCACTCTTCTGGATGTGGGTTAGCTTCTAGAGAAGGCGAACACATATGCCCAAAGCTATCTAGTATGCTTGGGTCTACACACACAGACACACTTATAGCCCATATGCCAAAATCCCTTTCATGATTGCTATACATTTAACTGGAGATGGTCAGATGGGCCCTGCTCTGAAACCATGTGAGAGGACATGGTTCTAACTTGAGTTGCAGCATTCACAGGGTTCATATGGGCTTCTAGGAACAGCCGTAGGTTCCAGTCATGGATCCACCATGACGTAACTCAGGAATCTTGGACAAGTCCTTGTCTTGAAACTTCGGAGAAGTAGAACCAACCTTTACTGAGGAACTACCTAATGGTGTGCTGAGTACTTTATGCTTGTCATCTCCTTTAATCCTCACTCCCATCTATCAAGGTCAGTAGTGTCACTGGCATTTTACAGATTTAAAAAAAAACTTGAAGTTCAGAGATTTGGGAGGATTTGAATTGGATCACTTATTTAAAACACAGTAAGTCAGGATTTGTGTTCTCCTTGGCATCTACATTTGTTTGTTCCTTGATTTGTTTTGTCTTGGCAACCTACTAGCCTATCTCTTAATTAATAAGGAGACACATTGCATTCATTCCAGTTTTCCAAATGTGACAGACCAAAATGTTTTCTATTCCTATTCTTTGAGTTTATATACCAGGTACGGAATGGCCATGTGTATCTCTTCAGGATTCATCCATGCATGAAACTCCTTGAATCAGCACAATATTGTACAACCTAGTTCTGTTTTGCTCATCAAGTGTCAGTCAGTGATTTATTGACAACCTAAATAAGTGGCCCATTCATGTGAGTTCATGATTTGTGGGCGATAGCACACTCCCCTGCCTAGTTTCTACCTCATTTCAAGTGGGCTCTATAATATAAAAGTGATAGGTGTGCAAATAACTCTATCTACTGGGGTGCAGCTGTACTATCAGCCAGAGATTTTATTTGACATTTACCATTATTTCACAAAATGGGAATTCGTTTCATAAAGAAGATGAGTTCACACAGAGAAACTGCACTTTGGGTTTTCTTAAGAAATGGCAAGTGTTGTGACACTGAGATCATGGGTTTATATTTTCTGATCCCGTGGAAAGAATAATATCAGTACGTGAATCTGATAATGGAAGGGGGTAAAGTGAGTCTTCAGAAACAGACCTAAAATAAGTTCAATTTACTGTTATTAGAAAATGGATCTCGAAAGAGTGCTCCTGAAAGGTGGTGATGTGGCAATGGGGTATACGGGTTTTTCTGTGAATGGACTCTTTGATTCCAGTTTATCAGAAGAGATGGAAGAAATATGATTTGTTTTATAATGCTTCAGTTATTGACTTCATAGGAGTTTGTTTGATGGTTCAGCTCTTATTCACAGCCACTAACTAGCATACAGAGGAAATATTGCTTATTCATTTGAATGATTTTTTTAAGAACGTGAAAATTCCCTAATGGTTAAACTTAGTTATTTGGGTAGGTTTCTCCCCCTGGATGCCCACCTCACTTCTCCATTGGTCTGGGGAGCACATACCGTGTTGCGTCACCCTCTCTTAGGAAGCCCTATGGCCATCCTCTCCCAAGAGGCCATCCTTTGCATTGCATCCAGCTGTGTCTTGTTATAACCACAGCACTTAACGCATCTGTTGTCTCCTCACCTGCTTTCCTCCCTGTAGACTCTGAGTACCTTGAGAACTAGGAGAGTGACCTATTTATCTTGGTTTCCCCAGCACCCTGGAGCGAAGAGCACAGCATGTTGTAGGCTCTTGTGGCAAATGTAATTCAAGGCATCTTGGGACTGCCCTGCTCACTGTGGATGGAGGATAAAAACAGAGGTTTCTAAGTTCCCTGCCTGCCACAAAATTCTGGGCTGAAAAAATATGAAGTGTTCCTTTCTGCATACAAAAAAAGTCTTCCATCCCACTATCTCAGGACTGAGACAACCAGTCCTGCTTGGCAATGCTGTCCACTTATAAAAATCAATCCATCAACCAATTAGTAATTTTTATGAAAAAAGTCAATACAAAATAAGCCTTGATTTATAATTTGATCATGGAAACATTTGACGAGTTCAATTAGGCAAACAAACAAAAAACCGAAAGAAAGACAAAACTGAAAGGAGAAAGAATGACCTATTTGAATTGTGTGAATGATTCTTCATGAGCCTCTGTTCCGGTGGGTATGGAGTAGGAGACTGATGAATTTACTGAAATCTCTACTGGTTTCTGTTTATGATTTTAGTGTTTAAAGATTTGGATATGTTTTTCATGCCTCATGGCCCCTAAGCACAAGCCAGATTTCTTTATCCGGTGGTCAAACAAAGAAGCCATGCCCTGGTTCGCAGAAGGAGAAAGCAAGAGGTGACTGCATTGGACTCCATGCAAGACACTGTGCTGGAGGCTTTATGAACATTTTAACGGATTTAATGGGCACTTTTGGTGATAGATGATTTTCACCTTATACACTGATTAGAAACTGAATGTGACTTTCTTGGAGATGCAAGATTTGTTCTGCAGATAGACTTCAGGGTTGGCAGGCTTAGTGAGCACGTCATACATGTCAGTGGGGCTGAAGGGAGGGCAGGGGGGTGGGGGGAGGGCCTGGTCAGCTCACCAACCCAAGAGCTGGTGCTGATGTATGATCTACAAAACACATGGAAGCCTAGGATTCTGACCTTGGTCTGGCTGCCAGCTGGGGCTGAGTTAAGTCTTTTCATGCCTGCCTTCCTTACCTCAGTTAATGGGGGGGCGGGGGCGGTAAGGAAATGTTAAGGAAAAGGAAGAACAACAGCAACCCGGCAATGGTTCCTTTCACTAAGGAGAATAGAGAGTGTTTACTGAATTTTAACCACAAAGCCCCAGCCAATAGTTTTAAAGCTGGGTTGTAATAACAGAATGGCCTTGGGGCAGAGGGAGAACGAAGAGGGTGCTTGGTTTTTATTGTCTGCTCTACATTGTGTGTTGTGTTTAATACTTGAGACAGTCTTAAGTGGAAGGGACAATTCTCTCCGTTTTACTAACGATACACCTGAAGCTCATGGGCTGTGGAAGGCCACACAGTCAACATAACGGAGTCTAGACCAGAACCCAGGCCTGTCTCTACTCAGTCTGTAGTTTTGTTGCTGCAGACTTGTAAAATTGACAAGGGTTGAAGGCTAGAGGGTGACTCCTACATGCTACCCTGGATGTAATCGGGACATCAGGTTTAGGGGTTGTGTGTCAGGAGAATGGGCAGGCTGTGAGTCTTTGGGTCCCCTTGAGCCTTGGAGGCAAAAAACCTTCCTTTGGGATTCGGAGCTTTTCAGCTGGAGGTGCAGTGTTCAACAGGGGTTTCCAGTGCCTTCTTTCCTTCTCGTGGATAGTTTAACTGCCCCCACCCTCACACACAGAGGAGTACTCGAGCCCGTGTGCACGCATGTACATACACGCTCACATACAAGGCACTGTTTTCTCCCAGATAAGGGCTCCCGTCTTTGTCCCCTCCCAACCACAATTACGTGTGCCTCTCTGTGGCGGGACTTTGCCTTCTATTAGGGCACTGACATAGAAGAACTCTTCACCCAGGCCCCAGAGAGTGTGCCTCCTTTATCTTTAAGCCCTCGTGTTCCTAGCACAAAGGTGATGAAGCTGCCTGATGGTCTGGGGTGATTTTTGACAAGTAACATATGCGACCGCTTGGTACCCTTATGCCACCATCAGTCCCATGGGGTGGATGCATATCAAATGAAGCTGGACAACTTCTTTTAAAATCACAATGAGAACATTCCTAGCAGAGTCAGAAACTTCTGGGAGTTGCTTGCAGCCCCTTAGACAATAGTCGCTTTTCTGGACTTATCCCAAAGTTAGTGACAGATGCAGTTAGAGGAACAGAATAAAATCTAAAATGATGCAAGCCCTTTTAGTTGTTTATAATTGATACCACCCTGCATTTCTTGATAATCATTGGAAAATATTGAGATTTGCAGTGCTTAATCAATCCATTCCTCTGGTGAGCCAACTGTCTAAGTCAGTATAGAATTCTGTCTTTTTGATTGCTGAACTAGTCTTTTTTTTGTCTTGGTAGAGAAAATGATCTAAAAACTCCTTGTTTTGGGTGACTTGAACTGTCAATTAAATTTTAAAAGCCAATTATTTTTAAGGAGTAGAGCCTTACAAATACTAAAATTGCAGACTGGAAGCCAACCAACCATCCAAAGTGTAAAGATTTCCTTTTTGGGGTAACACTCACAGATTCTTTCCATTTTATTCCAATTCCAGTGCCCCACCCCCATTCACAGACATAGACACAAGGGAAAGCTTACCAGTTGGCAAGGTTGAAGAGGTGTAAAGGATTCGGTCCACGAAGAAACAAGACCCTCACCACTCATGGGGACAAGAGCAGAGCATGCTTGTGCAAGGCGGTTTTGGCTGCACGGAAAGTTCTGGAAGTGCTCCAGGCTTGAGGTTTGACAAGTCTCCCTGGCTGAGTTCGAATCCCACCCAGTTTAGTCACTTGCTAGTATGTAAACATGGCCAATGACTTAATGTTTCTAAGATTTGGTTCTATTCTCTGTGAAATAGTATTATGGTAACCATACTCACTTCATAAGGATGCTGTGTTGTGAGGAGCGAAGGAACCATCCATGTGAGTAGGGTGGCACAGTGCTGGGCTCACAACTTGATGCTCAGTTGATGTCAGTTATTAGCTCTTTGGAGCTTTCTTATTTCAGTCTCGGGAGTTACATTAATCCTTCTTTCCTGCCAAATGGTGATCTGCGGCCATTTGCCATTTTCAAAAGAAATGTTCTTTTTTTTTTTAAGTTAAGAAAAATGTACCTAGAAATCCAATTTCTAATTTAGTTTCCATACTTTAACAGAAAAACCCAGATACCTTAAAAGAGTTTCATGAAATACAGATTTCTGATCTAGAAAATTCCTCATCAGTAGTGATGAAGAGCTTTTGCAAACACCAGAGTTCCTTTATGCCAACAAAACCATTCCCCAGTCACAGATCATCTGACACAATTTCACTGTGGTTCTCAAGTGGTTAGAGCTTGTTTAAAATGCATGTATCCGAGCCCCATCCCTAGAGAGGCTGATGGGGGCCTGGGAATCTACATGTAACAAGTACCAGCCTAACTCTGAGGAGGTGGTTAGTAAACAGCACTTTGAGATATGCTGCCCTAGGCCTTTGGGTTCCTCTCATCCCTACAGCACCTGTCTCCCCAGGGCAGGTGCTCTTTGGTCTTTCTTCTGATGGAGGAAGACACACCACTCCACTAAAGACGAGCTGTCTCACCTTTTAAAATTGACTTCCCAACCATGTATTGAGCATCTACTGTGTGCTAGGCATCATGATGGGCCTGGAGTTTATGAAGATGAATTCAGCATGGCTTGTGCTGACATAGAGCTCACAGTCCAGCTGAGGACACCCTCAGAAGAGGGCTTCCATGTATAATGAAGGTGCTCACGAAGGATCGTGAGATCAGTGCTGGCCCAGACCACCCTGGCCCCCAGAGGCCCGCCCACAGGTCTCAGTTTCTGGTCTGTGGGCTCACCTAGTGTGAAGATTCCCTTGAGCATCAAGGAATGTTCCAAGCACGACTCATTCGGGGAGTTATTGGTACATATGGCAGGACAATTATTCATTGTGTGGGACTGCCCAACACATCAGAGGATATTGAGCATCTGTATCCTCCCAAAACTGAATGACAACTGTGCCCCAACCCTGTCATTGTGACAATCTGGGAAGGAAGCGCTACCGTGGTGGGGTGATACTGCCGCAGGTTGAGGGCCTCCCTCCAATTGAGCTCTTTCTCTGTCTATAGCTCTGTCCCTCCTGAAATGACCACCTCTCTCCAGGGATGCGCTTTCTTGGGACTGAGTTTGACGGTGTGCAAAGTTTATATGTTTTAAAATGTAAATAAGTTAACATGGTAACAACCAAGGGGAAAGAAGAGTCATTTTATAACAGAGAGAAAACAGCTGGGATGAAGAAGGTCCTTAATCACCTGTAATTTTTTCTCTATAAAGAAGAGTTGTTCTATTTTTTCCACTGATGTGCAGATGAGAATCTTAGGGTTGCCTTAGGAAGTTAATGTGATTTATAATCACATAAATCATAATCAGCATTTTTCAGGATGTAAAGTTGTACAGGGTCTGAGGCTGACCCTTAGTGGTGTGAAGAGTGGGGCCAGGTGGGGAGTGGGGTCTTCGAGAAAAGAGGGGCCAGCCTGATGCCCTGACTTGTAGAGTGTCTTAGTTCTGTCTGAGATCACCACACATGGAAATCAAGCCGAGGTGACAGCTTTTGTGTTGAACCCTGAGAAGGACCTCTTAAATCCTCACAACAACCAAAGCTTTCACATCTTGCAGTTAGGGAAACTGAGGCTTAGCAGCCAATGTCAGACAGCCAGGAAGAGTAGAGCTGGGATTCCCTCAGGCTGTTCAAATCCAGAGCCAGGACCCTGGACCACTGTACCGTCTACCTTCTCACTCATCCTTTGCTAGATTTGCCTCTTTCATTATTCATTATAGATTCAGTCTGATTCCCCCCCAACCTCAAATTCTTCAAAATGAGCAACTCTTCTCATAGAAACCCTTTGTTCGTATGCCAGGAGGGGGTCTCCACTTCGTTGCTCTTGTTGTTTCTTTTTGATCTTTTTTTATTTATGAGACCTGAGACCCCACAAATCCTAGAAGAGACCACAGGCAATAAATCCTCCGACATCGGAAGGGCCCCGCTTAGATGGCTCAGCTGTCGCAATGCCACGGTGCTGGCTGCTCTCACTGCTCAGATTTGGGCCTCATGGAGGCTGGCGTTTAATTTCAACAGCCCGATAGATGAGAAGGGGCAGAGAGACACGCTGTCAGGGGAGGAGGGACAGGAGAGGGTGACGTAAAAGGAAGGCTGGAGCTGGAGTGGAGAGACCTGAGTTTAAACCCGACTTTAAAATTGACCCACTGGATGACATCATGCATGCTCCGATTCCCGTTTCCTGTTCACTATGAAACAGGGATGGTGTTATCCACTCACCTAATGGGGCTCTTGTGATCATTCAGAGCAAAGAGACAGCAGAATCCGAAGAGAGACAAACGCCCCCCCCCGACTCCCCGGGGGGACAATCCTTAGGCATGGTGATAGAACATTTGAGCATTTCTATTTATTTTTTCCTTAGTAAGAAATTAAACTTCACTATATTTAATATAAGGATCGCCCCTGATATCCACAGCATGCTGTGTGCTCTGGGCAAGTCCCGAAAGGAAAGAGGGAGTTGCAGAAGCAGAGGGGGTGAGCAGCTCTGTCTTCACTCAGCACATTGTGTTGTTTTGCAGTTCATCTCTGCAGGTGACAGGGGCTCACAGAATCCATTACCCATTTTAAAGTGCACCAAACTGAAGATATGACTTACAAAAGGTTTTTGCACAGACACTATGAATTAAAAAGCTAATACTAATAGTATCCACATAGACCAAAAGATGGCAAAGCTAACACTTCTCCTCCTGGAAGGAATTTTTTTTCTTTTTTTGTCAGCTTCAGCTAGATGTTAAAAACAGACAGGCTAATCACATCTGATAAGAAGTTGGCCCCAAGCAGTTAAAACTTATCAAGAAGACTTTTTGAAGATTTATATCTACTCTCATGAACAGTTCTCTTACTTGTTCATTGATTTAACAGCTTGCTTATTTCATCTACAAATTATCCATTTTAAATGCCCATTTTGTGCATATTCTATAATGTACACATTGGTTAAGTGGTACCTATATATTATGTCTATTATTTATATACATGCAGATGGTATGTACTGAAAATATTTTATAGAGAAAGGTGTGTGAAAAAATACTGAAGGCCGCTGTATGTAATATATGTGCAGAGCCTGGCATAAGTGTTAATTTCCATCCTCTGTGCCCCTGGACTGGAGTCTGTGGTACTGAAATAGGCCTTGCTGATGGAAAGAAAGGTCGGTGTGATTTCTGGAAGAGGGTGCATCTGAAGCTAACAGCTGTGCTCTCCTGGGCCTGGCCCCATCCCAGCTGCTCACGCTGAGCCAGGACGTGGCCAGCTGGCTGCCTACTCGTGGTCCTTTTCTGCCACCACTAGGCATTTGTCACAACCCTGACATTTAACCCCCAGACACAGCCATGAAGACAAGCTAAGATTCAGATCCGTAGCTCTTGTCCCCACCAGCCACACTCAGTTTTCTGGTTGGTCAGACACAAAAACTACAGTTTTCCAGATTTGGGGGTCTACTCCTCAAACTAGCTCCGGACCATTCATTTCTTGGTAAATCTGAACTTGGGATGCAGTTGCCCTTCCCAGTGATAAGGGCAGATTGCTGTAGCTCACAGCTGCTGAGCGGGGAGTATGCCTAGCCTTCCGCTAAGCACGCTTCCAGAATGATTCAATTTTCACAACAATCACATGATGCAGGTCTGCTACTGGCTCCATTTTCGGCATTAGCAACCTGAGCCTTAGAGAGGTTTAGTAATTTTACTAAAGGAAAGTAAAGGTATGAGCGAGGGTCTTAGTGTCTCATTGGCCTGAGAGTCATTTTCTGCTTGCAAAGCCTGTTTTGTTAGGAACAGACGGGATGTACCATCCTACCTCTTCAAATAGAAATGCCCTACATGCAATGTGGTATCCTGGATTGGATTCTGAAGTGGAGAGGAAGGACATTAGTCTAAAAAAATGGTAAAATCCCAAGAGTCTGTAGTTAATAGCTCTGTATTCATGTGAACTTAGTTTTGACAGCTGCACCCTGTCCATGCAAGATGTTGACATTGGGGGAAGCTGGGTAGGTCAAGCTTATCGGTTGACCTCTACCATCTCTGCAACATTTTTATAAATCTAAAATTATCCTACAACTGAAGGTGTATTTAAAAATGGAAACGCCGAGTTCCTGTGTGCACGCGTGTGGAGATGCATGCTTGCGTATGGGCACGTAGATGGTTGTGTGCGTTCGAACCCCCTCTGCACATTGCTGCACACCTGCTGCAATCCCCGAGTGCTGTGTGATTCCAGCAGTAGGGCATGTCCGTCCACCTGGGAATTATGAGGGCGCCAGCCAGAGGGAAGCCTGCAAAACTCACACGACATGCCCTGTCGTTGTCATGTCACACATCACCTTTGCTGTAGAAACCCTGCATCGTGGGTGGTAGTCTTGTGCCCTGGGTGGAAATGTCGGGAAGGGGTGTGTATATGCTGGTAGGAGGGCATTGTGAACTCAGTCATAAGATGGACTCAGGGAGGGATCAGAATGACCAATTTATGTCTTAAATGCTTGTCTCACGTAGGGCCATTTGCAGCGACCTTTTTTTTTTTTTTTTTGGCAAGTACGTTGGAGGATTCCTCTGCTTGATCTTCTCATCCAGCTCCCAAAAGGAAACCGAGGGCCCCTGTCAATTCTGATCTAAAAGGCGAGCCGAGGAGCTGCTGGCCACAGAGTTTTGCTTTGTTTCTTAACATGTGCCGTGGCAATGCTGAGAGCCTATCTTGATTGTCATTCAGCTGATGGCTGTCTCCTGGGCTGCCCTGGAAAGCTGGAAGGAAGACAGTTCCCAGTTTAGGTGAAAGCAGTCGCTTCCCCAGATGGCTAGGAGGCAACCATAAAAAGTGCTTGACTTGCTAAAAATTGCTCGATTAACTAGATTTCAGGGATTTTCAGGGTTTCTGGGTTAGACTGTGTTCATTTCGTACTGCTGCTCAGGGTAATTGCTCGAGGCCCCCGGTGAGCAGAGCAAACGGGTGTTGGGGCTTTCCTGGGTGACTCTTAGTACACAGCCCTGGGAAGAGGAAGAAAAGAAAACCCACTCATCTGAATGCGTTTCCTGATGAGGCAGAAATCCTGTGTGCTGAGAGCCCAGTAGGCTCAGCGTCCTCGCTGGTGACCGAGCTTGCCGGGTGTGTGTCTGTTCGCTCGCTCGCTCATTGATTAATCATCTCCTGTGCGCCAGACACCATTCTGGGCATTGAGAATATCGTGCAGGACAATCAGAAGGTTCCAGGTGCCTGGGATTCTCGGTGAGAATCGCCTCGCTTCATCCTTCCTCGCTGCCTCCTTTCCTCTGGCCGTCAGGAGTACACCAATTCAACACTTGTGAGATGGGGTGTTTTTCCTTTCCCCGTGACTTATCTACGCGTGCCCCGCCCCCCCCAGGAGCACCGCCGCTTCAGTGCACTCCTACAGCTCGTTGCTCCGACTGCGGACCCTCCGAGCGCCCCGAGTCCATAACAGCACTCAGGGGCGGGAGGCCGTTCTTGACGCGGGGTCTCCGGGGTCTGCAAACTCCAGCCTGCGGGTCAAATGGAGCACAGCCACGGCCGTCTGTTTATGTCCTGTCTGAGCTGGACGAGGGCAGAGCCGGGTAGTTGTAGCACAGACAGCGAAGCCAAAGATATTTACGATGTGGCTTTTTACAGAGCGAGTTTGCCAAGCCCTGCACTGGAAGATAGAGGTTATAGGATCCAGGACACAACATGGACTCCTTATAAAGCGAGGGAGAGTGAGCTAGGAGAGAGACAGAAAGATCACTCAGAGGCTTCACAGTCTTTTATTTCCCAACAAATGTAATACTCCATATTAGGTGTTACCTATGGCACTTCTAGCCCCCTGCTTGAAGGCAGGAATCTTCCAAAGATCAAATGCATGGGCCCGAAGCCCCAGGACCCTGGGCTGGTGTTAGTTAATAACTCTTTAGGGAGGCAGACATCTCAAACTGAGCTAAACATAAGGCATCCAGCTCAGGATTTGCAGATAGATACCTGCTCTATCAAGAAATACGTGCTGTCACAATATAATCTTGTTTTTTGGATAGCCTTTACTTTTTCTTTTTTCTTTTTTTTTATAAGTTAGTTGGCATTCACATGTCAAAAAAGCATGTGATAATACGGGTGCCATTTACCAAGTCTGTGATTTCCCCTTCTTGTCTTATTGTTGTCCTTTTCATTCAATGAGACTTTTATCAAATATCAGCCTGGGTTCTTCAGTCGTCCCCCTGACCAGAAGTGTACCTGAACTAAATGCTAAGTTCATGGAAAGTGCCAGAACAAAGAAGTGCTCATTATGTGTCACGAACCCCCTGGGAGGCTGAGCCAGGTCGGAGAGACCCATGGGTCTCACAGGCCCTCAGTAGTATGGATTCCCTTTCCCGTGCTCAGATTGTCATCAGCCCCCAGAGGAGACCAAAGAGGGAATTCTGGGAGACTTTGGTCGTACCTGTGGGATAGACTGCTTGCAACTCAAAGCTGGCGGAGAACCTACTCAGCTCACCTTTATTGCTTTTTCTCAGTACTCGCCAGACGTTATGGGTGGAAGCTGCCTAGAAGGAATCCGTTCTCAGGGATGATCTTTTTCCTAACCATGGTCTTTCCTAATTTTGAAATGTAGTGTAGTATCCAGGCATTTTAAGTAAATCTTCAAAGCACAAAACTTGTTTACTTTTGATGGAAGCCAGATTCAGTCTGACCTGCATTTGAAGTGTTTTCTGTGGTTCTATATTCAACACCCCCTTGACCTCATCTGACTTGGTTTACCACTCATGTTCTGGGGTAGAAAATTGTAATCTAAACCAATTCTAGGAACCTCACAGGAGGGGATGAGAACTCAGACAGCAGCTGGTGGGGCTGATAAATACTACAAAGAGAAGCAGTCTTGACTCTTGAGAGACATGGCCTCAGTACACACTCTACAGCCCTTACGTCAAAAACCCCATCGACCTTTGGCTGAAACACAGATTTTGAAGAGCAGAGAAAGTAAGAACTTAACAGCAAAAATAGGCAGGTGACTGACTCTGTGCTGAGTCCTCAACAAAATTTAACCAAATAGCTTATTTTGGATTGATGAAGAGAAAGCTCAAACCAGCCCAAGCAGAAGGAACTGCTTCTCAGCCTGAACCATGGGATTGTCCCATGCCCTGTGGTGACTTTGCACTTTGCTCACATTAAAAGTACCTGGGAGCATTCACAGCCTGCAGTGCCCGAACCAATGAGACCAGAGTCTAAGGAGGTGGGGCCTGGGCTTGGTACTTTGTAATGTTCTTCAGGTAATCTTAATGGTCATCTAGGGTTGCACACTGTGGGGAGAATTAAGGTCAAGGTGTGGAGGCATCCAGCTGGCTTCTGCATGTTCAGAACTGGATGAGACTGGAAGCCAGAGGTTAGAAAGAAGGTCAGGGCACCACTTCCGTGATATTTATAGGCAGAGATCTTGAAGATCTTGAGTCTTGCACCAGACTATAGCCATAACTCTGGAGGGTTCCCTGGGGAGAGATATACATGGGCGATAATGGCAAAGGAAAGCAACGTCTCATTTTATTCTGTGGCAGACTTAGCACAGATCCCCACCCACCTGCCTGGCACCCGTCCCCTGGCTGATCTCTGGTTAAAGCCAATGCTGCTGGAGTGGGAAGTCACCAGGAAAGAGAAACAAGAGGAGGTTCAGGAGAGAGGCAGGCAATGCATCATGGATGGGCTTGCTTTGATTTTATCCCAAATGAAAAGGGAAGTCATTGGATGGTTTATAAGATTCATCTTATTTAACTAATCACTTGCTGTTTGATTTTTTTTTTTTTTTGGTGTTGCATATATATCTCTAGGTTGAACACACTTTACAAAAATCTTTGAGCATGTCAAAGATGATTTCCTCTGCATAAATTCTTTATGATAAAGTCAATCAATAACTTTTGAAATGGCCTTCCAGAAAGACCATTCTTATTTGTAATTCTGACCGAGATTAAAGACAGGGTCTTTTTTCTTCACACCCTCTCCAACACAGAACACATGATATTTTAAAATACACTGAGGGTGTGTAGGAAGCAAGAGAGTACATTTCATAGGTGGAACATGGCATCCCAGTGCTTAATTTGCATTTCTTTGGTTACTGATAATGTTGAACATTTCCCCTATATTTTGTTCTTTTTCCTGTATTTCAGTGCTCATGGCTTTATTACAAATAATATAGTTTTGTAAGAACCTTTATTTATTAAAGGTCTTAGCCCTTAGACATAAATATTGCAAATATTCGGTCCCAGATGGATACTTGCCTTTGAGTTGTATATTTCGTTGGCACTATAAAAACCACATTTTTAAGTTTTATGTAATGAAGTTATATAATGAAGGTTCATACTTTGTGGTTTCTTTCTCTGCTTCATGTTTTTAAGGTCCTTTCCCCTCCTAAAATCAGAAAATCACTGTATTTTCTCATGTTTTCATTTTTTACATTGCCTAAGTCCAACTAGAATTTATTTTGGTAGATGGAAAATTTTGTACAACAGCAGAAGAAATAAACCCTCTTTCATTATAGACAAGGGCACACCGTGGCTATATGATAATTCTGACATTAACAGTGCAAGGAAAAGGGGTACAAATTTGATTCCTCCTAGAAAACCAATGGAGCCATGATAGACTCCTGTTCAGAAAGGAGAAAAGCATCACTTTTTTAAACCTGAAAACTGTACTTTTAAGCCTGAAAACACAGAATAATAGTCTGTAATAAAGACAGATGACCCAAGTATGGTTTAAGAACAGCTTGCGGTTTATTAACAAAGTGGTAGATATTTTCTTTCATTTAGACTTCCCCTGGGTCACTAAGGATTTGGCTAATAAAGGGGAAAACTGTGAAAACCCTTTAAATTAGTTGCTTGAGTCTTATTTTCAACTCAGAATTATATCATTTAAGACACAGAGGAAATGGTTTGGGGAGGGCAGTTTGGCCCTATTAAAGTGTTAAATGGTCAAATCCTTTGACTTAGCAGTCCTTCTGCTAGAAATTTACCCTATAGATTTACCCCACAAAAATACATTTAAGATGTATGCAGAAAAAGATTCATTAGAACCCTGTTTATAACAGCAAATAAAATACTGGGAACCACCTAAATAATCCATCAGCAGCTGACGAGTAAAATAAAGTAAATCTAAGCAGCAATTACAAAGAATGAGGGGGGACCCCATGTGCTGAGTTAGAAAAATCCCTAAGAAAAAAGGAAGGTGGAAAGCAGGAAGCATGTGTTATAATTCCTTTTATATAAAGAATAAAAGATCTCTATGGATAATAGGTTGGTTTACTTGTGGGTTTTTTTTTTTTCCCCTAGTAGGATACATAAAAAAACCTAAATTAATGGGGGTGGGGTATAGGGAGACTCAGCTATTCATTTTATTTCTTGGTATATTGTTTGAATTTTCTCACCATGCACATTTATTAGTTTGATTTATATTATGTATTTATTTTTTTAAAGATTTTATTTATTTATTTGAAAGAGACAGAGAGACAGAGATAACGACAGAGACAGTGAGAGAGAGCACGAGCAGAGAGGAGAGGGAGACTCCCCGCTGAGCTGGGAACCCGATGCAGGACTCAATGAAGGCAGATGCTTAACTGACTGAGCCACCCAGGCACCCCCAGAACACTTTCAAGTAGGTACCTTTACTTTTGATGGATGAGAACAGTAAAAACTGAGCATGAGTGAGTAAACATGTCCAAGGTCATGGGCTAGGCAGTGGCCAAGCAGGGGCTGAAGCCCAGACCGTCTGATTCCTGAACACGTTATTGTGAACAGAGATGTGTTCTGACTACTAACATTTGTTTAGCTCTGAGAGAGCTCCACACAAGACACTTAGAACTCACGACCTCCCCACCTTCACACGCATGTGCCAAAACCTTCCAGAACAAATGAGATGTGGAGGATGCAAAACATTCTGATGTCAAATCTTTCCACCACCACCCAACCCCCCAAACAGAAGACCTTTTACAAAATCTGTGAGCATTTCCCAATTCCAAACAGAAATAGGTTGAGCCTGGATTGGAACCTTCAGCAATTCCTGGTGAACCACGATATTCATTTACTTCAATCCCTGCAGGAGACATTTCCAGGGGATTGAACGATTTCATAAGGAGAGCAGATGCAAAATAAGTCTCTCCCATTTGAACCTTTCATCTGAGAAGGATGGTTGCAAAATAAGGCAGCAGCTGGGAAAGCTCTCAATTTACCATGTCAGGCTCATGAGTAGAGATAGTCCCTAAATCTGGGGCATCTAGGTATTAGAATCTATCTCTAAAATTAGATGACAGGAAGAGTAAGGGGCAGAGGAATCCACTAAACTGACAGTTCTATCTTGGGAAGAAGTGCAAGGCCTGCAGGAAATGTCCCTCGGCCAGAAGCAGGAGTGGACACTGCGTGGACCTCATGGGAAGCAGTTCTCCCGCTGGCTGCTTGCAGGTCTCAAAGCATCAGCCCATGGACCAGTAGCGGGGCTGGGATGCACCTGAACAGAGCTGTGGTTGTCAGAAATACAAGAGAAAATAGTGTGCACAAAAATAGAACGTGAACACGATGTGGGGCATTCTCACAACAAAGGATCGCCAACTCTGAGAAATAAGCATCATTCCAAACAGAGATGTACACACCTTTTCTGACTCTTGCCAATCACGTTTTTGTTTGTTTCTTGCTTTAGATGTCAATATCTGGTGACCACCTACCTGCATCTATATCCATATCTACATCCATCTACCACCTATGAGAAAAGTACAAAGAAGGAAATATAAATAGCTCAGATAAATAGAGCATTTAAAAACATAATATGGGGTGCTGGGTGGCTCAGTAGGTTAAGGGTCTGCCTTCAGCTCAGGTCATGATCCTGGGGTCCTGGAATGGAGCCCAATGGAGGGCTCTCTGCTCAGCGGGGAGTCTCCCTCTTCCTCTCCCTTTGTCCCTCCACCCCCACTTGTGCTCTCTCTCTCAAGTAAATAAATAAAATCTTTTTTAAAAAAGAAAGTGTTCTATGATTCATTGTTTGCGTATAACACCCAGTGCTCCATGCAGGATGTGCCCTCTTTAATACCCATCACCAGGCTAACCCATCCCCCCACCCCCCTCCCCTCTAGAACACTACATCAAGAACTAATGATGTAATGTATGGTGATTAACATAACATAATAAAAAAAAAAGAAAGTGTTCTGAGGATTAAATGAAAAACTAGAGGGATCCTGGCACACAGCAAGTAGTCAGCAAAATCCGAAGCCCAAAACTTCATACCAGGTGCAAAGGAAGCACCTGTACCTACTGAGTTCTGCACTCTGTCAGGAGATGTGCTTGGTTCCATTTTTTATTGTATTTCACACAGCACCTTAAGACATTTATATTTCCATATTTCATACTGGGTTCGAATTCTATTTGACACTAGCCTTGTGGCCTCATCTCTGTATCTCCCTGTACCTCAGTTTTCTCCTCTGTAAAATGTGGATAATTATCGTACCTAACCCACTGGGTCGTTGTGAAGGTTAAAAGTGTTAATATTTGCCAATCAGAATGGTGCCAGGCGCACAGTAAGCACTATGTAAATGTTTGCTAGTGGTACTTTATAGATAAGGAAGGGCATGTGACCATCTAGAATGTGAAGCCATTGTTCTCCTTAGTCCTGGATTCCTAGAACTGGAGGAAGCTTACAGTGAAGCTGTTCCAACCTGCTCAATTCACATGTGGGGAATCGAAAGCCCAGAAACAATAGACTCATCCAAGGCACCCAGGGGTTAGGGGTCGAACCTGTACCCAAAGCTGGGTCTCCTGATTCCTAGTTCAGTGCTCATGTGGCTTCATGGTAGGAATAACGCAGTAGTTTGAGAGTGATGATAGGAGATTACGTTCTGTGGGTGAATTTAGTTATGTTATTTCTGGCATTTGGGACTTTCTCAGAGTTCTCTACCATTCCATCTGTATAGAAACTGCCTGATTTTTTTCTTCACAGTGGACTTATCTATATGATTCCGTAGAACAGATCTTACTTTCTCATGAGAGCCATGTCAGACCACTCTCCTTTTTGGTTTCCAGAAAAGGATGCTAAAGGGAAGTGCGCCTAGCAAAGAACTGGATGTTATGACCATTAAAGCAAAAATATAGCTATGGCTGAATAATTATTTAAGGGGTAACACTGAGGACATATCTTAAAAATAGATTTAAGATATAATCCATATGGACTATAAAGTATCTACAAAAGACTTTAAACTAAAACTTTCCTGTGTTGTGCATCGGACTTGTCACTAATAGGCTAGCTATATTAACTGTTCAATTTTGCATCTAAACTCTGTATGTTTGTTAAGATTTTAGGTGTTAAAGTATCCTTTCAAAAACACTTAGGGAAGTTTGAACTAATCAGTGGCTTCTTTCCTATTTAAAATTCTTTCTTTTGACTTTATAATTTCTGTTAAAAGCAAAACAAAGCAGGCAGTTCCCTCTGTTACCAATAGATGGCAAGTTCAAGGCCAAGTAATAAGTTGAATAAAAGATAATTACCTAAATGGGAATGCTTGTTCAAACTAAGCAATGGGAATGAATAGAGTTGTAGAATTCTCTACTTCACATGGCGATGTTGTAGGTTGAATGGGTGCAGAGCAGAGCTGGGCAGAGCAGTGTGATTATAGGAAATGTAGTTTACTTGTCCTTTTGACCAAGACTTTTGAGCTGATTCCAGATTCTGCTCCTTAGTTTTGTGGGATCAGAAAATCACATAACAACTTGTCTTTCAATACACTCGTCAACCTAAGTCCAAGCACCATGTTATTCATTTTACGGCGGATGGACATTGCAGGGGGCTTAACAAGTATTATCTCTCCATTTAGCTAACTACTTGGGGAAGCCTGGATATAATCAGAATCATGATTGGTGACCTTCCAAGTCAGAGCCAAGAGAGAGAGGTTTGATATCTGGTGGCACTGAGATCAGATAACTGATCTCTGGTAGGGGTATGTCCGCTGAGCAAACTCAACATTCAAGTTACCTGGACAGGCAGTTGGACAGAGCTGGGCGGGCACCTCCTCGACTGTTTTACCCTTGATCACTCAGGTTCTCAGTTTTCAGACTGACCATCCTGCTTCTCTTTCCTCAGATACATAAATAACACTGGTTCTACAGAAGCATTAAACAAGTAATTATAATTCAACCACGACTGAGATGACATTCTGATTCCTTAATAGAAAAAGCTCACAGGGGCCCCATTTGCAAGTTGATTTTCCATAATTTAATTCTCACCATTACCTTACTATTTAGCGTGGCTTATATAAAAGCTTTATATAAAAACTTATATAAAATGGCGATTCCATATCAGCTAGAAGGCACATTCAGAGAAGCACAGACTGAGGAAATGTCCAGCATTCTTACCGGAATCTTTGGGAGTACATCAAAGAGGATTCATTTGATAAGCCACAATAAAATATCACAAGATTCTCAACTCCTGATCTTCTGGTCTTAATATCTCAGTTCCTTTTCTTTTTAAATGGGTAAACTTCCCCAAGATGTCCCCAAGCCATCTCAGTTCTTTTTTCTTCATTCCTGCCTCCCTTTTCTCTGTCTGATTTCCCCCCTATCAGCTGTATGCCCTGTTCCCTTTCCAAGTGCAAACAATTTAAAACAGTTTGGGTCTGTGGTTCAGCACTCTGCCCCTTTCTCTGATTCTGCCTTGCAAAGCCTAGGAACCAGCTGGCCCAGAGTCACTGAAAAGCCCGTGTGAGCTCAGGTAAGGGACACACAATTCCCTTTGGCTCACAATGGGCGGCCATCAAAGCAACTTTCTCTTTATCTAGCAATAGCCGAAGGAAAGAGTGCAACACTGAAGTTTTACCATATTTTCTTTTTTTTCCCCTCTCATCTAAATTCTGGCATCTCTTGAAGGCAGTAGTGCTCTGAATAAGTAGGTCTTCTGGTTCCTTCCCACAGATGCATGCTGGGGCTCTAAGTATCTGCTCAAGTCAACGTAGGCCTCAGCAGAGGAAAGGGAACTACCTTTCTCTGCTCCTTTCTGCCCTCCCTGCTCAGCCTCTTCCCCTCTCTCACTGTCTCTCAGTGACTCATCTGGGACACCTCCCCAGCCACCACCTTGCCTGGGTTGCAGACCGGGCAGAGGAGGAAAGAGGGAGTCTGCCTCTAGCTGCACAAGGGTGAACATAGGCTTCCTAGGGCCTTTCCGTTGTACTGACTAACCACCTTTGCCCAGAGTGTGCTCCATTCCAGTGGTGTTCCTTACCATGCTAAGAGCCTGCAGTTTCATAATGTTGCAATACTTCCAGAAAATACTTGCCAGTAAAATATATAATTTACAGAAAGGCAATGAAAGTGACTTGCTAGGCCTCCCAGATAGTAGAGGGATCTGGAAACCTTCCTAATGGATTGCGATCACTTCATTCCAGATGTCTCTTGAGTCACATTCCCCCTGAATGGTTCGCTACTGTCAGCTCATTATGCTTTCCCTGGAATTTCCCCTTACCCCAGCTTTTCTCCCCAGAATGAGCTTTCCATGATTCCTTCCCAGAGTTAGCTTTTTCAACTCTGTTCTTTTATGCATGGCAATGATAGTCTATTCCATATGGGCTAAGGTCTCCAACAGAAAAACACTTCTGGTTCTATTGACTGATCGCTAATGTGTTTTCAATGATATATTTTACTGCCATTGAAGTCATGAGTGCAAATTCATAATGCATTTGAGTGAGGGATTTGTACAAATAGAACATGATCAAAGGGGAGCAAGTATCTCAGTCAGATATAATTGTCTATTACATGTCTTCATCATGCAGGGCTCTAGGCTTTGGAGATGCTGCAAGATTTTTTTTTTTTAAGATTTATTTATTTATTTGAGAGAGGGAGAGGCAGGAGGGGGCAGGGGCAGAGGGAGAGAATCTCAAGCAAACTCCCTGCTGAGTGTGGAGCCCAACTCAAGGCTCAATCTCACGACCCATGAGATAATGACCTGAGCCAAAATCATGAGTCAGATGCTTAACTGACTGAGCCACCCAGGTGCCCCTGCATCAGCCAAGATTTTTGTCCTCAAAGAGCATGTAGTTTGGTAAAGGGAGAAGATATGTGTAAGAGCTAAAGTGCTCAAGGTGCTAATGCAGAAAGACCCACAGCCTGTAAAGGGAGCAGAGAAAGAAGGATGATGAATTCTATTTGGAGGGATCAGAAAAGGCATCTGTACTTGTCACTGCCCTTTGAGTTGTAAGTGATAGAAGTACCACTCAAACTAGCTTAAGCAAAAGGGAGGTGTCTTAGTGTATATAATTTAGGAAGGCCAGGGGTGGTTCTGGCTTCATGCATAACTAGACCTGGGACACATTAGTGTCATCAGGATCCTTCTTTCCCTGTCTTTCAGCTCTTCTTCTCTCTGCATGTTTGACCTTCTCCAACATGGATGCATTTCTTCCATGTGGCTTGGGAATATTGCCACTCCAGTGTGCATTTGTCCCAGCTTAACCTTAGTGGAAAGGGAGCTTTTCTCTCCCAGTATTCATGTGTCTATCCCTAGAAGTATTTCTTATTGGTCCTGTAGGGGTCATTTAGCCAGCCCTTGGCCCAACTGCTATTGCACTGAGATAAGGTAGAATGATTAGTCCAGACTGTGTCACATGCAAATCCTTGTGGCAGAGATGAACCTGGCTACATGTGGTTAACTTATGACTGTCATACCCACCAGTTCCATTTACAGTGAGGGTATGTGAATTCTCTGAAGGAAAGAAGACTGGGCAGATTGTTACTCTAGTTTCATTGATATTTAAACTGTATTGTCAAAGAGGAATACTTTCTTAAAAAAAAAAGATTTTATTTACTTATTTATTTATTTAGAGAGCTTGAGCAGGGGGAAGGGCAGAGAGGGAGAGAGAGAATCTCAAGCAGACTCCTTGCTGAGCGTGGGCCCAATGTGGGGCTCGAGCCCATGACCCTGAGATCATGACCCAAGCTGAAATCAAGATTCGGACACTTGACCGACTGAGCCACCCAGGTGCCCCAGTACTTTTTTTGTCAGATGAAGCAGTGAGGGAAAACTTACTATTTGCCTTTGCAGGCAATGGGAGGCATTCTGGAATTTGAAGTAAGTGATGGAGATACACTTCCGTTTTAGAGTATCACTCTAGCAGCCATTCAGAGGCACTTGCTCAGAGCCAAGACTCAGAAGCAGGGAGACTAGTGAGGACACCCCTGCAGTAATCCAGATGGAAATTGGGTGTAACAGGTAAGTGCTATGGAGTGCTAAAGATACTAATGTGGAATATTCTACATGTGCAGGTGGGGAGATAAAGGAGGGAATATGAAGGTAGTAATAAAGGTTGTATTCGGGAAGCAGACGATGTGGAGAATGACAAGCAGAACCAACAGGAAGCGGTCTTTCAAGAAAGTGATGTGTCCAGGATAACTGCAATTTCTGACGAGTAGCGTCATTTGCTGAGATGAAGAATAGAAAGATGGGAGGCTAGGGGAGGAGGGATGGCCAAGATGATGATTAGGCAAACGCTACATTTGAGGGAATGGGTATGAACTCTTGGTCAATGGATATGGGAATCTGGAGCTCAGAAGAAAGATCTAGGCTGAAAATCCAGATGGGGAAGTTATCGACATACAATTGTATGGTCAATGAGCCTAAAGGGAATCATGTCGTCTAACTGTCTGGAGTGGGGAGAGAGTTAGTGGTTTTGCCTTCATCCAGGGAAGGAGAAGTCTGGGGAGCAGCAGGCTAGCAGGTGGGGAGCACATCTCAGATCTCAGCAGCCCAAGCAGGTGATACCAGGAACTCAACAGTGCCGTACTGGAACTTGCTGGACACTGACTCATAATTGATTCTATACAGAGGCTGACTGCACATCGTACCTCTTTTGTTGGGTTAGTAGTGACTTCAGGACCTAACCCCATCACTGTGGGAGCAGACTCAACTCACCAAAGATTCCTCTAACAGCCACTGATGGACAAAGGGTCCTTGGGACGGGGCCAAGCCTGAGTCTGCAGCAGACAGAACACAGATGTGAACATGCTGATGCTGGTGCCTGGTTGTGTATATTAACAACTGTTTGGTTTTGAGTTTTAACCTAACAAGGAGTTTCCTCAGGGAAAATATGAATATGGCACCAGTGGGGAACTACTGCTTTCCCACTGTTGCCCATTCCTGCACCAGCATGCTTTGGTCTGTGTGGCTGAAAGCCAAGACACTGCCTTGCCTACCCCGCCTAGATCCTATTAGTCCTGAGTCTCATCAGCTCTGGTTCTTGTATTTGTCCTTTTCTTTCCATTCTGATCGGAACAGCTCTAAGCTACAGTGGGCTTGTTATCTTATCCGTCCCCACCACATTGCAACTTCCTCCTAAGACACTTAATGATCTTTTCATCCGGAGGCCAGCAAATTCTGACTGCAGGCTAAATCTGGCCTGCCACCTCTGTTTGTAAATAAAGGTTTATTAGAACACAGTCACACTCGGGGTGCCTGGGTGGCTCAGTCAATTAGGTCTGCCTTTGGGTCAGGGTATGGTCCCGGGATTCTGGGATCAAGCCTTGTGTCGGGCTCCCTGCTTAGTGGGGAGATTGCTTCTCCCTCACCCCCTTCTTGTGCTCTCTTTCTCTCAAATTAATAAAATCTTGTAAAAAAAGAACAGAACCATACTCATTCATTTATATATTGTCTAAGGCCATTTTTGCACTGCAATGATAGCTTTGAGTAGTTGCAACAGAGATTGCATGTTCTACAAAACCTAAAATGTTTACTGTCTGGACCTTTATAGAAAAAGCATCCCGTCCCCTATTAATCCATCCTATACACCAGTGCCAGATTAATGTTCCCAAAATGCCATTTTACCATATCACTCTCTTGCTTAGAACCCTGCAATATGCCATTGCCTGTAGAATAAAATCGAAACTTCTTGGCCTGGCATTCAAGGCCCTCGATGGTCTAGTCCTAGCCAATCTTTTGAATCATTGATCTCTATTCCAAAGAGCCAACCCTACACTTCAGATAGATTTCCCTCCTCACTGTCCCTGGAATGTGCAGGGACATTTCTACCCTTGTTCACACGTTCCCTTTTCCTGGAATGTGGCCCGCATTAATTTATATCTACCTAATTCCTACCCATTCTTAATGAACTAACTTAAAGCCTGCATCTTTCATGACCATGTCTGTTCACAGTGACCACCAGTGAGTCTACTGCTTGGGGATATAAAGTTTCACTGTTTATACCATCAGGAATATTTTTTCTGTTCAAGGCATAGTTCACTCATAATCATGGTGGGCAACTCTGGAGTGAGGATTTTCTATATGAACAAAGACCCAGAGGTGGGAAAGCCTAGGTTTGTAATTAGAATACTGGCTTAGCGCATTCAGGTTCTATAACAAAATACCATAGACTGAATTTGTTTTCCACAGTTCTGGAGGCTGGGAAGCCCAAGATCAAGGCACTGGCAAATTCCCTGTCTGGTGGGGGCCTGCTTCCTGGTTCAGAGACAATTGTCTTTTCACTGTGTCCTCACATGGTAGAAGGGGTAAAAGAGTTCTCTGGGGTTTCTCATATAAGGGCACACTAGTCCCATTCAGGAGGGCTCCAATCTCATCACCTCATCACTTCCCAAAGGTCCCCACCTCCTAATTACTGTCACTTTGGTGATTAGGTTTTAACATATGGATTTAGGGGGAGGACATAAGCATTCAGTCTATAACAAACATTTAGCACACTTTCACATGCATGAAAGTATGTCTCTGCATCTTGTGTCCATGACATACTACATCTTGGATCTGGATTTAAATTTGGACCACTACATATCTTTTTTTTTCGTTAAATTTTTTTTATTGTTATGTTAATCACCATACATTACATCATTAGTTTGTGATGTAGTGGTCCATGATTCATTGTTTGTGTATAACACCGAGTGCTACATGCAGAATGTGCCCTCCTTAATACCCATCACCAGGCTAACCCATCCCCCCACTCCCCTCCCCTCTAGAACCCTCAGTTTGTTTTTCAGAGTCCATCGTCTCTCATGGTTCGTCTCCCCCTCCGATTTCCCCCCTTTCATTCTTCCCCTCCTGCTATCTTCTTCTTTTTTTTTTTCTTAACATATATTGCATTATTTGTTTCAGAGGTACAGATCTGTGATTGAACAGTCTTGCACAATTCACAATGCTCACCATAGCACATACCCTCCCAATGTCTATCACCCTGCCACCCCATCCCTCCCACCCCACCCCCACTCCAGCAACCCTCAGTTTGTTTCCTGAGATTAAGAATTCCTCATATCAGTGAGGTCATATGATACATGTCTTTCTCTGATTGACTTATTTCACTCAGCATAACACCCTCCAGTTCCATCCACGCCATTGCAAGCGGCAAGATCACATTCCTTTTGATGGCTGCATAATATTCCATTGTGTATATATACCACCTCTTCTTATCCATTCATCTGTCGATGGACATCTTGGCTCTTTCTACAGTTTGGCTATTGTGGACATTGCTGCTATAAACATCGGGGTGCACATACCCCTTCGGATCCCTGTATTTGTATCGTTGGGGTAAATACCCAGTAGTGCAATTGCTGGATCATATGGTAGCTCTATTTTCAACTTTTTGAGAAACCTCCATACTGTTTTCCAGAGTGGTTGCACCAGCTTGCATTCCCACCAACAGTGGAGGAGGGTTCCCCTTTCTCCACATCCCCGCCAACATCTGTCATTTCCTGACTTGTTAATTTTAGCCATTCTGACGGGTGTGAGGTGGTATCTCATGGAGGTTTGGATTTGGATTTCCCTGATGTCGAGCGATGTTGAGTACTTTTTCATGGGTCTGTTGGCCATTTGGATGTCTTCTTTGGAAAATGTCTGTTCATGTCTTCTGCCCATTTCTTGATTGGATTATTTGTTCTTTGGGTGTTGAGTTTGATAAGTTCTTTATAGATTTTGGAGACTAGCCCTTTATCTGATATGTCATTTGCAAATATCTTCTTCCATTCTGTCGGTTGTCTTTTGGTTTTGTTGACTATTTCTTTTGCTGTGCAAAAGCTTTTTATCTTGATGAAATCCCAATAGTTCATTTTTGCCCTTGCTTACCTTGCCTTTGGTGATGTTTCTAGGAAGAAGTTGCTGCGGCTGAGGTCGAAGAGGTTGCTGCCTGTGTTCTCCTTTAGGATTTTGATGGACTCCTGTCTCACGTTTAGGTCTTTCAATCCTTTGGAGTCTATTTTTGTGTGTGGTGTAAGGAAATGGTCCAGTTTCATTCTTCTGCATGTGGCTGTCCAATTTTCCCAACACCATTTGTTGTAGAGACTGTCTTTTTTCCATTGGACATTCTTTCCTGCTTTGTCAAAGATGAGTTGACCATAGAGTTGAGGGTCCATTTCTGGGCTCTCTATTCTGTTCCATTGACCTATGTGTCTGTTTTTGTGCCAGTACCATACTGTCTTGATGATGACAGCTTTGTAATAGAGCTGGAAGTCCGGAATTGTGATGCCGCCAGCTTTGCTTTTCTTTTTCAACATTCTTCTGGCTATTCGGGGTCTTTTCTGGTTCCATACAAATTTTAGGATTATTTGTTCCATTTCTTTGAAAAAAGTGGATGGTATTTTGATGGGGATTGCATTGAATGTGTAGATTGCTCTAGGTAGCATTGACATCTTCACAATGTTTGTTCTTCCAATCCATGAGCATGGAATGTTTTTCCATTTCTTTGTGTCTTCCTCAATTTCTTTCATGAGTATTTTATAGTTTTCTGAGTACAGATCCTTTGCCTCTTTGGTTAGATTTATTCCTAGGTATCTTCTGGTTTTGGGTGCAATTGTAAATAGGATCGACTCCTTAATTTCTCTCTCTTTTCTCTTGTTGTTGATGTATAGGAATGCCACTGATTTGTGTGCATTGATTTTTATATCCTGCCACTTTACTGAATTCCTGTATGAGTTCTAGCAGTTTTGGGGTGGAGTCTTTTGGGTTTTCCACATAAAGTATCATATCATCTGCAAAGAGTGAGAGTTTGACTTCCTCTTTGCTGATTTGGATGCCTTTGATTTCTTTTTGTTGTCTGATTGCTGTGGCTAGGACTTCTAATACTGTGTTGAATAGGAGTGGTGATAGTGGACATCCCTGCCACGTTCCTGACCTTAGGGGGAAAGCTCTCAGTTTTTCCCCATTGAGAATGATATTCCCTGTGGGTTTTTCAATAGATGGCTTTTATGATATTAAGGTATGTACCCTCTATCCCTATACTCTGAAGAGTTTTGATCAAGAAAGGAGGCTGTACTTTGTCAAATGCTTTTTCTGCATCTATTGAGAGGATCATATGATTCTCGTTCTTTCTTTTGTTAATGTACTGTATCACACTGATTGATTTGCACATGTTGGACCAACCTTGCAGCCCAGGGATAAATCCCACTTGGTCATGGTGAATAATCCTTTTAATGTACTGTTGGATCCTCTTGGCTAGTATTTTGGTGAGAATTTTTGCATCCATGTTCATCAAGGATATTGGTCTGTAATTCTCTTTTTTGATGGGGTCTTTGTCTGGTTTGGGGATCAAGGTAATGGTGGGCTCATGAAACGAGTTTGGAAGTTTTCCTTCCATTTCTATTTTTTGGAACAGTTTCAGAAGAATAGGTATTAATTCTTCTTGAAATGTTTGGTAGAATTCCCCTGGGAAGCCATCTGGCCTTGGGCTTTTGTTTGTTGGGAGATTTTTGATGACTGCTTCAATTTCCTTAGTGGTTATAGGTCTGTTCAGGCTTTCTATTTCTTCCTGGTTCAGTTTTAGTAGTTGATATATCTCTAGGAATGCATCCATTTCTTCCAGGTTATCTAATTTGCTGGCATATAGTTGCTCATATTATGTTCTTATAATTGTATTTCTTTGATGTTGGTTGTGATCTCTCCTCTTTCATTCATGATTTTATTTATTTGGGTCATTTCTCTTTTCTTTTTCATAAGTCTGGCCAGGGGTTTATCAATCTTGTTAATTCTTTCAAAGAACCAGCCTCTAGTTTCATTGATCTGTTCTACTGTTCTTTGGGTTTTTATTTCATTGATTTCTGCTCTGATCTTTATTATTTCTCTTCTCCTGCTGGGTTTAGGCTTTATTTGCTGTTTTTTCTCTAGCTCCTTTAGATGTAGGGTTAGGTTGTGTATTTGACACCTTTCTTGTTTCTTGAGAAAAGCTTGTATTGCTATATACTTCCCTCTCAGGACTGCCTTTGCTGCATCCCAAAGAGTTTGAACAGTTGTGTTTTCATTTTCATTGGTTTCCATGAATTTTTTTAATTCTTCTTTAATTTCCTGGTTGACCCATTCATTCTTTAGTAGGATGCTCTTTAGCCTCCATGTATTTGAGTTGTTTCTGACTTTCCTCTTGTGATTGAGTTCTAGTTTCAAAGCACTGTGGTCTGAAAATATGCAGGGAATACTCCCAATCTTTTGGTACTGGTTGAGAGATGATTTATGACCTAGGATGTGATCCATTCTGGAGAATGTTCCATGGGCACTAGAGAAGAATGTGTATTCTGTTGCTTTGGATGGAATGTTCTGAATATGTCTGTGAAGTCCATTTGGTCCAGTGTGTCGTTTAAAGTCTTATTTCCTTGTTGATCTTTTGCTTAGATGATCTGTCCATTTCAGTCAGGGGGGTGTTAAAGTCCCCCACTATTATTGTATTGTTGTCAATGTGTTTCTTTGATTTTGTTATTAATTACCTTATATAACTGGCTGCTCCCATGTTAGGGGCATAGATATTTACAATTGTTAGATCTTCTTGTTAGATAGACCCTTTAAGTAGGATATAGTGTCCTTCCTCATCTCTTATTACAGTCTTTGTTTTAAAATCTAATTTGTCTGATATAAGGATTGCCACCCCAGCTTTCTTTTGGTGTCCATTAGCATGGTAAATGGTTTTCCACCCCCTCACTTTCAATGTGGGGGTGTCTTTGGGTCTAAAATGAGTCTCTTGCAGACAGCATATCGATGGGTCTTGTTTTTTAATCCAATCTGATAGCCTGTGTCTTTTGATTGAGGCATTTAGCCCATTTACATTCAGGGTAACTATTGAAAGATATGAATTTAGTGCCATTGTATTGCCTGTAAGGTGACTATTACTGTATATTGTCTGTGTTCCTTTCTGATCTATGCTGCTTTTAGGCTTTCTCTTTGCTTAGAGGACCCCTTTCAATATTTCTTGGAGGGCTGGTTTCGTGTTTGCAAATTCCTTTAGTTTTTGTTTGTCCTGGAAGCTTTTTATCTCTCCTTCTATTTTCAATGACAACCTAGCTGGATATAGTATTCTTGGCCGCAGATTTTTCTCGTTTAGTGCTCTGAATATATCATGCCAGTCCTTTCTGGCCTGCCAGGTCTCTGTGGATAGGTCTGTTGCCAATCTAATGTTTCTACCATTATAGGTTACATATGTCTTCTCCCGAGCTGCTTTCAGGATTTTCTCTTTGTCTCTGAGACTTGTAAGTTTTACTATTAGATGTCGGAGTGTTGGCCTATTTTTATTGATTTTGAGAGGGGTTCTCTCTGCCTCCTGGATTTTGATGCCTGTTTCCTTCCCCACATTAGGGAAGTTCTCCGTTATAATTTGCTCCAATATACCTTCTGCCCCTCTCTCTCTCTTTCTTCTTCTTCTGGGATCCCAATTATTCTAATGTTGTTTCGTCTCATGGTATCGCTTATCTCTCGAATTCTGCCCTCGTGATCCAGTAGTTTATCTCTCTTTTTCTCAGCTTCTTTATTTTCCATCCTTTGGTCTTCTATATCACTGATTCTCTCTTCTGCCTCATTTATCCTAGCAGTTAGTGCCCCCATTTTTGATTGCACCTCATGAATAGCCTTTTTGATTTCCACTTGGTTAGATTTTAGTTCTTTTATTTCTCCAGAAAGGGTTTCTCTAATAACTTCCATGTTTTTTTCAAGCCCAGCTAGTATCTTTAAAATCATGATTCTGAACTCTAGGTCCGACATCATACTAATGTCTGTATGGAGTATGTCCCTGGCAGACGATGCTACCTCTTGTTCTTTTTGTTGAGATGATTTTTTCCATCTTGTCATTTTGTCCAGAGGAGAATAGATGAATGAGAGAGCAAAATGCTAACAGGTTTACAACGTCCCCAGAAAATATACTGTATACAAATCAGAAAAGACCTGAAACCAGGGGAAAAGAAAGGGAAAGAAAGAAAAAAGAAAGAGGAAAAAAAAAAAAGAAAAAGAAAAGGATAAAAACAAACAAAACCAGAGCAAAACAAAACAGAATATGATCAAATATGATCAGGCTGGTGCATAGATCAGTGCGACACACTAGATTTTGGGTGTATTTTGGTCTGTTAGAAGAAAGTGCCTCCCAAAATTTTAAAGAAAGAAAGACTTATATATGTACAAAATAAGGGTTGATATGATGAAGGGATTGAATATGACTGTAAAGATGAAAATTATAAAAAATTTTATAAAAGGAATTGATAAGAAGTTTGAAAAATGAAAGAAGAGGATTTAAAAAAAAGAAAGAAAAAAAGATTAAAAAGGGGGGGAGAGAATGTGATCAGGCAGGAGACTAGAACATAGCCATACACTAGAGATTTAGGGTATATTTTGATCTGTTAGAAGAAAGTGTATCTCAAAATTTTAAAAGAGAGAACAACTTATATATATATGCCAAAAATAAGGATAACTACTATGAAGGGATAGAATATGACTCTAAAAATTAAAAATAAAAATGTTTTTCTAAAAAAGGGATTGATAAGATGTTGGTTGAAAAAGGGAAAAAGAAAAATTCAAAAAAAAACCAAAAAGACAGTTAAAAAAATTAACTTTGAAAGACTAAAGAATCATGGTAAAAAAGACATGAATTCTATGTGCAGTATTCCCCTAGCGCTGGAGTTCTCCCGTTCTCCTTGATCGGTAAACTTGGTCTTGGCTGGCTGTTCATGCTGATCTTCTGGGGGAGGGGCCTGTTGCCATGGTTCCCAGATGTCTTTGCCGGAGGTGGAATTGCCCCGCCCTTGCCGGTCCGGGCTAAGTAATCTGCTGGGGTTTGCTCTCAGGAGCTTTTGTTCCCTGCAAGCTCTGGTACAGCTTTGGAGGACCAGGGTGAAAATGGCGGCCTCCCAATCTCCACCCCGAGGAGCTGAGAACTCAGGGCCCCGCTCCTCAGTGCGTACCCAGAGAAAAGCAGTCCGTCACTCCCATCTCCCTGGTCTCTGGCCGCACTGCATGCTCACCTGGCCTGTGACTGAGCGTTTCTATCTCTGGCACCCGACCCCGTGTGGAGTCTCCAAACCCAGCAGATCCCTGCGGTGCGCTCCTGCGCCGCTCCTGCTGGGGGAGGAAGGGGAGTCTCCCCGGATCTGCCGCTTGTTGGGTCCCTGCTGGAGGAGCAGTGGCCTGTCTGTGTCACCGATCACAGTTTATGGCAACCCTGAGTTGAGAGCCCGCGCCTCGGCTCCGTCTCTGCAGCCGGCTTCCCCGCTCCGATACCTGGGAGCTCTGCCGCACTCAGGCACCCTCCATCTTTCTGTGACCCCGAGGGTCCTGAGACCACACTGTCCCGCGAGGGTTCCACCCCCCGCTTAGCCACTGGAGCGACGTCCCTCAGCGGAGCCGACTTCTAAAAGGTCCGATTTTGTGCTCCGCGGCTCTAGCACTTGCCAGAAGCAGCCGACGGAGGTCCCCTCCCCCGCCGTCTATCCTCCCAAATATCGCCTCGGATTCACTTCTCCGCACGTCCTACCTTCCAGAAAGTGGTCGCTTTTCTGTTCAGAGAGTTGTTGCTATTCTTTTCTTCGATCTCCTGTTGAGTTCGTAGGTGTTCAGAATGGTTTGATCCCTATCCAGCTGAATTCCTGAGACCAGACGAAATCCAGGTCTCCTCCTCCTCCGCCATCTTGCTCTGCCCCCCCCCCCCCACACCACTACATATCTTTATAGCCAGTGGGAGCGAACGATAAAGTCCAGTGAGCCTACTCTTGAGGGGCTAGAGTAGCTAGGATATAGAGATGGTGGCTGGTTCCGGAGGTCCTTGCTTTGTCATGTGGCACCTCTGAGGCACTGGATAAGGGGGCTCTTCTCATTAGACCTCACTTTCCCATCCACTGTCATATATTATATGTTCTCACACATTCTCTGGGATTAAGCAGTGTCCATAATGCGCCACTGATCAGAGTTCTTTGGGAAATGGCTAACTTCTTGGGCCTCACTTTGGCAGGGAGGTTATATCCCTGACTTGGCTATCATGTCTCCCAGCGGCTTGACATTATAAACTAATATTTCTTACAAGTCTGTGCATTGCACAGAGGAGCTTGGTTATAACACAAATCACTGCTGTGTTGATTTGAATAGCGGTGGCACCGGCACATCCCCAGAAACATAGCAACTCCTTCTGTTAGCACAGAGCCCAGCAGCCAGCCTTCCACATTATCGTCTTCTCCAGAGTTTGGCTGTTGTATTGTCGGATGCCATTCTGTCTGTCTAGCAAGTTTCTCCCTGCATATGTGAGTCAAGGAAAATAATCCAGTGCCATAAATGTCTCAGCAGACCTCCCCACTGTGCACTTTGGAAACAAAACATGGAACAAGTAAACTGTCATTAAAGGCAGGCCTTTCTGTTCTTAAATCAGTCACATTTATATGATGTCTCTTGTCTGCATTTGAGAAGTGTGGGGAAGAAAAGCATTAAGTGTGCACTCCAGTAGAAAGGTTATGCTCTGAATACAGGGGAATTACCTCCCTTTAGAGCCGGCGTCTAGGCATTACCTAGAAGTAAACATGTGGCAATAAGTATAAGAACAAATAACATTTATTGAGCATTTACTATGTGCCAGACCATTGTTCCAAATCCTTTACATTATCATCTCATTGAACCCACGCCCCAACCATATGGTTTAGGTACAAATTATGATCTCCTCTTTATGTGAGAGAAGGCTTGGACCCAGGGAGGTTAAAAGAACTTGCCAGAGGTCACACAGGTAGCAAATGGCAGAGCTGGGAGTTGGATCCAGGCAGACCAACTTCAGATTTCATATTTAACATAACCTCAGGGAGCCCCACCCACATGCAGTGCTCCCCCACCCCCACCCCGAGACTAGTTTCAGCAAAGACCACCCATCTAATTTGCATTGTTTGTGATGTCCAACAGGATGATTTGACCTACGAAATTGGAAACTGTGTTGGATTACATGTGTATGTGATTTCGATGAGAGAAAGCTAACCCTAGAATCCCCACTGTTTCATTCTGTCATCTTTGCAGTTTATAACAACCTCTATCTTTTCGATGGAGACATTTTTATTCTTTGTCTCCAAATTAACACTGCATAGAACATGACTCTGTGAGTGAGTGAGTGAGTGTGTGTGTGTGTGTGTGTGTGTGTGTGTGTGTGTGTGTGTGTCTGTGTGGAAACCGCCTTTTCTTCTGGATGAAATTGCTGCAGCCTGGCTGACGGAGGAGACTCTCCCACTTGCCAAGCCCACAGCAGGCATGTTAGGGAGAAAGCTACTGGAGACGGAGAGGCAGGTGACACTGTGTGTGTGCCCAGCGTCTCTGTGAGTGTCTCTACAGATGTGTGCTGCCGCCGCTGCTTCCAGCCTTAAAATTCCTGGAGCCAACACCCACCTACTCTTATAGCCTCTCTCTCTCTTTATTTTCAAGGAAAAAAGAAAGAGGCAGACTGAAATAGAAGGCAAGCGACAGGAACTTGATGAGCAGATACTTTTGCTGCAGCATTCCAAGGTAAGTGGCTGATCCCGCGAACCTATTCCATAATAGACATGCAGATCACACTCCAGAGAGCTGGGCAGAGCCTGCCCTGGCGTGAAGGCATTGCCACGGACTGAGCTAGCCCTTTCTCCTTCAGTCAGGAAACCATCTCTTGGCTTTTCTTGTGAATTTCTCCAATGCGGGGCATTGTTACAGCATTCCAGTTTCTGCAAGCATGAGGAGATTATAGTGTGCATGTGGACGGGTTTGGGGGCTGGTGTGTGCATGTGAAATGTGGTGGTTATATATAGAAATTGGATGGGAATTTCCACATGGTGGGTGAGGCAGTGTTCCGGGGCTGCGTCCCCAGTGCATTAGGTGCCGAGCGTGTGTCTGTTCAGAGCTTCCGAAGGACACATTGAACGTACTGTTCTTTTATGATTAAAAATCTGAATATTTTCTTTCTTGATATGGAGAAACAGGAGATAAAAGCACCGTGATCTGATAAAAGAGCAACCCTGTGTATTTCCCATGATTCAATCGTTTTGTTTCTACTTTCACAATTTTGGAAGTATTCTCTTAGAACGAGCAGTTGGCCAAGAGATGGCATTGAAATGATTTGACTTGGTTGGGTCTCCGTTGCACAGAGAGAGAGAGAGAGAGAGAGATGTTTCATTATTTTTTTTTCTTTAAAACATAAGGCACTTAAGCATCAAAATTGATTACAGCCTACGAGAAAGCTCTGTCACTGTCACAAGGACTCCACGGGGTATAGAATGTTGCTTTCTGCAGGCTTGCAGCATATTGTGAACACATTCCAGTGACCAGCTGGGAGTTGCTGCATGCCTTCTACTGCTCTGGGCTTTTTTTTAGGAAAACCTTCTCCTGCTCAACTCAAGTTGCTGTGACAGTCATGTACAGATTTGCATTGCTCAAAGGGCTGGTGGGGAAGGTGGGGCTGACTTCAGGGTGATGCTAGGTATAGATAGTTTAGATTCTTTTAAACAAGATGAGTCTTTATGATTGTGTTTCCCATTCTTCTCTAGATGCTAGGGTGGTGCTAAATGAATCCTTAAGATGAGAATTATCAGCAAGCTGATTTCAAAGAGCAGCATGACCTAAATCTGCTTAGCATATTTATCAGTTTACTATCAACTTTAACCGGAAAAATGTGTTTAAAAGGAAGAACAACAGCATGATACTGAGAATATTGACCATTTATTTTTGCTCTTGTAAATCCACTTATGGACCTTTCTTTGTAGGAGCTTACACTATATCCCATATGCTGTTACTCCTCACAACATTCCTGAGGAAGCATTGAGGGCTAAAGTTAGTATTTTCTTCTTACAGAGAGGGGGACTTAAAAACACTTAATAGAACCAAGTAAATTTTTCAAGGTCAGTCTGGACAGAGCTGGGACTCTGGCTCAGAGTACAGTCAGTGCACTCCTTATAAGAGACCAACATGTACTAACACCTCAGTGAATTCTAGGTTTAAGGTGGATTTTTTTTATGAAGGAGACTGAAAAACTGAGAGGCTGTTTTGACTAGACAGCCCCTCTTCCCTTTAAGCTCAACATGGTTCTTTGATTTTGCTTTCCTTGAATCAAAAGGCAATAAACATATGTCAGAAGATTAAGTTTCTTTTGTCCCAACTTCTTATCATTCTGGATGCCAGATAAGATACCAAGGACTCATTCATTGCTGATGTCCAGCACAGTATCCATCCATGTATCCAGCCATCCATCCATCCATGTATCCAGCCATCAGAATTTCCAACAGAAATGGAAATACTGTTCTATTTCCAACAGAAATAACAGTAAAGAGAACTTAGTATTACATGTAGAAGCAGTGAGACTCCTTCAGAGACTCGGAAACAAGGGAATCAGATAGTTCTTTATGGTTATCCTGGTAAAATCCTCACATTGTTGATAAAATTGGCTATCTAAGGGAACACGCAGCACTTTCAGCTACGTAATCTTCCTATAACCTGGAGAGAAAAGACTGGAAGTGATGGCAATTTAATAAGTGGAGACCAAAGGGTAGTAATTTTCTCTCGCTGGAAGGCCCATGTAGACAGAATGAGGGTGGATCAGTAACCTTGAACAATGAAAGCAAAACCAAAACAACCTCAGAGGTCCCAAGGGTGGTTTATCTGGACTTCCCTGGAGAAACTCCAGCTCTGCAGGTACCAAGTTTCTATGCTCTGGTGAGGTGGGATCTGAGGTAAGCAAGGAGTGGATCAGGTGAAACTTTTCTTATGACTCTGCCTCTCTTTGTTCTGAGTCCATCATTCCCAAAATAACTGAGTTATTTTGGTGGTGCCTGACTGGGAGATATGATCACTTCAGGCACCAGAAAAGAATATGTTCTACTTTCAATCAGTTAGCTGTTGACTGAACTTGAATAGCGTGAGTCATCTTCCCTGTGATCATTCAGTTTTGAGCTTGGCAGCCTCACCCCTGGATGGTAGTAAATTCATTGAGGTGATAGTTCCTCTGTGAACCTCTTGGTAGAGACTCAGCCCGCTTTGTCCTGGACGCATGGCAGCCTTGTCATCCCCTTGTCCATCCTCGATAATAGTCATATTTTGGAGTGCCTAATGTGTGCCTGGGATTTTAAATACATCCCCTCAATAATGGCCACAAAATTTATCACTGACTTAAATGGCCACTTGCCCTGTCTCACAGGTGAGGAAACAAACTCGTGAGGTCAAGTCATTTGCCCAAGAACATAGAGACGATAAGCAAGGGAACCCTGGTTGAATGCTAGGGCTTGTCTGCCTCCAAAACCAAGCCTTCTCCAGGACACTGCTTTCTTTAAATGAAATGTTCCATTTTGAATAATTTGTCTAGAGAGATGCCAATTACCATCATCATTGTCTCTTTACTGTAAGTTATACTTTAATGGACTCCAGAAAAGTTAGACCTTGTGGAGACATTATTGATTATTGGCAGTTCCTATAAGTAGAAAATATTAAGAAATATGCCAACAATATTTATTTAACTAATTTATAAAATCTAGAATGCTCCCTAAAAATATACATACATATATATATATATATATATGCTTAGTGCAAAGTTAAATGGAAAAGCATTAGAATTAGATTTCATATTTATTAGAATATAATTCTCATTGTCAAGTAGTCTATAGACACTTATTCTCATGCAATGAGGTATGAATTATTTAGATAGATTTACTGGTCTCTTGTCAAAGCAAATAAATAGAATGCAAGACAATAATTTTGATGCTTATTTGATTAATATTCTTGGTAATTTAGGATTATGCAGTGAGCAATGCCACAAAATGGAATATTGTGACTTTATATATGGACAATAAACAAATTCTGCAATGCAATAAAAGACCCAAGTACTGAAAGAGCTTCTACACTCCAGCGATCAGGAAACCTCCAAGTACTTTGAAGTCCTCGCCAAATTAAACTCAGATTTCTTTTTACAAGATACTTAGCTATATTTAGTATCTAATATTTATGATGTAAAAATTTCCAAGAAGTGCTCACATATGGGACCAGTAAGCAATTTTAATAGCTGAATTATTTTTGCTGTTTATAAGAGAAAGGAATGCACGATCACTGCAAAAGCAAAATTTTAAAGTACAGGAAAATATAAAGAAAAAAAGCATATCAACTGTATACTGGTTGCCCAGATATAACTCACACAGAGGTATATCCTTCTATGCTTTTTCTCTAGTATATTTTTATAGATTAAGCTTTGTGACCCTTGTTCACAGGCCTCATCAGCTGGTGATTAAAATGAAATGATATTAAACATTCAGGTCCAAAATACATTCACCTTTGCCTCTTTTTTTGATTTTGGCGTATGGGCTGTTTTAAATTCTCATAAAAGGGGCGCCTGGGTGGCTCATTCGGTTAAGCATCTGCCTTCGGCTCAGGTCATGATCTCGGGGTCCTGGGATCAAGTCCTAGGATCCAGCCCCATGTCAGGCTCCCTGCTCAGTGGGGAGTCTACCTCTCCCTCTCCCTTCCCCCCGCCGCTTGTGCTGTCTCTCAAATAAATAAATTAATAAATAAAATCTCTTACAAAACCTTGTAATTTTTGTGACATCACATCTAACATTCTTTTGCTTTATGATTTCTGACTTTGATAGGGTTCTTGCAAAGAACATCTCAAAAACTTACCTAGGATGTTTCTTGTCCTTCAATAGTTTTAACCCACCTAGAATTTCTTTTTCTATATGAAATAAGATAGGAATGACTTTACTTTTTAGTGTTGGGGAGCCAGTTGTCTCAACGTGATTTATTGATGAATTCATTCTTTTCCTCACTGACTTCAATGTCTTCTTTATCATATACATATTTCTCCGTTATACTCGAGTCCACCATTTGTGGATTCTTCTTATTCCATGAATCTGCCACTTCTGTGCCAATACCATCCTCATCTAACCCCTCTAGCTTTTTAAATATATAATATGTATTAATAATATGTCATAAGGCAAGAGCCATCATTATTCTTCTATTGAAAAATTGTCTTGACTTTGTATTCCATGGAAACAATTACTTATTTTTATTGTTTTTATTATGTGACTTGCGATAATGTGAGTTTAAAAAATAAATCAACTACTATATTATACCAGACAGACTAAATTTAATATTCCCTTTGCTCTCTTGGTTGAATTACCAGAGATTTGTCTATTTTATTGGTCAGCCCAAGGTCCCAGCAAGAGTAGGCAGGAAGTATGTATTGCCACATGAATCCCTTTGGAACTGTAACAATTACAAAGGTTTGTATGACAGAGGCAGCACTGTCAGAATCAAATTGCTAATATCCCATCTTCAATACATAAGCTGCCTTTGGATTATTTATTTATGAGCAGGGAACCCTGTCTAGAGTTTTTTTTTAATCCAAGCTATGAAAATTGTCATTATATTTTAAAAACCACAGCCTTTTCTTTCAAAAAGATTGAATGAAAAAAAAAATCAAAGACTGAATTGTGGCCCTGCAAGATATTTATTGTCAACTCACCAAGGTCATCTGCTACATAGCCTGAAGGGACCAGGGGCCTTGCTGCAAACATGTTACAGTGTCTGCCACTATTGTGAACCTTTAGCACTAATTTTAGACTTTTCTTGGTTATTAGTATATGTGAAAGGCCAATTTCAAATTTTAAAATATTGAATAGACAGGTAGGGTACACAGTGTAAAGGAACTTTATGTCCCCCTTTTTCCCATCACGTCTCCACTAGCCCTGTAAACAGAACTTGAATAGAAGTTAGAACTTGGTTTTCTTCTATCAGAAGTGTTGGTTTGGCTTCTGTGTGGACTGAAATCATGTAACAAAAACTTAATACCAAACCAAGATCTTACCAGGAGTCGATGGGGAGGAGTGATAAGAATTATCATCGTCATCATCATCCTCACTCGCTACCATAACTTCAAATATCATATATGCATCAGTGACTCCTAAATTGATATCTCCAGCTGCAGTGTCCCCTGAACTCCATGCTCTTGTATTCAGCTGTTTTCCTGACACGTCCACTTAGATGGTGTCATTTCCATTTATAAGCCTCTCAAGCTTAACCTGCCCTAAATACAAGTTTTGGTTTTCTGCTCTTCTAGCTCTTGTTCTTCCACTAGTCTTTCCAGTCTCGGGGTGAGGATACCACCATCCACCCTTTTGCTCAAACCAAATATCTATGTCACCTTTAATCCCACCCTTTCCCTTGCCCCTGCATCTAATCTGTCAGCAAGTCATGTTGACTCTACGTCTAAAGTACACCCAGTGCCTTCCATTTCTTCTGCTGCTCCTTGGTTTCAAGCTAGCATGCTCTGTCACCTGATGATGTAATAGAGTCCAGTCACTTATACTTTGTAATCCTGTCCCTTTCAGTCTGTTCTCTTCCTACGGTGCTTAGGATAAATGCCAAACTCCTTAGCAAGTCTGCAGTACCCTACCTAATCTGGCCCCTGCGTTCCTCTCCATCTCCAGCTTGTTCTACCTTCCCTTCCCCACCCCCCACTCACTATGGTCCAGCCGCTTGGGCATTCTGTCTGGTCCACAAACGCGCTAAACTCTGCCCCACATCTGGGCTATTACATTTGCCAGTCTCTCCCCCTGAAATTCCCTTCCTTGGATCTCAGATCTCAGCTCAAATGTTCAAGTACTCGCAGGGATTTTTCCCACCTTAAGTGGCCTCAGTCCATCCCTGTTTGTCATATTATCCTGCCTACCTCCTGCCATCCATGTATCACAGTCTGAAATTATCTTGCATCCTTGTTTATTGGGACAAAAGCTTGGTGATCCTGGGGACTTGCCCGTCTTCCAGAGCAGTGTCTGAAGGACCTGGCAGAGTGTCTAGCACATAGGGAGTGGATGGGGACACCACTGTTCCTGAGATGGGGATGCAGGAGGAGAGACAGCTGTGTGGAAGGATGATGAGCTCCTTTTCGGATCAGTGTTTGGCTAACCAGTGGGAAAGTTTATGCATTCTCCAGGTGTTTGGATAATCACAGGTTCTTATGCAGGGATATTCAAATTGTGGACCTTGGACCAGGACCGTCAATGGCAGCATCACCTGGGAGCTTATTAAAATTCAGATTCCTTGGCCTTATCCCAAACTTCGAGAATCGACATCTGGGAGTGAGAATCTGTGCTTTTGCAAGCTCTCCTGTAAGCCTTTTGCATACTTCCTTTGTCTTGACTCCTCATAGTTGCATCCACTTGACAAAGGAGAAGTTTGGCAGTTCTTCACCCCTGTAAGCTATGATACAATTTTTTGGTATATGCAGTTTGGACATAAAAAAAATGAAAAGTTTTTATTTTTAGTGTTCACTTCTGCCATGCTCTGCTTGTCACTTAATTCTGAAACACGCAGGCAGCCAATAGGGACAAGAAGAGTAGAGGGAAACTGGTGCTTTCGATGGGTGTTTGTGATCAGCACGCACAAGTGCATTATATTCCAAAGCTGTAGCACAGCCGACCCTCAGAGACAACAGGAGGGAATCTGGCATAGGTTAAGGGAATCTTCAGTGGTAAACGTATTAGAATCGGTGGTTTGCCCTAGCAGCATTACTTTAGGACCAAGTGAAAAAAAATCAACTTTGCTTTTTTGTTTTTATAATGTCCAAACACTTTTGTGAAATGGACTTCCTTGAGACCAGGCCCACTGTCTTGTTCTGTTAGAATCTCTCTTCTTGGCTCCAGCTGTTGGGGATGCTTGGGTGACATCACTCACTGCCTTATCCAGAGAAGAGACAGATGTGAGGGCACATGTGCTCTTCGTGTTCATGGTCACCAGACTGCTCTTGTCAGAAGTACTGATGGATGGCTAGGACTCCATTAGCCAGAAATGAGCGGTTAGACCCTTTCCTTGGTGGCAGGAGGCACAGTGTGAAGAAGAGCAGACAGAACATTCCCAGAAGCAGCCACTGTATCACGTTTCAAGAAGCCCCAGCTGCAGAGCATCCCTGCTGGGGCAGAGAAGACTGGGTCTGTCCATGGCTGCATTTTCAGAACAGTACACACACCAAGACCAAGGTTGCCAATAGATCTGTCCCCCAGTAATCCTAATAGGGTGTTTACCCTCTATGGGTTGAACTAGGTGAGTATCAAACATTTCAGCTCAGGGAGCACTATGAATGAAAGTGTGACACCCTCCTCCCAAGAAATTAGAATGAGAGTTGAGATTTTTCCAATTCACCCATTTACTCATTCATTCCCTGGAACTGGGCTGGGTGCGGCAATGAGATGCAAAGATGAATGAAGAACAGTCCCAGCCTTTGAAGAGCTGGGAGTTCAGAGGAGGAAAGATACAAAAAGAAAGAATTGGAGAACAGCGTAAGAGTGCACTGGAATATGTTCTCTGCTAGAGGAGACAGAGCAGAGAGCCATGGATCCTGCCAGTGGGAGCGGGGAAGGCTTCATTTTACCTGCTCTTTCTCAGGTGAAGGGAGGAGAGGCCAGAGGAACAGCATGGACAACAATAATAAACATTTCTCTAGTACTAAGTATGGACTCAGCACTTGCGTATGAACTCATTTAATCCTCATGACAAGCCTGAGGTAGGCTCTGTCATCATGTCCATTTTACAGATGAGAAAACTGAGGTTTGGTAAGGCTGATAAGACTGTCTAAGGTCACACAGCTAATAAGTGGGAGCCTGGCTCCAGAATTCAGGCTGTTAACCACTGTTTGACATGGCTTCTCACTGTGTGTGAGCATGATACCTGGAGAATTTTGAGTGGGGAACAGTGGTTTTGAATTTTTTTTTTCCTGTAGCCCACTTAGAAAGAGAAACCAATTTAACCCACTCATCCCCACTTTCCAGTGGAAGAAACGTCTCTGTAATAAAGCTATGGAGAATGTAGCAGTTTGCTAGAGCTCCTATAACAAAGACCACAGACTGGGCGGCTCAGACACCAGATACATTCTCATCATTCTGGAGGCTAGAAGTCCAAGATCAAGGTGTCAGTAGGGTTAGCTTCTTCTAATGCTCTCTCCTAATGCTCTCTCCTTGGCTTGTAGATGGCTGTCTTCCTTTGGTGTCTTTATGTGGTCTTCTTTCTGTGCATGTCTTTGTCCTAATCTCCACTTCTTATAAGGACACCAGTCATACTGGATTAGAGCCCATTCCAATGACCTCATTTAACCTTCAGGACCCTATTTCCAAACACAGTCACATTATGAGGGAGGAGGGGTTAGGACTTCAACATATGAATTGGTGGGGGGAGGAGCTATAATTTATTTATTTTTTTGAAGATTTTATTTATTTATTTGATGGAGAGAGAGACAGTGACAGCAGGAACACAAGCAGGGGGAGTGGGAGAGGGAGAAGCAGGCTTCCCGCGGAGCAGGGAGCCCGATGCGGGGCTCGATCCCAGGACCCTGGGATCATGATCTGAGCCAAAGGCAGACGCTTAACGACTGAGCCACCCAGGCACCCCGAGGACCTATAATTTAGCCCATAAGAAAGAGCAATCAATGTAAACAAATTGTACTGTGAGCTTTTACACATGATTTTATATTATTAAACAATGCCCTAGAAACTTTTAAAGTACTTTTTTGACACTATCCTTGGTGGTAGTTGTAAATACATTTACACACACCCTGTTACCAAGGATGTATAACTGTTTAAATTGGGTAAGGGCAGCTTCTGTGTACAATCTCTTTAGCATACAGTTGCAATAACTTACATATGAACAACCTCATGTCTTTAGTGAGTGGAAAGCTACAGGTCAAGTGCCATAAATATGCTTCCCTATGTACTGTATGTAAGGATAACCAAACAGACGTCCACCAAAAACGATCTATAATTAAAGGGCAAGAATAAAACCAGTGAAGACTATGACTACCTGGACACCACACCGAGGCATTGGTAACAAAAAATCCAGTCAGAAGTGTAGGAATTGGGGGCGCCTGGGTGGTTCAGTCATTAAGCGTCTGCCTTCGGCTCAGGTCATGATCCCAGGGTCCTGGGATTGAGCCGCACATTGGGCTCCCTGCTCAGTGGGAAGCCGCTTCTCCCTCTCCCACTCCCCCTGGTTGTATTCCCTCTTTCACTGTCTCTCTCTCTGTCAAATAAATCAATTAAATCTTTAAAAAAAAAAAAGAAGTGTAGAAATTCTAGCCATTGGAACTTGCACCTGTGCATGCAGCAGGGGCTTCATAGCCCTGCGTAGCTGCTGGATTTCTCAATAGAATGGTGAATCAGAACCGTTAATGAATTCTTACTATTACTAAATGTTGGTAATTTTTAGTAACTCATTTTATAGTTTCATCATAAGTAGCTCTTATTCCTTGATCTCAAGACTAATGTGAGCCTCTGGAATTGTCTACCTTTTGCTTGTAAGAGCTGTAGAAAGGAAACTGAAGTGAGTATGAATTCTGTGTCCACAATATTAGAGATATTCCACTCTCTCATTTCTGTACATCATATTTAATTGGCTGCAAGCCATGCATAACCTGGCTCTTAGTCATTATAAGGGCTCCCTTTCCTTTACCTTGCTCAGCCTGCCTGATGAGGTCAAGCCAGATTCTGATGGAGGTGATGCTGGGATCCAGGGAACCCAGTGCTTACACTATGTTGAATGGCCTCATAGCCATTCTGGGACCAGGGAAAAACTGGTGACATGCCCTGCTTACAGCGCTCCATTCCCAGGACCACTGACCTGCCAAGGGGACGCTCAGCCATGATGCCCAGGGTCCAACCCCTGCAAACATCCAATAACCACCATCTGCCATCTAGGGACCATGTAATGGAAACCCAAATCAAAAATCCTCTCCCACGCCTTCCTCACCTTGCTCTTTGTTTTAGGGAGTTTCAGCATGCCTTTCTTTTGAGCTGTTTTCATTTCCCTTGTCAAAGCAGTAATGGCTCCCTCCCAGCCATTGATGTGAAACTCAAAACTTTTTTATTTCAGGGCACCTGGGTGGCTCAGTCAGTTAAGCATCCAACTCTTGATCTCAGCTCATGTCTTGGTCTCAGGGTTGTGAGTTTAAGCCCTACATTGGGCTCCACCTGAGCCTACTAAAAAAAACAAAACAAAACAAAAAAACAACCCACCTTTTTATTTCACTTCACAATGTATTTGTACACTGGTGCAAATGGAGTGCATGATTTTAATACCATTTGGAGACCACTGCTGAGGATGGCTGGGAATCATTAAAAAACTTCTAAGAAGAAGCATGACATAATCTTTTTTTAAAAAAAGAAACACCTTAAGATGGACTCGATATAGGGTGATCTTAAGAAATTATATAATGGAATTGCAGTAGCACAGAAAAATGTCCTTATGTTTTAGAGATTCATACTGAAATACTTATGGGTGAAATGTCATGATGTTTGTTATTTCCTTTCAAATGCTTTGGTGAAAAATTTGTGGGAAATACGGCAACTGTTTATCATTGTAAAGCTAGATGAGTTACATGGGCATTCATTATACTGTTTCCTGTTTTTCTGTATGTTTTCAAAAGCTTTTTATAGTAGGAAATGCAGAAATAAACCCCTCTGGTGGCTCTCTAGGGGTTAGGCCTGAGGGAAGTCGGGAGCCAAGTTAGTGAGGAGGCGAAGGCAGCAATTCAGGTGACCACTGATGAGGGGCGGAGCTAAAACCGAGGCACCGCGACACAGAGAAGGCTGTGGACTGAAAGGTATCAACTAGTCTGTTCTCTTCCCTCATTCCCACAGTCCAAAGTGCTTCGGGAAAAATGGCTGCTGCAGGGTATCCCCGCTGGAACTGCCGAAGAGGAGGAAGCCAGGAGGCGGCAGTCTGAGGAAGATGAGTTCAGAGTCAAACAACTGGAAGATAACATCCAGAGGTAGGTGGTTCCCAGCGCCCGCACCACACCGCCCCCAACCACCTCCCCGCGCCGGGGTCTTACAGTGCAGTAACCGCTACTGTCCTCTAGGGGGCCCTTCTCCGCGCCGACCCCTTTGCCCAGAGCTTGGGAATTCTCTTCCTAAAAACAGAGTACATTGGTATCGTTTTAACGTTTCCAGATAACCCCGAGATATTACTCTAAGTACTAATTACTGTATGGGGCTGTCATTCGGTACGGTGATGTTTTCCCTGAACAATGAGGTGTTGGAAGCAGCTTGCCCCTTCACTAAACGACCACCTTTTGTGTTCTTCCCCCAGCTTTTGTCTTTTTCCTCCTGTGAGTCAGGCTGTTAGCTGTTACTGCTGCTGCAGTGGGTCTGTTTCCTACATTTGATCAATCTGAAGTGGGGAAACGGTAGCCAGGGGTCTGAGAACGATAGACGTGCTGAATGAGGGCAGCACTGTGAGTTATGTGCCTGCACTCTAAAAATTAACTTTGTACTGTCTGCTTGCGCTGCTCAGAGGGTGAGTTGGTTCCTTTATGGTTCTCAACCAAGTTCTGAACATTTCCGTCTGGGAGATAAGTGACCTTCCTGTGGCCAGTGGTTGGCCAGGCTCACACAGGAGCAAAAACATAGGTTTGCGCTTAAACACTGTAGTCATACCAGGTCCCAGGACACGTAGCCAGAGATATGAGATGGGGGTGGAAGGTGGTGATCAGAGATGTCTTAGAACCAAATCTCCCTCTCCACCCCATCTCACCAACCCCACCTCAAATCTCAGCCTCAAGAGCGTCATCTCTTTCTCCTGAGGGTGCAAACTCATTTAGAATAAAAGGGCAAGAGCTACCTCGCTACCAGCCTTTATACCCAAGCATGAATAAGGACTGTGAAGAGTCCTTAGGGACTCCAGTAGTGTCACCAGAGGGAAAAGCAGACTGGCCATAAGCCCTAAAGGCCTGGGTCCCTGTTTGCTTGGGCCCTAATGTCCCTTGAAGAGTTCTCAAGAGCAGCTTAGCTAAATTTTGCTTGTGGGGGAAATTCACTAAGAAGAAGTTTGTGTGTGATGTGCATATGTGTGTGTGCATACACACACATACATATATGTGAATATATACACATGTGCATGTGCACACATATGTGAATATGTGTGTACACGTGCGCACACACAGGTATGTGAATATGTGCACACACATGTATATATGTGGATGCGCACATGTGTGCACATACACGTGTGCATGCGATTGTGCACATGTGTGCGATTATGTATACATGCACATGTACATGTATGTGGTTGTGCACGTGTGTGCATGGGCACACACATGTATGTGAATGTGTGTACACATGTGTGCATGCACACACATTTTTAGCATACAAAGGGTAAAGGCTTAACTATTACCGACCATTTTAGATAGATAGCTAGTTAGATCTCTCTATATATATCATTAGAAGAAAAAATCTTTGTACTAGAAAAAGGACATCACCCTGGTGAGGACAAGTACCTCTAGGAAGTAGGAAAGATCTCCTGTTAGAAGCCCAGAAGGGGGCGCCTGGGTGGCTCAGTTGGTTAAGCGACTGCCTTCGGCTCAGATCATGATCCTGGAGTCCCAGGATCAAGTCCCGCATCGGGCTTCCTGCTCAGCGGGGAGTCTGTTCTCCCTCTGACCCCCCCCCCATGCTCTCTTTCTCTCTCATTCTCTCTCTCAAATAAATAAATAAATAAAATCTTAAAAAAAAAAAAAAAAGAAGCCCAGAAGGTAGAGGGGGAAGGGGCAGGAGCCAGTCACTCAGAGTCCTGAGCCTCGGGAGTTGCTCTCCTCCCAAGTGGCTCAGCTGGCTGTCTCTTAGACAAGACGAGGGAGCCAAGGATTGTTGGAAATACTGACAACAAGTTGGGGAGGAAAGGCCACTCAGAGAAGTGGTTTTACAGGACTTCTCAGAAGTGGCAAGTCCATGGTGCTTTCAGCTGTAGGTGACAGTTGATATAATACAGTGGCATCGCTTTGTCTACTCTTTTTAAAGGTTCCATTGTTTTCCTGCATCTTTCTCACTGGCTGTACATACTCACCTCAGAAAGGTCTGGCGCAGAGAAGAAGCTCCACAACTTTTTGTTGAATGAAGAATTGAGACCGGGTACGCCACATCTCAGGGAACCCCTGCCCGGCAGAGGAGGCCTGGAAGATTATTCTCCAGGCTAACTTCATCCTAGCAGCCAAGTGGCCTGAGCACAGTCTATTCACTACCTCGGATGTGAAGGGAGGCAGTGCACACACTGAGGGGCAGAAAATTTTCTTTAAAATCATTTTTCAGACACTTTGTATATTTTCTCACTGAACCTGACCTGTTCATTCATTTCATCCATTAAGTGTCATAGATGGAATGCAGAAAGGATTTGGAAAATAGGATAAAATTCGTTCTATGACCTTTTCTGTTTTGTTTTTGTTTTAACGGCATTAGAAAACGTGGTCTTCCTACCAAATTGGCAGTTTGGCTTCGGCTTGCGTATTCATATACCATTATTTTGGCCTCACAGGTGGTAACTTTACCTGTGGGATGAGGCATCACATGGAGGGAGAATCTTAAATTGAGACTCAGTTTTGGCTAAATTGACTCCCGGAGTGAGGAATAAGAGTTAGGGGCTGGTTTATTGTTTATGTGAGCATCACCATATTTAGAAAAATAAGGAGAATCTCTTTTTATCTTTTGAGTCAACAGAATAAAGAGCTCAGTCATGTATGCAGGCAATCTCTTGGAGCCCATTAAAGAGACAGATAGCCAAGCCAGAAGGAAAGAAATCACAGCAGCCTAAAAGGGCAGGGATGCATGTGCTTAGGCCTGGATTCAGGGGGCATTTCCTTCCGCCACAGTCACGGCTCTGCTGGGCTGTGGCCATTTGCTGGCGGATGAGCTATGTTCCCTGGAGCAGGGCTGCCGGTAGGCATCAGTTCTTCCTCAGAGCCTCTGGAGGGAGGAGCGTCTTCCTACCCTGGAAGTCAGTTTCTGCTTCTTCTCATCTTACTCGCAACTTGTCTACTGGAGAACCATTAGCATCTTTAAGTTCCAGTGCCCAGGGAAGAAAGGAGCTGTCCTTCCTCTTCCCTTAAAGGACACTGAGCCACCTAAGCTGCTTTCCTTCGTCAGGCATGGGTTAGTTCGCTCTCTCAGTCCTATAGCCCCTTGAACAGCCCTAACGTCTCATCGGAAGCACAGGCATCCTGCAGTCTTACAGACTGTGTGGATGGGCTGTTCTGGCTCTGCTCATTTTGGCTGAGCTCAGCTAGGTGACCCCAAGACATAGGTTGGACGAGTCTGTGCTTTCTTCCCCCGGCACTAATGAGCTAACCATGACTGTTTCCTTTTATGGCGATGGCAGAGGAGCCAGGGAACTGAGAGGAAACAGAACTGCCCATAAGCCATTAGCCACAGCAAGTCATGGCCACCCCCAAAACCAAGGCGGGGACACAGACAGTCCACCTTTGGTGGAAGGAACTTCACAGTTGTGTGGCAGAGGGCACAGATGCAGGGAAGGATGAGAATGGGGGCTAATAATTCACTCTTCCAGAAGCATGATTGTTCAAGAGAAAACTGCAAGCATTAGCGAAAGTATAGAAAAGCAAATTCATGAGGAGGAAGATGAGCTAAAAATCTTGAGAATTCAGAGGGACAGGGAGAAGAGAATGAGAGAAAACAGGAATGGCGTTGAAATCAAATTCAGATTCTGATCTTTATATAATAGGAATCCCAGAAACTGGCTACAGATCAAATGCAGAAGAACCACCAAATAAAGGAATTCTAAAGGGAGCTTTCTTTGTTTGAATCAGAATATCAATCTTTAGATCTTTAGATTTGAGTCCACTAATCTAAGTCACTCCTGAGTAGTAAAATAAATTCTCCTAAAGAGATACGCATGGGGCGCCCAGGTGGCTCAGTCGGTTAAGCCTCCGACTCTTGATTTCAGCTCAGGTCATGATCTCATGTGAGATGGAGCTGCATGTCAGGCTCCATGCTGTGTGTGGAGCCTGCTTAAGATTCCGTCTTCCCCTCCCTCTGTCCTGCCTCAGCCCTCTCACTCTCGCTAAAAAAAAAAAAAAAAAAAAAAGGGCAAACTGTTTTCAAACCATAAAGTTGATTAGTACCGTGCCCTGAAGGTATTTTAGTCCCTGCTGGTGAACCAAAAGTAGCTTGAAGAACCTGAAGGAACAATAGAGAATAGTAATCAAAAAGCCGGGAGAATGCATACAAGGACAGATTAAGGGACATCTGTGTCATTTAAGTTTGGAGAAAGAAATGGTAATAGCACCCTAACTCAGGACCTCAGTGTAGGTCGGATTTAGGCCATGTCCTAATTCTTTATGTCTGAATATTTAATTAATATTAACTAAGTTAATATTAATCAATTCTTGAAGTCTGAATATAATAAAGACTTCAAATAAAGCACGAGAATTTGCACTTAAACGTGTCTCTTTCCTTAGATATCTTCAGGAGGAAAGAACATGACCATATTTCCATTCCTGAGTCTACAATTCTTTATAGTGCCAGTAGTCATACAACGAATTCCAGGTTTCCAGGCATGTCTTTTACCAAAGTGTTATTTGTAAATTGGTGGTTGTTTGGAATGAAGAATATTGTCTCTCTTCCAAGAACGTTATATGTGGTGCTTAGATTTTGAAGGCAGCACATAAGGAGAGACGGAGGGAGGGAGGGAGGAACTAGACTATTAAATCCTGGGCATTAGAATCACCTGGGAAGCTTTTTTAAAAAATATAGATTCCCAGGACTTTTTCCAGAAAATTTGGATTCAGTGACCCATGTGAGGAGCCCTGGAATTTATGCTTTTTTAAAGAGTGCTCCTGATCATCTGTGTAAATCACCGTCAGGTTCAAGAAAGATTTCTGTAAATGGAAAAAGAATAGACCACAAATAAAATGTAATTAACTAAGAGCACAGTAGAACTGCAGTGATTACATCACAGCAGTGGGAAAGGAAGGAGAGAACTGGTCCCTACAGTGGATAAATAGATGGTCATTTTTTTGCACAACTTTTCCCTGGGCAATGTCAGGATAGCCCAGTCTATTCATTATATTTTTGGCTCTCTAGAAAACAAAAGTAAAATTAGCTAAATATGGTCAGCATTGTTGAAAGCAAAATCTGCACAAAGATCTCTCTCTTTTTTTTTTATTTCAAATGTCGTATCTTCTGTATGCTTTATTTCCTATTGGAGTGCCATATTGAGAAAGCCCAAAGGGATTGTTTCTGGCTTGGTCCCATGGTCAACCGCTGTCCATATTGTCACTGGGTGTGATGGGTCCCTGGGACCACACATGGACCTCACATTTATACTCTTGGAGACTTCTGGCAATTAGATCCACGCTAGCCTTGTCAACTTCATATCTGCTCCAGTCATCAAGTCTTGCTGCTTGCCCTGTGATTTTCCCACTTAAGATTCTCTTTCTAATTTCATCAGGTTTTATTCAGATGTTTGAAATACAGTGTTCTAGTGCTCGCTTCGGCAGTGCATACACTAACAGTGGAATGATCTAGAGAAGATTAGCATGGTCCCTGCATGAGGATGACACGCAAATTTGTGAAGCTTTGAAATATAATGTTCTTAACTTTCTCTGACTAGTGAGAAATATGGGAGAAATTTGTTCCCCCCACCTTGGAATTACCCCAGTGAAGAGGAGAAACTTCAGGGAGTAGTAAATGAAAATGGGACAAGCTGTTCTAAAGCCAGGGTATCAATTCTAGCACTGTTGTTAACTTGCTGTGTGACTCCGGGCAAGACTCTCTCTCTCTCTGGTCTCAGTTTCCTCATCTTTTCAGCGAAAAGTCTCTCAGGATCTTCCAGCTCTGGTATTCTAAGGGTCTCAAATTTGGGAAGTTGAATAGAGATCCCTTTTCTGAGCAAATATACCTGTGTGGAGAAATGCTACTGTTGTAGAAGGAAGTGCTTGTGGAGATAGGGCAGAATTGGGGAAAGAGGTGAAGTCCTCAGGAGACAAAAGCCCCATGTGTGAATCACTGACTCATCACCGCAATGACTAATTCATCTGATCAGCTGTCAGTTCTAAAATATGTCCCATCAAATATTGATTAAATAAAATATTGAAGTCCCAGCTACTAACCTAGAGAGAGGCATTGCAACGCTTAAAAAAAAGTTCAAGATGCAAGTGGACTGGCTCATTTCTGCTTCTGGATTAAGATTCCTGGAGTGCTTCTGTTGGTCTCTGACGGATACCAGAATTCACTTAGTTTTCCACATTCTTAAGAGGCTCAAAGCAGAAGACTGGAGACATTAGGCAGAAGCATGTGTGTGTTACATGATGGGATTTTTGGCAACCAACAGGATGACAGCCATCCACAAATAACTGTTCTAGAAAAGGCAACCACAGAAATGTTCATTGAAATCACAAAGGACACTTGCTTAGGATTCATTCTGTCCTTCATACTTGTTATTTTTGACTCCATGATGCACTGTTCTTCCACAGCAGGGTACAGAGTATGGAGCACTCACATGGGCAGTCCACATCTGTGCACTTCGGCCTGCAGCCCCACCCCGCACAGCCACGTCTGGCAATCCAGCCCTGTTCTCCTTCCCATTCTCTTTGTTTCACCATAATAAAACTCTCTATACTATAAACCATACAGTGATATAGTGGCATCGCTATATCATCTAATATTCATTGGTCTCTTAGTTGCTTCTGGGTCCCTAGCTTTTTGGCCTCCACTTCATTCATTCATTTTCTTGTTTTTTATCCTCATAATACTCCCATGAAGCCATGGTGATGACGTGAATGCCCATAATACAGTTGGGAGAACTGAGGCTTAGAAGATAAAGTAACTTGTTGCCCCAAACAACCCCATTAATAAGTGGAAAAGTGAAGGGTTGGCTCAGTTGGTAGATAGAGCATGTGACTCTTGATCTCAGGGTTGTGAGTTCAAGGGCCACGATGGGCGTAGACCCTACTTTAAAACAACAACAACAACAACAACAAAGAGTGAAAAATGGATATTTCAACTGGGCTCCGTCTAACTCCAAAGCACATTCTCAAAAATCTGAACAAAAGTTATTTTAAGGTCAAAATTTTTGAGACATGTGATATGTTTGTCACCCAGAAATCACACTGAAGTTCACCTCATGATGCAGGTGGTTGCTCCTCCCTCCTCAGCCCCCAGCGTCTCCTCAGGAAGCAGTGTAGCAAACTTGCCCAGACTCCCGCCCAAGGGGTTGGGCTTGGGGGCCATTGAGAGTGGTCAAATAGTTCGGGAGGCTGCCCCTTCAGGTTCTGTCTGGAAGTACAGGCTCTGTTTTAGGCTTGGTTCTTTTGTCTCTTTCGGAAGCCCTTTACTCCTGAGTGCACTTTCTTGACTGTATATAGCCTAAGTCTCTGCTGCAACCAGTGTGTAATGATGTCAGAGGCTCCCGGCATACTGATGAGGAACCTTGCCCTTCGAGTCTGTCGACTGACTGGGTTCGAGCCCTAGTTCTGCATTTGCAAGCTGTTTGATCTTAGACACAGTGTAACTCTCTGGACTTGAGCCCTGTACCCTGGCAATAGCAATGCCCATCTTGAAGAGCTGTTGTACAGATCATAAGCTTTTGTGAAGTGCCAAGTACAGTAGGTTGTCAATAAGTAAGAGTGGTGCTTTTGTTATTGTCTTCTCCTCCATACTTCTGGGACAGGGTTTCTCAATAGCAGCACTAGTGACGTTTGGGTCTGGAGAATTATTTGTTGTGGGGGCTGCCCTGCGTATTGCAGGATTGTTAGCAGAATCCCTGGCCTTTACCCAGGAGATGCCAGTAGCGCCCTCCCACCCCCCTCTGACGATCAGAAATGTCTCCAAGCATTACTAAATGTCCCCTGGGGCCAAAATAGCCCCCAGCTAAGAAGCACTATGCTAAAGCCTGGAATTATAGGTGTTGATACTAAGATAAAATCACCCCATCAAGGAGCTTGAGAACCCGGAACCCTAAAAAGATGTATGTGGCAAAAAGACAAGAGAGAACAGATGTTGGCATGGATATGGAGAAAACGGGACCCTTGTGTGCCGTTGGTGGGGTTGTAAATTGGTAGAAAACAGTATGGAGTTTACTCAGAAAATTAAAAATAGAGCTACCAAATGATCCAGCGGTTTCACTTCTGGGAATATATCCAAAGGGTATGAAAACACTAACTCAGAAAGATATCCGCACGGGGCACTTGAGTGGCTCAGTCGGTTAAGCGTCTGACTCTTGATGTTGGCTCAGGTCATGATCTCAGGGCTGTGAGATCGAGCCCCATGTTGGGCTTCGTGCTGGGCATGGAGCCTACTTAAGATTCTCTCTCTTCCTCTCCCTCTGCGCCTCCCTGCCCCCCACCCACTCTTGTGCACACGCACTCTCTCTCTCAAAAAAAAAGCTATCTGCACCCCATGTTCATAGCAGCACTTTTATAATAGCCAAGACATGGAAACAACCTAAGAGTCTATTGATGGATGAGTGGATAAAGAAAATGTGATAAAACATATATGGACTATTATTCTACAATGGAATATTATTCAGCCATAAAAAAATGAAGAAATCCTACCATTTGTGATGACATAGATAGACCTTGAAGACGTTATGCTAAGTGAAATAAGTCAGAGAAAGACAAATACTGTATGATCTCACTTATACATGGAATCTTCAAACAAACAAACAAAAAAACCCCAGACAAAACAAAAAACCCCCAAAACTTATCAGAAAAGAGATTAGGCTTGTGGTTACCAGAGGCGGAGGGCGGGGAGGAAGGGGAAATTGGAGGAGGGTGGTCCAAAGGTACAAACTTGCAGCTGAATAAGTACTGGGATATAGTGTAGACATGTAGTGTAGACAGCTGACACTGCTGTAGGATATATAGGGAAGTTATTAAGAGAGTAGATCCCAAGAGTTCTCATCACAAGGAGAAATATTTTTCCTTTTTTCTTCTTTCTTTTCTTTTTCTTGTATGAGAAGATGGATGTTAGCTGAACCCATTAGGGTGATCATTTCACAATATATGTAAATCAAGCCATTATGCAGTACACCTGAAGCTCATACAGTGACATATGTCAATTATTTCTCAATATAACCAGGGGGAAAGATTTATGAAGATAACATTCATGATTTTCAGTGCAGAATGACATAAGTGTTTCAGGTGCTTGTAGTGTAAGGCTTCTCTCAAGCACTGAACCATGAAAGTCAGTTCTGAGTTAAAAAGAAACGATGGCCTTTTTCTTTCTTTCTTCCTTTTTTTTTTTTTTTTTTTGCATCCAACGCTGCACTGATTTTGCAAAGGCAGTGATTTTATGACAGCTCATAAAACCGTAGAATCTTAGAGCATACATAACGGAGGTGTAATCCGGATCAACTCCTGTCTAACACTTGAATTTGCAATGAACCCAGTGAGTGGGAATCCATACATAGTCCCTCCCCGAGGCTGAAAGTGACAGGGATCTCACTTCCTCACAAAGTAACACCCAAGTCCACATTGGAACAACTCTCATTATTACAAAGGATCCTCCTTTGGGATGAAAAGTGATGTTCCCTGCAATTTCCACCGGTTCTCTGGTCCCTGCTCTCTGGCACCACATAGAAAAGTCCCTCTTCACAGACTCTGAAATGTGAATGCTTATGGTTTGTGGTCAGTTCTGGAAGCTGGGACAGGTCAGGAAGGAAACACTCTCTTCTTGCATTCAGCACAGCAATATCGCCTGGGTGTATCTTAGTAATAGCAGTTGGAAACTCCTACTTCTCACTACCGTGAGATCCCAAACATCTTAACCTTATTCGGTTTTTGTGGGCTCCATTATAATTGCCTCATTATTGATCAGGTAAATTTGGTTTAAAGTATGCATAATTATGAAAATAATGGGAGAATTTTGTCCACGCACTGAGACTACATAAGAGCCACATTTGGGGAATGCTTGCCTTTTCCAGCCCTTAGAAGACATTGTGCAAAGTCACCTTTCTTGGTGGCTGGCCCCAGGCTTTTTGGCCTACAAATGCCATGCCTCAGGTCTCCCCTCTACAAAAAGTTTCCCCTCTGAAAAATCGTACTTTTCCATCCCCGTAGCTGGTAATATGATCACTTGTAACCTCTCTATATTCTTGATGAAACAAAGACATCAAATGTCCTGTTGGTATTGTCCTCCACATTGTGCATTGTGAAGGCAGGGGATGGTCTCTCAGATCCTTAACAGCGAGGACCATCTGTGATCTTATAACATGGCTTCATGACCATGGAGTCTGGGGGCTGTAGCCTGGCAGCCATGGAGAGGCATGCAGGCTCTGACCCGGGTGGGAAGCAGACGTGTGTAGGCAGGCTTGCTTGACACTCCATGGCCAGGGCCTGGAGCCAAGTCAATCTCCTAGGCACACCCTTGCTTTGTAGCCCCTTCTTTTCATGACTGAGGCCCCAGAGAAGAGTTTAGTGGGACCAGAGGCTGCTTGGGACTTGTCCCAGCAAGTCCAGCAAGTCCGGCAAGTCCTGAGTCCACCAGCCCTGCCAGGTTCTCCTTCCCTCACCTCCACACTCGGGCTCGCCACCACAGCAAATGAGAGTCCATCAGTGTATGGACCCAATCCCATTCTAGGGTTCCAGTCCCCTAACAAACTCACATTCCCCTTCTTCCTTCCACCCTGACAGCAACTTCTGCCATCAGGGACTCTTTGGCTCTCTTCCCCACGCTGTACACAGCAGCAATGGGGACTTCAGGCCAAGGGAGAGGGAAGGGTGCACAGTCACAGGGGAGTTATGTTGGGGCACATCTCTGAGGAGGGATTTGTCTACATCCTTCTTCCTGTCCCCTTTTTGAGAACCTATTCTTAGCCCATTTGGAACACATGTGCAGTTATATTTGCAGAATGAATAATTCAGGTTTATTGTGCTCATGGATTCTTTTTTTACTTAAGTATCATTGACACACATGTTACATTAGTTTCAGAACTACAACATGGTGATTCACCTTCTCGATGCCTTATGCTCTGCTCACCTCAAGTGTAGCTGCCATCTGTCACCATATAGCATGATGACAGCGCCATTGACTCTGTCCCCTGTGCTGTGCCTTTTATTTTCATGACATAGTCTTTCCAGAACTGGAAGCCTGTGTCTCCTACACCCCTTTGCCCATTTTTCCCATCGCCCCAACCCCCCTCTGGCAACCATCAGCTTGTTCCCTGTATTGATGGGTCTGCTTCTGCTCTTTGTTTGTTTGTATTGTGCTCTTGGATTCTAAGTCAGGAATTTGAGCAGTAGGGATGACTCACCTCGTCTCTGCAACATGTGGGGCCTCAGCTGGGAAAACGCCAAAGGCTAGGGGTGACTCAATTTGAGCTGCATGCTGAACTCACTTGGAGACTTCTTCACTTGCATGTCTGGGACCTGAGCTAGAGTGACTCAATGGCTGGGACTAATGTCCAAGCCCCTCCACGGGCTTGGCCTTCTCAGCACATGGCAGCTGGGTTCTGGCAGGAAGCACCCCAAGGGGGAGTGTCCGGAGAGCAAGCATTGCAAGGGACCCAGCTGGAAGCTGCAAGACGTCTTCTGTCTTGGCCCCTTGGAAGTCCCATAGCATTGCCTTTACTGTGTCTTACTGGTTTCACCTGAGCCACTAAAGCCAGCTCAGACTCAAGGAGAGGAAAATTAGACTTTACTTTTTTTTTTTTAAGAAAGCACCATTCAACTAACATCTTTCATGAAAAAAGAAGTGTTTTCTCTTTTTAATATTCTTTATTTAAATTCTATTTAGTTAAAATAAACTGTATTACTAGTTTCAGGAGTAGAATTTAGTGATTCATCATTTGCATATAACACCCAGTGCTCATTACATCGAGTGCCCATCACCCAATTATCCCTTCCCCCCACCCACCTCCCCTCCAGCAACCCTCAGTTTGTTTCCGAGAGTTCAGTGTCTGTTATGGTTTTCTCCCTCTCTGTTTTTATCTTATTTTATTTTTCCTTTCCTTCCCCTATGTTCATATTTTGTTTCTTAAATTCCACATGAGTGAAGTCATATGGTATTTGTCCTCTTACTGACTTATTTTGCTTAGCATAATACCCTCTAGTTCCATCCACGTTGTTCCAAATGGCAAGATTTCATTAGACTCTACTTCTTGATGTCAGTGGGCTACCACTTGGAAAGACACTGGGTGGATTCCAGCCTGCTTTGCTCCCTCAGCTGGTGTCCTTGGGCAGAAACAAGCTGGATGAACATGCACAGTGGCCCTGCCTTCTTCTTGGTCTCCACACAATTCCTTCTTGTTGGTCATCAGGGTATTTCCAGTCTCTCCCATTCTCACGTGATCTTGGGTGAATCCAGACAAGATGGACATGAAGCTTTATATAGGCAGCTGGGGAACACAGAATTGTACATGGGAACCATCAATTGCACAATGGTGGGAAAGGTCTGATCATGGAAGTTCTAAAAGGATCTAGAGGAGCCTATAAGTACTCCTATAAGGAGAGGGGTACTTCACACTCGAGTTAGGGAGTGCAGACAAGACTTCCTGGAGAAGGAGATGTTTGAGGAGAAATGCTTTTCAGCTGTTAGACCAGTGGTTTTCTCTTTTTCCATTCCATTCCATTCTGTTGGTTCTTAGCTAGGATGTAAATTCTACGAGAACAAGGACTTTATTGGCTACCCCCCTCCCCATTTTACTTTTCTGAGGCTGCTGTAACAAATTACCACAAACTTGGTGGCTTAAGACAACAGAAACTTGTTTGCTCACAGTTCTAAAGGCCAGAAGTCCAAAATTAAGGTGTCTGCAGGGCTGTGCTCCCTCCAAAAGCTCTAGGGGAGGATCCTTCCTTGCCTCTTCCAGCTTCTGGAGGCTCCAAGTGAGTCTTGGCTTGTTGCTGCATCCCTCCCATCCCTGCCTCTGTCTTCTTATGGCCTTGTCTTCTCCCTATGTTTTCTCCTCTTCTGTCTCTTATAAGGACACTTGTCATTAGAGGGTCCATCCAGATAATATCGGATGAGCTCATCTCAAAATCTTTAAATTAATGCATCTGCAGTGACCCTTTTTTTCAGATAAGGTCACATTCTCAGGTTCCAGGGGTTAGGGTGTGGACATAGCCTATAACCATTCAACACACTATACCCACTATGTGTATCTCAAGTGCCCAGAATACTGCAGGAAGTCTAGTAGGTTGCTCAATAAATATTTTTCTATTTAATTGATCTGCATCAGCCTTAGATCATCCATAGGATTGTCATGAGATTCAACACCAACATTTCCATGTTGAGACGGTACAGAGCCATGGTTTTGGACACGAGCATCAGGATTACACTTGCTGGGTTCAAATCCAGGGACTGCCCTTGCTGCCTGTGAAATCTTAGGCAAGTTCCTCTAGCTTCTCTCTACTTCAGTTTCCTCTTCTACAAAAATGAGATAACAGTAATGAGATGAACTTTCCTGGGTCGTGGTGGTGGTTAAATTAATATATGCAGAGTGCTTAGAAGGATCTAGGACTTGGTACCCAATAGACCCCAGCTTTTATTATAAAAATGAAAGAATGATGTGACAATGTACCAAATGTAAATAATCCCAATTGTTTGATTTTACCAGACCCCCTCTCCACTTTCAGAAACAGCTGAGAGGGATGCCACCCCCCTCCCCAAGCCTAGCACACTGTTTCAGAGGTCAGCTGCCACCGGACATGCGAGTCCAGTGGTGACTTGGAAGCTCCGGCCCTCACCGCTGACAAGTCCAGGGCAGTGGAGGGAAGGGGGCTGGGAGCACAGCCCTGAAAGTGGAGTGGCTCTGCCTTACAAGTGTGAGAAGCACCTTCTGTCCCCAGGGCAGCTGCCTGTCTCTTGCCTCTTGGGTTCCCTCCTGCCCTGTGATCAGCTCCTGTCTATTACCCTGAGGCCCTCAGCAGGAATGCTGGGGCTGCTCAGCCTGCCCAGGAGCTGTCAGCTACACTGGAGGAAGATAAAGAACAACTCCAAGGGCAGAAGAAATAGGACAATATGATAGATGGATTTGGGAATCCAGATCAGTTGTGGGGCAGACCTGGTTGAATAGGGTGAGAGGAGGAGTTATCTCAGCAGGTTATTAAAATAAATAAATAAATAAAAGGTACTTTGTGCTTTCCAGTTGCTTATTTAAAAAAAAAATTCGGGGCACCAGGGTGCTACAGTCCATTAAGTGTCCGACTCCTGGTTTCGGCTCAGGTCAGGATCTCATGGTTGTGAGATCGAGCCCCGCATCAGGCTCCATGCTCAGCAGAGAGTCTGCTTGAGATTCTCTCCCTCTCCTTCTGCCTCTCCTGCTCGTGTGTACCCATTGCTGTCTCTCTCTCTCTAAAATAAATAAATACATCTTTAAAAAGAAAAAAAATTATCTAGGTTGTCTGAGTGATGCCCTCCTCAGGTCCTAGGAGACTTGCTTTGTTCCAGAAAAATGGCTAAACCCAGTGTTGTTCAAAGTATGGTGCATGGACTGCTTCTGGTCAGACAACTGTTCATTATCGGTCTATGACAAGATAAGGGCAGAAATTGCCAGTTTGGAAACTTTAATAGCAATTTGACATTGCCATGGCAACCAAGGGGGTTGATCAGTGGACCTGTCTCACCAAACAGACCGGTTTGGGTGTTGTCTCAATCCCATGGTGAGTGACATGCATCATGAGCCAGGTGTGAGTGCTGGTGTGTGAGGGGTTGGGGGGTGTGAAACCCTAGTCCCTGACCACAGAGAGTCTGAGAAGTTCTGCCCCAACCCAGATGGCAAAGAGATGATGTGCCTCCAAACCACATGTTTTGCCTAAATGTTTAAATATTGCCATTGCCATCTTTGTGCATCATTTATCTTTAGATTTAGAAAAGAACTTGGAAAGTCCTGAGAATGGCCCCTCCCCACACTTCTCACCTTAAAGGTGAAGAACCTGAGGCCAGGGCAGACCACAGGACTCTCAGAATGACCCAGCCAGCTAGTAAACTGGAACTAAACCTGGGTCCCCGGTGGTCTTTCAAAGCTGCCACTCTTTTCCTGTAGCCGATGCAAAAGCAAATTTCAGCCCCTAACAAGGAGTCACAAATTCCAAATTAATACCCCAAAATGATATGGTTTTCTCGGGTGCAGCCGGTTTACAAGCACAACTCAAGCCTTCCGTACAGGGTCATCTGCTGGTGCTGTGGTCTGCTCTGTTAAAGCAAAGGATGGGAATCTAAGACACTGACATTTTAGTTTAGCCACCCAGTTTGGTTTGTGGTTTGTGATCTTGAGAAAATCAGTTAATGTCCCAGCTGAATCTGTAAATAGGAACAACAACAAAATTTGCTCTCCTTGGGGACATCCTAAAAATTTTTGTCAGGCTAAAAATGGGTCTGGGAAGGCAGAAGTAAAACTTGGCTCTTCATTCTGGAAGACTTTCCATGGTTTAAATAAATCATGTGGAGCCAGGGGGGGAGACCCTTGTCATTTGGCTTGTTCAGCCCTCTGCCTTCAAGTAGGACTACACTTCCACCATTTCTAAGTGATGCACATTTCTCCTATTTTTCAAGAAGGCAAAGGAGGTTCTGCAGTTAAGTGGCTTTTCCTTTGGCAAGTGCTGCCATGGTCACGATAATATTAATGGAGTCAGGCAGGGAGGAAGTATGGCTTCCTCAAGGCACAGTCCCTACAGGTGGAGTCAGAAGGGACATCCTCATATCTCAAGGATGGCGGCACTTCGGTTCTAAGTGTGTCCGATGTCAAGTGGAGCCAGATGCAGTTCTGATAAAGAACATTATTAAGATGTCCTCAGGCTTTTCTTCAGATGGTATAATTTTACTGGCTTTCAAATGCCCTAACTAGAATTTTCCCCAGCCAGCTTTTGCTTCACTTAGTAATTAGCTCCAAGTTCTTTTTGCCACTCCTTAGATGCGAATCCCATGCTAATAACAGGTGATGTGGATTTTCCACAAGGTTTAAATATTCACCACTCAACCTTTTAGCACAGAGCCCTGAGGCCAACCTAGCATCCTTCACAGGAGAGACAGAGTGGTGTGGGGACAACAGCAAACATTCTCACTGGTTTCGAACCTTCACTTCCCCTCCTCTGATGGTCTCGGACTTGTTACTTAATATTTTGTATTTCAGTTTCCTCATCTATAAGATGGAAATATTCATAGCACATACTTGGAGAACTGTGAGCATCTAAGGAGGTAACACATGTAAAATGCTCAAAATAGGATCTAGCGGTGATGGTAGCTGACATTATCTATCATGACCCAAAGCCTGTGTTTGCTTTAAGCAAATGGAAGGATTCTCAGACCAAGTATTTTCACTATCCATTTATTAGAGAGGGGTTTAATTTGATTCTCAGTCATTTTCCAAATCCTACTCATTGTGTTCAATATAAAAAGAAGTATAGATACACAGTTGTGGTTTCTTCTTTTGGAAGGGGAGTGGGAAAGATTCCACATTGCCATTTTAGAGGTGACCTTCATGCCTCACTCTGCTCATCTCTCACCAAAATTCCACTGTGTTTGCTACCAGTTCATTCAGTAAGACGGAGGGGTGTAGAGGGGTCCACTTACTGTTGAGATGAAGTGTCCTTTAATTTTGGGAGTATGGGGATTTGCATTAAAATATAGGTAATTGCATTTACAAACCAAAAAAATTGTGATTTAATAGGGTAAAATTCAAATTACTTACATGTCCTATGAAATCTGTCTGTGGCTGTCTCTGATTTCTAAAGAGAATTCATATGGATACACCTTTTAAAAAAAGAATTTAAACAAAGAGGTTTACTTCCTTGGCAACAATTATATCCTTCATACTTTCCCCAGGTCATAGCAATATATCAAGGTCAAGCTCCCAACATTCCAAGTAAAAGTACAATTTCACCTATGCACACAAAGGTGCATACACACTCCCGTTCTTCAAGTTTTCTTTCCATACCATTTTAGAGATGAGGACATACATCTCAAAAGTCCTCTCTTTCTGAGCTATTTGAAGACACGTTTTGCAGAGTGCTAAATTCATGGTTCTGCTTTTATATATGTTAGAAATATCTTTTGCCTGGATTTGTTTATGTTCACATTCATAGAAGCCAATCAGTGTTTCCTTTATTAGGACAGACTCAACATTGCTTGTTGAATTATTGTACCTTTTAACAGTCCATCGATAGATTAAATTTTAGGAGTCTTGGTAAAAACAAGACAATCCACGTGAAAGAGCCTAGGAATGTGTAGCTGACTTTGGAACAGCTATTTCTTAGCGGTATCATCTGTTTCCATGGCTTTTGAAATGCGTTTTTTCATCCCACTTTTCCCCCCCCAGGCTATCCACCCACCTCCTGTCTGTATCCATTTGGATCTCCCCAAAACACCTAAAGCTCAACATGTCAAAAATTGAACTGTTTACTTTCTCAAATTTGCTCCCTCTCTTTGGTTCTTTGTTTCATGGAAAAGCACCACTGAGCCCCCAGTTACCCAAGTCTAAAACCAGGGCACCATCCTTGATTCCTCTACCCCTTTTGACCGCATAGCTATTCGGTAATTTTATTTCACAAGTATTTCTGGAATCCTTCCACTCTTTTCTGTGCCCACCTCCGTGACACCAGTCCAGGCCACCATTGTCTTTCACATGGATTGCTGCAACACCCTCTCACCCCATCGCTCTGCTTCTGGCATTGTGTCCTTCTAACCCAAACTCCACCCAGCCACCAGAAGTATCTTGCAGAATTTATATCTGATGGCACCACTCTCCAGTTTAAAAACATTCACGCATTCCCCTTGGACTTTAAGATAAAGTCCAAACTCCTAAATATGGCTTAGAGAGCCATTTATGATATGGCCTCTGCCTACTTCTCCAGCCTTATCTCCCATAATTGCCTCCTCTTCCTCGCATTGCTGGCCACCCCAGTACTCTCTGCAGTTCCTTGGAGGTACGAAGCTCTCTCTGGGTCAAGTTCTTTATACATGCTATCCCTTCTGCCTAGAACACTCATCACCTCCTCTTTACTTGGCTAACTCCTACTGACCTCTCAGGCCTCAGTTAAGACTCTACTTTCCCTGAGCCCTGAACACTGGTTCAGTGTCTCCCATGGGCATTTTTAGCCCTGAACTTGCTGTATCATAGCACACATGAGGTTGTTTTTTCACTCTGTTCTCCTCCAGCTTTGGCTTCCTGAAGGTGAAGAGAGTGTAGTGTTTACTTTTGTATTCACAGATCCAAGCACACTGCCTGGGACAAAGGGCTTTTGCTTATATTTACTGGTAGGAGGAAGAAGAGAATGAAGGTAGTAAAGTGACACACCCAGTTACTCTGAGAATAAGTCCTAGTAATATTTCTCTCTGCACAGGCATTTCCAACTGCAACTTGGGCCTTTGTCTCTATTCCTTTGATTGACATGTAATCATGACATAAACTAAAGGAAGAAGACTATTTTCTTGATAAGGCTTTCATTTACCTAGAAGTATGGACAAGTACTGCTGTGAACAAACATCCATGCTCACAACTGATTGCTCTATAGTGGTTGACATAATATTCATTTGGAACAAGATTATTAAATATATGTTCATTGAGCATCATACCTAGCAGTGGTAAGGTGTTGGAATTATAGAAAAGAGGATGGAGTCCTCTCCCCTGCCTTTGTGAATCTAACAGTCTAGGTGCCTAATGGATGGTATATGCATATGACAGGTGCTAGGATACATTATACCTGTTCTCAAGATAGTAGATGTTCAGAGAAAGGAATATCACTGAGGGCCTTAGGATTTGGGCTTTCTCTCCAGTGGGATTTCTAAGACTGATGCATTCATTCAATAAACTTACTGAATGTTTATGTTGGAGGCCAAGCTAAGTTAGAGATAGACAAATGAAGATAGACACCATTGCTACCCTCAAGAGATTTATAATCCATTCAGTTATAATGGAAGACAACTCTTCAAAGACCCTTAACGTTGGGTATTCAGAGATCTCCAGAAGCTTCTGGACTTAGGTTTCTATTGGTCTTGAGTCCCATCATTTGATGTTAGAAGGTCCCCTTCCAAGAAGTATTTATCACCCAGAGAGAGTTAACTTTGACTCTAGACAGTACACTATGGTCCTAACCCAGAATCTTTAACACCTGAATGTTGTAAAGCAATTATGGTTCCACTTCTCGAGAATGAAAGATACTAGGTCGAATTTAATATGCCTCAATTCAGTAGGAGGAAATTCCAGGCTCGTAGGAAACAAGCTATGAAGAAGTGTTAGGATGGGCGCTGAATGGCTGCCATTGAGATGGAGCAAATGCTCATGGATATTATTAGATATAAGCAGACTGGAAAATGGGGGCCCTTCCTTGACCTCAGTGAGGCCTTGGCCCCTTTCAGCCTCATGTCGGATCCCAGCTCTAGAGCTGGGCTTGAGCTACTGGATGATGCAATCATTAGAGACCGTGGCCACAGGCCTGCTGGAATGGAGCTTAACTGGCAAGGTCAGCTGGTTGTCGTGGATGCTGCATTTTTTTTTTAAAGATGTTATTTATTTGAGAGAGAGAGACTCAGTGAGAGAAGGAACACAAGCAGGGGGAGTGGGAGAGGGAGAAGCAGGCTTCCCGTGGAGCAGAGAGCCTGATGGGCTCGATCCCAGGACCCCGGGACCATGACCTGAGCCGAAGGCAGACACTTAATGACTGAGCCACCCAGGCGCCCGTGGATGCTGCATTTTAACCAAGCTCATTTGGCTCTTCACAGCTCAACCACCTGTTGTAAACAGCTGAAGGGGGCCTGGTTCCATTTGGAGGTTGTCGCTATCTCTGATATGTTGTCCCTCCCTGCAAAGAGAAGGGTGTGTGGAAACAGGGAGGAAGTAACAGTTGCTTCTATCACAGAGCCACTCTCTTTGTCAGAAGCAACGGTCCAGGCATGGCCAGTCATGGGTGGTCCTTCTGCATGGGATCTGCCATCTCTTTGAAGACAGGATAGTCACAGACCTAACTATAGAAGCAGCTCTGCAGAAAAGGCTAGCATAGCAGGCTGGAACCAGATCACGGAGGGCTTTGAATGCTAAGCTGAGGGATTTAGAATTTATTCTAGAAGCCGTGGAGCATGATTGAAAGTTTCAGAGCAGGGGAGTTGTAATAAACCCAGTGGTGAAAGTGGGATGCTGGCTCAGTGCTGCAACTAAAGAAAGAGAGGGGTAGGTGAATCAAGGGTAGACTGGGAACCAACTGGGCAGGTGGCCAGTTTAAGGTTGACTTGAGCAGGATAGAAGACAGTCCACCAACAGAGGATGGACCAGGACACAGAGCACCAATAAAACTGGTCACTCAACAATCCCGTGATCCTCCCACACACCTGGGCCAGAGGAGGCATTGCAGAGGCTGGCCAGGGCTCTAGAGACTTCCCAGGGAGAGGCGTTGCTGCACTGTGAAGGAAAACTTCCAATCTTGGAACCATTTCTAGCCCAGCTCAGTTGTGCATTTTTTTCTTCTTTTTTAGTATCAGCAATATCTTGGGCCTGAATAGAGTTCTACCAGGGGTTCTAATCAGGGGTTCTTCTTCCCCCCTGGGGTTCCAAAGCTGAAGAGGTGTTTATTACGGAAGCAGTGAAAAGAGTATGTTCTTCAGCATCAACTGACCTTGGTCTGAGTCTCGGCTTTGCGCCTCATTAATTGCATGGGCCCTTGGGCAAGCTACTTAAACCCATCTGTAAAGCAGGAATCAATAAAAGTATCTCATTTGGTAGTTGTGAGGCTTAACTTAGTTAATATATATAAAGTATGTAATCAGTGCTGACCACATAATGGCTCCCCAGCTCCTGTTGGTATCCTTTTGTCTTTCTCTTCTGACAGCCCAGAGTTTGTCCTCTGTGGATCCTGTTTCTCTCTAGCCAGAGGTAGAGCCATGATGGGAGGGATGTCATCAGAACAGTAGCATCTTTCACTATGAAGTCAGTTCAGCCAGACCTCATTTTACTTGGCACTGGCTCCCAGAAGGACTGTATCACTTTAATGCTGTGAAGTAGCTGGACACCCCAAGTATAGTCCTGCTTGTAGTCCTTTGTTCAGTGAGATATGTCATCATTAATTCTTTTATATACATTAATTCTGCTGAGTTTAATTCATCTACAGGTGGAGTGCATCTGTAAACTTACTTAGCTACTCAGTCACTCCTCAGTGAGCACTCACAGTAGAAGGCCCCACGACCTCATCACAGAGCCTGATTGTCTCTCCCTAGATTCTCACTGTGCCCTGGACCCTAGATGGACTTGGAAATTCAAGATGCGTATGACCAGTTAGCTCTGGGTGGAACTCTTTGTCCAAAAGGGAACACAGCTATACCCTCATCCTGGCCCCAATGAGAGGAGAACTTGGGGGAGCAAGTATGCACACAAAGGGCAGCCCCCCCAATTTCACAGTTAGCCAGGGTATACTTTGTGGAGGTCCTTCTGTTTGGTATTGGGGTTCCTGGGATGACACAGCCTCAGCCTCTGTACTTGGAACTTCACAGACTTCATGAACCTGTTCTTGTGCTTGACCTCATGGGCTAGATGTCATTCCTGGCCCTGGTCACTGGGTTACCAGATGTACAGGTGAAAAAGCTCCTCCTTAAGGGAAGGGCTGTATTCCCTAAGGAAAGGACCAGGACACGCAGATCTGGAGACGTGTGCTAAGACAGCCTCAGAGAGGGAGCAGGCCTGCAGGGCCTCACTGCTGCTTTGCAGAAGCGGGAAGTGCCATGGGCCTTGGGGTCCATGTCTGCCCAATGACTGGCCTTCAGTGGAAGGGAGGACACTGTATTGGGAGGGGTTGATATATTGAGATTTCTAGTCCCAAATAACCACACAGTACCAAATCTACAGAATGACAGCAATTTCCTCCTATAAGCTTTATCCAAATTCCCGAACATACTACCTTAGTTTGTGGAATATGACTATCACCTGCCACTAGATGGCCTCCCATGTACACACAAGCCTTTTGCACGTAGCGACCTTGAAGTAGATTTTCTGGAATTTTTTTTTTTTTAACATGTACACACACATGCACAGAGAAACAAAATCTTAACTTTCACCATCTTTGAAGCTGATAACCAATTCATTAATTTCCCTTTTAACATTCAAATGATAGAACTTACATTCTCTGGAAAATTGGTTTAACATAAAAAATCTGTGGGAGTTCTTAGATCTTCTGGGCCATAAACTACATGATTAAGAAAGAAGTTGGATTTGAATCTGTTCTATTAAATAGTATGTTTTGATTTGCCTTGTAAAGTAATCCATGCAGTGTTTAGCAGAATAGTCTTTAAGTTCAAAATTTTTTATAGTGCTTACTTTAAGCAATAATCTTTAAGTTCATTTTTTTTTTTAATAATGCTTACATTTAAGCAATAGTCTTTAGGTTCAATTTTTTTTTTTTTTAAATAATGCTTACTTACTCCCTGGCAGGGAGTGTTTTGAGATATTTTAAATATTAACTTATTTAATCTTCATAGCTTAAATAGCTCTTCTGTATACATCATTATAACCATCCTGAAACTAAGGGACCTGAGACTAAGAAAACTGAGACGAAAAGTCTACTTTTCGGAGAGTTTACTCCGTGTTTCAACCAGGAATTGCCAGGCTAATCAAACGCCCAATCCTGGCTCATTTGCACTATATCCTGCCGCCTCCCACTGGTCTAAAACAATCAGGAGGGGCTTAGCAGAAAGTCAGTTGTGGCATGAAAGATATCAGAATTCTGATTTCTCTTTTCTCCTTCCTTTCAATTTTCTTCTCGAAAACATAGTAATAAAACAATCTCTAATTGCTGTGAAAGGACTTTGTGTATTACACAGATGTCTACTACTGTTATTATGGGGATATTTTGGGTGTTGTGAGAATGTAGAACTCCCCGATGTGCCCAGGAGGTGTGTGGTCCTTCACTCATTCACACAAAAAGTATTTCTTTTGAGATCTCCCACACCGAGGTGTCTGTGCTACATCAACGACAAATCTGGTCCGCCGTGCACTGTTATAGTTGAGCATTGCAATGAGGTTTTCCTGTGCTTCCAGCAGGTAACTCTCCCTTAGCCTCAGACCCAGAAATCATAGACAATGGTAGGAAAACTGCAGAGGTGGGACCACAGCTGAATAGGAAGATGGCCAGCACCACCTCTGCATAAGCCAAACCACCAGCAAGAGGCAGATGGGGTTTTTAAATCATTATTTTGGAACACAGTGTGCTATTTCTGTACCCAAGAGTTTCCATTTCAAATGGCCAATCAGATCATCTCTCTGACAGAGGCCTTCAACTAAAAAGCACTAGTCTCTGGATATATTTTAAAGGGCATTCTTCTTCTTTGGACCCGATACAAGCCACTTTTCTTGTTGCTCCTAAGAGCTTCTCCAGTTTGGCTTAAGTAATGCTGGTCAACCCAGGCTTTGATCCCCAAGCGTGAATAATTTTGTATCTGGAGGTTCTCATTGGCAGGCTCTTGGAATAAGGAAAATTCTGTTTTCCTTCTGGATTTGAAAACCCAGCGGTAGACGTCACTCTCATTTGACTTCTTAATATGCTAGCTGTTGTAGAACAGAATTCGGGCAGGTAAGTCTACAGGAATAAAATTCATCAGAGAGAATATTTGTAACTTTATTTGTAGTTCCTCAAGTTTTTGTCTCAAAACCCCCTAATAAATGTGGGGTGCCTGACTTTCTTTACCTTCTGTAGGGCCTCCTTGGGACATTGGCCCACACAGCAGCCTTATGCCAGGTTTCTTAGAGCTCCGGCCAAGGGTGCTCATCGACCAGGGCCATTCCATCCCTACCTGCCCAGCCTCTGGGGCACCAGGGGGCATGCATGAGCCAGAGATGGGGGATATAGCTGTTTCTGCCTCAGAACCGTCTGTGCCACTGGGGCCCCATAGGGACTTTTGGCATTTTGACTGAATGTCTGTATTGTATCTGCAAGAAAGAAAAACGACAAGGGGGGCTGTCAGAGGGACTCCCATGGATGTGCCAAGGGAAACCAACAGTGCAGAACCACTTTGTACCTACAGTCCACACAGGACGCTCAAGGAGGACAGCGTTCAGTGTTGACTCAGCATCTCTGCTGTAAGAGGGAGGGGAAGCCTTAGCATTTGCCCAGACCTGTGATGATCTGTTAGTCTGTTACTCTGAACCTTTTCCTGCTGCAGTGACGTGGGGACCATGATGCACCTAATCAGGCTAGGGGCCGGTTTCCCTTGTAGGAACTCTTAGGTTTGAAACCATTTCAATCCTTGGAACTTCTGAAATTGGGGCCTCCAGGTTCAAATTCATTTCCTGGACAACACTGAACCATAGACCATCAAAAGGGCCAGAAATGGCTGGCTTCGGCTGTATTTCCTCCCTCTCTCCAAGATAGGAGCACTCTGATACCTCTAACAGTTGGGCAGTTGCAAGGAAGTAGCCGAGGGAGGGATGGGTGGGAAAGTAAAGCCCAGAGTCTCACTAACCCATGCAAACTCTAGCCACTGGGCTACCACAATCTACTTTGGAGCATAGTTTCACAATTTAATGTGCTCATTTCTTTCAGCCCAGCCCATGGGGTCACAACTGTGCCAAAAGTTGATTTAGAAAGACCTTGATGTCACTGGAATATAAAAATCAATAAATGGAGGCCTTTTTTGCTACCTGCAGTAGGTCTCCTCATCTCTTGCCTGGACAACTCCTAATTGGTCTTTATGCTTTCATTCTGCAGCTCTTCTACACATCCACATCCATTCTCATACCGCTGCCACAGTGATCTTTCTAGAACATAGCTGATCCAGGCATTCCCATAAAACAGACAAATAGACAAGAAGCTTAAGTGGTTTTCTGTTGCCTTCAGTATCAATTCTAAACCCCAGAGGTAGCATTCCTGCGCCATGTCATCCTGGACCTGACCCTCCCTGTCACCCTCTTCCAAGAGCACACCTGGAGGCGTCCAGTCTGACAGAAGTCCTCACTCACTTGCTCGAACCCTCCTGGCACATCAGATCCCTTTGTCCATGCTGTTGCCTTGGCCTGAAATGCCTTCTAAACACCTCTCTGCCTTGATACTTTTTCTCATCCCTCAAGGTCCCACCAAAATGTTCTAAAACCCTGAAATCCTCCCCTCCTTCCCTGGTTCCTCAGCAGTCAGACTCTCTTCTTTGCATTCCCACAGTCTTGTGGACCTCCAGTTGGAGCTCTGCTGAGCACTGCTTTGTAATTTTCATACACCTGGCTCCCCATCAGATGATGAGGTTTTTAAATGAAGAGACTAAGCAACCATCACTGTACCTAGCTCAACACATGCTTGATAAGTAATGAGTGAATGATCCAGAATATTTCGTACCTCCCATCCCAGACCAGAGAGACCCAAACGCTGTGGTTTCTGCTCCAGCCAGCAACCACCCTTTCCTCCTGGCCAGGTGCCTGATCTCAGAGCCTCATACACCTCAGCCCATAGCCATACTGTGGCCTTTGGCTCCTGAGAGGAAGGGGCAGGGCACAGTGGCTGTGTCTCTGAGAACATGCTGGAGAACAATAGCAGGAAGTGTGCAAGTGGGAAACAATCATTGGGCTTAGCCCATATGGAGGAGCTTCCTGATTGGCTTGATTTGTTCTGAGCAGGAACTCTTAGAATAACTTTGGAATTATCCCAGTGGGATGACAAATTTCTCCACCAAGGAGGAACTGTCACCTGGTAATATCAAGCATGGAAAACATGGTTACAAAAACAACAACAACAACAACAAAACAAAACAAAAAACTCAAAAAACGTGAGAGGAAGTTCTCTTTAGGAAGACAATTTGGATTTGCCAAATCTCCCAGCCCCTGCCACGGCTCTCTGGGCCAACCTCCTTCTGAGAGTCCACCTGAGGCACAATTCACCTGTCACCTGTACCTTCCAGTTGGAGAGCATTCTCTCCTCTAAGGCTCAAAGGCCAGAGGTTCTTTCTGTCCTTTGTTGGCCTGTCACGCAGCTCGTGGAAACTCAGACTGTAGGTGGCCATAGATAGCAGTGCCCCCTTTCAGAACCACATTCCTCTGATAGACATTGATTGAGCACTGGCTGTGTACAAAGCACTCTTGTAGGCATCACGGGGGCCATAGGAATACACCAGATGCTCTTTTTACTCTCACAGAACAGTGGTTTCCAAACCATGTTCTGTTCTGTGGAAAGGCCCAGCCGAGGCAAGAATGGGGTAGGAGAAGCAGGAGGGGCTCCCAGTCCACTCAGGCCTCAACCAGAGCTGATCTATTTGATCAAGATATTGGAAAAGAAAATTCTACACCAGAAAGAGGAAATACTGACGACCTTTAGAGTAGGAACAGTTTCATTTGCTCTTGGAAGGAGGCAACACAGGGCAGCCTAATACCCTAGGCTCCAGCAGCAGGCAGACCTAAGTTTGGACCCCAGCTCTGCCCTTTACTGGTGTTGGGCCACCAGTTCCTGAGCCTCTCTGAACCTCCAGTAGATCATCAGTCAAGTGTGAATTATAGTAATAGCTACTCTGCAGATTGCAGAGAATTGAATAATGCCTGCAAACAACTTAGCACATTGTCTGGCTCATGGTAAATGCTCCATAAATGTTAGCTATTTTTACCACTACTACTCTTGGATATTACATAATTTTTTCTGATGAATGACTCATTAAGATGCTAATTCAAGTATCTTGAAAGCTCCATCAGTCTCCCTCAGAGTAACCTCCAATACAGACAACAGGCAAAAATGTGTTGATTATCCCCAGTTTGGGCATTGATAAAAGCCGTGGCTGAAGCCATGTGGATATGCACACACACACACACACACACACACACACAAAAAAAAAAACACACACAAACAAACATTCTCTCAGGGGTAAATGGGGAACTCTAACTCAGCAGGAAAGCTATCACAGAGTGCTGGATTTAGACACAAACAATGAGTAAACAGGGATTTGGATGAGAAGAATGTGCCATATAAACAATTTTCACAATCAGATATGAAAGCCCAGATGCTTCCCTCATGAAGGGCAAACCCGAAGAGAATCATGGGGTGAAACAAAGTAAACCCTGAGACTCTCCATCATTCTGGCCCAATTCCTGCATAGCTGTGTATCCTCTACTTGTATTTTTATGTAGGTGAGCCCCAGAGTAAAGAAGAACAGTGCATTACATATGCACACACGTGCACACACACACACACCCCTGAGGTTAGGTGAAATGATATATTTGAGATATTTGGGGAAGCGAGCAAAAAGTCTAAAAAACACAGCAGTTACCTCCTGCATTTTCTTATCTCAGAGAAAGCAAGTAAGACAAGTTGCTTCTCAGTCAGTTCTTTTCACTAAGTCTAGAGTTGCCATTAATTTGAATTTGTTCTTTCAAGAATCAGTTTTGACTGAAGGCATTGAGCCAAAGGGTCTGCCTTGAGGCTGCTGCCAGTTGAGAAACAATTTACACACTCACTGAAACATGTATTTCCTCCACCAGCATTTCTTGAGAACTTTCCTTGAGCCACATTCCTTGCTAGATGTAAACTAGCTAGATGATAGAAGCCATATTCAAAGAAAGCTAAAGAAGAGATGGTTAGTGTCTTCAAGAGGTTTGCAAAAGGGAATTGGGAAGGGACCCTCAAGTCCATAAACAAGTGATTCAAATACAACGGGAGAAAACTGGTGATAGAAATATATCCACAGGATAAGGCAGCAAAGAGGAAGGGCACCTTCACGGGAAATGTATCAGGGAAGACTTCCAGAAAGAGAGGTTACCTAAGCAGATTCTTAATGCGCAGTAATTACCCAAGGGAAGGGGAGAAGGGAGAATAAGGGCAAGTCAGTCAGAAGTGGTGGTGGGAGCAAAGACGTTGAGGCAAGAAAGAGCACCCTGTGTGCAGGGATCTTTAAGAAAGTCATGTTCCTGGAGATGAATGGGAGGCTGGCAGCATGTAGACTAAGGAACTTAGAGCAGAGAGCTTGTGAGGGGTTTCTAGCAGGGGAATGCAGCTGTGGTGTGTCCACGCACATGCTGGATTTGAGGGTGATAAGGCCAGGTAGAGGCAGAGATTGACGAGAAGGTTGCTGTAGGCATTTAGGAGAAAGAAGGAGAGAGCTCTCACAAGGCTGAGGAGGAAGAGATATGAAAGAGATTTGTGGGGCAAATCAGCAGGATTTAGTGCTACTATACGTGTGTGGTGATTACCAGAGAGGGACAAGTCAGAGGTCAAGATAATTCCAGGTTTCTATCTTAAGTAGAATAGATTGGTGGTGATACCAGGAACTGAGGTTAAGAATGCCAGAGGGAGGAACAGGTTTATGGTGAAAGAGGAGTTTGGTCCTGCCTATGTTGGGTTGGAAGTACCTGTGGACTATCCACATGGAGACACGGGAAGTGCAATTGTATACAGAGGCTGGAGTCTAGGAGAGAGGCTGAAGGTATAGGTTAGGTAGATGTCAGCATGTCGTGGGAATTAAACCATGAGACTTGACGTGATTAGCCATGGATAAATGTCTAGTGAGGACAGTGAGCCAAATGAACATTTAATAAAGGAGAGAAGAGGAGCCCATATCAAGAATCTAGCGTCATGGCCTCTGAAGCAGAAGAAGAGTGTCCACAGTAGTTAAAAAATTGAGAAGTCAATAGATTCACCCTGAAGAGTATCCATGAGACACAGCAGTTAGGATGTCATGGACATGAACGAGACCAGATACAACACAGTGGTGGGGGCAGAAGGCAGAAGGGAGCAAGTCGGAGGGTGATTGCGATACGAGGATGTTGAAGCAGCCAAACGTGAGTGCTGTTGGGGGAATCTGGGAGAGAGATTCAGCAGTAACTGAAACAGGATGCAGGGTCGTAAGAAGTTTACCTATTTTTAATGCGAGAGAATTTATTCTTGTTTATGGACTAAAGGAAAGGAGGCATCTGGGGAGAGGTTGAAGCTATAAAGGGAGGGGATAATTGATGGAGTGCCATCCCAGAGGAATCCGCACGGTCAGGTGCACATGTAGAGCACTGGCCTTGAGCAGGAGAGTCTCTGAGTCAGAGTCGGGAGGTAGAAGGCTGGATGAGACATTTTTCTCTTCTTACAAAAAGAGACACTTCTTGGGCAAGAAAGTGTTTAAGCCACTGAGAAACGTGTTGCTTTGAAAGAGTCATCTTGCTGTTGTGTAATCAAAACTCTTTATTTCTGACAAAACGGGCTCAAATAAGAATCATACCCAAGAAATCAAAGCTCAGCACAAGCTTGGAAATGATTTCCTGTAGCAGAAATCAACTTGCACAGATTCTGATGGTGTGAGCCATGTGATTCCAGATGGAATAAACACACAAGAGAGGAGAGATAGGCTGGTCTCTGTGGGCTAAGGAAAACCTATGGAGAGCGAAATTCGCATTCATATTTATTTGGGATTAAATTTCGTTGCACCAACATCAGTAACAAAAAGTGTTAATACGTCCCAGCTGTATACTGAGATCAAGATATAAGTCAATACAATATTAATTTTTTTTCTCAATGTATATACAAATTAGTGTATTTGGAGGGGGAAGTAGCAAAACCAAGGCAAGATTTAAAAAACCATATTGAATAGCACCATCTCCAAGTTAGTTTCACTATGGAATCCTTTAAAAGTGTGCTCTTGCTTTGCCTTGCTTTTCGTTCTTTCAACATATATGTACAGGGACCAAAATAATATATAGTCCTATCTCTCAATAAGCCTATCCTCAGGAGAGGGGTGGTACAGGTAAGGCTGGGTAGGGTAAACACATTTTTAACATTCATATCAGATGGTGTATACCAAATACCTAATAGCGCTAGAAATGCTATGGGGAGGAGTGAACACATCGGGTTGAAGTGACTTAAGGAAAACATTACTAAAAAGACAGGATTTGGTTTGGGTTTTGACTCTTAGGTGTATTAGATGGGGTTGAGAGTAGGGAGTCATTCCTGGCTTTTTCACAGGGCAGCGTACTATCTGTTCTGGCTGGAACACGGGGAAGGGCATAAGGCTGGAAGGGGTTAGAGCAGAGCATGGAGGGTGTGAACTTCTAACCTAAGCAGTTCAGGTCCGGGAAGGAGGTGATGGAGAGCCACCAGGAGCTTTTCAATAAGGGAAAGGATATGAGCTGTACTTTAAGAATTCTTGATGGGACCATTCTCTTCTCTGCCATATTTCTGTCTCAGTGATGACATTGGGGAAAAAAAATGAAATGGGCTTGAGTTTCCACTGACACCTTGCAGTCAGGGAAGGTCCTGTTCTGTTATGAGGAGAAGTGGAAATCCTCTGTTTATTTAAGAGCTGTTAACCTTTTTTTCATAGTAAAATACCAAATGATCTGGGGTGATTCCAGATATGCTCATCTAAGTAAAAGGAAGCTGTTTCCTTGCAAACTGAGTCACAAATGAAAAATATTTTGGGAGTGCCATAGAAACAAATGTACTGTCTTCCTGAAATATGGAAAAGGAATTTTGTAGCATCTCTTTGCGTGAAAACAAACAATATTCTTCCCAATGCTCTCCCTAGAATATGGAAACAGAGAGACTGAGGTATTGAGAAAGAGAGAGAGACTGGGAAAGAGAAGGCAGGTTGGGGGTAAAGAGAGAGACAGGCTACGTATTCTAAGAACGGAGGAGGAGTCGGAGGATCAGGTCTCAGGCAGAACTGAGGACCCAGGAAGCAGGAATTAACAGGGCACTTTCCAGAATCCTGCTGTGGGAATGACTCACCCTCGATGTTTCTCCATTCTTGGGTCACTCGTCTCAAGATGCAGACTGGCCAAGAGTTCAGGCAACCTAGCTTAGTTATATTTCTACTCCGTGGCTAGGGAGGTGGGGTTCCCTCATCAGTGAGTGGTTTCACCAAACCCACAGCCACTCCAGAGGAATTGTGGAGGAGCTGGATGTTGTTCCCAAAAAGGAAAGTGGTGGGGATCCGGGGCAGGCACAATTCCCAGCTGCTGGCCTTTAGCCTCTTACTCACTTCTGAACCACATACGCTGTGGATGTGTCTTCTTCCATCATGTAACTGCACTTTATCGTCACTGATGAGCGCCATATTGTTAAGTCTTACTGTCCCGGTGATTAGCTCAGCTGGAAAGGGGTTTCAGGTGTACACAGACGGCACTGACTTGCCTCTTCCTCGTGTTAATTCGGCTGGCAAAGGCTCTGAGAGTCACACTGACACAAACATCACAGTCACAGCACAGCAAAGAGACGCTAAGACATGGGTGATTAGCATTGAAGAAAACGCAGGAACTTCCCTGCTGAGACTCTGGATGGGGCAGGGATTTGAGGTAGGGGGTTGCTCAAGCACAGCTTCAGCCAAGCCCCATTCATGAGAGTTGACTGGCAACCATGAACTCCAAACTTTGCAGTTGCTCATTCTTTCCTTCTGCTGCTGCTGAGTCATTAATGAGGCTCTGGGCTGTGAGTAGCTCTGGCCCCACATCCTTATCATACTTCTAAGAGCATTCATTCAAATTCAGCCATATGCACTAAATGTCTTGTATTGATTAGAATTAAATGTGGATACAGGTGAAAAGACCCACAGGAACAGTGGCTTAAACAAGATGTTTATTTCTCCCTCCAGTAAAAATCCACAGGTAGGCCGTCAAGAGCTGTCCGGTGGCCATCTATGTGAATTCCTCAGGGACCCAGGGTTCTTTCAGTTTATCCGTCTCCTATTCTTGTCCTCAGAGTTCGAGATGGTCCTTAGAGCTCCACCGGCACACATGTGCATTTCAGGCCAAATGATGAAGGAAGAGGTAAAGAAGAAAGGGCTAAAGAAGGTTCTAGAATCTGCCCTACAGGGCTTTCCCTTATATCCCTTTGGCCAGAATATGCTGTACATGGCTACACAAGTGGCTGAGAAATGTCATAGGGAGGTCATTATTTTGCGCGGCTGTATGCCTCACGAAACCTTAGGGATCGCATTGCTGTTCGAGAAAGGACGGAAATCGGTGAACAACGAACAGTCTCGGTTACATGTTTCCTTGTGCTGGCTACACAGAGATGTGGGCTGCTCTCCTCTCCTCTGAACACAGACATTCTTCCTGAGGTTCTTGTTTTGGCAGGTCGGCCAGACAGGCACCCCACTTGACTGCTCAACTATGAACCTGCCGTTCAAGAGAAGGGAACAGGTCTTAATTCAGTGGCTCGCCAACTGCCAAACCCTCCTGTTATTCTGGGAGAATTTACTGAGACTCAAACGCATGGCAACCAAGCAGCGGTGTTTGGCCTTTCTTGGTGTGTGTGTGTGTAACCCTAGCTCGGGTTTCTCAGCGGAGAGGAAAACTGTAAAGGTTCACTCCATTGGCTCAGTGCTTCTTCAGAAATAGACTCGTGAACATTGCTTTGCCGCTTTTCTTGCCTCAGCGGACTCAGTGCTGAGATCCTCCATGGGGAAGCCCACAAGCCCCCCCTTCCTCTTCCTACCTTGCTTGTCTACTCCTCCCCCCCCCCCACTCCTGGGCCCCAATTCATATCATCAGTGCCCCCTGCAACTGGGTGGCAAGTTCCATTTGCCTGGGTCTTCTCATTTCCCAGAATGGAGCCCCTACAAGTCATGCTGTTTGCTAAACTTGACCTCTGCACTTCCAAACAATAGCGCTCAGACAGTGAATGCTACAGGGAAATGAATGTCACCTAAATCGGAGCAATCTGATTTGAAGGTCAGCACTGCCGGAAGAGAAAATGGACTGCCTTTAGAAGTAGTGAGCTCCCCGTGTGGGGAGGATTTCAAACAGAGGTAGGATGACTGTTGAGTGGATGCCGCTCAGGGGTTTCATGTTTCTGAAAAGCAATTAGATTACATAGCTTCCACTCCTCGCCCGACCTTCTGTGGGCATGAAAAATACATTATGTTGCATTATGCATTCTTCAGGAAACGAGGGCAAAAAGAGGAAGTGGTCATAGGGAGGTAGTCCAAAAAAGTGGCAAAGAATACCAGTTCTCCAGCCTGACCACGAGGGTCCGAATCCTGGTCCCACATTATCTTTGTGACCCTAGGCAAGTCAGTGACCTTTCCGTACCACATTTCCTTCATCTGTGGGATGGAGTTAAAGAGTTCCTACTTCATAGGCTATCATGAAGCTTCAGTATCATAATGCTTGTAAAACACTTAGAAACAGTGTCTGGCACACAGTAAGCACTCAGAAATCCTAATCATTACTGTTGTTGTTGCATAGGAGCAGTATATATGTAATGAAAAGAGTATTAGCATTCTGAGCCCATTATTATCACCACCACTGATGAGGAAAGAAAAACAAAGCACACTTAAGTCTACAGGCAAAGTCCTCTCGAAGCAGTAAGATGAGTGGAAACCCAGTTTGTATTAGTCTGTATTCTTTTGGATTCGACTGAGAGACGCCCACACAAAGGAAACATTTATTGGCTCCTGTAAGTCAACAGGTTAAAGGTCCAACAGAGGGTCATGGGAAACAGTAGCTAGAGAATCAGTGGCCCAGGGTCCCTCTCAGGCAGCCTCTTCCTTGTTTTCTTCCACTGCAGAGGAGGGAAGGTAGGTCCTCTGCAGAGCCCTTGAGGCGAGGTATTTTTTTCTGGGCCAGACGAGGCACAGCAAAATGCAAGCACAGAGTGAGCCATGGGGAAGAGTCATGGGGGGGAGGGAAAGAAATGCTGAGGACCTCTCTGGGGCCATAGTGCTGAGCCATGTCAACTGGAGGGTAGAGTTTACTCTGCCTGAAAAGGCCATACAAGGCCACATGGCCCTGGGTGAGAGCGGGGACATATGATATTCTAGGCCATGGCCTGCGCTGTGTCCCCGGCCTGGCACGTTTTCTTCTCTTTTCCACCTGGTGAATGCATCCTTCAAGGCCCAGCTCACATATCACCTCCTCAGTTAAGTTTAGCTCGCTACCTTCTAGCAGTTAGAAATTGCTTTCAGCTGTGACCTCAACAGGGGCTTAAACTCCTACAAATCTGGAGCAACAGTCCAGATGCTTTTTGAGTTGCCTTGTAATGTGTGTGTTTACCTGGCTGTTATGGTCATTTGGCCAAGAGCTCTCGGGAGCAGACACTGTGGCTGACTTCACTCTCCATCCCTGATGCTCAGCACAGTGCCTGATAGAATGAAGGTGCTTGCAGAAAGTTGGATGGATGAATGCATAAATGGATTTTGAAATGAGAGTGATTGATGCCTCTCACAGAGCCATAGGTCTTTCGTATTTTCCTGCGAGGGAGGTCCGTTGGGGTTAGGTAGATTTTATAAGACCATCTGGCCATGATTGCAACTTTATCGCTGGTAAATTAAGCCTGCATAGGTGCAGTGTGTCACCTCTGCTTACAGCCCATTACAGTTTGCTTTGTGCTCAGAAGAAATTGAGCAAGCCGGTCAGAGGCTGCTACGTGCACCTGTCTCAGCCTAAAGAGCCTCGATTAACCTTGAGTATAAATTACACTTCCTGCCCGTTCTTTATCTTTAGCTCAGCAATAGCTACTTGGCTCCTCCAGGGAAGACTGCATTAGATTTCAGTCATGAAACTACAAAGCAGTGGCATCTCCAGCCTGGCTGAGATGACTCTTATTAACCCCATTACACTCCGTTTCTTGGGATGCTCGCTGGCTCCGAGACAGGTTTTCCACAAGAAAGATAGCGATAGCGGCCTGGGCCATTCAGTGCCCTCAGGACCTGGCCCCAGCTCACATGTGCGTTTGTAGAGAAATCTGCCACTCAGATATGACCTGCCTGGACTTACATAAACTGTCGATTTCCCACATTCATCCCCTTTGAGGGGAACAACTCATTTGTTGTTACTGCAAAAGTTTAGTTTTGTTGCTTTCTCTCCCTCCCTTCCTCTCACCCTCTCTCTCTCTCCCGCTTCTTAGTTACGCAGTATCATGACCCAGATCTTTAGTGCTTAAACTATATAGCTGAGAGCCCTGAAACCCATAGGGCCAGGGGCAAGCTGTGGAGACAGTCGGCCAGCCAGTGGGCATCCGTCCACAGAGAATTCTTAACCACCTGGGGCTGCTTCACTGGGAGACATGAGCTACTTAGAGTCAGCCTTCCCTCACCCCCCTACCCCTGCGCCTTTTTCCAGTCAGCCATTCTGAACACGGTTTTGTTTATTTTAGAATCCCCTGAAGTGCCTAGCTCTGAGTCCAGCCGCACAAGGTCCATACATGTTGGTTGAGTTGAATGGAAATCCATGTTGGAGTGTGCCCATTTAACCCTTCAGGGACACGGAAGAAGCAGGCTCCTTTCCTGTGCCCCAGTCTGTGAAATGCTGCCTTCTCAGCACAGGGTCAAAGGAGGGTTTTTTAAAAAGCCATTTATTGGTTTTATTCTGGTTAGACAAGGAATACATGATTTCTTTAAAAATTGGGAAAATATTGAAAATTATGAAGAACAAAATTAAAATTCCCCATTATCCCATTACCCAAAGGCCACTACCACAGATGTTTTCCTGTTTTCTCACCTTAGTCCTCATGAGGGAGGGCCCTGTATCACTCCAGATTTTTTTGAGGATTGGGGGAAGTGGGGCAGGGGTAGATTTTTTCTTTCTAATCTTAAAGCTTCAGGCATTATTGGGATACACACACACACATTACAAATTTATATATATTATTGGGATATGTTTTATTAGGATATATATATTCACATGTGTATATCATATAATATATACATATATAATACATACCCATATACTATATAAATATTTGAGCTGTATCAGCTATTGCCACAATAGTACTATATGACTACTCTCAAACTCAGTGGTTTAAAACGAATATCACTTATTATTGCTCATACTTCAGTGACTACATTGGGTATTTGCTGATCTAGGCTGGGCTCTGCTAAGCAACTCTAATTTCAGGTATAGGACCAACTGGGCATGGCATCTGACTCTGGGTTGGGCTCCAGTCTACTCCCTATGTGTTTTTCCCGGGGCCAGGGCTGAAGGGACAGCCATTGAACAGAGAAGCTCTTTTCTTGGTGCTAGCAAGGCACAAAAGGACAGACCCCAATGCGCAAGCACCTTCCAAGCCTCTCCTGTGTTGTGTCTGCTAACATCCCATTGGCTAAAGCAGATGACATGGCTGAGCCCATAATCCGGGGCCAGGAAAGTACAACCCACCCACCATGAGACCAAAGCAAGTCATGTGATCAAGACCAACATCAGTGGGTCAGGGATGTATCCACTTCACTTCCCATGGAGGTGAAGAGGGGAGGGAAGGAATATGTTTGAGAATAATAGACTCTACCCACGTCCTACATATCTGCTGAGGAACTCTGTCCTCTGTGATTCAGTCTGCTCAGAACCCACCTGGCAAGTGCTATCATCCAATCTTCCCAGGAAGCCTCCTCCAATGCTCCTCTACGCATTGAACAAGTTCAGTTTCGGGATCATTTGACTGCCCCATGTGTGTTGTTCCTATTGCACATTCATATCCCATTTCTTGATTTCCCCCAGAATAATTTACACAGAGGTGGGTAGAAGATTTTGCTGCACATCTGGAAGAGCAAAGGAGTTTTGTATCTTTTTGTTTATTTATCTGTGTCACTCAGCCCCGTCTCCTGTAGATTCTGTTTGCATCTCAGCCTGCACACAGCCTCTCAAATCCAGGCTTGCTGAAGAATTCACCCTGGCCTCAGAAATCCTAAAGGTTTCATTTGGCCGAGCCATGTCTTTTTGCAACTTGGTTTAGTTTCTTTGATTCTTTCAATATACGTATATACTTGTGCCCTCCAGCCCCATGATGAATTTATAATCTAGAAGGGGAAATGAATGATTTCTATGTGCTATCATATGGGGTTTACGGTTGCTAAACTTCAGCACTATTGGTATTTGGGGCCAGATAATTCTTCATGGTGGGGGCTGTCCTGGGCATTGAGGGAGGTTCAGCACCATCCTTGACCCCACTACCCACTAGGTGCCAGGAGCACCATCCCCACTCTCCTTGAGTTATGGACAACCAAAATGACTGCAGACATTGCCAAATACGCCCTGGGGGACAAATCACCTCTGTTGAGAACCACTGCTTGAACATATAGTAGACTTGTTAAGACCTCTGATAAACCAAAATAATGTGCTAATAAATGAGGGCAGTGTTATTTCCTGGTGGTGCATCTGTGAAAGCCTCATGGGGTAGCTGGTGTGTGACCTAAGACTTCAAGAATGGTTAGGGTTTTGAGATGGGTTTCTCAGAGGAGGGGAAAACATGGGGCGCAAATGGGCAAATAAGGAATAGTTCTTGTTGTCCAGAGTGGAGGCCATGTAGGTACTGGGAGGCTAGCTACTCTAGGGCTATCTAAGTCATTATAAGGACTTCCACTTTTACTGGGAGTGAAATGATAAATATATCTGTGTTCATTTGGAGGGAATATGATTGTACATAGAGTTTGTCTTCATAATCCAAAGTAATTGCTGCAAAGTGTCATCTGTCCAGAGGTCATTTTTCGGATGCCCAGGAAGGAAACCTCTGAGGGGCACAGTGCATCCCTAAATAGACCCATGCCTGTAGCTTGGTGTCCCTTACCCCTCTGAAGATCTTAGTCTGGACTCTTTATCTTAGGTCTTAGTTGAACAGACTTGGTTAGCCAGTTCCCACCAGCAGATTAGAAGATGGAAGGGGGTGGTGGTGGGACAGATAGAGAGGGGCCCAGATTTTGCAGCAAAGCTCCCAGCACAATAGAGGGGAAAGAAACCAAAAGCAAAATTGAATGAGCAGGGGCGCCTGGGTGGCTCAGTCGTTAAGCGTCTGCCTTCGGCTCAGGTCATGACCCCAGGGTCCTGGGATCGAGCCCCACATCGGGCTCCCTGCTCAGTGGGAAGCCTGCTTCTCCCTCTCCTCCTCCCCCTGCTTGTGTTCCCTCTCTCACTGTGTCTCTCTGTCAAATAAATAAATAAAATCTTTCAAAAAAATTGAATGAGCAAACAAATATGTTCAGGCCAAATAATTCTTTAGGCAGGGGAACATCCACCCCTTCATAATCCTAAGGACATTGCTGCATGACTGTGTCACCCTAGTATGCCAACTTCTGCAATGTTTAGCAAGGCAGGAACTACACAAGATACTGTAGAACCCATGTGGTAAGAGTTTAGCACCATGGTCAGGAGTAAGGTCTAGAGTTTGACTTCTGGCTTGAGGTCTTGCTTCAAGGCTCTGCAGCCATCAGCTAGCCCCTTAACCTTGCCAAGCCTTACTGGTCTCATCCGTAACATGGGGACTCCCTACTCAAAAGGTCATTGGGAAAGTTAAATAAAATCCACTGTGTGAATTCTGAGCTCCATTCTTGGCACAGATTTGGTGCTCAATAAACGTTAACAGTTAATACTATCATTTCATTGAAAGAATAAGCTCCTGAGACCTCTCCCAGATTGAAACTGTTTTGGAATATTCCCAGAGTCTCCCGGCAGTACCCAAATTTCCCTTTCAGAAAATACCTAGGATAGCCGTGACAACTGAGAAAGTTCCAGAAGAAAGTTCCGGTTGTATCAGTTCCCCCGTCCCTTTTCCCTTCTTTTGGGCGGAAGAGGACGGGCCCCTGAGGGCGATGACAGCAGGCTCGCGAGGGTATTGGCCACCAGCCTGTGGCAACGTTATTTCCTTTGAGCGAGATTAGCTTTTCACCCTTTAGAAGAACTGATAGAAGAACAGTTATTCTGAGATAACTAGGAGACCAGGAAGCTCTTTTCCTCTGGCCATTATGCCCTATGCTATGCAAAAATATCTACCCCCAAATTAAGAATGGGCACATTGACAGAGTTCGGGGGGAGACACCGAAGCATACTGCAAAGCGGTGGCACTGAGCTAGTGGCAGTCCGTCTGGGTTGTTTTTCTTCGATTACTGTCTGCGGAGTGGCAGAGCTGAACACGCAGGATGCTCTGTGAGGTGCCCTGGCCTGGCACCGCGGCATTATAATGGGGCATGGATACTGCCAGGAAGTCACCCCACAGGAAGGAGCTGCTCTCTGGCCCGGGGATGGCAGGACAATAAAGGACCCTGTTCTCTGTTTGTGTGTTTTCCAGGCTGGAGCAGGAAATCCAAGCGCTAGAAAGTGAAGAGTCCCAGATATCTGCCAAAGAGCAAATCATCCTAGAGAAACTAAAGGAGACAGAAAAATCCTTTAAGGACTTTCAGAAGGTAAAGAAAACAAATGTGATTTCTCCAGATTATATCCGAGGGGAAGTAAGCACTAGCGAATGGGCGCCGATGGAATCGAGGCCTGTTAATACTGCTGAGAAGTCTGAGCCCCACGCTCTGAGAAATGCGGTGCAGGTGTGTGAGGACCTGTGCGGTCTCTGACCCTGACCGTGGCCTGTAGTCAGGTGTGGGATCACCTGGTCTGCGGGGAAGCACAGAGGAGAGCCTTTCAATCAACCCCATCTACCTATTGTCCAAACCCTTTATATGCCCGGTTGCTGAAAAGTCATCTCCCCTTGGACTTCAGGATTCTAAAGCCAATTCTTATGAAGCAGATTAGACCTGCTCCTTGTGGCTTTAATTTAAGTCTTTCCTTTATAAAAAGGCCAGAGGTAAAACCATATCAAATGGATATGAATTTCAAATACACAGAGTGTAAACACTGTGGAAACAGATGGTGCCGTGTAGTGCAGAGGAGAGAATGCGTAAAGCCAGTAGTCTCTGAATATCTCAGGACCTTCCTTCCATTTTATCGCCCAGGTACCCAGACCGAAGAAACAATCCAACCAAATTAATTTTAAGATGGGATTTTCAGATGTCACTTCTCCAACACAGCCGAGGGTAATTTGCTGGATAACCGACGTAAATCCCTCCTGGGAGAAATTCAGTATGAGGTGGGAATGATAAAACATTCCCTTAAATTTCAGAATCCCAAACAAATTTCCCAGAAGAAAGGAGAGCATTGGGTTTACCCACAACGGTCAAATTCTGGACCTGGGGGAGAGAGACGGGTTAGATGGATGAGGGATTGTCCCCCCACGTGTGTAGTGACACTCTGCCCTGCTTTTGTTTCCACAGAGCTTCTCCAATGTGGATGGAGGTAAGTGGAAGAGCTCTCTGCCCCCATTCTATAGAAGAATCTTATCCCGGTCAGTTTAGTGGGCTCCACGAATACAGGTTCACCGGGAGATGCGATGTGTTGGTGTGTGAGGTCATCAGAAAGAAGGAGTAGCTCTCTGTGCAGGGCCCTGAGGAAGTGCACGTCCCCAGGCTTGTCTGCCTCTCTTCTTCAAGGATGGTTTCTCGACTCACCGTTTTTAGTCTTACACAGTTGGCCTGGCTCCTTCCCTTCCCATTTGGTCCTCAAGGTTCACTGCTTGGACCTTTCTTGAAAGGTGCTCTGCCTAGAGTGCTGACATTGGGACCAGGTCCCTGGCGAGAATGAGCCCATTTGTGCCTAGGACTCCAGGTCGCGACACACATCAGAAGGCCATCTCGTGTTTAGGAAATCTTTCTAAGGCTGTGTTTTCACTCTGAATCAGAAAACTGCTATTTCTCCAGCCTTCCAGGGTAACAAGGCTGGGCAGAACCTCCCTCCCTGTGTGGCGGAGTTGGCCTTGAACCCATGAAGGGTGGGAGCAGGGCCCTGGCTTCCTGACCCCATCCTGGCAGGAGCGGGTCTTGCTTCTGTTCTCTCTTCCCTTACGTGGGAAGAGAGAATTTCATGGGAATGAACTTGAGGTTTGTGCTTCTTGTCCTTCACCTTGCTCCCCTCACTTAAGCTACAAACTCATGAAAACCACTCCATTCCCACTTTCACTATGGTCCTCAACTAGACCTGCTTTAAAAGGCCAGGACTTGTCAGAAGGATCAGATGCCATCTGCTCTCCTGGTTCTTAGAAGGTCATCCTCTAAACTATGAAGATGATCAGGAGCCAGAGTAAAGGTTGGCATCAGTGTTTTCCCAATGTCATTTGCAAATATAAGGGCAAAGATTTAAAAATGCAGAGATGGGTGATGGGTGATGTATTCTTCTGGATTAGCAAAGATATTTGCACTAAGGATAATTCTGACTTTAGCCAGAAAAAAGTGTTGTGTTGTTTTATTTTATTTTATTTTATTTTATTTGGTGGGGGAAGATGGTTTCCAGCAAATACAAGGCAGGGAATCTGGATTTTTGGCCCCCGGGTGATCTTTGGGAAGGTAGTAAAGTAAACTTCATGTTCCCAGCACATGTGGGCAGGGACAAATCAGGGCCAAACTAGCAGGGACTCCAGGTGGAGGACCTATGACATTCTAAAGCCTTCTCTAGGGTGTGGCCAAATCAGGGCTCTTGTTCTGTGTTTTGGGGATAGAGCATGGATGGAGGAGGTGGCCTTGCCTCTTTGGGGGAATAAAGGGTGGCAGAATGGGAAGCATAGTGGGCTTCCCTAGTGCTAGGAAAGACCCGAAGCAGGGGACGTAATCAGCAACCATGCAGTAAGTGTGAAGCTGGAATGGGGCTGTGGGTCATTGGCCCACAGACACCTACATCCTGGAAGGGTACACATTGACCTTTCGTGCTTTTACTTCTTTCTTTCCTCTCTTCTTTCTCAAACCAGAATCTCTCCTAGACTTTTCTCTATAATTAGGGAAGGGAAGGAGCCTGAATGTCATGTCTCTGGGAAGGCTCTGTGGGGCGCGGAGACCCACATAGCCTATGACTTGTTAACAAGCAACACGGAAGCCAGATGATAAACCCTTGCCACTGCATCTTTCATTTTCCCAACGTGAACTTCTTTCATTTCCTCCTGCATCACTTCCCACAATTGGCATCCCTTCACCTAAGCAGTTCATGGAAGTGGGAAGAAACTTGATTGTGACTAAAAAGAGCCTGCAGAGAAAATTGCTCTGATGACTCTGTCCTCAGTCACTTTTTGACAGAGGTGACCTCAGGCTCAAAGATGCAGACATTTTAGGGATCCCAAGAAATGGCCAGGGAAAGGTTTTTGTGGTCTTATCTGTGGTTATGATTCCTGCCATCTCTGGTTATACCTAAGTCTGGGTGGAGCTTTCCATTGCACCACATCTACTGGCAAAGAAAGAAGTTTGAAGGAGGCAATACATCCTCTAAGAATGCTGTCAATGTTTAGCTCACTCTGTGGTCTGAGAGTACAAGCTGAAGCAAATCCAGGTGAGGGACTCTGGAATATCTGATTAATTTCTCATTCTTTGGTTTCAAAGGACCCTCGATATCAAAGTTGCCAAGACCCTCTCAGAATCAACCACCTGTTGTTACTAAGAACTAACCTGGAAGTATTCTAGAACAATAGCGCCTTGAGAAAAATACCCCACTTCTGAAAAGCTGATTACAGAATCCAAGGCCAACTAGGATTATATAACTGTACAAGATGCTGCAGATAATCAGCAAAAACATCCCTAGTTTAATGAGGTACCAAGGAGATGGCTGCTGGTGACCCCACGTCAGGTCCCTGTGCATGTCACCCTATGCATGTCAGAGGACATAAAGGTACAGCACTGCTAGATCACCAATGGCTTCAGATTGCATGGTAGTCCTGGCCATCAAGAACAATGTATTCCAATCTTGAGTAGAGGTCCCTGGCCTTGTACATTCTGACCCCCCTCTCTTCCTCCCCACCCCATAGACACACTTGTTATATGGCAGAGTCTTCATCAGTGGGGTGGGTTGTTTTTACTGCCTTAAATAGGCAGAGTGTCTTGTGTAACTGTAGTTTCCATGTAGTATATATCTTGCGCTAAGTAGTCTTTACCCACCAAGGACCTGGGGTGAAACCATTGGCCGGAACAGGCAAAGGAAGATGTTGTCCCGGGCCTGTCTCCGCCCTTGCTGTCCGATACCGATCTTAGGTTTCCAGCCCGTCCTGGTCTCGCGGCGGTGGCCGGAAGCCATCCCCATATCAACTCCTTCATAGCCATTGCTGGGAAATCTCAGTGTGTTTTCAGGTGCCCCCAAGTCATGCGTTCCGGAGAGTGTTCATCCGCTTTGTTTCTCTAGCTCAGGCTATGCACGTCCGTCACAGTCACAGTAAATATTTCAGCAGTGCTGGGACTAACAAGGGGCACTCATCTTACAGGCCTACCCTGGCAATGACCGTTCCCTGCCTTCTCTGACCACAGACACCCCCCCCCAACTTTGACAGGAAGAGGGCAGGTTACTGACTGAGGCCATGTGAAGAAATTCTTCCCATGGAGGCTTTTGAGGCCCCGTTAATTATTCCTGGTGTTGTTCTGTCGGCCACCTCCCGGCTGCATAGCTTTGTGTGGAATACTTCCTGCTATATGGAGGGGGCTGGCTGCCCGGTCCTCCTTCTGAGCCCCACTCCTCGCCACTCCCTCATCTCAGCTGGAGTATGTGATCCCAGCCTTCCAAGAGCTGCAGTCCTCAAGCTTGTAGCCAGAGAACACCAGGGAGGGGGATGCCACCCCCACCCCCACTGGGCAGGGAGCCACCTTCTGGGGAAGGCTGAGGCAGAAGCACCGGGATCCTGTGCTCTTTCTGAGGCAGATGCCCCTGCTAGCAAGTGCTTTTTGTTTCTGGCTGCTAAAACTTTCAGTATCAGATGCCCCAGAAATTCTCTATTTAGCATAGAACGTATAGACATACAGGAGGCCAGTCTGGGAGTCCCCACCTGGTCTTAATGGTTTGAACCTTCATCTCATTTGAAAGCAGAAAATCAAATTTACCAAGATCTCATTCCACAGATTTCTAGAGATCCTCAGGGTAAACTCAGAAGCTCTGCAAATCTCTCCTGGTCATCTCTTGTCCCCCCTACACTGTCTCACCCCACAGTGCCGCTCAAATCTTCCCCTGGGCCACTGTCAGCAGTCTGTTCTTAGACCCTCAGGAGCAGCGCATCTCAAGCCTCTGCTCTCTTCTGGTCCTGTGTTGTGTGGCTTTGGGGCCCGGACTCTGTTCACAGCTCCCCATGATGAGAGTAACCTAAAGTTCAGGAATAAGAGAGAATAATGTACAACATTAAACATGTGGCCACACTCGGAACCCTTGACTCAAACCAAGACCATCTTTAGGGGGCCTGATAGGCTGCTTCATGGCTGTCTCCCAATCCACGCCCCCCATCATCTCAAAGGCCCAGTTTCCTCCCTTGCAGCAGAGGACCCTCTACCATGTCTGCCTGACCCGGGACCCACCCTCCAACACACACAAGGCCCCAGAGAGAGATGGTCTCTTGAACCTCACCATGGCCAAAGGCCTGACTGCCTACTCCTGATTTCCTGTTCCTTCTCCCCCAGTGGTTGATATGGAAAAATCCATTCCCTTAGTGAAACCCCACCCACCCACCCCCAGCCCCAGAGTGTGTTCCTAAAAACATAACGGTCCAATATCAGCACATTCTGGATTGTTGACATTCACATGCAAGTCAGCAAATTGTCTAGTCGGTGCAGAACTGAACTAATCCTAATCCTCATCCTAATCTAGTGTCTGGGTCCTCTCCAGCATGAAATTTAAAAAAGAAAAAAGAAACCTAACAGAACTAAGGCGATGTCAATGGAGAGGATGGGACGGATGTAAGAGATGTGGAGGAGGTGGAGGCTAGGGGCTGACCTGGTATCGAGAGGGGGCATTCAGGGTGCTACCCGGGATCCCGGGTGAATTGTGGCACCAATGAGCTGAGGTAGGGAGAGGCAGCGGATGAGCACAGATGAGAGTGCCCTTTGGGACATGTTGAGTCTGAGGTGATTGGGAGAGATTCAGTGGAGATGTGCAGGAAGCAGCTCGATGTCTCATCGAGGAGTGATTGGCATTCCAGGATTGCCACTGGAACATCGTCGTGACACAAGGAAGGAATCACATTACAAAGCTTTCTAGAATGTTCTTGCCTTCGCTTTCCCATTTTTCTCTGGGGGATACACAGACTCTTCTCCTTGTCTCACCCCAGTGGTTTCCTCCTCTCCTTTGACACTTTGACACGCCTGCTGAGGTTCATGCCCAGAGGGTCTCACCTCCCTGAATGGGCTTGTCAGACTATTTTCCCAAGTGGAGCTGGTCTCCCTGCTTTGCTCAGCTGCATTTCCTGCAACTGGGCTAATGGTGAATTCATTGGCTGTTGTTATTTGGAATCTCAGGATTTTCTGGCTGAAACACCAACTTGAAGTATTAAAATTGTGGGATAAATTCTAGGGTTTGGGGAGCTTTTTTTTTTCTTAATGTTTATAAAATAGGTCTTCTGAATGAATCAGGCACCCGAAGCTACATTTCCAGTTCAAGTTTTGAGCCCCAAATCTATTTTTCACTACTGTTGAAGGCATATTTCTAGTTTGATGTCCCATGTTTGGTCAATCCTACCAAGTTGATAATGGCTCTCATTAGCCCATCCCCCTTTCCCCCCTGAACTCATTGTACTCTTAGAATCTAGAGCTTTCTGATGAATCTTTTAATACATAGAGCAGTCCTGGGGCTTGAGCTCTCTGGCCAGGATCCCTCCTACCTCAGCTACTCTGCTGAATACCAGTCACTGGGCAAATGCTTGTCTTTGTTTACACTGATCCTCTTGTTCAGTGGCCGCCTCTGAGGTCCATTATGTAGGGCAGACAAGCTGCTGTTTCGGCAGTGAACCCATTGGGCCTCCCGACACTCTGCCTAATTGTATTCCCTGTTCTCTGCTACCAGATGCAGTAAATTACATTTCCTCCCAGCTCCCCGACCTGCCAATCCTCTGTTCACGAACAGCAGAACCATCACCTGGGCAGGACAGGACTAGCAGAGCCGCTGGTAAGTCCTGGGGAGCTATTTGGTTTTGATGCCAGGACTGGCCACGGGGCCTGCATTTCTCTGAGCTTTAATAATAAGGGATGCCCAGATGGCCTTCCATTGGGGGCCCTGTCCTCAGCCCAGCCTCAGACATAGAATTTGCAGTGGCCATGGATGCAGGTACTAGGCCCTGATGAGTAATTAAGGACTGAATAGGAGGGAATATTGAGAAAATCATAGAGCATTTCCGCCCCCCCTGCCTTTAGTGGGGTCTGTCTCTCGTGTTTATGGTCTTTATATCGCTCCTTATTCTCAAAGTTAATCTGTACTCTGCCTCCAGGGGTTTTTATTTTCCATATTGGAAATGTACAAGATCAAATAAGCTATGATGGAAGCTGGGGGAGAATTATTTTCAAAAGTATATGAGTATGTTGCCAACTCCTTTGGGAATCAAGCTGCTTATATATTATAAATATATATTTCCAAGTCTTCCCATTTCTGGAATTATTTCTGAGCTACTGTGGTATATTTGGTGGGGGGGGAACTAGCAATTTAAAGAACATATGTTTCTTGCTAAAGTTTTTGGTGGATTTAAAAAATCAATAAAATCAAAAAAAATGGTGGATTTTAAAAAACAATACATTTACGAGTATAAAGTCTATAGAGAACTATGCTTTGCTCTGTTCAATATGAATGTGCCTCAGAAATCAGAACTGGGTGGACATGAAAAATCAATCTCTAAACCAATCCTTTTACTCTACACAGAAATGCACTGAGGGCCAGGGGTCAAATGAAAAAATGATTTGCCAAGGTTGCGCAGTTAGTGACAATGTAGGTGAACTCAAACAGGCACATCCGATTCTGTTTTACATAATCTAGATAAGTTTATGTCTAAAATAAATCACATAATGACACTTTGCATAAAACAAAATACTCATGGGCTTTTAAGACAGAAGAAATCATTTATATAGGCCAAACTGAATATCTTGTGAAGCAAATAATCCCTCCTTCTTTTCATGTAAACATACCATAAAATGGCAAGTAAGTGTTGACATGGTCGACGTGCGCACTGATAAAATATCTGCTGGGTATCTCCGTAAACATCTTAGCGTGTTACTTTTGCATACTGACTCACGGAGTTCTAGAATTGGGTGGGACCTAAGTGGTGTCTGGTCAGACCCTGGCCAGGTTCACGTGTCCCTGGACCAAGAAAGCAGTTCTTGGAGCCTGCAGCTGTGTAGCTGAAGAATCACTGGCAGAGGCTTAAGCTGCAAGCTCTTCTGTGCTCCAGGGAGCACTTCTGAGGTCAACTAGGGTGATAGCCGTTCAACAGTCACACACCCTCCGCTGGTTATTAGACATCTGGGTGCTGATAGTTCCTGATAAGCATGGGTAACCAGCTTCCCGGCCCCTCTCCACGATAGGTTCCTGGAACTTACAGGACATGTGATATGATCCAACTAATGGATCAGCTCCGGGAGAAGATAGGGACGGTGTGACAACTCATTTTTAAGGGGTATAAAAAGGGTTTGAGCAGCATTGATAGTCAAGGAGTGTAATGGGCAAGAATAAATGTTAACGTGATGGCAGTGCTGGGCGTGTGGGAATGCAGGCACTATCGCAACCTAGCATCCTTCATAGTTGAAGGTGGCAAATGCATTTTCGAAAAAGTATTATGTGATCGGAATCTTCAAAAATAAGTTGATGTGTACTTTTGTTTATTACTGAAGAACTGATTTGCATAGATGTATCTAACTATGGAAATACATACACACAGAGTTCTGGAAGGAATCGCATTTGATGTGGTTAACTCCTTTGTCTAGACTGTTTTTGGAATGGGGTGTCCAGATTCATTACCAGTTATGGCCAACAGTGATTACACAGAGCATGGATAGCATACCCAATAATGGCACTCTCCACTAGAATCCTTTCTCCTAGACGTGATCCATCTTGCTTTATGAACATCCTTTTGGAAATTTGCACAATCTCAGGGCCATTTTATTTTTTCAATTTTATTTTTTTAAAGATTTTATTTATTTATTTGAAAGAGAGAGTGAGAGAAAGAGAGCAGGAGGAGGAGCAGAGGGAGAGGGACAAGCAGACTCCATGCTGAGCATGGAGCCTGATGGAGGGTTTGATTCCAGGACCCTGCGATCATGACCCAAGCTGAAATCAAGAGTCAGACGTTCAACCAACTCAGCCACCCAGGCACTCCTTGGGACCATTTTAATAAATGTCACTTGTTATTTCTCAGTATTATGACAAATATTCTGGTTGTTTGGAGTTTGGTAGGTTTAGGATTCTATATAAATGGGAATTTATTTAGCACCCTTGCTTTTAGAATTAGGAGGCATCTATTCCAATCAAACATGAAGCCAGGCTTTAGCAGCCTTGCAAACAGGTCCCCAGGCCTCAGTCACACAACTCTGTGATTGGAGCTTCATGACCCTCCAGGAGGCCCACTCTGTCTAATTGGTACTGACCATTGGAAAGTCCTTCCTCCGATGTCTGCCTCCATCTTCCACCCATCAGTCCTTATCCTGCCCCCTGGAGCCACTTGGAACAAGCCAAAGTTGATTTCCCTTTAACTACTTGAAAATGACTATCATTTCTGGTCTTTCCCAGATCCCCACTCTGCATCCCCTTAATATCCACAGCCCCAGTCTCTTCAGCTGTCCCAAAATAATGACATTGCTTTGAGACACCCTCTACCATCCTTGTCCCTCCCAACTGAACACTCCCCACTTTGTCTCTTATCTCCCTGAAGTGCAGTGCTGAGAGCTATTCCATGTACTCTGGGGTGCGCTGATCTCCCCCCAGAGCAGATCGAGAATTCGAAGACCATGTGACTCACTCTTCTGGTGCCATGGCCCTTCAGCTTCAGGTTCTAAAGTAAAGCCTCAGAGTCATTTGACATATGCCACTCCTCAACCTCATTCCCTTGATCCAGTGTAGTCATTGTTCCAGAATCATTTCCACTGAAAGACGCAGTCTGTTTTCCCTAGTTGTGCACATACTGCTTCCCCTGTTCAGAGAACCTACAAACTTCTTTATTTCTTAATCTCAAAAGGCAAAAGTAAGAATGAGCTATGTACCTTTCTGCCCTTTGTAGATTTGATGTGACTGTTGAATTTCTTCTTGATAGATTGTCCCTTGTAAGTGTCAGGGCCCCATGGGGTCACTGAGGAGCATCTGTGAAAGGTGGGGAGGGCAATGGTGTAAAGGGATTTGGTAGTCAGGCCTCAGGTTTTCTCTCCCATTTCAGACACAGCAGCTCCCCTGTCCTCGGGTTTATGTATTGTATTTCTGCATCAGAATTCCATCTGAATAAAGGGTTTCACAGTTTTGAAAATAGGAAACGCTCTTCTCTATTGTTGGGATTTTTATAGCTATTGATGGTAGCACCTCACAGCCTTGCTTTTCTTCTCAATTTAGTATCATCTCGGATCTGAAAAGCAAGGTTCTATTATTTTTCATCATTTCATTGGTGAAAACATTGCACCATTGGAACCAAAGTCGGAGGGCTGTGACACACTTTTGGGGTCTCCTGGCCCTTGAGAACCCTAAATAGGCACCTATGGGACATGATCATTTAATGAGGAACAAGTTCTGGCAATTGTCTTGACACCCGAGGCACATGTTTCTGTCTTGTCCACAGGAATATAAGGGACTTAGTGATGATCCAGATGTGCTTTATCTCTGGCTTTGCCTAAATTGCCTCAAGAACTTGAACAAAAAGAAAATGAAATTCATCTGTATACCTTCTGCCTGATGAATCCTTCCTGGTTCTTGGTGGTCTCTGCTCTTTGAAAATGAACTTTAGAATTTAGCCAGCCAAGTTGTCAAGCTACTTCTACATAGTTTATGTAATTCCTTCCTTCTTATTTTTTTTTTTAAATCAGAACTTCAGGTGTCTGCTTCTAGCACCTTTCCCAGCGTACAAGATTCTTGAGACAAATATATCAATAAGGGAACTGATTCCTGGGTCCAAAGCACTGAGAGCATTTATATCCCTGGGTGATTCATTATTTTCTGATCTTCTCCACTCATCCGGGCTTCACTTCCATCTTAGCAGTATTCTTTCTGGAACTTTTCAGACTGAAAACTGTCCTCTTGACCAAGAAGGTGGAAGCAAAATCAGATATGTGAAGTTGGCTTTTGCTCTTGTTAGCCATGACATCACACCTTTGCAGACTTATTTCTGTTAGTACTAAGGTGTCCTGGGAAAACAATTATTCCAAGAAATTTGTGATGACTGGTTTTTGAAGTTAGAGATTGCTTAACTGCTGGGATGAGAGGGAAGATCCACTCTGAATTAATTTCCTGCCTTGCATTGTTACTGCCATCACAGCAGCCAAGTTTATATTTCCATCCTCAAGAGAAGGTGTAAGCATATATGTATATGCATACTCATATGCCCAAAGGGAAATGATCACACGTATATATGTTCATTGAATAAGCCAAGCATGTGCATTGTTTCTCTTCCACATTCCTGGTGTGATGCCAGCTACTGGATGTTCATTATATTGCAGTGATAGTCATGATTTGGCTGTCTCCTGCCCTCCTAATGTACTTTACACATCATTGGGTCATAAGCCACATAGGCTGTGCACAGCACCAGAAGATATCAAAGGTGGATACTCTTCCTTGTACCAATGGGAAAAGTGAGATCCAAAGATGGTGTGTCATCTGAAAAAGGAATTCAGACCCACTGTCTTCCTCTCTCTCTCTGACACCTCCCATCATACTGACTAATGACAGTGGGCTGTGTCATTTTATATTTTACATGTGGACCTTCAGCCTTCTACCTCTTCTCACTGATCACAGTTGAGTCAAAGCAAGTGAGCTGCTAGAAGCCAGAGTCAAGGATTGAACGTGATTGAATTTTCTGTCTTCAGAGAACGCAGTGTCTTGTTTGGTCTGCTCTTGGCTTGATTCTGAAATGGAATCATGTGGTTGGTCTCCCCGCCCCTCACTTGTGTCAGGTGTGATTCTTTCCTCTTCCCTAGGCTCCTTAGAGCCTGGACAGCTGCCTTCTCTTTACCAAAGCTGAAGGGAACAGGGAACAAGAGAGTACCTAGAACCGCTGACAAAAACTTGCACCAGAATCAAGCATTCTCTGCTGCTCAGACCCATGTCTCTGGGCTCTGCAGTGTACCGGACCCCACTAGCTTCACCGCCTGCCCTCACCCTGGTTTCTAGGCAAGTATCTATCCCAGAGGCCTCCCATCTAATCCACACCTGGCTGTTTTCAGAACCTAGAGCCTAGGATTATCAATCCCCATTAGACTGCCTCTGTTTCTTTAAGGTTCTCCTTATTGAGAGAGGGTTATGGCGGGCGGGGGGGCGGGGGGGGGCGGGGCAAGGACCTAGTAAACCAAACACAGAAGCCCAATATCAAAGCACCAATTCCATCATTCATTTGTATTCATTGCAAAACTCACTACTTCGTTTCTTATTCTTCACTGACATCATGAACATCTACTCCCCTGTCTAGGTTCTTGGAAAGAATAGCAAAAATGCTTTATACCTTCCAACCGTATTGTCATCAGTATGTCATGTTGGGGAATCAGTAATTAAATATATCGTTTTGTAAAAACTACCAAATTTCAGTTATCCTGTCATTGGGACTTCCGTCAGACTGTCTCCTTTCTTTCTTTTCTGCCTCCAGAAATTTCCTCAAGGGAGGAAATTTCAGAGAGCTTTTCTTCATATACGTTCCTGTATGTCTCAAAATCTCTTCCAAGGGCTCCCCAGAAAACCCCCTCTCTTCAGCAGCACCCCTTCCTCACTCTTTCTCAGTAAGCTGAGCACTGGCCCCTCCTCACTACGCAGATTGTAGTGTATCCCATGTGGCCAGGGGAAGCTTGAGGGAAGAGAGGGGAGTATTTTTTGTGCTTAGACACGAGAGCATGACGTAGGTGAGAGACCTTTGGTAAATACCACTTGGCAGCAGTAAAAAGCAGGAGGATTTTTTTGAATTGTGTGCATGCATCAAAAATAAAGTGTTGAATTTAAAATGTAAGTCTCATTTTCCCACTGGTTCATATCCACCCTGCTTCACATTTGAAATATTATTGGCTGAGAACTGGAGCAAAATAAAAATGCTTATTCGTAAACTGCATATTTAAGATAAATGTTCACACCTCCTGTGTGGCTTTCTGAGTGTCTGATAACATTCTCATATGTGTATCCATGAAGTCTAAATATTGCCTTTGTGTTAAGTAAGAGCTTCTCAAAGTGTTCACCCAAGTATCCCTTCCTAGAGAGGAGAGTAGATGTTGATAAAGCATGTGAGGCCAGACCCTGATGAAATCTGTTACAAATCCGTTTTGCTTTGAAGGCTTGTTTTATCTGGGGGAAAAATATGGATGGATGTTGTATTTTATGGCATAATATATTTAGGCTTATTTTATTGTCAAAATGTCCTGTGATGTTCTATCCCATATTCTAGAAATATTGAAAGAGCAGTGTACAACATGTAAATATAAATACGAATATGTCACCCTAACGAAACCATGCCACATGTGGTTCAGTCCCAGAGCCATGTTACATTTAACAAAATATGGTTTAAAATCACACAAAAAAACCAAAACACTAAAAAGGAACTCTGTTCTTTACCTATTTTTCCTGAGGGATATTAAAAGGACTCCAATTCATATCCCCACCCGGAAGCACTTCTCACATGACCTTTTCTTTACTCCCCATATCCCGTCCACCACCACAAAAATGTTCTCTCTCCATCCATATCCCACACAGCTTTTACGCTCTCTCCTACTGAACTCCTTGTTTCTCAACTCCTTTTTGTGTGCATCCACTCAGCTGTTCTAGCACAGAACTCCTCCTCATCCTCCTTTCTGTCTCGTCTCTGATTCGGGAAACCGGCAAAGACAAAATGAGGGTTGGGGGTTAGGGTGGTGGAGAGAGGAAAACTGGACGAACAATGACAGCATCCTCATTGGTGGGCAAAAGAAGACGGACATCTCTAAAGACTCCCATGTTAATAATTTGTACCCGATCACCTATGGATCTAAAAATAGAAGTGTTTTGTTCCATATTCTGTATTGATTACAGATCAATGTGTCGTTTTATTCACATATTACTGGATCCTTGGGGGATAATTAGATATTGTACCTATAACTGGCAATCATTAGTATCACCCTTATTTATAAATATGTCCCAGGAGTGTTTTAATAGTGACAGGACATAATATTTTAACCCAAATCTGTGCTTTTTAATGTAAGGGTAGTATTTAAAGAGCAGGCTTTGGAGTCCACGCACAATTTTAAATGCCTATTCCGTTTCTCTGGTGACACACTTGGTGGGAAATCAGGAACTAACTGAGACAAATATTTCTCTTGACATCACCATCCTTGTGTGAGCCCATGTACTTCCATGACAAATATCGGTTGGCCTCTCACTATGTCACTGAAAGAAACTCAAGAGCTTTGTGCTGAATAAGTGAAACTTTCAAAATGGACATGAGGAAAATCAAGCATTGGATCTGGCTTCACCATCTTTTTAGTTAAGTGTTAACTGTGAACAGACTGTATCTTGTTACCCAAGCAGATGGAATAGTATCATTGCTGTTTTTCTAACCAGTTCAAACATTAATTACTGTGTGTACCTTTTCATTGGTGTCATGTTATACAAAGTCTTTGTGACTAGATTAAGGCAGCCAAAATAGAATTTTCAATTAGTAGTATTTGTTTCACAGGTATTTGTATATCAGGTACCGTGTATGCAAAAGGCTCTAAGGTAGGTGCTGGTGGGGTGGGGAAATGGTAGAAAGATGTCCGGCAAAAAACCAGCCTTTAGGGATCCTAAAGATCCATGGAGCTAATGAAACATTCCCACAAATAATTATACTTCTGAGTGGAAAGTGTTAAGTGCCTTCAGAGAGGTTTAGAAATGTTCAGAGAGCCTTAAGAAGAGAGAGAAGACTTAGAGATGGAAGGGTCAAAGAAACCTTCTGGAAGTGGGGAGCTGACTGGGCATTGATGGATAGGTCATATTTGGATGGATAGAAACTCTCAAAAGAAGGCCAGTTCATGAGAAGGGAATCTGAGAAGCAGGAAATGTTTAGGTGTGGGATGGTGTTATTTGATTATGCTAAAGAAAAGGGGAGCAGTTGAAATGATCATTTGGATCTTCTTAACACACTGGGGGAACGTGTAGTTATTCAGAAAGAGGTAGGGACTCAAAGGCAATGATAACCTGAGATGCCCCCATGGGAAAGGCAGGCCAGGCAGGGAAGGATGCTGAGTTCTGGGAATAGTGCAAAGTTTGCTATGGTTGGAGTGTACATGGAATGAGGGACTGAGAGACAAGCCTAGAAGGGAAGTTGCAGACAAATTCCCAAGGAATTATATGCCAAGCTAAGAAGTTTGGCGTTTCTCCTATACAGACACAGGAACCCACAGAGGGTTTGTGAAGAAGGTTCTGTGGGCGGGTGGGGCACAGGCTAGCAGGGTCCGCAGACTTTTCTATAAATGGCCTGACTGTGAATATTTTAGAGCAGACCACGTATGGTCTCTGTCACCTGTTCTTGTTTTTTTTCTTTTTCCTTTTCTCTTTCTTAAATTGCCTTTCCTTCCTTCCTTCCTTCCTTCCTTCCTTCCTTCCTTCCTTCCTTCCTTCCTTCCTTCCTTTCTTCCTCCCTTCCTTCCTCCCTCCCTTCCTTCCTTCCCTCCTCCCTCCCTCCCTCCCATTTCCTTTTTATAATATTTTCAAAACAAGCCTTGGGCTACCTTTGCCCCTACTCTGAGAAGCGGCAGGTGGGACTGAGGCAGAGCTGTTGTGCAGAGAGCAGAAGGGGGCCTGGCCCAAGGCAACGGTGAGGAGGTGCATGGGGAGAGGTCTGAAATGGAATTAGTAGCTCACAACAGTTGTTTGGCTGTGGAAGAAATTAAGAAGAAAAGGACAAATCAGGTGTGGTTCTGAGGCTTCTCGCTTGAGAGACTATGTGGTACTGGTACTATTTAAAACCAAGAAGACTAGGGGGGAATTTTTAGAGACCTCATCCCCAGAAGGAAAGGAAGAGAGCCTGACCACAGAGCCAGCCCCAGGTACCCAAAAGAAAAAGAGCTGTCGATGCTGTGTTGTTATGTGACCACTTCTGAGTTCAGTGTTGAAGTTGTGGGGGTTGATGTAATCCATGGATCATCCAGGGAAAGCGTGCCTGGGGACAGCTGGCTTCCTGGGACCCACGCTCAGTGTCCTAGCATCCAGAATGTGTGCCTCGCAGGGAGCCTCGGAGGTAACGGATCGGAGAGGATGGAGTGTCACATAAGACTATAGAACAGAAGAGAGCAGGTCCTTAGGAAGCCAGGTTGGTAGCAGGATTTGGGATGAGTTGGAGAGGGTTAGTCTGGATGGGGATCGCTGGCAGGAAGCCCTTACCATAATCTAGGGAAGCAGAAATAGTGTCACAGATTGAGTAGTGGCAGTGGAAGAGAGAGAAGGCGATCGAGGAGAAAGACGGTGTGGGGCAGTCACGAGGACTTGGCGCTGTGTGCATGGCTGAAGAAAGAGGCCTTCTGTGATCATCATCCTCAAATTCCAGTGCCATGGGATGCTACTACCTCCGTCTTGTTCTTTTTCTAGTTCTTGTTTCAGAAACCTAGCTCAGTGATCGAAGTACTCTCAGAGCATGTAACCTGACTGCTTTTGTAACTTCAGTTCCTGCAAACAGCCTAGTTTACAGTACAGTGAAGAATAGCCACGCCCCACCTGCAAAATCCTTTGCATATTTTCCATTCACAGTAAAAGGAAATGCAGAAAAAAACAGTAGAACGCTTAGTGAAAGAGTTAAAAAAAAAAAAAAGATTTAAGATTTTGGAATTACAATACTTCTTAGCCAAGACCTTAAAAATTGTCTATAAGCCTAGGGTAAGCTGTCAATCAAAATAAACTTGCATGTTGCCAGCCTCCCTGGAATTCATTACACTGGATCTACACAGTCGCTTGTGGTCTTACGTTAGCAGATCTTCCTTAAAAGTATAAGTGCCACTGAGATATGGTAACTCTGTACATCTGGTTTCCCAGTGCATTAAGCTGCTGTGTTAAAACACATATATAACCACCTCTGTCCACACTGTGCACTCACTCTAACACTCAAGATGCTTGGCAGTTAGACTAGAAAGGGCACAAACCCTTTTTTTTTTTTTTTTGTCTGTTTGGCAATTAACCATTCACTGGCTTTTTTTGTTGTAACATGCACTTCCTTTCTCTTGTTTTCATTCAAGCTGTGTACGCCATGGAAATTAATGTGGAGAAAGACAAACAAACAGGAGAGACCAAGATTCTCTCTGCATCCACCATTGGCCCAGAGGGGGTCCATCAGAGAGGAGTCAAAGTCTATGATGACGGTACCAAAGTAGTATATGAGGTGCACTCAGGAGGCACTGTGGTAGAAAATGGAGTGCACAAGTTAAGCTCAAAGGATGTAGAAGCGCTTATTCAGAAGGCTGGACAATCAAGCTTCAGAGGAGGGCACGTGTCAGAAAGAACTGTGATTGCAGACGGGAGCCTCGGCCACCCGAAGGAACACATGCTCTGCAAAGAAGCCAAGTTAGAAATGGTACATAAGTCTAGGAAAGATCATTCTTCTGGGACCCCAGGGCAGCAGCCCCAAGCCCCCAGCTCTGAAGGGCCCGAGGCCAACTTGGATCAACCAGTCACCATGATTTTCATGGGGTACCAAAATATCGAGGATGAAGAGGAGACGAAGAAGGTGCTAGGCTATGATGAGACCATCAAGGCGGAATTGGTCCTCATTGACGAAGACGATGAGAAGTCATTGAGGGAGAAGACAGTGACAGACGTGTCCACCATCGATGGGAATGCAGCTGAGCTTGTGTCCGGGAGGCCAGTCTCAGACACCACAGAGCCCTCATCCCCAGAAGGAAAGGAAGAGAGCCTGGCCACAGAGCCAGCCCCAGGTACCCAAAAGAAAAAGCGCTGTCAATGCTGTGTTGTCATGTGACCACTTCTTTCTTCCCTTTTCTTCTGGGCAGCCTCTGGGCTCTCTACCACTTCCGTAGACCTCACTGTACCACTAACTGCAATACTGTGAACTGGAAGCAAACACCTGCTTTGCCTTGCAGTTGGATTGCTTGGGTCTCTCTTATTTTTCTCCCCCTTTCATTTTTCTCCAGTTTCCTCACCTGAGAGACAACGTGCATGTGTGTGCTTCAATCTTTCCAAGAACTTGCTTTTCCTCTAAACCTTTCCTTGTGTCTTCAAGAGTGAATCAGTTTCTTACTGCTCAATTGGAATGGACTCTTCACATCAGCCCGTTCTATAGTAGCCTTAATTCACTTGACTGGAATTGAACCCATGGCATTGAGGGTTTCATGTTGTAGCGTGTTCCTATAACGTAGTCACACGTCACCACGTCGCTGACTTACCACTTGCTTCCCTTGCTGTGGATCTTTGCTTTTATATCGTGTGTGGTAAAATGCTGTTGGCTCCAGCTGGTTGTTAGTGTGGCCAAAAGTGGACCTTACTTAGTCTGTTCAATCTAGGGTGATGCTTTTTGCTGCCTTACATAAGCTTCCAGATTACAGTATTGTGCATCTATGGCTTTCCTTCTGTTAAAACTGAAATGAAGTTTGATGTAAAAGAAAAGGAACCCAGTGCGTGTCACAGCTGAAATGTAGGACTGATTCCGTAACCTGCCCATCAGCAGCCATCTCTTTCTGTGGCTTAACTGATGGACCCTTTATATATGAAGCACCATTTTTAATTTTCTAAGGACATGAAGCAAACATTGTTTTGAGCATTCGTAGTAATCTTTAAACTTAGGCATATCCATGAGCCTTGCTTCTATTCTCTCAGAAAAAAAAATGTAAATTTTTATATTGTTTTCTTTTTCACGGATATTTTCTGATCATGTTAATCTATTTTCAACGAAGGAATCATTTTGAGGAGTATCTCTGCAGTGACCATATTTCTAGAACAGTCTTTCTGACCTACCGTGGTTGCTGCCAAGTTTCCACTTCATTGTGGATGGACGGTGCTGGAACTGAATTTACCTGTTCATCTCCCCTGCCCACTTGATTACAGAGCCTTACTTCTGGACTCTTTTCTTTCTGTCCCCATGAGAAAGAGAATGTTTCCCGTAATGTCACGATGTAGGTTTATCCACCCTTCAAAATAAGTTTGAAAATGTAAAAAATGTGTAAGAAAGACCTGTCTTCTCCACATTAAGTACTTAAACTCATTCCACAAGTACCAATTGAGTGGCACATAGCTGAGCTTCTTAAGGCATGTTTCTTAAACTTCTGGAGATTTCAGTACATCAAAGAATAGTTTTTTGTTTTGTTTTGTTTTTTTAATCTAGACCACAATGAACAATTCTTTAAATAAATTCTTAGCATTCTCCCAAAGCAAGCAACCACATGTGTAGTAAAACCAAAGGGAAGCAATAGAGTAAAAAAAATAATATAGTAATAAAATAAAGATGTAACATTTTAACTGGTTCTAATAACAGAGATCTCTTAACTTGAAGTTATTTGCCCAGATGTTCACAACACTGTTGTAAATCATTCACAAAATATATTTATGTTCTATAGAACATAGTTTTAAAAAACATACAGTAAGTCATGCTCCATCAAGTCTAACCTCTGTAGAAAGCAGACAAGAAAAAAATAAGGTAGTTTTGAGAGAATTTCTTTGCGGAACCAACTAAATTTGTCCTAAATAGCTTTCTCAGTGCTAAATCTAACTGTTAATATTATGAGTTTCTTGGCTTGAACTTATATTTATTCCAAATGGAAAGGGGGGAAAATGACATTTTTATTGTTAAAAGTTAATTTCTCTCAAATTACATTTCAATGAGCACGAAGTCAGTCACTTTATTACCAAGAGGTAAGCAAAAAAAAGTTAAGAAGGGACAAATAAAGGAGCTAAATTCTGCCTCCTAAAATGATTCCATCAATGGCTTGCTTTTGAATAGTAGAGGGGATTCCCTCCAAATAATCTCAGGTTCACCAAAGCAGCTGCAGTTGAATAAAGCTGCTGTCTTATCTTGGAATAGCATCTGGTTTTTCTTCCTAGAAATCTCCCCACTCAGCTTCACGCTCCTCAGTCAATGGTCACTTATGCTTCATTTAAATGTCGAAGAGAATGACGTGCCAGATCATCCTATTTACGTAGAAAATGAAAACAGTTTCAATGTTTGGACAATCTATTATTTTAATAATTTAATAAAGAAACAATCTAAAAGCTTACCATAATTTATCTTTTTTTACTCACTTAGGGATTACAACGATCCAATAGGAGTTTTTAAAAGCACAGTTAGTGAGTGGAATGGTAGAATGTAGAACCCTTGAGCTTGCTGTTTGATAAACAGAATCAGTCTTTGAGAACAGATAATTCCCAGAAATGACCTACCCGTCCTTCCATAATGAGCTAGTTCCTCATGAAGAAAATGATCTGCCCCTCTCACCGCAACCCTACACAACAGATCTGGAAGACCAATGATAATCTGCACTTTCATTCATCAGTTATCATTATAGGGATTAGCAAATTATATGAATTAGAGGTCTCTTTACAATTTTATTATTAAAGCTTACCATTTAATGGTTTAAAGGAAGACATGTTACCTTTATTAAAATGATATGTGGCCATAGTAAATGGTTTGTTTGAATATGGCATATATTTGCTTATTTTGCATCATTTTCCTATCAAAATAGAGGATTTAGGGTCAGCCAGTACTTTTATAGGATAAGACCTATAATCTCACCTACAGCAACAAGTAACTACATAATGAACATATCCTCAGTGTCGTGGTTGAGAACGTTCTGCCTTCCCTGCCATTATTCTCTCTGTAAAAACTTGATTATGTATGGTATCACACCTTCCAAAAATACAGGGTATTGACTTACATAACCTGACTAGAGAACCAGTAACGAAGCTGTAAAACCACGGTCTTTTTGAGCCAATGGTTAGTTGGATTGTCTTCTAAAATTATATATCCAGTTCTAATTTAAACGGAAAGAGGAGAAAGAGGCAAAGGAGGGATATCTCATTTGTTACAGATTTTCAGTGGCATTGAATTAAAGATCTTTTAATGGTTAAAATGATAAAGTTTAACCGTACGTATCCTGACAAATCTCGATGACTTGTATATCCTTGCCTTTGTTTTCTTGGATGTGCAATAGGACAAACTAAGGGGAATTTTTTTTTTTTTACGTTGTACCACTTTTGCCCTTAATTCTATTAATTCCTTCTATAAGCAAAATTTGTTGCCTCTAAAAGTGATTTGACGGTGTCCAGTGATGTCACTATTTTAATACTGGCTGTAGAGTGGATGAGGAGCGAGGGAATTCCCTTCTGGTCAAACCCAAAGCATGGTTTCCTTAAGCCTCCTGAGCAACCTAAAAGTATTCAGACTTTCAGGAAACTCAAATTCTAGAGTTCATTAGATTTGACTCCTTTTTGAACTGTTAATATACATGTATAGCTTTAAATTCCCACCAACTCTGTTTTACTTCCTGGTCATAAACATGTTTTTTCCTACATACAAATAGAATGTTTTGTTTTGGTTAGGGTTAAGTTTTTTATAAAAGGGGAGAAACATCAAGATTACAGTATCCTCTCCGGAGCAAAACGTTCAGGCCAAGTGTGAAAACAGCTCATTTCTCTTCGCTTCCTGCAGAATTTCATTTCAAGGGACCAGGGAACACCGTTGAAATGACCATTTATTTAATGCCAGTGAACCAATGGATAGCGAAAGAGGAGGGAGGGAATATGGTGACAGAGGCAAAAATGGAACCACTAAACCAGCTCTTCCTTTTTAAAAAGCACTCGCCCTGTCCGTTTAAAACACAGGTGAACACAGACAAAATATTCACACAGGACTTTTTGTTGTCATTCTTGCCGAAAATCTAGACGCTCAGCCATCTCTCTTTGTCACTGGACCCACTGTGCAGTTCCGCTCACCAAAGGGCCCATTCCTTGTGGGAATAGTCTCATCTCCCAAAGGGTTACTTTGTTTACAGTAAAAACCATTCCAAGGCAAGCAGTTTTAAGTTGCATTTCTGCACCATGCACCTTCAGTTATGGAAACCACAGATAAGTTTTGAAACTTCATAAATATGTAATCTTTTAGAAGCTCCTCAATTTACTATGTATCAAGGTATATAGAACTCCACTGATTAGGGTAGAACCAGCAAATATCCTTTGTCCTGTTGGACAGTACAACCCAGCAGGTAAACAGAGTTATGGTATGTATCCCAAAACAGCTCCAAGAAACCAGCAAGATGAGATCTTTGATTCTTGCTGCTAGTTAACTTTCATTTTATAGCCTTCTGGTCTTATCAGGAAAACTGGCCTGCATTTTCTAGGGACAAAGAAAAGTCAGGCTTTTGTGAGGAGCACAATGCAATTATGTGTCTGTATTTTCATAGCTTCAGCGAACTCTAAGATAAAATTCCCATTTTAACAAAAACCAAAATACTTATTATTTGAATGTAGAAAAAAATAAAGATTACATCCTGAAAGTTTCAAAGGGCAACTTCCCTGGGGATCCTTAGACCAGCCTTGCCCACCCCCCTTAATTTTTATATGACTTAAATAGGCCTCTGCTTCCCCTCTCCGCTCCAATCTAACATAAAGTCAGAACTGTTGCATGAAACCTTGTTTTCAACTTGAAAATATAAGATGTAATTTTGGGGATCGCAGGCTTTCTGCGTCAAAGATCTGGACAGCCTTAACTTTTGTAAAAAAAACAAAAACAAAAACAACTTTTCAATGCTCTCTTTTACTAAGCGGAAACCAAAATGTTTCCTGAAAATTAATGACTTTTTTAGATTTTGTGACTATTTTCTAAGTTTCTATAGGTTGAGGTGTAAATGGTCCTCTTCTCCCCATAATGCCTCTTCCTAGTCAACGGGGGGCTCTTTTTTGCAAGTCACTGCATTTTTATGAAAAGAAAAGTATATTTCATGAACCATAAAATTTTCCCTAGACTTCAGGCAGTCCTTCTGGAGTGAAAGAACAGAAATACAGAAAGAAAAGAATTACAGGGTGGCTTTCTCTTTATTTTCCTATGGTTACTGTACTGTATGGTATGTATGTTTACAGAATGTATCTGCCTTGTGATGTGAACAAAATGAATGACAAAAACAGAGTTCTGATGTGCCATTTGAAAGTTTGCCTTAGCATTGCTGTTTATGTTCTTCTTTTCTGTCCTTTAAAAAAAAACAAAAAACAAAACACAGGTTGTATTCCAAAGCTGTATTAACACAACATTCTCTTCCCCACCCCTACCCAGACGGCTTCAGAGCTGTGAATTTCATCACAGGAGCCTTGAGGCAGGACCTTGCAAGTCAGGCCCAGGGGGAATAAAGTGGACATAGCTTGGACATTGTCTATGCCCATCTATCAACCGAGCATGTTCCTATGTTCTCAGCTGGGTCTGAATATCATTCTCTGACATTCCTGGGCAGGCACAGGCAGCATATGATCTTCCGCAGTCCTTCTCACAGGGAAGGGGGGGGACTTGTGGACCTCTTCTCTGGGTCTGGGAGCATATGTTTAAGCACAATGGCATAGCTTGAAAAAGGAAGAGAGATGGACTCAAATGGTGTGATTGAGCCATAACTGAGAGGTGTGCCCATTCATGATAGTCTAAGATGAGTATGACAGGGGTAGGAGTAAGGAGTGGTGATTAGAGATGGAATATTTTACATTTATGTATTTTTTTAAGGAATGATATTTTTATAATGAAATCTATATGCATTATGAAGCTTGAGTTTGAAAACACCCTTGATTGAGTTATTTCTCCATTCCATTAAGGTAACTTTCTGGTGAGTTCTGTAGCACACGCCCAGACCTTGAGGGGCATGATCCAAGGTCCCGTGGCCTGCCCATGTGCCTCCACTGCATGAAATCCAGTGTTTCCAAATAGACCTAGGTTGTAAGATCAAGCTTTCTATGCCTGTCATTAAGTAAACCATGTCGTTTGATAGCTCTCTGGGCTACACCTTTAATGATAAATAATGATGTTTTGGAAGGCGATAGCCATTTTAAGTGTAAGCCAACGCCAGCAATGATCAAAGTCCAACTATTTCACATATTTAAGGACTAATCACTTCATTGGAGGGTAAGGGACCACTCATTATGGTACATCTAAATGATATAGGTAAAATTGTGAGTCAGAAGCCTCTGGCCATCTACGGTTTATTCATAAGTGTATAAACCAACAATGTAAAACTTAGGAGGTATTGTTGGCCTTGTAAATACCAATGGGGCTGCACCACATTTTCAGAGCTAAGTAGACACAGAAAAGAATTATCTTTATCTACCCATTAATGAAATTCTGAATTTTTAGAGTTCTTGGATTCTCCCCCCAATTTTCTGCCAAACTCCCAAGTTTCCACTGCAATCAAACTCAGTTTCCTAAAGATCTTCACCCACACCAGTTCCTCTGTCTGACGGACAGAGCAGCTTAAGCCTCAGAGTCTTCTCACCACCCGTTAGACTCTCTTCCCAGGCAGCGTCCTTGCCCCAGATGGACCCTTTTTCTATGACCCTAAAAGACCAAGAGCCTTTTCCAACAAGGCAAGGTCATAAGCATTCTCTCCAAGTGAAGGAAAATAACCTGTCTGGTTCCCATGCAAGTCATTTCAACTCCATCATCACTAGAGTCCCTCCAACAAGCCCAGTTCAAGCCCAGCTATGAACATCAGGGTCATGGAGACAGCTCTCAAAATGAAAGAGCTATGAAGATGCCTGAAGGTGCTCTCCCTTAGGAGAGCTGATACGCTCTCATCTCATATCTCACCACAGGAGCCTCACAGTATTGAGATGAGGTAGACAGGGAGACATCCGGGTCCTTGGCTTTGCAACCAGTCTTTACGTCCAGAGAAGCCACCAGGCGATGGCCTGATCTGAACTGTTCTGTGTGCAACTCCAACTCCAATTCCGTGATATCCTATTCAGGCAAGCAGAAGGAGTCCTATCCTCTGTGGGGTTCTGGAACATTCTTCCCTCCTCTCAAGCTCCTGACTTAGTAGAGTTGAAATCACACAGGGGTTCCAGAAAATGTTGTGTCTGATGCAGCTTTTCAGTGAATGTAGGTTGTTGATGGAATTTTCAGCTTTAGCAGCTCACTCGGGGTGAGTGACATCTCTGTAAATATTTCCATTTCTGTGGTTGGTTGGGGGGTGGGGTGGGGGCCTGTCGTGCTGACTCTGAAGTAGACTTGCTGGGCTAGCTGCTGTACTTTGTAACCTGAAGTGTACTTTGACTGTTCCGACTTCAGAAATAACACTGCCAGTGACAGCCAATGCTGTACTTGTAGCTTCTCTCTGTTCCTCTGTACAGTATGAATAGACAATAAACTGCCTTTTCACTGCATCTACCTCTGTGTGTCTGTGCCCCGATTCTTTCCCCTTCCCACCTGCCACGAGTGGCTTTCAGGCCAGACCGCCTCGGGAGCGCCTTCGACCGCTCGCTAACACTAAACACTAACTCAGTGCCTTTCAAACTGGAGCGTGCCTCAGAATCACGTGGTGGGGGAGGGACCCGCTAAGAAGGTGGAGACTCAGTCACACCTCTGGAACTCAGATTTAGGTTCCTGGGTGGGGCCTGCTCACCTGCATTTTTAATAATGTCTCCAGGTGATTCTGATACATGTGGTTCCTGGCCCATCCGTGGGCTGTGGCCTGCCTGTTCCGGCTGGTTTCCACACTAATGCACTTTCCCAGCACTTCCTCTCTCTCACCTGCTCTTGCACATCTGTCTCCACACCTGTCGTCCTTTTTCTTGTTCCTTGCAAGCCCCTAGCAGTGGCATCAACTGTAATCCCATGGGTCAAATGTGGGCTGCCCCTTAGGCAGTAAGGATTCATGCACTGCAGTCTTAGAAACAGGAGCATCTGAAGACACATGGGGACTTGGTTATTCTTCTTTACCACTGTCTCCTCTCTATCTAGAATAGGCTCAACAAACTTTTTCTGGAAATGGCCAGATAGTAAGTATTTTGGCTTTGTGGGCCAGATGATTTCTGTCACAGCTACTCTGCTCTGCCAGAAGGCAACCATGCACTGCACATAAATGAATGAGTGTGGCTATGTTCCAAAAAACCATATTTATAAAAAACAGACAGTAGACTGGATTTGGCCCTCAGGCTTGTAGTGTGCTAATCCCTGGCCTCCAATGGGGCCTGGCACATAGTAGGTACTCAATAAAAAAATTGAAAAGGTATTATATGATAGAATGGACAGGTGATACCACCTGTAGAACTGTCATAGAAATTTGTTTTCTTTGAGGATATCGAGTAAAAGAAATCAGTTGGGGAGCTCTCATCTGTTTGGGTTCCATAGTGGATTTTGTTTTTCATGTCTTTATGTATGGAAGTTAACTTGAAAGTTTAAAGCATGAATGGTGTCTTGTAGACAGCTCAAACTGCCAAGCTGAAATTAACAAGTTTCAACCAGTAGATAGCTGAAGAAGTACAAGGACATCTCGTCCTTGTCAGCAGCACTGGGGATGGTCCCTAAATATCTAAGCATTTGATCCAAATGTCTGTGGAACTACATTTTGTCTGAGCCATCCTATACAGTGAAGGCAGGGCTTTCTTTATATTTCTTTGTTAATTGAAATACTCTTTAGGGTGTGGACATGTGGGCCGGAACCACAATGGCACATTACACATCCCATAACCGAGGGCACACTAACAGTGACACACCAGGAGCTGTGTGTTTATATCCACCACCAGTGCTGTTGTGGGGTTAAAGGAAATTATATTTACACAAAGCGCCTGGTAAGGAGGACGTGGATAACAAATGTTAGTTTACATGTTATGAGAAAGTGTCTGTCCCTCTACCAAAGGGTTCATCTTTCCCAAATGTGAAGAGTATAGGCTGTTCCGGTGTGTTTCAGAACCAGCATGAAAATGGAAGCCACTTTTCCCTTCTTTGGGCTTGGGACTACTTTTGTATTACCTTGAACCCTATGAAATTGACATTTTGGAGATCAATAGTGTTGAACGTTGACAGTTCCATAGAGTTCAATCTAATAATTATATTCTGGGGATCATTTTCCATCAGAGAGGGCAAAAAATGACCAGAACGCCAAATATAGCAGGAGGAATTTAGATAAGAAAATAAGAACTTTGAAAGGGAACATGGTTCAGTACCACCAGCACAGAACTAGGCATTTCCCTTGGGTGTGTAGGATTTCCTATGATCTTACATCGACCTGATGAGGTAGACATTACTATTGTTCTCCTTTATACACGAGGAAACGGAGTTACTAAGATAGTGAGCACCTCGCCCAATGTAGCAGAGCTACAAACTGGGGTGGGGGTGGGCATGGGAGGGACAGATTTCAAGCCCAGCTCTAACTTACTTCTACACAGAAGGCTCTATGTCATGAAAGTGGTTTGAGGATGCAGCTAAGGCTGGACACAGAAAAGATTTGGAGAATGGAACCGTCTATGCAAAAAGAAAAAAAAAAAAACAACAACTCAGAAAATGGCACCAGATCTTATTTTGCACCTTTACATACTCAGGCAAACGCTCTGTAATATCACCGCCCTCTGGAGGTTGGGAGGTGTCTCTGCAGACTTCCATCCCAAAAGAAAAGCAGAGGGTAAAATCACCCGCTGTTCTCTGTACATTACCGCTTGATTGTTTTTCCTTCCCTATTTAGGAAAAGAATTAACAAAATTGCCCAAACAACTCCATCAACTCTAGGAGTGGCGTGTCCATCTCTGAATAAGCTCAGGTGGTTGTGTTGTTGTTGTTGTTGATGATGACAATAGGATTGCTATTATAATTATTAAATCACCCATGTCGCAAACAGCTAAGAGGAACCGTGCTGGCATTATGCACCTGCCTTCGGATCTAGGCTCTGTCACCCTTCGGCAGCACCACTACCTCCCCAGCAGCCCAGCTCCTCGCCTGCTTTTCTCACACAGTGTCAAATCCTCTACTTCATAGACGATGCACAAAAGCAAAGATTTGCTATTTAGGAGTTCAGGCTACCAGATCTGAAAGAGATCATCAAGTACAGAAATCACAAGATGGCTATCCATAGGCTGAATCTGGCCTTCAGTTATGTAAATTTTGCCTGCATAGTGCTTTCAAATAGTTTTTAATTCATTGCCAAAAATATTAAGAGAATTCTCATTTTTAAAGGATGGATTTCCAGCTTCTCCAGATTTTAGAGCCTCTGTCTTTTTTTTTTTAAGTCTCAAAGTTATTAGTTATTCTGTACAAGTTTCCACTATACATTAGACATTCTTCTACTCTTGCTTACACAGTAAACAAGTATACACCAGCCCTTTGGCTCAGGCTCACAGGTCTTCCCTGGAGAAGGGTGTCAGGCCATTTAAACTCAGGGTGTCTTTCTCTGATGCCTCCTCCTGGGAGCACTTGAAGGCACCAGGCTCCAAGTTGTATGGATGTGCAAAGAGCTCCATGCACAGAGCCCCATGCCTTGGTGCTGAACAGCTTTACTCTCTGGGAGGGCACAGAGTTGTGTCCAACTACTTAGGGCAAAATCAAGCCCAGGGGAAAGAATCATACAACTGAGGCAAGATGTCCCAGGATATGCAGGCTCCAGCTCCCAGGGTAGGACTGAAGACCAATGCCAAGAGGAACCAAGGGTGGCATGGGCATCCCTGAGAAACTTGGTGCAGAGGGCTTAAGTCTAGGAGACTCTGAGAAGGTTGGGGGTAGAGGATGGCAGGAGGGTCAGGGAGGAAAAGCATGTTAAGAGGGAATAAATTAAAGGTGAGAGAAGCACCAGGGATAAGAGGCTTGTGCTGTCCTTCAGTTGTTTTCCTAGCTAACAATTGCATGGAACTGATGGCCGGCTGTCCCCGTTAGAGGATCCATACTCTCATTCACCATCACCACCACCACTTTCTATTATCTCACTCCTGGTCAGCTTCCTTTGTTTATGTCACCTGCCTGGACTCTGTTGACATTCCTAATCTATCATAATCCACCTACTTTATGGTTGGGTCAAATGAGTCCCAGGTGGGAGATGAGATTTACCCATAGCAAGATACTAGCTGAGCCAGAGCTAGGGATGAAGTCTCCTGAACTCTTTTGGAAGCATGAGGTTTTATACTATGTTTGGATTTGGATCTGATAGAAGCATTAAAATTTTGAACAAGCTATGGGCAGAAAACCCATCTCAGTAGCTGGTGCTTTTGCTTTTTGACAGGGAAACACACCTACTTGTATAATGATGGATTATCACAAGGCTAGTGAGCTCATTTACAACTGAAGGGAAAAAAATCCTTTTCCTACAACAATTTTTAATATATAGATTGTCCTACTCTGTCTTCCTTAGGTTAAATGAAAATGTAATGTTTTAAGAACTTTGTGGTATCATACACTTTTTGGTAAAAAGTTTCATTCCTGGAAAAATAAACAAAAACTTTGTAATCAACAGTTGAATAGTTCTGGGGGCTTCACATCTCTTCTTAGGGAAAATATGAGGCAAATTCCATATATACTTAAATTTAAATGTGGTCTTCTCTCCTCTCCTAATTCGTGGTCTTTTGTCATGCTCCTGAGGCTATATGGTCATGGAATAGAAATGTTCTCTAATGTTTACTCCCATATCTTATTAAGAAAAGCACTCAGCAAGAAATTTGACAATTCAGAGAACAGAGGAAATGGGAATCTTTCCTCCCTTGGCTTGTCATCAAAGACCAATGCAATCTAGTATTTTCTTTTCTTTTTTTTTTTAATTTTAACTAGAAGCTAATCAAATTTAAGATGATAATCATATTCCCCCACTTTCTTTTCATTTCCAAGTCATTGAGAATTAAAAATATGAGCAGTGGACCTACTCTTTTCAGTTCAGGATTGTAGGTCAGCCTGGAGGGCAACTTGGAAGCGAGGTGCAGTCTGGGGTCAGTGTGACGCGTCCCATCCATACTCTCAGTATATGCAGTCTTAAATTCCATGTCTTAAAAAGTGGTTTCAAGCCAGAGTACATAAACAGGTTCAGTTGTTTCTTCTTTCCCTGAATTCCAACCAAATCCTAACTACACTCAGAGATTCAGTACGAGATTCTGTCACATACCTTAATCGGTTTTTCTTAAACTTTGACTTTTGGGAACCACTTTAATTATTTTTATCCTGTATATGTACATCACCTGTGGACCATTATTTGTTTTTTTAACCACTTATTTGACTTAAATTTACTTAAAATGTAGCTTTGTAGCCCTACCTTAAATAGGTAGCACATGCCATACAAAGTAACTGTCTAGGGGGGCTCCTGGCTGGATCAAGCAGAAGAGCATGAGACTTTTGATCTTGGGGGTCGTGAGTTTGAGCCTCACACTGGGTGTAGAGATTACTAAAAAAATAAATGAATAAACTTAAAAAAAAGTAACTGTCAAAATAAAGGCAAATCAACATCATTAATTCCCAACTGCATACTGTTGCCTAATTGTACAGTTTCCTGAGACCAGCTCTCTCATTGTCAGAGGAGGGAATGACCAGGTTGGCAAGCTGTCAGACATACACCTCCATCTCTTTCATATAACCAGATGGAGTGAAAGAGAACCAAAATGGTAATCACTCTCTCACTATGTGGCTCAGTATTATTTAGTACCATGTTCATTTACTGCTAAAATTTTGGAAACACTTCTCCCCCTGTTATATTCCCTTAAAAATCCCGTTTTGTCAGTGGCGCCTGGGCGGCTCAGCTGGTTGAGTGACTGCCTTCGGCTCAGGTCATGATCCTGGAGTCCCAGGATTGAGACCGGCGTCGGGCTCCCTGCTCAGCAGGGAGTCTGCTTCTCCCTCTGACCCTCCCCCCTCTCATGTGCTCTCTCTCTCTCTCTCTCAAATAAATAAATAAAATCTTAAAAAAAAATCCCAGTTTGCCATTTTGAAGATTAGGGTGAGAAATAAAAAATGACTTGCTGAAGCTCCAAGAAAGAAGGAGCAGAGACACAGAACTGGTAATCACACCCAGGTCAGGGGGGGCTTCAAATTCTTTCTGTCACCCCAGGTGCCTGTCCCCGCTGCGCCTTGCATGAGGAATGAATTGAATATATCTGCAACCAACTTCAAGTCTCCATAAGGCTCTCCATCATTTAAACAAACAAAAGTAACATCTGTTCCAGCTCGAGCTGTCTCTGGCATAAGCACTTTTTCACTGATGGAGGCCAGATCTAATTGGGCTCCTTCTGCCTCACTTGAGCAAAGTTACAGGATCAGATGTGCGCTTCCAGATAGAGGGGGAGCTGAGGGGCTGGCTCCTCTGCGCAGGACTCCTGCCTTCAGGTTCGGCATGCCTTCTGCGCTCTAGCAGGTGAATGCCTGCTCAGGAGACTTCCTTGGTTAATTCTCGAAGAGTCAGGGATTTAGTCAATGCAAGCTGTAAAACTCTCGGCACTAGAGATGAAGAAGATCTTTTTTTTCTCCCTTTATATTTTTTATTGTTATGTTAATCACCATACATTACATCATTAGTTTTTGATGTAGAGTTCCATGATTCATTGTTTGTGCATAACACCCAGTGTTCCATGCAGTACGTGCCCTCCTTAATACCCATCACCAGGCTAACCCATCCTCCCACCCCCTCCCCTCTAGAACCCTCAGTTTGTTTCTCAGAGTCCATCGTCTCTCATGGTTCGTCTCCCCCTCCGATTTACCCCCCTTCATTCTTCCCCTCCTGCTATCTTCTTCTTTTTTTTTTTTCTTAACATATATTGCATTATTTGTTAGATGAAGAAGATCTTAATGGAAGAAGACCCATCTCAAGTTCAGGGACATCTCAACTTCTCCTTTTCTCTTCTCTTCCCTTTTCTTCTCTCTTCACTCTTCCCCTCATTCCTCTCTTCTCTAGTCTTTTCTGTTGAATGAGTTGTTGTCCACGTGAGATGCACTCCCACCCGTAGGGTGAGTTGGACTTCGCAAAGAGCCCATGAGTTCTCCCACGAAGCGCCATGCTGGAGGTCTTTGCTTCTCCTTTCCTGCTTGCTGCACATTACGATCTGGGACATTTCCTTAAAAGTAGGATTATACTAGGGCCCCACCCCCAGGGATCCTGATTTAATTGGTGTGGATGAGGCCTGGGGCATTTATTTATTTATATTTTTTAAAGATTTTATTTATTTATTTGAGAGAGAGAGAATGAGAGATAGAGAGTACAAGAGGGAAGAGGGTCAGAGGGAGAAGCCGACTCCCCACTGAGCAGGGAGCCCGACGCGGAACTCGATCCCGGGACTCCAGGATCATGACCTGAGCCAAAGGCAGTCGCTTAACCAACTGAGCCACCCAGGCACCCTGAGGCCTGGGGCATTTGTTAAATGACTCCAAGTGATTCTAATGGGGGCTGCTGGGTTGGAAATAACAGCACAGAGGAGCCCAGGGTGGGCAGGAGTGGTCCAGAGGAGAGGTCTAGGCTGGAATCTTTGTCTCAACTTGCAAAACCAAGAAGAAAAGGAGCCTTTGGAAGCAGGACCAAAGTCAAATTCTGGGTTTGTCTTTGGCCAACTGGGTACTCTTGGACAATTGATTTCAATTCATCAAACCTCAGTCTCCTCTTCTGTAAAATGAGAATAATACTTTGTAGGGCTTCTATTAGGAATATTCTAAAGACTTTTCTTTCTGCTTTTCCTTTCTCCTTTCTTTCCCCTTACAAAAGGAAAGTGTTTGAGGCAGTGTATAGGAAAAGACACAGCAGAAAAGAATATAGAGGGAAATCAGGTCAAGAGAAAAATAAGACAAAACTAGAGGACTCAATCTAGCATAGATTTCTGAATGTGTATTTCTCTCTCTCTCTCTCCTTTGTTTTAGCAATTCAGTTTGTAAAATGTGGGACATGACTCTTCTTTATTAACCAAACCACTGAATTCTAATTTCTTGGGTCTGTTTCGAAAAGAAAGAAAACATGAAATTATAGAATCAGCATTTTTTAGTGTGAAGGGACCCATGGCCTGGACTTCGTCCTAGTTCTGCCATTGATTGTATGACTTAGAAGAGTCCTTTTTCCTCTCTTGGCCCCAACTTTCTCATCTATAAAATGAGTAATTTTACTAGATGACTGTTAAGGCAGTTCTGAGTGACATTCTAGGTGGATGTTAATATCAGGAGTCTTTCTCTATAAGAAAGAAGGAAGGAAGGAGGGGAGGGAAGGAGCGGGGGACGCGGGGGGGGGAGAAAAAAGAAAAGAAAAATACACCAAGCTGGGAGAGGTGTTTTTACTAAAAGGTCCAGAAATCTCTGGCCTTTTAAAACCAAAACATCAGCAGTCTGCTGTGGCTCTGGCCTGACTCTGAGGAGCCCCTGGGCAAATCCCTTATCACTGCCTTCCTTCAGGGTCTTTCCAAGCCCAATGGAAATCGGGTGGCCATTTTCCTGTGTATAAAATCTAGTGGGGGAACACCTGATTTTCCAAGACTTATGGTCCTCCGTGGTTGAAAACAAGAGTTTGGATTCCTATTTTAAAAAATCTAAACCAACTGGCCTTACTAGGAGCTAAAGCCTAACATCTTCATGCCCCACTCTTTCCTGACCCCAAGAGTCTTGGAGAGTGGGTAAATACCCACCTAAGAGGCTCGTGGGAAGTGAGTGCAGCAGACACATACCACTACTCACCTATTCTAGATGGTTTCTCCAAAAGAACCTTAAATATTTGAGCCACAGAATGACAGTGCTTCTCTCCCCTAGACAATGGATGCTCTGGGTAAAATACAAGCTCCTTCCCCTGTTCCCCATAGCTTAATGTCCAGTGTAACTGGATCTGAAATCAATAAGTCAGTTCTGCTCCTTCGTAGCTCTGTCTCTCGGGGCCACTTTGTATGCTCTGCAGTATGCCACAGACCGTTAACTAAGCATAAGTGTGTTTGTGTTGATGCAAAGAGCTTCAGAAGCAGTAGATAAAATGCCAGGCACAGAAGCTCCCAGTTGAATGGAGTTAGTTGGCTGAAGTTCAGCTGAGGATAGTTTGGTTTCAGGTCTTTTCATCTCTCAGGAGAAAATTCCCCTGGCTGAATGTTGGGAGAAGAAATGGGAATTCTCAGGTCATTTCCTGAGGCCAAGGCGGGTATTGTATCCTTCATGGCAAGTGTAGAAACCTCCATCAAGTCATCACCAAGGCACTGCCCGACTTCACAAGAACAGAGAATTGCTGCTTTATTCGTTCCTCCCAGAATTAAGACCAGACTCTTCTCTCTGAAAGTCAGAATTTACTAAAAAATGTAACACTTTCTCCTCCATTGCCCCTCTCCTCCACAGGTGAGTTCCCACTGGTTCCTAACATAAAGTCTCCTTTCCAATTCAGGAGCCCAGCCCTGCCTCTCACTGGCCACGCTCACCCCCTGCATTGCTCATGCTGTCTGGTACACATCCAGAATAGCCCTTTTCCTCTCCACATTTTGTGAAGTCACAGTCATCAGGCTTGGCCAAGCTCAAATGCCTTCATCTTACACTCCCCGTGTGTCTGCCTCAGCTCTGTTGCTATCAGCCTCCTCTGTCCTCTGTCTTCCTGCTCTCCTTATGCGTGCTGAGACTTTCCATGGGTCATCTGTGTTCCTATGATGAAAGATTCACTTTCTAGTTCCAGGAATGGATCAGAAGCAGCATCTTTTCTCTCTAAATTAGTTGACTTTACCCAGACTCTGGGTCAAAAGCCATAATCATGATTTAATGCCACTTCTTGGCTCCCAAGGGAGGGAAAGATGGGACAAGTGTCCTTGCTTACCCTCCCCCCCAAAAAAAGGAATTATGGTTTTAGTTTCTCCCTCCTTGTCAGAAAAGAAGGTCTTGGTGTTGTGCTGACAGCCATGGTCTTCTCTTGTCAGGCCAGAGGAGAGACTAAACTTCTGCCAGTGGGTGCCAGGAAAGTTTAGCACCAGAGCATAGTCAAAACATTTTTGTGTGCCTCATAGGATGAAAGTATGGGTAGGTAGGTGCTCACTACTTTTTGGAGGTGAGTAGGCAAGCAGACACCAGACCGAGGGTGACCAGCTATTTAAGGATTAGACTGCTGAAGTATACCGGTTCTAGCTGGTGGGGAATGGGGCTAGAGTGTCCCAGCAGGACTACCATGTATGATTGTTCAGGTTGCACACTGCAGAATCCTAGAGGGCTCCATTCGCATAGAGTATGATGTGAATGGTGCCCTTAGAATTATTCAGTGCATAGCATGCACAGTGTACAGACTCAGGCATGTACCTGCTCAGGCAGTAGATAAGTTCTTTGGAACACAGAGCTAAAAATCAACCAGAAACTTACATTGTAAACATAGCACTACACCTATATTAAACTTGCCATAATATGTCAAGTTGCAAGAGCCAGTTTTAACTCCAGGAACTATTGACTTTAACTCCTCAGAACCAGTAATCAAGGCACACTTCCAGGACCGGACCTATTCTTCCTTGATTTTCTCTGGTTAAGTCTAGCATGGTATAGTCTAAACAGGTGGTATAGGATGAATGTTGCATGGTGTTGTGGCTGGGATCATGGACCAGAAGGTAAAGGGCCAGTTGCTCTTCTCTCTAAGCAGAACAGTATTGCTCAGGCATGAGAGGCTCCCCAGTGGCCGCTTAGAAAGTTTTCTCTGACCCAGGTGACCTTATGTCCATGTTTGCCCATGCTTTCCCTGGCCTAATTCTCAACAGTGTTCCAGTTTGATGAGAGAGCACATGATCACACTCCCTCCGGCATGCAGATGGGAGTCTCTGCTTCATCAGCCATCCCCACACCTGAGACCAGCCTTTCCTTTGATTGATCCTTTGACAGTTCCCCCATGATGCAGAGCAGTGCTCAGGGCACAGCTAGGGCTCTTTACTCTAACTGACCATTATGAAGGATCAGACAGAGTGTCATGGGACAGTCAGCTATCACATCAAATCATTTCCTTTTTTTCTTTGCCACTTATGGTTGGTTTCATATTCCTATGGGCATGCAATGAAGAGGAAGAGTTAAAGAAAGAAAGCAGAAAACCATCAAACTCAGTACTTACTAGCCAGACACAGACTCAGCAGGGGACATGGCTCTTGGCCCCTATCATTTGCCTGCTGTCCCTGGTTGTTGATGGAGGAGACTGACTGTTGCGGGTACTCAGTAGTTATAATTACCACCAGTGCATGGGAGGGAGGGTGGAGGGTGACAGAGTCCTTTGCAAATGCACATTCATCCAACAACAACCAAGAAATACCCACAAGATGGGGTGCCCGAGTGGCTCAGTCGGTTAAGTGGCCAACTCTTGGTTTCGGTTTGGGTCATGATCTCAGGGTACTGGGACCAAGCCCCAAATTGGTCTCCATGCTCAGCGGGGAGTCGGCTTGAGGATTCTCTCTCCCTCTCCCTCTACCCTTCCCTCCACTCACGGTCTCTCATTCTCTCTCTCTCAAATAAATAAAATAAATTAAAAAAAAAAAAAGAAATACCCGTAAGACTGTGCAAATGCTGCCCAAGGCCTGAACCCACATGCACAAATGACTCAGAGTTCAGATTCTTGAGTCTAATGGCCACTTCTTTGTGCCTCAGTTTCTTCCTGTATGAAGTAGTAATGAGGGCTAAATCTCTTGTAAGTTGTTTTGGTTACTGCCTGGTGAATGTGGGCAGAATTAAAATATTAGCTATTAGTAGGAATAGTAACAGCAGCTTTGAGAGCCACAGAGCAAGCTCTGAGAATGGTATGAAGTGGGGGTCAGTAACTATCATTCTTGGGGCAAATATGGCTCTCTGCCTGTTTTTGTAAATAAAGTTTTATTGGGACACAGTTATGCCCACTTGTTTACATACAATCTAGGAATGCTCTGTTGAGTTGTCGGGAAAGAAACCATGTGGCACATGAAGCCTCAAATATTTATTGTCTAGTACTTCACAAAAAAAATTTGCTAACATAAGTCAGATATTCAAATTCACTTCCCTAGTCTACTGGCATTTACTGACTAATGATTAAATGCCCTGAACAGTACTAGATTTTTTTAACATATATTATCTAATTTGACTTTCACAAGAAGTAGCTCTTCAAGGTCAATGGAAATATCAGCTCATTTTACCTAATGAGGCTCAGAGGACTTGTGACTTGTATCAAAATGTAGAGCCAGGATGAATACTCCGGTCTCCTGATCCTAGGCCCAGAATTTCAGGAGTCACCAGGGCAGGTGTCCTGAAGGAGGTGGGTTTGCACTTGCTCTTGAGGAATGAGTGTGACTGTCAGTAAGCAAGGATGAGACCCAGGGGAGGGCATTCCAGACAGAAGGAACTCATTGATCAAAGGGCCTAAAGTGGGAAGCTCAGGCTGTGTCTGGTCATCTAATTTTGCAGAACAGGAGGCGACTGATGGAACTGAGGTCATGGAGTGCAAGAAGTGGCTTGAGGCCAGGAGGCGGAGGGACAAGGTGTTCCTCGAGGAAGAAGTTACAGACTGAAAGTTCAAGGACAGGCTGGTGGACGTACTGTGTTTGGCCTTTACTGTATTGACTCACACAGGGTATTTTGTTTGGTTTGGTTTTAATGTGGATTTATAAAACATTCCACAATTTTATCTTCTCATGAAAAAGCAAAGTATTTAGTCACACTTGGGCCCACATTCCTAGGAAGCAGGAAATAGCTGGAGTTGAGTTCAGCTGCCTCCTTTAGATGGGACACCTGCTTTCCTGCAGGACTAATCAGTACCATCTTTAGACCCAAGCAAGAGGAGCCCCTCTCCTGAGCCCTGGACTTTAGTAGGCCCTTGCTCTGATCACATCCTTTTCCATATGATAAGTCTCTGGCTTCAAGGGGACTTGACCTCTCAGAGCCTGTACCCCTCTCCTGCTCCAGATGCCAGGACTCAGAATTCTCTGCTTGAATGGCTCAGGCTCACCTCCAGGAGTTATATGAGTCTCTTCCCTAGGTCTGTCCTTCCAAGGCTGGGGACACACTGAGGAGTGTACCAAGGGGGAGCAGATTGTGGTGGGGGTACGGGATGTGCAGATGGAGCTCTGAAGTGCAGGCTGGAGTGTCCACCATGGGCTGCAAGTCCCCTGAAGATGCAGGACAGAGCCGGGAGCCAGAAGAGAAGGAATGTGGGTAACAGGGCAGAGGACCTTGCTCTGTACCACCAGGTCTCAACCTGGGGCTCCTAGGAATGCAGGAACACTGTTTGAACTTGGCCTTCTGAGTCAGCATGAAGTATATTTGCCAACTTAGGGGGAGGTAACATAGTTTATTTAATAATTTAGAGCTTGATTTCCAACTTTTAAATATTGACACATATTTATGTGGCTTCCACTTGTATACTGGCTCTAAGCCTCAAACCCCATCTCAAATCCTGCTTCTTGACTATTGGTAGTTTAAAGTAGGAACTGGCTGCAGTCCCCAGAGGCTCCTATGACTTTACACCATTGACATAACTTGTCTGGCCCTTATAGACATAGGTGTGTGGCCCTTGCTATGAGCAATTAGTGCAGAAGAAAGTTGAAGACTTTTGCTCAGGGCACAGTGTGTCCTGTAGACAGAGAACGAAGCAGGAGGGCCAGTTAGGGGTGGTCCTAGGTCTAAAAGAGTGGGAATAAGAAAGGAAGGGACAGAACAAGAGGAAATTTTTTTTTCTTGCACAATGATCTTTAGGTTAAGATGGCCAATCCCAGTTTGCCTGGGACTTTCTTGGTTTCAGTTCTGAAAGCTTGCATCCCAGGAAACCCCTCAGTTCTATTGACACTGGGAAGGTTGGACCTAACATCAGGTCCCATCATACTGAGATCTTACTATAGCTGAGCCGCCTCAGAACCAGGGGCACTGGACCTGAGGACAACTTTGCTTCTGGAAGCAAACTGTCCAGCTATTTCTCTTCCTCAACCATAAGTCAAAAATTTCTCCTGACTAGGGCAAATAACTCAGACCATAGAGGTATCCCCCAGGTGCTGCAGAATCAGTTCTCATGGCAAGGGTGTGTTCAGGACCTCACTGACTCATCAGAAGGCTTTGGTTTCAGATTCATGCTGGAAGAGAAGGCATTTCCAGTTTATCTTTGCTGGACACAGGATGTCAATTTCCCACCTGTTTCTGGCCATTGTCATTACCCTCAGAATTAACAGAGATCACACATGGCATCTGGAATTATGGAATCCTCACTAAATTAGATTCTAATCTGTTCTAGAGCCAGCATTTATTAATAAAATCAGAATCCTCAGGAAAACAATATTTAAGTCCCAGATATGTGGCCTTAGACAAGTGACTTAACTTCCCTGAACCTTAATTTTCTTCATCTATGAAGTAGAACTAACAATCCCTACCACAGATTTGCTCTGGGAATAGATTTTTAAATGCTTCCTGCATAAAAGAATTGAAAGCAGGGACTTGAACGGTAGACCAGTGTTCATAGTAGCATTATTCCCAGTAGCCAGCTGTGTCCATTGGCAGGTGGATAAACAAAATGTGGTCTACCCATATAATGGAATATTATTCAGCCTCAAAAAGGAATGAAATTCTGAAACATGCTACCACATGGATGGACTTTGAAAAATCATGCTAAGTTATACAAGCCAGACAGCAGACAAATACTATATGATTCCAATATATGAGGCACCGAGACTAGTCAAATTCATCGAGACAGAAAGTAGAATAGAGATTACCAGGAGCTGAAGGGAGGGAGAAATAGGGAGCGAGTATTTAATGGGCACAGAGTTTCAGTTTGGGATGATAAAAAAGTTCTGGAGCTGGATATGGTGATGGTTGTACAACATTGTAAATGTACTTCATGCCGCTGAATCGTATACTTAAAAACGGTGAAAGTAGTAAGTTTTATGTTATATATTTAGGAGCCCAATAAAAAGTAAATGCCTCTGCCTCATGCAGTACGTGGCCACTGAAGATAGTCCCCAAAGAAGAAAAAAGAGCCAGAAGGAGAATCCCGACCCTGTCATTTCCAGGCGAAGGAATTCCCAGGCATATCCTTTCACTTTGAGCCTCATTTTCCACGTCTTGTCAAGCTGTTTTCTTCTTTGGAGATCAGAAAGTTTAATAAGGCCCCATACAAGACTAAGCCCAGCAAAGTGCCTGCTCTTCAGGAATTGTTGAATAAGAGCTACAGAGATGGGCTTGGCGTATCTCACGTCAGATAGAGGAGCATGTAGCCACCGCTGAGCCCTAACATATGCAGGGAGTGCTGAGGGCCAAATAACCTTATATCCAAACATTGAAATATGATATATGCAAGTATTAAAAAAAAAAAAAAAAAGAAGCGTTTTGCTAAAGCCAAGCAATAGGTAAGGGGAGAGCCGTTCGACTCCATGTCTTGAAGGGAGAAGTGTCAAGACCTTTGCAGACATGTCTTAAAGCCACGTCTGAGGTACGCAGTGGGCTAAGTGGGGGTTCTTTCTCTAGCAGGCAGGAGGGCGTGTGAATAGCTGGGTTTCTGTCTCCACCACCAGACTGACTTCATGAAAGCAAAGGACACCGCCCTTTTCTCCGCAACGGTCCCAGCACGATAGTCCCACACAGTGCTTGGTGCGTAAACAGACCCCATAAATAGTTGTTGGCTAGATAAACAGATGGATGGGGAAGGGGTTGGGACCGAGGCTCAGAAATTCTGGAAACCGCCCCCAGGATTAGCCTCTTCGGCATAGCTGCCCCGGAGAAAGGGACTCCTTGTTTGCTCCGAGGCCATCGTGGCCCTAGAGGTCTGGTCTGTGGGCAGCTTCGGGCCCCTGCACCAGCTGGGGCTGGGAAATCTCCCTCTTGACTTCCACTGAATGGAAACTGAAACCGGAATTTCAGGAGAAAATAAAAATCAACAGTGGCTCTTTTGATTATAATGCTATCTCATTTCTAAGCAGTTCTCCCCATTTCCTGTTTATAGCCTCAACTAAGAGCAAGAGTGACCGAATCTCTGCGCAGAAGCTTTTCTCTGGGGACTTCGAGGCAGGGCAGCAACAGGAAGCTGTCAGAACTCTTCTGGCCAGCCAGGCAGTTTTGATCGTGCCCTGGGTGGGGGTGGGAAGTGTGGGTTTCTGAAAGAGCCCCCAGGTCTGTGTCCGGCCTTCAGCACCTACCACGCACAGCAGCTCCCAGTGCCCCGGATCCTGGGGACTCCGGGTGAAGTCAGCATGAGGGAACTAGGCAGGGAGGCCCCGAGGAACGCAGAGTGACGTTCAGGGCCGCTGGGCAGCTGTGCATCACTGTTAGCACGGCCAGCCCGAAAGGCTGTCCCTGGCAGTCCTTCGGTCTGCACACAGATGATCTCAGGCTCTCCTCCAGGGATAGAACAGGGTCCCTGAATTTTTAAGGAGTGACCCTAGACCCAATTCCTATCCTGGCTACAAAACTGTGGAGCTTGCCACAGACAGAGGGACACTTGAGGACTTAGGGGCTAAAACAGGGATAGGAAAGCAAATGACCAGCTGCAGAGTTGCAAACTGCAAGGCCCTCTGACCCGTAGTTCTTCTCTGCCCCTCCCCCCATGTACACATTCACAGCACACACGCACGCACATGTATGTGTCACATATATGCATGCACTGCATGTGTACATGCACGCACACTACACACATATCCACATACATGCGCATGTGTGCGCAGACCCCCATGTGTACATACATGCACACATGTGCACATGCACGGGTGTATGTGCCGCACATGTGGACATATACACACATGTACGTGCACAACACGTTTGTCCACGTGTTTGTGCACAGCACGCGCACACATGTACACATCACATGGATATATACACACACGTACACATATGCGCACATACAGCACACAGCGCGCACACACACACACACACACACACACACACTCCTCCCAGAAAGGCTCTGTGAAGATGGAACATTTCAGCTGACACCTGAAAAATTAGAGAAGTAGTAACGCCAAGAGTAGGTAGGCACAGAGAGCATTTGCAAAGGCTCTGCAGCCCCATAGCTGGTCTCTGGGCCAAAGAGCACAGCGGTGGCTCCCTCTACACCCGGGGCTCTCTGGCCTCTGGGACTGCTCTCTCTGAAAAGATCCACCCCCTCTGCCCTAAACTTCCAGTGCCTTTCTCATTCACTGAAACTCCTAAATTCATTCCCAAAGTCAGTGGGTATAAATATTGCTCCACAAACCCACGTGCAAGAAGCAATTCTTAGTTTCTTTAAATCAAATTATATTGGACTCTGAGGTCCAGAGCTGCTGGCCTGGCAGGCAATTCAATCTCAGTGTTTCTCGGGATTCCCTCTGATGCAGGCTTGTGCAGAGGTGCCATGCCCCCCACGGCGGGTGGGGGGAGGCCCACCCTCACTGGGCCCCACTGGTTTGTCCTCAGATGCCTTGTTCTGGGCCACCCTTCCCCCCAGCCCCTTCAGGAAGCCTGTGCGGCTTCTGAGCCCTACTTGGGGACAAGGACCTGGGCAGAGGCTGGGAGCCGGCTTCCCCACACACACCACATTATTTCTCCCCGCAGCTCTTCTCCACCCCGAGCCCAGCTGCAGCCTAGCTGAGTGCTCGCTCCCCTCTTTAGCTCTGGGAGGAAAGTGCCCACCCCTACCCCAGGAGGCCCACCTTAATTTCCCTAATGAATTTTGGCTTTTGCGAAAGATCTGAAGGCCCACTGACCAAAAACAGCTTCTGCCAGAATCCCCCCTCCCCCCAACCAAGAGAGCACAAAACCCACCCACCTGCTAGAAATGGAAAGGAGGGTGACACATAGGAAGCACCCCCCCAGATGTTTCCTGGACCTTGCCACTAGGGTCTCTCTGTTCTCAGCGATGCAATCCACCCAGCCCCTGAACTTGAACTCCCTGAGAACAATGCTTCTCTAACTATCTTGGTGAAGAATCACATTTTATTTTCTTCTTCTTAAATTTAAATTGAGATTTCCAATTCATTCCAGAATGATAATTTTGTGAAGTACAATGAAAGAAGCTATTAGAAAAATGAAAAAAAAAAAAAACCCCACAGAATACAGGTACCAATTTTTATTAGATTCAACAATTGCTATAAAAGTTTCTAAATATTGGGCACCTGGGTGGATCAGTTGGTTGAGCGACTGCCTTCGGCTCAGGTCATGATCCTGGAGTCCCTGGATCGAGTCCCGCGTCGGGCTCCCTGCTCAGCGGGGAGTCTGCTTCTCCCTCTGACCCTCCCCCCTCTCGTGTGCTCTCTCTCTCACTCTCTCTCTCAAATAAATAAATAAAATCTTTAAAAAAAAACTTCCCTTTTTAAAAAAAAAGTTTCTAAATATTTTCTCTCCATTGTGTAGCCTCACCTCATCACAGAAGGTGTCTGTGGAAGGGCACACGCTGGTGGGCCACACACTTTGAGGAGCATGGCTTTAGAGCACTCAGAAAGGAGATAGTGTCTCCTCACCTCTAAAAGGACCTTAGTCAGGTCATGATCTCAGGGCCCCAGGATCAAGCCCCGCATCGGGCTCCCTGCTCAGTGGGAAGTCTGCTTGAGATTCTCTCTCTCACTCTCCCTCTGCTTCCCTGCCCCCACACACTCATGCTCTCTCTCTCTCAAATAGATAAATGAAATCTTTCTTTTTAAATGAGCTTAGTGAAGTATAGACTCTTCAAGAGGTTAAAGTAGAAGGCAGAAACAGGGACAGCCTTCCCCAGTGAGCTGAGAAACTAAAATTCAGGCCCTTAGCACAGAGAGGCAGGACACTGCAAAGGGGCCCAGAGCCCACCTCTGGAACACACTTCCTGGCAATGCATTCCAGCCCTGCCACTTAACTGCCTTGACTCAGGATGAGTCAACAGCTCCGAGCCTCAGTTTACCCATCTGTACAATTACGATAATAGCATTACCTGGTTGTTATAAAGACTAGACGAGTTAATAAGTGGATAATCACACAGTGATGCTTGCTATTGTTAAAACGTTTCCTTAGAATGAAAACTTGAGGAGAGCAGGGATTTTTATTCCCTGATGTTTCCCGAATGCCTGGAATCACACCTGGCACACAGTAGGTGCTCAACAAATATCTGTTCACCCATGAATCAATCTTGTCATCCATGCTGAGCTTCAGACAGCCATGTTTATCCTTTTCTTAATTCTTTAGGAGAAGGGGAGGACTAGCTGCCCTCTCTGCTGATACCCTACTTAGTGTCCAGAGCATGTTTTTCAACCTCAGGCTATTCGAGACTTTTGTCTCCAAAACCCCACACAGTCAAGAACGACTTGAATTGCCTCTCAGGTCTGAGTCCTTCCTGGGCAGGGTGTTTAGGACTGGACTCAAGATCTTTTCAGAGTGTAAAACCAGATCTTCTTAGGCTGGGATTTAGGCCCTTCAAAATCTGATTCCAACCGATGTTTCTAGGCGTTGTGACCCGCCACGTGGTACCCTGCTCCAGTATGGACCGTTTGCCCTGCTCTGGGCATGCTCTTCCTCCGGGAGGCTCTTCTGAGCTCCCACCTGGTGAAAGATGACTCATTCTACTAAGCCAGGTGTAAATGTGACCTGCTCCTTGGAGCTGGCCCCCATGTTTGGCCAGAGTTCATCTCTCTCCTCCACATTGACTCATCTTCCCTTCCATTCTCCCTCTTTAGAAGGTTTTGTCATCTACTTAATTATTTGCACATCTGTCTCTTTACTAAGGTGGAACTCCTTAAGAACCAGGGGCCACATCTTGAACACCTGAATAGCATCGGCGGTTAATGCAGGGCATACAAATAAATGTTCACAGGGTCCACGTTCCCACCTGCAAGTGTAAGGTCAGCAGGCTTCACAGAACCGATCAGAAGAGGAATGTTCTTGAAAACCCTTGCCACTGCCCCGCTACCACTTTTCTCTAACAACTCCTTAGTCGGGGGTATTTTCTGGACAGCCTGATGGCATAAGCTGAACAGTGGCTCCAAACTTAAGGCCTGTGCAGCTGAGGGTGAGTTATCCCCAGGCTGAAACCTGAGGCAGAAGGGACCACGGTGTGTGGGTGAACACAGGTGCTCGTCAAGACAGGGCAAGGGGCTCTGACGTGGGGCATGGCTGGCTTCCAATCCAGGCTCTGCTGTGACTGGCTGGATGCCCCTGGGCATGCTTTTTACTTCTGGAAGCTTCAGTTTCCTCATCTGTATAATGTGGATAATGTTAGTGCCTCCCCGCCTAGAGGCCGGGTGAAGGGGAAACCCGAGGTGGGGACATCTGACCCCATTGGCGGTCTGCGGGGGGCTGCCATGAGGATGCTAATCTTTGCAGACTCTGGCACAGTGTTGTGGGGAGAAGCCTGGCAAAACTAACATCCCCCCAGGCACCATGTGCCCTTACTATATCACCAAATCTCATGGCACAATTGTGAGGATTAAACACAGTAACGTGTAGGGGGCTTAGTGCACTGCTCTCCAATAATGGCTTGATAAACATAAGCAAAAAGGCTCAGTAAATACAAAATACTATTAGCTAGAACGAATAATCCATGAAGGAAACTCTGGATGAGGTTTCTAGGCCATAGACACTGCTGTATGTCAACCTTGCCTCCCATTAAAAAAAAAAAATCCACTTCGTTTTCATGCCACAAAATGCCACCCTGAATTTATTCTAGTGATCGAATGTCACAGCCAAACAAACCAAAAGCACTGGGTGATCTGGGAGAAGGCCTACAATGTGTTCATCGATTGCTCAGAGGTTTACTAACCCCTACTTTGTGACCGGCACCGTGTATCAACCAGCTTTCTCTCTAGATCATGCTGCTGTAACAAGCAGCCCCAGCAGAGGTCTCCTTCTGGCTTATATTTTATATTAGATGCAGGCTGGCTGGCAGCTCTGCTCTGAGCGTGTTCATTCCAGGACTCAGGGAGAAGGAGCAGCCCCTCTGTGGTACACTCCATTCTCATAGCATTCTCCTGTTGGAGGAAAAAGACCAGAATCATTAATGGCTCTTGAAGTTCATGTTTGGATATGACAGGTGTGGCTTGTGTTCCATTGGCCAAAGCAAATCATGTGGAGTCAATGGAGTAAGGAAGTAAACGTCCCCTAGGGCAGCAGTGCAAGTCTCTTGGCAGTGGGCAGGGATGTATAATCCTCTTATAGGGATGGCAAAATATAACTGGGAAGACTAATCCAGTTTGCCACGTTTTCATGAGTGCTACCTAATTTTAGTCTCATGATAACTCTATGAGGTAGGTATTATTATCCCTGTTTAATGGAGTGGAGGATTCAGGGTTGGTATGACTCACTAACCTGCCTAGGATGTAGCCAGGAATGGATGGGGCTGCCTGACTTGAAGCTGGTCCCAGGGGTATGTGGCCAGCCTTGGCCCTGGCAGCAGCTTCTTGAAAACTCATTTTCATATAGGTGTTGTCATTCAGTAAACATCTATTAAGTACCTACTGTGTGCCTGGCACTGGGCTGGGCACTGGAAACATGGCGACGTGCAGGGCAGGCACTGCCCCTACCCTTGTTGAGTCTAGAGTCCAGTGGAGGAGGAAAGCAAACAAGAAGCTTGTATCACATGAGCGGTGCTTCCCCAGGGAGATCAGAGCACAGCGAGAGGCATGGTGGGAGCCCCTCTCTGATGACAGCTCAGTAGTTGAAAGCTGAAGGACAAGGCACATGGCTCCTGTCTGTCTGGCAGGGTGAGTGCCAAGAACAGTTTGGGGTTCGGAACTCTAACGGACACTCACAGGAACTCAGTGCAGATGGGCACATGTCCAGCTGGTGGCTAATGAGCCTTGTCTGATCCAAAACCCTCATCAGCCTCTCCTGGGGCTTCGTCCAGCCACAGTGGACCCACTCAGAGCCTTGCGTGCCACAGAGGACAAAGTCCAGAGACTTCAGCGTCAGCCTGAAAGAGAAAGGGAAACCTGCCTTTGATCTGATTTGAATCAGTGCGGTGACACATGTCGCTAGCTTGTACATGTCGCTAGCTTGCCAAAGCACACCACTCTCACTTCCCTGAATGGTTTCCATTTTAAAGGCATGGTAATTAAAAAGAAGAAGGAAAGAAATCCCCTTCCACGGTTTGCAAAGTGTACTTTAAGAGTAAGAAAACCCCTTTTCTTAACCCAGCGGCCTGTGTGTTAGAGCATGAGGGCCAGCATTTGGCTTGTCTCTGCAAGCACAACCCATTACGTAGTGAGCAATTGCCCCTCAAACAAAGATGGCGTGTGTGCTGCAAAATAGGCCGCCTCTTAACGAGGCAAAACCCCGGCAAAAAGCTGGCACAGCCACGGACTGTCCCTCTTGGGATGAGGAAGGCATCTGAAATGTGAGCACATAGGTTCCGCAGCAGAGCTTTCTGGCCGCGCATCACATCTCCAAGGAAATGTTTTTGAAAGAGGGGACTCTATTTTCAGTTTGGTTACAGACACACACATCCTTGAAAATTTCAAAAAATATCACAAAAGGGGCGCCTGGGTGGCTCAGTCATTAAGCGTCTGCCTTTGGCTCAGGTCATGATCCCAGGGTCCTGAGATCGAGTTCCGCATCGGGCTCCCTGCTCAGCGGGGAGCCTGCTTCTCCCTCTCCCTCTCTCCCAGCTCATGCTCTCTCTCGCTCTCTCTTGCTCTCTCTCAAAGAAGTAAAATCTTGAAAAAGAAAAAAAAGAAAATATCACAAAGCTAAATGTACCTATACATATGTATGTATATGTATATATATGAATATGTATAAACTCTGATTTTATCTGAAAACTGCAGGTAGACATCAATATGCTTTGAGTTTATACTCCCTTTAAAAATTCAGTCTTGGAGTTCAGAAAGGAGCCTCTTCTGAGCTGATAGACTGAGCCCCAGGCTATGGGCAGGAACCTCCTTGCTGAGTCTGAGACCCCTGGGGGAGCAAGAAAGAGCTCCCCATTGCTGGGGAGCCATGGGCCCTGTGTTTGGAGGTTCAGCAAGAGGGGAAAGAGCAGATTAAGCCATCATGTCCCATGCCCCATGCCTCAGTAATCAAGACAAATAATATTTTAATGCAATATTTAAAAAAATCAAATTAGCAAACTCTGGCCATGGGCCATCTGCCTGTGTTTATAAATAAAGTTTTATTGAAACTTCTTTTTAATTGGAATGATTCCAAGCTTTATTGGAACTAAGTTCATCGTGCCCCTTATGTTTTATACCCGAGGCAAGCCCTCGCTCACCTCACCGCAGACCTAGCCCTGCCCCCCCATCTATTCACTCATTCCCTCATGGGTACTATACCTGCAGAGTGGGAAGCTCCAGAAGACAGAGCTAACAGTTATTGAGAACTTACTGTATGCCCGCCACTGTTGTAAGCCTTCGCACATAGTGCCTCATTGAATCCCCCCAACAATCCCATAGATAAATACAATTATTCATCCCATTTTACAGATCAGGCATTGAAAGGTGAAGAAGCTTCCCAAGATCAAACAGCCAGGAAGAGGCAGGGCCAGGGTCTATATCCAGGCAGTCCGATGGCTTTGACTGGAGGATGCTTAGCAGGAAGAAGGATGACTTAGCTCTGGGAAGCCATCATAGAGGAGGAAAGGGGTTGATGGTTAAGTAGAAGTTTGCTAGACAGAAAGAACAAGTACAGGCTGCAGTAAGTGAGTGTTTTAGAAGAGCAAGTCCCTCGGGAGAGGTCCTGTCTGGCTTCTCTGGGCCCAGGCCCTACCATGGAATCAGAGCAGCAACAAAATCATACACAGAACCGGCATTTATTCAGTGCTTACCCTGTATGCTGGGTATGCAACTAAATACTTTAGGTGCATTATCTCATTAAATCCTCAAATTAACAATGAATGGCTACTATTCTTAATACTGTTTTACAGATGAAGAGTCTGAGGCTTGAAGAGGTTAAGTAACTTGCTCATGGTTGCACAGATGGTCACTAGCTGACGCAGAATGCAAACCCAGGGGGCATTGTTCATATTGTGGTCCCAGCAAAACCCAAGAACCTGGCACCAGAGCCACAAACTGAGCCAAACCCTGCACCAGAGGTTCTCAAACATCCTTGTGCATCAAAATCCCCTGGAGGGGGATTTTATTAAAACGGATAGCTGGGTCTCACCCCTAGAGATTCTGATCCAGGAGGTCTGGGGCAGAACTGAGAATTTGCATGTCTAACAAATTCCTGGGTGATGCTGAGGCTGCTGGTCCAAGAACCAGACATTGAGAACCTATACTGACTCTCTAGAATCCAACAACAGCAGTACCCTCCTCAGCTACAGCGGGAAACACGAGCACAGGAGGTAACTGAAAGAAAATGCTTCCTTCTTGGTACATAGATCAGAATCAACCCATTGCTGAGTTTTCAGCCTTTCCTTTTCTCTCATACTTGCCCTGAGCTTCTTGATTGTCCAGGCTTTTCATATTTCTGCTCATGTGGGCTTTAGGGATTAGGCAGCCCCATGTCCCACTACCTCTTTTCCAAACCTGATGTGCTTCTTGGATGGACATAGACTTCAAGCATCATGACTGTGAGGGAGGAAGAGCATGATGATCACGTGTTTCCTGGTGGTTCTCCAGGCTCCACGGGGGTTTAATTATACCAATTAGTAATTCATCCCATGTATTAGTCAGAAGTCTTGGTGTTACAAGTGCAAAACCCAATTTGAACTGGACTGGGAAAATCGGGCACTTACTGACTCACAGAGCCCGGTCACAGGAAGGGCGGGGTGGCAGCTGGGCTGCAGCCTTGACGGACCAGGGCTCCAAATGCCACTGGCCTCGGCCCTTCACCCACGGCCTCTGCCTCTTCCTGAGTGTCAGCCTCAGCCTTTCAGGCAGGCTCTGTCCACAAAGCTGGAGACACGCCTTCCATCAACTATCAGGCCCTCCTGTTTCAGCCCCACCTTGCAATAGGAGCAAGGAGACAGGGTTCCAGGATTCTGGAAAGAGCTCTGAGTGGCCCAGCCCGGATAGTTGTCCATCCCTGGACCAGAGCCCTTGGTCATTTTAGTTGTCTACCTATGTCCAATCTGGGGTGAGGTGGGATAGGTTTTTAAAGGATGTGAGACCTCCCTCCAACCATAATGTTGAATTAAATGAAGGGGCATTTTCCAGAACACTGGAGGAGATGCTGGGCAGGAAGATAAACCCCACAGGTGAATAGGTGAGTGAATAGAAGGATGCGTGTCTTCTTAGTCTCAGTCACCGAGTTAGCAGCTGCAGTAGAGGGAGAGAGGTCAGCCCGGAAAACCCCGGTCTTCCCAGAGCTCACAGTCTAGAAAGCAGGCTAAGACATGCCATAAATGTCGGTGAAGCTAGGTAGGAATTTCTGCATGTCACAGTGGGAGGCAGGGCAGGAGGATCACAAAGTCTTTGAGAAAAACTAGGTTCTTCTGACCAGGCTCACTTACGCGCACCCACCAGCCAACTCATGAGCACTCACTCCGTGTTACGGAACATGCCTGCATGCAACGGTTTTGGTCAAGTGGAACGCCTGCAGGTGGCATTCAGCCTTGCCCCCGGTCAGCCAGTCACTCACAAAGCTGTTCATAAAGCTCCATGAGAAAAAGCATGTCCATCGTGGCTAGTGGCTGTCCCCACCCTGCTCACATGGCCACGTTAAGGACTTTCTTCCTGTACCAACTCAGGCTCTTGCAGCCCTTGCAGAGTAATCTCATGGAGGAATGTTAGTCTGCCCTGTGCCTTCTGTTTGCCTACTCTGGATCCCTGAGCAGAGACTCTTTTTCCATCCCTTTATGTCATGTCTTTTGATCTCCTTGACATTCTCCCAGGGACTCCTTGCTACCCCAAGCTGTGGCTTCCAGACTTTTTTAAAGAAATGGAGCAATCATGGCAAATCCTCTTGAGCCATTTGACACACTTGTCTCCATTTCTCTGACTGGTGAGCTGGTGCCTGGTGGCAGGGAGGACAGCAGGTAGGTGTCATCGGGCTCCTTGATTATTTTTGTCTTTTCCACATAGCTGGAAAAGGTCTTCCATTTTTAGTCTGGCCAGGAGGGCAGAGGAAGAATTTGAGGGACGGATGGCTTCAGGAACTCTGTGCAGCAATATGGTGTCCCTGTCACCCAAGTGTCCCATTCCATTGGCAATGGGAATGAATGCCAGTGCCCTTCCCCCAACACACCACGCCAACCTTTGCAGAAATGCAGTAAACCAGGCTTAAAGTTCTCTGCCATCATCTCTGTCCTCTCCCCATGGGCATTACCTTTCTCTGTGCCTGTCTTTCCAAGAGCTTTGTGGCGCCTGTCTTTATTATCCTTATTCTTCATGCTTGGCCACAACAGGTGTCCAGCAAGTGCACTGTCCCCATGAATGGAGCTAACGAGGGGACGAGCTCAACTCTTCATGTAAATTGAAGTGGAGTAGGAGCAATAGCCACCCTGCCACTCTCCCATCATACTGTTGGGTTTGGGGAATGGTAATTAAGAACACCCTTTAAGTCCCCTTTAAATTGAGACTACACTGAAAAACAAGACCCAGTGAGGTTTTCGCTGTTTGTTTGTTTTGTAAAGGTGATTAGAAAATGTGGTTTAGATCTGTGGGCTGAATACATCCCTCACCTGCATTAAACCCAGTCTCAGACAGGTCTGGACAACCACAGGCCTCCCCCAAGAGCAGGCCAGTTTTTGAAGACCAGAAGAGAGAAATAAGGGGTGCTCCTAAAAGTGTGGAAAGGCCACACCACACATGCTCACTTCCCTGTCACACCTGAGCTTGACCCCGGAGTCCCTGGAGTGTAGGCCTGCTCTGTGCTCCCTGACCCTTACCTGTGCCCCGGTATAGGCCTGTCCACCATGACTCTTTTCAGTTCTGAGGTCCCCGAACTCTGCAAACAAAGGGTGTTCCCCTGGTATGGAGGAAAGAACCAAGCTTTGGGCCCTGAGTCCACTTCTTCCCGGTGTCCTTGGACAAAGTCATCGAGTCACAGTGACTCTCCCCTTCCTCTGTTCTAGAATGGGGTGTCATCAACCTTGCCTGCCTCTGGACTAAGCTGACCTCAATTACTTACGAAATTGCTCGAATTCTTATGTGAGGAGAATTCTTTCTCGAGGTTATTTGGGGATCAAGTGGGAGGATTTATACAATTTGAAAAGGGTTCTGCATGTTCCTTTAGGACACTGAGGCTCAGGAGAGGTAAGCAGCTTGCCCAGGGCCTCTGCCCCTGGTCCCATCTCCCTAGACCAGCTCCTGCCATCCAGAGCTGCTTTCTTGCTGCTTCTCCGCTCTCTCGAGGCTTTCGGCTCATCCCAGCAGCTTAGAGGCAGGTTCAGCTGTGTCTAATGACATCCATCTGCATCCTCCCCGGCCATCCTGCCCACACCAGTAAACATTCAGTAAGAACTTGTCTGCTGCCTGGGTCCCAGGCACTTTTGATGCTTTAAATTCTAAGTGGCTTTGAAAAACCAGCTAAGATTCAAGGCCGTGAAAGTCTGGAAGGGGAGCCAGAAAACCTGAGCATGGGCAGTGGTCTGGCCATTTCTGTGAGATGCTGTACGAGTCTGAGCCGTGTCCCTGGCCCCCACTGGCCACAGCGGTCATAAGGATGTTCCAAGCAGGAAAATGCCTCTGAGGAGGTTAGTAAGTCATTAGTGCGTACATATAACTGAGCAAATTTGTCCCTAATGTCTAACTGAGACAAGAATGGTGATCAGAGAGGGAAATGTTTGGTTTGGTTTGGTTCTTGACAAGGAAGAGCCAGCTGGCCATCGGCCCGCTAAGGATCTCCGAGCTACATGAAACCCAGAGCCCATTAGTCCTGGGGGGGTGGGGGGTTGGCAAGGTATGGAAGCTGGGCACCGAAAGTGGCCTCATCTACTTAAAATATTTTTCCCTCCATCCCTCTCCACACTCAGGAATGGGTGAAAAAAGGGTCCTTTTGACCAGCTCGACAGGTTTTGTGGGCTCTCCTGAAAACCCACATTTATTCTCTTGATCAAATGTGCTCATGGTTTGCAACACCTGCTTAATGTGTTGTTTTGGGTTAATATATTTCCCTCTCTCCTTCTCTTCCACACCCCCCTTCCCTTTTTCTTTTTCCACGCGGTCTCTCCTCTCTCTGTGTCTCTCCCTTCACGTTCCTTCTCTCTTCTTTCCCTCCCTCCCTCCCTCTCTGCTCCATCTACCTGTTCCCATGTCCTTACCCCTGTAGCTCACAAGCCATCAAAGGTGGCCCGCAGAAACAGAAATTAGGAAAATATAAATAAATCATAAAAGATTCAAATGAGGACGCCTGGGTAGCTCAGTCGGTTAAGCGCCTGCCTATGGCTCAGGTCATGATCTCGGGATGCTGGGATCGAGCCCTGTGTGTTGGGTTCCCTGCTCAGTGGAGAGTCTGCTTCTCCCTCTCCCTCTGCCCCTCCTCCGTTCTTGTGCGTGCGCTCTCTCTCTCTCAAATAAATAAATGAAATCTTTAAAAAAAATGAAAAACATGTCAAACATGACTTAGAAGATGGTTTTTTAAGCTTAGTGGCAGATAGTCACAGCTGTACTGCTGTGCATCAGTGAAGTCCTTTTGGCTTAATTGATTGCCTAGTACAAAAGTCCGTTCGGTCGAGGCCCATGTTGTAATAGACACGTAAACAGGTGGCTGCTAGAATGGCTGAGGCCAGTGTGGGTAGGAAACGGACATTTTGACTCTGGGAACAGATTCGTGAGCCTGAATTCTGTGGCCCTCAAAGTGACCCGTATGTAAAACATGTAAAGTAGCTTATACACTAGGAACATCGGGTTTAAAATATTTTCATGTGTTAACACCACAGAAGAGCATTGCTGAGTTTATTCCTATTTAATGAATTGCTTTTTCACTAGGTGATAGATGCACATGATTCAAAGTGAAAATGTGATACAAAGGTACACAATGAAATAGCTTTTTTGGAATGCATGCCCACTATTACCCCCTCTGCCATCCCCCCAAAAAAGGTAAATCACTCTGAGTGGATTTCTTACCCATGTGTTCCTGTATGCAAATATAAAACCAAATTCAAAAATACATTCTTATTCTCCTCCCTTTTTAATATAAAAGGTGTAATACTACCTACAGGATTTTACGGCTTTTTTTTCCTTTTATTTGACATATTCTGGAGAGTTTTCCATGGTAGTACCTATGAACATATTTATACACACAAACACAGAGCTGCATAATATTCCAATGTGTGCATGTCCTTTATTCCAACTTGCATATACTGCCCATTTTACTGATCTTCCAGTGGGGCTCAGCTGTCTACAGTGTAGGGACCAAGCAGAAGCCCGTGGTGTGACAGTTAGAGCCCCTGAGACCCGGAGACACCCTGGCTGATGAGAGAGCATTTGGTGTGAGGTTGGGCTTTCTGGACATGAGTGTCCACCATAGGATATTCTGGTTTAAAGCCCTGTGAGTCAGAGTGCCTGGTGGCGTCAAAAAGATCATTTACACAAGAAACAAGTAATGAAATATGAATTTATTGCATAAATCACCATAAGTAGTTATCTTTTTTCAATATCAAGAGGTGAAATATCACTTAAGAAATAATCCTAAAAAAAAAAAAGAAAGAAAGAATCCTGATGAGGTAATAAAAATTCACCAAGGTGCATATGACTTCATCTCCCCTTTTTGTCTTGACCATTGTTTGGAGTTAACTTCTCCATTGACTTTGAGATCATTAATCCTGTATTTTCAATGACACTATTGGAGTGGCTAAAATAAATTAGTATAGTGAACAATATCTCTAGTCTCTTCAATGGATCTTTAACAAATATATTTCTAAAAGTCTCCCTTTATGTGTAATATAAATCATTGATTATAAAAATCAAATGGCTATTTCCATGGAGAACTGACCTTTTAAAGACAATACAAGGTGTCTCCTTTTAGAATTACAAATTTATGCTTTACAACTGCAGATATTTAGTATATTAACTTTTTAGAAAGCAGGACACATCTGTAGACTATTCCTGCCCTAAATGTTTGCTATCTATAACAAGGTAAAATCTCTATGTGGAATATGCTTAATTGTCTTTTCTAAAACTCTGAGTTTTTTTTTTTTTATTCCACTGCACACCTTTCAGTAACCTGACATCTCTTTCATCTCATTAAACTGGCTTCAACTGGGAATACTTCATCAAATCCAGAAGAAATTTGACCCCTACCAAAATCCAGATCTGAAAACATTTAACCTTAAGCTGTGCCTCAAAAAAAATGCTAATATTTAACAAAGCCTTGATATAAGGTGTTGTTTGAGTCAATGTTTGAGAAATTGAATGACAGCACGATGTGTGAAAGCTTAGTGGGGGAAAGTGAATTTGACTAAATGTAACTAAATGTATTTTCTTGATTTATTTTGCTGCAGTTCATAGGCAAACCTTGCAATATTACAGTAATTTTCTTGGCCTTGATTTTTGAGCTGTTCTAATTTAGCTGTCAATATGAATAACAGAATTCACTTTCATTGGTCATGCTTGAAAGAGGAATTCCAAAAATAAAACACAGTAATTGCCTACTACAAAAATATTCCTATAGCCTTTCCATCGGATGTGAATTTGATAGGGTTCCTTTCTGTCCGGATTTTCTCTGATGTTTCCACATTTTCTCTGATGTTCAGGCAGATGCAGACAAATTTTTCAGTCTGACAGCCCCTCTGACTTAGATTTTCTATTTCCCTTGTGTTTGTGCCAATTAAGTCAAGCCTCAGGCTGTGCTTATGACATATTTTCGGAAATTCATTGTGTAAGAGAGGTTGACGGTTTCCTGCACTGTTTTTCCTTGGTCTTCTTTCTTCATTTCTCTAGAATCCTACCCTTTCTCTTCTTTGAAGTCTGTGTGTTTGACATTCTTTGAAAAGATGTTTCATACATTTGGGTTATTGTAATGGGTAATTACATCAAAGAAGAAGGCTCCAAATCACAGACATGGAATGACTAGTTCTAGAAGCATTTCCTAAAGCACATGCCATTCCTTTTCAACAGATATTTCTCTGCCATTTATTTTGTGCAAAAGTTCATATTTGGGGTCTTATGTTGTTTCTTTTCTCATAAACTTTAAAATAAAAATTTCAACTTGAGTAATAATTTATAGAAACAGAATCTAACACACTTTCAACAATAAGCTAGCACTATGAAGTTGAATTTTCCTATAATGTTTGGTACAAGCCGTGTGAATATTTACATTGTTAGGATTGTGTACATACCCTTTTATATTCTGCTTTTCTTTTTTGTAATGTGATTTTCATGTACACGTCTCTGAATTTTTCAGTTTTGGGATAGAAAATTTTAATGTTTTGGCCACAACTTTGATATAGCTCCTCCAAAGTGAATTGTGTCAAAGACTACAAACCACCTTATAGTTTCTTAGAGTGCTTTTGCTACAAGTAAGAGAAAATTATTCCTCAATTGCCTTAAACAATAAAGAAGCGATATAATTGCCCATAATAGCTCCTGTGGTGGGGCTGCTCTGGAGTTAATTTCACTACATGGTGACATCCTCAAGGGCACAACCCACTTCCATGTTTCTGTTCTGCCAGCCTGAGGGGGTCATCTGTGTCACTGAGCCACTGTTCTCATGGTCACAAAATGGCTGCCACATTCCAGGCATCACCAGCCCCCAGAGATCTGGCAATGTTCAGTAGAAGAAGAGAGGGATATTTCTTCATCCACGTCACTTTTAAAGAGCAAGGGAAATCTTTCCTAAAGGGCCGTATCTGGCTTCTCTTGCATTGTTCATTCAATGTTTCATTGGTCAGTGCCTTTCCTATACCAGTTATGGCAAGGAGTATAGGATTCCTATGATTAATTTAGTGAAATACAGGGCCACATGAAGGAGAGCAGCTTACCTGGAATGGATGGTTTCTGTTCTACAGAGGAAGGATAGTTTCTACTATACTTCCCTTCCATGTATTCTAGATTATTCTCTCAAGAGACAAAATCCCTTTACAGTACCAACCTGCAACATCTAAGTGTGTTTGTTCTCTGACAAAGCTGTCTCTATCTTTATTGCTTATCATTATAAATTTGAAAGTTCGTTATATATAATGAAAGTATTATTTTAATGTGTGTTTCTTTAATGATAACCAAGGTATATGCAGTCCATTTAGGATGAGTTAGTCTGTTTGCAGTTTCTTTAGAGTTTCACTAAAATTTGAAAACCCCTATCTAATTGACTTTGTAGAGTAGTTGTGCAAAGGCGTTTACCACCACTCACTATCCCTGTACAATTTTTGAGTCAGAGATCATACCTACTAAGTAAGCCTATATTGTAAAGTCTTCCTTATAAGATGTCAACATTTATAAATAGGAAAAAGCAAGCAAGCAAAAGGGTAAAGGACTGTGTTGGGAGGTATTCACTGCCAAAGCATTCCAGGTACTTGGAGATTGAAGGGCAGGCAAATTGCAGCTGGAGCAAGAAGGATGCCCCTTTGGCAAATGGTGAGTGGCCGTCTCCTAATGGTCTCTCCCTCCCTCCTATCCTAGCATCAAGTCTGCCATTTTATCATCCTGCCCCACAGCGACTAGAAAGGCAAGCAGCTGGGTCCATCCTCCTGTAGCTTGTCATAAATCTTCTCCAAACCTAGAGGATGTTCCAGCCACTTTCTCACTCTCCTCTCTGGATGCCTAACTGCTACTCAGGAGGCCCCCCCTCCCCTGTGGTCAAGTGGGCAGGCAAGTCCTCTTTCAAGCTGTCACCCCCTTATTGTGCTCCCCGGTTCCATTTGCCTCGAATACTCACATTCTTCTGGAGGACCCTAGCTAAAATGACAACAGCAAATAGCTTTTTCTCTAATATTTACCACTCCAGATAGGTTGTTTTAAATGTATTATTCTGGGGACACCCGGGTGGCTCAGCCAGTTAAACATCTGCCTTCTGCTCAGGTCATGATCCCGGGGTCCTGGGACTGAGCCCCACATCAGGCTCCTTGCTTAGCGGGGAGGCTGCTTCTCCCTCTCCCTCTGCCTGCCACTCCCCCTGCTTGTGCTCTCTCTCTCTCTCTCTCTCTCTGACAGATAAATAAAATCTTGAAAAAAAATAAATATGTATTCTGTTAAGAGACCCTTAGTGGGGGTGCTTACTTCTGTTGGGGTTAACAAGAGTGAAGAGATCCAGAGCTCTGTCATGCCCCAGTCTTAGTTGGCTGTCTGGACGTCCATCCAGAGAAACTCTGCAAGCTGCTACCATCGTCATTCAAACCTGGTCCACCCTCTCTCGTCCCATCTAAGTCATGAGTTGCTATGGGTGGCTGCTTCCTTCACCATTGGCCACATGGGGACATAGATCATCCCTTGGTCTGTCTCCAGAGACCCCCATCCTAATCTATATGCTGAACTGCCACGTCAGTTAGGAATTGTCTCTCTGACAAATGCATTTTTTTCCCTCTCAATTCTTCTTATTCCCACATGGAAAGAATTTAGGGGAAAAACAAACTCCTTGGGTTCACCCTTGCTTAATCCATTGTTTCCTTATGGTTTGGCTAATAGAAGTCCTAGTGAAGAATAGAAGTCCTGCCCTTTAGCGTGTGGGCACAAGTGGGTACACAGTGCACGCACATGTTTCCATGTGGTGTTGTCAAAGCACTTTCCATAAGGGACCTCAAACTGACCCCCGTCTAAAGATGAGCCCCAGGGTAGAATCTAGAACCACTCCTTCAGATTCTTAATCCAAGCTCCAAGAGCTACCTTTGAAGTGGCCCCCAAATTCAATGCTCCATTAAAGCAAAAGTGAAGATCCCTGGCTAAATAGGACAAAGGCAGCTTCTCTTTACCCCAGTAGGCATCAGACCAAAGCTACAAGTCATTTGAATGTGGGAGTGTACGTCGGAGTCAGTGACATTGCCAGAAATTGGCGCATTTGTCAGAACACCTTGCCTTTTGTTCGTTGTGAGATCAGCGTGTGCCCAGAATCCTGTGAGTCTGTGGTAATATTTTTATTCTTGGAGAAAAAATAAGAAGACGATGTTGAAAGACTTTCTCTTTGTTTTCCAAATTTCCCCTCAGCATTGAGTAATTTGTTTTCCACTAATGTAGGACTTTATCTTTGGTTAACGGGGACTTCCTCTGAGTTAAGGCCCAGGGATATGGGTTCCCTGAGAATAGTTCCCCTTTCCCTCTGTTCCTGCCTGTGTGGGGGGGTGGTGGGGGGGCCTGGAAGCACAGCTTGGGGTGGGACCAGCTTGGAGAGAAACATTCCTGCATCCCCAGTTGGGAAAGGAGCCAGGATATATTTTTTTTAATGTTGCCTTTTGACAACCTCTCTCCACGTCTCACGGTTTTGCTTCTTTCTTCAACAGCTTCTCATCATGTCTTAACCACCACCATATTTCTTTAAGACGATGATGAAAAAGTGTCACTTAGGAGGATTCTCAGTGGTAACAAGTGCCTCCCTGAATGCTTGGTTGCAGTTTATCCCAAAGCCTTGTTAACTCACATCTCAAAGAGGAAGGTACTAAGGATGTTTTGAATAATGGAGCTGTGGTGGCTGCTAAAGAAATAGGGAAAGGCTCCATGGCTGCCATAACCAGACTTTGGGAGGCACCAGGATATGAATTGTCCAGGAGCATAAACAAAGAGACCTTTGCCTGGGACATAATTGCAGCCTGGAATCTTTAAAGGCTGTTCCCTCAAGGCAGAAATAAGAGTGTGTTTGACTCCAGAAGGCTGAGCCTTCTGCAGCAGTAGTTGCGCTGAGTTAAGTTTTAGCTCAGTATCAAGGAGTACATTCCAACATGGAACTTGCTAAAAATGGAATGGGCTGTGTATTAGTTTCCCAGGGCTGCCGTAACAAAGTACCACAAACTGGGTGGCTTAAAACAACCATTTTTTTCCTGGGTTGAAATGTATTCTCTCACGGTTTTGGAAGCCAGAAGTCCCAAATCAAGGTGTTATCAGGGCTATAGTCTCTCTGAAGTCTCTAGGGACAGATCCTTCCTGGCCTCTCCCAGCTTCTGGCAACATACCTCTCATCTCTGCCTCTGTCTTCGTGTGGCCTTCTCTTCTTCTTCTTCTTCTTCTTCTTCTTTTTTATTTTTAAGATTTTATTTATTTGACAGAGAGAAAGAGAGAGCGCACAAGCAGGGGGAGAGGGAGAAGGAGAAGCAGACTCCCTGCTGAGCAGGGAGCCCTATGCAGGGCTCAATCCCAGGACCCTGGGATTAGGACCTGAGCGAAAGGCAGATGCTTAATCAACTGAGCCACCCAGGCGCCCCTTGTAAGGGCCCCTTCTCTTCTTGTAAGGACACCAGCCATACTGGATTAGGGTCTACACTCACAACCTTATCCTACCTTGGTTATATCTGCAAAGGCTCTATTTCATATATAAGGTCATATTCTGAGGTGTCAGGGGTTAGGACTTCAACATATCTTTCTGGAGAATACAATTCCCGCTACCTCTATGGGAGTGATTTCCTTATCCCCTGAAGTGTGCAAATAGAGTCAAAGTGAGTTGTTTTTCAAGATGCCTAAAGAGATGCAAACATTAAGTAGAGAACAGGACCAGGTGTCTTCTAGGATCTCTTCCAACAATGGCATTTGCTAATTTTATGAGTCCTGTTGTGAAGGACTCTACAGAATTCTGGGGCCACACTTGGTCCAGTCTTGGTGAAATGTCATTGGCATAGAAACACAGTCCAGCTTCTAAAAATCACTAGAAGGAATTCCCATCCTTACTTTTAATTCTTGACAAGCCTCAATAGAACTTCCTTTTTCTGTCCCCTGCAGCTGCTCCTCTTGGGGTCCCTCTGTTCTAGTCAGTACTCTTTGGAATGACAGAATTCTAATTCAAAGTAGTGTTCAAAAAAAGATCCAATTTTCTCACAAAATTGTAAAGTCTGGGAGTTTTTATTTTGTCTTGAATTCCATTTCCCAGCTTTGTCTTCCTCTCTGCTCACTTTGTTCTTAGAAAAGCTTTTCCCATATGGTGTCTACCAGTACCCCCAGCCTTAAATATTAACATTTTAGCAAAGTCATTGGGAAAGTTCTCCTTTTCCAGCATTCTAAGGCAAGTCCCAGGGCTCGCTCTCATTGGTTCAACTTTGCCAACTTGCATTTGTCATATACTCATCCTAAACTCATCATTGGGATTCTGCTTACCTTTTGAGGAGGGAAGGTGAAGAATGGAGATAGCCCTATCTAAATCACACAGACTAGGAATGGAGGACAATATCCCCAAAGGGAAACTGAGGTACTATTAACATATTAAATGGGAATCACTGTTGGATAGGACAAAGCAATGACTGTCCATTATGAATCTTTGATTCCTTGCTTCAAACCACTGTTGTCTTTTGATAGGTATGTGGGGAGTTAGATAGAGATAGGTAGGTAGGTGGATAGATGAATGGGTAGGTACATAAATAGATTCCTATTTCTTTCTATCTATCCATCCATCCATTCATCTATCCATCTATCTACTTATCTATCTAAAATCTAGGCAGCTGAGCATATGCTTTTGTTTTTTTCTTGCATATTCCTCTTGCCTTTCCAGCTTGTCTCTTCCTACTTATTTCCCAAAGTCTGAATTGTAAATGCCTACCAGGCTGGGAAATACTGAGCTCTCCTTTAAGGGCAAGGAAGGAAGAAAAATGGAGCCAGCTAAAATCAGATTCCTTTGGAAGCTGAAGGGAGGGAGAATGGGGGGAACTCACATTAATAATTTTGTCCCCATCATCTATCAAATCACCAGAGTGATCTTTTGTCGTTTTGAGTTGTGGGTGCTTTAAGAATTTGCATCTGTGTCCAGGAAAGAAGTAGATAAATTTGCACATGATGGTAAAAGAAGACTGGGATATAAATACTCTGATGCGAAGTTATGGATGCATCCCAAAAGTCTAGTCAAACAGTGTCTGCGTTTTAGCTTCCAGACTTCTGTAGTGGGTCAAGCCAAACGCCCAAATGGGTTTTTAAACTTGAGAAACATCAGGCTTGTTTGTTTCCGATCACACAAGCACTCTTCAATTGAAAACAACACTGGATCATCAAACAATATAAAAATTAATTGATATCACTTATCCTTCTGCCTTCAACACATTTACCCCGTGACAGTTCAGACTCAAAAACTCTTTAAACAAACCAACCTCCCCACCTACAAACAGCCTGCTAAGAGCATTTAAAATCCCAGTCGAAGGCTGTGGCTCTGTCTCTGGAATCCATCTGGACCACCTCCTGTTTCTTTGTCCTACATCATTGGTCTTGCTCTTTCTCACTCTCTGGCTCTGAGGGGAGGTTCTGGTCCCAAACCCTGCCATGACCAGCTTCTTGGGATTGCCCGTTGTCCCACATCCATCAGCTGCAAGTCAGAGACTCTTCTGTTTTATGCTCTGACCCTATGGTTCCCAGGTGGATTCATTTGCTACAGCTGCTTAAATGGTGGACATTTATTGTCCCATACTTCTAGAGGCCAGAAATCCAGGATCAAGCTGTCAGCAGGTTTGCTTTCTTCTAAGACTGCTCTCCTTGTCTTGCAGATGACCAGTTTTTCCATGTGTCCTTACATGGTCTTCCCTCAGTATGCAGTGCCCCTATGTGTCCAAATATCCTCTTCTTGTTAAGACACCAGTCCAACTCTATTAAGGCTCACTGTAAAGGCCTCATTTTAACTTAATCACCTCTTTAAAGACCCTGTCTCCAAATACAATCACATTCTGAGGGTATAAGGGTTAGAGCTTCAATATAATGGAGGGAGGGCACATAATTAGCTCATAAAACCAGGCGAGTTGACTTCCCACTACAGACCCCCAAATCTGCTAAAAATTGGGAGTCAGACATTCCCATGTGGCTAAAGTAATTTCTATTAAGACTAAGTAAGAACTATGATCATTTGGGGACAAAGAAGGGACCAAATCATCACCACTATTTCTGGGAAAAACTAAGTTAGCTGAACAATCCAATAGACGGGCTAATTATGATCGCAGCCCCCAAAAGACTCTAGAACCTTCTATTTAGATCTGGATATATGTTATCTCTCCTGGCAGCACTTTTCTTAGCTGCAATTTCTGTTACTGCATATTCCTGGAAGTTGTTGATTTAAAAGTCAAGCCACTATGGTATCAAAGAATAAAAATAATGATAATGACTAACTTTTATCAAGTACTTGCTATGTTCTGGGCACTGAGTTGTGGAGTTACATGTATTATCTCATTTAATCCACACCAAATCCCATTACTGTTCTGATTTTACAGGTAAGGAAAACTATGGCTTTGAGTGGAGAAGTAACTTGCTGTGGTCCTGTGGTTCTCCTGCCAGTTCCCACAGTGAGCTCCTAACCAGCTGTGGCCGAGTCTATTTTTTAATGATGGTTTAAAATCAATCTACTTTGGGGCACCTGGGTGGCTCAGTCAGTTGAGGTTCCAACTCTTGATTTCAGCTCAGGTCATGATCTCAAGGTTGTGAGATCAAGGCCCCTGTCCAGCTCCATGCTGAGTATAGTGCCTGCTTAAGATTCTCTTCTCTCCCTCTCCCTCTGCCCCTTACCTGTTCTCTCTCTCTCTCCTTTTCTCTCTCTCAAAAATAAGTAAATAAATTCAATCTGCTTTTAAAAACTCTTCAAAAAGGAATTTGTGAGGCTCCTCCTGAAGGACACTGAGGGAATTAAACGATATTGGGATTGTAAACTCAGATGCCATCAGGGGCCAGACCCTTAGCATTAGTGAGTGATATCAACCAAGAAATAAAACGAGAATGTGGTGGAACTCTTGACAGTTGCCTCCACGTAGAGCTATAGATATTGGGCCTGGTTTTGCCAGTCTTCTAACTTTTTTCAAGAAAAGCTAGATGTTTGGATGTTCATGTACGTTCTCATGAATTTAAATATTGACAACTAAGTAGTGGCGCCTGGCTGGCTCAGTCAGTAGAGCATATGACTCTTGATCTCGGGGTTGTAAGCTTGGGTCCCATGTTGGGTGTAGAAATTACTTAAAAATAAAATCTTTAAAATGAATGAATGAATAAAGGTAACTAAGTCCTTTAAAACAACAAGAGTGTTAGTGTACCTGACTGGCTTCGTGGAAAGAGCATGAGACTCTTAATCTTGGGGTTGTGAGTTTGAGCCACACAGTGAGGGTAGAGATTACTTAAATAAACAAAACTTAAAAAAAAATTAAAACAACAACAGTGCCTTGCAGATCAAACAAAGCATGCCTACAAGCCTGAAGGGTCATCATTCCTAACTTCTGGGCTGATGAGCACCCTAAGAACCTTTCTGAACTTTTCAGGGGACTCTTTTATAAACATTCTCTCCTATGCACTTCTACTTGATTTAAGTGGGTTTTTTGAATGGCTGGATGAACTCTTACAGGTCATCTGATACCACCACAGCCCCCCAAGGGGAGGAGAGGAAGCTCTGCTGGCAGGACGCCCAGAACTCAGGGCGGAAATGTAACATCCTGGCTGTCTGGCCAGGGAAGGCCCCATTCAGTGAGGAAAGGAGTGGTGCTGGGGATCAGATTGCCCAAAGAGAAAACCTCCTTCTCCCATATGGCCAGCTCCCTGGGCTAGACTCAGATCAGGTCTTTCCATTTGGGTCTCTCCAGCCCAAGCACAAGGCCTGGCAAACAGCTGAAATGCAAGGAATGAGGTTGGGGTGGGGAGTGAAAAATAACAATGGTGATGATATGGAAGACAGATCTGAGTTGGGGGGACCTCAGAGGGCCTGCACTGGTGCACATGCAGTGGGGCTAGAGATGAGGGATCTGGTGGGAAAGGCATAGCAGAGACCAGATTCTTCATGTCTCCAAGAGCCATGCTCCACTGGGCCATCAGTCCAATGGTACTCTTTTCACAGCCAAGAGAGAGAAGTCACAGCACACCAGTTGGATGGTTGACCCTCCAAAGAGCCCAAAGACCTTGAATATGCCCCAGCCATCACCAGCTGTTTTAATTATTAATATACATCTCTGCATGGAAACTAAATCCAAGAAGGTGGCTTGGGTTTTTATTTAATTTTATATCACATTATTTAGGGACTAAAATTCAAATGATCTTTCTGGCCTAGTAAAATCAGGATGGCAGAAGTAATAATGAGGATGTTATAAAGAATATAACAGAATCTCTTATTGAACTTGCGGAGAAGCCCCTCTGAATGGTAATATCTGCAGATTAATTTGGGAGTAAACCAGATTTTAAGCTGTTAGTTCTCTAACCTTTGAGTAGGGAACCTGTTTGTGAGCAGTCCCTTGAGTTGGTTGCAAGTAGCATGGTTGCCTAAAAAGACTTTAATTTCTGAGTACCGGTTCAGGCCAGACGAAACAATCATTTTTAAAAAATTGGTTTGGGCCTCAGAGTCTCATAAAATTCATTTTAAACACTGTACCATGATCCTTTTTTGCTCTCATTTTCATGTAGTTGGAGTTTGCTATCCCCCTCACATTATGAGGGATGCTTAAAATGCACCTTTGAGAGTAGAGCAGGAGATGAAACACCCAGTTTCTCAACACACTCTCGGATGCCGTGAGAGAAAAAGGCTCTTTTCTCCTTAAAGAGAGGTCCAAGACTCCTCAGTGTACAGTGATGGCTGAAAAACTTTGCAGCTTCATGCCCAGACATGCACGTGTGTACTTGCACACATGGGTTTGTGCACGGGTTATACATGAGTGCATATGTGGGTCTGCATGTGTGTGTATGCATATGAGAATATGCATGTGGCAGGCATGTACATGTGTGTGCATACCTTCTTGGTCTCAAGAGAGGTGTTCCTTCTTGCCTTTCTCACCAAGGGCATCTTGGTTAGTGTAGATGTTTAGTAATAGCATACTGGAGCATGAGCACTGAACTTGGAGAGCCTTCTCCAAATCCCAGGTCTGCTTCTTTGGGTTCTTGGGCAAATTATTTACCTCTCCAAGACTCCTTTTTGCATTTTGGAAAATGAGGATAAAAATAGTGCCTCCTTCACTTGGAGCTTTTGACTGTTAGTGAGATAATATATGTTAAATATACCACAATGAAGAGTGCATAATAAGCACTCAAGAGCTGATAACTTCTGGGCACCTGGGTGGCTCAGTTGGTTAAGCAACTGCCTTCGGCTCAGGTCATGATCCTGGAGTCCCGGGATCGAGTCCCACGTTGGGCTCCCTGCTCAGCAGGGAGTCTGCTTCTCCCTCTGACCCTCTTCCCTCTCGTGCTCTCTGTCTCTCATTCTCTCTCTCTCAAATAAATAAATAAAATCTTAAAAAAAAAAGAGCTGATAACTTCTGTTATTGTTGTTATTCCTTCTTACCCCGTGCTTGCAGGGAGAGAGTCAGGTGGAATCAGCAAACTATTTTCCGGCTTCAGGCACTCTTAAGTCTTCATCTCTTCTCCTATGCATGATTGCCTCTTCAATCACCCAAAGTTTTTCCCAGGGTTTTTTTGTGGGCTGTCAAAACCCAAGGTGACACTCAGAGGTGCTAGGTGCTTTCATTGTCTTAATCCTCTTCCATTTTTCAAAAGTTCTGCTGCTCAGGTCACCCTCTGCAGAATTAGATTGTGTGGGATCCCACAGGACTGAGCCTGAAGCTCTTCCTGCATGAAAGGAGAACTGCCCATCCTAGCTGCCCCAGAGAGGCTCTGTAAACCCTTAGCAAACGTTTGCTGAATTGCACGGGATTGGGTTTGGTGCCTGGTTGTATATTTTTCTCAGGGCCCCACCATAAAAACATTACTTGATGTGTGTATTGTGCGCTTGAACTGGAACCTCAGTGAAGACAATTTCCCTTCTGTGAATCTTGATTTTTTTCAATATGTCCTCAAGTTTTCTGTTCTCCTATCTCTGAAAATGAAAGAAATACTAATATTTTGGGTGGTAATAAGGTGTACTGATTAAGAAAATAGCCTCTGAGGTCAGAGCGCTTGGTTTAAGTTTTGGTTCCGTCACTTAATAGTTCAGTTTTAAGTCTTTTGAGCCTCATCTGTAAAGTGGGGGTAGTATTGTACCTATCTTATGTACCTGTATTCTTTGAGATTGAATGCGATGTTATACATAAAGATAAAGCCTTTGACCCACAGTACATCTCCAGGACAGTTTAGCTGTCATGACTGGTTTTATTGTGTCCATGTTGGAGGGATAATGGGGTCAAGAAGCCATGGAGGGCACACTTGACAAGACACTGAGGTTTTTCTTTGTGCATCTTTGAGCAACCTGAACACCGACCCCTGAGAAGCACCCAGAGAGGTGTCCCTTCTCCAGGAATGTACGGGTGGGGAAAGGAGTTCACTGACCTCTGGGTGAGTTTGAGGAAAATAACTTGTCATCCAAGAGGTGGGCCTTTTCTTTCCCAATGGGCTCTTCTCAGGGAGAGGAACCAAGAGAGGGGAAATTGCCCTTGCCACCATTGCTCCTGGAGGCCCCGGGGCCTGGCCCTTCCATCTGTCCCGTGAAAGAGAAAGCTGGGGCTCAGGCTCAAGGTTGAGCTTCCACCTGGAGCAGGCTGGGCTGGGCTGGTCTGGGGCCACATCCTGCCTTGCTCCTCCAGCCCCTGGCAGGGCTTTCCCTCTAGAGGAAGCAGGCCCCATCAGCTTATCCTTGGGCGGGGTTTCCCAAAGCCAAGTGTTTAAAGGCAAATCATTGTTCTGAAATTCCGCTAAGTTTTAATGACCACCCTTCTGAGAACTTCAAGAACCAAGTGAGATTTTTAAAACCCAAGGATAACCAAAGACAATTACAAGAAGAGAAATATCTGAGTGAGTCTCCATCCCAAGACACTCTGTGCAGAGACTTGGGTGAAGAAGAGAGAGGTGGGACCCAGACCCTAGCCCTTTTCTTTTCACTGTGATCAGGCAAAATGCTTTCACAGTGGGCTGATCTTTTGTCTGTAAAATGGGGTTGACCCAATTTGGGCCCCAGGAAGAACCCTTGTCTAGGAAATCAGGCAATCTTGTCTTTTCTCATCCCAGCTCAGCAGCGACTTTTGGGGAGACCCTGGCCACTCTTTTCTGTCTGAGGTCTCAGTTCTCCCTGGAAAACATGGAAGGCTGGACTGTAGACTTCCTCGAAGTTCCAGGATTATGTGTGGGTCAGTAGTCTGGTGAGGGCTGAGGCACAGGTGTGATGAGAATAGCCAGGCTGGATAGGAAGATTGGCTGCCTCTGAGCAGGCTCCATCCGCCAAAGTCCCCACAAATAAAAGGGGCAGTCTCCTAGCAGTCGGGGACTCTACTGTGTCCTCTGTTCTCTCCTTAAAGCCAGGTGATGTAGGTCGTCGTCTGGGCTCTATTTTCCCCAATCTGTTTGTGGCTCAGCGATTCTTAAGACATTCCGGCGGTCCAATCAGCATGACCTTGGGTGGTGGTAAGGAAGGTGCCTAGGAAAAGAGGGAACCTCCCTTACCACATAGAGGCTGAGGACATTGTAGAGGAGCTTTCTATCCTGATGAGAAAGCTGCTCAGTCAGCTTCAGGCCCCTTCCAACTCCAATTCAATTTGGGGAACGTTTAATGAGCTTCCGCTACATGCCAGCCCTCACTGGGCTGATTGAGGGTAAGGTGAGCCTGGGTGTAGCTGGTGAATGGAGAGCCCTATCTTCAAAGTACTCAGAGATCTTAGGGAGCCTGGCTGGCTCAGTCAGTGGAGTGGGCAACTCTTGATCTTGGGGTTGTAAGTTCAAGCCCTACATTGGGTATAGAGATCACTCAAAGTGCTCAGAGTCCTACCACCCAGATGTTTTATGTCTGGTGACTACACCTCCACATGCTCCCTATCTCTGGGTTTGTCGGCAAGTGACTAGGGCTACCAGGCCTTGCCTGGCTTGGGAAGACAGGACCAATGACAGTTTGTTTGTTTCTTTAGCATCTAGAGTGAATTAGCCCAGCAGTGGTGCTGTTTCTAATGCCCTCCACACCCTATCCTTCAACGTCCCTCGTCCTCCTTGAAGCACTCTCTACTCTCACCCCATGCCCCGCTCTGATCCCTCTAACCTGGCTGCCCAAAACTCACACTTCTCATTTAACCAATACCTGGGGAGGCTAACTGGGTATCAGGCCAGGTCCCTGCCCACAAGTGCTTACAAGCTCATTGATAAGGGCCCTCTCAGGCATCATTGATGAGCCAGTGCTATCAGCCAGACACACTTAAGGGCTTTCCCTGCTCAGGCCCCAGTGAGTGCCCCAAAAAGTGGTACTAATGATCAGGGCTGTGAGCTCACAGTGGAGGGAGGAGGTGGTGATGTCACTCTGGACACCTCACCAAGGAGCTGGTACTAGAAAGCAAGGCTGAGTACTGGCATCACCTGTGTATTCTACTTCTATGAATTTGAGTGTATATTTCTAGCTAAAATAATGAGAGAAAAATAGACATTTAAAAAATATCAGGGATTCTGCTGACATTCCAATCTATGTGCCTGTCCGTCAGACCTTCTATTTGCTTGTCTGAAAGCCATCAACCTGTCCCCTTCTTTCTTGCTGGCCAAGATCATGTTTTGTTCCTTTGTTCATCCTCCAAGTGGCTGTGTGCTAACAGAATGCTGACCCAGAGGGTAAATTCTGATTAATTAGCCCCAAGCCAATTTTGAGAGTTCCATTCGCTTTTTCTACAACTGGTTTAGAGATGGACTAATGCTACGTGTTTGACCAGTGAGACTTTGAGTGTGTGGGAAGGGTGCTTTTGTGGAAGTGTATTTACTCCTCCCTTTTCCTGCCTCTGGATGTTTTCATGACACATGGAACTGCTGTGTTCATCTTGGGACCATGGCAGAAAATCAAGAGAATGGCAGAGAGGTCAAACTGGGACCAAGAGGCTGAGCCCATGGAGCCATTGAATTCACCAACCACCTCTGGTACCACACTACCTTGGGACTTCTTGTTCCATGAGTCACTCAATCCTCTCTTGTTTAGTCAGCTATTAAGTTGGCTTTCTGTTACCTGCAGCCAAAAGCACTCTGAATGGTACACCCCAGCGTGAGGATGACAAAGCAGTTGTTAATCTGCTGTCCCACAGCTGGTCTCTCCTTCTATCTCTCAGTCTGAGCATCTCCAAACCCCAAGAAATTCTACAGTTTCTGGATCTGTATTTTTTGTACAACATGATCCTTCGTACAAGCCAACAGCATCATCTGGTACTTAATAAAGGAAATGGACTCTTCCAAAGCTAGAACAAAATGTGCCTCTGTTGGGTTTTCTGAAGTATGGTGCTATTTTGGACTGTATGAGAGATTTAAGGAATTTTCAAGAGCAGTTGTGACTGTGCAGGATGAGGCCTTTTGTCTTTAGGACATAAATCCTTCATGAGATGCAACTAACCTATGCAATAAGCACTTGGCATAATGGAAACAGGGTGGCTCCAAAAAAGTAGAAAGTATGGATCATTATAGCTGGTTGTGGAGACAAAATTTAAATGGCAGGATTGATTTAGGGAATAGAACACAGATTTACCTAAAGAACTCTCTAGGATGGGAACTAGAGGTTGATGGGAAAGGCAAGTCTGGAAGGACTCCTTCCTCTCCTTAGGCTGGGCTAGGTTCTGCTCCTATAATAAACAACTCCCAATTCCCATGTCTTAAAACAATAAAGGTTTAGTTTTCATTCATCCTACATGGCCACTGTGGGTTGGCTGTGTCTCTGCTTTGTGTTATACTTACCGTGGGACTCAGGCTAATAGAATCACACTATCTGGAACATTACCATTCACCGTGGTAGAGGAGAGGGTGCTCTGGAGTGTCCTGCATGATCCAGCCTAGAAGTGATGGATGCCTCTGCTGCCCACGCTCGTCAGCCAGAACTAGTCACAGGACCACCAATTCTAAGGAGGCCAGGAAGTGAAATTCTGTTATGTGTCCACCAAAGGAAGGAACTGGAAATATTTGGTGAGCAGCACTAATGACCCACTTTGTCCAACAATTTATCTAAAATCCGTGTGGACAAATGAGCTAGAGCAAAGGTCCACTGTCTTGCACATAAGGGTCCATATCGACTTGTGTTTTCTTTCTTAGTCTGCTTTTATCTAGCAACACACAGTGGTCTCAGGGGATCTCGGTATAGCTAGCACCCTCCTCTACAGTGCTACTCTCTTCCTCTAGGTCTCTGACCTTGTATTTTTACTTTTATTTATTTTTTAGTACTAACCAGAATCAGAAATAAGGAAATTACCCAGTATTCTCTGCAGTTCTATTGGTTGCTTCCCCAACAAGCCTTCTTAGCAGCTCATCCTCTTCTTTGTTCAGCCTAGTCCTGTCTCCTTTTGTTCAAACACAAAAGCCATGTTGTCTCCAGGTTACTATACTCAAGCCCTCATGGCTACCCTCCTACCAGACCAAATCCCTCACCTAGCAGATTCTCATGTGTGCCCTTGACTTCTCCAGCCAGGCCCAGAGCTCAGCCTCCTTCCTTCTACTTATACTGCCCTGTCAACTGCACGTGTGCTGTTCCCAACAGAAATCAAATAGAGGGGCCATGCCAGTTAGTAGAGTGCATCTTGTGCATGGAGACCAGACATGTGGGTGCTAAGGAACTGGGAGCTCATGCTAACAGATTTCTTCATCTGACTTGTGGCTCAGTGAAGAGATATATAAAAAACAACAATTGGTTGGCTGATTTTACTTATTCCTGAAAGATTTTTGTACAACTGTCCTGATGGGGGACTTATAAGCATACCTCAGCTACAAGTAGACAGGTCTCAGTTTTTCCCACTGCTGGGAAGTGCAAACCTGTTCTCCTCTGGGAGAAAGATGTTATTTTAATCTAGGGATTATAGAAATAATATGTAATATGCTCTCTCTTCTCAAAGAAATTATAAATAAGAGCTTGAGCAAGGGGAAAAGGGATACAAGAGAAAAAAAGTTATTTGGAAGTAGAGTGTGTAGAAATATAATATGTGAAGTAGTATAAGTCAATCATTGTCAATTATCTAAATTCTTAGGTCAAATTCTTTAAATAGGTTATTTCCCTGAAATCAGAGGTGATTGTGCTTACATAACTGACTAATAATGAAATATATCAGTCTGGAATGTGTTGTCTTTTGCAATTACATATCTGACCTGTTAAATGTGTGTGCAATTGTTATAAATACTGACCTTAGTTGAGTGGAAATTCATCTCAGGAACTTGGACATGAAAGCAGATGTTGACAGTCATTAATAAAATCCTAGAGCAGAAGGATCTCCAACAAGCATTCCAAACTGTGGTGCAATGCACACTGGTGGTATGGAAATCACCATTGTGGAAATAGAAGTCGCATTTTTACAGGTATGAGCATCCTCTTATTAGAAGTATCAATCATCTTGCTTCTCCAAGTCCTCAGGATGAAAGGGTCTGCTGCCCTTTGGTGTTCAGATAAAATTGACCCATGGCTCTGTTGTGTATATTTGGGTCTAATACCCTGTCCCAGATTCTTATCAACATGTCCTCCTCAGATTCCAAATTTGCAGGGAGCTCCTATTTGCACATGGCCTTTCTCTTCTCTCTACACTGATGTCTTCATTCTGTTTCCACCAAACAACACCAACACAAGACGATTGTGTAGAACAGATCTTCACTCAAGGTGTAAGATTGAGGGGAGCATTACATCATGAGACAGCATGATAAAAAATTTAAAATCGGGAAGAGAGAGAGAGGGGGCGGAGCAAGATGGCGGAGGAGTAGGAGACCTAGATTTCGTCTGGTCTCCGGAATTCAGCTGAATAGGGATCAAACCATTCTGAACACCTACGAACTCAACAGGAGATCAAAGAGGAGAGTAGCAACAACTCTCTGAACAGAGAAGCGACCACTTACTGGAAGGTAGGACGTGCGGAGAAGTGAATCCGAGGCGATATTCGGGAGGATAGACGGCGGGGGAGGGGCCTCCGTCGGCCGATTCTGGCAAGTGCTAGAGCCGCGGAGCACAAAATCGGACCTTTTAGAAGTCGGCTCCGCTGAGGAACGTCGCTCCAGTGGCTAAGCGGGGGTGGAACCCTCGCGGGACAGTGGGGTCTCAGGACCCTTGGGGTCACAGAAAGACCGCGGGAGCCTGAGTGCAGCAGAGCTCCCAGGAATCGGAGCGGGGAAGCCGGCTGCAGAGACGGAGCTGAGGCGCGGGCTCTCAGCTCAGGGTTGCCATAAACTGGGATCCGCGGCCCAGTCGGGCCACTGCTCCTGCAGCAGGGACCCAACAGGCGGCAGATCCGGGGAGACTCCCCTTCCTCCCCGGGGAGGAGCGGCGCGGGAGCGCACCGCAGGGATCTGCTGGGTTTGGAGACTCCACACGGGGTCGGGTGCCAGAGATACAAACGCTCGGTCACAGGCCAGGTGAGCACGGAATGCGGCCGGAGACCGGGGACAAGGGAGTGACTGCTTTTCTCTGGGGGCACACTGAGGAGCGGGGCCCCGAGTTCTCAGCTCCTCCGGGTGGAGATTGGGAGGCCGCCATTTTTGCCCTGGTCCTCCAAGGCTGTACGGAGAACTTGCAGGGAACAAAAGCTCCTGAGATCAAACCCGAGCAGCTTGCTTAGCCCGGACCGACAAGGGCGGGGCAATTCCGCCTCCGGCAAAGACATTTGGGAACCACGGCAACAGGCCCCTCCCCAGAAGATCAGCACGAACAGCCAGCAAGCCAAGACCAAGTTTACCGATCAAGGAGAACGGGAGAACTCCAGCGCTAGGGGAATACTGCACATAGAATTCATGGCTTTTTTTTCCCATGATTCATTAGTTCATCAAAGTTAATTTTTGTTAACTGTTTTTTTTTTCTTTTTCTTTTTCCCTTTTTCAACCAACATCTTATCAATCTCTTTTAAAAAAAATTTTTTTTTTATTTTTCATTTTTAGAGTCATATTTTATCCCTTCATAGTAGTTACCCTTATTTTTGGCATATATATATATAAGTTGTTCTCTCTTTAAAATTTTGAGATACAGTTTCTTCTAACAGATCAAAATATACCCTAAATCACTAGTGTATGGTTCTGTTCTAGTCTCCTGCCTGATCACATTCTCTCCCTTTTTTCTTTTTTCTTTTTTTAAATCTTCTTTCTTTTTTCAAACAACTTCTTATCAAGTCCTTTTATAAAATCTTTTATAATTTTCATCTTTACAGTCATCTTCTATCCCTTCATTGTATCAACCCTTATTTTGTACATATATGTCTTTCTTTCTTTAAAATTTTAGGAGGCACTTTTTTCTAACAGACCAAAATACGCCCAAAACCTAGTGTGTGGCATTGATCTATGCACTAGCCTGATCATATTTGATCACATTCTGCTTTTTTTGTATTGTTCTGTTTTTGTTTTTATCTGTTTTTCTTTTTTCTTTTTTTTTCTTTCTCTTTCTTTTTTCTTTCTTTCCCTTTCTTTTCCCCTGGTTTCAGGTCTTTTCTGATTTGTGTACAGTATATTTGCTGGGGACGTTGTAAACCTGTTAGCATTTTGTTCTCTCATTCATCTATTCTCCTCTGGACAAAATGACAAGACGAAAAAAATCACCTCAGCAAAAAGAACAAGAGGTAGTACCGTCAGCCAGGGACCTACTCAATACGGACATTAGTACGATGTCGGACCTAGAGTTCAGAATCATGACTTTAAAGATACTAGCTGGGCTTGAAAAAAGCGTGGAAGTTATTAGAGAAACCCTTTCTGGAGAAATAAAAGAACTAAAATCTAACCAAGTCGAAATCAAAAAGGCTATTGATGAGGTGCAATCAAAAATGGGGGCACTAACTGCTAGGATAAATGAGGCAGAAGAGAGAATCAGTGATATAGAAGACCAAATGATGGAAAGTAAAGAGGCTGAGAAAAAGAGAGAGAAACAACTACAGGATCACGAGGGCAGAATTCGAGAGATAAGTGATTCGATAAGACGAAACAACATTAGAATAATTGGGATCCCAGAAGAAGAAGAAAGAGAGAGAGGGGCAGAAGGTATATTGGAGCAAATAATAGCAGAGAACTTCCCTAATGTGAGGAAGGAAACAGGCATCAAAATCCAGGAGGCACAGAGAACCCCTCTCAAAATCAATAAAAATAGGTCAACACCCCGACATCTAATAGTAAAACTTACGAGTCTCACAGACAAAGAGAAAATCCTGAAAGCAGCTCGGGAGAAGAGATATGTAACCTACAATGGTAAAAATATTAGATTGGCAACAGACCTATCCACAGAGACCTGGCAGGCCAGAAAGGACTGGCAAGATATCTTCAGAGCACTAAACGAGAAAAATATGCAGCCAAGAATACTATATCCAGCTAGGCTGTCATTGAAAATAGAAGGAGAGATAAAAAGCTTCCAGAACAAACAAAAACTAAAGGAATTTGCAAACACGAAACCAGCCTTCCAAGAAATATTGAAAGGGGTCCTCTAAGCAAAGAGAGAGCCTAAAAGCAGCAAAGATCAGAAAGGAACACAGACAACATACAGTAACAGTCACCTTACAGGCAATACAATGGCACTAAATTCATACCTTTCAATAGTTACCCTGAATGTAAATGGGCTCAATGCCCCAATCAAAAGACACAGACTATCAGATTGGATTAAAAAACAAGACCCATCCATATGCTGTCTGCAAGAGACTCATTTTAGACCTAAAGACACCCCCAGATTGAAAGTGAGGGGGTGGAAAACCATTTACCATGATAATGGACACCAAAAGAAAGCTGGAGTGGCAATCCTTATATCAGACAAACTAGATTTTAAAACAAAGACTGTAATAAGAGATGAGGAAGGACACTATATCCTACTTAAAGGGTCTATCCAACAAGAAGATCTAACAATTGTAAATATCTATGCCCCGAACATGGGAGCAGCCAATTATATAAGGCAATTAATAACAAAATCAAAGAAACACATTGACAACAATACAATAATAGTGGGGGACTTTAACACCCCCCCTGACTGAAATGGACAGATCATCTAAGCAAAAGATCAACAGGGAAATAAAGACTTTAAATGACACACTGGACCAAATGGACTTCACAGACATATTCAGAACATTGCATCCCAAAGCAAAGGAATACACATTCTTCTCTAGTGCCCATGGACCATTCTCCAGAATTGATCACATCCTAGGTCACAAATCAGGTCTCAACCGGTACCAAAAGATTGGGATCATTCCCTGCATATTTTCAGACCACAATGCTTTGAAACTAGAACTCAATCACAAGAGGAAAGTCGGAAAGAACTCAAATACATGGAGGCTAAAGAGCATCCTACTAAAGAATGAATGGGTCAACCAGGAAATTAAAGAAGAATTAAAAAAATTCATGGAAACCAATGAAAATGAAAACACAACTGTCCAAAATCTTTGGGATACAGCAAAGGCAGTCCTGAGAGGAAAGTATATAGCAATACAAGCCTTTCTCAAGAAACAAGAAAGGTCTCAAATACACAATCTAACCCTACACCTAAAGGAGCTGGAGAAAGAACAGCAAATAAAGCCTAAACCCGGCAGGAGAAGAGAAATAATAAAGATCAGAGCAGAAATCAATGAAATAGAAACCAAAAGAACAGTAGAACAGATCAACGAAACTAGGAGCTGGTTCTTTGAAAGAATTAACAAGATTGATAAACCCCTGGCCAGACTGATCAAAAAGAAAAGAGAAGTGACCCAAATCAACAAAATCATGAATGAAAGAGGAGAGATCACAACCAACACCAAAGAAATACAAACAATTATAAGAACATATTATGAGCAACTCTATGCCAGCAAATTAGATAACCTGGAAGAAATGGGTGCATTCCTAGAGATGTATCAACTACCAAAACTGAACCAGGAAGAAATAGAAAACCTGAACAGACCTATAACCACTAAGGAAATTGAAGCAGTCATCAAAAATCTCCCAAGAAACAAAAGCCCAGGGCCAGATGGCTTCCCAGGGGAATTCTATCAGACATTTAAAGAAGAATTAATACCTATTCTCCTGAAACTGTTCCAAAAACTAGAAATGGAAGGAAAACTTCCAAATTCATTTTATGAGGCCACCATTACCTTGATCCCAAAACCAGACAAAGATCCCATCAAAAAGGAGAATTACAGACCAATATCCTTGATGAACATGGATGCAAAAATTCTCACCAAAATACTAGCCAATAGGATCCAACAGTACATTAAAAGGATTATTCACCACGACCAAGTGGGATTTATCCCTGGCCTGCAAGGCTGGTTCAACATCCGCAAATCAATCAACGTGATACAATACATTAACAAAAGAAAGAACAAGAATCATATGATCCTCTCAATAGATGCAGAAAAAGCATTTGACAAAATACAGCATCCTTTCTTGATCAAAACTCTTCAGAGTATAGGGATAGAGGGTACATACCTCAATATCATAAAAGCCATCTACGAAAAACCTACAGCGAATATCATTCTCAATGGGGAAAAGCTGAGAGCTTTTCCCCTAAGGTCAGGAATGCGGCAGGGATGTCCACTCTCACCACAGCTATTCAACATAGTATTAGAAGTCCTAGCCACAGCAATCAGACAACAAAAAGAAATCAAAGGCATCCAAATCGGCAAAGAGGAAGTCAAACTCTCACTCTTTGCAGATGATATGATACTTTATGTGGAAAACCCAAAAGACTCCACCCCAAAACTGCTAGAACTCATACAGGAATTCAGTCAAGTAGCAGGCTATAAAATCAATGCACAGAAATCAGTGGCATTCCTATACACCAACAACAAGACAGAAGAGAGACAAGTCAAGGAGTCGATCCCATTCACAATTGCACCCAAAACCATAAGATACCTAGGAATAAATTTAACCAAAGAGGCAAAGGATCTGTACTCAGAAAACTATAAAATACTCAGGAAAGAAATTGAAGAAGACACAAAGAAATGGAAAAACGTTCCATGCTCATGGATTGGAAGAACCAACATTGTGAAGATGTCAATGCTACCTAGAGCATTCTACACATTCAATGCAATCCCCATCAAAATACCATCCACTTTTTTCAAAGAAATGGAACAAATAATCCTAAAATTTGTATGGAACCAGAAGAGACCCCGAATAGCCAGAGGAATATTGAAAAAGAAAAGCAAAGCTGGCGGCATCACAATTCCGGACTTCCAGCTCTATTACAAAGCTGTCATCATCAAGACAGTATGGTACTGGCACAAAAACAGACCCATAGATCAATGGAACAGAATCGAGAGCCCAGAAATGGACCCTCAACTCTATGGTCAACTTATCTTTGACAAAGCAGGAAAGAATGTCCAGTGGAAAAAAGACAGTCTCTTCAACAAATGGTGTTGGGAAAATTGGACAGCCACATGCAGAAGAATGAAACTGGACCATTTCCTTACACCACACACAAAAACAGACTCCAAATGGTTGAAAGACCTAAACGTGAGACGGGAGTCCATCCAAATCCTAAAGGAGAACACAGGTAGCAACCTCTTCGACCTCAGCCGCAGCAACTTCTTCCTAGAAACATCACCAAAGGCACAGGAAGCCAGGGCAAAAATGAACTATTGGGATTTCATCAAGATAAAAAGCTTTTGCACAGCAAAAGAAACAGTCAACAAAACCAAAAGACAACCGACAGAATGGGAGAAAATATTTGCAAATGACATATCAGATAAAGGGCTAGTATCCAAAATCTATAAAGAACTTATCAAACTCAACACCCAAAGAACAAATAATCCAATCAAGAAATGGGCAGAAGACATGAACAGACATTTTTCCAAAGAAGACATCCAAATGGCCAACAGGCACATGAAAAAGTGCTCAACATCACTCGGCATCAGGGAAATCCAAATCAAAACCTCAATGAGATACCACCTCACACCCGTCAGAATGGCTAAAATTAACAAGTCAGGGAACGACAGATGTTGGCGGGGATGTGGAGAAAGGGGAACCCTCCTACACTGTTGGTGGGAATGCAAGCTGGTGCAACCCCTCTGGAAAACAGTATGGAGGTTCCTCAAACAGTTGAAATTAGAGCTACCATTCGATCCAGCAATTGCACTACTGGGTATTTACCCCAAAGATACAAATGTAGGGACCCGAAGGGGTACGTGCACCCCAATGTTTATAGCAGCAATGTCCACAATAGCCAAACTGTGGAAAGAGCCAAGATGTCCATCAACAGATGAATGGATAAAGAAGAGGTGGTATATATACACAATGGAATATTATGCAGCCATCAAAAGGAATGAGATCTTGCCATTTGCAACGACGTGGATGGAACTGGAGGCTGTTATGCTGAGTGAAATAAGTCAATCAGAGAAAGACATGTATCATATGACCTCACTGATATGAGGAATTCTTAATCTCAGGAACAAACTGAGGATTGCTGGAGTGGTCGGGGGTGGGAGGGATGGGGTGGCTGGGTGATAGACATTGGGGAGGGTATGTGCTACGGTGAGCGCTGTGAATTGTGCAAGACTGTTGAATCACAGATCTGTACTTCTGAAACAAATAACGCAACATATTTTAAGAAAAAAGAAAAAGAAGAAGATAGCAGGAGAGGAAGAATGAAGGGGAGTAAGTCGGAGGGGGAGACGAACCAGGAGAGATGATGGACTCTGAAAAACAAACTGAGGTTTCTGGAGGGGAGGAGTGTGGGGGGATGGGTTAGCCTGGTGATGGGTATTGAGGAGGGCACATTCTGCATGGAGCACTGGGTGTTATGAACAAACAATGAATCATGGAACAGTACACCAAAACAAATTATGTAATATATGGTGATTAACATAACAATAAAAAAATTAAAAAAAAATTACCTTAGAAATTTGACGGGAAGAATGAACCATAAAAAAAAAAAATTTAAAATCGATGTTTAAACATCATGGTTCTCAAGAGTCCTTTTTTATTGCCCTTGGAGATTTCTTACTGCCAATTCTCATCCCAGCTTCTTTCAGGTTCTCTCCTTCTTCGAAACAGACCTCCCCCCTTTTCTCCTACTTCCATGATGTAGGACCCATCACATCCAAAACTCAGTTTTCTCCCTGGAAGGAATTTTGCCTCTAACTTTTAAGATAACATTTTCTTGTCCTCACAACTTATTATTAGGATTAATAGCGTTTTAAATTAAAATGTTAGGTCTATTTTCTCTCATTCTTGCCATGAAATGATAGGTTATCTAATTTAAACTGTTTCCTTGGGGTGCCTGGCTGGCTCAGTTGGTAGAGCATGCAACTCTTGATCTCAGTGTAGTGAGTTCAAGCCCCACGTTGGGTGTAGAGATTACTTTAGAAACAAACAAACAAACAAAAAGGTGTTTTCTTGATTGCAGGCTAAAATTTTGAGAATAAAATATTTATGTCTCATGTCTCTTTCTTAGGGCTATATATCCTTTAATAAAGATTGTATTGCTTATGAAAGGATTGTAGCAGAGAAAAGATTCTTCCCCACATGGTATAATATATAGAGATATGGGGGCACCTGGCTGGCTCAGTCATTAGAACATGCAACTCCTGATCTCTTGAGAGTTCAAGTCCCATGTTGGGTGTAGAGCTTACTTAAAAAAAAAAATATATATATATATATATATATATAAATATTTTCTATCTATCTATACATATCTATCTATATATATAGAAAGAGAGAGATGGGAATGAATACTTGTAACTGAGATTTCTATGCAACAAAAGGAATTACACTTGCATAAAGATAAATGTGCTTTATCTAAAATGACTTTCATGTATAATTTTGCTTATAGATTGTATCTATTAGTTACTATTACAATAATGCTGCTTGATATATCATCCCCAAACTTAATAACTTTTATTGTCATACATGTGCAGCTGGGCTAGGGGTTGGCTGATCAAGACTTGGCTTAGCTTCAAGGTGCTGATGGGGTTCAGGTCTGCTCCCCATGACTCTCAGTCCCTTGCAGGCTAACTGGAGCATGTCTTTCTCATGCTATAGCAGAAATGCAAGAGTCACACAAGCCCATTTCAAACCTTTGATTGCATTAGGTCCACTAACATCCCACTGGCCAGAGGAAACATCAGTGGGACAGGGAAGAAAATTTCTCCCACAGTGGGAAAGGAGGGGAATGAATATTTGCTGCATGATAATTCAAACTATTCCATAAAGTGAATATCATCTAATTGTCCATCATGTCCAACATCTGTGTCTCTCTGCCAGCCAGATCCAACAGTGTCTTAAACCAGGAGGAGCTGTTATTCTGTTGAATGCAAGATGTGTCAGGGAAATAATCCATTCATGTAGGAGCAAAGATTGCTCTCCCAGAAACATGCTTTTAAGAAAAAGCTGACAACCTACTTGTAGCAATTTCTCTAGAGGAAACTGTAGGGCAGCTCACCAAACTGACCCAATTTCTACAACCTAGTGAGAGACAACTATTTGCACTTTGCAATAAATTGAGTGCATGGATCTTGAGTAATCCATTGTGTATATGTCCTGTAAAATGAGGCTCTCGGGGATCCAGAATATAAAATAATGTAATCGATGCTAAAATACTAAAGTTGAATTAATCTCATACTAGTTTTTTAAAAGTGTCATACAAAAATTGTTTCTGTTTCACCATCTGGTTTGTCCAGTTGGTCTTTACAGAAATGCTGGAGTATAACAGTCTTTCTTGTTCATGTCTCTGGTTTCTTGATTTAGAACAGAAGCTGGTAAAGTATCTTTTAAAAAAATTATTATATCATTTTTATTGCATTAATACAAATTGACACAAAAATCATTACAATACCATACACAGAAATATATGGAATACTCTAATGAATATTTTATGTACCTACAACTTGCTAAAGAAATCATTCCCCACCACCACACAATTTGTTTAATGATAACACTACTGAGCAAGTTACAGTGATAACAAAATTATTACATTATGCATTATTGGTGGTTGTAAAAGTGGCATCATTGTTTTACAAAGCAATATGGGAACACATGCCATTAGCCTTAAAAATATGCATACTTTTTGCTTAGGAATCCTTTTGAGGGATATTATTCATGAGAAGAAAAGCATTTAGACAAAGAGGTACTCCTTTTTAGCATTATCTATACTGGTGAGAAATTACAAATGACCTAAATATCAAACATTTTAGAAATAAGTAAGTAAGGGTATTCCAATTCAGTGGGTAATTACAGAATCAGTTAATTTGAAAATCTGAGTATTGCTTAGCAAAATCATTTTTTTATTGTGGTAAAATATACATAATATAAAATTTGCATTGTAACCATTTTTAAGTGCATGGTTCTGTGCATTAAATACATTCACAGTCTGGCGCCACCCTCATCGCTATGCATCTGGTCTAGTACATCTTATGGGCCAAATCTGGCCCAGTGCCTGTTTTTGTAAATAAAGTTTTATTGGAACTCAGCCACGCCCATTTGTTAATATGTTGGCTGTTGACTATTTATGTGTTGTCTGTTTTGCTCTACGATGGCAGCTTGAGAAGTTGCAACAGAAATGGCATGACCACAAAGCCTAAAATATTTACTGTGTAGCACAGAAAATGTTTCCCAATCCTGACTTAACATAATAATAGATAATTAAAATTTTCAAAATTTGGACTATTCACACAGGTCCAGGATGAATATTGTCCTTGAGTTACCCTTAGACAAAATTATTTGTTAAGGAAATCAAAATGAAAGCAGATATTACACAGCTAATTTTAACCTATTTAAGAAGACAATCTTTTTAATACTTTAGGCTATGAGCATTCATATCCCAGAAGGCAGTTATTATACCAATTATGAAGTTTGTATCTACTGGTTAAAGTCACCCCTTCAAAGCTTTACTCAGTGTTACTTTTTTAGCTTTTAAGAAGATGACTTTATCGGCAATAAATGTTGGGGCGCCTGGGTGGCTCAGTCAGTTAAGCGTCTGTTTTCGGCTCAGGTCATGATCCCAGGGTCCTGGGACTGAGTTCCACATCGGGCTCCCTGCTCAGCGGGGAGTCTGCTTGTCCCTCTCCCTCTGCTGCTCCCCCTGCTTGTGCTCTCTCCCTCTCTCTCTGTTAAATAAATGAATAAATAAAATCTTTTTTTTTTTAAATATATATATACACTTGTCATTACTTCAGACTTTTCTCTAATATAGACCATTCCACCTCAATTCACACATATAGTTGCAGCTGACCTGGTGTAGTTAGGCAATATTGTGTTCATGGGTATTTCTGAACACCAAGCCCTGATCTCCTTTTTGGGGTGAAGAGAGCAAAACCTTGTATCTTGCAATGTGTCTACTCTTGGAGATTATCTGGCAGCTGAAGAAAAAAAAAGAACACTAACATTTATCAAGACTTGGAGAGAAAACATATATACATTTTAAAAGTGAATACAAACTCTCAGTCATTTCCAGTACGTGTGTGGAATGGAGGGCAATGAATCATCTGGAGTTGGTTCTACTGTGAATAGATTAAGATGTGTGTGTTTCAGTGTCCTGGGATTCACTTTAAGCCCCCAATAAGACCTCAATAGGAGGGCTGGATTCTGGAAGAGTTCATTCCAACCTCTTCTCCACTCTGGCCTGGGAATGGAACAGTCTATAAGGTATAGGATTTGGACAATGGACTCCAAAGTTGGAGATTAGATAAAAACAAAGGAGGTATTGACTGGCCACACTTTTGAAAAGATGCTTTCCTAGTAACTGCCCAGTAGGTAAACTGTGGAGCAACAATGGTTTCCTTTATAACACACATGGGATTGGAAGCTACAAAATGTCAGTTAGGTGTCTATCCATGACAGCTGAATGCACTTGGCTCAAATGGCACTTTTTGTTTTTATTTTTTTCAGGGGTCGGGTGGGAGAGTATGCTGCTAAAGGGAGATGAGGCAGCCTCAGATGCCACAGAAACATCCAGCACAGACATGACTGTCAAGGTAAGAGATCTCTTCTTTAGTTTAGTTCTCAAAGTACATCCCTAAAGGAAATTGAGCCTCTGGAAGACTTCTAGGGGCCAAATGAGCACTGCCCCTCAACACTGCTGGGGTTCTCTATTTACTGGAGCCTCCATGAGTCAGCCAGACATAAGATTTTCTGAAATTTGGCATCTGGATTAGGAAACCACCTGAAAGCTAGAATCCAAGAAGTGAATTCCAATGGGCTTGTTGTAGGGTATCCAGTGAATATCTGCATGTAGGTTGTCTGCAAGTGGTAACCCCATGGGCACAGTGGAGCAAATCTGAACATTCCAAGCTCAGAAACTAGGGCCCCATTGTGCATTGTGAAGAAAGGTCAGAGAGGCAAAAGGAGCCTTGATCTTGACTCAAGATTTCCAGTGATATCAGTGGGAAGGCAGCATGTGGCCCACTCCAGCTGGAACACCAGTGGCCAAATGAGTCATCTGGAAATCAACCTAATTATCACTTTTCAAATTAAATGCATGAATTTACAATCATTGCCTAGATTAAGGAATCCATAGTAAAATTTATTAGACTCAACCACTTCCTCTCTATTAATAGATTAGACACAAAGGAATGGTTCTTCCTTCTTGAAATTCTGTTTATGATTCAGTTAACAGAGGCTGGGAGTAGGAGGGCTTTCTAACATTTTTGCTTGAATGATTAGAATTTAAGTATATGCCACTTATGAATTTTTCTTTGAAAAACAAAAAGTAGTGTCCCCCCTTTTCTCTAAGCCAGCTCTAGGCCCCACATGGGGCTTGAACTCACGACCCCAAGATCAAAAGTCATATGCTCCACCAACTGAGGCACCCAGGTGCCCCAAGTAGTGTCCCTTTTTATGTTGAGATATACCTAGATATATTCCACTCCTGGATTTAGTAGTAGAGGTTGTACAAAAGAATATACAGGATGAATTTATCCAAGCTTTCCTTTGTAATGTGAAGGCTGGACTTGTGCTGTCTATGTTTCAAATGTTAGAGAAAGCAAACGAAAAAGCCACAGTGAAATTAAATGAAAGATGGGATAGTAGCCTAATCGGTCAAAAAAGTCAACTAATCTAAACACTAACTATCGAGTACTGAAAGTTCATTTGCTTGTAATTATGTTATTATGTTTAGCAGAATTTGCAAGTCAATAATGAAGATTCAATGGTGTATTAGTGTTTCACTGGCTATTATTGCAAAAACAGAAGTTTGCGTCTATGGCCACATTGGACAGAGAGAGATAGGCGGATGAACTTGATGGATTTAGATTCTCCCTTTTGAAATCTGTCATCTTTTTAAGAACTCGTTTTTAAGCTGTGTTGCTAGTATGGCTGCAGATGTAGTGCAGACATTTAAATGATCAGAAAGGCTAGAGTTTGTTTTATAAAGGCAAGTGGCATATTCTGATAGAAGCAAGTCTTGTCCAAGTCCCATTTTATAAGGTTGCTGCTTAATCAGTCTGCTGATCCTTGGAACCAGGATCTTGACTAAAGTTGTATTTGGGTCTAGCCAGTTTAGATGTCATTTTTTTTAAATTTTTTATTGTTATGTTAATCACCATACATTACATCATTAGTTTTTGATGTAGTGCTCCATGATTCATTGTTTGTGTATAACAGCCAGTGCTCCACGCAGAACGTGCCCTCTTTAATACCCATCACCAGGCTAACCCATCCCCCCACACCCCTCCCCTCTAGAACCCTCGGTTTGTTTCTCAGAGTCCATCGTCTCTCATGGTTCATCTCCCCCTCTGATTTCCCCCTTTCATTCTTCCCCTCCTGCTATCATCATCTCCTTCTTCTTCTTCTTCTTCTTCTTCTTCTTCTTCTTCTTCTTCTTCTTTTAACATATACTGTATTATTTGCTTCAGAGGTACAGATCTGTGATTCAACAGTCTTGCACAATTCACAGGGCTCACCATAGCACATACCCTCCCCAATGTCTATCACCCAGCCACCCCATCCCTCCCACCCCCCACCACTCCAGCAACCCTCAATTTGTTTCTGAGAGATTAAGAATTCCTCATATTAGTGAGGTGATATGGTACATGTCTTTCTCTGATTGACTTATTTCGCTCAGCATAACACCCTCCAGTTCACATGGCCCTCTTTCCCAGGTGTGTTTGGATGTAGAGATTGGAATATGTGCAGGCCCAAATCAAGACCACATGGAGCCACCAGAAGCTGGAAGAGGCAGGGTAGGAGTCTCCCCTAGAACCTTCAGAGGGAGTGCAGCCCTGCCAATACTTGATTTTAAACTTCTGGCCCCAAAATTGAGAAAGAATAAATTTCTGTTGTTTTAAACCACCAAGTTTGCAGGAATTTGTTATGGCAGCCCTAGGAAACAAATACACTCAGATTTACCAGGAATTGTACCAACTTTTCATGAGTGCCAATGCCATAGATGTGGAAAACCAGTACTCTACACACCCATCACTGTTTTCTTAGTATACTATGTTCACTTTTTTTTTATTGAAGTATAAGTTGACATGATGTTACATTAGTTTCAGATGCACAACATAGTGATTTGACAAGTCTAAATCTTTTGCTCTGCTCATAAGGGTAGCTACCATCTGTCATCATACGACACTATTATAATATCATTGACTATATTCCTTATGCTGTATTGATTTTTATTGTTTTTCACACTGCTGCAGATGATTCTCACGGTCGTGCAAGTTTTAGAAAATACTGATCCATGCCTTTTTTTTTTTTTAATCAATGTCTAGGCAAGCAGCAAAACAGAGTAAGATATAATGTAGAAGTTACCCTAAAGCATAAATATCCTTGTGTTCTAGGGAACAGATGCAGGCTGAAATAAGTTAGTGGTTCTCTTGAAACAAGAACAGGTAAAAACAACTTTTAAAAAGTGAACAGAGTAGGGGCATCTGGCTGGCTCAGTCGGAAGAGCATGTGACTCTTGATCTCAAGGTCATGAGTTAAAGCCCAACATTAGTTGTAGAGATTGCTTAAATGAATAGACTTGAAAAAAAAGTGATCCTAATATATCCAAGTGTCCATCTAATAGATGAATGGATAAGTTCATTAAAAATTATCCCTGTGATATTCATTCCATAACTGGAAGCCTGTATCACCCACTCCCCTTCACCCATTTTGCCCATCTTCCCACCCCTTTCCCGCTGGCAACCATCACTTTGTTCTCTGTATTTATGGGTCTGTTTCGGCTTTGTTTGTTTGTTCATTTGTTTTGTTTTTTAGATTCTACACATAAGTGAAATCGTATGGTATTTGTCTTTCTCTGACTTATTTCACTTAGCATAACACCTTCTAGGTCCATCCATGTTGTCTCAAATGGCAAGGTCTCATCCTTTTTTATGGCTGGGTAATATTCCATTATATATATATATATATATATACACATATGCCTCATCTTCTTTATCCATTCGTCTGTCGATGGACACTTACCACTGTTCACTAGAAGGAAAGGCTACTCAGATTTCAGAATAGCTTCTATATTATACCTTATGGTGTTTTGCTGCTTGTCTAGACATTGTTTTTTTAGAAAAGTGATGGATCAGAATTTTCTAAAACTTGCATGACTCTGAGAATCACCTGCAGCAGTGTATAAAAAAAAAAACAACAACAGTAAAAAATACAGCTTCCCAGGCTTCTTCTTTCAAAATTCAGATTCAGAAGACCTGGGTTTGAGAATTAGCATTTTTAAGGAGTGCTCCAGGTGACTATGGAGGTAGGTTTGGGAAAACATTGTCTCCACATACAACGAACACAGGGTCAGGTGTGGCCACATGAGCCCTGTCACTGCTCCCAGTTCTCCAGTTTCCAACTAGCCTGAGAAAGGACTTCCCTATTCAAAACTCTTTGATTCCATTCCTTTCCTTTTGAACACTGACCAAGGCTCAGGTGTCTCCTTCTGGCTTTCCAGATTTCCTTACCTTAATTGCAGTTTCATTTCTAGCCTGTCTTCCACCATGTCTCTTTCTGTACCTATCGTTGTCCTCTCCACCCAGCCTATTTGTAGCCACAGTGATTCTTTCAAAAGGCCAACCTGATACCATCCTTCCACTCAAGCCCTGCTGTCCTTCCCATTGCCCTGAGCACCCAAACCAAACTCTGGCAAGTGCTCTGCTATTTAAAACCCCATGGCTTTTATTCACGGCTTCCTTGGTCTTCCTCCTCTCCCTCCCTCCCTTTCCTAACATGGTTAACTTCTCTTTATATTCCAGTCTTTAGTTCAAATATTATCTCTGCAAACAGCACTACTTTCTGACCAGCCTTGATGGTCACATGCTTTCACTGAACCTAGTACTTCTCCTAGCCAGTCACATAAATAGCCACAGATGTGTATGCATAACATTTGGTCTCCCCTCCTGGAATGTAATTCCATAAGGCATGCATCCCCAGCACCTGGCGGAGTGTCCAACACATCGTGTGTACCTGTCACTATTTGTTGAATGAACAAATCTACCAATGAACAAAGGAAGACCAGTCTTTATCTAGACTGATCAGGCTGGACTGCTGGCCTTCCCCAAACTTAGTCCTCATGTTCTCACCTCAAGGTCTTTCTCTTCAGGCTCCCTTCTTGCTGTCCCCTCATGTGCCACTTTCCTCAGGGTTTTGTTTGTTTTTCACTTGCTAGAGCCTCTAAATTACAATTCAGTTTTTACCATTCTTTTTTTTTAAACACAACTTAATTGAGGCATATAATTTACATACCACAAAATTCACACATTTAAGTGTATGATTTCACAATTTTTAAAAAAATATTTTATTTATTTTAGAGAGAAGGAGCACACGCATGCACATGTGCATGCATGGGTGGGGGGTGGGGCAGGGGGAGAGGGAAAGAGAGAATCTCAAGCAGACTCCCCACTGAGTGTGGAGCCCAATGTAGGGCTCTATCTCACGACCCTGAGATCATGATGTGAGCTGAAACCAAGAGTCAGATGCTTAACTGACTGAGCCACCCAAGCATCCCTAATTTAACAATTTTTAAATTTACCATCACCATTATCCAATTTCATAACATTTCATCACTTCTGTAGGATCCCTCATGCCCTATGAGAGATAATCTCCATTCCCACCACAGTCCCAAGCAAACACTTGCATATTTTCTGTCTATAAATTTACCTGTTTTGGACATTTCATATAAATGGAATCATATAACATGCGGTCTTTTGTGTATGTTTTTCTTTTCACTTAGCATGGTTTTTTTTTAAGATTTTATTTATTTAGGGGCACCTGGGTGGCTTAGATGGTTAAGCGTCTGCCTTCAGCTCAGGTCATGATCCCAGGGTCCTGGGATCGAGCCCCACATCAGGCTCCTGGCTCAGCGGGGAGTCTGCTTCTCCCTCTCCCTCTGCCTCTCTCCCTGCTCATGTGCTCTCTCTCTCTCTCTGTGTGTGTCTCAAATGAATAAGTAAAATCTTTAAAAAAAGATTTTATTTATTTATTTGACAGAGAGACAGAGAGAGCGAGAGAGAGTACAAGCAGGGAGAGCAGGAGAGGGAGAAGCAGTCTGCCCGCCGAAGAGGAAGCCCAACGTGGGGCTCAATCCCTAGCATGGTGTTTTTGAGATTCATCCACATTGTATCCTCAACCAGTAGTTCATTTCCTTTAGCACTAAATAGTATTCCTTTTAATGGGTATGCCAGTGTTTTGCTTTGTTTCTTAGCCCTTTCACAAGCTGATGGACTTTGTACCTGTTTCCAATTTCTGCCTATTATGAATCATGCTCCTGTGAATATTCATGTGCAAGTCTTTGTGTGGACATAAGTTTTCATGTGTTATGGCTATGTACCTGGGGGTGGACTTTCTGGGTCCTATGGTAAATGTATGTTTAACTTTGTGAGGAACCGTTGGGTTGTTTTCCCAAGTGGCTGCACCATTTTACACTCCCCCCAGCCACTGATAAGGGGTCTACTTTTTCCACATCCTAGTCACCACTTGCTTTTGTCTGTGTTTTGATCGTAACCATCCTAGTTGGTGTCAAGGTGGTATTTCACCTTGGTTTTGGTTTGCATTTCCCCAGGGATAATGATGCTGAGTATCTTTCCATGTGCTTATGGACCATTTGTATGCAGCTAAGTTTTTAATGGCTTGATTGCCTTTATTCACTGAAGGGTGGGCTCTGTTAATAAATTCTCCACCGCCCAAGGCCCCCTCTCATTCAAAGGCTCAGTCAATGTTTTCTGAGTGAGGGACCCTCTTCCTGACTGGGGGTGGGGGGGTGGGGTGAAGGGACAGGGGGGAGGGGGCTCAACTCATTTTTTCCTCTTTAATATCACTGCCATCAGCCACACCACTGCCCTGGGTAGGGGTGTGGGCTCATCAGACTCTTTTTCTTTCCACCTCTTTTCCTTTCTTTTCTCCCTCGCTTTTCTTTCTGCTTATTTTCCCCTCACATCTCAGCTTTTAAAAATAATTAATGATCTTTATTAGCATATCAATTTTTTTCTATTGTGGTAAAACATACATAACAAAATTTACCCCTTTAACCATTTGTAAGTGCTGTTCTGTAGCATTACATCATTCATACTGCTCTGCAACCATCCCTACCCTCCTCCACCTCCAGAACTTTTTCCATTAATGTATCCATTAAATTCGAATTCCCCATTCTCCAGCTCCCGGCAACCACCTCAGTATTACCTTTTATACATCATAATATTTCCTTGTCTTCTCAAAGGGAATTTAAGTACCTCCTGTTAATCTTAAAAAGCCAGTAAAATGGCTAAACCCCAACCTAGCATTTTCCTATCCTGTGGACAAGGCAAGCTAGAAAGGCGATCACTTTACAGACGTTTAAGAGTAGGGCTGCAAATAAAGGCACTAGGAAGGTGCTTAATGCTAGATTTTAAATGAATTTGCTGGTGACAGGGCTTCCTTTCTTCTGTGGAGTAAACTACCCAGTGCCAACATCCTGGAAGTGTCTTGGCTTTATTCAGCTGGGTGCATTGCTGGGAGCCAGAAATTGCACCTGTTGGGCTACACATTGTTTTCTTGAATTTTGCTTGTTTGATGACTGTTCAAAACTACATCAGTCGTGTTGGAACTCTATCAATCTATGTTAAAGAACTATCTTCTGAGTAGACAAGCATGTGACTTGTCTGCCATTTTAATCAGATATGTACACCAACTAAATCCCAAACACCGTCTGTACCTTGCCCTCTTGTTCTATATAAAGATACTAAAAACTTAAGTATTTGCAAAAAAGAGCCATTTTAATCAGATATGTACACCAACTAAATCCCAAATGCCATCTGTACCTTGCCCTCTTGTTCTGTATAGAGGTACTAAAAACTTAACGTATTTGCAAAAAGGAGCCCAGAAAATTCTAACACAGTAGAATCTTTTTTTTTTTCAGAAAGAAGCCTTGTTCTTATTTACATTATTAAAAGATAAACTGAGACCTATTAAACATTTTAGGAGTTTATTTGAGCAAAGATCAATTCAAATTGGGCAGCGCTAGATCAAAAGTGGTTAGCAAGGCTCCAAAGATGGGAACTCAGGGAGAGATTTGTATGGAGAAAAGGCAAAAGCAAAGAAAAGAAACTATTGATTGCTTACAGCTTAAAGCCTAGTTGGCTCTTGTGATTGGTTGTCCTTAGTGTTTTGATTTTATAACCTTGAAGCATGTACAGGCTTAGATTTGGTTTGCTTACATGGCAATGGAGCCACCTCAGTCTAATGGCCTCTTTGTTTAATTAATTTAACAACATATGCAGTATTTCTCGCTTGTGCTTAGCCGAGAAACAAGATGGGTACCATTTAGGCAGGTTGGAGATTCTGGCTGTAAAACCGTTTAACAAGGGGCACGTTTCCTACTCAAGGACATGGGAAAGCAACATTTTAAATAAAGGATGTTTCTTCTTTATGTAAAATTTACCACTGGGAGAGAGATTGTTCTGGAAGGGCAGATGTTCTCCTTACAAAAGGGGGAAAGCATTTAATCTTCCGGTGATGAATAGAGGCCACAGGTTACAGCTTTTGTGGACGTGGCTTTTAAAAAGCCATTCTGCTGAGGGTCTTTTGTTCCAGCTGTGTGGAACCACTTGCCCTTTGTATTTGACGATGACGACACCGAGGATTGGGGCGGGGGGGGGGGGGGCAGAAGGCATTTCCACATTGTGTCCATACATAAAGATTGCTCTCAATTTGCTTCCTTGCCAAAGGAAATATTTTTATCATAGATTGTTTTAATCCTTTAAGCTATGTAGAGTAGTGGATCTCTGAGAGGGGGGGAGGTATACCAAGACCCTACCGCTACCTTTTCACAGTAGTCCCTGTTGGAGAATCACGGTCTTGAAATTTTTTTTTTTTTTGAAATACACATTTTGCATTTTTACTAGGTAATGGATGTGAAAGGCCATGCTGTAGACTGTAAGAAGCTGCATCGAATTGGTTACTATCATTCCTATGTGTTACTCCCTATTTATCCAATAAAACGAAAGTCAAATAAATGAAATCATAGCCATCGACAGCTCTCCATTATCTGTGTATAGATAAGGGATATTCCTGGCAAAGGAAAGATCCAGTTCCTTCTTTGCCATTTTATTCTTCATCATTTTCCCTTGCCAACAATAATAGCTAATATGGATCGAGCATTTGCTATGAGCTCAGTTCTTCGTGAGGCCATTCCGGGTCCCATCTTATAGAATCCTCAAATTGACCCTGAGAGGGAGAGACTGACTAATCCCATTTTACAGATGTGGCTACTGGGGCACAGTCAAGTTAAGTAACTTATCAAAGATCTCAAGGTGAGAATTTGAACCAGGTAGAAAGACACAGCTTAACCTCTCGATCTGAGTATTAATGAATGCAGATTAGTTTTACTATTAGCTAAAGCAGGGGTGCTCTCAGGATGGGGCAGGAGTAGCTTTGCCAGATAAAATACTGGACGCTCAATTAAATTTTTTTAAATTTTTTATTGTTATGTTAATCACCATACATCATTAGTTTTTGATGTAGTGTTCCATGATTCATTGTTTGTGCATAACACCCAGTGCTCCACGCAGAACGTGCCCTCTTTAATACCCATCGCCAGGCTAACCCATCCCCCCAACCCCCTCCCCTCTAGAAACCTCAGTTTGTTTTTCAGAGTCCATCGTCTCTCATGGTTCATCTCCCCCTCCGACTTACTCCCCTTCATTCTTCCCCTCCTGCTATCTTCTTCTTCTTTTTTTCTTAACATATATTGCATTATTTGTTTCAGAAGTACTAATCTGTGATTCAACAGTCTTGCACAATTCACAGCGCTCACCATAGCACATACCCTCCCCAATGTCTGTCACCCAGCCACCCCATCCCTCCCACCCCCCACCACTCCAGCAACCCTCAGTTTGTTTCCCGAGGTTAAAAATTCCTCATATCAGCGAGGTCATATGATATATGTCTTTCTCTGATTGACTTATTTCACTCAGCATAACACCCTCCAGTTCCATCCATGTCGTTGCAAATGGCAAGATCTCATTCCTTTTTATGGCTGCATAATATTCCATTGTGCATATATACCACATCTTTATCCATTCATCTGTTGATGGACATCTACGGACGCTCAATTAAATTTGAATTTTAGAGAAGCGATGAATAGATTTTTAGTATCAGTGTGTCCCAAACATTGCCTGGGACATACTAAGAAACTGTTTATTTGTTTCTAAAATTTAAATTTAACTGGGCATCCTATATTTTAATTTGCTAAGTCTGGCAGCCCTAGTCAGGAGGGGGTGTTGCAAAGGAGGTGAAGATAATTGCTTAATGCTTTTGATTATTGTGGTTTGGGATTTTTTTTTTTTAACTATGACTTCATTCAGGGATAACAATGTGTCATATGAAGCTTTAAATCAGACAGATACACAGTTTCAGTTCCCAAAATATACCGATAGCCTATCAACAGACCTCTCCTGACTTCTTTTTTTTCTAGAAATAAAGGCTTCCAAACCTGACTCATGTCAAGATCTGTACCTCATTGGTTTCTCTGTTAAATGAAACTATAGGGAACTCTGTCCCCAGTTTGTTTGTTTCTCCTGAATGGGAAAAAAAAAACAAAAAACAGATTTTCCTCAATCTGGGCATGTTATGATTTTTCTGAAGCCCATTCTAGAATTTTAATTTTAGCTGGGCTATCAGTGTTGGCCTGATTTCATTTTCTGCAGATAGCTTCATCATCCCGGCTTTTAAAATGTTGATGAAATATTCTTGCACTTTTACCAACTCTATTACTTGGTAAAATTTCCCTCTCTCTGAGTGGTCACCTCCTAAAATAGATAACAGTGGCCTGGATCTTCCAAGCCAAAGTTCTGATATATTCACAAATATTTCCTGGATACACCAGTGCATTTCCTCTTATGTTCATTTCTAACATTCCAGCAGTGGGAGCAACTAATGATGATAAAGCTCTAGAAATAGTCTCTGTCCATGTAGGTCAGAGCCCATTTGCAGATAAGCCTGTCTTCTTATGAGGGGCTCATTGGCAAGTACCGAAGTCTGTGACTTCCCATAGAACTAAGGTAAGGAAATCAAATGCAGAACCCATTGTCAGAAGCCACTGGTCTTTGGTACTCTTGGAAAGCTGCCAATCCGGGTCCCGCTTAAGCAGGGGTTTGCCTCTCAATTTCATTTATTAATAAATTACCATGACTATCTGGGAGCATTTAGAATAGTCACAAGTCATTCCTAAAAAACAAATTATTCATGTAGCCATTTACAATAGGCCTTGTCCTTCTGAAACAAGCTGGGCATCACGGAGGTCTCATAAATCTTGAGTGTAATTCTCTGGAATATCTGTCAGAATCATAGGCAGGAACATCTTGCTTCATTCTACAAGTATTTAAGATTGTTTAAGTGAGCATCTAATGTTCCTTTAGATAAATTAGCAAATGCCTGCCCTTCCATCTCTTTCTTCTACCCATCCCCCAATGGCCTTCCTCCTTGCTTTCTTCTGTTGGAGTGCAAACTTGTGGTTAATGTGGTGAAAATCATGACATATGTGTAAGTTGTATGTAAAAAGAGAAAACATGCTCAGACAAGGTGATCGATTGGCTAGGAGAACAGATGGCAAAATACCAACAGGCTTCCATCCCAAGAGCAAGGCTGTTTTGATGTAACTCGAGCCTGAGCCTATTGTTATTGCAACAGTTGCTTCTTCAGCAATGAGCCAATAGAGATATGACATTTATTTTAGCTCAGCACACTTATGTCTATTTCTGAAAAGGAAAAAGTCCCAGCTGCTGCAATCCCCACTCCCTCTCCCAAAGGGAACTGGGCCAAGAGGGTAGGGTATTGAATCTTGAATTGGTCATCATGTTCTCCAAATGCTCATAGACCACTAATTTTTCATCTCTAACATGATGAATTTCTAGTCTAGTTCAGTTTAGAAAAACGAATAATGAGAATGATATGCATAATGTTGATAGTGATATTTCTTAAAGAATATTTCTTTATTCTAATTTATTGAGAACTTTCCATGTGTCGTTCATGGATCCGGGCCCTGGATGCTTAGGGGATTATATTATTTGCTTTTTACCACAACCCTGTGAGAGAGGTACTATGAATAATTTATAGAGGAAGAAAAGGTACAGAGAGACTAAGTAACTTTTCCAAGGACACAGCCAAGGAGTCTCAGAGCCCAGATCTAACCAGGCAGCCCTTGCTCTTAATGACTATGTCACACTGCTTTGCTTGGTAGAACAGAATGACAAGGCTTGTATGCAAATGTATAAAGTCATTCTCACAGCCCCTGATCAATAAGGGAGCTTTTCTGTGGTTCTGTTTGCATTTGTTCTTCAATACAAAGCTGGAGTCTACCTGGTGGGATAAGATTAGATTTCATGCCCGAGATTTGGTTGTTTTTCGGACTTGCCCTTGGGTCCTCATCCTATTTATATTCTGATTACATTTTCGTTATCTTTCTACTGGGGTGATTCATGAATATGATAAAACAGAACTGCCTCTTCAGTAAATAAGGGAAGCTGGGCCCACAGTGAATAAATAGACCTTTCATGGAATCTGGAGAAATTCAGCATATAGATGTCCTGCAATATTTCTTAGGAGACCGCTATCCCCACCATGCCTAAGCTTAGGGCAGTTTCTTCATTTAGTGTGTCCTAAGATACCTGCACTTCTCTGTTACACAGCATTTGTTAGCTTTTAGGTAAAAAATTGATTTATCGAATGTTGTGTTGCACGCTTTTCTATGAGGTGTACCATATTTAAACAGATTCAAATGTTCAGGGTGATTTTTCAAATTAATGTCACTAAATCCTCTGGAAATTTTGACTATCAAAGCTTATTGAAGGTTGAGAAACAGACAAACATTCATCCACTATTTTTATTATTCTTGATGTGTTTTAAATATGTTGGTTCTTGCAAAGAAAGTATGAACAAAACCCAAATATGAAAAAAATTTCCAAGTTTATATTAAGTTTATCCCATGAGTGACAAAGGAAAATCCCTCTTAGGAGAAATGGCATTGCAAAAGAGGCAGAGAATCTTTTTCTTTTTGAAATAAAAAATGCATCCTGTTTCTAAGCATTTTTCATTGTATTGGACAATTTATTAAAATAAACCTTTTTCCTCCATGTGGACTTCATCAGGCTTTTCTTATCCTGTGATAGTCTTGACCCGCCTTCCTGTTTCTCTTACCTTCTCACCCTTCCCTCCCTTTCCGTCTCTCATTCTTCCCTCTCTCTCTCCCTCCCTCCCTCTCTCCTTCCCTCCTTCCCTCTTTCCCTTCCTTCTTTCCTTCTTTCTTCCCTTCCTGATTTGTCCTCCCCTTCTTTCCCAGCATGCACTAGGGCCAGGCACTATGTTACTTGACCTGCGTTACTTCATTTAACACTCACAACTACACTGTGAGGCAGGTGTGAGGCAGGTACCCTCCTGGTCCCGCTGGTGCTACAGATGCAGAAATCGATGCTCTGAGGAGTTAAGTGACTTTCCCAAGGTCACAGAATCTGTAAGAGTGGAGTTCGGATTCAGTCCGAAGTCTGTAACATTCCAGAGCCCACAGCTTAGTGCTTTCCATACAATGAGGATGCATTTCCTTTATAATTGGGAAAATATTTTATTTATTTATTTACTTACTTACTTACTTATTAGAGAGGGAGGGGAGAGGGGCACAGGGAGAGGGAGACAGAGAATCTCAAGCAGACTCCCAGCTGAGCATGGAGCCTGATGCAAGGCTCAGTCTCAAGATCCCGAGATCATGACCTGAGTTGAAATCAAGAGTTGGACACTTCACCAACTGAGACACCCGGGTGCCCCCAAATATTTTAATTAAAATTTAACAACAGGAAAATAGTTATGATCCTCTAGGAGAAGGAGTTAGTCAAGAGCTGATCCTATCTAAGACCACTCTGGCTCTTGGGACTGAACATTGGGAAATGACGGAGCATAGACAGGCACAGATAAATCATAAGTAGCTAACACCTGCCGAAAATCTAAGAGGTAGGTTCTATGGACTTTGTGAGCATCCAACGCTCACCACAGGTTCATGATACAGATAACTATGTAATTGTCCCAATTTTAAAGACTGGGAAACTGAGGCACAGGAAGGTAAGGTAATCCATGGAAGGTCCCGCCTATGCATCTCCTGCCCGAGATGAGCACTCTTCCTTTTCTCAGAAATGTTGAGCTGGTTAACTTCACAAGCAGCCATTCACCTGGAGTTCAGATCCAGAGCAAAGACCAAAAAGTATGCTTTCCTCATGGAGGGAATCAGTAACTTTCAAGCCACACATTTTTTGTGCAAGTGATGTGTCTGAAAAGACGGTGTTTGTGATTAAGGGAATGAAAGAAAGAAGAATGACACAGGTAATAGGAGGGGAGGCCAACCGAATCCACCCATGGTAAATGTCAGAAATGTAGCAGTCCAGCACCTGGGCTCCTCAGTGCCTGAGCCCCTCAAGGAAGTCACAGACTGTCATCGATCCTTTCATATGAAATACCAAATTCTCAGTCGTTAAGTGTCTGCCTTTGGCTCAGGTCATGGTCCCAGGGTCCTGGGATTGAGTCCCACATCAGGCTCCATGCTCAGCAGGAAGCCTGCTTCTCCCTCTCCCACTCCCCCCTGCTTGTGTTCTCCCTCTCTCACTGTGTCTCTGTCTGTCAAATAAATAAATAAAATCTTAAAAAAAAAAATACCAAATTCTTCTTGGAATTTGCCTTACAGGAAAGTCTAGTTTTTTTGATGTTTTAAAAGTGCATTTTTTTTTTTTACCGAAAAGTTTAGGAAGTATTTTATTCAATGTGCTTTAAAAGGTTATTTTTGGGAGTTGGTCCTTTGTGTTTAAAAAGAAATTTCCTAGAAACCTACTCAAATGGGGACCAGTCAGAAGAGCATTTTATTGTAGTGATTTATAATCAGAATGGTGGTGGACAGAGTGACAGGTGCTGAAATCTTCAGGTGGTGAGGGAGGAGAGTTTACTGAGAAAGGAGGACAGTAGTCTGGAGGAAATAGCAAGGAGAACCCCCATTCCCCCTCCAGGCTCGGTGGTCCCAGAGAGAGAGGAAGCACCTGCCTGTTTGTCCCCTCCATATCATCATGCAATGATGTTTTGTACGTGGCAGGACCTTAATAAATATCTGTGAAATGAGTGAATGATTGAATAAGAAGGAATTTTAATTTTGGCAAGAGGAACCATTAGAGAGTGGTTTAGGAGGCCAACCCACGTACACTGTAGACAAGATGGGGGAGAGGCCGAAGGCAGAGATGCCTGTTAATTAAGGCCAGTGAATGGTCCAGGGGAGAAAGGAGGCAGGATTGGACCACGCAAAGGCAGTAGGGACAGTAGGGGAAACCACAGTGGCTGGACCTTGGTGAGGAAGAGGGCAGAGGTGGCCATGGGGACCGCAGGACTCTCAGTCAGGAAATGCAGGGGAACGGAGGGGCAGGGAGGCACGTACAGAGTTTGGCTGGAGTAAGTGGGTTTGATGGATACTTGAGGGAAGATGCAAAGCTGCAGGTAGGATTCTAGGGTGCACTCAATAGAATGTCTCTATCCAGGGGAAGGTCAGGATGATGGAAATGGAGGGAAGAAGATTGTGGTTGGGGAATAGCAGCCTTGGGGGCAGGCTGAGGAAGAGACCCTTGAAGGGGAAGAGGTGGACAGGCCGGGGCTGGTGAGCAGGGCTTTCTGGATGAAGGGAAGAGTGTGAGGTGGAAGGGGTTCTTGTTGTTTACTGTTTGCTGTAGAAATGATGGAAATACCAAGGGAAGCAAACTTACAGCAAAGAACTTCACACTGGACTGAGAGTGAGCAGGCTTGACATTTGAGTCCTGACTTTGACCCAGTCTTGCTGGGTAATGCTATGCAAGTTCTGTCCCCCACCTAGGATTCATTGTCTTTGCTAATAACAACTAACACTGACTTCTGACCTTGTAGCCGGCCCTGAGCTTACAGCTTTACGTGGATGATCTCATTATGCTCACAACAACCATATATGGTAGAAGTTCTGATCTGCCTCTTACATGTGAGGATTCGGGGAGATGGCTTTCCCAAGTTCACACAGCTAATAAGGGACAGATCAGGATCCAATCCCAGGCTTCTCGCTCCAGAGACTCTATATTTCATGGACACTTGTCTGTACTGTCAAATGAGGGATGTGGCTTGGGTGACAAGTCATTTTTCCCCCTAGCTCTTAGTTTCCTGGCTCTGGCATTGTGATATGCCCTCCCCCATCCCAAGCAAGTACAGAAAATGCTTAAAATAAAAAACAGGAGCATCAACAGTCATCTAGCTAAACACGCTGTCCTGGTCTCAGTGCCCGCCTATCTTATCTCAACCAGGCTATAAATTACTTATCAGTCCAGCACCCGGGCTCCTCAGTGCCTGAGCCCCTCACGGGAGTCACAGACTGTTTCGGATACCTGGCTGCTTTACCCATTTCTGTTATCTGTCAGAATAACAGGCTTCTTAAGGTATTTGAGTATGCAGTGCTTGCTCCTAAAATTAGCCAGGCAGTGGTCTAAAAAGAAAAGGAAAGGGGGGGTTGGGGAGGACGGGAGGCAGGAAAGGAGGGAGGGAGGGAGGAGAGCAAGCAAGTAAGGAGGAGCTGTGAAGAAGCCGTTGACCTGAGGAGGTGCAGAGTCTGCATGGATGATGTGGCTCTGCATATTTAGTTGATTTTATCATAAGCTGTTGTGGCTTCAAAAGTGATTTTACACTGGCCATGGTCCCATCCCAACAGAAGCTTTAAACATGCTGTCGAAGCAGCGATTAGCATTCTCCATATTTAAAAGATCTTAACACTTTGGATAGGTAAGTAAATAACTTACTCTGTACATCATATAAACTTAAAATGCCTTTGCAATATAGTTCATCATCTTTGGTGAACTTACCTTAACACGAGGATAAGGAATTTAATGTGTTCGGTGTTGTAGAAGGAAAAAGCCTACGTTCTCACTGGATAGTTCTCAATATTAAAACATTTGATGACTGGTCAGAAACTACTGGGAAAACTACCTCTGCGATAATAAGAATTATTTAAGATGTCAAGATGTAGTCTTTCTCCACCCCTAATATTAATGAAAAGCCTTATGGTTCTTTCCATAAATGAACAAACAACCCGTGCTTAAAAGTTCAGAAGGAAACTTGGGAATTCCTGGGAAAATGTTACAGTCCCATTAAAAAAAAAAAAAAAATAGGGGCACCTGGGTGGCTCAGTCAGTTAAGCATCTGACTCTTGGTTTAGCTCAGGTTGTGATCTCAGGGTCGTGGGACTGAGCCCTGAGTGAGGCTCCACGCTCAGCACAGAGTCTGCTTGAGATTCTCTCTCCCTCTCCCTCTGCCCCACCTGCTCATGCTCTCTCTCTCAAATGAATAAATGAATCTTTAAAAAAATAAATGAAAACTAAAAAATAATTCTCCATCTTACCTAAAATTCAAAAGGAATTGAACACCACTGGAAAGAAAGGGAACTTTGCATTTAAAATTGATCATTAATGAAGAGCATATCCACTGAGTTTACTCAGGGAAGACTGTCCTGGGCATTGGGGGGCACTATTTCCCAGTGTCCTGTGAACACACTGTGTACAGTTCAAGTTCAATATTGGGCATATTTTATGTTTTCAATGCCATGCTTTAAAAAGTGCCTCGTTTCATGTTTTGTCTCCATTAGGGCATGCACTCTGGAATGGTTAATAAAATTTTTTTGAAGTAGTGTCTATACCCAACATGGGGCTCGAACTCACCACCCCGAGACCAAGAGATGCTCTACCTACTAAGCCAGCCAGGTGCCCCTAGTAGATTTTTTTTAAATGATTCAATTGTTAAATGGGATAAAATCCTCAACCAAGAAACAAAGAACCTCCACTTTATAGGGCTTTATTGTTGTTAAATACCAAAGTAATACATAAGTACATTCTTGTCATTAGCACATGAGCTTCGAGGCCTCTGGAACCTGAGGATGTAGGACCCATAGTTGTCCCATGTAGCCATTGGCGCCTTCTCGCTTCCCTTACCAAGGGACTCTGTCCTCTGTGCCCTCTTCCTTCCCCACCCTGCCTTTCCCCTCCATCAGTTGAGTTTTTCCTTCCCCCTTTCCCAGCACAGGCTTCCCATGTTGCTGCTTTTCACTGAAGATTTTAGTTTGGAATACTGTATGACTTTCTTTTTATGCTACCATTTAATGGTATATTACAATGGGCAATCCGGATGATTTGCTCTCACTTTGTCTATGTAGAGAGGTTACAGCCCAGCTACAAGCTGGGACAAAATAAAGACAGTGAGATGGGCAAAAGTTGCTTGGGTTTTGGAAAGTTTCATCTGGAGTGTTTTTCAAGGTCTTTTGAAAAAAAGAGTCTCAGACAGCAGGGGTGAATGTAATCAGGTCACCATTTCCTTGTGTTAGAAGTTTGGCAAAGGAGAGGCTGAGTGTGAGGATGCAGGAAAAGGAAATAAATGTAGAACAGGCAGGGAAGGAACTTACTGGGGCACAGGAAGCCAGAGACCCTGGAGAGGAAAGGAAGGAAAGGCAGGCATCACTAATGAGGCCAAGAATGGTAGTAAACATGGTCTAAGAGCCAAGTGTTTTCATATGACATGGTCCCTATCTCTGTGTCCACGAGCCTCTCTCCTCCTGCCTAAGGACTGCGTCCACCCCAAGTGCCTCCCAAAGCAGACTGGGGAACAGAATCATGTGGAAAGCTAAAACAAATATAGATTCCTGGGCCTCAGGAAAACAAAACACCCCCCCCAACTACTTTTGATGTGAGCTAGCTTGGGAAACACTGATTTGCAGTCTTTAGAGCTGACTACCACTTAGCAACCAGGTCTGACCTTAGAGAAGAGTTGGCTTTGAGAAGGGTGTTTTTAATTTGATAAAACACAACTATAAGTCCAAACAAATAGTCCATCGACTGACCCATGTCAGTCTTATGTGTTGGACATTCAAAAAGTTGATGGTTAAAATGTTCTATGAATGGGTCATCCCTTCTGTGAAAAAGCCACATTATCTAGAGATGCCCTTTTTGTCTTTAGATAAGAATCCAGGATCAGTGGAGAAATGTCTTAAGTTGGAAATCCATAACATACAAACCATCCAGATATTCAAGGTAAAACCACGGTTTGATTTAGAAAGCAAGCAAATGACCTGTGTGAATCCCAGGAATTAGTTGGTTGGCTATCCCAAGTCATGCAGCCAGCAGGGATAAATCTTTCCTTTTATACTTAAAGTAAAATTATTTGAACTCCTACTGACAAAGTGGAAGATGTCCAGTGCCCACCCCACTATTTTTATGGGCTTTTAACTCAAGTGATGAACTCAAGTGGCAGGGGTGTGTTGGGGGAGTAGTTCTTCTGGTCACTTCTTGTTCTGATTTCTTACTTTGTCTGACTTCTTCATTTCGCATTCATCTTGCCTGATAGCCACCCTGTACCAAGCCTCATACAAGCCCCTTGCCTTTGATTCTCCAAACAAATGCTGTTTTAAGAGGTTTACAGGTTACCAGAAGTACTTGTATCACAACACAGCACAGCAAACAACTTGAAAAGTGTATGTTAAATACTCTCTTTCTTTGGGCCTTATCAGTGATCAGGAATTTCTCATTCACTGACTTCTCCCCACCACCCTAATCTTTCATCTGACTCCATAGATTTTATAAGCTTCTGAATTCCCAAAGTGAATTGCCCTTGAGCAGTGTATCAACATTTTTTATCTCAAGAGATAGCCCCAAATTGTCTTCTGAATTTACCAATTTATTAATGTCAATGTATATTCCCATCAACGGAGTATAACAATCACTTAATTTTCATCACTCCCTCACCAAAAATAAGTAAAATTTTTGTTTTTATGTATTTACCAATTTCATAGGCAAAATATATTGCCCCAGTATTTTCGCTTGCATTTCTTTAATTATGAAGAGTTTGAGCATATTTTCTTAAGTTCCATGGCCAGTTATTCATCTATAAACTACTAGGTTATTTTTTTTTCTATTGAGTATTTAGTGATTTTCTTCAATTTTCTTATTGATTTGTAAGAACTCTTCACATATTAGAGCTAGTAACTCATTGTTATATATGTTGCAAATACTTCCCCGTTTTTTTCTTCTCTTAGATTTTCAGTGGTACATCTGGTCCCATGGAAATGACCTTGGGATTGGGATTGTTCCTAAATTTCCAATGACTTTACCTGTTGCTTGGTGGGAAAGCTCTAAGATCTAGGGCTATTGGTTTGATGGGGGCCAGCCTTTTTGGGGTTGGTTTTGTTTCCTTTGCCCTCCCGCCCCCCACCTCCTCCTCCTCCTCCTTTTTCTTAGCAAACCTTTATTTTCGGTGGGACACATTTAACATATGAGGATTACACCCAGCTGATGCTTTTCGATGTTTCTACTTGCTAGAAGGAGGAAGTGGCAAATTCTCTTTTATAATGGGCCAGGCTTGGCCCTCCTTTGGGTTTGCAAATCACCTCTCTGAGCCACTCACAAGTCTTTTTTTCAACTTCTACTCTTCTCTAAGGTTGGAGGCATGTAGCTACTGATAGACCAGTATTTGCTGGATTTGGATTTCATTTTGCTCAGTTTGAGAAGAGAGAAAGAAGAGGTTTTGTCAAACTCTGTCTAGGCTGACTTCTTTCCCAGAAACTAACCTTTACCTTTGATGTTTCTTTAGTAAGTATATTGTATTTCTTGGGTTCCCTGGAGGCCACTGTTGCTCAGTGCACAGTTTAAAGTGGGTCAGCAGCATGGCAGATGCAAAATGAGCAGAAATGTACATTTTGTCATAACAAAAAAAATCCTGAGTTCTTCTGCTAAGCAACATTTCCATAGGTTTTGTGTCCTAGATGGTATAGGGCCTTTGGGAGCATTTAACATTTACACATCCCAGGTAGATTTTTTATTTCACAGAATTAGTAGCCCTTTCTTTGCTTTGAATGTGCTTCTAAAGTGCATCTAGATGACATGTGGGTGGCTCAGTCAGTTAAGCGTCTGCCTTCAGCTCAGTTCATGATCCTAGGGTCCTGAGATCAAGTCTCACATCGGGCTCCTTGCTCAGTGGGGAGACTGCTTCTCCCTCTGCCTGCCACTCCCCATGCTTGTGCTCTCTCTCTCTCTCTCTGACAGATGAATAAATAAAATCGTTATTTTTTTTAAGATTTTATGTATTTGACAGAGAGAGACACAGTGAGAGAGGGAACACAAGCAGGGGGAGTGGGAGAGGGAGAAGCAGGCTTCTCGTGGAGCAGGGAGCCTAATGCGGGGCTCGATCCCAGGACCCTGGGATCATGACCTGAGCCAAAGGCAGATGCTTAACGACTGAGCCACCCAGGCACCCCTGAATAAATAAAATCTTAAAAAAAAAATTAAAGTGCATCTAAGAGACTAAATGTGCTTCTTTCATAAAATATTCTCAGCTCTAATAATCATTATCATGTTAAGAGATATATGATGTGATATACCCATAAGAATGTGCTGGGTGATGGGCTACCTGGATGGCTCTGTTGGTTAAGAGTCCAACTTGTGATTTCTGCTCAGGTCATCATCTCAGGGTTGTGCATCAGGATCTGCCCTCAGCATGGAGCCTCCTTAAGATTCTCTCTCTCCCCCTTCTTCTGCCCCTCCCCTGCTCATACCCACGGGCTAGCTCTCTCTCTCTCTCTCTCTCTCTCTCCAAAAAAAAAAAAAAAAAAAGAATGTGCTAGGTGGTAAAGCCTGCTTTTCCCATCTCTAGGATTTCTCATACCTTCATGTTCTTATGCTCACCAAGCAGCTGTTAAAAAAGTTTTCCTAGCCTGCCCCCATAGGTTCTGACTTAGTAGGTAAAGGTGGGGCCCAGGAATCTGCCTTTTTGGTAACTGTAGTGATTCTGATGTCTGTGGTCCTTAGTATTGGCTTTGAGTACAGGGCCAGATTCTGAACCTCAGCAGTATTGACATTTGGGACACGATAAATCTTGTTGCTGGGGTGTTGTTAGGAATATCTCTGGCCTCACCCAATAGATATCAGTAGCATCCCCCATTATAAACAATCAAAAATGTCTCCAGACATTGTCAACATGTCCCCTGGGGGGTCAAGTCACTCTTGACTGAGAACCACTGATGGAGGGGGAAATAAATGAGAAAATGCTAATTAAGAACAGTTTTTACTTTCACATGCAGATGTTCATACCCTTGATTTCACTGAACAAATTAAAAAAATATTTCTGAGCATTTGGAATGTACAAGCGCTTTATATTAAAAAATGTTTAATCATGGCTACTTCCTTAACATCTTATGAGATGGAAGAAAAGGAAATGTTCTTGTAAATTAATATCTATTGAACATGTGCTTTTCCTAAATTAATATTCCCAGTAGTTTTCTGTAAGATATACCAGAGCTTTAAAATTAATATAACAGAAAATTAATATTAATCAGTATTAAAAGTAATATTAAATTAAAATTAATATCAACATTGGGGTGCCTGGGTGGCACAGTTGGCTAAGCGTCTGACTCTTGGATTCAGCTCAGGTTGTGATCTCAGGGTTGTGAGATGAGCCCCACGTTGGGCTCTGCGCTTAGTATAGAGTCTGCTTAAGATTCTCTCTCCCTCTCCCTCTGCCCCTCCCCCCGTGCACTCTCTCTCTCTCTCTCTCTCTCAAATAAATAAATCTTTAAAAAATTAATATTAACATCGACATTGCTTTAGGAAAGATGTAATTCAGCCGGTGTGAATTGCTGTACACTTTAATAATGAAACAAATTTGATTGATAAACTTTACATTTATTCTAATTTAGAAACATAAGAAGAAAGAGTCATGATGCACCTGCCATAATACTGTTTATAAAACCTTACCTCTGCTCTAATTTTAGAATGTTTTCTTGGAGAGTCTGTAGTCCATATAAATAAATAACTCTACCCAAACACACTCATTTTCAATGTGAGTTTTTCATGTGTTACTAAAATGTTAAAAATAGATCATGATGTAGGGCACCCAGATATTTAACTCCTTAAGTCAGTGACAGGAGGAGCTACAAGGAAGGAAGGAAAGAGGGAGGGAAAGAAGGAAGGGAGGGAGGAAGGGACAGAGGGAGGAAGGAAGGAGGAATGAAGGAAGGAAAGAAAGAATGAAGGGAGGGAGGGAAGGAGGGACTGAAGAAAGGACAGATGGAAGGAAAGGGAAGGGAAGAGAAAGAACAGGAATTGATTGAGGATGAAGCTCTGTAATTTCTGACCATGGATCAGTAAATTCTATTGAAATTCAAGAGTGGAGACCTACCCGAAGGCTGCTGAAACAATTCCTAAGTCGCAAGAAAAAGAAGCCTGTTGACATTCAGGAACCCTGAGGAGAACAACAGACATCTCCATTGTGGACTTCAGCCCCTCCCTCCAGTAAAGGTGTGAATAAAGCTCAAGACGGGAAAGATGCCTTTTCTCCGGAGGGTGCTGTTATGTACCTGTCATGAGCATGGAGAGGCTTGCTGAGCACTTCCCGATGATATCATTTCTTTGTATGGGAGATCAAGGACCTTTGTGTATTAGTAAAGAAGAACGGGACCGGCAGCTGTCTTTCCTGCTGAGTTTGGCATGCAGAATCGACTCTCCGGAGAGGACCCCAGGACCTTGGCCAGGGGTTCAGAAAGAAGCAGGCCTACCTAGAATGGAAACTCAAAGGAGAGCAATGGGGCTCTGACTTGCAAAGCTGGAGGGAGAATAAACAGGAAAACGAAAACCCCCATCATTGCTAGTGGAAAGTTGAATTCAAGAAACCTGGGTTTATATTATTTTCCTCTGCAGAGGTCGAGCAGAGGAAGATAAGCGCTTGCTTTTTAAACATGCTCCTTTCAGTGTGGGGTGTTTTCTGTGTGTGTCCTCTGAGGATTTTGAGACAGTCCCTTTCCAAAGGGTCATTAACATTAGTTAAATATTCATGGTGGGGGAGGGGATTACAGACTGAAATTTCAGACCGCTCCAGAGTGAGGGATGGCCGGCCACCGGCCCAAGAGATCCGCACACCTGCCTCCTTCCCCACCGCTGGCTTTGTTAACACGCGCTTTGACACCAGGCCGCCGTCTGCCACAATGGGGAGGGCAGCCTGACGGCTCTGGCTAGCCAGAGAGCCAGAAACATCCCTGTCCACACCTCGGCCTCTGGGCCATATCGGGGGAGCCCCCAAACACAGGGAGACCCCATCCCTGTCACCAAGACGCACTTCCTAGCCGCTGCCAGTGGTGGTACTTACCCGGGGCCCGTCATGATGCTGGGTAAGAAATGAAGGATCGCTCTCTCCTCGCAGCTCCTGGCGTTGCGAGTGCGCACAGGCACCCACACTGTTCCACCTACCCATACACACGTATGTGTACACCAACACACGTCCGCATGTGCACACGCCGACACGCCCACCCGTACGCTGACACAGGTCCACATCCCCAGACACAGAGCCCTCGCCCCAGTTAGGAAATAACAGGGCTTCACTGGCCCGGTCCCTCTATTCATCCGTCTCTCCATCCCTCCAATCTATCCATTCACTCATTTCGTGGTTTCTCGGTTTGGGCTTGGATTCCACCGAAGCCACAGAGAGGTGTGGGTGGATGGGGAGGGCATGTGGAAGCGGAGGGGCGGCCCGGGCGCGGGGAGGGGCGGGGAGGGGGCGGGCTCCGGCGGCCGACAGCCGACGGGCGGCGCTCCCAGCCCTCCAGCTCGCCCCGCGGCCGCGGCTCCAGGCAGAAGCGCTCTGCCGGGTCCGGGGCTGCCGCACGCCTTCGCCGGGAGCCCCTCGGACGCCCCAACGAGGAGGCAGGGGCCGAGCGGGAGGGAGCTCGAGGACTGCGTCCCCCCGGATCCCGCGCCCAGAGGTGGGTGGCCCAGGCCGGGGGCGCGGCGACCCCCGACACCGCGTCCCCAAAGCGCCCCCCTGATGTGGGGGCCTCAGGCGTGGGGAAGGGGAGGCCTGGGAGCGGCTGCGGATCTGGGGAGTCCTCGGAAGGATCGCGGACTTTAAAGGGCTTTTATGGCCTTGCCTAGCGGAGCGTGTGCGGGGAGGGGGCCTGGCTGGAAAGGGCTGTGGCCATGTGGCTTTGAATTCCTAGGTTTGGGGGAGGGCCAAGCCTTTGGCTGCTTTATTCAATACTTATATGTGCTTTTTAAAATAAACTTAGGGCCCTTTCCCCTGCCCCCTAACACATACACACACACACACACACACACACGGGCTGTACAGGAAAAGCGGGGAATATCTAACGGCCGTGGCCGCCCCTCGGGACCCGGGAGCAGCAGAGGATGGAGCCACCGGTTCCAGCTCCCGAGGAAGACGCGGGTCCTTAAATGGCAGTGCTGGGGCGTTTGGGGGGCTCAGGGGCTGCGCCGGGAGTCCGAGGCCGGGGAGGGCCGGCTCCCTGACCAGCCAGAGCCTTGTGGACTGGGTCTGCGAGCTGCACTCCAAAGACCACGCGGGCCGAGAGGGCAGCCTCTCTGCGCGGGGACGGAGGGGTACGTGCTGAGCCTGGAAGTTTGGCCTGAGGCTGAGACCCCGGCTGCTAGGATCCGCTCTTTTATCCTGGATAAAGCCGAGGGTACGTCTCTTTGGGTCCTTTGTGGGGACCCTTTGGGGAGTGGAAGGGGTGGATCGTGGTGGTGATGGGCAAATGGTGCCGGTAATGGGGGGTGGGTGGCGTGCCCTCAGGGACGAGAGCGAGGAGATCCTGGGGGCCTGAGAAATTCTGGAGAAACATAGTGGAGGACCGGGACTGAATCAAAGTCCGGGAGTGCTGGGAGCCCGGGAACCTGCGGAGGAAAGCGAGGCGGGTGGGGGCCCCTGAAGGCTGAGGGCCGGCTGTGTGCAGTGGGGAGTGAGGATGAGCAGGTCGAGCAGTGGGTTACTGAGCTCCCTGCCCTCAGGGCAGACACTCGCTGGCGCTGGGGATCCCTCCCTAATCCTCAAAAAGGGGGCGTCGAAAGGAAGTTGACTTGTTTGGAGAGATGGTGGATGGGTTGTCTCTCCAGACCCGGTAAAGCCAGTTTCCCGCGTGGGGTGGTATTGCTTTGGCTCGGAAAGGCTGTGTGGTCAGACTTTGACAAATCTGTACCCTTCTCTGCAGCAGTTTTAAGTGCGGCGCCAATAATTTGGGCAAGCTTCCTCCTCCCCCCCACTCTTAAATGTATCTACCTTTGAAAAGAGATGGCACACACATAACACACAACTATACATCTCTGTATAGTTCATCTTCGAATCTGCCAACAAGTTCCTCAGGGGAAGCAACCTTCCCTCTTCACGTGTTCACTGGCATCTGGAGGCCAACGCCCACCATTGTAACCCAGGAGATTTCTTTCCCTGGTTGTGTTCTAATTAAAGAGAGAGTTCACTTAAGCATCACAGTTTTCTTCCTGGAAATGGTCCTAATTTAATTAAACATTCTCTCTTTCTCCCAGCCTGGCAGCATCCCCAACCTTGATCAATAAAATTTCAGAGTAAGCATGTCTAAAAATGATGTGTATCTCTGAAGGAGCTTCCTCTGTTTCGTTAAACATACAGCCCTTAAAAATTAAAACTTGCCCTAACATACTTTCTAAATAGCTGTCCACGGCCGGCTTTCTCCTGCCCAGTTTTGACACAGGCTCTTTGCTCCGAGGGCACCTTCTCCTTTGAGTGGGTACCCTATTGGGTTATGTAGGTCCTGCAATTATTTTGGGCTGCACTAATAAAATTAGGAGCCAAGAAAAATGAAAGTAATCCTCCTTGGGCCTCGTAGTCCCTTTCCTAGCAGACTGCATGCAGTTAGGTGTTGAGATGTTTCTCTGGCAGCAAAGTTCACTTCAGTGTCTCTCTGGGATGCTGAGGTACTGGTGTGAGAGAGGTGGCCAGGCTCTGAGATGGGGCAGACATTTTGAAATATCCATTATCTCATAGTTCTGGCCTGACAGTTGGCATGGCTCCTGGCCTGCAAAGTTCAGGGTCCTGTGGTCAGAGATTATTTCATTTCCATAAGTGGCTCATTCTGACTCAGGAGCCTCAGGATCGCAGGGTAATAAGACGAAGCAGGTTGTCTTAACTTGTTACCAAGTGAGGGGAAAATGATCCACTGGTTGTTTTACTCTAAAACTTTCCATATTTTAGTATGGAATTAACTATTAAATATTACTTTGAGAAAGGCTAACACCCTGGACTTTCTGGTTAATTATTAGAATTGTTGTCTAGATAGCATCCTTAGAGATTTGATTGACTCCGAAAGCATCCATGTCTCGGATTTCTATCATGGGTGTTATTACAAGTCTCTACTTATTAAGATAATGAGAAACGTTTCAGATAAGAATGAAATCGAATTTGGGTGGAGGTTGTGTTGAGGAATTTAAACAATTGAAACAGGAGCATGTTGAAAGTTACTTCTAAAGACCAAAAGGGTGATGTGTAGTTCCATTCTTTAATGTTATACATTTCTCACTGCTGGTGGAATTGATGATCAATCTTGAATTAGCCTCTAGAATGACTGTTCTTTGATTTTGAGAAACAAGAGTCATCCTTTATTTAGATTATTGATCAGGGATCCTGTACCAACTACTGGAAACTTGAACCAATTAATTCATGTACTTATTAGGTTCAACAGTTTTAGTAAGTTTTGCTAGGAAACGGCATCATTTTCTTTATACTGTGTAAACTCTACACCCATGGATAGAGTTCTCTGTGAAGCTAAAAAAGCTTAAGGTTAGGGATTCTTCACTGGCACCAGCCTTCCCCACCAGCACGTTGACTGGCTTGGGCCTGAGGGTGGCAGTGCCTCCATGATCCATGATGATGAGATCCAGGCTCTTTGCAAGAGAATCCCCTTCTAAGAACATCTATGACTACTGTTCAAGTTTTGGACCTTTGCCCTTCAGACATGTTTTTCAGGAATGTATTATTATAGGAAAGCTGAAATCATCTCTATTCCAATAGGAAATCCATGATTTTGCTCAAAGAGAAAATTATAGTTTGCCTATATGATTTTCAGTAGCACTTGATGAACTAGGATACTTAATAAATGAAGTACTCTAAGTAATATATGCTTAAACCTAAGTTTTAAAAATTTGTTTCAACTGTTGCTGATACAAGTGTGTTTCTAAGATGTAATGAATGGCTATCTTGCCCTGATTGCTCTTCACCTTGTGAGTTGACTGTGGTGAATATATTGTCGTCCTTCCATCGACAGTTTAGGACTTTGTAGTCTCTGGGTAATGTCAGCAGAGAGACAAATTATGATTTATAGGAGTGCAGAAGCGTCATTGTGGAATCCACTCTGGGACAGCCTCTGGAGATTGGCTTTTGAGAAAACAAATCCCAATACAAATATCATTTCTGTTCTTTGCCCCACTCTCTGGAGAGTTGAGTGCCAGAAGAATGAATTAATCATGACCTTTCCTTTGCCTACGGTACAGCAAGATGTGCTTTCTCCAGGTTTCAGCCCAGGGTTCCTTTTACCTGTTGAGGTAAATTCTGAGATTGGGGAGGTACAAGAGAGGACAGACCCTTCAGGAGAAGGGCCTGAAAGCATCCTTGGGCCCACCTACCTCTTCCCCGTGTAGTATTTGTCTCTAAAATCCAGGCGCACCCGTACTTCCAGGCCTTGGGGAGCACATTTGAGTGGGATCAGGGACACGTAACTGGTATTTGTTCCCATCTCGGTGGGAGTCTCAGAGTGACCAAATGGGCCATGCCACTGGAGAAGGGGGCCTGTGGAGGCAGAGTGCTGCTCATTTCCTTATCCAGGCAGAAGACAGCGATCAGGGGGATGGGGGGGTGAGATGATGGAGCCTCCCTCAAGTGGGTTTGAGAAGTTGGGTGTTTTTGTTTGGTCTGGTAAGTCTTGGAGGATACATGTCCTGGTTGAGGGGGTCGTGGTATGAATGCTAGGGAAGCCGGGAGAGCTACAGGACTCGGTGGAGAATGTATGTCATCGTCCTTTGGCCCCTTCCTTTCCTAGCTCTATGCAGGGCTTTTCTGGTTGTTGTTTTGTTTTTTTTTTTTAAGATTTCACCTATTCATTTGACACAGAGAGAGTGAGAGAGAGAGAGCATAAACAGGGGGAGTGACAGGCAGAGGGAGAAGCAGGCTCTCTGCTGAGCAAGGAGCCCGATGCAGGACTCGATCCCAGGACTCTGGGATCATGACTTGAGCTGAAGGCAGCCACGTAACTGACTGAGCCACCCAGGCACCCTTCTGGTTGGTTTTGATGCTTAAGTGGAGCAGCCTGAGTGAGCAGATCCAGAACCTTGGCAGAGCCAAAACACATTAGTGCCTTGGTCAAGTTCTTGATAAGATCTTGAGCATGTCACTGAAATGGAATCCTCGTTCCTTCACCTATAAAAATGGGAATACCAAAACCTGCCTATTTGAAAACTTGTTTTTAACGAGATATATATGGAAGCACCTCGCATGTGTTGTGTTTCTCCCCAAATCGGCTGTTTTCCTAAGTTAACAAAGTCTCCTTTCCCATCTTTTTTTTTTTTTAAAGATTTACTTATTTATTTAAATAATCTTTAAACACCCAACGTGGGGCTCGAACTCACAACCCCGAGATCAGGAATCGCATGTTCCACCAACTGAGCCAGCCAGGCATCCCTGGAATCGCCTTTCATCTTTATGGTAGATGCAAATGAATGGTTTTTAAAGTGTAATTTATAAAATCCAGCAATTTTGTAGCAGGTCAGTGGTTCATCCCTCACACTGATCAGATGGAAAAGCCTTGAGCACCATGGTTCTCCAACCCTACCTCACCTACACCCCCCCCCCCAGCCTCCTTTTGACTTGGGGGAGTCTGGCTGACATTCTTCTCTCTTTATCTTCAAAACACTTGCACTCCTGAGGCTTTTTCCATTTTTCTTTACTTGCTTCCTCTTTATGCTTTGAGTAAGTCAGAAATGGCTCCTCATTGGGCAAATGGACCCAAATTTTCAGGACCCTCATCCTGGGCTTTAAGCTCACTCAGTGACCCGTAGTGTGATGGATGTCAATGGCACTTCCCTTCCGTAACTCCTACAAGAATCTTTGCCGGCTCTAATGAGTTTACTCAGTCACTAAGATAGGAACAGGGATTAATTTATTAAGAGTTGCAGTTCAGGTTAAAATTAAAAAGGCTTTCAGAAGAGCCTGAGAAGCCTGGTTAATCCAGTCCATTTATGTCTTACCATTTAACTTCGCAGATTTGCAGATCTTGCAGGTTGGATGAATTATTAAGTAGCACCATGGTGGGGTGACCACACCAGAAACATTAATTCTGAGTAAATTTGTAAGCGTTACAAATCATTCTTTTATACAAAGACATATAAAAGGTATTCTCCCCCTCTGGTCCAAAGTTCTCCAGCAAATCCTTTGTGCCAGCAGCCCTGGGGTCTTACTAGGACAAGCCTGGACATTTAAGGAAGTGAGTCGGTTAGAAGAAGTAACTGGGGATTTACAAGCAACATGATTTAAAAAGCAGAATATTGTAGCTCCTGACCCTGTTTGTGATGCCTCTGTAAAGTTTCCTTTTTAGTCACTGTCTGCAGGAGGGAAGTCCCCCCCTTAAAATGTCCCACAGAGACGGACTGTCCAAGTCATGTCCAGTGACCTTCCAGTGTCTCTACTCTAGTCCTACACTGAAGACCCAATGTCCTGGGAATCTGCGTTGTTCACTGGGGCAGCATAGCTCGACATGCAGTCCAGCCATGCCAGTGTCAATAGAGGGATTCCTGGGCTCTGGCACAGACAGTCAGTTTTTTATTTATTTTTTTCTGGATACTGCCTTTTAACCCAGCTCTCCTGGTGATGTCAGATAAAGCTTGAGAACTTCTTGTCTGCAGTGGATCCGAGCCCCTCCCCGGCACCCCACGCGTGCAGTGCCCCGCTCTAACTTAAGAGAGATGGGAAGGACCAGGTCCCCAGGGATGTTCTGAAATCAGCTGATCCAGCCTGACTTGCCTGCCTCAGGTCTTGACAGTTTTCACTGCTCTGACCCGGAGGTGATTCTGGAAGTGCTTCAAAAGGTCTGTGGATTCTGCTTGAGCTTTCTGCCCTGTGGAGCCCCTACACTCCTTACCTGGTCTGTAGGCTCAAAGAGAAATCGAGTCAATACATAAAGATAAATAAATGCTGGTGCAGAAACATTAACCTCTCTTTGAACTACCCAGCGTGCTTCGCACGTGCTTTAGTGAGGGGACCTCAAGAAGGGTTCTTATAGTGCAAGCTAAAGAGTGATGCTGGAGCAGTTTTCCCTGGATTGTCACAGGAGGCTGGGCTGGAGGTTTCAGCATGGAGCTTAGAGTGCCCTGGGTTTGTAAGGTGTAGAGAAATTGCCCAGGACTTCCAGGTTTTTAGTCTTTTGTTAAAAGAGTGTGTGTGAAGAGGCTGCCACCCATACTACACTAAGGACCGTGAAGAGAAGGGGCTCCCCATGGCCAGCCTATCTGTAGCCCATGACCTTCGCAGGATGTCCCTAGTGAACCTGTGGGGCCAGGACCAAGCCAGTGTCCCATAGCAGAGACCAGCCCTGCAGACAGCCCCACCCCCACCCCACCCCGTAGCAGAGAAAGCCCGACCCTGGGCAGGGGAGAGGGGGGGACACTGGCTGCCTTTCCTCCTCCCTCCCCAGTTAGTTGTCTCAAATGCAGAGCTCTGTGGGGCCTACCTGAGCCCCACACCTGGGTGAAGTGTGTATAGAAGGTTCTAGGAAGGCCAAACCACATTTTCCTGTAGGCGGTTAACTGACTGCTCTCAGCCCCTCTCCCTGACCGGATTGGCTCACGTTATCATGATGTCATTTGCTCAGGGGAATAATGCAGAAGCATTTTGTTTGGAGCAGTGCCTCATGTAAATTTTGTGATACAGCCTATATACAGAGAAAGAAACCCATTGTCTAGCCTTTTTTATGTGAGGGGTTAGGGGGAGCACCAAAGGAATACATATTAAGTTTCTAGAAAATTCAAGTACTTCACAACCCTGAATTCAAAAGCTCTCTCTGTATGTGTATTAAAATCAAGGCCTGTGTGCCGTGTGCCGTGTGATTCCAAGGCTATATGTAGCCTCACAAATTAGTATTTTGCATTAGAACATTTTATCCTTACAAAGGATAGCAGGAATTCTCCTCTGACACAATTCCAGATGGGCAGAATCCATTCATTTGGGGAGGAAAATGATCAAACTGTATTGGAAACTTAGATCATATCCAAGGCACTTGTGATAATCCCTGTTTGGGATCGTTATTCCTTTAGAAAAAATTTCAGATCAGTGTTTGATACAGCACAGAGATGGGCCCCGAGTGTGGGAGGCATTGCTTTTGCATGAAATCACAATGTGTACATTGTTTTTTTAAATATTCTTTTCATCATATGCTTCATTATCAAAACAATTCACAGCCTCCCAAGGATGACAGATGTTATAGTGTAACCAGGATAGAGGGGATAAAATAGAAGACGGAGAAGAGAAGAAACCCCTCCCCCTCCAACCACTATTGAGAATGGAATTTAGTTTTCTCTTCTAGGGAATTCCCTGCAATCCCCAGGGAGGCCTTGATCTTGAGGTTTCTAGGCTGGTGCTGGGAGGAGCTCAGACGGAAGGGGAAGGGAATTTTTTGAGTGCCAGATGCTAAACTGGTTGCTTTATCTCCACTATCTTACTTAATCCTAGAATCACCACCATTTTTCTCATGAGGATACTGGTGTGCTCGGAGGCTATGGAATCAGCCAAGGGGTCCCACAGCTGCACAGGGTCCTAGCTAGCTCCTCCTATCCAGCTCCCTCCCATTCCTAAACCCGTGCTTTGGGGGCCTTGCTGTTCAAAGTGTGGTCTGGGGACCTGTAACATTGGCATCATTCGGGAGCTCCTTGAAACTAGAGAATCCTGAGCCCCATCTCAGACCTACTGAATCGGAATCTGCAGTTGAACAAAATCCCCAGGAATTTGTATGCACACCACAGTGTGAGAAGCTCCCTTACCCAGCTGGGAGGAAGAAGGTTTGGCAGTTAACACCATGCAAACTAGCCAAGCTTCCAGACTGGAATCAGCAGACTCTGCCCTGAGAGATTGGTCTGAGTGGGGAAGGTGCTACTAGAATCTAGTAGAGGTGTAGCTAAGCAGCCTACAACGCACAGCCCAGCTCCCCCACAATGAAGAACTACCCTGCCCCAAGTGTCCAGAGTGCTGCTCTTGATATACCTGGGTCCAGTTGCCCATATCTAGAATTCACATCCTGTATGTGTTTCTGTAGCTTCAGATGTATGCAACTCTCTAGCTTCAGATGTATGCAACTCTCTAGCGAGCGGATCTTAAGTGAGGTGATACAAAGTGCAGCGTGGTATGCGAATGTGATTCTTTTTGCTGGGACATGAAAAGTGACAAAGAGCTTAAATTGCAGCCTGAAAGATTTCCATTAGAATTTTGAGATCATCTGGCTCTCAGTAGGCAGTGGAAATGCTTCCCGAGCCAGTACCGATTGCCACCCCCCCCCCACCGGGGTCACTCCCTCCCCCAAACCATCCTGCCTGACAACGGTGCCTCTCCTTTCATAGTTTTACTCCCCAAACTTGCCCAGGCCTCTGTCCTATTTTTCAGCTCCCAAGGAAGCTGTGTTCGTTAGCTCCAACTCACTCACTGCTAAACACCCATCCTCTGTCCCTTCTCTCTCTTTAGATTCTGGCCCTGGACATCTGGAACTCTCTCCCCTCCAGCCCCTCTGGCTCCCTCCTTCCTTTTCTCTCTTCTTTTTGTAAGTGGAACATCAACCCAAATCACGACTGGGAAGTGAAACCAACTCACCTGAGGTATATTAAAGGGGGGGAGTTTTGAAGGGAAATTATATCCAACAAAGAGCCCCTGTCATCCACCTTCCATTGTGAGAGTCTCCTCAACATTACTACAAATATCTCTACCTACTTTCTTGTTTTACTTACTCCACTTACTTTTTCTTGAGCTCTATAATTTGAAAACAGAGTTCTTTCGAGCTTCTATGGTCTTTTCCAGCTTTCTCTCAGGGTTGGTGTTATAACATTCATTTCCCAATACTTTTTAATGACTGTTATCCACGAAGTAGAAGGTCCTTGATAAGCTTTAGAACCGAACTGGATTCATAACCGAGGTATTCCAGGGAAAACAACACCTCTCTGCAACTTCTGGGTAGCCTCTTTTCATAACCTTTATTATCCCTTGCAAATGAAAGGTGGGGCCATGAACGTGGTAGAGGCGGTGGGGAGCGGCCACCGGGGCTGTGCTGAGCATCCAGCTCCAGCCCTGGGATCCAGAGGCCGGGGCAGAACAAGGCAGAGCTCTGGGCTTCTGGCCAAAGTAGAACGTATCTTCCCCAGGGAAGCCTGTGTTTTTCCAGCAGACCAGCCGATCAGTTCCAGAGGGCTTTAAACTGGAAGGTGGGGACTTCTAGGGAAGAGTGGATGGAAGTCAGAGAACATGAGAGCAGTTGCTATGGAGGATCATCACTTTGGTCACCAAAAGGGGAGATTTGTCACCTGGTATTTGCTTCCTAGTCATTGTTTTGAGAGAATTGGGAAATCCGTAATAGAAGCAATTTTGTCTTTAACACCTGCCTTAAAGGTGTATAAAACCTTCGAGGCCTTTGTCCCCTGAGTACCACTCCTCCCTCCAACCCATGCGCTCTAGGTGCATTATCACGGCTCAGGAACTCCTCAAGGGTCCTCTTGGGCTTGATAACGTGGGCCATCTCTTGCAAGTTCCACTGAACTCTTTCTGCCGCAAATGATACCTTTCAAAATTGGCCTGGAAAAATGCAAGCAAAAATTATTACACAATTGACAACTGCAACTACTTGGACAAATACAAAGTAACAATTACTGGGGCTTTATGAAGAATGGATCCAAACCATGGACAGAGTTTATATGAACAGAGGAAGACATAATACAGTATGTGTACAATTGAATAAAACCTTGAACCTTTAACATGGGTTTATTTTCAACCACAAAGTATGATCGAGCTTTTTTCAGAAGAGTATAACGTTGGAAAAGTTCAAATTTTTTTATTTCTTCTCTGAGTTCAGGCTTCCCTAAGAGCAGATACTCTGAGAGCAAAGTAGATGTAAGCTTCTGCTTCTGATAATGACTATTTTTTAAGTTGGGCCCTCTTTCAAGGGCCATGTACGTATTTTTATCTTTGACTTTTGTAACATCCTGTTGAGGAAGATACCATTATTATTTTTTGTGGTTATAGATGAAGAAACTGAGACACTGTGGTTTAGGACAAGAGCATATAGCTAGTGGCAAAGCCGGATTTGAATCCCCGTAGTCTGGCTTTTATAGTCTCCGAATCATTACCCTCTTTATTCTGCCTACTTAGTGCTTACTACAAGCTAAGCTAGCCCTCTCCTTTTGCTGTGGTTGAAGTTATGGATCTCAGTCCATAAGCAAAGGCTTGCAAAAAAAAAATACATTTTAAAATTTACATAAATTAACTTAATTTTGTCTTCAAGCCCTCAACCTGTCCAGCTAACAGAACATTTAATCCCAGTCCTTTGGGGGCTATTCCCACCCTGTGATTATATCCAAGATTTAAGGCTTTAGAAGGTACTAGGTTGTGGGAAGGAGGCCATCCCAACACCTGTCTGCACTGGCTTTAGCTGTGATTTCCAGTCACGTGTCTACATCACTTTTGACTGCTTCTATCCCCGTGGTCAAGTTTGAAGCTTCTAGTCCATGCAGGGCACACAGGGATCCTTGACAAATCTGTGAACTTGGAGCCTGGAGTCTCCACTATAAGTCTTGCTGGTTCCCCTAGGAATTTCCAGGGAACGGAGCAAAATACCCAGGGGTGGAGGGAGAAAGGACCCTTTCTAAAATGCCTTGCATATTCTTGTTGATGGCTTAGATTTTTACAAAAGCCAGGAAGAACTTTGACTCCTTGACGCCAGATCCCCAAAGCAAGCATTTAAATTAAAAGCCTGGTTGCCTGCCTAAGGAGGAGAGAAAGTAAAAGGAGAAGACATTTATTAAGATCCCAGAAATGTTCGTGGAGTAGAATGGTGGTTGCCAGGGGCTGGGGGAAGGGGAGACTAAGGAGTCAGCATTTAATGGGTAGAGTTTCAGTTTTGCAAGTTGAGAAGGTTTCTGTGGACGGATAGTGGTGATGGTTGTACAACAGTCGTGAACATACTTAGTGTCACAGAACCGTACACTTAAAAATGGCTAAGATGGTACATTTTAGGTTATATATATTTTACCACAATAAAAAACATAGTCATCAGTGCAGGAATTTTATTTCCTTTGTATAAACTTTGACTCATTAAAAAATAGTAAAACCAACTATAGAGAACAAACTGACGGTCACCAGAGGGGAAGTGGGGGGATGGGTGAAATAGGTGATGGCGATGAAGGAGGGCACGTGTTGTGACGTATGGAAGTGTCGAATCACTGTATTGTACACCTGACACTAATACAACACCGTATGCGAACTATACTGGAATTAAAATAAAAGCCTAATTAAAAAAATAGTAAAAAGATAAATTCAAATGACAGAAATCAAGAATTTGTCAACCTCCAAAAAGAAGCTCATGAGAAATTTTTGAATGCCAAAGGAGAAAAGCAGAGTTGAATCCTCCAGTGGTGGATGTGTTTACTTTCCTTGGGGAAGTGCCCGGTCTCGTCGGACCCCTGAGACCAGCCTGGGTCTTGAACACAGAGGCCCTAAAAACCCAGGAGTGATTTGGCCCAGAGAGTGGTTGAGGGCCCAAGGGGTCCATTCCCTCGAAGCGCACTTAGTGGGACAAGTCTGGGGGGGTTAATGGTGTCCTGATTGGAAGAGAAGGACGTGAGTCAAGCTACGTTTTCCCTGTCCAGGCAGCCCTCTGTCCCTGGGAGGAGGGCAGCTCCTTAATCGCCACCCCTCTGTCATCAAAGGAATCCCAAGCTGTCACATTTCTGAATATTGTTTCCTTTGCAGATGAACTCTGGCTTGTCCCATTTCCAGGGTGGAAACTACCTTTCCCCTTTTTGTTTTTGCCACGATTGCTCCATAAAAAGGGAGATGATATATGCCCAGACTTGCCTTCTGGCATTTGCACCCTTACACCGGCCCAGCCTCTGGGACAGGAAGAGGTGCCTGTCGAGGTCTCAAAGACATTCCTCCTTGGAGTTTGCTGTCGGTTCGTGCTTCCACAGTTGTCCGAAAGGGTGCGTTCTGAGCGTGATCTGTGTGTCGCCAGACTGTGGAAACTCAGGGGTGGCAGCCCTGAATGGCTCGTCCTTGTCAGGAGACTTCCAGGCCACACCGGCGGGATGACTCCCTGGTTGGGGGGGTGGGGGGCGGCTCCCTGACACCTGAGCCAGTGGCCAGCCTTCTGCCCTCCAGCAGCCCCAACAAGCATGTCGAGGGATTTCTGTGACGGGCACTCCTCTTGCTCTTGTTTGTTTTTAATTTTAACTGTGGTAAAGTGCATAGAACATAAAATGTACCATCTTAACCGTTTTTAATGTACAATTTAGTGGCATTAAGTAAATGCTCATTGTTGTGATATCACCATCCATGGAACTTTTTCTTTCATCTTGTAAAATTGAAACATTAAACATGAACCCCATTTTCTTCTCCCTTTCCAGCCCTTGGCAGCCATGTTCTACTTTCTGGCTCTATTAGTTTGCCTATTCTAGGTACCTTGTTTAAGTGGAATCACTCAGATCACTCAGTCTTTGTCCTTTTTTTTTTTGACTAGCTGTTTCGCTTAGCAAGGTTCATCCATGTCGTAGCATGTGTCAGAATTTCTTTCCTCTTTAATATTCATGAGTCATACTCCTTTGCATGTAGACACCACGCTTTGTGTATCCATTTACCCCTTGATGGACACTTGGGCCACTTCCTCCTTTTGTCCCTCCATTGTTTTTGAGAGGTGTGATCCATCTGTGAGGTCCTCAGGAGATTAAAAGAAATCCCCAGTGCCTGCTTTAAAGGGGTTTACTATCCCTAGCAAGTGCCAAAGCACAAACACGGGAAAGAGTCAATCACGGTGTAGAAAGTTGTAGAAGAGGAGACTTCTGTTCAAGATGTGTCACGAGAGCATGGGTGTGGATTTGCAAAATGGACGGGTTGGAGAGAGCATACTTCACAGCAAGGACTCCAGGGTTCCAAGCCCAAGCTCAAATCGGGCTTGGTCACTTGCTATCCATGTTGCCTTGGAGCAAGGTTCAACTGTGGAAGCTGTGGAAGCTTCAGTTTCCTGAGATGTAAAATGGGGATAATAGTACTTTCCCCACAGAGGGGGATTTAATCCCCCCCCCCAAGAGGGGGATTAAACAAGAAAATGTGGGGCACCTGGGTGGCTTAGTCATTAAGCGTCTGCCTTCGGCTCAGGTCATGATCCCAAGCTCCTGGGATCGAGCCCCGCATCGGGCTCCCTGCTCAGTAGGAAGTCTGCTTCTCCCTCTCCCACTCCCCCTACTTGTGTTCCCTCTCTCTGTGTCTCTCTCTGTCAAATAAATAAATAAAATCTTAAAAAAAAACAACAACAACAAGAAAATGTAGATAAAGAGCTTAACAGAGAGCCTGGCCCCCAGTTAGCATTGTAGTTTTAGCACCACAGTAACGGATTTCGGAGACTTATTATCAAGTGGAGAAAAAGCTCTTCATTTGTTTTTATCAGATAGTTGATAATGAAAGTAAATATGGCCAGGCTTTCTTATCTGTGGGAAGATATAGAATGAAGAAGGAGAATGACTGTTAATAGATAACCTTCATCTAATTGACAAGGGAGTTGGCTCAGATTAGAGAGAATAGGATGCCAGATTCCAATCTCGGTAACAGTAGGTCTTGATGACTCTGCCCGGTTGGATAGCGCTCTCATGGCTGTTCTCGCAACTGAAGATTTCATATTTAGATTACTTTAATCTCAAGTGTTGAAACACTCTCATTTTTTGAGTAATAATTCAGGAAACTTTTTAAGGTTAAAGTAAAATGGAATCATTTTTGCTGAGTGAAGTGTTTTTTCCTATTAAAGGGTGCCCTTTAAGTAGTCTAGAATGTAGGTCTAACACACATCATCTGGATGGCGCATTACTAACTCTATTCCTGTTTGGCTGCTCGGTATTTCCTACCCAGGAGTTCATTGACTTCAAGGCAATTGAATCCATTATTAGCCGGGAGAAAAAACATCTCCGTCTCCCTTGCCCCAACAATGGATTTTTTAAATGCATTGTACACAGTCCTCTGAAGGGAAAAAGAAAAAGAAAAAGACATTCGAGGGGGATGGGTGTGAATGTAGGGATTTCCTCCCTCCACCCTAACTGTTGCTAAACTGTAAATTAATATTGTGAGAGAGAGAAAAATATCAAGGTCTCAACTTTCCTTGGCATATTGTTTTGTATTTTTGTTTATTAGTAATAATGAAGACCCCCCCCCCCAAGGACTGGTTAAAGCTGAGTGGCCGGCACTTGAATATGGAGACTTGGGAGTTTGCTTAGATTAATTCAAGGTAGCTGGGCTGCGTAGACTCCTGGAGGTTCTTTTTATATACCTTCAGTTTATCCTGGTGTTGTCTTCCTGTTAGCACTTCTGATCAAGAATTTCTCGTATGCTCCATCTGCTGGGGTGGGTAAAGGTGCGCTGTGCGGCCTTTAAATGTATTTTGATATTTGTCATCAGAAATGAAAACAAAACTTGGAGATTTATTTTCTCTATTTAAATTTGGATGTTTTTCTTTTTGCCAAAATCTCGTGAGAGCGAGAAGGCAGCAGTGGTTGAAATGCTTCTCTGGCTTTTAGCAAGTGAGAATTTCCCAGATTGGGTATAGATTTGTATTTGTTTACATTCTAAATTTTTTTTTTTTGGAAAGCCATAATTTTGAGTATCAACAGAACTTGGGGCAAATAGAATATCATGGAATGTATAATCCTTTTGGGTTGTATATTTTACTCGAACTTTCATGAGGGGTTGGGTAAATAGGACAAAGACTCCAGCAGATTTGACTTGGTTTATTTTGCTCTTTTGTTCTTTTCCTTTTTTCCTGATTAGACTTCTGTTCTACTCCTGCTAAGGGGTCAGCTGAACTGCATGAAAATAAGGTGTCTGGGTGGTGGTGCACTTACCAAGGGGTATTGTATCCCACTTGGTAACAGATCAGGCTAATAATGAAGTGATATGGAAACCCCCACTCTGGCTGCCCCAGGGGTGGGTCTGGAGTATTCTTCAGTGAGGGCAAGATTGGAGCGCTTTTAAAGGAGAACACTTCTGGGTAAACAAGGTGCCTGAAATAATTAGACCTTGGTTGGCAGAGCATAGGACTGCCCACCAAGGAGGGATCCTACACTGTGGAAGTGAGAACATAGTGTAGGAAGAAAGTTGACATTTTTCAGTATCAGCCTGACTTTAATTTGAAAATATTTTCTAAAGCCATAGAGTAACCCACAGACTCATCAAGACCAAAGCGTACAGTCTCTAAGAGGACTAGGTTGTAGGGAAAGAGGCCTGCAGAGGTGGGCAACTAAGAATGACTTCATCGAGCTAGTCCACCTCCCAAAGCCTTGGCTTTGTGAACTGCAAAATGGGTTTAATAATACCTATGATTAGCTGTTGCTATTAAGGATTATGTGCAGTAACAAATCCAACGTGCTGGCACATTTTCTTTCTTTTTTCCTTTTTAAGTTTTTCTATTCACATTTTCAATAAGGTAGTTTAAGTAAATGTAAATTCCCTTCCTCCAGCATCCTGGATCAAGTGAGTTGACATGTAAAGTGTTTTGAAAACTACAGATATTAATTATTGTCTGTGATTGCCTCTTAGTTGACTTTTTTTTAAGATTTTATTTATTTATTTGACAGAGAGAGACAATGAGAGAGGGAACACAAGCAGGGGGAGTGGGAGGTGGGGCTGAACGCTGAGCGGGGAGCCTGAAGTGGGGCTCAATCCCAGGACCCTAGGATCATGACCTGAGCTGAAGGCAGACGCTTAACAACTGAGCCACCCAGGCTCCCCTCTTAGTTGACTTTAAAACACTTGTTTGTTCTAGCAACAGAAGAGAAATATCCTTTGATCACAAGACAGGTGCATTTTTAGTATGTGGCTTATTAATGTGGTTAATTTAAACCCTTCCATATTCTTTTTTTTTTAGGATTTTATTTATTTACTTGAGAAAGAGAGAGGGAGAGTGCATGCTTGGGGAGGAGCAGAGGGGGAGGGAGAAAGAATATGAAGCAGACTCTATACTGAGCACAGAGACCCACGTGGGGCTCAATCCCACTACCGTGAGATCATGACCTGAGCCAAAACCAAGAGTCAGACGCTTAACTGACTGAGCCACCCAGGCGCCCCAAAACCCGTCCATATTCTTGATGGCACAGAACCTTGTATTTTTAACTGTGTTTCTGGGTTGTAAGTTACCAGATGATCTTCTGGGCCCCTGTCAGCTCCAAAATTAAATGATGTGTGCATTTACTTATTGACTTAACTCTAAAGTCGTGAGATGATGGGGGTCGGTGGGCAGGTGGTGCACTGAGGAAATGACAACTTCCAAACAGTCCATTACCCTCACAGAACCTGTCTCTGGATGGGGGGATGAGTGAGGCAGAGGTAGACATGTAATCAGGTGACTCCCAGCAGTCCACTCACACTCACTGGTTTCCTCCTGGTCTCGTTTATCAGGAGTGATGTGAACATGAGTCAGAGATGGTTTTATAAGAATTTTTATTTTGGTTGAATCATCATTTGTTGGCTATTTCCAGTTTTTAAATATCATTTGATTAGCTCAGAGATGCCCAGTCTTTATTGTCCTGACTCATTGAGGGAGGTAACTCACTAATTAACAGTGAGACCCTGGGGAGGAAGAGGGTTGGCAGGCATTCCCACCTACTGGCTATCCTGGCAAATTCCAGAGAGGGAAGCGTATGATCATGACTCCCAGCAAAGGGGTATAAAACCTTGCACACAAGCCCATCCTGGGGACACTTTCACCTACTTTAACACATTCGTCTTCCTCTGGGAGGAGGCTGAGCTGATGTCACCCACTCATTTTGCACACGAAGAAACTGAGTCTCAGAGAAGCTAAAGTGAGTGGCTCAGGGTCACACATTTGGATCTGACAAAATTCCAGATGGAGACTACCAAAGTTAGAGGAGAAGGGAAGGTCTAGAAAGATTTTCTTCTACTTTAAACTTTTCTGTGTCGGTTGGATAGTTTTCAAAGAACAATGATAATTTTTTACATAACCATTTTTTAAAAAAACTAAAAATTCTATTTATTGTATTTGTAAATATTATTCAAATTTAAGAAAATGAAAAAGGACCTAATCAACCCTTTTGCCTAATCATCTCCTTTTTACAGATCAGAAGACTAGATAAGTATAATGAGGTAATTTGGTCAATGTGATAAGCTGGCTAGTGGTATAAAATATGTTTCAAAACTTAATAGACTAAATGTGATGACTTAAGGTCCATAATTCCATTAAATACATCTTTAGCTACCTGAACTAACACAGACTACTCCAGGCTGTGCTACTGGGAGGAAGCTCCTGACCCTTGGCTCTGGGGTCTGCAAGACCCAGGGTGGGAACATGGCACCTCTTGGTACCTCGGGGCACATTGCTCTTCTTCTTTACATCTGTTTCTCCATCTGTAATTGGGAATAATAATACCCATCTGGCAAGGTTAGAATTAGACATTAGAGATAATGAATTAGGTCAAATCCATCTGAAATAGCCATTTTTATAGATTGAAATCAAATATTGGGAATTTCATACGGCATAACCTAAAATATAGAGTCTGATAGGCACTAAGTAAATAAACTATTCTAGCTGTAATAGGAGATAAAAATATAATTCTTATGGATATTATAGTTGGATCCCAAATGACTATTTCCTTTTCTCAAGGAAATGAGGAGCATACCTATGGCTTTACACTTTCTTAAATATGGTAGCTGCTCTCTGACTTTGAAAACCTTCTACTTCCTTGAGCTTCACCTCCCCTTACGTCCCTTCAGGTCGTGTTTCACCTTTTGATGGTGACATTTCATGGCTTGGTTCACTTCCTCTCATTCTGTTATTGCTCCCTTGGATATACATGGGTCCAGTTTTCTTTCATTGAAGATCCATTATTTTTAGGTTAGAAACTTTCCTATGCAGTAACTGCCCGGCCTCACTGATGCCTAGAAAATGAGTGTATTTTCAGGATTTTTAGCACTGCCATAGTTTCTTGTAGGGTAAGTTTTGGCTAAAAGGATATCTCTACAATTTACTTAAACTGAAGTAGTATTATTGAGTGATAAGAGCCTGGGGTGACTTGAGAGATACCTCTATTCTGGACATCACAGTCCTATTAACTAAATGCTTGACCTTGGGCTTCAGATGATTCATTTCTCAATATACAAGATCTAAGATTGTAAGTAGAAAATGTGGTTCTTTGTGATTATCTCCCCATTATATATTTATAGACAATACAGACTGTAAACAAATGGTAGGGAAACAGCAAAGGGTGAGTTATCATTAGTTCATATTTTTAATTCATTTTATTGGATTTTCCTAGTTTTTCTTATCAAAAATTGTCTCTGAACCGATATAACACCCAGAGAAATACATTGCTCAAGCCTGTTGGTAAAATGCAGAAACTTAACCACGTTTCATTCAAAGCAAACTGTTGACATGAGCAGATGGGATGGGGGTGGTGGAGAAAGAAATGTGAGACAAAATGAGAAAATCCCAAATCTTCATCACTTTCCATAGGATTCAGTTCAATTTTCTACTCCCTAAAGTGACAGGCTAATCCTTTCCATTTGGTCTTTTGAATGATTAAGAAAAAGGAAGCCGACATTTATATACAACTTAACTCACTCAACAGCATCTTATGCCCGGCAGTAACATACATCTCTCTGCATACATTTCCAAGATTTATCTTGTTTCATTAAAACTGCAGATGTGTGTCATCTATTTTACTTGTCCGCATAGTTTTAGTCATCTTAGGAGACTTACAGCCTAGATAAACACAGGAAGTAGAAGAAATGAGAAAAGAGGAAGAATAAATGTCACTACCTCCCTGCCCTGCAGCAGGGACTGTCAGTAAGAGGTAATGGGGAAGGGTAGACACCCTTTTAAGAAACCAAACCTAAGTAGGGTTAAAACATCCTTTAAAAAAGTTGTCTAATTTAGTTAGATTTCCCAGGTGACCTTGGGGAGGCTAGAGGCAGAGGGGGTTGCCGTTGTCCGAAGCCTGAACCGGGGATGGCACTGGGGACAAGGAAGAGGCATGTTTCTTCTTCCCTGACCATTCACGTGACCTCTCCTTGGCTCCTTTCCCATCCTTCCTCCTTTTGTCTTTCTCTCCTCTGTGAGGGCAGGATTCCACGGCAGCCTTTCAAGATCTGAGACTTACCTTATGCTCTGGGAATTTACCAAGTGAATTCTTGCTTCTGGAAAAACAGTAACTCATCAGCCAGGAGAGAGGTGGGGTGGGGTGTCCAGCTGCGGACCAGGCTGCTAGTGGCGTGGAGGCAGGGCTCATCGCAACACCGTGCTTCCTGCAGTGCATGGAGGATGTAGGGGTGCTGAGTGCAGGCCAGGAGGGCAAACGTAACCTCTCGGAACACCCTGCAGCCATGCTGTCCACCATGCCTCCAGATGGTGGGCTCCCTGTGGAGCAGCTCCGTGGGTTGCCTGGCAGATGGCCAAGCAGAATAGGATTGGCCCTGGTCTATCAGTAGCCTCAAAACACTGCCCCTGCTAAGCTTGTGTCTTTCTAGCAGTGTGCAGATGATAGAATTTGTCCATGATGTCATTTATGGAAAAGGAGGAAAAAAACCAAAGGGAGACTTAGAGAAATGACTTGTCTTGCCTCCTCCAGTGTCTGAGAATGGGCCTGAGGATTTGAAGCAAAGGATGGGGGGGAGAGTGGAGGAGACATTGGTTTGAGAGAGATTTGGAGTGAGGACACAGTCATCCTTGGGTGCAGGAGTGAAGTCTTATTTGGGGGAGCAGGGTTTGTAGAAGGTCTATGAACCACCAGAGGCATCACCTATCCATGGGATTCTTGCCCTTCCGATGCAACCAGTCTAGTGTGCCCAGATAACCCACTTCGGGAACAGCCAGCTCTTAGACTCTAATTAATTGACTCCTCTCCCTGTGCCCGGCTCTCCCCTCTCAGGCTACTCAATTCACTTCCCCTATCTCCTGAGTTCTGCCCCAGGTCCACCTTGATGTGACACCCCAAGTTGACCCTTCTTCTCTGGCTCACCTAGCTGGCTTTCCCCTCACCTTCCTTGCTTGACTTTGCACATCGACCTCATTTTCAGTCTCTAAAGAGGACATTTTATTAGAAAACCAAAATCTGAGGCAATGAGAGCCACGTTTACTCAGGCCTAGGAATTCATACAACAAATCCAAACTGTTAGTGATCACCTTAGGAAAGGTTTCTACATTGTGCTTGCCAGGGACAAGAAAAGAAAGTTCAAGTTGATTCTGATTGCTCTTGTAAGAACCTCATCATCAATTCTAAAGCACAGAGTGAGTCTCTACTGCAGAGCCCCGAGGCCTCTCTCTGCAAGCCCATCTGAATGACAGATTCTGTGCTCTGAGCATGAGTGCGTCATCATCATCAAAGGTCCTGTGTTTTTCAGTTAACACAAAGCTTCTCGGGAAGAAAGCTTGACTAAAAAGATGACAGGTGGTTCTCCCATGGGAGTTTCTGGAACCCTTCAGAACTGGGACACTTGAAGTGAGCCTCCTGACCTGGTGGAGATTTGCCACGGCTGACACAGCTTTTATAGGATGTTGTACAAGGACCCACGTTGTATGTGACCCTGTACAGACTCGAGCCACGGTTAGCCTGGCTTGTTGTTTTATCTCAGTGAAAAGACTTTTGTTAAAAGAACAAACAAGAAAGTTCAGGTGAGTCAAAAACTCGTTGTATTTTCAGTGCCAGCTCCAAGGATAGAACTCGATGGCAAATCATGTATATTTTGCACTGTTTCCCCAGGGATTACGGGTTGCACACCTAAATGTCATCACGTCTGTAACTTGTGCAGATAACAGTAGATTTGCTTTGGAAACTGCAGTGTCTATATTATGGGAAACTCCCCCCAGGAGTCTTTTCTCCGTGCAGGTTATGAGAAATCTTTTTAGGGGTACTATATTTCTTAAATATAACTATAGCAAATATATTATGAAGATGTGTTTGTTTTCTTGAGGCTGAATTGAATGCTGCTTCAATTCAGAATAAAGATTTTAACTGTTCTTTTGCCCCATCAGGATATTTATATAGCTTTAATGAAGCTCTCTACAAAATCCATATCTACTGCAAGAGGAAAATAGTAACTTTACAGTGGAGGAATCTGGCAGACACCACCCTAATCAAATATTCAAAGTTAACGTTGTCAGTAATTGGACAAATTCACATTGAGCACCATTTGACAAGATGAACAAGAGAAAAACCCAGCCTCACTTCTGTGATATCCCTCCAAAAATGCACAACTTGGATCTAACCATAAGGAAGTATCGGATAACCCCAAATTGAAGAACAGTCAACAAAATAATCTTTAAAAGTGCCAAGGTCATGAAAGACTAAGAAAGTGCCCCCAATTAATGGGGTGCCTGGGTGGCTGAGTTGGTTAAGCCACCCGCTCTTGATTTCCTCTCAGGTGGTGATCTTAGGGTGGTGAGATGGAGCCCTGTGTCGGGCTCCATGCCCAGCGCAGTGTCTGCTTCTCCCTTCCCCTCCTCCATGCACGCACTCTCTCTCTCTCAAATAAATAAAGAAAGAAAGAAAGAAAGAAAGAAAGAAAGAAAGAAAGAAAGAAAGAAAGAAAGAAAGAAAGAAAAAAAAAGAAAGTGCCCCAAATTGAAAAAGATTAAAGAGACATGAGAACTAAATGCTACATGGAACCCCAGACTGAACCATTTTGTTAGTAAGGACATCATTGAGACAACTGTTGACATTTGAATGGGGTCTGTAGTTTTAGATGGTAGGATTCTATTGATGTTAGTTGTGTGATTTTGAGACTCTACTGTGACTAGGTAGAAAAATATCCTTATTTTTAGGAAATGTATACTGAAGTATTAGGAATCATAGGGCATTATATCTGCAACTGACTCCAATGATTTAGAAAAAAATTATACACACACACACACACACCATGTAGTATTCTAATTTTTAAGAGTGGAAATAGGTAAAAGACATTATCGTAAGAGATGAATTAAAAGTATTAGACCATTTTTTAATGCTCTTTAATTCAGGGACGATTATTTAGGCTGCCAGTTTGACAATCCTGAAAAATTTCTAGCTAAAGCTTGGAGTGCAAGCTTTTTCACACACCAATCCTATAGTCTACCCCTGCTCTTCTCAGGTTTGAAGGAAAAATAATTTCAAATATGTTGTAAAATTTACCAGTGTGATATTACTGCTGTAAACAGGATTTAATCTGTTTTAGAGCTTAGAAACCTTATCTTCAAATTCCTCTGACACGAAGTATTAAGTTAGTGCAATACAAGTTTTGGAAGACTAAATCAGATGTTTATGTGATTCATAAAAATATGTAGCTTTCCTATAATATTTCATTTTTTCCTGATTATGAAATAGTATATATTTACTATAAAAACTGTAGATATACAAGAAGCAGCAAAATGATACAAAGAAAATAAAGTTCAAATAGAATCTCACCATTCAGTGGGATTCCTGGGTGGCTCAGTCGGTTGAGCATTGGACTGACTCTTGATTTTGGCTCAGCTCATGATCGCAGGGTCTTGAGATTGAGCCCTGCATCAGGCTCCACGTTCAGCTGGGAGTCTGCTTGAGATTCTCTCTCTCCCCCTCCCTCTGGCCCTCCCTGCTGTGCTCTCCCTCTCTCTCTGTCTCTCTCCCTCTCTAAAATGAGTAAATAAATCTTTTTTAAAAAGAGATATATCTTAAAAAAAAAAGAAGAATCTCACTGCTCACAGACAACATATCACTGGTAACATTCAGCCTTTTTTCTTTCTAATACACCATTTTAAACTGCCCCATTCTTGAGACATCATGCTGAATATATAGTTTTGCATCCTAATGTTTTTACTCATTTTATTTTATTTATTTCTTTTTAAAGATTTTGTTTATTTGAGGGCGAGAGAAAGAACAGGAGTGGGGGGAGGGGCAGAGGCAGAGGGAGAAGCAGACTCCCCGCTGAGCAGGGAGCCCAATGTGGGGCTCAATCCCAGGACCCTGGGATCATGACCTGAGCCAAAGGCAGACGCTTAACTGACTGAGCCACCCAGGCGCCCCTGTTTTTACTCATTTTAGCAAAACATTTTCCCAGGTCGCAAAATTTCAGTATTTTTTCGCTTTCCTTTTAACATACTTTTAAACTTTACAAAAGAACTGCAAGAATAGTACAAAGAATTTTTGTGTTCCCTTCACCAATTGTTAGCATTTTCCATAGTGGCTTTCCCTCTCTCTTCATATTCATATATATGTGTATGTGTGTGAACTTATAAATATATGTATATTATATATAATTTTTAATACAATTTTTTTCTGAACCATTTAAAAACAAGTTGCAGTCATCATGCCCTTCAGATTATTTTGTATAGTCATGATGAAGTTTTTGAATTCAGGAGATTTGACATATGCTACTAATGTTTACTATAAACTACATTTTCAAATTTTTCCAAGTTTCTTCAAAATGCCCTTTATAGCAATTTTTTTTGACCCCCAAACTAGGATCCAATCCAGGATGATTTATTTTTTATTTTTATTATTTATTTATTTATTTATTTCACAGAGAGAGACAGCAAGAGAGGGAACACAAGCAGGGGGAGTGGGAAAGGGAGAAGCAGGCTTCCCGCCGAGCAGGGAGCCCAATGTGGGGCTCGATCCCAGGACCCTGGGATCATGACCTGAGCCAAAAGCAAACGCTTAATGACTGAGCGACCCAGGCGCCCCCCAATCCAGGATCATTTAGATACCATGTTTCCACAGCCTCCTTTACTATGGAAAAGATCCTTAGCCCTTTCCTTGACATTAACATTTGTGAGGAGTCCAGGCAATGACCCTCTGTGTAGATTAGTCTGTTTCCTACACGTGACTATTAATAGTTGCAAAAGATTCCACTGAAATGTACTTAGATAATCGTTTATGTTGGACAGGTTGGTGGCTTCCAGATGTTTGCCTTTATTAATGGTAATATTGCAACAAACATCCTTACACTTATATTTTTGTAAGCATTCCTGATTATTTCGATCTAATAGAATCCTGGAAATGAAAATAATGGGTAAATTGGCATGGGTATGAAGACTCCTGAGACAGACTTCCAAATTGCTTTGTAGAAGGGTATAAAACTGGCAACAGTAAGATCTCATAAGTTGCCAAATTAAGCTCCATGTTTGAAATCCAGGAATATAAAATAAAGAGCTATGGGATATCCCTCTATGTTGTTACTAGTTTTAAGTTTCCCGTAATAGTTTTGTTAGATGTGCTTTGCTAAGCAGAAATGCAGGGTCTCAACTTATGCAAACATAGTAGTTACAAGTGTACGGGAGATGAGATAGCCCCTCTGAGTCAATGCAGACAAGGCAAATTTTGTAGGCAATTACCTACTAATTTGGAATTGACCCTGGCACCCGTCAAGGTAAGATCACTGACCGTATCATTGCTTGGGGGCTTTCTTTCAATGCTCGAATAGATCAAGCTTTAATGTTTATTTTGTGGGCAATGCTTAACCTCTAGCACGTGAGTGAAGCTCACACACAGACTGTACCACACTCGGGCGTGGCTTGTCTCAGAAACAATTCCAGTAGCCCTTTGTTCAATGAAGTGGATAGATTTGGTAGATACCACTCGGTGGATCAGAGAATCAGTGCTCTTAGCAGTTAATAGCATAAGCTCTGGAGTCTCAGCTTCACCACTTATTTGCTGTATGACGATGGGCACATCCCTTAACCTTTCTGAGCCTTGGTTCCTTTATCTGTAAAAGGAGAATCATAATGGTACCCATCAAATAGGGCAGTTGTAAGGACTGGATGAGATAGTACAGAGAACGCACTTAGCATGACGCTTGGCACATTCTGAGCACGAATTTGGCGTTAGCTTTCATAATGATCGTTAACAGTCCATTTGCTTTGAGGCTGTGCTTTGCAGTGGCCCAAATCACTCTCACATCTTGGGAGGTAGGCAAGCCAGGGGTCAGTGCGTCCATCTGACAGATGAGAAAGCCCACACTCAGAGGTCCTGTGAGTTGCGCAGTCTATGCATCCGGTACATGGTGAGGCGGGACGTTCATCTCCGTTCTCTGCCTCACAGGTCAGAGCCTTTTCCCTGTGGTCTGCTGCCTATTTCATAACTCTGTACCTGGAAATCCAAAGCTATTCGGGCAAATGTTGGATAAACTCCAGGGTTCCCTTACAGATATGTCTTGATATAGGCCAGGCATCATCAAATGTTTCTTATATAAAGAGCAAACAGTTAATATTTTAGGCTCTGCAGGCATATGACATCTGTTGCAATTATTTGACTCTGCTGTTGGAACGTGAAAATAGCCTTAGACAATATGTTAAACCCACAGACGTGGCTGTGTTCCAGTAGGACCGTATGCATGAGAACCAGTGGCCATCAGACTTGGCTCCTGTCTGGGCTATCTTTATCTACTGGTGATCTGGACAATCAGTGCATTTCTGGGAGGGGGCATGTGCATTTCATTGCACTGGCCACACAGGAACCTTCTTTTGAGTTTTTAGACATAGTGAAGAATCCTCTAGTAGCTTAGGTCTGGCACATAGTAGGTCTGTGGTCACTGCTTGCTGAATACATGAAAGCTTCTTCTATCAATCTGCATTTTCCTCCAAGATATATATTCCTATATTTTACAGAAAGGATCATGGTTTATTTAGCACCTATGAATTTTTTATTTTGTTTTTGTTTCACATCATTCTGAAACGATGTTTAAAGGAGATTGGGAAAAGAGATTTTATCCCCAAATGTAGATCAAAAAAATATTTTCAGATATTTTTAGTATTTATCGTACATCAGTTTGTTATTTTATTTTTATTCTCTCGCACCGAAGGTAATTTTCAGTACAAACTCTCTTTGGGGATTTAGACAGCTTTTGTTTTAATTAGAAAGCCATCTCCCTTGCACTCTTATACTACTGTTGACTCAAATTATTAAAAAAAAATAATGGCTGAGGACACATTTTTTTCTTTCAAAAGTAAACAACTACCCTTTGTAATCTAGAAAAGAACCAGCCTGTGGATACGCATGGAGTGTTTGTTCCAAGAATGTTTCTCATGGTGTGGGAAATGGCGGTGGCGGTCTCCTGACCCTTGGGCCAAAATACATGATGTATTATGTACATGACTAGCTATGCTTTGTCCATGAGGGTGTCCGATAATAGCAAACCCATATGACAACTAATTTTAGGAAACTTGTGTAGTTAATTTGAAATATTGGCCTGGGTAGTTCAACCTTGGCTGAGTAAAGATGTTTTCTTTTAAAATCAGTACTTTGTTGCCCTCAATGGTTGTTCTATATTAGCCTGCCAAGAATTATTATTCCCCATTTATAGAACTTGATGAAGTGCCTCAGAATCTCCTAGCAACGGTCAACATTTCATCTGAAAGGAAGCAAGTATACTTTTCTGGTGTATACTGAGGAGTGAGGTCACATAGCTCATTTTCATCTTCAAGCTGAGCTGTTAGGTGAATCTTTGATCTCTCTGGGCTTTTCTTTTTTTTTTTTTAATTAAGATTTTATTTATTTATTTGACACGGAGAGAGAGAGACAGCTAGAGGGGGAACACAAGCAGGGGGAGTGGGAGAGGGAGAAGCAAGCTTCCGGCTAAGCAGGAAGCCCGATGCAGGGCTCGATCCCAGGACCCTGGGATCATGACCTGAGCCAAAGGCAGACGCTTAATGACTGAGCCACCCAGGCACCCCTCCCTGGGCTTTTCTACAAGGAATTGTATGGAAAAGACTTGGGGAAGAAATCACTGTGATTCAGCCAGTGAACAGAGCAGCTCAGTCATGTCTAGAGGATGCACAGCACTGCCATGCATCTCTCTCTGTACTTCTTGCTTACTAGGAGAGGGTATAGACCTTGAAGTGTGGGGCTCCCTATCTCAAAAAGAATGTTTGTTCTCTCGCTCTGCATCCAGTTTTGTGAACATGCATTTGACAGCTACTATGTGCAAGGCGCTGTGCTAGGTAGCCCTGGGGATATAAACGTGTAACCCATCACCACTGTTAATGTTCTGGTAACTTGAAGGCTGTGTCCTAGAAGGAAAACCAATGGTAGTCACAGAAATAGATAGATAAGGTCTCCAGTGTCTTAGTTTTTCTAAGAGGTAGAAAACTGGGGAGAAAAACCATACGTTCCTTCCATTTTCAGCTCTGTGTTTTATGCCATTAGGAAGATTCAAAAGAAGTTGCCAGTAAGTTTGGTAATTTTAGATAATCAAAACCATAGAGGAGTGATGGCAGACAGGCTGAGAGGTGGGAAGCACAGTGTAGAAAGTCTGCATGGCACACACAGGGGTTATTAGATATGGGGGGCCTGTCCCTAGAGTGTTGTCATCCCCAGTGATTTTTTTTATTCCTCCGTCTATAAAAGCAGCGCCCACTTGTAATTTAGAATGAACTGGATAAGCCAAATATTTAAAGTGTTTTGAGCACCTCAGGAAACCAATGGACAGAAATTCAAGAATCTGTGGTTTGGATGAAAATACTTTGGGGGCGCCTGGGTGGCTCAGTCAGTTAAACGTCTGCCTTCGGCTCAGGTCATGATCCCAGGATCCTGGGATCAAGCCCCACGTCGGGCCCCCTGCTCAATGGGGAGTCTGCTTCTCCCTCTCCTTCTGCCTGCCGCTCTGCCTGCTTGAGCTCTCTCTCTGTCAAATAAATAAGTAAAATCTTAAAAAAAAGAAAATATTTTGTATCTTTCCAGAGATTGAATGAAGAATATATATTTAAAGTAAATGCAGTATATGGAAAGAAGAACTGCTTGAACCTGGTAATATGCGGTTATTGCTCTGGGACTCTTACAGGAAGAAGATGCACATTTTAATAAATAAGAGAAGGCAATTCTTCTGATACTCTATTTGCTTAGTTTTCTAAAGCGTTCTAGAAAAAAGTATATTTGGAAAATCAATCAAGTTAGTTCAAGTTGAATGTTTTCCTCTTGATGCAAAGCGATGAACCCAAAGATTGTTTTCTCAGAGAGAGAAAAAAATCACGACTCACACCAGAGTATTTCATTGAGAATTATTGTTGCTTGTGTTTTGGAATTCACATTGTTAAAAAGAGAAATTTTGTAAAGGAAGGTGTGGGATGGGAATCCTGGTTTGCATGTTACCTATAATCATGTGTTTCTTTTTTTAAGAGCCTGTTTTTCTTGGCGGATTGTGGTCTTAAAATAGAGCACAGCACATTTATTCTCGGGCTTGGCAAGGACCAGCATTTTGTTTACCGCTTGGGCTAATGTTTTGTGGACATGTTTTGTCGACATGAACCTTTTCACAGATAATCCCGGGACTGAAACAGCTCGTAAAAAGAGGTCAACTAGTCCAGGCTCCAGCACCCTTTTCCCAAGTGGTCTTTCTGCCAGCAACCAGGGCCTCATTGTCCAGTGGCAGGCCAGTCTATATTTGGGCAATGTCCAAGTGACAGAAAATTCTCCCTTCTCCCGAACTAGAATCTTTCACACTGACTTCCCTTCTTGAGCTTTGTTCTTGTTGGGGGTTTCACAGAATCTGTGCAATTCCTCTTTCCTGTGAGAGCCCTTCAGATAGGAGAGATTCGAAGGACTATATTCACATTCACACCTTACCCCCCAACTCACCCCCCCTTCTTCACCAGGTTGTAATTCCTCCATCTGTATTTCTGTTGATAATTAAAGCCCTTCACCACTAACCTAAACCTTCTTAATCTGTGGAATCAAGAAAGGAACCAGTGTCTAGATCAGAATATCACTTCTCTGGCTCTTAGTTTTAACCTTTTGTTACTATAGCCCAGGGTAGCGTCGTACCATGGGAGGGTCAGGCTCCCAAGGGTGAAAACTGGTAGAGTAAGAAACACCCTTGAAATCATATCCGAAGTACAGGAAATGCAAACAACATGCGGTTTTGTGTCTCCAGCCCTTTACAAAATTTCTTATATACCCGCAAGTTGAGAGTTACTGATCTGGCCAATAGGATTAAAGAAAAAAAATGTTACCTGCAAAAGACTTCCTCATAAAGGTAGTGATTGAAGACACATGCCTTCTTTTGCTCCCTACCAAACAAAACCTCATTAAAGTGATATAAAGGAGGTTTGTTTTTGTTTCATTGTGGTAAAATGTACGTAATATAAAATTTACCATTTTTTTTAAAGATTTTATTTATTTGACAGAGAGAGACACAGCGAGAGAGGGAACACAAGCAGGGGGAGTGGGAGAGGGAGAAGCAGGCTTCCCGCCGAGCAGGGAGCCTGATGAGATGCGGGGCTCGATCCCAGGACCCTGGGATCATGACCTGAGCTGAAGGCAGACCCTTAACGACTGAGCCACCCAGGCGCCCCAGAATTTACCATTTTAAAGCATACAGTTTGGTAGTGTTAAGTACCTTCTCCTTGTATGACCATCATCACCCTCCTACTCCAAAGCTTTTTCATCGTCGTCCCAAACCAAAACTCTGTACCCAGGGCACACCAACTCCTCATTCCTCCCTCCCTCAGGCCCCCGATAGGCACCCTTCTACTTTCTGTTTTTATGGATTTAACTACTCCAGGTGTCTCGTGTAAGTGGAATCTTACAGTATTTGCCCTTTTGTCCCTGGCTTATTTCACTTAAAGGAGCTTTTTTTTTTTTTTTTTTTTGGAAAGATTTTTATTTATTAGAGAGAGAGAACAGGCGCTTGCAGGAGCAGGAGGAGGGGCAGTGGGAGAGGGAGAAGCAGGCTCCCCACTGAGCTGGGAGCCTGACGTGGGGCTCAATCCCTGGACCCCAGGATCATGACCTGAGCCAAAGGCAGATGCTAAACTGACTGAGCCGCCCAGGCGCCCCTTAAAGGAGCTTTTTTAAAGGCACAAATCTACAAGTACCAGGATAGCAGGAGAGGAGAGAATAGGAACAATTTTTGGCACCACGTTGAAGGGGAGAGCTTTGGTTAAAATAAGGAGGACTGGCCTGTTTTCAGAATGTCAAAACATTCCTGAGTCTTTTATTGTCTTTTAAATGAGTCAGTTGTCTCTCAGCCTTCCCCAGTGACAGCTTAGGGTCCTGTTTTTTTCAGGTCTGCAAAATGATTTGGGTTTTTTCCCCCCCTACTTATGTGTCTGCTTTCCATCTCCCAAAGTTTTATTAAAATTTTTATTGGTGGCAAAGAAGGTCCTATAAGCTTCCGGGGGGGGAGGGGGATAGATCACATGCAAAGATCGTGGGTCAGAATGAGTTTTGACTTGTCCACAGTAACACTGACAGCCAGAAGGCAGTGGGGCCAATCCTCAGATAGTCTGGAGGAAAATGATGTTAAAGCTAGAACTTTATATCCAGCCAAACTCTTAGTCAAACATAAGGGTAGACTAATGATGTCAGACATGCAAGTCTTCAGGAAGCAACTAGAAGAGGTAGCCCACTGAAATAAGAGTAAACCAGGAAAGAATTGGAGGGAGGTGAGGTGAGGGGATGGGATTAAGGGATCCTTGTGTTCTGTAAAATCCATAGGACTATTAGGCAAATTATATGCCTATATATCTTTAATAGAAAGAGTAATTAAAATTGAAGAGAATGTGGGGAAAGGAGAGAGAAAGGTACTGAAGGATATGCTCCAGCAAAATGAGGGAGTGAATAACAAAAGCAGAAGGCATGCAGAAAGCCGAGGATTCCAGTTCAGAGAGTGCCCACTGGAGTCTAGTGATCACCCAGGCAAGACTGGAACAGGATGAAGGGACACAATGGAGCTGATCAACTTTCTAGTGAACTCAACTCTTCAGAAAATGTTTTTGGGAGGTTTAGCAGACCTTCTGAATTTGTGGGAAGAGTTAGTGATTTGTACATAAAACACCAAGAATTAGAGAAAATGAGGTAATTGCTAACTCCAGAGAAAAGGCATAAAATTAGACAAGAAAATATAATGTACTTCTGAGGTCAGCAGTGTATGAAATTTACATGATCGTAGTAATGTAAATAGTGAAGAGTAATTAACCACCATTTGTGAAGTAAGTAACAAGTGCTGGGAGGACAAGCAGAGGGAAAGTCAGTGGGGATTGTCTAAAACTGATAGAGTAACATAACATAAACATCTTCTCTAGAAAATTTTGGCAAATACCATAAGAAATAACTAAAAAGATTTGAAAGTGTTTTAAACTAAGAAACAGAAAGGAGTGGGACAACTGTTTGACAGTTGAACCCTTCCATGACCATTTGATTTTTAAAAAACTATTTGCATGCTATGTCTATCTTAACCTAATGAAGATATAAAATAATTCAAGTAGAAAACAATCTGTATGCAGCTGTGTGGACAATATAAAGGCTCTTGAATCTTGTTAAGAGATGTGTTTGCTGTGATTATTGAAGGAGATCATGTTTGTGAGAGCACCTCGCACACAGTAGGTGATAAATCAATATTTGCTGGATTTGAATCTAAAACAAGCATGTTTGACCAGACTAAGAAACAGTTCCTTGAAAAGCTATAAAAATAATTTGGCCATCTTTCCTGACCTTCCAAGATGGCATTTCTTGCCGTGGCTTATTATCACTGCTGTACAGTGGGCATTGGGCTCAGGACCCCACAGGTGAGTGTGCTCGCACATGTTGCACGCGTGTGTGCAGATACGTGTGTGCACATGCATTAGGTTGTAAAGTCAGTCCAAATGACGTGACTGTGTCATATCATTGGCAGCCATATCACTTTTGGCCCCATTGATGCTGTCAGGCAGTATGTTCCATCCCTGACCTACATCATGTATCTGTCTCAAGTGTTAAGCCCTTTTCAGTTCCTTCACTACCAATACATCTCTAGGATCACGAAAATCATTAAAAAGCAGATAGTTATGTCATCCTTCTTCAAAGCCTCTCGCCCACTGCCTTAAGATTAACACCCCAAATTTGGGGTATTCAGCGTCTATATGAGCTACGATTTCACCCTTCACCCATTTCTCTAGCCTTATTTCTTGCCCCTCCAGGCCTCACCCTTTACAGGTGAGTAAAACCAAAGAAGTTACAGTTCTCTGTAAACAGTTTGCCGTCTCCTGCCCATGTCTTTGCTCTTGCTATTCTTCCTGCCTCGAATAGCCATTCCCCAGCTCCTCGTCAGTCCTAACCCCCAACTCCTACTATCATGAAAGTTCTAACTATTCTGTTCCTCTTTCAAGATCCAACTAGCCTTCCCAGAGTACCCCAGGCTGAGCGTGGTGTCTCCTTTTGTGCTCTCATAGCACAGGTACAAGCCCCCTTCACCAGGTCCCAGAGCTAATACATCATCATAATATTATTGATGTATCTGTCTCTTCCAGAAGGAGGTGAATACCCAATGGGTCAGGGGTCCCGTCCGTTTTGATCAGTGCCCTCTGCCCTGCACATGACACAGTTGACTCCCGCTAGGGCTGACACTAATCTTGGGGGTCTTCAGGGTCGCAGCCACTTGTTTAGAGGTGACTCTTCCCTTCTGTGAGAAGAGCTTCATGTCAGTTCCTCAAGGATCCCAAGGCCATGGCCTCCAAGTGTCCAACCTTATGATCCTGGTTCGGAGGCTCCTTCACCTCCTTATCATCTGAATGCAGAACTAGATGCTGTGGATAATCTGTGGGACATGGTTCTATAGGTCAGAGTTCCGATGAAAGCAGTTGACAATTCACTCACCAAGAAACATGAATTTCCCTCTTTTTCCGTTTTGCCAGAGAAGCACCTTGGCCAGGTGAATCGATTCATTCATTGATTAACTCAACAAATATTTACAGTGTCTATTCTGTGCCAGGCACTGTTCTGGGGACTTGGGAGGCAGCAGTGAATAAGATGAGACGAGTTTTCTATCCTTGAAGACATTCCATTCTAGAACAGAGAAGCAAACAATCCAAAGCAAACACAGGCAAAATCATTCCAAGTACTGAGAAGGGGAAACAAGGGAGTATAGGGTAAGAAGGCTACTTAGGTGTGGTGACCAGGGGACGACCTCTCTGTGGAGGCAGCATTTGTGCTGAATGACGAAAAGAAGCTGCTCAAATAAAGAGTTCAGCTGCACTGTCCAATGTGGTGGCCACTGACCACATGTAGCTACTTAAATTAATTAAATACAATTTAAAAATTAGTTCTTCAGTCACACTAGCCACATTTCAAGTAGTCAATTGCCAACAATTGGCTGGTGGCTACCATATTGGACTGCGCAAATAGAGAACATTTTCATTATCACAGGAGTGTTCTATTGGACGGAGCTGAGCTAGAGAAAGAACATTTGGGGGAGAGGGACCGGCAAGTGCAAAGGCCTTGAGCATGATGGGACTGGTGTGGGAAGAACCGGAAGACAGTCATGGGTAGAGTGTATCGAGCAGAGGGGAGGGAAGGCATTGGTGAGACTGATGGAAGAAGCAGGGGAGAAAGGGAAATTGGATTACTTACAGAAGAGTACATGGATGTTTTTTTCAAAGAACTGCCTCCTTCCCTTTTACTTGTTGAAACTGGGCATGAAGTCAAGATTAGATGGGTCTGATAGAACTTTTTTAAAAGGAGAATGAAAATGATCTCTAGAAATAATATTAAGTATGTAAAAATCATGGAGAAAAGACCTCTATTGAAGAATAGGGCATGTCCTGACTCGGAGAGAAATCCTGGTTGATTCCAGTGGCCAGGGGCTGAGGTCACTTGCTGCCCCTCAGCCTTAGAAGGAGGGGCCAGCCGAGAACATAATTTCCCCGGTCTTTTCCCCAGATCTCTTAAAAACAGAATAATGTCTCTTAAAATCCTTCTTAATACGGTTCTTAGTAAAAGTAGGATTTTGACTCTTGTGTCTTAAGAGGCTAGAATTATATTCTTGTTTTATAAACAGGAGCATCTGTGCCTTGACTTCATTTTGTCTCCCTTTTCACGAGAAGCTCGTCTCTTTTTTGCGCCTGCCTCTTTGCTAAACAGGTTTTCTTCCTCTCTTTGTAAAGGTGCCTTTGTTTAAACCAATCGAGTTACTTGCCTTTACTGTAAACACAGTGTCCAGTGACTCTCCTTATTGTGGAGAACCAAAGCTTCATAGGAGGAAAAAAGTCTTCAAGGTCACTTTCTGATGTTATAAAATAAGTGATCATGACTTAAAAAAAAAAAAAATGAACCACACACTGCCTCCTCAGGACTTATTAGCCCATTACAATTGAGTTCAACTGACAGCTAGAGTTTGTTGAATCATAATTGATCTGATAATTAGGAGCTGTGTAAGAATAAATATACTCGACTCCTGTTTCATTTGCCCTTGAAGGCTCTAACGTGGTTCCAAACTGTACCTTTGAATCGGAGAAGTTGGGGCGTTCACGTTACAGTCTGTGCGCTTCCTGGGGCAGTGTCCGCCAGGTACGTGCGCACACGGAATGCCCGCCCAGTCCCACTTCACCTGAAAGGCTGTGACCTGGCAGAAGGCTGTGTCCTTGCATCGGATTTTCAGCCGAGGAAAGGGAAACCTGGTTGCAGCTTTAGGAACAGCTGGTTCTAGAGATCAAGTTGTAACGGAGGGCCGGTTAGGTCATGATTGCCACATGGATGCTGTTCTCTCTCTTCACGGTAGGTCTCCTGGGTTACTTACTTTTATCATGGAGTTCTGCTGCGTGCCTGCGGCGGGGGGGGAGGGGGGGGATGACGGACTTACATTTTTAGGGTCTCAAACTCAGGAGGGCACATTTCCCATTATTCTTTAGGGGAATTACCTTTTTGAACTCAAGGCATGGGAGTCACCCAGAAAGAAAAAGCACGTCCCTGACATTTCAGGCCCTGGAAGTTCTAAGTAGCTAATGGTGTGCTTCCATGGCCAAGTTTCCTTTAAGAAAGCTAAAGCAGAATAGCACTAAGGCTGTTAAAAATGCTATGCTTCAAGTTCCAATTTTGTTGTAAATTATTTCTCTTTCCCTAGTAATTACTGTAATATCGTAGGACCTTCGATTTATATAGCATTTTTCTTCTCAGGGAGGCAAAGCTCAAGTAGAAATGTTCTCTGGGATTTTTACCTGATGATACAATGCTACAATTATTTCTAAACCACTTAGTAATGATATTAGATGCATTGCTAGGAAACCAGGCACACAGCGCTCATAAGCTGTGGAATACGTGAAAGGTATACATGCTATGCTAAAATCTGGTCAAATTATTTGCCACTGACCTTGAACATGTTGGCAAGGTTGGTAGGCCTGGGAGTAAAGCTAAAGACTAGCCTTCTTAGTGTTTGAAACTATTATGTTAAGACCCACTGCTGGTCAGGCATTCTGTACCCCACAGGGGCTTGGTGGCAGTTTTTGTATTTCTGTGCTTCCTTGGCCCAAGGCAAAGAGGGTAGGGATATATGTGCAATTCTGCCTACATCAATATAGTGATGGTAAAGTAGAGAAAGGAAGCATGGAGCTGCACACTTGAACGTCTTCAAGTTCACGATGATCAGGTATTGCCCAAGGTCAATAAGACTGTTAAAAAAATCCTCATAACTCGAGAGAGATGACTTCATTTTCAGAACTCTTTCAAATTTGCATGTGCTGATTGAGATATATATGTATATTTTAATCATTGTTTAAGATTTATTCACTTTTTATATGCACACACTAAACCCCTTTTTGCTTACAGTACACACAGTAAACCCCTTTTTGCTTACAGTACCGCGTAGGGGTTTGGACCAATGCATGCAGGTGCAAATTTGTTTCCACAGTCAAGATGTATTTTGTTTCCAATTTCTGTTGGCATGTTTGGCTATCTAGTTTACTCTTACTTCTGAAGGTGAAACCAAACCATTTTGTTACAAATAACACAACAGCGTCTGACACCTTCCACCCAAAAGTAGAGTGAGATGTAAGAAGCAAGGTCTGATTTGCTGATTTTTTTCTCAAAGAGTCACCCATGGCAAAGTTGCACTATTTGATTTGTTGTTTCTTCATATTATAATAGTGGGTTAGGACACCATAATGCTTGGTACAATATATTAAAAAATAACTGAAGGGCGCCTGGGTGGCTCAGTTGGTTAAGCGACTGCCTTCGGCTCAGGTCATGATCCTGGAGTCCCGGGATCGAGTCCCACATCGGGCTCCCTGCTCAGCGGGGAGTCTGCTTCTCCCTCTGACCCTCTTCCCTCTCGTGCTTTCTATCTCTCATTCTCTCTCTCTCTCTCAAATAAATAAATAAAATCTTTAAAAAAAAACTGAAGAAATTTGTAATAAATACTGTAATTTGTAAAAGTAATATACTAAAAATGAAAAAATGTTAATTTGGGGGGAGTTTAGGTGTATATTTTTATGTAAATTTAGTTCTGGGGTTTTAAGGAAATTGAAATGCTGCTAGAAGCAGAGACTGCATAACTCAAACTAGCTTACGAAGGGGAATTTAGTGGCTCAAGTCACTGAAAGGTACTGGGAAGGCTTCAGGCACAGAAGAATCCAGGGGTTCAAATGACATCACCAATGTCCCTTTCCCCCCATTCACCTGTGTTTTCCTCTGTTGGCTCCATTCTTGGTTGGCTCTTTTCCTTGTGGGATCAGTATGACTCTCTGAGAGCAGCTCCAGGTTTTTATCCCATTTCCTCAATTCCTTCCATTCCTTGGAATGGAATCTCATTGGCTCCTTGTGGCCCTGGAGGACTGGGAGGGGGTGAGGTGTAGTGTTCTGATTGGCCGGTCCTGGGTCACATGCTCAACCCTGGAGCTCCAGAAGGATGCGGTGGTAGAAGGGATAGTTCTTTAAGGGAAATTGAGGGACAGGTATGTCAGATAGACCAAGACAACACATGTCTTCTACAGAGACATTCAGGCCATGTAGTCAGTTGTATTTTTTTTAAATCATCTTTATAAACATCTACTCTAGGCTGACCTTCCAAACTAGTAAAAAAAAAAAAAGTGTTCAAGATTGATTGATTGATTTTTTTTTTTTTTTTGAGTGGGGACTTGAAAGATTTTACTGAATGGGAGATGTAATAATTTTGGAAAAGAATACTGGAAATTGAGTGACTGTGGGACTGTGCTAAGTTAGGTTGATAGGACATGAGGAAAATCGGTCCTGTGCCTATCAGTGAGTAGGGAACCTAGCATCCAAGGCAAAAGCCAGGGGAAAAAAAGATTGGCAACTGACTGAAAACTGAGCCCAGAGTAGCATTGCTGAAAGAGCAGGAATAGTGTAGGGATGCCTGGGTGGCTCGGTCAGTTAAGCGTCTGCCTTTGACTCAGGTCATGATCCCAGGGTCCTGGGATCGAGCCCCACATCGGGCTCCCTGCTCGGCGGGAAGCCTGCTTCTCCCTCTCCCACTCCCCCTGCTTGTGTTCCCTCTCTCACTGTGTGTCTCTCTCTGTGTCAAATAAATAAGTAAAAAGAGCAGGAATAGTGTCTTGGATAGAAATGCTATTAGGGACATTTGATGAGAATTCATGAAGGTTAAAGACAGGCATGGTTTGTCTAATCATACGAAGTGTGATTGCTTCCAGAATAAAGTCCATATTCCAAAACATGACGTTTGTGACCTACCCCAGCCTAACTCTCCAGCCTTGCCTCTCTCCATTACTGCCTTGCACTTTGTTAACACCTCATCCCTGAAATGGTGGGTGCTCGCATAGATTAGATGCTCAACTGAATCTTTGTTGAAGACATTTAATCCTCATGCTTTAGTTGAGGGTCTTGGAGAAAATTACTCCAAAGACCCCTTCCAAATCTGTGCATTTTCTGTAAAATAACAGTGACTGCGAAGACTCATCAAGAGCTATGCCTGTCTTCTTGTCAAATAGATGTGTATCTGGTGCCATGTTAATCATTAATGTTAATGACCTAGGTTGTAATGCCAATGTTCAGCCCCTGTAGCAAGAGAAATAAAACCTATATGGCACTTTCTCAGGATTAATGGACATGAAGCTTTTGGAGAAATATAGCTGATAAATTTTTACTTCTGCAGTTGAGATCATTTTATGAATTCTTGGAACGATAACTCTAATATGATTTGGATCCTGGGGCATCATATAGGTCTGGTGGCAGGGGTGCATTGCAAACTGATAAAAGCATTAACTCTATATCATTCCATGGCATAAGTGGCCAATTTGGCAGACATTGTGAAGTCACCCCTCTGAGCTGGTGTGTATTGGGTGCTGGGGACACAAAGGTGGCTGAGACAGGATCTCAGCCTCTGAAAGGCTTACTGTCTCTTTTTGTTTTGTTTTGTTTTGTTTCATTTTGCTTTACTTTTTTGTTTTGTAATCGTGATAAAATAGACATAGCCTAAAACTACCATTTTAACCATTTTTAAATGCAAAATTCAGTAGTATCAAGTATATTCACAGTGTTACACACCCATCACCATGATCTACTTCCAGAACTTGTTCATTATCCCAAATAGAGTCATGTACGATTTGTCTTTTTCTCTCTGCCTTCTTTCGGGTAGCATAATGTTTTCAAAATTCCTCTGTACTGTAGCATGTGTCAGAATTCCATTTCTTTTCATGGCAGAATACTATTTTGGTGTGTTTATCCATACATCCATTGATGGACTCAGGTTTTTTCTACCTTTTGGCTACTGTGAATTGTGCTACTATGAACATTAATGTACAGGTACCTGTTTGGGTCCTTGCTTCCAATTCTTTTCGAGATGTACCTAGGTTTCTGTCCAATTTTACATCTTGCCTGGTGAACTGGGCAGCCTGGCACATCCTTCGGTTGCTTCTGGTAAAGATTTATGCTGTCGTTTCCTTTCATTTCTGACTCTGATGCTTTTTCTTATCATATGTACATGGAGATCTGGATTGATGAAATTTGATGAGAAAGAAAAGAAAAATCAGAAAGTAGTAATTCTGAGAGTGGAAATAATGAATTTTGATTATTCCAACTGCTGGATTTTTTTCTTCCTATGCCAAGCATGAATGGCTGGCTCCCTCTTCCCCTGGGTCAAGGGGCTGCCAGGAATTGTAGAAAATCCTCTCCTCATGGAGATTTCTCTGAAAACCACGTAAGTGGAGGACACTGTCTAAATGGGTCATCCCGAATACAGCAGGGTGGATGCCTATTTAGTTATTAAACACTGCAGACCAAGAGGACGCTAGTGGTCTTGCTTTTGCAGGATCTTGCTAGCAGTGAGTTTCATGGGGGAGAGTGCAGGGGGAGGCCTGCTTTTAACTTGAGCTGCTTGTGTTTGGGTTGGTGGCATGCCTCAGAAATGGAAGGGAGCCAGCTCTCCCTTCAGCCACCCCAGGCTTCTCCCTGAGTTTCCTTTTTACTCTGGGATTTCATATGGGCCCTGAGCTATGAAAGCAGATCACATATGGGTTTCTGTCAAGCATGAGAATAGGCTTTTTGTTCTTGGGGAACCGCACCAAGCAAGTGGGAGAGGGAAGAAACCGTTTTTTTTTTTTTTTTTTTTTTAGCATGAAAATACATTACTGTAATTCTTCCATTACCCCCTCCCTGCTCTGCTTTTTTACCCTGGGCTGAATCACAACATTTGGCCATAGCGATAAAAAAAGGGGTGTCTGTTAAGTCTTGAGCTCCTGGAGTAGGATGGCCTGGGCAGGCTATAGTTATCCTCTGTCGGGGCTGGGGCTGGGGCTGGGCGTGGGGTTGAACTAGGGCATCTCTACATCTTCCCCTCCCCCCCACCTGCCGCCAGCTGAAATGCACAACACTATGCAGTCACACCCCCGATCAGTGAGCCTGTGACATCTGAAGGCACAAGTTCGAATCTGATTTCCAGTAAGAGTGGAGTAGCCTGGGCAGTTTCATGCTACTTCTTCTGAGTATGGAGGGGGATGTGTTTCTTCTTGGTTTATCTGGACTGTTGATTCTTGCTGCTCCCAAAACAAAACTGCAGCATCAGTGCCAGTTTCAGGTCCAAGGGCCCCCGGCACTGGTTGGAGATGGCTGATTGGATCTCATTAATAACCCCCCCACCCCAAAACCCCCGCACACATAGGCACCTGGCTCTTCCTTTCGGCTAGCCTGCATGGAGACTTACAGGTGGCTCATGTATAATGCATAGCAGGCAATGTCCTTTCCTGACTGACTAGCCAGTCATTTATGGAAATTCCATTATGTGTCAGGTGCTGAGGACCCCAAAATGAGGCACATGCATCCCTACATTAAGGGGCGTGCAGCTAGCAATCTTCCTCCTACTTCCTGGGAAAGAGACATTTTGGTCCAGGACAGCAAATTTGTCCTGTTGATATTTTATTTTTTATTCATAGCATGAATATATTCAATAAGGAACTTGACTATGTCAGACTCTTAATAGAATCAGAGAATTTTCAAACTGATTGAAAATGCTGGTTCTGTATCTGGACTGCCTGGGTCCAGATCTCAATCGACTTTTCTGTAAAATGGGGATAATAATAGTACTCATTTCATACATTTGTAAGGAGGATTATGTGAATTAATTCACAAAAGTATTCAGAATAAAGCCTGGCACTTAGAGCCAGGTTACTTTTAAAATACCGATTCATTCATTCTTCAAAAAATGACTAGTGGATATGGTTGCATAAATCTGTGAATATTCTAAAAACCACTGAACGGTACACTTTAAAAGAGTGAGTTTTCTGATATGTGAATTGTATGTCAATGTAGCTATTATAAAAAAGAAGATGAATGGGGCGCCTGTGTGGCTCAGTCAGTTAAGCATCTGACTCTTGATTTTGGCTCAGGTCATGATCTCAGGGTCATGAGATCAAGCCCCATGTCTGGCTTCATGCTCAGCAGGGAATCTGCTTTGAGATTCTCTCTCTCCCTCTGCCTCTGCCCACATCACCCCCCACGTGCTCGCTCTCTCTCAAATAAATCTTAAAAAAAAAGAAAATTAATTATCTATTACGTGCTGAGTACTGTCTTTTTTAAAAACTGACAGGTAAGTGATTTACTCAAGGTGAAGGAGTGCAGATGGTTCTAGAGCTCAAGTCCCCTGGGGCACAAGCCAGGCTCTTTGCAAATGGGCAGAATAAAACGAAGATTGCAATTCAGATAGGAAGCTGAGGTCAGTTTCTTAACCAGACTTTAAGAAAGAATAGTGGTTTGACCTAAGAACCTTAGCTTTCTACCTTTACGAGCTATTTCCAGCACTTCTGCTTACCAGCCACACCTCTGTTTTCAAAACTTCAAATATATTATAAATACTTATGTAAATACACTGTGGAAAATATGACAACATTCTCCCCACCCCAGCTCTAGATACAGAATGGATATTTTTTAATTAGGTTTTCCAGTTGAGTTATTGCTTTTAATTTCCCAACTTTGACATTCAGGAATTAGAGCTTTCTAAAAGAAAGGGAAAAAAAAGGAAAGGAGAAAGGAAAGGAAAGGAAAGCTTCCTATTACAAGACAGAGATAGTATTTAAAAATCACCCCTTCTTACCACCACTACCAAAAACTAATAATATAAATTTTGTCCTCATGGTGAAGAAGATCTCACTGATTCTTGAGATTTCTTAGCTAAGTCTAAAGAATCTAGAGTACGTAGGAAGAGAGAAGTGTTTTAAAAATAAAATGGCACTGTTTCTCCCTGCTGGATCCATTTATATAGTCACTATTTTAGATCCAGACTTGCCTGCAGCCTTGGGCTCCCGTCAGCCTCCTGCTTTTTCTCTGCCATATGCTTTGTTCTGGGGTTTCTTCCTTCTCCTGACATCTGGTATTCAGGATAAGGGAAAACGACTTCCCCTGAACTAGTGAAATTACTATCAGGAAAAAAATGGCTCATGTTTCCAGGCATCTATGAATGAGATGTTTCTCTGAGCGTCCTGAGCAACTATCTTGCGGAAGGAAACCTAAGAAGGTACAAGCTTTCAGCGCATCCATTTCCCCAAGATGAACTCGAAGTACTTCTTGCTTCAATGGCCCAGACATTGCCGGCTTTTCCTAGCAGATGGGCAGCATTACCTCACTGCCTTTTAATGAATAGGTTTGCCCCCGGCGGGATGGAATTGTGGTGGAGGCTATTATGAAATCTCATTTGCTTTGCATGAATCCGTTCAGGAGTCCCGAGAAAACAAAATCTGAAAAATGAAAAATGATAAATTAGGACTGTAACTTACAGCTCCCCGTGTAAATCAGTTTTGCCCTGAAACTGCTCTGACTTGGCAGGTAATAATCATAGTAATTGTGCACTTTTGTGATGGAGTGGGTTTTTAATTGAATTCCATTTCTTGTGAGTAGGAACAAAACCAGTTGTAAACACCTTGGTGTCTCCCCTCCCTTCTGTCTTTTTTTCTAGGACTGTAGCATCTGGGGCATATAATTGAGCTCTGAAAGCAGATAGCTGGAGGGCAACGGGGAGGGAGAGGGGATGGTAAGAAGAGACTCATTCCGTTCACACACACAACACACTTGAGCATTTTATCTGGAAAGGTGCTAAGAGCCGGGTAATAGATTCCCTTCATCAAACAACCTTAGGCCGTTTATAAATCTGACTTACCAAGGGTTACACTTTTGACCTCAACCTAAGCTGAGCTTCGAAAGGACAGGCTGGGTAGCACTGGGCCCCCAGAGAGAGGGAGAGCACAGTGTCGCTCTTCTAGAACAGGGAGACAGTGGTGGAGAAGGCCATATAGCGCCCCCCCCCCATCTGGGCGGAAGCTGATCACTGTCCACTTATCCCAGTGTCTGTCCATGGACATAGTGTTCCCTCAGTCACATGGAGGAAGCCGAGGCAGCTTATCATAAGACTCTATGGAGTTGTTTAATAAAAAAATGGGTTCCGGTTCTGGTTTGGGTAATGAGGTGATTCCCCCCAAAGACTCCTGTTTACATGGGCTGGGGTGGGGGTCCGGAGAAAGGCCATTAGAAATGGGCGGCTTAATTTTTCACTCCTCTACTGTGTACCAGAAACTCCTTGTGCTAAAAGAGAGGCAGAAGACCGTGTCATCTGGCTTCTGTTATGCAGACACCCCACTTTGGCTCCCTGGCCCCTTGACGTCCACAAGGGCACTCTTGCAAAAAGGGGAGTTGTTTTCTAGAATTTGTGTGAAGGGACATTTTTAGAAATCCTGAATAACTACAAGGATCCCTGCGATGCTCTCATACTGGGCCCGTGACAAGAACATGCAAGGTTGGCCCAAGCCCTCCCCAGCCTCGGGAGAAGTGGATTCTCCCAGCTACCTTGAAGGCGCTGGTCTGAGGACTTATGGGAGGCCGGTGGCCTCTGCTTAAGTGAGCCAGGGGTCGCTTCTGGGTGGTGAGTACCTACCTGGAGGAGGTCCCCTGAAGCCAAGTCATGATGCCTCCTGACATCCATGAGATGTTCCATCAGACTTTCCCAGAAATCTAGAATAGAAGAAATGTGAACAGGGATTATGAGGAACATTTTCTTAAAGTTGAAGCTTTTGTTGAGTGCTAACAAACCTCCATTGTGTCACTAAGGTCCATAAGGTGACCCTGTGGCTTTCTAGTGGATATTGGCCCCTTTTCTATCAAATTGGGGATCAAACTTTGCTAGAACAGAAATCTTAAAAAACAAGGCACGTGGGATGCAGGGCCAGCCCCGGGAGTTTTGCCAGCCCATTCAGGGTCCAGCATTTTCTATTTCCCAAAGGCCCTGAGGGCCAAAGCTGTGTACCCGGCGATTGGGTCCCCTACTCCTCTCACTGTGTCGAGAACATTTGCTGGGAGCTAATCTACTCTCTGGATGTGCTTGAAAGACAAACGGAAGGTAGGAGAGGACAGGGCAGTGCCTCTCAGGGGCTGGGCCAGGACACGGTTCCCACGGCTCCCACGGCTCCCACTTTCCCTCGGGCGCTTCGGGGTGAGACACGCTGCTGCCTTTCCCTGCCTGAAATCCTGGGGCAGCTGTTGTTGCCTCCCCAGAGAGAGGACACAGCTGACTTCTGGACCTGCCCAAAATCATCCACAGCTGCTCGCGTGCTTTTTTAGTAGGAGAATAAAGAAAGCCTTGTCGGCAGAGGGTAATCTGGAGGAAAAAGTTTCCTTTTCATGGTTCCCTGTCCTTTTGGATGTGATGTGCGACCTTCTTGCTAGGCAGCCTGGCAGATCACTGGCCCCCAGGGATCTGGGGGGTGGGGGTCTTCTCCAGATTATTCCTACTATCATGACCTTCCTGCCACAGTGGACAGTTCCTGCTTGCTGGACACCCTCTGAGGATGTTACATACAGGGTCTCCTTTGGCTCAGCGATACTCCAAAGACCCTATGCCATCCCATTTTCAAATAAGGACACTGAGCCTCAGAGAGATCCAGTAGCTTGCCCTATAGCAAGCAGGTGACAGAACTAGGATCCGAAAACAGTTTTGTTTGATGCTGAGTTCGACACTCTTCCTACCCCTGCAGTGCATTTTGCTTCTTATCAGCACCGAAGGTGTCCTAACTGCTAATTGAACACCCTCCAAAAGCAGGAATATCCTCATTAGTAGAGGCGTGCCTAAAGGAATCAGGCTTACCTCTGTATTCTAGACAGTATTCACTGAACTGTTAGAGAGACACAACATGTTTGGAAATAATACAGGGATTTATTACTATGTATTAGAGTATAAGCTTTATCAAGCAGAGAATAGATTTTCCATCCACTTTACTGGCATCACATATTTTTCGTTTGTGTTATCTCCAGGGCTGGATTTAGAAAGATTAACGTAAGAAAAAAAGATCTGATGTGCAAAAGTACATCAATTATTTCAGGCCTGGCCTCAGATTCACTGCTTCCAGAACAGAACAGCGCTTCTAGGAGGCCTGAGGCCATGTGAACACTGCCAGGATTTCATCCCTTGATCAGACTCCTGGCCTTGTCCAGGGGTAGTGGGAGAAGCAGGCCAGTGTCAGGACAGAAAACCAAGACGGGCTAAGCAAATACCCGTGCCCTCCATGCTTTAATCCCTTCAATGGCTCATTGGTCTCAAATGCTCTCAAAATGAAGACCTGAATCCTCCATGGTCTGGTCCCATCTACCTCTCCAGACATCTCTTCCTCCATGAGTGCCTTACCTCATTCCGGTGTAGGGGAGAGGAAAAAAGGCTTTTTACTCTATCTGTCTAGGTTTCTTGTCTAGGGTCTATCAAATTAAACTGATAAAAGAAGAGTAACGAGAGGAAAACAAACAGGAGTTTATTAATGCACATGTCGTGTGTGCATATGCATCCACTTGGGAATACTTGGTGATGAATAACTCAAAGGGGTGGTTAGAACTTGAACTTCTACAGCATCTTAGTGAAGTGATAATTTTATAGAAAAGTAACAAGACAAAGGAAAAGGACTTTGAGTTTCTAGGGTGATACATTGTGGGAAGGCAAACAAATGGTAGAGAAGCAAGGTGTGTTAGAGATGTTCTTCTCATGCCAAGTTTGGGCTGATGAGGGTCTAGAGTTGTCTCCAGTGATTAACTTCTGTGCTGCCTGGTAGAGAGAGGAAGGGGGGCACCTTTACAAATTCATGCCCTGTTTTTAGGCAAATAGGGGGAGAGCAGAGAGCTCTTCTCTTCTTTTTTTAAGATTTTATTTTTCTTTATTTTTTTAATTTGTTATTGTTATGTTAATCACCATACATTACATCATTAGTTCTTGATGTAGTGTTCCATGATTCATTGTTTGTGCATAACACCCAGTGCTCCATGCAGACTGTGCCCTCTTTAATACCCATCACCAGGCTAACCCATCCCCCACGCTCCTCCCCTCTAGAACCCTCAGTTTGTTTTTCAGAGTCCCTCATCTCTCTATACCCACCAGGGAGCTCGAACTCACAAACCCGAGATCAAGAGTTTCAAGTTGCATGGACTGAGCCAGCCTGGCATCCCACGGAGAGCTTTTCTTGTATGTGTTGCATCTCAATTGCATTCACCTCAAAATAATTCTATGCCCAAGTGGCATGCTTTGGGGTAGCATATTCTGCTCCCCTTCACCAGACACCAAAGCCACCTGCCGTTTTTGTCCTTGCTTCTCTCACTCCTAACTCAGGGCCTTTCTGGATACCTGCCACCAGCCTGGAACAAGCCTGGAACAAGCTTCTGTCCCCCTTCATGGCTTAGTTAAGACCTTATCTTTCAGATAACAGATTATTTGTTACTTCCTCCCAGAAGCCTCCCCTGACCTCCCTGACTAGCTCATGTTCCCCTGTTAGAGGCTGCCAAAGTACTTTCTTTCCAAGCACTTCTCACAAATGCAACTTTCCATGTATTTGAGTTTGGAAGGTGTCTTGTTTTCCCATTGCAATCAATTTCCAGAGGGCGGCTCCATGCCTGGTTCTCCCCATTGTGCCTGATCCACAGCAGGTACTCACTTGCAAGAATGAATGAATGCATGAATGCATGAATGAAGCCAAGCCCAGCATGGTATTCGGATCTGCTCACAGTGACTGCAGAGTCCGTGCTAAGTTGCAGCAAGGGAAATACTAAGCAGGTAAACAGCTCACATTTCTTAGCCATGGTGTTAAATTTAAAAGGAGAACTTGGAGGCCTTTGGGTGGCTCAGTCGGTTAAGCGGCTGCCTTTGGCTCAGGTCATGATCCCAGGGTCCTGGGATAGAGCCCGCATTGGGCTCTGGATCAGCAGGGAGCCTGCTTCTCCCTTTCCCTCTGCTTGCCACTCCCCCTGCTTGTGCGAGCTCTCCCTCTCTCTCTCTCTCTGTGTCAAATAACTAAGTAAAATCTTTAATAAAATAAAATAAAATAAATAAAAGGAGAAGTTGCTGCTTCTCACTTGGAGTTTCCAAACTTTTTAGACCATTTCTGGCTTAAATAGCCTACGGAGGGCTCTTTGAGAGAAGAATGAGGGAATTCCACAGGTTCAGATTTTGATAAAGTTTTGGTCTTTCACCTCAGGTGATTCTGCTCAGGAATCGGAAACTGGAGTATGGCTTTTGTTTGAGCATCTTCTTTGCAGTTTCTCCTCTGGTTGATTTTTCTACTTGTCCTTGAATTTTTATCTGAAGGGGAAATGTCCCTTATGAATCCATGTGGCATATATAGAACCAAGACCCCTGGGATTAGGGAGAGCTGGGCCCTTGTTCCCAGAGCTTCCTTGAGTAGAGACATCATTTGCCTTATTGGCAAAACACCCGTTTTTAAATTTTTATCACTTTCTTTCTTGCTCAGATTTCTCTTGGCCTCATGAATATGGATGCATCTGCTTCCTTCTCCTTTCTGGCTATGTTTGATTCCTTGAATATCTAAAGGAATGCCAGTCACACCATCTTGTAGGAACTACTCAAGAGTCTCCATCCCACAACAGTGAGGCCTGTTGAGTTTCCCTGGGGAAGCTCCCATATTATTCTTTGTTTGTCATTTGGACACTGTTCTATTCTTCCTCTTCTCTGTAATCTAAATGCAGCCTGGCACATTTGAGGAGTTCTCCTATTTTTTTTTTTTAAAGGGCAAGGTGTCATATTTTGAGTTCATTTCAGTCTCAAACTGGATTCTGTCCAGACTTTTGTTTGGATTTCAGATGTTTAGCCCCAAACAAATTGGGATGTAAGTTGAAACAGTTCCAGATTTGGTAATGCTTAAAATTCCTCCCAGAGCACAAATCGTCCCTGACTTGAAGCTACCCTAAGTACAGTTCTTGAATCTTGAATCTCTGCATTCCTTGTAAACACTCATGGTAAAAACAGTTAACGATTAATCTGCTTATGTTCCAGTGACTGAGAAAATAAGCATCAACACTTCTGAGGCCTCATCTTATCAAGTTCTGAGGGGTGGTTTTTACAGCTAATGTAAGGCTTTGGTTTATCAGCTCCAATGGCCTGGAAACTCCTTAGACCTGAATATTTGGGATGAGCAGAATGGACCCAGCTTAGGAATTCCAAGAAGGCAGAATCAAGATAGAGAGCTGCCAAAGCTCACAGGTGTGGAATGAAACCCATTTCTAAACCTGATTCTTCTGCTCAGTTGTAATGTGCTTAAAACTTGGACTCACTTGAGATTTTTATAGCTGGTTAGAATGTTTCAAACCTGGAATTACACTTCTTTGTGTATTTATTTGTGAAACATGATGATGGCAATTCCAAGCTATCTCGTAAGGCTGTGTTGAAATCTTCAGAGTTGATTCCATCTTCTTTGTGCTGCAAAAATGCAAAATGGTAGTTGGCGCGTTATATGTTTCTTGAGACTATTTTGGCCCTTTCTCTCTCGAACTCAATCTCCAGATTGAGGTATTAGTTGACAGATTGATAAACTTACTCAGGTTAGTAATAATATCTCATAGATTATAAACTGTGTCATCCTACACAGCACCCCTATTTTATAGGAGGAGAAATAAAGATGGCAGAGGATCAGGCTAGAACCCCATATTGCCTATAAATTGAGGCAGGACTGTCTATACCTTTTAATGGTTAGTCTTCTGAAGAGTTTTCACTTCAGAAGCTTCAGCTATGCGTGTCTCCTATGTCTTTTGAGATGGGCTTGTAGTAACGCCCTTGGGTTAATCATGCCAGAAGGGGGGGCACAGAGGGAATTTGTGATGGAAATGATTGCATTGTAGCTCCTAGGCAATAGCAGTAGTCTATGGCAGTGTTCTCATTATAGCACCTAAATGTTTCTCTTATTGCTCCTTGAAATTTGGTTGCTTTGTGGATCCTACTTGGGAACTGAATTAACTTCGATGCACTTGTTGGAAGCCTCTTGTTTCCCTCCAGTTTTGGGGACGTTTTGTCATTGACATTAGGTAGTTTTGTTTTTTTTTTTTAAGTAAAATTTATCCTCAACTTGGGGCTTGAACTCACCACCCCAAGATCAAGAGTTGCATGCTCTCCCAACTGAGCCAGCCAGGCGGTCTTGGTAGTGATTGTTTTAAGGGACTCTGGTTACTTATCCACATGTACACCTACCCTATATATGTCATTAAAAAAATAATCAGTTAATTTTTTAATAATGTCCATCTGGTGACTACGAATTCATGTTTTCAAATCCCCGATATTTGACCCTATTCGTCATATCCTGCCGTTTGTCAGTGCCGATCAGCAGACCTAATGAGATGCCTAAGTCCTGCTGGGTTTTCATTGCTCCTTCCTGGAGTTGGTCACGCTTTTATTTTTTTGCATGTGGGTGGGCATAAAATTTATCAGCAGGCAAATCCATGAGGAACTAACTCTATTACAAGTATCCTTTTAGACTTACAAGCTACCTCAGGCAGCTAGTTAATTTTGTACAATAGTCTATGTGGTTTTCATTCCAAAGCTTTTTGTGTAACTTGGTAAGCGGCCTCTGCGTGAAAGAGCAAAGCAGTTCAGGCTGTTATATATGTATTACACCCTCTTGCGCGTAATGCTCTTATTTTCCCCTTCAGATTCTTTCTGTGAGAGCCAAACTCCCTACTCTTGTTTTTCACAATAAAATTACTCAAATTATTACTTGTCACCAATAGCCTTAGAGATTTTAGAAAATATCAAGTGGCTACATCTGCATAATTTGCAGAGGAGAGCACTTCTTTGACAAACATGGTTTGGTTTTCTTGAGGAGGAGAACCTGGGGCTCATCAGGTTAGTTTTTTTCTGAGGTGGAGACCCAGGTAGAGCCACACGGGGTCTTAGCAGGGTCATGACTCTGACCTCCAGACTAGATTTTGTGGCTAAATTCTGGGTTGACCACAAAGAAGACCAGAAGTCCAGAGACCTGGATCCATAGTTACATTGCAGGAAGAAGATTCGAATTCTGGGGCACCCGGGTGGCACAGTCGGTTAAGCGTCCAGCTCTTGGTTTCTGCTCAGGTTGTGCTCTCAGGGTCGTGAGATCAAGCCCTGCTTCAGGCTCAGTGCTCAGCAGAGTCTGCTTGAGATTCTTTCTCTCTCTCTCTCTCTCTCCTTCTGCCCCTCCCGCCTGTATGCTCTTTCTCTCTCTCAAATAAATAAATAAATCTTAAAGAAATAACCCCCCAGAGCAGCTTCTAGGGTGTGAAGTGGGGAACTGGACTGAAAGGGAAAAGTCTATGCTTCTAACCACCTCAGGATTCCCCTGGGCAGTATTGCTGGGGTCACGTGTAACGCTGCAGCCTTCTTTAGGTAGAGAGAAGGGGACTTGGTGAGGGTGTGCTGGAGCAGTGTCGCTGAGAAGACGGGTAACATGCACCCGGTGCTTTTCTGTCCCTGCGCATGCGGCTCCATGATTCCAGGTGCACCGAGGACCACTGTGCTTTCTCAGGTGCACAGCAAGATAGGAGACCAATAGAGAGAGAGAACAGCAACCAGGAGTGGATCAGAGAGGGTTGGTAGACAAAGGCTTGTGTTGCTTTGTGTGTGTGCACAAGCGTATGTGTGCATTGACATCCACCAACAGTCCAGAAATTGGATTGCCATTCAGTTCTCAAACAAATGGTTTGTTTACAAAACTGAAAGCTGCTATCTCCTGTAGGAAATATTCAATTCCAGCAGTTAGCCCCGAGGGTTATAGAGCCTCCGTCTCTCCAGTCTGCTTTGCGAGGCTCCCAAACAATGCTTTGATGTGCAAGGCTCTCCTAATGGAAGATAAGTCATCAATTAACCCAACTGGAAGGTTAAACTGAAAGCAGACTTTTCAAGGAAGGGATTATCTCCAAGTTAACCACTGATTGATGTTATCTATCTGGGATATATTCTTATGGAAAGGCTTAATCTCCACCTAGACAGAGTGTAAGGAGGGTGCAGAAGTATTCTAGTTATTTGGTTTCTTTTGAAAGTCACCCTAGAAATTGGATCTTTGGTCCCTTGAGCCTGGGATGGAGATGACCATAGTTTCCTTTCCAAATAAGTTACCATTTGAATTCCTTCAAGAATTGGTCCTAATACTATTAAATTGCTCAGGTTTTTGTTTTTATTTTTTTACAAAAAGTGAGCAGAACCATCGATTTTTATGAGTATTTTTTATAAGAGTTTTAACAATATTGTGAATTTAAGCACAATGCAGATGAAGCAAATCGGTAATTGTGTGCTTGAGATTTGCAAGTCAAAATAAGTTTTTTTTATTTTGACTTTCAAATATCTTAAAATATTGACAAACTCTAGTGCTAATTTATATACAGCTTTTCAGGAAAATATAAATTGCATAAATTGAGCTAATTTCACTGTTACTTTTTTGAGGGTGCCTTCTGTTTTCTAATATATATAGGAAACCAAAAGGGGGCTATTAAAATATATATTGTCAAAAATATAGAAAGTAGAATTGGGTTAATTATTCCACCACCTGACTACAATCAATAATTTATTTTCTTCTAGTCTTTTTTCCCTTATGTTTGCTACAAAATGTAATCCATCTACCTGGATTCTATTTCCTACTTCCTCAGCCTCATAGAATGTAACAGAAATTATGCCCCATGTTCCTTAATGTCCTTAATGGGTACAGAGTTTCTTTTGGGGGGGGATAAAAAATTTTAGAAACAGTGGTAATGGTTGCATTACATTGTGAATGTAGTCAGTGTCACCGTACTGTACACTTAAAATGATAAAAGAAAAAAGGCAACTTTTATTTTATATATATATGTTTTCCGACTGTTAAAAAACAAAGTTCAACTGCTTAAATTTGAGGCTCTCATTGGCTTTATTAAACAATTCCTGAAATAGGCACCATCCCATCTAACAAGTAGAGGGGAACTCCAAGGAGGTGTATAAAATGGAAGGCTTTTATAGGAAGAAGGAGGAAGGGGCAAGAAAGTTTTTAGCAAAAGAGAAGACAGCATTATTCCAGGCAAGCTCACTTTCCTTTAGGGAGAAGGGCTGGGGGTCATATTAGGTAGATGACCTCATCTTCCTTTGGGGGACATGGAGAGAGCCCATGTGACAGATGATCTCACTGATGCTTATCAGAAAATTGCAGATGGACAGGTTAAGATTTCTGGGGGAGATTGAAACGGCAATTAGTTTAGGTATTAAGCCCTGGTTTGGTGACTTGGCCTGGCTCAAGTGATGCCATTTGGGGCCTCTGGTTTTCTTTTTAACACCACATCAGAAAAAAAAGTATATAAAAGCTGTGACCCCACATTGTTTGCTTTTTTTTCCCCTTTTTTGAGAAGTAGAGCATTGATAGATTTCAGAGTTGTAACACTGGGAGAAAATGTTAGCGTGGGGTTTATTTTCAACGAGATTCAAACACCAAAACTTTTTAATACTATTTAGTCCTTGAAATAAGCCTAAAATTTAAGAGGAGAATTTTCAGCGGTGGAGTGGCATGTTATTAAAATGTCAGAAACGGGGCACCTGGGTGGCTCAGTTGGTTAAGCAGCTGCCTTTGGCTCAGGTCATGATCCTGGAGTCCCAGGATCGAGTCCTCATCGGGCTCCCAGCTCGGCAGGGAGTGTGCCTCTCCCTCTGCCCCTCCCCCCCATGCTCTCTCTTGTTCTCTCTCTCTTTCAAATAAATAAATAAAATCTTTAAAAAAAATAAAATAAAACTTCAGAAACCTCGGAGACATCATGTTTCAGGCTGAGGTCATTAAAGCCCCTCCAGGAACACAACAGCCTCCTCGAGATGTCCTCCTCTCCTGGGAAGGAGGACAGCAATGATGGATGACGGCCCTTGACTGATGACAGATGAATAACTTTTCCAACTAAATTTCCAGCTCCCCAACACGAGGGAGGCCAAACCCTGCCCTCAGGGAGTTTCAACAATAACTGGGTAAGTCCTCAAGAAGGACGTCCAGGTATGACAGAGCAATTCATTCTGCTGGGGTGTTGCTGCACCAGGAGACTTCGAAGGGAAGCAGGTTTGACCTGGGCCCTGCAGAAAAGCTGAGTGAGAGAGAGGGGGCACCAGTGAGGAAAACAGATCAGATTTGGAAAGGGTGGCAGGCCCTTAATTCCAGATTCAGGAGTGTCCTTAAAAAAAAAAAATAGTCCAAGTGAGATTTATTGAGGGCCTCATCTGGGGACCATCTCTTGCTTCTTTTAGTTACTTGTACAGCCCCCAAGTCAAGGCTTCGGGAGTTATAGACCCTCAGGAAATGTCTGTGCTACACTTTGGGGGTGGGAAGGAAGATCCAGAGCAAAACCACAGTGGTACCACTGATCCCAAGCATCCATTGGGGTGACCAGCGTTCAGATCACAGACTGGTGCGTCTTTCTAGACCACACACCTGACTTCCTTTCCTCCTGGGACATCTGGTCCCAGACATGGTGGATGTGGTATGTTTATGTTCCTGAATTCTTAAATATTGCAAAGATGGATCCAGGCTTACAAAAACAAGGGCAAGCTGGATATGAGAATCTAATTGGGATCAAGGTGTTAAACGTCTCATACTGTCTCAAGGTATTGTTTTGTGTTCATATCTCCACTTTGAAATTCACTGGCCCAATACCTTGTTAAACATGAACTCGTGAAATCAAGAGTGATCTTAAAGAATGTTCTCCATGACGAGTTCAACCACGGTACTGACAAGAAAATGCCCTAACTTACTTGTTTCGGCACCGCACAGTGACACTGAGGGAGCCTGACTTAGTAGGGAGCTGACAAACCCCTTGTTAGCGTGGCACTCTTTGCAGGTAAAGTCTAGCCCCTTCCTTTTTCCATTCCCCTAATGGCCAAACACCTTGCCAAGCTGAGATGCCGGAGTTTTAACCATCTGTGCCAGTTCTGAGTTTCCATGTCATCACCGATGCAGGGAGTGCGGCTTGGGGTTATTTCTTCACTTTGCATAGGAGGTGCTCAGAAAACCTAAGGGGAAAAAAATGAGAGATTGAGCATTTTAGAACACAACAAAGCAACATTGTGGCGCAAGCCAAGCTTTTGGTTCCAGCACCTCACAGCTTCAGACGTTTGTTGATTGTGTTCCTGAGCCACTGAAGTCCCCACCTGCATTCTGGGCCCCTGTTATTTCCTGTTCTTGGATCCCTACCTTCTGTCCTCTTGTTTGGGGAGGCATCCACATCCGGAATGGACTGGCTTCCCTGGGCTCCCTGCTATTGTGGCCCAAACTGTGTACAAGACAGATAGACATTCTTGGGAGTGGCCAGACACTATCTAGAGAATTCCAACCATTCAGCTGAAGAGAAAGTCACTCACTTAAGCATTTAGAGGAGAACTCCAGGCATCTCAAATAGGGGCAGATGGCAGACACAACCTTTTAAGACTACCATCTGATTTTGCCTCAGGTCATGACCTCAGAGCCGTGAGATCGAGCCCCGCGTCGGGCTCCATGCTCAGCAGGGAGTCTGCTTGAGATTCTCCCTCTCCCTCTCCTTCTGCCCCTCCCTCCCCCACTCGTGCCCTCTCTCTCTCAAACAAATAAATCTTAAAAAAAAAAGGCTACCATCCAAGATACAGCTAAGAGCTCAAAGTGAATTTTCCATTCGGTGAGCCAAGGCACATCATGTGTCTTGGGAAGGCAAAAAGGATGTCAACATTTGATTTTTTGTTGTGGACTTTGAAGAGCTGGACAAGCCAGGGCTTAGATCTCAATCTGTCACTTACTTGCTTTGCGTCCTTGCGCAAAATCCTTCAACTCTGAGCTCATTGTCTTCATCTGCAAAATAGAAATTATACCCTATTTCAAGGTATTGTTGTGTGCATTTATTGAGATAACGTATGTAAAGGGCATAGTAAATTGCCTACACATTGTAATGTCCAATTAATAATTGTGACCCTTGTCATCCCTATCATTTTTATTTCCCATAAAGGAAACCGGCACACGACTAAGCCAGAAGGCGCACAGAAGAAGAGTTCTAGGATCCAGTTAGAGTAGGTGGTAAAGTAGACAAGGAATCCCGGAGCTAATCTTGTTTGATAAGCCTCTAGTCTAGATTGTCCCGACTTCTAATTCCAAATCTTAGTGAGACAAGGTTATAGTTCATTGTCCTTAGACAGGCGGCCTAGCTTCAATCCTTGCTTCACTCTTTACTGCTCAGTGTCTTGAGGCAAATCACTTAAAACTCTGGATCTCAGTTTCCGAAGCTGTGTGATTAGAGATGTCAAGGGTCCTGGCCTCAGAGGCTGGTTTTGAGGACTAAATGTGACTGTGCATTGAAATCACTTAATGGCAATGGCTAGCATCTCATAAATGCTTATCACAAGGCTATGACCACTTGATCATCAACCTCACCCAATACTTTTGAGATCGGTGGGGCCCTGTCTTCCTTCTCCAGTTTCACAGGGTGCATCCCATGGCCAGCTTCAAGACTCTGAAGCTTCAGTCTTTGCAAACTGGCTTCTGTGGGCAATGGTACCCACATGTGCTTCTGTTCCGGGTAGGCATTTGGTAAACCTGCACCCATTGCTGCCTGAGTATGCCCTTATTCCACAGCTATCCCTTTGCTCTTCCTGTTTGGTCCGCAAATTTTAAAAAGTGCCAATGCCATGAGGCCACTCACCTCTGACAAAGCTTGAACAATTCTGTTACTGGCTTGCTGCCAACACAGAAAGCCAGAATGAACTGCCTTGTGTGGCCAGCTTACCTCGTCCCTGTCATGGAACCAGCTGCCTTCACATGCTCTCTCTTAGGGAATCTTTACAACAGCCTCAGAAGGTGGGTGTGTTGGTTTCTTATTGCTGCTGTAACAAATTACCACAAAATTCATGGATAAAAACAATAGAAATGTATTCTCTCACAGTTCAGGAGACCAGAAGTCTGAAATCAAGGATGGCGGTGCCGGTTTTCTCTGGAAGCTAGGAGGGAGAATCTGTTTCATGCCTTTCTCCTAGCTTCCAGTGGTTGCCCGCAAGCCTTGGCACTCCTTGGCTTGTGGATGAATCACTCCAATTTCCACCCTGTCTTCTTATGGAGTTTTCCTTCTTTGTGTATATCTCTGTGTGTTTTTTCCTCTTATAAGGATACCAGCCACCGGGGCGCCTGGGTGGCTCAGTTGTTAAGTGTCTGCCTTCGGCTCAGGTCATGATCCCAGGGGCCTGGGATCGAGCCCCGCATCAGGCTCCCTGCTCAGCGGGAAGCCTGCTTCTCCCTCTCTCATTTCCCCTGCTTGTGTTCCCTCTCTCGCTATGTCTTTGTCAAATAAATAAATAAAATCTGTAAAAAAAAAAAAAAAAAAAAAGGATACCAGCCATTGGATTGAGGGCCCACCCTAATCCACTCTACAGCATTTTAACTAACTATGCTGCAAAGATCCTATTTCCAAATAAGGTCACATTCTGAGGTTCCAAGTAGACTTGAATTTTGGAGGGAACACTATTCAATCCCCTACAGTAATTCTGCCCATTTAACAGATGAGGATCCTGAGCTTTACGAGAGGAGGAAATCCTTTGTGTAAGCATCATGCAGTCCACTGGTGACCCCAGACAATTCAAACCCTGACCTCCTTTTCTCTAAGACTCATGTTCTTCCTGCTGGATCACCTTACTGCACATAAATAAATGGAGAATAAAATAAGGCTCTAAAAATCATGGCAGCAAAATGGTCAGCAGCGGTCAGCTACTAGATCAAAGAGGGCCTCTGGGGGGTGAACAGGATGAAGCCGAGTCTGTGCAAGTGAATGGTATCCCCCTTTCTTGTTGCTGGTTCTCAGACTGTATCCTGTTGGCATAATCAGCAGAACTTGTTGTCTCTCAACCACAGTGCTCTGCTCCTGGGATTCCATGGCCGGGCAGAGAGATTCCTCATAAATGAGACATGAGGTAGTTGTCGGGTTCTGTTGGCATTGAGCAAAAGGAAAGAACACATTTCTTAGTGTGAAGCCAAATACTCTTCTGCAACTCTCTTGCACCCCATCTTACTGCTGACTTATGCTTATCTTGCATCCCCTAGGGGGATGGAGAAATTCCATGCTTTCCTTCTCCCGCAGAGGTTCCTTCCTGGCATTCGGAGCCACAAAGGCAGTGGATGGAAGCAGGTGACTGGCCCTCGGCTGCCTCCAGAGCTCAGCTGCCCAAACTTTTACCAGAACGTGGTCCCGCAGAGCTGGCCCATGGCAGGATTGAGGGGCCTGAAGGGAATGATCCATGTGCTCACCCTCGTTCTGGCTAAAGCACAGGACAGAACCAGGATCAGGTCCTCAAAGTCAGGGGCAAGCTCACCTTGGCTTAAATTATAAATGTCACTCTGGTACCAGCCTCGGAATCCTGCGGCATCAAGGGCATCACTTTGCCACATGAGGTGGGAGTCAAAAATTTGGGTGGGCCTGGCTTCAGCCTTCCTTGCCCCTTGGCTGCCTTCCACACCTTGCTCTTCTTCAGCAGACCAATGTCCCCCGCACCTGTCCTGATCCAGAATTGCCACTTAATCCTGGCATAGCAGGAATCTTCACACTGACCATCTGGACTTTTCCTGGAGTTTTTTTTTTGCTGCCAGAGAGCGCTGAGTTGGGTGGATCAGGGGTCTGTTTGCTACCCAGTCCACCTTCACCTATGGCTTTGTGCCTTTGAAGAAACTTAAGAAAACTGAGTAGCAGTATATAGTGACACAAATAACTATGATGATGAAACCTGTTCTGTGAGTGGAGGTCCAAACCTTCTAGAGCCTTCCAGCAGTTCCCTTGCAATTCACAGGTAGCTGATTCAATAGGACCAAACATTTCTCCTGTTGGTGGGTGGTAGATACTTTTGTTGAGTTTTCTTGGAGCTCACCAGGTATTTCATTTTAAAAGTACCTCTTGATTGTTGTGTTTTCCTTCCTTCTCCAGACTTGTGAGCATAGTCTTGGGGAGGTAAAGGCATTCGGCGCACTACCTCCTGCCTTTGAGCTGGGAAGAGCTTGTGGGTGAATCTACTGCAGGACTCAGCTCCAGGCTAAGTCCTCTTGCTGCCCGAGGGCTGAGACTTGGGGGACAGATGGGAGGGGATCTTGAAGCAGAATTGGCACTTGGGTCCAGGGCCCAGCATTTGGGATTGCCCCAGTGCAGTTACTGCCCATCTCTAAGCTGCTCAGCATTCACTTTCAACATTAAGAGATGAGGATGGTTTTGCTTACAGATTACCAGATTTGCCAAACCCCAAATGTTTTTTTCCCAAATATTATTTTTAAAACTTGACTCAAAGCTTTAAAATACTTTACTAGAACAAAAAATTGATTTAAATTCACTATGTGTGTGTGTGTGTGTGTGTGTGTGTGTGTGTGTGTGTGTGTGTCCACCAAACTGTCTGTCTTACAGGGGAGGTTACTAGATGGACTCACCTGCACATTTGAGTTGAATGGAGAAAGAAACCCCAACTATTGTTTAGAATAAAGGATAAAGTCAGCCTCCAAGTTTTGTTCTCTACCGACTGATCAGACCTTCGGAAATTTTTCAATGGGGTTTTCCTATGACATATCTTGTCTGTGACATAGTTCATGGCATTCTATGACATTCGACTTCCCAAGAGGAATTTGGTTACTCACATAGTGTTACATAACTTTTCTGGGAATGGGAAGCTCATGGAAGGAAAATGTCCATATATAACAGGAGTGAATTACTTATCTTTGACGAAAAAGGAAGATTATATTATCATAAGATGTACAGAGAGACACTGCTCCTAAAAGTATAATGGATCACAGCAAGAAAGCACAACTTCCTCAGGGGCAGGCTGCATTTTGATGCACATTTGCTCATCATGGCTGAGTAAAGGCTTTAGTATTCATTGTAGAGATAGAAAATGGAGTTTAAGAGGTACTGCAATACCTATAAAGTAGATAAGACTTTGTCTGTTTTTTGTTTTGTTTTGTTTTATTAGAGAGAACACATGCTCGCACCGTGGTGGGAGATGGGCAGAGGGAGAGAGAATTTGAAGCAGATTCCGATGAGCATGGAGCCCAGTGTGGGGCTTGATCCCACAACCCTGAGATCATGACCTGAGCCAAAACCAAGAGTCAGATGCTTAACCGGCTGAGCCACCCATTTGCCCCTCCTAAAGCCTTTCTAAGCAAAGTCCCTGTTCTGTTCTCATCTCAACAATTTTCCCTAAATAAATTAAGGATGGGTATATCTTCATTTCTCACACTTAACCCCAATTAGAGATTCCTTTGGGTAACTTTTAAATTGTCACTATTCCCATCAAATTCACATTTAAGTGCAAATGGCTTGAAAGACTGGCTCCATGCTAAGGCATGAAGTCGTGTGGAGCTGAGACTTTGAGGAGGACCTATCTGAATGGTAGTTGGGGAAAGGGCAGCCATGGCCATTTAGAAAGGACATCTGGAAGTGCCGAGACCCAGGCTTCCTTCGGTGTGTGCCTTGCATTGGACCTTGGAGCAGTTTGAAAAGCCGCAAACCTCCAGCCCCCGTCCGTCCTGGGCAGCATGTAGCGGGAGCTTTCCCAGTGCCGACCTCTCCCCTCCTCTCTGCTTTGCAATGCCTTGCAGCAGCCTGGGTCTTACCATTTCTAAAGCCAGCCTCTCTCCACATTGTCTGCTTCCATCTGGTTCCTCCTGATCTCAGCAAATCTACTTTGGAACATTCTGTCACACTAAGGTATATGCATGGGATGGCTACATTTAGCAGAATAAACTCCTTCAGCCAAAGGAGTGAAGTTCCGACAAGGGGAATGTCTAAGACAGCCGAGTTCCAGCCGGGAATCCTTGTAATCTCTCTTGGCACAAGTATCAAGCAGTTTCAAAGGCTGAGGCTTGCTCTCGGCCCTGCTCCCATTTGCCGGCTTGCTCTCGGCCCTGCTCCCATTTGCCGGCTTGCTCTCGGCCCTGCTCCCATTTGCCGGCTCGCTCTTGGCCCTGTGCCCCTTTGCCGGCTTGCTCTCGGCTCTGTGCCCCTTTGCCAGCTTGCTCTCAGCTCTGCCCTCACTGTTACTGGCTCAGAACTACCTAGCGCTTCCTTTTTGCCCAAGATTAACCCTGGCATCACAGAACCACAGAGATTAGGAGCAGAAAGGAAGTGAATTTTGAGCGTTCACCTGGTTTAGGTGCCCCATTTCTCAGACCAGAAGACTGAGACCCAGAAAAGAAATACAGCTTTCCCAAAGTCACGTAGCAGTAGGTGCATGGTTTCAGAGACCGCCTGTTTCTGCCTTGCATTTGCTGTCCCTTTTGATCCTGTGCATACTTCCTGGGTTCCCTCCTGAGCTGCCTACTGTGGCATCCAGGGCAGAACCCTACTCTGTGGGTGGGAGTCGTGGATTCTAGCCAGATCTCTGTTCTTGACCAGCTGTGTCACCCTAGGGAAGACTCTGCTTCGCAGGCTGGGGCCTGCCCCTCTATGGAATGAGTGAGAAACTCTACCTTGCTTTTGGTGGAGGAATAGAGAAGCTATGTAAGTAAGGGTGTGTGACACAGATTGGCACCCAGTAGGTGTGCAGTAGATACTTGCTGAATGGCGGGCTTAAGAGCATCCATTGCCTTTAGACCCCAGGTGCTGGCTGCTTGCAAATTGCCCTCTGCTTCCCAGCCACCCAGGACCAAATTTCAAAATGGCTTCATTTTCCCGAGAGTCAGACACCCTCAGAGACTGAACAGAAGAGACTGAACAGAGACTGAACAGGAGAATTCAACCGGCAGTCCGATGTATTTTCCTCAATTCAGGAAAACCACCCCAAGCTCTGAGGCTGTGCTGAGGGGAGGTGGAGGGGTGAGCAGCGGTGAGGCGTGCACACTGGATTTAGCTCTGCTCAGTCCTGACGGGAGAGCCACTGCAATCAAAGGCTGGGCGGCTCGGGCTATGATTTTGCCGCCTATATTGACCTTGCTGGTTTAATTTCGCCCTCTGACTCTGAGTATAAACCAGTTTTCCTAAACTCCATCCTATTTTGGCAACCAGAAGGAGGGGGGGTGTTTGTGTGTGTCTGTGTGTGTCTGTCTGTGTCTGCATGAGTGTACACATGTGTGTGCACAATTGTGAGTGCCTGAGTGTACATACATGTGTACGTGTGTGTATTCGTTTCCTAGGGTTGCCATAACTGCCATAACAAAGTACCAGAAACTGGGTGGCTTGAACAACAGAAATGTACTATCTCACAGTCCTCTCCTGTATCTTCACACTGTCTTTTTTCTAGGTGTTTCTCTGCACCTAAGTCTCTTTTTATAAGGGCACTAGTATTGGATTAACGACCATGTAACTTGACTACCTCTTTAAGACCCTATCTCCAGATAAGGTCACATTTTGAGGTACTGTATGTTTGGACTTACACATATGAAGTTGGGTTTCAACCCATAACAGTGAGCGTGTGTGTGTGTGTGTGTGTAGTGAACTATAACCTCTCAGACTCCAGTCAGAAACATGCCTACTAATTATGAGGCGCTTCGCTGGCTCAGTTGGTAGAGTATGAGACTCTTCGTCTTGGGGTTGTAAGTTTGAGCCCCACGTTGGATGCAGAGATTATTTAAAAATAAAATCTTAAAAAAAAAAAGCCAGCCACTACCTAAATAATAGTACCTTTATTTTTTCTTTTTTAGTTTATTTATTTATTTTTTAAAGTTTGTTTATTTATACTTTTGGTAATCTCTACATCCAACGTGGAGCTCCAACTCCCAACCCCAAGATCAAAAGTCACATGCTCCCCTGACAAAGCCAGCCAGGTGCCCCTTAGATAGTAGTACTTTAAGAGCACATATTGTTTTCTCTTTTGTGAACAGGGAAGATTAAAACATATATATATATATGTGTGTGTGTGTGTGTGTGTGTGTGTGTGTATGTGTGTGTATGTATGTGTATATATACCTCCTCATAGAAGCAGGGGAGCTGGTGTGATTATGTAGAAAGTCCTAGGTACCACTCTTGCCTCTCAGCTTGAAAACATCTCTTCATGGAAGGCCCTATTTGTCACTCTCAAGCAGAGCAATGCCACCTTTGGTGTGTGATTTCCCCACCTCATGTTCCTTTAGACTGTTAAGTAGCATCTTGAAATGCCTCTGGCTATACTACAGAACATTCCAATTATTCCAAAGGGCACATAAATTCAGAGTTTCCGTAGCACTCCCTGGTGACTTGGTATCACCAAGTTAGCCCTTGAGAAAACCCTGGATTTTTCTAAATAAATGTCAGAATATTAAAAATGTCATTTAGATATTGGAAATAGTTGTCAAGTATAGTATACCTTTAGCTTCCTTTTCAAAAGGGCCTGCCTGGGCTCTATCGACTCCGATTATTCTTTCCTTGACTTGTATTCTCGGGAGGGTCCCAGGAGGTCAACTTTGCTGGCCAACCCGCAGACTGCAGGGCAGTCCTGCCACCAACTTTGGGCTGCTCAGCTGCTTCACCAGGAGGAACTGCTCCCAAACTGACCGTGAACTTCTGGCTGTGTGGGACCATGCCGGGCATTTCCCCTCCTCTCCCTGTGTACTGTAAATACCCATTCTCTCTGTCTTCTCCAGAATGAGTTCTTCATGGCCCTGTGGGGACCTGAATTCCAACTTAGTCAGCCGGACCCTGAGTTATGCCTAGTTTTTTCTAGGTCAACCCAAAGTTGGCCAGGTGGGTGGAACCAGGGGGCAGTGTTGGGGGCTACTCTGAATATACCTGGGCAGGCTGACCTACATCAATTCCCTCGTTAGCCTTAGCAGGTAGTGCTGGGGGTCTGATTCTGTGGCCAAGAGTGGGGGATGTTTGTGACACTCGTGTCTACCCAAGGCACCTAGGGATCTGTTTTCTTGGTTGTTGCTGTTCTTTGGTGGCAGAGGATAGTGGTGAGCTCTGAGAAAGTGGGGCCACTTCCCCTGGACATTCCCTGAAGTTACAGCACTCATCCCAGACTTCAGATTCCTCTGTCCCACTTCAGCGTGAGACATCATGTAACGCTTTAAACTATATCTTTCAAAGACCGTTAGAGGACATAGAAAGTGTTTGTGAGATAATACGAAGTTAAAAAATGTTGGCTACAAAACTGCATGTACTGTCTGGTCTCCACACTATTAAATACATATTTCTACAAAGGAGACTAAGTGGAATGCAATAAAATAGGAACTGTTTTCCTCTGTGTGGAAGGAAGAGGAATGATTTTTATTTTCCAAGTTTTCAATGGTGAGCACTTATTACTTCATAGACACACATGCCCATAGATCTGTTAGATCTATCTCGACCATTTTACGGGATCTTCGGGATCTTTCAGATGTTTTGCTACCTCAGCATCACCAGGATATTATTAATTCCCTGCTTGCCCAAGGCCCATCCGTGACTTTCCATGGAGGCAGTGGTAACTGGTTCCTATCAACCACTGTGGAGCCCCAAGCCCAGGCCCTCTCTGAGCACCTGGTGGGCCGAGCTCCCTGTGGACGGCCCTTGCCCTCCAGGCTGGGCCACTAGGGAGGGGCTGGGCCTCTTTGAAGGAGATTAAAGTCCTTCTTTGTGTGAATGGCCTTTTAGGGAGCAGAGGGAGGGGCAGCTGTGACATCATAGTCTTCAGTCAGGAGGCTCGGAAGGAATTTGTCCAACTTGAGCCAGTGCGCAGGAATCTGTCTGGCAAAAGAGGCAGTTCTGACTGGGGACGTTTGAGACATACACTGTGGGCAGGGTAAGCCGGGTCTGCTGACCTCTCTGACTGTCCTTTCCCTTCTAATCTGAAAGGAGTGGGTTCCTTTCCCAGGCCAGTCTTGGTGGAGGGGGCCTCGGAGTGGGGACCGAGCAAGGCCGAGCTCTAGAGTCCTTTCCTGCCGGAGTGAGGGAGAGGGGGCAGCTGAGCTTTGAGTGGCGACTTCTCTTTGAAACCTCATCAGACTCCCGGCTTTCAAGTTAGAGGGCAAGGGGAAGCGCAGCCCCAGCCATGCAGTGCACGCCAAGATTCACAAGTCCTCTGTGGCAGATGAGGCCGTGAAGACGGGGCATGCATGTGTCTGCACGCGCGCGTGTGTCTGTCCTCGTCCAGAACAGAAACAAGTGACCCAGTGATTCTGGTAGCTGGTTTTCTAGTGATTGCCTTGTATTTAGTTAGTCCCTAATGAGGCCGTGCTGTGGGCCCCGCCACATTCGTGGAGTGACTTGGGGTCTCATGGGAATGTGTGCCCGTCCCCTGTAGGAGCCAGGGGGGTGGGAAGAGGAGCTCGTCAGCTCTGTTCCTACGTAGAGTGTGATCTGTGGACAAGGGGTTAATCTCAGAAGCATCTGGCACTGTTTCTTCTTTGCTCCTGGCTCTCGGCCTCAACATTGTGGATTTGTGCTGGGTCCACAGTGGTGCTCAGCTTTTGCTCTCTGCCATTAGTGGTTGGCCAGGCAAGAACCCAAGATCCTGAACTATTTTAAAACCAAGAGGGACACAGCTGAGTTATAAAGAACTAAAGCTAGCCCTGTGTTTGCTTTCAGCAGAATTAGTTACCCTAGAAATTTCTGCCTGCCAGAGCAGCCAGTTCCCTCTGGGGCCTTGATCTTGGTTTATTCTGGAGGTGGGGACTGCCCTGTAAAAATCACCTCCTGGTGAAAAAGGCTTTTGGGGAGAAGAGCATGTGAGGACTCCTTGACAGAGCATGGAGTTTGTTGCATTGAGGAGGAAGTGAGCCTTGACCTTCTTGGAGCAGAAAGGAAGCCTCTCTCCTGAGTTAGGAGCAATCCTGAAGCCTCCCCTACCATTCTCAGTCACTCCTGTAGGGAGGGGATCTCTACGCAGCTGAAAGAAGCAAGCCTTTCACCAGTGGCTATAGAAAAGGAAACGGCTTCCTCCCTCCCTCCAACCCCCCTGCCTGCTGCATCCCACCCCCCCCATCTTCAGTTGCTTTCATGGAAAGCCCAAGTTATAAATGTGTTAATCAAACAACACCTTGACATTTTCCAGATGTGTAGCCTGACATCTGAGCCGGTCGGTGACTTTGCGGCTGGGTGAAGGGGATGCTATTAATAGGGCAGGCTGTGGTCCTGGAGAGACTCCATTATGTTATAAATGGACCACTTTCCTTGAACAGAAGCATGAGCCAAGACATCCTTTGTCCCCAACGAAGGGAGTTTCCAGAGTATTTTCATCTCTTCAAGCCTGTATCTGTACCCTAAGCCAGAGAGAATAGCTTAGTGGTGATGCCTTGGCAGTTCTCAGAAAGAAAGGCTGGGCCTGCGGGAGCAGGAACATCTTTTTAGAGCTGTCCCAGTCGCATTTGGCTGTAATGCGTCATGGCAGGCGGTCTGAGAGCCGTTGTGAGTGTTCGCTCCCTTTATCAGGGGTCACAGCATTAACCCTGAGCCCGCCCGCTCTAATTAGCCTACCACTGCCCAGGAGAGCTTAGGGGCTTTAAGTCTGGCCTGTTTCCATCAACCAGGAAGGGGTCCTTCTTGGGGAGTGCTGAGGCTTCTGGCTTCCCACAATCGACACAGGCCCCTGGTCCTCCAGGCCGGAAGGAGCTCTGCGAGGGGGCGGAAGACGAAAGGCTGCCTGGGCCTGGAATGTGGCCCAGGGTGATGGCCTCTCCCCTCCGCTTCCTGGCCCAGAGGCCTGAAGCCAAACCAAGGAAGGAAGCAAGGCGTCCTCAGACATTCCCATTCTCTGTTCCCTCACAGCGGTGGGTAGAAGGGGCCCACCCAGAGTCCCCGTACTTTCTCTGGCCAGCCCCGAGCCTGCCATCTTCAGCACGGAGGGCCCGAGGCGCTGCAGGCCGGCAGCTGAGGAACTCAGGTGCTCTCAGCTTTCTCCACAAACTCTTTCTAGCCAGCCCAGTTTGTGCTGTTGAACGGGGCTGGGATTTTCTTTCCACTTAGCACTTCCTCTGCCTGGTGCTTTTTGCTTTTGAACTGGAACTCTCTCCCTCCAAGGCCGTGCACTCCTTGCAGTTGAGTAGGGGCCACCTCCGAGCGCAGGGAGCCCCCACCCCACCCCGTGGCCCCGGCCCAGGGCTTGCCACTCTCTAGGTACTCAGGGCATGCTTATCCTTGCACTTTGACCTCCCTCGGCCCCTGGGCTCCCCTCCCACACCACTGGGGTTCCCTCAGCCTGGGGAGTCCCTCTGCCCCAGATCTCCAGCCCATAGCTCCACCCCAGTGCCTCCAAGTCTGATCAAGTTCAGGAGACTCATGTGGGCACCTTGCAGGTGTCTTGGCAGGCTCCCTTGCCCGGGAAGCACCCCCTCCTTCCATTGACCTTTGTGACAGAAACTACAGCCAGGAAGTGGAGTCCTGTAAGAAGCATTCTAGATGGTTCTACCACACAGACCACAGAACCAGTGCTCTGCTGTGACAGCGGTCGTGTCCTGTGTAATCAGAACTCGACTTAGGCGAGAGAGAGAGAGAGGGTAAGAAGGGAAAACGGAGATGCTCTCTGGTTGCACAGCTATGCGGAAGTTTATTTTATAGCCACGCCTCTGTTCCTAGGCCAAGAATTGAGTTTGTATTTTTGGTGGGACTTAAAAATAACTGGATTAAAGGATCAGGTCACCTAGTATCTGGGGAAGAGTGTTTCTAATTTGACTATCATGGCCTTTGTAGGAAGTAAGCTGGGTTATTCAGAGTAGAAAGCTAGTGGTGCAGCGGGCACCTGAGGTGTGAGTGATTTGGGTCACACTGTGCATTTAGGCTAGGAGCCCGGGAGGTCACACTGGTAACAGGCGGGGTGTCAAGAGGTAACAGCCTGAGGGTGGTGGGGAAGCTGTGAACACAACCAGCCTTGAAAGCGGAGTGGAAGCTTCAGCTTCTTGCTTGCCCTTGTAAAAAAGGATACCTTCCCGGTGTCCCCCTGGGCCCAGACAGATCTGCAAAGGAAAATGTACCTCTTGCAAGTTCTTTCTGCTCACCATGCGCCCAGCCACTGACCCAGGTACCGTGGGAAGAAAGAGCACACTGCCATCCATCACCCAGCGGAGCAGGAGTCAGGACCCTGATGTGTTTTCTGTGCAAATTAAAAACAGTCTTCTAGTATCTCACCTGTGCTGTTGGGAAGGAGTTGCACCTTTAATGTGTGGTGTCCATTGCAATGCCTGGGATGTGAGATCTTAATCTTTTGCCCCTGGATTGTTGCTGGAGGAAGCAGAGGACTCTCCTTCAGAGGCCAGCCAGCTCGAAAGGTAAAATTCCCAGACTGAGCAGGAAGTCAGTACCCTCATTTCTAACTGGAGGGCCCTATGGGTAGAGCAGAAGGTAGGAAGCGAAAAACTCAGTCTCCAGGAAGTCTGTCTCTGTTCTGTTCTGGATAAAGATGGGAGAGGGGTCTCTGACTTCTAGAGCCAAATTATGAGTCTCACATCACTTCTAGAGATACAAGTGTGCAAAATGTCGACCAGAAAGCCAAGTAAATACTCTTTAATAAAAACTATCCACCTTTCTTAACCTATCCCTAGGCATTTTGGAAGCCTGCTGTCACTGAGAATACTTTTTGAGGTATGGGGAGAGAATTTGAAGAACTGGCCTTCAAATCCTGGCTGTGCCACTTCCTAGTCAGGTGATCTTGGGAAAAATCAGTTTCTCTAAACCTCACGTTCTAAAGTTCTAAAACGAAAGTAGAAAACTCTGCCTTTCTGGCACGCCAAAGGGCCCTGTTACCAGTATCAGCTGGGAGCATGTATGAATATGCATTGTGAACACAGTGTGTCTGCAGTGAAAGGGGGTGTGGTTCTTGACTGTCCATTCAACTGCATCCTCAGATTTTGACTTTTAGAGACAGGAGACAATTATTTTATGCATTTACTCTGTTTATTGCAGCAGCAAATGCATCTTCCAGTTGTGCTCAGCTTCAGCTAAAATTAACTTTTGAGGACCTGGGGTAGGAAAAGATTAGGGAGGTTAGGTCTGAATTTTAGCCTTGCTGGGCCTTTCCCCTCTAAATGCCTCATGTTGATTTCCTCTCAAAATCAAAGCTTCATCATCACCCCCCCAACTCCTCCTCCAAGAAAGTCAACCAGCTCCCAGAGAGAATTTAATATTGGTCATTTACACTTCAGTGTAAAATAGCTTAATAATAAGGAACATTTGCATTAAACACTTTGCAGTTTACATGGTACTTTTTAAAAACATTATTTGAGAGAGAGAGAGAGAGCGCACGCGTGCGCGCACACACACACACACACACACACACACACACACACACACACACGAGGTGGGGGGTGGGCAGAGGGAGAGAGAGAATCTCAAGCAGACTCCCTGCCAAGCATGGAGCCCGACACAGGCTTGATCTCACAGCCCTGAGATCATGACCTGAGCTGAAATCAAGTGGATGATTAACTGACTGAGCCACTCACACCGCACTATGTAGTACTTTTATCTAATCGAATTCCTAAAACAGATTTGAAAGATCTTGGTATGAGTCCTGCTTACAAAGGAGTTCTATTATTCCAAGAAGAGTCCCATGATTGTCTTGCATAGGGTCTGGCAGAACTTTCGCAGGAGACACGGGCCCCCTTGTTGTAAATTAACCCGTATAATTTGCTTTGCATAACTATTAAACACATTTTTGTAAATAGTGGCAGCTTGAGACACAACCTGGCTACCAGGTTATAATAAAAGCAGGTCTTGGACCAAGTTCTGGCCCTCATACAGATATTTATTAAATAAACCTTTGTAAAAGTAGACATAAAACCTACTGTCTTTCACTTCAAAGAAACCTCAGCTCCGGAAGATTCTAGATGCTCCCAACCTCACTTTGCGTGAAGATAGATGTGGCAGTTTTAAAAAGGCAGGATTCCCTTACTGTATAGTAGTTGTTTAACAACCAAAGTCCTGTGAATCAAAGGCTGCGGAAAGGGCTGTTTGGTTTTCAGGCTCCAAGCACCATCCCTAAGGGTATACAAGCCATGGTGCTCACTCTGTCCTAAATCCTATTCAGGAAAGGCCAGAGAACATCTCTAATCCGCAAATTTGAACACCACCAATTTCACTGATTTCTCACGTTTATTATGCTAATTGACAAGCCACTAATTTCACTGATGAAAACCCATTTCTCACCTTAATTATGCCAATTAGCAAAGCCTCAGGGGGCCATGGGAGTTAAAGAGCGCTCACTGACCCAGGAAGGAAGCCACCTACAGAGCCTGGAATTTCTGATTAGATCCTGGTTGACCACTCTTGGAGTGTATATTCCCAGTTAGGACTGCTATCTGCCCCTGAACAGAATTTAAACTAATTCAGACACACACAGCCGTATTATATTGTCTCTGTCCACATATTTTAAAGTAAATAGTAGACATCCTGACGGGCTATTAGCTATTGCAGGAAGCCGGTAGGTTGGCAGGTAATATGTGTCATGCTGTTAGGGCTCCACCTGGAGGGTTAGCAGGGGGAATCCAAGGATTTCCCTTGGGTCTCTTAGCACCCTTTCAAAATCCAGTTTGGTGGGGTTTTTTGTTTTTTTCTTTTAAGTAAGCTCTACACCCAATGTGGGGCTTGAACTCAGGACCCCAGGCCCCAAGATCAAGAGTCGTATGCTCTACATACTGAGCCAGCCAGGCAACACTGATGGTTCATTTGTAACTTTTTTTTTTTTTTTTTTTTTTGCATTGGGGCATGGTTTATTTCAGAAAGGACTTTCCAGTTCATTTAATGAATGTGCATTTTATCTGAATCAGGAATCAGGTTCATCTTATCTGAAGCATGGAGAAAATTCTAGTCTTTCTAATCTTCAAAGGGAGCAATGAGCATTAGTTGGTTTAAGCAAAACATCATTTAATGACACCAAGCCCAGATTCCTGCCAAATCCATGCTGTGGACTTTCCAGCCCACTTCCATTTACCTGGTGTACTTACTGGTGGTTTTGATTGCATCAGGCTGTCTTGCAGGAAGGTAAATTCATCCTGTTGAGAACAGAACTCAGGAATTTGCTCTTTTGTTACAATTGTTGCCTAACTTTGTTTACAAAAACTCAGGACCTCTGATGCATGATGGTGAATCAGAAATGCACCGTTATCTCTTTCATTACTTCTACCCTGATTAGAGTATAGAGCTGCTACTCCCTGAAGTAGATGGATGGGAGTATCAAGAAAAATGTCCTGAATTTGTGGAAAGAAGTGGGAGGAGCCCCCTTGTAAGTAACAGGAAGCAGAGAGAGCCGTTTCCTGTTTACACCCTCCAGTTTCTCGATTTTTTAAACAAATGTATTGGAACGGAATCGTCTCAAATTACACTGGGACTCCAAACTCTGACTTTTATCCAATAATTAGCATTTTTAAAATCTCGGTTTGACACATAGAAGGCATTCAAGGAATGAGACTCATATCTGACTCAAAGAGCTAATGGTAGTTTTTTTTGGACATGGCAAAAATGTATTGTCAGATGCTGTTCTCAGACTTTTAAATTTTTGATTTGGAACACTTGCTACTTCAGAAAATATGCCTTGGAAAGACTTGGTAGAATTTTTAAGTCCTAAAAGAGAAAAAAGGCTGATAGGGCATCTGCTTGTCCATCGCCCAACACTTGACCTGAAGCACCCCAGAGAAAGAGACAAGGCGCTCATGGGCCGTGCTGTGGAGGTAGACTCAGGACCTCCTGTCTCTGTGATTAGCAACAGGAGATCACTGTAGGCAAGTTTTTCATCCTCCTGACTAGAGTAAATAAACTCCAAAATAGACTTACGGCTTCCTAGGAAGTCCAATTTTTGTTAAGAAAAAAAGTGTTGTCTCCTGGAACTTATGGTTGCTGCTAATCTCATTATCACCCTACAAAACAAGCTTCCTGCGTGTTTAATGAATGGATGAATGACTAAATGAAGTATAGAATTAATTATTTGCCTTTTAGCTTCCTTTACTGTTACATTGCCCTCTTTCCTCTTATGTGAACTGAAGTATTTTGTTTCAGGAGGGCAGTGATTTTCAACCATAATTCACTTCCAACAGCTTCCTACCATTTTCTTACCTTTTTTCCCCAAACCAAAAAGGATATAAGAAAAGCTCTACTTATTCCCCTAAAGAATGTTAGCAGTAAGTCATTGGCCAAATGAAGCCAGGGTGGGAGGGTCACAGATAATCTGACTCTCAGGGTAGCAGTGCCTTGTATCTCTTTTTGTTGGTCTGTTTATTCCAGTAATAGCTTTCCATGGAGTGGGCTAATTTTGACCTAGGTTTATTTGAAATTGAATGGCAGCCTGTAAGTTTCAGGCTTTCGAATTTTCTGTAATTCTTAATGACCTGGAAGTCACTGGTAATTGCCTTACCAAAAGGAAGTCTAGTTAATGTTTTTAAAAGGCAGTAAAAACGTCTTTGACATGCCTCTAGAGTTCATTCTAAAGATAAAAGAACACTAGTTAATGATGGTAAAAAAATAAAGATATTAGTGTTATAAATATTAATGGTATTAAAAGTCAAATAAATAAATAAAATCTTTAAAAAAAAAAAAAAGCACCAGACTTGGACAAAGACCAGAGCTAGACTGGAAGGTCATCCAAGACCAGGTGCTGAAAAAGGAATAGTTGTTATTGTTGCCTATGACTGAAGAAGGAACATATACTACCTGATTGGATTAAGTCTAGAGGGGAATGTAAACAATGCAGAGTGAAGGAAACCTCCAGTTCATGGAGAACCTTCTAGTTCATGGATAACCATGAGGATTTTTCAGCATTCTGACAGCAGTGCAGAGCACATAGGGTGCATTCCCATGTTGTTCTAGGTCACATGAACAAATCCGTAATTATGCACCTTCCTTGGAGGGATTCTGAAATGAATCCCCTGAGAATCATCCTAAGGTGGTGTTTTAACATTATGTTCTAAGATTTTAAAATCCTTTACTATGGACACAAATGAAAACAATGCCATCTTGCAGTTTTCCATGGAAGTATGTCAATAATACGAAGCACACTATGGACTTGCGAGAGGAAGACAAACTTGACCAAGGTGTCTGTGAAATCCTTGAGGAACACTCACTAATTAACCTCACAATTTTTTTTCAAAGGTTTTATTTATTTTTTGACAGAGAGAGAGAGACAGCGAGAGGGGGAACACAAGCAGGGGGAGTGGGAGAGGAAGAAGCAGGCTTCCCGCAGAGCAGGAAGCCCGATGCGGGGCTCGATCTCAGGACCCTGGGATCACGACCCAAGCCGAAGGCAGACGCTTAACAACTGAGCCACCCAGGTGCCCCTAAACTTCACAATTTACCACTGAATTATCTGAGATAAACCAGAGTCCTTGGGTATGAAAAAAGAGATCATCTTAGAATTTGAAAATTAATTTTACTAATGCCAAATAACAAAATTACATGGGATTGGTAATTGGTGGGAAAGTAGGATTTATTTCAAAACATTAAGAAGATGTGGTTTTTCTTTTTCAACAATAAGACGGGAACTATCACATAGAGAGCATTTTAGGAACCGGAGAGGAGCCACTGGTCACTAACTTTTCAAAGCAACACTCCTTAACCTAAGGAGTATTGTTCTGATGTAGTCCCAAAGAACAGAACTGTGCAGTCAGTGGCTTTGGTTATGGTGTTTATAATGCACATGCTGAATTAAGAGCCATAGCGATGCAGCACTGTAGCTGTTAAGGGGCCTTGGAAGGAATCTACTGTTTTCCAGTATTTTATTTTGGAAAAATTTTCCAAGAAGTTTCAAGTCTCCAGAATAACTGCATTACATCTGGCGGAGAATCATGTTTTCAAGAAGAATTGCTCATGCAAAGGGACCATCTTATTATAGTTGGGGACACACAAATAGTCCTATTACATTTCTGCAATAGTAGTAGTAATTCTGGTATAATTGCTATATAATCTCTTCTACTTTAGAAGATATTTGAACAGTGTCTTCAAATGATCTGAATCTTAATTTACATTGAAATTTAAAAATGGGATTAGCATTTATGGAAAGTTCTCTAGACACCCAGTAAACAAAGCAGAATCTGAAACATGGGAGAGGTTTGGGTACGAATCACCACAGCAAAATGAATACGTGAAGAGTTACCAGAAGGGAAATCTCAGTTCCGAAGAACTTGTCATTGTTTCAGTTTTCCTTCCAGTGAGTTACCAGCTAATTTCTCAGGGTTCACCTCCATAAGAGATTTAGTATCTAACTCTGACTTTGGTTGTCTCTTTATTCCAGAAGCCTCCCCAGCTTTCTGAGGATGATATCCGGCTAAAAAACCAGCGAGACAACTGCAGTGCCAACCCCTTGGAGCCTGCAACCAGCTCCCTTCCCCCAGATCACAAAAACATGGAAATTGAGGTCTCTGTTGCGGAATGTAAAAGTGTTCCCGGAATCACCTGTACCCCACATTCCATGGACCACTCCTCCCCTTTCTACTCACCCCCCCACAATGGCCCCCTCGGTGATCACCATGAAGCTCTGGATAAGGATGTGGCCAGAGAGATCCGCTATCTAGACGAGGTGCTGGAGGCCAGCTGCTGTGATTCTGCTGTGGACGTAACTTACAACGGTACATCGTCCCCGGAGCCGGGCGCAGCCATCGTGGGGGGTGGCCCAAGCCCACCAGGCCACGCTGCGGTCCAGCCGGACCCCCCGGAAAGGGCAGCTGATAGACAGGCCCCTCCTCACACTGAGCTCAGTACCAGCTACTCTGACGCCATGGCAGAGGGCGAAAAAGCCAATGGCCACTCCCCCGCCCAGCCCCGAGATCTGCTGGGGGACAGCCTGCAGGCCCCCGCGAGCCCCAGCTCCTCCACCAGCTCGCGGTGCTCGGGCCGCGATGGGGAGCTCACGCTGACCACGCTGAAGAAGGCGGCCAAGTTTGAGCTGCGTGCCTTCCACGAGGACAAGAAGCCCTCCAAGCTCTTTGAGGACGACGAGAATGAGAAGGAACAGTACTGTGTCAGGAAAGTGAGGCCTTCGGAAGAGATGCTGGAGCTGGAAAAGGAAAGGAGAGAGCTCATCCGGAGTCAGGCGGTGAAAAAGAATCCTGGCATTGCGGCAAAATGGTGGAATCCTCCCCAGGCCAAAACCACAGAGGAGCAGCTGGACGAGGAGCCTCTGGAGTCGCACAAGAAATACAAGGAGCGCAAGGAGAGAAGAGCGCAGCGGGAGCCGGGGCCGACGCCACGGCAGCCCCTCCCCGCGCAGCTGTGCGCGGCCTCTGCCGCCCCGAGCGAGCACGCAAAGGAGGACATCGTCACCGAGCAGATAGACTTCTCCGCAGCGCGCAAACAGTTCCAGCTCATGGAGAGTTCCGGGCCAACAGTGGCCAAGGGCCAGAGTACACCCAGGCTCTTCTCTATCAAGCCCTTTTACAGGCCTCTAGGGTCAATCAACTCAGACAAGCCACCGACCATCTCGAGACCAGCTTCCATCGGGGGGCCTCCAGAAGACGGGGGTGCATCGGCAGCCAAGGGGCAGAAAGCGAGCTGTGCCCTGGAGAGCCAGTCTTCGGGGGGAAGCCAGGGTAGCACAGCGCCTCAGGGGAAGGAAGGGCCCTACAGTGAGCCTTCCAAACGCGGGCCCTTATCCAAACTGTGGGCGGAGGACGGGGAGTTTACCAGTGCCCGGGCCGTCCTCACTGTGGTCAAGGATGACGACCCTGGGATCTTGGATCAGTTTTCCAAGTCAGTCAATGTCTCTCTGACCCAAGAGGAGCTTGACTCTGGTTTGGATGAATTGTCAGTGAGGTCCCAGGATACCACTGTCCTGGAGACCCTGTCCAATGATTTTAGCATGGACAACATCAGTGACAGCGGGGCATCCAATGAGACCACCAACGCCCTCCAGGAAAACTCACTGGCCGATTTTTCTCTGCCCCAGACTCCACAAACTGACAACCCTTCCGAGGGCCGGGGAGAAGGCGTCTCCAAGTCATTTAGTGATCACGGTTTCTATTCCCCTTCGTCCACACTGGGAGACTCGCCCTCGGTTGACGACCCCTTGGAATATCAGGCTGGTCTCCTGGTGCAGAATGCCATTCAACAAGCCATAGCCGAGCAAGTGGATAGAGCAGTGTCCGAAACCAGCCAGGGTGGGATAGAGCAGCAGGGACCTGGAGCAACTCTAGAGGAAGCCGGAACTGGGGCTCCCGGCTCAGAGAAGCCTCAGAGCACGTTTGAGCCACCCCAGGTGTCCTCTCCTGTTCAGGAGAAAAGGGAGGTGTTACCAAAGATTCTGCCTGACGAAGACAGGGCACTCAGGGAAAGGGGGCCCTCCCAGCCGCCACCCGCAGTGCTGCCCAGTGGCCCGGTAAACATGGAGGAGACCAGACCGGAAGGGAGCTATTTCAGCAAGTACTCGGAGGCAGCTGAGCTGAGAAGCACAGCCTCGCTCCTGGCCACTCAGGAGTCCGATGTGATGGTTGGGCCCTTCAAGCTGAGGTCCAGGAAGCAGCGGACTTTGTCCATGATCGAGGAAGAGATCCGAGCAGCCCAGGAAAGGGAAGAGGAGCTGAAGAGGCAGAGACAGGTCTTGCAGAGTACCCAGAGCCCCAGGGCAAAGAACGCCCCGTTGCTGCCCTCCCGAACATCATGCTACAAAACGGCGCCAGGTAAGCCAAGCGCGCGCCAGAGACAGATGCTGTGGAGAGAAAGGGTGACTCCAGCTTACCTGAGTCTTTGTGGAGCCTCCTCTGTGTGGCTAGGATTAGTGGCGGGGCGGGGTGGGGGGGCGGGGGGCGGAGCACTGACACGAGGGTTTTCGCGTCCATCCAGGGACAGGCAACTGAAGCCCGAATGTCCCGTAGAAGAACCCTGGGCCTGGATGGTGTGCCGTTTCCCTGAGGGTACAATTGCTTCTTCCTCGTTGTTCTGCTCTGGGTTTGCTTTAGTAGAGAATTATTCTCTTCTATTTGAAAGGGCTGCCTCTGTCTGAGGGAGGGGCCGTGTGTGGCATGGACCCTGGCAGAGTGAGCCTACGTGTGGACCGGCTTGGACCCTTAGTATCTGTGGTTAAATCAAACCCATCTGATTTGGGGGATGTGCTCTGCTAACCCCTTCTAAATGTGAGGTCCCTTTCTAACAATTGCAGTCATGACCTGGTGCAGATTGATCGGTAGAAGATGTTTTTGTCCCTCTTCTGTATGATTGGATTTGTCTTCCTTTTAGTCATCACAATGCAATTGCTTTGGAATCAGGGGTGGTCTCATTCATTCTTGTCCTATGACACATTTGGAGAAATTGAGTTACTCTATATAAAGGCAGGTCTTTAGTCCCTTCCCATTGCCTGGGCAGTTCCTTTCTTGAATGCTTTGTATAAATGGTTGATGTTAATTATGGTGGTAATTAATGCTGCTACCATTATGGATTAACAGTGGGACCAGTCGTCTTCATTTCCCATTTGGATATGATGGCAGTCGGAGCGCCACACATCCTAATGTGGAGAAGTGCTGCTCGAAGTGTGGTCTGGGCTAGTCTGTGGACTGTTTGTTCCAGGTCCACACTGAGAATCAGTACAGACGTTGAGAGCAAGCATTTGATAGTTCTTGTTGCAGTTTGATATTGTCCTCAAATCCAAGTGCGGAATTTTGTGTTCTTTAAAAGTATTGGTTCATGACAGACTGAGGGGAAAACTTCTTTCACTGGAGACTACCTAAAAAGCATTATCCTAATATATAATTGCTGGCATTTGACTTGGTTTACCCAGATCTTAATCCCATCTTGACACTTGGCTTCCATCAAATCTACAGTGACTCAGGGTAACTCTTTTGATTATAAATACTTAGATTTGAAATAATCCCAACCTAAAGAAAAGTTCCCAGGTATAGTACAAACATCTTTTACTCTGAACTATTTGAGAGTAAATTGCCAACATGATGCTCCATCATGCCCAATTTTGCGGAATGTCCCTCAGTTTGGGTTTGTCTATGCTTTCACATGAGTACATTTAGGCTATGCATCTTTGGTAGGAATACCACAAAAATGATGCTATATTCTTCTCACTATATCCAATCAGGTGTCCCTTACAGGGACAGATACTGACTTTTTTCACATGATATTAATTATGATCACTTGTTTGAGGGAGTGTCTGACAGGCTTCTACAGTAAAATTACTGTGTCCTTTGTAAGTAATAAATATTCTCTGGGGAGTTACTTTGGTACTATGTAATCTTTATCCCATTCCTCATCAAACTTTATTCATTTATCTATTTATGTCAGTGTGGTCTTGTGGATTCCTATTGTATTCAGTGGGTTAGAATCCATTTCTATTATTTTTATTCTTAATTTGTTTAGATATAGCTTATGGGAGACCTTTCAAGCTAACTTTGGCATCCTTTTGACATGTCCTCATTATTCTCTGGGCATGTCCTCACTTCCTGACACCACAAAATGTTCCAGTCTCATCTCATACTTTCCTAACCCTGAAATCAGCCATTTCTTCAAAGAGCACTAATTCCTTTTAGTGGAGAATGGAATTTAGAAACCAAAATCTGGGAGCTTGGTGTGCTCATTGTTATTGGATCATCACTGCTCCCAGGCACTCTCAACAAACAGAATTAGAGAATATACACAGATTCCATCTGTCTGTCTATCTATCCACCTACCTACCTACCTATCTTGAAAACCATGAGCTTACCTTGATACCTTTAATTCTAATCTAATACCACAGGGTTCATATTCTCTCCATATTTGTAACCTCCTTCTTGACAACAAAATACCTGGTTCCTACTACCTTCAATGTATTTATTATTTGATCAATCCCTTCCTCACCTTATGTAACTAATCTCCTATTTTCCTTACCCATCTTGGGCTCCAGTACCATGTGCTAGATCACCACACTTCCCCACCCTGCTGTGGCTCCAGCACACCACTCTGGGTCACTGTGACTCCTCCCATCCCCACTGCAGACACCATCTTGTTGAGCCCCTCCCCAATGGCTTTTGGACTAAATTGTTCATGAAAAAAAGAAAGGAGAAAAAGGAAAAGCATGGTGACTTTCTTGATATGATCTTTAATTTCTGTAGGTCACAGGGCAATGGCCAGCTGGGTGAGGCAAAGAAAACTCTCAAGGGCATTTTGTGTGTGTGTGTGCTTTATAGAGACTGGTTGGCTTTCCCCAAAGATTCTTGGTTGTCAAGTTCACTTTAAATTCTTGTGGTCTAGCTTGGCACAGAGATGCCAGTGGGCATTCTATATGGTATCCTAGGAAAAGCTTTCATACCACTTGAATTCAGCCCAGTCTAAGGAGCCTACTTGACAAGTTAATGACTCTAAAGGGCCTGCATAAGAACTCAAAGTCTAGTGGAGGAAGGTTCTTCAGGCATCTTAGCAACTTCTGCTCACATGGAAGGTAGATACCATGGCTCTCCTACCAGTTATAGCTGGCTCTACATGCCTAAGCCTCCCTTTACAGTATTTCATTATAAAACCTTCCTTAAAGTGCACGTGCTCAGTGAGTATTTTCAGTTTTCTTTACTCTACCTCTTAATTGAAACTCCCACTGTATTGCTCCCCTCCTTTATTCCCAGCATGTGAACAAAAATAAAACATTTCAACACTTTCCCCTGTTCCCTGACCTGCTGTGTTCTCTCGGGCTTCCCCACCAGGCTTAAAATAAGACAGGGTTCTGTGTTTGCCCTTAGCATCCCAGCAGCCCAGGCCTTCCCTCTATGCTATGATTTTCCCAGCACTTCCCTCTATGCTAATGCTAATATCCTCCCCCATACCACCCCCCCCCACCGAGGATTGATTCTGCATGGTAATTCATCCAGGCAAGTCTGTGTACTGCAGTGGTCTAACTGTTGCACTGAACATGGTCATGATAATGATGCTTGTGCACCTCATTCCTTCATGTTTATCTCTAGAACATTTAAAGTAGGTGGCAGGGCTTCCCAGAATTACAACATGGATTGAAAAAAAAAAAAACTGAATACAAAATGTAATTCTCTTTCTATCCATGCCTGGAAACATTTGGTGTATTGCTTGGCTAGCCAGCCTCCAAGTTCGTAATCAGGGAGGAGGCTGACACATCACTCTGAGCAGCAAAACTGGATGATTCATAGCCAGGGTTGAAACTGCTGGCTCCAATTTTGGTTTTGTGAATGGAGATGATGCTAAGTTCCTACTGCAATACTCCACATCTCCCACCGGAAGAGGGGATTCAGCCTGTTTGTTGCATGACTCAGCTTGGTGATTCGATATTAGGTGATGAAAAATATAATTTTTAACTTCTCCTCTGGTGGAGATCATGCTGGAAACATGCTGGAATCCTAAAACCTAAGGGAAGTAGAATCCACTGAGAGCCAAGATGTCATAGGGAAACACAAATCTGCTGATTCTCCCAACCATTCCCCAGGTGTTGAAAAGACAACTTGTTTTTGCTTTTAGTTTCCTTGCCTTTCAAAGACGAAGAAGATATCTTTAAAAGGATACTGTCATTCTCAAAAGCAAGATATTAGGAAAATTATTTTGGAAATTTTATCTTGTTGGCTCTTATGTGAAGTTTCACTTAAACAGGGTCTGTGTGACTTTTGCTCATACAGAGGTGAGCAAGGCAGATGCAGTTCCTGCCCTCAGGGAACTTACAGTTCAATGAGAGAAACAACATCAGACAAAGATGGCAATTTCATGGCAGAGAAGCATGAAAACTTATAGGAGCCCAGATCAAAGAAGATCACCTCATTGGGGGTATACGTGAAGTCTTCCTTTCTTAGGAAACTACCATCCAACTTTTGAACTGAAGGAGTAGAAGTTGGGTTTGGGGGTGGGGGGCAATTGTTTCTTGAGAAGGAAGGACACCTAAAGAGGCCCAAAAGGAAGAGAGAACTTGGTATGTTTGAGGTACTTAAATTAGGTTAGGGTGGGTTAAAGGAAGACATTTAAAACAAAATGAAAGAAAGTTGGTTTGGAGCCAGACAATGAAGAGCAGCTTTAATGAGTCCATTCCACCAGCTTTTATTGAGCTCTTTCTGTGTACAAGAACTTCTGAAGGCATGTTGCCATCTTGACAAGGGCCGTGTGCCGTGTGAGAGGCCGTATTCCCAAGAATGAACACATGTGTGCCTTCTGTTGAGAGTACTCAAAAATAGAGAAGAAAGGAAGCATTCCAACAGCTTCCCTAGCCTAACTTGAAGGTGCAGCCTGCAACACTGCTGTAGACACCCTTGAGGATCAAGTTTGGGAGGGAAACTGAAACTTTTTATTAAAGTTATGATTTAGATATTTTCAAATGTCTTTTCATATTAAAGCTGTTGACAGACTGTTCTCACGTTAGTGCTTGTTGTCTATTATTAGACATCCTGGTTTCACTTCCAAGTTCCAGGCATGACAGAGAAACCCAGCTAGTTAGGTGATGATTACTTTAGTTTTTAAAAATAGTTTCCGTTTTCATGCCAGATGTTGAACTGACCTACCAAGTCAGATAGTTTGCCCAGTGAGACGTGATGGGGAGTGGTAAAGCAGAAGGTGTGGATATTGAGTTCCATAACTTGGAGCATCTGTACATGTCTTTTAATATGTGGAAAGATGTGATAGCTATAAAGGTAAAATTTCCAAGGAGTTTCAACTTCTACCGTCAGTTTGAATTCAGATTGCGCACGAGGTGACCATTACGTTATTATAGATTAGCGACGGGGTCTTTTTTTCTTTCCACTTCATTATCTTCAAATATCACAAAGACCTGGACAGGAAAAAATATTTATGTCAGCACAATATTCATGAAGGAGAGCTTGATGGCTTATTCCATGCAAAATTAGAGCTGGATGAGGCCAAGTCTCACTTGAGATGCCCTCATTGCTCCACAGAAGACCTTGTCTTAGCAGCTGGTGGAAAGATTCTGTCACAGGCGCATGTGAAAGAAGGCTCTCCTTCAGGGGTATACCGTGCTTCCCTTTCCTGCAGGTAGGTACAGGTTGTACAAGCCTTGTGAAAGTACTAAAGCTTAATGTGGAACATCTTGCAGAGCGTTATGTCTATTACCATATTTTTCTGAACATTCTCTGGTGACACAAGCCTAATCATGATTCTTACGGGTTACCAAGACCTTAAGGAGTGTACTATACTAGTTATTTCACACGCATTTTCTCATTTTTCATTTGCTCATTTAATCCTCCCATCAATCTTAGTTTAAGATGTAATACAAATTACCCAAGTCCTTGAGGCCAGAAATATTCAGAATTTTTCTGATTTCAGAAAAGCCATAAAGTGTATAAACTGTTATTTAGTAAAGCAATACAAGGCATGTACTATCACTTAACCCACCCAGGTGGGGTCTGGAGCAATCCCGTATCAGCAAATTAGATTTCTGCTGTAAAACTTAGGGAGACTTAGTTACATTAAGTAGGATAAATAAAGCCTAAGAAGAACCTCGTGCCAGATCTTGTCAGGCTTTGTTGCCAAATAGGTTATGACTTGGTTTTCAGAGCTTTGTTTGAATTTTGACACTAGACATAAGAGATCATGGACCTATAACATTATTCCCTTTTCAAAGAATCAATACCAGAGTCCAGAGAGATTAAGTAACCTGCCTGAGGTCACTCAGCCAGGAAGTGGCAGAGCCACGTTCAAACTCAGGCTCATTTGATCCCGAAGTCTGTATTCTTTCTATACCCTTTCTTGTCCTCTGCAGAACCTGCCCCTCTGCCCTGGAGGTCTACAAGGTGTGTAGTAACAGCTCCGCTCTCCAACCAACAGTGATTGAGTTCAGTCTCCTCCCACCTTCTCCCAGTATCAGACCTGACCCCTGCATTGTCTTGGGTCCTTCCTGCCCCCTGTTTTTTGGAACCATTATAGCTCTGAAATCCTCTGCTCACCGTGGCCTAGGTGAATGAGTTTGCTCCCAGAGGCCATGAGACAGTGCTGCCCTAGTGACCCCGAGTGGTTCCAGAACTTAACGCCAATGCTCCAAATTACAATAGGCAAAATTGCTGGTGCTGTTCAAACAGCTGAGCAGATGGCGGAGGGGACGAGCATAGTGTGTGTCAGCTGTCTAGCCTGATGGTTCCCGTGAGTTCTTGCTGAAAGTTCATTCCCAAAAAGAAACACAGTCATCCATTCCAGAAACAGGCCCATTCCCTGAAATCTTTGGAAGAATTGGGTACTCAAACAAAGAATCAGTTTCTTAGTTTGAGGACGAGCAGGAATAAGTGTTCATTCCATTAACCAAGCATGTTTGGTGGAGTGGGGCCAAAGCCAACTGTGTTTATTGGTGGTCGTTGAGCACTGTGACTGCTTTCTGCTCTTCTCGTTTGCTCAAGTTTGATCCTTTGCCTTGGACCAGAAGCTCCCTGTGTTTTACTCCATCTGAATCCAGCAAATATGTTCACCCTTTTAAAGATTTTTATTATTTATTTATTTATTTATTTAGAGCGCACAGGTGGGGGAGGGACAGAGGGCGAGGGAGAGAATCTCAAGCAGACTCCATGCTAAGTGCAGAGCCCGACATGGGGGGCTCTATCTCATGACCCTGAGATCATGACCTGAGCTGAGATCAAGAGTCGGGTGCTTCACCGACTGGGCCACTCAGGTGCCCCGAGTACGTTCATCTTTAAAAAGTCATGCCATTTGGGAAGGAATGGTCAAGAAAAGGCTAGAATGAAGGAGCGTTTGGCAAGGGGCGAGTGTATGTGATGAAAGCAGGGCTTTTCAAATTACAGAATTCAAAGTTCTTTTTTGGACATAGTCCTTCAGGGTTTGAAAAGAACACCTGCCATGGTTAAACCTGTCAGCCTCACTCCCGAGAAGATAGGGACTCCCGTCTTCCTTCCATGCAAAGTCTATGAGGTATGGCTTCTGGGAAGAACTTTAGAAAGGGCACTACATTTCCATGAGTTTAGTTCCCTTCTGTAAGCAAGTTCTGCTGTCACTGCTCTTTGTGCTGGCCTTCTGACATATCCAGAGTGTCTGGGTTGCCTCTCGTGGTGCCCTAGCCTTTCTGGGGCCACCTCATGGTGCCCTTGCTGCTTACCTTTGACCCCCATGGGTAGCTGCTCCATGCTCCAAGTTAGGAGAGCAGCTTCCAAAGACTCAGACTCCACCGCATGCCAAAAAAGATGTCATCTTGAGCTGAGAAAGAAAAGATGAATCAAAGGACCTAATTCTTATAAGATCCCTGCTCTACCCCTGGTAAGAAATATGAGCTAATCAAAGCCAGGCATGGGAGCAGGATGTCCCCTGTGATTGCTGGAGTCCGGTCAGGATATGACTACGTCTCTTACTAGTAGCCATTGTGACTTGCTGTTACTTCCCACAGGAGACTGGTATTTCGGATCCATTTGATCTTTGTGAATAAGCTACTACTTAAGGGGTGGCCAACTAGGGGCAGTGGTGGGGAGTGTGTAAGATATGCCGTTCAAGCACCAAAGAATACATACTCTATTTCATGTCATGATATTTGATTTCTCATGACTTTCCCTGTAAACTTCAAAGGTTTCTCAAAACCTGTGTGCGTCTGACCTCACAGGTATTTCCAGCCTGTCTTTACTTCTCAAATATAAATTCATACCTTCTAGAAAAAAACTAGTCAAGGGAAAATAGGTGCCTACATGTGACCATCACCTCTCTGGATTTATATCTAAAGTTCAAATCCTGATTCCCCTGCTTGCTAACTGTGTGACTTACTTCATCTCTGTAAACCTCAGTTTCCTCGCCAGTACAATGGGAATAAGCTAGTACCAACCTCATCAATAAATTAGAACCATGCCCAGGACACAGAAGGCTCCCCAAAAGAGTTACTGTTTTGTGGTTATTATAGTTACTGTTATGTTTTAAGAAAAGGCCTAGAAAACCTTACAGAATTACTTATGAGGTGGTTCTTCTATAGCTACTGTGAACCTAAAATAAATGTCAAAACATGCATTATAAAATCTCTTTCTATTCCTAACTGGTGTATTTTCATGTTTACTTCATTAAAATTAAAGCCTCACTTATAAAATCTGAGTTCAGGAATTAGTTTTCCATAGTCAGCTGTGATTTCAAAAAACAAAGTGTGTTAGATAAGAATCAAATTGCAAGTTCATAAAAATGTTTCCTTTTTTCTTTCCCTTTGTGGGGGGAAGGGGTGGTAATTGTCACACAGTCGGACCCACGATATTGGTGGAAATGCTTTCAACGAAGAAACAATCTTGGTGGGGGAATTGCTACTTGCCATGATTTTCATTCTTCCTGTTTTAACTAAATTTTTTGCTTTTTTGGTCTTAAACTCTGCTTCCCCTAGAGAAGCAGAGCTCTTTCCTTCTAGAGGTTTCACCTTCCAATCCTGTTCATAGGGGAATACCCAATATCAGCAACTCATCTAACACCCCAACCTTTAAGGAACAATATTTGGAAATTTCTCAGGCTTGTTTCGCCAGGCAGGGCTATTTCTCATGTCTGAGCTAGGCTTACAATCGGAAAATTCATGTCATTGCATTTTCCCACCGCTGCAGCCTTCAGAAAAAGAGATGAAAGGACCAGGGACCAGCTCTTGGTATGTGGGTCACAGCTGGAACCCCACAAGCACCTGTGCCCTGGATCTGACAGGCAGGATATTCCTTTACTGGGAGGAAATGAAATTGAAAATACAAGTCTGAGCTCACTTCTTTCTGGGGACTTGTGAGTCGACTGTCTTAGATGTTTGCAATCTTATCCCCATGCTGCATGAAGAAAGGAGGTCATTGAAGGAGGCCTGACCAAGGCATGGCATCTGGTGGGCGTCTTTGTTCGGTTCGGTTTTTAAGTAAGAGTGGGTGACGGCTTTTTCTTTTCTTTTGAGAAACGTAGAAACAAAGGATCTTTGATTTAAGAACTCCGACACCGTAGATATGGAATATAATAATCACCCAAATCATAGTGTTTGGCCCAAATAATTTTCTAAACTTTTAGAACCCATGTTCTTGGCCTGTTAGAAGTTAGCCTTGTTCCTACAGAAGGAGGGTTTGGGCTCTCAGGGGTGTTGACAGCTGTGTGTTCTGAGGACGTGCACCCCTCGCTCGGGTTCCTGGTTCTTCTGTCTGCTTCCCCCGCACCCCCGCCCCGGGGCAGCACAGCCCATCACAGATGCCCAAGGGAAATCCTTCTTGCCTGGAAAATCCAGAAGTGCAGCCAAGGCATGGCTTTCTGTCTCCCGGCCAGGAACTGGTTTAACAATTTATAATAATAGTTTCTTTATGAAACAGAAACAGAAAACACAAAGTCAAGGTTTTTAGTCTTCCACTCATGACTGGACACAGCATTTACTAATTTGGAGTGAGATGTAGCTGCCCCCTCTGCTCCTTAGTCCACCTTGCAGACCTACAGCCTGCAAGTACAGCTGTCACAGATGTGAGCGCTGCTCATCGGAGGCCCTGCAGATGTGTCAGCTCCTCGGTGAGATGGAAAGGCATATGGATTGCCTTGTCCATGGAGGTTAAAGCAGGCAGCTTTATCTACTTTTCTCAGCATGGCTGATAATATCTAAAAGAATTTTTTTCTGTTTTGTTTCATATTTTTAAATTAATTCATGCTTATTGTAGAAAAAAAATTGGAAAACAAAGAATAAAGATAAAAATAAAAGTGACTCAATCCTAACTGCTACCTGCCTAGTTTTCCGCATGCACATACGTACAAGGAAGATAATATTGGGTTTATGTTTGTATTAACTTCCTATCGCTGCTGTGACAAACCACCATAAGTATAGGGGCTTTAAACAACACAAATTTAGTATCTTACAGTTCTGGAGGTCAGAAGTTCATGGTGTATCAGCTATGGATTGAATTGTGTCCCCCCCACCAAAATTCATAGGTTGAGCCCTAACCCCCAGTGGAGATGAGTACTTTATAAGAGGTAATTAGTGTTAGATGAGGTCAGGAGGGTGGGGCCCTCATGATGGAATTAGTGCCCTTCCAAGAAGACACCGGAGAGCTCGCTCTCAGTCTTGGCCATGGGAGGACACAGTGAGAGGTGACCATCTGCAAAATAGGAAGACCGTTCTCGCCAGAACCCGACCACGCTGGCACCCTGATTTTAGACTCCCAGCCTCCAGAACTGTGAAAAAATAAACTTCCATTGGGTCAGTCACCCAGTCCATGGTACTTTGTTATGGCTCTTCAGGCAGACTGAGATAGTGTCTGTCTGGGCTAAAACCAAGGCCTTTGTAGGGCTGTGTTCCTTCCAGGGGCTCTTTCGGGCTCCTTCCCTTTTCCACTTCTGGAGGCTGCCTGCATTTCCTGGCTCGTGGCCCCTTCTGCCATCTCCACAGCCAGCAGTGGAGTGCCTTCAGGTCTCTCTTTCTCTCCTGGAGCCTCCTGCTTCCCTCTTACAAGGACCCGTGTGGTTACATCAAGCCCAACTGGATAATGCAGGATTGTCCTCCTCACTCAGAGTCCTTAACTTCATCACACCTGCAAAGTCCTTTTTGCCACGAAGGCAACATCTTCACAGGTTTTAGGGATTAGGATGTGGCCGTCCTTGTGGAGGCTATCATTCTGCTATCACAGGACTGTTCATCTTACACAGAGTACAGTTTTACCAGATGTCACGCATGCACTTTTGCTTTCTTTCACACAGCTAAGATTTGAACCCTGGCAGTCTGGCTCCAGAGCCTGTACTCTTAGACCCCTGCAACAGATCTGCTTTTGCAACCTGCTGGGTTGTTTTTTTTTTTTTTCTTAAAGTATTTTGGTATTTTCCCACGACCTTAACTAGTCCTCTAAATTTGAGAGACTAAAAAACATGATTTGTGATAAGTAAATAATACCTCATTATCTGAATAAGTCAAAACTAATTTAATCATTCTCCTATGGTCAGATGTCTTTGTTATTTCCACATGTATCATTATACAAAGACATGATGGTAAAAATGCTTGTACGTAAGCTTTTTGCCTATACTTAATTATTAGCTGAACTTGTGGGAGCTGGTTAAGCTAACTGGTATACACTAGAGAACAGTATTTCATAAACTGTTTTCCTTGAGATATTAATAGGGATTTTATGAAATGAGGTTCTCTGGTTAAATGAATTTGAGAAATATTACACACCCATCCTTGAATTAGTGATTCGCGATCACAGTAACACCAAAACCTTGGAGAAGTCCTCTGGTAAAGAAATCCACCTCATTTTATTTTTAAAGCTTTCTTTAACCGAGTGTTTACCAATGACTATTTGCTAGCAGCTAATGCTACCTTACAAAGCTACGCCAGTAGGACACAATTTTAGAAAAAGCTCTGGAATCGTCCCACCCAAATGAAGTTGCTTACCTTCAAACACCTTTAAGAGCTTATTAAGTCTAAAATTACTCTAGATGAGTATCTACCCAAAGAATATGAAAACCTAGTTCAAAAAGATATATGCACCCCTATGTTTATTGCAGCATTATTTACAATGGCCAAATTATGGAAGTAACCCAAGTGTCCACTGATAGATGAATGAATAAAGAAGGAACACACACACACACACACACACACACACACACACACACACACACAGAGAGAGGAATATTACTCAGCCATCAAAAAGAATGAAATCTTGACATTTGCAACAACATCGATGGATCTGGAAGGTATAATGCTAAGTGAAATAAGTCAGAGGAAGATAAATACCATATGACTTCACTCATTTGTGGGATTTAAGGAACAAAGAAAATAAGAAACCAACAAAAAAACCCAGTCTTAACTATAGAGAACAATCTGATGGTCACCAGAGGGGAGGTGGGTCGTGGGGATGGGTGAAATAGGGGATGGGAATTAAGAATACACTCATCTTGATGAGCACTGAGTAACTGTATAGAATTGTTGGATGACTAAATTGTACACCCGAAACAAATATAACACTGTGTGTTAACTATACTGGAATTGTAAAAAATAAATTAAAAAATAATAACTAATCAATAAATAAAGGTACTCTAGATGGAATAGTTTGAACAAAATCGTGTTTATGAAGGAGAATTGAAAATGTCTCCTACCCTCCACTGAGAATTCCCACCTAGTTTTATTCTGTTGGTTCCTTATGTCAGATGTCCTAGAACTCACATTGCACCTGCTCTCTGCTCTGTAAAGGTCAGGTACCAGCCTTTGGCCAAGACCAACACAGGTGTGCCCCAGGGTCTTCATGACGCTTTCTGTTGATGCTGTTTCACAGGGACGGTGAGGGGTGTCCTTCAAAGGGAGCTAGTTTGTAGAGTATACAGTCCAGACGAGGAGCTAGACAGCAGGATGTTTGTCATTGAAAACAGAGGCCCCTTTCGGCTACCATCATTCACTAAGTGAAGAAACATGAGAGCAAATTTTGATGGAGCAAGTGGGGATGGAACATGTTGGCATTGGGAAGTGCTGTGTGAGATGTGCGCCAGTGAGTGCCAAAGATAACCGTCACTGCTCTGGAATTGTAATGGGTATGTCCTCTGAGCCAAGGAATTTCAAGGGGCCTTACAGGGCCAGGGACAAAGGTGAGACAGACTTCCCATGTCTGTGGCACAGCCCACTTTGCATCACATTCATGTAATGATCCCCGAGACCCAAACAATGGTGGTGTGTGCAGTGTCCACCGCTGGGGGAGGAGCATTAGAAGTTTCTTCACCATCCTCATCGAGAGGACTGTTGGCTACAATCTTGGGCCCTCTGAGGAAGATGTTGGGTATGGAGCAGATGCCTCTCCAGCTATTTGGCAATCTGTGTGATTCCTGAGATGGCACAGCGCATAGTTTGAACCGCACTGGGGGGCAGGATGGTTGAAGATCACAGGGCCCAGCAGAGAAGCCCAGCCAAGCTGACCTCCCCTGATCCCAACCAGACTGATGGCCAGAAGTCCAAGGACGGGTTGTGGTGTCTCCTTTCTCTGGGGATCCATGACAGCTTCCCTTGAGGCTCTGACGTGGGGTTGGTTAATCTGAAACCTGTTCTCTGGAAGACCTCTTAACTTCTTTGGAAGTGGCAGTTGCAGACCTGCTCAGCCCATCTTTCTTACCTGTTACTCATGTGACCTCTAGTGGCTAGAACCGGTAAAACTTGCTCCAGGGATGGGTGGTTTGGGCTGGAATATTAAGAATTAAAAAAAAAAAAAAGAATAAACAGGAAAATGCCTTTTAATGTTCAATACTTGACTACTTCTCTATATTAACCCTTTGCCCTCTTTATGATTCTCTTTCAGCACACAGCCCATCATCTAATTTAGCCATAATCAACACAATTTGGGTTCCAGACCAGACCCAACTCTGATTTTATTCTAGCTAACGTTAACTTGGGCTGGCATTAGCCTCTGAGTCCCTGTAATCTAAACCATTCACAGATGTCATGGCATCGACCTTGACTACATCCCAGGGATGTTGTAAGGATCAAATGACATGAATTCTCTAAATAAAATGACACATAAATGTGCTTGCTATTACCACAAAGCCATTGAGTCTGTGATTCTGTAGACCAAGATTGCTTTATTTCATGACTTTGGTGAAAACATTTAAACTCTTTGCTCAGATTCTTTACTGGGAGTTTTGTCCCAATCCACAAGCATTTAACAAGTGGCTGCTACATATGTCATAATGTACTTACTGGTTCATTCAACAAACATGAGCTCTTGCCTTGTGCCAAATACCCAGTGGGTGCTGGGATCCAGCAATGACCAGGACAGACAAGATCCTGCTCTAATGGAGTTTACATTCAGATGAGTTAAGGGATTCATAATGGTTGAAATCATCCCTATCCTGGGTTGACATTATAGCTTAACTGAGAAGAGAAGCTTAAACAACCAGGTATGATACAAGTCAGTATGTGAAAAGGCTTTCACAGAATTATCAACAAAGTGCCATGAGCCCAGGGGTCCTACTGTGGTATGTGTGAAAGGGTGAAGTTAGAGCAGTGAATATGGACTCTGCTTTCTAGAAGGTTAATACTGGAGAGGTGACTGCTGGGAAGTTATTTGGACACCTGTGTAGTCACTTGGAAAATGATCAACCTGGCAATTCGGTGTCTAGTTCTAGTTCTAGAAGAGTTGCAAAAATCTTATGCAGAATTTGCCCTTGAAATTGCTCATTCTCACTCGGTAGACATATTGTTCTTTGAGATTACAAATAGATAGTAACTGGATTCATTGGATGCTCACTGTTTTAAATATTAACCTTATAAATATTAACTTAGTCCTTATATCAACTGTGTGAGGTAGGTACCTCTAGAATCATACCCATTTTACAGATGAGGACACTGAGACATAGAAACAGTAAGTAACTTGCCCAAGATTTGGCTGCTAAGTAGTAGATTCAAACCCAAGTGGCTGGCTCCAGAGTTGCACGCTCACCACTATGCTGTGTAAGTTCTCAAGGCTTCATTTAAAAAGTCAATGGGAATTTCTAGAGGCACATACTAAGCATTCAGGGGTGATACTACCTAAGGTCTAGGGTTGTTTTAAAGTATTTCAGTATGAAAAGAGGAAGGAAGAATAGATGGAGAAGGCATGGTAAAATGTTGCTAACTATTTAATATTGTTGATGGGTCTGTAGTTACCATGATAGCATTCCCTGTTTCCCTAATAAAAAAACAGAATCCATTGCTAGTGAATTTGAGGACTTAGAAATATTTATTGCCTTACTGTCAATATCAAAAGACTTTTCATTAGTGATCTGGGTAATTTAGGTCAAGACAATTGGTTTCACTAAGTTATGATGGAAGGGTGAGTCTGCAGATAGAGTGCTCTGTATATTAAAAACCACTTTGCACCTAATTTGCCAAATATAATGGCCATATGCCTTTTTTTTTAACCAATAAAGATTGATCCTCTTGCCAGAAATATCTGACAGAATAGCAAAATGTTTGAGTTAGAAGGGACTTCAAAGATAACTTCTTCCCAAATTCTCTTTCTATAACTAGGAAAGTTGAAGCTTAGAGATCTTAAGTGATCGGCCCAAGGTAAGAGTGGGAACATGAAATGGTTGTTTACAGTCAACACAGTGCTAGTGAATGGAAGTGCAAGAATTAAAACCTGGGTTTTCTGAACTCTAGGGGGTGGGGAGGGTACTCCCGTCAAAAGGAGCTATGCCCAGAAAAGAGCTGTAGTGGTCCACATGGAGGCATGGTCCCCAGGCTCCACTTGTGACTGTGGCTACAGCAGTTGCCAAGTTAGAAGTCTAGGGAGGGAGAGGAAGAAACAGAGCCACCTTCCGCTTGGGAATGAAAGGGGTGAAAGGGATCTGTCTCCTCCCCTGGTGGTTTCCAAACTTTTAGACTCCAATGGCCCTATTTATTTGTGTGTTTCCTCCACATTCCTTGTTCACACACCCTATAGCTGTGTCTCCCACGATGGGCATAGTTGGAAAAATCATGGCTTTTGCACCTGAAGATACTTCTCAGAGGTGCATTTGGGGCTCTGGCAATGAAACCCACCCCGCGAAGTCAGGGCCGAAGTCAGGGCTGGGCATTTCCCAAGAGGGAAGGATGCAGACGGTCTTAATGAAAGTGTCTGGAGTCACCACGGCATCACAGTTGATCTGATGTCCTTATCCTGAGAATTCTTGTAGGGCACTTTCAAAGCTAAAAATCTCACCTTTCCCAAGTCTGGCGCACACCCTTCTACAACATCCAGCCTGCCTTGGTTGATGTTCCGACCCTAAGGTCTGAGAGTCTCAAACCGTATGCTCTCAGGACCCTGGCAGGTAAGGTCAAGAATGAAGCTGACCAGTAGAAGACTGGGGTGACCTGGGAACAACAAGCCTGGTTCTCATTCAAATGTTTTGTAGTCCCGTCCATGCAGAAAGGCTGGGCAGGTCAGCTGCCCACTGGTGGCTTCTGATATAAGGAAAGAACCTGGTGAGGAAAGCAAGAGACCTGGAATCATGCCCAGCTCCCTGGGACCTCAGCACAACGTCCCCTTTGCAGAGCCTGTTTTCCTCAACTGTAAAACGTGGGTTTCTAAGGCTTGGCAGCACCGCCACCTCTGACAGTCGAATTCTGGAATCTGTGATAGAGGACACGTCCCCAGAACAACTGAAGCCAGTGTCTGTCTAACATACATTTCCAGAGTGCCTGCAGGCCTCCTTGGTCTGACTGACTTTGTAGCACTGGTGTCCTTGAGGTCTTTGTCGGATGGGTTTGTGACATCATCTTTAACCTTTGGTCCCTGCAGTATATTCTACTGCAAAATGACAGTAGAAGCAGTGACCCACACTTAACAACCATTCTGGTACCGCTCTCTGTCAGAGGTTGCTTTTTGCCAGTGTTCTTTCTGGAAGCAGTCATGAGCGGACAAGCTTAGAAAGGGTGTTCTCTTCGTGTTGTTTCAGGGAAAATAGAGAAAGTCAAACCTCCTCCATCCCCCTCACCTGAAGGCCCCAGCTCACAGCCTGACTTAGCCCCCGAAGAGGCTGCCGGATCCCAGCGGCCCAAGAATCTGATGCAGACCCTCATGGAAGACTATGAGACCCACAAATCTAAAAGGCGTGAGAGAATGGATGATAGTAGTGTAAGTTTTTCCTCCTTTCCTCTTTCACTTCTCTGAGGGTGAACGTCCGCGTGGCATGCGGTTATCTCCGTTCAGGCACGGGTGTGTATGCCATTGTCTGGCCAGTGTCCTGGCTCCGAAACCAATTCTCAAATGTGTCCGTTTAATGTGCCTGGAGTTGGGTTTGGGGGTTTTGCCATGTTTCTCAAGAATGTGGATGATGCAAGGAGTGGGTCCTTTTGCTGCCGAGTGTACTGGAACCCACCGCGAGGCTGGTGCAGGGCATGATGTTTGGTGTGTAGGGGAAAAGAAAAAAAAACAAACACATCAGCACAACACAGGAGGAAGGACACAAGCACCCCCACATCATCTCCGGGTACTCCCTGCTACCATTGCTGGCCCCGCCCCGTAGAGGTTTTATTTCTCTAGAGAACTCTGATGATGCTGTCCCTTTTACTGTCTACTCTGAGCAGTCCCCATAAATATGACACAGCGTGCAGAAGGCTGAATGGGTTTTGGGGTGTTACCAAGCGTGTGTGTACAGTTTGGCAGGAAAGAGCCATTTAAAATGACAGTTAGAAACCACAGGGCTACCCTGCTACCCTCGGTTCTCAACACCTTTGCACGTGACATTCACATGAGCCATGAAGGAAATCATCTGCTCTGGAGTTTCTTTCTCCAGTCAGAGACACGGTCTCCATAGCCAGGAGCCCAGGGACCAGCCTCAGGGGCCCATGCCGACTTCCTGGGAGTCTGGTGGCCTCAGTCTCGTACCATTTATCGAAGTGGCCGTGGCCCACCCCCCAGTTTCAGCTAGGTCACAAATAGCTTGGGTCCATTGAAGACATTGCCCAGCTGACCTGGACAGTGCTGGCTTATGCCTGTGGTCCTGGTGTAATTTTTAACAGCATCCCCTTTCACTTTTAAAAACTGCCCCAGTTTGGATAATAAATTATTGGGTCACCTTAAACCTGAATGCTACGGGCTCACAGTCAGAATCCCATGCCTCCTTACTGCCTCGCATATCCTGGTTGGCTAAGTTCAAGGGTTTCGGGACCTGAAGCCAGATGCCGAACGGTGCTTTTAAAAAATATTTAGTGATAAAGAAAGTAGACACATCTATAGCAGCTGCTGACTCACTTGCTTCCCCCAGGCTCTCCCCCAGACACATCTATAGCAGCTGCTGACTCACTTGCTTCCCCCAGGCTCTCCCTTAGCTTACACCTAAGCTGCCTAGAACACTGCCTTAGCTGCTCTGTTCGGCTGGAGCATTCGGGGGCCATTCCTCCTACCGCACAGTGGATGGTGCCTGGCCCTCAGTCACTGTTGCAGACAGTTCTGCTGCTGGGGCTCCTTCCCCAAGCAGCAGAAAGTCACCTTAGCCAGCACTTCTTTGCAGCCCCACTGAAAATACAGAGTTTACTTTTGGGTATTTTCTGGAGCCTGTGCTTTTGAAGCTTAGTGCTGTAAGAGGCTTGTTTTCTTTTCTCCCAGTGAGTCCACGCCGTATATCAGCAGCTGTGGTAGAGGTTAGCTGAGGGTCCCCCTTGCATCCTGGCATGGAAGGGGAAGAATGAACAGAACCACTCTGCATGTGACCCTTGCAGGTGTTTTCTAAGCACAGTCTGCACATTGCCTATGTGTGCCTTTTGTGTCGAAGTGCAGATACTCCCCATGAAAGTGAAGAGCCCACTGCTACGCATTCCACACACAGAGGCTGAAAGCCACCTTAGTGCAAACTCAGGATGCAACCAGATTGGATTTCCCCTTTGTATTCAGGAATCTACTTGGAATCAACATTTCAGTATGCTAATCATCCCTCACGTCCTCAACCAAGTGGGAGCCTCCCATCTCTGTTTTTCTCAAGTAAATGAACATTTTGCATAAGGAAGAAACCTATTAACTAATCAGGCTGTTAATATCCCCAGACCTTGGATTTCAAAGCCAGGTGTTTTGCACTGTTCTTGATATTACAAGAGAACCAAGTTTGTTGTAGGAAACTCTTAGGAACAGAGCAAAATCTATGCAATCCACTATATCCTCTTTTAAGAGACTCAAAACTTCAAAACCCTACTCGGATTGTTTCTAAAGCCCATATGTGACCATCAGCCAAACTTGATTTTAGAGCCACCTGTTCTTTCATCCCTTAGGCCTTTTAATTCAGGGTGTCCTTTCTACTGGATCTACATCAGTCACTGGAGAACGTGTTGAGGTTTCCCTGCAGGAATGAACAAACTTCATTTGTTTTCCTAGCCGATCTCTGGCCCCTTCTTTAATCATCTCTTCTACCAGGAGGATAATCATAGGGAGCCAATGGATTGTTGATGTTTGACTGCGTACCTGGCTTCCCTGCCCCAGAAGCCGGTAGTCCAGTTTTCCCGGTGCCGTTCACATACACTCTTCTGAGGGTGAAGCACGGCTTCTTAGCTCCTCCACCCTCCAGAAGCCTCCCATGGCTCACCTGAGTCCGGGGTCACCTGACGCATCCACCTGCCAGCATTCTTTCCAGTGAGTCGCTTGGTTGCACTCCGGGTCCCGCACACACGGTCAGGACCAAACCTTGTGTTTGCTCATAGGAAGTGGCGAGTTCTTTCTGACTGGAATGAAAAGCATTCTTACTTGCTTGCTAAGGAGAAGGAAGACCTAAAAACAAAATGGGGCAGTTAGGATGTATGTGTAGTGTTACAGTAGACACGTGGTCTTACTGAGCATGAAGGACAGAAGAAAGAGCAGACAGAGAAGTCAAGGGAAACCATGAGCTGTGCCTCTAGTTTTCACAAGTGGTTTTTGCCAGCCCCCGAGAAAGACATCCTTGCGTTTCCAAACAGATTCCGTTTCCCCACCCCAGAGCAGCAGAGGTCTCTGGAGTCCGGTCCCCAGCTCATTTCCAGCTTAAATCTTCCCACTTTATAAAAAATCGTATGCCGGACCAGAAGGAGGCCGCTGGTTCATGGATGCCCTGCCAGGGGATGGTGCAGGGGAAGCTGCCGCATTCGGTGGCCTTTTTCATGTCCCCGAGCTGTCCCTCTCTTCTGCTGGAAACAAGGGGATGGCTCAGAGAACGACAGAAGATGGGAAATTCAATCCTGACTCTCTTTTGGGATACCTACCCGCAAGTCCCTGCATTGGGGATCTTAAGTCACTTGTGGATGTCCTCCTGCTTTCGCAGTTGGTGAAAAAGTCAGTAACGAGGAACTGGAAAAAGTCCCTTTTCTTGAGAAGTGATCCCCACGTGGCCACCCTTATTACCAGCTCGGACCTTGGGCAGGTGCCACCTGCTGGTTTCCATGCTCTGTGTGATGTGGTCACTGATGAGTGTCTCCATGCTCAAGGCTTCAGCCAGGTCCCACTGACTAGGACTCCTCAGCTAATTTGGGGGTAGGGAGGTTGCTGTCCCCACCCTTACCTCCTTACCCTGGCTGTTTATCAGCCTTCACAAGGCCCTTGTAAGAATTCGAAAAAGGCACCCTTTTTCCTCTTCTAGGATGCACCCCTGCCCCTGCCACACTGTGAGGGGAATGTGGGAACTGAGCTTCAACCCCATCCACCCCCTCAGCCTGCTGCTTCTGTGCCTTGCAAAGGCATCACCCAGCCAGATGCAACAGTCATGTTTCTTATCTGGAAATGTTTTCTTTGTGGAAGTGTCCCCTTAGCTGGGCCTGATGCCATCTCTGGTCCATCATGTAACACATGATGGACTGATGAATCATAGCTTCCTAAAAGGTTCCCTGATGCCTTGCAAAGGAAGGATATTCAGGCAAAAGTGTTTTTTTCTGGCCAGTTGTTCCCTGAGCCTCAGAAGATGATGGGTTCCTGAGTCAGTGATGCTCTTGAACAGGTTGGTGGATTTGCTTTCCCTTTCTCAGTTGAAGTGATGCTGGCCTGCATCCAAATTACAGCCTCCTAGACGCATTCAGCCCCAACCCGGCTTCTAGCATAGGATCTACTCTTGGTGGGTTTTCTACTCTCTCTCTTACCCCCAAAATAGTTACTGAGATGTCTTTCAGTCGTCACTGCCTGTCTTGGAATAAGAGAAGGCCTCACCTGTTCTCCTGGGTTAAGTCAAAGCTGGGGGCTAGCAGTTACTGTTTTCTAAGAATTCCTCGCACACATTCCCCCTCAAAGCAAGACACCCCGTGGCCATATTTACTCTCAGTGAGTGGATGAGGGAGGCCCATCCCGTGCCCCACACCGCAGGCTCCATGGGAAGCTTAGCCACAAGCAAGGATGTTTCGTGCTGTCCAGCTTTCTCCTAGCTGCTCATACCCTGTGGGGGTACAAAGAGAATCCATCAGATGCAAGTCATCAGCCTGGTCATTACAGAACTATCATTTTTAGCGCTACACATTAGAAGCAGTTAATGACCACAGACATATGACCCCACCGAACCAGTCCGTGGATGCCAGTGGCAAAGACCAAGAAATGCCTCCAGTGTCCTAAGCTGTGTAAATGCAAGGTCATTACCATTACCATAATTCCGGAGGGGAGCTGCCCAAAGTCCATTCTTCTGTGTCATTTCCCATAGCTGGCCCATTTTGTTCTGAGCATTTCTTGCAGAGACTTTTAGTGTCCTACAGGAACTAAAGGGTCATTTTAGTTCCTACATGATCACCCCACTGTCAGCAACTTATCCAGGCCCCCAAAATAGTGACAAGGATGGCTGTGTGCCCTCCCTAGTCAGTGCCATCCACAGCTCAGGTTCACAGGATCTGCCCCCACAAACCTTGTATTCAAATCAAGTCCTGAGCCCGTGCTAGAGGTCCTTCCTTCGTGGGGCAGTGGGCTTTAAGACTACTGTGGGGCTCAAAGGAACTACAGGAAGAGAAGAGGCTGGTTGGCTATAGATTCTAGCAAATCCAAAATGGCCAGCAAAGACCTTGCTGGTGGGCAGCTGTTTGTATCTGGGGGCGGGGAAGACTCTTGTTAATTCAAAGCCCAGAAAGTGGAAGCTACGAATTTTGAATTAACAAAATATGGCTTATCTGATATTTTTATTAATGAATAGCAGGGTATCTACATGCTCCAAAAGATACAGATTTTCAAATAAACTAATATCAGATGAAGCGAGTCTGGTGTGGGTGTGTGATGGTCTCCTGGTGTTACTTCCCCTCCCTCCCACCCCCAGCGTGGTGCCAGTTTCCAGCTGGGGGGTGTTGTGCGAGTGTGTCTCTGTTGTGTACTAACCCTGCTCTTTTCCCTCTCTGCCAGTACACCTCTAAGTTACTGTCTTGCAAGGTGACTTCCGAGGTACTTTTCCACTTGTTTGTCTTGGTGTTCCTGCATGCCTGACCCAGGTGCATGCTCTTGTGGTTTGCCATTTCCTGATGTGTTCAAGGAGATGGGCACGGAAGCAGCTCGTCTCTGTGTTTCTTTCTTCCAGCCTTTTCGGAACTGGGGACTGCCTGGAAATGTTGGGGTACATGCGACAGGGCTCCCTGCTGCTGTGCTTTGCTGTGCTGTGTGGTGGGGCTGGAGAAGACCTTGCCCTGCTCATGGATCTGGAAGGTGTTTGCATTCAAGGGCACGGACTTTAGTTTCTTCAGGCACTGATAGCAAAGATAGCTCTGGTCTGGTTAGAAAACAGTGCAACTCAAGAGGCCTGAGCTGTTGATCCAGTTCTTTGTTTCCCATAACACAAATCCAGATAGCTCCACTCCGTAGCCTCAGGATCTTCAGGATAAGTTGTTCCAAAAGTGAACCAACCCACTGCCCACTCCCCTCCCTGCTCCCATCTTTAAACCTGGTTTTTGTTTGTTTGTTTTTGGAAGCTCCTTAATTTAAGCATTGAATTCCCAAGTCTCCTCCTTTCTTCTACAATTTCCTTTTACACAGATTTCACAATTATCTGTGCTATGAAAAGTCACAGTATTTTTCATTTTCCCCTAATTTTTAAATATTTTTCCTTTTTTTTTTTTGCTATGGGAAAACACAATGTTTTTGTATTTTTTCTTTAGAATTTTATTATTTTTAAAATAATTATTTCAAATATACAGAACTGCAAGGAGAATCATGCATTCATTCTCTCAGTTAACAATTCATTGAGGACCTGGTACATGCCAGGCACTCTTCGAGGTTCCAGAAATAGAGCAGTCGACAAAACAAAGTCCTCAGTGTCATGGAGTTGGCATTCAAATGTTCCAATAATAAGAGATAATAAAACAATAAAGCTCACCCATCCAGCTTTGACCATTCTTATCATTTTATAATATTTGCTTAATATTTTAAATTATTAATATTAATAACAGATGTTAATTAATATCAATAATATTAATTTTGCAAATACCGTTCAAGCCCCCTTGTTACTTCTCCCCAATCCCCATTTCTCTCTCTCCTGAGAGGTAACTTTTCTTAAGTTTGCTGTTAATCATTTCTCTGCATGTTTTTATGTTTATATTTCATATGTTTGTCTACACGGATAACATCTTGGTTTTGCATGCCTTAAAACTTTCTGGAAACGATATCACATTGTAACATCCTTTGCTCCTTACTTTATTCTATCTACATTGTTTTTAGATGCCTCCAAGTTGTTACTGACAGCTGTAGCTCATTCATTATAGCTGCTGTATGGTATACACCATATATCACCGTTAATTCATCCTCCTATTGATGGAAGTGTTGGTTGTTTCTTTGTTTCCTTATTTTTTGCAATTACAAACAATGTTTCAGTGAATGTTACGGGTTTCTCTTTGTGTAAGCTCTGGAAGAATTTCTCTCTGTATATCTAGGAGGGGAAGTACTGGTTAGAGGGCTTTTACATCCTCACATTCATTACGTATTGCAAATTATTCTTCAGAATGGTTGCGCTAACTTATAGCACAATGTATTTTTAAAGTCTCCCTATCTTGCAAAATAATTAGTACCAGAGATGGGAGCTGATGATTATCAGTAATTTTCTCTCAAAAGATATGAGTAAGAAGCATCTTTCATAAGATATAAAAGGAGTAACGAAATATAACAGGTATATCATCTCATGTGTCCTCCTCAGTGGCTAATTGCGGTTCTCATCTGGGCAATGGCAGTGGAAGAATTAGGCCCTGGGCCCCATCCCCTTTGAGTTAACATAATTAAGAATAATGAAAATCTGGTCAAATATGTTCAAGGAAGATAAAACTGGGCCCAGTCTATCTTCAGTTGAAGAGGACTGAGGAAGACAAAATATTAATGTAAATGGAGTGACTGACATTACTTAACCCTTCTGCCTTTGGTTACTCATACTCCAAATACAGTTGTCTGTTGATTTCTACGCAAAGATGAGTGATTTGCTTGAATTTCCCAAGCGTGAGAGAGAGAAAATTAATATTAGCGGGTTACTCAAAGAGAATTGATTTTTTTCCCTCTCACCAGACCTAAACCTGAATTTGTGAAAATGATAAAACCTTAAATCAGATTTTTCAATTATTATTTTTAATTTTTTTTTATGTTTTCCCCTCTCCATTCCTATAGAGAGTATCATTGCTCTTTCTGTGGCTTCTTCCAACAGACTCCTGATGGGCACTGAGTCACAATGTAGCACGGTGGCCTAGGGCATCAGCTCCACACCCAGAATTCTGGGTGTGAACCTCAGTTCTTCCCCCAGCTGAGTAACATTGGTCAACTTAACCTCCCCGTGCTTCAGTTTCTTCCTATGGGAAATGCGAGTAATAATAGTATGTATCCCGTAGAGCAGTCTTGAGGATCAAAACAGTAAAGGGTTCACAGTATGTGTGATGTGTTGATTATTCTATTACTAGAGCTCCAGAGGCAAGTGCTTTTTTTGCCCAAAAAAGAAAGGAATGAACTTTAGGAAATGAAGTTAATATGCAGGAACTAAAGTATCAGAGCTCTAGATTTGCTTGAGATTTTAGACACACACGTGCATGCACGCGTGCACGTGCGCGCACGCGCACACACACACACACACTACAATACTGTACTCTGAATTAATTATGGAGTAAATGCTCATTTAGATACCTTCTCCAAGAGCTTAGCCTTTGAATCTTCAAAAGGCCATTGTAGGATGTCTTCACCCCTGAGCCAGTCCTAGACGAGAAGCCTTGTATTACCCAGAGACAACACAATGTAGTTGTCTGAACACTTCATTGTTTACAAAGCCCCTTCAAATAATGATAGAAATAATTATTGGTTGAAAACTCACAGAGCACTGAGAACTATGCTGTATGGATATTGCCTCATTTATTCCCCGGGCCAGCTCTGTACTATAGCTTTTATGATTCCCATTTCACACCTAAGAGAACTGAGGCCCAGGGGTAAGTGGCTTTTCTAAGGTCACACAGTCACTAGGATTTAAATCTAGACTTGCCTGGACTTCAGAGCCAGTGCTGTCTCCGGAGAAAGCCTTCGACCCAAGGCAGGTGCTGTCTCCATCTTGCAGATGAAGAAAGTTGAGAGATGAGATGCCACGAACAACACCATGTCCCAGACGGAACCGGAAAGAAAGTCAGGACTTCTGGATCTAGTCCAGTACCCTGTCTCAGTACCCTGTTACCACGCACTGACCTTCTAGATGAATCCTCTACTTAACTATACCAGACTTAGTAGCATTCTTTGCCCCTACTGGTCTCTTATTCTTAGATATTGAATAAGTGACCGTGGTATGCTTACACACAAGACACTATGATATGGCTTATGTGCTTAACGATGAACATTCATTTAGGAGACATGGCTGAGTGCATCCTACATGTTAGGTCCAGCTGTCCCAGCTGGGGGGACTGGGGAAGGCTTCCCAGAGGAAAGCACATGGGAGGTCTGGGAAGTCCATCCATTTGTCAGAGGTCCAAAGAAGCAGGTTGAGATGGACCTCCAGACCATGAATCTACCCAGAACTTGCTTGTGCCTTGTTTCCCAATACTGCCTGCAACCTGCACCTCCTTGCTTCTCTGGAGTTGCCCGCATCTTCGTCCCTTGCCAAAATGATTGTTCTTAGAATAAGCAAAGCCTTCACTGCAGTTTGGATCGTCAACCAGTGTTGGCTCTGCTAGATTTTTCTTTAATATCAGAACCTGCACGTCCTAAGCTAATGCCACCATAATTTAATTGATTGGCATGCGTGGGCTTGCTTGTGGTGCCGTGTCATGAAATTGAGCCACTTCTCATATGTTGACAACGTGAATGTCATCCATCTGGATCTCATCTCAATCAAACCAAAGCTGGAGCAGCCTGGCTGAAGTTTCCCTGTGGAGTCCACAGACTATTCTAGTGAACTGGAGGGAGGGAGGCCTTACCCCAACGGTGGTGAGCCTACCTCTCCTGGATTTTGTCACCTTGCATTTCATTTATTAGCACCTGTGCCCTGATGTTGCATCATCATGCTCAGATTGCTTTTTATTGGCCTGGGAAGCTATTTTTCTTTCCACTTAGTTTCTCTTGGAAGGTTAGTTATACCAAAGTGGACTTTTATGATATAAATATGATCATAGCTTATGTATGTCCACAAAGCTTGATGGGTTGAATTCACACTGGTCCAATTGTTTGGGATTATTTTCTGGTCTGCTTCTTTACAAAGAGACTAAGACAACTGATACCTGTGCTGTCCAATATGGTAGTCACAAGGTCCGTGAGGATATTAAAATTAATGAAAATTAAACATTTAGTTTCTCAGCCACACTAGCCTTATTCCAGGTGCTCCATAGCCATGTAGCTTAGTGGCTACCATATTGATAACACAGATACAGAACATTTCCATCAGACAGCACTGATCAGATAACATGTAGAGACCTACTGTGTTACCAAAACAATGCAGAGTCAAGTCTAGTTCAAAAACATATGCAAACTTGTGATGAGCACTGGGTGTTACTTGTAAGTGATGAGTCACTAAATTCCGCTCCTGAAACCAGTATGACACTATATGTTAAGTCACTAGAATTTAAATAAAAATGGAAGAAAAAAACGTGGAGAACACGTCAGGGAAATTAAATTTCTATATTGAAAACTATGGGTCAAAGAGCAAATGAAATTTGGCTATGAAATGAATGCATATTCAGAACCCTACTTTATTTACCACATCTCTTCTACCTCCCGGCCATTCCAGACACTATTACTTTCCCTTTCCTGGATGCTGTTGAGAGGGAAAGGACCAAAAAAAAAAAAAAAAAAAAAAAAACCCAGAAAAGCTGGTTTGTTTATATAGTGAACATCCATGAACTTTGATTCATTTTTTTTTTCCTTCTTCTCTTTAGGTCCTTGAGGCCACACGGGTTAATCGAAGAAAGAGCGCCCTGGCCTTGCGCTGGGAGGCAGGGATCTATGCCAACCAGGAGGAAGAAGACAATGAATAACAAACTTCCTTCCACCCAGGAAGCTTCTTTGGTGCTTGGGTTACCAAGAAACCAAGAAATCCACACATTGAAGCATTTTAATGGAATATTTATTAAAGTGCGAACAAACTCAGCAATCCTTATGTAGACCAGAAGCTGCAATGACCAACGATGAAAAATCAAGTGAAAAGCACCCACCCATCAAACTCTATAAACACCCAGGAGTCAAAAGAGAAAGAATTTTTTTTTTTTTTTGAGACTCAAAGTATCACCTGGATGTGGACCAGTCCTTTGATCCAAAAGGACAAGCAGATCCACATGGTTGCTACACGCAGAACTGAGACTAGCCCCGCTGGGTGATGAGGACAAACATTGGTAACAGGGCCATTTAGTGCAGTAGAGCCCAGACTGGTGCAATCTACAAGGCGTAGGATGCTCCCTGCACCAGCTTCCCGCCTTCACTCACGGCATCCGAGGTGTTGGGATAACTTCGTTTACTCCAGCAGCCATAAAATCAAATGCAAGTTTCTCTTTATTGGCCCGGAAGAGGCAATTAGGATTCCATTTCTCTTACATTTAATTGTTTTTAATTGGGAGCAATCAATGATGGCAATACATAAAATCCACATTTTCAAGACAATGTTTCTTCATGTTGCAAACAATCTATTCTACAGGAAGGGGTTGAGAAAGAGGGAGAAAGCCAAACCAAATGGATTGTCTTAGCTTTAGGATCTCATCTGCTTATAGTATTTGCTGTTTATGAGAACACATTTTCACAATTATGTTTCTTCATATGAAAACTATATTTAGTGGGCAACAACTATTTTTATGATGGGATGGGGGGAGCATATCCATGTGTAAAATCTACACATTCAACAGCTTGGCTCAAGATGGTAGGGGTATTTTTAGAATGGCAATAATTGAAAAAGGGCAAACTCTGCCTTAGAGAGGCAGAGGACGGGAAATAAAAAGGTGTTTATAACTATATTTTATATTATAAAGTGGACCTTGCTTGGTAGGAAGAATGATAGGATTATTTTGGATCAGTCGGAAGGGAATCATTAAAGAAAAGGTCATGAAGATAGAGAAACAGGGAGGGAGAAAGTAGGAAAATAAGGAAGTAAGAGAGATTATTTTTGCTGAGCAACCAGTGTTTTTCAGGATGATAAAGAGAAAAATATAGAATAGAAATTTAAGCGCAGGCTTGGAATCAGCTACAGATCCTAAAGATGTGTGTGTGTGTGTGTGTGTGTGTGTGTGTGTGTGTGCGCGCGCACGCGCGTGCGTGCGCGTCTCTGTGTGTTTGGGTAAAGTGTGTGTACAAGGATTTTAAAATTCCAGAATGATCATGGGACAAGGGTGTACAGTTATTTCCTCCAAAGCTATTTGCCAGCGTCAGGAGTGAGTGAGAATTTCTTTTTTATGAAAAGGGATATAGAGGCACCGACCTGATACAGTATTTGTAATATTAAATTGACCTAACCTGGTATTTGCATGAGTCACAATTGAAAAGTTTTGAGCGGTTTTGTAATTTGACATTTAGAAAAGTACCATATTTATTCTCATGCTTTGTATTCGTAGCTTAGTATACTGTAGAGGATGCCAGGTTTACTCTCTGTCATTTAAAGCAATATGATAAGGGTATTCAATAATTGGGTGCCCCGAATTTCTGGATGAGAAACATTTTTAAATCTGGCCATGAGAAAAAAACTGACCAGCCTTTTATTTCCTATTTTTTTTAAAACTATGGTTTTTTTTTAAAGAGCAATAATTAAGCCAGACCTCACTAAAATTCCTTTTTGTTTTTATAGTGTTAAGTCATAAGCTCTAATATGTTACTCTGACAAGTAGCAATGCCACAACAGTTTGTGTGTAGATGTTAGGCACATTATCTTTGCTTCTTTTAATAGACTAGTGTTGACTTTAGGGGGGAAAGTTTATTCACAGACAAGCAGTGGGCATAAAGTAAACATGCAACTGTCTGATAACTCACAAGGATCCTTTAAAACTGCCAAGGGAACCTGCCATTTGAAGCCAAACTCTAGAGGTGGGTAGTGGGCACCATCGTTATATGGTTTATTCTCCTGAATATTCTGAAGGGATACTCAACAAAATGTGCTGGCCACTGGGACACAAATAAGATCCCTGCTGCAAGGAATTCATTTTCAAGTAGGGGAGGCTGGCATGGAGACAGACATGCCCAGGAAAATGAGGTCTGTGTTAGGTGGGAAGTCCTGACGGGTAAAATGGGAAGACCCAGGAAGGCCACCTTGCCTGAGGATTTCCAGGCTTCCCATGGCAGGCACGGACTGAAAGCAGCTGGGACAAGACTTCGTGTGTCCCCGGGGCACAGTGGTAGCTAGCTAGGATGGCTGGTGAGTGGAGCGGTTTTATGAGGGGCACCAAAAATGGAACCGACTTTGCATCGGGTAGTGATATAGACATGAGAGAGACCAACACCGTATTTCCTAAGAGGAAACAGCCCTCAGGACCCACCGGCAGGTTTTTGTTCTGTTTTGAAGGAAGCCATGGACCCACCCACCTTACACCTACATTTGAAAACGGAGAATTTGCAGCTGATTGGGAAGCCTAGGAGGTCACACAATTCATGGACTCGCTTTAGAGGCAGACCAATTGGCCGTTGACTACAGTCGATTGAACCAGAAGCATGAACTGCATTGCGCAGAGTTCTAGAGCCCAGTCCCTTGGTCCGTGCTCCATGTGTGGATAAGGCAACAAATGCAGAGTTTCTGTGACCCCACCCTAGCCTCAAAGCTGCTTAACTATGGCCCCTACATGGCCAACATTTGCTTGTTCCCCCTGCTGCCTTCTGATGACTGCTCTGCTCATTAAAATGTAAATTAACAGTTCCCTTGCAAGAGCCAGATTTTCTCTGTGCTCTTGAGTTTTTTATTCCTTACGAAAACATTGGGCTTTGTACATAGCACCGTGCTAGGCTCTGGGATCCCAAATGAACCCCTTTAACCTTCTGAAAATGCAATAGACCCCAGGAGGAGAGTCCTTCCCACCTAATCCATCGAGAGGAAGAGGCTTGTCGGAAAAATGGGCCTCTGATGCTCATCCCTGCCCCCAAATAGCACGCAAGCTTGTTAATCTCAACTATAACAAATGTTTAGATGCTGTAGATGTTAAAAGCTTTCCTGAAAGTGTTCCTTTCCACAGTGTTTTATAGATGCTCCCATTCCTCCGGAGCTGATTACTGACATGCCTTGGCTTTCTCATCCAGAAATTATGGAAACAGGGTCTGTCAGTGGTAGGAGGCTGGGCTGTGTTCTACTCAGATGACACAATGCGATTTCCTTGCCTCTTTACACTTCTGCATGCTGCCCACCCTAGACGATGACATATAAGCAGTATATAGATCAGTGTCCACATATATACACAACACACACACACACACACACAAAGCATCACAAGAAACACTAGAACAGTGTTGACTCATGTCTCTGAAGACAGTTAAACATTTTTCCAACTAAATAATGGATGTAATTAAACTATGTATTGAAAAAAAAATAGCCTAAGTGTTTAGAGATGGTGAATATATCCAGTTTTAGTGACAGAACCAATTTCCTGAATTTTAAGCATTCAGTGAGTGAGCTGCCAATTTTGATTTTGTGTTGCCCTTTACCCAAAGGACTTTTTTTTTTTTTTTTTGGAGGAGGAGGGGGGGAAAGCAGCAATACTGTGTTTGAGAATTATACTCTGTATCTGGCTCTCCTGTGTATGTTAACCACTTAAATGTTATTATCCTGCTTCAGTTTTATAGTGATTGTGAGGCATTCAATGCAAGTATACAATTATTTTCTCATTAAAACCCAGTGTGTGCTGCGTTTTTATAAACGATGGCTGCTTGTTTGGGGGTGGGGGGAGGTTGGAGGCCGGATCTGCCACGCGACGACGCGCCGGTGCCCTTGGTCTTGACTTCCGTGTGGCAGTACCTGTGTCTTGCACATTTGGAACCAAAAAAGCAGTACTAGCTGGTGGGGCACCACTGTGACAGGCTGTCCCAGTGCCTCTTTTTGTGATGCTGTCTCCAGCTGCCTCAGCTAGAGCCTACAGACCTCTGATGAGACCCCAGAAATGATACGGGTGCCTCTGGATGAGGTAGGTAGACCCCCAAAGTCAAGGGGATGGCTGGGCAAACAGCAGGACAAACGGTAAAACCCAAGCTTCGCATGTGGCTCTTGGGCTCTAATTTTTATTATTATATTCCCAGCACCTGTATTTGGCTCCCCTCTGAAGAATGGAGACTTTCAGACTTGGGAGAGCATAGTAAGATGGCAGGTTCATCAGGAAGCTTCCTCCCCAAGTTTCCTCCTGCCCCCCATCCCCCCCCACAGCCAGCTGTTCCCCAAGTGGCCCCTCGCAAGTACTTGTGCCCCAGACCTTCCGTCTCCTGCCCCCACCCCACCCCTCCCCTTGGGGTCTCTTCCTCCATCTCTCCCGCTGTATGTGACTTCTTCCAATCTTCTGGGGACAACGGAGTTGTGATCAGCTCAGGATCCAGTGTCCTGGTCTTTGCATCCATCACTACTAATATCTGGGCATGCTGGGCAAAGCCAGGAGTGTCAAGGTACACAGGAGAGGCACTCAGAATGAGACACAGAGTTTGGGATAGTCCAGGTAGAAGGTATCTTCAGGGATTCTCACTGAGGAGGCTTTTACCAAAACCGATGTGAGGCATTAAAATCACTAATGGGTGGACAGCAGGTAGGCAGGCTTTTTGCTCTGTGACCGAGACCTCCCGTCCCTACCGCCAGGTTCGTCTCCCCTGTACTTATCGGCATCAAAGAGATAATCACTGGGGGACACATGCGGCCATGAAGTTACTTCAAAGCATTGCTCGTTTTCATTATGGGATGCCTGTGCCACAAAAGAGTGTGGTGATTCTGTCCCTCCCTACACAGAACCCACATGAAGTTCAAAATTGGGCTGCTGGGAACACAGAGAACAAATGGGGAATTCAAAGGGAGACTGGAAAAGGTTTTAAAGGTACAAGAAGACACAAAGGCAAAGAACAGGGCCTCCGAAAATTCCTGGAGATGGCACACTAGCAATTCCAAAATGTTGCCCAAGCATTCAGATGTTTTCTTTCAGAGAAAGAAGAATGTTTGCATAATAAAGATTTTTAAAAATAATTCTGCCATGATATAGTGTTCTCGGTGTCCGTGAACCCTGATGGGAGAATTATCTGGCTGTTTTGTTCTCAGTTCACAGGTGGTAGGCTCTGAACACCTGGGATGGATGTGCAGGTACCCCAGAAGAATAAAATCTCAAATCTTTCTCTCCCTTGTTTGGTTGTTTTCCGCCCACCCATTTAGACCACATTCTGTCTCTGCAGTGGTCTTCAGCTCCTGGATCGACGGGCCTCTGGGGAGCGAGGCTTCTACTTGAGCAAGCATCTCTGTCACCTGGAGGGCTCATTAAACACAGACTGGGGCCTCATACCCAGGGCTTCTGATTCAGTAGGTCTAGGGTATGCAGCCTAAGAATTTTCTAACTCATCCCCTGGAGATGCTGCTCTTGGTCCAGGAACCTCAGTTTGAGAATCACCGACCTGGAGTAAGTAATGAATAGGGGTCTGGGCATACCGCTTAACGTTTGAAAACTGTGGAATGGATGCATGATTTATAAGCTGCAGATACAGTCACATGTGGTCCTGGGTTGTTTTGAGTATTTGGGGGGGGCGGTGTGCCTTTGCCCAGCACACCAACTCAACACTTTGTGGGTCTTGGTGAACCAGAGCTTCGATTCCATTCAGACTCTCCAGAGAGGGCCCCCTCAAAGGGGCTGAGCAAATTAAGAAGAGAGCGTAATATCTATATGTGTTCAGACTCTGATTTCAGGGTAAGATCCAGGGATTCGTTTGACCTTTGGAAGAAGTTTTTATTGTGTGGGGTGATAGCAACATCAAGACCCCATAAGTCCTTTTTTTATTAATGTGGCTGCATAATTTGAGATGAGATACAAAATAAGAGGTAATTCTTATTTGGTCTAAAACAGCACTTCTCAATTCTGACTCCATCTGAATCACCTGGAGAGCTATGAATTTTGGGTTCAATTGGTCTGGGCTGGCGATTAAAAAGCATCCCAGGAGACTAACCTGCCACAAGCCTTGAGCATCCCTGCCCAGTGCTGGGGCTCTTAATGTGGCTGCACCGTACATAGGATCCCCAGGTGTTTGCTTTCAAGATACTGCCACTTGGAGCTCACCCCCAGATATTCTGATGTATTTTGTCTTCATTGGGCTCAGACATGGCTATGAACATGGGTATAGCTTAGCAGCTCTCCAGGTGTTTCTAACGTGCAACCAAGGTTGAGAATCGCTAGTCTCGTGGAGAAATGTGTTTGCCTCATGGCCTGACTATTCAGAAAGTTCTTGGGGGCAACCTCAAAATGAAATGAGTAAAAGGCCTTGAGGGGCTGAACTGGCCCATCTCACAGGTCCCAGGAGACAGAGGGCAGTGTTGGTGGCCGAGGGAGGGGCTTTGCAAAGGGGCTTTGTTACCCGTCTGAAAGCCTCAGCTCTCCTCCCTCCAACCCTCCGGCTGACAGCAGGCCCATCTGTTCAAACTTTTGGGTAAACTGAGGAATGCAAAAGCTACAAGGGAGGCATGTTCTAGCCTCTAATAGCTGCACACTGAGAAAGAGAAATGGACAAAAACCAAAAATGTCACAGGGTTATTTCTGGGAGATGAAGCCATAGTCATTCTGTTTGTCTTTACAAGTGTTTGCTGGTTTCTGTGGTATAAATATTCCTACAACGGCTGATTGCAAGATGCCAGTGGTTTAACAACTGGTTCACAAAACCCCTGAATATTGAATAATTGGTGGAGATCAGAAAACAGGATAACCTCAAGGTCTGGAGCAAAAGCCCCAATAACAGAGCCGTCATTCGCCTAAATGGTTCTTCTGAACCAGTCAGAGCAGGTAGCAATCAGGGGCTCAGGATCATGACCGATGTTCGTGACTAGTCCCAGATAGCAAAACCCCTCCGCCTAGGACTTGTGCCCCCTCCCGTTGCCAGGGGCCGCGGCAGGGGGAGAGGGAGGAGGGGATGCTGGGAAGACCACATTTATGACACCAAAGAGCCTGTGTTGCGGACCATGGCCCTGGACATATAGTATTTTCACTGCGTCAGTGTCTCTCTGACAAACCTCTGGGATCAGACAGGGACCTCGGACTTGGGGCCCACCACTTTTTCATCAGAACCTTTGACCATTTGCTTATTCTAGGTTGGATTTTTTTTTTTAATTATGTTGTGTTAATCACCATACATCACATCATTAGTTTTTGATGCAGTGTTCCATGATTCATTGTTTGCGTATAACGCCCAGTGCTCCACGCAGAACGTGCCCTCTTTAATACCCATCTCCAGGCCAACCCATCCCCCCACCCCCCTCCCCTCTAGAACCCTCAGTTTGTTTTTCAGAGTCCATCGTCTCTCGTGGTTCGTCTCCCCCTCTGATTTCCCCCCCTTCATTCTTACCCCCCGGCTATCATCATCTTCTTCTTCTTCTACTTCTTCTTCTTCTTCTTCTTCTTCTTCTTCTTCTTCTTCTTCCTCTTCCTCTTCCTCTTCCTCCTCCTCTTCCTCCTCCTCCTCCACTTCCTCCTCCTCTTCCTCCTCCTCTTCTTCCCCTTCCCCTTCTCCTTCTTCTTCCTTTTTAACATAAAATGTATTCTTTGTTTCAGAGGTACAGATCTGTGATTCAACAGTCCTGCACAATTCACAGCACTCACCATAGCACATACCCTCCCCAATGTCTATCACCCATCCCTCCCACCCCCCACCACTCTAGCAACTTTCAGTTTGTTTCCTGAGATTAAGAATGCCTCTTATCAGTGAGATCATATGATACATGTCTTTCTCTGATTGACTTATTTCACTCAGCATAATACCCTCCAGTTCCAACCACGTCGTTGCGAATGGCAAGATTTCATTCCTTTTGATGGCTGCATAATATTCCATCGTATAAATATACCACGTCTTCTTTATCCATTCTAGATTGGATTTCTGACTTCTGGAGTTGCTGTGGGGAATGAATAGAAATGGTTGGTACAGATGTGCTCAGAGTATACTTCCTGGAAAGCCCTGGCTTCAGTCAGCAAATACTTACTGAGTGCCAACTATGTGTGAAATGCTGGGGCTATAAGAACAATGAAAACAAGGGTTGTTGGGATGGTTTTCACTGGGATTGGGGGAGCTCTTAGCATCGGGAATGTGGGGACAAAGCTGCTCCAAAGTCAGCACTGTCTCCACACCTGCCTGTTAAATAGGGCCATCCTGTGCAGGTCCTGCACTCTCTTAGCATGCTTTTAATTTTTCCCCTTAGTGTAGGACCCATATAATTGTATTCTGGGCGAGAGAGAGAGAGATCCAAGTGAAAAGATGTTTAGGAGAAGCCAGAAGTATTCCAGAACTCATCAGTGGATGGTCATACGGTGCTAGGAACCTGCCAGGAGACACTGAGGAAGCAACTTCCCTGGATGAACAGGAGGGCTGCAAGATCCCAACATTGGTAACAGGAAGGGTGGAGTCTCTCACTTTTTTGTGTTGGCCTTTACCTGCAAGCATGAAGTGTGGCCACTAGGTGGCGATGGTCTCTAGCGTGAAAGCCGCTTCCACAGCCAAGAGCCTTCCCCGGGGAGTCAGGACATTTCCCACTCTCAGCACAAGACAGGAATCCTTTGAGATCTTACATATAGTACACCAAAAACACCAAAATGGAAACCACCACGTGTGCAATCCTGTGTGGAGGTCAAATGTGGCCCTTTACTTAGACTTCCATTTCAGTGGAAAACTGACCGTCGCCCCCAGAGGGCAGCAGACATCTATCTGCGCCCTTGCACTGGCCAGGGATGCACCAGGCCCTGTGCTGAGCGCTTTAGGTGGGTTATTTCACTCCATTCTTATGATACTCCTTTGAGGTTCATCCTAGTAGTATAGTCTCCACTTTACAAATGAGGAAACTCACACTCAGGGAGTTTGAATAACTTGGTACCCGTGACAACACCTGGGGTGGAAGGAGGTTCAAACCCAGGCTGTCTGGGCTAGAGCCCACGCGCCTCCCTCCCGAACTGTCCTTCTCATCCACGTGATTCAATAGCAAACACACCTCCCGTCTCGGTCCTGGGCCAGCTCCGCTTTCTCTCAGACCAGCAGAGCCTGCCTTTAGCACAGGCCAGCGCCAAGAGGGAGATGGTACTCCTGGGGGACTGGAGATTGGGTGTGTACATCCAAGTCAGGGCTATGGGTGGGGAAATTGACAGTCTGCTTAAGAGCCGCCATTGTCGCGAAGAGACACCACATGCTGGAATTCTGGTTCTTTCCAACAAGGCATGTGGTTTGCCCTCCTAATTATCACAAGTGCCTACTGAGCCATGCAAATGTTCTGGTGGGCCATAGAAATGATCTCCAGCTCTCTCGCCTACAGCATGTTTTCCTTGGCCCCTGCTGTTCACGTGTATACACACACGCACACACACACATTTGACAGGATCACTCCATTTCTAGATGTCTGCTTCTGGACTGGGCAGGGTAAAGCTAGACTGCCAACAAGGAGACCCAATAATTAATTCAGTGTCTGAAAGAACACAGTTTATTTCTCTCTCACATTACAGTCCAAGGGGGAGCATTCAAGGCCTGAGGGCAGATTTATTTAAGTTGGCCTCTTTTTCCTCCTCTTCATCCATCACCCCCAGGACCTGTGGTCACGGGCATGGTCCAGCTTTAGGAAATGAAAGATGCAGCCAGGCCATTTACTGAAAACATAGGTGTGCCCATTCCCAGGATCCTCAGTGGCCCTAGCTTCCCTGCATTGAGACAGACAGTAGACTGGCTTCTAGAGATTAGGAAACTATTTCTAGAATTTCCATTGCTACCACAGAAGCTGGCAAGGGTACAACCCAAATGCAGCCTAAAGACATAAGCTGGTAAAAAATGTGACTAGCGTTGTGCATCCTCTCCCAGTCCACAGTCCACACCTCGTTTATCCTTTCCTGGAGTGATAACAACACAACCTATAAGACGAATACTTACAAGGACAGATGAGAGGAACAGAGAACTAGAAAGCCCTCTGGACTACTAATCAGGATCTCCCTTGTCTTTTAACACAAAGAGTAATGTTTGCCTCCTTGTGCAACAGAGATACCACTGTGGGGCCCGTGGGGTTTTGACCATTGAAGGCTGGCCACGTAGCTGCACTGTGCTTTGAGGACCAGCTCCCTATAAGGAGACGCCCACACAAGTAGACTTGAGGTTCCTAGTGCTCAGGCTCTTTGCACGTACACTGGCGGTGATGTGGGACCTGGGTGACTCAGCAAGGGGAAGATCAAGAAGACTGTCCCCGAGAGTACCAGACCCCTTCCGACGTGTGTCTCTCTCCTGCATTGCACCCTTGCCCTGGGACAAGACTATCTGAGCATAAAACGTTGGAATCTTGTGAGTCCTTTCAGCAGCAGAACATTGGAAGTAACAAATGTGTAATTAACACACATTCTCTTTTCGATGCGCCTTCGTAGTCCATTCTTAATGTCACCTAAACCATCTGCTTGCTCGGTGCACTTGGTCCTCGGCATTCGGTCTGGTGACCTGGAAAGGGAAAGGCTCATGACAGGGGGAATAATGAGGGCTCTCGGTTGTAATTCTCTGGGCTCCATAAATATGACCAAAGAGAATGCAGGTGCTCTGCCCAGCCTGTGTGTGAGACATAAAAGCATGAAGCACAAAGCGTCTCCCACAGGGAATCAGTCACCTGCAGGGAAGAGAGAGGGGACACCACAGAGCAGCTCTCCCAGGAGGAAGGCAGCTGTGAAAGGAGATGGGCACCAGGGCAGAGCCATGTGGATGAGACAGGACGCAGTCAGAGATGGCAAGAGGGAACCAGAGGGTTGGCTGGGTGAGCATACACGACTTGAAAGAAATTACAATTTATTGAGGTGAAATTCACATAACATAAAATTAATCATTTTAAAAGTGAGCAAGTCAGGACACTTAGTCCATTCCCAATGTTGTACTATTTCACCATCTCTGTCTAGTTCCAAAACATTTTCGTCATCCCCGACAGAAGCCCCGTCACTCCTCAGTCCCCCTCCCCCAGCCCCTGGCAACCACTCATCAACTTGCTGTCTCTATGGATTTGCCCATTCTGGACATTTGGTGTAGATGAAATCATACGGTATGTGACCTTTTGTATCTGGCTCCTTTCACTTAGCCTAATGGTTTCAAGGTTCATCCAGGTTATAGCATATGTCAGAACCTCTTGCTGTTCTAAGGCTGCGTGGTATTGCCATGGTGTGGACAGACCACATTCTGTCTATCCATCCACCCGCTGGTAGCCAGTTGAGCTGTTCCCACCTTTTGGCTCCCATGTGAACAGGCATAGGCACGTACTTACTTGGGTCTCTGCTTTCGGTTCTTTGGGGCACATACCTAGGAGTGGGACTGAGGAGTCATTTGAAAATCCGGTTTAATTCCATCCATAACTTTCAACCGCGCCCGTGTCAGGAGTCGGGGGTTAACAGAGGGTTGTCGGAGAGAAAACTGAGTGAGTTCAGAGTCCCACCCCCACAGAGGGGGCTGGGGTGCCGTCCTCTCCTCAAGCTGAAAGGGATTTAAGGGGCCCTCAAGCAGCTTGGTATACGTTCTCTGAAAATCGGGGAAATGGAGGAATTGGCAGGTGACACACGTGAGCCCTACAAAAGGCTCCAGGGTGTAGCTGCCGGCTTCATAACAGTGTAGCTGAACGAGCTGGCTGTGGGCATCAGACCTCCTCGCTAGAACCTGTGGGCACGAGGCATGGTGCGGGTGTCCGGTGGAGCAGAGATGAGCCTCTCATGCAAGAGGTGTGAGGTTTCCTTAGATCCTGTACATAGGGCTGCCCAGAGAGGGGCGGGAAGAGCAGCAGAGAGAAGCTGGAGGTTCACCCCTGCACGCAGAGGAGAACGAGTTCCAAGCAGCCAGTTGGAGCAGGGGGTGCATCCTCCCTCCCCTGTCAGAGGAAGATCCCAGCGAGCAGAGGGTGGGTCTCCCAAACAAGAAAGAGAACATGGCTTTAATTCCTTCCCTGCCCATCTCCTGGTGGTCTTAATCAAGTAAGGTCTTACCTCAACTCCCTCCCTCCCAGCCACTACCCACTCCCAGCCCTCTCCAAGGCACTTAGGATGAGAACCAGAAGCTCCAGGCAGGTGAGCACCAACCAAGCTTCCCACCTTCCCACTGTGGACAGGGCTGCAGAGGAAGAAGTTTTCCCTTTGAATGAAAGCAGAAGTCTTTTACTTTTTAAAATTACACCGGACAGAATGCATTAAGTTCTGAACTGAAACAGTGTTTCGTGACTTAGTGGCCAGAGCGCTTCCCATTTCTGTGAGTGATCAGAAACGCGACAGGCCCAGCCATAAATTTCGTCCATGACCATGCATTTTGTTTTTAATAAAACCAAATAACGTGTTTAAAATGCAAGGGAACATTATAGACCCGAGCTGTTAGGTAAGGTTTGGTGTTGGCATTTTAATTCTTTGGGCTTCTGGTCATTGTTACCATAGTATAAATTCACTGGAGTAGAGTGTGGTGTTAAGAATTGGGATGGCCAGGGTGCCTGGGTGGCTCAGTTGGTTAAGCGACTGCCTTCAGCTCAGGTCATGATCCTGGAGTCCTGGGGTCGAGTCCCACATCGGGCTCCCTGCTCAGCAGGGGGTCTGCTTCTCCCTCTGACCTTCTTCCCTCTCATGCTCTTTCTCTACCATTCTCTCTCTCTCTCAATAAATAAATAAAAATCTTAAAAAAAAAAAAAAGAATTGGCATGGCCAAAAGTTTTCAGGTTCACTGAGTTGAGTGCTGCTTAAAAAGTGAATTTCTGACTTAGTCTTCCCCTTCCTCTGACTCCGTTTCTGTGTGCACCACCGCTCGTGGTTTATGATTTAGATTTATGATTATAGCCCATGAGTGGTGCCTGTTCAATGTGTGTGAGCTTTACTTACCCTCCGGAAGAACAAAGCGTGTGACATTCCTATGTCTCTGTCTCTTTTGTCGATGCACAGAGCCTCGTATGCAGAAGCCGTTCAGTACCTGGAAAAGGTGTGTTCTCTCTCCGTAAGCAGACAGTTCACTCGCTAACCCACAACAGCCTGGACTCAGCAAGCAAGCACACTCGGGCCACTCAGCCATGGGCAAGGGGCCAAATGGAACAAAGGGGAGGGGGCTCTGTTCCCTTTCTATGGGGCTTCCAGGGGCGACTTTTCTTCTCTGTTCAGCAAAGACTACCAGGACTGCCTTTCTTTGGACCAGAGTAGGAAAATGGGACCAAAAGTCAGTAAGCAATGTTGCTTACTTGTTATAGTGGCACAGTCTCTCCAAAACCAGTAAGCAATTCTCCAACCTCTCTATGCAAATGCTTGGAACACTGACAGGATCTTTTTTTGCTTAAATCTAGAAGAGGAAATCTACCAAATGTGACGCATGCATACCAATCACACATGAAGGCAGGGGACAGACTGTACCATGACCCATGAGACGGCATCAGAATCACCTAGAGGACTTGCTAGGACACACTGTGGGGCCTCACACCCAGAGTTTCTGGGTCAGCAGGTCCGGGTGGGGCCAAATGATTCTCATTTCTGACCTGTGCCCAGTAAAGCTAATGCTGCTGGTCTGCAGACCATGGGTTACCACTGGTGACCCCAATCTCTCCAAAGTTAATCACTCTGAAATTTTTTAAGTGTCTGTAAAACACTCTGGAAACAACTCTTTGCCCACACTCCTCATCCCTAGAGAAATACCACAGAGAGTGCTCTCAGGAGCATTTTTACCAAACTGCTCTAGGCCATTGCCCAGAAGTGTTCTTCATCGTAATCATGGAGTTCATCCTCATCTGTGGATGGCTTCTAGTTCATCTCAAGAAGAATCCTGAAATTACAGAACCCTACAGTCAGAAGTGACCAATATGTTTCTGGTTCCAAGTATGGAGAAGGGCACATAGGTGGGCCCTCAAGGCAGTCCAAAGTGTTCTCTCCCCACATAACTCTACCCTAGCACAGAATACAGTTGGGTCTGCGTATCAGTAAGACAATGATCCTTCTGGTCAACTTTCCTTTTCAGAGAGTCCCAGATGCGGGGGTAGATCTTCCCACCCACAAAGCTAGCATGATACAATAGGCATGGGCTATAGAACAGCCCCCCAACCCTGCTCCTCCTCCTTAGGAAGTCAAGTAGAAGAAGTGTGAGACCCAAAGGAGAAGGGACATGAAAATTCAAATCCTGTGCTTGCTCCCACAGAGAAGCCTCTGTCCCTTGAGTAACTTTGAGCCTCTGGTTTGCAATCCACGTGGTCGTAAGGTAGTGGGTCTGAATGCTGACCATACATTAGAATCACCAGGGGGGAGCTTTCAAAAAGTGCCCCTGCTCAAAACCAGCTTGTCTAGACAGACATCTGTAAAAAAAAAAAAAAAAAAAAAAAAAAAAAGGAAGCGGTGAGAATTTAATAAAGAGAAATGAAAACAAATGCCACCAAAGGACATGTACAAAGCACAATACTAGCTTTATTCATGATGGCAAAAAATGGAAACAGGACAATGGGAAAATATGGTTGGTTACTGGGAAGAGGCTGAAGGGAATTTCTAGACTGCTGGAAATGTTTATCTTGATCTATGCTGAGTGTGTGTGTGTGTTTGTGTATCTGTGAAAATATATATATGTGTGTGTGTGTGTGTATGTCTTTAAGATATACACTAAAGATTAGCACACTGCCCACATCATATATGTTTTATGCCTTGATTAAAAAGTAAAATATAAATATCAATGCTCTGGCCCTAGTCCAGAGATTGTAATTTAGTTGGATATTCTCCAAGTCCCCTGATGATTCCCTTTTGCAGTCAGGGTTGGAAAGCACTGTCTTCAAGAACAGGGCCAACCCAGGTACGTGCCTAAGGTTGGAGGGGCAAAAGTGGCCCCCAGCTCACGTATGGACCAACTCACCAGGGTTTACCACAGCAAGCACTTGTTCTGAGTCTCCTTTGCACACACACCATTTGGGGACTGGTGGTGGTCCTTGGCTGGTCAGCGGTCTTCCCATCGATTTTGTCAGCATGTGGTAGAGCTCAGCAGAGAGGAGCTTGGATCTGGGGATGGTTTCCCCTAGTCCTCGGGTTGTGAGTGTGGCCACATCTGCTGTGGGCAGAACCTTAAAAGGAGCGAGCAAGGGTTTAGTATTGGGGGAGAATCTGGTAAGTGGAACCTGAGACTGGCAGGGGCAGGTATCCACGGCTGGGGCGGGAGTGGGGATGGGGACGGGCTCTCCCAGAACCCTCCAACCAAGAGAGCACTGCGCTTCGTGTGAAGGGGAGCAGCTCCCGCATTGGGACGGTATTTGCTGACCCAGCTCTCACATTGATTCTGAGCGCCAGCTTGGGCTTAAAAACACTTGAAGTTTGGGTTGGCAGAAAGTACCACCAGCATCTTTTTCCTTCCTTCTTCCATTTCTTGGCCAAGGCTGAAATGTTGGCATGCTGCCCAGCTTCGGTTATGATCCTGGACTTGGGGAATTCAGGGGGTGGATTTAAACAGCCAGGTGGTAGATTCATCAATGAACAAAGTGGAGATCAAAGGATTAAAAATACATACTGGGTGTATTGTCTTCCTGGAAAGAAGTGAAGGGGAAGTCTTAATGTAACTGCCACAAACCCAGAGCCAAGGAATAACATTAAAATGAAATGTTCAATCCCTTGAATACTGTTGGTAGGAATCATATTGCTCATTAGCTGTGGAAGAAATGTAATCACAGCAGTAAGAAAAAAAAACCTACTTCAGGAATTTATGTGCAGATGGAAAATGTTGATGGTGGGTCAGTTGGGTCTTTCTAAACAATAATAAGGAGGAGGCCTAAAGGAATGTTCATGCAAAGTAGGGATAAACAATGCCTGGAAGCCTGGGGCAGGGTTAGGTGTTAAGAAGCAGAGTATTTAGAAAAAGTCACAGGGTTCTCTCTGGCCTTCAGATAGAAGTACCAATTTCACCACTGACAGTTTTCAAGTCAAAAATATTTTGAAAGGATTTCCTAGCTATGATGATATAGAAATAAATGAAGGGAAGGAATCAGAAGGAAGCAGTTTAACGTAGTAGTGTTAAAAGATAAACTGAGGCATAGTAAACATTTAAAGAGTTTATTTGAGCAAAAATTGATTCAGACCAGTTAGCCCCAAACTAAAAGGTTTGGTGGTTGGGGTGCCCCACCAACAGGAGCTCAGGGAGAGACTTTGGTACAGCAGACAGGGAAGCAAAGTGAGGAAATTATTGATTTACAATAGCCCAACGCCTAGTTGGTTGTGTGTGACTGGTTGTCTTCAGGTCTCAATTTTGTAACCTAGAGGCATTACAGGTGGATTTGGTTTGCTTCTCCGGCAAAGGGGGTGGCAGTGCATACATGCAGAGATGACTCCTGCCTGTGTGCATAGGCCCCAGTTGGGCCAGCAGAGAGAAGATGAGACTGGGACACCTGGTGGACCTCTGATGCAGAGGGGGTGGGAGGGCTAGAGCTACGGGAGGGAGTCCCTCATCTGCAGGAGCCTGGGGGGGCCCCCACCTGTCCACACCAAGCCTACAGACCATGAGCTAGGTCACCGTAGAGAGCCAAGGGAAGAGAGACCCAAAAGACACCGCAGCCAATCACATAAAGAGCCGTCTGTGCTCTCTGTGCCTTCCACCCTGATGCCAAAAGGCCGTACCCTCAGAACAAGAGAGGGCTGTAAGAACAAGGAGACCACGCCCCCCGACGCCGGCCTTAAAGGTATGTGCTGCCCGGCTGCGCGGGGGCAGGGAGGTAGGTTGGTGGGGTCTAACTTGAGTGAGAGATAAGACCTGGGAGGAAAAGTTAGGGAATCAGGCTGAGGTGGCATGAGGGGAGGCTGCCTCCTAGTGGGGATGCAACAGAATTGCCAGCGAATGCCAAGGACTCTCCTGTCCTGGCTCCTGCCCCCAGGAGCTATTCTCACCTCAAGTCTAACTCAGCCAGGGTCATGTCTCCCAGTGGCAATGCTGAGACTGGAGCCTGGAAGACTGAAGCCTGTCACCAGCAGCCACATCGGGGTGTCCTCGCTGTGGTTGGAAGGCTAGGAGACCCGATGCAGGACTCACAGCGTGAGCTGGTTGGTCTCAAGTTCCCGAGAACCTTCCTCTGCTCTAGCACCGTGGAGAGTGTGGGAGGAGGTTAGCTCCAGTCGTGCCCAGCACAGGAGAGAGATTGTCAGAGCGGTGGGTGGTGTGACAGCCCAGACTAAGCCGAACCCTTTGCCCGAGCAGGTGTGCAAGCCCATGGGTTGAGGAAACATGAGTGTGATTGAGCAACGGAGGGATGGTTCTGGTCCAATGCTCTTGGCAAAAGCAGCCCTGTGGCTGCTTTTGGAAGGATTCCAAACCAGCCTTGCTCTTGCCCTCTCTCCCTTCAAGTTCTCTGAGGGGAACACTTGATCCTCGGCCCCACCCCCAGCATGAGAACAGCTCAGTCCCAGGAAAGGTCATGCTTCTGGGGCAAAGGCACCTCCCTGTCAGGTAGGCCTCGATGGCAGGCAGGCGGTTGGCTCTGACCCGAACTTGCTGACACCGACCTGGCCTGGTCTTGGCTGAGAAGTTTTCCCACTCGGACATTGTCTCTTGGACTCCGGCCTTTTATTATTATTACTGTTGTCGTCACTATTTTTATTTATTTATCTGAGCGCAGGGGAGGGGAAGAGGGAGAGGGGGAGAGAGAGAATCTTAAGCAGACTCCCCTCTGACCACAGAGCTGAGCCTGGGACTCATTCTCACGACCCTGAGATCATGACCTGAGCCGAAATCAAGAGTCAGACACTTAACTGACTGAGCCGCCCAGGCGCCCCGGACTCTGGCCTTTTAAACCCATCCTCAAGAAAAAGCAACTTCAGACTGAGGAATGTGGATCTAGAAGAGGGATTTGTGGAAGGCTAGTCAGGGGGGTGACCTGGGCCACATCTTGCTTCTCAAGGCCTGTGACTCCCCAGCGCCTGGCTCTCCTTTCTCCCCAGTCAGGGTCCTGCTCTTCAGTGTCTCTCACTGCCCCTCCTCCCTCTCCCCGTCCTCTCCTAAAAGACTGGAAAAGTCCTTAGAGATTTTTCAAGTAAGTAAATTATGCATTTTCAGGACTCACTCTGGACCCTGTCTTCTCTCTATATTCTGTATAGGTCAGCTGGCGTTCCCTCGCCCCATTCAGTACCTCCACACACTCATGCCACTTAAATTCACGTCCAGCCCAGAACTATGGTCTAATTTATCCACTGGCCCATTTGATATCTTCATTTTTGTGTCTCACGAACATCTCACACTCAGGATCCCTCAAACTGAACTTCTAATCTCCCTTCAGTAAATCCTAATGGCTCTAGCTCCAAAATACATATCCAGTGCATCTACTTTTTCCCCATCTCTTCGGCTCCTGCTCTTGCTTGACCTGCGTCTTTCCCACTGAACTTGCCTTGGCCATTTTTTCCCTGGTATTGCCTCTTAATGTGCCTCAACTCATTCTCCAAAGAACCACCAGAGTAATCAGGTTAAACTGCGCATTAAATCATTTTAGTCTCATATGTAAATCTCTTAATGGCTACTTACTGTATTCAGAATGAAATCTAATATTGTACTATGACCTGGCCCCCATCTGCCTGTGCAGGCCATTAGTGCTGCTCACCTGTGCCTTCCGTTTCTTCTCTCCTTCCGGGCACCTGGGATGATTGCATACCCTTGAAGTGAAGATAGGACCACAAGACTTGCCTGGGGCAATGAAACGTAAGTAGAAGTGATTTGAAAGCCAGTGCGTGACTATTAGTGCACTTTCTTCTCCTGCTACAGTGATTAGGGAAACCAGTGTTGATACTGTAGGTGCCATGAGACAGAAGCAGCCTGAGCTCCTGGCAGTACATGCAGAAGAGCTGCCCTGGGAAGTCTGCCCAAATCCACATGGACTTTTCATGAGTGAAGAAGAGCTGCTGTTGTGAGCTTGGAGGGTTTGTTTCTGCAGCAAAACATAGCCTATCCTGACTGATACATTGTAGAAAGAGGGGTTACTTGTGGCAGTCCTCTTTAAAACAAAGCAAAGGACAAAGGGTTTTCAGAAAACGTCCTTGTTTTTCATTTGACTAGAAAAAAATTAACAATGGCTCTTATTGATTATTCGCAGAAGGAATTGCAACAAATCCCCAAATTGGAGTGGATTTCTGGGTGATCCAAGAAGCAGGCACATATGTATTTTTGCCAGGTAATGACACACCTGGTTAACCACTCTGGGTGTAGATTGGCCAGACTGGATCACCATTGGGGAAAAAAGAGGAAAATACAAGTGAAACTTTACAGAGAGATTATCTGATGTGAGGGAAAGGCACCTTCGGTGTGTTTAAATGTCATTACTAAGGTTAAACATTAACCAGGAAAGACCTACTCTCTTCCCAGCACCCGGGCAGTATCACCTGCTTCCCTTTGTCTTAAGTTTAATGGATCCCAGGGAAGATCTGAGTGCTTCAAATTTGGCTGAAAAGGGAGTTTGTGGGGGATACATATTTTCCAAGCAGGAGAATTTCCTTGTTTCCTGCTCAGGCTCCTCTTAACCATATATCTTCAATGACCCGCACTGTTTAATAAGAACTTAATTAGGAGAGAGAGCAAGGGAGGGGGGGTGAGAAAACAGACAAATGGGATGGATGGATGGAAGGGAGGGAGGAAGGGCGGAAGGGCGGGGAGACGAGAGGGGAGGAGGGAGGAAATACACCTGTAATGACATTGGAACGTGCAGTCTCAGTGGAAGGGGAAGAGATGACCACCCTTCCTGAACACCCCTTAAACACACAAAACAGTAGGGTTTTGTTTTTTATTTAAACCCACAGTGACCATACTTTGGGAGCCTCAGTTGAAATGGTATGGTCACTACCAATGAATGTAGTGACTTCTCAGTGAGCTGGTCTCCAGACACAGTAACCAGAAAAAGGCAATGCTCAGAGCTCATCTTCTCCAGATCATGTGAGAAATCATCAGAAGATATTGAAAACAAGACTGCCCACACCCATTGGCTCCAGGGCCCTGCTAAGGCATTCCTTTGGCTAGGGTGCCGGTGTTATGCTTCAAACTTCCCATTTCTAGGGACGGAGATGTCCTACTGGACCTCTCCAAGGAATGGGCATCTAGGGCTCCATAGTCATGTCTTTATATACAAACACAGTAGGGCCACATTGATCAGACAGCACTCTTTCATCCTAGACTGTGTGAGATCTGGCCTAGGCAAAGTCTTCTTTTTTGAAGGACAAGACCATGTGTCCACCATGAAGTTCAAAATCCCTACAACTGAGTCAGTCCCGTTCTTGCTCATAGCTAGAGGCCCGAGTCATGGCTCTACCTCCTGGGTTCTTTGATGAGGCCATCGATGGTTTCAACAGATATTTGGCTGAGTAGAAGACTTCAGGCTGGGCCATACAAGCCCAGGTTCCTGGCAGTTTGAGAGATCCTGGGAGTTTTCCTCTGGGGAAATGGATAGTGAGCTGGTTTTCCAGACCAGTGTGAGTTCTTTTTGGAAGGAGGAGGCTGAATGTCCTTATTTAAGCCAGATCCCACTGGCTTTATTTCGGCATTGCCCACCAGACATTCACGCTGGGCTGTTTGTAGGATGGTGGTCCCTTGCTGAGTCATCTGATTGTTTTCAAACAAGCCCGGGTCTCCTTCCTGAGGGAGCCTTTGCTCAGACCCCATGAGCTTATCCTTGTGTTTTACTGGAAGACTGGTTTCCTGGTGGAAGGTTTGGATGCAGCGGTACATCTCTAGGTGCGTGTGCCATGGAGACTCAGGGGCCCGAAGACAGCCTCTGTCAGCCTCCTCCAGCATCCCCTCTGCCTCAGGATCTGCCTCCTCCAGGGACAGCGAATGCCTTCTCTCCTTGTTAATCCAAACAGGACTGACCATGGACTCAGCAGGAACAGGCGTGTACCCTCCTGACAAAGCAAGGCACAAGCAGGGTCACCACTGGGACGTACATGGGCAGCTCTGATTTGGGGGGTTTCAGAGCTTTCGAGCCGTAGGAATGCTATCCCAAAATGTCACGGAAGTCAGGTAGTCAGTACACTGCATGTGTGCACATACACATACATGGATCGCACATGATCCCACTTGCATATGCTCACACGTGTATACTCCCTCCCATGCCCACACATATGCTCTCTAACACACACTCATGCGCAAGTATTCATTCATTCAACAAGTATTTATTGAGCACTTATTACGTGCCAGCCATTATTTATTCTAGGTTCTGGGAATATGGCAGCAAACACTGAGACAAAAATCCCCATCTTCACGGATATATTCTAGTGGGGTAGAAAGATGTAAGCCAACGAATATATTATAATAAAATTGCAGGTGGTAACCAATGCTATGAAGAAAAACTCAAGCAGAACAGAGTTTACTAACAGACTCCAGTTCTTAACTGCAGTGAGGGAGTGACCCCAGCATTCCAACTGAAAGAATGGCACGGACTCACATGCACACTGGCCAGTGGAAAAGAATACTCTTCGGTTACGGGGTTTTGTGTTCTGGGATTCCCGTAATGGTTTACCGCCCAAGGTGGAGGAGGGAGGAGCTGTATTTCAAAGCAGCTCCTTTTGAAGCACTGGCCCCTTGCCTTCTCCCATCCCACAGACACTGTTCTGGGAACACATTTATAGCACCTCCTGCTTCTCCGAACTGGCTGTAGGGATGAGGACCCAGACCAACGTCTCTCTTCTTTCTCAGGGTTTTGTTGTGTGTTTTTTTTTTTTTACCACCTTGTGGCACACGACAGTTTATGGTTGACCCTTGGTGGCAGAGAGGGTTGTGGGAATGCCTGAAAGGTGTTCCAAAGCCTGCAGGTAGTTGCCGCTGAATCCGCAGCGGAGCTCCCCTGAGCATTCTGGCATTTGTCACGGCGGGAGGCCCTGCATGCAGGAGCGGAGAGACTGAGGTGCTGGGGCATGAAGGCAGAGGGAAGGCCCTGAGCTCCCGGTCTGGGAGTCTGAGAGAAACAGGACCAGTGCGGCCATCTCTGCAAACAGTGGAGGGCCTGAAAATGTGTTCCCACTTCAGGACTACCGGATTTTTCTCAGCATGACAAACACGGACATCCTGACAAAAAGTCAAAATGTTATGTGCTTATCTGAAAACAGAGGAAGAGGGGACGTGATGGGAGAACCTAGGAACTAGTATCCTCTCCATTATGTCCACGTGGACAGGCAGGTCTTGGTTGCAGAGAGGAGCCTCCTTAGCTGTCAGTCCCAGCCTGGGGTCCGCAGGGGACAAGGAGAAAGACAAAGTGGGAGGGACACCTGGACCCTGACCCCCAAACAGATACTGCTGAGTGGTTGACCTCGCCTAGAAGTCAGAAGTCTTCCCTGACAAAGCAGAGTCTAACCAGAGCTTCTGGCATTAACTTGCCTTAACTGATCACCGGATGCTAGCTGCAGGGGGTGGGGGGAGTGCACTGAGTTACAGAGCCTGGGAGAAAGAGCCAGAGGGAGGGTTGGGGCAGGGAGTGGTGAGTTCTGTGGGGCATGTCGACTTGGACTGTCTTTGGGATGTGCCCATTACATGGATCTGTAAGTATGAATTGTGGGTCTGTTAAGCATTTAAGCACTTTCATTTGAGAGTGGTTTAATTTAATGTTTGCTGAATGACTGAATTAATAAACATGTTTGAGGATGGACTAGGTAGGGCTTTACGAACCTTTCAGTGTATACCTTGCAGAGATGGAGGGCTATTTGGCTGTGCCAGTTCAGTTCAAACAGCACCCACTGGCTGGCAACAGCCCAAGTAACGGGAGATGGGCACCTTCAGTTCCGGGGTACCACTTTTGTCTCCAAAAGGCAGCACTCTTCCTGCCCCGGATGGTGATGTCCCTCTGGCCCCTGATTCCTTCCCAGCTGGCCTAGTGCTGGGCGGGCCATTCAATGAGTCCTGAAGTGTACAAATAACCACAAAAACCCCCCAGGCGCAGCCTTGACCTTCCCATCTCCCCTGACCCATTCATTCCTCTGTTAGAGGGAAGGGTGGGATGGAGCCTTATGCTCCTAACTTCCTCCAGGAATAAAATCTGAGTTCCCAGAGGGAAGAGGCATTCTCCCTTTGAGGCTTCTGCATCTCATGCCTCCTTGGAAGTTGTTTGAGAGTTGTTTGAGATGGTGATAAGCAAGCTCCGTGAGCCAGGGTGCCTCCTGAGTCCCTGAGGCCTGTGCTTCCTCTGGCCGGCGCCAGGGCTGTTGGGAACACCACTTTGGCTCTCTCCAGAGCCAGTTCCTCAGCTTTGCAGGAGGTGAGACACGGCGGGGAAGAGCTCCCATCGCCCCCCCCCCGGCCCAGCAGGGGGCCAAGCCATAGTCCACTAGGCAGAACAGTCTGGTAAGGTGAGAACATAAGAGCTGAGGCCAGGTACGGCCAACAGCTGGCCAGATGCCTGCCTGAGGCCCCTGGAGGGGAAGAGAGCCAAGCAGAGCGGCCCGGAACGGGCCTCCCCGCCCTGGCTCTGCTGGCATCCCTGCTCTTTCCCACCGGGAGGGCCCACCGAGCCCCGGCCTCCCCCTGGCCGCAGCCCACCACCCATTGCGCCCACGGCCAGGCCCCCCCTTCACTTTTGCCCCCAGCACCTGCCCAGCCCTACCTTTCGGGAGCACCACCAGGTGGGCCTGGGCCGTCTGCTGCCTTCGCAAGCCCGCGTACTGGGCTCGCAGGACCTGGATGCTGAGCGGGGGCTCTTTCCCCGGGGCCCGTGTCCCCGAGCCCTCAGCCATGAAGCAAGACCCCAGCAGCCGGAAATGCGGCCGGGCAGGGCAGGGGCAGGGCAAGCCCTTCATCTGGATCCGGGGGCGGGGATAAAGCAAACAGTGATGGGCGGGGCGTGGGAGGGGCGAGAAGGAGCAGCGGGGGAGGGGGAGTGAGGGGAGCAGGTGGAAAGGTAAGGGGAAAAGGAGGGGGAGGGAAAGCTGAGGGGAGTGAAGGAAGGTGGAGCGGAAGAGGGGCTACCTGGAAAGTGGGGGAGGGAGTGAAGCAAGGGCAAGGGGAGGCAGACAGGTGAGGGGAAAGCGAGGCGGGGGTCAGGAACGGGGAGGGGAAAGGCAGGAGAGGGGAAGCGGGGAGAAGGAAGAGTCAGAGGGAGGAGGAAGATGGAGGAGGAGGAAGAAAGGGGTCCCCAAGAGGGAAGGAAGGAACAGGGGTCCCCAAGAGGAGGGGGGTAGGGCAAAGGGGGCTAACGGGATGAGAGAGGAGGAGGGAGGGACCTGGAGCGAGGGGCCGAGGGGCAGGGGGTGAGGGAGGAGGAGGGAACAAAGGGCAAGGCAAGCACAGCGGCTCCGAGTCCTCTGGGTGCCGGGGAAGGCGCTGGGCTCCAGGTCCTTCACCGCTCACTCCCAGGGTTTAGGGTCTAACTCCCAGAGTTCCTGTTTCCTGGCAGAGCCAGAGCCAATGCTGGGCCGTGCCAGGGGCCTGCTCAGCTCGCACCTCTTGGACTGAAACCTGGAATCTCATCAGCAAACCCGTCCGTTTGGTTTGCCTTGGAAAAGGCGCACCCTCTGCAGCCTCACGGAGCTGGCGCCTCAGGGATGTGCACGTGGCAGCCACGCCCGAGGGAACCCCAACAGGAAAGGTGCCCCCAAGTCTCCACTCACCCACCACACGCATCCCAGGAAAAAGCCCAGCCCCAAAGCCTGCCCTGGGGACAGAGCCCAGGGGAGCCCCAGCTCTCTGACATTTGCACCAGCCTCCTTGGTCTCAGCCTTCTCCAGCCCAGCAGGGAGCTGGTGTTTCTCTTACCCATAGCGAGGTGCGCCCTCAGCCCTGCTGGCCAACCCCACCAGCTCTATATCCCCTTGGAATCCTAGACCCTCTCTCCCCTGCGCCAGCTTGGATCTATCCTTGTGCCATCTGGTCAACAAAGTCCCTTCCTATCTTGTCCTAACATGAGGCTTGCCAAGAACCAATTTCCCAACACACCTACAGAGGCCCTGGAAAGAGGGTAGTGGCTGAATTCTAGGAGCTGTTCTGGAGCTGAACTGCATGGGATCTAGTCACTGGGTGTGGGAGTGAGAGTAAATCTCCACTGGGCAGTGTGTTAGTTTTCTAGGGCTGCTGTAATGAAGTGCCACAATTTGGGGAGCTTAAACAACAGAACTGTGTTGTCTTAGAATTTTGGAGGCCAGAGGTCCATGATCAAGGCATCAGCGAGGTTGTTCTTTTTCTGGGGACTCTGGGATAATCTGTTTTAGGCCTTTCCCCTGGCTTCTGTTGGTTTGCTGGCAATCTCTGGTGTTCCTTGGCCTGCAAAAGCATCAGATCTCTGCCCTTATATTCATATAGTGACTCCCTGTGAGCCTGTCTCTGTGTTCAGATTTCCCCTTTTATAAGAACAGCAGTTATGTTGAATTAGGACCCACTCTAAGGACCTCATCTTAACTAATTGAGTTAAGTTACATCTGCAATGACCCTATTTCCAAATACAGTCACATTCTGAGGTACTGCGGTTAGAACTTCAACATATGAGTTTGGGGGGACACGATTTAACCCATATCAGGTAGATGAATGGTAGGTAGTTCCAGTCATAGAGCTAGGCCCGGGAGAGGAGCAGACTGGGGTGTGGGAGAGGAGAAGGGGTATGTTTTAGATGGTGTGCTAGGGGTGCCTGTGGTCTTTGCGTCATCAGGAGGGAATCAGCAGCTTGGTAGAGACATGCAAATGTCGTCCTTGGTGAAAATGATACAGTTCGTTATTGGAAGAGTTGAATTGTGCTGCTCTGAATATTCACGTACAGGTTTTTCTTTGAATACTTGTCTACAATTCTTCTGGTGACTCTTCCTAGGAGCGGAATTGCTGAGTCATATGGTTGTTACCTGTTGTTTTCATTGCAAAACTCCCTTGGCTATAAGTATATTGCATTTTGAGGATATTAAAAAAAATGTTTGCATTGTATGCTTTGGTTTTTCTGTTGATACGCCAAGAACTCTGCCCTAGAACAGGCTGGCCTTTGCAAGTTGGTGTGTTTGCTGTTTTGGAAAGGGGATCGCTGTTTATAATTTCTTATCATGCCATGACAGAATAACTCCCTGTCTAAAAACAAGATTTTGAGAGGCCAGGACACCATCTGACCTTTTCCCAACACTATTATGTCAGATGAATGAAAAGTCCAGGATAAAAATGCATGGAAGTTTTGCCAAATTTGTTTTGCTGTGGCCTATCAGCATCATTACCTGTGCAATTAGGACTTTATGTAATGAGCACATAATCTCGTTAGGTGAGCTGTGGAGGCAGTGTAGTGACCGGGTGACAGGAGGCATCTCCCACCAGAACACTTGGGTTTTCATCCTGGCTGCGCCACTTACTGGTTGTGAAAACTCTTTTCTTAATCCCCCCCCATGCCTCAGTTTCCCCATCTGTAAAATGGGCCAATAATAGTTACCATTTACCCATCTATAAAATGGGGCCAATATATGAAGTCCTTAGAACAGTGCCTGGCATGAGGTCAGCACTATAAGACCTTGTTGAAGGCACATTTACAGATTGGTCCAGATAATTACAATACCTTTAATCAAGATAGTAAGTTAATAGTACAAGTTCTTCTAAAGAAGGATCTTGTTGATTTTAGTTTTGACTATAGGAGGCCTAAAGAATATTAAAGAATATTTCCCACCAGCCCCCAATATAAAGCATATAAAAGCTATTGAAGGAACACTCTGGGACACCTACTTAATAATTTCAAATGCTGAAAAAGAGGTATTACAAAATTTAAAAATAATTTTACTAATGTGCTATAAGAAAAATAGCCTCCACCTTTTGGCTTTGAACTTAAGATTCAGTTCATTTAACATGTATTCGTTCAACAAGTACTTATTCAGTTACTACAATCTTCCAGACTCACTAATCAATCAGTGCAGAATAGCAAATTCAACAGACATTATCTTCATGGAACTTCCAATGCAGTTTTGGGGAAAGAACTGTATTATTTACAAGAATACAATAAATAATTTAAATTAACTAATGCATATATAGCATTTGGGGGAGTTCCCAACTTTTAGAATGTATGTAATAAATGTTACCTATGATTATTTATTATACCAATAATGATTATCATTTATCCAGTTTATTCACCTGTAAAAAAAAATCCATCATCTTAAATTAAAGTTGCCTGCCCTCTAGTGGGGATTTTGAGTCATAACCACACAAACAACTGGGAAAGGTTGAGGGATTTTGGTGTTTCTTCTGCTATTTAATGAGTTCTGGCTGGTTGGGATGCCCAGCAAGGTATCAGGCCCCACAAGCCTATAACTTCCTTCAGAAGGCTTCTTTATGCACAGTCGGTGCTGTGCGACCTCACCACCCTCCCTGGGCCCACCTATGACTTGTCAATGACCTACGAAGTAGCCTGGGGTAGATCTACTGAATAGGCCTACCCATACAGGAGGGTGACAGGCCCAACTAATCAGCCTGCAGATAGAGCAAGACCCAGCCAATGAAACAGATGGAAAGTATTTGAACCACGGTGGTGGCAGAGCATCAGGGCCAAGAATGCCTGCTACTGACCAGGCAGGGTTGCCCCCCATTCCCAAAATATTTCAGTAGCGGCTCCAGGCAAGTCCAAGTGGGTTTTGTGACTATTGCCTTGTTCTTAGCTTCCCTGAATATCTTTACCATAACCCTGAGTTAATCCACATAGTTCCAGTGTCAAAGAGCCTTACTAAAGATGCTTCCAATATGCTGTCCCATTTCATCCCTGCCAGCCTTCTGAGAAACAGGTATTATTACCCCCATTATAGGGGCTCAGAGAGGTTGTATGACCTACCCAGGGTGCCACAGCTAATAACTGGCAGCACAGAATTTGCACCCACTTCATTCTGCTATCAGAGCTTGAGTTCCTTCCCATAACCCATATCCTGTGGTACTGAAACCTGAGTCTAATGGGAGTATGAGATTAGATATTCCTTCACTTTTTATTATTAGCAAAATCCTATTTTAAAAATATCTTGGTTAAACAACTTTAATCAGGTTCTCAGATAATGTTTTGTATGAGCTTTAAAAATAAGTTAACATCCAGGGGAGTACCTGGTAGAGTATGTGACTCGATCTCAGGGCTGTGAGTTCAAGCCCCATGTTGGGTACGGAGTCTTCTTAAAATAAAAAGTTGAAATAATAGTAATAGTAAGTTAAGATCCAGGAACAATTTGATCCCTTGTTCCATAATCTGTAAATTTTCCTTTAATCAATTCATCCTGAATCTGATCATTGACTGAAAAGTCTTCCCTTGCAGTTTGGGCCCACGTTCTTGGGGACTGTTTTCTGCTTTCTGCAGTGTGATGGCTGCAGTCCGAAGGTGTTTAAACTAATTTGGGGGTTCTCGATCCTGACTGCAAGGAAGAATCACTCGAGTAACTTTTTACAGCTTCTTATGCCCGGGCTTCATCCCACATCCACTGGATCCAAATCACAGAAGGAGGGGGCGAGACATTGGTACTTTAATACTTGCCAGGTGCAGCCAAAGCCAAGAACCACTGAACTATTTCAACAGTTACTTACCAAGCAGCCTAGCTTTGGAGAAACCTTTTTCTGCTCACAGGTCTGGCAGGTCTGTTTGCAGAGACGCATTTGTATGGGAGTGCAGGGTGGGGGATGTGGAAGAAGGGAATCTGCTTCAGGTCTCAGTTTCCCTGCTCTGAGCCCTCTGTCCGATCTCAACACCGGTATGTCCTCTGCACTGCGGCCCGTGAACTCGAGACCTGTTGCAAAGACTTGGGGAAGAAGAGCGAGCCTAATTTCAGAGACTGCCTGCCCAGACTGACCTGTCAATGTCGCCCTGTCAGGTTACCCAGGCCCTGAGCTTCTGCTTAGACTGTGTTGTCCGAGTCCTGTGTCTCAGCTCTGCTGTTCACAGATGACACTGGGGGCCTCTCCATAGCGTGTGAATTTGTGCACAGATCCAGATGTGTGCCCTGGACGCCAAGGATATTTACTGAAAGTCTTAGTCTTCCCTGCTTCCGTTTCTACTGTTTCTAGTCTTTCATCTATGGCTTTTGGATCCCAGCAGGTTTGGCTGATGACCCCTGAGCTTACAGAAATCACCTGAACTAGTCAGGTGAGAGTTGCTCAATTTGGCATCACTTCCCTGTCAAGTTTTGACGTCTGACTCTTTGTGATATTGTATTTATTTTATTTATTTCTGATATGTATTTTAATGGGCTATTTCTGTGTTTGGGTGGATTTGGAGAAGTGATAAGGGCAAGAACACAAAGGCTTTTGAGACCCGGAGGCAGGTTAAACATTTGCTGGAACCTTCCATCTCCTGGAATTTCTCTTTCCATGCCTCCTGGGCTGCTTAGTTCTTTCTCCTCAGAATTTCTGGGTGGAGGCAGGCCTGGATGGCCTCCCCACTTCCTCAATGGTGAATCACTAAAGAATAAGCCTTTTATGAGTCTCTAGCTTCTGTGCCCCCAAATAGAAATACCAGTCAGTAGATTCATATCTAGAATATATAAAGAACTACAAACCACTAAGAAAACATAGACATTTAATCCGGACATAGTCAAAGGACAGGTACTTCAAAAAAGAGGCCAATAAGCACATGGAAAGATGCTCAATCTCCACGACACTGAAGTCAATAACAGGGCTTTTTATAATAGATTTAAAAGGAATGAAATATTCACATCAACTTTCCTGGTTTCTTCTGGTAGTTCAATAATACATCTAATAACTGCTAGTTGAATTGACACTTGTCCCTGTCATCATCCAATTGAACTGAATATAAATTTCTCACTTGAACCTAGTATGATCATTTCTTCTATGTATAAATTCCATTTTTAATTTTTCTTCCTGGATAATAATCGTCCATCTCATTGTTTTATTCTAGCACCTAGTCTCAAAATCATTTATACTACTTTCCATTATTTTCTGTAGATATTGTGCAGTGAGCTAAGCAAAGATTGCTTAGCCAGGACACACAATTCTTGGCTTAGTGCTGGTGTGTTGTTTTTTTTAGAAGAGCTTCGAGCCAGTACCCTATGTCAGCACTGACCTGTCTGTTTGGTATTATCCATTGTTCACTACCTTTTCTTCTCCCAGTTCTGACAGTTCTTTTTTTTTTTTAAGATTTTTATTTATTTATTTGAGAGAGAGAATGAGATAGAGAGCATGAGACGGGGGAGGGTGAGAGGGAGAAGCAGACTCCCGGCTGAGCAGGGAGCCCTATGTGGGACTCGATCCCGGAACTCCAGGATCATGACCTGAGCCGAAGGCAGTCGCTTAACCAACTGAGCCACCCAGGCACCCCCAGTTCTGACAGTTCTGTACGTGCTTCTTTTGATGGGCAAGTGATGTTTCATATCGCTTTCGTGAAGAATCTAGTTTATAGTCATACATACCAACATTGGCCAAAGAGAATTTCAAAGACTAGTTGTACACCATGGTGTGGGAGTAATAAAATACTGTTCCTTGAACTGCGAATGTACAAGCCAGTGTCCCCCAGCTTCTTTCTGTGATTTAAAATGTCGGTTTTATTATTCAGATATGGTGAGGCCAACGGATCAGGAGCTGTCTGCCATTGGAAAGATAGCTTGTGACTCACAGTCCTCATGAGAGGGGCAGACCATACCGTGTAAGCACCACATGGGGAAGCACCAGGGTCAGACGGGGCGTGGAAAGGATGATGGAAAATGTAGGCAAGTGCCTTTATTGTGGCTTCCACAGGAAGAAGCAGGAGAGGCAGGGCAAACAGGCTGAGGGTCGGTGAGTTTGGATATTGGCAGTGGGCTCCGGGGCCCAGGAACTATCCCCAGCGGCCTTGTACCCAGCTTCCCCTCTTGGTGATGTCAGGCCTCGGGTTTGGAGTTTCAGAATCTGAGCTGTGGGTTCAGTTCACCTGAGTAGTGAGGGCCCTTCATTCCAACTTTTAGAAGCACACCTATGTTTGGTTTTCAGCCCGGAGGAGCAAATGCTGTGCCGGTGGGAGCCAGGTGGAGAAGTCACCTGGAAACCTTAGGCTTCCGTCCTTGTGACACATGATGGGAATTCACACGATGGATTTTTTAAAAAATTTTTATTTTGATTCCAGTGTGGTTAACATACAGTGTTACATTAGTTTCAGGTGTACAATAGAGTGATTTAACAATTCTCTACATCACCTGGTGCTCATCATGACAAGTGCCCGCCTTGATCCCCATCACCTGTTTCCCTCAGCCCACCCACCCACCTCCCCTCTGGTAACCATCAGTGTGTTCTCTATAGTTAAGAGTCTGTTTCTTGGTTTGTGTGTCTTTCTTTTTTTCCTTTACTCATTTGTTTCTTAAATTCCACATATGAGTGAAATCATATGGTATTTGTCTTTCTCTGACTTATTTCACTTAGCATTATACTCTCTGGCTCCATCCATCTTGTTGCAAATGGCAAGATTTCATTCTTTTTTTATGGATGAATAATATTCCATTTTGTGTGTGTGTGTGTGGGTGTGTGTATACGTGTATGTATATATACCAAATCTTCTTTATCCATTCCTTTATTGACAGACACACTGTGGATTTTTAACAAAAAATTTTTTTTGGCTCTGGGGTGGTGAGGACAGGTGAATCATGTCTCTTGAGTATAAGAGCCTGATTGAGAGGCGGTGAGGTATACAGACTCAAAATTGGTTGGTTTGCATATGACAGTCACTCTCATAGGTGAGTCCTTTACTAACAGTAGGAATTGGCTGGCCCTGGACCAGGCAGTCCTATCAGAGTCACTAAGATTGAAACATTGAAACATCAGAATAAAAGGACACATTGAATATTGAATTGAAACATTGAAACATCAGAATAAAAAGACATGCTTAATACACTGTGTTTGAAAGACTTGGTGTTAAATGAAAGACTACATTTTCTACCATGTTTATCCAGTGGAAAATCATTACCATTATTTTGAAGCACAGTGTGTTTTGCTAGAAATAATTTCATGCTATCAAAAGGATTAGAGACATTTTCCAGTATCATTATCCAACAAACATAGTGACACACCAGAGATTTTGTCCTTTTTGATCAATCTGCTGGTTTTGTGTATATAATTTTATCTTGCAAGGTGTAACCCAGAGTTACATTTGTTACTTCTGAATTATGCATTTGACATGAAGAATTCTCTTTTCCATCTCAGTGTTTTAATTAGTAGCTAAAGAATCATTTACCAAATAATATGAAGTTGCAAGGATTTAGTCAGACTTGAAGTTCAAGGTGTGGATTTGATCAGAATAATTTTCTTATTAACTTTCATAAATAATTAAATCTTCACTAATAACTTAGAGGGCCATATTTCTGAATTTATATGGGTTATACTCAATAAAGTCTGCAAATTTTTATTACTGCTAGTTTTTAAAATTTCAGCAGCCTTCTTATTTGAAAATTTTCTATTTTCCCCTTTCAGTTTTTTCTCTCCTGTCATCCTGTCATTATTTTTACTATGATCTTGACTTGAACTCATTTCAATGATCTAAAGGATTAAAAACAAATGTGTGGGTTTTTTATCAAATGTTCAAATTTGGAATATATTTTAATCTAAAATGTAAATTAAAAGTTAGAAAATAAAAAAAATTAGAAAATTCTGTCTTCAAAAATTATTTTTCTCTAAATATTCAAAATTGCCAGGGCGCCTGGGTGGCACAGTCAGTTAAGCATCCGACTCATGGTTTCAGCTCAGGTCATGATCTCAGGGTCGTGAGATGGAGCCCCACATCGGGCTCCCTGCTCAGCGAGAAGTCGGCTTAAGACTCTCTCTCCTTCTCCCTCCGCCCCTCTGCCTCCATGCATGCAGGCACACCTGCACTGCTCTCGCTCTCAAATAAATCTTTAAAAATAAATATTCAAAATTGCCTCAAAAATTAAAGGACAAAAATATAGAGAAATTATTCCAAAAGGCCAACATTTTTACTTTATTTGTGAAAACAAATTGTGTTAAATACTTTTATAAAAAATAAAGCCCCACTCTAGTACTCAGTGTCCATCTAAAAACACAAAACTGGATTTGAAATCTATGGCATTATCATTGTAAGTGTTAACACTATTGGGCTATGGAACAAAAGGAACTGTTATTTCTCTTAAACATTTCAGACGGCAGTTGTTAAATTGTTTCAAGTTTTTATCACCTGGGGTGATCACAGTTTGTTGTTGTTTTAAATCGATGGTTATTAGCTATAATAGGAGGAGGAAACTTGCAAAAGCTTGACCAGGAATTGTGTGTAGCATAACCTATCAAAACAAAAACGTTCCCAGACGTTTAAAAGCAGTTATCTACCTGACTTCAAGGTTTCAACAATATCAAAATTATGAACTTCTGTTTACTCAAACACTCCACAAAGGTAACTTGCTGGTTCGTTCATTGGATCATGTTGAAAGATGTCCTGAAAGATGCTCATTGAAAGAGCCTGCTCACTTGAAGTGAAACTAGGGGCCACTAAGCCTGATCCCACTAGCTTGCTCTTGCACAGCTAATGACCATTCCAGAGGCTTCCTGTTCCTGAGCGCCAGACAAGGACTGGAAGTGGTTTCTGGGCACAGTGAGCTCAGTAGCGTTGTGTTTGGTACCACAGGTCAGGGATGATGGTAGTCATGGGAGAAAGAGGAAATGGGGCCAGGGGACATTCTCAATTCTTGACATGAGATTTTTTTTTTTTAAATGTTAAGTGACTATACTATTTTAAAAATCCACGAAGTGGGTGAAAAGTCACCAGCTGAAAAAACACTTGTGACATAAAATCAATAAAAGCCTAGCAACCAGAATGGACAAAGAATGCTGAAAAATCAGTAAGGACGAACAATCAATAGAAAAATAGAGGAAAAGACTTGGATAGGTGCTTCACAGGAGAAAATCTGAGTAGCCAATAAGCATGGTGAAAATGCTCAACATCATTAATCAGGAATGCAAAATAAAATCAATATGATTACACATCCACCAAGTTGGATTTAATTTGAATTTAGAGGTCTGAGTATACTAAATTGGGGAGTATATGGAGTAACAAACTCTTATTCCTGTAGTACCTAGTAAAACTGGCATTTAATAAGCTTAAGCAAATTCATACTTGACTCAATACGTGGTCCACGGACCAGCAGCATTGGCATCACCTGAGAGCTTGTTAGAACTTCGGAATCACAGCCCCACCAAATCAGAATCAGCATCTTAATAAGATTGTGCACACAATGTTTAAGAAGCATCCCTCTGTGACTCAGTGATTTCACTCCAAGCCTACTCCTTAACCTTGTTCATGATAGCGTTGTCTGTAAACAAAAACTGAGACTAATCCTAATCCACCAACAGTGGAATGGACAAAGAAATTACGGTGTAGCCATAGACAGTATTAGTATATGGTCAGGAGGATCAATGAACTACAACAATGCATATTTACACGGATGACATTCACATGCATGAAGGTAAGTGCAAGAAACAGACACAGAACAGTGATTCCATTTCTTTGCACATGTGTTTTGTATATCCTCTGTATTTCACAAGCCTTTTAAGTGGTCATGGAAACAAAGCTTGAAGTTTTACTTTAAAAAATTAGGATCTTTTTTGGGGAAGTTGTATACAAATTCTGTATTATCTTTCCTAATTGTTTGTTCTGGGGTTTTGTATGAACGACTTCAAGTAAGTTAGTATTTCACTAAGGCACATATAGATGTACCTAAATCCTCTCATTTTAACCCAGTAAGCTGCTCAAATATGTACCGTGACCTAACGTAAAACCTTGTGAAGCAGGGACCCAGAGGCCACATATTTCAAAGGCCTTCAAGGTCCCAGCCTTCCCTTGCAGCTTTCTTTGCTCTGCTTCAAATTCTAGCCATTGGATCACTTGCCTTTCTCCAAAGACACTGCCATGCCACTATTAGAATGCCCTGGTTGCTCTTCTTTCTTTCCTCTGGGCTTTGATAAAACACCACCACCAAAAGAATTTCTGATTTCCTAGACTAATTATTCTTTCACAACCCTTCATGATCTGATCAAGTCATGTTTTGTTGTTTTGACCTATTTTTCCTCTGCTAGACTACGAACAACTCTAGAGCTGTGTGCTATATTATAACTTATAGGAGCACCTGGGTGGCACAATTGGTTAAGTGGCCAACTCTTGGTTTCGGCTCAGCTCGTGATCTCTGGGTCTTGTTGGGCTCTATGCTCAGCAGGGAGTCTGCTTCCGTTCTCCCTCTGCCCCTCCCCCCACTCACATGCGAGCGCTCTCTCTCTCTCTCCCTCTCAAACAGATCTTTAAAATCTTTTTAAATAGGGCGCTTGGGTGGCTCAGTTGGTTAAGTGTCTGCCTTCGGCTCAGATCCTGGAATCCAGGGATCAAGTCCCACATCAGGCTGCCTGCTCAGTAGGGAGTCTGTTCCCCCCCCATCCCATGTGCTCTCTCTCTCTCATATCTTTAAAAAAAAAAAATCTTTTTAAATAAAAAATTATATGCCTCTAACAATATTTGCCTTTTCATGACCTTTTATATTCTGTGGAGTTGTAAGTCCTATATTCATCTTTATTATTACATGAATTTGGTAACAAGTGAAAAGTACTTACCATTATTTCTAGATTCGTTAGTCATCCACTCTGGGGACAACAGAATCTTCTATGACATTCAAGTATACCGTTACTGAAATTTTTATAACATAGTCTTTAGCTTTCATATTAAAGAGGTTAGCATTAACTCACCCATATGTAAAGCTAACAATGTATTCTTCAAGCTATGAAGCATCTCTACACCTGGTCCATGACAAAACAACCAAGCTTAGCAGCTGAAGTTTTGTTTTGAAGGTTGGCAAGAAAGGACTTTAGAGCTGTACAAATGGGAAGAAGAAATACCTTGATGTTTATGTTCATCTAAAATTCTTCCGAAGTGTGTGTGTTTGGAGGGGTGGATGGGGTAAATGTCTCCTGTAACAATTTGGACCTTTATCTGTCTCCTTCTAAGACGATCATAATGAATTTCTGTCAGGCCCCAAACCCCTGTTGACCATAATCACTGCAAACGTCCAAGCTTCAACTAGTCTCCCTTTATCCCCCAGCCATATTATCCTCTCCTAAACCTTGGCCGCACATCGGATCTTCTGGTGTCCAGGCAACACCTAAGTCTAGTGAAAATCTCTGGAGGTGGAACCCTAGCATTATTTATTTATTTATTTTTTTTAGAGCTTTAATTCTACTTATTTTTTAACTGAAATCTAGTTGACACACTACATTAGTTTCGGGTGATACACCTAGTGATCTAGTGATTTGACAAGTCCATACATTGTGCTGGGGTCACCACAAATGTAGCTACCATCTATCACCATACAATACTATTACAATACCATTGACTATATTCTCTGCTGTACCTTTCATCCCTGTGACTTATTCCGTAACTTGAAGCTTGTACCTTCTTTTCAATGCCCCCCACCCTTTTTTTATTTATTTTATTTTATTTTTTATTTTTTAAAAGATTTCATTTATTTGAGAGGGAGAGAATGAGAGATAGAGAGCACTAGAGGGAAGAGGGTCAGAGGGAGAAGCAGACTCCCTGCTGAGCAGGGAGCCCGATGCAGGACTCGATCCCAGGACTCCAGGATCATGACCTGAGCTGAAGGCAGTCGCCTAACCAACTGAGCCACCCAGGCGCCCCCCCCCTTTTTTTAAAAGATTTTATTTGACAGCAAGAGAGACAGTGAGAGGGAGGGAACACAAGCAGGGAGAGTGGGAGAGGGAGAAGCGGATTTCCTGCTGAGCAGGGAGCCCCATGCAGGACTCGATCCCAGGACCCTGGAATCACCACCTGAGCCGAGGGCAGACACTTAATGACTAAACCACCTAGGTGCCCCCCTTTTAACACTTTTGTGCATCGCCCCCCCACTGTCTTGTAACCATCAGTTTGTTTTCTGTATTTTTGGGTCTATTTCTGCTTTGTTCATTTGTTTTTTTTGAGTCCACATATAAATGAAATCCTATAGTATTTGACTTATTTCACTTAACATAACGCCTTCTAGGCCCATCCATGTTGTCACAATGTCAAGATACCATTCCTTTCTTATGGCTGAGTAATTCATTATTATTACATCTTCATTCATCTATTGATAGACTGTTGAGTTGCTTCTATATCTTGGCTATTGTAAATAGTACTGCACTAAACCTAGGGGTGCATATTATCTTTTCAAATTAGTGTCTTGGTTTTTGGTAAATACCCCACAGTGCAATTATTGGATTGTATGGTATTTCCAGTTTTAATTCTTTTGAGGAACCTCCATACTGTTTTCCATAGTGACTGCCCCCAATTTACATTCCAGCAACAGTGCATGAGGGTTCCTTTTGCTCCAAATCCTCACCAACACTTGTTTATGTTTTTTATTTTGGCCGTTCTGACAGGCATGAGGTGGTATCTCATTGTGGTTTTGGTTGGTATTTCCTTGATGATGAGTGATGTTGAGTATCTTTTTATGTGTTGACCATCTGTAGGTCTTTGGGAAAACCTCTATTCAGATTCTCTGCTTATTTAATCAGATTGGGGTTTTTTTGGTGTTGTGTAAATTCTTTTTATGTTTTAGATATTATTCCCTTTTCAGATACATCATTTGCAAGTATCTATTCCCATTCGGTATGTTGCCTTTTCATTTTATTGATGATTTCCTTTGCTGGGTAAAAGCTTGTTAGTTTGGTGTATTTCCAATAGTTTATTTTCATTTTTGTTGCCCTTGCCTGAGGAGACCCCTCTAGAAAAGTATTATGGCTGATGTCAGAGAAATTACTGCCTGTGTTCTCTTCTAGGAGTTTTATGGTTTGAGGGCTCATATTTTTGCATTTATTTTTGTGTATAGTGTAAGGAAGTGCTCCAGTTTCATTCTTTTGCATGCGGCTGTCCAGTTTTCCTAGCAGCATTTATTGAAGAGACTGTCTTTTCACCCTTGTATATTCTTGTCTCCTCTGTTGTAGATTGCTTGGCCATATAAGTATAGGTTTGTTTCTAGGCTTTCTGTTCTGTTCCATTGATCTAGGTGTCTATTTTTCTGCCAGTTCCATGCTGTTTTGATTATTATAGCTTTGTGGTATATCAGGAAATCTGGGATTGTGATACCTCCAGCTTTGTTCTTCTTTCTTAAGATTGTTTTGCAATTCAGGGTCTTTTTGTGGTTCCATACAAATTTTAGTGTTCTTTGTTCTGGTTGTATTAAAAGGGCTGTTGGTATTTTGGTAGAGATTGCATTGAATCTGTGGATTGTTTTAGGTGGTGTGGACCTTTTAATAATCTGTCCATTCATGAGCATGGAATTTCTTTCCATTTGCTTGTATGGTCTTCAGTTTCTTCAATGTTTTATAGTGTTCAGAATACAGGTCTTCTCACCTCCTTGGTTAAGTTTATTACTAATTATTTTATTCTTTGGTACAATTATAAATAGAATTGTTTTCTTAATTTCTCTACTTTGCTATTAGTGTATGGAAACAGATTTCTGTATTTTGTATCCTGCAACTTTTCTGAGTGCATTTATTCTAATAGTTTGGTTTTTTGGGGGGAGGGGGTAGAGTATTTAGGGTTTTCCAGTATAATGTCATGTCATCTGCACATCAGGATAGTTTTACTACTTCCTTATAAAATTGGATGCCCTTTATTTGTCTGACTGCTGTGGCTAGGACTTCCAGTACTATATTGAACAAAAGTGAGACTGGACATTCTTTCTCAATTGTTCACCATCGAGTATGCTTTTAGCTGTGCATTTATCCTATATGATCTTTATTATGTTGAGGTATATTCCCTCTAAACCCACTTTGTTGAGAGTTTTTATCATAAGGAGATGGAGAAAAAACCTTTGATAAAATTTAACCTCTATTGAGATGATTATAGGATTTTTAATTCTTTTTTCCTCTGTTTAACTTGGGTGCTTTCCATTACCCTGCCTTCCAGATCACTAATTCATTTCTCTGCATCCACTGATCTGTTATTTCCCTCTAATGTATTTTTCATTTCAGTTACTGTATTCTTCAGTGCTGATTGGTTCTTTTTTTATATATTTTTAAAAATCTTTGTTGAAATTCTCATGGAGTTCCTCAACTCTTCTCTCCAGTCCAGCAAACATCTTTATGATCATTACTTTAAACTCTTTATCAGGCATATTGCTTATTTCTGACTCATTTAGCTCTTTTTCTGAGGTTTTTGTCTTGTTTTTTCATCTGGAGCTTATTCCTGTCTCATTTTGCTTGACTTTCTGTATTTTTGTTGTTGTTGTTGTTAATCACCATACATCATATCGTTAGTTTTTGATGTAGTGTTCCATGATTGATTGCTTGTGCATAACACCCAGTGCTCCATGCAGAACATACCCTCTTTAGTACCCATCACCAGGCCAACCCATCCTCCCCCTCCCCTCTAGAACCCTCAGTTTGTTTTTCAGAGTCCATCATCTCACATGGTTCATGCCCCCTCCGACTTCCCCCACTTCATTCTTCTCCTCCTGCTATCTTCTTTTTTTTTTTAACATATAATGTATTATTTGTTTCAGAGGTACAAATCTGTGATTCAACAGTCTTGCACACTTCACAACGCTCACCATAGCACATACCCTCCTCAATGTCCATCACCCAGCCACCCCATCCCTCCCACCCCCCACCACTCCAGCAACCCTCAGTTTGTTTCCTGAGATTAAGAATTCCTCATATCAGTGAGATCATATGATACATGTCTTTCTCTGATTGACTTATTTCACTCAGCATAACACTCTCCAATTCCATCCATGTCGTTGCAAATGGCAAGATTTCATTCCTTTTGATGGCTGCATAATATTCCTGTGTGTGTGTCTTCTTTATCCATTCATCTGTTGATGGACATCTTGGCTCTTTCCACAGGACATTGCTATAAACATCAGGGTGCATGTACCCCTTCGGATCCCTACATTTGTGTCCTTGGGGTAAATACACAGTAGTGCAATTGCTGGATCATATGGTAGCTCTATTTTCAACTTTTTGAGGAACCTCCATACTGTTTTCCAGAGTGGCTGCACCAGCTTGCATTCCCACCAACAGTGTAGGACGGTTCCCCTTTCTCCACATCCCTGCCAACATCAGTCATTTACTGACTTGTTAAATTTTAGCCATTCTGACTGGCGTGAGGTGATACCTCATTGAGGTTTTGATTTGGATTTCCCTGATGCCAAGCGATGTTGAGCACTTTTTCATGTGTCTGTTGGCCATTTGGACGTCTTCTCTGGAAAAATGTCTGTTCATGTCTTCTGCCCATTTCTTGATTGGATTATTTGTTCTTTGGGTGTTGAGTTTGATAAGTTCTTTATAGATTTTGGATACTAGCCCTTTATCTGATATGTCATTTGCAAATATATTCTCACATTCTGTCAGTTTTCTTGACTGTTCCTTTTGCTGTGCAAAAGCTTTTTATCTTGAGGTCCCAATAGTTCATTTTTGCCGTTGGTTCCCTTGCCTTTGGGTGATGTTTCTAGGAAGAAGTGGCTGCGGCTGAGGTTGAGGAGGTTGCTGCCTGTGTTCTCCTTTAGGATTTTGATTGACTCCTGTCTCACATTGAGGTCTTTCAACCATTTTGAGTCTATTTTTGTGTGTGGTGTAAGGAAATGATCCACTTTCATTCTTCTGCATGTGGCTGTCCAATTTTCCCAACACCATTTGTTGAAGAGACTGTCTTTTTTCCACTGGACATTCTTTCCTGCTTTGTCAAAGATGAGTTGACCATAGAGTTGAGGTCCATTTCTGGGCTCTCTATTCTGTTCCATTGATGTGTGTCTGTTTTTGTGCCAGTACCATACTGTCTTGATGATGACAGCTTTGTAATAGAGCTGGAAGTCCGGAATTGTGATGCTGCCAGCTTTGCCTTTCTTTTTCAACACTCCTCTGGCTATTCGAGGTCTTTTCTGGTTCCATACAAATCTTAGGATTATTTGTTCCATTTCTTTGAAAAAAGTGGATGGTATTTTGATGGGGATTGCATTGAATGTGTAGATTGCTCTAGGTAACATTGACATTTTCGCAATATTTGTCCTTCCAATCCATGAGCATGGAACGTTTTTCCATTTCTTTGTGTCTTCCTCAATTTCTTTCATGAGTATTTTATAGTTTTCTGAGTACAGATTCTTGGCCTCTTTGGTTAGATTTATTCCTAGGTTTATTCTTAAGGTTTTGGGTGCAATTGTAAATGGGATCGACTCCTTGATTTGTCTCTCTTCTGTCTTGTTGTTGGTGTATAGGAATGCCACTGATTTCTGTGCATTGATTTTATCCTGCCACTTTACTGAATTCCTGTATGAGTTCTAGCAGTTTTGGGTTTTCCACATAAAGTATCATATCATCTGCAAACAGTGAGAGTTTGACTTCTTTGTGATTTGGATGCCTTTGATTTCTTTTTGTTGTCTGATTGCTGTGTCTAGGACTTCTAATACTATGTTGAATAGCAGTGGTGATAGTGGACATCCCTGCCACGTTCCTGACCTTAGGGGGAAAGCTCTCAGTTTTCCCCCATTGAGAATGATATTTGCTGTAGGTTTTTCATAGATGGCTTTTATGATATTGAGGTATGTACCCTCTATCCCTATACTCTGAAGAGTTTTGACCAAGAAAGGATGCTGTACTTTGTCAAATGCTTTTTCTGCATCTATTGAGAGGATCATATGGTTCTTCCTCTTTCTTTTATTAATGTAGTGTATCACATTGATTTGCAGATGTTGAACCAACCTTGCAGTCCAGGGTTAAATCCCATTTGGTCATGGTGAATAATCCTTTTAATGTACTGTTGGATCCTATTGGCTAGTATTTTGGTGAGAATTTTTGCATCCATGTTCATCAAGGATATTGGTCTGTAATTCTCCTTTTTGATGGGGTCTTTGTCTGGTTTGGGGATCAAGGTCATGGTGGACTCATAAAACGAGTTTGGAAGCCTTCCTTCCATTTCTATTTTTTTGGAACAGTTTCAGAAGAATAGGTATTAATTCTTCTTTAAATGTTTGGTAGAATTCCCCTGGGAAGCCATCTGGCCCTGGGCTTTTGTTTGTTGGGAGATTTTTGATGACTGCTTCAATTTCCTTAATGGTTATAGGTCTGTTCAGGTTTTCTAGTTCTTCTCGATTCATTTTTGGTAGTTGATACATCTCTAGGAATGCACCCATTTCTTCCAGGTTATCTAATTTGCTGGCATACAGTTGCTCATATATGTTCTTATAATTGTTTGTATTTCTTTGGTGTTGGTTGTGATCTCTCCTCTTTCATTCATGATTTTGTTGATTTCGGTCATTTCTCTTTTCTTTTTGGTGAGTCTGGCCAGGGGTTTATCAATCTTGTTAATTATTTCAAAGAACCAGCTCCTAGTTTCGTTGATCTGTTCTACTGTTCTTTTGGTTTCTATTTCATTGATTTCTGCTCTGATCTTTATTATTTCTCTTCTCCTGCTGGGTTTAGGCTTTATTTGCTGTTTTTTTCACTAGCTCCTTTAGGTGTAGGGTTAGGTTGTGTATTTGAGACCTTTCTTTCTTGAGAAAGGCTTGTATTGCTATATACTTTTCCCTCAGGACTGCCTTTGCTGTAGCCCAGAGATTTTGAACAGTTGTGTTTTCATTTTCATTTGTTTCCATGAATTTTTTTAATTCTTCAATTTCCTGGATGACCCATTCATTCTTTAGTAGGATGCTCTTTAGCCTCCATGTATTTGAGTTGTTTCTGACTTTCCTCTTGTGATTGAGTTCTAGTTTCAAAGCGTTGTGGTCTGAAAATATGCAGGGAATGATCCCAATCTTTTGGTACTGGTTGACACCTGATTTGTGACGTAGGATGTGAGCTATTCTGGAGAATGTTCCATGGGCACTAGAGAAGAATGTGTATTCTGTTGCTTTGGGATGGAATGTTCTGAATATATCTGTGAAGTCCATTTGGTCCAGTGTGTCATTTACAGTCTTTATTTCCTTGTTGATCTTTTGCTTAGATGATCTGTCCATTTCAGTGAGGGGGGTCTTAAAGTCCCCCACTATTATTGTATTGTTGTCAATGTGTTTCTTTGCTTTTATTATTAACTGCATTATATAATTGGCTGCTCCCATGTTAGGAGCATAGGTATTTACAATTGTTAGATCTTCTTGTTGGATAGACCCTTTAAGTAGGACATAGTGTCCATCTTCATCTCTTATTACAGTCTTTGGCTTAAAATCTAATTTGTCTGATATAAGGATTGCCCCCCAGCTTTCTTTTGGTGTCCATTAGCATGGTAAATGGTTTTCCACCCCCTCACTTTCAATGTGGGGGTGTCTTTGAGTCTAAAATGAGTCTTTAGCAGACAGCATATTGATGGTTTTTTTTTTTTTTTTATCCAATCTGATAGCCTGTGTCTTTTGATTGGGGCATTTAGCCCATTTACATTCAGGGTAACTATCGAAAGATATGAATTTAGTGCCATTGTATTGCCTGTAAGGTGACTGTTACTGTATATTGTCTGTGTTCCTTTCTGGTCTATGCTGCTTTTAGGCTCTATCTTTGCTTAGAGGACCCCTTTCAATATTTCTTGTAGGGCTGGTTTTGTGTTTGCAACTTCCTTTAGTTTTTGTTTGTCCTGGAAGCTTTTTTATCTCTCCTTCTATTTTCAATGACAGCCTAGCTGGATATAGTATTCTTGGCTGCATATTTTTCTCATTTAGTGCTCTGAATATATCATGCCAGTCCTTTCTGGCCTGCCAAGTCTCTGTGGATAGGTCTGTTGCCAATCTAATGTTTCTACCCTTGTAGGTTACAGATCACTTGTCCCGAGCTGCTTTCAGGATTTTCTTTTTGTCTCTGAGACTCGTAAGTTCTATTAGATGTCGGGGTGTTGACCTATTTTTATTGATTTTTTGAGAGGGGTTCTCTGTGCCTCCTGGATTTTGATGCCTGTTTCCTTCCCCAAATTAGGAAAGTTTTCTGCTATAATTTGCTCCAATATACCTTCTGCCCCCCTCTCTTCTTCTTCTGGGATCCCAATTATTCTAATGTTGTTTCGTCTTATGGTATTGCTTATCTCTCGAATTCTGCCCTTGTGATCCAGAAGTTGCTTATCTCTCTTTTTCTCAGCTTCTTTGTTTTCCATCATTTGGTCTTCTATATCACTAATTCTCTCTTCTGCCTTTATCCTAGCAGTTAGAGCCTCCATTTTTGATTGCACCTCATTAATAGCCTTCTTGATTTTGACTTGGTTAGATTTTAGTTTTTATTTCTCCAGAAAGGGTTTCTCTAATAACTTCCATGCTTTTTTCAAGCCCAGCTAGTATCTTTAAAATCATCATTCTGAACTCTAGTTCCAATTTTACTAATGTCCGTATTGATTAGGTCCCTGGCAGTTGGTACTGCTTCTTGTTCATTTTGTTGAGGTGATTTTTTTCTGTCTTGTCATTTTGTCCAGAGCAGAATAGATGAATGAGAGAACAAAATGCTAACAGGGTAACAACGTACCCAGAAAATATACACTAAACAAATCAGAAAAGACCTGAAACCGGGGGAAAGGAAAGGAAAAGAAAGGAAAAAGAAAAAAAAAGATAAAAACAAACAAAAACAAAACAAAACAGAACATGATCAAATATGATCAGGCTGGTGCATAGATCAGTGCTACACACTAGATTTTGGGTGTATTTTGGTCTGTTAGAAGAAAGTGCCTCCCAAAATTGTAAAGAAAGAAAAACATATATATATACAAAAATAAGGGTTAATATGATGAAGGGATGGAATCTGACTGTAAAGATGAAAATTATAAAAGATTTTATAAAAGGAATTGATAAAATAAGTTGGTTGAAAAAAGAGGATTTAAAAAAGGGGGAGAATGTGATCAGGCAGGAGACTAGAACAAATCCATACACTAGAGATTTAGGGTATATTTTGATCTGTTAGAAGAAACTGTAGAAGAGAGAACAACTTATGTATATATACCAAAAATAAGGGTAACTACTATGAAGGGATAGAATATGACTCTAAAAATGAGAAAAATTTTTTAAAAAAGGGATTGATAAGATGTTGGTTGAAAAAAGGAAAAGTTAATTTTTTTAATTTTAAAAGACTAAAGAATCATGGTAAAAAAAAGCCATGAATTTTATGTGCAGTATTCCCCTAGTGCTGGAGTTCTGCCGTTCTCATTGATCGGTAAACTTGGTCTTGGCTGGCTGTTCTTGCTGATCTTCGGGGGGAGGGGCCTGTTGCCGTGGTTCCCAAATGTCTTTGCCAGGGGTGGAATTGTCCCACCCTTGCCTGGTCCAGGCTAAGTAATCTGCTTGGGTTTGCTCTCAGGGGCTTTTGTTCCCTGCAAGCTCTCGGTACAGCTTTGGAGGACGAGAGTGAAAATGGCGGCCTCCCAATCTCTGCCTGGGAGGAGCCAAGAACTAGGGGCCCTGCTCCTCAGTGCGCCCCCAGAGAAAAGCAGTCAATCACTCCCATCTCCTCGGTCTACAGCCACACTCCGTGCTCACCCAGCCTGTGACAGAGCATTTCTATCTCTGGCACCTGACCCTGTGTAGAGTCTCCAAACCCAGCAGATCCCTGTGGTGTGCTCCTGCGCCGCTCCTCCTGGGGGAGGAAGGGGAGTCTCCCCGGATCTGCTGCTTGTTGGCACCCTGCTGGAGGAGCAGTGGCCCTACTGTGCCACGGTTCACGGTTTATGACAACCCCGAGCTGAGAGCCTGCGCCTTGGTTCCATCTCTGCAGCCGGCTTCCCCGCTCCAATACCTGGGAGCTCTGCCGCACTCAGGCACCCCCGCTCTTTCTGTGACCCTGAGGGTCCTGAGACCACACTGTCCTGTGAAGTTTCCACCCCCCGCTGAGCCACTGGAGCAACGTCCCACAGTGGAGTCTTCTAATAGTTCCGATCTTGTGCTCCGCGGCTCTATCGCTTGCCAGAAGCGGCCGTCTATCCTCCCGAATATCACCTCAGATTCACTTCTCCGCATGTCCTACCTTCCAGAAAGTGGTCGCTTTTCTGTTCAGAGAGTTGTTGCTATTTTCTTTGATCTCCTATTGAGTTCATAGGTGTTTAGAATGGGTGTGATCCCTATCCAGCTGAATTCCTGGGACCAGACGAAATCCAGGTCTCCTACACCTCTGCCATCTTGCTCCGCCCCCATTGACTTTCTGTATTTGTTCTTATGAATTAGGCTTAACAGCTACTTTTCCTAAATTGGAGAAGTGGTCTTGTGTATGGCCATCCCCTGTGGAGACCATGTATGTCTGATGACTTTGGCTGGTTGGCTGTAGTTGTAGCTGGAGTGGCTGAGGGTCCTGGGGCTGATCATAGGATTTTTATCCTTCATGTTGTTAGTGTAGTATATCACACTGATTTGCAGAAATTGAGCCATCCTTGAATCCCTGAAATAAATCCCACTTGATAATGGTGAAGGATTCTTTTAATGTATTGTTGAATGTGGCTTGCTAATATTTTGTTGAGGAGTTTTGCACACATGTTCATCAGGGATATTGGTCTGTAGTTTTGGGTTTGGTTTTGTTTTGTTTTGCTTTTTATATGGTCTTTGTTTTTGTAATCAGGGTAATGCTGGCATTGTAGAATGTATTTGAAAATTTTCTTTTCTCTTGTGTTTTTCTTTTTTTTCCAATTGTTTGGGGAGAGTAAGTATTAACTCGTCTGTAAATGGTAGAATTCACCAGTGAATCCATTTGGTTCTGGACTTTGATTACTTGAGAGGTTTTGATTACCAATTCAATTTTGTTACTAGTAATCAGTCTTTCAGGTTTTCTATTTCTCCCTGATTCAGTTTAGAAAGATTATTTTTTTAGAAATTTATCCATTTCTTCTGGGTTGTCTAATTTGTTGGAACATTTTTCTTAAGTCTCTTATGAACCTTTTGTTTCTATGGTGTCAGTTGTTATTTCTCATTCATTTCTGATTTTGAGTTATTTTTCTTGATGAGTCTGCCTAAAGGCTTTATCAATTTCTTTTCAGAGAACAGGCTCTTGGTTTTGTTGATCTTTCTTTCTTTCTCTTTCTCTTTTTTTGTTTCCATTTATTTTTGTTCTGATCTTTATTTCCTTCTAACTTTAGGCTTTGATCTTTTTCTGAGGTAGGCCTGTATCCCTGTAAATTTCCCTCTTAGAACTTTCACCATGCCTCCAAAGACTTTGGACTCATTTTCATTTGCCTCAGTGTATGTTTTTCTTAATTTCTCTTTGATTTCCTGATTGACCCATTGATGAATAGCATTTTGTTAAGTCTCCATATGTATGTTTTAATTTTTTCCATTTTTTCCTTGTAATTTCTAGTTTCACACCATTGTGGGCAGAAAAGAAGTTTGATGATATTTCAATCTTATTAAACTTTTTGGGACTTGTTTTGTGGCCTAACATGTGATCTATCCTGGAGAGTGTTCTATGTGCCCTTGAAAAATATGTGTATACTGTTATTATGGGATAAAATGTCCTGTATATGTATATATCTGTTAAGTCAATCTGGTCTAATTTGTCCTTCAAAGACACTGTTTCCCTATTGATTTTTTTTTTCCCCACCTTCCTGGACGATGTATCTACTGATGTGAGTGGAATGTTAAAATCCCCTACTATTGTATTACTCTTTTCCCTTTGTCTATATTTACTTTATGTATTTAGCTATTGCAGTGTTATCCTCCTGTTGGATTGATACCTTTATCATTATGTAATGCTCTTCTTTGTCTCTTGTTACAGTCTGTTTTAAAGTCTATTTTGTCTGATATAATAAGTATTGCTACCCCAGCTTTTTTTTCCTTCCATTTGCTGGAGTATCTTTTTCCATCCCTTCCTTTCAATCTGTATGTATCTTTAGTTCTGAAATGATTTTTTTTTGTAGGCAGCATATAGATGGGCTTTTTTAAATCTATTACTCTATCTTTTGATTAGCTCATTTAGACCATCTACAATTAATTACTGACAGGTATATATTTCCATTTTATTGTTTTATGGTCAGTTTTGTAGTTCTTCCATTCCTTCTTGCTTTCTTTTCCTTGTGATTGATGACTTTCTTTAGTGTTATGCTTGGCTTTCTTTTATTTTTTGTGTATCTATTACAGGGTTTTGGTTTGCAGTTACCATGAAGTTCATATGTAACATCCTAAGTAATTGACAGTCTACATTAAGTTGGTCACTTAAATTGGAAAACATTCTAAAAGAACTTCATTTTTACTCCCCCCACTGTCTTATGCATATGTTGCCATATTTTACATCTTTTTTTGAGTCCCCTTAACTAAATTTTTAAGATCTAATTAATTTTACCACCTTTTTAAAAATTCCAATATAGTTAATATACAGTGTTATATTAGTTTCAGGTGTACAATATAGTGAGTCAACAATTCTGTACTTTGTGCTCATCATGATAAGTATACTCTTAATCCCCTTCACCTATTTCACTCATCACCACCCCCCATCCCCCTAGCCCACACCTCCCCTCTGGTAGCCATCTGTTTTCTATAGTTAGGAGTCTATTTTTTGGTTTGTCTTTTTCTTTATTCATTTGTTTTGTTTCTTAAAATCCACATTAGTGAGATCATATGGTATTTGTCTTTCTCTGACTTATTTAGCATTATACTCCCTGGATCCATCCATGTTATTGCAAATGGTAAGATTTCCTTCTGTATTGCTAATATTCCTGTGTGTGTGTGTGTGTGTGCGCGCGCGCGTGCACGCGTGCACTCACGTGCATGTGTGTCGCATATTTATCCATTTATCAACGGACACTTCAGTTGCTTTAATATTTTGGCTATTGTAAATAATGCTGCTATGAACATAAGGGTGCACATGACTTTTCAAATTAGTATTTTTGTATTCTTTGGATAAATACCCAGTGCCCAGTAGTGTGATTGCTGGATCATAGAGTTCTATTTTTAATTTGAGGAACTTCCATATTGTCTTCCACAGTGACTGCACCAGTTTGCATTCCTACCAACAGTGCATGAGTGTTGCTTTTTCTCCACATCCTCACTAACACTTGTTTCTTGTGTTTTTGATTTTTAGCCATTCTGACAGGTGTGAGGTGATACCTCATTGTGGTTTTGATTTGCATTTCCCTGATGATGAGTGAAGTTGAGCATCTTTTCATGTGTCTGTTGGCTATCTGTATGTCTTCTTTGGGGAAAAAAATGCCCATTTCTTAACTGGAATTTTTTTTTTTTTGATGTTTAGTTGTATCAGTTCTTTATATATTTTGGATACTAATCCTTTATTAGGTCATTTGCAAATATCTTCTCCCATTCACTAGGTTGTTCTTCTGTTGTTTCCTTTGCTGTGCAGAAGTTTTTATTTTGGTGTGGTCCCAATAGTTTATTTTTGCCTCTGTTTCCTTGCCTCAGAACACCTATCTACAAAAAATGTTACAGCTTATGTCAGATAAATTACCACCTGTGGTCTTTTCTAGGAGTTTTATGGTTTCAGGTCTCACATTTAGGTCTTCAATCCATTTTGAGTTTATTTTTGTGTACAGTATAAGAAAGTGGTCCAATCTCATTCTTTTGTGTGTAGCTGTCCCGTTTTCCTAATACAATTTATTAAAGAAATGGCCTTTTTCCCATTGCATATTCTTGCCTCTTCTGTCAAAGATTGACCATATAATCATGGGTTTACTACTGGGCTCTTTTCTGTTCCATTGATTTATGTGTCTATTTTGTGCCAGTACCATACTGTTGTAATTATTACAGCTTTGTACTATATCATGAAATCTGGGATTGTGATACCTCCAGTTCTTTAAGATTGCTCTGGTTATTTGGGGTCTTTTTGTGGTTCCATACAAATCTCAGGATTATTTGTTCCAGTTCTGTGAAAAATACTATTCGTATTTTGATGGGGAATGCATTACATCTGTAGGTTGTTTTGGGTAGTGTGGACATTTTAACAATATTGTCCATTCATGAGCCTGGAATATCTTTCCATTTGTCTGTACGATCTTCAGTTTTTTTTCAGTGTTTTATAGTTTTCAGGGCACAGGTCTTTTACCTCCTTGGTTGGGCCCTTTCCTAGGTATCCTATTCTTTTTGGTGCAATTATAAATGGTATTGTTTTCTTTCTGCTAATTCATTACTAATGTACAGAAATGCAATGGATTTCTGTATATTGAATTTTTTTTTGGTATCTGGTGGAGTCTTTAGGGTTTTCTATATATAGTATCATGTCATCTGCAAATAATTAAAGTTTTACTTCTTCCTTACCAATTGGATGCCTTTTATTTCTTGTCTGATTGCTGTGGTTAGGACTTCCAGTACTATGTTGAAAAAAATTGGTTAAGTGGACATCCTTGTCTTGTTCCTAACTTTAGGGGAAACCTCGGTGTTTTACCATGGAGAATGATGTTCACTGTGGGTTTTTCATTTATGGCTTTTATTATGTTGAAACATATTCCCTCTAAATGTACTTTGTTGAGGGTTTTTATCATGAATGGATATTGAAATTGTCAAATGCTTTTTCTGCATCTATTGAACTGATGATTTTTATACTTGATGTGATATGTCATGTTGGTTAATTTGCTAATATTGAACTACCCTTGTATTCCAGGAATAAATCCCACCTGATCATATTGAATGTTTTTTTTTAAATGTTTTGTTGGATTTTTTTTTCTAATATTTTATTGAAGGTATTTGTGTCTATGTTCATCAGAGATATTGGCCTGTAGTTCTTTTTCTAGACTGTCTATATCTGGTTTTGGTATCAGGGTAATACTGGCTTCATAGAATAAATTTGGAACTTCTCCTTCCTTTTCTGTTTTTGGGGTTGTTTTTTTGTTTGTTTTTGGAATAGTTTGAGAAGAATAGGTATTAACTCTTCAAATGTTTGGTGGAATTCACCTATGAAACCATCTGGTCCTGGACTTCTGTTTTTTGGGAATTTTCTGATTACTGATTCATTGCTGGTAATTGGTCACTTCAGGTATTCTATTTCTTCCTGATTCAGTTTTGGGGGGTTATATGCTTCTAGGAATTATCCATTTCTCCTAGGTTGTCCGATTTTTTTTCTTTTTTTGGCATATAGTCTTTCATAATATCCTTTTATAATCCTTTGTATTTCTGTGGTGGTGGTGGTTCTTCTCTTGGCTGATTTTGAGTCCATTTTTTTCTTTTTCTTTCTTTTTATGAATCTGGCTAAAGGTTTATCAATTTTATTGAATTTTTCAAAGAACCAGCTCCTGGTTTCATTGATTCATTTATTATATAATATATATATACACACACACTATAAAAATTTATATATGTTTATAAATATATAATAAAAATTTACATGTTATATATAAACATATAATTCTCCTTTATTTCTGCTCTAAGCTTTATTGTTTCCTTCCTTCTGCTAGTTTTGGGTTTTATTCTTCTTTTTCTAGCTCCTTTAGGTATAAGGTTAGGTTATTTAAGATTTTTCTTCTTAATGTAGGCCTGTATTGCTATAAACTTCCCTCTTAGAACTGCTTTTGTGGCATCCCAAAGATTTTGGACTATTGTATTCTCATTTTCATTTGTCTCCGTATATTTATTTCCTCTTTGATTTCTTGGTTGGCCCACTCATTGTTTAGTAGCAAGTTATTTAACCTCCATGTATTTGTGTTTTTCTTAGATTTTTTTCTTCTGATTCATTTCTTGTTTCATAGCATTGTAGTTGGAGGTTGATCTTTTAAATTTGTTGAGACTTGTTTTGTGGCATAATATGTGTTCTATTCTGGAGAATATTCCATGTGCCCTTGCAAAGAATGTATATTCTGCCATTTGGGGATGGAATGTTCTGAATATGTTAGATCCATCTAGTCCAATGTAGCACTCAGAGCCACTGTTTCTTGTTGATTTTCTGTTTGGGTGTGACCTATCCATTGATGTAAGTGGGGTGTTAAAGTCCCCTATTATTACTGTATGACTATTGATTTACTTCCTTTATGTTATTAGGCTGCTTTATGCATTTGAGTGCTCTCATGTTAGATGCATAAATATTTACATCTTTATGAATGTTTATTTCTTGTTGGATCATTCCCTTTATGGTTATATAGTATCCTTCTTTGTTTTAAAGTCTGTTTTGTCCAATATAAGTATTGCTACCCTGACTTTCTTTTCACTTCCACTTGCATGATAAATGATTTTCCATCCCTTTACTTTGTCTGCATGTGACTTTAGGTCTCTTGCAGGCAGCAAATAGATTGATCTTTTGATTGGAGTATTTACTCCGTTTACATTCAAAGTAATTATTGATAGGTATGTACTTACTACTATTTTTTTTTGTTTTGTTTTGTGGTTGTTTTTGTAGTTCTTCATTCCTTTCTCTTTCATGGTTTGCTGGCTTTCTTTAGTGACATACTTGGATTCTTTTCTGTTTATTTTTTACATATTTACTGGTTTTTGATGCGTAATTACCATTAGGTTTGTATATAACATCTTATGTGTATAGTAGTCTTTATTAAGTTGATGGTTGCTGAAGTTTGAAATCCTTCTTTACTCCTTTCCTCCGTCCCACATTTTTAGGTATATAGTGTCCTACTTTACATCTTTTCCTTTTGTCCCTTGACTGATTTTTTTTTTTTATAGGTATACTTATTTTTACTGCTTCTGTACTTACTTTTCTTACTCCTCCTTATGGTCTTTCTTTTCCCCTTAAAGAGTCCCCTTTAACATTTCTTGTAGGGCTGGTTTAGTGGTCATGAATTCCTTAAAGAGTTTCCCAAACAAGTTAATCTCTCCTTCTATTCTGAATGATAGCCTTGCTGGATAGAGTATTCTTGGCTGTAGATTTTTTCTTTCAGCACTTTGAATATATTGTGACACTTTATTTTGGCCTGCAAAGTTTCTGCTGAAAAATCAGCTGATATCCTTATAGGGTTTCCCTTGTACATAATTAGTTGCTTAAAGCTCCTCTAAAACCTTCCAATGTACTGCCAGGATTAGGAGACATGCCCTTAATCTTACCAAATCCTGCCCTACCCTTCTTCCCTCCCTCCCTCCCAATCCCTTTCAAAGGATCTGCTGGAATCTAGATCAGGGGCCCTCTCTGTATCCTCAATGTATTCTTGGAACATTACTCCTTCCTTAACTGAAACTTTGTAAGGGTTCTTCCTCCCTAATCTTTTACATTCCACATACCCTGAGTCAGGAGGTGTTTGGATTTTGTGCTTGCCCTCCAGTGCCCTTTATAAACCACCTCCTGCAAAATTTCCCACCCCTTTGAAACTCATTCACATCATTATACCAACTTCTTACCCTCTTTATTGTTGCCCTCTGCTGCCTACCAACCCCCTCCTTCAGTGAAGATGGTTCACCTCATACTTTTCTTACCCTAGTCTCATTTTCTTTCTCAGCAACCATGTAATTCCCTGGTCTCCGATCCTTGACCTGCTGAGTTCCAACCATTTTCCTCTATGCCACCTCTCCACCCATTCATGGTCACATAGTCCTTATCTTCCCTGGAATCTGCATTACCTCTAAAATCCTGCCGTGCTCCCCATCTCTCTCTCATCTGTCCCTTTACTTGATCAATCACTCCCACTGCTACCTGTTATTGACCTCGTCAAGACTTCTGATCCCCAGACTCTATCATTTTTTCCATCTCCACCAGGTTCCTTCTAACTTTGCTTTTCTCTTTATCCTGCCCTGATTATTTCCTTTTATAAAAACACTGCATCAGTGTAGTCAATCCTCTGAAAATATGGTCTACTCATTTGCTTCCTCCCTCTATTGGACTCACCTCCTAAAATCCTATGCTGCTTGCCTTCTGACTCACCACCTTTGATTGCCTGCCCTCTGAAGCAGCTGAATGGGAGAAGCACAGAACAGAGTTTTGAAATCCTAGCAAACTTCTCAGGGGCACTCAGCCCTGCCTAGAAACCATGGTGTACTTCCCCATTTTGACAATTACTGTTTCATACTTTCTCTTTTAAAGTTGCCTGCTTGCTTTCCTTCCTACTTTTATCTTAGAAAATAGAAACAATCAGATGACCAATCTTTCTGTCCCCAAACCCACAATTCTGTTCATATTTACACGCATCTTTATTCACGGATTTACTTCTGGGATCCCTATTCCATTCCATTGATCTATGTATCTGTTTTTTTATGCCATTACCATACTGTTTTATTTACTATAGGATTGTAATAGTTTGAAATCAGGAAGTGTGATGCCTCCAGCTTTGGTTTTCTTAAGATTGCTTTGGCTATTTTGTGGGTCCATAAAAATTTTAGGATTGTTCTATTTCTGTGAAAAGGGACATTGGAATTTTGATGAGGATTGCATTGAGTTTGTAGATTGATTTGGGTATTTTTCAAACATTTTAAGAATATTCTTCCAATCCATGAGCACAGAGTATCTTCCCACTTATTTGTGTCATCTTGGATTTTTTTCATAAAGGTCTTACAGTTTTCAGCATATGTGTCTTTCATTTCCTTGGCTAAATTATTCCTAGATAGTTTGTTCTTTTTGATGCGATTGTAAATGGGACTTTTGTTTTTAATTTCTTTATAATCTGATAGTTTGTGTATAGAAACAAAGATTTTTATATATCAAATGGTTTTTTTGTGTGTGTGTGAAATATTTTGGGTTTTCTATATATATCATCTGCAAATAGTGACAGTTTTACTTCCTTTCAAATTTGGATGCCTTGTATTTCTTGCCTAATTGCTTTGACTAGGACAGTCAGTATTATATTGAATAAAAATGGTGAGAATGGGCAATCCTTGTCTTGTTCCTGATCTTAGACTAAAGGCTTTCAGTTTTTCATCATTGAGTGTAATGTTAGCCATAGGCTCATCATATATGGCCTTTATTATGTTGAGGTATGTTCCCTTTATACCTACTCTGAGAGTTTTTATGATAAGTGGATGTTAAATTCTGTCATGCTTTCTGGCATCTATTGGTATGATCATGTAACGTTTCTCCTTCGTTTTGTTAATGTAGTATACGATGTTGATTGACTTTTCTGGATTCTGAACCATCCTTGTATCCCTGGAATAAATCCCACTTGGTCATGGTATATGATCCTATTGTATTGTTGAATTCAGTTTGCTAATACTTTTAAGGTTTTTGCCTCTATATTCATGAGGGATATTGGCCTATAATTTATTTTTTATTTTTTATTTTTTTGCAATGTCCTTGTCTTGGTTTTGGCATCAAGGTAATGCTGGCCTCAAAAAAGGAGTTTGGAAGTGTTCCTTTGTCCTCTATTTTTTTTTTTTTTTTTTGGAAGAGTTTTAGAAGGGTTAGTATTCTTCAGATGTTTGCTAGAATTCACCAGTGAAGCCATCTGGTCATGTAGGTTTTTATTGTTGTTGTCATGTTGTTGGGAGATTTTTGATTATTCTTTACTAGCAATCAGTCTGTTCAGATTTTCTATTTCTTCATGATGCAGTCTTGGAAGGTTATATGTTTCTAGGAATTTAACCATTTTTTCTATATTGTCCAACTTGTTGACATATATTAACAGTAGCCTCTTAAGATCTTGTATTTATTTCTGTGGTGTCCGTTGTAACATCTTTCATTTCTTTGAGTCTCCTCTCTTTTTTTTTTTTTTTTGTCCTTGAGTTCACCTAAAGTTTTGTCAATTTTGTTTACCTTTTCAAAGAACCAGTTCTTGGTTTCATTGATCTGTTGTCTTTGTAGTCTCTATTTCATTTGTTTATGCTCTGATATTTGTTATTCCTTCTAAATTTTAGGTTTCCTTTTTTTCTCCCCCCTCATCAAAGCATTTGTTTGTTGAAATGTAGATGACATACAGTTACATTAATTTCAAGTGTACAACATTGTGGTTCAACAACTCTGTTATGCTGAGCTCACTACAAGTGTAGTTACCATGTGCCACCATACGATGCTATTAAAATACCATTGACTATATTCCCTGTGCTGTACCTTTTTATTCCCAGGAATTATTCATTTTGTAACTGGAGACCTGTATCTCCCATTACCTTCACCCATTTTGTGCACACCCACCCCCAACTCCCTCACCTCTGGCAACCACCAGTTTGTTCTGTATTTATGGATATGTTTCTGCTTTTTGGCTTTTTGTTTTTCTGGATTCCACATATAAGTGAAATCATATATTTGTCTTTCTCTGACCTATTTCACTTAGCATAATACCCTCTAGGTCCATACATGTTGCAAATGGCAAGATCTCATCTTTTTTTTTTATTTTTATGGCTAACTTATTGTGTATTTATGTGCATATATGTATGTGTGTATATATACTATATATAATCGTGTGTGTGTGTGTGTGTGTATAAATAAAACCACATTTTCTTTATCCATTCATCTATTGATGGACACTTGGGTTGTTTCCACATCTTGGCTATTGTAAATCTTCAATAAACATGGAGGTGCATCTATCTTTTCAAATTAGTTTTTTGGGGGTAAATATCCAGTAGTGGAATTACTGGATTTTATGCTAGTTCTATTTTTATTTTTTTGAGGCACTTCCATACTGCTTTCCACAGAACCCTGTAATCCCAGAACTCTGAGATCATGATGAGCTGAAACCAAGAGTTGGATGCTCAACCGACTGAGCCACCCAGGTGTCCTTCTGTTTTCCACAGTGACTATACCAATTTACATTCCCACCAACAGTGCATAAGGGTTCCTTTTTCTCCATCTCACCACCACTCGCGATTTCTTGTCTCTTTTATTCTAGCCATTGTGACAGATGTGAGGTGGTATTCACTGTGGTTTTGGTTTGCATTTCCCTGATGATGAGCGATGTTGAGCATCTTTTCATGTGTCTCTTGGCTATCTGCAGGTCTTCTTTGGAAAAATGACTATTCAGATTCTCTGCCCATTTTCTTAAAGATTTTACTTATTTATTTTAAAGAGCAGGGTGAGGGCCAGAGGCAGAGGGAGAGGGAGGGAAATTTCAAACAGACTCCATGCTGAGCAAAGAGTCTGATATGGGGCTTAATCCCAGAACCCTGAGATCATGATCTGAGCTGAAACCAAGAGTTGGATGACTGAGCCACCCAGGTGTCCTTCTCTGCCCCCTTTTTAATCAGCTATTTTGTGTGCTGTATAGATTCTTTATATTTTGGATATTAACCCCTTATCAAATCATTTGAAAGTGTCTTCTACTCAGTAGGTTACCTTTCCATTTTGTTGGTTTTCTTTGCTGTGTAATCCCAATAGTTTAGTATAATCCTAATAGCTTATTTTTGATTACTTTGAGGAGGACTATCTAGAAAATGTTGCTATGGTCAATGCCTAATTACTGCCAATGTTCTAGTTTTATGTTTTCAGGTCTCATGTTTAGGCCTTTAATCTATTTTGACTTTATTTTTGTGTATGCTGTAAAAAGTGGGTTAGTTTTGTTCTTTTGCATAGCTGTCCAGTTTTCCCAGCACCATTTATTGAAAAGATGTCTCTTCCTTGTTGTATATTCTTGCCCCCTTTCTTGTGGGTTAATTGACCATGTAAGTATGGGTTTATTTCTGGGCTCTCCATTCTGTTCCATTGATCTATGAGTCTATTTTTGTGCAGGTTCCATACTGTTTTATTACAGCTTTGTAGTATCTGTGGAGATCTGTGATTGTACTACCACCTACTTTGTTCTTCTTAAGAGTGTTTTGACTCATCAGGGTCTTCATGGTTCCATTCAAATTTTAGTATTTTTTTTTTCTGGTTCTGTAAAAAATGCTACTGGTTTTTTTGATAGGGATTGCGTTGGATCTAGATTGCTTTTGGGTAGTATGAACATTTTAACATTAATGCTTCCAATCTATGAGCATGGAATATCTTTCCATTTGTATAATCTTCATTTTTTTTCATGATTGTTTCGTAGTTTTCAGAGTACAGGTCTTCTACCTCCTTGATTAAGTATATTCCTAGGTATTGGGCTTTATTCTTTTTCTAGTTCCTTGAGGTGTACAGTTAAATGGAGATTTTTGTTTCTTGAGGTAAGCTAAAATTTAGCATTATGAAATTTCCTCTTAAATTGCTTTTGCTGTGTCCCATGAGTTTTGGTTTGTAGTCCATTTTCATTTGTCACAAAGTATTTCTCTTCTGACTTCATTGATCCATTAGTTGTTCAATAGCATGTTGTTTAATCACCACATATTTGTGAATTTTCTAGTTTTCTTCTCATAATTGATTTCTAGCTTCATATCACTGTAGTTGGAAGAGAATGCTTGATATGATTTCAATCTTCTCAAATTTAAGACTTGATTTGTTGCCTAACATGATCTATCCTGGAGAATGTTCCATGTGCACTTAAGAAGAATGTTTATTTTGTTGCTTTTAGGTGAAATGTGCTATATAATCTATTATAGCCATCTGATCTAATGTGTTGTTTGAGGCCGATGTTTCCTTATTTTTTTAGTCTGGGTGATTTATCCACTGATAAAAGTGGCTTATTGAAGTCCCCTACTATTTTATTGCTCTCTATTCCTCTTTAGGTCTGTTAAAACTTGTTTTACATATTTAAGTGCTCATGCACCCATCTTTATTCCACTGGTCATGGTGGAGGAAATGACTTTCCTCTTATCCAAGACTGGTCTTTTCCACTGTACTCCAAATCCCATTCTCTTTTGACTATATAAGGAATTCCTTTTTTTGGGTATCCCTTTCTCCTACAAATCAGTCTCTACCTCTGTACATTTCCATTTGCACGCTAGCAAACCTGCTGTCTTAAACATGAAGGCTTTATTAATCCCACCTCTCAGCTCTCCTTTAGGACAAAATTTCTCATGAGTTCTACAAATTCTGCTTCCCTTTCCTTATATTCTATTCACTTAATTTTTTTTAAGGACCCTCCCTCTGTCAAATAAAATCTTAAAAAAAAAAAATCTCAGAGATCTAGTCAATTTACATGCAGGTTTTCCTATAGAGATAGCTAGCATGTCTCATGTTTTATACAGATGGAATCCTACTGTTCTGTATTAATATTGTTCTACAACTTTTTTTTTCTGTGACTGGTATTTTCCTATTTCAGTATCAATAGCTCCTTATTTTGTTACTTTGAAAGGATTTCTCATATTGAAATCAACCATTCCACTATTGATAGAGATCAAATTTTGAGCTGCTATAAACAATCCTATAACAATCATCCTCGGACATTCTTTACACTGAATAGTGTGATTTCTGGGTTATTTCTGATAACTCTTAATTTCTCACCAATCCAGCTTCCATCCCTATCTTTCCATAGGATTTATTTTGTCACAATCACCACCTCCATTTTGTTTTCCTCTGCTATTTCTTAGCTTGTCAGCATCTTTTTAGCACTTGATAGTTGATATGCCTTTTTTTTTTTTTTTTTTTTTTTTTTTTTTTAATATTCTCCTCTTTGCTTTTGGGATAAAACCTTCTTACGGTAGCCAGGCAAGGAGAAAAACCATTAAGTGTGTCTTGTTGGTTCCTGCTCTACTTGGTCTCTAAATATTGGGAGTTTTTCAGGCTGTCCTGAGCCCTCTTCCTTCCGGATTATCTTCCTGGGTGATCTCCTAGATTCCTGTTTTTAAGAGCCATCTAGACACATGGGTCATTGAGGCATGGCCATGTCTTCCAAATTCCTATGCCAGTCCAGACCTGTCCTTTGAGTTCTACACTAGTCTCCAGCAGCCTGTAGGACATCTTCATTTGAATGCACACCAGTGAAGAAGCATCTCTTAACATGTCTACTTCTGTCAATCCTTCTCTCACTCATTACATGGTACCCCAGACACTCAGTTGATCAAGCCAAAAATTTGGAGATTTACTCTAAAAGCCTACTCCCACAAGTCCTTGGATTCTCTCTCCTAAATGTGATTGAGCTCATACACATTGTCCCATTCTTACACCTGCCCACCATCCCCTAATCACTATCATCATCATCTCTGGCCTACCGTAAATGCAAAAACTAACTAGTTTTCCAGTTCTTAAGTCTCCTTCTCTACCCCACTTTTGTATACAGATGCCAAAATAAACACATTATCTCTGGCTTACCCTACAGTGGCTTCCCTTTGCACCTATAAGGAAGGCCTCAGATTACTGGGCCCTGCCACTCTATCCAGCTTTATTTCATGCTCTTGATGGTTCTGCTATACCAAGCTTTTTCTTGACTCCGGGCCTTTGTGCTGTTCTCTCTACTGTCATGGGTTCCCTGGCTCTTTGCATGTTGGAGTCCTTTTCATTCATCAGGTCTCACAGCTTAGTCCCCTCAACCACTCCATCCAAAGCAAGTCCCTCTATTCTCAATTACTGTGCCCATTTGTTTTGGCCTCCTAGGATATACTAGGCTACAGTTCACTAGTTTGCCTTCCTTTCTAGAGTTATAAGCTCTGTGGGAAGGGTGTCTTATTCATAGCTATAGTCCTATCTAGCACAGAAAAGATATTCACTTATTTTGGGAGATCTTTAAGTTCAGCATCCCAATTTTAGATGAGGAAAGAAACTAGGTAAGGGCTCATTGTTTTACTAGTTCAGATTTTTAACTGGGAGGCAGTATAGTGGTTGAGAGTACGTATATGGGCTCCAGATTCCCTTGGTTCAAATCGCCGATCTTCTACTGACTGGTGTGACACCAGAGTTAACCTCTTTGCCTGTTTCTTCACTGGGAAAATGGGATCACGGTACCTATCTTCTAGGATTGTTGTAGATATTAACATAAGGATGGTGCACTGCATATGATTAATTCTATGATTTTCATTATACAAATTTAAAAACTGTATTAACACCTCTAGCCCTTTGCTGTGTCTAGAACACAAAAACTTTTTTTTTTATACTCTGGGTTTGATTTTTTTTCCCATTGAAAAAATTTTTTTAAAAAATAGTTGACACAAATTTCAAATGTACAACAGTGATAAATCTATATATTCTATGCTCACAAGTGTCGTTACCATCTGTCATAACACTTATAATATCACTGATTTTATTCCCTGTGCTGTACCTTTTATCCTTGTGACTTATTCATTCCAGACTTGGATCTTACTCCCTTTCACCCATTTTGCCCATCTACCACTCCACCCCCTCTGCCCTGGCAACTGTCAGTTCTGTTATTTATAGGTCTGATTCTGTTTGTTCATTCTTGTTTAGATTCCACATATAAGTGAAATCCTATGGTATTTTATTTCATTTTGCATAATACTCTCTAGGCTACACGTGTTGCAAATGGCAAGACCTCATTTTTTTATGACTAATACTCCATTGTGTATATATACACATACCATATCTCTATCCAGTCATCTATCACTGAACACTTGGGTACTTCCCTATCTTGGCTATTGTAAATAATGCTGCAATAAACATATAGGTGCATGTCTCTTTAAATCAGTGTTTTGTTTTTTGATGGGTAATTACCTAGTAGTGGAATTACTGGATTATGTGCTTAATTTTTTTGAGGAAACTCCACAATTTTCCACAGTGCCTGCACCAATTTACATTCCCACCAACAGTGCACAAGGGTTCCTTTTTCTCCACATCCTTGTCAAGACTTGTTATTTTGATTCTAGCCCTTCTGACAGGTGTGAGGTGATATCTCATTGTGGTTTTGATTTGCATTTTCCTGATGATGAGTGATGTTGGAGCATCTTTTCATGTGTCTGTTGGCTGATCTGTATGTCCTCTTTGGAAAAATGTCTATTCAGGTTCTGTCCATTTTTAAAATCAGATTATTTTGGTATTGTGTAAATTCTTTATTTTGGATTATCAACCCCTTATTAGACCTATCATTTGCATTACTTCCTCCCATGCAGTAGGTTGCCTTCTGCTGGTTTCCTTCTCTGTGCAAAAGCTTTAGTTTGGTTGTAGTCCCGCTATCTTTGCTTTTCTTTTCCTTTGCCTGAGACACATCTAGAAAAACATTGCTGGGGCTGATGTCTGAGTACTAGGAGTTTTATACTTTCAGGTCTCTCAAATTTAGGGTTTTTTGCATATGGTGTAGGAAAGTGGCCCAGTTTCATCTCTTGCATGTAGCTGTTCGATTGTCCCAATACCATTTATTGGAGACTCTTCTCCATTGTACACTCTTGTCACAGACTTGAGCACATGTGTGGGTTTATTCCTAGGCTCTCTATTCTGTAACATTAAGGGTTTCAAAGATCAATGTTCTTTAATGAAATGACCAGTAAATGCCACACCCTTTACCACTTAGGTTAGTATGTCCATCTGGCCTATAAAACCAGCTTTAGATACTTTGAGAGACTCAAAATTCCCATGGCAATGTTTGCAGAACTCCCTTGTGAACCAACCATGAAGTGCTATAATGGATAGAATAGGACTCAGCTACCACTAGCAAAACAGCAGCTCACTGTGGCCTTTGAGAATGGAATCTCAAACCAGAGAAAATTCCTTCATGGGTGGAGCTCAATTTTGGTCCTGAGGATCATTCACACAGCAGTAGATATATACCTGCTAGAACACAGAACATGATTTTCTCTGTTCACAGGAGTCAAACAATTATACCACCCCCTTATCTGCATTGCGCCCAACAAGATTTTTAATCTTAATCAGTGGCCTACAAAGTCACTAAAAAGTTATCAAGAATATATGAAATTAGGACATTAAATGTCATCTAATGGCTACATTTCATTTAGTCTGAAAGCTATTCAAAGACACCAGACAGTTTTAAAAAGGGTAGAATTAATATTTTATTGTCACTTATAATCAGATGGAAGTTGCATATAGTCTTCCTACTTGATCTTTCCTTTTTGTAAATAAAAAAAATTACAAGTTTTCAACAGCCAAGTGCTGGTTATGTTTTCAGAAAACATAATTAGATTAATTCATTTATGGTGGCTTCAAGTTTTTCCTTATTAGCTCCAGAAAATTCACCCACCTGTTAAGAAAATATTGAATTGCGGTTAGGGATGTAGCATTGTAGCTATATTTTGTGACTGAGATATCACAGAATGGGGGAAGGCAGAGGGAGAAGTATAATCTTACTTGAAAGAGCTAGTTGTAAGCCAGAGATATCATTTTAGGTTAAAAACAGGGTTCCACCCCCTTAGTTTGTGTTAAAGACAGATAAAATTTCTTACCTCTCAAAGATAAATATACTAACAAATATGAAGCACCAATCATGGGATTAGTGACCAGTTCTAACAAAGATCAATTTTCAATCAGATGTCACAGCATGTACTTATTGAAAGTAGAATATGGGGACAGGCTTTTCCATGTGAAAGGATGAGTCCCTTCACTCTCTTAATTTACACCATGTTTTCCTATTGGCCAGCTGGATATAAGGTCAGATGTACCTACCTTCTGTCCCTTTTTAAAAAACTGGAAGGTTGGCATGCATTTGACTTCACACTCTGAAGCAACATCCTGCGGGGGTGAAGAGAAAGGATAAGAACAAGACTGAGGGTGGAGCTTTCACAGAAGTAATCTCTAACCAGACTTTTTCACCCCGTTATATACCTCACAAGTCAGCATCAGGATATTTTTTAAGCATATGAAAATTGATAGAATGAATGAAATGGCAGCACAAAAGCCAAATTGGTTATGTTCTCAATGAAAATTAACATGCACGCCCCTCTTGGGGGGGGGGGCACCAACAAGCAGAATGCATCAGATAAATACAGTGACCCAGTGAGTTGTTTAATCCAATTATATCTTGGCCATTTCAAGTGTAAAGAAGCAATAACAAATCCTTCTCTAACTATACTCGGGATTATAATCTTAACTATTCCCCAGAATTAGTACTGTTCCTAGTTTTTCCAGTCTTATTATGGCAGTGGAGTCAACAGCTGATGGTCATAAAGACTAAAACACAGCGTTAGCAAGAGAACCAACAATTCACTTACCAAAGAACTGTTCAAGAACAAAGGCCTAGGAACCTAAAGGCAAAGCTCCACACCACTTCTTTCTGCTTTAAACATTTACTTGCAGGTTCTTAAATCTGGCTGCGTATCAGAAACAAAGGTGCTTCAAGTATCAAGCATTCCCTAATTCTGTTACCGGAACACTAAATGAGAACTTCTAACACCCACCCCCTTCTCAATACCTTGTTCACACAAGGGTTGGGGGGAAATACCTCGGAAAATGGTTTTGGGCAAGAGTTTCAGATGGAGAGATCCATTAGGGATTGAAAATGTCCGAATGGTCCTCAAGAGGCTTGGGAAAGAAAGGTAGAACCACATGGCAGCAAAGGACAGCACCCAAGGGGGCTGAGTTCTGAGAACCAGATCACAGAACCCAAAGTGCTTACAGAGGAAAGAAAGGTGTCGTGGTGACTTCTAGTTTAGTATTCGGGAGGGCACAGGATTGAAAAAAATGGAGCCGTCCGAGCCCCTAGCAATGGCAGTGTGTCGGCCTAAGTTCACCTCCTCCTCTGAGACTGGGGGGAAAAAGTGTGGTTTTATAGCTTTATAAATTTGCTTTGCTGGTAGCTTGGGCAGGAAGGGTAGTGGTCACTAGTGTTGGGAGTTCCTTCCAGATAACCTTGACTTTTCCTCTAAATGCTGGCTGACAAAGAGGCACAAGGACAGTCATGACTGGGATAAAAATGCCTAATAGGTTCGGAATGCCCACGGAAGTTACCAAGAACATGGGATAAGACCACCAAAATGAAGGTTCTACAATTCCAGTAATTCCCTTGTGGCAAGAGCATCCAAGATTGAAAATGGGGTGAGGAGGTGACAGGGAGACTATGAACTGCATGTGTCCAGGTTCTGGAAGAACTGTGGCTGAGGATTCAGGAAATTAGAAGATGACAAGTTAGAAAGGGAGAGGGGGACTGGCTGAGGTAGAACACTGAAAACTGGTAGTCCAGGGGGCTGAATCTGGTCCACATACGTTGCTTGGCTCGTACAAGAGCTTAGAGCAAATCTCTGCACTGGTTGACCAATAGCAGATACCTCTTAAACTTGAGTATTGGGAACACCAGGCTCACCCCTCACAGCACTGGGGAGAGCAGCTGTTTGCCTCAGCCCCTTCCCTTTCTTGTGCACATGGAAGCCACTGGTTGGACGCTACCTTTCATGCAGTTGGCAGAAGCTTCAAAAGGAGAAGGGTGTTCGTTTGGTTTCATATTTATGGTAGAAGGGCAGCCACCTGAAAACGCTGAGCTATCCTCTTTCCCACTTCTAATCGGAAACTCCCAGGGGGCCTGACTGAGCTGTATCACAAAGGCAGGTAAAAGGAACCTGGACAGTCAGCACAACTTTCCAAATGAGAAAGATTTTCAACAGAAAATAGAGGGTCTCCTCTCAGTCAATGAACGTGATAGTCTAATCGATGTTCTCAGATTCCGGATGACTTACCCTCACCTACCCAGAAGTTCAGCATTCCTACATTGGTACAACTGCTTAATTTACAATAAAATCCTAAAACTGGAAAAAAGATGAATGCTCAGAAGTGGTGTCAATGCTTTGAGAGAGAAGAGGATGAACAAGACTTTTAAAATACTTTTAAAAATTGCGGTCAGATCTTTACATGGTAAATTTTTAAAGAATGGAGTTTTCAGTTTGTTTCTTTTAAAGTGACCTAGGATTCCAAACCATACTTTAATCCCCCCGCAAAGTGAGGCTTTGTTATTTGCAATTTATGTACATCCTTATGAATAAAGTGAAATTGCTGATCTTAAGATCATTTTTATTCACTTAAGTATAACCCACATTCAATTTGCAGAAAAACTGGAAGAGGGAAACTATTCCTATTCTCAGCTAGCTACTATAAACATCTTACTATTCTATCTAAACATTTTTCTTAATAAAACCTATGCTGTGTGCATGGTACACGTATTAGGGACCTTATACCTATATACTTGGTATAATGTACATACAATGGACTTTTCCCCATGAAAAAGTACACATTTCTTTTTTATGGTCCCATGGACATGGCATCAATGGAACTAATCCACTGGTCAATATGTAAAAGGCTTTGATTTTTGCTTCAAGTAAACACTTGCATCTTCCTATACAGATATCTCTGCATCTGGTTCAGTCACCACCCCCAGCAGCAGAATTGCTAAGAAAAAGAACCATGCTCCTTTTAAGGGCTCTAGATACACATCAAAATGACCTCCCAATTTGCATGTGTATTAACTGATCAATATTTATCATGATTTTTGCCATCAGCCCTTCTCTACCCCATTCATTAAAAGCATGGGCTTTAGCTTAGGCATCAGACTTCAGTTCTGTGACAGAATTTTTCCAGGCCCATTTCCTCAGTGGTAAGAGAGGAAAACGGTTAAGTTCTTGACACTACAAGAACCAGAATGGTTAATGTGCTTAACAATGTCCATCATTTCTCTAAGTATTTTCTAGAATTTTTGTTTATTCCCAAGTAAAACCGAGAAGACATTTAAGGAAATGAAGCAGAGCTGCAGCACCTTAACCCCTAGCAGTTAATCATTAATACATGCTTAACAGACGCTTTTTTTTTTTTTTTACTTTCTATTCTATTCCATGGGTATACCTCCCTACTCTGGTTACAAGACCACACTGCGTTCATAAGTGCAGCTAATACACTGTATTTTTTGGGGGCTTGCCCTTTCTCATCCCCTACAACTTCTCTCCCAGTCAGTGTTTGTTTTCATACTTTCCAGGACTTTCCTGACTGTATTATTTCAGAATGTCAATCAACGGCCCCAAAATGTCAGATTGAGATTGCATCAGACAAACTTGGGAGTACTGACATTTTAATAATGAGTCACTATCCAGGAACACAGTACACCTGTCTAGTAAGATCTTTTATGGACTAATTTGCCTATTCCGATAGTGACTCTAAAGGTCACTTTCCTCACTTAAAAATAAAACCAATACCTCCAACCTGTTTTTATAAACAATCTGGAATTTTAAAAACATAGTGAAATTCACTTTTTATGGAATGTTTAAGTTCTGTGAGTTCTGACAAATGCAGTCATGTAACACCAAAAATCAAGATACAGAACCGTTCTCTCCCTCCCCTAAAATCCCCTCAGCAGCTCCTTCATACTCCCACCCTCCCCCAGCCCTCTGCCGCAATCTGTTCTCCATCCCTATAGTTTTGCCCAATCTGATTTTTTGTTTTTATTAGTAAGTGTAATACGACTACTTTTTACCTTACTAAATTTAGTTTCATTGCTTTCTAGCTTAAAACTCCCTACAGCCAAAGTAACTTTAAACTTGCTTTTGTCACTCCTATTAACTCATCTAATCAAAACAAACACACCTTGTTCTAAAAGGTTGCACAATTATCCGGTCTAAATTACTTTGTTTCTTGTTTTAATTTACAAAGTAAGTATCCTACCCTATACAGAGTCTGGCCTAGAGTCAAGTCTATCATTTTCCAAAGGACTGGGCCTCCTAAGTTTTCTATAAATACAAAATTTTCTTTGTGTATCACATTATATGCCCATGCCTCCTAATTATTCCAGGCCCTGGAAAAATTTCTGGTTCATTCTATTATACCTAGAAGGTAACTACTTCCTGCCCAAGTGCTTACAGAGCCTTCTATTAAAATTATATGTTGCTTAGCAATGTCCACAACAGCCAAACTGTGGGAAGAGCCAAGATGTCCATCGACAGATGAATGGATAAAGAAGATGTGGCATATAGACACAATGGAATATTATGCAGCCCTCAAAAGGAATGGGATCTTGCCATTTGCAACGACGTGGATGGAACTGGAGGGTGTTATGCTGAGTGAAATAAGTCAATCAGAGAAAGACATGTAACATATGACCTCACTGATATGAGGAATTCTTAATCTCAGGAAACAAATTGAGGGTTGCTGGAGTGGTGGGGGGGGTGGGAGGGATGGGGTGGCTGGGTGATAGACATTGGGGAGGGTATGTGCTATGGTGAGCGCTGTGAAGTGTGCAAGACTGTTGAATCACAGATCTGTACCTCTGAAACAAATAATGCAACATATGTTAAGAAAAAAAAAACAGGAGGGGAGGAATGAAGGGGAGTAAATCGGAGGGGGAGATGAACCATGAGAGACGATGGACTCTGAGAAACAAACTGAGGGTTCTAGAGGGGTGGGGGGATGGGTTAGTCTGGTGATGGGTATTAAAGAGGGCACGTTCTGCGTGGAGCACTGGGTGTTCTGCGTGGAGCACTGGGTGTTATGCACAAGCAATCATGGAACACTACATCAAAAACTAATGATGTAATGTATGGTGATTAACATAACAGTAAAAAAATTAAAAAAAAATTATGTTGCTTATGCCGAAGACACTACAAAGTACCCTAAATCTGAAATTCATCAGCAGGGAATTATCTGCACAAAAATTTAAAAATTAGTCCAGTCATTAAAAATTTCACCCATCAATGATATGATCTAATACTGAGAAATGTGACTGATGTAATTTTTATCCCTTGTCTCTATTTTAGAGTCAAAATGAGGGGATGGTTTTACCTAGAGTGGCAAATTCCATGAGGAAAAAACTGCCTGTTTAATGAACTGCTTTTTGATAGAATTAGCAAGGAGGGTAATTCAGAATGGCCAGGTGAGTAGAGGCTGACAGACACTGTTACATGTATGGGACCAAAGGATTCTGGAATTAGTTCAATTTTTATCTCCTTAACAGGTCAATGAGGCTATCTAGATGGTGTTGTAATAGTATCGTTAAAGGTATTCAAACACCGTGCGTTGTTCAATCTTTAGAATACAGAGGCAAAGTGAAAGGTCCCCAACTTGTGAGAGGGTCACTCCAAGGTCTAGAAAGTTTTGAGGGCGTATCTGCTAATCAGACATGAAGGAAGGGTTCTGTCACACCAAAGTCCTTGCCTGCTCTGTGTGTCTTTCCCCTCAAGGTTTGAGAACACCTGTCTGGCAAGGTGCAAGGGGTCAACCTGCTTTGACTGAGCTACCCTCCTCTTGTGGTACAGTCCCGTTATCTGTCCTAGGGGAGTACTAATAAAAACGGTTATCAGGGCTGCATGGGGACTAAAGGACCTACTGCACACAGCCTAGCAGAGCATCTAGCACATATTATTACTTCCCAATAAAAACTTAGGAGAGTCACTTACTATCTAATAGGGTCACAGTACCAGTCAGCAATCTCTCTGGTCCCTTCCAGGTACCATTTTCACCTGGCTAAAGTGACCATATAGAAAAAATAAGCGTAAATTAGGTTTAGATTTGGGAGCAAAAATTTGTTCACAAGCACCTGCCATCTACTCTCATTTTCTTAAAACTCTGGAACACCTCAGAACAATCACTTTACCTTATATAATAAATTCATTCTATACCTACTACATGCCGGCCAGGTAAATAAGAGAGTCTCTGGTCCCAAGAAACTCATAGGGACTAATGGTAAAGGACAGACAAAAAGACTGTAATACTAGCTAAGATTCACTGAACACGTGCCAGGCACTACTGTAGGCACATTCTAGGGATCATCCCACCGGACAACTCCTTTATGACGCTGGATAAACACTGCCATTTTTATGAAGGCTCACATAAAGCAGGAAGTCTAGGCAGGGGATCCACCCCATTCTACTACCATAGATGCAAGGGGAAACGCAAGGTAGAGGACGACATGGAGACACGGAGGGAAGGAAGCTAACCTAGTCTGGGTGGGGAGAGGTTCCTGGAGAAGATGTGAAGCTTACAGCTAGGAGTTTCTGAGGTATGAAAAGAAACCATGTGCCAGGTAGAGAAGACCCCACCAGTAAAGGCCTGAGCGTGGAATCAGAAAATGTGCTAAGAAAAAGCAACATGGTTGATGGTAGGTCCTCACAGGTTTAGAAAATACTGCCATATACCTGTTTTTATAAACCTTTCAGTACCTTTATTAAACACTCCATGTCTGCTCAACGAACAAGCTACCCCTGGAGGCTAATGGGGCAGGCATTAAGACCTGGTCTTAAAGCTCAAGGGATAAGAGACGTTAGCCTAAAGCAGAAGTTCCAGAGTCAGGCCTGGAACCCAGGTGAGCACCCTTTTGGCCACCTTATACCCTAAACCCTCCTGCCTCCCTGCGGCTAAGGGAAAAATGTCCACATATCTGTAAAGAACTCCTAGGTGCTGTTCTTGAACATGAACAAGCTATCCTAGTTCAGTGGGCTGTATGGGAAGCAAGTCTTAGGCCAGGAATGGGATCTGTACCCACCCTGGGCCAGAGCCTCCTCTGAAGAACAAGGGCTTCACTTTAACTCCGGACTCTGCCACTTACTAACTGTAACTCCATGGACAACCTCTGTTTTCTCATCTGTAAAATGGGGATGGACAGCACCAAGGATTAGATGAATCAATACTTATAAAGCATGTGGAAGAGTACTGGGTACATAGACTCTGAAATAAGCGTTTGTAAAATTAAATCAACCCTCAAATTTCCCTCCAAATTACTCTCTCTGCTATCAAGCACCTTGGTGTGTGCTCTTTACAACATTGGGTTTTCCAATTGACTAAAAACAAGCAAGATGAGTGAGCTTGTGATTATACTTTCTCATGTCACTAGTTCACTAAGAATCTTAAAAGTGGTCTCCCAATTTTTAAGTCTATAGATTTAGTTATAATCAAATTTAATATCGATTTCCTGAGCACCTCAGTGTTACACTGAATGTCTAAGCTTTTAGAAAGGTGACTGGTAAGGTACAGAGCCTCAATCTGTTTTTATGCTTATTTTAGGATGTGATATACATAGTTCCTGACAGCTAGGATAAGCTCATAATTGGCACAATTACCTTTTCTGGCTAGGACTGTAGTTCTCATATTACTTGACATGTAAGAAAACAAGCACTTGCAATTCAGAGAAAAAGGCCAATGTGAAAAGGTCAGTAGCGGTCCAAATTTCCAGGCACATACCTGACAGTCATCCACGTCTACTTCAAGGAACACCACATTGGAGTACTTCTCAGAGAGGGACTGGAAAATTTTAAATGAAAAATTCAGAAAGATTCAGAACTGTGTAACGGCGGTCACTGTACTCAAGCTTCTTAAATAGAAAATAATAAAAGTAGAAACTACTCATTAAAGATCCAAAGGACCAGGTAAGCACAAAGGCCATATGGTCTCTCTGAATCAAATTCCTCCTAGCCTAAAAGAATTTGGCACGTCACCTTCTGAGGCCTGAATTTCAAACAGAGCGGGGGTTTCAACACGAAGCAAAAGAAAAACCATTTAAGACAACTAAATTAAGTTCTGACAGTTGTCTTGAGTGGGCTACACATTTGTCAAAACTAAATTATTTAAGTGGTTACACTATTATTTTGAAAGATTTTAAATAATCTCTACACCCAATGCTGGGCTCAAACTCATGACCCCCGAGATCCAGAGTCCATGTTCTACAGCCTGAGCCAGCCAGGTGCCCCTTAAATTGTGACACTATGACTTTCAGACCAAATAGCTAACACCACACTGTCCCTTCCTAGCTTTGCCACTACCAACCCGAAATATAGAAACGCTAATAAACCAGCTTCATACTCACATGAAAGAAAGGCTTGATCATTTTGCAAGGCCCACACCACGTGGCCGAGAAGTCAACTACTACAAGTTTATCCCCTGCACCGTTCAGGGCTTCCTGAAAAGCATACTAGAAGGAAAAAAGAAAAGCACAGGTTAGATTTCCCAAAATCCTGATCAAATGTGAGAGAATGTGACGTACTGCTATTTAAAAACTTAATAAACTAAAACGAACCAAGTAAACTTGAAAAAAAAATCCTCATGTGTAGTGTTACTTAGTAAGATGAAACAAGTATGATGGATATAGTGTATCATTAATCATGTCTTCATCAGTCTATATTCAAACTGAGCAAATGAAAAGACGTTTCTCTTAGGTTTCCACGTCAAATTTAGGTATATGGTAAACAAGCACTAAATGCTTATCAATTGATGAAGAGGGTCACTTCGATCGAACAAGTCACAAAAGCACAGAATTTTGCAATGAAAACAAGTTTAAAAGCTAACCTTTTTTGATTAAAAGTGTCTACGATGGAACATGTTAAAAGTTTTAAAAATATCAAGGAAAATAAAATTCCCCCAGACCTTCACACTCAGAGGGGCACTGTTGACATTAAGCATATTTCCCTGTACTCTCCTTAATGGGTTTCCAGAGAAAAGATCGTACTGTGTATTGTTGATGTCTGCCCTTTACCTCAGAACTCTGCCCTTACCGGTGACCAAATGATAGCTCTAGTCCCTCATGCAGGGAATTTTCCTTAGGTGCTATTTTGCATTAGAAATATGTCAAAATTGCACCAGCGAGACCTGATCAAGAAATCCCTTACCATCAATCTCCCTGAATAATTTACCAATGGTTTTGATACTGTAACCCTAGGAACCTAACCTTCTAGTTAAAAGGGACTCCTTTTTAACCACAATTTAGTCAGTTAGTGCTTACCAACACTGGGGCAACTAAGAGCAATCCTTAAGTATCTGTATCTGAAGTCTGGGTTCTCCCTCAAGGGGAAAATGCTGGTCACATTGGTTTAATTAAAAACCAACATTCCCCTCCCTTGAAAGCTAAGAATCATATCAGATCCTATTCAGTAAACACCATTAAAAAAAAAAATCAAGTGAATTTCTCTGCAGTACAGTTACTTTTCTAGATTTCTAATTTCTACTTCATGTTTTTTGGAGAAACAATTCACAAGTGGCATTCCCATGTCCTGACTTCTGTAACCTTTTCCGTTATTCAGATACAAGCTCCCATCCCACCTTCGGGGTGTGGGGAAGACATTTGTGTGTGAGGGCTAGGTAGGGGGGAGGGAGAGAGAGAGAGAACAAGTTAGAATTAGAGAAATTATTTTTCCAAACCATCACCAGTTTGTCCAGATGAATTTAATGTGGAGCCTTCTCTAACCCGATTTTTTTTTTTAAAAAAGGTCAAACTATGGGTGCCTGGGTGGCTCAGTCGGTTAAGCATCTGCCTTCAGCTCATGATCCCAGGGCCCTGGAATCAAGTCCCGCATCAGGCTCTCTGCTCAGTGGGGAGCCTGCTCCTCCCTCTCCCTCTGCCTGCTGCTCCCCCTGCTTGTGCTTTCTTTCACTCTCAAATAAAATCTTAAAAAAAAAATAGTCAAGGGGCACCTGGGTGGCTCAGTTGGTTAAGCGACTGCCTTCGGTTCAGGTCACGATCCCGGAGTCCCGGGATCGAGTCCCGCATCGGGCTCCCTGCTCAGTGAGGAGCCTGCTTCTCCCTCTGACCCTCCCCCCTCTCATGTACTCTCTCTCATTCTCACTCTCTCAAAATAAATAAATCTTTAAAAAAAACAAAACAAATAGTCAAACCAGTCATTCTTTATTTCAAGAACCAGGTTAGACAAGAAAAAAATCAAGGAATGATAATGTCCGATGAATACACTGTTTTGTGAACACGGCCCTCCATAAATACTTGGTGAGATTACTCGCAAAATATACACTCTCAATGGTTTCCCAAACAATTCTGAATCAAATTCAAGCAAAACTACCTAAAATTCTGAAAAGAAAAGAAGCATGCAACATAACTTTTGGCTTAACTGAGGAGTTAGGGCCAGGTATGTGTAAACTTCACAACAAATTCTCTCCTGATACTTTTGTCCAAAAGAGACACCTTTTGAAAACGACTAACACTCAGAGACTAACAATGAGGAACAATAAAGGTCCCCATTATGGACCTAAATATTCTGAAAACAAAACAATGTATTTGGGGTAGATAAGAACAGACTCTAGTGTCTCTTTTCCTAAATATGCCCATTCCAAAGGTAATTAACAAGCATAAGAGTGCCCACGTATAGAAGGTAGGCCTTCAATAAAAGGCAGCTACCATTCTTAAACAACATACAACTGTGTGTTGATTTCTTCTTCATCACATTGACAGTCCATTATCCCACTTGTTCTAAAATAGATACCAGTGGCTCTGAACTATCACACCTCAGAAAGAGCTGTCTTTAGACGGCCAATGGCACCAACTTTAGTCCAGCAGGATGAAAATCTAAAGTGTATTCAACATTTACAAGTAACATTGAACGGAGCTTAACTTTTGATCAATGTCCCTGGATCATAATTTTGAAGACCAACTGATGATAAGGGTCTTTGCGCCCCAGTCTGTAACCAATTTCTGGTCACCCTTGCACAGCTTCTCATTGATGAGGGGAGCAGGGTGTCAAAACTATGACAACTAAAATAGGGGAAAACTGAAAGATGTGTTCCAGGATTCAATCGATTTTGTTTGTAGTGTATGGATTCTGAGACAACTACTATAAACCACTCAAAGTCTTCTCCCTCCTTTATGGGTTCTCATCTATTAGGTTATACTGATGTTGTGGTCAGACCCTGGGCAACCCCCACCCCCCACCCCACGAGACTGATATTTGTCACTCAGTAAGTACCGAATAAAAGTAGGGGGAATTCCATATTAATGACCTCTCCAACAAATCACAGGGTTGCTAATTTTAATATAAAAGCTCACACAATAAAACATGCCATTAGGAAAAAACTGATTAAGGACAAGCAGATAATAAACTGCAATTAGTCAGTCAATCAACATGTGTGTGTGTGGGGGGGTGGAGTTCAGAGTCCCTAATAATCAAATGAGATACAATTTTTCTAATAATGATTTGGCCAAAGTTAGTTTAGGGAAACTATCGGTGTTGATGGGGGTGGAGTGAAAGAGCACTCTCATATGCTTCCTGGGGATTTACAAGACTTAAATAAAAGGTTCTCACCCCTTGACCCAATCACTGCACTGGGCCCTAACCTGAGAAAACAGCTTGAACTCTATACAAAGGGTTATGAACAAAAATATGGACCGAGGCACTGAAAACTGCCTAAATGTCTAGCAATGTGTTCAGATACTGAAATGACTACAAAGCTTCTAATTACACAAAAAGGGTTCAGGCTTAACTAGAGGGGAGACCAAAAAAAAAAAAAGCTCAGGAACAAACCAGGATACATAAAATAATCCAACTACTTTGCAGCTGCTTCTAGGAAATAGAAGATCGCTCTCTTGCTAAATCTACTACAACGATCATACATGCTTTCTGATTTTAAACGTTAACAAAAAGATAAGGCACCATTACAGAGAAACTTCATTTCCAAAGCGACCCAGCATCTCTCAGGTCCAGACATTCAAGGCGGGCGAGGGCTTGGGATGGGAGGTACCGCAGGGTAAACGCTTTCGAGGGTCTTCTACCGTTCCAGCAACTTCAATGTTCTCCCACTCACTTTTCCGACTACATTTAACTAACAAACATTTCTTGAATGGCTACAGTATACCAAACACGAAGTCAGGCTCTGAGTTTCCCGAGCAGGAGGGTATGAGGCTTGCAATAACTCTCGAAGATGGAACACGGTCTTGGCCATTCCTAATAGGACAGAACCACCACCTGGTACCCCAGGGCCGCCGAGCACACAGCCGGGCGCGGCCGCCTCGGGGGCACTCCTGGCTGCAGCGAAACCCACCCACCGTGGGTGAATCACGGACGGGTAGGGCAGAGGAGGCCCCTGGGCCCAGTCTTGGGGACTGAGTCATTCCAAAGCCAGCGCTGCCGGAAACACGCCCTGCGCCGCTAGAGGAGGAGTCCCGAGGGCGCGGCCCCGGCCTCACTTCCTTAAGGCCACCTGGGCCCCTCCGGCCTCGGGGCCCGTCTCGTAGAGGCGAGGGGGGTCTCCAGCCGGAGCCGCCCCCTTGCGCGGAGGCCAGCACGCGCCATTTCTGGGGCCGGGCACTGATGGAGGCAGCCAGGGTCTCCGGCCCGGATACGCTCCCTAGGGAGCTCACGCTGCCCAACGTGGGTGATCACGCCGCCCACCCGGGAGGGAGTGGCGGCCCGCGACCCCGTGCCTCTTTCAAGGGGCCCTCCATCTCCTTGCCCGGCCCGTATCCAGAGACGGACGGGAGCCAAGAGCAGACTCCATCCCCTCAGCCAACAGGGGTTTCCCGAGCACTGGGGTGCAGGAGGCGTTTTGGGGGGGAACGCCCGGCGCACTGGACACGGGCAGCGCTGGGCACCCAGAGCCCGCCCTCCAGGGCGCCGTCGCCCCTCTCCTCCTTTCCTCCCGGGCATGCTCGGCCGCCTCAGGCGCGCCCAAGCCCGGGCTTCCCGCAGTCCCAGGCCAAGGCGTCGCGTCCCCTTCCCCCGGGCTGCGGAGCGGCGCCTGCCCACCTTCCGCCCTCGCCCTCCCCAGCTACGGAGGCTGCGCGTCGCGCCCTGGGCTACCCCGGGAAGCGCGTACCTTGCTCTCGATCTGCTTCACCATTTTGGCGGCTGGGGTCTGACAAGCAACCGTAAAGACCGATGAAAGTGGATCCAAAACGCCGGACAGAGCTTGCGGAGGGCACAGCCCGCCTTCCCTTTATAGCAACCGGGGGCGGGGCAGGCGGGCACGCGCGGCGTGCGTGTTGCGGGGGCGCGCCCGCTCGGGCCTCTAGCGCCCGCCACGGCGCCCCGGCCAGGCCCCACCTTCCGGAACTACCGAGACGCCGGTTGGGGGCGGGCCCCCCCGGAGGCGGAGTTGGCGCGGACGCTGGGCGGGGCTCTACGGAGCGCCCTGGCCTCCAAGGCCGCTGCCCCGCCCGCCCGCACCCCGGCTGGGAGTGGGGGGGTGTAGGCTGGCCGCCGAGCGGTCTACGGGACGCACGCACTGTGCACGGGCGGGGGAAGCGGGGACGCGGACGGCCATCCCCAGAGCCACAGGGCCACCCGGGAAGGGGTCAGCCGGGCTTAACGGAACGCTCCCACGTTCGAGAGGGGGCCGCTTAGGTAGGGCTGGATTCCTCGAAAAGGTCCGCCACATTCCCGCCCCCCAACCCCGTAAACCCCACAAAGTGCTGAGTAACGGTGACCAGGAAGTATCTCTGCGCCCCCGCCTCCCTTCTGGAGCTTATCGCGATGTTGTCTGCTCCTCACTCTTTCCTGTTCTTTTACTTTAACCGATGAAACCGCTGCTCCGGCGTGACACTGCAGTTTAGTGCGGAAGAGACGGTCCGGGGACGGACTTGACCAGCAGGTAGCTGCTGTGTGGTGGGTGTACCTGCGGCTGGACTGATGCAGTTGTGACCATGAGCAGGTCCTGACCTCCCGGTGCCTCAGTGTTCCTTTATGTAAAATGAGAATTATGCTGGTCCCTAACTCATGCTGGTGGTGTTTTGAGGATTAAATGAAGCGCCGTAAAGTGATTAGGACAGTGCTTGGCACGTAGTAAGTACTCAAGTTATAATTAAAGCTGTTGTGAGTACTAATTAGGCTTGCTTGGTGTCATGGTGAGGGGGGAGGCATGCTGATCTTGGCGACCTTATATTTATAATGGTGCCAGTACACACATTTGTGTGAGTTTTTTCGACCAGTGGTAGAACCTGGAGCAGAGGTGTTGATCCAGGGATGCATGTTGCAGGTTGGGTCTGGCTGGTTAGGAGGCATTGTGAAGCCAGGGGGAGCCGTCAGCAGCAGGAAGTGAAGATAGCGAAACTGTTGATGATGTTGGAGTGGGGGTCTGAGTAGGAATTTTCAGGGGGGAGCAGCTCTGGATGGAGCTATGTCTGGGTGTGATTGGCTGGGATGGTGAAACTGCCCCCCCTCCCCCGCCTTCCTTCTCCCTGCTCTTGCAAACAGAGGGAGGAAGAAAACCAGAGGTTTTGAACCCATCGTGCCAAGCTTCTACAAGGTTGAGGAGCACAGGGCCATGAGTTAGACAAGGGACAAGGGTCACGTTCTGAGGAATGACCTGAATGCATTCCCACAGAGTATGAGGACTATTGGGGCAGAAAAGAGGTTTTATGGGGTACCAGAATATATAACCTTTTCTTTTTTTTTTTCCCCCAAAGATTTTATTTATTTGACAGAGACACAGCGAGAGAGGGAACACAAGCAGGGAGAGTGGGAGAGGGAGAAGCGAAGCAGGCTTCCCGCCGAGCAGGGAGCCAGATGCCAGGCTCAATCCCAGGACCCTGGGATCATGACCTGAGCCGAAAGCAGACGCTTAATGACTGAGCCACCCAGGCACCCCTATAACCTTTTTTTCTGCTGCTGTGTCGTCAACCCAACCTCAACACCAGTTTCTGGGCTTATGTATTAGTGGGTACATTTATATGGAGATGACAATAAATCATGTGCTGTAGAAATGGGAAGTACAGGTCTTCAATGGCCATCCAAACCACCCTCAGCTGACCTCTCCTTCTCTCCAAGGACCTTCCAGATACACAGTGATTCAGTTGGAGGAGGTACTGACTGCCTCCCACCTTCACAGGACCAATATAGAGTGGCTATGGGGGATGCTAAAATTTTAGAGAAAAGGGAACTGGGAGGCTAGCACGTATGTTAAGAGCCCAGACTCTGCAATTAGACTCCTTGTTCTCATCCCCACTCTACCACTTAGTAGGTGGGGAACTCTAGAAAAGTCTAAATAGCCTTTCTGTGCTTCAGTTTCCTCATCTATAAAATGGGGCTAATAATACTTCATGCTGTTATAAGGGTTGAGTGAGCCAAAATATATGTAAGTTACTTAGAACTATGCCTGGTACACAGTAAATGCTTATGAGCTGTGATTACAGGCTATTAAATGGAATGGTGAAATCCCTCTGGAATGACGGCAGAGGTGGAAGGAGAGACTATAAAACAGGTGTCAGAGTCCTAAGTGAATTAAGTAATCAGGAAATCAGTAATGAACAGTGAGCTCTATAACATGACTCTCAAAAGAAAAGGATTTCTGCCCCAAAGGGTAGAAGAAAGGTGGGCTAGACCTGGCCCTAAAGAGCAAGGCCCCCCACCCATAGGGACATGGGAAACTTGTGTCCCATTGTGGCAAGGAGGTGACATTCTGTGAGGAAAGTGAGGTGCAGGGGTATTGTCTGGGACAGCCCAGTGAGGGAAGATTTGTTTGGGCACAGAGGTAGTGAGAGAAGAGGAGAGACAAGATGACGTCAAGGCCTCCATTTGAGGGGTTGGTTCTGCATATCAGAACTCCCAGCTGTAAGAAGAAATTCCTCCAACTCAAACTGACTCACACCAAAAAGAGAATTAGTAACTCATATTACCAAGAACTCCAGAGGGCTAAAGATGTCACAGCACCACCATCTTTACTGCTTCATTCTCAGGAGGCTCTCCAACTTATGTGAGACTAACCCAAGCAGCTCCAGCCTTAGGTTCCTACCATCCTCCAATCCCCAGAGGAAAAGCTTTCCTCTCCTTTGTTCTAGTAAATGTCCTGGAGGCTGACCTTCACTGACTTGAGTTGGGGTTGGGGAGGAAGGGCATCAGCCTGGCTTGAACCATTTGGACTAGGAATGTGGAAAATCCAGAGGGTTAGCAAAGAAAGGGGAAATGGATGCTGGACAGGCAAAAATGATACATCCACATTGTCAAGAAGAACAGAAACAAGGAGCATGGGTGATGAACTTGTGTTAGGTTTCTGGGTCAGCGCCATCTGAGGCTCCCTGGGGGCCTGGAAAACTAGGTGTGCTGTCTTTGTATAGGTCCAAATTTGAAGAAAATGCAGCTCTAAGTTTTCTAAAGTAAGCTTTTGTCAGATCATAGCTTTCCCTAAGTGTGGCCCTTGACCATCCCATTCAGCATAGCTGGGGGTACTTGATGACACTGTAGATTCCTGGGCCACACCCAGACACATGGAATAACAATCTTTTGGGGTAGATCTCTGGAATCTGCATCTTAAGAAGTAGCCTAAATGATTGGGTACACTAAGGTTTGATAGACTGCCCTGGCATCTTCAGAGGAAGCTAGCATTAGTTACGCTTGAAGACTGTGATTGGTACAGCCACTATGGAAAACAGTATGGAGGTTCCTCAAAATTTTAAAAATAGATATACCATATGATCCAGTAATTCCACTGCTAGGTATTTACCCAAAGAAAATGAAAACACTAATTTGAAAAGATATATGCACTTCTCTGTTTATTGCCCCATTAATTCTAATAGCCAAGATATGGAAGCAGCCCAAGTGCCCATGGATAGATGGTTAAAAAAATGTACACACACACACACACACACAATGTAATATTACTCAGCCATAATAAAGGATGAGACCTTGCCATTTGCAACAACACAGATGGACCCAGAGGGTCTATCTTATTCTAAGTGAAATACGTCAGACAGAGACTGTTGGACATTCCATATGATTTCACTTATATGTGGAATCTAAAAAACACAACAAATGAATAAACAAAAAGCAGAATCAGACCTATACATACAGAGAACAAACTGATGGTTGCCAGAGCAGAAGAGGTTGGACGGGTGGGCAAAAGGGGGGAAGGGGAGTGGCAGATCCAGGCTTCCAGTTATGGAATGAATGAGTCACAAGGAATAAAGGGCACAGCATAGGGAATATAGTCAATAATATTGTAATAGCATTGCATGGTAACAGATGGCAGCTACACTTGTGGTGAGCAGGGCATGATGATGGAGTTGTGGCATCACTGTTATACACCTGACACTGATGTGATGTGACATTGCATGTCATATATACTGAAATTAAATAAATAAATATTACCAGTCCCTGGTGTGGGGAGCGGGGGGCTTGAAGACTGTCTAGCAAGAAAGTTGAGATAGGAACATGGTATGTGATATAAAATAGGGAGCTCAAAATACTATAGTAGAGGAGATAATTGAAGGAAAGGGAATAACTATACATATGTGGAACAGTCATTAAGTGCCAAGTCTGGAGCAAGGTATCTTGCATCATTCTTTTCAACAGCCCCTAGGAAATAGATACTATTCTTCCCATTGTACAGAGAAGAAAATTAAGGTTCTGAGAGGTCATCTGGTCACACCAAATGCACACTGATTCTATTCAACATTGTACTGTGGGTTCCTAGCCAGAGCAATTAAGAAAAACAAATAAAAGGCATCTGGATTGGAAAGGAAGAAGTAAAACTCTCTTGGCAGATGACATGGTCTTATATATAGAATCTCCTAAAGATTCTAAAGACTATTAGAATAAGCAAGTTTAGCAAGGATGTAGGATTTGACTCAACATACAAAATTCAAAAAGAATGAATTACTTGTATATAAATTTAATAAAAGAAGTATAAGACTTGTACAATGAAAATTGCAAAACCTCATCAAAAGGAATTAAAGTGTTAAATAAATGGAAAGACAGCCCATGTTTATGGACTGGAAGACAATATTATTAAGTTGTTAATACTTCCCCAGTTGATCTGTAGATTGAATAAAATCCCTGTCAAAATCCCAGGTGCCTTCTTTTGCTGAGGTAGACAAGCTGTTCCTAAAGTTTATGTGGAAATCCAAGGGACACGAAATAGCCAAAACAATCTTGAAAAGAACAAAGTTGGAGGACTTATACTTTCTAATTTCAAAACTCACTACAAAGCTACAATATTCAAAACAGTGTGGTACTTGCATAAAGACAGACACATAGATCAATAGGACGGAATTGAGAGTCCAGAAATAAACATGGATTTATTTATTTATGTTGAGTTGATTTTCAACAAGAGTACAAGACCATCCAAAGGAAAAAGATAGTATCTTCAGTAAATGGTGCTAGGGACAACTGCATATCCACATGCAAAAGGAATGAGGTTGGACCCATACCTTACACAATTCACAAATATTCACTCAAAATGGATCAAAGATCTAAATGTAAGAACTAAAACTATAAAACTATTAGAAGGAAACATAAATTTCTGTGTCCTTGGATTAGGCCATGATTTCATAGATACGACACCAAAAGAACAAGCAACCAAAAAGATGAGATAAATTGGATTTCTTCAAAATTAAAAAAAAAAAATTGTGCCTCAAGGACACCCAAGAAAGTGAAAAGATAACCTACAGAGTGGAGAAAAATATTTGTAAATCATATATGTGAGAAGGGACCTGATTTTAGAATATATAAAGAACTATTAGAACTCAACAGTGAAAAAACAACTCATTAAAAAAATTGGCAAAGCATTCGAATAGACATTTCTCCAAAGGAGATATACAAATGGGCAATAAGCACAAGAAAATATGTTCAATATCATTAATCATTAGGGAAATACAAATCAAAACTACTAGGACAAACTACACGCACTAAGACTGCTATATAAAAGACAAGAACGAGTGTTGGTGAAGATGTGGGGAGACCGGAAGGCTCACTGCTGGTGGAAATGAAAATGGCACAGTTGCTATGAAAAACAGTTTGGCAATTCCTCATAGGTTAAACATAGAGTTACCATATGATCTAATAATTCCACTTCTAGGTGTATATGCAACAAAGTTGATAATACATGTGCACACCAAAACTTGCACATACGTGAATGTTCATAGCGGCATTATTCTTGATAGCCAAAATGTGGGAACAACCCAAATGTCCACCAACTGATGGATAACAAAATGTAGTGCATCCACGCAATGGAATATTATTTGGCCATAAAATGGAGTAAAGTTATGATGCATGCCACAATATAGATGAACCTTGAAAACATGCCCACAGAAAGAAGCCAGCCAGAAAAGGCTACATATTGAATGATTCCATTTGTCTGAAATGTCCAGAATAAGCAAATCCATAGAGCTAGTAAGTGAGTGGTTTCCAGGAGCTGGGGGAACTCCCAAGGGGTATGGATGGTGTTTTTTTGTTTTTTGTTTTGTTTTTGTTTTTTTTAGGTCTTGAATATGTTCTGGAATTAGATAATGGGATGATCATACAACTTTGTGAATACACTAAAAGCCACTGAAGTATAAAACAAAATTGGGATAAGGATATCTATTCTGACTTCACAAAATCATCTTATATAAATAAATATGTTTTGCAAATTCTAAAAAAAAGAAAGGAAAACCCTTTTCACAGAAGCCAGGTAAATCCAGTTCCTGTAATTTACTTTGGAAAACCTCTCTCTCCAAAACGTGTAAGTTAATGGGAGTAGAATATCTTTGTCCAATGCCATTAACCAAGGGTGATCCTGACTGTGTGGGGAGGACAACTTGCTAATCTGTAACCATAAATCAACCAGGAATTACATATTTTTTATGATCTGCTCCTTACCTAAGTATGGTATGCCAGGTCATTCAGTGGCACTCTATTAACAATCCAACTATGCACAATTATTCTTACAAACAGGTAAACTTTAAGGGAAGGAAACTGACCCCATGAAAGAGTTGTACATGGTTGGATCCTTAACACATAAAAGAAGTGTTCAATCAAAAACATGGCTGTGCAGGATGTCAAATCCTAGAACCATTTAGATATCACTTGACTACAAAGAAGTAATTAAATGGTCCAATAAGTACATTTAAGATTATTATGATACAGCAATTTTGAGGGTATGGTCAAAGTGTCACAAGCCAGGAAGTAAACACATTATCAGTCGGACTGTTACATGATATTGGCCTTTACCTTTTGTTTATCATTGTAACTTGGCACATGTTTGTGAAGCATGTTCTATCATGACTCTCTCCCAGGGAAGCAGGGGTAAGTCCTTGAATTAGAGTCTCTATCAGAAATAAAGGGGAATTGAGTGCTGCCAACGCCCCAGTGGAGAAGATGAGGTCATCACCGAATTTGAAATATTTAAAATGGATACAAAACTGTTTCAGCAATGCGGACAATTAAGTGTGTTGTTGTGGGTGATGGTGCCGTTGATAAAACGTGTCTTCTGATATCCTACACAACAAACAAATTTCCATCTGAGTATGTACCCACTGTTTTTGACAACTATGCAGTCACAGTTATGATTGGTGGAGAGCCATATACTCTTGGACTTTTTGATACTGCTGGGCAAGAGGATTATGACAGATTACGACCGCTGAGTTATCCACAAACAGATGTATTTCTAGTCTGTTTTTCAGTGGTCTCTCCATCCTCATTTGAAAATGTGAAGGAAAAGTGGGTGCCTGAAATAACTCACCATTGTCCAAAGACTCCTTTCTTGCTTGTCGGGACCCAAACTGATCTCCGAGATGACCCCTCTACGATTGAGAAACTTGCCAAGAACAAACCGAAGCCTATCACTCCAGAGACTGCTGAAAAGCTGGCCTGTGACCTGAAGGCGGTCAAGTATGTGGAGTGTTCTGCACTCATACAGAAAGGCCTAAAGAATGTATTTGACGAAGCAATACTGGCTGCCCTGGAGCCTCCCGAACCGAAGAAGAGCCGCAGGTGTGTGCTGCTATGAACATCTCTCCAGAGCCCTTTCCGCACAGCTGGTGTCAGCATCGTCCTAAAAGCAATGTTAAATCAAACTAAAGATTAAAGATTAAAATTCGTTTTTGCAATAATGACAAATGCCCTGCACCTACCCACATGCACTCGTGTGAGACAAGGCCCGTAGGTATGGTCCCCTTCCCCCTCTCATTACTAGTTAATTTGAGTAATTGTATATTGTCAGAAAAGTGATTAGTACTAGTTTTTGTTTTGTTGTTTCAATTTTGTTTGTTTGTTTAAAAGCAAGGCATGCTTGTGATGATTCTGTAACAGACTAATTTAGGTTGTTGAAGCTGCTCCTGGGCTCCATCCACTCTGGAGAATGATCTGGGACATTTAGGTTTTGTTTTGTTTTTCTTTTTTCTTTTTTTTTTTTTTTTTTTTTTTGCAGGGGAGGGAGGTGGGGTGCGGGGAGTGTGTGTGGGGTTTGTTTTTATTTAGTCATGTTTTTTAAATTCATTAACCATTGGACAGCCCTTAAGGGGAGGAGGACCGATTGATTCCACATTCCACTTCCTAGATCTAGTTTAGAAAACTTGGTCCCCACCTGGTGCTCTTAGGAAGGAGTATAGTAAATGCCTCATTTAATAACATACTCCTTTTTGAAAGTTGCCTTTTCTCTCCACCCTTGAGTAGGCCCAGTATTTGATGAAACTCATGAAAGTGGGTGGAACCTGTCTTGCCCCTCCTCTTTTCTAGGATGCACTATATATGGGACTGTGACTTTCAAGGAAATTTGTTTGCCATTTGCTGATTTTTTTTTTCTGAAGTTAATTTCTAACTTCTTTCACTGATAAATGAAGAAAAGTATTGCACCTTTTGAAATACACCAAATGGATTGAGTACGTAATTAAAAAACATTTTTTTCCCTGTCAAAAAAAAAAGGGGGAATTGAAGAGACAATAAAACTTAAAAATGTATCACTGTAAGTAAATGTACACCAAATGTGAAGTGATCTTTATTTTGCTCATAAAGGATATCTTTACTCCAATAAGGCACTTGGAGTTTCTTCATTTCTCCTTCCACTGCTACCTTCCTGGTTCTAACCACTCCATCCCTTACCTGGACCACAGCCATACCCTCGTAACCTATCTCCCTTCCACCATTCTTGCTCCCTATACTCCATTCTTCACACAACAGTATGTAAATCTGAGCACATCACTCTACTTGAAACCCTTCAATGATCTTTTCATCATCCCCTGAATAAAACACAAACGCTGACCATGGCCACAGGATCATGCTTCCCCCAGTTTCTCTCTCCAAAATGTTCCCACGTCGGGATCAACTCCAAACTCATGAAAGAGGACACAGGAGTCAGACCCATGAAGATCAAAACATCAGTTTTATTCCTAAAAATGCTGGATTGGAAAACAGATGTGCAGCTATAATTAGACCTTCTTGGGAGCCAAAATTTCCTCGTGGAAATACAAAGACTGAGATATAGGGGTTTCATCTCCACTTACTTCAGGACCCTTTCTGTCTTGTTTCTTGCTGACTGTAGAAACCAGCAAATACTTTCTAATACTAAATTGGCAGGTGATGGCATCATGACCATGTCAACACAATTCTTAAAACAACTGTAGAGACACTGAGCTTTCTCTCCTCTTTGATTTTTCACTTTTCTAATTCACAGGACATTTATTGTAGTGTCACTCATACTTAGTCCTTTTCTCAGGAACACATTTAGAAAACTATTAGAAATCTGATAACTGAAACATGTCATCTAGCACTGTCCCACCTCTGCTCAAACAGACCAAACAGACCAGTGAGTCAATTCCATTTAATCCTGAGTTGAGGGCAGGGTTTTATGAAATAACACATATTGAACATTATTATCAAAATTATTCATAGACCCCGAACAGATATAATCACATTTAACTTTTAAGCATTCCCACTTAAAGACAAGCCATGAGCTCTTAGTAGAAAATGTGGTTTGACCACCAAACACGTAATGAAACAAAACATGACCTGCAAGGTGGCTGAATAAGAAGGTAATCTATCGTGTAAACTCTCTGGTTTTAGAACACATCATGGGCTCTTGATAGAAAATGTGGTTTGACCACCAAACACATAATGAAACAAAGCATGACCTGCAAGGTGGCTGAATAAAAAGATAATCTATCATGTAAACTCTCTGGTTTTGGAACACATCATGTCCTTCAGGAAAAAACAAAAACAATAAAGTGTGGTCCCAGAGTTCCTTCTGTGGGTGAAGCTCCCCAGGCTACTTGGAAAGCAAGTAGACTCCTGCTGTGTTATTGCAGAATAACACTGTAGCAAGTGCTTCGCCGTATCAGTTCCTTCCCCATTGCTATCCCCACAATGGCAATGGGAGTCTCTCGGGTGGGTAGGAATATTCTTCCGATGGGGAGGAGACAGAGACTCCCAAGTGAGATGACCTGTCTGAAGTTACATGGTCTACAGCAGGAGATCCCGGATGAGACTCTGCCTAATAGTGATCCAGAGGTCCCAGGCCTTGGTCCCAGGCCTGGCTGTGAGTGTTGTTCATTCTGGACAGTCTCACATTTGCAAGTGCGGGGCGGGGCGGGGCGGGGCGGGGGGGGGTGTGGACAGACCCCACTGTATCAATTAGAACTCCGTCTATTCCAAGTGACAGGAACCAAACTGACCTAGAAAGAGGACTTTGGCAATTCTAGGGGTAGGTCTGGCGTAGAAACGATGAATGAGGTCAAGGGATGTCACCAGGACCTAGTTTCTCTTTTATCTTCGGTCCTACAACTTCTGCTTCACCCTATTTTCAGACAAGCCTCTTTACTGTGGTAGCAGTTTGGTTGCTGCAGTTCCAAACCTAAATTACTATCACTTCAAATCCAGGGAAAAAGGGCAAATTTTTTTCCTTCCTCAAGAGCCCCAGTCCAGGTTTTATTGTGTCCCCTTGGTTGTGGTTGAGAGGACTAGTCATTATGATCACATATGGGACCAGGCCAAGGTCACATGCTCCACCACTTTGGCTAGACTGGGACAATGAGAAATAGGTTCCCATAGAAGGAATCTTCAGGGACCACTCAGCTTCTTTAGGATGGCAGGCGGTGATTTTGCTGTCCCTCTTAGATTTCCTATCATGTGGGGGCTGTATTTCTCTATGCAAAAGAGAGGGATGGACCCCGGGTACAACACCACCACCACCACCACTACCACCAACAACAACTCACCACCCTTTTTCAATTGTTAAGAGAATCTTTGCTTCAGATTCGGCTTCTAGAGCCATGTCAGCAGCTCCAGCTGTGAGGGAATAAGCTGGAAAAAGCCAGGGAGGCTGTGTCCAGCATCTAAGCACCAAGTTCAACAACCTTTGCCAGCGCTTAATGAGCCAGTAGCCCAAGAGACCCAGTATCCCCCGGCATGTGTGTAAAATACAAATTTCATGATCTGGAACCAAGATGCTTCTTTCATATCTAGAGAAGAAAGAAGGGCAGTTTTTCCAGTCTATAACCATGAGTGTAATTAAATTGCTTCATTATATTGACCCAATGACAAGTAGCAAATTAGCATCAGCCCCTGATCCCCAAGAGGAAACATATTGTTCTGGGAAAGTAAGAAGGTTACTAGGAATACAATGGAATGTAGGAGCCAAAAAGTATTAATAATGCTTTTCATGTTACAGGTTTTCAATGTATCCATATTATTAAACTTAATAACAGGGTGATTATTTATATAAGAATTTAGTTGTATCCGTCACGATAGGGCTAAAGGAACGGAAGAGTCCTTATAATAAGGGAAAGATGTTGTCTATGCCAGAATTTTGTAATCCTTAATTTTTAATTCATCTAACATTCCAGGATTGTTTCCATTTCACGCTTAGGTCTGTCGAAGTAGAAGGCATTTTGTGAAATTCCTTAAGCCACCGATAAAGCAGAAGCTTATAAAAAAAAACCCCAAACCCTAGTTCCTTAGGGCCCAGACCTCAGAAGGAAGTACCATGCTGTTTCTGCTTTAAAAATGCCCCTTTTCCTCTTTGTCTCTCATCCTGATTTCAATGCTAAAGGACAGGTTCAAATTTTTGTAATGGATGTTGAGGTTCGTGTGATACTAGTTCACAGTTGCAAGCAACTGAAACTTATGCTGTATGATTGATTCTCACAGAATTTCTGGTAATGATGCAGAAGGAGGCTTGGAAACTGAGCAGGAGCAAGGGGGGTGGGGGTAGCAGCATGGACCAGAACCCAAAACCAGCCACAAACCCAGTCTGGTTGAGGACCCTCTTGCCATTGCCACTGAACACTCCGATGCCGCTGGATTATAGTTGGATAAAACAGGGTGCCTAGTTAAGTTTGAATTTTAAGGAAAGAATGCATGAGTTTTTAAAAATATAACTATGTCCCATGCAATATTTGAGAAATACTAAAAAAATTATACTAAAAATTATTTGTTTTTTTCTTTAATCTGAAATTCAAATTTAATTGTACTCTCATTTGCTGAACCTGGCAACCCTCTACTAGATGTATGTGCTGTTGCCACTTCTGTCCTTGGAGACATAACCACTCAAACAGATTTTTCAGGCCATTACTGGCTCTTGGCATCATGGGTTCCAAAATGAACCTCACTGAAACAGTTATGTGTGATCGGCGGAGCCTCTGTTCCATGCCCCTGCTCCACCTTTGAGGAAGGTCAGAGAGCTGATGGTGTCTCCATTGTTTGTGGAAAGTGGCCTCTGTCTTCCACTAAGTCTTAAATTCCTCAGACATGGAGTGGGGCGGTAGTGAGGTTCAGATACTGGGGGAGAAAAAAGATCAATGCCTACTCTATTTTTCTTTAACATAAATTCCTCCTCTTTCTTATTGTCTAATGGCCGGTGAGTTGGGGGCCAGGCAGGATAATATAATTCTCTTTGCCAGCGACTAGTTCAAGAACCCAGATCTAAGCCAGTTAGCATAGGGTATCCTCTTGGCCACAAGGACTTCTGCAGGATTGGCCATGTGATCCAGTCTGGACCAAGGAGATGAGAGGAAAGCACTAGAAGATTCTAGGGAAAGTTACCTTATTCCTGAGACTTACGTTAAAAAATGATCTCATCTTCCTCCGGTTATTGTTTTGGGTGCTGGAGAGGCCTGAAAATCCTGCGCCATCTTGCTTCCAGCCTGAGATAAAGAACAGAGAGAGAAAAGAAAAGCAGAAAGCCTCATGGCACTTGCAGAGAAGTCGAGTTGGAACCGCTGGATTAAGTCCCCTGATGCCTGTCCTACATCTGGACATTCAGTTCTGGGCACCAAGACATTTTTGTTTGGCTTAAGCAACATCAAGTTGGGGGGTTCTCGTACTTATAGCCAAAAACAACCCCACTGAAAAAGAAGGATTCATGAATATGCGAGCCAGTTTTGTAAGCTTGTCATTTGTTGAATTCTGAAAGTTCAGCATAATGTGTTTTGATTGAACTAGAAATTATTGCTATTATGAAATTGTGAGGCAAAGATTAGTATTTAAATTAATGCAACACAAACAACTCGGGAGCAGCTTCATTAAGCCACAGGGAGAGAAGCGGTCTATGATTAGTGCCAGATTCTTGCTCTTTTTGTATGAATGCCCTGAGGATGAGCCAGCCTCTCGGGGGAGTACCCTCTGAAGAGAGAAACATTTAAATTCCTGGAAGGGCCAGCAGTACAAACATAAGCAAGGTTTCGGAAAACATTTCCCACCCTCTTTCTTTCTTCATGAGGTGGACAGCTGCTTCTTTGGCCTGCCTAGCAACCCTCCCCCCTTCTTTGGGTGATGACACTCGGCTTTTCTTTAGGATACTCTCTCTCCCCCATTTCTTGTCATCCCGTTGGGACCAGCCAATCAGGTGCCACATCTGCTCCTACCCCAAGGCCCAAGGGTGGGCATGTGACTTCAGACCAAACTCTCTCAAAGAACGTAGCTCTCTAGGGAGTGATGCAAGAGGGAGACTCACTGCAATCACTCCTAAAGGGGCCGTTCATGGGTCCAGGCTCTTGATATCCCTGGAAATGCCTGATTCCAGTCCTTTCTGAGGCTTGATTCTGCAGGCCTCCCCAGTGGTTTTGTATCAGGTAACCACAGCGAATTTCGCTTGCACGCTGTTAAAAGCCTTAGCTGACACACTCCACCGAAACAACCCTTGACCACATCACACCTTTATTTAGAAGCTACCTTCTTAATTTTTACGAGGCACATATATCAATCTTTTTATAATAACTCCCATCATATGCCCAAGTTACCATATAATCAATTATTGACAAAAATTTTATTGGGAACTAACATACTGGAAATGACAGTTAACTTTAAGGATTTATTTGAAAAACACATGGCACTTATCACATACAAGGCATTGTTTATTTGCTTAATCCTCATGATAATCTAGTGAGGTAAATACTATCATTATCCCCATTTTACAGATTTTGAAACTGGAGCACAGAAAGGTTAAGTAACATGCTCAAGGTCACACTGCTAGTAAATGGCAGAGTTGCATCCTAACCCATGACAGCCTGATTCCAGGTGGTGCTCTGGATGCACTGCGTAAGATCTGGCATCATCAGAAGGCCGAGGCAAACTACAAAACTGACTTCTAATGCATAAGATCAGTCCTGTGTAAAAGCATCTTGATGATAGAATGTCTTCTAGTCCAGGGGTGCCTGGGTGGCTCAGTCATTAAGCGTCTGCCTTCGGCTCAGGTCATGATCCCTGGATCCTGGGATGGAGCCCTGCGTCAGGCTCCCTGCTCGGCAGGGAGCCTGCTTCTCCCTCTCCCACTCCCCCTGCTTGTGTTCCCTCTCTCTCTGTCAAATAAATAAATAAAATCTTAAAAAAAAAAAAAAAAGAACGTCTTCTAGTCCAGAAGCAAGAAAGGATAAACAGTCGGCTGAGGCCCCTGGGTTCCAACTTTCAATTTTTGAACCAGATGAAAACTGCTTAGGATTTCTAGGGGAAAAATCCTCATCTAATTAGTTAGCAAGCACAAACTAAGTCCAAACACCTGCTGCTGTTTTTCTTTCACTGTTTGCCAGGTGTTCCACGAGCAGCCTCAGATCAGTAAGTAATTACAATGGAGGCTGAATAGAATTAATTATATAACTTTAACTTACTAGGTTTATTTCCATTAAAATTGCCCCATAAAACGGCGATATTTTAAAGGCTGCCATAGAAAAGGGGAGCGCAGAGGACTAAAACCTTTTTTACATTTGACTCAGCTATAAGTCATATCCTGCCCAGCGTGAATTCGCTCATATCACTATAGTTAAACTCTAGTAAATGTCTACGGGCTTATTCGCCCATTCATTCAACTAAACCTACAAAGTACCTGCGAAGTGCCAAGCACTGTCCTGGCTACTGGGATTATGGCAGGGAACGAGCAGACAAAAACCCTGGCCGTTACGGCCCTTACTTAGAGTTCTTGTGGGAAGCTGTAATTCCAAAGGCCACAAAATTGAAAATGCTTGAATTTCTCCCGGCTCTTGATTGTTTCCATTGCTACAGTGAATGAAAGGATGGGTTCGCCTGAGGGCTGTGCTAAGTCTGGGTCTGTGCAAGGTTAGCTGGCCTGGTACTTCCCAAGGGGCCCAAGGGAAGGACACTGTGGCTAACAGACTGCTTGGCAGAGGCCATAGTATCACGATTCGTTATTGCCTGCCCAGGATTTCACACGAATACGCCCTCCGCTTCATATATGCTAACACGCTTACTTCTCAAACAACCTAAGATCTGAAAGCAATAGCACTGCTTCTCCTCAGACTGCTGCCTCAGGCTTGTCGTCTCTTCTCTTGTCCCCGTTCCCAAAGGCATACCCTTCCCCGCACTCACACCCGGGGCATGAAATTCCTGTCCGAAGACTATAAAGACTGACTAGTGTGAAAATGAAAAACCAAGATCTGATGGCTTGGTCTCAAAATACCCACCAGTCTATTATTTCAGGGGAGTTCATTTCGGAAGGAAAATGGGTCAAGCTTGGGAAAAACAACTCACATGGCTCCTTACTGGTACAGCAAGAGGCTGGGACACCGTGAAACACACACCAGGAGAGGACAGTCAGCTGGTGGTGTGGGGTGGTTCCATGGCTGCGAAGAACTAACTCTTCGTGATGAATGTATCTGGCAAAGCCGTTCCAGCCACCGATGGGGAGGCTGATGCCTAGAACTCCCCGCAGGTGTCGTAGCTGATGATGGAAGCCCAGAATCTGCAGCTTCTCTTCAGGAGCTTGAGGAAGACACTGGCTGTGAAGGTGACCTTGCTGAATGGATGGATCCAGGTCTGTCACAGTGTACTGATCACACATGGTGACAAGAACTACTAATGGAGATGAGGCTGAAAACGTAAGTCCTAAGCCAAAACCAGGGGATGGAGCATTTGTGGAAACGATTTCTTTATCAAGGAATGACCTGCTGAAGAGACCCAATACTCTGGTGGCTGAAGGACATCCAATAATGGACGCCAGCAGCTGTTCCTGGGCTCTGGCACCAAACCATGCAAATGTGAAGCTGTTTGAAGAGCGCTTCCTGGAACTGGAAGGCCAAAGGACAGAGGCCATATGTTTTTTGTAAATGAGACCACCAGACCTCCTTCACTAAGACTTTATGTTCCACTTAGTTTCACGTAGATTTGAAATGAGCTTTTTCATAAAATAAAAGCAGCACAGAATGCAATCAATCAACAATTTGCCGATGTACCTCTTTTCACATCTTCTCTGGAATTGAGGGGTGTCTTAGAAGCCATGATCTCTCCTAGGTGCAGTCTGCAGGGTATGGTAGTGATGGGGACATTGCCTACAATATTACACTTGGGCATGGCTGTTTATGTTTTCAGCATTTCAGTTGAATTACGAGCATTGCTACTGCATGTGTTGTTACTTGTAACAGCTTCCTGGTTCTTGCTTGAAACATTCTGTTGACATCTGCTGCTAAGATCATCTTGCAAAATGGGTGCCAGTGACAGGAAAGAAAGTCTCCCAGATAGGGCAGGGAGCAGGTGAGGCATGCATAGGGGACAGCTTCTTTGGGAAATGCTGGTTGGCTCATCCTATGATGGAACAGGGGCTGGTTTTGCTTGGAAAAAGCCTCAGTGATAAGAAAACATTGGGTTCTAGCTTAATTGGTAGGTTTTTCTTCAATAGTATATGAGGTGTCTTATAATCAAGGGCCACTTGGAGTCGATAAAATACAAAATTATTATGCTCACTTTATAGATGAGAAAGCTGAGACACAATCATGTGAATTAAGTTGCCACAAACCCCACAGATAGTAGGTGGCAGAGCCAGGATTTTCTCCTGAACTGTGCAGTTGATTTAAGGTCTAAACACTCAGGTTCCTTGGTACTCATGCAGCTGATCAAGGAAGGTTATTGTGATTTACTCCAATTAGCCAACCAACTGAGTCATTGGGTGCTCCATATATTGGGGACAGGTCCAGCAGTGAGCAAGGAGTTGGAGCTACCCTCACGGAGTGCATAACTTAATAAGGGAATAGGTCTTAACCACATAACAGGAATAAATGGAAAGTTGCAACATGCGGGATCAGAAAGGAGAACCATACAGTGCTATTCAAATATAAAATGAGGGCCCCCCTTTTTTTAAGATTTTATTTATTTATTAGAGAGAGAGAGTGTGCGTGAGTGAGCATGAGCAGGGGTAGGGGCAGAGGGAGCATCAGACTCCCCGCTGAGTGCAGAGCCTGACTCAGGCTTGTTCCAATGACCCTGAGATCACAACCTGAGCCAAAATCAAGAGTTGGACCCTCAACTGACTGAGCCATCCAAGCACCCCAAGGGGCCCCTTTTCTTTTTTTTTAATTTTTTATTGTTATGTTAATCACCATATATTACATCATTAGTTTTTGATGCAGTGTTCCATGATTCATTGTTTGTTCATAACACCCACTGCTCCATGCAGAACGTGCCCTCCTCAATACCCATCACCAGGCTAACCCATCCCCCTACGCTCCTCCCCTCTAGAACCCTCAGTTTGTTTTTCAGAGTCCATCATCTCTCATGGTTCGTCTCCCCCTCTGACTTACTCCCCTTCATTCTTCCTCTCCTGTTATCTTCTTCTTTTTCTTTTTTCTTAAAATATGTTGCGTTATTTGTTTCAGAAGTACAGATCTGTGATTCAACAGTCTTGCACAATTCACAGCGCTCACCGTAGCACATACCCTCCCCAATGTCTATCACCCAGCCACCCTATCCCTCCCACCCCCAACCACTCCAGTAACACTCAGTTTGTTTCCTGAGATTAAGAATTCCTCATATCAGTGAGGTCATATGATACATGTCTTTCTCTGATTGACTTATTTCACTCAGCATAACACCTTCCAGTTCCATCCACGTCGTTGCAAATGGCAAGATCTCATTCCTTTTGATGGCTGCATAATATTCCATTGTGTATATATACCACCTCTTCTTTATCCATTCATCTGTCGATGGACATCTTGGCTCTTTCCACAGTTTGGCTATTGTGGACATTGCTGCTATAAACATTGGGGTGCACGTACCCCTTCGGGTCCCTACATTTGTATCTTTGGGGTAAATACCCAGTAGTGCAATTGCTGGATCCAATGGTAGCTCTAATTTCAACTGTTTGAGGAACCTCCATACTGTTTTCCAGAGTGGTTGCACCAGCTTACATTCCCACCAACAGTGTAGGAGGGTTCAAGGGGCCCCTTTTCAATCTGGGAAGTCAGAGAAGGTTTCCTGGAAGAAGACTCCTTTGAATAGAGGCAAATAGGCAAAAAGGAAGGAGGGAAGAACATCCCGGCAAGAGGAAACAACATGTAAAAAAGGCCTTGTGGTGGGAAAGAGGTTAGCACCTTCTCAAACTGGAAAGAAGCCAGGGTGGCTACAGTGAGTGTGTGTGGGTGTTCACACATGCACACACAGATGGGGGCCAGAGTGTTCTGAGAGGAAGGTAGAGAAGTAGGTTGGGGTAAGATCATGTAGAGCCCTGTAGTCATGTTAGGATTTAAGTCTTCATCCTGAAAGCAGTGATATTCGCCCGGAGTCTCATTGTCCTATATTGTTCCCTAGCTCTATTTCAGTAAATCTGAAACTGTCCCAAAGTCTGATTCATTCTCTGTGGACGAGAATAACTTTTCTGGAGGCCCTTGATAAGCAGCTATACTGTATAACGTACAATTATTTCCCCTACTATTTAAAACAGATCTCGTTGCTTGCTCTGGCTCAGCATATGATGAAACTTAGCCATAAATAAGAGAGATTTAAACTGAATTTAGATATGGTACTACAGATGTCTCAGTCTGTTTGGGCTGCTATCACAAAATTCCCCAGATGGGGTGGCTTGTAAACAACAGAAATTTATTGCTCACAGTTCTGGAGGCTGAACGTTGGAGATCAGGGTGCAGGCATGGCTGGGTGAGGGCCCTCTTCTGGGTGGCAGACTTCCGTTCTCACATGGTGGAAGAAGCTGGAAGCTCTGTGGGGTCCCTTTTATGAGTGCTCTACTCTCAGGACCTAGTCACCTCGCAAAGGACCCACCTTTGGTAATGGTATTTCAACATACGAATTTGGAAGGCGACACCAACACTCAGACTATAGCAATGGTTCTCCAGACTTGTAAGTTAGTATGTATAGAAAGATAGTGGAAAAAAAGTTTATTTGCCTAAGTGTAAACATGTGGCATAGAGAGATGTATGCAATGTACTGAGATCATACATATTAAATATACCATATTTAATTCAAAGAAGCACTTTTTCATTGAAATTATGACGTGTCTTACAACTAAATACACATCTTACGTGTCATGTATGAATTGTCAGCATCTTTTCTTTCTTGGTGATATATAAAATAATAGTCTTACAGTTGGTAGTGTCTCAGATACAATAAAGTAGAATGTCCAAGTGTCAAGTTCATAGAAGCAGAGCCAAAGAGAGGTATTGGGGTTTACATAATTTATTGAGAAGTGCTCTTTCAAAAAAGCCTGTAAAGGAGGGATTGAAGCAGGAGAGGGAAGGAACAGAGCAAAGCCTGTAAGGGAGGGAGTGAAGCAGGAGAGGGAAGGAACAGGGTCTCAAGTCAAGACTAGCCTCTAGCTGATCCATAGGAAGTGGGTTCTGAAGCATAAGCCCATCACGGTTTTACTCTCTTGGGGAAAGAGGACTTCTGGTCACCCAATTATCTAGTCATTGACTACGGGCTGCTTTTAGAGGTGTCATAACCTCTTGGGCAAGGGGCTTTCATCAGCCAAGGGTAATCCTCAGAAGAAGCGAGGCAGCTGGAAGCCATCATCAGCCAATAGTCACAACAACTGAGAGTTGGGGACCTTCACTTGGTGTAGGGGATCTGAGGGACATTACAGCATCCACTAGAGGAATCCTGCTCAGCTTCAAGGTTCACAGTACCCACAGAGTAGAAACCAGCTGCTCTCAAGAAGAATAATCATTATCCCGTTATGGTGTGACTTACAATGTCCTCGAGGATATCCTTAGAGTAGACTCATCGCCAAGTATCCGAGGGCTGTTTCCTCCAGGTCTCCTGAAGACAGGGCATTGAGATGCCATCAGAAGTCACAAACGCCACAGGCACAGAGCCACTCTGATCTGCATGTGGCCAATCTGGCTCCCAAAGGAATTCCCACACTCTTAGCATCCCAGGAGTGGTAAGAGGTGGGTGGGTGGTGGTTAGCCCAGAGATGAAAGCAGAAAGCAAGTGGGAATGTGTGTTCTGTCCCCTGTCCCACTTTTCTAGAATCTTGTCCCCCCTCCTAGCAACCTTTTCTCTACCCACATCACCACCACCCTCCCTCTGCCTGATCTCTAACTTTGTTCTCAGGATGTTTCTTTCTTTCCCTTTCCCCCCAAGGAACTTACCTTAAAAAAAAAAAATGTGTTACTTAGGAATTTTATGTGTTACCACCTGGGTATATTTGCATTTTAAAGAACACTGGCAGAAGATACTGTTCACCACAAGGAAATGAGTAACTCTTGGTGTAATTCAAGGCATCTGGAGTCCTTTAAATTATTCAACATGGACAAGCTCCCCATACAAACTACCAACCTGGGGTGAGTGAGTAAAGAAACAGAGAAAAGTTGGGAAGATCTAACTCTTCTCTCTCATTTTGGCACATAGACCAATCGTGCTGCTAGCCTTAGCTAATTCTCCCTCTCTTCCTGTATCTTGGCTTTTTTTTTGCACAAAAGAGTGGCCAGAGGGATGGCATTGCCAGGCCCAATCAATGGCATACACAAGGATGGGATAATTGCAATATATTAATTTTCCCCATTGCAGTGATACCAACAGTAGCAGCAAGGACACAACAATCACTGAATGTTTTCTAGGTGTCAGGCCCCTTTTGGTCCCCAAGCCTTGTAAAAGAGTGGTCAGTGGACTTTCTGGTTAATTAGAGCTAAACCTCCACCTTTGGATCCTTTTTACCTTAATCAGTTTGAGTACACATTTGAGCTGACCTAGAAATGAATGTGAAAATGATGAGAAAAAAATACTGTGACCAATGTAGTCTTTCCTAGACTGAGACTTAGCATGGGGGACATTCTGGCTCAATTAAAAGAGATGTAATAAGGCAGAGAGAGATGGGGTCCTGAGGATACAGAGCTGTAAGGAAGCTGAGAGTTCCAACTTTCTCATTGTACAGATGAAAAAAATTATATACTAGGTAAATCGTCTAAAGCCACAGAGCTCCAAGAAGACTTGGTGGTAGGGGGTGGGGTCGGGGAGGTGACATGGTTATAAAAGCAGGTGGCAACAAGGACTTTGCTAGATTTAAGTGAAGATATTTTAATACAGAAATAGAAGTTTAATAATGACTGCAGTTAAATTAAGCTAGGAACAAATAAGGACAAGGACTAGTGAATGGCTTCTATCTGAGGAGTATTCATTTGCCAAGAGTACATTAGCAATCATTCTGAACTCTTTTCCTGAGCAGGTGGTGAGAAGGGCAAGCATCACCTCATGGAGATATGTTCCCCAAGGTGGGTGCCTGTGATTAGGGCACATAGCCAATAGAACATCTTGGTGAAAAATGTGGGAAGAACAGTTTTTATGCCAAAACTGTTCTTTACTATTTTAAGAAGGAAGTGGCTAGTGTTTCTTCTCTGCCCAGATTTAGTCTATCAGTGATTTATGAAAGATAGTGTACAATCCACCAGTCACCTCCAAACAATAATTTTTGGTCTTATCCAACCAACTGTAGTTAAGTGTCATCAGCTTTATGAAAGGCACTGAAACACTGAACATTTCTAACACTTCAGTCTTTGGAAGTCTAGAAGATGACTACTCTATTGCGCATTTTACTAGAGCCCCTTGGAGAATGAAAAAGAAGTCAAAAATTAAAAATAAATAAAGTGTATGTTCACATACTCAAAGAGATTATAATCTGGCTGCAACAGCAGAAGGAAAAGCAAAATCATCCTTACCACCATCATTAACACCCTTGAATACTTGCTATGGATAGATACCATACAAAACACATCATGTACATTATTCCACTTAATACTTGCGTTCACCTTTAGGAGGTTCTATTATAACCCGATTTACTGATGAGAAAACTGAGCCCCAGAGAGGCTTCCAGCTTGGCAGTGCCTGAGTCATAAATGCAAACCCAAGTCTGTCTGACTTTAGAGCCTGTGATCCTTCCATCACTGCACACTGCCCTCACAAGAAAGCTTTACAGCAAAGCATGGTGATTGTCAACCTGATTAATAGAGACAGTACTGGCCCCAACATAGAGTAGATTTGTTCTTGGCTGCTGCTACTATTTATTCTGCCTGGTTTTTGATTCAGTACACCAACTTCTCACCCTCATAATGTGATTTGTGTGGGAGCAGATTATAGACTTGTAAAGTATATAGAAACCATGCAGTGTGTGACTTGTTATTATACATGTTAAAGAGAAGATAGAGAATAATGCAGACACCTTTTGCTCCTTCTGACAGGTCTAGTTTATGGATTATGAATTAAATGTGAGCACACTGTCTTTCCTCCTTCCAAACCTGCATTTCTAGGTAGAAATAGAAATGTATTCCTGATCTTAGCTGAAATCTTTGGGTTTCCTGTGTGTGTCTGGGTAGCAGTCATCCATCCAATAGTTACCAAGCCTTTACTAAGTGCTTGGTGATGCCCGCAGTACTGCACGCACAAGGATGGAAGACCACAGCCTTTGTCCTTAGGGAGCTGAGTCTCATTGGAGACGGACATAAAGTTGCCAGATTTAGCAAATAAAAAATACAGGATACCCTGTTAAATATTTCATGGAACATAATTACACTAAAAAATTGTCCTGTTTATCTGGATAATATAATTTAACCAGGTGCCATGTAGTTTAGCTGGAAACCATAGGCAGACATAAAAATCCACCACACCCAACGAAAAGATGGCAGTTCTAATGGTTGTGCACACAGAGCTCTGTAGGCACACAAGAGAAGGCTAGCCAAGGGAGTCTTTACATGACTGTGTGGGCCAACTTAAGGGAATGGTGCCTCTGCAGGGTGATCTTGAGTAAGATTTGACAGGCAAAGATGAGGGGAAGGAAATTCCAGATGCAGGAAGAGCACAGAATTTGACATAATGCCTGGAGTGTGTGATCAATGGGAGAAGGGCAGAGACAAACGTGAGGGGCAGGTCATGAAGGGCTTTGGTAGAAAGGTGAAGGATTCAGATCTCATTCTACCATCAGTAGGAAACCACCCAACCAAATACTTTTTTCTTATTTTTTCATACAATCAGACTTTGACTAAGAAGTGTTTTATTACAAAATGTGGACCATGGACCAATGTTACTGTGGGAGGTAATTTTAGGTAATAATTTCTGATGATTTGGCATAGTATGGGGAATGCAGCATTAAATAACCTTGACTCACGTGGGCTAAGTATTAATCTGCCTTTTTTTTTTTTCAGTTTAAAGCTCTTAATTTTATTTTTATGTATACACTTAAAAAATTTATAGACTTTGTTTTTTGGAACAGTTTGTGGTTTACGAGACATTGAGCAGAAAGTACAGAGTCCCCATATATCCCCTCTTGGTTCCTTTTTTATTGTCTTTCAATCACTTCTTATTACTCAAGATGGAAGTCTTCATTTGGTGTTATTCTTTTTTTATTTTTTAAGTAACCACTACCCCCAGCATGGGGCTCACACTCATGACAGAGAGTGTCACTTGTTCAGTGGACTGAACCAGCCAGGTGCCCGGTGCTGTTCTATCTTTAATACCTTTCTAAAAGTTCTTTGTGTTGGAAGAGAGGGAGAGGGAGGGAAAGGGAGCGGGGGAAAGAGAGCATTCAGGCTTTGAATCTTTGACAAGCCACAAAAATCAGTTGTTCTTTTTTTTAAGATTTATTTATTTATTTTGAGAGAGTGAGAATGAGAGAGAGAGAGAGTACATGAGAGGGGGGAGGGTTGGAGGGAGAAGCAGGCTCCTCGCCGAGCAGGGAGCCCGATGCGGGACTCGATCATGGGGCTCCAGGATCATGACCTGAGCTGAAGGCAGTTGCTTAACCAACTGAGCCACCCAGGCGCCCAAAAATCAGTTGTTTTCAATGTATTTGTTTATGAGGTTTTCTTCCACTTCTGAGAACAATATTCATCTTCCACTTAAGTTTTGATGATAAAAAGTTTTGTCGCAAAATAAGTTTACTCCTATACAAGAAGTAAATAGATAAAGCAGATAATAAAAGTGGCATGTGAATAACCAAAACTTGGAAAATTTAGGGGCAAGGCTGAGCTTGCCTTCTTACCTGGTGACACGCTCCCACTAAGACTTTTCAGCATTAAGGAATTTTCTGGGGGGAAAGCTCCATCTTTTTTGGGAGAATGAATAAGGATTGCCTGGGAGGACAGTGGCTTTACAGGAATCCAGTATATTGCTCAAACTCTTTCCCTGGATGCTCTTCTCTGACCTCTCATTCCCATCTGGTCACATGTTCCTTTTCTTAAAAGCCCTGACTATGAGGAACACTCAAATGAATGCTTCCTTTTAAGAGGATACCAACATGAAAATCCCAAATATTTGCCCTTAACAACTTGAGGGAAAAAAAAAAGGCTCAAGATTTTTAAAACAGTGAGTACCCATGACACATCTACAACTTACTGGTGATTTTCAGGAACATTCTTGGAGAGAGGACTATTTATTAATTTATGGAAAATTCTCTGAAGCCCATTTTCTGGATCAGGGTGCAGGGGACTGCATGATATCAGTAAAAGGACTGAACAAGGCAGTGGATTTTATTTGCTTTGAGAGACTCTTTTATTCATTCATCTCCCTTTTAATTTTCTCTAGCATACCTGGGTTCACATCTGGGCTCACCCAGTTACTAGCCGTGTGATACACGGCTAGTAGATGAAGTTCTTTACTTCATCTCCCTGAAATTCCTGTCTGTAAAATGAGAACAGTATTACTGTGAGAATGAAATGAAATAGTGTGTGGACTTCTTGAGTCTCACTGTTTTGTCAAGAGTTGCAATTTGTGCTTGCCATGTCCTCTTTGGTTCTAATGCCTCACGGATGATTGCAATCAGTCCTTTGATGTACTTTAACAGTGGTGCTCAATGTGAGTGTAGACCAGAACAATCTGGATTCCCCTCATGATCCTCCACCCAGCTTCTAATTCAGGGTGTGAGTTATGTGTACATGTGAGAATATGAATTTTTAACAAACTCCCAGGGGATGCTCCTGATCCCAGAACCTCACTTTGCAAAACCCAGTACCAGGTCATCCCCAACAAAGATGAAACCCGCAGGCAATGGCTTTCAGTTGTGACTCACCAGAACCTACTTTGAGAAACATATTTCACATTGTGACCCTGGTATAAACATACATATAACTGAACAAGTTTCATGAAATAATAGTTATCATTGTGCATTCTGATATTTCTTATTTTAAGAGAATGCTGACCCATAAATTTCATTTTATGAGCCATGATTGGATCATGCCTCAGAAAATACTGTTAGTGCTTGATAAGCAAATGCTGCTTTGGTAAAAATGAGCAACTCAGCATTAAACCACAAGGCAAAAATTAGGTGACTTCTCATTCTCTTTTCCTATCAAAATAGAAAGGACATTATAAAATCTTGGACTCTTTCTATTCCTAGGCAAGAGAAATCATCCTGGGAGCTTGACTGCTGAAAGGGGGATGGAGAAGACTGGTGTCTGGGGAATTCTCTTGAACTCTGACATGTGTCCTGTTTTACTGTGAAAACGGATGACAGGCCTGAAGTAACAATGAAGAAAATGAAACATCTCCCTGCTCCAACATGTACAGAGATGCTATACAATGTAAAATGCCCGAGGCTGCTGGGATGATGCCATCCACATCTGGGCATAGAACTCATTCTCCACCCTGTCCTCCTCTCTACAGACATTTTCCAGGCTGCTCTAGTCTAGAGGCCCGTGACTAGTGGGAGTTGGCTTTGGTGTTTGGGTGATCCTTGACTTTTCATTCGTCGAACTTGCACATATTACCCATTCATGCAGAGAACTGGACCCTTCCGTTGTCATCAGCTATGTAATGATTCCTCAGCCATCTTTCCAGCAGCAGCCTGTGCTCTGGGGATGGGTGAAGGCCTTAGTCAAGGTGACAGGCATATTCATTCACTCATACTAGTGTCAGTGCTGGTCTGGTCCCAGGGGCCTCAGCCTGGCCAACAGCTTCCTGGCCATCTCCTCTGTCCTTCCAGCAGCCTGGCCCTCCAGAGCCCGCTAACTCCAAGCTCCAGTCCTCACATCTCTGTCTCAGCCTCACTCAGAGATCACCTGGGCTTGGTAGAAGGGCCTGTCCGGGAATGGGGGAGGAGTGACAGGGTCAGGCCCCCTGGGCTCTTGTTTTGGTACAGGGAGGAATACCTCTGCTTCTGTCCTGCCTGATGTACTTAGCACATCTGGGCCCAAAGATTTAAAGATTAGGGGCCCCAGAACTTTCCATCCTTGCCCCTGTGGTGAGGGCAGGCTTAATTTGGGTTCCAGGCAGATAAGCAGTTGGACCCTGTGGACACAGTACACAGCCTCCTCACCCCGTGAAAGTTCTATCTGTCTCCCACACCCCCAAACCCGGTGGTGGGGTTTGGGCTAGAAAGGAGCAAAGCATCACTAACCATACTTAAGATCTTTATGAAAAAAGGGACAAAAACTTTTTTGGAACCAAAATGCTCTTGTGCTCATCACGTCTCAGTCTCTGTGACTTTGAGACCTACAATTTTCATAACACTTTTCCACTCACCATTTCACTGGGAGGCTACATTCCAGAATGGGGACCAGGCAATAAAGAAGAATGAGCTACAGCAATGGAAAGATGATTCAGATGAAAACAGAGAAGTGGAGGACAGAAATACACAGAAAACCCCTGCGTTCCCCACTCTCTCCTCTTCCTGTTTCTGATCGCATGTGAAGACAGCTATTTTTGTGTCTTTGGAATTCTACGAACCAAGTGTTATTCTGTATGCCTCTAACAGTGCTTGGCACAGAGTAGGTGCCCAATAAATATTTACTGAATGATTAAAAGCTGCCTCTTTTCTCTTAAGCTAGCATCTGCTACTCTATGTTCCAAAGAATCCTAAGGTTCTATCAAAATCTTAGTCATTAAGAGCTAGGGAGAGCTGGTTCCACTCCATGACTTCAGATCCCCAGTGTTGATCTGATGGCAGCCCCATGTGGGAATGGTTGGTGTGAGAAGAAGCTGTCTTCTCTGGGCCCTAAATGTCTGAGCTATCTCAGTTAACAACAACAACAACAACAAAACATTATAGCTAGTAGAAGGACTTTCTAGCTTTTGTGTGTACATGTGGATTTTTGTTTAATTTTATAAAAGAATTTTAGAAAGGCACTGGGGGAGAGAAAAATGACACCATTCTAATTCAAACTGATGCAGCAGAGAAGAATTTTGTACTACAAACGATGGCCCAATTAGCAGTGGCTTCTATGTATTTGGAGGACACTAGGGAAATATGGCACTTGTTTCTTTCTTTTTTTTTAAAAGATTTTATTTATTTATTTGACACAGAGAGAGAGATCACAAGTAGGCAGGCAGGCAGGCAGAGGGAGAGGGAGAGGGAGAAGCAGGCTCCCCGCTGAGCAAGGAGCCCAATGCGGGACTTGATCCCAGGACCCCGGGATCATGACCTGAGCCAAAAGCAGACGCCTAACTGACTGAGCCACCCAGGTGCCCCAGCACTTGTTTGTTTCTTGATCACTGTGAAAAATCCCATCTTTGGCAATCTCTGGAAAGCCCTCTTAATGGCATGGTATTATTTAGCTATGCAGGGGCCTCTGTTGTGGAGGTCATAAAAACATTGCCTAAGAGATGTGCATGGAAAGTGGAAAGGCTAAGTTAGAGAATGGGAGTGATACATTCTCTGATACCACAAGAGCTTAAGGCAATTTTGCAGTGAGACTGCAAAAAGGTGGAATTCAACCTGTAAAGCATTAGGAGGAAGACCAATGAATGGAGCATTAACGATATTCGCTGCAAATAAAAATGCAAACACACCAAGCCACGGCCTTTTAAAATGTTGCAAGTGTATTTTATCTCGGAGATCGGCTTACATTAGTTCTCGAATCTTTGCTTCCAATTTTTGAGCATCAGCTCCACAAAATTCAAAAATCTGTTCACAAATACACAAGGGGAAATATGTATTGGTTTAAATATTTGCAGACATTAAAGCTTTGAGGAGTTTTGTTCCTGTTAAATTATCCTCTACTCATTTCCATTGTCTGAAAGATACTTAAAATATAAATACACATCTAACACATTAAACTCATGATGTTTCAATTATTTGGCACCTTTTCAAAATTGTTTATGCTAACGTTTTGCCAGATTTATATAATTCTCCTTAACAGTCTTCTAAACTGAGATCTAAAACATATAATGTGTTAGAAATGAGAAAACTCAATCATTGAAACCTTTCAGAGCCTTTATACATTACATTGGTCTTAAGGACTTGTTAATTCATACACATGATTTCCTGAAATCAAATGAGACGTGATTTCCCATGCCCTGACGTTTGCACAGGTAACAGTATTATAACCAACTGATTCTAAGAAGCACATATTCTTTTCATATTGTCACATCTCTGACTCAGGATGTATCTCATAGTGGGTGGTATATTTTATTTGGAACACTTTTCAGTCGTATGTAACATAAGGGTGCCTCTGTCAATGGGCAGCTTATATTTGATGAAATATGGAAGTTTAAGACTCTTACCATGCATTATCACTTTAGTACCAATTGTATGATGTGCTTGTAGAGAAGGTAGAATTTGGGTAAACTGAGGATGGGATTAGCTGAAGATTTGAGTTTCCAGTGAGGGAGGTTTCAGCAGCCAGAAATGGTGTTAGGACTTTGGGACAGGGATTGGAAAGTTCTAGAACAACTTCAATGCTCAGTGTATAGCAGAGAAGAAACTATCCCTGCTTCTAATGATTCTGCTTCCCCAGGCAGCAGCATTCTATCTGGGTGCTGCCTGTGGGCATCATGGTTCATTCTATTTCTTGAAAGTACAGACCAGACTTCTGACTCCATCTTGATCCCATTTCACTTACCGGCTCGCCCATGAATCCACTTCCATTACAGCAAATTGCTCTTTTGAGTCTTGAGAATAGGGTTACCTAAGTGTGGGTGCAGAATTTCATGATTTATCTGGGTTGCCTGGTTTGTACCCATTTCCTCTATAAATAGTTCTCATGGCATTGGCTGCCGGGGAGGAAGGTGTCAGAAAGGATTTACAAAGTGTTTCATTTCTATGAGTCGGGTGGCAGCTGGATGGTGTCTATAGGCATGAAGGGAGTTTCATAATCCTCTGAGCCCATGGCAGGTACGAAGACAAGAACCCCTGGCATGAACATAGGCAGGGCTTGGCCACCTGAATGACCAGATTTGGCCAACAGTTTTCCAAGGTGATTTTATCAATTTATATTCCACCAGCAGAGGATGAATGTTCTGGGTGCTCTCTATGCTCCATATGCTCGACAAGACTTTGTATTGCCCATTCTTTACCGTGTTAGCCATTCTGGTGGCTTTAGGGGACATTAAATTTGTCACCGAATTTCATGGATTTTACCTCATCAACTTTCCCTTGAACTTAAGCAACAGCGTGTGACTTGTCTGTCTTCAGTCTTATGTCCTTTAGTTCTCTTTCTCCTTGAAGATCAAAAACACAAATCTAGTCTTTGTAAAATTCTTCAGTGTTTATCCACCACCATAAAATCCAAGGTCCTTACGGGGATTCCTTGATTTTGTCCTGTCTACCTCACTGTCCTCCACCTGAAACTCTGACTTCTAGCAACACATAATTGGATTCACTTATTTATTTAATTGAATAAATATTTAATAAGTGTCTACTATGAGCCAGACATTGTAAATGTGCCAGACAAAAATCCCCTCTGGAGTTCATATTCTAGTGATAATTTCATACTATCGTATTGTTATCAAAAAAGTCCTGATACATACCCACGCTGTTGTGTAACTCTCACTCGTTCCCTTCTTTCTCAGCTGTTAGTCTTAACCATCCTTCAAGATTTAACTCATGAAGTCTCTGTAATCTCACAGAACTCGGGCATTCCACTACTCAAGAGTTGATTTTGTTACATCGTCTTCTGCATCTGACCAAAGACGGGGACTCTGTCTCATTTTTTTCCCTCCATACTTTTAGTATCTAGCTAGGAACCTTGTACAGAGCAGATGCTCTGTTAATGATTTTAGGCCTGAAGTGAGCTGAGCTGAGGTGATTTCTGGCCACTGAAGTACAGGTCCAAGACTCTGGGTAGTGTTAGGTTTCAGAGACCAGGTGTTATCTATTTTATTTTTTGTCCAGTTTGCCAAAAGCAAATGGTACGTGTCTCCCTGTCTAGCATGGGGCTTTGTACACAGGAGCTTCATATATGTAGTCAATGAATGAGGAGCAGCTTAGTGATAAGAGCTTATTACATAAGTTGCTTTCTTTTGAAGAGAGATATATATGCAAGGAAACTAGCATATAATTTCTGCTCAAAATGTTTTCTCATTTGAATCTGAATGTTTCGCTCTATCTCTCAAAGGCATGCACCACTATGAGGGAAGCAATGTTTACTTCTCTCTCCTCAGTGCCTTCAGTTTAAGCAGTGCGGCCACCCCCATAATGACTGCTAATGAAAATGGCGAGCTCCAGTTTGCAGAGCCCAATGGGATACGGGTCGGGGGGGGGCTATCCATGCATTATAGAACCACCTATGTCCAATAGTCACTTAAAAAATCTTTCATTATGAACTTTAAAAAAGGATTTTATTTTTAAGTAATCTCCATGCCCAATGTGGGGCTCTAACTCACAACCCCAAGATCAAGAGTCACACACTCCACTGACTGAGCCAGCCAGGCACCCCTCATTATGAACATTTTCAAACACATACACAGAAAGAGAATAATAAAGTGACTCCCAACCCCCCCCCCCATTTACCTATCACCCAGGTCCAACCAGCAGCATTTTTTTTTTTATGCCAAAGACATTCAATCACCTGCAAAAAGTATATTACTGTTACTGAGAAAATGCAAAAGGTCTAGAGACGGGGGTCCCTTCCTAACAAATGGACTTCTGAGAGTATCAATTAAGGAGTCTAATGATGCATTCATAGAATAATTAAAATACTTTGGACAGTTGATAGGCAATGTGGTTAAGTGAATACTGAAGTTAGGTTTGGACCAGCTGAATGAAAGCTTGCCAATTTTCCAGACTGCTTTACTGAGTTAAAAACAACAACAAAATCCTCAAAGCAATAATAACAACACAAACAAAAGAGCCCAAACAACCAACCAACACAAGACACTTTTTTGGGAGAAAGCTGTAGCAATGTTTGAACATACAATATAATTTTAGAAGCTGTAATATTATGATGTTCCTTTTCTTCTTTACAAAGGGTTTGCTAAGGCATTAAATCTTATTAATGAGATGGGAGGAATATGTCCAACAAGAGAACACTGAAAAGTACCCCCACCTGCTGAGAGCTGGACAGTGTTGATTAGTTTTTGATCCCATCTTGGATTCCTTCTCTGATTCAACCAGACCCATGCCTTGCCCAGAACCATCTGCATCACACTGCAGGTGTTTGCACACTTCCCCCTGGACTTTCACAACACGTTGCAGGGCAGGCCTTACAAATGCAAGCAGCTCAACTGTGGTTTTCGGACTTTAGCAAAATCAAACCGAGAGGGCAGGGCCTCTCAGAAACAGTCTGTTTCAAACAGCTTGAATTTATACGCATTTGGATTCAGGAAAAAAGCGTATGAAAGCAATCCATTATCTATTTTTTTTCTAAGCTACACTGGCCTTCTTCCCAATTGGTTCCAATAATGAGATTTCAGTAAAACATTAATTTGCTTTCATTTTCTTATAGCTGTAATTTAGAAACTCTGGCTACATGCTTATTTTAAGCACTAGCGACATAAATATTGACTAAGGTGCTTTTCTCTTTCCATGTTAGGGGTTGACAAACTTTTTTTGCAAGGGCCCAATACCCGTTTTAGGCTTTGCAGGCCATATGCTGTGTGTTGAAACTACTCAGATCTGCTATAGTAGTGTGAGAGGAGCCAAAGACAATATTTAAACAGATGGACATGACTGTGTTCCAGTAAAACTTTATTTACAAAAAACTGGTGGAGGGTCAGATTTGGCCCTGGGGCCACAGTTTGCCAAGCTTTAGTCTACTGCCATCCTTAGTCTACTGTCATCAATTGAAGGTGTTGAGCATACACGTGAAGCTGCCTAAGAGCTCATCACTCAGTACAATATGGTTTTTTGTTGAAGGGGGAAAGGAGCATGAATCTAATGTTGTGGGAATTTATCCTATGCCACACTGAGAATTAGGAAAAGTGATTCTGGACTCTGGCAGGAAGAGATGTCTTTCTGCCCATTACTAGAAGTATGGGATGAAAATTTGTTCACGGGGATAATAATGGTTCCGGAGCCATTCCCTTCAATGACCTATACTCCTGTTCTCATGTTCCCATTGGAAAATCTGCTCAACTGTCCAATACTGGAAATCCCTTCATTGACTTCTCCCCAGGTTGAGGTGAGCATATAAGTGGAGACTAAACAAAGGAATGAGTTTATGATTATCCTCTGCCTTTTTGGGGGTGCTCTGCCCAAGGGACAGGTCTGCTCTCCTCCCACTGTTTTTCTTTTTCTGGAAAGCACATCTGAAGTAGGCCTCAGGTAAGACTGGAAGGCCATCATCTCCCTGTCTCCTCACTTTTGGAGTATGACAGTTGTGAAAAGCAGCAATATCTCCTTCACCTAGGTGGGTAAGTTTCTCCTCTGCAGCCCAAGATTCTCCCTTAGGTGGGTCATCTCAAAGTCTATGCTTCAAGGGAATCATAGGAAGTCTGCTGACATGAGTCCAAGCCATGTTCTGTAAATAGCACAATTTAACGCTACGGCTACTTACAATTTTCCACATGACTCTGTGTGAGAAGAGTTAACACAGCAGGTCTGGTTCCTTATCTCTTGCTTGTCTCCAAGGAAACCATGATTGATCCGTCATCAACCCCCCAGAGAATGGGTCCCCTCCCCCACCAAAGTGTTCTTTGTATTAATGATTGATGATTTTGTTATATATACCTGGAGTGATGGACCAAGCCACACTGGCTTGCTTGGCATAAACATCAATATTAATGATGGGCACCTGGTTTTATTGTTGGGGTCCTAGTCTCCATTGTCATAGTTGGCTGTGTAGCAATCGTTGCCTAGCAAGATATGTCTACGTGACCAGGCCCCCATAAAGGCCTCAGACCCTGAGCTTCAAAAGAGCATCCCTAGGCAGAAACATTCCACAGATGTCCTTGAAGTTCACTACTAGAGAAAGAAACAGAGCGCTCCTATGTGTCTCTAGCCAAGGAAGAACATCAGAAGCTTGTGCTGACCTTTCTGGACTCTACCAATGCTTATCTTTTTCCTGATGCTTTTGCTCTGTATTTTCTGTTGTAATAAATCTTAGCTAGAAGTATAACCTGCTATTGAATCTTTAAGTCCTTCCAGCCAATCGCTAAATGAATGATTTAAAATTTAGAGGCCAGGGCTAGGAGGGGGATGTAAAATTTAAGGGGTTCCCAGAACTCAGTAATCAAGATAAATAATACTTTAATAAATATTTTAAAAGTTAAACATTAATGCAAAAATCCATCATAAACAAAATATCAAAAATTCAAATAAAGACAGGATTCCACCCTATACTTGCAATCTCCTGCCTCACTTGCCTCACCATAATCCCTGCCCTGTATCTTTAGCAATGGTGGTAAATGGTGCTAAATGGTGATAAATGTTTGCTACCCATCTCTCTCACCTTCCTTCCATCTCACTTAGTTCTTGCCCCTTCCAGTCAATTAATCTCTGCCAATGTATCAGCTGCTTATGGGGCTGACATGTAACTCCGTTTTGGACCTGAACACTATGGGAGAGTGCTTTTATTTTCCCTCAGGTGGAACCACTCTGTGTCTAACACCATCCTTAACAGTTTGAATATCCCTGGTAGGTAACTCTTGAATGCTAAGATGACTTATCTTAAATGGGTATTGTAGTTATTCAAAGAGTTTTAGAGGTCTCTCCTAACCACTGTTTCCAAGTTCCTATTTATTCATAGATTTTCAGGGAGATAGGAGCACAGAGAGATTCTGGGGCTCTAGCAATAACCTTATTTTATAATATGTACCAAGTCCAGTGCTAAAGCACTTTATATACATTATCACAAATTTTCATGACAACAGTTCAAAGATACATGATCTAGTCCCTATTTCATAGAGAAAGAACTGAACTCAAGGTGGTGAAGGCACATTCCCAAGGTCACCCACTAATAAAAGGCAGACCTGGGGTTCAACCCACAGCTGTCTGAATCCAGAGACAGCAAAAACTAGCCACAGACACTCTTTTGGGCAGTGGGTCAAGCACTGTTTCTTATGAACTTGAACGGTGAGCATTTGGGAGGGTGATTCTCCAAGGACCACCATCTCCTCACTTCCTATTGTCTCATTTATTTTCCCTGACTAGCTCTTGAAGACACCAATCCTGTCCTCTGGAGCACACAATGGTGCTGCCCCTTGGGGATTCTTTTCATCTCTGTACCTACTTGAAGGAGGGAGCTTGTTGGAAATGACTTCTATGACCCTGCTGTTCACAAGCAAAGGGGCAGGCACTTCCTCCCACTCGATGTGAGCATAGGAACCCTCAGTTCTTCTGAATTATTCATTTGTAAATAACTCACTTATCAGCATCTATGCACCTATATCCCATCACTCTTATGAGTAGATTAAAGTGCTTTGAGAAGCCATTTATTCATATCAAAGAATGAAAGATGGAACCAATTTCTGATGTTGGCCCATGTTTAAGCAGTTGACCATGAGTTGCTAAATCTTTTTTGTTTTGTTTTGTTTTTTATTTTAATTCCAGTATAGTTAACATACAGTGTTATATTACTTTCAGGTGTACAGTATAGTGTTTTTTCTTTAACAGCTAAGGACAGTAGCTAAGTCTTCCTACAAGACAATGTCAGGACTAGAAACCTTTGCAGACCAATTATATATATTATATTTATATATATTATAATTGGTCTGCAAATTATATATGTTTATTATATACATTTATTTTTTTAAGTTTTATTGTTATGTTAATCACCATACATTACATCATTAGTTTTTGATGTAGTGTTCCATGATTCACTGTTGAGTTGCTAAATCTTTGTTACTCTTCCTTTCTGCTATTCCATTGACATATGTCAACTTCAGTCTGGAATCAATGTTATTAACGCAGGGGATCTACAGATGGGCTTCAGAGACTCAATGAATAACTAGTATTATATGCACATTGTAATTTATGTATTTTTCTATGTATAATAGAATACAGTATAATATTTTGGTTAAAAAAATCAGTTAAGGTTTTGGATAGCCCATCTGAAAGACACCGCAGATTTTTTTTTTTTTTTAACCATAGTCAATCTTACTGGAACAGGATGTGCTGTCCCAGGTGAAAAAACGAAGGAATACAGCAGGAAGAACAACCCCACCTTATTACCTAGAATTTGCTTTCATTGTCCTATGCCCCAACACTGTGAAATAACTGGTGTTTACAGCGCAACCCTGCTAGGTGGCCATCCAAATCTGCATGAAAACTTCCAGCATCAAGTAATGCCCATTATCCACCATGACCCTGAGTCACTGTTATACAGCTTTATTTGTTCCAGTTTTTTAAAGTTTTATTTGTTTATATTTTGTGTATTTTGAAAATATTTGAAATGAGCTAGAATCAAGAACAAGATAAAGTAACAAAACCAGTCAAGTATGATTCAGTATGGAGATGGCAATTAGGGAATGCCAGGTAACTGCAGATAAGGGAGGCTAGTGTGTTTGAGTAAAGGAAGTAATCTTGAGATTATTGGCAGCAATGGAAAAAAGAGAAACCCAAGGGATTCCCTAAGCCTTCTGATCTAATGCAAGGGAGTAGATCATATTTTTGAGGACAGCAAATATTCTCCTAATTCTGTTCTATGAGGAATTATCACAGGGCTTTTTATACAATGTATATTTTAAAAGGCATAATGGATCGTGGTTCTTTGCCAGATGTTTTACCAGAAATGTGAGCATATTTCTTATAACATCCCTTAATAGAAACTGGATTCTAGGTTTTTTTTTTTTTAATACTAGATAAATACTACTTAATTGCTTTCTTAAGTCAATTTTCAGCTCTGCTGTCCCAGATGAAAGAGAGACGGAAGTGGTCTCAAAGAAGTGAATTTAATTTTTTTCTACCCCAATGAGAACAATGAATGTCATTGGCAGATTTCCTAATCAATTCTATTGAGAGAGGAGGGAAATTCACATAGACTGGTCCTTTTGCACAGCTATCCCCAATTTTCTCTGGGTCCAGTGATTTTCCTGTGCAGATCATTGCAAGATAGAACCTGGGGGGCATTTCAGAGGTCTCAGGTTTTGACTGCAGCTCTGGATGCAATGGAAGAGTTGGGGGGCCCTCCAGAAGCCCTATACGGATCTCAGATACCAAATGCTGGGGAAAGGTAAAGTGAAAAGGTAAAGAGATTTGTAGTACCGTCTGTTTAGGATCTCCTGCCCCCATAATTTTGCTGTTGTCTCTTGCACAGGAGATAGATATTCTCTGTCAAGTGGAAGCCAGCATTGCAAATCTTTGCAAGTTTTCAAATGATGTCTAAATTGATCCAAGTATGAGTCTTTCTGGAGATACGATTACACATACAAAGTTTAGAAGTAGACTTATTTGTAATATTATGACAGAAATGATCTCAAGTAGTTGTTGTTTTTTAAAAAACTCCATAACCAGGATGCTAAGTTGGGAATATTCAATGAGACACTGAGTTCTCAAGAACATTTATCAGGACATGTGTAGCCATGTTATAATCAGATGCTGGCTGGCTGGCTGACTCTAGAATTAGAATATAGAGAGGTAGATCAGCTTAATGAATAATGTCATCAATTCAGTTAATTTTATTTTCCATTAGCTAACTGGCATAAAATTCAAATTTCAGATCCTTCTGAATGCCTAGAATACAGGCATTTTTTTTCCATCCATTCCAAAGGGATCCATATCCTGTAGAAACCTGTTCAGAAATAATTGGATGCAAGAGGTCACCCCACTCACCACTGAGAGTTCCTCCACCTCCATATAGAACTGAGGCCAAGCAGGGCCAAGCTCTTCCTCAAAAGCATAGCTATGGATTTGCTCAAGAGCCTAGACACACAGTAGTTGAGCGCTCCAAGTTTTGTTTAATAAAATGGAGAACAAACTGTTGGGTTGCGGCAGGCCTTAAGCAATATCATCTGCAGAGGAGATGAAAGCAGAGAGCTGTTCTGAGCAGAAGAGAAACCCTCCCTGAGTTAGATGGGCATGGGAACAGAATAAGGAGGAGAGGCAGAGCTGGTGGTGGGAGGTCGGCCAAAGACAGCAGCTTTCTTTTACTCTTTCATTTGTTCATTCGCTCACAAGTCAAACACAAAAGGAGTATTTTCTAACCCGGGGGATTCTTCTAGACACTGACAGGAACTCCTCCAGGTGCTTGGAATAATATGAGAAAAAATACATGAAGTTAAGGCCTGAGTCAAACCGAAATGGGCTTGGAAAAGTAGAATGGGACAAAATTGTGGAGAAATTTTGAATGCCAGACTCGAGTATGAGGATTTAGTCTTGATTCTGAAGACAATGGAGGAGAAGAGGGATCCAATTTTAAATAAGGTAATGACATACGTGGAGCCGTGCCAGGATCTATTTAGAAAAGAGAACAGAGCTATGGTGTGAACTTGGGGGTAAGGAGGGCTATTGCACTTGTTTATGTTAAAGGTAGTTAGAGCTGGAACTATACATAGGGATGAAATTACTAGAGGAGAAGAAGTAGAATGGGGAAAAGAGAGAACCTTGGAAAACACTCATATTTCAGGACAGCAGGAGACAAGCTAGAGGAGAGCTGGGGGAAAGGATCAGGGATAGATGCCAAAAAGGAAGTTTTCAGGATATAGAAGCTCATTAGTTAATGGTGCTTTTGTATAACCAAGGAATACAGGATTGAGAAATGGCTATTTGAATTAGGTGCTGGAAGACCCTTGGTGACTTTTAAAAGAGCAGATGAAGGAGTAAGTGGAAAATGAGAACTGAAGGCAATAAGTATATTCTACTTTTTCAAGAGCTAGATCATGAAATGAAGGAGAGTAGTCTGAGAGAGCATTAATTTTGTCATTAGAAATGTTTTGGTTGCAAGTAACAGCAAAAGCAACCCCAGGTTTGCAGAACTAAAGAATCTGTGGGGGTAGTTCAGGCTTCAGGCATGGATAGATTCAGGGTTCAGTCAACACTCCTGGTATTTCCTGGTTTGACTTTGCTTTTTTGCTCTATGGTGGCTTCTTTTTCAGGATCCCTGTGGTGGCAAGCTAGTTGTAGTATCATCAGCCTCATATCTTCCCAAGTTCAAATCCAGTGAAATCAAAAGAGAAGGCTTTTACCTAGCTGCTTAAGCCAAGTCTTAGAATTAGCTCCGGTTGGGCTTGGATTGGCTTGACCAGAGTCAAGGGCCCATTCTTGATGGGGATGGAGTTCACTCGTAGGTCCAGGCCTGGATGGAGCCCTAAGGAAGCACATGGACCAAGAATGGGAAAGGGCATGGTTCCCTGGAGGAAAACCAAAGAACTCTTGATAGAGAATGAAGAATGGCAGTTGGTAGCAAAAGTGAGTGTCCAAACACCAGGTCTGAAAGAAGATGGTTGATCGATCGAGGCCTGGAGCATAAGGGAGGGAATGCAATCAAGGTACAATGGATGATCTTCTTCTTCTTCTTCTTCTTCTTTTTTTTTTTTTAACATATAATGTATTATTTGTTTCAGAGGTACAGGTCTGTGATTCAACAGTCTTACACAATTCACAGAGCCCACCATAGCACATACCCTCTCCAATGTCTATCACCCAGCCATGAAGGGGGGGAAATCGGAGGGGGAGATGAACCATGAGAGACTATGGACTCTAAAAAACAAACTGAGGGTTCTAGAGGGGAGGGGGGTGGGGCGGTGGGTTAGCCTGGTGATGGGTATTAAAGAGGGCACGTTCTGCATGGAGCACTGGGTGTTATATGCAAACAATGAATCATGGAACACTACATAAAAAACTAATGATGTAATGTATGGTGAATAACATAACATAATAAAAAAAAGGTACAATGGATGAAATCCATTTCAAAAGAAGGAAGCATTCTGAATTCTGAGATGGAAGAGAAGATAAAATATAACACATGAACAATTTGATATGTGGGGGGTGGGGAGTTGAGGGTGCATATGCTCAATAGGTTCAATTTTCAAGGAAACACTCGAGAGGGAACAGGTAGTATTAATTCTTTTTGAAGAATTATTTATATCTATTGCACCAATTATGTTACAGCAAATACCCAACAAATAGAAGCTGAAAATGAAATAGCTAGCCTATCAACTGCTTTCATTTGTTATGTTGTAGACACAATCTTCACAAAGTTTAAGCCTGAATATTTTTGCTTCACATACGTTCTTCTTTACACTTTTAATTGCACACTAGATGTATCACAAATCACCTAGCAGTTCTACTAGAAAAGACATTTAGCTTGCTTTCATATTTTATTAGAAGTAATGCTACAATTACTATACACTTAGCTGCTTATTTTTCCTTGAGGTATTTCTGTAGCAAATTTCCCAAGAACGGATAATTGTGTGAAAGGGAATAAACAATTTGTTCCTCTTAAGCATGTTGCAAAGCCACTTGTCATAAGGTATGAACAATTTTCCGTGCTCCCAGCCATATGTGGAATTCCTAGTTTCATCACACATGAAGTATCTTAGACATCTTATTTCATTAATATCTTTGTGATAACAACTTAATGTGCTCAGCACTTAATGTGTGTCAGGATGGGTCTACAAACTTGAGTCATGTTAATTCATTTAATGCTCCCAACACCCTGTGAGGGGGAAAACTTATGATCTTTGTTTTTACAGATAAGGAAACTGAGATCAAAGAGGTTTTTAAGTAAAGTACTAGGAAGTGGTAGAACAGGTATTTGAACCACGGAAACCTGAATCCAGAGCCTGCATGCTCAACCACTAGGTTATACTGCCTTGTGATTGTTTTTGATCACTATTTCCCCAAGCGTGGCTAACAATTGTATACATTTGTGTGAGAATTTCATCATGTCCTTTTCTGTAAGATTCTTTTTTGATGGGACAAGATAGGGACAATAGTGAGATATTTCTTATGGATTTGGATATCTCAGATAGTCTGAATGTGGAGATTATAATTCTTGCATTTTTTGGTACTCCTTGCCTATATGGGAAGTTCAGAAACTAAGAATTCCATTGCTAAATATTAAAAATAAATGCAGTTGTTTCACCCGTCCTGGATACCCCCAGGTCTTTTTTTAGATTCTGATGATTCTATAATTGAACTCTGCCAGTTACCATGGAAACATACCTTCTGGGCCTGCTTGAACATCTGAAATGTGGGGACTGCTTTGATATGATAAGTTTGGGCCAACTCCTGGGAAAGGAAAGAAATGGCATGAAGTCACAATTTTGGTATCCTCTCTCTATACTGAACCCGGCACTTGGTGACTTCTCAGGAGGCATGTCTGAAAGCCCAGGGACAGCTAACACTTGATAGATTCTCTTGCCAAGGAATGTCAAAGCTTCCAGGAATGTTATAATAGAAAATGGTACTCTCTGAATTCCTGAGCTTTCTCCTCCCAGAGCCCTAGGAGAGGGCTGAGAGATGGAGGCCAAAATAGAACAGATGCCGAAGGACTAAACAAGCTCTATTTAAAAGAACTTGTGAAAGACTGCAGAGGGACCCCAGTGGAACCCTATATGGAGACAGCACGTTGCAAAAATAAGGAAGAGCAAAAGTATCTTTATAATGCACACTTGAGACATGGGGTAAGAATGCTGGTCTTGCATTTTAAGTGAAGTTTACGTGTCTCTTTCTTTTAAGCCCTACTTCCCCCTTCACTGCCCCTGTTTGTGAAAGATGAACCAAAAGGCAAGAAAGTATGTCAGAATTCCAATTGTTTTAAGCCATTACAATCTGCTTTCAAATGCCAGTTTTCATCTTGTTCAAGAGTCAAAAGAAAATTAGCCACCCACAGGATCAACAGAACTGGACTTTTCTCTCTAATATACCTATCATTTTATGGGGTGAATCTCTCCCCTGCCACCCATAACACATATGCACATACACACATTAAATTATAATTTTCATGACCACAGCAAGGACAACTAATAAATAAATTACTGTTAAAGAAAATTGTGCATTTTGTTTCACCTTAAAAGGGAAAGAGCTATAATCAAAAAGGCAGACAATAATATGTGTTGGTGAGGAGGTGGAGAAATCAGAACCCTCACACACTGCTGGTGGAAATATAAAATGGTGCAGCTGCTTAGGGAAACATTTTGCCAGTTTCTCAAAAAGTTAAACATAGAGTCACAACATATCTCAACAATTCCACCCCTAGATATGTACTCAAGAGAAATGAAACTATATACATACATGTTTATACTAGCATTACTCATAAAAGTCAAAAGGCGCAAACAACCCAAATGTCCATCAACAGTTGAATGGCTAAATAAAAGGTGGCATAGCCATACGATGGAATATTATTCAGCAATAAAAAGGAATAAAATATTGATACATGCTACAACATGGAGGAACCTTGAAAACTCATGCTAAGGGAAAGAAGCTCGTCACAAATGACCACCTACGAAATGTTCAGAATAAGCAAATCTATAGACAGAACACAGACTTAAGGTTGCCCAGAGTTGGGGTAGAAGGGGGTGACTGCTGGAACTCCAAAAGTAGTTTTTTGTTTTGTTTTGTTTTGTTGGAGTGGTGAAATGGTCTAAAATTGATGATAGTGATGGTTGCACAACTCTGTGAATATAAAAAAGGACAAAGAGTTAATGATCCTAGGTGTATTCTGAATGCACAATATATGATTCAGCATAAAGGGCACTTAAACACTGTCATGCTTTGATGAAGCCTGAAGGAAATGGAGAAATGGAACTTCTATTATATTCTGGACACTATATCATATATCTCATGTATTTTATCTCATTTTATATTCTGTTAAATATTATTTGCCCTGTTTTACAGATGAAGAAACTGAAGTTTATAGGAGATAAGAAGTCACAAAACTATTAAAGGATGGGTGGATAATAGATTTTTTGATATTCTAAAGCTCAGATTCAATCCAATATATGCAAAGATCACTTGTTACTGTTTTTTTTCTGAGTTATAAATGGACAAATGTTAAGAAGGATAATTTTTCAGATACTTTGTGTATATTAATAAGGCACATTTTGACTGAGGATCTGAGGCTGATTATTTTTACGGGGGTGAGGAAAGGCGGCTCTAGGGAGGGAAACGAAGGAAGGATTTCTTGGAATTATGATGTTTAAAAAAACCCACAAAAAGCATAAGATAAAGCAGGAGGAAAGCAAAGTATATTAAAATGTCTGTAATGCATTGAGTAGGGCTTGAGAAATTGATTAATAATTTACTACAAGGGTGAAAACCACTTTTCACCTTGAGCCCAACACCACCCAACTGGTTTTGTCTGCATAGAGCAATTCTGCTCAGTGGGGTTCTGGGGCAGAGCTCAGAGCAAGTGGAGAAAAATGTTGGGAAGTCTGCCATAGTATGGGAGGGGAGCGGGCAGCAAGAGAGTCACATACTTGATCACATACTTCAAAATTAATACAAAACATACAAGAACATTATGAGGAAGTTTACTACCAATCAACTTAAAATTGATTATATAATCACTGAGGCAGTGCTGTAAATGACACTGCATTTGGATTTTATGTATCCCCATGGAAGGATTTAAGATTCTTACCCGAGAATCATCCACATCCACATTAGCAAACATTACATTTCGGTACTGCAGAGACATTGCCTTCAAAATAAAGGAATAAAAGTTCCCCATTAGCTTAGCGTTAATACTAAATCACACACTAGAATTACACACTTGTCTCTTGGCAAAAACAAACAATGAACAAAAAGGTTGTTCAGGAGAGCTAAGCATCACTCTGGCATTTCACTACTGCCTGGAACTTGAAGCACCAAAGTCAAATATGGGATGACACCAAGGTCAAGGAAAGATCAATGGCACAATGAGAGCCTAAAGAACCAGACTGAAGATCAGAGTTTCAAAGCTGGGAAAGGACAGGATGCAAAGAAATCATGACGTGTGTGGTGGGTCCAGATTTACCCTGCAGGGTGAAGGGACAGGTAGTAGCTTTGTCCCGGAGTGGCCAGAGGTGGGGGCCTGCCTTCAGTGGTCTTCAAAATACAGATTTCTGAACCAAATACCCAAACTCCGCTTTTACCTTCACCTTTTGCCAGGTTTTTTGAGAGGCTCTTATGACTGAGGTGATACAAAAATATGTGTGCAGACCCTTGGCCTAATTGCTCTTTGCTTCCACTGACGTCTTCCATGCTCTACTACATTTTGAAACTATACTTTCCAGGATCCTTTGTCAGCTGTCTTCCATGTAGGTTCTGCTAATGGGAAGCATTTGCAGGAAAACAGAAGGTGGGAGGAGGAAAGAAGCAACTCTCTTCTGCTTCTGTTTCGTTCTGAAAGCATCTTTGGCAGCAATGGTGACAAAGATGTTGATAACGGGTCTGGGAGTAGTGGATGCAGCAGCAGCAGGTAAATGTCAGCTCTTGGGGTTTTTTTCAGACAGCTGTGTTCATACTTTAAGGACACTTAATAGCATCTTGATTTGTTTGCTTTAACATCCTATCTCAGGCATTTCCAGTGATCTATTTCAAATGGGACCTCTTTCTGATGGTATGAGGTGTCCAGAGACAGTGGAGACAGGAACAGATGGAGCTTGCACTGGGAGCTGCTCCCACGGAGAAGCAGGGAGAAGCATGACACGGGGCCATTGGGTGAAAATGTGCAGAGTTCTGTTGTAGGGATTCTCTCCAGTTGTTTGTCTGTGGGTTGTGACCAAAGTGGGAGTTCTTTCTTCAGCGACCCATCAAGGTTGTGAAAATGGGGGAAAACTCTTAGATAATAGACCCAAAAGCCTTTGGGATTTCAGAGTATTTTTCAGACAGAAAAGCAGCTGATTATGGTCAGCAGCATCTCTATGTCTGGCAGGAAAATGGTATCACCCACGAACTCTAGGGCAACTGACTTGCACTTTTAGAGTTTGAAGATATATGGATGTTCCCTAGTAGGAGTCATGGGAATGAGTTTCACCTATGTGGACATCTAATTGTATTTATGACATTTTCAGAACCTCACAAGTCTGTCAGGAAATGGATAGGGTTATGGCAGTTGCTATTTTTGCATCAAGTAGTACATATACATGGGATAGATACAGGTTCTTTGCTAGGTTGGGGTTCCCCTATGACATTGCCTTCCCTCATTATCCCTTTCCATCCACCTAGGACCCCATTCCCAAACCCAACCACTCTTCCTTCTGCTCTGTTCTTCCTCGTATGTAGTCTGCTACCATTTGGTCACCTATTCTGTTGGTCTTAACTCTTAAATATCTCCTGAATTTGATCTTTCCTTTTTTTCTCCAAAACCACTGCCCTAGTTTTGGAAAACCTATCACTGAGATTGTTGTCACCTTGGGTTACCTGCCTTCAGTCTTTCTAATCCATTTGTATACAGCATGGCTAAAAATATTCTCTACAACCTCCATTTGACCATGGCAAAACCCTTTTTAAAATTCTTCTAACTATCTACAGCAACTCATGAAATTATAACATAAGGTTCTTCTTGATTTGGCCTCAACTTTCCATTTGAAGCTCATTTGTCACCACTCCCACCGTGTATACTGTAAGTTAGCCTCGCAGACTATTTGTCTTCCCATGATCATACCATGCAATTTCTCAACAAATGTATAACTTCTCCTTTCCCAGAAATGCTCTTTTCAGGGTTTTATGCCTGGTGATCCTCTTCACCCAGGGTCAGCAAATTGCACCCTGTAGAACAAAGCCAGGTCTCCACATGGTCTTGTAAATTAAATCTTAACAGAACACGGTTTGCCTGTTCATTTGTGCATTGCCACTGGATGCTTCTGCACTACGACAGCGAAGCTGAGTAGTTATCACAGAGACCACAGGGCCCGCAAACTTGAAAATATTGACTGTCTTGTCCTTTTACAGAAGTTTAGCTGGCTAACTTCCATTCCACCTTCCTGGAGAGCCAGGGAAGGCAAAGGGTCCCTTGCAGCTAGAGTTCTGGATGCAAATTGGTTTTACCCATGAGATACATGCAGGAAAGACATGGAAGGCAGAAGTGAGACAGCAGCTACTTTCTTCTTGTCTTTGGATGTTTCTGCTGGAAAGCAAGACTGTAGGTAATGGAAATGTTTGTGCTGGAGGCAGCAGCAGAAACCTGACTCAGGCTCTGGTGCCCAGACATCAGCTCTCTGGACGTCCAGAGGCACTCGTGACAGCAGGAGCCTCATGATTCTGGTTCTGATTCCCAACTGCTGCTCTATCGTCAGTTTGTTTGTTTTTTCCTCCAGGGGTGGGGGGCGGTGGTGGTGGTGGTGGCCTCCCATTGCACCCCCGTCACTTCTGATTATGGCTAAGTCAGGATCCCCAAAGGTGGGTATGTGGTGTTCTTAGAGAGTCATTCATGGAAACTATTCATCTAGTCCTTCAATAATTTTAAAAGCAATTAATTCCTTGTATTAAAATTTTTTTCTGTTTAATTTGATTTCTGTTGCCTGCTTTGATCTCTGACTAATAAAGTGACCTAGAGTAAGTAAAGCCTTTTCTCCAGCCCCTTAGGTACTAGGAATTTTAAAAAATTATGCACATGGTACTTGAATACATTATCACACAAAAGTTCAAACATTACAAGAAAAATAAAGGAATCCAAATTTTACAGTGTTTTGTTGAAAAAAAAAAGCTTCTTTGATATGCATCCTTCTGTTCCCCTTTTCTGTACATATATACATGTGTTTATATACACATACACGTATGTGTCTGTTTTACATAAATGGGACCATACTATATACATTTTTCTATATTGTACTCTTTTTACTTAATACTATACTGTCCTGGAGACAATGTCCCCATTCCATATGGGTCTACTTGATTCTTTTTAACGTCTGGATAGTATTTCAGAATGAATGCACCAAAATTTATTTTAAAACTATATTTGCATTAATCTGGATTCCAACAGGAAACAGATGGCACATTCAAATTAGGATCATTTGGGGAAGTTTATCTCCAAAGGGCTAACTATATCTATAAAGGTAGGAATGGGTATAGGAAGAGCTGCAGGAGCCTGGACAAAACAGTGGCAGAGCTATTACTGCCTTTAGAGCAAAGGTATGAAGGGAGGAGTTACTAAGCCTTAGATTTCATTGCACTGTCTGAAAATGTTACATGTTGGCTGTTGGAATTTGATCAGCTTTGACTTTGGGGCATGTGAGTATATTTATACTCTGGAAGCTGAACACTGAACACTTTTTTCTTCAAGTTTTCAGTGTCAGAATAAAGGGGCCCACGAAATAATAAAATGTTTCTTCTGGATAGTCCAAGAATTTTAGGCATAGCATGGATATTGAGATGTCATGTAGCCAATTTCTGTACTTGGATATAGGTTTGTTTTTAAATCACTGTCAAAGGTTGTGGCTGTAGTTAGAAGGAATTCAGGTAGATTCAAGACACTACAACAAAAATTTATGATGTACTATATGTTGGCTAACTGAACATAAAAAAAAAAGAACAGGGAAACAAAAAACATTTAAATTAAAAAAAAAGTTCAAATTGAAATTGAAATGTTAGAAACCTTGCTGAAAAGAAACCAGAGTATTTTCAGTTGTGTAGAGAAATCAAAACTTCCTTAAATTTGAAGAAATAGATTTCACAAAATTGACCATAAGTGTGAAACTTCTCCATGATAAGGACAAATGAAAATGCCCTGAGGTTCTATCTGTGGCGTATGATACCAAAAATAAATAAAATAGTGAAAACTTTTAAATGGAGCAATAAGGAAATTAACTACATGAAACACTGTATAGACATTAAAGTTATAATCTGGAGACCCTACAAAAAGATGAATGAATGTGTACATGGAAAAAAAGACCCAAATAAAATTTTATGATTATAACTAATTAGAATATTTTACTAAGATACTTTATAAAGTAGAAAAGACATGAAAGAATATGTAAGACATAAGATCTGATAATACGGTTGAAGGATGGGAGAAATTTATTCTTTTATATTATAGTTAAAAACAAGTATCATATTTTTTCTATAAACTATTCCAATATTTGGAAGTTCTGAACTCTGGAACGTTGGTAAAATGTCATTATTATGAATAATCCATTCATCTGTACAACTGTAGTCTTTTGCACATCTTGATGCTCCTTGCAGAATTATCCATAGATAAGTAGTATTAATCTTCTGGTGCGCGTACAATGATTTAATATCTTGGCATATTATCATCAGGATAATCAGGATGCTTCAAAAAACTATAATTCCATATGGCTCATAAATGCAAACTTTTAAGACTGAGAAAATTATTAGGGGATTTAAAATTCCTTCTAAAACTGGGAAATATATACAGGTGATACTTACATGAACAAGAGGATACATCCTTTGGCAAGGACCACACCATTTTGCTGAGAATTCAACCACCACAAGTTTGCATCCGGCAGCTTTCAAAAATGTTTTTAATTCATCCTGAGACCAGAGCATAAATGAAGAAATATGCATAATCACTGCATCTCATAAAGCCTTGCAGAGAATAAATGACACTTCAGTTCTTAAAAACCTAAACGAGGTACCCCCCCACTATCGTTCTCCAGGAGACACCCTTTTCCTAAAAGTCCCTGAGGTCACATATATTTACCTAAGTATGTATAAGTGACCCATAAATCTGCAAAAAGTGATTAGAAGTGTATTTACCAAGTGGTGGTTTGTAATGATAGGTTAGTGAGGAGAAGTGAGATTGGCCAATGAAGGATAAGGGGTGAAGGGTAGTGGTGGATAGTTGTTCAAGGTAGATCAAGTCAAGCAGAGTCTATCATTGGAATTAGGGATGGGGTTAAGTCCATACAAATGGCACAATGCTCTGTAATAGGGGAATCTTGACAATTATGCTGCCATTTGGTTTAGTTTCAAGCAGATGAAACAGATGACTTAAGGAAGATATGCTCTCTTTCTTTACCCATATTCCTCTAGGATGGGGGTTACTCAACTCCTCAAGAGAGCTATGCCAAGCTTCCATTTCTCACTTGCTTCTGAAATTATACAGTAGATGCCATCCTCACAAGTCCTCAACACCCTTACTTCTCAGCAGTTGCTAGGGTGTAAACTGGCCTAGTGGGATCCATGAATTTGACTTGGCTAAGTCCTCTGAAGGGAATACCCCCATAGGATACATACTGATTCGACAAGTACCTATTGAGACTGATGCTATGCCAAGTAATGGACACACTGCTAGGATACAGCTGTGTACAAAAAAAACAAAAACAAAAACAGGAAAACATTTCCCTGCCTTCTTGGAGCTTATGTTTAGAGGCAGAAGCCGATGGTAAGATCAATAAGTAAAATATGCAGTGTGTTAGTGATCATTGCTAATAAAGAAAAAAGGAGAAAGATAAAGCCGAAAGGGAGGAAATGAGCTGGACTGGAGTTGTAGTCTGGGTGGCCAAGGTCCACCTCAAATAGAAGGCGACATTTGGATACAGACATGAAGGAGACAACAGGCCCTCAAGAGTGGTCTCTGAGGAGACGGAGAGGGTGTTTCAGCGGGCTAGCGAGACCCTGGGTTATTCTCTGAGATTCCCAGAAAATAAAAAAAGAAGTATCAAATACATTAGCAAATGTGTGCTATTTTAAAACATTTTCTTATAGCAAATCTATACAGCAATGCCTTCTTTCAATCTGGTCAGCCTCATTTTTGTGACCTTATATATAGCTGTGTTTGGGGAAAATATCAGAAGTCTAAGTCAGAAGATGCTGATGGATGGCAGGCCCAGGCCCTATGCCTTCCCCCTTCCCTCCAGGTCCACGCCTCCTATAACAGGGCCCAGCATGAGAATGTCTGGGTTCTCACGTCCACTTCCCTCCAAAATGGTGTAGGACCTTAACCACTCTTTTAGAGGCAAATTTCTTCTTTATAAATAAGGAAATCTCCCTAGCCTAGCTATACATTTAGATTTTTTGTGGCAGTAACACTGGATAATGGATAGAAAATGGCTTTATAAAATACCACCTAAGAAATTGTTGATACTATTGACTGTCATTTTTCCTACCCTACTGCATAGGCATGTCTGAGGTTTCTGCTTTCTAGAAGAAGAGAAATATATGGACTTTTACTTTCATAGAGTGTTCCAGGTACAACTAAAGGTAGAATCAGCGGGATCAGGTACAGGACAGGATGTGTTAGAAGTTGGCCTGGATTCAGCTAGAGTCAGAGGAAGAATTGAGAATCAGGGAGGAACCAAACCCTTTTGATCAGTTTGTCCCTTGGCTACTCTCTACATAGTGCCATCCCGCGAGCAATAAAAAGGAGAGCAAGACTTAAAAAAATCTCCCCTTGCTACAGAGCAGTGAAGGAATACTAACAGAGGAAATCATTCTTAAAGTTTATCAAATCTGTTCTCAGGGTGGTCTCTTTTGAAATATCAGTGAAGCCAAATAAATACTTGCCACGTCTTTAATAATCTGAACCATGATTTACTGGGAATTGCTGACGAAACCTGCCTCTTGGTTCAGTAGGCTCACCGTAGCGGTTTCTCATTAAAGGATTCTAGCTGGAATAGAAAGATAACTTCTCTATGACATCATTAAACATGACATCTCAGAACCTAGAACTGTGGCAGACTTGAAGCAAATTTCACTTTTCTGTCATGACTAGGTAGTCAGCAGGTGGTCAGCCAAGAGCCAGCCAACTGCAGACTCAAGAGTGAATCTGTCTACTTTTGATCTCCTGTCATCTATTTCCATGACCCCTCTTCCTTTTCCACCCCCTGCAACCACCAAATGAGAAATAAGCAAGTGAATATTAAATAGATGAAGATTACTTTCATTTAGGAGCTTGAAGGGATTATTTTGCAGCTGAGAAAAATATGAAAGCCTTAAACTTATAATTGTACGTTTCCTATAAATTGGGTTTTATGAGTCACAGAGTCCTTAAACTTTGTAATTTTGCTCTAATTGTTTAGGAGGCAATGAAATATCACTTTTAGGGACTGGATCATGGGTTGGCAAACATTTTCTGTAAAGAACCAGATAATTTGGGCTTTCTGGACCACATGCATGTGGACTTTGCTACCTATTCTTTGTTTTCATAATCTTTTAAGAATGCAAAAACCATTCTTAGCTGGCGGGCCATACAAAAACAGCATTTTGCCAAACCCTACACATGGTGATTTGTCATTTTTCAGAATTTAACATTAGAAAATAACCCAAAGGTGGCCATGACCAATGTTCCCCAAATCTTCTTCAGAGAAATAACAAGAAAAATGAAAGAAGTTGCAGAATTCTAGAATAACACAAAAACAGCAAAATCCTCCTTTCTGGCCTCTCCATACAGCCAGTCAGGTCTCTCAGGAATGAATTGCCTGCTTTTCCTTTTTTGTATGTATTAGATGAAGTATGAAGTACGCATATTTCCTGTATGGCCACAGGCCAACTTGGCTTTTTTTTTTTTTTTTAAAGATTTTATTTATTTATTCAACAGATAGAGAGACAGCACAAGCAGGCAGAATGGTAGGCAGAGGGAGAGGGAGAAGCAGGCTCTCTGCCGAGCAGGGAGCCGGACATGGGGCTCGATCCCAGGACCCTGGGATCATGACCTGAGCCGAAGGCAGCCGCTTAACCAACTGAGCCACCCAGGCGCCCCCCAACTTGGCTTTTGTAGCAGATATCAACAGTCACCTCCCAGTACCTGCTTCCTCCACTTGCCACCAAAAATACACTGATTTTCCTGTGGGTGAATTTATTCCTCCTCCATTTTATAGCAGCTATGCAGTTTGTGTGGGATTAATCCAACCCTAAATCCAGGGTTAGACCCTCATTATCTTAATCCGCCAACAATCTTATCTTTAGGTCAAGAGTTAATAGAGAGAGAAGCAAGCAAGAAAATGCCATTTCTAGCACCTGTGACAGAGTCAGTAAAACTTTCTCTTTCCTCATCTGGATATAAACAAGATGCTGGCTGGCAGCTCCTAAAAAACACACAGGAACCCAGTTTTTGTTTAAGGCCAATATTCCACAAAGATGTGAGGAGACATCGAAGAAAGTTGGGGTTTTGGTGATACCTTGATCCATTGGATTAAGCGTGGCCGGATGCTCAAGCTAAGTCTGAAATGTTCATTTCCACAATAAATTCCTTTATAGTTTAAACTGGATTAAGGTGGGATTTCTGATAATTACCCAGAAAGTATTCAGATACAATATTATAGAAATCTCTCTGCTTGAGTCAAACTGCAAACACTATGACTAACCTCATCACGGGTGACTTAAAATTTCTCACATAAGGTATGCAGTAATAGACCAAAATCTGACTTCAGGGATCAGGGAATTTAAATTCTGGTTTCCGATATACCCGGGCTCAAAATATTCATTAACGCTCTGGAATACCCAGGGAGAACGTAGAAGGAACATGAGCTTTGGGTTCAGACAAATGTTATCTTTCCACTTCATAGTATATGACAGGGGCTACACTTGGAGAAAATAACTTGGTTTCAGATCTGAAAGTTGCTCTTCTGAGATCTCGAGCAAATTACTGCTTATGTCCTCATCTGTGAAATGGGTATAATGTCTACCTCATAGGGATATGGTGAGAATGAAGAGAGATTGAAAAAAAAAAAATCTAGTCACATGTGTACAATTCCTAGCCCAAGCCAGCAAAGACTGCATTTCCTTCTGGATTCCCAAGTTTATGCTTCAGAAAGGCCTTTCTTACCTCTTAGAGAATAGAAAGCAAACAGAAATTCAATGTGCTCCCTTTTGAGCTGGCAGAACTCTAAAAAGAGAAAGAAAACCTAGCTGTCCACAACCCTCTGACGGCATGCCAACTTGGCCATACCAGAGTGTTAGCCAACATTTACAAACTAAATGTTTTAGGAAAAAACAAAGCCTCTTACTTGTCTTGACAAAAGTCATAAGCTCTGGCAGCACTTGTCAGGTGGACAGTAATGACTGCCCCTCTGGAGGGGGCATACTCTTTCCAGTGAACCACTATGCCCACCATCTTTTACCACTTTAAGAACTCAAGGTAGGGGGCCCCTGAGTCGTTAAGCATCTGCTTTCGGCTCGGGTCATGATCCCAGAGTCCTGGGATCAAGCCCCACATCTGGCTCCCTGCTCCGCGGGAAGCCTGCTTCTCCCTCTCCCACTCCCCCTGCTTGTGTTCCCTCTCTCTCTGTGTCTCTCTCTGTCAAATAAATAAAATCTTAAAAAAAAAAGAAAAAGAACTCAAGGTAGAGTGGCAAGGTGCCTTTCTGTTGTGAGTGTGCAGCTATTTGACCTCTACTACAATAGGTATGTTAAGTATTTCTAATGTTATTCCTTTCTCTTTGCCTCTAGGGTGTCCCTACTTATTGATACTACTTGCCTGGCTTCGATTGGCATTTGAGTTTGAGACCCCTGACACTGATGTTTCTACCATCACAGCCAGGAATTTTCTGCCTGGCCATATACTGAAGATCTTATCATTTCCTTCTCCTTTTCTTTCTTTTTCATCCAAGAGGGAGAGATGGATGTTGACACATATTGAACATCCTCCAAGCCCCCAGTTAGGAATCACTGCTTTGAAGTGTGGGCTTGGTTCTAGGCATCACTTTATTTAGGTTACCTTGCAAGTACCCAGTTAAGGTGACTGTGTCTACTCTAGAGGTGAGATGATCAAGGTACAGTACTGCAAGTTTAGACAAGATATCTTAGGCAGAATTAATTTAGAATTCAAGTCTGGGTCACCTGTCACTGTCACACAGGGAGGAACATGGGGTCAGCTAAAAATATGCAGGTCTCTTAGAAAGCCATTTAGCAATGGATGAACTGAACTTGGGGAGTGAATTTCTTTTTTCTCTGCATCAAGACCACATCTTTCATTTCTACCTTCCTTTTCCCCATCGAATTAGCTCTTCCTGAACTTTCCTCCACTGCACTTGTAAAGAAAGTAATACAGAATTAACCTCAGGCTGCTGTACCAACAAACTCCTGGCACATCCTGAGGTTCCTGGAAGTTGAGCAAGGTGGGGCCGGTAATTCTGCCTTTTCAGCACTTGTAGACTTTTCCACAGAATTTGCTCGTACTGTCAGAGTATAAGTTGACAGCTCACAGAAATCTGTTTATTCTTAACTGGAATTAAGCACTATTAAAACCCAGAAAATGGCCAGCTTCATAAAAACGGACACCTTTTTTTATGGTTTGCAGAGAAAGTGCTTAGTTGGTAAACAGGGCACAGTTCAAGTCCTGGAAAAAAGCTCCTGGTCAAGTCTTTTCTAGAAAAGAGCAACCAGCCTTCCCCTTTGCACCTGACTGCCTTCTTTGTTTCCCTGACAGACACTCACATGTATTTTCCTAGACTCATCTCCGACCTCATTGTTGGAAGCAGGAAGCTTGTATGTAGTCTGGGTGGAGTCTCTGAGAAGTCAGGGGTGTGTGTATGTGTTGTGTGTGTCTGTGTGTTTCAGTGTACCAGGGTGGAATCCTGTGAGTGGGGTTGGGAATTTTAAACCTTGAAAAAATTGACAAGAAAAAACAGAGTGGGCAGAAGAGAAAAAAAGCTGACGAGAAGAAAAGGGAGAAAGGAAGGGCAAAAGAGAGTGAAAAAAAATTTTTTTAAAGAAAAAAATAGATAAATCATTCCTATACATTACTTGGAATCCACCTTAGAATTTACAGAGGCACAGCAGAATGGTAAGTACCATAGGGGTGCCTGGTGGCTCAGTCGGTTAAGCATTTGACTCTTGATTTCAGCTCAGGTCATGATCTCAGGGTCATGAGATCGAGCCCCACGTTGGGCTCTATACCGGGCGTGAGACCTGCTTGAAATTCTCTCTCTCTCTCCCTCTGCCCCCCACCCGCCACCCCTTGGCCCAGAATGTTAGATGCCACGGAAGTAGGTAAATAATAGAAAACTTGAATCATTATTAGTCTTATCCTAAGGAAAAAAGTCAGTTTTGTGCTCTCTTACCAAAAGCCCTGGTGAAATCTTCCTCTTTGCGGAGGTTTAGGCTTTGGGTGAGCGCTGTGAGGTGGGTAACTCAAGGATATACGCCAGGGAAAGACAGGAGGGGCTTCTCTAAAGTACTCTGCAGGAGAGGCAGAGGACTGGACGTACTACTAGCGTCTTACCATTCAATATGCTCAGGAGACCAACAGTATCAGTGTCACCTGGGAATTTGTTGGGGGAGGGGGTGGAGCTACAGGACCAACAACAAAAAGAATAATAAATGCAAGAAGGAAGATTAGGGAATTGTATACAGAAAGGATAAAGGATTTACAACTAGGACTTTCTTTATGTGCAGGAGAAGGGTGAATTCTCTTTAGTGCTGTAAAACCTTGCTAGTCAAGGTCATTTGTAAACAGTGACATCACCTGGGAGTTTGATAGACATGCAGAACTTCAGCCTCCATCCCGTATTCACTGCATAAGAATCTGTTATTATAAGGTTCCCCAGGGGATTCTTGTGCACAACGATTTTGCGAAGCAGGGCTCTAGAGGTATGTTTCTATCAGGGAGCTGTCGTGAACTGAGGACCAGGAGCATGAGCATTAGCATTGCCTGAGAATCCTGAGAAATGCAAATTCTCAGACCCAACCCTGGACCTGCTGAATCCCAAATCTCTGAGGGGAGGGCCCAGATGGGTAGGTTTTAACAAGCAGTCCAGGTGATTCTGCTGCAAGCTCAAGTTTGAGAACCACTGGGCTAGAAGTTTTTTTAAATAATGGGATTGATTTATGTTGGTCTGGTGTAGCATGTCTTCAACACCATAACGATGCAGGAGTATCATTCCAAATATTTAACACCCTGAGTGACTTGGCGTCTGATCAATCAGGATGGACAACAGCTGTGCATCTGCTCAGCATAGGGGGGCAGGGGAGAAGGAGGGCTGCTCTGCTAGGTATTAATACCTTCAGTTGCTGGATTTGGAGGAGATCCAGAATGTCCTAGGGGAGGGAATGAGTCAGCCTCAATGGGTTGGGACGTGAGGGTGGGGCTGGGGGCAGAGGCTACTTATCAGCCATTATATATTCCAATAATTTAACAACTGGTTAAACTGGCCATTCCTGCCTGTATTGACCGAAGATCAGCCTTGTGGTATTGATGGGAAATGTAACAGCTCTTCCCAGAGATCAGGTGGGCAACTGCAATATTCAGGTGTAAGTTTTTTACCAGACCAAAAAAAAAATTTGTATTCAAAATAAACAACCATATTTGCTTGGAGTTTCAGCACTAAGTGGGAATTGATTTTATTTTATTTTTTTTAAGATTTTTATTTATTTATTTGAGAGAGAGAGAATGAGAGATAGAGAGCACGAGAGGGAAGAGGGTCAGAGGGAGCAGCAGACTCCCCGCTGAGCAGGGAGCCCGATGTGGGACTCGATCCCGGGACTCCAGGATCATGACCTGAGCCGAAGGCAGTCGCTTAACCAACTGAGCCACCCAGGCGCCCTAAATGGGAATTTATAACCTTCAGTGATCCCTTGACTACTAGGAAGCAAAACTGTGCGAGGTCCCTGAGCCAATGCCTAGCCTCAGGAACAGAGCCAGAAGGAGCTCTAGGATTTGAAAGGCCCTTGGCACTTGCTCACGGTAATGGGTCGGGATCACAACGGTGGATAGTATGAAGAGTACACATCTTGGATCACATGGAGAAAAAGAAAGACCCAGATGGAAAAGGGCCATTCTCACTCTTCACTCAACCCCTGCACTGTGCCTTCAGGGAAGTGAACAAAAGTTTAAGTGTGGAAAACGGTGCCAGGGCAAAGTGTTCACACAAGTGAGTTACTTAGTATTATGGCAGTAGTTAGCACAGAGCAAATCCTGCCCAGCACGGGGCAAACCTACGCCTCCAGACTTCTGTGGGCTGTCTGTGGTGCCCCGCTGTGAGATGCGGAAACCGCCACAACACTGCGTTTTCTTTATATCCCCCAACTCCGGAAATCTTCATTTACTGTATTACCCCCATTTCCACAGGAGGCTTGCAATCTCTCTAACAGACTCGATGCTTCTTGTATAAATCTAGAGTAACTATGTATTTCTGATTACTTTTATTTCAAAAACATTTGAAAATACTGAAAACTAGAAAGTAGAAAAGCAACTGGGATATACGATCTCTAAGACTGTATTATCACCGCTGTATTTTGATGTCACACACACACACACACACACACACGTTTATATGCTGTATGTGTGCAGTTCTGGGGACACCAACAGTGTCCTACAATTCAACTCAATTCTGACACTATCTACTCAGAGATAGCGTCAGATCCCACAAGTTGAGGGTTCAGTCCCAAAAGGACCCTGCCCCTTCAGACCCAAGTCACAAGCCCAGTTCGTTTACCTGTGCTTCTGACTGACTGGCTATGAACGAGAGGTTCCCATGGCCCTCTCCTCGAGTTCGATTAATTTTCTAGAGCGGCCCACAGAGCAGAGAAACGTTTTACTTACTAGATTACCAGTTTATTGTAGAAGGAGATAACTCAGGAACAGCCAGACAGAAGAGATGCACAGGGCAAGGAATGGAGAAAGGGCTTGGAGCTCCCATGCCATCTCCAGGCGTGCCATTCTCCCTAAATGTCCACTTGGTCACCAAGCCGGAAGCTCTCTGAACCCAGTCCTTTTGGGGTTTTTATGGAGGCTCATTACATACTTACGGTTGATTAAATCATTGGCCACTGGCAGTCGAGTCAACTTCCAGCCCTTCTCCCCTCCCCGAGTTTGGGGAGGGAGGTGGTGCTGAAAATTCCAACCCTTCTACCACAAGGTTGGTTTCCCTGGCAACCAGCCCCAGCATTAGGTTACCTCAGGGCTTTCCAAAAGTCACCTCATTAGCACAACAAAAGCATCGTTACCGCCCTTATCATGGGGTCGTTACAGGGTTTTGGGAACCGGTAGAAGAGCAAATATTTATTCCTTATTATATATCACAGTATCACAATATGTGTAATTCAGTTTCACTGAATTGCCATTTTATTATTATACGATTTTGTATTTGTTCTACTCCTTAATGTTTAATGTTATGCCAGGGTCATTTTCCCATTATCTAATGTAGTCGGACCACATGATTTTTTTTTTTTTTTTTTTAGTGGAGCCCAACACAGGGCTTGAATCCATGATCCTGAGATCAAGACCTCAGCTGAGATCAAGAGTTGGATGCTTAACCAACTTGAGTCACCCAGGCGCCCCCACACCACATGAGTTTTAATTGTTGCATACTACTTTATCATTTGGGTGCATCATGTTTTAATGAACTTTTTTTCTTATTTTTTACAACCTTACAATCATAAAACAACACTGTGATGAGTATCTAATAAACCACTGTGGAAACTCTTATTTCTTTTAGAATGATTTCCTAGGAATATAACTATTGTTAGTGACTTTAATGTGTAATGTCAAACTTCTGTCTGGAGTGCTTATACCAATTTGCACACACTAGCAGTCCATGTACTTGTTATTATAGTTTTAAGTTTGTATTTCCCCAATTACTAATATAGTTGAACACCTTTCTATTTTTTAGTTTTTTATTTAGCATTTGTCAATTTTTTTACTAGATCTGTTTAATTTTTAATTTGTAAGAGGATCTTTATATTTTAAGTGTTTTAGTAATTAAGGTTTCTTTTTTAGTACAGAAATTAAATTTTTTCAGTCAAATCTCTTGATTGTGTCTTTTGACATTTTTGTATTGGTTATATGATTGAAAAGATACTCTTTTGTGGTTATTTATGTGTATCATATTTTTCCTATAACAAAAAGTAATTCTAGTTTTTGTATGAAACGTTTCAAATTAAAACATATTATAAAAACCTAAGACAATCAAAATACATTGTTAAAAAACAAGATCCAACCAAGTAAATTTGAAGATCTAATTGGCTTTATTAAATGATTCATGATTCTGGCAGCATTCCATCTACCAGGTAGAGGGGAACTCCAAAGGGCTACAGGAAGTGAAAGGTTTTTAAAGGCAGGCCCAGGAAGTCATAAACAGAAGGATTATTATGGGTGAAGTAACCTTCATTTGGGGACAAAAGGGTGGATTACCTTATCCTCCTGTGAGGGGATGAAGAGGGCCCAGGTGATAGACTGCCTTATTAGTACTGACTAGAAAATCCCTAACTGACTGGTTAAAGGTTACATTTCTGGGGGGTTGAAACTGCAGTTAGGTTAGGTATTAAATCTTGGCTTACTGACTTGGGTCCTTAACCTAAGATGCCATTTTGGGCATATGGTTTTCTTTTTAACAACATAAAGGATAAAAGATGCACCCACCACTCAACAAATAAAATATTACATACACTGCTTCCCTGCTGTGTCCATGTACATTTTAATCTTTCTTTCACTATTTGTTGTTATGGGAAGAGAGGAGAATATACATACATTTCTCTAGAGTCAATTTACTGACTGTCAGTCAGTCTTTCTCCATTGCCTTGTGCCGTTTCCTGTATAACCTACTGAAGTCTTATCTCGTACAGCATGTTAAGCATTTTCTCCCCTAGTGGCTTGTGTGTTTACTCTGGCCTCAGAATCACATTTATTCATTACACATTTAATGAAAATATAAAAGCTAATATGATTACTTGCTCATTGCAAACTTAGCTCTGACAAAAAAGTTCTGAGAAAATATCGATGCTGGTAAAGATAAATAAAAAACAGTTTTTCACATTAAGGACAACAGAGCGTTAGTATGTGACATACGGAGATTCGAGCTGTATGAAAGTTAAACATTTGAACATTGAACCTCCCTGTGTAGGGCAGGTTTGAGGGGACGTATAAGAAAACTAAGGTTGGACGATAAGTAAACTGGGGTCAGACTGTGGAGGGACTTCAAGGGGAGAACTTTGAGGTTAATAAGCAACCAAGAAGGAGCCTTAATGATGAGGCAAAGTCATTAGTATGATAATGCTCTACAGGCTAGAGACAGGGACACTGGATTCAGAAAGGCATACTGGGTATTACAGAAATTCATTTGTGATAGAAGGAGGAATTTTCCAAGAGTGGCAATGCAGCAGAAGGCAACGTTTTCCTCACGTGTAAGATATAGACATAAGGCACCCACTCAACAAATACTTGTGAAGTTTGCATATACTCTAGGTATATAAAGGACAGAAAAGAGTCAGAGAATGCCACTGTTATGAGCTTATACCTTGGAAGAAGTAGTAATACCATTGATCAAAATGGGAACGTTTTCTCCTATTGTGTGGACTGCTGCATATCCTTTTCCCACTCAACTCACAATAACTAAACCCCAAGAAACTCTGTCCTTGTCATTTTTCTCTAAAATAATTTCTGAGGGGAATCCAAACATTCCTGTGGGTTGTTTTTTTGTTTTTTTGGTCCATCAATCCTTGGATGAGGAGTCCAGTTGTGATCACTGTTCAAATGCTCTGATTTATTGGTGGTCTTAGCCTCCCTCCACTCTCCCCAGATCCCACGTAGGACAAGCGCTATGGGGGCCCTTTGCACTAGAGGTCTCTATTGATGTGGGAAACAAAGGCAGAAGAAAAATTACTAAATGTCCTTACTACTTACAGCCTATTGACAAATCCTTGAAAGAGGGAGAATGACATTCCTCTAGGGACTCAACTGCCTCGATGTTAATACTTCGCTAAGGGCAAAAGACAACTTAGCCCAACCCCAGGATCCTGGAAGTCTACTTCAACATATAACAATTCCTTTGAAAACTTCCTTTATCTCTACTCCCCCAAGATACACGTTGGCAATCATCCCCCAAGCATATGACTCACCGATATACATATGAAGGGTCTCATGACTCAGGTTTTATTAAACAGTAATAAATGACCTTTTTCCAACAATAGTTAGCCCACTCAACGTCCTGGAAACCTTGCCTCCAAATTCCTTAGAGACTTACGCTATTCCCTAACCCCCTCCCAACTTGAAAGTATGTAACGGGCCACTCCTCACGACCCCAGTGCAGCTCCTTCTGCCCACGAATCCTCTCCCCATGCTTTAATAAAACCACCTTTTTACACCAAAGATGTCTCAAGAATTCTTTCTTGGCCATCGGCTTCAGACCCTCACATCTTTTCCTACATCATCTATCAGCAATAGATTAGGGTCAAACTTCTCTTATGCTACATCTAGGTCTTGGAGAAGAGTCCGGAAGGATGGGTCCAGCCCATCTCATCAGGGTAAAAGATGACTAACACTGACCTTACTTCAGGATTTTGGTTCCAAATTTTAGGCTAATTTCAGTTTCCTACTTGACCACCATGAAAACAGCAGGAACCCAGGGACCCCAACCCTGTGCACAGTCCAACTAACTGGCCTTCTGACCCCTTTTTTCTGCATTATCATGCCTGTTATTCTGAGCCTCTTGCTTTGTCTAGTTTAGCCTGCTAACGTGCTCCTCAAATTTGGGCTCTAAAAAGCCTTCAAATCACCTCTGTAGAAAAGTCTGCTTTTGCCTCCGGGGCTCTACTTTGCTTCCACCCTCACCTAAACCAAGTCCCGGCTCTACTCACCTCTTCTCCCAAAGCCCACATGGCTTCTGCCTGACCTATAGTAGGACATTGCTTGCCCCAGAATCTACAGTTAGTTGCTATGTAATTTAAAGTGACAGTAGTTCACACTGTCCCTCAAAGAGCACCATGACCTCTGATCGCTCCAAACCTAAATAGTTTGAGAACTGCTGATCTATAAAATGGGGCTAAGATGTAATGGCCTGCCTACGTCACTGAGTCGTTTTGAGGATCAAGTGAGATTGTATATGGAAATTGGCTTTGAAGGCTTTTAAGTGCTCCACGAATCCATGGGATTACTATTGCCATCCCTCTGACACTGAGCAGTCACTGTACCGGTCATTCATCTGTATACCGAGGCATACAGATGAATGACCCAGTGAAGAGGTTCTACCTAAGTATTAAATAGAACGTAGGTCTTAAATTTACTGAAATGGCGCTTCTCCTTGGCCTACTTGGGCAAAATCCTCTTTTGGATTTTGATAACACAATTTCATTATAGAAGCAAAACAAGTAGAGCATTCAGAGTATATATTAGCTCTTTAACCAGACTACCTTCTCTTTCTCCTTTCTTCCCTCCCTCCCTCGCTTCCTTTCTTCCTCCCTTTCCCATTTTTTTAAAAAAAAAATCTCCAACCATACTTTTATACATGCAATATGGCATGTATATGTTTGGGAACATAGAAAGGGTAGATTTCAGTGTTTTGGTCAATATTTCTAGAAGCTGTTGGATGATCAGGTAAGTAGCTCAATCACTTGTAACTCCCCAGACCTTTCCCACTGTCATTCTTTTCAGTGATGTTCACTGGGACATATACCAGGATCTAATTTGAGAACTCTACTCCAATATTCTGTATGTGCTGCACGATGTAGAAAAGGCACACAGTCTGCAATTCCCACCTTGCCTAAATGAACAATTCTGGGACAAAAACATCTTGTAAGAGCCTTCCCTTGGCACTGGAGCTGGTAGTGAATCAGCCAGTACTGGCACTGGAAAACAGTTTGGTGCTTGATCAAAACATTGTGCTCTCCTCTCTCCCTATTCCTTCCCTAATTGCCTTCCTTCCTTTCTCCCCTCCAACCTCCTCCCCCTGGAGACAAACACAAAACATGAGCAAAACCAATGCAGACACATTTAGGAGATTATATTGCCACTTTCAAAAATGTGAAACCACATGAATTGAAGGTTTCAAGATAAAACACAAGGCTTTACTTAATTGGCTAATTGGGGAAGGCATGGAAGCAGGTTAGGAGTAACTGGAAATAGAGAGAGAGGAAGATTTGAGAAGCAGAATCTCAGAGAAGGGTCCTCTCTTTGATGTGGACAATTGATTCTTTCTTGATCTTAAATAAAGTCATTTGCAGGTGTGCCTTCAAGCCCCATTTCCCAACCACATTGCTGCATCTATAAAGCCAACACTCTCTGGGTTATAACGTGACATCCAGTACATTCTCATACCTTTTTATTATGATCCAGAAAGCTTACAAAGAGGATGACAGCTGCCCAGTGTTGCAATTCATCTGTTCTTGAGATTGCAGTTGGAGACAATCTAAACTGAGGGAAGAGGTATACACTCCCGGGAGGAAGGGCCAGTGTCAGGGGCCAAAGTTGTGTTCCTCATGGTATTACTAATGGCGTCACCCTGGGTAAGTCCCTCACCCCTGAGTTTCATTTTTAAAATCCGAAAAATCAAGAAAGTCCCTGGCCCCTGAGGACCTTAACTTTTCCAAGGCCCTTTCCCCTTCAGGTTATGACAATGTTGCAGAAAGCTGTGCCATCAAGGGAACTGACCAATTGTGACTTCTACTGCAAAAGCTGATTTGGAAAAAAGGCACATATATTTTCTGTAAGACGGGAATACGAAACTGAAGGTCAGCACACCAGGAGAAAAGAGAAATGTGATCACATCAGCAACGGGAAGATGGGAGACCAAGTCAGGGTGCAGGGGTGTAGTCCAGATGCTACTGCCAAAAAGACAAGCCCTCCAGTGTGTGGTCATGTGATTCACCAGGGAACTCGATGACAAGGCTGAAGATGGGTGGAGCAGGTAGTTTATGTGTGTGAAAGGGAATGATTCTGTTATGAGGCATCTTAGCGGGTAAAGAAGCTGGATTCAGCCAACTCCTTTTTTCCCATTGTCTCCACTCACTCACTAGGAAAACCAACAGAATCAAGGGGGAGGGTCAGGATTTGGAGAGGCATTCCACAATGACTCATACAATCACAACCAATGATGTTTAGGAAAGAATCTTTTTCAAATCAAAGTTCAGGGGTTCGAAGAACTCATATGTTCTTCCTTTATCTTGATGTTTATTTTCTATTAGCAATAGCAGAGTTTAAAGGACACATAGACTCAGAAGGCTTTCCGCAGACCCAGAAAGCACCTCCAGCACCGTGGGCCAGCAATTCACCTAAGGCTGTTAAGTTTCCATGTGTCAAATATTATATTAATATGGGGTCAGACACCAAAGATGTCATTTGATTGCTTCTTGTTAAATCTAAGATACCATGATGGTGAGATATACCATTAAACTGCCAATTGTATTATGCCATGCCATCGTAAGATGCATTTCCATCTTAGAGATGTTAATACTTTAGATGAATGAAACATGTTAAATATCCTAACTCTGCTGAATATTGTGGTTTATGTTAAAGTCTAATTTTAATTGCTACATGGACACTGTTATATCTGGGGATGTGGTCAGGCGACTCTGGCCAAGACTTTATTAATCCTTAAAGCCTTATTCTAATACCTGGGTCAGAATGATGAACACCAAGCCAGTGGAACTAAGTGGAGGAGAGTCACTTGTGCTGTGTTGGTGGCAGGGCCACTGGGCAGTAGGGTACAGGAAAATTGATTGTCTTGGCAACTTGATAGCAAGCCACAACAATGGACCAAGGATTAGAGTGCTCTTCAATTCCAGTTCTAGTGCTTGGCCGTGCAGTTATCTCAATGTTGTTCCTTCTTTAGCGGAAGAAGTTTGGGGCCATCAAGGCATCAAATCCATAAGATCCAGAGAATGTTTCATTCACCTGTCTAGAGGATGGGCAACATTGCATTGGGGCTAATGTTGTCTGTATTTCCTCTGAAGAGCTTGGTTTTCAGTATTGTAATGTTTCCTCCAGTCTAGCCCGGTTGCCTGGACAGAATGTGGGGTCAGGAAATAAAAGAGCCTGGGATTGGGTTACAATTCCATGGATGGTTGGTGTAATAATGGGACTCAGAAAAATTGAATGATTCAGTAAATTGTGCAAACACCTACTTGTGAGACTTTGTCATCCTCACAACAAGAGCAATCAGAGTAGGTCCTATTATTGCTTCCATTACGCAGATGAGAAAAGAGAGGCTCTTGTACCAGGAACTTGTCCAGACGATATAGCTCATAACAGGAAGGGTCAGGATTTGAATGTGGGTGGTTGAATTCCAGAGCCTGTGCTTTTCATCACTGTATCCATAAATAAGAAATAACTCTTGCCATTATGGAGATTCAGACACATAAACTAGTCAAGATATAAAGAGAAAATTGCCTTAATAGATATGTGTACAAAGTGCTGTGGAGCCCAGACGATGAAACCATTAAGTTCAGGGAGTGACCATGAGAATGAGCCAGCTACATTTGCTTTTTAAGAAGGGACTCCTTTTATTGTTCTATAACCTCACACAGTGGGTTTCCCAGACACCACGCATTTGCCTGTTTGTGGATAGAGCAGCAATACCCTTTCTTCAAGTCTCAAACACAAGGTTCACCAGCTAATAGCCAATAACTGTGATGGAAACACATTGTTTGGTTGTGGAAAATTTCAACTACACACCTCTCTACACAAAGGTAGAGAGGACAGTGTAATGACCCTCGAGTATCCTTCGCTCAGCTTCAGCTGTTAGCAACATTCTGCTATTCTGGCTTTTTAGCTGTACCTGCCTGACCCCCACTTTTTTTTCTGAAGCATTTAAAGCATATCCAAGCATCCATATAATTTCACTAGTAAACACTTCAGTATGACTATCTGATATACCAAGCCTTAAGAAAATAATGAAAATATCTTTAACCCAACCATTAAAATCAACAATAATTCCAAATATTCATCTGATATTCAGTGTGTGTCTAATTTTTCCTGATTAATAAACATGCTTTTAATAGAAGAACTTTCACTTCTTTTGTGTAGAACAGAGGTAGACAGTTTTCCATCTCAGTTCTGTCCTGGCATATTTGCAAAGACTCAACCTTTCTGAGGAGCCATTTAGGTTGTTAGGAAATAAAGTGAACAGTTTTCATAGATCATATAACTTTATTTATAAGATTAAAGCCGCTATGTGTATTGAAAAACAAACACCTGGTAATGATGGAAACAAAACAACATGTGCCAAGGTGAGAACTGCCGAGGAAGTGGCTATAAAAATCCCATGAAAGTATATGCATATTCTTGAGATGCTAAGGTTCCATTTCTGTATTTTTGGATTCACCCAAGGTTTGAGTGGAGCAAGCTGGGCAGTGGCTTAAGACCAACATCATGGATGATTTTAATAGGAATAAAAAGGTTTGTGGGGTGTGTGTGTGTGTAAGAGAGCTTCTGGATATATCTGACCTGTTGCTTTTCCTTCTGAATCTTATCACACACACACACACACACACACACACACACACACACACACACACACACAGTACATCCATTCCGTTGTTGGATATCCACATTGGTTTGTCTGTTCTACTCACTGGCATTGTTGACTAGAGGGAACACTGGAATGAGAAAGGGCAGAACTCACTCTCCCTGTGTCCTGTGAAGTTGACCTTGGGGTGGAGGCAATGCAGTTGAGAGCAAAAGTCAACAGCATCTGAGAACCCAAGAACAAATGGTAGAAAGAACAGTGTGGGAGACAGTGACTATCCTGGTGGGGTTAGGTCAGAACTGGGAGTAGAGAACAGTGACACAGGTAAAGGGAATGACTTGGGCAAAGGCCTGGAGATGACAACACGGGCATTCAGAGACCTGAAAGCCATTCATCATGAAGCCTCAATGTGGCAATTATGACTTATGGAACATTTTGGGCTGCCCTTTAAACATAGCCTAGAGTTATTTGGTGGGACTCTCACAAAAACCAAGGCTGCTTTGTGATTAGGAACATTTTCTTTTGTAAACACCAGAAACACAGGCTGTCATAATAAACTACCAGAGTTACAAAGCTTATTTGGGGTTGAAAATACCAGCCATATTCTAGCTAAGGTTTGTTGTCTAGAAAGCGCTGTGGCTCAGTACTCCGGACCCTAGCCTTGGACTTCAGGTGTTGGCTAGTCATTTCTAGATCTTGCAGGCATTGCTTCTTTGTACCTCAGTTTTCCTAGGGTTAAGAGGGAGCTTTGCAGAATTAGCCAAGAAGGGTTGGGGAAGGGCTAAGAAGAGGGAGGGACGCAAACATTTATTCAGCCATTGGTTGATACAAGGCATCCAATTCTCACAATTGGATTGTTTTGAGACAGCCTACGAGAATTGTTTTGAGACAGCCTACGAGAAAATACATTTTAAATGACAAAGCAGCATGCCAACTCTAAGGTGTGCAAAAAAGAGTTTGGAAATATTTCCCCTCTGATTATAGACTTCAGAGAGTCAACAACAGCTCTTTTGAAGAATGTGGTATAATTGAGAAATGCATGCACCTCGTTTTTGCTGCTTTTTTGTGGTCTTCACCTTAATCCATTCTTTCAGGTTTTTCTAGTTTGTCAGTTCACACTTTTATTGCCTTTGCTGATCGGATACACTTGAACTTACAGAAGCATAAACTAGCTTGAAGCACTCTGCTGGGAAAGTAAAAGATCCAGTGGACATAATGAAAGGAGGAATCTCAGTGATTCAGAAGGGTGAAGATCAGGCATGTAATTAGACAGGTCAGGACTCATGAGGGTGGAGGGAACACACCAGAATTCTATGAGGGGTGGGTGTGATCAGCATCTCTCCCCTGCCCAGTACAGGACAGCAGTCTGTACTGTAACTCTTACAGACACTCGAACAGCTGAGCTCTGTGGGGGTCTCTTTAAAGGAGTGTAGCTTTGTTCACAAAACCCAACGGCCCAGCGACGTTCCCCCGGGAAAGCATATACTTTAAGCAGCTTTGCCCGCTGATGACTGCAGCTAGGAACATGCTGACACATGGCCCTTACAACACGTTTGCAGCTTTCCATTACTTTCAGAATAGTCTATTTCATTCAGGTGCCATCCAAGTCTATATTTTGGGCCCAGGTTACCTGGAATGGCTGGTTTGTAAGATCATTAGGGGAAAATGGAAGTCTGAAGTTGCTATCACTGCTTTAAGGTTAGAGTTAGGAGGGAAACATGAGTAATTAGGTGTAAGCCCTTAAAAAAAAAAAAAAGAAGAGTATTGCTGTCGCTATGTTAGTTGTTAAGGAAGCATAAGACAGTAATTCTGATGTAATCTGGCCGGTAAATTTGCAATGCTGTGCCAGACTCATGCACTCACCTGGGGCAGGAAACACAAAGACGTACTGTAAAAATACACTGCCAGTCTCAATAATTAACTTGTTAAATCCTTTAATTTGATCATCAGCAAATGTTTTTCTCCCATGTAGAAACCGTAGCTCCAAATTTATGGATATTGCTCTTGGTAGCAGTTTCCATCTTTATATTAACCTAGAGATCACCTTGATCTGAATTCTTCTCTAAAGATTCCCGAGGAAGTGTTTAAACAAAACTATACGGAGGCAAGATCTTTCAACTTACTGATGCCAGTGCATACGCCAGATTAATTAGGGTAGACAGAAAGATGACCTTTTAGTGTGGGGCTTTTACACTTCCATTAATTTTTATGAATTTAAGATTACTTTTGGTGAATATGAAAGTATACTTATGAATATAAAAGTAATATATTTTCATTGAAAATAAGGCAGAAACTGTCGCCATTATGCAGGGATAATATATTTCATCGCTGTTGCTCCTTGAACCCTAATACCTGGCCTGCACTTTTGTGACTCTGTTCTTTAAATAAATATAAGTATTAACATACATAATAAATAAAAATTCTCTGCATGTTTCAGAAAAAAAAAAGTCAGAAATAAAGGGGAAATTTGGATAAGAGGTAAAAGTTTCCCAATGGTCCATGTCTTGGGGAAAATCATTACTAATAAAGTTTGGCAAATTTCTATGCACATTTCTAGATATGAAATATTATTTGCAAACTTCATTTGCATCATGTTTTACTTCACTGTACTGTCTACATAACACAAATAATTTAACTTACTATGAAATAAAGATCTTTTCACCTATTCAAAGTAACCCAATACAAATTGTACTTAGTAGGTACACTTTCAGAGCTGAGTTTTGTTTTCAAATGCAGGAGCTTGAAACCTAGCTTCTATTTTCCGGTGCCATCTTTCTTTTTATTACTTGGCTTTTATTTGAGAGTTTTATGATTATAAATGATGAAGATCAACATAGTTTGGAAGTTGATGGGACATCAATAAGCTAAATAAAAGGTATACCGATAAGCATGTAAAATTGGTCAAGAGAGTGAATGTCAGGAGAAAGAAGAATTCAACAGCTGAGGTGTGCAGGGCAGTGAAGAGAACCACTAGGACAATCAAGATCTTTTTCATTGTTCCTGCACTTCTTCATAGTGTTACAATGCACCCCATGCCCTATTTGGGAGCATTTCTCCCAGGATGAAGGTGGGTTGATTGTGATTTTCCTATTTTAAGCAAAATCTAGTGTTTGGCTTTATTTTCCAGAAGTCTGGGGAAGTCTTTATCCTGGCAGAAGTACAGTGATGGAGTGGGGATTGAGGGGGAGCTCAGCTCTGCTTTGGACAGCATCAATTCTTTTTTGCAAGTGAGACCAGGAGCACAGTTTTGGGGAACTTCTTCCATTTGCCTTTTTCCTTCCCTTTCTCTGTCCTGCTCTTCCTATCTCCCAAAGCAGTGAGCTGTGGGATTATGACCCAGTAGTGGGTTTTCCGTTCATCTTCCAGTTCTTGCATTTCTTATTCCAGCTGTGAGAAGGAAGGGAACCACTTTGTTTTGTGAGCCATGACCATACTTTTTTCCTCCATCCCCTAAGTTGATTGCCTATAGCTTTCCACATGCTGGGCAAGGAATTAGCCAGGCTATGCCTCAGCACCAGCGCAGCATTCTGGGTGGTGGGTGGTAAAGGTCCAGTAGTTACCCACTGATTCGATAAAAGGAAACCTTTATTGTTCCACATACTGTAAAGAAGATGGAGCTAGAATGAGGGGTCTCCTTTACTGTGATTTCTCGGTACACTGCATGTGATCCTGTATTGTCCCAGCAGCACAGATGAAAGATCATTATCCTCTTCATTGTTTCCAGGACATCTCACAAAATGGCACTAATCCAGCCAAATGTTATTTAATAGCAAAATAGATTTTAATCGAAAAATCATTTTAAGTAACCGAATAAAAATGTATAGCAGGAACTTCCCAAGTAGACAGCAGAGTATATACATTTTGTGAGTGGAGCAGCATCTATTTAATATACTTTTATATAGAAAATACAAGCATATTTAAAAATGGGAACATGTAAGAAAGTACGTCACAAGGAATAACAAAATGGAACACAAAATACAAAGGTAAACCCCAAATAACAAGTTTACAAAACAAAACAAGACCCAGCACCGTGTTGGAATTTCTTTGCATAAGTTCCAGGATGCCCAGGACTACCAGGAAGAGATGATCCTGCTTTTAGGAGAGCTGGTTGGTTGTGCAGTGGTTAAAACCCAGGCCTCCTTTTCCTGGAACAAAAAACAAAGAGATTCAACAGAAGAACTGAAGCGAAGAGGTAAAAGCTTAGGGGCTGATGAAAACAGGACTGAAAGTCTCAGATGCCTGGGCATCCTCCGTGACATCGTTTGTACGGCTGGGGATCATTCCTTGAGAGAACACGTGCCAACCTTACGAAAGGATCTGAGAATCAGCAGAAACTTGAGTTTTGATCCTGGCTCTGTCGCCAGTCTCCCGTCTGATAATCCTCTTATCTGTAAAATGATGAGTTTGGACTTCGTGAACCTGAAGGTCCCTTACAGCATTAACAGTTTATGGTTTTTATTTATGCCATTTATTTAGGATCAATTTTCTGAAGATGCACATAGAGATCAGAGGAAACATACTCCCTTTCTTAAGGACGGAACTAACTGGGAATAATACCGGATCTGTCTTAGTCATCAGCAGAGAAGGTTATAGGTTGAGGGATTTAATGGATACCACAGGGGTGTTTCTCCATCAGTTGTCACTGATGCCTGGACATGTTTCCATCTGTGAACAAGCTTTACTGAGCATCTGTTTCTGTGTCTGGACTAAGTACGAGGGAGACAATCTTCAAGGCACTCAATCTTGTGGGAGAGAAGGAAATAAAAAAAAAATGTCTGGAAACATTTACTGTTTTGATTTCTCAGAAAAACTTTCTCCTCTTCCCATTTCAGGGGAATCATACTAGACGGTTCTTTCTTCTGGGAATTGCCAGCTTCCTCTCCCCTTTACCCCAAAAGTAAGGTAAAGATCTTGACAAAATGACTCTTCACATTAGTACAACATAACTCAACCTAGGACCATGGTTCACTGATCCATGGTGGGCCCTTCAATTTTTAAGATTTTTAAACTGGGTGAGCACACTATTTCTGTGGATGCTGTGGTGGGACGTGTAAAATGTAGACGCTGTAAGCAGTTCTGTCCTTCCACTTGAACTGAACAGCAAAGAAAAGCACACTGCAGAGGATGGAGTGGTCACTGGAGAGAGGAAGGGACACGGGAGGTGGAGAGGCTTTACGAGGCTTTCCAGTCCTCAGTCTGGTCCCACTAACGCTTAGCCACCTCATGTCTTTGGGTTCTATGCCAGGTCCTTCTATTGTGACAACATATTCCTTTCTTTAATGAAGCTAGTTAGAGTTGTGGTAAGAGAGTCCTTACTAATATGTTGCTCCTAGAACAATCGATCACAGTACAAGGAGGCAGGGGCTGGCCCAGTCTTCTGGGTGGAAGATGACCTTCCCTTGAATATGGGATATGCCTCGTAGCTTATTTTGCTGGACATATACATTTGGATTCCTTTATTAAACTTTTGCATAAGAATATCTAGATTTTGTTTTCTTTATTAATAGACAGTATTTTCACAAAAGCTACTAATTACCCTTCCCCTAGTTGAGAAAGAGCTCTTATGGGAGTATTTTGATATTACGGAACCACACAAACAACTGTGGGTGTCCTTTTTTTATCTATAAGATGAAGGAGTTGAAATAGAAAGTCTAAGATTATAAGGATGTTATAAATACTTCATGTTCCTTTTTGAGTCACTGCCATTCTTATTTCTTTTATCTTCTTTTTTTCCCCTCTCTCTCTTCTTTTCTTTTTTCCCCAGAAACCCATTCCAGTTTGATTTTCATTTTCTTAAATTCTTTCAACTCTGCTCTCAGGTAAAACTATCATTTTTATCTTGGAAGTTTCTACATATACAATCCAACTTTGCTCTTTGGGGTTTAATTTATTTTTTCTCTTTGCAAAGATGGCATATACTTGGGATGATATGAAGAAATTCATTGGCACAAGACTGATGTTTTTAAATGAAGTTTGTACTTAAATAAATTTTTGTCTTTGCAAGTTGACTCTGATATTCTAATCACAATGAAATAAAAGGAAATGGAAAAATTAGAGTTGTTTTCAGTTAACTGAATTTCCCACTTTTTAAGGTGAATATGAAAATATCCATTTGTTTTTAATGATTACTATAAGATGGAAGTAAATATACATAATACAAATCTAAGTGATGTAATACAATAATATAAAGTCTTAAAATAGAGCTGGTAATATTCCAACATTTCAACATTTGTGAGGATAGTGCTATAATATTGAAAATATTTTATCCACTGCATGATGTAGTGTGTCTGACATTTCCTGAGGTTTGAAAAAGCTTAAATCTTGAGAGAGAAGAACAAAGCTAGACGCATCATGTTCTCTGATTTCAAACTATATTACAAAGCTATGGTAATCAAAACAGTATGGTGTTGGCATAAAAACAGACACATAGATCAATGAAACAGAATAAAAAGCCTAGGAATAAACCCATGCATAGATGGTCAATTAATTTATGACAAAGAAGCCAAGAATATACACTGAGGAAAGAACAATCTCTTCAACAAATGGTCTTGGGAAAACTGGACAGCCACACGCAAAAGGATGAAACTGGACCACTTTCTTAATCATACATAAAAATTAACCCAAAATGGATTAAAGGCTTGAATAAAAGAGCTGAAACCATAAGACTCCTAGAAGAAAGCATAGGTGGCAAGCTCCTTGACATTGGTCTTGGTGATGAATTTTTTGGATTTGACAGCAAAAGCAAAGGCAACAAAAGCAAAAATCAACAAGTGGGTCTACATCAAACTAACCTGCACAGCAAAGGAAACCATCAACAAGATGAAAAGGCAACCTACTGAATGGGATCATGTATCTGATAAGAGATTACTACCCAAAATATAGAAAGAGCTTATACAACCCAATGGCAAAAAACAAACAAAAATACAAAACAAAAAAAAAACCCCAAAAACCAAAAACCCAAAACCAAAACACAACCCAAACAATTAGATTAAAAAATAGGCAGAGGATTTGAATAGACATTTTTTTCCAAAGATGACATATAGAAGGCCAACAGGTACATGAAGATGCTCAACATCATCAATCATCAGGGGAATGCAGATCAACGCCACAATGAGGTATCACCTCACACCTGTTGGAATGGCTATTATCAAAAAGACAAGAAAGAACAAGATGCAGCAAGAATGTGGAGAAAAGAGAACACTAATTCACTGTTGGTGGGAATGGGAATTGGTGCAGCCACTGTGCAAAATGGTATGGAGGTTGCTCAAAAAATTAAAAATTAAAACTAAAACTGCCATACAACCCAGCAATTCTACTTCTACTTCTGGGTATTTATCTGAAGAAAATGAAACTACTAACTCGAAAAGATATATGTGCCACCATGTTCATTGCAGCATGATTTACAATAGGCAATATATGAAAACAACCTAAGTGTCCACTGATGGATGAATAAAGAAAATATGATACACACACATACACACACACACACACACAGAAATACTATTCAGCCATAAGAAATGTAAACTTGCCATTTACAACAACATGGATGGCCCTTGAGGGCATTATGCTAAGTGAAATAAGTTGGACAGGGAAAGACAAATACCATATGCTCTCACTTAAAAAACCAAACCAAAAAAACCCCTCATAATGCAGAGAACAGATTGGTGGTTGCCAGAAGCAGGGGGTGGGGGGTGGTTGAAATGTGTGAAAGGAGACAAAAGGTACAAACTTCCAGTTATAAAATAGTCATGGGGATGTCATGTATAGCATGGTGACTGTAGTTAGTAACACTGTATTGCATATTTGAAAGTGGCTAAGATAGTAAATCTTAAAAGTTTTACCAGGAGAAGAACATTTTGTAACTGTGTGGTGATGGATGCTAACTAGATCTATTGTGATAATCATTTTGCAATATATATACGAATATCAAATCATTATGTTGTATACCTGAAACTAATTTAATGGATATCAGTTATACTTCATTAAAAAAAGTTTAAATTATTTTTAACTATTTTCCCTTAGACTTATTTTTGTGATAATCTTTTCTCAACTATGATATTTATCTGCTTAGAAATGAGAAGTCAGGGCTGCCTGGGTGGCTCAGTTGTTAAACGTCTGCCTTCGGCTCAGGTCATGATCCCAGGGTCCTGGGATCAAGCCCTGCGTCTGGCTCCCTGCTCCGTGGGAAGCCTGCTTCTCCCTCTCCCACTCCCCCTGCTTGTGTTCCCTCTCTCGCTGTGTCTCTCTCTCTGTCAAATAAATAAATAAAATCTTAAAAAAAAAAAGAAATGAGAAACCAATTGGAAGACATATTTTTACATAAATTTTTTTAGTCAATTAAATACTGCATATACATACACTAGAAATATGAAACAAGATTTTTGACTTTAAAAACAAACATTTCTTATCAATTTCAATACCATTTTTTACTGTAATCAGGAATGCAAGTGAACATCAATACGATGTATTGAGTTTATTATTTCTTTTACATCCTTACATATGAATGATGCAATCTTCTGTTCAAGAAGGCAGTTAATTTATTTGTTTAATTAACTCTTTTTTCTTTTTTTTGGTGGAAAAATATGGAATGTTTCATGAGTTTGCATGTCATCCTTTTAAACGGGCCATGCCAACCTTCTCTGAATTGTTCCAATTTTAGTTTACATGCTGCCAAAGTGAGCACAAGATTATTTATTTTTGAGATATTTTGTCAATTCTTAACTAATATTTCTTTGTGTTGGCTCTAGTTCAAATTTAGAGAGTATCTGAAAATGGACATTTTTGAAGGTAAAAAACTTATCCTTAAACTAGAGATACCTTCTGGCTTTTGGGACAAACATCCCGTGAATTTTGACCTTTTTAAGAGTTGTAGATAAACATTCATTTTTGATTGCCGTACCTGGAGCAGTCATGTCCTGTCCAAGCTGAGAGACAGTGACATCGGTTTGGTCTTATGCATTTTCCACCATTTAAGCAGGGAGACTGGCAAACAGCTGGAATGAAAAATTCATGCATTTATTTAATTAATACTTAGCAAGTCGGAAGATATTCAACGAAGGCACGTAGAATAAGATCTGACTCTGTTTTCCGCTCTAACCACTGCCATTCCCCACCCACTATTTGTATTACACATTTCTGCCACTTTGTTTGACCTCATGTCGTTATGTGACACCACCCACCCTCTCCCTTTTTCTCTCCAAGCCAGGCAATTCTCATATTTAAGCTCCAGGTTAAGTCCTACACCTGTGTATTAAAACCTTTGCTGATAACATTAAATCCACTGATTTTTCTCATTTATTCTTTTTGCAACCAATCTGACATACACAGTTTTGAACTGCAAATTTTCATATGCTCAATTAGACTATATATCACTTGAGAGAGCTAGCAGCGAATTCTAGACACCAGACACCAACTCTTAAGACAATCAGACATATAGATGATCTAAAATAACAAAAAGCAAAGCAAACAAATAAATAAAAATAGCAGATGATTCACAAGTTCTTTGTATTTGCTAGAAAACACATTTCATGGCTTTTACCATCTTTAGCTGGAATTACAGAACCTGGAATAGAATTAAAAATTAGCCACGGATAAAACCCTGAGTGAATACCTAAAGATTTACTATATAGGCACCTTTCTCACAAATCCACTGCATCATAACCACACTCTTCATTTGCATGTATCTACTTGTAAAAAACTTATGGATGCTAAAAACTGATGAGGAACTAACACCCACAAGTTTAACATAACAAAGAAAAAGGAGAACTTCCTCAAGGAAGAAAATAAAATTGCTGTTGGAAGAAGGCTGGAAATGAGAAATGTTTTGGCCTCATTATAGCATGGAGAAGTAGGCTTCCCAGATGAAAAACTCATCTTTGGTGACATAAATAAATGTCATTTCTTTAATCATTCGTCCACCTTGACAAGCAAGCACTGGGTGGGAAGAGAGAGGACAAATAAACAACCCTGCCCTCATCCTCGGGGAGCTCTCTTGGGGAGTTAAAGAGTAGGAGTGGGCCAACAGAACGCATGTACCTGCCACATAATAAAGAGGAAATTATGAAACAAAGCAGGATTAAAAAGAGCAAAAATAAAACCCAATCATTGAAAACTAACTCTCCACAGATTCTGCTTACTAATAAAAAAAAAATCACTCCTCTTCTTTCCTTTTATTTTTAAAGATTTATTTACTTATTTTAGAGAGAGAGAGCACACATGATTTGGGGGAGGGACAGAGGGAAAGGGAGAAAGTATCTCAAGCAGACTCCATGCTGAGCGTGGAGCTCGATGTGGGGCTCGATCTTACAACCCTGAGATCAGGACCTGAGCCGAAATCAGGAGGCGGACACTCAACTGACTGAGCGATCCAGCCGCCCCACTCCTTTTCAATAGCATGATGATTGAGTGGTTTCTGACTGTACTAACAAATTCATTTTACTTCCTTGCCTAACAGCATAAAACACTTTCCTCCTTCCCTATAACAGGGATGGCCCCAATGTTCCACTTTGGGCTACCTTCTCATGCGATGTGCCTTCTGTACAATCTTATGTTTTTCTCCATGAATGTTTTCCAGTGATGACTTACATATTGCTATCTTCAATCCAGATGTATCTTCTGGGAACCCAAACCATCATTCCACTGCTTATCAGACCTCTCCCTTGTATGTTTCACAGGCTCCTCAAACTCAGCATGTGCATACTTAACTCCTCGTCTGTACCTTCAGACCTGCTCATCTTGGGTTCTCTATCTCAGTAAACGGCAGTACCTTCACCTCAGGGGCCCAAAACATGTATCAGTCTTGATTAATCTCAGACTTTTACTTCCACAACAAATCTATAACCAAGTAGTGAGACACCTCCCTAACTTCTCTCAAATCCACCCTTTTCAGTTATCATTTTTCCAGACTTCATTACATCTTGCCAATTCTGCTTTGTTAACTTCCTAAGTGGACTCCCCATGGTTAAGTCTTGCTTTCTGCCATTTTCCATACTGCTGCCAAAATCACTTTTCTAAAAGAAAATCTCATCACATGACTTTCCTGCTTAAAACCCTTCAGCGGCTTCCCTTGCTCATGGGACATAATCCAGCATCTTGAACTCGACATACAATGCATTTCCTTCTCTGGCTCTGCCCCTCTCCGCAGCTTCATTTCCAGTCACACCTCTACATTCCCTCTATGGCTTCAGTTCTCCTATGCTGAGCACACCTGTGTTATGCTTCCATGCTTTTGACTAGAATGATCTTTCTCTTGGTGACCACTCTTGCTCTTCTTCTGTGTCTATGCTTATGAAGACTTCTGAATGTCTGCACTTGGTTAGTGTACCCATCTTCACTGTCATCATAACCGTTTCCAGAGAATTCAATTAGCCTGCAGTTATCTACTTATAGGCCATTCTGCAACCTTCCTGTTTTTCTAGGTTAAATTCTGGAGGTCAGGAGCTCCTGTTTCATGCGCTGTTGTATGCTTAGTATGTCGGACATGTGAGCAGGATATGTGCTGAGGTAGCTGCTCCAAGAAAGGAACACTATGTGGCTCAGTGTTATTAGGGAGCTTATGCTAGTTAGGGAGCCAAGGAGCTAAAAGAAGTACAGAAAAATCAGATCAATGGAGATTGTACCTAATTGTGTCATATCTATAGAAATGGGATGTTAGAAAATAGATTATTGTGGTATAAAGCAAGTTTGGAGATAAGAAGAAACTTGGGCAGGGCTTTTGAAGTTGGATAAGGTTTGAAGAGGTAGGGGAAAGAGGGAAACCATGAGCCTGTGCTGAGCGATGAGGGTAACGAGGAGGCCATCACTGCAGGGAACAGTGTGTGATTGGTTGGATGAAAGTTGAGTTTTACCAGGTGTGCTAAAGCCAGTCTACACGGAGCCTTGGAAGTCAGAAGAATTTGTGCCAAAAAATTTGGGCTGGATGTAGAGACAATAGGGGACCATTTTCGGTTCTGAAATAGGGCAAAAAGATACACCGAAAGGCATACATGATGATGTTTGGCTTGGAAGCGGAGGGAAAGGATGATCAACCAGTAGACTCTGAGGGTGACCCCAAGAAGAGATCTTTTACTAGCTGGTGACAGTGGGGACAGAGTAGGATGGAGGAGGTACTGTGCAGAGAGAAGCAGAAAGGTGCTGATACTGGAAATCTCAGCGGAAGGAGTGGGAGAATCAAGGACGCCTCCACCTGGAAGAGTGGGACCACCACCTGCAAAGTAAGATGGCTGGGAAATGGCCAGAAGCATTTGCACATGACTTCAATTTGGGAAATGCAGATAAAACCTCTAAGTTGATTTGTTACAAACAAACGCTCTATAGATTGCTTTTAGATTTTCAAATAAAAGCCTCGCATTTAACCTCCAGTATATTTTTCCTTTTCTACATTCACGGATGGCTGTTTCGGCTTTTGGTGGGGGCACGACACATCTGATTTTGCTGTGACAGTACGTGTCACTCCCATTTCCTTAGTTTATTTATCAATAGTACCCCTTTTGCTCTCAAAAATGTCCTAGTTTGAAAGCTAAGTTATATGGCCACCCAGCCTTAGAGCTCATAAACAAGCTCTGGTGCTAACACACCTGATGTTTCACACCCCCCCGCCCCCGGCAGAGGTGGTATGAGTATTGTTTACAGGAGGGATGGTGGAGTGTTCGAATACCAGATCAATACAGCAAGTGCTACTCTTTTAACAGTTGCCTGAAAATGTCAGACTTCTGAAAAAAGGTTAAAACCTGTCATTTTAAACATCCATTTCTTCAACATGAGAAACCTATCATAGGCAGGCGCTATGCTAGGTACTGGGCATGTAATGATCACAAAGAGATATCCCTGCCCTCAAGTGGCATATAATCTAGTGAAGGCAAGGACAGATGCATGATCCAACAATGAAGACCTCAAAGTATAGAAAAGTAAATGTCATATTTGAGATAGGTAAGAGTGGTTAAGGGGACGTGTTTGTCACCAATCAACAACAGTTTGTTACTGTTGTCTACGAAGAACCTTTGATTTAACTCAAATGGTATTTATTTAGAGCCTTGTTCTTTCTAAATAGTTACCACGAAGTTAGTAATTCAGTTTCATAGAGATGAAAATATTCTTCTGAACCTCTGCACATCTTCTCGATATACTGCAAAGTACAGCAGATGACATGAAGAAGGCTGACAATTGAGTTGACTTAGATTCTCTCCTTTAGTTTGCGACCCTGACAGGTACCTCTGATGCAGCCATAGACTTCAGCATTGAGCCTATCATTCAAGAGACCATCTTGAGGAATTCTTGAGAGGCTCTGGCACCCTTTTGTTTCCCTGCCACCTCTGAATCTGAGTCACACTCACCACTGTCCTCTACGGCCTCATAGAGCCAAATCAACACGAAAACAAACCCCGGGAGAAAAACCTACCTGTATGACAGCGGGACCCTGTCCAGCCAGGTGGGCAGTCACACTGATAAGGGGCCACACAGCGACCGCCATTCAAACAGGGGAGAATGCATATTGCTAGAAAGGAGACCAAAACGGATTTGATCAAAATATACACACTCAGATATGTTCAAGTGTTCAAAAAAACATTTTCCAGGAAGAGTAAAACCCTGAATGATGCACCAGATAGTCTCCCTGGCTGTGTTCTGTTTATTAATCAGTAAACACAATCAGGGAAGTAAGGGTGGGCCTTTAGCCTCATGAAATGACTCTAGGGCCAAATGCACTCTTTTAGAGAGGATATACCGTAATCAATGTCTGCTAAGTGCTTTGCTTTCTCCTTACAGAATAAGCAGAATGTTCTCCATTTATTATCATTTCAAATTTCCTTTTCAAATTTACATGAAGTGCTCAAGAGGGTTTGGCTGGTTTGGCTGTCTCGAGGCTCTCTTACTGTCTTGAATCAAATGTCAGAATGGGGTCAGAGGGGCTATCCTGTGCTGATTTTGGCAACACATTAGCAGTGATGGGACAACTCACTCTTCATTTCCTTGGAGCAGAGGCCTGATGGTGACTGAATCAGGCCTCCCTTACACCCTCCATGGCAATCATTCTTCCTAGAAATTACTGAGCTCTTTAAAGAGGAACAGTCTGTTTAAAAGGAGTGAGATTGTCTCTGGGCTTGCTACTCAAAGCACAGTTCTCAAGCCAATAGCACTGGCATTACCTAGGAGCTGGCTAGAAATGCAGAAGCTCAGGTCCCAACCCAGAACTACTGAATCAGAGTCTGCATTTAACACCTCGCAGATGGTTTGTATGCACATTAAAGCTTGGGAAGCCCTGGTCTAATGCAGGAGGGCAGGCACATGCTCAGTGAGCTCAGCTAGGCTTGCTGTAAGGGTCCCCCAGGGTAAATGTTTCCTTGGTCTTTGGACTCTCAGCATTATAGCAGGTCAAGTTTGGGAGCCCTAAATGGGAAGGAATGACTGGGGAGAAGAGGGAGGAAAAACATAATTTCTCTTCTTTCTTAATCATTGTGAGAATACTTGCTTTGTTGAGTTGTTAGCAGCCAAATTTATTACCATTGTATATTTTCCTTTCTAGATTAGTTGCAATCGTTACACTTAAAACAGTTTTAGAATCTCTTATTACATGTCTGGCCTTCAAGAAAACTGATATAGACCAATGGTCATCACCCAAATGACCCCTAACGTGATTTACAGACACCGCTCCCAATGAAATATGAAATCATTTTATCCTCATATATATATTTTAAGATATTGAAACAAATGTCTACAGTTTAGACAAAAAAAAAAACAAAACACTTAAAACCACTTATTTCCATTCTCCTGGAAGTTCAAATTCAAATGCATTTTTATAAGGATCAAAATTCTATATTAATTTACTAAACATTGTATAGAGACCGGAGTGCCCACTTTCCCTATTTTCTTAGTTGGGAAGAACTACCCCTAATGAAAAAGAGTGAATGGCAGGCTGCAAATACTACATACAAAGTATGGTGTTCTGCAATGTCGTGAATTTATCCCAACGGCAGCAATGAGAGGCATAGCACATAAATGGACTTGAGATGGGGAGAATAGAGGCTGGGAAACCCTCTACTGTAAGGTCCTTCTAAAGAGGATTCTTGGGAATTTGTGACAGGAGGCATGGGGAGATGGCTCTGGGTGGATCACGATGACTATATTTTCAAGGTCACTTATATTCTAGATCTTTTGCAACTAATTGACATATTCAGATCGACTCTAGGCCCTCTTGTCTGGTCTGCTGCAGGATTTAAGCAAATGAATTCCTTCAACCAGTAAAGCCAGTTCCTAGTAACTCCCCTGAGTTGGCAGCTTCCAGGCAAATTATCAGGACTCAAAAGTGAAGGATATAACATGTTAAGGTTTGAGGACATAACATGTAAGGTTTGAGGACAGACTCACGTTCTTCACAGAGGCGCCCCATCCAGCCATCTGGACAGGAACAAGCATTGGGGCGTTGGCAGATACCTCCATTCTGACATGGGAATCGACAGACAGCTAGAAAAGAAGCAGGATGGATCATAAACCGAGGGAATTATGGAAGGGCATTTGTTGGAAAATAGGATTCCTTATTTATATTTCATAACATTTCCTAGAGTCAAGCTTTACGGAAGAGAAACAAAACTGAATCTCAAGATTCAGTCAGGGACATGAGGGCTCTTGGAAAGGTGCATAAATCAACTTGGGTAGTTCTGAGAATATGGCTTTCCAAAATTTTAGTAATCTGGGGATTCAGGGCAGAAGGGGACAAGGTGGTTTAGATAAAAGGTAATTTCTTTTGGTCTGGACCAGGGGAAATGCCTCTTTCAGAAGATCTGAGAATGCCCTTCCTAAGGTGCCCTTTGTTGGTCTGGTCGATAGCTCTTTGGTGCTGCCACTGTCGCTCTGTCTTAAAGCAAGCACGTGAAGGAACAAGCAAGCCAGCCAGCAGACACACATCTCTCATTTAACTTCTGATTTGAAGTGAAGCCTGGGCTATTCTATGAGGATGTCACCTCCCTCGCTGCCCTCTCATTTTCTTACATCTCATGTGTTAGTGATCTCGTTTCTCATTGTTGCTTTCAGACAGTTCATCTCCCTTCTTCTGCAATCACCCTTGTCTCTTTTGAGGCTCATGCCATTCATTCATTGATTTCCTCAATTCTCTCAGCCCCAACGGGTCATTAAAGACTCTGGCCTTTTCACCCTAAATCCAAATCTGACCATGGCCCATGTGGCCATGTGGAAAACCTACTCAACAATTTGATTTTTCTTTTAGTTCCTTGGTTATGTTTGTCTTGTTCACTAGCATAGCTCTTGACTTTCAGTCAATATTTGTAGACTGGAACAATCATTATGGTTTGTAAAAAAAAGTGTAAGTTTTAGGACCTACTAGGATGCCTCATTATCTACCTCTTTCAATTTTGCAGAATTTTAAGCACAGAACCTTGTTCCCTTGTTCCCCCAAGGAAATTTTATTGAATTCACACACAAAATTCATCCTTGGGTTGGCAAATTCAATCCAGCAAGTGAAGGGACAGCAGTGCTGATATAAGCATGGATGGCGTGCTTGTCACCAACCCCCAACATGGCCAAGGAGACCCTGGGGTGAGCTCCACCTCCCTGGGGCTGCCCAGTACCTCTTGTGTCTTACTCTGCCCACCAGACGGGTTACCCCATCTCCAGCGGGGCTAGGAGTCTGCCCAGGATGGGGGGTAGAACTGGAATCTACTGGAACTACCTGACTGTCCAAGAAGTGCCCTCATGGCTCACACATAACACAGCTCCCCTAGCAGCTGGAGAACACTCTGAGACAACACTTGAACTGAGGAGCCGTGATTGACTCAGGAAGGGGCTGTGTGCTGGGCCAGAGTTCTGTATGAAAGCTTTCAAAACTCAAACCCATAAAGTTAAGGAAAATGACATAGATGTCAAGGGAAAATTTAAAGCCAACGAAAAGTAAAAGAGCATGCATCCTAGCTGTTGGCCTTATCAGACTTTGATATGCATTTCCCTACAGCTTCCCTGAGAAATAACCATTCAAAGATTCCCTTACCTCTGCAAACAGGAGGTGATGTCCAGGTTCCGTTCTCTAGGCAAACACTCCTTAGGGAACCCTCCAACATGTATCCACTGTAACACGAGTAGGTGATCATGTCCCCATACTGATAATGTATGCCTCGAGCAATCGCGTTTTCTACATGAGTTGGTGGACCACAGGATATTTCTACAGGAAAACAAAACCACAATGAAGCCTGTGCTGCTAACCCAGCCAGTGGATGGAAGAGAACACAGTCTCCTCTCAAAGACTGAATTAATTTAAAGAGCAAAGATAAAATATATAAAGTTACCTTTTCACCTGTATAATAAATAAAAGATAGTAGGAACTAAAAGCATAATCTGCTGCTGTATAGAAAAATGAGAGGTGCAGGATCAAAAGTTTTGTCTTCTGATTCAAATGCTGAAGCTGAGCTTCTTTTTTTTTTTTTTCTACTCAGGCAAGAAGTCTCTAGGAGCCCAAGAATGAGCTTTTGTGCATTGCCAAAGAGGTGGCTTCCAAGAGAACGTTCATGCAGGATGCTGATCAAATTAGAAAGGAAGAAGCATGGGGGTTATATGTAGTCTATTGTTTTAGAGTAAAGATCATGAATTGCACTCCTGTATATTCCATCAGGGCCATTTTATTAGTGCCTAGGACAGCACTTGGTATGCAGTGGGCTCTTGAGACATGTTCGAAAACGAATAAATGAGTATTGTCTCTGGCCTGTCCATACTCAGTTGACACCCCTTGATGAAGATTATGACATTTGAGGTTTCAAGGTTTCACATCAGTTTCTTTCTTTTCAAGATGGTAACACAGTGACTCTTTGCTTTTGAAATATGTGAGATTGAATGATAATCCTCTCTTTTAGAAGCGATGTGTACTGTATATTTAAATAAAAAATTTTATAACTAATTTTGCCTTGAGAAGCCTTGAGGTAACTAGAGTTATTCTGGGGTGGCTCACGAGACAAGGACTGGATTGGAGCTGGGACTCCAATCAGTATCCTGTTTGTGTAAAGTCTAACTTTTGGATGACTCTCCATGAATTCTAAAAGGTCACTTTGTGGTCCTAATACTATTAGAACTTGTCAGAGGGGATGACAATGTGCATGTCTTTTTCTGAATTTTCTTTTCCTTCTAAGGTGGTTACAAACGTTAATTCAGTGAGTCAGATATCAAATATGTATTAATGCCTACTGTGGATCAGAAACTGGAAAGAAACCAATAAAGAAAATGCGGTCCCTTTGTTCAGACAAGTAGCAGAATGATGGGCAACTTAAAAAGAGCTGTTGTACAGGCCTGGATACTATACTATAGGAAAATCAAAGTGAATGTGGTTAATTATGCTTAGGATTTTCAGGGTACAAAGTGCAGTGAAAGTGGCATTTAACTAGGCTCTAGAGCTTGAGTAGATTGGAGGGAAAGAGCTTCCAGGCTGGGGCAGCGGCAGATAGAAAGGTCATGGCGAGCTGGTGGCTGGATTACTGAAGTGACCAAAGCACGGATTTCAGACGACTTATACGGGAATCATCTTGGGTTCTTGCCAGAAGTGAAAATTTCGGGAGTTTCTAGTTTGTGAGTCTGCATCTTACCTACCGTCCCTAGGTGATTCCCACACACGCTAAATTTTAATCACTGATTTGTAAAGATAAATATGAGGATGAGGTGAAAAGAATGAGGTAAGTTGTTGCTCATGTCCCTCAGGGAAGAGATTTTCTTCTAAGCCAGAGTTTTTATTAAACTTCTGTTTAATAAAAAAATGCAAAAGAGGGATTGAGGATAGCAAACAGGGGTAGAAACTGTCTCCTTCTCTCCAAGGCAACCCCTGAGCCTCTCAAGAATATGGGGGAATCAGAAAGCATGCACCAGTGCGCATGTCTCTCCTTACTCTGCCTTCCGGTGCTCTGAGTGGTACGTCTCAGGGAGCCGAGACCAACGTGGGGGTACGTGTGCAGAATCAGGCCACTTGGCCTGCTTTAGTTCAGGCTGGTGGTCAAAGCTGATACATACGTAGTTCTTCCCACTTCACTTGGAGTAGACTTCATAAGGCTAAAAGTACAGTACATATTTCCTGGAGTAAAATCAAAATTCTAATGCTGTGGTAGACCGCTAGTTGAAATTCAGGCACTTGGGCTATTGGTGTATCTCTTCCTGTCAAGAGATGTTGCTGAAAGAAATACACCGATTCATTTATTCTTCAAAACAAACCTGTAAGATAGGTGTTATCGGGGCTACTAACACATGAGAGCCCTAAGGCTCAGAGAAGTTAGGGCACTGGCATAAGTTTAGATTTAGAAAGTTTTGAGGACAGAATTCAAACCCAGGTCTTCTCTGACTCCACAATCCCCGTGGCCTTCACACACATATTTCTTCTTAATTGGAGTGCAAGTGTTCTGAAGAGGGTTATTGCAGGCATGATATGTTCCTAGACTATGTAGCCCAGTGTTCTGCATCTGGTTAGACTCAATGAATATTTGTTAATTGATTGCTACAGAGGGAGTAGCTTGGACGACAAGGGAGCCGGAGGGTAGGAAGTTGGGCAGGGGAGATGTTTTAAGTGCAGAAAGTGTGTGTGAAGAGATGTCAAGAGTTATCACAAGGCAGCAAGGGATGCTGCCGGATTGTGTGTTATGTATCAACATGGTGCGAGCCCAGAGGCTCTCAAACTGGTTCCAGGACCAGTATCTCCAGCAGCAACACCTGGAAACTTGTTTGAAATGCACATTCTCAGGCCTCACCCCAGAGTACTGAATCAGACATTCCAGAGAGCGGCCCAGAAATCTGTTTTAAACAAGTCTTCTAGATGGTTCAAGTTTGAGAACAACTGTGGAATAATTTTTGTATTGCAAAGCATCCATAGCCTGTTAAAGGATAGTTTGGGGACTCTCAGAATATGGGAAAAATATGTATTTTATTTAATTTTTTAAAAGTAATCTCTATGCTTGGGGTGCATGGGTGGCTCAGTCATTAAGCGTCTGCCTTCGGCTCAGGTCGTGATCCCAGGGTCCTGGGATTGAGCCTCACATTGGGCTCCCTGCTCCACGGGGAAGCCTGCTTCTCCCTCTCCAACTCCTCCTGCTTGTGTTCCCTCTCTCACTATGTCTCTCTCTGTCAAATAAATAAATAAAATCTTTTAAAAAAATTAATAAATAAAAGTAACCTCTACGCTCAAGCTGGGGCTTGAAATTCATGACCCCGAGATCAAGAGCTGCGTGCTGTATCCACTGAGGCAGCCAGGTGCCCTGGGAAAAAATATATTTTAGATTTAATATTTTGCTCATTCCTAGAAGAACATATTTTGATAATCTGTTCAGTGAATCCTGGCCAGATAGGTTTTAGCCTATTTCTGGAAAGTTTTTTCTCTTTATGTTTGGAACTCAAAGATCTTTTTTTTTAATTTTAAAAATTGTCAACAAAGAAGCTGATAACCATAAGACAGAGATATAAATAACTACATTTAAGTTACTTGATTGAAAATATCTCACAAGGATGAGAAAACATTCTGCACTAATGAAATGAGCTGGAATCCACCTGTGCATTTACTTACTTTCACATTTGGCACTTGTCAGCGTCCACGTCTCGTCGGGGTTACAGGTAATGATGCCTTGGCCTTGGAGCAGGAAGCCTTCCCTACACTTGACGGACACGTTCTGATCAACATAAAACTCCTTTTCAGAAAGCAGAGCATTCTCGGGAATCACAAAAGGAACAGGACATGGATTTGCTGTTAAACAGAAAAAAAATGCTTACTGATATTCTCCTTCTCTTCTTAATTCATTTCTTTAAAGGCAGAGTATGATGAGCCCTCTGGAGCTGGGTTCTCAGTGATGATAATATGAGGCTTAAAAATACAGAACTTCAAACATTAAAAAATGTGTTTTACATCCACATGAAATTATTTTTAAGGATAAGATCAGATCAGATCTGAAAACCTCAAGTTATTCAACCACTAACACATTGTCCTAAAATTCTAAGATGGCAAATTAAATAGTTGTTTGAAATTATGGCCCAACACTGTGGAAAGAATAGGTGTGTTAGAAATCAGGGAGTGCATTAAACATTCCTTTGGTTTTTGAAGAATATTAGGAATGCAGAGTAAAATCTTCTCATTGTCACTTTACTTTCTTTTATTGAACATCCTTCAGAAGGATGCCCTAGAGAATCATCAGACTTTTCTAAGTGAGCTGAATAAAACTTCAGATTCACACTACTTACACAGGTTATTATAACTTAAATTGTAGAGTTTGCAAGGCTTATTCATAAAATGGATTCATTTTATACATCAGAAGCACAAAAAATGATTATAGCACAAAGATTTCTTAGTGCAAGTGTATGACACACATCAACATATTTCAGCAGTTTCGGTTTTTCCGATTTTCAAAGAAGTCTTTATGAGTGAAGCAGGTATCAGCTGAATCCTAAAGACTCAGTTACTGCATTATAATACTTTAAATAACCAGAGCCCTCTCAAATTTAGATCTTGCATGTGAATATTGTTTTCATTCTAATGCTTATAACTAGTTATCTTCATTTACTATATTTATATATACTTTATTGTATTAAAATTGCACATTAATATATTCTTTCTTCACCCTTTTCACATCCTTAATCAAATTCCTTATACAATCATGTCAACATTTTTTCATTAAGCACACTTCTTTTTATTAGTGCCTTGGACTACCTGTAATAATCCAAGGAATCTGATGAGAGCTGATTCTCAGACTGGATATTCCAGATAATATGAATAGATCTTAAAAATACCCCATAGTAGGGGCGCCTGGGTGGCTCAGTTGGTTAAGCGTCTGCCTTCGGCTCAGGTCATGATCTCGGGGTCCTGGGATGGAGCCCGCATTGGTTCCTTGCTCAGCGGGGAGTCTGCTTCTCCCTCTTCCTTTGTCCCTCCCCCTGCTCATGCTCTCTCTCTCTAATAAATAAATTAAAATCTTAAAAAAATACCCCATAGTATTTGGTTTGGATATGCACAGACATTTGGGAAACTAATCACGAAACTGAATCTCATGAAAACCTCTAGAGTCAACACACACGTTTGCAGAGAGGAAGTGGGTAGCTCCAAGCTCCGTGTTCAGTGCAGTATGCCTCAGGTGCCCCTTCAAGGCTGTACCCTCTATTGCAGGAATACACCACCCTGGGTCCAGTAGTAGTGTTTTCAACCTTGGCTTCCCCGTTCAGAAACCCAAGTGGAGCTTCACACCTGGTCTCTAGAAAGAAAAATGAAAGCCTCATATTAAATGCTTCTTCCAATCCTCCTACAATTGCTGAAGGTACTCAATGCATCATATAAAATATTAAAGCCTACTCCTATGTGAAACACAAAAATATGCTTTGAAGGAGGAAAAAAACCCAGCATGTATAAGTTTTGATTAATGCATGTAGGCAATTAAAGATTGGTATTTTGCCTGTTGACTCTAGCTATCTTTATGTATATTGCCACCTTTTGTTGTTAATAATGCTGAGGGTATAAATGAACAAGCCCTATCTCAGACCAAAAGAATCACAATCTCTGTGTTGTAACCTAACTTTTGGTATTAAAAGCACCCCATATGATTTCTAACGGTCACTCAGGGTTGTGAGCTAGTGGATTAGATGCTAACCGACTCTTCTGGGATTCATCCAGCTTGGTGAGGACTCCATACACTGGAACCATGGATCTTGGAATTACCTGGGAGCTTTAAAAACATACTGATGTAGGGTCCCACCCCCAGAGATTTGACTTAACTGATTTATCTGGGCAAGGGATTTTTCAAAGCTCCGTAGGATGCTCCAATGTGCCTAAGGCTAAAAGCCATAGGTCTAAGGCAGTGCTTCCAAACTAATGTGCATAGAAATCATCTACGGAGGGCACCTGGGTGGCTCGGTTGGTTGGGCGTCTGCCTTTGGCTTAAGTCATGATCCTCGAATCCCAGGATCGAGTCCCGCATCAGGCTCCCTGCTCAGCAGGGAGTCTGCTTCTCCCTCTGCCCTTCACCCCACTCTCTCTTGCTCTCTCTCTCTCTCAAATAAATATATAAAAATCTTAAAAAAAAAAGAAATCATCTAGGGATTTTGTTAAAATGCAAATTCTATTCTTTGTGGGATTTTTTTCTTTCTCTTTCTAAATTACTAAATACATGGTACAAGTTCTTTGTAGAAAATTAGAAAACACAAATAAACAAAAAGAAAATAATAGTTTTAATTCCACCACAGGGATGAAACTATTGATATTTTTATATATTTTATTATACGCTTTTTCCCTGGGGCATATGAAAAATACAAATATTTCTGGGGGGGGAGAAGTGCTCATACTGAGCAAGCTGATTTGAAAGATTCCTATATAATATACTAAACTATTACATATATTGATATCCGTATCTATCAGTGAACAGACTTCCCTGAAAACTGATAGATATGGATATCAATATATTTTATTTGATAACTTAGAAAGAAAAAAAAAACCCACAGATAAAGAATAGGATTTATACAGGGGTGCCTGGGTGGAGCAGTTAGTTGAGCATCCAACTCCTGCTTTTGGCTCAGGTCGTGATCTCAGGGTCATGAGATCGTGTCCTGCACTGGGCTCCGTGCTCAGCATGGAACCTGCTGGAGATTGTCTCTCCTTCTCCCTTTGTGACTCCTACTCATGTGCCTGCTCTCTCATTCTCTCTCAAATAAATAAATAAATCTTTAAAAAAAATAATAGGATTCATACAGAACTTTTAATAACTATCCCGCATTTCGGAGAGACCAACTATACAAACCACCATCATTGCAGTTTGAATGAAACCTGCCACAGAACTGAAACAGTCCCCTCACCAACACCATGGCGGGTTCCTATGCCAGACAGACATTTTTCCTTTTCGTTCCCCTCTCTCCTTCCCAGATAATACGTTCATACATTTTTTTGATCATGAACATCTGAGATAAAAAAAAACATGCTACTATCAGAAATACCCAATGATGCCTTTCTGTGACTTGAGATGTTACTCAATGCTTTTAAAAATATTTTTCTGTATAATATTTATACAAGTTTTTGAGAACTAAAAACAGTCATATATTCTCCACTGAGTTTCTGCCATATAATATTGCTTTAAGAATTTAAAATTCCTGTATATGTAAAATCAAATCATTAATCTACCCCAGAAGATAAGGTTAAAACCACAGTGAACAAAGATTTGCATACTTTGAGTCCTTGAGCTTTGCCATTAACTTAATTTATGATATTAGGCAGGTCATTTCACTTCTCCTCGTCCCCCATTTCCTTATGTAGGAAGATAAATAAATCTAGCTGATCTTGACTTAGTCCAGTCTAAACCAGCTGACTCATCTAAGAGGCTGCTTAACTAGATAATCTAAGAGGCCAAAACTAGTTTGAAAATTTGATGACTCCCCCGAGATTATCAAGGGAAAAATGTTTAAAGCCTGCCACTTTGATAGGCTTGTACTATTTTATCTAACTGTAGTTGACCCTTGAACAACGTGGGGGTGAGGGGTGCCAGCATCCCATGCTGTCAAAAATCCACGTATAATTTTTGACACCCCAAAACTTAACTAATAAAGAGCCTGTTGACATAAACAGTTGATTAACACATATTTTGAATGTTATATGTATTATATACTGTATTCTCACAATAAAGTAAGCCAGAGAAAAGAAAACGTTATTAAGAAAATCATAAGGAAGAGAAAATAAATTTCCAGGACTGACTGTACTTGTATTTATTGAAAAAACCCCCACATGTAAGCAGATATGCCCAGTTCAAACCTGGGTTGTTTATGGGGTCAACTATATATTGTCTCTGGCAGAGGAATCATATGGGCCATGTGTTGGGAATAAACTCATGTGAATTAACTCATGTCTTGCTAAATAAACTTGGATGTTCTCATAAAATGAGTTAATGCAAAATTCCACAACTATTCATTTACTTGATAGATGTGACAACATCACTTTAAAAAAATGTCAGTATTGGCTGGTACCATCACCAAAAAGGGACAATGCTAAGCCTTCTAATTTATAATTATTTGGGGGGGAACCCACAAAATGAGACAAATAAATTCAATAATTAAATAATTTCTAACAAAATGTTTGCCATTCCAGAGTCGGTAATCTTGTGCTCTATGCCACTTTAATCATTAATCTCTACTACAATTTTTGACCCTTTTGTTGATTAGATGCCCTTGAGTGAAAGCCCATCAAAGAGTCTCACACAGTTTGTGGAGATGATTAAAAAAATATTTTTTAATTGAAACACTGATTTGTAAAGGAAATGTGGCCACACTGTTATTATGCATCATCAGTATTGTCTTTGGAACCGCTAAATGTCATGTGACTTACTTTTGCACCTTACTACCTCTCCACTCCACATTCTGTTCTTCTGACAAACACGTTCCTTGTTCCCCTGTGAATCAATGAAAAAAAAAAAAAGGTTATTGCCAGGATTATACGTCAATGATGAAAAGATGATAAGGGAATGCAAAGTAATCTTAGCTATGAACCTGAATCTCCCAGCACTGGAATGCTAAATGAATTCATTAAATAAATATGGTTTAAGGATGAGGCTTACACTTTCAAAAATGCTTTCACCAATTTACTTCAAAATTCATACCCAGGCTGACCAGTGTAATTAAAGGACAGACTTTGTTTCACTTTCTATTTAAGTGACAACTGATTATAACCAATAGCAAAGGTTGATAAGGAATGTGTTTGAAATGTCAAGGAAGTATACTTGCTGAGTAAATTTTAAAAATATTTTGAATTGAATTTACTTTTCAATACCTGAGAGGTACAGCAAAGAATGGGAATTGTTTTTTTTACCCCTTTGAACATGAAACAAGTAAAAATATCTTACTGGTATGAGGATTGAATTTTTTGACAATGTAACGTATCCATTAAAGATAAACTTACACTATTAAGGGCCCAAGAATTTAAAATTTTAAATATTTGGAGTAAAAATCTTTCTAAATTTTACTTCCCTACCTTCTGAAATAAAGCAAAATGAATAGAATTTACTTGAAAAATTATTTATAATTATTATTCTGAATATATTTTTGTACATTCTTCAATAGCCCATAACCCTTGATGGCTATATAGGCTGTTGGACCCCTATCGTTATTATAGGTAATATAGGAGCTAAGATTACTATTCTTTGACTTCTGGATATAATTTTTATGAGTCTTTGTTTCTTCCTTCTTTGTTGTTTATCCTTTACTACAATCATCAGTGTTCCTAAATAGTAAGGGAGCTGGCTTTAATGGCTTGTCATATACCTCCTCAAAATTAATAAAAAATAATTCACAAACTAAAATAGTACATTTTCCTGTGCAAACATAAGTATATAAACATAGTAAAAGTATAGCAAATGTTAACAATGTTTATCTCTGGATGAAGAATCCTGAAAAACTACTTTTCTTTTGCATTTTCCAACCTTTCTATAATCAACACATATTGCTTTTGTCAATAAGAAAAAATTAATGACTTTATATTAAAAGACCTGTTTACTCAATTGATTCAACTTTTTCTTAGGAAGTCAGGATAATAACCCTCTATTAAAATCAACAGAATCTTAAAAAAATAAAAAATAAAATAAAATAAAGTCAATGAAACTTTATAGGTAAAGATTTATCAGTAGACTGATAGCTCAAAGAAAATATCTTTGAATAGAAGAATAATGATGAAAGACATTAGGTAAAACCAAAAGAGAGGCAAGAGCTCTTTGTCAGACATCTTGCTAAGGCAGAATACAGCTTCAAGATAATTTGATATCCCAACGGCTCTGAGCAATGAAACAGGTAACAAAATCTGTGTGCATATGTTGACTTAGAATCAAGCCCCTTAATACATTACTTAGAATCTAATCTTTTTAAACATATAGTATAAAATTTTATTTTATTTATTACTTCATAGCAGATAAGGAATTTAAAGCTTGGAGAAGAACTCAAACACATGCAAAATATAACAGTAGAAAGAAAAGTAACAAACTCCCATATAGCCATCACCCACCTTATATGATTAATTCAAGGCCAACCTTGTTTCATCTAAGCCCTACTGCCTTCCTAAGAATGCATCTTATTTTGAAGCAAATCCCAGACATCAAATCATTTACCAGTAATTATTTCAGTACGAATCTCTAAAAGATGCGGGCTCTTAAAACTATAACCACAATAACCAATAACACTATCACAGTTTAAACAGTAACAATTCCTTAATATTAATAACAATCCTGTTAGCAGTCAAATTTCCAATTGTTGCATAAACTTTATAACTTATTGCTTTATGGTTCACTTGAATCCAGACTAAAATAAGGTCTACATGGTTTATGTACCTCTTTAAAATACAGGTTCCTTCTATTTCTTCCCCTCTTACCCTGTCGACTTATTTGTTTCAGAAACTGGAAAACTGGGTCAGTTGTTCTTTAGCTACTTCTACAGACAGAATTTTGCTGATGACTGCATTATGGTATCTCTTACCAAGTACTTCTGCCTTTGGTACTGGCAGTCAGATTTAGAGGTTTGATAAGATTCAAACTCAGCTTTTCTTCTTTTTGGCAAGACTTTTTCATATGGTGTGTTTTTCCGTCCAGAGGCACATAATATCTGGTTGCCTCTTCTTTTTCTAACACCAGCAGCCATGACGATGATGACCTCAATCAACTAGTTCATAGCGTTGCAAACTCTGAGATTTAAGTTCTATCAATTATTGACTGAAATACTTCTATAAAGGAAACTTCCATTCATTTACTATTGGTTTTCTTGTCATCCAGTTAGCATGGAAAAGACAATTCTTCCCCTTTCATTGTCTGTTTTCAAAATAATGAATTTGTTCATGAACATCCTCTAATAGTTACCAAGTGATTTTCTGTGTCCTTATGAGTCTACTGTTACTCATGACAGATTTGATGTGTTTAGCCCATTAAAGTTATTGCCTTATTGAAGCCCAAATGGTCTCATGTAGGCCTGTGGGAACCTCATCCAGTTGGCCTCCAAGTCTTTTTCACATGTAGTCTTTAATAGGTTCCCTAATATCTCACATGACAAGCTTTTCTAGGCTAATCTTTTACATTTCATGTCCCACACCTGGCACTGGTTATTTTTGCAAGTAACTAGACATTAATATTTCTTAAAAGTTTCTAAGACGATTCTAACAGGTAGCTTAGAATGAGAACTATTGCTATAGCATTTCTCTCAATTTTGTAGTTAACACTGGGATATTCCCCAAATTTTTTAAGGTAAATCATCTACTTCCTCAAACTTAATGACCCATCTAGTTACTAAATATTAAATTTAAATTCATAAGCTTAAATTTTATACCACTTTACTTCTTAACAAATTGCAAGATTAATACTCTCACATTAAAAAATTAATTTCAAAACCAGAAAAACTCTCCAACTGCAATCAACCATTACATTATCATACTTCTTTTTTTTCTTTTTTAAAAATCTTCTAAGGAAATGAAAAAAGATCCATGTAAGTTTAGTTCCAGATTTCATGGACCTATCTTATGACAATTCTCTGAGTCATGGTCAAAAAATTATGGAATGTACTATACAAATTAAACAAATAACTGGCAATGAATACTTCTGCAAAACCCACATTTAAATACCACTACTACAATAAAAACAGGAAGAAGGTTCCTGTAAAACCAGATGATGACATTAGGAAATATAAGCAAGCCTCTTAAATTTGAAGTTTGATGATATGATCAATGCTTCAGCAAAACTGACTCCAGATAGGAGGGGAGGATGGCAGTGGACTCGGAGGACCCTAGACTCACCTCATCCCACAAATACAACTAGATAACTATCAAATCATACTAAATACCCCTCAAGTCAACTTGAACACTGGCAGAACAAACTCCATAACTAAAGGTAGAGAAGAGGCCACAATGAAGAAGGTAGGGAGTGCAGAGATGCATTTTGGGAGAGAAAAAGACCATGGCCACTGCAGTGGGGAGGGAGCTGCAGTAGCAGAGAAGAGTGAGAGACAGACTAGCACCCAAGGGAGCACATGGGGAGGATGAATCCCCATAGCAATCGGCTTGGAAAGCAAGAGGGCCTGAATTTTGTAAGTTCTGGTGGGCTCAAAGCCTAGAGTTTTAAAGATCCGTGTGTTTGGCTCTGAAAGAGCTTGGAGGACATTGGAGTTGTTCTTAGAGAGAAGGCAGGCAAACATCCCCAGACATACAGCATGGACACAGTGATCTGAAGAATGCCTGGGGCACACAGTGTGGAGGTTAGTTGCTCATCTGAGAGTGTGTCTCAGAGAGGCAGCATTAACGGAGAGATCCCTCTGGAACAAAGGAACTGGCAGGCACCATTCCTCGCCCCCCTCAGCAGAATCACAGGGCTACCTGCAGAAACCAGCGCAGTGTCGACACTCACTACCTAACTCACTTATACCAATGCTGCCATCCCGCACTCCAGAAGAACCCTCCTTCCCAGTCACACTTGCCTCAGTCCCAGTGCAGTAGGCCCCCTACTCCAGTAGACCAGCCTTAACCCCTGCCAACACTGCACCTCCTGACCTGGGAGTTTTGCAAGGCCTCAGTTCTGGTGGTGGTGGTGGTGACAGGTCTCATTTCACAAGCAGACCAGAGCACACCTAGTTAAATGTGCCACATTTAGGGCAGGGACAAACGCTGTCCACAATTGGCAAAGAGAACCTCTGCAGACCACTGGCCTGAAGGATAAAGCAGCCAGGACACAAAAGCAGAGCACATGCAACACACATTGGAGACACTCTCAGAAGCACCAGGCCCTGTGGAACAAGGGACACTACACTGCAGGGCACTATAGGACCTCTTCTTCATAAAGCCATTACCCTCAAGAATAAGAGACATAGTATTCTTAACACAGAGAAACAGGCACAGAGAGTTAGACAAAATGAGAAGACAGAGGATTTTGTCCCAAATGAAAGAACGGGACAAGGCCACATCCAAAGATCTAGGCAAAACAGATATAAGTAACATGCCTGATGGAGAATTTAAAGCGATGATCATAAGGATATTCACCGGACTTGACAAAAGAATGGAGGACATCAGTGAGACCATTAACACAGAGATAAGGAACAGCATAGCAGAGATAAAGGGCTCAATAAACAAAATAAGAAACATACTTAACAGAAGTAACAGCAAGCTGGAAGAAGAGGAAAGAAATAATGACACAGAAGACAGAGTAATGGAAAGTAATCAAGCTGAACAATAGAGAGAAAAAAGAATTATGCAAAATGAGAACAGATTTAGGGAACTCAGTGACTACATCAAACATAATAACATTATGGTATTATTAGCATAATATTATACTAATATTAATACTCCAAGTATTACTGGAGTCCCAGAAGAAGAGAGAGAAAAGGGGGTAGAGTATTTATTTGAAGAAGTAATAGCTGAGAACTTTCCTAAATCTGGGGACAGAAACAGATATCCAGATCCAGGAGGCACAGAGAACCCCCAACAAAATCAACAAAAGCAGATCTACACCAAGACACATTGTGACTAAAATGGCAAAATATAGCGAGAAAGAAAAATATTAAAAGCAGCAAGACAAAATAAGACAGTTACATACAAAGGAAACCTTATATGGGTACCAGTGGATTTTTTAGCAGAAACATTCCAAGCCAGAAGGGAGTTGTAAGATATATTCAAAGTGCTAAATGAGAAAAATCTACAGCTCAGAATACTCTATCCAGTAAGGCTATCATTTAGAATAGAAGGAGAGATAAAGAGTTTCCCAGACAAACAAAAACTAAAGGATTTCATGACCATTAAACCAGCCCTGCAAGAAATATTAAAGGGGACCCTTTGGGTGGAAAGGATAGACCAAAAATGACATAATGAAGGTAGGAAATACAAAGCAATAAAAATGAATATTTTTGTAAAAAATCAATCAAGGAACTCACAAAATAAAAGGATGTAAAATATGACACCATACACCTAAAATGTGGGGAGGTGAGGAGGAAAGAATGGGTTCAAACTTAAATATCTATCAACTTAATTTAGACTGCTATACGCAGAAGATGTTATATACAAACCTAATGGTAACCACAAATCAAAAACCACTAATAAATATGCACAGAATGAAGAGAAAGAAATCCAAATGTATTGCTAAAGAAAATCAGCAAAACATGAGAGAATTAGATAAGAAAGGATCAGAGAAAAACTTCAGAAACAGCCACAAAACAAGTAATAAAATGGCAATAAATACATATCTATCAATAATTATTTTGAATGTAAATGGACTAAATGCTCCAATCAAAAGACAGAGGGTGACAGAATGGATGAAAAACCAAGACCCATCTATAAACTGCCTACAAGAGACTCATTTTAGACCTAAAGACACCTGCAGACTGAAAGTAAGGAGATGGAGAAACATCTGTCATGCACCTGGATGTCAAAAGAAAGCCAGAGTAGCAATACTTGTATCAGAAAAAAACCCCTAACCAGACTTATCAAAAAAGAAAAGAGAAAGGACTGAAATAAATAAAATCATAAATGAGAAAAGAGAAATAACAACCAACACCACAGAAATATAAACAATCAGGATATTATGAAAAATGTTGGATGTAGAGAGTACTTAAAAATAAAAATCTTTAAAAAAAGCTTCTATACAGTGAAGGAAACAATCAACAAAACTAAAAGGCAACCTATGGAATGGGAGAAGATATTTGAAATGACATGTCTGATAAAGGGTTACTATCCAAAACATATAAAGAACTCAACACCCAAAAAACAAATAATTCAATTGAAAATGGGCAGAAGACATGAACAGACATTTATCCACAGAAGACATACAGATGGCCAACAGACACATGAAAAGATGCTCAATATCACTCACTACCAGGGCAATGCAACCCAAACTACAATGAGATATCATGTCACACCTGTCAGAACAGCTAAAATAAAAAACACAAGAAACAACAAGTATTGGTGAGTATGTGGAGAATAAGGAACCCTCTTGCACGGTTGGTGGAAAGGCAAACTAGTGCAGCCACTGTAGAAGACATTATGGAGGCTCCTCAAAAAGTTGAAAATAGAACCACCCTACGATCCAGCAATTGCCCTACTGGGTATTTACCCAAAGAATACAAGGACACTAATTGAAAGGGGTATACACACCCCTACATTTATTGCAGCATTATTTACAATAGCCAAGATATGGAAGTAGCCCAAGTGTCCATCAACTGATGAATGGATAAAGAAGATGTGGTATATATTACAATGGAATATTACTCAGCCATAAAAATAATGAAATCTTGCCATTTGCAATGACATGGATGCTAAGTGAAATAAGTCAGTCAGAGAAAGACAAATACCATATGATTTTACTCATATGCAGAATTTAAGAAACAAAACAAGTGAACAAAGGGGAAAAGAGAAACAGAAACAAACAGAGAAAGAGACTCTTAACTATGGAAAACAAACTGATGGTTACAGAGGGGAGGTAGGTGGGGGGATGGGTGAAATAGGTGATGGGGATTAAGGAGGGCACTCATCATGATGAGCACTGGGTGATTAAAAAAAAATTAAAATCAACTGCAGCCTTCCCACCAAAGTAAATAGGGAGACACAGGTGTTGCTGATGGGGTTTAATACTACAAACCAGGAGTGGTCTTGAGCCCTAACTTGTTATTTGGTTAGAACTGCTCTGAGGATTTTCAGGCCACACTTGCCATACGGCAACCTGGCATCTCAACCAAGAACCCTCTAAGGTACTTAAACCCATTGCTTGAGGAAATCTTAGTTTGTATACCTAAATCCCTATGGTCATCTCCCCACGGTGACAGATGGACTGCCCTGTTACGCAGCAGGATTAATAGGAGGCCAAAACACAGGCTTAAATGACCAACTAAAGTAACAGTATCAGTCTTGTGGCTGGTATTCCAGCTTCCTCTTCTTTTTCATGGCTCTGATTTTTTGAATTTGAGACTTACTTTGTTCTTTAAAATTATAAGTCACTTTAAATATTTCTTGGAGAGTGTTAGGATATACGGTAACAAAGTTTAAAAAATCTTTTAGGGCCCAAATCAGTGAAACAAACTGGTGTTAATACTAAAAATGTTCCCAAGTATATTGGAAAAACAAATTAATTCTAGTTAACCAACTTATTCACTTACCTCTAATTCATAGCCAGGTTCACACTGATAAATAATTGTGCTTTCAAAACTGTATTTACTGCCAAACACAAACCCGTGTTCTGGACTTTCAGGTTTTCCACAAGAAACTGGACTGCAGGACTCATCAGAAAATGGTGGCTCCCAGGTGCCATCAAGCTAAATAACAAATGACAGATTAGAAATTATATTTAGGGGCGCCTGGGTGGGTCAGTTGCTTAAGCGTGTGCCTTACACTCAGGTCATGATCCTGGAGTCCTGGGATCAAGTTCCCACATCGGGCTCCCTGCTCGGTGGGGAGTCTTCTTCCCCCTCTGACCCTCCCCCCTCTCAGGCTCTCGCTCTCTCTGTCTCTCAAATAAATAAATAAAATCTTTAAAAAAAAAGAAATTACATTTAGGAGTTAATACATATGAATGAAGAAATTGGCAAATATTGGCATAGAAGAATAATCCCCAAAATGATCGTTCTACTTCTGATACGTATTATCTGTGGCCTTAAAAAAAACACACATTAATTATTAGATGGCCTTTTTAGTTATTGCTGAACAATTTTAGACATTTCTTACACACATAAAACAAGCATTTTGTTCCTAATAGAATCCATTAAAAAAATCAAGAAGTATGTTTTCATTACGATGAACGAAGACTGGAAGGTTGACACAAATATTCCATGACTGATACTAATGTGTCCTTACATTTCACTTTACTGCCACCCCCCTCCCGCCCCCTGCCCCACTCAGAGTTAACATCTTTCAGCATCTTTCTATTTGAGTGAAGTGAGGCATACCCAGATGTTTCTCTTGAAGACTGTTATTCTCTTGCTAATATTTTTGTTTTTCTTTGAGCTGGATAACAGTCTAAAACAGGACATTTATTCCACATTTGAGGCAGAATTAATTTTATATATGTGTCTGCCTCATAATTAACCATTCCCCTAATGTCAGAAATATAAGTTGCCTCTAATTTTTCAATACTGTGAATAATGCTTCAATAAATCTATCTTTCTACATAAATTATTCTGGGCATTACTATTAACTTTTAAAAACTATGTGGTATTGGTTTCTTTTGATATATCCGGATCTGTTTTGGCATATTTTAGTTTTTTCCTGTAATGGTTACTTCACTATATCAGAATAATTTGTTTACTAATGATTCCTTTCTTCATGGACTTGTGATGATTCCTTTATCAGGATGTACTTTTGATTTATTTCTTCCATTCCCCTCATTTTCCTGTCTGCTGAATCTATACCAACACCACACTGATAGGACCTTTGTAATTCTGTAATATGTCTTAATTTCAGGAAGGGCCGGAGCTCCTTCAGTATTCATTCTTCAAAATTCATATTGATCTTCTCATCCATTTATTTGTTCTATGAAGTACAGAATCGTTTTGTTGTATCAAAATAAAATTTTTCTAGGCACTGAACATAGTTTTAGACAATTTCTGCATTTAAACACTTAGAAAAGGTCTATTCTACCTTTTAGAACAGAATCCAACCCAAAACTCATTTGTGTGGGGTTTGTGTGAGGGGTCATACCTTATGTGGAGAAAGTAATGAGGGTTGTGAAAAATAAATTATTGACTCCACAAATAAACCAAACCCATACATCAGGGTCCTACAGGGCACACGGAGGAGCATCCAGTTGTCCACACACCCAACCCAGACAAGCTCTGGAGGAACGTTGAATTAATTCCCTAAGCATGTCCCGACAGGACAAACTTCCTGTAAGTTTATTTCAAACAGCTCGGGGTCCTTGAAAAAGCTGTCCCTCAAACTGCTTCAGCTCTAAATCTAGAAGGGACCATCTGGAATGATACCAATTTTGAGAGCGCAGTAACTCTGACAGTCATCTGACCTGTTTCCTGAGATGTTCCTGTTTTTAGGTTTGGTAGCAATGAATCACTGAGTATGCATGATTTATAAATGGAAAACCAGGAGGATTATGAAACAGTTCTTGAGTCCCTACTAAATGTCAGGTATGTACTAGATGCTTTATAAACATTAAATAATTTAATTCTTCCCATTACAGATTTACAAATAAGGGGGGGGAAATAGGTCATCACAGAGCCTGTCAATATTTGAGATGGAGTTCAAAGGAATGTTTAAGGTAAAAGTCATTTTTATACCATACAGCCTGTCCCCCCCCTTTCAGCTCCTCCCTCCCCCAACTCCAGCAACAGAAGAATATATCGATAACTCACTTTATTTTTCTTTCTCTGGTGAAGAGGGTGTGTTAGGGATATCTGCTCTTTATGGTGCTGATCTAGGCATTTCCCTCCATTTACTCTCTAGTTCCTCATTCTGACCATACAAGACATATATTGTTATACACATTTTTTCAAATAAGGAGACTGAAGCTCAGACATTTTAAGTGACTTTCTTAAAGTCACACAAGTAGTAGGTAGCAGAGACAGGATTTGATCTAAGTTACTGTCTGTTTCTGCAACCTCTGGTTTTTCTACTAAAACTGGAAACATTTGGTACCAGTCAGGGCTCGTTTCCCATACAAGGACACTCTTTACTACATTTATGTGTAGACCATCTGACTTATGGTTAATTTTTCATGAATATTTTGTTATAGATATTTTAACATTTTATCTCACTTTGGCACTTTTCACCTACTCTTGGCATTTTTTTAGTTTAAAAATGGGAATATTAAAAAGAAAGCCATGTTTTACAATATTTCTACCAAAAAACTCCTCAAATTCTTGACACAGTTGGAAACTTGAGACATTTTTTTCTTTTCAGGATAGTCAGATACTGCTGTAGACACACACACACACACACATTTAATATATATAAATGAGTTACACATACACATTCTAGGACAGAGAATCTTACCTGACACGTTGATATGTTAACTCCCTCATAGATATACCCTTCTGCACATGACACAGAAACTTGCTTATTCACACTGAAATCATCCCCATGAACACGTATATGTGTTATATTTGCTGGAGGAGGGCATTTTTTAGGGCTGCAGAAGATTCTCTCGGGAAACCAATGACCATCTTTCTGGCAGGTGAATGTATCTATATCTTTATCCATCACATAACCTTCCAGACACCTGCAATGGAAAAGCAAAATAAGTGCCTTAAAGAGAGTACAATACAGTTGGTGACTTATTCTTGGATTTAAGATGCTGTTACAAAGCTCAGTAGATATTTTATGTGATATATTGAAAGTGATTTGAATGTCAAGGGAATGGCATTGCCGTGCAAAAACACCAACGTAACAAATGACAAGCAGATCAGTCCTTAGCTGCCCACATTAAGAATTGGCCAAGCCTAAAGTTGATTTAAATGTTGTTGACATTATTTACCCTTGTTGTGGATAATATCAATACTGAATTCACTTTTATTCTGCAAATAGCTAACAGTTCAAAAAATTCTAGACAAAGCACAAAACAGACTCAGATATTAGTAAGAATATGACATAATTAATATTTATTGAGAATCTACTTTATGCCAAGCACTGTTCTAAGTCCTTTATATAGGGTATTTCTTTTAATCCTGAGTAGTAGATACTATTATGTAACAACAGTATTGGTGTTCAAACTCAAATCAACCTGGCTCTAAAATACTCTATGATTTTTTTTAAAATTTGCATTTATTTATTCAGCAAATGTCTACCCCCAGCACTTATTAGTTTCTAGTCACTGTTCTAAGTGTTCTACACATATTAATTCATTTAATTCTCATGTCAACCCTATGAGCAGGTATGATTATTATCTTGATTCCCATTTGGCAGATGATGAAACTGACATCAGAGACACTAAATAACTTCCCCAGCAAGTAACAGAGATGACATTCCTGCCTAGGGAGTCTGGTTCTAGAACCCACGCTTTCACTACTATACTACACTGCCTTTTAAGTTAAACCATTTAGCTAATTAATATTTATTAGGGGGATATATTTTTTCAATTTCACAAATCACCAGGCTAGGTAGGAGTCACAGGTTTTGTAAACTTGTAATCTGTTTACTACAAGTAAAGATCTGAAACATAATCAATATATGACACGGCATAACAAATGGGGGGGCTCTTGAGAAGCAGGTGATACTGTGATTTCTCAAGATATCTCACACATCAACATCTGAAGAGAAAACTGAAGATGTATTTCAAAAGCAAGGGAAAATTTTTATTTTTCTTCTCAGTGCATGATCAATTATCCTTCATTTCTTATCATTGATGATACTCCCTTGGGTCTCCTCCCTACTGAAATTAGGAGAAAATGAAGGTAGGGCTAAGATGGTCACCATAGACATGTTTAAGAAGAGTAACTGAATTATTAAAATCTAAGAAGCCAATATGTGAAGGATAATCCATAATCCCTTCAGAGACGTGAATAAAATCTAAATTGATTTAGAGGGTTGAGATATCTTATGGGCATTTATTCCAATAAAAATTTAACTTATAAATTTATTCCATATTCTCTTATTTCTTTTTAATAATGAATTATAGATAACTTTACAGCAAAAAGTCACTATTTGTGCATCAAATAGTTTAGTTTGTTCAAATAGCATAAGTTGGAAGTCTACTTAAGATATCTTGCTATATATACTGATCAATGAAGGTATGTACTTTTTGATCTGAATTCTTAAGCTTTTGCCTTATTTTCCCAATATTTGCTTGTATGAATATAACCATAAAGTGATATCATAAAGAAACATACCAGCATGACGTTTAAAAGGAAAAAGAGCCTGGTGACTTAAGAGATGCAAAAGCCAGCTAGAGGATCTCACAGTTTCATGAAGGTCAACAGAATATGATAATCACGAAAATTATATTAGGGACTTCAATCTGAAAATGTAGAAGTTTATTTTTTGTAGCCAATGGATTTCTAAACAGTTATGAATAGAATAAGGTCAAGCATTCAAAGCTTCAGTTTTGGGGTGCCTGGGTGGCCCAGTCAGGTAAGCGTCTGCCTTCGGTTCAGGCCCTGATCCTGGAGTCCTGGGATCGAGCCCCGCGTCAGGCTCCCTGCTCAGTGGGGAGCCTGCTTTGCCCTCTGCCTGCCACTCCCCCTGCTTGCGTGCTCTCTCTCTGACAAATAAATAAATAAAATCTTTAAAAAAATAAAAAATAAACAAAAGCTTCAGTTTTTGGAGAGGAGTCCAGAGATGGTATTTTCCCACTTAGCTTAATTTTTTTTGACCTAGCACTTTTTATTTTACAATCTTGTCTGCACCCTTTGGAGATGCTAGAGCCATGACCTTACCTGAGTTTCACTTTACTTTCAAAAGTGTGTGCCTCTCCAGTGGCCACTGCATTGGCCACAGATGGTGGGGGTCCGCAGGACAAGGGCTCACAGACTGGATAAGGCTGGCTCCATGTCCCTTTCTCTGTACAAACCAGATCTGAACTGCCTTGTAGGACAAACCCAGATCTGCAGTTGTAAGTTATCACATTTTCCTCCCAAGAGCCGCTAGCACTGATGAATGCATTTGGTATTGTTGGGGGGGATCCACAAGAAGTGTGTTCACAGTATGGGAAGCCAGAGCTCCACTGGCCATTGGCTTCACAGGTGATTTCAGAAACTCCATGGAGCTTGAAGCCTTTGAAGCACTGAATCTGGGCTGCCTTTCCGCAGCCAAAATCTGTCCCATTGGCAGCTCCATTTTGAATCACTGGCGTGGCACACCTACAAGGCAGACAGGAAGGCGGGCTGCCACTCCAGGAACCGTTGGAAAGACACCTTCTTGAAGGACTTCCATGGAGCTTATAGCCAGGAAAGCACTGATATTGTATATGCCCCCCATGATAAAAGGAGAAGCCATTAGAAAAGCCATGGGGAAGATCTTCAGGAGGGCCACAGTTGACTGGTTTACAGAAAGGAAACTCTGCATCCCAGTTACCATCAGACTGACAGGTGAGTTTTGGAGCACCATGCAACATGTAGCCATCCTGACAGTGGAACACCACTTCCTTTCCAAAGCCATAGTCCAGGCCATCCATCACTCCATTTGCCACCTGCGGTGGGGTGGCACATCTGACGGGCACACAGATGGGAGTGGTTCCATTCCAACTTCCGTCGGCAAGACAGACGCGACTCCTGGCTCCCTCAAGTAAGAACCCGACATTGCAAGTGTACTCAACCTCTTTTTGGAATGTATATTCATTTCCTTTCACCTGACCATTGGCTGAGACTGGAGGTGACCCACAGTCCACAGGAACACAAACTGGCTCATTCTCATCCCAATTTTTATTTTGTTGGCACGTTCTCCTCTCGGGGCCATTCAACACATACCCAGGATTACACTCATAGTACAACACACTCAGGTATGTGTAGTTGCTTCCTTTGATGGAGCCATTCATAAGTGGATTTGGTGTTTTGCATGAAATGGCCTCACACCGTGGAGAAACACCACTCCATTCTTTGTTCTGTAGACAAAATCTCATGTCGGAGCCCAGCAGAACGTGTCCAAGTTTGCAGCTATACTGTACAGCATTGCCCATGGTTGTCTCTGTAAAATGCAAAAATCCATTTTCAGGAGCAATGGGCAAGTCACACTCAATTGAAATGCAGGATGGGGCACTGCCATTCCAAGTGCCATCTTCCTGGCACATCAGCACAGGGCTCCCTAAAAGCTCATATCCTGGATTACAGGTGTATGAAACAACGGCACCATATAGAAAGTTTGCTGAATGTGTAGTAGGAAATCCTTTCGTGCTTCCCCCAGTTTTAGCCCCTGCTGTCAGATGGTGAGGAGGGCGAGGAGTCAGATATGGAACTTCCATCATATCTTCTTCTTCTCCAAAATATCCCTGACCATCTTTCACCTTAGTACATTCTCCAAAATCAATATGAGGCGGGAGACCACAGTCTATGGGTACACATGTTGGTATGAAGCTTGACCATCCTGACTCTTCACAGGTCTGCATGGCATGACCAGCTACCTGGAACCCAGGTAAGCAGCTGTAGATGATCATGGCCCCGTAGCTGTAATCTGCACCTTCTACAAAACCATTTTCAATGGGTTGTGGGGGATTACAGTGGATGGCACTGCATGATGGAACATCCATATCCCATTCGCCTGTCTCTAAACAAGTCAAGGCTTTGGGACCTTCCAGCCTGAAGCCTCGGTCACAGGAGTATGTAATGGTCTGCCCATAGTGTAGGTTCGTGTAAGAGAATTTGCCGTTTGAAATCTCCTTGGGCGTTGGGCACTCAATGGGTTTACAGGTGGGTTTTCCTCCAAGCCAGTGGCCATTTTCTCCGCAAAGGATGGTAGTATTTCCCACCAGCTCAAAGCCGGGCTTGCAGGTATAGAGAGCTGTGCTGAGATAGGCAAGACCTTGTACGTCGATGATGCCATCGAGAATTTCCTCAGGGTGGGGACATTCCACGGGGACACATTCTGGCAGTGGAAAACTCCATGTACCATCAGCTTGGCAGGAGGTGGTAGGATCCCCTCTCAGGAAAAATCCATCCACGCAAGAATACTTGACGGTACTTCCAAAATGAAGAGCCGAAGAAGGAGCGGGGACACCAAAGGAAATGAGGGGAGGTGGGAGGCAAAGAACCATCTTACAAAGAGGAAAAGAATCATTCCATTGCTGTGATGGCAAGCATTTCAGGACAGAGGGCCCCTGAAGGGCATGTCCTTCTTTACAAGAAAATGTTACCACTCCTACTTCAGTAGCTAACTCCTTCAGGACGAGCTGGTTTTCCAAGAGGGGAGGCTCTGGGCACTTGGCAGGCACACACTTCTGGTTTGGCTTCTTATTCCATTTGCCAGATTTCTGGCACGTCCAAGAATTATCACCGATAAGCTCATAACCCTCATTACAGAAAAACTGAACCTTGGACCCTACTTCAAAATTTTCTCCTTTCACGTAGCCATTCTGGATCAGGGGAGGTTTTCCACAGTTGAGAGGGACGCACGACAGAGGGGATTCACTGTGCCAGTGGCGATTGGCTTGACAGACAAATACGGGACTTCCAACTGACTTATAGCCTGGATTACACCGGTATCTCACTTCACTCTCAAAGATCCTGCCAGTTGTATGCTGTATAATAGGGAGAAAACACTTAAGTATAATTTGTATAACAAATAATATAATTAACTAAATACACTGAATAGTAATAAGAAAATAGACTAAAATGCCTATGTTAAAACAAATCAGTTAAGACATAAGCAAATAAAGATTTATGTTTTTTTTTTATTAGGTCTATTCTATTTTTAGTAAGTGAAAAGAACAGGTCGAATTAGGTAATCCCTATTGCAGAAATGCCTACAAAAAGGCTGAGCCTATAATAAGTAAAAGATCAATAGTTTTTAAATTGATGATTTGGTAGACTACTACCAAAAATTATAAATTACTTAGTAAGTTCAAAAACATCTTGCTCACCAAAGCAATGCTCTCGTTTGTTGCTTTAACCACAGAGAAGGAAACATACACATACAACCTACATTTGTTAATGTTGTCAAAAAAGCAAATAAAATATTTTTCATGGCTATATTCCTAATAGTACAAAGTTTTGTGTTCATTCTTAACATACTTTTAAAAAATTGCTGCTATAAAGATGGGAAATTATTTTATCTTTTAAACAAAAAGTTAATATTCATGATCTCAACAGTTAAATAAATAAATGACTAATATGATTACAGGTCATTTTTAGGCACTACCAAAGATGAGTTAGTTATGCAAATGTTAAAAAGATTATCATTGTAAAAAGTCTAGCTTCCATGCTATAGTGAACTTCTTGCTCTAGTGGACATAATTCTTTGTTTTGTTTACTTATTATTTCTTGGGTACCCCCACACACATGTAAACGCCATGCCATCACAGACCTAATCTGTATCGTTAAATACTAGCTCTCCAATGCTTACCTGGCACCTAGTAGGAGCTCCAGAGATATTTGTTAAATGAAGAAAGCCTCCTTATCTATATATACTCTCTTCCAATGGAACACTACTACATTGGAGCAAAGGCGTTAAACAGAAGGTGTTTGTTTACTGTTGTTTTAGAATATAAAGGAGAAAAGGTATTATGTATGTGTGGGTTTTTACATAATGTTTAATTAGAATATTGTCTCTTTAAAATAGCTCTTGATTTGGGGAAATAGATTAGGCACATATTAATGTGAAAGGAAAATATGTGTGGATCTGATAGAACCCTTTGTCCTGGTGAAACTACCTTTAGGTCCACTGAAAGAACTGTAGTAACTGCATGATAGTGAATGGATGATTCACCTCATCTTTTGTCTAAAAATTAGAAATGATACTAGATTTCTCTAGGTTCCATTAGACCTTGATTTCTATAAAATATACATCCATCTTGGAATAATTTCTTCTACAAAGGAAAACAATATTATATTAAAATTGGCCCATTCTAACTTCATAGTTAGGGCTAAGGTATTGCTGCAAAGCACTTCAAATGTCTACATGCTAGCAGAAGGGAGAAAGCTATACACTAAAAGGATTACTAATCTCTATCAACTTCTCTCCAATATTCACTACCAATAGGTCTAGCCACTTGTGTTTTTCCACAGTTAATCTGTTCAGTGTCCTGCTTCTGAATTCCAGGTTAGCCACAGGGGGCTAGCTGTCAGTGATGAAAGCCACGGGCCACTCACTCATTAGTCTCTTACCTCCAGAAAGCCATTCTCCACCTTAGGCGGTTCATTGCAAGACACAGGGTGGCATGTGGGTATGGGGCTACTCCACTGTCCTGTGGCTTCACAGGTACTCTTCTTCTCCCCTTTGATGTAGAACCCCTTGTTGCAGCTGTAAGCCACCATGGCCCCAAAACTGTAGTTTGATCCACTTGCATAGCCATTCATGATGCTTGGTGGCTCTCCGCACCGCACAGGGATGCACTGGATGGACATGGGGGAAGGGTTCCACTGCCCACCTCTCAAACATTCAATCTTTGCTGAGGTGTTCAGTACAAAACCTTCTGTGCATTTAAAGCTCACAACTGACCCTGCTGCAAATTTTGCTTTGCTCACAGATTCTAAAATGCTATAGGAAACAGATGGGGGTTTTTCACAGAAATGAGCTATACAACGGGGCATGGCCTGACCCTCTGGGGGAACCCATTTGCCCTGGGCATTGCAAAAGAGCTGGGAATTGTCTGCCAGGCTGTAACCATCTGAGCAATAGTAGAAGGCAATGTCTCCAAATAACCGATGGGCAGTCTCCGGAGAGGCGTGTTCCACGTTGGGGGGCTCATCACAGGAGACAGCCAGACACTGCTGGTTACTTCCATTCCATTTGCCATTGGCCAGGCATTCAATGGTGTCAGGACCAGCAAGGGTATAGCTATGAGATTGGGAGGAAAGGAACAATAACTGAGCATAACATTTGAGGAAAGGTGTTTGTGTCTTCGTAATTCTGTTTTTATTTTTTTTTTTACTCTTTCCAACAATGACTACTTTTAATTGTTATCCTTTAAAATAATATTTATTAAGATGGAGGTGTAGTAGGAGAACTCTACAGGCTCATCTCATCCCTCAAACACAACTAGATAATTGTCAAATCACTCTGAATACCCAAGAAATCAACCTGAGGATGGACAAACTGTACAACTAGAGGGAGAGAAGGGGCCACAACAAGTAAGTGCAGAGACATGGTGTAGGGGAGAGGATCGTGGGTGCTGTGGAGGGGAGGGAGCCCTGGTCTCGGACAAAGGTGAGAGAAAAAGGAGTGTTCAGGGGAATGCACACAGAGAACACTTCCCCACAGCCATTTGCTGGGAAAATGACAGGGGTTAATTTTCATGAGTTTTTGCAACCAGTGGGTCTTGAAAACTGGAGTTTTAAAGGTTGGCAGGCTTGGCTGGTACAGAGACCCTAGGCACTGCCCTACTCCTGGAAGGAAGGCAAGCAAGCAGCTCTGGGGTGGGGGTGGGGGGCAGATGGCATCATCTGAGGAATGCCCAGGTGACATGCAGAGACAGTTTGCTCTTCTTAGAGAGCATCTGTGAGAGGTGGCATTTGCAGAGTTGCCTCTTCAGGGACAAAAGAGCTGGTGGGTGCCTTTTCCTTCCCTTGCGCCTCAGCATAAACACAGAGCCACTTGTGGTTAACAGTACAGCACCGACACTGGCTGCCTGACCTGTTTATACCAGGTCCCAAACCCCTGTGCTCTGCTGGGACTGCCCTTCTTGGACAAGTGTGTCTCAGGGCCAGCGTGGCGGGGCCCCTTCCCCAGAAGACCAGCAGAAACCCCTGTCCACACCACGTCTCCCAGCCAGAGTTCTGCGAGGCTTCAGTTCTAGTGGAAGTAGTGTCAGGTCTCATTTAACAAGCACAGCAGAGCAGCACACGTAGTTAAAACTCACTGCACTCTGGCCAAGGATCAAGCACTGCCCAATGCAGACAAGGAGAACCTCTGCAGACAACTGGCCTGAAGAACACAGCAGCCAAAACACAGCAGCAGAGTGCACACAGCACACACCAGATGTAATCCCTGAAGTGCCAAACCCTGAAAACTACGTGACCACTTCTTCAAAAAGCTGTTACTCTCAAAAGCAGGACACATAACAGGCTTTTTGAACACACAGCAAAAGACGGAGACTTAGACAAAATGCCAAGATGGAGGAATTCATCCCAAATGAAGCAACAAGATAAGGTCATGGTCAGAGATCTAATTGAAACAAATGTAAGTAATATACCTGATGGAGAATTTAAAGCAACAATCATAAGAATACTTACCTGGCTAGAGAGAAGAATGGAAGACTTCAGGGAGGCCCTTAACACAGAGATAAAAGAGTTTAAAAAAAAAAACAGTCAGAAATGAAAAATGCAATAACTGAGATTGGAAACAGACTGGATGTAATGAACACAGGCTGGAAGAAGCAGAGGTACAAATTAGTGAAATAGAAGATAAAATTATGGAAAATAAGGAAGTAGAACAAAAGAGAGAAAGAATTATGGATCATGAGAATAGACTTAGAGAACTCAGGGACTCCATCAAATGTAATTACATTCATGTCATAGGAGTCCCAGAAGAAGAAGAGAAAGAAAAGAGGGCAGAAAATTTATTTGAGGAAATAATAGCCAAAAACTTCCCTAACCTGGAGAAGGAAACAGACATCCAGATCCAGGAGGCATAGAGAACTCCCATCAAAATCAAAAAAAGTAGGCCAACGTCAAGATATACTGTAATCAAATTTGCAAAATATCTGATAAAGAAAAAATCCTAAAGCAGCAAGACAAAAGAAGTCCCTAAATTAAAAGGAAAGACCCATAAGGCTATCTGCAGATCTCTCAACAGAAAGTTGGCAAGCCAGAAGAGAGTGGCATCATATTCAATGTGCTACATGAGAAAAATCTATAGCCAAGAATACTCTACCCAATGACAGCAAGACTATCATTCAGAATAGAAGGAAAGATAGAGTTTCCAAGACAAACAAAAACTAAAGGAGTTCATGACCACTAAACCACCCATTCAAGAAGTATTAAAGGGGACTCTTTGAGTGGAAAGGAAAGACCAAAAGTGACAAAGACAAAAAGGAACAGAGAAAATCTCCAGAAACAATGACAAAACAAGTAATAAAATGGCACTAAATACAAATCTATCAATAATTACTCTGAATGTAAATGGATTAAACGCTCCAATCAAAAGACACAGAGTGTCAGAATAGATAAGAAAACAAGACCCATCTCTATGCTGCCTATAAGAGACTCATTTTAGACCTAAAGACACCTGCAAGTTGAAAGTGAGGAGATGGAGAAATATTTATCATTTATCATGCAAATGGACATCAAAAGAAAGAGTAGCTATACTATATCAGACAAACTATATTTTGAACCAAAGACTGTAACAAGAGATTAAGGGCACTATATCATTATAAAGGGGACTATCCAGTAAGAAGATCTAACAATTGTAAACATTTATGCCCCCAACATGGGAACACCTAAATACATAAACAGTTAATGACAAACATAAAGGAGCTAACTGATAACAATACAATAATAGTTGGGGCTTTAATGCTCCACTTACATCAATGGACAGAAATTCTAAATAGAAAATCAACAAGGAAACAATGGCTTTGGATGGCACCCTGGAACAAATGGTTTTAACAGAACATTCCATCTGCAAAATACACATTCTTTTCAAGTGTTCATGGAACATTCTCCAGAACAGATCACATATTAAGCCATGAAACAAGCCTCAACAAATTCAAAAAGACTAAAGTCATACCATGCATCTTTTCTGACCACAACGCCATGAAACTAGATGTCAATCACAAGAAAAAAATCTAGAAAAACCACAAATACATGGAAGTTAAATAACATGCTACTAAACAATGAATGGGTCAACCAGGAACTAAAAGAAGAAATAAAAAATACAGGGAAGAGCCGAGATGCCCTTCAACAGACAAATGGATAAAGATGTGGTCCATATATACGATGGAACATTACTCAGACATCAGAAAGGACGAATACCCAACTTTTGCATCAAGATGTATGGAACTGGAGGAGATTATGCTAAATGAAATAAGTCAAGCAGAGAAAGTCAATGATCATATGGTTTCGCTTATTTGTGGAACATAAGGAATAGCAGGGAGGACATTAGGAGAAGGAAGGGAAAAAATGAATGGGGGAATCGGAGGGGGAGACGAACCATGAGAGACTATGGACTGTGAGAAACAAACTGAGGGTTTTAGAGGGGAGGGGAGTGGGGGGGTGGGTTAGCCCGGTGATGGGTCTTAAGGAGGGCACGTACTGCATGGAGCACTGGGTGTTATACACAAACAATGAATCATGGATCACTACATCAAAAACTAATGATGTACTGTATGGTGACTAACATAATAAAAAGAATACAGGGAAACAAATGAAAATGAAAACACATCAGTTCAAAACTGTTGGATGCAGCAAAAGTGGTGGTCCTAAGAAGGAAGTTTGTAGCAAGTACAGGTGTACCTGAAGAAGCAAGAAAAATCTCAAATAAACAATCTAATCTTACACCTAAAGGATCTGGAAAAAGAACAACAACAACAAAAACCTAAAACCCGTAGAAGGAAGGGAATAATAAAGAATAGAGCAGAACTAAATGATATAGAAACTAAAAAAGACAATAGAACAGATCAACGAAACCATGAGCTGGTTCTTTGAAAAAAATCAATAAAGTTGATAAACCCCTAGCCAGACTTATCAAAAAGAAATGAAAATGACAAAGAACTCAAATAAATAAAATCACAAATAAGAGAAGAGAAATAACAACCAACACCACAGAAATACAAACAATTATAAGAGAATACTATGAAAAATTATATGCCAATAAATTAGACAACCTGGAAGAAACGGTAAATTCCTAGAAACATATAAATTACCAAAACTGAAACAGGAAGAAATAGAAAACTTGAACAGACAATCAGCCAAGAAGTTGAATCAATAATCCAAAAACTCCCAACAAACAAAAGTCCAAGACCAGATGTCTTCACAGATGAACTCTACCAGACATTTAAAGACGAGTTAATACCTATTCTTCTCTATTCCAAAAAATAGGAAAGGAAGGAAAACTTCCAAATTCATTCTATGAATCCAGCATTACCTTGATACCAAAACCAGATAAAAACTCCACGAAAAAAGAGAACTACAGACCAATATCCCTGATGAACATGGATGCAAAAATTTTCAATAAAATCCTAGCAAATTGAATCCAACAGTACATTAAAAGAGTCATTCGCCACAATCAAGTGGGATTTATTCCTGGGCTGCAAGGGTGGTTCAATATTCACAAGTCAATCAATGTGATACAGTACTTTTATAAAAGAAAGGATAAGAACCTTTCAATAGATAACAGAAAAAGCATTTGACAAAGTGCAACATCCACTCATGATAAAAACCCTTAACAAAGTAAGGTTAGAGGGAACATACCTCACATAATAACGTCCACATATGAAAGACCCCACAGCTAATATCATCCTTAATGAGAAAAAAAGGAGAGCTTTTCCTCTACAGTCCGGAACAAGACAGGGATGTCCACTCTTACCACTATTATTTAACATAGTACTGGAAGTCCTAGCCACAGCAATCAAACAACATAAAGAAATAAAAGGTATCCAAATTGGTAAGGAAGAAGTCAGACTTGCACTATTCGCAGATGACATGATACTCTATATAGAAAACACAAAAAACTCCACCAAAAAAATTGCTAGAACTGATACACGAATTCAGTAAAGTTGCAGGATACAAAATCAATGTACAGAAATCTGCTGTGTTTCTATACACCATTAATGAAACAGCGGAAAGAGAAATCAAGAAATCAATCCCATTTACAAATGCACCAAAAACCATAAGCTACCTAGGAATAAACCTAACCAAAGAGATAAAAGATCTATACTCTGAAAACTATAGAACACTTACTAAAGAAATAGAAGAGGATACAAAGAAATGGAAAAACTCATGGATTAGATGAACAAATATTATTAAAATGTCCATATTACCCAAAGCAATCTATAGATTTAATGCAATCTCTATCAAAATACCACCAGCATTCTTCACAGAGCTAGAACAAACAATCCTAAAATTTTTATGGAACCACAAAAGACCCCAAGCAGCCAAAGTAAACTTGAAATAGAAAAGCAAAGCTGGAGGCATCACAATTCCAGACTTCAAGTTATATTACAAAGCTGTAGTCATGAAAACAGTATGTTACTGGCACAAAAATAGACACATACATCAGTGGAACAGAATAGAAATCCAGAAATAAACCCACAATTATACGGTCAGTTAATCTTTCATAAAGCAGGAAAGAATACACAATGGAAAAAAGACAGTCTCTTCAACAAAGGGTGTTGGGAAAACTGGAGAGCAACATGCAAAAGAATGAAACTGGACCACTTCTTAAACCATACACAAAAATACATTCAAAATGGATTAAAGACCTAAATGTGAGACCTGAAACCACAAAATACCTAGAAGAAAACATAGACAGTAGTCTTTTTGACATCAGCCATCGCAACATTTTTCTAGGTAGGTCCCTTAGGGCAAGAGAAACAAAAGCAAAAATAAACTATTGGGACTACATCAAAGTAAAAAAGCTTCTGCATAGTGAAGGAAACATCAGTAAAACTAAAAGGCAACCTATGGACTGGGAGAAGATATTTGCAAATGACATATCTGATAAAGGGTTAGTATCCAAAATATATAAAGAATTTATGTAACTCAACACCCCAAAAAAATAATCCAGCAAAAAAATGGGCAGAAGACATGAATAGACATCTTTCCAAAAAAGACATACAGACAGCCAACAGAAATACGAAAAGATGTTCAACATCACTCATCATCAGGGTAATACAAATCAAAACTACAAGAGATATCACCTCACACCTGTCAGAATAGCTAAAATAAAAAACACAAGAAACAACAAGTATTGGCGAGTATGTGGAGAGTAAGGAACCCTCTTGCACTATTGGTGGAAAGGCAAACTGGTGCAGTCACTCTGGAATATAGTATGGAGGTTCCTCAAAAAGTTAAAAATAGAACTACCCTATGATCCAGCAATTGTACCACTGTGTATTTACCCAACAACAGCCAAATTATTGAAAGAGCCCAAATGTCCACCAACTGGTGAATGGATAAAGAAGATGTGGTGTATACATATACAGTGGAGTATTACTCAGCCATAAAAAGAATGAATTCTTGCAATTTGCAATGACATGGATGGAGCTAGAGTACTATGCTAAGCGAAATAAGTCAGAGAAAGACAAATACCATATGACTTCACTCATATGTGGAATTTAAGAAACAAAACAAATGAACATGGGGGAGAGAAAAAAAGAGAGGAAAACCAAGAAACAGACCCTTAACTGTAGAGAACAAACCGATGGTTACCAGGGGGGAGGTGGGTGGGGGGGATGGGTTAAATACGTGATGGGGATTAAGGAGTGCACTTGTGATGAGCACCAGGTGTTGTATGTAAGTGTTAAATCATTAAATTCTACACCTGAAACTAAATTCACGCTGTATGTTAACTAACTGGAATTTAAATAAAAACTTGGAAAGAAAAGAAAATATTTACTGCTCGAATACTGAGCTTACTGATCAAATGACCTTCATTTAGGATATAGAAATACATCTTGATATTAATAGTAATGCTTGTTTAGAAAGGGAAGTGGATTTAAAATTTTTGCTATTTAAGGACCTCTAAAACTTGTTGCACATTTCTTTAAAAATAAAAATGACTCGGTTTAAATTTAAAATATCATCTGTCTATAGATGGTTTTAGTTGATTTTATCACTAGTCTTTGAAACAAAAGCACTAATGAACCATATGTAGCCCGCACATAACTCATGCACTTACTTGTATTCAGTGAAATTTAAAGCAATGATTGTAATTTTAGTCTCCAGGGCTTCCTAAACCCTTACCCAACCAAGTGTTAGCATTTCGAGCTGTGTTCTGCATATGGCTCTGCTATTCAACCAGTATGAATCAATTTTGCTTAATAACTCTCAGTCTTTCTTTATGCACTTAACAGATATTTTCCCACAGAGGGTGACAGATTGATGATTTGCAAAAATCGTAAATTATTCTCAAGTGCTCTCTCAATGAAGGAGAACAAAATATTACAGTATGTAGTATTAGAATAATTACATGTGAGTCATTCTTAACTTGATTCTCGCTTTCTCACTGAAGAGAAAGATGACAGAATTTTAAAGGAATGTCTAACACCTGAGTCGTCTGTCATTTTGATACTAATGAAGGATAAGGGGACGAAAATAATTAGGCACCTAATTTAATCCTGTTTAGACATATTAATTTTTTCATTTTACAGATGAGTGAATGGTGGTTCCACAGGCTAAGAGACCTGTCTGGAGTCACACAGTTGCAAGCAGCTGAGTTAAAAAACTGAATTTGATTTACAAGATTCCAACACTTACCCTTTTCCATGACATTGCTGTTGCCTTCCCTTTTTCTTTTTTAAAATGAGGCAGCTCATAATTTGCAGATGTCCTGTGGAAACTGCACTGCAGTGTCACCTAGTACAAATTATTTGACCCACCTTTCAGCAAAGGTTCTTAAGTCATTAGTTAGCAAACATTACTCCTAAGGTCCCTTTTAGTTTTATAAGGAATCTGCTATGATAGAGAGGTTGGAGTTCATCCCCCTCACTGGCCAGATTCATGAAATCTATAGAAAGCAGAAAGATCAGGGAGAAAATGGTAGAGCATCAGCAGAGACGTATGCATCCACCCTACCTAGGGCCATTTATCCTGCTATGGACAGAAGTCGTCTTGAAATACTCACAGACGTCCCTGACAACTATGTGCAGTCTCTAATTAGGGTCTGCTGCAATTCATTGTTATGGATAAGCTCTGCTCTTCCTATTAGAATTCAAACTTAGTAAGTTTTTAGATGGCTTCTGTCTAGGAGGATATAGGAAGTTATATAAAGACAATATGCTAAAGACATAATTTTATTATTAAAAAAACCATTTTCCAGGTCTGAGTGCCCAGATTCTACTGTTCCTGTGTAGAATGTGCTCTAAGTTCCATTTATAGAGACTCCTGATGTTTTATATTTTTATAGCACAATTTACATCCTCTGCACACTTTGAACCATGCATCATTATTTTCATGGGTCCCTTGATGCTGCTAGCGTATTTCATTGGTGGAAGTTCACAAACACCTGAGACATCCCTGATTTATTAGGATCCATTTTACCATCTATAAAATGCTCCCTTTATTTCATGGGCCCAGCTACTTTGAGGTAGAAGCATCTGCCTCCAGAACCTTCCTTCTTCTTCAAAGCCTCTTAAGGACACAAAAATTGTGTATAGTAATTTGGCAGCACTTTGTTAGGTTTCTGACCCCTTATCTTCAAGAAAATCCCCACCAACTACTCTTCCCTAATGAAAAATCATAGCAATGCTCTTCTGTAAAGTAATGGAAGATTGCCACTAAATACAAATATTATGAATAAATGAATTTAAAGAATGCATTTTCATCACTACCCATAATTTCTTAGAACCTAACCTAAGATCTTGACTTTTCCTTATGACTCCCAATCAACATTTAGTCCTTCATTACATAATTCTCAAGGACCATGCTATGGGCTAGAGCCACTTCCTTGGTGCACAATGCAATGCTCATGCATTTGCTCGTTTACACATCTGTGTCCATCCTGCCCTCCTTACCCCATCCACTGCCTGGTGCATTATAGGCCCTTTCACACCTACAGCAGTTGCTTAAAGCAGAAATGATTAATTCTACCTCAAGAATGGAAAGGGGAGGAAAGGCTTCCCTGTGGAAATGGCTTTTGAGAGGAGTCATAAGAGAAGAAGAGTAGAAAAGGAATCACTCAAGACTGAGAAGTAACATGAACAAAGAGGCTGGAGTGTGATACAGCTGGGGCATTCTGGGAACTTACAAATAGTTAGGAATGGCATCTGAACGCTGAAGTCGTGATCACTAGGATCTTGTGTGTTTTGACAGGTCGTGATCGTTGATGGGTAGAGATATGGCAGGCACAGGTGAACTGGAAATGGTTTCTGACAGTTTCTTTTACAAGGACTCTCATAAGATTTTAGCAGACAAAATGTCGCTAGGACAGAAAGATATTTAAGCGGTTTATTAACTAGATGACCCAAAGAGTACTTTGTACTCTATAGAAGTAACCTTTTTGGGAGTTTCATATCTTGTGAATGCCATAAAACTGTCCTTAGTTCCTACATCCGTCAGTTTATAAGCAACATGTAACTGTTGGGCAGGGAACTGTTTATGGTCCAGCTCAATGTTTCTAACCTTACAGGATAATATTCAACAAAGATAAGATGGAACGTGCTGCATATATATACACAGTGAAGAAAAACTGCACAGATGGAAAACCTGGCTTCGTGACAGCCAATATGAAAGACTTCGGAGTTCCACTGAAATTAAGTTGAATGAGTCAATGGCGGCATCCTGAAAGGGTGACTGCATTTCTAGAAACTCATTTATTTAGAAAGAGAAGAAGAGAAATAAAATAAATTGTTACCTCTGTACGTGTGTATATGTCAGCCCCTAAATGTGGCATTTTTATCTCTGCCACATTCTAACTTGCAGGTATCATTGTGCATTCAGCTTTGGGTACCATAACGGAAAATGGACGACAGACCTATTGGAATAGGCTCAGAATGATTCTGAGAGGAACAGACTCGGAATCACGCTCATTTATGAGAAAGAAGTTCAGACTGGAGACTGAGTTGGCCGAAATGCCTGTCTCCCTGCACCGCATGAGCGATCATTTCTCAGGAGATATGTGAAGGGCTGGGATCTTTCATGGAAGCCTCCCACTTAGCTCCACTGATCCGTCTGTAGGAGAACCTCAGGACCAAGCCATGAACACCTGAATGGGCTGGCATTTCGCTGCTGCAGAGAAATGTACATGGAGTGGTTTCAAGACATGGGACCAAAGCCAGTACTTTAGATAAAATGCTCAGTAAAGACAGGGATTGAGGTTTATTAAAAATAACTATCTTCCAAAATACAAACGTTAGTCTTTGAAGATGCTAAAGTGGTATATATATTCCAAATCACAAAAAGTAAGGAATTGCTAGCTATTGCCTAGATTGAACTATGACTGGTCTCTAATCCAACTGCTGCATTATTTCCTTATGTTAGAAGACTGAAGATGTGTTACAATTTCTGCGGAACATATTTCACCTGCTTATTTGTTTAAAAGAATCATTTGGGGCACCTGGGTGACTCAGTCGGTTAAGTGTCCGACTCTTGACTTTGGCTCAGGTCATGATCTCAGGGCTGTGAAATCGAGCCCTGAGCTGAGCTGGGTTCCACACTGGGCACAGAGCCTGCTTGAGATTCTCTCCCTCTCACTCTGCCCCTCCCTGCTTACACACACACACTCTCTCTCTCTGAAAAAAAAAAATCATTTCAAAAAATGATAAGTTTTATACTGATGATGACATACATCCTATAAATGTTGGCTCCCAAAGCAGGAAAACTGGTATTGGCACGAATCTAAAATGATGGAATATTTAATTTTATTCTGTGACATTTTGCATTCTCATTCAAGAGACACTGGGAACGCTACTGCAGTCTATTATTTAAAATCAGGCCATACATATTATAAGACAAATTGTCCTACTCCATAATTCCAAGGAAAAATGGCCCATCAATATTATAACGATGCCACAGAAGGGCATATTTCAGGATGAATTTGCTGTAATTCATTAGCATATTTCTGGAATAATATTGAAAAATTCTTTGAGAATGGGCAGAGTAATCTTCAGATACAATTTTCAGTGATTTGATTCACCCACTGAGTGGGAGCCAACTAATGAGCATGTGGGAAGCTTTATGAGAGAGCTCCCCAGTGGATTATTAGCTCTTCCCTTTTTAAAGGACCGTCTAAGAGCCTTAAAAGAGCAGCATACTAGATATGTCTGTAAAGAGCTGCAATTTAATAAGAGCAATGGAAAGTAGAAATCTGCATCAGCAGTTAATTCTGTTTTCAACTAAAAATGATAAAAAATTTTATCTTAGTGCATTCAGTAATTGCATTTAAAAATCTACATTTAAGAAGAATCAGCAAGGGGAACATTCTATGAGGATTGTAGGATTTCAATGACTCTTCCTTTCCTCTGAGCTTCTCACCAAGAGAGTAGACACATAAGGATGAAAAGAAAAATGGGAAACAAGTTATCATTTTATTTATTTGGGCAAACAGCTGCAAACTTCCAGCCTAGCGTTTTGATAAAAGGTAAACGTGGAAGGTCAATTTTAGGACAAGAGGCAGAAATATACTTCTTGTTTCTTTCCTTCCCTGGCATTCATCTTACTACTCCTGTCTCCTAAAGTATTTGCTCTTCCATCCTAAAGTTGAGAGTGGTTCTTTCCCCCTTATTTCAAGGGAGGGTCTGTGCAAAGCACAACACCAATATGAGAAGAAACAACACTAGGATCAAAGCAAGAATGTGCGTATGTGCACTCAAGAAGCAGGCCGGGGCGGGGGGAGGGGAGGGGGGGGCGGGGATGCCTGGGTGGCTCAGTCAGTTAAGTGTCTGCCTTCGGCTCAGGTCATGATCCCAGAATCCTGGGATTGAGACTGCGTGAGGCTCCCTGCTCAGCGGGAAGCCTGCTTCTCCCTCTCCCACTCCCTCTGCTTGTGTTCCTGCTCTTGCTAACTCTCTGTCAAATAAATAAATAAAATCTTAAAAAAAAAAAAAAAGAAGCAGGCAGGGGTGGCTCAGACAGTGTTCAGGGCAGTGGGAGTTGAGACGGCTGGAGAGGAAATAGGCTCTAACCCTCCTATCAAGCCAACAGCACCTCAGGAAGCTGAAGGAGACTGCAGGCCCATTGCACAAACAGGCCCATTGCACAAAAGCCGTGACTTGAACACAGTGACACCATCCTGGAATAGAACAGATACAGTGCATGTTGGCTTATGCCAATCAATTCCTTGGGGGGGAAGAAATAGAAAAGGAGTGAAGGGAGAGAACTTCTAGTTCTGGCTATTCCACAGTCTGAAAACCTTCCCTATATCATACTTGATCAAATATAACAGAAGTTATTTTAGATGCACATGCCAGAAATAAGGAGGAAATTAACAACAGAGAAGTAAGCCTGTGACTGAATGCTGTGACTGCCATCAGATTGGACAGGGAAGGGAAGGAGAGATGATAGGAAATGTAACTCCGGAGTTGAAAGAGAGTAATAGCTGAGTCTCTGGCATAAACTTTTGTCCTAGAAGGACATTCACTGAAAGGATATTAAGTAGAAAAATTCCACCCAGAGGCACTTGACAGGACAAGTGAGATCTCTGTATTCGTCAAGGCTCTAGGTGGGAAAATCAAGTCCCTGCTAAAGGCAGCCATCCCTAGGTCTCATCTCATGTGGATCTGAGGTTAGAATTTATGCCATTTACTTTGTATGGAAAGCCTTCAAACTTATAAATTAATGTAAAATTGGTTTCTTAGTTGGTGATATTCCATGGGTTCCTGGTAGAAGAAATAATTCACACACTTAAACCATAAGGGACTATCACAGATAAAACAAGTCCTGCTTACTGTAAGGACACAATTTGAAATTACAAAACATGCACAAGCATGTTTTCCATCATGAGTGAGTCAGCTGGCAGAACAAACAGCATGATTAGAGCACCAATAAATTGAGGTAACAGAAAAGTGATCTAAAATCTAAAAAATTATATAAGTATGTTGACATAAAGAAAAAAGACTCAAAATCCTATTTAAAAAGAAAAGACTATTTTAAAAGAAATATTTGAAAAACAAATACATAAATTCTAGAAGCAAAAATATAGAAAGTAAAGATTAAAAAAATTAATGGATACATTTAAAAGCAGATTACAGATAGCAGAAAAAACACTGTAAACTACAAGGTATGTGAAAAAATACCCAAATGCAGCCCAAGTTTATAAAGTGATGGAAAATGTGACAGGTTAATAAATATGAAGACAGAAAGAAAAGGTCCAATATATATCTCATAAGACTTCTGTAATAAGAATTACAGAAAAGAGAAAGTGAAGAGGAGGGAATATTTGAAGTGAAAATAGCTGAGACTATGCTAAGATTGGTAAAAGACATGAGTTCTCAGATGTAAGAAGTACAATGAGTCCTGAATAAGATGAAAGAAATAAATACACGTTTAGTCATATCATAAGGAAATACCAGAACAACAAAGACAAATTAAAAATAAAAACCAAAGGGAAAAGATACTACTTATAGAGGAACAACAATTCAATCAGAGTTTCTCAATCTCAGCACTATTTGGGACCAGACAATTCTGTGTTGTGGGGGGCTGTTTTGGGCATTGGGGGCTGTTTAGCAGCATCCCTGGACTCTATCCACTAGAGCTAGGAGCACCCTCCCCTCAACTGTGACAACCAAACATGTCTCCAGACATTGCTTAACGTCCCTGCTGGGCAACACTGCCCCAGGTTAAGAACCACTAACAGACTGATGATGGAATCCTCCGTAGCAACATTAGAAGCCAAAAGGCAATGGAATAATATTTTTAAAAATGTCTATGGGGGGCGCCTGGTTGGCTCAGATGGTTAAGCGTCTGCCTTCGGCTTGGGTCATGATCCCAGAGTCCTGGGATCGAGTCCCGCATCGGGCTCCCTGCTCAGCGGGGAGCCTGTTTCTCCCTCTGCCTCTCTCTCTCTCTGACTCTCATGAATAAATAAATAAAAATCTTTAAAAAAAAAGTCTATGGAAGAAAACTATTAATGTAGACTTGTCTACTCTAAACTCTAATTCAAGAGCAAAGTTAAAATACTATTATTTTCAGAAAAAGATTAGAATATGCTGACACTTACTGAAAAAAATACATAATGGATATACTTCAGGAAGTAGAAATATTAAACCCAAAAGAACGGAATGGGGTGCAAAACACAGTGGTGATGAAGAGTTTAATAAACATGTGAGTAAATCTAAATAAACATGGACTATATTAAAAAATGACTAATTTGAAAAGTCATAAAATGAGAGGGAAGTAAAATACAGACAGTGATAAAACATTTAAGATGAGAGAAGGGATGGAAATTTGTGCTTTCCAAGATCTTTGAGTCATTCAGGAGAAAGGCAAAGATATTCAGTATGACCTCGGGGTAGGGATGATTTCTTAAATTTGACACAAACACACAAAACAAAACAAAAAGGAAATAACTGATAAATATCAAGCACTATCTCGTAAAGTTTAAAATATGCATATTTCATGACTCAACAACTTCAACTTTTGGCGTCTGGGCCAGAGATAGTCATACTCATATATACCAAGAGACACATGCAGGGATATTTACTTCAGAACTGTTACATCAGCAAATAAAGGAGAAACAAATTAACCTTCTGCCAGTAAGGAAATGAGTAACTTACAGACAGCTCATTCTTCCAAGGGAATACCATATAGCTGTTAAAATGAATTCTGTTGATTTACATGTATCAATAGAGAAAAATGAAAAAAAAAACATGGTAAGTATAAAAAAAATCAAACTTCAAAAGGACAGAGTACAAAGTGACATATATAGAAATTAAAACACATAAATCAATAGAATGTTTATGGGGACATACATATGGAATAAGGACAAAAATGCCCATTTGATATTTTGGGGAGAATGGAAAAGTGATGAGAATGGCTTTTTGTTATATTTATATTATATTTCTTTCATAAAAAAAGAGCCACAATAACTATGGCAAAAATTTAACATGTACTTTTCTTTCAAGAATGGATGCCTAGGAGGGGCGCCTGGGTGGTGCAGTCAGTTAAGCATGTGACTCTTGGTTTCAGCTCAGGTCGTGATCTCAGGGTCGTGGGATCCAGCATGGAGTCGGACTCAGTGCTCAGCACGGAGTCGACTTGAGAGATTCTCCCTCTCCCTGCCCCTCCCACTTGTGCTCTCTGTCTCTCTCAGAAGAGAAATAAATTTACAGAAAATAAATTTACAGAAAAATGTAAATTTATATGTATAGCATGACCTTTAATATTAAAAAAACATACGTAAAGACAAAATTCTGAGAACTATAGTAAAATACCACCACTTTGGATAATTTTTTTTTAAAGATTTTATTTATTCATCTGAGATACAGAGATACAGAGAGAGAGAGAGCATGAGCAGGGGGAGGCAGAGGGAGAGGGAGAAGAAGGCCTCCCGCTGAGCCAGGAGCCCAACGTGGGGCTCCATCCCAGGACCCTGGGATCATGACCTGAGCCAAAGGCAGATGCTTAATCATCTGAGCCACCCAGGCGCCCCCTGGATAATTTTTTAAAATATATATATATTTTTTCTTTTTAAAAATTATTTATTTATTTATTTTTAAAGATTTTATTTATTTATTTGACAGAGAGAGAGAGAGAGAGAGAGAGAGAGAGAGAGAACAAGGAGGCGGAGGGGCAGAGGGAGAGGGAGAAGCAGGTTCCCTGCTGAGCCGGAAGCCTGATGCAGGGCTGGATCCCAGGACCCTGAGATCATGACCCGAGCCGAAGGCAGACACTTAAGGACTGGCCACCCAGGCACCCCATCTTTTTTTTTTTAAGATTTTATTTATTCGACAGAGAGAGACATTGAGAGGGAACACAAGCAGGGGGAGTGGGAAAGGGAGAAGCAGGTTTCCCGCTGAGCAGGGAGCCCGATTCGGGGCTCGATCCCAGGACCCTGACACCATGACCTGAACTGAAGGCAGACGCCCAACGACTGAGCCACCCAGGCGCCCCATCTTTTTTTTTTTAAGATTTTATTTATTTGAGAGAGAGTGTGTGAGCGAGCATGAGTTGGAGGAGGGGCAGAGGGAGAAGCAGACTCACTACAGAGCAGGGGGCCTGACCCGGGGCTCAATCCCAGGACCCTGGGATCATGACTTGAGTGGAAAGAAGCCACACTGACTGAGCGACCCAGGCGCCCCTCAAATATATTTTTCATTTTCTAGCTTTATATGGTGATAATTCATTACTTGTTTTTGTCAAGATCTAGCTATTATTTAGAACATTTGTATTTTATAAGATTTCACAAACACTGAGATGACTAATCTCAAATAGTCCTGTGTAGTTTGTTAGGGAGCAGTTTTTGTTTTTTATTTATTTTTTAAAAAGATTTTACTTATTTATTTATTTGACACAGAGAGAGAGGGAGGGAGAGAGAGAGTGAGAGAGCACAAGCAGGGGGAGAAGCAGAGGGAGAGGGAGAAGCAGGCTCCCCGCTGAGCAGAGATTTTTCCCCCCCTCCCCCCAACAAAGCAGTTTTTAAATGAGTTAATTTATGGGGGAGAGATAGAGATGGGGCCAAAGAAAGCTAACTCTCGCACTGACATTTTATTTACTTATTTAATTTTAATTCTAGTAGAGCTAACATACAGTATTATATCAGTTTCAGGTGTGTAATAGTGATTCAAATCTCTACATTACTCATCAAGCGCTCCTCAATGTAAGTATACTTTTAATCCCCTTTACCTATTTCACTCATCCCTCCATTTTAATATCAAAGATTTCTTTTTCATTTAAGAAGGTGTTAAGATTTGGGATTTCCATCAGCTATTCATCTAAGTGTTTGACTCTCAGTAACTTTTTGGAAAAAAAATATATTGTCGCCACCTGCTGGCAGTCCTGTACTACTGGGACTGTCCTCTATCCAGCTGAAATGAAACTTCAACTTCTATGATAGAATAGAAACTGCCATCTCATTTGTGTTTCAGTCATAATAACAGCAAAGTTGGTTGAATTAATTAAGTTTTTTCCCCCTGGCTAGGCCAGGCTTTATACTAGGCATTTTATTTCTCACAGTATCTGTAAGTATGAACCTTTAATGAAATTGTTTTTATGTAGGACACTCGAAGCACAGAGAGGGGATAGAATTTTCCCAAAGCCACACAGTGAAGGACAGAGCTGAGCTACAAATCCAGAAAGTGGCAACTCTCTGCTGGTGCTGCTTCCAACTGTGTGAGAAACACCTCTGGTCAATCTGGAGCGTGAAAGCACTATTATTCATGGTGAAAATATTTATTAAAGGAGCATGGGGGGTGGCGGGGAAGCAATGAAATAAATGTAAGTCAGATGTCCTGGGATTCACTTACCCCTCACTTCCTTATCACCTCCCTGAGATGCTAAGCAGACACCACCCCAGGGGGAGCCTCCCCTTTCTCTGTACCTCACAGGGCTTTTGTGAGGAGTCAATGAGACAGTAAGTGTGAAAGCCCTTTGTAATCTGCTTCCCTGTTTTTCAAATTTTACCTCTGAATGAACTGAGATCATTAAAATAGAAAGACCTGAGCTTTATTATCTTTTCCCCCTGCAGACATGTCACCTTTAGGTTGTGACTCAAAGTCTTGCCTTCAGGTTTGCAGAAGATAAATACATGAATGCCTATTTAACCAACCGAGTCACCCAGGCACGCCCACAAATGCCTATTTAAATGTGCTTTTTGCATCTTTCAGTGAAGTAGAAAGCTATTTTCCACTGCATTGCCCAATGTCCATTGTTCGAGGCTTAATTTGAGAAATTACTCTAATTCCAGAAAAACACTGTTGCCACAGGAGAAAACAAGAGCATAAAGCTCTCTCTGGCCTTGGTGGCCAGGAAACGTAATTTAGCGTTTGATGGAGCCCATCTCCATGGGGGGGGGGGGCGTCCACTCCCTCGAGGCTCCCAAAGCTTCTTTCCCTCACACGGTCACTCACCCTTCTTTGCAGGTGTAAGTGACAGTGTTCCCAAAAGTGAAGTTCCTCCCGGTGATGACAGCATCTTTGATGGCCGGTGGCTCTTCACAGACCACAAGATGGCAGGTAGGTGGCGCTCTGTCCCAGCTGCCTGAGGCGGAGCATTCAAGGACAGAAGGGCCCTGTAAGCTGGGAAAGAATGGCCATTATTCACTACTCTGGAGACGATTGTGAGCCGGCTCCAGAGCGCTTCTGTCAGTGAATGGCTAAAACAACATCACAACGGCTGCAAAATAAAATGTGCTCCCTGGTGCTGGAGTAGGGCACTCAGACCTTGCAAATAGATTACCTGGATGAGAAGGGGTTAATAGGCTGGTTGGGATCCAGCTAAAATGGAGACAGACACCCAGGAAGTCATGGTAACTGAGGTCCAAGGGCACAGTCCTTGTCCTGAGCCTGGGCAGGTGCACTGTGTTGCTCGTGACTCTGACCTCAGGTCTTCCTTTGATTTCGAAAACCTCGCATCCCAATGGCATGGCTTAGCCACCTTTGTTTGCCTACCTGAATCTGCCTGTCTGTATCACTCAACTCTATTCACTGGATCTGTTTCACTTCAGGTCCTGCTGACCAAGTTTCTGACTGCAGCCTCTCCCTTCCATCCCTTCTGTTGGAACACACACACATACACCCCCACGCACAGCACTGATCAAATCAACCTCTTACAGTATTAAGAACCTGAGCCCTTACCCTGACATGCTTTTGTAACATCCCATACAATTTTCAGTATAAGCGTGGTAAGTTATGTACCAAAAAAAAAAAAAAAATCCAGATATTGTGTTATGCTTCCCAAACATTTTTTGCTTTCATGTTTAATGACTGAATGTTTACAGTGACTCAACTAGAGCCCTCAGAGTCAAAGTTAGGTGGAATATTTCCCTAGGCATTCCCAGCACTATAAGCTAGTCTTCATGAAGCAGCAAATTTGCGCATATCTTTTACATTTAGAAACTTGTATCTAAAGTCAGCTAGTTATATACAAATGAAACCTACTGAGTAAATAATGAGTAACAGGGTATTTTAGGAAGTTGGCTGGTGTCTATGGACTTTACCTGTATCCACTCTCACATGAATACGATGCAGTAGAAAGGTAGGTAAGCCCACTCAAAATATATTTCCCATTATTTATGCTTTCAGGGCTAGAACACTTGACCAGTTCACACATAGGAAGAGAATGACTCCAAGAACCACTAGCAAGACAGGATGATTCCTTATCACCATTCAGTGTATATCCTTTATTACACCTAAAGAGGATAAAGGGAGATTACTGAATAAAATGTCCTTTATTTTGCATAATTTTATCAGTGCCAAAACCTTTAAAAATATTGAGAATTTACACTTTACAATTTATTGGAAGAGTTCTTTTTTTTTTCCTACTGAAATAATGCTTTGAAATTATTGTTTTCCAAGACTGAATACTGTACATCTCCCCCATAGGGACCTTGCTGAGTGATAAGTAGAAAAATTAAGAGTTTGGCTTGCCCCCAGTTTATGCCATGGATTAGTAGCTGCAAACAGAAAATTCCTAGTTTAAGAATGGTCTGGGTTAGTATGAGTACCTGAGCCAAACCTCCAGCTTATAATCAAGAACATTCCTTAGCTTGCAGGGCCTTCCTCCATGGCACCCGTTCTCAGAGCACCTCAGCGATTATGGTGACAATAATAAGTTACTTGTCAAGGGATTTAAGGATTCTAGACAGGACTGCCACCATTAGGTTATGGAACTTGATTCCTTCGTACTACACATAGTTCAATTAATTTTGTATTAATTAAAAAAAATATCCTTTGGGATTCTTCTCCTCCCTTTCTTTCAGTTTTAGATCACAGCCAGCATGTCATCAACAACTTCTACAATGTAGTTTTAATCTTACACACTTACCTGTATGTTATTTTACTGCCATAGGTAAATGCTGATCCATCAATGCCACCATTTTCTGGAATAGCAGGTGCACCACAGTACACAGCTAGAAGGTGGAAAAAACAAAGGAAGTATTGCTTTTGCCGGCGTGTAAAGAAATCTCTAAAAGCTCAAGGGCAGCTCCAAGTTATCTTGTCATGTTTAAAGATGAGCCCAATAGTTGGGTTTTAAATACAAAGAATATTGATACAGCCTAACACATGACACATCTATCCCTTAAATTTCTAGTATTGCCAAACACCATGAATCTGGGGGAATTTATGAAACATACCTTTGCAATATGGTAACAGATGACTCCATTCTCCAGACTCCAAACATGTGATTGTGGTTACTCCCAACAGCTGGTATCCTTCCTCACACGAGAAAGTGACTTGGGCGCCCAGTGTATAAACCTCACCAGAAGAGTGGCCATTTTCTGGATTTCCCGGAGCCTTACATTTTATAGGTTCTTGAAAGAGAGAAAAAGTTTTTGTGGGACAATGAGTGGTGTTCACACAACCATGCAGGGTCTCACAGCAAAAGAATTTCACTACAGTTAAAGTACCAGTTAAATCTTGGGGGGAAAAAAGCTCTCGAAGTGAGACATGGGAAGGCCTGGGATACAGGACATCAGACCAGAACACACATTTAACAGGCATTTAAACTACAGTATTTTGAAACACAGTGACTAACAAAAATATACAAAATTTACCTGGCTGAAAGGGAGCTGTTTATTGGGAAGTAGTGGTGGTATCAGGGCATTTATTAGGAGAACTTTAGCCGCTCCTACCTCCCTCAACTTCATGCCTACTTTTTAAAAGCAATTGGCTTTCTATCAAATTGATGTAAAGGCTGTACATTAGGCAGATTTGAGAAAAATTCCCAGCCTCCCTTTCCAAACAGACTATGGATCAGAAATCCCTCCTATGTGCAAATTTGGGGTTGGTCACCACTTCTAGGAAGAGAAATAAGTTAAAGGGATATTTAGGACTAGACTTGGATATGAGTAAATGTAATACTTGAATCATCAAAAAGGGAAGATATATTGATTCAATCTTTCTGAAGGTCATTCTGGCCATATAAATCAAGGACTTTATTGGTATTTTTAAAATTATTTATTTCTTTTTTTTGAGGGGGTGGGGAGGGGCAGAGGGAGAGAGAGAATCTTAAGCCGGTTCCACACCCAGCGCGGAGCCTGATGCTGGGCTCAGTCTCACGACCCTGAGATCATGACCTGAGCCAAAATCAAGAGCCAGACGCTTAACGTACTGAGCCACCCAGGCACCCCAGAAGTCAAGGACTTTATTTTTTTTTTAAAAGATTTATTCATTTATTTTAGAGAGAGAGAGAGCGCACGAGTTGGGGGAGGTGCAGAAGGAGATAGAGAGAGAGAGAGAATCTCCAGCACACTCCGTGCTGAGTGTGGAGTCTGATGTGGGGCTCGATACTGCAACCCTAAGATCATGACTTGAGCCGAAATCAAGAGTTGGATGCTTAATTGACTGTGTCACCCAGGTGCCCCATAAGTCAAGGACTTTAAATGAACCCTCTCAAAAAGTAAATGCCATCATAAGACTTGATTTTGAGAATTCCTCTTAACTTTCTATTTTTTGGGAGTTGGGCCTGTATTATCAAAGTTATCACAAAATCTAGAGCTGTGATAAGGGAAGAGGTCAGTTTTTTTCAATAACATAATTCTGTGTGGCTGAGGCAGAGGAAACATACTGATGGTGAAGTATCTATCTTCTTTGTTCTGACTGAGGCCATAGAGGCCAGTGATTATATTTCTAAATCCCCTCTGTTATTCTTGTACTATACCGATGTTGCTCCAACATTCTGGTGATATAGCTGGCTCTCAGTTTTATTTTTCAGAGATTGGGAAGTTGGGAGAGGCACAATGCTAATTTAAAGCTCCTTTAGTTGTTGCTTATATGTCTTTTTAAAAGATGGTTTTTATCTTCTCCACCTGTCCTTGGAACTTGAAAATGTTGTATTTTTAAATAACATACATTTGAAATATATAAATAAAAAAATTAATAACTTCCCAATTATACATGTACTAGTTACCTGCACAGTTTTTACCATCTCCTGTGTGGGGTGGGATACATGAGCAAATGTAGGATCCATTTGTATTCAGGCAGGAGGCATACTCACTACAATCTGACCCAACTGCGCATTCATCAACGTCTAAAATGAAGATAGCTTACAGGTAGTGAAGTTGATTGATTTTTCTTATGTATCAAATACTTGTTTTTACTTTTAAATCATTACATATCACTTAATGTATAACACTATAGATATTTTTATATAGTGAAAATATACTGTAGTAAATATAGCAGTCATGATCACATTGCAGATACACAATAAAAGCTATTATTCCCCCACTTGATAGGTGGTAAGTAGAAGAACAGAGATAGATGAAAATAGTCTTAATACTGAGCCTGGTAACAATTCCAAATATTTCTGGCACCTCTAGGGACAGCTGCTTTGTCACTGTGGCTTGCCCAGAGCTTACTGGGATGAGATGAAGTTAACAAAGGAATGTCACAAGAAACCTCAGGAATTTGGGAAGATTGTCTCCCAGGGAGCTAGCATAAACCCAGGGGGTATTGCCAAGATTGATCTCACCAAGGCATGATGGTGCAATGCCATTCCAGCTCCCATTATCTGTACAGAACATCCTTGAATCGCCCAACAGGTAGTAGCCATTGTTGCACTGATAGGTCACCGTGCTGCCAGCATGGAAGTCCTCAGCTGAGTAAAAGCCGTTCTCCAGAGGGGGTGGCACCCCACAGCTAATGCCTGTAATGTGGCCAGGAAGAGCACAACCACATGAGGAGCGAAATGCTCAAAGCACATTTTGCTTATATTAAGCCAGCAGTTCAGTTAAGCGGGACTTTCTATTGCGCATAAACACAGATCCAGAGCCCTCGAGGGGTGGCAGTGGGCTGCAGCCATACCTGTGCCCTCGGCACCCAGCAGACGGTCTGGCTCAGAGCAGGCATGCAAGTCATTAATTAAAAAAAATATTTATGAAGGTCCTGCTAGACACTGTTGTAGGTGCTGAAGTTACAGTAATAAACCAAAGAGAGAAACTCCTGCCCTGTGGAGCCTGCTATGTAGTGGGAGTAGAGAAACAAGCCACAGAGAAATACGTATGTTGGTGAGAATGGATGCCACGGAGAAACTTTGCTGATCGCCCTAACTAATAAAGCAGTCTGCTTCCACCCAACCCCTCACTTTGGATTTCCCTACTTTGCTTTCTTTTTCTCCAAAGCTCCTACTTCTGGCCCTTGTTCTTATTTACTATAAATAAACAATATTTACTTGTCATTTCCTGTCTCTCCTATTCCGGTGTAAACTCCATAAAAGAGACTTTCTTCCAACTGTTGCATCACTAGAACATAGATTGCTGTCTAGCACATAGTAGGTGGTTTAAAATCGCTGAATAAATAAATGACTTGATGCATCCAACTCAAGAGATCTTTTCCTGTTTCCTACCCAGCCATAACCCATCTCTCTTGGGGCTCCAGCTCCCAGCTCTGTCTTCCCTTCTCATCCGGTTCCCTGTTGCACCTGGGGTGCAACCACAGGGCTAGTCTCTTCATCACCCATCTCCCTCATAGAGAGGGAACTATTCAGTGAATAGTTACTGTGTTTACTACTGTGGTGTATTTAGCTTTTATCTAGCATTCCTGAAAAATGTCCCTATGCTCCAACATCTGTCAGGAGCTACTGAAATGCCTTCCACAGCAGCAGCTCACGTTCACAGTGGGGGAGTGGCTGTGTCCATTGTCCTTGATTCAGACAGTACTGCACAGGGTTCCCAACCATCTGGAAGCCTGGATCACAGAACACACTGATTTTGGAGCCTGGCTTTAAGTCGGCTGACGTAGTTCGCAGATGAGGTACCAATCCTTCTAAAGGTGGGCAATCTGCGGGAAAAGAACACAGGCACAGAGCTTGTCAGCACCCTCGTGGCAACATCGCCAGGTCAAGAGTCTCAAATCACGCCTTGCACCAGCATCTGAGAGCCTTTCTACTGCTACCAAAACAAGGTGACATGTGACCAGATCCCTGGCAAGCAAAATGACCAGGAAAAGACTGCTTTAGTCCACCACTTTTCCTCTTGCTGCAGAGGTCAGCTGAATATTTTAAGGAAAAAGTGGTATTTTAAGAATATTAATGAAATGTACTTATGAGTTATCAAAACCCATGAATTCTAGGACATCTTTAGAAACTTCTTCAAATACATTGAATTTTATGATCATTCAGAGTTTGATTATTCGGTGTGCAGACTGTCATGTCCATTGCTTTTTTCCCTGTGCTAACTGCCCCTAGACGGCTGCTAGGAAGTACCCTGTTGTGAGTACCCCATCTCACATAGGAGGATAGGGCTTTGGTGACATTTGAAATATTAACCATATCCTTCCTCTCATCCTATTTTCCTAATCTTGCTTTACCATTGTCTAAGTTTTCTCCACAATGAATTTTGTACTCTCCAATACAGCATGTATTTAAGTATTAAAAAAATAAATCCTTTGGATAAAGGTAGAGTAAAGGTGAATTGCTAGCTAAACAACAGACTGACAGGCACACCCTACTTGACCAACAGTGAATTCTGAACTGTCTCCTTTTGCAGGAAGATCTTGGGAGTAGTCAAGAGATGGCAGTTTACAGAAGAAGAACATTCTAACCAGAACAGAATATGCTCTTGTAATTGATCTTCACTCTTCCCACAATTCCAGACAGGAAATCAGGCCAGGCTAACACATTTCCTTTTTTGAGTTCCTCTGGGCATGAGGTAGCCAGTGATTTCACCTGGAAGTTTAAACACACGTCTTTAGATAAACCTTATTTGTTTCAATATGACAGAGTTATTATACCCTCATTGAGTCCTCTTGAAAACATTCACAGATCTGGGGGGGAGGGTGGTGAAGGGAAGGAGGCTTTTGTACAGTATGATTTCAGGGGTAACAGAGAAGTCTCTTCCCTCCCTCTCTCTCCTCCATCCCCACCCTCCCCTCTCCCAAATATGCCAGTTGCCAGATAGTCTGAAATTCTGACTGAGAATTTCTTGTCTAAAGCTCTGCAGTTTATTGAGGTGTTATAGAGGTTCCCCACATCTCATTCTCCTGTCTGCTGCCTCTGATCTAGAGGTGGGTCAACTGAGGCCTGGACAAGTTCTGCCACTATAATAATAAGGTAGACTTCTAGAAGCCCTCGCTATGTGGCAAACAAGACCACGACTACACCTGCCGTGTCGTGTGTGATCGTGCCGAAATTCTACTGTGCTATCTGTTCATCTTTCACAGATAAGAAACCGAAGCTTCGAGAGATGGAGTGACATGTTCAAAATCAGCACTACAAGGCTGTGGTCCGAACAGGGATTTGAACTCAGGCTGTCGGACTCCAGACTGGCTTTAACCACTGGCTCCTGTTACTCTCTAAGCATTGCCTTATGGCCGGCCCTCAATTTCTGCATCTTTAGTCAGAGGGATGTGAACCAGTATTCGCTCTGATTCTCTCCAGCTTGGAAATTACAAGGTCTCCTAAAATAATCATGTCTAATGAAATTTAAAAACATCACCAAGAAATTGAAAAGGGGATTAATTGAAAGTGACTGCAGATAACCTCTGCCTAGCTTCGTCCACGACCATAGCATCAAATGGTATCGGTGGTCAAGTCTGAAAACCCAGAGGTTGCAGTAAGATATGGCATCATTAGTCTGTTCACATTTTCACTAGGTTTGTACCTTTGTATCTCATTACTGTCATACACTGAAAATGGAATTGACCTGCTGTGGAGACAGGACATAGTCCCAGAGGTTCAGCTGGCTTATGGAACCCACAAAAGACTCAGCTGGGTTGAATCCCTCTCCTTTTTGGTCTTGTTCTTGCCCAACAACTAAGGCACCACCACCTAAAGAGAGGAGAGAAATAAGGAGGAAATTGACTTCATGTCTGTTATTCCAAACATGCTAACTTAATGAAAGCACTGACAATATAAAGGTATCAGGGAAAATTGTTGAAAAACCAAATTACCTACATTTACTGTATGTTTTACCTACAAGGACAAATTCAATATTTTATCTAGAGCAACTTAAAAAATAGTCAGAGAGGGTTTAGAATATTATACAAGATTTACAAACATTTAACTATAAAAACTACACATATACATACGTGCATGCGTATTTTATGTCAACAAAACAGGTAAGTTCTATTTTGCCTCCTTTATTCTAGGAAGTTACCCTCCATGACAGACTACCAGTAGCTGCTCTTTGTTTTCTTCTTTGTAACCCTGAAATGCTTAAATTTCTATCACCAATTCCAAGGTGACCTCTAAATTTGCCAGTGGCTACCTCATTGCCAAATTCAGCAGAAACTCATATTCACCTCTCGTGATTTCTCTTTATCGTTGGTTCCTACTGGGCTATTTCATTCTATTAAACTGTCCTTCCTGCATGTACTGGCTGGTCTGTGTTTGCCCCTCCAGAGATACCTGCCACCCTTCTCAACTCTGCTTTGTGCCCTCAAAGGCTGACACCACCTGGTTGCCTTGTTCCTCTGGCTTCTGTTTATACCTGGCTAATGGAAGGGCCAACCCAAGATAAGGAAGTGGGATGAAAGAGAAGCTTAATTTCCTGGATACCTTCCTCCCAGCAAGGTTTAGGTTTGCCTACATTCTGGCAACAACTCCCACCCCTTGTCATTTGGGGCCCATCTCTTGTGCCATTCTATTGTTGCTAGTCATGGGCGTGTTTTACTTTCATACTTTGGTTCTCTTAATCTTGCCCACACCTTTGCAAATTGTCCCTTCCTTAAACTCTCTTTAGTTCTCCTCCTTGGGGATGCCACCTGTTCCCTGCCGGGGGCTGGGCTGACTCCACTTTCTTTTCGTGAAGTCATCCTGTCCCGGCCTTCTTGAACCTTTGTGCTCATTTTGCCTCTCTTCTCCGCCTACCTCTTAAGATGCTGAGGCACCTGAGGCTTCCACCGCCTCCTCTCTTCTTCCTGCAACAATCTCCCCATCTGATCTCACGCCTCCCAATTGATATATATAGAACCCCTTTTCATGATTTCCCAAGACTACGTCCTTTCTTATTAATCATTAAAAATTAATACATGTACGGGAGAAAATTTGAAAAAATAAAGCATAAGGAATTCCTCTTATCCAGAAAAAAAAATCATTTAATAGTTTTGTGTATTTCCTCCGAGGTTTTATTTTTATTATTTTTTTAGTATATGTGTATGTGTGTGTGAGAGAGATTTTAAAACACACAACTCAGGATCATACTATGTATGATGTTTGAATCTGGCTTTTTCTTCTTGGACATCCTCTCATTTCATGAGTTTTAATAGCTATTTTATATATGAATGCACAATAATCCATACTTTGCTTAATTAATTAGTTAATTAAACTACCATTTCTTATTGGATACTGGAGTTGTTTCCAAGTTTGGTACTAAAGTATCACTGAGATAAATATATTGATACATGAGTATTTATTCAGATCATTGATTATTTTCTTTAGTCTGATTCCTGGTAGTTGAATTGTTGGTTGCATGCCAAGGGTTTCTCTAAGGTTCTTGATGAAAGTTTCTAAATTGCTTCCCAGGAAGTTTGCATCAGTTTTCATACCAGCACTCTAAAGTGTCTGCTGTGCCGAATCCTTGCCAATCACATCCTACCACTAAAACAGCTCTGTCAATTTGATATAAAGTGGTATCAACTTATGTTTTTAGTTGCATGTAGTCCTGTGATTAGAATTCAAACCCAATATATCTAAAATCAAATAGAAATTCTTCCTTCACTCCTAATCCCTGCTCTGATAATTGTCCTTTTTCTTAGAATTTCTCTCTCAGCTAACAGACTCTTCAATGGACCTAGTCACCCAAACTGAAGCCAGCCATTCACTAAGTTCTGTCAGTTGGGGCTCTGCAATATTTATGGACTCCAATTCATTCTTACTGCTGTGGTCAGACAACCGTCTCCTTGGGTGGTTACTATTACAGTCTCTGTGCTTTATTTTCCTATCCCCGTAACCTACTTTCACTCTTCTATCAGGTTTTTTTTTTTTTTAAATATAGAAATGCTCTTTTTTTTTAACCATAAAGGAAATATATGTTCATTATGAAATACGGGAAAAGAATAAAGAAGAAAATAAAAGCCACTTGCAGTCCCACTATCCAGAGAAGAGAGAGTTGAAAACGAGAATACTTAAACACAAAAAGGAACCACTGCCCCACTTCACCTGATAATGTCACTTCCTGTTGAAACACTTTTAATGTTTCCTTATTTACTACAGGGAACCTCTAACTTTCCTCTTCATAAAAGACAGATAGTGTTAGCAGTGCTCCAGCTTATTCGCTGGATATACTTGTGTCCTATGTAAACAATCACAACACAAAACAAGCAACCAAAACATACCAGCAATTCCTCTCCTCCTTGGAAGACAGTTTAGTGACCTTCCATGGTTAGCTCAGACTGCATCTTGCTAGTCTTACTATAAGTCCCCAAATGCATTTCTTACACAGAGTGTCACACAGCTCACCTAGGAAAAGCTGGTAGGAATTCACAGTCTGGGTAGTCATGGAGTAGAAAATGGGAGAGATAACTGTTGACCTTTGTGTAGAACCAAGGACAACAAAGCTAGCAAATTTGACGTTCATCTAAGCGCCACCACGTCTGGCATCTAAGGGAATGATATTCCTTTAGCTAAGACATACCAGGTATGGGTGAACCAACAGAGAGGCCCACACCACCGTCAGATAGTTTCCCATCGATATAGACCTTCCAGGCTCCATCAGAACTCCTCCAAGTGATTGCAATGTGATGCCAACGGTCATCATTCACGGAGGGACAGTCTGTTATCTTTTCCTTGCCATTCACATAAAGAACCCAACTGTGAAAACATTCCAGGTAACAGAGTCATCAGTCATACATCATAATCTCGTCTATGGGGCACGTTACTATTTTTCTTCTTTTCCTTATTTTTCTTTTTCTTTTTTTTTTTTTTTTGTATGTAAAGCACTTCGAGGACAACCATTACTTCTTTTTCTCCATTTGGTCACATTTCATAGAGGCAGAGTTGATTTATAAATTACACTTTATTGTAGTTCACTGAAAATTAGTTTATGTTTCTCAGACACGAAGGGATAGGAAAAAGTCTTAGGATGAGAGAAGTTGATCCAAGTTGAGATAATTTACCAACTGTCTATTCCGGAGAGAGTGAATCAAGAATGGAAGGAATGAGAGTTGTACAAACATCAGACCGGGTTCCTTCCTATGGAATGGATGTTTTCCCAAGACCAAGAACTAACTTCAGAGGTCTCACAGAAAGTGAGTTCTCTCTCTGGCTTGCCAAAGCGGTCATATGGCAGACAAAGTATGTTGATCCAAAGGCAAGCTTAATTGGAACTAAACAAAGATGACCAACAACAAGAGGTTTTGAACAACCATGTCACTTTGGGGAATATCAAAGATATTAAGCAGTTTAAAGTGAAATGTCTTCAAAAGCAATTGGAGTAAAAGAAAAAAATTAGGGAAAATTGATAAGGAAGAACTCATTGAATTCCTCTCTCCATATCTTCTTAGTCCTTATTCATAGATATTTATGGAAAAAAACGGTATTCTTATAATACTAATTGCTTCCCCTTTGTGTTTTCCCATTTTCCTTCCCTATTCAAGTGGATAACAGGTTCTCTCTTTATATATATTTTGCCTCAGGGGAGGTTTGTGTAAATTTCTTGGATTTTGTTTTTGAAAGTTTCCACTAAGAAGAATAGGGTTTGAGGCTGGGGAGAGTTCTACCAGAATAGTGAGAGTCCCATGGACTGAGGAGAGGCAAGAGAGCTCAGTGGGGCCTGCACCCTGCTCAGTAGCAATGGGACAGAAATTTGGGTAGATCTTAGATGAAAAGGCCACCACAGAATCTGTCTAGATTGAAGGCTGGGATTCCACATGGCAAAGAGCTGTGATTCTGAAGGGCCCACAGGCGCTGAGGCACTTCACAGCCCAGTGATAAGCACTGTGGACAGAGGACCAGTGATGGAAGTCCTAGCCAAGTCTGTGGCTCTTTAGCAAGACTCTGGGGGTTTCCGACAATCTGTGAGAATCTAAGATAGGAAAAGCACTCAGTAGGGAAAGAAGGAGGGAAACAACCAAGGTTGGTCTTTCTGACAGCCCAGAGAGATGCAGCCCTGCAGTTGAATTAATTGATCCAAAGAGAAATAGACATCATCTTGTACACCTGAGTCTGTAGATGGATTCCTATTTAATGTATGTGTCTCCCGTGGGTCAATAATGTCACTGAAACCCTTGAACTCCTGCAGGCTTTGATATATAAAAGAAAGAGCGTCAGTCTTAAGAGTCAGAGACTTAGCTCTACCACTTCCAGAGTGTGAGATTTGGGGCAAATCATCTAGTCTCTCTGCAACTTTGTTTTGCTGCCTAGAAAATCAGTTCCTTGGGCCACTGAGAAGATCAAATGAAGTAACACTTAGCAAGGAGCAAAACATAATCTGTGCATAACGTGCTATCATTGAAACTTTGCTTTCTTACAGAACGTGTCCAGATGCTCTGTTTGACCATTGTCATTGCTATCCTGCTGGAGCACCTGACCCCCTTGCTCCTCTATCCCCCAACACGAGTGTCAGTTCTAACTTGGTCCCAGGATAAGATCTAGAGTATGACTTTCCTGACATTTCTGCTTACCCATTATAATCGGTCAGGAGGAAGGTATTGTCACTGCCATTCTCAAGTGCATAGGAGATCGGTGTTCCATAATTATTGGTGTCATTGGATTTCATCCAGAATGTGCAGGTTACAGCCCAGAGAGACGGAAGCACACCATCTAGCATAACGTAACCATAGATACCCGAAACTTCAAAATCCAGGTTAAAACCTGAAGACTGGTCTGCAACAAATAAGAAAGGTATGTCGACCCTGGCACTTGGGAGGCATTTTTCAATTGTCTAAGATAAGCAGTGGATTTGCAGTACTATTGTCAAAGAAGCCCATTTCAGTCAATATGATGATGTGAGAAGCAGTTTCCACATTAAATATATATTATTTACAAAGTATATAATACATTCTTTTAAGTAAAAGAATCAGTAACTAAGATAGGGAAAGCACTTAGTAGTAGAGAAAGAGGGACTAGCTGGAAGGAGAGATGGAATTGGGAAGTTAATAAAGACAGGGGACACTAACACATGTCTGTATGCTGATGGGATGACTCCGTAGAGCAGGGGAATTGAGGCTACAGGAGAAAAGGGGGGTAACTGCAAGGGCCACATTCCACCTCTACTCAGGGCCCTCGTTCTTCCCTATTTCATGAGCAATTCAGCTCTGCCCCAATCCTGCATACCCCACTTAAGAAAACAAAAGTCCCACAGTTAAAAGACTCCAGCACTCTGAGAAAGCAGCTTAGCTGATTCTCAGACATGTCTGTGGACTCTGAACTCCTAAATCAAGTGTCCTTTCTAAACATGTAGAAGGTGAAGAGTTCTACTAAATTCAGTTTTCTCTGTTTCCCCTCTGAGCTTCATTTTCCTCACCTTTGCTCTTGGGGATGATACTACCTAGTTTGCTGGATGGCTGTCAAAATTAAATAAGTACAAAATGCTTAGCATCGTTTTTGGTATGTAGACAGTGCTCGGAACAGGTAAAAATTGACATTGTTATGATCTCATTATTTTTAGTATTGTTATTAATAACACCGAGTTCATATATACCTGTTTCACACCTGCTGCCTGAAAATCCCGGCTGACATTTACAACTGTATGAGTTTAATTCATCCACACAGGTGGCCTGATTTCTACATGGGTTAGACTGACATTCATTGATGTCTAATTCACAGTGTGGCCCTGTGAAGCCTGCTGCACATTGGCACCTGAAAGAAACAAAATGTTATTAACACATAGAAATGCATTGGAGGAAGTCTCCCATTTATGACAACACTGTCTCAACAGACTTTGAAAACTGAAAGCTCACAGATGCAGAGAACAGACTGGTGGTTGCCGGGGTCCGGGTGGGATGGGAGAAATGGGTGAACTGGGGTTTTGCTTTGTTTTTAATTTAGATAAATTGAGTAAACAACTCTGAAATGATGAAACATATTTTCCACATCAAAAAAGTACCTTAACTGTTAGTTACCTTTTTTTTTAGTTCATTTAATTAAACCTATTTAAGACAATATATATCTGAAGTGTTGTAGTAGCAAAAATAGAGTAGGAAGTGGTTCTGGTCCAGGCAAACTATTATTTACATACTGGGAGTTTCTCTCCCCATAGAAGTGCTAGGAAAAAATATAAAAAGTTCACATGCTGTTCCAAAGGCTTCATATATATTAAACCAGTCTTTGTAACAATGAGGTGACATTATTATCATTCCCATTTTACAGATGAGTAAACTGTGGCTCAGAGAGGTTAAGCTGCCCAAGTCTCCTTGTTACTAAGTGGTGGAGTAAGATTTTAAACCCAATCTAGTGCCTTGTTCTTAATCAGTATGTGGTATAGTCTCTGTGGTATGCAACAAACCATTTAAACCTATCAGAATGGAAAATATATCTGATAATGTCAAACGTTGACAAGGGTGTCGTGAACTGGGAAATCTCACATAGTGAGAACTACAATTTGGCGAAGTTGAGGGTCTGCATTCCCAGAGCCTGTATATCCATTTCGACTTACGTGCTCTAGGAAACTACTGCACGGTGCAAAAGAACACATGTAATGAACATTCATAACAGCATTATTCTACATGTTTATGAAGAGAATAGGAAAATAAACCATGGTATAATCATTTACTGGAATACTAATCAGCAGTTAAAATAAATAAACTAGAGCCAAATGTATCAACCTTGACAGCACATAATGTTGAGTGAAAACAAAACCCAAATTGCAAAAGGATGTATCTAGTATAATACCAATTATGTAACATGTGAAACTGTACTATGCATTGTTTATGTAGTAACATATGAAGGCTGAATGAGAAAGATAGACACCAACTTCAGAACAGTGGTTCCTACTGAGGAAGAAGAGGAATGTGTGCGTGCATGTGTGCGTGCGTGCGTGTGTACTGGAGGAACTCCGTAACTATCTTTAAAAGGTATTTTTTTAAAACAAGAGATACGAATCAAATATGGCAAAATGCTAATGTTTGATAATTACCGTGATGAGTGTGTGACTTTTATTGTTCTTGGTAATTTTTTGTATGTCTGAAATATTTTGTAATTAAAAAAGGACCTGTCCAATACATGATAATTAACATTGTCATTAGCAGGTTTACATTGGAATTGACGGGGGGAGGTCTTTACTGAGTTCTCTGCATTCGATGATAAATCTTTTGGCTAGAATTTCACTCATATTTATCTGCCCATGTTTGATATTCTAGCAATCCAATATCCTTGTCTATGAAATAGGTTCACTTTGGGGACAACCAACATTCCCTTTGAATTAAGAGAGTTTACCTTCACCTTTCCTCTAGTTAGGATTTAGACAAATTTGGTATTCATCAATTGTTTTTGACTCTGGGGAGAATTTAGAACTCTTGTTGTTTATCTGGAAATTTCTCATTGCTTCTGGTTAGGTCAGAAGATGTAAAAAGCCTATGAAAAGATGAAGCTACATTGCTAAGACTTCCTTTCCACATGAAGAGTGAAAGTCTCACCGGCAGAATGGGTTCCCTATTTCTTCTGGATCGTGCCCTGGCTATTTGTTGGGGGGACAGTATTGAAGGGGAGAGGACTGGGAAATGTTGCAACTGGGGTACTTTTTTCCCCCTCCTTTTAACTTTTATAAACTTCCAGAGACAGTGGCATGTTGAGGACAATAAAGTTCCCTAAGATTTTGCAAGCAACACCGGTCCATCTTTTGTACTGCAGAAGCCACAGACCCTTCAAGGGGAACAGGATGAGTGTCAATTTCCAAACTGTGTTCTCCTAGCACCCCAAGAGCTGCCTCAGAAAGACAAAGTATGTCTCCTCTACAAATACTATTGTTTTCAACCACAAAAGGTTAGGTTTTATTATTTTACTTGTTTCCATTCATATTAGATTTCTTAAGAACCAAGCGTTACTAAAGTAAAAGAAAAATGTTTGAAAACCACAGACATAGAATGTAGATTGGCTCTGTGACAGGATGATGGCACAATTCCTTCTGACGTTAGCTAGTGCAAAAACTCCTGAAAAAATATAAGACACTTGACAATGAGTTTTGTCTAATGCTTTGGTATTTGTTTCTGTGTTACTCTGTTTCCTTTCAACTTTTATGACTTCCCAAGTACAGAACGGTGGTTTCCAAATCTGGCTGTGCATTAGAATCATTAGGGAACTTAAAACACATAGGCTGCCTATTTAAAAACTACAGATTCTACCCCAGACTTAGTGAATCAGAACCTCAGGTGGTGGGGAGAGTCTACTGCTGCCTATCCTTGGGCTAGAATTAGGGAGTGGCTGACTTGGGACTTGAAGTAATATTCCATAAAGGCTGCAGATTGACTAATGGTTGAGAAAAGAAAACCAGTGCAAAGAACCAGACTTAGGGCTTTACCTGAAGCTATTGGCACCATCTTTACAGGTAGCTCCATTTCTGCATGGTTGACTGAGACACTCATTCACGTTTTTTTCACATCGGGTACCCAAAAATCCAGGAGGGCATTTGCACAAGAATCCCCCAACTTGATCTTCACAGACTGCATTATTTAAGCATGGGCTTGACTGGCATTCATTGACTTCTGTTTCACAGTGCAGGCCTGGGGATGAAGCAGGGTGAGAAAGAGCCCAAATGTTAACTAACCCCCCTGGGAAACTAGGATCCAAGTGTTGACTTCTTGGAGGATGTCGCTCCTAAAGGATTGGAACGGAAGCTGCCAAACTACTGGCCTCTCACACTGGTTTGAGATCTACTCTTGAATGAGCTTTGGCTTTTGTAAGTCATTTTAGGATTGTGTTTTGGATAATCTGCTCTTTTGATCTTAGGTCTTTCTGAAACTAACATTCATAATGGACATCTAATTGAGACTATGTTAAAAAATAAAACTAGCAAATTTAGTTCAAAATTTTCCTGTTTATTTGACCTTGCCTTTTTCCTTCACTGGCCATTTTTTGGGGGAACTCTCTCTTTATAAATTATATGTATATAATTTATATATATGATATATATATCATATTGTTTAGCATCTATTTACAATATGATCTTACATGATTTATTTCCAGTTCCTTCTTGAATGTTTATCTTAGCATACAAACTCTTGTCTTTTCTATGTCTCTTTCTCTTTCTGTCTCCCTCTCTTGCTCTCTCTCACACACACATACACACACTTTTTTCTAAGCTGTTTGGGGGTAACTGCACCCCGATACCCTTTGACCCCAAAATACTTCAGTGTGTATTTCCTCAAAAAATAAGGACTTCCTCTTGGATAATCAGAGCACAGTTAAAAAATCAGAAAATGAACATTAATATAATATAATGTTTAAAAATGTAGTAATTTGTGGTGCTTTGCAGGATAATATGCCAACGCAGGAAGAATGGAAATATCTCACCTGTGTATCCTTTCATACAGGTACAGCGATAGCTAGCCAAGCCATCAATGCAGGTTCCTTTATTTAAACAAGGACTAGAGTAACACTCGTTTATATTTTCTTCACATAGTTTCCCTGCAAAGAATCACAGAATATTTTAGCTTGGAGAAGACCTGAAAGGAATTTTAGACGAACAGTTTTCAAGTAAGCTGTCAGGTGTAACAGCAGAACAATCAGAAATTGTGGCTAATATGTTTGTAAAAAACTTTGCCAAATAAACTGAAATAAAATGTTTTCTTCCATTCTATTTATTGCAAAAATTTTCTAGCAAGAAATCTGACATTTTCAACATACAATGGAAAATGATAACTATGAATAGCTAGCTTTTTTTTTCAGTTAGGATGATAAGTGTGATCTATTATAAAAATTTTATATTATTTTCTAGTTGTTCACCCCTTTGTTGAATTTATCCCTTGAGTTCTTAAATATGACTTGTTTATCTACTAGTTGCAGGTTTATACCCTTAAAAAACATCCCCAGTAACCCACACCCAGCCCCTGACAACTACCATTCTACTATCCATTTCTTTCTTTCTTTTTCAAATTTTTTTATTTATTTGAGACAGAGAGAAAGAGAGAGAGAGAGAGAGAGAGAGCACAAGCGGGGAGAAGGGTCAGAGAGAGAGGGAGAAGCAGCTCTCTGCTAAGCCCGAGATCCTGATACTAGGACCCCGAGATCATGCCCTGAGCCGAAGGCAGACACTTAACTGACTGGGCCACACAGGCGCCCCTCTACTATCCATTTCTATGAGCTTGCCTTTTTTAGATTCCACATAAAAGTGAGATCATACAGTATGTCTTTCTCTGTCTGATTTATCTCACTTAGCATATGCCCTCAATTTTTATCTCATGTTGTTGCAAATGGCAGGATTTCCTTCTTTTTATGGCTGAGTAATACTCCATTACATACAACTCAATCACATTTTCTTTATCCATTCATCCCTTGAGGTACACTTAAGCTTGCTTCCATATCTTGGCTATTATGAACAATGCTACGATCAACAAACCTTCCAGATAATGATTTCATTTCCTTTGGATAGATACCCAGTAGTGGAATTGCTGGATCATGCAGTAGTTCTATTTTTAATTTCTTGAGGCGCTTCCATACTGTTTTGCATAGCAGTTGCACCAACTTACATCCCCACCAACAGTGCACAAGCGTTTCCGTTTCTCCACATTCCCACCAATGCTGTTATCTCTTGTCTTTAAATAATAGCCATTCGAACAGGTGTGAGGTGGTATTTCACTGTGGTTTTGATTTCCAGCAATGAAATTTTAATGATTCCAAGGTTTATATTGTAAAAACAAGAAACTTTCTTCTTACCTGCGTAACCTGGTGGGCATTCACAAATGAATTCCCCAATTAGGTCTTTACAAATTCCACTGTTGAGGCATGGCAGTGAGCTGCATTCATCAATGTCTGTTTCACACTTTAAGCCTGAAATGCAAATGAAATATGGAAGGACAATCAAAGAGTGGGATCAACAGAAACAGAACCATGATCATTTAAAGGTAATTATCTCAATAATCTGAATTTATAGGGAGTGGTGGTGGTGAAGGAAAGGGCAAAATTCCTTAAGGGCTACCATCTAGTTAAGTATTTAGTAAAAGCACTGCCTCTTTCTAGAGATTCAAGATATCTTGGGGCACCTGGGTGGTGCAATCAATTAAGCATCTGACTCTTGGTTTGTGCTCAACTCTTGGTTTGGGCTCAGGTCATTATCTCAAGGTCATGAGACCGAGCCCAGTGTCAGGCTCTGTTCTCAGTGTGGAGTCTGCTTGAGTTTCTCTCTCCCTCTCCCTCCGCCCTGCTCTCTCTCTCTCTAAAATAAATAAATAAATATTTTTAAAAAAGATATCCTTATAAGGAGGGGAGCCTGAGTGGCTCAGTAGGCTGGGTTTCTGACTCTTGGGTTTTGGTTCAGGTTGTGATCTCAGGGTCCTGCGACCTGGGCCCTGTGTCAGGCTCAGTTGGTTAAGCATCTGCCTTTGGCTCAAGGCATGATCTCAGGGTCCTGGGATCAAGACAGGGTCCTGGGATCTAAGAAAGCAGACAGGGAGTCTGCTTTTCCTTCTCCCTCACCCATGGTTCCTCCCCCCTTACTCTCTCTCAAATAAATCAATAGATAAAATCTTAAAAAAAGTAAAAGATATCCTTATAAGGATACATAAAAGATAGAAAATTCCAAGTTAGAAGCTGGTGGTGGGGAGGGCAGGGAGGAAGACCTGGTAGCATAAAATTAGTTTAACTCTGAAGTGAAAAATATAGAGTCATATATACTTGCTATCAAGGCCACTTGGCTGAGGAGTGGGGGTGGGGCTAAGTCCTGCCAGATCTCAGCACATATTCAAGGTGTCCCAGAGTGGGGACATATCTTCTGATACAGTGCACATAAGCTATCTGTGGGCTAGCTCTGACAGAAACCCATGTTCTTCCTCTACACCAGGGAATCTCAAAGTGTGGCCCCTGGACCAAGAGCATCAGCAATTACCTGGGAATGTGATAGAAATGCAAATTATCAAAACTTCTCTAGACCTACTGAATCAGAAATTCTGGGTTAGAGTCTAGTACTCTGTGTTTTAAGAAGCCCTCCAGATGATTCTGATGCACATCAAAACTTGAGAACCACTGCCCAAATTATGCCCTTTCTCAACCACCACTTGCTTACAAAATTCTAGGACAAGATCCATTATTTCTTATGGAATGTCAAGACAAATTTTTATAAAAATTGAGACACACACAATACACGTATAAGCAAGCTGAAATAAGTGGAATGCCAATATTCTTGATAGCCCTGGGCTACATTCATTTTCCAATTTTCCTTTTGCTCATTTTGTGGTGAATTCTTTTATTTTCATTTTGTGGTGAATTCTTTTATTTTAATGCCATCTTTCTCATTGAAATGACATTTCATGTTAGCTGTACAAAAGTAAAAAAAATGCAAAAACTGCATTTCTAAGAGAAAATAGTGAATTATTTGAAATAAATTGCAATTTTAAGATATAGTTCATTTCCCCTCAAAAATTATATTTCTGAACTGAACTGGAATGTGAATTACACTATAAGAAAACATAATTCTTATGTAATTTCTACATAATCAAGTTCAAAGCCATATTGTTTTTCCAAGAACAGTTTCCAGAAAGATAGAAACAAAGCAACAAATCATAGCTATTCATAAGAACTTCCACTAATGTGAAGCCTATGAGAGAAACTGGAGTTTGTTTAAAAATATTTATGCTGGACAATCTGTTCTATGCTGGGTAACATATCATACATTTAAGTGTGTTAGAGTGGAACCTTGGCCTCTGAAACTGCATTCCTATTTAAATTGTGAGCTATGATGTGACCTTTTCATAGAGAAGATGATTCTTTATTCTTCCTCCAAAATGTGCAAGGAAAACTGTTATTTGTAAGAAATGTACACTTTTTTCACCTTGGTTTATCTTGTTCAACCAAATTTTTATGCATTGATATAGTCCAATGAATTTATCTCATAGTTTGATGTGCAAATCACAATGATTTCATCTGAAAAAATATACTAAAATTTGCATTCCTTTATGTTACCTGTATATCCAGATGGACAGAGACAAACATAACCACGCCCAAGCTGTTGGCAGGTTCCACTATTGTGGCAGGGGTTTAAGAAGCATTCATGGAAAACCTACCGGTGGCAAAAAGAAATCTATCAGAGACAAAACACTCCAATCATTTCAAAGCAATCCTGACTATAGAGTTTGAAGGTTTGCAGTATTAGACAGGTGGTTCCTTTTACCAGGTGAGTTCGCTCAAGCTTGCTGGACCACTGCCTGCATAATGTTGGTGCCTGCCATATATGGACACATATGATATATATTCTTGAGTGATATTCTTACGTGATATTCTCCATTTGAGGTGCTTTAAAAATATAAAGGATAGGGCCCCACCCCAGACTGGCTAATCAGAATCTCTGAGAGTGGGATCTGTGCATCATTATATTTTCAAGTTGGACGGTGGATTCTAATATGTCTTCAGGGTTGATAGTCACTGCTCTAGTGGTTCTTACAAATTTCTGTGTCTGCTAGGCTTAGTTTCAAATATGACTTACAAAGCCCTTACAAGTTGGTATGTTTGGACAAGATAGTAGGAAGTTGAAATAAGAAATACAACCTTATTATCCTCCTTAAAAATACTTAAAGCCAAAGAATTCATCATGACATTGGGCTAGGTCTATTCAGAGTAATGGTTGAATCTACCAAAATAATTGGTCTTCACTAGTCTTTTTTTTTTTAAAGGAAAACAATTAGTTACGTTCATGAGTTATGTTTCTTAACATACATTATTCCAATAAATGATCTTTTTTTTCCTGACAAAAAATTTAAATAATTTTCATGAACGTTGAGTAACTCTTCCTGCCAACAAGCAAAGGCCTTTGGCTAAACCAAATGCCTCTTACTCAAATGATGGGTTATGCTTGAGGTAAGTGTTAATTATTAGTGAATTTAAAGGTTCCCCACATCTACGCATTCTCTATGCCAGACACTGTTGGGGAAAAGTCCCAATTTTTGGTAGTTAGAACTTTTCTAATGCTGCATTTTTGGAAAGTTCTTATTAGAAGTCACAAGTAAGTACTATTATTCATTGATAATGTTCCTGAGACTTCCAGGTTGCAGGATATTCCAGATATTCCTCGATTCCAGATATTACTCTGGTAGTTTCAACTCTGGTAGTTTTCCTCTGTATAGCATGTATAATGACAGAGTGTTTTTCCAAACATTTCACTGGAGAAGATTCTATAAGTATAAAAGGGACTTGCCTGACTGCTGACTTCATACTTCTTTTTAATATGTCCAGGAGAAGAACGGGGCACTATACTTTCCTCTGCTGCTGAGAATGTTGAGCTAAAAGCTAATAAGATTAATAAGAAAACATTAGAAAACCATATTAGTGCGTGGTGGATACTGCCCATAAGTAGATTCTACCTAAATACTATGGTCAATGTTCTAGTTCTCAGAGTAGGTAAAGTCACGTGTATTTTGTTTTAGGAATAGTAAAAAAAGAGAGTATATAGATGGATGGGATACATCATTAAATCCCAGACTCTCAGAAAGAAACTGGGAAGTTATCAAGTTCAATGTTGCCAAAGTAAGAATCTTTGAGTCATTGTCATCAAAAAGGCCTCAGAAGACCAGACACCCAAATCCACTGAAAATAGCGATATTCAGAATTGAAGCTACACAGGTCTCCAACACGTGGGATTACATAAGAAATGAAGCATATCTTTCTTACTGGAGCAATCTGTGATGGATCTGGTACCACTGGTGGCTGTGGTTCCATGAAAGGGACAAGACAAGCAGAAGGACTTTCCTGAATTGGGTTGGTAGTAGTCTCGAGGACATGGATAACAGGGCATTAATCCAGAACGAGAGAATTCTCCTACTGGACAAGGTACTGCAAAGGTAAAAAATCATTTGTGAGTCCAAAACAACAGTTTACTCTTAAAAGAAGCGCATCAACCCTCGGTTATAAGACAGCTACTGAATTGCTAATAGATTCTCTTGCACATATTTCATACCTATACTATTTTATCACCCAGATAAACATTCTGTTGTTTCCTTCCTTTCTTAACAACACACATTAACTCAATAAAAGTTTGAATTGATCATGTAATAATTGTATTCTGATTTTTCCACTTTACATCCTCAGCATTTCACAAGTTGTTAAATAACATAGTGTTTAATAAAAGAAAAATATTGCATGCCTTGACAGGACATAATTGAGACACATTTCCTCTACTATTGGACATTTAGGTTGTTTCTATTTGTTAGCTATTATAAATAACGCTGACATGAAATTTTCTGCATAAACCTCTGATTCTTTCCTAGGGATAACAGTTGAATTTGAACAGCTGAATTTGAGTAGTTGAATCTATAGATCTAAAGATAATGGAAAATTTAAAGCCAATAATATATAATGTCAAATCATAAAAAAAAAATGGTTCTAACTTATAGCCCCATTAGTAATGTATGGAATTGCTCTTACTGCATACTCATTACTGATAATGATCATTTAAATACTTTTTTTCAATTTGAAAGTGGAAATGGAATTGCACTGTTATTTTAACTTGCATTTCAATGATAAATTAAGTTGCTTATTTCATGTTTGTCAGAAAATTGTATTTCTTCTGTGTTGTTGTCTCTTCTGTATGGGGAAGAGGGCCTTTTTTTTTTTTAACTTTTAAACCTTTTAATGTCATTTTCTGTTAGACATGCTTTTTATAAACAACATCCAGTTGAATACTGTGATTTAACCAAATCTGAAATTCTCTTGCTAATAATTGGTAGAATATTAACCAAACAAGAAATAGCTTCAAACATAACATGAACCTGCATTTTCTTTGATAAATTTTGGTTGCTTTTGGCAGAACTACAGTGGGGTAGACCAGTCATGACTCAATCTTTGGGTTGGGATTTTAGATTGTGAGCCAAAGATGAATTCAGCATGTTCTTTTCCTGGTATGAACTTGTCTCATCTGCATGAGCCCTTGAACCATTATGAATGGAGAAAACCACTAAAACTATTAAGACTTGTCTGCATAAATTTGAATAGAAGATAGAACACAAAGAAGTAGCTATTTGGGAATCTCAGCATATTTATCACGTAGGCTTTGGATTTTTGTTAATAAAAATTAGTATGGCAGAAATGATTAGCAATGTGGTTGAAAAATTTAGAAATGCACTCGAGGCTCAATGGGGCAGGATACTCCACGTAATGGCATCTCTTTTTTTGGTATGACCATAAACATCAAATAAACAATAAGGCATTTGTGGTGATCTCAAGATGTTTAGATCAAAGTGTTTAAGCTGAAACAGCCATTCACATCTTTTGCAAAAGTGCTCTTTTATATCGCTGACAAAAAGTCTGGAGTCAAATCAAGAGATGGCAGAAGATATCATAGATATTAATGCTTGTTACCTCTGAAACAAATAATACATTATATGTTAAAAATAAAAAAAGAAGAAGATAGCAGGAAGGGAAAAATGAAGGGGGGGAAATCGGAGGGGGAGACGAACCATGAGAGACTATGGATTCTGAGAAACAAACTGAGGGTTCCAAAGGGGTGGGGGTGGGGGGATGGGTTAGCCTGGTGATGGGTATTAAAGAGGGCACATACTGCATGGAGCACTGGGTGTTAAATGCAAACAATGAATCATGGAACACTACATCAAAAACTAATGATGTAATGTATGGTGATTAACAGAACATAATAAAATAAAAAAACAACAACAAAAAAGAAAAACAGATTTCTTCTGGCTACATCTGTTATATTAAAACTTTAAACTATAAGTATCTTGGTCAAACAAGATACTTGTTATAGCAAAAATATTTGTTATATTAAAACTTTTTTAAAAACTTTTTTAAAGGATTTTATTTATTTGAGAGAGAGAGAGCATGCACAAGCCGGGGGTGGGGGGGTGGAGGCAGAGGGAGAGGGAGAAGCAGACTCCCCACTGAGCTGGGAGCCCTAAATGGGGCTTGATCCCAGGACCCCAAGATCATGATCTGAGCCAAAGGCAGACTCTTAACCAACTGAGCCACCCAGGAGCCCCTAAAACTTTAAATTATAAGGATCTTTGTTTCACCAACAATAAATTGATCTATTCTTTGTTGCTAGATCTTAGAGTTCTAGACAGGGTTTTGCACAAACACAAAGTTGCTGAGTTTAATCTTTAAAATAAATAAGTAAATAAATAAAGTTGCTGAGTTTAAAATGGGTTTTCTGAATCTCAAGTTTCAAAAAATGATTACCTACTTGGAAAAGGTAACTCCAAACAGCTAATTAAAGTAGTTAACTGAAGCATAGATCTTCCACTGGTAAAGGTATGAAACTTTGGTTTGAGAGAATATCTCTGAGTGTGTATGATAAGGTAAAAATACAAATTGTGTCAGTGAAACCAAGATGCTATGATGAATTAAACTCTTTTGCACATACAATTTTTTCAGCAAATCTTACCCTGAAAAAGAAGACTATACACCTAGAAACTGACAGAATGCCAAAAATCATACTAATATGTAATAATAAAATCTTAAGATTAAAAATCAGCAAATTGGTTAATGAACACGTTGTTGTGATGTCTATACTTTGTTTTTTGACATAGAAAATGTAAATTTTCATGTGAAAATTAGCTTAAATTACATTCCCAGGGCAGACAGTTGTCATCCGAAATATATTTTCCAGGAGTGGACAATCAATACTTAATGTATTATTTACACATATAGTAAATATACATATACACATATAGCATATGTGTGTGTAAATATAACATACATACATAATAATAGCATTATCTGTAGTATATAATACAGTATTAAATACACACACATGCACATATACAGAGGCAGTTCCTGATGGTCTAACTTCCTAAGAAGAGAGGGGAGAAAGTTTCATTTTGAATCTTCACCAAAGAAACTATGGTTTCTGAGTCAATAAAAATGGGACAAAATCCTTTTAACCTCTTCTACTTGAGAGAGAAAGAAAGAGAAATCTAAGTATGCCAAAAGTGATATTAAAATAGAATTAAAAATAGTGCCTTGAAATGACCAGGAAAAATGTAATCTCACATGTCTGTTCCCTGACAGTGTTAAAGATAACATACAGAGCCCTGCAGCCAAGTGAATTTTGCCTTTTAAATGGGTTTCCTAAGACAAATTCAAAGGTCAGAGACTCTCATCCTAAGTCTCCTTTTAACATCATCCTATAGGATTAGGGTAAGAAATGTCATCCTGGCTCAGCAATCATCTTTCCTTTTCCTACAGGACAGTGTGTAAACAATACCATCACCAAAAAATCATTTGTGGGACTTATTCTTCGGATAAAAGTCATTTTTAAAAAACAAAAAATTTCTAGGGTGCCGGGGTGGCTCAGTTGTTAAGTATCTGACTCTTGACTTCAGCTCAGGTCATAATCTCAGGGTCGTGAGATCGAGCCCCGTACTGGGCTCTGCACTCAGCAGGGAGTCTGCTTGAGATTCTCTCTCTCTCCCTCTGCCCCTGCTCTCTCTCTCAAATAAATTAATTAATTAATAAATAATTAAATAAAATGAAACAAAATATTTCAGACTCGAGTTTGTAACCACAGACCTACAGATATTTAATATCTTAAGTAGTGATAAAAGATGAAATGCATGAAATATAAATTAATATAGAAATATACTTAAATATAGTAGCTGTGTTGATTATATTTTAAGATTAACATGCTAAACAATGTAAAAAGTGATACTTTAGTAAAAAGTGAGGTAAACCAGAAACATACATATAAAAATAAATCACTACAGAAAGAAAAACTAAAGAAGGAAGTTTAAAACTAAGAAAAATTTAAAAAAATAAATAAATAAAACTAAGAAAAAAGTATATAAGGGACTGTTTTAGAAATCATACACATGTAAGTTTAAAGTAAGATGGTATTTATTTACCACCACAGGGGAGATTGCTGAGTGTTGCTGTTCCCAACTCACTCATGACAAGAAAATGTGGTTAAACTTGTGCTGGGAATATATTAGGAGAAATACAGCAGTTACCAGAAGTTTAGAGACTTTCTGGGAATCATAATTACTTAATTGGAATAATTTGGTATTAAACAAACCTCAAGGCTTATTCGGGAAGCTAAAGGGAAAAATCGCCAATTTTGAATTTGTTTTACTGTAAAATTCCTAGTTACTTTTGTGGTTGGAGGGAGAGAAAGAGAAGGAGAGAATTTTCACTGCAGACCTTCTTCCAAAATTCATCTGTATATTGACAAAATAAGAGTCTCTAGTAGATCTATCTCAGCCATAATGTGGAGCCTATTTGCCTTTTAATAAAAAAACAAAACAAAACACCTCAAAGCTGGTGTTACACAACAGACATGGTTTATGAGTTTCAATCAGGTCCTAGTTAATTCTCTTCCCTTCAGTGAAACATCAAGTTAATGAATACTACTTGCCCAATTCCTCAGGTCTAAAAGACTTGTATCTACTGTGATCCTGCTACATTGAGATAATTTAAACAGATGGAGTATATAAAAACCTGTAATTATAGTAGGCTTCCCCATTTTCTCCCTGCCTCACTAATTTATGAGGACTACATCTCGCGAGATGCAAGGCTGGACACGCCCCTCCCAGCACCACACAAAAATGTCCTATGTACATAGTTGTTTTCTGGGAATTTGTTTCTAACTGGATGCAGAGGTATATATGACTGGGGTAAAATGAGGCTGTGTGTGTGTGTGTGTGTGTGTGTGTGTGTGTGTGCGCACGTGCGCGCGCGCGTGCACGCACACACAGCTTGAGAGAAATGTGGAGCAAACAGATTGGTCTCTTAAAAACATCGCTATTCAATAAGGGAACAGTTTTTTAATTTTCAGATGGCCATAGACTTTAGGTTTTTAAATAAGGGTATAGAAAAAGGGGAGGATACATAATTTTTTAAAAAGTCATGTTTCAGCCAGCATGTTTGTTCTGTTCCCAGTGATATAGCAGAGGTAGGCCAACAACTTTTTATTTTTAATAGAATTCCATTGACTTTGCAAAGTACGTGGAGTTTGGAGTTCCTGACAGCAGGATGACCTTGACTCTTAGTTTCACGGCCATTTTAAGTTTTCATCTTTTTGTTTTGTTTACATTTTCCAGCCTTTACCGTGCTGGAAAACTGTACTTGGTAGGGATGTTAGAAATATTTGAAAATTGAAACTCTAATCTTTTCATGTTTATTGTGGTTTTCAACATATGGTCTCTGGACCAAGTAGAAGCAGCATCCCTGGCAAACTAGTTGGAAATGTAAATTCTCAGGCCCCACACCAGACCTGCTGACTTAAAAACTCTAGGGCTGGGGCCAGCAATCTATGTTTTTAAGCCCTTCATGCTGACATTTGAGATCTGAAATTAGTCGTACTCAATTTTTCCTGTTACTTTAAGAATCACTGGGGGCAAGGTGGGGGCACTTAAAAAGAAAACCAGACAAGTTAAGTCAGAATGTCTGGGAGCCAAGACTGGCCTTCAGTATTTTAAAAATGCTGAGGTAAATGTGCAAATAATTCCAAAGTGCAGCCAGAGTGGATAACCACTCACAAAAACCTGCAAACTGTAGGAAATGAAATATCGTAATTCATAAAATGTCTTTTTAGAGTTTCAAGGAACATGAGATAGGACCTCACTTTAGAAAGGAAGAAACGAAGTTCCTAGATGAGATGCATTTCTACCATATAATGAAACCACATGTTTATTAATGTTGAATACTAGCACCAAGTCTTGTACTTTTTTTGTGTGTTCCTAAAGGCGCTAGCACAGTGTTTATATTGAGAGTGTTTATACTTAAGCACTGACTGGCTGAATACATGGAAACTCTCCATGAAGAGACAGTTATTTACATTCTTTGCATACAGTAGACATATGGTTTTGCTGAAAACAGTCCACTCCTCCATGCATAGAACCTATGGGGTTTGAAGAAATATCAGTGTCTAAGGCTTTGATAACCTCCACAAGCAGAAATATTCACAGCTCCTCTTTTCACAGTGGAAGTATTTTCTGGACATGAGATGCAGCTCCGGGAACCAAATGCTGGCTGATAACTGCCCAGGGGACACGATTCACAAATCTCAAGCCCATTTGATGAGTAGGTGCCTTGTTTGCACTGAGCTGAAAAGAAAAATGTAATATGGTTAAGGATGATGACATTAAGCTACACAAAACACAAAGAATTCCAAGCAAATAGATGGTAGTTTCGGACTGCTTCATGCTTCTCTGCACCAATAAGCTTTAGACTGATTTCCGGTTACTTTCTTTATTACCTGGCATAGCCACATAGAAAGCACCAATAAATGGTTTTTGAGTGAAGTTAGAAATCTCATCTCAGAGGGCGCCTGGGTGGCTCAGTTGGTTAAGCGACTGCCTTCGGCTCAGGTCATGATCCTGGAGTCCCGGGATCGGGTCCCGCATCGGGCTCCCTGCTCGGCAGGGAGTCTGCTTCTCCCTCTGACCCTCTCCCCTCTCATGCTGTCTCTCTATCTCATTCTCTCTCTCAAATAAATAAATAAAATCTTTAAAAAAAAAAAAAGAAATCTCATCTCAGAAAGGTATTGTCACAAGAACAAGTTGTACAGAGGGGAACTTGTTCTCGTAAAAGTTCTCAGCTTGTACTCAATTCTCTGGAGTAACAGAAACAAAACCTCAAATTGGGTGAGAGCCTCATAATTATACTGGCACCTTTGTTTCTCTACGAATTGGCCCTCTTATGTCCCCCTACCTGCAGACCCCATCGGAGGGCTGGCGGAGTAGAAAGTAAAAGTAGTCTTAGCATGAGGCCCAGGGAGATTAAGCAACTTTCTAAGATTCATAGCAATGGTTCTGTGGGAGAGCAGGACTAGGGCCAGAATCCTCAACCCCTAGTGCACAATCCTTTCCTTCTGCCCTTGTTCTCCAAATGATGCTCATTGTCAGCATTTTTAGTGCATTTCTGATCACCTAGTAGAGGTCTTCAGTTTCTATTTGTCATTAAGCAATTACATCTGCATTTGTAACAACAGCAAGGGGCACAGTTCTGAAATTTCTTCTTTTAGGTGTATCTTTTTTTTAAAAGTTTGTTTGTTTGTTTATTTATTTATTAAAGTCATCTCTGCACCCAACATGGGGCTCAAAATCATGACCCCAAGATGAAGAGTCCATGCTCTACTGACTGAGACAACCAGGCGCCCCTTAGGTGTATCTTCCTGTAACTTTAATCATGAAAGAAAATGTTTCCATCAGAAATGCTTATTGAGAATGATAATAAAATATTTTGAAAATATGGAGTATTTTAGTAGTAAGAATACATGCATATTAGTAACCTATAGTTATTAATTTCCAAGTAAATGGAGAATTGATCTCATTGTATCAAATATTATTCTAACAGAACGCAAACTCATGATTGCTAAAGTGTTATGAAAGTCCTTTCCACCAATTAATTTGAGATTCGATAAAAAAATCTGAGTTAATTGATAAATGCAGATTAGAATTGGGGCACCTGGGTGGCATAGTCAGTTAAGTACCCGACTCTTGATTTCCACTCAGGTCATGAAATCAGGGTCCTGGGATCGAGCCCTGGGTCACGCTCCATGCTCAGCATGGAGTCTGCTTGAGGTTCCCTCTCTCCCTCTGCCCCTCTCACTTGTGCTCTCTCCTCTCTCAAATAAATAAATAAATCTTTTTAAAAAATGTGGATTAGAATTATTGACAATGAAGTTTGACTTAGAGCAACAGAATGTTCCAAAGGGGAAAAAAAAAACAGACTTCTTTGAAGTGAGGGAAACATTAAGGTAACAATTCAAAATTAAAAGAAAAAAATAAATCAATGAAATTGCTTGTAGTAATGCTCTTATTTCATCCTATTTGCCATTTAGACTTCATACCTGAAGGTAAAATTCAGGCTTCTGGTAAAAATGTGCACTAGGCCATTACCTTTGCATTCTGAGATGCTTCTTGAATGGAGATATTCAGTATATGTCCCAGTTGGACAGAGTTTGCACTCCAGTTGCCCTTCTTCATCCTGATAGAATCCGCGCAAGCAGCTTTCACAGATAGAACGTTCCAGAGAATAAAAGGTTCCCAAAGGGCAATTGACTGAAAAGAAAACCAACAGGAAACACTGAAACCAGTAAACTATAGAAACAGAACACATTTAGGTTCCTTTTTCCTAAGGCATGAAAATAATAAAGCATGCCTCCAAGTACTAGTCTTACTGTCAGAGGTTTACTCACAAGATAAACCTTCCAGAAATGTATTCCTAGAAACAAACAGATTTTTTTAAAGAAAATAAAAATTCTTATTGACCAAGTTTGGGCTTATGTGATAGGAGCTTTAAAGTGTGGGTTAAACCAGATCATCCTGGGAAACATATAGCTAACAAAGAAAAGGCTGCTGTAAGGAGAGAATAAAACATGAACACTTAGGTTAATCTGCGGTTTCAAGATACGAAAAACAGTTTCTCAGCTGTTCTTCCAAATGGTTCCCTTATGAAACTGACTGCTTGTCTATTACAGCATCATTTCTAGAAACAAAACCAAGCAAAGGTTGTGAATCTAAACCAGGGGAGTTAAGCAGACCCTCGTCTCTGCTTACAGGAAATACTGTCCACTAAAGGTAAGTGTGAGACATCCTCAGACTCGAGGGTCCTGAGGAAACAGGACAATTTGAGGACCTTCCTTCCTTGGAGATTTGGTCTGCTACTTGGCAGGCTTGAAGTGACTCAGGATTTCTGAGACCAAAGTGGAATTTTAAGCCCATGGAAAGAATGCTAGCAAAGTTAGTATTTGTATAGAGAGGATACTTGAAATTAGCACCTAGATGATTCTGATGATAAAGTGTGTAAGAATTATGTGGGAATTTACTAAAGATTCAGATTCCAAGCTCTGCCCCCCAAGTGTCGGATGTATTAGTTCTGGGATGGGGCCCTGGTCAAGATGCATTTTGATAGGCCCTTCAGGGGATGCTGACACAGGTGGTCTGAACACCATACTGAGAAACGCAGAACACTGATCAAGGTGATTCCTAATTTTTACTCACAACGTAGGGAGGAAACAAGAGCAGGTTCAGAATGACTATTTTAAGGTGCTTTTGTTGGGCTGAATTTATCACCCAAGTAAACTCTGGGAATATCAATAAGAACTGTTGAGGAAGGTTTTCCAAGCAAGGGGCAAGACCCCATGCCTCCAGAGAGGTAAACACCAGACTTGCATACAGAGTTTGGTTAGAAGAGTCTCCCCTATCTATAAACAATGACTTATTTGGGAAACAGGCTGGAATTGATCCAGATTGTGGTAGTCTGGGTTAAAAGTTAACGGGCTATGGGTAAGGAAAATGAGGAGTGGCTGTTTAATGGTTATTGGGGGTCTCCTTTGGAGGTGATGAAAATATTTTGGTGGTGGTGATGGCTGAACAGCTTCGTGAATGTGCTAAATGCCACTGAACCATACACTTTAAAATGGTTGATTTTATGGCATGTGAATTTGGCACTGGCTACCAGAGTGGAAATCTTAGCTACACCACTTACTGTCTTAATAGGTAAGACTTCCTGAGTAAGTTCCTAGCCTCTCTGGCTTCAGTTTTGCCATCTGTAAAATGTGCTTAATAGTAATAGCACTTCACAGAGTTGCTAAAGAGAATTAAACACGAGAGGTGCTCAGCCAGCCTTTGGAAGTGGTCATAAAGTATTAGTCATTATTATTGGAGATGCTGCTAAAAGTTGTGAGCTCTAAAGGTCTAGAAATAAAACTAAGATCTGAGTCCCTTACCTGAAATAGTTTTCTTGTCCTGAACAATGGTGGTTTACTTAGATTCCTGAGACAAAATAATAAGAAGAACAACCACACAACAATTGCAAAATGTTTCATTTCAAAACCCTTGTATAGTTGTAAAGCGGCTCTGCTCATCTCATTTGACCCACTATGAGCCAGATATATTTTTATTGCAGCAAAAAGTCTTACCACACATACGCCCTCTCAGCACCGAGCCTGGTCTGCAGAAAAGGAAAGCCTTTTCTGTCTCTAACGAATTGCTGTCGGCTACCAGAATTTCAGATGAAAGCTGAAAGGAATACATGGGCTCCTGACTGAGGGTCCTTTCCAGTTGATTTGTAATGGTTTCCAAAGTCTTAATGAGTCGTTGCTGATTTTTCAGCTCGAGGGTATCATTTCTTTCATCGGGTAATGGCACACTAGCTGAGATAAAAACAAGACAAAATAAAACATAACACACACACCTGGTGTTTCAGGAAACCATTTGTAGTTAGTTTTTTTTTCTTTACCAAAAAGAAATGGCATATTAAAAATCTTCCGGGAAAAATAAACTCACGCTCAACCACTACTTACTGAGCAACTAGTATATGGATAATATTAAGAACAATGCAATTTGTTTTAATCCTTCTCTCATTTGCTGGATCTACATCACCTTTTTGTGAAGTTCTTCCTTACAGCATGTTAAATTTCTGTAAATTCTTGCTTTTTAAAAACATGCCTTAGTTCGTCATGCCAAGATGAGTACAAAGCAGGATGCTTGTTGCTGCGAGAATCATAAAATACATCTGTGATATTAAATTGCAAAAAATGACAAAACTTAGGTGATTGTGCTCTCCCTAATTTTCAGTTCCAGGATTATTTCCTAAGAATGATAACACATGGAAAATTTGCAAAATAGGTTTCCCACCAAGAATTTCACATAATATTGTCTTTTCGAACAGACAGTCTATCCTTACCTGTGATGTTAAAAATTAACTTAATTTTGTGGTTAGATAATGGGGCACTTCTTCTAATTCGTGAAGATCTGGCTTTGCCGACACCTGTGGGTGTTTCTTGCATGGAGTCCAAGAAATCATCGTAAGAGTAATCCAGCCTATTAGCTGCACCCCAACCACCAGGTCCTGGACAGTTGGGGCAGAGAAACAAGATTCTACAGTTGCCTTTTTATCTGCATTTAGGTTTGAATGTTAAGCCACAAGTCAAATTGCCCCTATTTCTTCAATTGTCCATAATGTACTGCATATGGGGATGCATCTAGAATCTCATTTATTTCTCATCTATAATCTTATATTGTAATTATCAGGCACTTCATTTTAGATCTAGATTACCAATGAATTGCACAAGAAGAAAGAAAAGTCCTTTTGGAGCTACCTAGGCATTTAAGCCATTCTTACCTTTGAGTTAATAGTGAATTACCTTAGCTTTAGAGGTAAATAGGATGTGGGTGCAGAATTTTAATCAATGCCTACTTCCCTTCAGAGTTTGCTCCATTCTTTTTTAAAAATTTTAATATCAGCTTTATAAACTTAATACAAATGAACAGGTTTCCTTTTATGAAGATATTTAGGATACTGCATTATATTTTAAAGGTGGAGGCCGGGGTGCCTGGGTGGTGCAGTCAGTTAAGCAAAGGACTCTTGGTTTCGGCTCAGGTTGTGATCTCAGGGCCGTGGGATCAATCCCCACGTCATGGGCTCCATGCTCAGCATAGAGTCTGCTTGAGATTCTCTCTTCTTCTCCCTCTGCCCTTCCCACTTGTGCTCACTCTCTCTCTCTCTCTAAAATAAATAAATAAATTTTAAAGGTGGGGACAGTTTCTGAAGGTGGCATGTAAGTTAAATGTGTATGTAACCATGCTAGAGTATATAACACGGATATGTGAGATTCCTTCCCCAGTGCCATTGTGATCACCCACATGGATTCAGATTGTAGCTTCTGGATGTAGGGTATTAAGGGTGTACAATTCTAGTCAAGTTACTTTCCTCTCTCTCAGCCTCAGTTTCTTCATTTATAAGTTGAGGTCATTCTTCTTACCTCACAAGTTTGGGAGATAACTGAGACAATATACATAAACCATCTAGCTCAGCATGTGACTCATTCCAAAATCTCAGTAAATGATATTAATATTGGTCTGGGTATATTGTTGTTGTGTGCTTATGTGCTTTAAATATCAAATTGTATTTATACAGGCCTGTCCACCTATGTTAGTGGTTTAAGATTTTTAAATGAAATTTAAAATGGAGTTTTAAATAAAATAAGCTCTTAAAATTTTTTTTTGTCTAATTTATGTCTTTGGCCATTAAAATTACCTAAGATAAATATTTTTGTTTTTCACTTAAACACCCTTCCCACAAGTATTATGTAGCCATTATAGAAAAACAGATGAGCCAAGACAAAAAACTTTTTGATTACCTATAATTCCATCACATAGAAATAATGCCTAGAATATTTTAGGCAATATTTTCTTCTATGAATATATAAACACACACATATATGTTTATGCATACATAGATACATGAATCACTGGAATAGAAATAAACATAGCATACCTTTAACAAACGATTATACTATGTGTATATTATTTAGTAATCTTTTTCTAATTTTCTCAATGAAATATTATGGCATTTCTGTGTCAAATGGTTTCATAATATTCTTTTCTATTGCTATATCACAAACTAACCAGGTTTCTCTTTTCAAACTTTTAGATTATTTCAAAATTCTAGAACATCCTTGTGCATAGAGGATTTCATAAAATGTAAGGCACCATCAATGAGAAGATATATTCCAACTTCAAGGATGTCCAAATAAAAAGGTACACTTTAGAATTTATAAAATGTAGTATATCTCTGCACACTGGCATGATTTTTATCTTGAGAAATATTCTTAGAATTAGATTTCTGGGTTTGAGTATTTTTCATCTTTTTGATACATATCGTCAATTGCCCTTCAACTTCTCCCCTGCATACAATCTATGAGTATGATTTTCTTTGCTTATACTCTTGCCAATTTTGGGTATTATGATTCTTATTTGAATTTGTTAATCTGACAGGTCAAAAAGGGCATCTCATTTTAGTTTTAATTTGAATTACATGACTATTATCAAGTCAAACCATTTTAATATATTTATTGGCCCTTTGTTTTTAATACATTATGACTTGCCAAGGTGTTGTTTGAAATATTACACTAAGTTTGTGACTCCCTACTGTAAAGATATTCAAGGAGGAAGACTTATATCTTAGGATCAATTGTATCACGTGTCCACATATGATTCTAAGAAACTGCACTTTTGATCCTTATTAGATGACAAATATCACCCATCTCAAAACCTTATGATGACACCTGACTCCCTCTAGGTGCATCCTTATACCCTCAACAATCTGCCTCAATAATCTGGGAGGGGAAGCCTGTGTCATGTGTGACAGAAGAGTCATTATTATTCTAGACATGCCACTGCCAACGCCACTTCATGTTTTTCTAACACTTTAACGTCCAAAATTTTCACTGAGAAGTTTTATATAATAGTTAAAAATGGAAAAAAATGGATAAAAAGTTAAAAATTTCCTACCGGTAGGAAATTGTTTACATAAGCTATGGCAAATTGATTAATATGTGACCATTGAAATTGAAGTATAATATTTAGTGACAGAAAAATGTCCTCAGTATAATGTTAACTAAAAATTCAAGTTTACAAAGTAGTATGGGCGTGGGTGCCTGGGTGGCTCAGTTGGTTAAGCGACTGCCTTCAGTTCAGATCATGATCCTGGAGTTCCAGGATCAAGTCCCGCATCGGGCTCACTGCTCAGCAGGGAGTCTGCTTCTCCCTCTGATCCTCCCTCCTCTCATGTGCTCTCTCTCTCTCATTCTCTCTCTCAAATAAATAAATAAAATCTTTAAAACAAAAAAAGCAGTATGGGCATATATACATACGTGTGTACAGTTATATGTATATATGTTAATGTATATATAGTAATACATATATTAATATATTAACAGAATTTATGGAATTGTGTGGGTTATCTTGATTTCATTCTTTGGGTTTTAGCATTTTTCCAATTTTTGCAATAAACATATATGCAGAAATATTTTTTAAAATTTAAAAAGTGTAAAGCAAATGTCAACGTCACTCTAAATGCTAAGTCACTAAAAATATTATGCATATGATCAGTGTCAGAAACAAAATGTCTGTTGTAATGTCAATTAATACTGTCTCAGATAACCTTCCAAGGACTTTATGTGTACTTGTACTTATTCATTTAATCCTGAGAATGGCCCTATGAGTTCAGTACTCTTATGTATATACATATACCCATTTTTATAGGTGAGGAAACTGAGGCACAGAGTACAAACTTGCTCAAGACCACACAGCTAATAGGTGGTAGAGCCAGAATTTGGACATAAGAAGTTGGTCTTAGAATCCATGTCCATGTGCTTAACCATGACACTATTTTGTTATCACTATTATAATTTTTTTTGAGAGGGAAAGAGAAAGGGGGGAAAGGGAGAGGGAGAGAGACTCTTAAGCAGGCTCCGTGCCCAGTGTGGACCCCAACACAGGGCTCAGTCTCACAAACCTGAGATCATAACTGAGCCAAAATCAAGGGTCAGACGCTTAACTGACAGAGCCACCCAGGCACCCCCATCACTATTATATTTAAAAACATTATTCTGGAAGTGTTGGACAGTTTTATAACAATGCAATAAAAATGACAAATATAATTACTAGAAAGGTGGATGATTTTAGCAATGAAAGACCCAACTGTGACTACTGAAATCTTCCAGAAATATTAAGGCAGTAAGCTAAATGGCTAGCTACACCAGCAAACAAATCACATACTGCAGTTAGAAATAATCTTAATAAAAATGCTCAGAGATAATATGGAGAAAACATGAAAATCCAATTAGAAGGTATATCAGACTCGAATAGATTGAGTCTTAACATATTCTGGGTACGAAATCTGAATATTTTCCATGTGTAACTATTTTAAATTAATGACTTAATTATAATTCAAATTGAATGCCATATAAAAATTGCTTTGGTACTATTCTAAGATATCATATCAGTAATAAAATTTCACAATCATAATGTGACTTTATTTTTCTTAGTTTTTATCATCTCAAGAGTTTTGGTTTAAAAAAAATTAATTTTTCTAGTTTGCCCCACTCTTCTGGACTTATTTTATTTTGCAGATCAATCTTGCAATCTTGACACTGCATAATTTAATTACCAATTGCAAAGCCATTTTCATAGTCATAATTGTATTCGAGGCAATATTTTTTGGTCAGGTCCTCTAATCTGCAATCAATGTCCTCAGCATCACTACAAAATGATGGGACCTGCAAATAAAAAATGAAGAGTATGAAATGTAAATTGCACCTCTATGTGCTCTGGATAAGCCCTTTGTTCTGTTGGCCTTCACATCTCTCTCTATTGGAGGGAGGACAGGACTAGAGCTCTGCATGCTCCTGGACAGACTCCCGTCCCTCGTCCACGCCCTCCCCTAAGGCCTCTGGTGCTTGTGGACCACCAGAATTAGTTCCAGGCCCTTTCTCTCTGTGCATGTCACTGAGCCCCAGAAGCCCAGGACCCCGGCATATCTCTTGTCTCTGAACTTTCACCCCTAATGGCTCTTTAGATCCCTTTCTCTGACTCTATCTCCCACCCATCTCTAAGTCCTCAGAACCTTCCTCTGCCCTCTGGAACTCCCAGTCATCAGTGAATCTCCTATTCTTTTTTTCACCTCTCTTTATGGTCCCTTCATCTTTGCTCTCAATAACACCCCACTTTCCAGTTTTCTTAGACCATGGGTGCAGAGGTGGAGGAAGTATCTTCCTCACTCTTCCCTGCGGTTTCCGGATCATGCTCCTGTACCCCTCCATAGAGCCTCACAGTCCTGAAGTTCATGGTATAGAAGGTGGCCCCTCTGTGTGTCAGCCACCTACAACCTTTCCCCATTCTGCATCACCCCCTCATTCCAAGAACATCCAGTAACTGTCCCTGTTATAATTCTTGGTGATTTCTATATCCACCTGACTAATCCTTCCATCACCTTGGCTTCTCACTTCCTTTTCCCCCTCTCCTCCAGTCTTCCAGCCTTACTTTGTTCCTTGCTGTCATGGTCATACCCTCAGACCTCATCATTACCAATAACTGCACCCTCTCCTACTCTCAGAAGTCTTTGACTTCATCAGATTTATAATCCATGGACCCTACCACCTCTTCATTGTCTCTCAGTCCGACGTCTTCACCTCCTTGTTTATCCGTCTTAGAGTCTATGGCTCATCACCAGGAATCACTCCCTCACGTGCACCCACTTCCATCGTTTGTCTGTAGAACCCATAACCCTAGTTAAACTAATTGCTCTGCTTTCTCTACACGTGCACCCATGTGGTTAATTACAGCTTGAGAGAAAATACAATCCTGCTTCCTGCCAATCCTACCACCTTTCTTTAGCACATTTGTTTGTGCTTTCCTAGAAAATTATTTTACACCATCAACTCCCTTTCCAAACCTCAACAACTCCTCCCCATCCTTACTCTCTCAGCTGATCACTCTGCATCTTTTTTCCACTGAGAAAATAGGAGAAGTCAGAAAAAATCCTTTGACACACTTCTACCACCATGGGTACCCACTGTGCATCCGTGTCCCTGTGTACCCTACCTCCTTGGCTCCCCTCTTTCTCTCACACTGGACATCAATTCTACTACAACTGAATCTACCCTTAGCATCTATCCAAAATCTAAGCTGCCTACTCTGTTAGGGATACAAATATGTTTATAACACATTTCCTTTGAGATGCTCAACACAAGTTAAATACATTGTTTTGCTTTCCTATAAACAGTGGAAGAATCCTAAACAAAAATGCATGGAAAAGAAAATCCTTTTAATGTTCAATTATCTCATCATAAAATAAATACAATCTACAATGGCATTTTTGTCATACTTTAAATAACAAAGCAGACATTTTCAAACCACATGGACCTCACGCTTCTCTGGCTTTCTGACTCAGAATGTTTTAAAAAACTCAAAATGTTTTAATAAAGATTCACTTACAATTCATTCCAGAAGTCCAAAACCTATGAGCAATTCTAAATATTAAGAGCAAGTTTGCATTACAGAGAGGCGGGAAACCATCAGGACACGGAATTCCAGTGGCAGGTTACCCTAAGAGGCTATGAAAAGCTCAACAGCATCCTTTAAAATCCGACAAACAATAATGCTGACATACCATTTTCCCCAGGGTAGTCTCAAATGCTTCAGAAAACTTCTTCAACAGATCTGTATCATCACAACGAGTTGCTTTGTACAGCATCTCAAAGGATTTGAACCCATGATTTGCAAAACGTTTTACTGGAAAATGTTAGAGAAAACAGTTTCAGTTGGTTAAGTGTTTTCAACACTAAGATTTAATTGTCTTTGGAATAACTGTAACTTAGGACTTTGATTCTAAAATGATTTGTGGGATTTCTATAAAAACAAGAGATGACAGTTAAGAAAAACTTCTAGGCATTAATTGATCATAATAAACCATGAGTCAAGTGGCACTGTACCCAGTTATCCAGTGATGAGGTTTGCTTTGATATATTATTCTTTAGCTTGCAATCACATTAAGAAAATGAACATTAAGGGAAAAAGAGATTTAAACATTTTTAAATTATATTTCTGGGAATTTTTGAAAAATCCTGCCTTGGTCAAAGATATCTTTTATGTTTACATAAATTTGTATCATATATGTTTCCATTATATTTTTAACCAATATACACTGAAAATTTTCTAAATATGATGGACAATCATAATCCTTGAAAGTGTAATTCCCACAGAGGACTCCTTCTTGGATCAGAAACTTGCATGGTTAGGCACAGCAAGATGTCCCATAATATTCTGAGACAATGACCCCTAATAACATCAGCATTAAAATACTACTGTCTCAATCTGTGACAGAGGTGAGTGATACTGTAGAACTTTTAATTACTACCCAAATTTGTGGGAAAAAAATAGCTCAAGTAATTGAGCTTTATTCTTTTTCCAAGACATTGGCATTTAAACTCCATCTATGGTACTGAATCAAGAATCATTCCAAAGAATATTTATTTACACCAGACAAAGATATTGGCTATTTTTATAACAATACATATATTTAAGATTATAGAATAGCTCTAAATCTAAATCAGACCTAAAGAGATTGTAACTGACCTTTCCCCATCACATATCATGGATCCTACTTTAAATATAAGCTCTTCTGCAGACTATGAGACTATAAGTTCAAGTTTATGGATCAAGAACAACATGCTGACAAGTCTATTTCTGGTAGATAACAAGGAGAGGGCCAAGATGGGTTTGCCTTAAACAGAATCTTGTCCTGTAGCAATCAATAACCAGACTCTGATGGGCCAACATTTTAAATCAAGGGCTGAACATTTCTCTTACTCACAAACATTTCAAATTCATGGCACCATCTTTTAAGTAAGCTCTATGCCCAATGTGGGGCTCAAACTCATGACCCCAAGATCAAGAGTTGCATGCTCTACTAAGTGAGCCAGGCAGGTGCCCCTCATGGCACCATTTTTCACTCATGAAACCCAAACCCTATAGTAAGGCAGTTTTCCTCTTAAATGTTCAGAAATCTACACACACGCAAACCCACACACACATATACGAAAGGAGTCCAGGAAGAAATTAAAACTTACTAGCACAGTCTGGCCATTCAGTGGAATATGGTGGCTTCCAGATTCCATCTTCATAAGCACAGTAATACTTCTCAGTAGACCCTTCTGTGAAATCATAGCCCTCTGAGCAACTTAATGTGCAGTTAACTCCAGCACTATCTTGAGTACATATAAAATCCCCATTTACAGGTGTAAATGGAACTTCACAGGGAGAAGCTGCATAAAAAAAAATGTACCATTATTTACAGTGGTATAAACAATATAACTAATATAAATTAAATTCTATGAGTCTAAGCTGAATTTTGAAAAGGACTCCTCCTGTCCACCAGCACTCCTAGAAAAACTATCATCATAAATCCTCAGTGTGGGAACGTGACAACATATGCCTCTTGGTTCCTAGGTGGGCACAGTTGAAAAGCTGTACCTATGTATGATTAGAGGTTGTGCATATATTTTATAAATGCTAAGTTATTTCTGATTTGGGGTTGTTATTTGTGGCCTTCCTATAATAAGAGTGAAAACTAGATAGCATTATGTAGCAAGTATATTTTCAGAGTCTGTCTCCTCAACTCTTCAAAATAGAATTATGACAGTAACATTTTGTACTTTTAGTGAAAATGTTAACAAAATGTTAAAGACTACTCTTGAAGAAAATATTTCTATGTATCATGAAGTGAAGCAATTACAATGGGAAACGTAAATAAGATCTGTCATTATACTTACTTTACGAATCTACTGTACACAGTCCATTTTCTCTCACAAAATATAGTAATTACATATAGCAAATGTCAACGAGATTTCTGGAGGTTTATGAAGGGAATACCTTTTATGACAATGTGGATGTCACAGCTTCTGTTATTGCCCGAGGGATCGGTGGCTGTATACCGTACTAGAGTCTCCCCGTGAGGGAGAAGGTCTCCTGGTGAATGGCTCCTGGTGATGAGCAATACGGCCCCTAGAGAGGAAAGAAGGGACCTAGTTTTGGGGTGACTGGTCTGCAGTCACTTTATCAGTTCCTGTATTTGATTTGAATTTTCATTTTCTCTTTATACAAACCAGCTGGGCATTCAATTTATGTTGACTTGGTCACTAGTAAAAAAATAAAAGATGCAATATTTATGCTGTAACATAGAAGTATTAGACTCAAAAATCTCATCAGAGTAAGGCATTCTTGCTAAATAAATGATTTTCCTTGAGTAGATCAGTCTATTGGCATATTGGAAAATTTTTTAAATTCTTTACTTAAATTCGATTTAGTTAGTATATACGATATTATTAGTTTGAGGGGTAGAATTCAGTGATTCATCAGTTGTATGTAACACCTGGTGCTCATTACATCAAGTGCCCTCCTCAGTGCCCGTCACCCAATTATCCCTACCCCTCACTCACCAATAGCGGAAATTTAATTAAGAAATTTATTTAATTTGCCTTTTTAATTGTTGCTTACTGGGTTTTAGTGAGACCTTTAACATGAACTTCAACTGTATTTGCTCATTTTTTTTTTCTGCTTTCCTATGAACTTTTCTGATTTTAGGGGCAGATGTTGAAGAAATGAGTATGAACACGAACTCTACTAACAATATTACTAAAATGCATAGTTTATGCCTTCAGGACAATGTAAACATAGAGACTCAATGAATAGGTTTAATAAATGTGCACTGGAGACTGAATGAAGGGAACCCCATGGATAGGTAATATTAGTAATATTAAATTATATAATTATCCTAGCATTAAAACATATTACCTTATATGATTATTCATTCTACTTAGACAAGATGCAATTTGCTTTTCATTTCTTTTATCCTTTTTAAAAGTTTTTAAAAATGAAATACAATTCAGTGTTAACCATGCTGACCACAAAGTCTCTGCGTCTGCACCTGAGTTGTCTGAGAACTGAGGCTCATCCCATGTTGCAGGATACTCCTTCTCTGAGACTTGAATTGGAGGTGGGGATCTGCACCAGTCTATGCTAGGTGGTTCTACATCTAAAAAACAGGAAAGCAGAGAAAGAAGTTACAACTGATATTCAAAAATGACAAGGGGGTGTGCAGAGGAGAACTGAAGTCTACTTGTGCTGGCAGAGAACCTTGACCTTGTTAAGCTGGCCCTGGAGCCCCCTTTGACAATGAGATTTGTGGTAACCCTGGTCTCAAGGCGAAAGAAAGAGCTGAGTCTTGTTATGCTGCCCTCTCCCTGTTAAAGAGGAAATACTAGGTTCCTAAAATCACCCTGAGCACAGCCATGTAAAAGGCAATTCTGGGGGCACCTGGGTGGCTTAGTTGGTTAAGTGTCCAACTCCTGGTTTTGGCTCAGGGCATGATCTCAGGGTTGTGAGATCGAGCCCCTAGTGGGGCTCCACACTCAGCACGGAGTCTGCTTGACATTCTCTCTCCTTCTCCCTCTGCCCCTCCCCCGATCACTCGCTATTTCTACCCCACCAAATAAATAAATAAATAAATAAATAAATAAATAAATAAATAAAGCTTTAAAACAAAATAAAAGATTTTTTAAAAAGGCAGTTCTGGATGTGGTGGGCATTCTACCATGAGTAGTTGAGCTGATCGACCAGGAAGTGAAGAGAACCTTCCCAGAGAAGCAGAAGGACTGAAATGACCAAATCTCAGGCTAGGCAAATTTAAGGGACTTATCTGAGGTCATTATGCTAGAAGATTGTAATCACGGGCATTAAGACCAAGATATCTCTCTACATGATAAACGAAAACACATACTCGGAAATTAAATGAACTGTATCTGTGAGAATATACAGATTTCTATTTTATGCTAAGTCTTTTCTCTTTTCCTCATGCTTGTCATTTCATTAGCGCAGTGCCTTTGGTTTACTACTTTTCGAGACTATAAATTCTGTTGACCTGTGATGAAGTCTCTCTTGCTCACAGTTAGCTTTTCACTGCAGAGCACAGCACCTGGTCCGTAACACATGCTCAAAAAAAGTTGCTGAATAAAGAAAAACGTGAAGAAATGCTCATTGGAGGTCTGTGCACTTGAAGGGTGCTGAATCAAGTCAATTCAGAGTTAAACTGACAAATCTGGCAGCATTTACTATTTTCCCAAAAGAAATTGCAAATAGGTATTTCCAAGATATTCTAAACTTACCTGATTCTGGACATTTTATTTTATTATTTTTTTAAAAAGATTTTATTTATTTATTTGACAGAGAGAAAGAGACTGCGAAAGAGGGAACACAAGCAGGGGGAGTGGAGGAGGGAGAAGCAGGCTTCCCGCGGAGCAGGAAGCCCTACGCGGGGCTCGATCCCAGGACCCCGGGATCATGACCTGAGCCGAAGGCAGACGCTTAATGACTGAGCCACCCAGGTGCCCCTGGACAAACATTTTAAAGCTGAACTGCAGGCATAAGAGAGCACCAAGACTCAGTTAATTACCGTCAAAAGCACGGGAGGTAATGGCGGTCTCCAAAGGAGAGAGAAAGCCTATTTCAGAGCAAGTGAGGCAGCATTCCCTGGAACGCTGAGCAAAAGCATTCCTGCTTCCTCTCACTGATCAGTAAGATACCCACCCCCTGTCATCTAAGGAAACGAGAAAATGTGCGCTTTCAAATATTTTCTGTCTCTGTCTCTGTCTGTGTCTCTCTGCCCCCTCCCCCTCTCCTTCTCTCCCTTTCTCTCACCTTCTCCTGTTCCCTCTTCTTTCCCATTTCATCTCTCTTTCATAATCTGAAAATCCAGGGTCTAGCTAGACACTTGAGTACACATTTTACATTTCACCAGGCTGACTCTTCATTGTGAAAAATTAAAACTTGGCAAATGCTGAACCACAGTTCCATGTCTAAAATCACAGTATTATAGAAAACAAATCCAGCATATTTTTCATATGACTGGCAAAGTTCATGTTTAAAACAACACTGAACAAGCAATGGAAAAACCTAAGCACTATGAAATGAATTAGGCTGATTTTTACTTGCATCGTTTTTTATCTACTTTTACCCAAACCTGTAATTTCTAAGGTAAGGAGCCAGTCTGATATACATTAGTTATTTCAAGAAGTTATGTAAAATTCTTGAAATAAAATGAATTTAATGTGCTGAATTTTTAAACAAACATATTAAAATATATGAGACGAATATAGCAAAATGTCAATATGTTTATATAGAGCTTAACGTGCGTCAGGCACCAGTTCAAGTGGTTTATGAATTTTAACTAATTAAAAACCTCACAATAACCCTGTGATGTAATATGTTAATTAATTATATTTCTGGATGAAGAATCTGAGGCACAAAGAGGCTACTGTTCACAATGACTTTAAGTGGGAGAGTGGACTCAGATTGGGCTCAGAGTCTGTGCTCTTGACTACAGACTGCTACATATCCTATTACTGCACATATTACATCTTGGTGGTGGGTATCTGATATCTACTGAATAGCCACTGAATTGATTGAAAATACAAAGACGAATTGGGAGATGGGGCGGCAAACCAGCGCCCCCCTTCCAAAAGGACTGGTCTATAGCAGTGGTTGTAAGCGTGAAGAGACTAGGACAGATTTCAGAGACAACAGTAGATGAAACCAGCAGCACTGGGTAACTGACTGGATGCTGGTGATGGAAGGAAAGGAGTCAAGGATGACTTCCAGACTTTTGCCTGGTAGGTAGGTGACTGGCTGTGCCATTTTCTGAGCTGAGAAATATACTAGGTTTGGGTGAGTTTGAAATGCCTGTAAGACATCTACATGGAAAGCTCAGGAGGCAGTTCTATATATTGGTTTGAACTTCAGAAAAGAGATTGAGATAGAAATCTGAAAGTGGTCAGTTAACAAAATCACTGGGAAAACTATGGAAAGAGAAAGAGAAGAGGACTAGGCTGGAACCCTGGGGATGAGCCACGTTTGAAAGTTGGTCTGAGGAAGAGAAGCCATGTAGGAAAGAGATAAAGAAGAAATGAGAACAAAGGGTTGGGGAACCAAGAAAGACGGGTATCAGATAAGCTAGAGAAGGAGACAGTTTCAGTAAGTAGAGTGTGGTTAAATAATGTAAAATCTAGGGCACCTGGGCAGCTCAGTCGGTTACATTACGCATCTGCCTTCGGCTCAGGTCGCGATCCCAGGGTCCTGGGTTCGAGCCCCGCATCGGGCTCCCTGCTCGGCAGGGAGTCTGCTTCTCCCTCTCCCTCTGACCCTCGCCCTGCTCGTGCTCTCACTCACATGCGCTCTCTTTCTCTCAAATGAATAAATGCAAAATCTTAAAAAAAATTTTTTTTAAATCTAAGGAAAGATTATGTAAAATAAGAACTAAAAAGTGTGCAGTAGGAGTAACTCTAGAGATGACTGATAACTCTGGTGACAGTAGTTCATATGAGTGAAGGTGACAAGAGCCAGACACACTGAGTGACTTTGAAAATACATGGCCCTTGAGACAAAACAGATGGCAACCACTGGGGACTTTTCAAAAGACTCATATTGGAAGAAATCAAAGAGAGACAGCGACACATAAAGAGTATGTAGGTTTCAGAGAGGGAGGGGCTTGAGCAGGTTTCAAGGCCCATAGGGAGAATCAGTGGGAGGGAGTTGTTGAAGATAAAGGGGCAGCATAGCCCTTGGAGGGCTGGATGATTTTCACAAACCCACCCAAGTAATTTCACGACTTACCAATAACCTTGACATGGAAAGTGCAGCTGGCTTGGTTGCTGGAGAGGTCAACTGCTGTATATGTGATAGCAACATCTCCAATCGGGAAAAGGTAAGGTGGGGTGAAAGCTGGATGAACATGGATTGACACCTTTTAGAGATAAATGAATATATTGAAAGTTAAAGTTAATAGCAATGGTACTTTTTTTTAACTTAAATATTATTAGGAAAAGTGAAATTAAAAATGACACAATATTTCATACATATCGCAAATAGGAAAAAAGAATCAGGCACAGCCTTTCGTTGTGTTTCTTTCCAGATTATTGTTCTATTCACGTAGTTTATACAGTTGGTATACATATGAAATGTTGTTCCTTGTTTTTTAAACATAATATCTTAAAACATTCTTTATGTTGTTACATAGTCTTTAGAACTTAAGAAGACACTTAAATGTCTCCATGATTTTCTATAGAATAAATATATGCTAATTTAAAAAAATCTATTGAAGGACATTTAAATTGGCCCCAAATGGTCCCATTCTATTGATAGATAATACACAATTTCTTTCCCAAAACATGGTAATAACTTGCATTCCCATTTGTCAGTATTTGATAGTGTCTGTGTTAAAGTTCCCACTCTAAGTTCTCTACCCTATATTAAATACCATTATTTTTTGGTAACTCAAAAATATGACACCAGGTCATTTTTTTAATTCACAATTTCTTAATGCCTTAGACTAAGATTAAATTCTCATATGTTTGCAAGATATAAATATATTCTTTCTTTTTTGAATTATATGTTTGCCTTCTTAGTCCACTTGAAAATTATGATACAATATATTTATATTAATGTGTAGGTAATAAATATTCTAACCTTTCACAAGTTTGAAGCATTTGTCTCAAGTTTACTATTTGTCTTTTAATTTAGAAATTTTTTTTACTTTAAATTTTTTATTGTTGTTAATCACCATACATTACATCAGTAGTTCTTGATGTAGTGTTCCATGATTCATTGTTTGTCCATAACACCCAGTGCTCCATGCAGAATGTGCCCTCTTTAATATCCATCACCAGGCTAACCCATCCCTCCACCCCCTCCCCTCTAGAACCCTCAGTTTGTTTTTCAGAGTCCATCGTCTCTCATAGTTCGTCTCCCCCTCCAATTTACTCCCCTTCATTCTTCCCCTCCTGCTATCTTCTTCTTCTTTTTTTTTCTTAACATATATTGCATTATTTGTTTCAGAGGTACAGATCTGTGATTCAGCAGTCTTGCACAATTCACAGCGCTCACCATAGCACATACCCTCCCCAATGTCTATCACCCAGCCACCCCATCCCTCCCACCCCCCACCACTCCAGCAACACTCAGTTTGTTTCCTGAGATTAAGAGTTCCTCATATCAGTGAGGTCACATGATACATGTCTTTCTCTGATTGACTTATTTCACTCAGCATAACACCCTCCAGTTCCATCCACGTCATTGCAAATGGCAAGATCTCATTCCTTTTGATGGCTGCATAATATTCCATTGTGTATATATACCACCTCTTCTTTATCCATTCATCTGTCGATGGACATCTTGGCTCTTTCCACAGTTTGGCTATTGTGGACATTGCTGCTATAAACATTGGGGTACCTGTACCCCTTCAGATCCCTACATTTTTATCTTTGTGGTAAATACCCAGTAGTGCAATGGCTGGATCGTATGGTAGCTCTATTTTCAACTTTTTGAGGAACCTCCATACTGTTTTCCAGAGTGGCTGCACCAGCTTGCATTCCCACCAACACTGTGGGAGGGGTCCCCTTTCTCCACATCCCCGGCAACATCTGTCATTTCCTGACTTGTTAATTCTAGCCATTCTGACTGGTGTGAGGTGGTATCTCATTGAGGTTTTGATTTGGATTTCCCTGATGCCGAGCGATGTTGAGCACTTTTTCATGGGTCTGTTGGCCATTTGGATGTCTTCTTTGGAAAAATGTCTGTTCATGTCTTCTGCCCACTTCTTGATTGGATCATTTGTTCTTTGGGTGTTGAGTTTGATAAGTTCTTTATAGATTTTGGATACTAGCCCTTTATCTGATATGTCATTTGCAAATATTTTCTCCCATTCTGTCGGTTGTCTTTTGGTTTTGTGGACTGTTTCTTTTGCTGTGCAAAAGCTTTTTATCTTGATGAAATCCCAATAGTTCATTTTTGCCCTTGCTTCCCTTGCCTTTGGTGATGTTTCTAGGAAGAACTTGCTGCAGCTGAGGTCGAAGAGGTTGCTGCCTCTGTTCTCCTTTAGAATTTTGATGGACTCCTGTCTCACATTTAGGTCTTTCAACCGTTTGGAGTCTATTTTTGTGTGTGGTGTAAGGAAAAGGTCCAGTTTCATTCTTCTGCATGTGGCTGTCCAATTTTCCCAACACCGTTTGTTGAAGAGACTGTCTTTTTTCCATTGGACATTCTTTCCTGCTTTGTCAAAGATGAGTTGACCATAGAGTTGAGGGTCCATTTCTGGGCTTTCGATTCTGTTCCATTGATCTATGTGTCTGTTTTTGTGCCAGTACCATACTGTCTTGATGATGACAGCTTTGTAATAGAGCTGGAAGTCCAGAATTGTGATGTCGCCAGCTTTGCTTTTCTTTTTCAATATTCCTCTGGCTATTCGGGGTCTCTTCTGGTTCCATACAAATTTTTGTTCCATTTCTTTGAAAAAAGTGGATGGTATTTTGATGGGGATTGCACTGAATGTTTAGATTGCTCTAGGTAGCATTGACATCTTCACAATGTTTGTTCTTCCAATCCATGAGCATGGAACGTTTTTCCATTTCTTTGTGTCTTCCTCAATTTCTTTCATGAGTATTTTATAGTTTTCTGAGTACAGATCCTTTGCCTCTTTGGTTAGATTTATTCCTAGGTATCTTATGGTTTTGGGTGCAATTGTAAATGGGATTGACTCCTTAATTTGTCTCTCTTCTGTCTTGTTGTTGGTGTATAGGAATGCCACTGATTTCTGTGCATTGATTTTATATCCTGCCACTTGACTGAATTCCTGTATGAGTTCTAGCAGTTTTGGGGTGGAGTCTTTTGGGTTTCCCACATAAAGTATCATATCATCTGCAAAGAGTGAGAGTTTGACTTCCTCTTTGCCGATGTGGATGCCTTTGATTTCTTTTTGTTGTCTGATTGCTGTGGCTAGAACTTCTACTACTATGTTGAATAACAGTGGTGATAGTGGACATCCCTGCAGTGTTCCTGACCTTAGGGGGAAAGCTCTCAGCTTTTCCCCATTGAGAATGATATTCGCTGTAGGTTTTTCATAGATGGCTTTTATGATATTGAGGTATGTACTCTTTATCCCTATACTCTAAAGAGTTTTGATCAAGAAGGGATGCTGTACTTTTCAAATGCTTTTTCTGCATCTATTGAGAGGATCATATGATTCTTATTTTTTTTTTTGTTAATATATTTATCACGTTGACTGATTTGCAGATGTTGAACCAACCTTGCAGCCCAGGGATAAATCCCACTTGGTCATGGTGAATAATCCTTTTAATGTACTGTTGGATCCTATTGGCTAGTATTTTGGTGAGAATTTTTGCATCCATGTTCATCAAGGATATTGGTCTGTAATTCTCCTTTTTGATGGGGTCTTTGGTTTTGGGATCAAGGTAATGGTGGCCTCATAAAATGAGTTTGGAAGTTTTCCTTCCATTTCTATTTTTTGGAACAGTTTCAGGAGAATAGGTATTAATTCTTCTTTAAATGTTTCGTAGAATTCCCCTGGGAAGCCATCTGTCCCTGGGCTTTTGTTTGTTGGGAGATTTTTGATGACTGCTTCCATTTCCTTAGTGGTTATAGGTCTGTTCAGGTTTTCTATTTCTTCTCGATTCATTTTTGGTAGTTCATATATCTCTAGGAATGCATCCATTCTTCCGGGTTATCTAATTTGCTGGCATATAGTTGCTCATAATATGTTCTTATAATTGTTTGTATTTCTTTGGTGTTGGTTGTGATCTCTCCTCTTTCATTCATGATTTTGTTGATTTGGGTCATTTCTCTTTTCTTTTGGAAAGTCTGGCCAGGGGTTTATCAATCTTGTTAATTCTTTCAAAGAAAGAACCAGCTCCTAGTTTCGTTGATCTGTTCTACTGTTCTTTTGGTTTCTATTTCATTGATTTCTGCTCTAATCTTTATTATTTCTCTTCTCCTGCTGGGTTTGGGCTTTATTTGCTGTTTTTTCTCTACCTCCTTTAGGCGTAGGGTTAGGTTGTGTATTTGAGACCTTTCTTGTTTCTTGAGAAAGGCTTGTATTTGCTATATACTTTCCTCTTAGGACTGCCTTTGCTGTATCCCAAAGATTTTGAACAGTTGTGTTTTCATTTTCATTGGTTTCCATGAATTTTTTAAATTCTTCTTTAATTTCCTGGTTGACCCATTCATTCTTTAGTAGGATGCTCTTTAGCCTCCATGTATTTGAGTTCTTTCCGATTTTCCTCTTGTGACTGAGTTCTAGTTTCAAAGCACTGTGGTCTGAAAATATGCAGGGAATAATCCCAATCTTTTGGTACCAGTTGGGACCTGATTTGTGACCTAGGATGTGATCTATTCTGGAGAATGTTCCATGGGCACTAGAGATGAATGTGTACTCCGTTGCTTTGGGATGGAATGTTCTGAATATGTCTGTGAAGTCCATTTGGTCCAGTGTGTCATTTAAAGTCTTTATTTCCTTGTTGATCTTTTGCTTAGATGATCTGTCCATTTCAGTCAGGGGGGTGTTAAAGTCCCCCACTATTATTGTATTGTTGTCAATGTGTTTCTTCGCTTTTGTTATTAATTGCCTTATAAAATTGGCTGCTCCCATGTTAGGGGCATAGATATTTACAATTGTTAGATCTTCTTGTTGGATAGACCCTTTAGGTAGGATATAGTGTCTGTCCTCATCTCTTACTACAGTCTTTGGTTTAAAATCTAATTTGTCTGATATAAGGATTGCCACCCCAGCTTTCTTTTGGTGTCCATTAGCATGGTAAATGGTTTTCCACCCCCTCACTTTCAATCTGGGGGTGTCTTTGGGTCTAAAATGAGTCTCTTGCAGACAGCATATCGATGGGTCTTGTTTTTTAATCCAATCTGATAGCCTGTGTCTTTTGATTGGGGCATTTAGCCCATTTACATTCAGGGTAACTATCGAAAGATATGAATTTAGTGCCATTGTATTGCCTGTAAGGTGACTGTTACTGTATATTGTCTGTGTTCCTTTCTGGTCTATGCTGCTTTTAGGCTCTCTCTTTGCTTCGAGGACCCCTTTCAATATTTCTTGGAGGGCTGGTTTTGTGTTTGCAAATTCCTTTAGTTTTTGTTTGTCCTGGAAGCTTTATCTCTCCTTCTATTTTCAATGACAGCCTAGCTGGATATAGTATTCTTGGCTGCATATTTTTCTCGTTTAGTGCTCTGAAGATCTCATGCCAGTCCTTTCTGGCCTGCCAGGTCTCTGTGGATAGGTCTGTTTCCAATCTAATGTTTCTACCATTGTAGGTTACATATCTCTTCTCCTCAGCTGCTTTCAGGATTTTCTCTTTGTCTCTGAGACTTGTAAGTTTTACTATTAGATGTCAGGGTGTTGACCTATTTTTATTGATTTTGAGAGGGGTTCTCTGTGCCTCCTGGATTTTGATGCCTGTTTCCTTCCCCTCATTAGGATAGTTCTCTGCTATAATTTGCCCCAATATACCTTCTGCCCCTCTCTCTCTTTCTTCTTCTTCTGGGATCCCAATTATTCTAATGTTGTTTGGTCTTATTGTATCGCTTATCTCTTGAATTCTGCCCTCATGATCCAGTAGTTGTTTATCTCTATTCCTCAGCTTCTTTATCTTCCATCATTTGGTCTTCTATATCGCTAATTCTCTCTTCTGCCTCATTTATCCTAGCAGATATTGCCCCCATTTTTGATTGCACCTCATTAATAGCCTTTTTGATTTCGACCTGTTTAGATTTTAGTTCTTTTATTTCTCCAGGAAGGGTTTCTCTAATAACCTCCATGCTTTTTTCAGGCCCAGCTAGTATCTTTAAAATCATGATTCTGAACTCTAGGTCTGACATCATACTAATGTCTGTATTGAGTAGGTCCTTGGCAGATGGTACTACCTCTTGTTCTTTTTGTTGAGGTGATTTTTTTTGTCTTGTCATCTTGTCCATAGGAGAATAGATGAATGAGAGAACAAAATGCTAACAGGTTAACAACATCCCCAGAAAATATACTCTAAACAAATCAGAAAAGACTTGAAACCAGGGGAGAAGAAAGGGAAAGAAAGAAAAAAGAAAGAGGAAAAAAAAAGAAAAAGAAAAAGATAAAAACAAACAAAAACAGAACAAAACAAAAAAAAACAGAATATGATCAAATATGATCAGGCTAGTGCATAGATCAGTGCCACACACTAGATTTTGGGTGTATTTTGGTCTGTTAGAAGAAAGTGCCTCCTAAAATTTTAAAGAAAGAAAGACTTATATATGTACAAAATAAGGGTTGATACAATGAAGGGATGGAATATGACTGTAAAGATGAAAATTATAAAAGATTTTATAAAAGGAATTGATAAGAAGTTGTTTGAGAAAAGAAAGAAGAAGATTAAAAAAAAAAGAGGGGGAGAGAATGTGATTAGGCAGGAGACTAGAACAAAGCCATACACTAGTGATTTAGGGTATATTTTGATCTGTTAGAAGAAACTGTATCTCCGAATTTTAAAGAGAGAACAACTTATATATATATGCCTAAAATAAGGGTAACTACTATGAAGGGACAGAATCTGACTCTAAAAATGAAAAATATAAAAATTTTTTTTTTTAAAAAAGGGATTGATAAGATGTTGGTTGAAAAAGGGAAAAAGAAAAATTAAAAAAAAAAACAGTTAAAAAAATTAACTTTGAAAGACTAAAGAATCATGGTAAAAAAGCCATGAATTCTATGTGCAGTATTCCCCTAGCGCTGGAGTTCTCCTGTTCTCATTGATCGGTAAACTTGGTCTTGGCTGGCGGTTCTTGCTGATCTTCTGGGGGAGGGGCCTGTTGCCGTGGTTCCCAAATGTCTTTGCGGGAGTTGGAATTGACCCGCCCTTGCCGGTCCGGGCTAAGTAATCTGCTCGGGTTTGCTCTCGGGAGCTTTTGTTCCCTGCAAGCTCTCAGTACAGCTTTGGAGGACGAGAGTGAAAATGGTGGCCTCCAATCTCCGCCCTGGAGGAGCCCAGAACTCGGGGTCCCACTCCTCAGTGCGCCCCCAGAGAAAAGCAGTCATTCACTCCCGGCTCCCCGGTCTCCGGCTGCACTCCATGCTCACCCGGCCTGTGACCGAGCGTTTCTCTCTCTGGCACCCGACTCGGTGTGGAGTCTCCAAACCCAGCAGATCCCTGCGGTGCGCTCTCTGGCTGTTCCTCCCGGAGGAGGAAGGGGAGTCTCTCCGAATCTGCCGCTTGTTGGGTCCCTGCTTCCAGTAAGTGGTCGCTTTTCTGTTCAGAGAGTTGTTGCTATTCTTTTCTTCGATCTCCTGTTGAGTTCGTAGGTGTTCAGAATGGTTTGATCCCTATTCAGCTGAATTCCTGAGACCAGAGGAAATCCAGGTCTCCTACTCCTCCGCCATCTTGCTCTGCCCCCTGTCCCTTATTTTAGGAATTTTTTAAAATACAAATTTAAAAATACTTTTGTAGCCAAATACATTTGTCTTTTCAATTGTACTTTTAAAAATATTTCAACACTCAGGTGCTACATTTAGTGTGAACTCTCATTAGATCCTGAAATATGTCCCTGTATTCTGCTGGGGGGAGAAAATTCAATTTCAAAATGGCATATTGTGTTTTATGGTCAGGAAGGACAGAGGACTGTGGGAGCCTGTGGAGGCTTGTTGATGATCCTGATGAAGGTAACAACAATGCATGTTTTCATGGGCCTTTTAACGGAAAGTAGAAACCACACATGATGGACTAATCATTCAACATGTACATCACCTACAGTCCCTTTAGCCCTAGAAGTCACATTTGCCCTTTTAAATTCAGATTTAAAAGTTACCTTGTCCTTAGTTACCTAAAGAAAAATACCATATGAGCTCTATTTAATGTGGAATCTAAGAAAACAAAGAAACAAACTCCTAGATACAGAGAACAGGTGGTGGTTGTCAGAGGTGGGGGTGGGGGAGGGGGATGAAATGGGGTAAGGGGGTCACAAGGTACAAATTTCCATTTATAAAATAAATAAATCCTGGGAATGTAATGTACAGCATGATCACTACAGTTATTTTTTAAAAAGCTACCCTGATTCTAAGTATATTCAACACAATGATCAGAACAATTTTTCTGTGTGCGTTGTGGCCCCCACCCTGATAAATCCTGGCTGGCATGATTTACACAAGTTTGCATGCAGTTGTGAAAACCATATACCATAAAAGCACCTTAATGTATGTGAATACTAACAGTGTAAATTCAAGGGGAGTTAAATCCTAAATGAATTCCTTTTCTAACATCTGATGGATAATTATCTCAAGCTACTGTATATATAATGTTGAAATATTGTATTCTGAACAAAATACTGTGTTAGAGAAAGCTGAATTAAAAACTGATCTCTCCTTTACAATATGTAATCATTTAGGGCTCATATTTTAAAAGATATGTTCATAAACAGGAATTTAGATTGTTTCCACATCTTTTTTTCCTTGAAAGATCATCAGAGCCTAGTAAGGGGCAAAGAATTCCTAGTCAAGTAATCTTAGTGGATACATAATACAACAAATCCATGGAATAAGAGTTTGCATTTTAGAGATTTTTATAAGATTTCTAGTTAAAAACTCAAGGCTGATCATTCTTCTATCTAATGAGGCATTAATATTTATGAGTACAGTTTATATAGACAGTACTATCATTCGTATATTAGTAAATCTTCAATATCACGCATACTTGTAGTGCATTTAGAATCCATTTGAAAAGGATACAAATATTTGCACAAACTTTACCTTTTCCCCAGAGTTGTCTCTAGCTGTTGGGATTTGCCAGGTGATATTAGCAGAGTCTTGCTGTTCCAGAGTCTTAGCCTCTATGTCCTTAGGACAGCTGATTTGAGGAGCCTCCACATCTGACTCAGAAAATGCACAAATCAATGAGTCAATTGATACATAATTCTAAGTCATTTAAGAAAGAGGTAAAAATACATGAATACTCTGTGACTCATTTTTTACACCCCAATACCGGATTCATTTGGAACATGCAACTGCCTTCAGCATGGCTTATGAGGCCCTTCCTGACCTGGTACCTGCTGACCTCTTAGCTTCATCTCTTATGGTTGCCTGACCGGAGCTTACTCTACATGCTGGATGCTCTCATTTCCATGCAAACTCCATGGTCTTTCTTGCATCTGGGTCTTTGCCCAGGTTCTTTTACGTGCCTGAGTCAATGCCCTCTCCCTTCTTTACCTAGATAACTCCTCCTTGTTCTTTCTCAGCTTAGACACAAGGTCCTCAGGAACTGCTTCCTCCACAGGCTCCCACAGCCCTCCGTCCTTCCTGACCATAAAACTCAACACGCCATTTTGAAATTGAATTTTCTCCCCCCACAGAATTCACATTTGTTGAAGGCCAGGATATCTCTTGTCCCATTGTGTTAAATAGTGCCTGGCAAACACCAGAAGCTTGGTAAATATTTTTGAATGAAATAAAGAAACAAAAAATAAATGTTGACTGTGGCTGGAAGGAATTACACTTGAAAACAAGGCTGTCAAGTAGAATTAATTAGTAGTGCTAAAATGCACTGTCAAAACACCAAATTGAAGCCAATGATATTTTTTTGCAGCGTGAAACTCTGCAATACAGATACTGAGTTAGAGGTGGTAACATTAAATATATCCACATTAATCACTGTAGAGCTAAGTTCTTATATATAACATAAAAGTACTCTTATTTTAAGTTACGTTAAATTAGGTCTTCTGTAACTTGTAGCTGAATACATCTGAGTTGATATAATCTGTGTCTCATATCTTCTTGTTTCTTGAAAACTTTATACAATTTATATTTTCTTTTTCTTGGAGGGGCTGATACTTGGACACTTTCCCCCCACAATATGCATCAGCATATTGACTCTGAAAATCTAAAAAAGTAGTTGATTTTCCATTCACACGTGAATAACAGCTTAACTGGATTAGGAATTTAAAGTTCCTATTTTCTTTCTGTATTTTTTGGACATTGCTATATTTCCTTCTGGCATTTATAGTTGTAAATGAGAAGTATCATGTAAGTCTGCTTCTTGCTTCTTTTGTGCAATTTCTCTATTCTCTCTGGAAACTGATTTAAGATTTTCTTGTTAAATTCTGGACCTCAGAAAGTTCACCAGTCGTGAAAATATGCCTGCTTAATAGTCAGGGGCTATGACTGATCTCACATTTCAAGTTTAGCTCAGAGAAACATCCTTCTATTGGTTAAGAAAATTCTTCTCTTCCATCCCCTTCCCTCTCTCCTTCTGGAACTCTTTCTTAAATGGACATTGGGGCTTTTTCTTATCATTGGTATCTCTTAACTTCCATCTTTTTGGTTTGATCACTTGGGATATTCAAGTTCGTTGTTTATTATTTTTCCATTCTGAGGAAACTCTCAATTTGGTTCTTCAACAACATCTGTTCTACTTTATTTATCCTTCTCTTAGAGATATTTCTGATGCTTTTACTTTTCCGAAATCTTTCTTGTTCTCAATACCCCCTTTTTTCGTAGAAGTCTATTCTGGTTGCAAGTAAGATGGCAATGTCCTCCTGTGGAAATAACGGGATATGGGTCTCAAAGGGCTGATAACTTGATTCTTGGGGCACCTGGGTGGCTCAGTTGGTTAAGTGTCTGACTCTTGGTTTCGGCTCGGGTCATGATCTCAGGGTTGTGGGACAGAGCCCGGTGCTGGGCTCCACGCTGAGCATGAAGTCTGCTTGGGATTCTCTCTCTCTCCCTCACCCTCTGCCTGTCCCCCACCCTCTAAAAAAACAAAAACAAAGTGCTGATAACTTGATTCTTTTTAAATTGATTCAGTTGCACAGGCTTTATTTTTTTTAAGATATTTATTTATTTATTTATTTATTTATTTATTTATTTATTTAGGAGAGAGAGAGGTAGTGGGGATAGAACACGAGCTGGGGGGAGATGGGGGGGAGCAGAGGAAGAAGCACTCCCCACTGAGCAGGGAGCCCAATGCAGGGCTTAATCCCCAGATTCCAGGATCATTTCCTGAGCCAAAGGCAGATGCTTAATAACTGAGCCACCCAGGCGCTCTGTCCCACAGGCTTTATATGGGCCAGAAATTTCTCAGAGATTTTCATCTCCTGATGGAAAACTTACCTGATTTCCAGCTTTAATATCATCCTTATATTTTATTTCTTCTGTCATTGCCTGGATAATATAATTGTATAATATATTGGATTATAACTGATCATATTATAATTGGACTTAGAAAATCCATCATTTTGAAACAGAAGCCCTCATAGAGTAGATTAGGATAACACCTACCACTTTATCATGGATTTGCAGCAAAAGCTGCAGAGGGACAGCCCCACACTGTAGCAACATGTCATTATACAGGAATTTTGTCTTCAACCTGACCAATGTAGGCGACCTACCTTTACACACAGCTGTCTGAACTTTGGCACTCCACTTTCCAGAGGTGGTACATCTCACTTCTTCTCTGACGCCTGATAAAATGAATCCTCGGCGGCAGCTGAGTTGACAAATCGTCCCAGGTCTGGCGGGCTGCTTGCCACAGCTGGGGGGGGAGGCAATGACACCTCTGGGCTTCTGAAAGGTGGAGCAATGGCGCTCTATTGTAGGGAAATGAAAGAATGTTATTTGCATTATCACAAATTTCACGAAAAATATAATTGTGCTGCCTTGAAATTAACATAAGTCACTAAATGATACCTGTTTATGACACTGAACATATGATACATTATAAATAATGCTAAACTATATCTCTTGTTATCTCATGTTATTTTGTCAGTGTATCAATACCTTGAAACACTTTTTTTTTTAAGATTTTATTTATTTATTTGGCAGAGAGAGAACAGGACAGCACAAGCAGTGGGAGCGACAGAGGGAGAGGAGGAAGCAAAACCCTGTTAAATAGGGAGCCCGATGCGGGGCTCGATCCCAAGACCCTGGGATCATGACCTGAGCCAAAGGCAGTCGCTTAACCAACTGAGCCACCCAGGCGCCCCAATACCTTGAAAAATTTCTAACTGATGTTTTAGTTAATGCCAACTGTGACTTTTATCACTTGCTTGGAGCACCTTCCTTCAGTTTGCAGAACATTTATGGCTCTGAAGTATAAAATAGTAAATTAGGGCACCTGGGTGGCTCAGTCAGTTAAGCATCTGCCTTCGGCTCAGGTCATGATCCTAGAGTCCCAGTATCGAGTCCCACGTCAGGCTCCCTGCTCAGCGGGGAGTCTGCTTCTCCCTCTCCTTTTGCCCCTCCCCAATCTCATGCTCTCTCTCACATTCTCTCTCTCTCTCAAATAAATAAAATCTTTAAAAATAAATAAACTAAAATAGTAAATTAGAGTCCCTCTTTCATGGATTAAGCAACAGATTCAGCAATCTGTCTCCATTTTATGAGTTCTTTTGGTTACATCTTTAAGTGAGCACATTATGAGAAAAGTTTTCATTCCCTCCCTCAAATCACTGTGTCAATTTGGGGCCTGGCCCCTTCATGTTATCTTCGGAATAGATGAAGGAGGCGGAATGCAAATAGAATGGAAAATCAAGACTAAGACTTAACGTAGGCTGTGTGTGTGTGTGTGTGTGTGTGTGTGTGTGTGTGTGTGTGTGTCCCCACCCATGTGCACATTTATTTGTTTTGTAATGATTCTACTGGCACCATTGCTAGAATCTTCAGTCTATATTTCCCATGTAATAATTGCTCACAGTTATTCGGCATGTAATATGCCAGGCATTATTCCAAGTGCTTTCCGTGTATTGACTGACTTAATCCTCTGCACTGAGGGGTACTGTTATCATTCCCGCTTACAAACAAGAGTGCTGAGGCACAACTATGGGGAAGTCACCCACAGTCAACGTTCTTGAGGTCACCCTGTAGGTATGTGGCAGACTCTGTGTGCTCCAAAACACTTCACCACTATGCCTCCTCCCTGAAATTTCTTTCAAACCCCTGTGCCGGCAAAAGCAATTTTTCCTGAGAAATCGGTTGTTTCTTTCTTTTTGCACAATACGTGCCACATGACTGCTCCGACTTTCTGTTGTGCTGCAATGAAGAGTAAAATCGGAGCCAAATTTGTGGTTCAAATGTAATGACCATGTGCGACTCAATATCCCTTATTTAGGGATGGTTCTTTACAAATTAACAAAATTATCATTTTGGCTGCGATAATCATTGGAGATTCTGTTCCCTGTTAATATTCTCTTTTCTATTGTTTGCTTATGTTATTTTTATATATTTATTATATATAAATATATTTATATATTCTTTAATTTTTATATAGTCTAATCTACTGATTTTATTTCTGCCTCTTTTATACTTAAGTTCTGCAATTGGTTAACATTCACATATTTTAACTATATGCTCTTCTAATTTTTAATGGTTTCATTTTTTTAATTTATATTTTAAAAACTACAAAGAATTGATCTTCGGTGTCTGGTGTGAATTAAAGACACCAGAATTTCATTTTGTTTCATTTGTTTTTCCCAAGGAGCCAGCCAATTTTTCTATATTATAAATTGAATAAATCTTTTCTTCTCAGCTGACCTGCAATGCTTCCTTAGTAATACATGAAACTCATAAACTTGGGGATCTATTCAGTCATCTTGATCTATACGGCAGTACTTGCAAACTCTTCATTTTTGTAGTTTTAGTATATATTTTAAAACCCTGTAGAGCTACTTTATTATCCTTTATCACTCTTCCCTTTCAATCTTATTTTTGTGATTTTCACGTACATATCTTCCAGATAAGCTCTAGAATCACTTCCTACTTCCAAAAGAGGGGCAAAGAGAAAATCTCTTTTAGGGTATTAAATAAGATTGCATTTTACCTATACATATATCTAGAGAGAACTTACATTTTGATAAAATTTTATAAAAATACTAAGGTGTTTTCTGTCTCTAACATTTTGTAGTTTGTGTAACAGTTTCCAGACACTGCTGTTTGAGGTTATTCTTACATACTTTATATTTTCCATAGGCCTTCTGAATGTGATTTTTTCACTATATATTTTATTTGTCAGTGTATATGGAAAAGTTTTTTATTTGGTATTCTTATGACGTTAGTTAACTCTCAACTCTCTTAGATTCATTCCATTTTGGGGTAGACATGTAATCTACCAATGATGATATTTTAAATCCCCAAAGCTCTAATCTTACGATTTATTACAAGTGCTCCAGCTTTGAGAACAATACTAAGCAATATGGATGATTCTGGGCACCTTTTCTCTTCCCAGATTTAATAAGACTGCTTATGTTGTTTCCATAAGTGGTTGCAGGTTTAATAAGGACATCTGTTTTATTATGTCAGTTATCAGTATGAGTTTCTCAGAATTTTATTTAAAATGTGTTATCATTAAATGATGATGAATGACATTTTTATCTTCTGCTAAGTAACAATGTGAATTTTTCCTATTTGTTACAATGATAATTTATTATGTTGATAGATTATATCTAATTTTAAGCCCTTCTGCATACCTAGGATAAACTCTGCTTGTTTTGACAGGCCATTCTTTTGAATATGGATTGGTAGTATATTTGTTGTCATAGTTTATTATCTGGGTTTTTTTTTTTTTTTTTGGTAATAGCTATCAAGTTGGCAACTTGTAGTAGTCTGATAATACAAATTATTTAGCCTTCCATTATTTGAGCCAAGTTATATGCTACAGAATTACTGTTTCTGAAAAGTTTAGAAGAGTTTCATTGATTCCTCAGTCATTTTGGGGGTAATTAATGCTCAGATAACAGTTTCCACTTTTTATAAGTAATTATACACTTGCATTTCTACTTTCTTGATTCGTTAAAAAAAATTTAATTTTCATAGAAAATCATACATAATATCACCAATTTTTAATTTATGTGCACAAATTTATGCATAGTGTTTTATTATTCCTTGAAAAACCTAAGGCCTCTATATACTTTGTTATAGCTTCTTAGAATAATTCTGTTTGGGGGCACCTGGGTGGCTCAGTTGTTAAGCATCTGCCTTCGGCTCAGGTCATGATCCCAGGGTCCTGGGATTGAGCCCCACATCAGGCTCCCTGCTCGGCGGGAAGCCTGCTTCTCCCTCTCCCATTCCCCCTGCTTGTGTTCCCTCTCTCACTGTCTCTCTCTCTGTCAAATAAATAAATAAAATCTTTAAAAAAAAAAGAATTCTGTTTTGCATTTTTTTAACTTACATTTTAAAAATCTATTACGGTAGGGGCACCTGACTGGCCCCATCAGTTAAGTGTCCAACTTTTGGTTTTGGCTCAGGTCATGATCATAGGGTTGTGAAATCAAGCCCTGCATCAGGCTCCATGTTCAGCACGGAGCCTGCTTGAGATCCTCTCTCTCTCTCTCCCCCTCTGTCCCTACCCCCTGCACATGCGTTCTCTCTCTAAATAAAATCTTTAAAAAAAAATAAAAATAAAAACCTATTATTTAATTCAAAGATTTCCCTCTTATTCATCCTATGGCATCCCATCTCCCTTCACAGTTCATTTTCCTTAATTATTAGTGTGTATTTCTTTCAAATTCCATTGCAATCATTCTCTTCCTAACTTTTGAATTTAATGTTATTTTCATTCTCCCTGTTTAATAATGAAAGGATTTATAACTATAAAATTACATCAGTGTATAATTTAGCCCATGTCTTGTAACTGGTTTTAGGAGTTTCTCAATTTCATTTTTTATCTTTTTTAAAAATGTATTTTTTAATTTCTCACTTGTGCATTGAATTTGTTTCCTTTATCTCTCTTTCTATTGGAGTCTATATACTTTTCGTCTGGTTCCATACTTTAGGAAATGTTAAGAACAATCATTAATAACATTGATGCTGTTACATGTGTTTCAAATAACCTTTCTTTTTTGCTGGTTGCCTTTTAATAACGTAAAGAATTCATTTGAAGCACAGAAATTTAAATCTTCATGTATTCAAATCTATTCTTTTCTTTTATTCTTAGGAAATTCTTCTCCATTAAAAATTCAGATTGTCTTTTTATTCTTAGAAAGTTCTCCTTCATAAAAATCTGTATCTTTTCTTATATTTCACTCCTTAATTTGCCTGATTTAATTAATTAACTTAATTTAGTGATTTTTTTTTTTGTATGTATGTAGTGGAGTCAAAACTAATTTTTACATAAACTTTTCCCCCATTGATTTCTGGAATTTCCTTTATTGAGTGTTATATTCTTCTGTAAACAAATGTTTGTTTCTGCACCAAATTAGTCATGTGTAGCTCCATTGTTCTGTGCATCCTTGTACAATTCATGTTCTATTTTAATTACTGCGGGTTCACAATCTGTCTTATGATGGTGAGAATAAGTTCTCCCTCATTTTACTTCATGTTCAAAATTTTTCTCTTTTGTACCTGTCTATTCTTCAATACACATTCTGTTCATTTCTATCAATTTTTTAAAATCAGAACTTTCACAGTAATTATGGTGGTTGTCAGAATTTGGAGGTGACATTAAGTTGTTCCCCAAAAACTGTAAATAGAGATGCAATTTCCTCTGATAGTTACACAAATCCACCGAGATTTGCATATGTTTTAAATCATTACAGAGATGTACACAACAATTTTAAGAAGAATTGAGAACAGGAAAACCTTATTAGAGGTATTACTATTGTTAATGAAAGATTGGGTCCCTCAGAAGAGGAGGTGGACGGTCATGGAACCAGGGAAAGAGATGATTCTCAGATGTAAACATTTGTATTTACATAGAAAATCTAGCCTAAGGAGACAACATCCCAACTAAAGAGGTTTATTGAGATTCACTGTCCCACTATAAAAGCCACCTTTTTTATGGTGATACGTCCATCACCTTCATTTCATTTAATTCTGTGGAATACCTGAAGAAGCGAACTCCCTTTGCTTAGATTTTATGCAAACTAAGTGTGTTCTTGATTTGGGTGTTCTTGTAGCTTCCCCTACAGGAAAATACCATGCTTGTTCGGGCTAAGTCTTACAGTATTGGTAACAGTAGGTATCTCATTGCTAATGAACTGAATTTTTGTTTCATAGTAAATTTCATTCTCCTGTCCAGGAAAGATTAATCTCTTCTCAGTATGAAAATATCAGTTTTTCTGAGCTTGCACAGTGAGGGTCAATTCTTGGACTGTTAAATGAATCCCCACAGACCCTGGAAGCTCAACCACCTTCCTGGTGATACCTTCCTCTACTATCAACCACAGATCCAAAACCAGATTATACTAGAACAAACCTGTAAATCAATTTGGAAGGAACTGACATATTTATAATATTTAGTTTCCCCATCTTGGGTCCTGGCATATCTCAGTTTATTCCCTACATATAGTTCTTCTTTTTCCTTTTTTTGGAAGTTGGTTATTTTGATGTGGGAAACAAAGGCAAAAGAAAAAATTAAATTTCCTTCCTGCCTACTGACATGTCCTTGAAGCAGAATGACATTCCTCTAGGAGCTCAGCTGCCTTGATGTTGATACTTTGCTGAGGGCAAAAGCCATTCTTAGCCTGAATCCCAGGATTCTGTGAGTCTACTTTAATATATAAAAATTCCTTTGGAAACTTCCTTTATCTCTACTCCCCCCCCCCAAGATATATGTTAGCAATCATCCTTCAAGCATATGGCCCACTAATAACCATCTGAAGGGTCACATGACTGAGTTTTTACTCAACAATAATAAATCACCTTTCCTAACGATAGCTAGTCCTCTCAGGTTCCTAGAAACCTTGTTTCCAAAATACCTGGGAGACTTGTGCTGTCCCTAACCCCCTCCCAACTTCAAAGTATATAATCAGTCACCCGTCACAACCCCAATGCAGCACTTTCTGACCATGGGTCCTATCTCCGCGCTTTAATAAAACCACCTTGTAGCATTGAAGACATCTTAAGAATTCCTTCTTGGCCATTGGCTCTGAACCCCAACACTTTTACATCAATTTAATTATACACCTGCCATGCTCCTAGGTATCCTTAATGAGGATTCATTAAATGGCAGTTACCCTCTCATCATCATTATTATTACCATTGTTATTTGTATCTACAGCATATAAGGAGCAACAAACTGGAAAAGCTCCTGAATTTATTCATTCTGGACCCAATTTCAGGAGTGAGATGTCACAACTCTTCATGAGGGAGAAGGTAAAAAATCTTCCAGTGAAATAGAATGTTACGGTCTATCCTAGGGGTCACTTCATAATCTTGTCCTTCATCAACAAGGTGAAAGTAACTGGTATTTAAGCAAAGCAAGGGATCACACAGCATCTGCTTTTTTAAAAAATCCACCCAAATTGGCCCCAGTTTAAAAAAAAAAAATCACCATTTAGAGCCGTAAACTTCAGTGACTTAGAAAATGGGATTCTGGCATAGAAGTCTTTTTACGGAATAAAGAGGAATAAAACAATGTATTCATTTATGTACCTGTGTCTCTGTGCATCTGTATATATGGAGATGTAGTTATTATATTCATTAGGAATCAATTTTATTTTTTTTAATTTTTTATTGTTATGTTAATCACCATACATTACATCATTAGTTTTTGATGTAGTGTTTCATGATTCATTGTTTGTGTATAACACCCAGTGCTCCATGCAGTATGTGCCCTCCTTAATACCCATCACCAGGCTAACCCATCCTCTCACCCCCCCCTCCCTTCTAGAACCCTCAGTTTGTTTTTCAATTTTAGTTCTAGGTCTTCACAGAAAAGAGGAGAAATCTGAGAGCAAGAGAAATAAATCACCAAAGGCACCATGCCATCAAAGACTTACCCACACACTGGGGTTCTAGGCCATCCCACTGGGCGTTTGCTTGACAGGTAAGCTTAGCACTTCCTTCTAGTGTGTACCCTTCATCACAGGTAACCAAACACACTGTCTTGTAGGACATTTCCCCCATGGAACAGCTGATGCGGCCATGTTTGGGCTGGCGGAGATGAGGACATGTCCGTACTATATAAAATGAAAATAACTAGGTCACATTTTACTAAATAAAGACAAAAATTGTAAGTTTAATAATGCCTACACAAACAAGAACATACCTTTTCTTAAAATGGCAAATAGTAAATAACACACCATTATATTTTGAGCTTGTGTGGGACAATTAAAAGCATGTGTTTCATCAGATGCTCTGCCCAAGCAAAATCACTGTGCTCGGTCACCTGCCCACAGGTGGGAAACTTAGGCTAATCTAAGGAGTCCGGTCCTAGATGGATGATGACGCCTGTAGGTTGGAGGTGGCTGGCAATGGGAGGTCTCTGCAACCCTCAGCTGGGCCTTTGCTGTGATTTTCCAGGCTACAGTCCAACAAAAGGAAGGAGTCTTTTCCAGGACAGGGATTCAGGTTCACGATTAACTCCATTCTCAGATCTCATGGGCCTATGGGCATATCCTGGGCCTTTTAATGGTCCCAGCCTCTGCAATCTTAAATTTCAGTATCCAACTCTCTGACCATAACTCTGGTCCTTTTAGCTTTTTCACCTCTTTCTTCCAAGACACTTACTGCAAATCCTAGTTCATGATGCTAATCTTGACTTATGCACTAAGATTGTTTTATTTGTGTGTTTTTGCTGCTGTGACAAAGATGGCTAGTTGTCTACCCAGTAACATTCTTCCCAGTTTTATTCAGCATAGAATACACACAGCTAGAAGGTAACAACTGCCCACCTCCATCGCACCAATGACAGACAATGAGATGTGAGCTGAAGTTGTCTGAAAAAGCTTTTTAATGGAGACTCTTTCAATTGAGAGAGTGCCTTTTGCCTTTTCCTCCTCCTTCTTTGTCCTGAAATATGGAAATGAGGGATAGTTCCCCAGCATATTACAGTAAAAGTACAGGATACTCTTATAGGATAACTATCATACCCTAAGATGGTAGAGCAAAAAAATTAAAGAAGCCTGGGTCTCTAATGACAATGGAGCTATCACACCAGTTTAGGATTACCTGCTTCTCTCCTTCTTTTAGATGAGAGAAAAATAAACTCTTAATTGGTTTAGGACATTGTTACTTGGGTCTTTGATACCAGTAGCTGTACATAATTCCTAAATTCCTGTGCCCAGCATCCATTCACTATTCCTTTGCTAATTTCCTAGGGAAAGATCGTTCCCCTCTATCAGCTCATGGGGTCTGTGTGTGCTCCAACCCTGCTCAGAGGTAGAGCATGTGACCTAGGATCACATTTCCCTGGTCTGAGAAGTGAGCTGATACAACTGGTGACATGATTCTTTTATCTATCAGCTTCACAACCAACATGAGAGAGCAGCCAGGGGCTATTTACTAAACCCTTGATCCTGGAAATACCCCTGTGCCTTGGTCAGCCTCAACCCCATCAGCAGAAGCACCCACCACGGGGTGTCCAGAGAAACATGCATTTTTCTAGTACTGCTAATTCTAACTCATTAGCCTCAATACTACATCAAAGAAGCTCCAAGAGGGCACTCGGACTGCTCCTGCCTCTGCAGGTCCCCAGACAGCATCTGTGCTCTAAGCTCTCCTGGCGAGAACTTCCTTGCTGTCCAGCCCACCAAAATCCCACAATGTGTCTTAGGGTCTATCTCAATTAATCTTATGACATTCTATATTCCTGTTTCTGACAATCTCTTAGGAAGCCCGAGGCTCCAAGGTTATCCCTCATCTACGAGGGTTATCCCCATGTAGTTCTACTCGAAATCTAATTCACAAACTCTTGCACCTGCCCTCTGGAATACATGATCAGTCTTCAGTAAATCCTCTCCTATCCTAAACTTCACTTGCCAACTTTTCTTTCACTTTCTTATCCTAATCAAAATCTCATTGTCTCTTATAGCAAGGCCTGCGGGTGACAGAGTTGTCTTCTTTGCTCCTTGTGCCTTCCCAGATTTTTCTCTCTCCTTCCTCTTTTCTTTCCAAAATCCTTCAGCTCCCACAGTGTCATATTAAATATTCAACATCATTTCTTTCCCAATTGTCTGCTGACCTCTGGACCACTTCTTATTCTTTGAAGATTTTATTCTTTCTGTCTCTCTGTCTCTCTGTCTCTCTCTCTCTCTCTCTCACACACACACACACACACATCAGTGATTTCATATATTCTATGTAGAAGATCATTCCAGTATCCAGGAGTCATATTTTTCACCTCTTCTTCTCCAATAACCATATCCTTCACCCTACCTCAGCCTCCCTTCCATTGCCTTATCCTCCAGACCTTGCTATCATCAACCTAAGCATCCCACTCTCTGAAAACAACCTCCTATCTTCTTGGATCACTCCTTCAAGGGCTTCATCTCCATCAATTTCTATACCCTACTGGGATCTCCAATCCATTGTATGTTCTGTAGAGAAAATCATCTCTAAAGAGTTATTCTTTCTACACCTCTTTTCCTCCAGTTCTAGTTTAAACCCACTCTGTTCAGGATTTCCAATCAGGGGAAGGAGGGCAAGAATAAAGGAGAAAGGAAGTAGGAGAATAAGAAAAGAGAAGAAAAGAAAGAGAAGGCGAGGGGAAGGTAGGTAGAAGAGAAGAAGAATAGAGGAGGTGAGAAAAAGGAAAGGAGGAGTGGGAAGAACAGTGCAGAGAAGGGAGGGGAAGGTGAAGAATAGGGAGGGGAAGGTAAAGTAGGAACAGGGGAAAGAGGAATAAAGAGCAGGTGGGGGAGCTGCAGAGCCCCATGGAAATTTACTTTCAGTCAGATGGCATGTACATCCCTGTCATAAACAGAGATATGGAGAGTAAAAGAGAATGCATTCCTGTTGGATGTGCCAAAGGATGGTCACCTATATTCATTTGCTCACAGATATAATCCTACAAGCATCAGGCATAGCGCACACACACACAAACCCAAAAATAACCTCTGCAAAAGAACAAAGTTCTGTTATCAACAATAGCATTTCTGCAACACTAAAGGCCAGAAGACAACCTGGCAATCAAAATTTTATTTTTGAACAAAATAATTTGGGACTCAAGAATTTTGGGGGGACTTTGGGTAAGGTATATTTTTTTCTTCAACATTTCTTTTTTTTGCCAATTTTTCATATCAAGCATATATTTACGATGAAAGCTTAACTTTATAATAAGAGGAAAGGAAGTTGGGGAAAAATATTCAGTGCATATTCTACTGAAGTCATTAGCAGGATCTATTCTGAAGGAACCCATTCAAATGATATTTAGTCAGCAGAGCATAAATATTGGGTGGAGTAAATATATATATTTAGGACTGATCACTCTTAGAGAGAAAATTCAAGAATCAAATTAAAGCTTAAACCATAAGCTTTAGCCTTTCAATCTCTGGGATGACTTGGACCAAAGTCAACTACTGATGACAGATGAGCAGACATATTTTGCCTTCCACATCTTGATTTTTATTGAATGTGTCCATTGTGTAAGTAGAATCATTGTTGAGCACATCAGGTTCACAGAAGTATTTTGCCTTCCACATTTTGACTCTTATTGAGTGTGTCTACCGTATGTAGCACAATGCCAAGTGCCAGGTGGAATTAAAAGGTGAATAGATAAAATTCCTATGATCAAAATACACAGAATCTGGAAAACCATGTTAAACAACCACTTTTAGATTTAATAAACTGCTAAAATCACTCCAGCTTTCCAACTCAAGACGAAATGGATTTGCAACATCTCTCAAGAGTACTGATAGTAAATTAGAGGTGGTGTTTCATACACATACAAATTATACTGCTTCTCAAATGTTGGTTTTAATAAACTTTCATTGCTCCTCTGGGAAACAAAGCATATGTAAGAATTCCTATTTAGTCCTTAAACATCTTATATTCCTTTTCAACCAAGAACGTTTTTAATAGAAACATGCCTATTTATTAGTTTCAGTTAATTTTTTTTTTTATTTCAACAAGCTGAAAAATTCTGCTTGATGTACATCCATGTTAAAGCAATCCTTAAATATTGATTTGGTCTTTTTAGAAAATAGCAACTTATTCTTTCAAGAAGACAGTCTACTAAGAAGTAGACAATGTGAGAATAGTTCTGGTTCTCATTTTAAAGACTAATTAGATTTCTTTCACCAGGTAAACAGTTCCTGTCAATCTCCAAATTGTGATAGCATCTATATTGAAAATAAAATAAACCTGATGTTAAATGTAGGATTGTTTTGTTGTTTGGACCATTTTATCAGAAAAAAAATCTATCACAAAATTTAATTTACTATGATGTTGTGGTTTAGCGAGTTATCATTAGGAAACCACAAAAAAATCCTTATGAGTTTAGAAATAAGTGTATAATTCAGATAAAAATTTTTAAAAAAGAGTATAAATGCTTTATGATGAATACAAAGGAGGAATAAGACTCAAGCCTTTTGACTATTATTTAACACTATAAGACATTAAGAGTGCAACATGAAATTTGTAAAAGCCTTTATATTTTACACTGATCTTTCATTTCTGTCTCAATTTCAGAAAGATTTTCAAGAAAAAGATAACATAACTAAAATGGTTCTGTTCCTACAATTAGATTTAAATTAGATCCTAAAATACTATTTTCTCTATGTTACCCACCCTGAGACAGAAGTGAATCCCCAAGCAGCTGCCATATTTCATTGAATCCTGGATGCCCCAATCATGAGGCACACCATTATTTTATGTGCCACTAAATAAAGAAACAATATCTATGAAATGCCACTGATTTTAAGGTGCATCTTAGTTTTTAGGGATGTTAAAATGTGGGGAGAAATTGTTGTAGAATTAATGAAATATGGTATATATTTCAAAGAACAATATCTCAAGTAACTAAATTCACTAAAGATGAGCCAGAGGAAGGGATTACGTATCTTCATTTGGAACAGCTTTGTACACTGGAAAGTTAGGCAGAGCTTTGGGGATGAAACTGAAAAGATCTTAGGAAGAGCCATGATCCTGTAGTATATCTCTGCTTTGATTAAAATTATTTTATTTAGGGCGCCTGGGTGGCTCAGTCGTTAAGCGTCTGCCTTCAGCTCACGTCATGATCCCAGGGTCCTGGGATCGAGTCCCACATCGGGCTCCCTGCTCAGCGGGAAGCCTGCTTCTCCCTCTCCCACTCCCCCTGCTTGTGTTCCTGGTCTCGCTGTCTCTCTCTGTCAAATACATAAATAAAATCTTTAAAAAAAATTAAAAAATAAATAAAATTATTTTATTTATATTAGAATATCAACTTAAATTGCATAAATAAGAATGAGAATGCTTTTTAAAAATGCACATGCATAATGGGAAGTGACACAGGTAGATCACCAACATATCTATTTATCAGTGCATGTATCAATGTGTGTATTTGTCAAATTCAAGTTCTTGTTCATTCACCAGTGGTATAACCAAGGATTGAGAGGAAAAGATACATTCTGTGCGCATGAAAAACTAACAGTCTAGCAGCGGTGATACACAAGTTGATTAATAAAAGTTAAGTGTGTTGGTTGTATTATAACACGTTGGTTAAGCTGGGAAATAGGCTGCCAGAATCCCTTCACTGTAAGCCAGGTTAGGATTGGTCAAAGATGAACCTGCCCTGGATTTGAGAAAGCAGTAAGGGAAGCAGTGGTCACTACAGCCAGACTCAGTGATGGGAAATGTAGACATGTCCCATGGTTCCAGCTTGTCTTTGCTAGCCTCCATTCTGAGTCCCAACTGCTAACTGTATTGACCTAAGAAGGCCCCAAACTCACTGCCAGGTTCTTGGCTGTGGAGCCATGGGGTGTGGTTACACACAAGCAAAAAGCTTCTCTTAGACCTCCCAACACATTTGGCTTGGCCTTACAGACTGAGTTGGTAGTAACACCTCTGATGTTCTAACTTCTAGATCTTCAGTTTGCCAGCTCTTCCAAAATTGTGCAAGGTCTGAATTCCTAAAATAAATCCCTGATCCAATGACACTCATGGTGACCTCGCTTCCCCCACTGACACTGACACTGACACAGAGCACAAGGGTTCTAATCAGGGGAGAACAGATTGGTGGACACACATACAGAAGTTAGAGGTCATCCCATCCAGGCTGAGAAGTTTGATAACAGCAGAGGGTTTATATATAGGGACCAACAGCAAAGTCAGGCCTATCAGACACTCAAAGCTGTAGGAACAACTTGTCAAAGGATGGCTTCCTGAGAGGACATGGCCATTTCTTATGGCTTTAGTGCAGGATCCGAGGCTCAGGGTATGGACAGTGGAAGGTAAAGAGGCAGGGGTCGGACCTTATCCTAAAGGGGCTGTCTACTTGCTTCTCTCACTCTTCTTTGGAAGGCCAGTAAGTGGAAGGTTAAAATGCAACGCTTTCCACCCTCTGCCATTAAGTGTTTGGAAGAAGGGGTAGAGATCTGACACAGAACTTATAACTGTTGACTTTATATGAATATATCTGAGAGGCTTTCTATGATTAACTTTTTCAGTAACGGCCTGTGGCTTTTTACCATTTGAGACTACGGGACTGAAAATGTCTTTCCTTGGCCCTCCCACATAAACAGTAGCTTGTCTGAGTTTGGAAATCTAGGGTCTGATTCTTTTCTCTCAGAATCCTGGCAACATACTCTCATCTTCTCATACCTACAATGGCTAATTAGAGGCTCAAGTTGGATCCTCTTTCCTTTGTAGGTAGTGCTACTTACTTCTAACTGTGAAACGGGGACAATTTTCCATTTTTCCAGGGCATTCAGAAATTTCACTAAGATTATTTCCAGATATGGATCTGTTTTCAATCATTTTTTTCTAGCACTCATTAAGTGATGTTAAGCTGAATATCAAAAATGTTAGTTGTGTGTATTTTCAAGATTTCAGCTTGGGGATATATTCTCCCTCACGCCATTCTCTCTCTAGATTCCCAATATAAGAAGAGTCTATTTCCTGGGACGACTCTCATTCACTTTATTCTTTCGTATTTTTTATTCTTTGAAATTCTTCCCTACCTACAGAAGAGTTTCTTTTTTTAGGTTTTTTATTTATTTGAGAGAAAGAGAGACAGAGATAGTGAGAGAGAGCACAAGTGGGGAGGAGAGGGAGAAGCAGGCTCCCCACAGAGCAGGGAGCCCGACGCGGGACTTGATCCCAGGACCCCGGGATCACGACCCTAGCCAAAGGCAGACGCCCAACCAACTGAGCCACCCAGGTGCCCCCTACAGAAGAGTTTCTTGAGTTGGTTTTCTAACTTATTAATTTGTCTTTTCACTGTCTGGTCATTGTGTCTGCAACCTTCTTTTTTTATCCTCAGAAATCCTTCTGTTTTTAGATTTCTCCCATTTCTTGGCATCCTGGCCTTATTTAGCACTGTGATTGCCTCAGAATCTCAGTGAGTCCATTTTTCCCCTCTCTTTCAGGTCCCCCTTGTATAATTTTGCTGATTTCTTCTTTTCTTTGTAGATACAGAGAAGAGTATGGGTTGGGACCTGAGTTAGGCAAATTCATATTAATGGATGGGTTCAATGCCGGTAGCTGATAACTGCAGTGGTGGTCTCCTGGGGCTCACAAATGACCTCAGAGCCTGAGTGGGTTGCCTTCCCTTATGGGTGCAAAGAACCAAGAGAAAACTCCTTACAGTACTCCAGGGAACTGTGTGATGGGGGGTCCTGGAGCAATCAAATCCGAAGCTATACTGCCAAAGGATGCCTAGGGGATGTGGTGGGGGTGAGGTTGTCAGATTTTAGCAAAAACAAACAAACAAATGAGGAGATCCAGGTAAATTTGAGTTTTAGAAAATCAACATCTCATTTTTAGTATAAGTCAGTCCCAAATCTTGTATGGGACTGACTTATACTAAACACTGTTCTTTACCTAAAATTTGCATCTCACTGGGTGTCCTGGGTTTCATCTGGCAACTCTAGGTAGGGGGGAAATACTGTATTCAGAAGCTTGATGGGAAGGGAATCTCAAGTCCTTTGGCTTGTTCCCCTCTTTTCTTAGATAGCCCTCTCTTCCAACCCTACTTGTGAAACCTTGAGAAGTTGTCTAAGGGGAGCCTGGGTGGCTCAGTCAGTTGGGTGACCAACTGTTGGTTTCGGCTCAGGTCATGATCTCAGAGTCATGAGATCAACCCCACATCAGGCTCTGCGCTCAACAAGGAGTCTGCTTGAGATTCTTTTCCTCTGCCCCCAGCTCATGCATGCATGCTCTCTCAAATAAATAAATAAATCTTAAAAAAAAAAACCCTGGACTTATTTTTTTAAAAAAAGAAAACTTAGGAAGTTGTGTGTAATAGTTGTAAGAAGTAGGAGGTGGCAAGAGTGGAGGTAAACTAAGGTACCATTCTATTTGTTTTTCTCTTTTTTTGACGTGGGAGCCTTATGTTCTATTCGAGGTACCATAAATCCCTGTTTCTACTGGCCTGACTAGGCTCTTTGGGATTTCACTTTAGCAAATTCCCACTTTCTATAGAACACTGTCTATTCCTAGCAATGGCTGGAGACATACGAGTCAGCTCACTGCTCCTGCTGCAGGATCCCGGTGTGGTTCCCAGTCCTCCAATGACATTAGTCCTCAAAGCCCTCATTCCAAGCATTCCAAAACTCCACTTGGCACCCTGTCTTGGCTGCTTAAAATCTGAGGTTTAGGGTAACCTGTCCATTTCCTTCCCAGGAAGTCCCTTTCTTTGCTCTTTGCTTGTTCATAAAAGAAACATAAAGGGGATAGTTTATGATGATGTGGTCAATTGAACTTGGTAGTTCTGATTTCAGATGTCCTATAATCTTTTCTCTTTCTGTGGTCTGTGGTCTATGAAATTACAAGAAACAAAGAACTTCACTGGTCCATTAAAGTTTAAATCAAGGAAATCAAGCAAGGCAATCAACAATGTGAACTGGCAGTTTGCATACCTCTGCAGGAGCTCTCTGAACCGGACCACAAACCATTGGGTAGACACAAGAGGATGCTGCTTCCCACGAGGTCAAATCCAGGGTGACATCGGACCCCACAGGCTGCATTGAAGTGGTTGTTACAAGTGTTCTGGATAAAGTAACCGTTTTCAGGAGGCCTCAGGGCAGGGCAGTGGACAACTAACATTTACAGAAAGAAAATAAAAAAGCAAAATTAGCCTTTGAAGCAGCCTCCTTTTCTTTGTCTTTTTAAGAGGACATTTTAGACACACTGTTAAGTCACCCACATCATTCCTATTTACTGCATTTCAATTTCTAAGTGCATATTTGGAAGAAGAACCCTTACATCTCACTCCTATTAGGTATGTATTTACTTCCAATTAAATTTTTTAAACAGACTAAATAGTCTTTTTTAAGCTTTAAAAATGTTTTATTTTGAATAGCAGTGGTGATAGTGGACATCCCTGCCACGTTCCCGACCTTAGGGGGAAAGCTCTCAGTTTTTCCCCATTGAGAATGATATTCGCTATAGGTGTTTCATAGATGGCTTTTATGATATTGAGGTATGTACCCTCTATCCCTATACTCTGAAGAGTTTTGATCAAGAAAGGATGCTGTACTTTGTCAAATGCTTTTTCTGCATCTACTGAGAGGATCATATGATTCTTGTTCTTTCTTTTGTTAATGTATTGTATCATGTTGATTGATTTGAGGATGTTGAACCAACCTTGCAGCCCAGGGATAAATCCCACTTGGTCGTGGTGAATAATCCTTTTAATGTACTGTTGGATCCTATTGGCTAGTATTTTGGTGAGAATTTTTGCATCCATGTTCATCAAGGATATTGGTCTGTAATTCTCCTTTTTGATGGGGTCTTTGTCTGGTTTTGGGATCAAGGTAACGGTGGCCTCAAAAATGAGTTTGGAAGTTTTCCTTCCATTTCTATTTTTTGGAACAGTTTCAGGAGAATAGGTATTAATTCTCCTTTAAATGTTTGGTAGAATTCCCCTGGGAAGCCATCTGTCCCTGGGCTTTTGTTTGTTGGGAGATTTTTGATGACTGTTTCAATTTCCTTAGTGGTTATAGGTCTGTTCAGGTTTTCTATTTCTTCTCGATTCATTTCTGGTAGTTGATACATCTCTAGGAATGCATCCATTTCTTCCAGGTTATCTAATTTGCTGGCATATAGTTGCTCATAATATGTTCTTATAATTGTTTGTATTTCTTTGGTGTTGGTTGTGATCTCTCCTCTTTCATTCATGATTTTGTTGATTTGGGTCATTTCTCTTTTCTTTTGGAAAGTCTGGCCAGGGGTTTATCAATCTTGTTAATTCTTTCAAAGAAAGAACCAGCTCCTAGTTTCGTTGATCTGTTCTACTGTTCTTTTGGTTTCTGGAGGGTGTTATGCTGAGTGAAATAAGTCAATCAGAGAAAGACATGTATCATATGACCTCACTGATATGAGGAATTCTTAATCTCAGGAAACAAACTGAGGGTTGCTGGAGTGGTTGGGGGTGGGAGGGATGGGGTGGCTGGGTGATAGACATTGGGGAGGGTATGTGCTATGGTGAGCACTGTGAATTGTGCAAGACTGTTGAATCACAGATCTGTACCTCTGAAACAAATAATGCAATATACGTTAAGAAAAAAAAAAGAAGAAGAAGATAGCAGGAGGGGAAGAATGAAGGGGAGTAAATCAGAGGGGGAGAGGAACCATGAGAGATGATGGACTCTGAAAAACAAACTGAGGGTTCTAGAGGGGAGGGGGGGTGGGGGAATGGGTTAGCCTGGTGATGGGTATTAAAGAAAGAGGGCACGTTCTGCATGGAGCACTGGGTGTTATACGCAAACAATGAATCATGGAACACTACATCAAAAACTAATGATGTAATGTATGGTGATTAACATAACAATAAAAAATTTAAAGAAAAAAATGTTTTATTTTGATACCTATGTGGCTATGAGATTTTTCTAGTTCTTGATCTTCATATGTGATTATTTATTCTCCCTCTTAATTAAAGTGGCGTGAAACAAAGAATAAGTCCAACACAGTACATCTGCTACAGATCCCAAAGCCTCTTGTACATGTTACAGGCTAATTAAATAACTTTAACTTTTGATATGAATACTATCAAGATACTTTACTCATAAAAATATTCTCTTTAAATGGATTTAAATATCACCAGAGCCAAAACCAGCTCATTTGTTACCAAATTTATTGTTAGATTTGTGGCTTTTAGGTTCATAGATCTTTTTCAAATACTAAATCTTTCTGGTTTCATGGTTCTGTCATTCCTGGGGTCTCAGACCACTTTCCTGGAGCAAGATTATAGATGTGTGCAATGACAAGAAATGCTACTTAATAAAAACAGAGAACTCCCAAATAAGATTAGAGAAAGAAATATTAAAGATCACTTAAAATGAATTGGATGGAAACACCAGCATCACTCCTCTCAAAGAGATCAGCTTTTATATTTCCTATTTGCCAAACGTGGGAGACTTACCTTCACAGGTCTGGCCCAATGCCCGATATCCCTCCTTGCAGACACAGTCTTCTGGGGATGTACTTCCAGGTGGAGAGGTGTGATTTTCATCAGGACATGGAAGGCAAGTGCCGATTCCTCCTGGAGAACCTTCTGGCTTGTACGTCCCAGATGGGCAAGCTGGGGAAGTCCATTTTACATGAATTGATGATAGATGAATTGATAGTTAACAGCATTTTTGAGACTAAGTAGGCAGAAAAAAATCCAAACAATATCTTTTCATAGAAATAATAATATAGTTCGAACAAGGACAGAAACGAAGATTCTTTTTGTAAGAATGATGTAGTTTTGGGGTTTTTTTCCTTCAAATTTTTATTTAAATTCTAGTTAACATATAGTGTAATATTAGTTTCAGTGGTAGAATTTAGTGATTCATCACTTACATTTAACACCCAGCGCTCATCACAAGTGCCCTCCTGATGCTCATCACCCATCCAGCCCATCCCCACCCACCTCCCTCCAGCACCCCTCAGTTTGTTCTCTATAGTTAAAAAGTCTCTTATGGTTTGCTTCCTTCTCTTTTTTTTTTTTCCCCTTCCCCTATTTTCATCTGTTTTGTTTCTTAAATTCCACATATGAGTGAAATCATATGGTATTTGTCTTTCTCTGACTTATTTCACTTAGCGTAATACACTCTAGTTCCAGCCACATTGTTGCAAATGGCAAGAGATTCTTTTTGATGGCTGAGTAATAGTCCACTGTGGTGTGTGTGTGTGTGTGTAGATATACATATATATACATATATATATACCTCACATTTTCTTTACCCATTCAAGGAGTGATGTAGCCTCCTAAGTCCCACAATTAGTTACAATTACAACATAACACAGCATGAGACATCTGGGTTTATTTGTGGGGGAAAAACCACAATACCAATGCATGTTAAGGGACTAAAGGAATCAGTGATACATGACACATAAAAAAAAATCTTAATAAATATTGTTGACTCCATATTCTCCTCCCCCAACCTGTGCAGTCCCCCCCCTCCCCACTGCACTCCTGCACCCTCTCCCAGCAGAGGAGAACTACATATGCAAAGAGCACAGGGCCCATTGTTTCTGTTCAAAGCACTTGACTGAGGATAGGAGAAAGTGAAGAGTTTGAGGGTAATAATACAACTGATGGGAAACAGGCCCTTGGAAGAAAAAAGAAACACACACACAAAAAGATTAAAAGGAGGATCCAATTGACCTTGCTTCATACCCTCCATCTGCACTGACAAGGTCACTTTGAATCTGTAACTTCCTCTCTGGAGTTATACATCTGTAAAACAACTCAAAATTGAGAATTCAATAATAAGGAAATTGAGGAATAGAGGGACTTGCAAGCTCAGGTAATTTGATGTAGCACAGTCAAGTATGCACTGGAGTATTTCAGTAATGTGTACTTAAGTGATGATATTTTATATAAATTGTTTCATTTAGTCCACACAGTATTAGCAAGTAATATTAATGATGATTAATATTGTTATTAATAAATGCATTAGTTTTGTTAGTATTAGGTCCATTTTAAAGATGAGAAACTGAGGCATGGAGAGATTTGCAGACTTGACTAAAGTTACTCAGTAGGTAACAGAGCTAGAATTGTTTTTCAGTACTCAACATTGGGGTTTACTACATTTTTGAGACAAAAAATTCAAAATTACATTTATAATTTTTAATTAGCAAGTCAAATGTTTTTAAGGGATAGCACACTCCTTTCCTCTTCCTGTTGTTAATTTGTTTAAGGCCTGTTTCTGGGAAGATAAGGTCTGGCTTATTTATTTTTTTTTAAATATTTCATTTATTTATTACAGAGGGAGAGAGAGAGAAAGCATGGGAGGGGAGGGTCAGAGGGAGAAGCAGACTCCCCACTGAGCAGGGAGCCGATGCGGGACTTGATCCCAGGACCCTGGGACCATGACCTGAGCCAAAGGTAGATGTTTAACTGACTGAGCCTCCCAGGCACCCCGGCTTATTTATTTTTTATTTATGTTTATTTTTTTGGTCTGGCTTATTTTTTTAAAAGAATTTTTTTAAGGTTTACAAAAAAATTGAGAGGAAGAGTAGAGCTAGAATTTTAAAGCAAATATTTATATGGCATTTACTATGTCCCAGGGACTATTCTACACAATTTATAAATATTACCTTTTTAATCTCCTTAAAAACCTATGAGGTAGCTAATATTATTAATCTCATTCTATAGAGGAGAAAACTAAGGCAGTAAGAAGTTAAATAACTTGCCAAAGTCACAGTGAGTAACTGGAGAGCTGGAATTTGAATCTAGATAATTTGTATCCACAGTCTAGGTTCTTTACCACCACATGTGCTGTGTCTCAAAAACCATCCAGGTCTCTTAGATGCTAAAATCCTTGTATTAACTACTATAATAGGCTAAAAATATAAAAGACAAGATTGATTATATAATGTAATTATTAGAAAAAAATAACCATGCTTCTGAAATTCTTGATTACATTTAAAAACAGAAGGAAACATTCTCCCATGATATTTAGTAGAAAATTCTGGAACTGGCTAAATCTGTGACAGTATTTAAGAATGAGCAAAACAGGGGCACCTGGGTGGCTCAGTCAGCTAAGTGTCTGCCTTCAGCTCAAGTCATGATCCCAGGGTCCTAGGATGGAGCCCTGCATCAGGCTCCCTGCTCAGCAGAGAGGCTGCTTCTCTCTCTCCCTCTGCTGTTTCCCCTGCTTGGGCTCTCTCGCTTTCTCTGTCAGATAAATAAATAAAATCTTAACAAAAAATAACGATAAAAATATTATAAAAGTAGTTATAATCATATGTGACTTATGAAAAATACTTCAGCAGAAAGAGAACATTGCATCAAAGCATCATGGTATTAAATATTGAATTATTATTGAATTATTCATATTATTGAGTATTTCTAGCAAATGTTCAGTAAATATTTGCACAGATCCTCAAGAAGATGCAAGACAATGTGGTCTTCTTTAAACAGAAGTCAGCAGCTGTAGGAGAAAATGATTAAGATAAACACACAGATGGAGAAGAAAATGCAAATTATAACAGCGAAATTAAACTTGTCCTTTGAGACAGTAAAAAGAAGCCATAAAATTCCAGAACAGAACTGAGTAAACCTAGGAACAGTACTAGTTGTGATAGTAACACAGGAATACATTCCTTACTTGAAGATTTGGCGCAAAAAAAAAAAAAACCTCATCAAGTTTCAGGCAAAATTAATAAAAAGTAATTGACACCCAGGATAAAGGAAAAGCAATCATCTAGGAAAGAAAAGCAAAATATTTATAAATGGGAACATCAAACTGATATTTCATTTCTCCTGTGCAAAATCAAATGGCAGGAGAAAGAATGGAAGTAAGATATATAGCTATGTGGAAAAAATATTATGAGCCCCAAATTCTATATCTGGGCAAGCTACTGGTGAATATGAGGAAGAGGAAGCCACTGAAGGATATGCATGGCTTCTGGAAATAAAAATGCATTTCACTGAGTGAAAAGAAATAAAAATTAAAAACTCAAGTATGGGAAGAAATGGTATTTAATAAAACTAGTAGAACATACAGTATATACCACTACATATCTTGCTAAAATTGCAAAAATAAAAATAAATATCAAATAAGGCTCCTTCTTAAAAAGCAAGACATATGATCGAAAGAAGAAAATAATCTTTGCATAATATAAAGAAATTGGGAGATGAATGGGAAGATGAACAAGAGAGAGTTCTCATTTCTTTTTATAAACATCAATATGATAAAACTGAAAGAAAAACTGAGGATCACATTTGTACATAAAAAAATACAAATAACTATGAATAGAAAAAGAATGCATAACCTCTAAATCAGTGGAAGAGGAAAAAAACCCAAAGAACAAAGATAGAAAAACATTAAGAAAATAAAAGAAATAGCAGGAAGAATGAAAAAACAAAACAACATAAATTGCGGGACCTGGGTGGCTCAGTCAGTTAGGCGTCTGCCTTTGGCTAGGGTCATGATCCCGGGGTCCTGGGATTGAGCCCCGAGTCCGGTTCCCTGCTCAGTGGGGAGTCTGCTTCTCCCTCTCCCTCTGCCCCTTCCTCCACTCATGCATTCTCTCTCTCAAATAAATAAATAAAACCTTTAAAAAAAAAACAACAGCATAAACTAACATAATAGAAGAAAATTCAAACATATCATCTATAATAAATATTATTCATGGGTTAATTTAATCCTGTTGATAAGATACACACTTAAAATAAGCCAGACTTACAGGTTAAAAATGATTATGTACAAAGATACACTAAATATTTCAAAAAATTTTATATTACTACCTTAAGGAGAAATAAAGAGCTTTTTCCAATACATGAAAAAGAAATGAATACTCCAATAAAAAAAGTCAACAAAGAATAAGAACTAGTAATTTCCTACAGAAAAAAATGAAAATAACCAATAATCACAAGATAAACAATCTAACCTCACTCATGATAAAGAAATGTAAAGTGATGGCTACTTTTTAATTCGGCAAAATTTTTAAAGGACGTTAATACCACCAATTGCCAGTAAGCATGTGAGCAAACAGGTTCTCTCCTCCTCTGTAGGAAACCTGAGGGTAGACATCAAAAGCCTCAAAAGGAGCTTTCCTTTTGATAAAGCACTTCATTTCTAAGAATTTGTCCCAAGTAAAGGTAAGTAAATATGTGTGTATAATTGTTCTTTATCATTACACACTCAGCACTGGCTATACACAAACGTCAAGAGATGGACAGTTTGTTAAATTCTTATTACTCATCCATTCAGTGGAATATGAGCCATAAAAATAAAATTCTTGACACATAAAATCATCCAGATTATGTAGTTGAGTGTAATAAAGCATGTTTCAAACACCATATGTATTATATGATCCTTTTGGCTAATAAATACATACATAAGACTTCAAGGAAATTATCTTTAAGGTTATATATGCATGGTATATATTCATGGTAGAATTATGAGACTTTCAGGTTCATTTTTGTTGATCTACATTTTCTAGTTTTGCTATGCTGAATAGGTATTACTTGTGCAAAAAAAATTAAAAGTAAATTAAAATTATATGTAAAAGAAAGTCATTATCGCAGATGCTATATTTCATTTCACAGTTACTGGTTCTCTGACCTCAGAGATCACTTTGATTCCTCCTCCCTCTATCTCCTCCAATATCCAAATGAAAACTGTGTTGTTTGGATTTTTCTCCTTAAAAATCCTCTGCATCTCCCCCCTCCCACCAGCAGCATTGCCCGGTCTTAGATCTGGACTTACCATCTCTCACTCAGGTTTTTACAAAGCCCTTTACTCGTCCCTCAGCCTCCATCTCTACTCTTCATTCCACCATGAATGTTGCTGCCTGAGCATCTTCCTAAAATATAAATCTGATCAAATAACTTTCTACTTAAAAACTGCACCAACAGAATGAGGCCCCCTCTCTTCACTCTGACATATAAGGACATCTTTGATATGTCTGCAGCCTTTCTGTATGTTTGCTATAAGGAATCAGTGAATTCCATATCCCAGTTAGAACCTGCTTCAGAATCAAGTGCACTACGCCTCCCCCATCTCAATTTACCGGACTTGGGAGTTTGAACAACTACTTCATTTCTCTGAGATTTGGTTTCTTTGTGTGTAATATTAATAGTACCTTCCTTATAAATTTTGTTGTTTGAATTAACTGAAATAATGTGAGTAAAGCAACAATATCTGGCATTAATTTTAGAAGGTCCCCAGCTCTTAACTTTCTGGACAATAAAAGAGGTAATTATACTTCCTTCCTAGATGTGTTGTGCCTGGTAGATGCTCTGGTGCTTGGTAAATATTACCTCTCTTTCTTATCTTCTAGTTAGCTTCTGCCTTTGCATATGCTTTCCTTTGTCTGAGTGAGCCTCCAGCATCCTTCAAGACTAACTCATTCTTCAAAGCTCCTCCAACTTTTTCAGATTTTGTTGGCTTCACTGCTGAGCCCCCAGAGTACATTACCCTTACCTCTGCTCTGGCACATGTCACACTGTATGTAACACATGCACTTGTCTCTCTCTCTCAGTGGGCAACATGCTCTTGTATGTTCAGAGAGTCTTCCAATGATCTGACCTAGTCATTAGCCATCCCAGTTCCTGACCAACAGTCACTCAATCAAAGAAGGGCAAGGGAAAACAAGCTTTGTTGGAAGGTGGAGGTGGGTTTAATGTGGAGGGAGGACTAAAGTCAGAGAGAATAATAATTGGGTGAAGTAAAAGAACACTGGACCTGGAGTCAAGACAACCGAGTTGCAACCTTGGCTCTTCTACTGAAGAGCTACGCGGTCACTGGCAAGCGACTTTCTTTTCTTTTCCTACAAAATACAGAAGTTACAACTAATGATGACTATGACCTTTTCAATGCTAACATTTGATGTTTCTATAAATAGAATCATACTAGAAAGTAAGTTAAAGAAATCTTCCATATGAGCAGTCATATTCTGTTTACAGATTTTATAGTTTATTTTTAAAATAATATTACATAAAAACAAAGTCATCTTAACAATATTACCCTCCAGAACGGTTTGAGTAATCAAGAGTTGACAACACTGGATAACAGTGTTTGGATAAAAATATCCCAAAGTACATTTGGAAATGTATTGTGAAATTCATAATGATAATGGAAAACAGACTTGAGGAGAACTATTTAAAGGCATTGCACAATTCTAGTGGGAGAGGTGTAATCAACTTCTTTGATACCCAAGGGGGGAAATTCTTCATCTAAAACCAAGCAAAAGTTGAAATTGAAAAGAAGAAATAAAACTGTGGTTTGAGCAAGTTTCACAAGTGATGGTAAAGGGCTGGGGTATGTTCTTTTCCTTTAAATATTAAATGTTTCCTTCCTGGAAATGTCCCAAATATTATTTCTTAATTGCTCTCTTAGTTGTTGGTAAAACAAGCACTTTCTCTTTTCAGAAACATCTTGGCGGTTATCAGCTACGATTACTGGAAGTGTGATTCTTGAAGCTATCACGTTGTGCTAATGTTAGATTTTTCTTCAGCTGACAGTGCAATTCTTTGACTGAAATAAATTAAAATGTCAACCAGTCTGGAATTTGTAAAATACAAAGAAACCTCCATTCTCTCTAATCCATCCTATCCACTAAATATTAATTTGTTAGATGACTATTTTAGTTAATATAAATAACATATACAGTAGCAAATACTTTATAAAATTCCTTCATATACATAATCTAAGATTGATTTTTAAAAATTTAGTAAGTATTAAGAGCCTCTGTCCTTGCACAATTCATCTTCAAAGGTTAATAAATTCCTTTGAAGAACTAGAGTGGTAAGGTAGCTGCATTCAGACTGTGCGCTACACAACTCCAAGGGTGCCCATTTGGGTAGATTACAATGCCATTCAAGAGTCATGCAACTCGGGCGCCTGGGTGGCTCAGTTGGTTAAGCGACTGCCTTCGGCTCAGGTCATGATCCTGGAGTCCTAGGATCGAGTCCCGCATCGGGCTCCCTGCTCAGCGGGAGTCTGCTTCTCCCTCTGACCCTCTTCCCTCTCATGCTCTCTATCTCTCATTCTCTCTCTCTCAAATAAATAACTAAAATCTTTAAAAAAAAAAAAAAAAGAGTCATGCAACTCAAAAGCCCTAGTTTCTGCTCTATCTAGGAAGGGCACCAAGCAAGTATCTGGGCCCCCTGAGAAAGGCTCTTTATTCTTACAACATCAGGCTCCTTCTCAACTTTATGGATTTGATCTGAATAAGGAATCTGTTCCTACAAATAGCTGTGCTAGAATTTTGAGCACAGGGATTCACTGCCCTAGAAGAGAACCAGTTTTCCCCACGCTGACCCAGTATTGTCACAATTATAAGACAAGCATACATGGCATGCATACGAGGAAACTTGCTTTTACGAGACAGCCAAGATCCTTTCCGTGTTCATTAATGAATTAGATAGGAGGCTTTTAACTGCCTTGGATACTGCACAACTGAATCTGTGGTAAATGAATTAGCATACTGTCAATCTTCCCACGATTGGTTAGCTTATTTGGCTGAAGTACAGCGTATCTGGACAAAATTGTGAATTTGAGCAACTGTGTGGTGCCAAAGCAGCAAATGGATCACTGGCTGCAGAAGGCCACGTTGCAAAGAGAAGCATCTGCTCAGACTGGAAAGGAGATTACTGATGGATCAGGACAAGTCTATCAAAAAACAAAAAATAAAACCCTCAAAAGACCATGTCTTAAAGAGGATGCATCAGCAAAGTAATTATTATATTGCTAAGAATTAATATATGTCACACAGATAGAGAGAGAGAGAGAGAGAAATACAACCTGGCTAAGTACAAAATACTTAGGCAAAGCCTTTTTTGTTGGAAACTCCGTGTTCTTAATCGTCTTAAGGTGTTTACTGTCTGGACGAGAAATGTGAGATCATCCTAAGTTTTACAACAAAAATTTTGTGGGCAAGCACTTTAAGGAGAGGCCACTGGAGATTTTAACATTATCTTTAACCCTGTTTATTCTTTCTCAAATAGCCAGTAACTCAGAATCATATAAAGAAGAAAATAAAATTTACCGTAAGCTAAACCATATTGGTAGGTTGAATCCAATTTTTTATAATTATAAACAACTTTCCCTGTTATTTTTTTATCCACCGAAAATTTTTTTCTTAAGCAAAATAATATTAACTTTTTGAACTCATTAGCCTATTGCCAAATTACTTGGTATTTCCATTATTTGGACTAAAAGTATATATCTTATTGTACTCTCACCAGCACTTGGTATTAACAGTTTTTAAAATTACCAATTAATCAGGCCATTTTGGAGCCTGTGGAGGCCTGCTGGGAGCAGGACTCCTAAAATGACAAAAATGCCTGGAAGGTTATGGTCCAAGGCCATTTTTACTGGTTTCTGGAACCAGAGGGAGCACACAGCCCTCCTTAAAATGGAAGGTGTTTATGCTTGAGATGAACCTGAATTCTATCTAGGCAAGAGATGCACTTCTGTGTATAAAACAAAGAACACCACAGTGACTCCTGGTGGAAAACCAAAACCAAAATCAAACCAAACCAACCAACCAAACAACAACAACAACAACAACAACAACAACAACAAAACCAGAGTAACCTGGGGAAAAGTAACTCATGCTCATGGAGACAGTGGTATGGTCCATGCCAAATTCCAAAGCAACCTTCCGGCTAAGGTCACTGGCCACAGAATCCACGTGATGCTGTACTCCTCAAGGATTTACACTTACTGAAATAAAAATGTAGAAGTGTTCTCTTGTAAATAATAAAATAAAATAACCAATTAATCAATTATTTAAATGTGAAATCCTATGCATTTCAGTGCAACAGGGTTTCAACTTCAACCTAGGGTGGATCTATCTCTGAGACTCAAACACATATAGATCTATTGCTTGAAGAACTTGAGAACCTTCTGGGAGAAAACTTCATGCATGATAAGGGTACTGTTCAAAATATTACAACTCAGAATGACACGATCATTGATCAATGACAATAGACATCAGCTGTAGCATCAAGCAGACTTCTACAGACCCACTCATCTGCCAGATATTACCTCTACAGATGCTGGACTATGGGACAGGCACAAGTGAGCCTGGAAAAGGGGTCAGATCAGTAAAGGAACATTTAAGACACTTAGGGAAGTAGCTATTCACCAACCAGTACATAAGTATTCCAATATCCTAACCACATTTACAACTGTACTAATGCATAATTGCTGAATATTAGCCTGACCTAAGGAAAGAGAGAAATCACATATTTTGGATTTAAGGAACAACCTTGGCAGTAAGAAAGGCAGAAAAATTCTGAGAATGGTTTGGTGGTTGTTGTCAAATTCATTTCCCTGTGGTCTTACAAGGAGTGGTAAATTACGAGTCACGTCTTAGGCCATACTTGCCTTTGATATTCTCCCTCCCTCATCGTCTCTACCTCACTTCAATAAGACTTTAAGATCTTCGGGAGTTTGGAAATGTGGATATCTGTTGTTTTCCACGTCTACTGTTGCTACACTAATTTAGGACCTTATTATTTTATGATGCTGTAACCTCCATACATACAACTCCTCTTCTAGGTTACTCCACATTCAATGATTTCTGTCCACAGATGCCAAATTAATATCCCTGTAACACATCTTCAATCACACCCCTTTCGTGCTCAGAAATCTCCAATGGCTTGCAGTTGCCAATTAACCAAAGGCCATCTCTGCAGCCTGGAATTCAAGTCCTAGTACAATCTAGGTCCTACTGCCTAACTTTCTTGCCCAGAACCCCACTATGTCCATAGATTTAGCCCATTCACACATCCATACAAGCTACTGCTAATATCCACCACCGGTCTGTACGTTCTGTTCTCCACAGTGGTACCTCCTATTTCTAACTGTCCAAATCCTATCATTCAAACCCAGCGCAAATCCCATCACCTCCATAACTAAAAGTAAACATTTTTAGAACAGTTACAGCATTTTGTATACCATATATGTCAGATCATTTTAATTTTCATTTACACTCAGTTGCTTGGAACTGGATTAACCATAAAGCTTTGTTCATGACTTCTGTATAGTTATTATATAGCTCCATTTCATAATAAGCTTGTGACTTCTGTATAGTTATTATATAGCTCCATTTCATAATAAGCTACTTTAAGGCAAATACTGGGCAACATTCATATCTTCCAAAATACCTAAAAGATACTGGATAGTTAAAGGAGTCAATGGATAGATTTAAATGATTCCCTTCTGTAGTTTCCATAAACCCCAATTTAGAATGATCTCTTCCACCGGCATTCATTCTGATATCTGGGTGGTCTAGTCTACTGCACCTTGAAGTAGTCCACTCATCTAGCAATTTTTGTCCTTCCATCTTCCCATATTAAAGTATTTGGATTGTTTTCTGAATAATCTGTGTGTAAATAAAATTGCAAGTATTTCACTTTGGCAATTGCAATGCTTTCAACACATTAAATTTCACCATGTCACCACCTTTCTCCCAGTTCATCCATTAAAGTAGGGTGTGGTGCAAAGGATCAAGTGAGAATCCCTGGAAGAGAAGTCTGGTAATTATTACTGGCTCTGACACTGTCTGCCCTTCTCTATGTTATATAACCAATTAAAGAACTGGTTTTTCCATTATGATACCATGGGTGATCACGTTTGTAACCAAGTAGTTGTAACACTAAAATTTCATGACCCTCTGTAGGGATGAGAAGGATATGACAGGTTAACAGGATACTGGGGATAGAGAATAAGAGGGAACTCTATCTGTACCCTTACAGACATTGTAGTCTTACAGGGACGATTAAAAGGGGCAAAGTACCACGTTATGTGACAATGCATAAGAGAGACATTACCTCGACTTGAAGCAGGGGTGGGTGGTCAGCATTTTTGGTCAAAGTGATTTCAGAGTGAGACCAGAACCATGCACAGACATGAGAAGTGTAGGCGTAGGGGGATGGCATTCAAAACAGAGGGATCAACACGTGCAGGCCCAGAGGCAAGAGAGAGCATGCTTGAAAAAACAAGCATTCACGCTGGCTGGAGTACAGAGGGGTGAGGCTAGAAAAGTAAGTGGGTGCCAAAACCATGAAGACTGGATAGGCCACATTCAAAAGCTAGGAGTTTATCCTTAAAAAATTGAGAACAATGACAATGTTCAAGTTAAGGTACGTGATAAGAACACTCTGGGTGATTCTGGAGAATTATTTTGAAGGACAATAACATTTCATTCAAACACATGGTATGATTCAGTCACTCCCATTTTTCCCTCTACATAAGGATCATTTCAGAACCTTGAACTATGATGAATGCTTTTTTTTTCTTAATGGCAAAAGAAAAAAAAAAATCAAGATTTTTCTCTGTAACTTTTTCTAAAGTTGTTATCCTTTATTTATTGGTCATTAGTTATTCTTTTTCCATTTTACTTTTGGTTTCAATAGAAATAAGTCATCATTGGGCATAAGATGTGGGAAAAACAGACATCACTGTGTTTCCACAAAAGATGTGCCTAGTTAACACATAAAAAGCAATACCACTGTTGAATTGATACAACCAACATGGAAAAATGTGTCACCAGAGAAGATATGATGCACACAAAAAGTAGAAGAATCTGTTTCTGAGAAGATAGAGATGTACTTTTTCTTAGTCTTCCTGGTAAGACAACTAAAAACTCTGAATGTTACATAAAAATAAATGTAAAATGACACTAATAAAAAGGCAGACCACTAGGGACCTTGAGAACCAAAGCCCAACATGGTAGTGAGTTCCTTGGGCTTCTTCTTTCCTCACACATCGCAGACTTAGGGCTAGAGAAGCTGGCCATCCAAAACACCAGTGGGAATGGACAAAAAAACCCTCCAAAACAACAAAATACTGTTCTCTCCAGCCAAAGGATGAAGAAATGGCAGTTAGGACACTTTTAGACAAGAACCAGTCAACTCCTCTACTCCAGCCAAACACCACAGAAAAACTGTGGCCCAGTGCAGCCATACCAGGCAGAGACCAAGAGGGAAGTCTAGATTCCAATCTTGCAAAGCTCTAGCAACCACCACTCTCACCCCAACACCTCTGGTAGAGTGGTATCAGAGACGACCAAGTAGAGAGATGGGTCTTTCACACCAATGGAGCTGACAGGGGTGAGGGTTGTGTCTCACTTCCACACTCACCTGGAAGTAGCAAGGGGTCTTTCCTCACCCTCTCTGGAGTGGTGTCAGAGTTGGCCCACGGAGAGTCAGAACTTTCATCACCACCAAGTAGCAAAGAGGTCCCCTCTTTGTAGTGTCTGGGGAGGTCATGTGGGGAACAATGAGGAGGCCTTCCTAGAGCCAGAAATTCCATCCACATCCAGCAGTAATGAGGACTCATATACATGTATCAGTGTCAGTAGGGGCAAAATGAGGAACATAGATATCTATGTTCACTTGGCAGGAATAAGACAATACTCGTCATCCCTCTTCCTCTGCTGAGGGAATGATTATATAACAATCTTGAGATGACAAAATTATAGAAATGTAGAACAGATTAGCATTTGCAAGAGGTCAAAGTGAGGGCAACCAGGACCAGAAGGGAAGTGTTTGGGGCTCTAAAAGAGCACATTATAAATCCTTGTGGTGGGTGGGATTATTTTGTATCTTGACTGCATCCATGTCAATATCCACAGTGTGATATGACATTATAATTTTACAAGATGTTACCATTGGGAGAAACTAGGAAAATGATATAGAGGATCGTTCTGTATTATTTCTTAAAACTGCATGTGACACTACAATTATCTCAAAAAGAAAAAAAATGTGATAATTCAAAAGCAAAAGGCAAAGAAGCAAAATTTCAAGGTGCATCCAAAAATTTCCAAGATTGAGAAACCGGATTTTGGAGTCTGGGGCACTAGGTCACTACACAGGTGTGGCTGGTCAGCGGTCAGGGATATTTCTTCATGCCTAACTACTGTTTTACAGATACCTTGAACCATGGAACATTATATGATGAAGAGTGTACATGAGTATTAGAATGACTGGAAATTAGTATTCCTCCTGCATAAATTGACCTTATTCATATATCAGTTTCAATAAAATTTTATAATTCCTCATGAGGGTCACACAATTCTCTTTCAAATTATTCTTAGGAAATATATATTTTTTTCTTATTATTGTGCATGGAATGTTGTAAGATTTTTTAAACTTAATGTCTCTGCATAAAAATTTATTGATTTTGAAGTATTTATCTTGCTACCTTATAAATCTATTAATTCTAGTGATTTCCAATTTATTTCTTTGTATTTTCTAGGTTAAGAATAATACTGTATACCCAGTAAAACAACTCTTTTTTGATTAAAATATTAAATATTGATGGTGAAACAGTAAACTTGTTTTACTAATGTTTATGGTTGTGTTTGCAGTATTTCACATATAAAGTGCATTTGATTAATTTTTTCTTATCACTTGATTCATGGTCCACGACATATCTTCATACACCTGCTTCCATATTTTGACAAAATTTCTAAATCTCAAGTTTTAAGGGAAAATTTCCCAAATACTAACATTATGCTACAAACAGTAATAGTGATTTGCTTTATGTATTTGTTAAATAGTAAAAATCCACAACATTCTGGAACGCTATCTTGCACTGTTATATGAATTAAAATACTTCTCCAAACCATCAATACATGCAAATAGCTTTACACACACACACACACACACGCACAAACACACACACACACACGTGCGCCTGTGACACAGTTTTAGTACATTTGGAAAATAATGTCAATAAATAGATAACATAAAAGAGATAAAATGTGTTATTAGCCACTTCCTATGTTGAACTCAGCCTTCCAGATGGCTTGCTTTGATTCTAAGCCAGTGCTTCTCAGGGTCAGTAGACTTGTTCACCTTCACTTCTCCAAAAAAGGAATGGAAAATTCTCAGGAAGTTGGGAACCAAGCAGAGTTTCCATATGCTGTGTTCTAGTATCTGAACATGCAGTGTGCTTTATTTACTCATTCATTCTTCACTCAAAATTTATTAATGCTTACTCCAAGTCCCTGTGCCATGTCACAGAGGCTATTAAAAAAGAAAGACACATGAATGTAATCCTGCCCTAAAGGGATTCATAGAATATTAAAGAAGAAAAACCTACCCCAAATGATCATACTATATAGTGTTTTAACAGAAAGAAGGTATTTAAGAAAACCAAAAACTCTAGCTCTAACTCATTGCTACGGCAATGAATCTATGGAAGAAGGGATAAAAGGGAAAGTTTCATAAGAAAAGTGAATTTGTTGTGAATCCTGAAGTACTGGTAAGAAATGGACAGACAAGATGTGGAAGATTCTAGGTAAAGGGAACAAGGCACGGAACCATGAAAGGCGCTGAAGTGTCTGAGGGGCCACAAGCGGTTTGGGGCATAATAAGATTATGAAATGATCATAATTAAGAGATAATTTAACCCTAGTAGAATCGTATGGCTTTGATATTTCCTCTAAAACTTTACAAAGAGATAGAGTAATGCTTTTTTAATCTTATGCTAAAGCATTAACTCAGTTTGTCAATACAGAACACAGTTTATCAATCTCAGTACTATTGGCATTTGGAACTTGTTGATGACTGTTTAGTTACTGTAGGATATTTAGCAGCATCCCTGGCCCTTAGCCACTAGATGACGGTAGCTCCTTCCAGCTGTGACAATCAATACTGTCTCCAGACATTGTCAAATATCCCTTAGGGGGCAAAATCGCTCCCTATTGAGAACCGCATCAGTAGAGTATAATAATTTAAATTTATCAAGCACTTACTATAAGCCAAGCATCCTAGCAAGCTTTCTGCACACATTATCTCATTTAATTTTTATGACCATCCTGCTATTATTAACCCCATTTTTATAGACTAGAAAACCGAGGTCCACAGAGGTCAAAGAACTTACCCAGAAAAACACAGTAAGTGACAGAACTAGGATTCATGAGTAGAGTTCATGCCACTAGCGGCAATCAATGACTATTTAGATTTATATATCTAAATCTATATAGATAAATAGATATATATCTTACCACCAGCAGCATTTAGCATACTACATGGCACATCATGATTTCCTGAGCCTGATTTCCTATAGCTTGGGCTATCATTTTCAAATTACTAACATTGCCTATCTCCAAGTCATCTAATATTTAGTAAGCACCAAACCCTGTACAGACCCCACAGAACCAAACATGTGGGATGCTAAGCCACAACTTAGAAACAACAGCTTACTTTAAATATAACCTGAAATGGGCGCCTGGGTGGCTCAGTTGGTTAAGCCACTGCCTTTGGCTCGGGTCATGATCCAGGAGTCCCTGGATCGAGTCCCGCATCGGGCTCCCTGCTTGGCGGAGAGTCTGCTTCTCCCTCTGACCCTCCCCCCATCATGTGCTCTCTCTCTCTCATTCTGTCTCAAATAAATAAATAAATAAAAATCTTTTTAAAAAAAATAAAATTAAAATAAATATAACCTGAAAAGAGCAGCAAAGTATTTCCGGATCATTTCTTTGATGGATAATAACTGTGCAATGAGGGCTATGGATTGGACTGTAGGCAGTCATTACTGAGTCATTACTCAGAGGCAGCATGAATTCTCGAATCCAAGAGAGCTGGGTCTGCATGCTAACTTCTTTACAGTTGAATGACATTAGGGAAACTTCTTAAATTCTTTAACACTGTTTCCTCTTCTGCAAATGAGGAATGTAAGTAGGCAAAAACTTTGCAAGAGGCGTGTGGTTGTGGCATGAATCATTTTGAGGAACAATTTACAGAACCTCAACATGGACAGGTACCCTTACGTAAGTTGATGTACCAGAGAAAGCGTCTAGAGTACCTTTTCGCAACTGCCCTTCATTCACCTTTCAAAAGAAATGTGTACTTTTCATCCCTTCTAAATCTTACTAGGATGCATTGTCCCAAGGCAACAAAGCTCCCGCACGATTCAAACTCTTGATACCTGGAGAACTTCCCTTAATTAAGGTACAATATGCAAGTCCTCTAAGAAACGTTCCTTGTTTTACACATATTTCAGTTAAATATCATTATTTCCCGACATTGGAAATGGAGTATTTTGGTTCATTTCTGGGATGTTCTGATTTCAAAAATATTGTATGCTGGGGAAGTGGGAGTAAAGGCATTGTTCACTTACCACCTTTTCTTTTCAACTTCCTGACTAGTGTCAAAGAATATGTCACTTCTTTAGAAGAGTCTGATGAGGACAAAGCAAGGGAGACAATATCCATGAGAAACACTGAAGGTGGCAGCAACTTATTCTATCCAGCTGAGAAACTAGAGCAGGCTCTCTGCCTTATTTGTCAATTGTGGAAATCTAAAGTAATATGCTGGCCACCGGAAGGTGCATTAGCTTATTTAGCCTTTTTCTCTCAGAAAATAAGTCCGATTTGGAGAACAGATTTAACTGTGTGAAATATTTTCACAAACAGGTTATATATAGATATTTGTCCATAGATTAAATAAGCTAAATCTATGGCTCCAAGATTTTGGTAAGAATATACTAATGCACATTCTAAGGTAAAATAATTTTATCAGAAATTACTGGACTACTGAAGGTTTATTAAAATTTGTATTGTTTTGGGGCGCCTGGGTGGCTCAGTTGGTTAAGCGACTGCCTTTGGCTCAGGTCATGATCCTGGAGTCCCGGGATTGAGTCCCACATCGGGCTTCCTTATCAGCAGGGAGTCTGCTTCTCCCTCTGACCCTCTTCCCTCTCGTGCTTTCTATCTCTCATTCTCTCTCTCTCTCAAATAAATAAAATCTTTTAAAAAAATTTGTATTGTTTTGATTTTCCCAGATGTGATTAGATTAAACAAAGCCCTTCCACGTGAAATAGTAATGGGTAGTCTTTTAACATGTCCTAGCAAAGAGACTTTGTGAAAAAATGAATGATTATAATGATTGAAATGATTGGGTAATAACTCCTTTTGCAAGTCAAAAGTATTTCAATTCTTCAATTTCAATAAAATTGGAAAAGGACCTAAGGGAACAGTCAGCTAACAGATCATCTGCAGTATTTTTTTTGATGATAGATAATTCATATTATTTTTTGCACACACTCAGGAGGAACTCAAAGAACTGAGTGACATCAATATAACACAACTCTTTCAAGTCCAATCTACATATTTGTATGAAGAAGGTTTTCAGCACTAAAACCTACAAAAATGAAAAATAGAAATGAAATTGATGTTGTATGCCCTATTATTCTAATAAAAGAAGTCCATGGACACATGAATTAATCATGATCCATCTCATGAAGACATGAATCTCCAATAGCAACTTATTTCTACAGGTAATAAGTATCAAAAGGAATAATATCTTTGACAAATTTTATACAAATAACACTTATAATAATAACTCAATTGAACAGCAATTTTGGTCACAGAAAATTTAAAAATTAATTTCAATATATATCCACAACTCTTGTGGCAAAGAAGCAGAATTCTGTGATCAATAAAAGGCTTTAGAACATAAAAATACACTGCATTTGATGGCCAACAGACACATGAAAAAGTGCTCAACATCGCTCGACATCAGGGAAATCCAAATCAAAACCTCAATGAGATACCACCTCACACCAGTCAGAATGGCTAAAATTAACAAGTCAGGAAACGACAGATGTTGGCGGGGATGCGGAGAAAGGGGAACCCTCCTACACTGTTGGTGGGAATGCAAGCTAGTGCAACCACTCTGGAAAACAGTATGGAGTTTCCTCAAACAGTTGAAAATAGAGCTACCATACGATCCAGCAATTGCACTACTGGGTATTTAGCACAAAGATACAAACGTAGGGATCCGAAGGGGTACGTGCACCCCAATGTTTATAGCAGCAATGTCCACAATAGCCAAACTGTGGAAAGAGCCAAGATGTCCATCGACAGATGAATGGATAAAGAAGAGGTGGTATATATACACAATGGAATATTATGCAGCCATCAAAAGGGATGAGATCTTGCCATTTGCAACGACGTGGATGGAACTGGAGGGTGTTATGCTGAGTGAAATAAGTCAATCAGAGAAAGACATGTATCATATGACCTCACTGATATGAGGAATTCTTAATCTCGGGAAACAAACTGAGGGTTGCTGGAGTGGTTGGAGGTGGGAGGGATGGGGTGGCTGGGTAATAGACATTGGGGAGGGTATGTGCTATGGTGAGCACTGTGAATTGTGCAAGACTGTTGAATCACAGATCTGTACTTCTGAAAAAAATAATGCAACATATGTTAAGAAAAAAGAAAAAGAAGAAGATAGCAGGAGGGGAAGAATGAAGGGGAGTAAGTCGGAGGGGGAGACGAATCATGAGAGACGATGGACTCTGAAAAACAAACTGAGGGTTCTAGAGGGGAGGAGGGTGGGGGATGGGTTAGCCTGGTGATGGGTATTAAAGAGGGCACGTTCTGCGTGGAGCACTGGGTGTTATGTACAAACAATGAATCATGGAACACTACATCAAGAACTAATGATGTAATGTATGGTGATTAACATAGCAATAAAAAAATTTTAAAAAATACACTGCATTTGAATTAGGTGGTGCAAGTAGAATGGAAGAGATCTAAGAAAACAAGCAACCAAGCAAAGGTTCTGCTTTGAAAACAGCTGCTTCACAAAGGGATACTACTAGAAAGAATCAAATTTGTTATAGTATTTAGATTTCAATGGGTACATTTAAAAGTGATATAACAGTTTTGTTTTAAAAGTCAATACGGGGTGCCTGGGTGGCTCAGCCAGTTAAGTGTCTGCCTTCAGCTCAGGTCACGATCCCAGGGTCCTAGGATGGAGCCCCGCATCAGGCTCCCTGCTCGGCGGGAAGCCTGCTTCTCCCTCTCCCATTCCCCCTGCTTGTGTTCCCTCTCTCACTGTCTCTCTCTCTGTCAAATAAATAAATAAAATCTTTTTAAAAAATAAAATAAAAGTCAATACAGTATTATGGAAATATCATCTTTTAAAATCCTGCTGAAAATTTTCCAATGGCTGCTTTCGACAAGGGTTATATGGGTTTTCAATTTTTTAGGGGTTATGTGAGCAAAATATTTAAAGACTACTAATTAGCAGATGTTAAACGTTTTCCTTTGCACCCTTTTCATTGTTACTGGAGTTACGGGGCCAGGGAATAGAAGGAAAAAAGATAAGGTTTTATAATGATATCGTAGCAGGAACTGGTTATAATCTGTATTTTGACAATTTTAGAATGCTGGATATATTTTTATGAGTATTTCTAAAAAAAACTCAAAACACTGACTTTGGGAGGTTCTGGTTTAAAATGGCAATTATAAGAGGATCCTGCGCTCACCTTGTCCCAAGGACACATGGACTCTGCAGCTACATATGGAACAACTTCCTCTGAAAAAAATCCAAAACCTGAGCAACCCCTATGCGTCAGGCCCATATCAAGGGACACAATCTCACCACAAACCCTGTCCCCGCCCAGGGTGACCCACCACTTCGAGGAAACTCAAAGCCCAGAGATTCTCCATGAGGAGTGAAGGGTTTGAACCCCACTTTGGGCACCTGAACTCCTAAGAACTGCACCTGATTGATGAGCCCCAGAAACAGCTAGCTTTGAAAACCAAGCAGGCTCAAGGCTCACATCCACAGGCTGCATAGGACTGTAACCAAGAGAAGCAGCTCTCACGGGGCTCCTGCCACATGCCTGCCCCCACTCAGCGCAAGCAGCCCATCCGACAGCACCCAGACGTCATGTGATGAGGCTCATTTGCTAACCTTAAAGGGCCAGCTTGAGGGGCAGGCATTTCACAGAGCTCACAGCTAGAAGCCTGCTGGCTGGCAGGCACCATCTTCACACTTGCTCTCATCAGTGGGCACCATCTTGTCTGTTTATTTGTTTTAAACACTAGGCTTTTTTTCCTTTTTCCCAGCAGGCACCATCTGGTTGCAGTCCCTTTGCCACACTCTACAGTGACAGTATGTCCCATCTGGTGCCCTGGCTTTGCAGCTTTGGCTCTGAGGCTGCCCCTTGATCCCCTGACTCTGGTGGCCCGGGGCTTGTGCTCCTGGGTCCCACAGATGGTACCACTGGGAGAGACAGTCTTTGGTAGGCTACCACCCCCAGGGCACCGCACAGACAGCAGACTGAAAGACACCCTCTATCCTTTCCAAGAGGCCTGCTGCTTGTCTTGGAGCTTGGCCTGCAGGCATAGGTCTCAGGTTAGGCACACCGAGGCCTACTGCTCTGAGGGAATGGAGGCAGGTAGATGCTATCTCAGCCTTGTGACAGCTCACCAATATCTCCCCCAAAAGAACGTATACACTCCACTGGAGCCTGAATTTTTACGACTGCCACCGAGGGGACACTTCTGGATCACCTGGCTCTGGTGGCCGGCAGGGCTTTTGAGAGCATTCCCACAAGCCTATCTATATTTGCATCCTTTAAAAGCTGCTGCCTGAGGGTCTGCCTTCTAATCGACCTGCAGTCAGATGCAAACTGAGCTCCTCCCCTTTGGGACACTGTCAGGTCTTGGCGTACCCTCAACAACTGGGAGCCACTAATAATAAAAATGGCTGCTTGGACAATCACAAAGTTTTGAGACAACCAGAGTTAAGGTTCATCTCCTACATGAGGTCATTCCCTCAAGACAGAGGTGGCTGTTTTATCTAATGCATAGAAACCAACACAGACAGTCAAGCAAAATGGAGAAACAGAGGAATATGTTTCAAACAAAAAAAAATATAAGACCTCAGCAAAAAAAAACCTTAATGAAATTCACCTGATACAAGGTCAAAGTAATGGGTCATAAAGATGCGCACTGAGCCCAGGAGAAGAATGGATGAGCACAGTGAGAACTTCAACAGAGAGACAGAAAATATAAGAAAGTACCAAAGAGAGGAGCACCTGGGTGGCTCAATCGGTTAAGTGGCCGACTCTTGATTTAGGCTCAGGTTATGGGTTTGAGCCCTGAGTTGGGCTCCACGTTGGGTATGGAGCCTGCTTAGGATTCCCTCTCCCTCTCTCTCCCCTGCCCTGCCCCAACACACGTGCTCTCTCTCTAAGGAAAAAAAAAGAAAGAAAAGAAAAGAAGGTACCAAACAGAAATCACAGAGCTGAAGAATACAATAACTGAACTGAAAATAAAATTTACTGACTTTGAAGTTTGGTGATGTTTAATGCATCTAATTCTATGCATTTCCCTGTTATAAAATCATGATAGACTGGAAAATGCACCACCAGGACTGAATACCTACCTTAATCAGTGGAAAACTGAACAAACTAGCCTACTCTAGGCAGCTGCTAACCATCCTTCTGCTAAAGCTGATGGTAACCAGTGTCAACCTGCTAACAATATTCCCTCATAAAAAGCAAATAGGAATACGTTGTACAGATTCCTTACACCTTACAAATTCATTATTAGGCACCGCTGGGGATGTTTTTGGGAAAAAAAAAGTCAGCTAAGCTCTGCTCAGAGAACAAGATTGCCAAATGTTTTGGTTTCCATTCAAGAATTTCTAGAGCTCTCTGTCCTCTCTCTTTCCAAAGAAATGACATAATATTTAGACAGGAAAATGTCTGTGTGCAGCATGGGGGTGGGGATTCATGTGCATATATTTACATGTATAAGATACTTCCACACAAATATTTTAGTGTTTCTTTTTCTACAGTGTATCCTCCTTTTATGAAAAATAATATAACTGGGGCTTCTGCTCGTTATCCAGCCCTCAGCCTTGGCCCTCATCCAGCTATAATTTTCAATCTGCAAATCATTCCAAATTCAATGAAATGGAGTCAATGTCTGCAAAGAAGCAGTGTCCTCAAGATGCCTATTGTTTTCATACTCTGCATCTCTCAAATCCCTTCAGGGGAAAGCTTAGAACATCTGCCATTGTTTGGATTTACAACAAGAGTTCACTGGCTATCCACAATAGATGTGATGATCTAGCTATCTAAAAATGACCACTCCAGGATATCAACCATACATTGAATTTGATTTTTTGTTGACAAAGTTTAACCAAATGTAAATATTTTACATTAAAAAATACATTGTTATAAATTTCTTACCATGTTCCTTTGGGCTAGGGATCCTGTGGTGCCCAAGGCAGACATGAAATCCATGCAATTGCCTGAGATTTCAATAATGTGTTCTCACCCATTTAAGATCCTGGTATTAAACTTGACCTCTTACCTACATCCTCTTTCTTGAGCACTCACTATACCTCTGAAGGTAGGCAATGGGCACACACAATGAATTTGTCAGTGCCTGTTAGAATCACTAGTCTGGTGAAGTAGGACAAAGACAATAGTTGGGTGCGGTGGGGAAGGGAACCAGAAGCATGAAAAAAGGTCTGAGGAACGAAATAGCATGATATTTGGGGGAAACTATAATGAGTTCCAGCTCTTAGCTCAGAGGGTAAATACAGGCCAACTTAGGCAAAGCCTTTATGCCAGGCTAAGAAGCTTGAAGTTTATTCTATGAATGAGTCATAATTAAAAATCATTAAACAGATCTGTATCTTATATAACTCATTTTCTTCTTTTCCTTCCTAGTATTTGGTTAAAACATATGAAGCTGCTATTTTATGGGTAGAAAATGATCAAATATTGATGACCTCATAAGGGTCAAACTAATAATTAACAAAATTTGAAACTGTATTTGTAATTGTGTGCTCATTTGTTAAATGTCTATCTCTATGGCCAGACTGTACGCTCTGGAGCCAGACAACTTGGGTTTATCTCTCAGCTCTACTAGTTATGTGACTCAGACAAGTTACTCAACCTCTCAGACTTTAAGTTTCCTTGTCTCTAAAATGAAACAATACTCCAGAGAGTTATTATAAACATTAAGTGAGTTAATATATAGCAATGCTTGGGAAGGGCCTGGAATATCGTAAGTGCTCTTTAAATATTAATTAATTATTACCAGTTATTATTGCTGTCATCCTCATCATCATCCGTATCACTGTCCAAATATGCCAGTGTTAAGGAAGCAGAATGAAGAAAGGAATGCCAGAGCTAGAAATGGAAGCAACACCTTCTTTTCATTAGACTCCACAGTTTCGCAATATAGTTCCCTTGGCTGAAGTTCAATTACTAATCCTAGAGGAATATCTTCTCAACTGTTTAAACAAGGACATGTAGGTACCTGGGTGCTTGGGTGGCTCAGGCAGTTGGGCCTCTGCCTTCGGTTCAGGTCATGATCTTGGGGTCCTGGGATCAAGCGCCGAGCCCTAAGTCGGGCTCTCTGCCCAGTGCGGAGTCTGCTTTCCCTCTGCCCCTCCCCCCACTTGTACTCCTTCTCTTTTTCTCACTCTCTCAAATAAATAAATAAAATCTTTTAAAAAAAATTCCATACCTGAATTTCTGAATCATACAAAATATTTACAGTAAATGAAACTGAGTTATGTAGGTTTTTTAAAAAACAAGATATCATAGACCTTTTATAAAGCATTGATTTATAACATCAACAAAAAGGATCGATACGCAAGTATTCCTGGCCTTTCTCCACTTGTGGTTCCCCAGAGGGTGATGCAGACTCAAGAGGAAAGAGAAGGGTAAGGAGTTTGAGTTAGGACTTGGAAAGCCCAGGTGTGCTTAAGTATGAGCGTGTGTGTGTGTGTGTGTGTGTGTGTGTGTGTGTGTGTGTGTGTGTGTGTGTTTGTAAGGAGGAATTTGAAGAGATAAGTACAAAAGAGCTATGGTTTCTAAGGGAAAGGATGATGAGAAAAGTGAGATTTTAAGAATTGCTATAGTCTATATATCCCTGTTTTGGAGTTGGAGAAAATCAAGAAAAGGACTTATACTATTTTGAAATTTATTTGGATTGCTGGACTAGATTTCTTTTATTGCAATACCTCCCTGAGACTGGACTATCTGGGGGATGGATCTGTAAGTATTACAACTGTGTTTCAAATTCTCTTTCCTTAGCAGATTTTTTAACATTAGTTGAACTTCTGTTGAATATGGTTTCTATGGTCAGCACTATTATACAAATGAATAAGACGTACATAAAGAAAGCATCTACCTTGGATTATCTATTTATTATATGGTCTTCACTTCTGTAAAACCTATTAGCACACACTCTCCAAGACCACCAGCTAAAAGCATGTGATTATTTTGAAATGAACTCAAGTTTTGAGCCAAGGGAAATCAAAAACCAGTTCAAGCATATTAAGAAATGCCTCATAAAATTGAACTCTTTTGACAAAGTATTACTTGTTAGTAACTTCTAATGAATGTCTTCAAGCTTGCATTCAAGTTAAAATGTTCAGGATGTGGAACGGATCCACAATGATTAAAATCTTTTTAATTTTTTAAATTAAATTTTAATTAAAATCTTTTAATGCATCAAGGTCTTGTCCGCAAAGCAGCTGCTTACCATGACAGTGGTGCTCAAGCCACTTCAAGCAGAGCCACTGGACAGTGCTTAGCAAAGTCATTGTTGGAGAACCCAGGCACCCCAGATTGCCAATCACCCAGAACAAGGAGGGAAAAAGAGAAGAGCACAGTGATAACCACAGTCATCAGCTTTCTTTGAAGTCTCACAGCTCCAGTGGAGACAATCTAGAATAAAGGAAGGACCGTACAGAGCTGGGAGACCTGCATTCTGCTTCAGCTCCACCGCTTACTTCCCATGTGATCATGGGATGGAGTTTCCTCATCTCCCAAGTGAGCAAAGCCCTTACAGTTAGCTCTAGCATTCTTGTCTATGAAATTAACAGATATAATTTAGCTCAGGATATTTTTTCCCTAATCAAAGCAAACAAACTCTACTTTCTTCAACATCCAGTGGCGCATTATCCCACTGCCTTCTCTCACTCAGGGTTCTTGATTTTCATTGGAGACTCATCAGGTCAAAATTTATTCCAGGGGCGCTTGGGCGGCTCAGTCGATAAAGCGTCCAACTCTTGATTTCAGCTCAGGTCATGATCTCAGTGTCACGGGATGGAGCCCCACATCAGGTTCTGCACGGAGTGTGGAGCGTGGTTGGGATTCTCTTCCCCCTCTCTCCTTGCCTCCCACCCCACACTCACGCGTGTTCTCTCTCTCTCAAAAACAAAACAAAACAAAACTGCATTCCAACCTTAGTAGGTGCAAGCCTTCTTGATGGTGTTCACCTGTGTGTCTAGATCTTCAGTATCCTACCACACCAAAGCTTTATAAAATACATGGTGTCATTTATCTTCAAGTATCTCATATGTGAGGTAACTACTTTAATATTCATTCATTAAATTTCTAATAATATTTATATTATCTAACAATAATGAATAATAATAAAAGTACCACTGATTAAGAATTGGTGTGCCAGATACTATCCTAAGTGGTCTATGTATATTCTCTCAACCTAAATATATATACATATATAAGATATATATATGTATACACACCTATACACATATCTATGTATTTCTATATACAAAGATATAGATGTGTGTACATATATAAATCTGTATCTATGTATATCTATCTATATACACCATTATTAGGCACATTTCACAGAAGAAACTGAGACTCAGAAGAAATTAATTGTCCAAAGCCACATCGTTTATAATTGGCAGAGGGTGAATTTGAGCCAGATCTTCCTGTGTTTTTAAACACTCTGAGCACAATTCAGTGTCTATGGTGTCTGAAAAGCAACGTATATAAGAAGCTATTTTCAAAAATACAAAATAAGCAGTGGGATATCTTGGAAACAACATAGAACTGAGAGAAAAGTGTCCTGGGTCCCTTTTGGGGTCCTGCTGATGGCTAGACAGGCTATCTTAAGCAAAATATTAATCTTTCCCAAGACCTCAATTTCCTCCTGTAGAGTGAGGGATTTCATGTAGATAATCTCTAAGGTTTCCCCTGGCTCTACAGAGGAATGATTTGGTTCTGAAAGGCATTGTTTCTACACTGAGGAAAAATACTCATAATTCCAACTCTTTGGAGCAAAAGGTAACATCCTCTCCCGGAGCAAGAAAACAGCTATCATCATGGGGCGCCTGGGTGGCTCAGATGGTTGAGCATCTGCCTTCGGCTCGGGTCATGATCCCGGGGTCCTGGGACCGAGCCCCATATCAGGCTCCTGGCTCAGCAGGGAGCCTGCTTCTCCCTCTCCCTCTCTCCCTGCTCATGCTCTCTCTATCTCTGCATCTCAAATGAATAAATAAAATCTTTAAGAAAAAAAAGAAAACAGCTATCGTCAAGACACCTTCAGATCTTAGTTAGAGGGACGATCTTAGTAGAATCTTCCCTACAGTTCCTTCCTTACAGCACTAGCCTTTTTACTTAATAGCACACATCACAGTTTGTGATTACAGACTGACTTGTGTGCATCGACTCTAAGTTCCCAGCAGCTGAGGACCATGTCTGTCCATTCACTGTCAAATCCCTGCCTGGTGCCTAGCACAGGGCTTGGCCCGAAAAACAAGCTCAATAACATCTGTCCACTGAATAGATTTTAAAAGGGGCTCATGGCTTTCAGGTTTTCAGTACTGGATGATGTAGAGCTAATATTTCTTTTTGCCTTTCCTAAAGAGTCTGGTAATGAGTCTTTCATGCCATAGGAAAGATGTAATGAGTTTCTCTTCTCTTAGTTCCTAGCATGTAGGAGAAGCCAGTGATGGGTGTGGTCTCCTACAAATATACAGATCATAGCATAGATGTTGGGGTTCCAGTACTCTTTTTCCTAACCCCATAGCCACAAATACTAAAGGTGACAATATGAACATTTGTATCAATACAACTATATCTCATTTAAATCTTGCATGAAAGGAAGTAGTAAGCTGAGGCTTATTACTTTAGGAGAAGGGATGGATAAATTAACCCTTTTGTGCTCGGTGTGCTTGGCAAGAACCAGCTGCAAAAGTACTCCTGTCTCCTCTGTGAGGCTCTAGTGACAGATCCACCCAACCTCACACATATTACACATTGCTGTGCCTTTCAGCCTGGAATGTACGACCAGGAGCAGCCACAGCTACTTGGGGAACCAGGGGTAGTGGGGGTTTGTGAACTGCCCCCTGTCTCATCCTGCCACTTATCCCTTGGGATGCAAGATTATAGGGCCGTGGAGCAGTGGGGGCTGCAGCCCAGCATGGCTGAGGCTCTTGGGCAGCCACTCGGCAGTGGCTTGTTGGCAGGGAACAGTTCAGTCTACAACCACACGAAAAGCAGACATGCTGACTACAGCATGGAGCAAAGAAAATGAGAGCTTCTGCCTGTGTCTGGTGGGCTAGGATGAGAGGGGGGAAAGGAGGGGGTGTTGGGGAGAGTGCCAAGCTGGGCTGTGGATGAAAGTGTGGGAAGATTCCAGGGGAGGCATTTTGCCAACTCAGAGGCAGTTGGGCTGATTTCTTTCCCCTTTCTTCTGCTTAAATGAGAATTCCTGCTGGGTGGGGTAGGAGCAGAGCCAAGAAAGGAGTGATTTGCTGGGTGAGCATGGATGCTTGGACCTAGGAAGTATGTGTCTGCCTGGTGGGACAAAGGCCAGGGGAGGAAGGAGAAATTAAAGGAGGGGAACTGAGGGGCAATGGGAATAAAGGAGAATAAAAGAAGAACACAAAAGGAAATGTCCTAGGAGGAGAAGGAGAAAAAAGGAAAGAGAGACAGCAGGTCACGTAGACAGGAGAGAGACACCTTTCTGCGCTGTCCAGCAGGCTTACCTACCTTCCGAATGTCAGAATAAAATAACGTTCACATGAAACAAACAGCAAAAGACCACATGGTATCATATACAGTAAACCTACTGCTCCTAAATTTTCCTGGTAGCTGTTCATTTCCATGGGAATACATTCTTCCCAAATAGCAAATGTTGTCTTTTAGGTAAAAAAGAACAAACAACGTGTTATCACAGAAAGCCACATACTACTTCTAAAAATTAGGAGACTATTACTTAGAAGTATTTCCTAAAATATAATGTAGGACACCAGAGTCCTAAATTGCTCTTCTTGGCCTTGCTAATAAAATATTAGAAATACAAAGATCCTCTTGTAAGGGAATCTAGAGTAGGTAAAATGACAAATGTCGATGCAGTGAATTTCCCTGTGAAGTGAGGTCACTTTTAGAGCTTTCTGATGTCCCTTTGTGGAGACCTGTAAAGAGCTGAAAGATCATCATGCCAATGTTACATTTTTTGTGACAACCCCACACATTCTGGCCTGAGGACCAGAATCCCACTAGCTTCAATCACCTACAGAGACTACGGCATATTTTGGCTTAAGTGCCTATAGGACAGATCTGGCTATTGACTGATTACAAACAGAAGACCCCCAAATCTTCCTTTCCCAGATCTAGGGACATCAAGGCTTCACGAGGCCCTGCAAACTTCCTTTCTCCCTCTTGGACTTCAGCCACCACCACGTGAACAAGCCCAGGCTAGCCTGATAGAATCTGAGAGGCCCCATAAAGGCCAACCTAGTGGTCCTAGACAAAGTCGCTGTAGACCAGACTCCAGCCAGCTGATCCCCAAACAGGTAAGAAAACCCAGCAAAGAGCAATGATGCAACCTACCCAATCACAGCTAATGATAATGTTTGAGTTGGCACAGCTGAGACGAAACAAGCTGCCTAACTGACCCAAAGATTCATGAGTGATATACATACATACATACGTACATACATAAATCAACCAACCAACCAACCAACCAACCAACCAACCAACAAATAAATAAATGTCTTAAGCCACTGAGTTCAGGAATCTTTTTTTTACACAACAGATAACCTGATACAATTACACCCAAACCAGAGACTCACCTGTGCATTCGTACTGCAGCCCTTTCCCATAATAGCCCTTTTCACAGACGCACTCAAACTGCCCCGTGTGTGTCCCACATTTGCAGCTTGCCATGCGGTCACAGCACTCTTGGCCAGCCTCACACAGATATGAGCAATGGGACATATCCTCTTGAATAAAACTTCCAGAAGGCAGATCTGTCAATGACACAGGAAAGACAGTAATAAAAAACAAATTAGCAGTTCACTGTTACATTCTCCAGTTGGTAAAATTTAGGTGCAAATTGGACAAAATAGCTTTTCATATCCGTCCAATTCCCAACTGCACTCCCCTCCCACCCAAATATGCATGTGTGTTCTGTGCACTACCACAGGCTGGGAATTTGCTTTAGCCAGTGAAGTTATTTCAGTCTGGGACCTCATCATAAGCTCTCAAGGCCATGCAGGGTCAGGCAGAAATTAAGCACTTCAGCGAGGAATCGCCAGATGCAGCAGGAAGTAACGTAGTCGGTTCCCCAGGTCACTCACTCCCCTGACTTCCACACCAGCAGTGTTCCACTGCTGCAATACAAGGTCGGGCAGCAGTAACTAGATTTCCAAAACCCTTTTTCAAAAAGATAAATAAAATTACAATCTTGACTGCTGCATAAGGGTTTGGATTATGAGCTACTGGCTTAAGAATAGATACCATCACTTCTACAGTTATTGGATAAAGACTTAACAGCACCACACAAGTTTAATAATAGAACCAGAAGATGGCTTATTTCTCTATGTTAAGTAACTTCTCATGTTTTATGTGAATGGAGATCATACTGATTACTTGAGCCATGTTCTGAAGTGAGGCATGCTGGGAATTCAATAACACAAGCAGGGTTGTTCAGAAAGTGACTTAATAGGGCAGGGTATGGTTGAAGGCGACCGGTCCAGAATGGATGGCCTAGAATCAGGCAAATAATAAGTTCCATTTACTTTGCTGAAGAAGTTCAAAAGTCTTAGCCCAAATCCCTGGGCGGGTGCTGGGCCCAGATAGAGTAATGGGCCCCTCATAGGAACTCAGATGTGTGAGTTCCAGCAAGACACATGCACTGCAATTGAATGCCCAGAAAGAAGATTGGTGATGGCCTCATTTATGGAACATCTGTGTCTATGCATTAACACTCTGAACAATACACAGGGGGCAAAGTAAAGAGAAGATTCCAGCCACAAGGGAAAGAGACCAGTTCAGTCATGTACCCTATTAAAGCTCCATCTAAGGAACTGTGGTGTGGGTAAAAGGTCTGCAACATGCACACTTAGCTCTGAGGCACTGGGCCATGGGATTATTTGGCAGTAGAGCAATTTAGGAGCAAGAAAGATCTAGCTACCAAGACTAGTACACTGGCATTCAGGTCTGAGAAAGAGGTAAGTATACAAGTTACATATGGGGAAGTTATTATTCTGTAACCAAGGTCTATGGAGTATGGCCAGAAACATGGATGGTCTTGAGACCAAAAGTAGATCCATCCAAATTGAAAGTAGCTTCAGAGGACTTAAAGGCAGGGAAAATGAGGCTCATTTCCTTTGACTTGATCATGTTTTTGCAATAGGAACAGGATCTTTCCTTACCAAATCTGGAAACTCGATCAGAGAATTATGCCTTCTAGATATTTGCTTATTGTAATAAAAGTGATGCCTTCCAAAATTCTGTTGCAATACTGTAACCAAAAGAATGCTCTGTCCCAACTCAGCTTCTGGGTCAACTTGGCATTAGGGTTCTAGAAGGCCCTAATCCTACAAGCAGAGGAATGACGGGACTGGAAATTAGTCCTGTACAACACAGCAGGTAACACCCATGATTTCAGAATCCCAGCTAGTAACAGCCACCCTGCCTTTCCACTCAACATACCACTTTTCCCTGAGAAAAGGAGAAATAAAGGAAGCCCCACAGTTACTGAATTTCTGCCATGTGATAATACTACACTTAGAAATATTTTATTTAATCCCCTTGACAAAACCATATGGTATTCATTATAATATCTCCATTTTAAAAGTAGAGGAAGTGAGGCTTGTAGATGTTGATAAATTGCCTACGGTAAGAACAGTAGTGGACGGTTAATGAGGGCTGCGGATAACAAGCCCTCAGTAACTTTTCTAATCACTTTATATGTATTAACCCATTTAAACCTTGTGACAATCCTATAGAGTAGGTACTATTCTCATTTCCTATTCTATGAATAAGAAACCTAAGGAGTGCAAAAGCTAAATAATTTGCCAAAAGCCACTCAGCAAGTAGGTGACTAAGATTTTTTTGCTGTATCCATAGCTAGTCTGAGATCCTGCTTTTGAACACTTCTCTTGGAACTATGATAGGGCTGATCTGCTTCTTATGAATATCACTAATTGCTTGAAACCTCATGTGGCCATGATTTGCCCGTCAACCTGAATCTTTCACATGGATACCTGCAAGGATCAAGCCTAACTTGCCACGTGGTTTTGGTCCGAGGCTGGATCTCCTGTCATTTCCTCCCAATTTATACTTTCCCTGGTAGCTTACCAAGACACATGCCCATATTACGCCTGGAAGTTAGTCTAACCGAAATCATACAACTAAACATCCTTATAAATGGTGTACAACGAACTCTAATGAATGGGTTTACTGACTTCATTCCTTGTTGGGGTAATGCTCTTCAACTAATGTGTAAGCACACATGTCTTCAGACTGTCAGGTCAAGAAGTATGCATTAAGTATTTATTGTCCCTATATCTTCATGTGTATTTCTGGAAACATTCTGGTGAGATTCACTGTGCATGTCTCTGCATGTTTACTTCATTCTTCCAGATAACTATAAATAGATCTAAGTCAAGGCTTCCCGCTCTGTGTGTGGCCTTAAAACACACCTAAATTCACTCCATTGATTCGAACAGTTCCAGGTGGGAGCATATGGATAATCTAGTGAAAATCCATAGCAGCTGTTAAAAAACAAATAAAGCAAAACAAATACTCTTGTTGCAAGTCAGACTGTCACCTCTATTTATGAAGTTCAACGCATCTCCTAATACACCAAGAACACATGGGCATCATACTCAGCTAAGATTTCACAGGGTTTGATGTTACCCTCCAATAAGTTTAAAGCAATAGGAGAGCAGGAACCCCCATTTAAATGCATCATGTCATGCCACTGGGTTTCCCTTACCTTCATGCAATGCCCGGCGAGCTAAAGCCTCAAATTCTTCAAAACTGTGGAGCAGGTAGCAGTGCTCCTCCTTTGGGGTGGAAGCCATGTCATTCAGTTCTCGAATGTTCCCTTGCCATATGCCAAATGTGAAGATCTCCACTCCAAAATCTCGCAGAGATGCTGCAATTGGCCTGGGATCTCCCCCATTGGAATATCCGTCAGTAATGAGGAATATAACTTTTGTTGAGTTTTCTCTAGAGTGACGAAGAATTTGCTGTAATGCAATAAAGGAAATTAGTATGAGTTTGTATTGTGTTGGCCTACTATGTGCTTCCCCTCTTATATAAAACAGCATTTGTGAAGATCATTAGCATGTCACGAGAGTGAGAACAAACACTGATCAGTGAGAATAAAACAGAAACAGGCACAGAGTAGTGCCTACAATGGTCTTCTCACAGACCCACAAAAAGCACTTAAAATTTATCATTATCATCAGTGTCAGCATCCACATCACCTTCGTGCACCTTGTTAATGAAGAGCAGCAAATGTTTATGGAATGAATTTTTATTCATATTATCACTTATTGTTAAGTTATTTTTATGAATTTTCAGGCTCTCGACAAATGAGCCAAATGTGAGTCCTACGTATCTTTTTCCAAGTATATCCAGCTAGCTGCCCATCTACCTACTTAGCTGAACCACCTCATGATCATAGATCAAAAGTCTAATCCGAAAGAAAATTTAACAGAAAATGTCTTTTTCAGAGTTAATAGTGGCCAACCTACTTCCCATGTTTGTTTTTCCACTGCTCCTCCAAAACTGTAGAATTCATTCGATCCTTCATCTTTTCTGGACCACCCGACATTAGCACAAGGTCAGCTGGTTTTGATGCTGTCCTATCTTTACGAGAAAATACTGATTTATTCAATCTGACACTTGGGCTTTATTATTTTAGGACAAGTGAGTTGTACTTTATAATGTTATATGCTCTCCCTCCTCTATAGATAGAAGGGAAAAAATGAAACCTTTTTATTAAAGGCATCTACTTATTGCCACTGATGCTTTATAACATCAGCCTGCAAAAGCATAAGGAGTCCAGCAGTGAATCTGGTATTGTAATTGAATTTGCTGTTATTGCTTTTCCTCAGAAATGGGTAGGAAAGGTAAAAACGGGTAGGAAAGTTAAAGTGCCAGGGTATATTTTCTGGCAAGTTCTTAGAAAGAATTCAATGTCTACTGGCAGTAATTCAAGTACATTTAGAAGGTAGTTAGGAAGTGCGACAAGCATATCCTATGTTTTGTTTAAAAGATGATGTGATTTAAAAAAAAACTGCCTCAATTCATTTAAGGGGCAGACTCAGCTATAAACTTCAGATTCTCTCAGATTATACGATCCATGTCTTCATGAGTATAGAATTCACAGCTACTGATTCTAATTTAATAACTCTTACCGAACTTTATTACTGTTTGTGAGCTAAAGATAAAGCCACTGAACCTGAATTTAAAGACAGTTAAAGGAAACTAAAAATGACTTTGGAAGACACCTGGAAAGCCATCAATTTGAGAAGAGGTATTCAAACACTTTACCTCCCTCTCTCAAAAACCTACTACTGCTAAGAGCTAAAGAGAATCAGAAACCAGCCTGAAGAAGCGCCTTCTGGCCAAATAAAGGTCATTCGGAGTATCAATAACAATAATAATTGAAGTGAATTTAAATGCATCATACATATTTTCATTGTATCATATACATTTACATTTAAATGTGTGTAAACATTTATATTTTCAGTTAGTACACACCCCACGTGAAAAGCCCCATCAATATAAACAATAATTAGAATGGACTGATACACACACACACACACACAGACACACACACACACACACACACACACATATACTTTTTTCATTCAGGACCGCCTCTGGGGGGGGAATCCAATGATCTGTGATGGGAGGCATGAACTGAGATATTATTTTATTTAATCTTTGAAGTTATCCATCAGGCTCTGAGTACTCCAAGATGTGGCAACTTCTGTTTACACTGGCCTTGCTCTTTACCACATGATAAACTCTCTCCTTCTGGATTGTTCCACTCTGAAATCATAACCTAACCTCCACAGACACTCCCCTAAGCTTTTGCTCATTTTGATTACTCTCTCTTCTACAAGACCGTGGAAGCAAACTGTAAGCAAGACACTAAGAAAGGGAGAATTTGGATAGAAGTAGAAGAGAGAAAAAAAAGCAAACGGTCTTTTTCGGTGTGGTATTCTGGACATTGTCACAAAGCATGCATTTGTAAATATCTATTCAATGAATGAATTAATGAGGGAGTAAGTGGATAAACTCTAGGATACTCTGAAGACAGTTACTTGAGTGAGTTGGTCTTGAGGGAGCCATAGGAATGTACAGAATATTTGTGTGCACACACGCACTTTATTCTGTATAGCTTGGTACAAAAAAGAGGAGGTTTTCTTCTTGTGCTTTTATTGTCCTTCTGTGCAAATACTATTTTATAATATTAATTTTAGCCCACGTCAATGATATTCCTTAACATTCAGGTTAGGATTTAGGGATTTTGTGGAGATTTCTTGCCGTACTACTCATTCCATGCAAAGCACATTAAGCTATGATTCTATTTTTCTTCTCTTCTTGCAGGGAACTGGTAAGTGTTTACAGGAACCATTATATCTGTTGGCAAGACAATATATTAAGCTTAAAATAGCCAGAAGAATAGCAGGACTACTAGTCCAAGCAAAGAATTACACAAGATCTGGGTTTGGAATGCACTTTAAATGACAGAGGAGGAGTGGATGATTTACTGAAAATATTTTGCCCCCTTCCCCCAATCTTCGTGCTCCATCATACTTGAATAAAAACATAATTCAATAAAAACATTCTCATCCCACAGATCTAAGAAGTAAATAGATCTGTGGTAATGTTTGTGGAATGTGGTAGAGGCCTGGCACTTGACTCTCCTTTTAGGGTTCCTGAAATAGTTTACATCATCTCCTATCCTTTGTAAGGCATTGAAGAAATAGACTTTTCTGGTCCAGAATATTGAATGAGGCAAACCCTCTGCTGCCTAAGAAAAACGCAACATGGACATCGTACGGCAAAAGGTTATCACCATCTGTATTGTATCAAGCCTCTGATTAGCTTGTATAAATATCTGGCAGGGAAGTAAGCTCCCCTTGTCCAACAAAAGTCATTAGAATGATAAAAATGCAGGGTTGTGTAACAGTGTTCTGACACCCGAGATCCATCACCATTACACAAGACTGCAACCCCACCCCAGCCCCCCAAGTCAGGCCACAAGGGAACTGTTTTGAAAAATGGTCTTGAAAGAAGAAGAGAAGTCACAACAAATCTGACGTGGGGACCATATTTGCCCTGGGGCTCCATTAATTAAAATACATGTAGCTAGAACACCAACTACAGCACAACCCTGTGGTTATCCACTGTGGCCCCACATGCCTGAGGATGCTAACTAGAGAAGCTCCTACGTCATCTTTGAAAGAAGTTGTTTGTTTAAGTTGATACCTATTGTGACTATTATCAGAGCCCCTCTCCCCCAGGGGGCCGGAAATGAGTCAATATTGTCAGTGTTTCAACTTGTTGTCCACATGTATTTTTTTCCCTGTTAGGAAACATTAAGGACAAACAAGACACCGTAAGCTACTTAGAGCACTTCCCTCATCCTTCAAATTCTAAGATTTCACCAAGTTGCGTCTGTTATTTAGTTAATATTTTTAATTTGAATACTCAAGTATTCGTCATTGAAGCAATGTTTACGGTTCTGTACTTTTTGGGGAAAGAAGTTGTCTGTTGGTTCATCATTTTTTGGACTTCAAATACTCCATCCTTCTCTTCCTGTTTATTTCATCTTCCTTCCTTCTGAGTTTGGTGGGAAATGTCTGAAGCTTTTCTTCCCTGCCCCTGTTTATGCTTTATGCACTCTTGAGTCTCTTCCTTTGCACTTCTAATTAAGAATTAATCCTGGCATTGCATTTTTATTTTTCTTGTGACAATATTTCTTTATCTTGCACATTCTCTCTTTATTCCTCTCAGCTTCTCAGCCAGGTTTGCTCTTACGTCGATCTGTTGTTTATCCCCTCGTGTCTCATCCTCATTTCACTGTTTTATTTACTTAAGGGCATGGAACAAATGCTTTCTAGGATTTCGTTCTATTTTTCATAGTGAATTCTTGTACTTTATCTGTAGCTTACATACTATCTTTATTTTATTTGGCAGAAGCTTTTCAAAGAAGCCAGATAGAGGGGCTCTGCTGGATAGAGGGGTTCCATCAGATAGTGCAGGGCAAGATAGACAGAACCTCATCCCAGGAGGAAAAATTACCCAAAACCAAGAGCAGGCCCATCAGAATACTCTGTAAACCCAAGAACTGCAAAAACAACTTGACAGTTTAGAAGAATACACAACTTAATACCAAGATAGGAAGAAAATAAGCACAACGCAATGGTGTTTGCATCACAAGGATTTAGAAAGTCAGAGCCTCTATGAGAACAAGAATGGAAAGCCATGGAAAGAGAACAGGCTAAGAGGAAAACAGACAAGTGTGGGTACAGAGAGATTTTATAAGAAATTATGAAGGAAACCCAAAATTCAACGAAAGACTTAGAAATCCACAATTGGTGGTAGTGAGATAAAATGTCAGAAATTCAAACTGATACAGTTTAGTACAAACTTTAGCATACAAAGCTGCTGACTAATCTCACATATAACCATAGAAGTACAATTCCAAATAAATGCTTCCAAACCAAATTCAAACAATATTCAAAGAATCTTTGTCCTTTACTCAATAAGGCTTATTACTCAAAGGCAAAAATCGGTTAAAATTAGTAAATCTTTTGCTGTAATATAACACAGTAATTGTCCCAATTAAAAGAAAACAATAATTTAAGATGCTAAAAGTGTATTTAATAAAATTAATTTCTGCCTATTTTAATTAATAAAAAATTAAGAATAAGACACCTCAATAGATTGTCTATCTCAAAGCAACAATGTAAATCATGCTTAACTGTGAAAAACTCACAAATTTCCTAATTAGATGAGAAGTGAATCTGCAATTCTAAGTATTTTTCACTAATACTACACTTCTTAAAGTTTCTGCTCCTTAAAAAAAAAATCAAAATTAGAAAGCAAGGAACAAACTGAAAAATGCATTAATCAAGCTTACCAAAGAAAGTATTGAGGTCTTTATAAAAATATTTTATATATCTTTAAGGAAAAATAGAGAAAAATAACAGGAATATAGGCGAGTGTTTTGACCAAACAAAATAAAGACCCCCCCAAAATTCTATTTGTCAGAAAATGTGAAAATATTTAATTTCACTAAACCAAAATAATGTAAGTTAAATAACAGTAATACTATTTTTTCACTTCCCAAATAGTCAAAGATCTTTTTAATTAAAATTTTGTAAAATTTTTGAGGAAACATATTTCTATTGGGGATGCCACGTGGACTGGTAATATTTGGAGTACAGTGTGACAAAGTGACAAAAGTCTTAAAAATTTCACACAATTTGAACTAAAATTCTACATCTAAAACTATCTTAAGGAAATAACCATGGGTACACAGAAAAAGAATGATTAAAAGGATGTATATCCCAGAATAATTTGCAATATAAAGAAATGGAAACAGTATAAAATTCCAACAATAGGTACTGGTTAAAGAAATCACAGGGCAATCATGAAATATCATTACAATGATATTGTTGCATAAAGAAACATTTTAAAAGTAGGTAACCCAATACAATGATTTTATTACATTAGTGTGCATGTATGTGTGCATGGACTGCATATGTGGGCATGTATGTATTAGTCTGGCTGACAGTATACACCTCAAAATGTTGACTATCTCCTGGTTGTATTTAGGGAGTTTTATTGACTTCTATTTTGTAGTTTTATATCACTTCTAAATTTTCACTTTCTCCTCTCTATTCCTCACCTGGGAAATGTTATGTGAACTCAGAACTTGGAGTCTTACCTACAGATAACGATTCCTAAATCTACATCAAATTAAACTCTTTAAATTGCAAGGTGAAGTTTCCTTGGTCCAGTGGACACCGCTGCCTGAATGTTCCATAGAAATCTCGAACTCAACATGTCCTCTCCATGCACAAAGAAGGGTTCCTTTCTCCTGTTTTCAAGATACATCAAATGTGGCACCATCATCTATCCCACTGCACGAGTCTGCATCTAGGAGCGATTATGATGCCTCCTTTCTTATCTATCATGTAGACCTATACCCTTCACTTCTGAATTATCTACCTACCTTGAAATCCTATTCCTCTAGCCTTGATTCAGATACTTCTGTCTGGATTATTGAAAAGCAAGAGTTGTTTTAAGGTCTCTAGCTGAAGTTGCTCTTCTTTCAAACTCATTTTCTGACCTACCCTCAAAGCTATCTTTCTGAAATACAAATCCAATCATGTTTTAAAGCTTCCATTATTTTCCCTCTACTATAAAGTTTAAATTTCTTTACATGTCCTTAGACTTAATCAGTCCTATACTTCCAGCAACATCCCCTGCCACAATGCATCTCCTGCCTACTTCTTCAAACTACCTCTCACGCTATGTTCTCACCACAAGGATCTATCTGAAGGTTTTGGAACATACCATTCTTTCCTTATGTTTGCTATACCTGGAAGTTCTTAACAACTCTTTCTCATCTCCTAATATGTCTACCTGCACTTCTACCAGCCTTTCAAAATCCAGACCGAAGTTCACCTTCTCTTTGGAACTTTCCCAAATTCTTCTGCTGTGCAGAAAATATTAAATCCGACTCAATGATCCCACAACATTCCATTACACTAACCCCATCATAATTACAGTTAACTTATCTGGCTATATCCCCAACCTAAATGCAAGATACTGTATGGCAAGGATTGATTATTTTCTCCCTATTGATGATCAAAAAGTAACTATGAAACAAGTGGATGAAAGAATCAATAGACATACGCCTTAATTTTCACTAGTTATATGTTCAACAGGATAAGTTCTAAGCCAAACACTGTTGTTATAGTAAATCCTTTTCTGCAATTGTGAAATGAAAACTCTTATAAATATTATATTTAAACTTATTTCACCAAATCCATATGGAGCCTCTTATATATGAGGCACTGTGCTAGGGTTTTTACTTTTACTATTTGATGATACAATAGAACCATTAACTAAAAACAAATAAGCCAAAGCTAAAACAATGACAGAAGTATATCTGGGAAGAATATTCAGCAGTAAGTGAGTTTTCTTATTTATATTGTAATACAAAATAAATCATATTTAGGACACTAATATGTCTCATTTAAGTATTTACTCAGCCTTTACAGACTGAAATTCTAGCATAAAAAAAAAAATCTTGGCTCAAATAACATTTAGGCTATTTGTTACAGTCTAGCCAAATCGCAGAAGAACCAGAGGGTCAAAAAAGAACTTAATCTCAGATTTATGGTCACAGGGTTTTTCCACCCACATACATGCTTTTGTTATTAAACATGGACACAAATCATTTTCAAATGGACCCATAGGGACAGTACATCAAATTGGGAAATGGTGTGCATAGGAGTTGATGAGTGGCAGACCAAATTCAGACTATAAAAAACAACAGAATAAATAGGCCAAAGACCAAACAAACTTCCAATAATGCTGAATTCCACTATTCATTCTATAGATACACAAGGAATAAAGAAAATCTGGGTAGCAAAGGGTAAAGATATCAAAATCCAAATAAAAATGAAAAAGGGTCAAATTACATACCATTTTAAGCGAATTGTTAATTTGCTACAAGATAGCAAAATCATATTCAACTTGACTATTAATTCAAAGATGTGATGGGACTTATTCATGTGCCTCATATTAGGAGGGCAAAGGAGAAAGTAAGATGATCTCAAATGATATTTGGACATCAGTTTTTGATTTTACAAATGACTGAGGCAAAAAATACAGCAGCACTTACTTAATAACACAGTTACCACAAACCAATGGGCAAAATCATTTGAAACATTCTCACTAAACTCAGGAAGATGACAAGAATGCCCTCACTTCTATGTGAGAAGTCTAGCTAATCTAATGAGGCAAGGAAGAGATCTAAGTATAATAAAAAAATTATTCATATTTCAAAAGAAAGAATTGAATTGAAAGGAAATACTGGGAGATGTTGAGAGTGATGCATGGGAATATTTTAACTGAAAAATTCTGTAGTAAGAGCTGACCAGTAATACTTAAAAATTCAACTGTGGTAGAGCTACATGACAAAATATACTTGAAAGGTAATTTTAGGAGAATTTTATTGTATGGGAAATTTTTCATTAAAATAAAATAATTTAATTAAAAATTATAGACTGTGGCTTTACTACATATTTACATATAATTATATATGTATTTACACATATACATAAAAAGAGTAAGAGACAAACTCTAATAATTACCATATTTTCCTATTTTATCTAAAACTATTAATGGGTATATTACTTCCATAAAAAGGAAAAGAAGCAAAAATTATTTTTAGAGAAACACTTGCAAATGGAAGTTAGTAAAGACTTTGAATGGTTACCCTCAAATTAAAGGTATTTGCAGTTTCAAGATAAAAATTTAGGAAGGATGTTTTAACCACACTTGGTTTTCAATAAAAAGTGGATTATCTACTTTATTAGCTTAAACAAAGTGGGAAATGTATTGGAAATATATAGGAATATCTCTCCAAACCCAAGAGCACAGAGAAGAACAGAGTCTCAAGAGGGACTGGAACCAGGGGGTGCCTGGGTGGCACAGTTGGTTAGTCATCTGACTCTTGGTTTCAGCTCAGGTCGGGTCGTTATCTCAAAGTCATGAGATAGAGACCTGTGTTGGGCTCTGAGCTCAGCATGGCATCTGCTTGAGATTCTCTCCCCCTCTGCCTCTCCCACTCATGCTCTCTCTCCCTCCTCTAAAATAATAAAGGTTTTTTTTGTTTTGTTTTTGTTTTTTTAAAGAGAGGGACTGGAACCAGGAACAACCAAGCTGCAGGAACCAATGGCTACTCCCTCCAACCTTCCATCCACCTGTTTCATTCTGGGATCATGCTGTATCTTGTCTCAGTTTCTGTCAACACATCTTTGTTCACTCTTTACATTCCTTGGGTTCTATGTGCAGTCTTAACTTTATATTCCCCACCTACTGGCGAAAAAAAAATCTACTCTCGGAGCATTTTTGTGCCCTACTCCAAATTCCCAAGAGAAAGAATATAAATGATCCATCTCAACCTCTGAATTGCCACTCTCAATCCATACAGAAAGGGACAGCCTCTCTAGGTGGGCAAAGGACTGACGATGGATGTGGTTCTCAGTGAAAATGACTGGTGATTGACACACACTATAGAAGAAATGAGCTACAAAGAAAGGAAAGAATTGAATGCTATGCTTGGACTTATCCAGGAGAAAAACAGTTTTGAAAATTTATCAGAGCAAATTGTCCTTCCAGAAAAGTACCAAATGCCAGGAAACAGTGTAGGTTTTTGGGAGAATTCAATTGTAAAATTTTTCCTCGGAAAGTAGAAAAATCTTATGATTCAAAGCTGTCAGGAAAGAAATGATGTCTTTTTACTAGGTATATGAATAGTCTCTATGAAGGAAAAATTTATCAGGAGCTTAGACAATATAAATGACACAGATAATCTAACCATTATATTGTAAATATTTGGGCTTCAGGAACAATCTAACTTTTCAAAAACCCAGATATACTTCAAATCAAATGTACTGACACATGGAAATTCAAAGGGGGTAGAAGTTGAGAGGAGATTTTAAGTTCATGAACTTACTGTGTATTTTATTTGTTATAGTTATCTAAATTTATCAAAAAACACATTTAATTGTGACATTTATTAGCATTCCAAATAAATGACACTTTGTTATGGTTTTTTTGTTTGTTTGTTTTGTTTTGTATTTTGGCTTGTATAAATGACCACATCAGTTACCATTCTAGGGCAAAATATTCTGTTTTTCATATACTTAAAAAAACCCTGAAATTAAACCCCAAACGATCTAATGTTGAATAAATTAGAAGACTTATATGTAAATACGTAATCATCCATCAGTGACTCTAGGAATATTTACATATGTAATCATTCAAAAATGTTGACTTTTAAAATTATATTTAAAAACTATATTTGAGAATAATATAGTCTGGTGGACTAACCAATTCTTATAATTTAATTACATGCTTCCCCTTACAGTAACAGTGTTCCCTAACTATGCACCGGATACATAAATAAATCTAACTCATTACCTAAGGTATTTAAAGAAAGATTTTTCCAAGCATTGATGATTATGGAGCTGATTGCTAAAGCGAGGGTTCTTTTTACCTGAAGAAACTACTAGAGTAGTCATAGGGAGGTTTTGTTTTTCTTTTGTGAAATGGGATGGCATATGAAAAAGAAAAACAGGAATATTATGAGGCACGGGAACATTGTGTATCCCAGATTAAGAAAAACTGAATTTAGTTGGAAGACCAAGTTTTGTGCGGAGGTTTGGCATATAAATTTATAAATCTAAGTTTAGGCTATACGATAATTTGAAAGAAGGACTAGATGTACCTAGGACTAGAAAAATGAATTCTGTTGAGTCATATTTACACTTTAATCAAGAGTGTGAAGTTGAGAACTGATCATGGATTAGAGAAAGCTAAGAACACAGGAACTAGATAAATGAAGAGGACAGAGGTAGATGTGCTGCAAACAGAAGATGATCTTCCACTGTCTCGGTGCCTTGGTCTCTGCAATGGCTGGTAGATATATCTGTTAAGGCAGATGGGAGATGCAAGCCAATGAAAGTATATTGTACAAAAGTGGCATATGAGAGTCCTGGACCGAATGGGGATCAAGGGGGTGGGGGATAAGGGTGATCACTTGGGACTAGCAGGTGTTTAGAGAGTGTCCATTCAAATGACAGTCTCCAAATGTTCACTCCTCCTGGTCCTGCATCTGTTCCATGTGGCCTTCTGCTTGGTCACCACAGACCTAGTCCCCTTTGCGGCTGCCCTTTCTGCCTCACGTCTTTGCAATGAACTTCAATGATGAGTATGTATCAGAGGACCCTGCACTTACCAGATCTTCAGACAATATAGCACAGGGTAGTCCTACCTGGTGGTTAAGGATTCAGACTTTGGCTCAGACTGCCCGCATGTGGATTCCAATACCTTGACTTACCAGCAGTATAACTTTGGTCAAGTTACTTACATTCTCTGTGTCTCGCTTCCCTCGGCTGTACTTAGGGGATAATAATACTAACCTACTAGGGGAGACTTTGCTTTTGCAAGGATTTAATGAATTAATGACTTCATATGGGGAAAAGTGCTTAGAGTGGTACGTGACGAGCAAGTAATCACTTATCACCATTGCTGGAATATGTCTGTCAAGTAGATAAATCAGACAATGGAACCAACATTTTGTTCAAAGCTGTGAATGAAAACAAATAATCCTATTTGTGGAGGCTAAGAGGATAGGTCAGGGGATTTGGGAAAATTATGACTTTCTAACCAATGACCATAGGATCCCACCAGAGCAAGGAAGGAGGAGATAATGCCCTGGGCAGAGGAACAGAAAAGTAACTACTTGACCTTTGCTGTTAGGAGGATGACATTGCAAAGGGCAGTGTGGACAGTGATGTGGAGAGGGGATGCGAGTTCACAATTCAGATGCCTGCACATTCCCTCCTGAACTCACTGCATGGAGTTCTCCACAGAGGTGCTGTGTGGTTGGCCTCCTTGATCAGATTTAGGGGGAAAAACGTAGGGAGTCACACCTGCCTGAGATTCTACTCATCACCTCCTATTGCTCCCTGGAGAAAGGGGTCTGAAGAGTGAATTGGCTGAAATTATTAAAATCTATCATTTGAAAAGTCAAGCATCCCCTAAACAGTCCTTTGAGAAGATGTCATGACCATCCTTGTTTTAGTTTGAAATCACAGAAGCACAATACTCTTTGATATACTAAAATTTAAAATGCTAAATATCCAAAGATATGTCTTTTCCAGAAACTCCAAGGTTATAATGAATATCATTGTCTATCCTGGAGCATACATAAAATCAAATAAGATGGGATCTCTGTCCTTGTCAAGCAGAGGAGACAGGCATCACTTCCACAACAAGTGCTATGATGGAACTACATAAAATGTTTCCCTATAATTCCCTTATTTAATCAGATATGTCCCTACAGTATTTCTCCACATTTTGGGAACATGTCAAATAGGTGAATACCGATTACTCTGCAAATCCCTGCAAAATTCTCTGTTGCTAGGACTTCAACAATCTCTGCCTACTAAATTCTGATAGCAGGTCTTATGCCTTGAAACTGTAGGAGAAAAAGGAAGTTTCAAAAGAGCAAAGAGTGAAAAGAAATAAAGAAAAAGCCACTGGGGCTTTCCAAGTTTGTGGACCAGCAGATGCTCGCCCTGTGTATGTTCTTTAGAGAATTCCCCACCTTTCCCCAGATCCCACTTCCAGGAGTCTGCATAACTTCTGACTACTGGAGTTGTCTTCCTTAGTGGGCAACCAAGTGACTTAATTCCAGCTCCTTTCTGTGGTTCTCCTTCACCCATGGAAAAGTCATACCTCTTGGCTTTGCAATGTGCTGATAGGGCAAGCCATTCTGAGACTCCTTCTTGCCTCCAACAGCAGACCCTGTCCATACCTCCCTGTTCGCACATCCCAGACTTCCAACTGCCAGCATCTGTATCTCCTCGTCGGAGGGCTTGCTTTGGTGCCTGGAGACCACTCTGCCCACTCGCAGGGGAGGTGACAGAATTGGTGCCCTCCTCGGAGCCCCTCTCAACAGTGACAGACGAGAGTCGGTTTCTAAGTGCCACAGATCCCTCTCAGTTGTGGTCATTCTAAGGCTTGAACTCTACACTACCCCCGCGCCCCCCCCCCCCGGTGGAGTTCAATACAAGTTACCTTTTCTGTTGTTGGTTCCCTTCCCTGTCTCGTGTCCTCAATGTTTACTAGGATCACCTCCCAAAGAAGCAAATTGCTCTTGAATCCTCATCTCAGGTTCTGCTTCTGGCGAACCCAAAACGGAGACATTGGCCATGTCTCTGGCTTACTTCTTCTCCATGAAATTGGCAGAGAGACAAATGAAAGCTTCTGCCCAAGTAAATTTCCAACCAGTATATAAAATGCTGGTCTCTTTGCGGAGTTGCTGGAAAGGAAAACACTACGTGAGGGACAGAGAGATCTGCTTTCAGTATGAATACTGCTTTCCCCAAGAGATGCCTGCTCTATAGCCAAACTGTGGAAAGACCTGAGATGCCCTTCAACAGACGAATGGATAAAGATGATGTGGTCCGTACATACAATGGAATATTACTCAGCCATCAGAAAGGATGACTACCCAACTTTTACAGCAACATGGATGGGACTGGAGGAGATGATGCTAAGTGAAATAAGTCAAGCAGAGAAAGTCAATTATCACATGGTTTCACTTATTTGTGGAACATAAGGAATAGCGTGGAGGACATTAGGAGAAGGAAGGGAAAAATGAAGGGGGGGAATCAAAGGGAGAGATGAACCATGAGGAAGTATGGACTCTGAGAAACAAACTGAGGGTTTTAGAGGGGAGGGGGGTGGGGGGAGGGTTAGCCCGGTGATGGGTATCAAGGAGGGCACGTTCTGCATGGAGCACTGGGTGTTATGAACAGACAATGAATCATGGAACACTGCACCAAAAACTAATGATGTAATATATGGTGATTAACATAACAATAAAAAATTTAAAAAAAAACTAATGATGTATTGTATGGTGACTAACATAACATAACAAGATAAAATTTAAAAAAAAAAAATTCCTGCTCCGCTTCTCTGTCTCTATTTATCTCTTGCTCCCAAATTCTCTCCTGGTATAGACTAGAGTTGAGTGCTGGGCAAGAGGTGAGGGGGGATTGACTGTGTAGGGTCTCTTCTGCAGTCTGTGGACTCTGAGCGAATATATCATTCTCAGTTATTGGTGATCTCTTCAAAATGTGCAATGATCAGTGTTCTTTAGGTTAAGCCATGGATCCTGGTGCCATATCTGGGACAACAGCGAGTCCCACATAACATCCTGTTGCAGATGTGTATTTAAAATACAGATTTTCACTAATGACCAGATACAAAATGCCTAAACTTTGGTATCTTTATTACGAGGAGATTCCAACAATAACTGCCTGAAATCATTACTTTTGAAGCAACATTTAAAAGCCAAGCATGCATATTTTGAAAGAAATTGTGACTAAAAAGAGAGCAATCTTGGCTAGAAAGAGTAATGTGAAAAACATACAAAAATTGCTTAATTTCTTTCAAAGTGAATTTCAGATTCATTTGGAAAGGTAAAGCCTATAAAATAGGATAAAAATGACAAGCTCGCAGATATGACTCAGCTGGTGTAGGTCAAAATATGTGAGCCAAGTTGAGAGAAATGTCAGGATCAAAACACACCATCAAACAACATTATCTGAATGTGCCTGAACATTCTCCATCAGCAATAGCAGGCAAACAGACAGTCTTTTACTGCACAGGACAAAAAAAAAAAAAAAAAAAAAAAAAAAAAATCACAATAAAAAAATGAAGCTGGAGAGTTAGAGAATTGAGGAAAATGGGTCCTTTGAGGCAACTGTTTCATTTACATGTGATAACACGAAAGGGTTAGAATTCTTCTTTCTTGAGAATGTTCTTTGATGAGGATTACCTGCAAGAGTGAGAGACACTGACAGGGCGGTGCGTCAGCAGCCCCTTCTGTGTGTGACCAGACAAAGGAGGGCCACATTCTCCTGACCTCTCAGCAAGGTGATGGAGCCAGTTTCTTCTACCATCTCAGCCTCAGCACCCCTCTCTGCATCACATCCTGGCCAGATGTCCAGGCTCCTCTCCTCAGTAAATAACCAGCTCACCAAGCAATGAAAAAAAAAAACCCATCTTGTGTGCAGAGTTGTATGAGAGTCTGGATTCTCAAGATCCAGTGTGGCACCGGGAGAGAGAAGAAGGACAGCTGGAGTGAGTGCTTTCAACGCAGTATGATTCTCCAGCCCTTACAGACTCAACACTACAGCCTTGGGCACCTGAGGAAGAAAAGACTAGAATTGTATCATTTCGATTTCTTGATAATAAGTGAAAGTGTCATTTTATTTTTTTTTTAAGATTTATTTATTTGAGAGAGAGAGTGGGGGAGAAGGGCAGAGAGAGAGAGAGAGAGAATCTCAAGCCGACTCCCCACTGAGCAAGAAGCCCCACACAGGGCTCTAAGCTCATGACCCTGAGATCATGACCTGAGCCGAAATCAAAAGTTGGACACTTAACTGACTGAGCCACCCAGGTGCCCCCTAAAAAGTGTCATTCTATTTCTTAAAGCAGAGCTGTATTGGAGAATAAAACACAATACTCTCCTGAATATTTAATATAAAAGCTGAAACATAAAAGGATTTTCATACTTGAGCCCAATCACTTCAGGCTATGCCGCCAGATACCCTAAAGGTAGGTCTTCAATCACCTGTGCCCAGGTAGACATTGATATTTTACTTCCTACTATACAGTACATGTTCATTGTAAACTACTTCTTTCAAAGGCAATAAAAATGGATATACTTAAATAGGTAAATACACTACCTGTAGATAACTTCTGTTAATATTGAAAAATTTTTCTTCCCAGCTTTTTTTCTGTGTATATTTAATGAGATTGGACCTATGTTACATATGCAGTTCTATATACTGATGGTAAACACCCACAGAGAGTTTCAGCTCATTTAATGTTCTTTGGCTGATTTATTATGTTATTAAATAGTTTTTTAAAATATGATTTTATTGACTATAATACATATCAGTGTAGATACAGTATTTTCTTAAATTGTCTTGAGTTGTTGGAACTTGGTGGTTACTGCCTCTAGTTTCTGTGTCGAGTGTCAGCCACCAGTTACTCCTTGGCCCCCCTACACCACCATTTCTCACTCTTCTCCTGAGGAACAGGGTTTCCCCAGCTGCTCCTTCTCCCCTTCTCTTTAGCCTTTGGCTTCTGGGAAAGAGCGCTCTCAGTTTTACAAAGGCAAGCTCCCATGTGCCCAGAACTGTCTATTCCTGGGGAGGCAAGTCCATTTAATTTCAAGATTCAGTATTAGGAAGCTGTGCACCTAAGCCACATCCTTCACGAGCAGGAGACAAGAGCATGTCTGATTCTCCACCTGCCTTTTATGGTGTATTGTAATTCAATTGATCTAGAACTCAGGAGAGGTGAAGAAAAGTATCATTTACTGAGCCCTCCCAAACCACAGCCAGATTGTTTCTAAATTTTTCCTATTTCAAGTAATGCTGGGATGAGTATACTTTTACAGAATCTTAGAGTATGTCTTGTGTTTGTATTTTATAAGAAATTCTTTGATTGGTAATTTTTTTTTTTTTTTACTTTGAAGACTCTGTAAACATACTGACAATTTATCATATTGCTCTGGAAACATGCTACCAAGTTTTAAATATATAGATGTACTATGAATGTTCTACATTGAGAGGAAGAGCTTGAAGACATAAGAAAGAAGGGGGAAAGACTTGGGGGAAGGTCTTCCTTGGCTGAGGGTAGATACCCTTACTCTAATACATGTAAGGAAGTACGGATGCACTTGAGTTTAGAGGTGGAGCTAATGAAAATTTGAAAAAGTTCCTATCTGAAAAAATTAAAGTGTATATATTTTAACCACATACATGTATATACATTTTAAAATATCACCTTTGAAATTTTTTTAAAAAACTACATTTTGCATTAGCAGCCAATATAACCTATAACCAGATGTGGCAGGATGGGCATTACACGATGAAGGCTATTAGGAGTGGTTCAGCAGGAATGAAGGAAATAGTGCGTGAAATGCATGTATCTCAAAATATATTTTATATACTCTAGCAGCAACTTACAACTGGAAAAATAGCTAACTTGGACTTTACTTATTCAGTGACTGAGTAAATTTACTAAGTAAACTAACTTTAGTAAAGTTAGTTACTAGTAAAGTTACTTTTAGTAAGGTTAGTTTACTTAGCAAATGATTCAATCATGGAATAGGTCCTGCAACAAACTTTCTTTAAAATGTTTCTCTCTACTAATAGTGTGGTAAGTTATTTTTTCCTTAATTTTGGATTACATGTATTCACATCTAGAAACAAGGTCGCTAGCGCCACTGCAACATATATAGGAATGAGAATCTATCCTCAAGTGTACGGCTTTCATGATTCCTGCAGCTCTGAAAGAAATACATGCTCTGAATTTGAAAAATCTTTATTGCTTACCTCTTTACATAAATAAAACAGCAACTGCTTGAACGACCTCATGAGAAGGACAGATAGCAAAGAAGATGCATACTTGAAGAATCTTTTTATGAAGATTGGTAAGAAATACACCTACTAATGTGTTGCAGATTTCACCTTCTGACCACTATCATTCATTTCAAGTGAAGCACTGTAACACATCCAACATACATCATTAGCTCTCAGAGTTTTCCCTATCCACAACTGGCCTCCAAACCAGAGCAGGTTACTATATGTAAGCAGAGTCTATGCCAGAAATCCATTCTTCATATGGCTTGGGGAGCTTTAGAGAACAGTCTCAAAAATCAGGGAAAGGCAGACACAATACAGAACAGGAAATTCCTTGTAATGGAGAGGTCTCTTAACCTGACAGTTTACTCTAGAAAAGCCAAAGAAGCACCATGTTTTCCTGAGAAACGTTAACTTGCGTTTACTAAATTAATGACAAAAAATATTGATTTTATTTTGTAGTACGCATCTTCCCCCCATCACTTTCAGTATAATATTTTATTTGGGAGTGGATGCCATATTATTTAGAAACTTCTGGCTCCTGGGAAACGAACATAAGTAGTTTTTGTTGCCAAAATTTGAATGGATTGCTCTGGAACTTTGATAGTTTTTATTAAAAGATATATAATCGAGCACAGGGGCGAAGATGTTTCAGTTAGGCAAGGCCTCAGTCTTCCATCTTGAGCGGAGTTGGGCCAGTGCCATTTGAGGAAGAAATGAAGCAGGATTTCCAAAATTTCCCTGGTTAGACGCAGGCTCTTCCTGACACTGGTGTGGCAAAGACTGCTTCTTACTTCCTCAGCATCCATCCTCTCCTCCCTCTTCAAGGATGGGCATGAGCCCAAGTGGTCCCAAATGAGATCTACATGGAAGCAGTATGTGGATGGCCACAGAGTCTCCTGGAAGAATGATGTGACTGTCTTTGCCCTGTCCTCCTCCCTGGGGTCCAGCATAAGCCCCTGATGGTTGGAAGCTCCAACAGCCATCTTAGACCACTGAGGTGACCTGAAGATGGTGGAGCAGAGAGCTGAAGGAGAGACTCTGGATCCCTGAAGACATCACAGACCTGCCATATTAGAATTTTCTAACAATTTTTTAAAAGATTTTATTTATTTATTTGTCAGAGAAAGAGAGAGCACAAGCAGGGGGAGTGGGAGGTAGAGACAGAAGCAGGCTCCCCACTGAGCTAGGAGACCGATGCAGGACTTGATCCCAGGACTCCGGGATCATGATCTGAGCTGAAGGCAGACGTTTAACTGGCTAAGCCATCCAGGCTCTCCTCTAATAATTTTCAAAACAGTTTGAGACAGAAATAAATGTTTATTGTGTTTAAGCTAGTGGTACTTCAATTACATCCAGCTAAACCTACTCCTAGCTAATTCAGTGGTAAAAAGGAAGTTCAGAAGGTAAACTAGAAGGGATTATACCACTTCAGGCTCTGCCCATGATTGGTCTATGTGAGACCATGGAGTAGCAATCAAGGACAATGAAAGAAAATTCCATGAGCCAGGTGGGGACTCTGATGAGCTGAGACAAATCACACCCAGAATTGCTACATATTCCAATTTGTCAAGGGTAAGACAAAAAGTCAGATTTAAAAAAAAAAAAATGCAATTTTCTAATTTTAAAGTACCTGCTAGAATTAGAAAATACATTGTATGGGACGGGTGGGAGAGGGAAAAAAGAAAATATATTGTATATATATATAAACACACACAAACACGCACATATATACATATGTCTAATTGAAATGTATCCATTGAATGAAAAGGCCTGAAGACCATGGTTTATGCCTTCTGGGCTAGAGTGTTTGGCTTTATGTCTTAATGTAACACTTCTGCAGCTCTAGAAATGGAATCTTCGACTTCTCCCTAGCTTTTGATATAACTCAAGACATGGAGGTAACATGGTCAAATGTAGGTGAGAATAGGAAATGGTGGGCAGAGGAGGAAAAAGACAAGATGACAAGTCAGAAGACTGGACTGACTCTGTGGCATTCACTTAGCTTTGTGACTAGCATTTAGTTACATAACTTCTAGAATCTAATGCTGTTCCTATAAAACTTGAATCTTCAGAACTGATTCTGTAAAATCTTAATATGAAAGCACTGTAAGCTATAAATCACTTCACAAATTAAAGGTATATCTGATCAAGAATGAATACATTTAATAATTCCATGGCCACTATGAAGAGAGATCCTCTCTGAGCCAGGAGGACATGGCAGGGGGTAGGGGATGGGAGAGACTTTCTTATCTTTTGACCACAGAAATGAAGCAGGACAGAATAGTCCAACCTCTCTCTGTGTCTAGGCAGTCAAGTCTTTGACCAAGAGTTCTCATGATACATTTCAACCAAACATAACAGATTACTGGCAGCCAATAATGATAACAGAAGCAGTAGGTGTACGTTCTTACTATTCTGCTTTATGCATTGAGGACTCTTTCAATTTATTCATTCATTCACACTTCTAAAGTTTGGATGGGATGACAAAACAAGTTCCTACATAAGACTAAGGCAACAGGAGAATTGTTTAAAAACTAAAGCAGCACAAAAGAGAGAACATTTCCAGAGAGACATTTAGAAGTATATCTTTTCAGTATTGAAACAAATTAGCTTCTGCATCAGTGAGCAACTCTTGACATCTAAGTCATGCTCTGAGTTTGGATCAACTGAATCCACCGTAGATTGTATGACTCCCCCTCAATCCTTTCCCCTAAGAAAGGAAAACTCAAATCTTCCTATTCCTTCAGCATCTGGGCCATCAGAAAGCCTGCTGGAAAATGCACACCAGCTATTATTGGTCTACTGTATGAAAACAAAATAGCCCTAATTTTATTCATCAGGGTTTTGATCTAGTGTCATCTCACACATCTCCAGATTTTGTTAGAAAACTTAAAAACAAATCCCTTCCTCCCATAAGGCTGAGAGAGCAGATTTGTCTCCTTGTAAAGGTGTGAATATGTACTAGTGTGGACATATCACAGTGATGCTCTTTCCCTAAAGCTGGGAAGAGCTGCTGCCCATCTCTTCCCAGTCTCCTGGCCATCTAAAGCTCAAATTTTTGGTGACACAGCACATTCCTCACCAGAGGATCATATTTCTGGAACTGTGGAACAATGGAGAAAAGCAGAAATTTTTTTTCAAAGGAGGCTTCATGCTGTTTGTTTAATAGATATTTAGCAAAAGTGAAGTAGGAATGAGGGCTCTGCTTGTATTACGACTTGAAATGCTGAAGAGGTGGAGAACCTTGTGTTCATAGCGTGGCCAACCCAAAAGATGCCGTTTAGGAAAGGCAATTTATAAATACATGGCGGAGAGAAAAACTAAGAAGAAAGGTCATTATGAAAAAGTCATTCCTTGGAAAGGAAAATCTGAAGAGCTTTCTGTTTATTTTGTCAAAGGTTTTCATTTAATTAAGTTCAAGGTGCTAAATCTTCCTCCCATTCTATTGACTGTGTTTCTGGAAGGATCTGTGCTAACTACAGATTCACTGCTTCAGTCTTTGCACTCTTTGATGAGCGCTGCGGGATAATGTCTAAAAAGAAAAGATCTACACTGCAGTTTATCCATTGAAATAAAGTATGATACACTCCCCATCAAGCTGTACAATTCTGACACCAAATAAAAAAATAAAGCCCACTGTTATCTTTTTTGTTTAGTCAATCACATATGCTGAAAGCTAACAGCAAATTTCATGTTGGTAAAGGAAATTCTACCTCTTGAGATTTTAACATAAGAGGAGTAAGGTGTGTGGATTGTGAGGGGTAGTCATGGACTTGCAAGCACGTATCTGCGCCTATGTTACTGTGCCTTGTGTATTTGTCTGCCTGGGTTTGTGTCTGTGTATAGTGGTGTGGACATTCAGTTTCAAGTGGGAAAGGTTTGAAAAACTAATTTTTCTGGGGAAAGTAATTAACAACCTCAAAAATATCCCTGTGATTTTCAATTTCCCAGCTAACAAACACAGTCTGTTCCAACAATACCATTCTGCACACACATGGGAATCTGATGAACTGTCTCATTTCCCTGATGAAATGTATTAAGTTTCATATCCAGACTCAAGCTACACAGCTTACAATCTTCAAACTAATTCTGCAATGAAACAGGCTTGCCTGATCCCCATGCAGAAACCCATATGCAAACTACCGCTAATGTCATTTTTAAACATCAGTCCTCTTCTATCAATTTTCTCCCAATACCATATTTTAATTACACCTAAGAATGCTCATCAGAGGTTTCAAAAAGTTACCGTAAAGACACGTAAGTTTCCAGGTTAGCCAGGGACTGGGTCCAGCTGACCCTCTCCTGCACCTTCACATAATCCAAATGAGAAAAGAAAAATAAAATCAAAGGGAAGTTCAACAAACACCAACTTTTGAGAAGTCTCGCCTTGTTAGATTACAAATGGATCCAGACTGAAGAACAGCACGGGGAACCTTGCTGGCAATTTCACTTTCCAAGACAGGATGTAGTATTTGGAAGGAGAAAGCTGAAGACAGAGTAGGTCTTGAGGCGAGCAGCGAGTACTCGATTCATTACCCATTTAACTGTTTTGGATCAACGTACTTAGAGGCCCCAGGCAAACCTGGCCAATCCAAACAGAGGAACTGGTATATGGCAAGTTTTTCCCTGATGCAGCAGGGTTCTTCTCAGATGGAGTGGGTGGTGACATCAGTAATAAGGCCGGCCCTAGGACCTCATGAGCACTTGGAATGGGGGCCAACAGAGAACTGGATCTGCAAAACTGAACCCTGCCTGGTGAAACAGTTCAATAAAAGGGGGGGTATTTTAAGGAGTTACTTCATCTCCTAGAGGCAAAAGCTTTTCAAACTTCATAGGAAATGAAAAAAAGCACAAATGAAAAGAAAAATAGATTCAATCAATTGATAAAATGATAGATGTTATCACCATGAAGAAATTCAGAAGGCAATTTAGAAACACTGAGAAAAACTACTTGCCTCATACTTAGCAGCAGGAGGGTCAATGCCATTAAGAAGCAAAGAGCAGGGTGCCTGGGTGGCTCAGTGGTTAAGCGACTGCCTTCAGCTCAGGTCATGATCCCGGAGTCCTTGAATCAAGTCCCACATCGGGCTCCCTGCTCAGCAGGGAGTCTGCTTCTCCCTCTGACCCTCTCCCCTCTCATGCTCTCACTCTCTCTCTCTCAAATAAATAAATATAATCTTAAAAAAATGCAAAGAGCATTTGCTAATCAATAAGAAAAAGAAGCACCCTCAAATAAAAAATGGATAATAATCCCAAAATATTTTAATGGATATTCAAAAAAGCAGAGCTATATATGGCGAATATATGAAAAAAGTGTTCGGCCTCACTAGGAAATGCAATTCAAAATAGGACTCTACTTTTCACATACAAAGTGGGGCGGGTTGGGGGGGTGTTCAAATGACACTAACCTATGTTGGCTGCATCCTAAGTACTGATCCAGACACTGCACATAGGAGTGCAATTTGGTGCTGATTTTCTGCAGGACAACTTGGTACATGTACCAAAGGCTTTAAAAAATGGGCATACTCTTTGATGCAGTAATAGGTGCCACTTTAGAAATTTGCATTGAGGAAATTATTAAAGATATGAAGAAAAATTTAGTCACACGGTCTTGTTTATAATAGCCTAAATATATAATAATGGGTATTTACATGATAAAATAAAGGCATATTCTACAGTGGAATACTATGTGACTGTGAAAAATGATAAAGTAAAGGTGTATTTCTTATTATGGAAAAAGAGTGAAAATATGGTGGAAAAGAAAGTCAAGTTAGAAAAGAGAATGTACAATATAATCCTTTTTTGGGCAAACACTGTTTATGCATGCACTAAAATATACCTATTATTTAAACAACTGCAAAAAGTCAAGACAAGTGTATACCACAATACTACAGTGTATTTACAGGTAATTTATTTTCTATAAACCATTTATTATCAGTAAAATAAAATGTATTTAAAAAGAAAAAAATGAATCAAATAGACTTCGGCAAGAATCTAGATACAGAAGATATATTCAGAAAATCAACAATGTTTCTGTACAGTAAGAATAACCGTTTACAATTGAATTTGAAAAGGTGCTATTGATGGTAGCAATACTGAATAGAATATAGTTAGATATAAATTTGGAACTATATGCAGGACTTAATTACTAGAAATCTACAACTTTATTGAATGATATAAAAAGAACTGGTTATATAGAGACATATTTTTGACTTAGGGGGGAACTATTATTATAAAATATAAGTAATCCACAATTTAATTTGGTATTTTCTCTATTGAAATCAAAATCCTGGTTGCTTTCATTTGATATATGTGAAAATGAATTAAAAATTCATATTAAGTAATAAATACGTAAGAATTGATTTCAAAGGGATAAGAAAAAGGGAGAATTTGCACTGCCAGATATTTAAATATATTGTAAAGTTATAATTAAATCGCTTTTGCAAAGCTTAAAAATAATAAATAGATAAGACAAGTTAATAGAAAGTCAGAAGATCAAATACCCATAAGCATTGAGTGGATGATAAAAGTGGCATTCTATTAAATTGGAAAAGGATGGATAGCTTTCAAGCAAATGATACAAGGACAATTTGGTAACTATTTACTAAAAAATAAAATAGGTATCTTCATCATACCATACACTAAAATAAGTTCCAGATGAATTATACTGTTAAATGGAAAGCCATTTCTCCAATTTGGGAAATTAAAAGGCCATTCTAAGAATATAAGCAAATATGGGATCTTAAGGTCAATGTTTAATAGATTTGAATATATAAAAAGTTACATCATCTAACAACACTGCAATAAACAAAAGTAAAAGGCAGTGACCTGGAAAAACATTTGCAGCATATACAAATAGGAGTTACTAGCCTAACCATATAAAGAGCTTTTACAAATCATTAAGGAAAAAAAAACTAACATATACTGTCAGTGCAAAACAGGCAAAAATTATGACCAGGTAATTATCAAAGGAAAAATACAAATGCCCAGTAAATGTACTGAAAAATATTCATCCTCAATACAACTAAAAATGTGAATTTGCTGAAATGATACCTCTATTCAACTATGAAATTGGCAAAGATATTTAAAATAATAGTACACGTTATTGGTGATCATATGGCAAACTTAACTGCTGTGATACTCTGCTGGTGGGAATGTAAATTTACATGACCCTCCAAGGGAGAATTGGACAATATGTATCAAGAAGCTTACAAATGTTCATATTCTTAAATCAGGAACCTCTTAGAAATTCTTCCTAAGGAAGTAATCAACAGGGTGCACAAATATTTGTGTTTACCATAACTTAGTTAATAAAAACCCTAAGTGTCCAATAACAGGTGCCAGATAAGTTAAATGACGGTGTATGTATTCAATGGAATAGTATGCAGCTAACGTAGATATCTAATAGCTATATTAGATGTATAATATACTAGTGTAGATCATTTTTGATATAACAAATGAAAAACGCAGGCTACAAAACAGCAAAACACCACTTTGGTGAAAAGTATGCACAAATGTGCATACTGAGCGACTGTTCAACAACATGTAAACAGTGGTTTTTTAAGGGTGATGGGGTCATAGTCCCCCCCCCCTTTTCCTCCGTTCTGTTTCATTCATTCCACAAATATTGGCATGCTGGTATGTGTCAGACATTTCTGTGTGTTCCAAATTTTCTTCAACTGAATATGTGTTACTTGGTAATCAGAAAAAGTTAAATTATGTAAAAGTCCATCCTCTAAAACGGACTTCCTCTTCTAGCTGCTAAAAATCCTATAACGGTCTCAGAGTAAAAACAGGAAACGCATGCAGTGAAATGCCTATCAAAAACATACAATAACACAAAAAGGAATTGATGAACTCTTCAGTTCGCTCTACGTCTTACCTTTAGAGACACTTCATAACACACACTGACTCACCTGTTCCAGCTCGGACACGGTCTGTCCCTACACGTGTGAACGTGAACTGCATCTTAACGACCCCTTCCTAAGACGGCCCTCAAAGAAGACCCCTCTGAGGAGCCTGCCATCTCGCTAAGCAGTTAAGATCCATCACCCGCCGGGACCCTCTCAACAATAGGAAGGTAGGTATGACTCTGATTCTGTGCACTGGGACTTGACGTGGGCAGGCTGCGGCTTGCCCGAGGGTGAACCCCGGGTTGAAGGTGAGCGGGCAGCAAAGGATGGGCAGGGCCGGGGTGGGGGGTGGGGGGCGAGGGCAGGAGCCGGGAGGGGCGGGCGCCTTACCGCGGCTTGCTGGAAGGCGCCCTTGGTGTAGGTGCCGCCGCCGCGGTAGGTGATGGCCGGGATCTCGCGGCTGAGCAGCGCGCACTTGTGCTGGTGCGCGCGGCGGTGGGAGATGTAATCGACGCGCGGCACCACGTTGTTCTTGGACGAGAAGGTCACGATGGCCACGCGCGTGGCCGTGGGCACCACGGGGAAGTCGGACAGCAGCTTGCGGACGAACTTGAGCTCGCTGAGGAAGTTGGCTTGGCCCACGCTGGACGACTCGTCCACCAGGAAGACGAGCTCCAGGCGCTCGCTGAGCTCCCGCAGCCGCCGCACGCGCCGCCGGAACGCCTGGCCCAGCCGCTCCACTTTGCTCTCCGCCGCGTCCTCGCTCGGCGCGGGCTGCGCGGGCAGCCGCCCCGGGGCTCCGGGCGCGGCCTCGGGGAAGAGGCGGAAGCTGAAATTGCGCGACGGGGACATCTGCTGAAAGGTCGCCCAGCCCGAAACGAGCGCCAGACCCCAGCAACAAAAGGCCAGGCGCGGCCACATCGCGCTGGAGACGGAGCGGCCGGCCCGGAGCGCAGGCGTCGGCCCCGGCGCGGAGAGACGCTCGGCCGCCCGGCTCGCGGAGGGGCGTGCGCGGCGCGGGCGCGGGGCTGCGGTCGGAGCCTCGGCGCCCTCCTATCCCAGCTTGGGGACACGAGCGGACTCCCGCCGCTCCGGGGCTCGCAGGGAACGGCGCGCGCTCTCTACCCCTCGCGCTCTTGCCTGTTTTCTTCCCTCTCTCCTCCTCCCTTTCTCCCCGAAGCCTATAAAATGTTTGAAGGAAAGGGGGCAGTCAAGAAAAATCTCCCGCGTCCCTCCTTCTCCCTCTCTTCCTCCTCTCTCTCTCTTCCTCCTCTCTCTGTCTCTCCCGCTCCCCTCTCCTCTCTCCTTCCTCTATCTCTGCCTCTATCTCTCTCCTCCCCCTCTCATTCTCCTCCCGGGATCAGGCCAAAGACTCGGAGATTCCATGACACCAGAACCCCGCGTCTGTCAGGCTGTCAACATTCCCGCAGCAAGCGCACCAGCGCCGAAGCCCTGATTGATCCCATATGTCTGGCAGGAGCTGCAGAGGAATTCACTGGAGATGGATCCAGATACCGAGAGTGCCACAGTAATTGGAAACACTTTGTAGAGGAAAACACACACGGACTGGCCAGAGAGTTGAAAGCATCCTTTGAAAACTGCTTGCTCACCTTTTGTGTCTCTTTTTTCCCCCTCCGGTGCCCCCACAACCCTCACCAAATAGATGTTTATTTGACTTTCCTGGTGGGGATTTCTGATCAGTGGGGTGTGTGTGTGTGTGTGTGTGTGTGTGTGTGTGTGTGTGTAGACTCTTCAGGGCCCCCTCAGACCACACCATGTAGGGATTGCATCTATCCCTATGCATCGCAGGGGGATGATTTGTCCTGCTACTTCATCCATGCATTTATTTATTCACTCGTTTGTTCAGTCCTTCATTCATTCAACAAATATCTCTGAGCACCTATTATGTGCAAGGACACCAGGAATATAATGAGGGACAAAAATTGCCATGGATCTTGTCCTCAGGGAACTTACAGAGTAACAAGTGAGGTGACCATTAGCCAGATATTCCACAAATGATATATATAATTACAGCCCTCAATGCTAAGTTCTATGAAGGAGATCTTAGGTAGACAGACTTGACCTTGAAGAGGTCAGGGAAACCTTCTCTAAGAACGTTTGTGTTGGAATCTGAAGAATGAGTAGGGGTCCTTTATCCCAAGTCCCCTCTCATGTGTTTGTGTCTGTTTCAAAAGGCAAGACCCATAGAGGTGTATTTCCTTGACGTTGAGTGGTACCTGGCACATAGCTACTGTGAAACACAAGTTGCCACCTGGGTGTTGTTTTTCCAAAGCAAGATCCCAAAAGTAAAAGCACACTTTGCATTAGAGGCAGGGACCTCGGTTAAACTATTCCAGCTAGGAGTCAGGAGTCTTGTGTAGAAACGGCCCTGCAGTTACTAAACCACCTAAACTAAGTTACTTCCAATCCTTGACATCAGTTTCTGCATCTATTTCACGATGGAATTCAATGATCTTCAAGTTTCCTCTATCTCTAGTATCAGATGATTTAATTCCATCTATATTTAATGGAATTCCTTCACTGAGCGATATCACAGTGTATTGGTTGAAATGTTAGAGTTCTGGAATCAGTTTGCCTGGGATGAAATCTCGGCTCTGCCATTCACTAATTGTATGACCCTGACATCAGTTTGCTTATCTGTAAAATGGAGTAATAGTAATAGTCTGGTAGGGTGACTGTGAGGACTTAATCACAGAAACCTAAAGTTCTTGTAAAAGGGCCTAGAATATAATGTATCTTCTATAAATGCTGATTCTATCATCACCACCTTCAATCATGAATGTTCTTCAAACTCTTATTTTTCTACAATATTTATTGACCACCTATCATGTGCCAGAGTGTTAGATCCTGAGGTTTTCAAGTTGACTAAGACTCAGTTCAAAGGATATCAGAAGAGAAGTTCAAAGGATATCAGAAGAGAATATATCCAGAAGTTCAAAGGATATCAGAAGAGAATATAATTTGCAAACATTTACAAAGCAGTAAGATGACCGTAGGAATGGAGAAGGGGGAACAAGGAGAAAGGTCTAAATCCTCCTGGGGAATGAGCAAGACCTTGTTTGAGCTGAGACTTTAAAAAAAGAGAGAGTTTTTCCAAATTTTACCTACTCTGTGTTATTTCAAACACATCATTAAGAGCTAACATTTCAGGACTTGAATGTGCCAGGCACCATGGCAACTACGATGTGTACTAGCTCATGTGTACTCCACAAAACTCCAGGGAGGTAGACAATTGCTCTAGGACTCTTTGGTTGCAAGCAATAGGCACCCAACTTCTCCTCATTTAAACAAAAGGGGATTTCTTGGCTCACATAACTAAACTGGGGAAAGGGCAGGGGTGGAGCTGGTCTCAGAAAGTCTTGGAAAGGAAATCAAGGACTACCTAGATCTTCCATTTTTCTCTCCCTTATGCTTCTCTTTGCATGTTAGATTTGGTCTCTACCTTCAGATTTATGATTCGAGAAGGAAAGACTCTTCTCCTTAAGTTTAAAAAGTTACCAAACAACACCCACCATGACCTTAAAGAAGGACTCCACTAGAGCAGGCATGGGTTATATGCCCATCCCTTAGCCCACTTTGTGACTGAGGGGATGGGCCATCATAATTGTTCTAACTGAGCTCATATGCTCACTGTGGCAGAGACTCCTAATCACCTACCCACCATATCTGGTCTCACCTCCTTCAAGTAATAGAGCTCCGGAGTATATGGTGTTGAAATAAAGACTACATATCCCAGCTACCCTTGCAGCTGGATGTGGCCATATGACTAGGTTCTAGGCATATATATATATATATATATATATATATATATATATATATGGTTTTGTGTGGCAGTTTCCAGAAGATCTCTTTAAAAGATAGCTGTTATCTTTTATCTGTTGTCTCTTCCTTTCACCCCCTAATCCATCTTTCTACCTGGAACATGATTACAGCAGCAGAACTTTAGTAGCCATCTTGGACCATGAGAATAATGGTCGCATTCTAGCAATGGGTGAGGAACAAGCTGGAAGGAGCCTGACTTCCTGCAGACTTGGTAGAGCAGAACCACCATACTCATCTCAGATTTCCCATCTACCCACTTTGATATTGACTTTTCTCTCACATTCAGCTAAACTTGATCCTGACTAATAAACCCAAACCTGTAGCCAGAGGCTTTCAATACATTCTTTGCTTTACCTGAGTGCTGTGACAGAAAAAAGGAGAACATAAGGAATTGTTCAAGGGCTCCTAAAGTTGTCCCCAAAGGTGACACACATCACTTCTGCTCCATTTCACTGGCCAAAGAAAGTTATATGGCCATCTCTAATTCCAAAGGGAATAGGGAGATACACTCCTACCATACTCCCAGGAAGCAGAAAGCTAGAAATATTTGATAAATAGAAAAAATAATTATCAAATGGAGTCACATGACAATGAGAAGACAATTGAGTTCACAATGCAAAGTAGGGGGAGGGGGATAAAAAAAGCAAAGGAATGATAAAAGCCTGGAAAGCTTAGCCTACCCTAAAATTTAGGAGGTTCCTACAGGAGAGAGTTATAAATCAGTTTCTGCAAGGGGTTTCTGATCTTTAGTTTGGGACAGTAAATTTACCTGATGCCTGCTATATTTACATATAACCATGGTCAATTATGTAACAGTGCCCAATTCTAACAGGGGTTTTAATTAAGCACCCGCGGGGATTAGGTTATAGTCTTCTTTTCTACCTTTTTCATCCCAGCCCATCTTGGAATCCTTGTCTTTCTTTGCATTAAAAAACACTGGATTAAATCAAAATATCGTTATTAAAATATTTTTAAAAACTAAATGTGTCATAGGGGCACCTGAGTGGGTCAGTCAGTTAAGTGTCTGACTCTTGATTTCAGCTCAGGTTGTGATCTCAGGGTCATGAGATCAGCCCCATGTGGGGCTCCGTGCTGGGAGTGGACCCTGCTTATGATCCTCTTCCCCCCTCTCTGCCCCTCCCCCACCGCTGCTCATGCACACGTGCACTCTCTCTCTCTCTCTCAAAAAAGAAAAAGAAAAACAACAAAAACTTAATATGTCATATAGTAATACATGTACTTCTTCATGATCACATTAGATAAAATCATCAACTGTTCCAGTAAATACCTTATTTTCAAAGCAGTGATGAAGGCTTTTTGAGGTATCTGGCATGGGTCTAGGCACATTTAAAGCTCCCGGATAATTCCGACACATGCCCTCAGGGGGAGTGCATAAGCCAATATGTCATCGTGTACTTGCAATGGGCTAAGAGTCAGGACTACGGTCATCATCCTCATGGTAAGAGAGTGAGGCCATAGAGAACATTACTAAGACTGCACACCAATCTCAGCACTAGTCTGCAGAGCTATCTAGTGTATTGTACTCTCTAGTCTAAAGGTTCTTAATGGGGGTTGACTTTGCAGGGAACATTGGGCAAAATTTGGAAATATTCGGGGGGAGAGCAGTGTTACTAGTATCTACTGCACAGGCCAGAAATGCAACCAAACATCCTAGAATTCACCGGAGAGCCCCCACAACAAAGAATCATCCAGACCAACATGTCCATAGCACCAAGGCTCAGAAACCCTGGCTTACCCCACAATAAATGACAGACACAGAAAATGATAAAGTTTCATGATACCCAAAAACTAAGACTAAGAAGCAACCAAAAGGCACTGAAGTGGGAACTAGAGCTAAACTGAGGGGAAAAAATTACCCTGGCTTCATTCCATGAAATAAAGACTTCCATGAAAAAAAAATCGTGTTGATACAGTCGGGGGGATGCATTATATTTTTCTCACCACCTGTGTGCTGACTCAAGAGTATCACAGTTTGATCAACCAAAGACTGAATTTCCATCCCTGTCTATCTACTGAGACCTGTGCTAGTGGACACCCACCCTCCACCCCACCCTACAGGGCAACCATCTTTCCATGTTGAAGCAGGTGCTGTAAAAAGATAGGACAAGTGTATTTGGGGAAACAGTGGGGGACCAAGGAAGAGAGCAGAGTCATGCTGGCAAAGATCCTTTTGAGACATCAGGAATTAAGTCAGGTAAATGGAAGTAGAGCAGGAAATTTTTTTGGATTCCATGTATGCTGGGAATGGTGTCATGTTTTAAAATCTGTAACACAGTGTTAGCTAATCACAGGACAGGCAGTAATGACGAGTAAAATGCCCCCTTGTGACTGCATTCTATAAGAGTATCTTTCTGTTATAAGTTTAACAAAGATAGATAGTCTCCCACATACAGAGGCTGGAAAAGTAAACTACCCTGTATGTTTCTTTAAGTAGAATTACCTGAAGATGGAGTTTAGGATAGAAAAACCCTAGCAGTAGACATTGCAAACAATTAAAAAGCCATATGTGTAAGTAAATGTTGCAAATCTAGTTATAATACTATATACAGATTGAAAAAATTTTAAATGCACATTTTTTATGCGTTTTATCTCATTTAATCCTGCCATAAATCCTGAAATAAATATCATGGTCACTCCATTTTTGTAGGTGAAGTAATAGAACTTATAAAGGTGCCCTCACAGAATCTAGAAATATAAATGGTTTATTGCATTACCTTTTGATGCATGACATGTTCAACGTACTATGCTTTGGCAGCAATGCAATCTTACAGTGAGGTGGCACATTAAGCTATCATTTGTGTCAATCTCTGCATTCCTATCTATGATTTCTGCCCTCAGATAAGTTAGTATATGATTTCCACAGGATAAACCTGAGCCTTTAACAAACCCCAGAGGAAGGAATCAAAGGAGTTCTGATCTGGCAGTCACCTCCACACAACCCCATCAGCCAATTCAGTTCTGGAAATTATCCGAGTCCCTTGGGGTGGTGTGCCAGCCTGTTGGAACCGCTCCAGGTACCCCACCCCAAGTCTGTCATATGCGTGCACTAACAGGTCATTTGACATGATGAAATTCATATCTTCAGACATGTTGCTTCAAAGAAAATGGCCCCAAGACATGCGCTTTGCACAGGTCACATCACACCATCACCTTTGCCTTGTGTTTGGGTGGTTAAAGTCCAGTGGAAGTTGTCTCCTGACCCAACACAGTATCTACTATTTGTTGGCCTCCTTGGTCAAATGAAAAGTAGAGTGGTCTCAAAACAACCTTGGGAAAAGCAGATGTTCTTATCCAGGAGACCTGAGCACCAGGAGCACATTTCCAAACAACTGGGGTTATCCTTGGCTAAATTTTGCAGGATTTGCATCTTGAACTGGCGAAAGGCACACGTGTTGAGAATTTTACACATGGTACTGCCAGGCACCCCAAGCTTCTAGAATGTTCTGTAGGCTTTTTTCAGGCTGGCCATTATGTCTACAGTGACCATTTCCTTTACTTCTTCCGAAACAGTCATCCACAAAGGAGTGTGCCCCACACATTGAAGTATCCTTCAACTTGTGAACCAGCTTTCCAAAGGTGCACAGGAGATATTATTTCTTCCAGAAGGACATGCATGGAAGGACTCTTTAGATCCACTGATAGGAGCAGCCCTGTGTCCACTCAAATGTAGCAGCTTAATATGTTCATCCTTCATCATCTTCAATCTGTAAAAAATAAAGTAGTACCATCTGTGTTTCCAGATATTACACCCAAGGTCAAGGCTTGAACCAAACTCTGTGATTTCCAGCATAATTCTAGAGGTTGTTCTGCTGATAACAAATAATAATGACGGTAGAAGTCTTAAAAAGACATGTTCTTTTTTATCTCTTTTCCTTCTCCTACCAGTGCATGAAATACAAAAGGATCAGTAAAGATAACTAATTTCCTATTGACAAAGCATACCACCACCACTCTCATTTGGAGGCAGCTCTAACTATGGTTACTTTATAAATTTTATTTTTTAAGATTATCATGCAGTAAAATTGACTTCGTGTGTGTAGTTTCATGGATTCAGACACCTATAACAGATTCATGTAACTACAACCACAATTAGTATACAGCACGGGTCCATTCACTCCTAAAAACTCCCCCTGCAGTTATGCCCTCTCCTCACTCCTACTCCCAGGCAACCCACTTATCTGTTCTACAATACTATGGTTTTGTCTTTTTGAGGATCATATAAATGAATCATACAGTATGTATTTTTTGGAGACTTTTTTGGGTTTTTTTTACTTAGCATAATAACTTGAGATTCTTCTGAGTTTGTGTACAGGTTTTTGTGTAAACTTAAGATTTCATTTATTTAGGCTAAATACCCAAGGATGGGATTACTAGATCATATGGCAAAAGTATATGTAATTTGTAAGAAATTGCCCACATGTTTTCGGAGTGGTACATGTACCATTTCTAATTCATGATAGAAATAAAAATGTGTGAGAGTTCTAACGGCTATGCATCCCATCCAACATTTGGTATTGTGTGTGTTGGAGGGGGGGTTCTGTATTATATATACAACACCATTCAAATATGTATGTAGTGGTATCTCATCATGGTTTTAATTTGCATTTCCAAACAGTTAGTGATGTTGAACATCTTACTCTTTCTTCATTCCTGAAATTGTGGGTTTCCTGCTGTCTGAAGAACTGTTATAAATTTTTGTAGAGCAGATCTGCCAGCACAAATCCCCTCAGTTATCTTTCATCTGAAAATGTGTTTATTTCACCCTACTTCCTAAAGGCTATCTTGCTGAAGATGTATACTATGTCTACAGATACGGATACAGATTATATAAAGATCTATAAATATATGTGGGTAGATCAATAGATATAGATATACTTACATATATAATTATAAATTATGTGTAACTGTAGATTCATAGTCCTCCCCCTTTCTCTATTGCCTTGAGCCTACTATTGGGCCCAATTAGCACATCTTCTATTTGCTGGAATAATCTATTTTTCCATTTGTTTCAAGAGTGTTTATAATTCTTGTGACACGTGTATGATATCTCCTTTAAAGTCTTTGTGATGTAATTCCAATTATATAATCATAATACTGCCATCTTTCCCATGCAAGTTGTGATTTCTTTTTTTATATGGTGAGTAATTTTTAATTGTATCCTAAATATTTTAAATATGTGATGTGATTCGGGATCTTGTTTAAATCCCTTAGAAAGTGTGGATGTTTTCATTTTAAATTTTGTATTGCTATGTAAATACCATACGTTACATCATTAGTTTTGGATGTAGTGTTCCATGATTCATTGTTTGTGCATAACACCCAGGGCTCCACGCAGAACATGCCCTCTTTAATACCCATCACCAGGCTAACCCATCCCCCCAGGCCCTCCCCTCTAGAACCCTCAGGTAGTTTTTCAGAGTCCATCCTCTCTTATGGTTACTCTCCCCCTCCGATTTCCCCTTCATTCTTCCCGTCCTGATATCTTCTTCTTTTTTTTTCTAAACATATGTTGCATTATTTGCTTCAGAGGTACAGATCTGTGATTCAACAGCCTCAAATGATTCACAGCACTCGCCATAGCACATACCCTCCCCAATGTCTATCACCCAGCCACCCCATCCCTCCCACCCCCCACCACTCCAGCAACCCTCAGTTTGTTTCCTGAGATTAAGAATTCCTCATATCAGTGAGGTCATATGATACATGTCTTTCTCTGATTGACTTATTTCTCTCACCATAACGCCCTCCAGTTCCATCCACGTCATTGCAAATGGCAAGATCTCATCCCTTTTGATGGCTGCATAATATTCCATTGGGTATATATACCACTTCTTTATCCATTCATCTGTCGATGGACATCTTGGCTCTTTCCACAGTTTGGCTATTGTGGACATTGCTGCTATAAACATCGGGGTGCATGTACCCCTTCGGATCCCTACATTTGTATCTTTGTGGTAAATACCCAGTAGTGCAATGGCCGGATCGTATGGTAGCTCTATTTTCAACTGTTTGAGGAACCTCCATACTGTTTTCCAGAGTGGCTGCACCAGCTTGCATTCCCACCAACAGTGGAGGAGGGTTCCCCTTTCTCCGCATCCCCGCCAACATCTGTCGTTTCCTGACTTGTTAATTTTAGCCATTCTGACTGGTGTGAGGTGGTATCTCATGGAGGTTTTGATTTGCATTTCCCTGATGCCGAGTAATGTTGAACACTTTTTCATGGGTCTGCTGGCCATTTGGATGTCTTCTTTGGAAAAATGTCTGTTCGTGGCTTCTGCCCATTTCTTGATTGGATTATTTGTTCTTTGGGTGTTGAGTTTGATAAGTTCTTTATAGATTTTGGATACTAGCCCTTTATCTGATATGTCATTTGCAAATATTTTCTCCCATTCTGTCGGTTGTCTTTTGGTTTTGTGGACTGTTTATTTTGCTGTGCAAAAGCTTTTTATCTTGATGAAATCCCAATAGTTCACTTTTGCCCTTGCTTCCCTTGCCTTTGGTGATATTTCTAGGAAGAAGTTGCTGTGGCTGAGGTTGAAGAGGTTGCTGCCTCTGTTCTCCTTTAGAATTTTGATGGACTCCTGTCTCATGTTTAGGTCTTTCAACCATTTGGAGTCTATTTTTGTGTGTGGGGTAAGGAAATGGTCCAGTTTCATTCTTCTGCATGTGGCTGTCCAATTTTCCCAACACCATTTGTTGAAGAGACTGTCTTTTTTCCATTGGACATTCTTTCCTGCTTTGTCAAAGATTAGTTGACCATAGAGTTGAGGGTCCATTTCTGGGCTCTCTATTCTATTCCATTGATCTATGTGTCTGTTTTTGTGCCAGTACCATACTGTCTTGATGATGACAGCTTTGTAATAGAGCTGGAAGTCCGGAATTGTGATGCCGCCAGCTTTGCCTTTCTTTTCAACATTCCTCTGGCTATTCGGGATCTCTTCTGGTTCCATACAAATTTTAGGATTATTTGTTCCATTTCTTTGAAAAAAGTGGATGGTATTTTGATGGGGATTGCACTGAATGTGTAGATTGCTCTAGGTAGCATTGACATCTTCACAATGTTTGTTCTTCCAATCCATGAGCATGGAACGTTTTTCCATTTCTTTGTGTCTTCCTCAATTTCTTTCATGCGTATTTTATAGTTTTCTGAGTACAGATCCTTTGCCTCTTTGGTTAGATTTATTCCTAGGTATCTTATGGTTTTGGGTGCAATTGTAAATGGGATCGACTCTTTAATTTGTCTCTCTTTTGTCTTGTTGTTGGTGTATAGGAATGCCACTGATTTCTGTGCATTGATTTTATATCCTGCCACTTGACTGAATTCCTGTATGAGTTCTAGCAGTTTTGGGGTGGAGTCTTTTGGGTTTTCCACATAAAGTATCATATCGTCTGCAAAGACTGAGAGTTTGACTTCCTCTTTGCCGATTTGGATGCCTTTGATTTCTTTTTGTTGTCTGATTGCTGTGTCTAGGACTTCTAATACTATGTTGAATAGCAGTGGTGATAGTGGACATCCCTGCCACGTTCCTGACCTTAGGGGGAGAGCTCTCAGCTTTTCCCCTTTGAGAATGATATTCGCTATAGGTTTTTCATAGATGGCTTTTATGATATTGAGGTATGCACTCTCCATCCCTTTACTCTGAAGAGTTTTGATCAAGAAAGGAATCTGTACTTTGTCAAATGCTTTTTCTGCATCTATTGAGAGGATCATATGATTCTTGTTCTTTCTTTGTTAATATATTGTATCACGTTGATTGATTTGCGGATGTTGAACCAACCTTGCAGCTCAGGGATAAATCCCACTTGGTCATGGTGAATAATCCTTTCAATGTACTGTTGGATCCTATTGGCTTGCATTTTGGTGAGAATTTTTGCATCCATGTTCATCAAGGATATTCGTCTGTAATTCTCCTTTTTGATGGGGTCTTTGTCTGCTTTAGGGATCAAGGTAATGGTGGCCTCATAAAATGAGTTTGGAAGTTTTCCCTCCATTTCTATTTTTTGGAACAGTTTCAGGAGGATAGGTATTAATTCTTCTTTAAATGTTTGGTAGAATTCCCCTGGGAAGCCATCTGGCCCTGGGCTTTCGTTTATTGGGAGATTTTTGATGACTGCTTCAATTTCCTTAGTGGTTATAGGTCTGTTTTGGTTTTCTATTTCTTCCTGGTTCAATTTTGGTAGTTGATACATCTCTAGGAATGCATTCATTTCTTCCAGGTTATCTAATTTGCTGGCATATAGTTGCTCATATGTTCTTATAATTCTTTGTATTTCTTTGGTGTTGGTTGTGATCTCTCCTCTTTCATTCATGATTTTGTTGATTTGGGTCATTTCTCTTTTCTTTTTGATCAGTCTGGCCAGGGGTTTATCAATCTTGTTAATTCTTTCAAAGAACCAGCTCCTAGTTTCGTTGATCTGTTCTACTGTTCTTTCGGTTTCTATTTCATTGATTTCTGCTCTCATCTTTATGATTTCTCTTCTCCTGCTGGGTTTAGGCTTTATTTGCTATTTTTTTCTCTAGCTCCTTTAGGTGTAGGGTTAGGTTGTGTATTTGAGACCTTTCTTGTTTCTTGAGAAAGGCTTATATTGCTATATACTTTCCTCTCAGGACTGCCTTTGCTGTATCCCAAAGATTTTGAACAGTTGTGTTTTCATTTTCATTGGTTTCCATGAATTTTTTAAATTCTTCTTTAATTTCCTGGTTGACCCATTCATTCTTTAGTAGGATGCTCTTTAGCCTCCATGTATTTGAGTTCTTTCCGACTTTCCTCTTGTGACTGAGTTCTAGTTTCAAAGCATTGTGGTCTGAAAATATGCAGGGAATAATCCCAATCTTTTGGTACCGGTTGAGACCTGATTTGTGACCTAGGATGTGATCTATTCTGGAGAATGTTCCATGGGCACTAGAGAAGAATGTGTACTCCGTTGCTTTGGGATGAAATGTTCTGAATATGTCAGGGAAGTCCATCTGGTCCAGTGTGTCATTTAAAGTCTTTATTTCCTTGTTGATCTTTTGCTTAGATGATCTGTCCATTTCAGTCAGGGGGGTGTTAAAGTCCCCCACTATTATTGTATTGTTGTCAATGTGTTTCTTTGCTTTTGTTATTAAATGCCTTATATAATTGGCTGCTCCCATGTTAGGGGCATAGATATTTATAATCGTTAGATCTTCTTGTTGGATAGACCCTTTAAGTAGGATATAGTGTCCTTCCTCATCTCTTATTACAGTCTTTGTTTTAAAATCTAATTTATCTGATACAAGGATTGCCATCCCAGCTTTCTTTTGGTGTCCATTAGCATGGTAAATGGTTTTCCACCCCCTCACTTTCAATCTGGGGGTGTCCTTGGGTCTAAAATGAGTCTCTTGCAGACAGCATATTGATGGGTCATTTTTTTTAATCCATTCTGATAGCCTGTGTCTTTTGATTGGGGCATTTAGCCCATTTACATTCAGGGTAACTATTGAAAGATATGAATTTAGTGCCATTGTATTGCCTGTAAGGTGACTGTTACTGTATATTTTCTGTGTTCCTTTCTGGTCTATGCTGCTTTTAGGCTCTCTCTTTCCTTAGAGGACCCCTTTCAATATTTCTTGGAGGGCTGGTTTCGTGTTTGCAAATTCCTTTAGTTTTTGTTTGTCCTGGAAGCTTTTTATCTCTCCTTCAATTTTCAATGACAGCCTAGGTGAATATAGTATTCTTGGCTGCATATTTTTCTCGTTTAGTGCTCTGAAGATCTCATGCCAGTCCTTTCTGGCCTGCCAGGTCTCTGTGGATAGATCTGTTGCCAATCTAATCTTTCTACCATTGTAGGTTACATATCTCTTCTCCCGAGGTGCTTTCAAGATTTTCTCTTTGTTTCTGAGACTCGTAAGTTTTACTCTTAGATGTCGGGTGTTGACCTATTTTTATTGATTTTGAGAGGGGTTCTCTGTGCCTCCTGGATTTTGATGCCTCTTCCTCACATTAGGGAAGTTCTCTGCTATAATTTGCTCCAATATACCTTCTGCCCCTCTCTCTCTTTCTTCTTCTTCTGGGATCCCAATTATTCTAATGTTGTTTTGTCTTATCGTATCGCTTGTCTCTCGAATTCTGCCCTCGTGATCCAGTAGTTGTTTATCTCTCTTTTTCTCAGCTTCTTTATTTTCCATCATTTGGTCTTCTATATCGCTGATTCTCTCTTCTGCCTCATTTATCCTAGCAGTTAGTGCCATTTTTTTTTGCACTTCATTAATAGCCTTTTTGATTTCGATTTGGTTAGATTTTAGTTCGTTTATTTCTCCAGGAAGGTTTCTCTAATAACTTCCATGCTTTTTTTCAAGCCCACCTAGTATCTTTAAAATCATGATTCTGAACTCTATGTCCGACATCGCACTAATGTCCATATTGAGTAGGTCCCTGGCAGACGGTAGTACCTCTTGTTCTTTTTGCTGAGGTGATTTTTTTCGTCTTGTCATTTTGTCCAGAGGAGAATAGATGAATGAGAGAACAAAATGCTAACAGGTTAACAACATCCCCAGCAAATATACTCTAAACAAATCAGAAAAGACTTGAAACCAGGGGAAAAGAAAGGGAAAGAAAGAAAAAAGAAAGAGGAAAAAAAAAAGAAAAAGATAAAAACAAACAAAAACAGAACAAAACAAAACAAAAAAACAGAATATGATCAAATATGATCAGGCTAGTGCATAGATCAGTGCCACACACTAGATTTTGGGTGTAGTTTGGTCTGTTAGAAGAAAGTGCCTCCTATAATTTTAAGGAAAGAAAGACTTATATATGTACAAAATAAGGGCTGATACAATGAAGGGATGGAAGATGACTGTAAAGATGAAAATTATAAAAGATTTTATAAAAGGAATTGATAAGAAGTTGTTTGAAAAAAGAAGATAAAAAAAAGAAAAAAAAAGGGAGAGAATGTGATTAGGCAGGAGACTAGAACAAAGCCATACACTAGTGATTTAGGGTATATTTTGATCTGTTAGAAGAAACTGTATCTCAAAATTTTAAAGAGAGAACAACTTATATATATATGCCAAAAATAAGGGTATCTGCTATGAAGGGATAGAATATCACTCTAAAAATGAAAAATAAAAATGTTTTTTTTCCAAAAAGGGATTGATAAGATGTTGGTTGAAAAAGGGAAAAAGAAAAATTTAAAAAAAAAAAACAGTTAAAAAAATTAACTTTGAAAAACTAATGAATCATGGTAAAAAAGCCATGAATTCAATGTGCACTATTCCCATAGCGCTGGAGTTCTCCCGTTCTCCTTGATCGGTAAACCTGGTCCTTGGCTGGCTGTTCGTGCTGATCTTCTGGGGGAGGGGCCTGTTGCCATGGTTCCCAGATGTCTTTGCCGGAGGCGGAATTGCCCCGCCCTTGCTGGTTGGGGCTAAGCAATCGGCTCGGGTTTGCTCTCGGAGCTTTTGTTCCCTGCCAGCTCTGGTACAGCTTTGGAGGACAAGAGTGAAAATGGTGGCCTCCCAATCTCCTCCTGGAGGAGCCAAGAAGTCGGGGCCCCGCTCCTCAGTGTGTCCCCCAGAGAAAAGCAGTCAGTCACTCCCGTCTCCCCGGTCTCCAGCCGCACTCCGTGCTCACCCAGCCTGTGATCGAGCGTTTCTATCTCTGGCACCTGACTCGGTGTGGAGTCTCCAAACCCAGCAGATCCCTGCGGTGCGCTCCCGTGCCACTCCTCCTGGGGGAGGAAGCGGAGTCTCCCCGGATCTGCCGCTTGTTGGGTCCCTGCTGGAGGAGCAGTGGCCTGACTGTCACTGATCACAGTTTATGGCAACCCCGAGCTGAGAGCCCGCGCCTTGGCTCCGTCTCTGCAGCCGGCTTCCCCGCTCCGATACCTGGGAGCTCTGGCGCACTCAGGCACCCCCGATCTTTCTGTGACCCCGAGGGTCCTGAGACCACACTGTCCCGCGAGGGTTCCACCTCCCACTTAGCCACTGGAGCGACGTCCCTCAGCGGAGCCAGCTTCTCAAAGGTCCAATTTTGTGCTCCGCGGCTCTACCACTTGCCAGAAGCGGCCGACAGAGGCCCCCTCCCCCGCCGTCTGTCCTCCCGAATATCGCCTCGGATTCACTTCTCCGCACGTCCTACCTTCCAGTAAGTGGTCGCTTCTCTGTTCAGAGAGTTGTTGCTACTCTCTTCTTCGATGTCCTGTTGAGTTCGTAGGTGTTCAGAATGGTTTGGTCCCTATTCAGCTGAATTCCTGAGACCAGACGAAATCCAGGTCTCCTACTCCTCCGCCATCTTGCTCCGCCAACCAGATGTTTTCATTTTAGCTGGCAGTTAACCTGAGAAGTTTCAGGTCACAAGATCCAACGAGCCTTTTGTGGGTGTTAGTTCTAATGTTAGTTCAGATTTCAAAGTTTTTGCAATGCTATTAGACCTTCTCCTATGTGTGAGCTCCCCAGCAGGCAATCTGGAACCTGGGTGGCATTCAGTTACTAATCAAGATCAAATCTGTGCATCAGCAGCCAAGAAGATCCCAAGCCCTTTGCTTCCCATGACCTCCCCATTATATTTCTAATTTCTGGGGCTCCCCCTTTTCAATCCTCTACCCAGAAAGCTGATAATTTAGTTACCCTGTTCTCCTGCACACTCCTGGGACTACGTTTGCATTTGGGCCAAATGGCAGGGGGACAGAAATGTTTCCCCACATCTTCCTGGATTTACAACTCTATTGGTTAGAAAGGAATGTTCTTCCTCCAAAATTGGGCTCCTGCAAATTCTGGTTGCATTGCAGCCTCTGCAATCATGCAGCTGTCAGAAGACTGCCTGAGGTTTGGGAAGTATGAAAGCAGAGAGAGGAAAAACAAACACGCTATGTCTCTGCATCAATGTCTGCCTACTTCGGGGTTTCAGACTGTTGCATTCAACCCTGGGGAATCCTGGAGGGGAAGAAAATGCTAAACTCATTGCTGGCATTTTGAATTCCGCTCTTCTTCCCCAAGTCCCCTGCTACTATTAATTTTCTGAGTCCTCAAGAGTGGCCCCATGCCTCCTGTATAGATTTTATAGCTGTATTCAGGGGAAGAGACAGGGTGGAGTAAACTTATTCCATCTTGTGCAGAATTGGAATCATTATTTCATATTCTGAATAACAACTTTATTTTCCTCCATTACTCTTCCAAGGTTATTTGTTCATTTAAAGTTTTATATCTTTTCTTAAGAAAGTTATAGTAATTAATGTTTTCTTAGGAAATTGTCCTAAATTTAAATGTAAATTTAAAAATTTATTAACAGATTTAAGTAGCATGAATTTCCAATTATGGTATTCTCTTCTACATGTATGGTGTCATTTAGTTTCTTTCCAATAATATATATGGCTCATTTTACTTTTTTTCTCTTGATTACTTTGCATGAACATTTTATCTATTGTGCTTTTTAGAGACCCAACACTTGGACTTTGTTTTCTGATACATTAATGTACGCTTTTACCCTGAACAATTTCTTCTGTAGTTCCTTGACTTGAGTCCTTTGTTCATTTATTTTTATTTATTCTGCTTTTTAAATAGAGCTCTTAGAAATATCATTTTCCATTGAGTCTAGCTTTAGCTAAATCTTACGTGTAGTGCATGATTATTTTCTAAACACCCTATAATTGGACTTTTATTTCCTCTTTGGCCCAGAAATTATTGAAGTGGGTGATTTATTTTATTTTATTTTTATGTTATTATTTTAACTCCAAGTGTTTTTACATTTTGTTAACCTATTTTAAAATTAATTCCCAGGTTTACTTCATTGAGGCCATAGAACAGGTCTGTTCTTACTGAAATCTTCTATGATCTAATATATGTCATTAGGTTTTGAGACATTTTTAGTTGTAAGATATAAATTCTTCTCTTATAAATCAGTTTTACTGTACACATTATCTAAGTGCTCTATATCCTTATTCACTTTAATCTATCCCATCTGTTCAAGACTGAAAGTGTGTTAAACTCTGGTACAGTCATTTTTTGACAATTTATGCTTACATTTTTAGCTTTGCTTTACATTTTTGTGATATATTAAGTTTTGTGCATAAATGTTCAGAACAGTTATATATTCTCTGTGAATAAAGATACACTCATTAACAAGGTAACTTCAAACTTTAGCAACATAAAATTAGCCTTTACTCATTTAGCATATTTACTTTGAACTTTACTATGTCTGGATGGCTCCTCAGCTTTATTATAATTATTACTATTATTATATTATTATTATCAATATCACTATTTTCAGTTTGCTTGCTACTTCCTTACTTAGTCTTTTTTATCCCCTCTTTTAGGCTGTCTCTATTCAATATGCCTTAGGAGGATATTAGATTTCTGATGGACTTAAGAGATAAATATAAGTTAAATCATAAATAAGAAGAATATGCAGATGAACATTTATAAGCTTTTAGAGCAGGAAAGAATGTTTTAAACATGCAAACAAAAGACAAAACCACGAAGAGAAACATTAATTAATTTGATCACATAGCAATTAACACTTTCATTCATCATAAAATATCATTAAACAAATTAGAAGGAAAAAGACAGACTGGAAAATGGCAGAAGAAATCTTGTTATCCTTATATATAAAGCACCCTTATAATTCTACATTAGCAAGACAACTGAAAATATGGACAAAGGAAAATGGAAAAGCAATTCACAAAAGAATAGAGAAGGACACCAAGCATATGAAAAACCATTCAACCACATTTTAAATTGTGGAACTTGGCATTATAATAAAAACAAGAAACTTTTTTCTTTGCATTTCACATTGGCAAGAATTACTGAATATAGATTCAGCCCTAGACTGGCTAAGGCTGAGTAGCAGACACAAAGCACATGTGTTTCTATTCTTCCATCCCTCATCGAAGTGCAACATCACTAATTTATCTTAGCATTCTTTGCTGCTGGGCCCACATGTGGTCTTACAGTCCTTCTCATAAAGGAGTGCCAGGTCACCACTACTAATTAATCGATGCTGGTACTCCAGATGGAATCTATCTGCCATTCCTAAAGTTTGATGAAAGTGGGGCTGTTATACACGGTTAGCCTTGGCAGCCTGATTCAATAATACGATTTTTTAAAAAATTACAATAATCATATTCTTTAACAAGGCATCCTCTCAAAGAAGATAATCAGAAATGAGCACACATTTATGTGCAAGGCTGGGATTCATGGTACTAATTACAAAAGTGACATGTTGGGAATATTGGCAATAATCTTAAAATAATATGAGAATGGTTAGATAAAGCATATTTGATGCATACAAAGAAAATTTACAATTATTATGTTTATGTTTTCAAAAAAGTTTAATGCTCTAAAAATGCTCAATACATCCTACTAAATTGGGAGGCAGGGAGGCAAGAAACACATTTGTGTAATGTGAATGAAAAAAATATACATAGAAAAGAACAATGCAAGGAAACACATAAAAATATAATAATGTTTATCTTAAGGTAGAGCAATTGTTATGGATGGTTATTTCATTCGTTATATTTTAAGTTACAGAATATATCTTTGTATGCACATCCAGATAGTGTTGGGAGGAAGTCATATAGAGGCTGTGACTGCTGGTTGACTTTGAGCAGGACCCAGCAACTGGAGGCTGCCTATCATCTCCCCTGTCCTCAGAATATATCTTCTGCCCACCATTCCCCCAGTGGGAAGCATTTTCAAGGAAGCAGGCTTGAGAGAGCAATGTGTTGTTGAGACCATCTGGATGGAATATGTCACTAAACACAGTTAAGGCCTCTAAATAAACTCTTAACATTCTGGTGGGTGGGCATGGAGGTCTACTGATCTTTTAGCCAACAAGTCTCATATATAAATTCTCTTGCTTTATTAAACCTGCCATCTATCAATCTGGCGTGGTCTACCTCTTTCTATGATCTCTCTCTGCCCTCCATACAGAGGCACAAGTTTCAGATTACTCCTAGGAAACTTTCAAGTTTGAGAACCAAGAATATAGATATTATAAAATATATATCAGTGGTATCCTATGGTTAAGGAATTTAATATTATAAACCTCCCAAAATGTCTATGTCTAATATAAAAATGTTTTTTCAAATTCTGGCTTTAAGTACATAGTGGTTTCTGATGATCAATTGTGTATAAACCACTCTAAAACTTAATAACTTAAAACAATTATTATTATCTTTTATGATTCTGTCAGTTAATTGGGATCAGTTGACTGGGTCTCATTTGGTTCTGATGAATTCCAATTCCACAGAGGCTGTGGCTGGAGTTACCTAGAGACTCAACCGACCAGGACATCCAAGATGGCTTCTTCACTCACATGTTTGAAACTCAGTGCATCTCCATGTAGTTCTCTTTCCAAAAGAAAAGCCCAGACTTTTGACATGGTGGCTCACAGCTTCAGCAGGCAGGAAGCAGAACCACTGGGTCCATTAAGAGTGATGACTGGAGATAGCATGGCATCACTTCTGCCATACTCGAGTGGTCAAGCCTATCTAAATTCAAGGGGGTAGAGAAATAGACTCTACCTCTTGATTGGGAAGCAGTGAGATCACATTGTAGAAAATCATGTGGAATGAAAATGATTATCATGGACCTCTTTGGAAAATACACTCTGTCACTCAGTATTAGAAGCAAATTTGTAACTTTTAAGGATCTCTTACCTATTTTTCAACTTGCCAGCCTCATAGCTAAGGATTCTAATCCTTCAAAGAGCTTTAATGTACTCAATGGGTCTTAAGCTGATGTAAAGTCTACAAAAATAGAAACTTCTCTCTTATTTCACTACTTGATAAAGGACCAATTTGCAGTAGCTTAATTTATCCCTTATGGAATGTGATTTGATCTTAGACTTACAATGTTTGCAAACTTGAACAGTTTAAAATGAAATAACATACTCCACTAACTTCTGTTCATCCTGTTAATCTGTGCCTTGTTTTCCTCTAGCCAGATGTTTCTTATATTTCATTTGCCTAACAATATTCAGACTAGGAAACGATTCTAGCATTAAAATGATGCACCAAACATACCCACATTTATTTTCCATATCCTTGGCTCTTTCTAGATCTGTCTTGCATTTTTCAACATCCTTAATTTCTATTGAACCCAGATGGAATCTATGTTTGCCAGGAAAGAAAGTAAACCAAACATGCGCCAGTATTTTATATTCTTCCATGCTATATGGAAAAGGTCTGAAGATATAATATGCTCTTTAAAATCATGCATATCAGGCATTAGTTGAAGAAAGTGTGGTAGGCAACTTCTGAAATGGCCCCTAATAACCCCTGCCTCCTGATATCCCTGCCCTTTTGTAATTCTTTCCCTTTGGATGTGGGTTGGACTTAATGACTTCCAACAAAATATGGCAAAAGTGTTAGGATGTCATTGTCAAGATTAGGTTTCAAAAGACTCTGTTTTTCATTTTGTTCACTCTCTTTAACTCTCTCCCTCTCTTGCTCTGAGGAAAGCCAGCTGCCATGTTATGAGATGCCCTATGGAGAGATCCACATTGCAAGGAACTCATGTCTCTGGCCAACAGCCAACAAGGACCCACAGCCTGTCAACAGTTATGAAGCATGTCAACAGCTGTATGTTCTGAAGCAGACCCTTCCCCTGTCAAGCCTTAAGATAACTGCAGCCCTGGGCAGCATCATGACTGCAACCTTGTGAGATGCTCTGAGCCAAAAAACCCAGCTTAGCAACACCTAAAATCCTGAACTACAGGAAATGTCAGATACTAAATGTTTGTCATGTAAAGCCACCAAATCTTAGGGCAATTTGCCATGGCAGCAGCAATTTGAGTACCTAAAATTTATAGAGAAAGCTCATGTCTTTGGCTCTAAGAACAAAGACATGGCTTCCCTCACTTTGGCCCCTGTGGTCCAAAGCATATGGAGGGAATCAGCATTATTTTTTTCTCTCTCTCTTTTCTCTTGCTACTTCATTCTGAGGGCAGTTCTGATAGCACAGTCTATACACAGGGTGGGGGGATAAAACTCCAAAAGAAATTCTGGCTTTCTAGCCAGAGAGTCAGGAAAAGGTACTACAAGAGACAGAAAGTATCAGGGAAATTCCAGGGAGTAGACAGCTGGAGGAAGATTCCCTAATTCTATGTATGCACTGATACAAGTTCTCATTCATGAGCTACAAGTGAGTGAACAGACACAAAGAAGAATGGCTCTGAGAACTGAGGTACAATATAAACCACTACCCATAGCCCTGACTAACCTCTCTACAGTTCATGTATGCAGCAGACCCAAGCAACACAGAAAAGTCTTCGAAAATTAATCACACCAGAATCACCACCCACAGAAATAGAGACAGAACTTGTGGTTTTAATCTAACTGGATTGATTGTCTGCTAAAATAAAATAAAATAAAAATGATTGGCATCTCCAAAGGATTTTAAAAGGACCCAGAATCTCACAATATAATATCCAAAATATTCAGGATATAACCAAAATTTAAAGAAAAAGAAAAATCTGATCACTTTTCAAGGGAGAAGACAATCAACAAATTCAAACTCCAAGATGGCCTAGATATTTGTTATCAGACAAAGATGTTAAAGCAGTTATTATACCCATGCTCCCTATTATACCCATGGTAAAAGTGAATACTCTTCAAACTGTTTTTTTTCTTTTTTTCTTAATTTTTACTATTGCATGCAGAGATAACACTTCACCTACATAGAGGCATTTCTTCCATAGAGCCTTTGTGTTCAAACTGGTTTTTTTTTTTCTTTTTTCTTTTTTCTTAAGTTTTACTATTGCATGCAGAGATAACATTTCACCTGCAAAGAGGCATTTCTTCTAAAGAGCCTTTGTGTTCAAACTGTTTTTTTTTCTTTTTTCCTTTTTTTTCCTTAAGTTTTACTATTGCATGCAGAGATAACACTTCACCTACACAGAAGCATTTCTTCCCCAGAGCTTTTGTGTTCAAACTGTTTTTTCCCCTTTTCTCTTTTTTTTCTTAAGTTTTACTGTTGCATGCAGAGATAACATTCCACCTACAAAGAGGCATTTCTTCCATAAAAAGGTGAATATTCTTAAAATGCATAGAAAAGTAGAATTTTTGAGCAGAGAAACTGTAAAAATGAACCAGATAGAAATTTAAAAACTAAAAAATACATTATCTGAAAATTTAAAAAAAATTACTGAATGGGTCCAATGGCAGAAGGGGATACAGAAGAAATATTTAGTGAACTTGAAAATAGATACATAAAAATGATCCAATCTGAAGGGCACTCAAAAAAAAGATTTAAAAAAAAAAAGAAAGAACAAAGTCACAGTTACCTGTGGGACAATATCTAAGTTCTAATATTCATGTCACTGGAGTCTCAGAAAGAGAGAAGAAATTGATTGATGCAAAAATATATATATTTAAAGAAATTATAGACATTTCTTAAATTTTGTGAAAGACATAAATTTACAGATTCTATAAGTTCTGAGAAACCTACATAGGATAAATCAAAAAACAAAACAAAACCCCATGCTTAGCCAGACATACCATAATCAAACTACCAAAATACAAAAAATACATATATTATTATTATATAATATAATATAAAACACACAGAGAAACAATTGGAATGACTGTGGATTTCTCATCAAAAACCATGGAGGCCAAAGATGGTGAAATAATGACTTCCAAGTGCTAAAAAAAAGGAATTGTCAACCCCAAATTCTATACCCAATAAAAATGTTCTTCAGGAATGATGGCAAATAAAGTCCTTTTCAGGTGATGGGAAACTAGAAGAACTAGGAACTAGCAGACCTGTTCTAAAGGAAATATTAAAGGAAGCTTTTAAAGATGAAGAAAATGATACCAGAGGGAAACATGGAACTACAGAAATAAAGAGTGACAGAAATGATAAATATAAAGGTAAATATAACAGATTACTTTTCTCCCTTTGAGTCCTTTAAATATAACTGTGAAATGCAAAAAGTATAAAATTGTCTGGTGAGGCTTTCAATGTGAGTATGTGAATATATATTAAATCTATAACATAAAGAAAGGAGTATAAAGGGACCTATGTAGATGGAAGGCTTCTACATTTCTACATGTTCCAATTAAAAACAGAGACTGGCAGATTAGATTTTAAAGCAGATTCAGCTATATGTTGACTACAGGAAATCTATTTTATTTATAAACATAGATCGATAAAAGCCAATGTCAAAAGACATTAAATTAATTATTAAATACTGATGAAGGGGTGAATTATCCAAGACATAATAATCCTTAATATGTATAACCTCCTAAAAACAGGCATCAAATTACATGAAGCAAAAACTGACAGACCTAAAAGAGAAAATAGCCAAATTAACAAATATAGTTGGAGATACCTATAGTCAGTAATCAATAGAAGAATCAAATGGAAAAACCAGCGAGGATAAAGGAGACTTAACACTAATTGCCATTTATAGAACACTTCAACCAACAATAGCAGGATATGCATTATTTTCAAATATTCATAGAATAGTCACCAAGATAGATCATAATCTAGGCCATTAAAAGTCTTAATCAATTTACAGGAATTGAAATCATACAAAGTATGTGCTCACTATAAATGGAATTAAACTAGAAATCAATAACAGAAAGACATCTGGAAAAGTCGAAGACATTTAGAAGTTAAACAACCCATGGGCCAAGAAAAAAAATCTCAAGAGAAATTAGAAAATATTTTTAACTGAAAGAAAATGAAAATGCAACATATCATAATGTATGGAATGTGGCTAAAGCAGTTCTTACAGAGAACTTTGTAAAATTAAATGCTTATATTTAACAAAAAGAAAATTTCAGGTTGGTTATCTAACCTCATATTATGAAACTAGTGAAGAACAAATTAAACCCAAAATAAGCAGAAGGAAGGAAATACATGCATTACTATGGGAGTGTAGTCTCCAAATATATGAACAGATATAAATGGAGTGGAAAATAGAAAAATCACAGAGAAAATCAATCAAACCAAAAAGTAGATCTCTAATAAAACTCTAGCCAGACAAAACATGGAGGAAAAAATATGTAAATTACCAACATCAAAGGGGAGATAACACTACAGATCCCACAGATACTACAAGGACAGTAAGGGAATACTACAAACAACTCTAAACACATAAATTCAACAACTTAGATGAATGAGATGGACCAATTTCTTGAAAACTATGAACTACCAGAAGTCACTCCAAACCAAATTTTTGGTGACCAGAAGGCATTCATCTCAGAAAACTCTCTAGGCTTTATTCAGGACAACTGCCTACTCCCAGGTGCTATTTCTCTAGCCTCAGGCTGATTTCCCATCTCCACCCTCCAGCTACCAACAAAGTTTAGTTCCAAATTTTGGCCATTGATTCTTTGGTCTCCCTTTTTGTTATAAAATTCTAATTTCATCCTTTCACCATCCCTCCCCCCATCCCCATGACTATTTTTGTTGAGAGGAGAATTGATATAATCTTCAGAAACTTAGACAACCCAGGCTTCTACAGAAAAATTTCTGAAGAGTGTCTGATTAGCTTGAGTCCCTCTTGTTATTAACTGCTGTCAAAACTTCCTCAGCAGCAATATGTGCACTTGGTATTAGTGCACATTCAGGAAGGATTAAAGCACTTGCCTGCTACTCTGTACATGGCCAAGCCCTCAATCAAGGGCCTTTCTTCATCTAGCCACACTACTCCCCAAATCAATCAGTTATCACTAGCATGTGGCTTGTCTCATGAGCTTTATTTCCTGCTTTGAAGAACCAACAGAGTCCTCAGAGGAACTAAGCTCCTTGCTCAAATAATTGTGATAAGATTAGGACACTAAAAGGACATCTGCTATAGCTCTTCCTTACAATTTATAACACTTAATGCCTGTAGATTCTGGTTTATGGATTGACTTCTAGGGCTCCTCCTCTCTTGTCAACTTTCCAGTTAGTTTGTGTGAGTTTATAATAAGATGGAAAATATATATACCAAAAGCATAATTCTCATCTCTGAAAAATGATTAAGTCGCTTTTTACCAATTTCTTATAATTTTGGAGTTGTATCCCCAAACTAATACTAATACTGGACAAATAAATATTCTCAAGCAGCATTTGCCACTACCTTGACAGGTATGACAAGTTACATTCCTGGCAATATTTTGAGAGAACACAAGAGCAATGGAGTTTGTAATAGATTCACTAATGGAGCCAAAAAGTTATAATGTTTGAATTTCCCAAAAGCCGCCCCCATAATTAATATGAATTTCTTTAAACCACTAGAACTGGGCTTCATTCCTCTCCCACATTCCCTGGGAATTCTGACTGCCATCCAGGATCTTCCCTATGATTTAAGACCAGGAGGACATGGTCTTTATGGTGTCCTCCAAATGAGACTTCTCTTAGTTACATGTTCACTACTACTAGTTTCTCATTGAAGTCATCCCCAACTTTGCAGAAACACCTGAATGCTGGCACCAGCACCTCTCTGAGCTAAGCCCTTATCCTTTTTTTTTTTTGGTAACCAAAATCTTGGTTTTGGTTACCAAATTTTTGATAACCAAATTTTTCTCTAAGAAAATACAATTCCTGCTCCCTCTTTTCTGTCTTTCAACAGCTAGCAGGCACTGCCTACCATCCCTCTTACACATAATTACTTCTTTATGCTCTACCCCTTATTTAAACAGGTATTCCCCTCTTTTGTTCTCTTGTTTCCCTTTCTAAATCCCTAGGAGTATTAAATTCAGGGCTTGATTTTCACTTGGAAATGTTTTCCATATTTGTGGCACCAATGCCACCAGAGGGTTTACAGTAGGTCAAGTGAAGAAAAACACAGAGTGCAGAGTGAATGAAGAATTAAAAAAAAACTCTTCTGCAACAGATAAATCAAAATGCCAATTATTTTCTGCTAGAATATATTTCATCAAACAATTCATGGTTATTCTGAGAACTACAGCAGTTTAATCAAAAATGAATTTGTATAGTCATTGTCCTTTAAAACATGGATTTTCAAATTTGAATGCCTGAGGAATTTAAAAAAATGCTTTTAAAAAAGGTTTAATTTTAGAGAGAGAATGTGCACACAGGGAGGGGGAGGGGCAGAGAGAGAGAGACTCTCAAGCTGACTGCCCGCTGAATGAGGAGCCCCATGCAGGGCTTGATCTCACAACCCATGAGATCATGACCTCAGCCTAACCTAAGAGTCAGACGCTCAACTGACTAAGCTATCCAGGAGCCCCAAATGCCTGAGGAATTTTTTTAAAAACTTGGGTCTCAGCCACAAAGACTGATTTAACTGATTTGACTTGATGAGTTGCAACCTGGGTATCAGGATTTTTTTCCCAAAGTTCCCCAGGTGATTCTATTGTGCAACAGAATGACGTTATCGTGCAGCCAACTTATCATGAGCACAATCAGCAGGAGTTTGATAAAACACAGATTGTTAGAGCTGCTGATTCAGTAGGTTTAGATGGGGCCTGAGGATTTCCATTCCTAACAAATTCCCAGCTGAAGTTGTTGTTCTGGAGGTCATACCGTGAGAACCACTGCTTTCATGCGCATATGAATCACCTTCAGGTGCAGAGGATTCTGTTAAAAGGTAGGTTTACTTCAGTTGGTGTGGGACTGGAGTAGATTCCGCATTTCTAATAAGCTTTCGGAGATACTAATGCTGATCCGCAGACCATACTTTATACAGCAAAAGATCAGCACACAGGAAGTTAACTAACTAGAGTAGGGCATTCATGAAATAAATACGATTTTGTGACATAGTGAGAAAAAAATTTAGTACATTCTGAAGTAAGTTTTCAACTGTAATTTCAATATCATTACACGGATATATGAGAAAAATTTCATGATCGTTGAGAAATTATGAAAAAATGTTTAATGTCATAGAATGAGAAATTCAAAATTATTTTCACATTTTATATGTTTATTCAGAAAATGATTCAACTATGGATGATGCATGTTTAGCACTATGAAATCCAATGTTTTAAAATCCTTTTCCCCTGCATTTTTGTTTATTACATTTTTTTTATAGTCCTGAAGAAATTCTCTTATCTGAAGTTTTTCATGCATTTGGGTATTTTGCATGATGTCTAATGTGATCAATAATAAAAGTGGCAGTGAGGCCATAGCTCTAATCATAACCCTCTTGTAACCTAAAAACATTAACTTTCTTTTCTGTGTAGGCAGCTATGAAGTTACCAAATAATGACTGTCCATCTGGAAGGAACTGGTTATCTTTTCCTTGATCAATTATTATGTCTAGCTGAGCACCTGGATAGGACTTCACAAAATGGGTAGCAACTAAGCCTTCCATTTATTTTGATCTGTCCTCAAATATCCACTAAAGGCTTTTTTGTCCAAAAGACAGAGCACTGGATTGCAAATTGGAGCAAATGCTGACACAGATTTGTACTTTCCAGGATTCTTCAAAGCACAAATCAGAGTTTCATGGCCTCCCATGGAGTGGCCAAAAATAGACATCCTGTAGGGGTCCACAGGAAAATGGGCATTTATGAGTTGGGGAAGCTCCTCAGTTACATAAGAATACATTCTGTAATTGTGGCTCCTGGGTGGCTCAGTTGGTTGAGTGTCCAACTCTTGGTTTTGGCTCAGGTCATGATCTCGTGGGTGGTGGGATCGAACCCGGAGTCAGGCTCCATGCTCAGTGGGGAGTCTGCTTGAAGATTCTCTCCCTCTGCCACTGTCTCTCTCTTTCTCTCTCTCTAAGTAAATAAATAATTCTTTTTTAAAAATGTAAGTCTTGTGGTCGTTTTTAAAAATCAGTGCCTATACAGTAAAAATTGGAACCACCGGGCTCATAAGTAATTATTTGGGGACCATTTTCACAAGAGTCCTAATATTACAATTTTATAATTCTGTTTCTGCTAACCACTTCATATTTTTTATTTTCTAGGCTTGAAGTTAGCAGGCTTAACAATTTTTACACTCCTACTCTGCAAGTGTTTATCCATTTTTACGTAAGTGACAAATCAATTCCTGAGTTTTGTTAAGGGCTTTCTATTTTTTGGATAGTGAAGGTCTTATAATAGGGTGGAGAGAGAACATTTGGTTCCTTTTGTGTCCTTCTCATACACATTTTAAAGCAACGGCTTCAGTTTTAGGAAATGCTGGATTTTTTGGAAACATCTGAATGTGAGACTTCCAAATTCTGAGAAAATAAGCAAATAACCAAATAAAATGGCGCTGTAGTGTAATAACTGAACCTTTTAGACTCAAGATTCTAGGTTTTAGAGGAAGGGGCAGATATAAAAATGGCGAGAAAGAGAACTATCAGAAAATGATAAAGAATGTGACAAGGCCATCTTTCAAAAGCAGGAGTAAGATATTTAGCAGATTTTTGAAAAAATAAAATCAGTAATATGTATATTTCTCTCTTGCAAATTAGGGTTATGCTCACCAATCTGAGAGCTCATGTTTGACGGTATAGAGGCTCTGGGTGATCGATACAAGTAAACAAGACCTGATGGGTGACAGCCCATCTGGGCTCTCTGTAAAATGAGAAGGTTCTACTTGACACTGTTTCTTAGTCTAGGGGGGCAGGAGGAGGGCACACAATGCTTCAAGAAGTTTATGAAGGCTATAGATCCTCTCTCCAGAAAAATTCATGATTTGCATGTGATTCCATAGAATCAGATGCCCTGACCATGGCTGATGGATGAGGATGCCTAGAGCCCAAGTGAATCATACACTTCACACAGCCCTTGGCATAGAGTAAGTTCTAGATGTTGGTGATAATGATAACAAATAGCTTCATTTCATGAGGTGAAGAACAAGAAAAAAACCACTTGTTTCATAAACGGAGTTTCATTCAAGCTAGTGATCAGTGAAACTTCCTTCCAGATTCTGACAATAGGCTGTCAACCTGTACTGTCAGCATTTTTTATTTTGAATGGTCATTCTTTCCTGTTTTTAATCAATAATTTTTGGCAACTTGGGAGAAGATCCATTTAAGAACTACTATTTATTTATTAATTCCTTTGTACCAAGCTCTCTGATAAGCAATTAGTCTGCATTAGCTCCTTTAATCCAAACAAATCCTAGTAAGTAAGGTTTACTAATGAAGAAGTTGAGGTTTCCAGTAACTCCAGTGGTCCCACAGACTATTGTGTGGCAGGAGCATCTCCTTTCACAAAGTGAAAACTGTATAGAACACTAATCATTTTTTTTAAATAAATCCACCTTCCTTGGCCCAGGAATTACTGAAAATTTCTTCCAGATTCTAACAACGGTCTGTTAATATTCATCTTCACTGTCTGTTGTTTTGGATTGTCATTATCTCCGGGCTTTCATCAATATATTTTTTAAAGATTTTATTTATTGATTTGACAGAGAGCGAGACAGCAAGAGAGGGAACACAAGCAGGGGGAGTGGGAGAGGGCCAAGCACGGAGCCCGATGCGGGGCTTAATCCCAGGACCCTGGGATCACGACCTGAGCCAAAGGCAGACGCTTAACAACTGAGCCACCCAAGTGCCCCTTTCGTCAATATTTTAATGTGAACTCTGGACAAGGTAAACTAGGAGCTGCTAGCCCTTCAATATACCATTCTGACCAGAACTGTCATTTCCACGGCATAGCTCCAACATTGCCATTTGGCTTCCTTATTAGCTTTGGCTTTCCTCAAGAACTTGCTACCTGGATTATAAACTGAACAATATTCTATGCTCTATACTTGCATACCTTGATTTCCTTTTCATTCATCTTGGTTTCATGCTAAACATGAAATTAGCTAGAACATTCTACTTCAAAGTGTTCATTACGAGGTTGTGAAGAAAAGAACACCATTTTTGTAAAGACTATCATGCTCAACTTTATTTGGTAAGTATTTGCCATTAATGTCAGTAGGTAACAGAAACTGCTCATCCTGTGGTCATCTGCTTTCTCTTTTTAGACTTCTAGGCTCTGCCCTCTCTTTCCACCATTTAAAAGCTTTTCTGATGCATATTCCTCTTTTGGCCTCATATTTTCATACTCTGCACATTATCCTTGAGTGATCTCATCCACTCTCAGATAGTCATGACATGCAAATCTCCAGTCCCAGCCCAGACCTTTTTCCAAACTCTTGACTTGTTTAATCATTAACAACTTGGATCAACCATCCAGTTTTCCATAGGCATCTCAAACTCCACATGTCCAAAATAAAGTTATTATCTTCAACAATCCTTCTACCTCCTGAATCATCCACTTCCCTCCCACCATTCACCCATAAAGAATTAACTTCTGATGTTTCTCACCACCCCATAATTATCACCTGCATTAATTTTCCTTGTGAAACTCAGAATCACCTACATTCATTGATCCATGAATCATTAATTGCTACTTTCTGCATATGTAAGTAGGAAGAGTAACATCCACTTACCCCAGCAGGGTGGGGGGGGATTGCAATTGTTTGAAGGCTCTTTCAAATATATTTGTGTGTGATTAAAATGATGGAATATCTTTGGATGAATTTAAGTACAAAAGGCAAAATATTCCATCCCGGTAAGTTTTTTCCTTTTGGCTTAGAAAATGTTAATATTTTTACTCAAGCCATCTGGGTCTTGGAAATATCATGTGCCTTTGATGACTATATGTGAAAACTATTTTTTGCATCTTTAAAAATTCCTGAAGGAATGCTATTACTAAGTTTGTTTTCCTATTTTTCTGACAACAAATTACAATTAACTTGCAAGTCAAAAGACAAATTTGAAATCTATTTAAGCAGTTCCAAGTCAACCTCACAGATATCAAATGATCTTATTAAAAATATTAATAGCTATAGATAACTCAAGTGTTTCCTTGACTTAATGTCTTTTGTTTGGATGTAATTTTCTTTCATATATAAAAAGTCCTTTAGCACCATCTGCTTCTATAACACTTCGCCATGCTTAAAAAATTTTATTCCCAGACACGGCAGTTTTGAAATTACTCCATCAAAGTTTCTCAAAGAAAATAAACTAGAAAAAGAATTTCCATTCCTCCTAGCTTGTTTCTTAACAAACAGCAGACAAAGACAATGTTTGTTACCCAAGAAACACAGTGCTACATGAATATTTTGTTATAATCGGAAATTTCCCTTCTGATTTTCCCTCTGACCATAAGGCTAACTGGTGCCTGAGGAAACAATATTTTATGTGCTATATGCACAATCTGTGCAATAATATTCCTTTAAGATATGCAGATCTCATTTTACAATCTCAACTAGAAAATGGGGTGAATTTTCACAAAATCTCGTCCATTTTATGGATAAACATTTAACAAATGACTAGATTAAAAAAAAAAATGACTAAATTGCCAAAATAAATTCCCCAAGGGAAGCTGATAGACTGAAGCAGTAACACCAGTAAAAGAAATCCAACAAAGGAAATAGCTCTTCCTCTATGAAACTGAAGCACACTCTTAGAGAAAAATCAGAATTTTCCAGGGCACCTAGGTGGTTCAGTTGGTTAAGCATCCAACTCTTGATTTCAGCTCAGGTCATGGTCTCTGGGTCTTGGGATGGGGCCCTACATCAGGTTCCACGCTCAGCGGGGAGTCTGCTTGAGATTCTCTCTCTCTCCCTCTGCCTCTGCCTCCCACCCCCCGACCCCCCACGCACGCTCTCTCTCTAAAAGAAATAAATAAATCTTTAAAAAAAAAATCAAACTTTTCCAATTCTTGACAGTGGTAGTAGAGGATTAGGCAGCTGAATTTTTCCATGTGTACAACTCCGAGTCAGTGATATTGATTTAGAAATATAAATAAGTGGTATTAGGATAGTGATGTTGAAATTGTTGTAGACAGAATAAGATAGGCCAATTGTCTTCCTAAGGAAGTCCAAGTATGGATGTGAAATTGTTTACAGATCTATTCATCCTTTCAGTCACTATTCACTATACATCAAACACCTGCTATATCTAGATTCTATATTAGTTTCTGGAATGAATCAATAATTCTCTTATAATTTATAATAAAATTTATTCATCATCTTGTAGATGTAAATGGACCTCCATCCTCCAGTATTTTCTACCTGAATCCATTTCCCACAAATGAGCCAGAATTCACTTTGTAAAATTAAAATTAAATTGCATGATAAAGTTCAAACTCCCTAATAATGGTTTACAAAGACCTTGATGGTTTGACTCTTGCTTACCTCTCTCGCTTTGCTGTTCCACCTTGCTCTCTGGCCATAACGAATTACTAACCATTCACAAAACAGGCCTTTGCATGCTGTTTCCCCTAGCCAAATGCTTTTCCTCCTCTCCTTGTCTGACTCTTTTCCCCTGACCTTTTGTTTCTAGGCCTCTCCTTGGCTAAAACTTCTTCAAGAACTAAAGTGTGCACAGGTGAGCCTCTTATGCAGTCAAATGCTCTGCTCCTGAGCTATAGGCACAGGTGAACTTCTTATGCACCACATAACACTCTGGGCCTTATACCTTGTAGCACCTACCACAGCAAGTGATTTACTTGTCTCACTCCTGCTAGACCATATACCCCTCAAGGACAGGCACTGTGCCTTGTTTGCTCTGTAAATCTCATGATGTGAAATGCAGCCTTGGCACATCTTAGTGATAATAACTTGCTAAATGAGTAAGCAGAAAATTGAACTATGCATTCTTCCCATTCATCTTGGTGAGGTCATTTTACAGTGGCAAGCATGTGAGGTAAGGGAACTTATCCTTAGCCTCACTACTTGACTACATGAATTGAGACATCTGGTGGTAAATGCACACACTTAAGCATATTCTCTCCCCCCCCCATACATTTTAGTTCTAATTTATCATGAAAATGTTTCATCCTGAAATCAATAATGCCTGATCTTTCCTACTGAGAATATTAAGTGGCTTCTTCTTGCTTTATGTTTTATGATGGATCAAAATACAAGGCATCTCCAAAATCAACTTATCTTTTTTTTCTTTTTCTTTCTTTCTTTCTTTTTTTTTTTTGAAAGCAGGGTAGAAAGTAAAATGAACTACTCTAGAGAAAGAAATATGCTCTTAGTAGAGAGATGAGAACTCCTTCTGGATAAATTGTTTTGGTCTGCACAGTGTAGCATAAAAAATACCAAACTTCTGCAAAGGTTTTATTTCATTGGTATTTTTTCTTTAAATATTTACTGATATGGATATGGCACCCCAGTGCTACAGCATAATTTTAAGCGATAGTTATAGATCCCAAGATCAAATCTGTAAACTAAATAAACATACATCTACATATATTTGACCGGGAGGAATTAGATCAAAACACTGACAGTTACCTATGGTTGAATTTTATTTTCATTTTCACTCCTCTATATTTTCCTAAGGTTTGACAAAAAGGTCAAAAGAAAACCAATAAACATTTTACACACAGGAATGAACAGAAAAGATAGTAACATTGTTCAAGAGAGAAATTAGTAGATATGGGTGTTCTGTAAGTTTCATCCTATCTTTAAAATTCTATAATTTTGACTTCTCAACTGTACTATGCAAAAATATGTAGATTTTAGTCTATTACTAGACACAGCCGGGATTCAGATAGAAATGTCTGTCTTTCACAATAGAAACAATTCTTTCACAATAGAAACAATTAATGAAATAGTTTACATATGACTTTGGTCATAATAGAAGGTGAATGCCTTGCACTTAGTAGGCACTCATTATGTCTTAAATGAATTTCAATTGGTCAATGAATGTTAAATGACCTTGGTGTTAAAATTCTGTCTCTGCTGCCCTCCAGTGGCTCATGTGCTTAACTCCAAAAGAGAAAATCAAGTGCCTTCCATTCCCAGACCCTTATTTGAGGGGTGTATGAATGTCAGATTTCAGGGCTTGGTATTCCCTTTGGACAGAGTTTTGTATTCAACCTCTGTGATAGTACCTTGGTGGGTCAAGGCCAAATGCATTATCTGTCTCCTTCCACCTGCAAAAAGTCAAACTGAAGCAATAGCAATAGATGCTGTCAAACACTAATTATGTTTATGCTCACACTTCATAGAGATTTTTCATTTGTGTCACCACAAACTTCTAGTAAGAAATTGTGGTGAGGGGCACCTAGGTGGCTCAGTGAGTTAAGTGTCTGACTTCGGCTCAGGTGATGATCTTAAGGTCCTTGGATTAAGCCCTGCGTCTGGCTCCGCGCTCAGCAGGGGAATCTGCTTGTCCCTCCCCCTCTTATTCTGCCTCTCCCCTGGCTAGTGCTCTCTCTGCCTCCTCTCAAATAAATAAATTCTTTAAAAAAAGAGATTGTGGTGATAGTAATAATAATAATTGCAACTCTTTTATTAGAAATAGCTCTGGCCCCTTGTTAAGGGGTGATGGTGTTGTCATGTGCCATTAGGCACAAAAGTTCCCATCAATGGCACATCTTAATGAGCAGCCCAGAACTCTAAACTTACATATCATCTAAGTGTAGTACTGTAGAAAAATGTTAACTCGGCAGCAAATACCATCGGCAAATATCAGCGCTGCCATCGGTGAACACTAGAACTATATTTTGGTATTGCCCTCATCTGTGAGAGTTATACCCTGAGTTCAGTTGGTCGTTAGAGTGGCTGCAGGAGGAAACCTAGTTTCCAGAACATTTAGTTTCAGTTTTTTTGACACTGGCTATGATCTACTCTGAGACATCCTGTACTTCAGGCCCCTCCTGTGGTTTTAGACGATCATCTCCAAATAAGTTATCTTCTACATGACTTCCTTTTTTTTTTTTAAGATTTATTTATTTTAGAGAAAGAGAGAGCAAGAGAGTGTGGGGCGGGGGCAGAAGGAAGGAGAGAATCCAAAGCAGACTCTCCACTGAGCCAGAGCCCCAAACATGGGGCTCAATCCCAGGACCCTGAGACAATGACTTGAGCCTAAATCAAGAGTCAGACGCTTAACCGACTGAGCCACCCAGGTGCCCCTACATGACTTTTTAGTGTTTATCTTCCCCTGTTATTATAGTTCTTCTGGAATACCCTTTTAGTGTTAACCAAGGAATCTCTCAATTCCTTGCTCATCTGCCACCACCATACCTCCGGGTGAGGTGATTACTTCTATCTTTTTGCTCATCTGCAATCTATCTTTTTGAATTATAATCTCTATTTTATTTGTCTCTTATTTTTCTATCTCTTAAAATTTTTTTCCTTTTTGGTAGTATGGAAGTATGAGGTATTACCCTTCATATTAAAGAGTATTTGTGTTTTCCTTATTCTCAGATTATGAGAATTTTGTGTATTGTATTGATGTTTCCATAAGCTCTTGGGTTTAGTTAGCAAATGTATCATTTTGTGCTTTTTTACTTCACAGTAATTTTGTGACTTGTTTTCAATTACAGTATCAGGAATATTAGAACATTTATTTTTACAACTAATCTTAGAATAATTTTCTCACAAAAGCCTTTTTTTATAATACTCAAGCATTTTAAAAAATAAATGTCCAATAAGAGATGTATGATACAAACTGCACCGTCATAAAATGTAATAATATTTAGGAATTAAAATCATGTGTTTTCTTAGGAATTAAAATTGTTTCTTTAAAATATTCATTTGCTTGTTACAAATCCATAAAATATCAAGTAAAAGTTAAAAATTGTATGGCATTGCCAAGATGTCCATCGACAGATGAATGGATAAAGAAGAGGTGGTATATATACACAATGGAATATTATGCAGCCATCAAAAGGAATGAGATCTTGCCATCTGCAACAACATGGATGGAACTGCAGGGTGTTATGCTGAGTAAAATAAGTCAATCAGAGAAAGACATGTATCATATGACCTCACTGATATGAGGAATTCTTAATCTCAGGAAACTGGGGGTTGCTGGAGTGGGGGTGGGGAGGGAGGGATGGGGTGGCTGGGTGATAGACATTGGGGAGGTTATGTGCTATGGTGAGCGCTGTGAATTGTGCAAGACTGTTGAATTACAGATCTGTACCTCTGAAACAAATAATGCAATATATGTTAAGAAAAAAAAAGAAGATAGCAGGAGGGGAAGAATGAAGGGAGGGAAATCAGAGGGGGAGACCAACCATGAGAGACGATGGACTCTGAGAAACAAACTGAGGGTTCTAGAGGGGAGGGGGCTGGGGGGATGGGTTAGCCTGGTGATGGGTATTAAAGAGGGCACGTTCTGCGTGGAGCACTGGGTGTTATACTCAAACAATGAATCATGGAACACTACATCAAAAACTAATGATGTAATGTATGGTGATTAACATAACAATAAAAAATTAAAGAAAAAAATTGTATGGCATTGTGGCAGTTAAAAAATAAAAACAATAAGTATAAACAGTATTTTCCCCATTTTTAGAAATTAAGGTGCATGCATGTATTCTGTGTATGTTTATGTGTTGTGTGTATGCACACACATCTGAAGGAATATACTCTAAGCTACCAACAGTGACTTTATCTGTGTCACAGTTGTCATTATCTGACTCTGTAACCAAGAACTATCCCAACTCTCATTATTCTTCATGAGGTTTTTAACCTACTCCAATTGTGCCTTAAACTTCAGCATATATTTTCATACAATTTCCTAAACATTTCAAAAAATTATATTGTAATGCAATAAAACCTAACACATTATAGTACCATCTCTATTCCATCTGTTCCAATCCATTACTAGCAGAATATATTTGAGATTAGAACATTAAGGTAATTCCTTTGACCAATGGGCATTATTGAGTAAGGGAGAAATTCAGAAGTGGAAATGCACTGCACTTGAGAAGCAAAGACATCAAGCTTGGTTTGCAAGTTTAAAATGATAAATTAAGAAGACATTTTTCCTTAAGAACTTAAGGAGAGACACACACAAAAGGAAAAATTAAGGACTGGACCATGGTATGCTTTTCATTCTTGTTGCAACAAAGGTGAACCATGAACACAATTAGAATTTGTTTTAAAACACCAATTTGTAGTACTTAGTTATGGCAGCCCTAGAAAACAAATACAATTTTCTTAGGAAATTATCCATTTTCTCAAGGTCTTAAAATTGTATTTGTATAGACATCTATAAAGCAGTCCCTTGATTTTTATTTTTTTTTAAAGATTTTGTTTATTTATTTGACAGAGAGAGAGAAACAGCGAGAGAGGGAACACAAGCAGGGGGAGTGGGAGAGGGAGAAGCAGGCTTCCCGCTGAGCAGGGAGCCCGATGCGGGGCTCGATCCCAGGACCCTGAGATCATGACCTGAGCCGAAGGCAGTCACTTAACCAACTGAGCCACCCAGGTGCCCCAGTCCCTTGATTTTTAAATGCTTTCTGCTTCAGTTTGTTTCCACTCAATTTCTCATTTTGTATTTTTTTAACTTCCTTTTTTCTTGATTAAATTAGTATTTTGTCTACTATTTTATTTTGCTGCAAAATGGGAGTTTTATTTATGAATTAGATCTACTGTTTTCTCTTCTGAACCTCAGCAATTCCTCATTTTATCTTTATTACTTCCCTGCTTATTTCTTTCTTTGGTTTGTATTATTTATCTTTATTATTTTTGTTTGTTTTTTTCCCTTGTATTTTGATCTGGGAATTTGATTCATTTATTTTCACTCTTTCATTTTTACTCATAAAAATGTTTAAGGCTATGAAGTTTCCTCTGATCAGTACTTTAAATATATCCAGTGGATTCCAATACATAGTGTTTTCATTATCATTAGTTTTCAAAAATTCTGTAATTTCAGTTTGTATTCCCCCATCATCTATTAAGCAAGAGTTGTTGAACAGAAAGCTTTTAAATTTCCAGTTAGACTTCTGTTGTCAGTAATTTTTATTTTTTGGCTTTGTGATAAGATAATGCATATTTGTACTTCATGGTCCTGATTGACACTTTCCTCATGACATATGATCAATTTTTGTGACTGCCATGTGCATTTGAGGAGGTACACTCTATTATCAGAGTTTGAAGCTTTATATATCCTTGAGATCTTTTTTCTTTTTTTTAAGATTTTATTTATTTGTCAGAGAGAGCAAGAGCACATGAGCACAAGCAGGGGGAGCAGCAGGCAGAGGGAGAGGGAGAAGCAGACTCCCCGCTGAGCAGGGAGCCTGATGGGGGACTCAATCCCAGGACCCTGGGATCATGACCTGAGCCGAAGCCAGGTGCTTAACTGACTGAGCCACCCAGGCATCCCTTCCTTGAGATCTTATTATCAGTTTGGTATTCATTGTCTCAAGTCTATCATATTATTTTATAATTACAATATATATTTGCTGAGTTCTTTTTATATGCATTGTATCTTTTCTTCACTCTTTTACCTTTTAAAATATCTTTTGCTATTTAGAAAGTTCTAGTGTTATCATCTCCTTATATCTTTTTTAAATGCTTTTAGTCCTCTCTTCTTTAACCTTTTACTCAATATTTTATTAGTTTTTTCTGATATCCATTTACTCTCCCCTATTCCCTATATTAAAAAAAGAATGAAATTATTCTACCTTCCTCTTTTGCTGTCCCGTCTCCTCTCATATTTTAGTTGCATTGTTTATATTCATCCAAGAATAATTTATAATATATAGCATACAACATATTCTTCTACCATCCTTGTCCTCATTTTTGTTTTGGTATCACTTAGATCTACAACCGAATGTATTAAATGTGTGCCATTAGCCTTTTTTTATTGAACTTTCACCAGTCACATCTTTGGTTAGAAGAAGCTCTTGCTCTAGTAGATTTCTCAAGAAAGCCTGTTGAATATAGAATGTCCTACTCTCTAGCATATTAGCACCAATATGTGAAAGACAGCTTGCCTTTATACAATTCTTAGTTCACACCTCCTTTCTTTGAGCTGTTTGAAAATGCTGCCTTCCTTTATATATGTTTCTCTAAGAAATTTGATGCTGGTCTAATTATCTTATTCTTATAACTTCTTTGATTTTTTTTTAACCTGGTGGCCTTGAGACTCTTTTTCCTCATTTTTAAAGTCTAATAGTTTTAGACTCATAGGTCTAATAGGGTGTATCGCCACATTTATCAATGTGGGTCAATTTTTTCTTTGTATCTGGTGGGTCCTTTCAATATGTAAATACAGGTCTGGTTTGTTTCCAGAAAGTCTACTTAGATTATACTTTTAAGTATTAGTTCTGTTGTATTGTTTAATTTTTCCTCCTTCTGAAACTGCAATTATACGTAGGTTAGTTCTTCTTTGCTTGAATACTGTCTCAATCACTTTTCTTTGGCCTTTAAAAAATGTCTTCATTTTTCATTTCCATCGTTGTTTTCTTACTATCATTCATTGCACTTTATTAAATGTTCACTCATATCTTTTCTTCCTTGGGTACTCCATAATTTAGTCTTTATTTTTTATATGATTCCCCTCCCTCTCCAGTTCAATCAACTCCCATCTCAATTCTTCTTACTCCTGGATTTTTGATGCAACCTGTTTTTTTGTTTTGTTTTGCTTTTATTCCCAAATGTTGGTGTCAGAATTTTTAATTCTGCTTGGAATATTCTGTTATAATCTCCTTCTGCTTTGCTTTTCTTTTGTTTGAGGAAAAGTTCATCAAGTAAAGTCTATTTTCTTTTAAAAGTAATTTGTACAAAGACTGTGTACCTGCTTGGGGTAGTTTATGAGATTCTTTTTTTTTTTTAAAGATTTTATTTTTAAGTCATCACTATACACAACATGGGGTTCGAACTCACAACCCCGAGATCAAGAGTCACGTGCTACACTGACTGAGCCAGCCAGCCACCCCTTATGAGATTCTTAATTCAAAAACACCTTCTTCTGTCAGTATAGCAAAGTATAATTTCTTTCGAGATGGTGCTTGTTTTTCTGTAAGAAGTAAAAAAAAAAAAATGTGTGCTCTTTGACATTTTTATTTCCTTTTGTCTTCCAGGATCTTAAACTTCCCTCTTTTGCTGCTTCTTCTCATTCACTATGAATTTTCCAAGACAGGATACTCTCAACTTTTTAAGCCTTATCTCACCCCAAAATTTACTCTTTTCCAATTGCTTCCTTACATCCTCTGTACATTTTTAAGCCCCTTTCATGAGATCACTACTCTTCTTCAGTATTTTTACACTTAGGGTTGATTTTCTTTGGAAGCGATTTTTAGATCAATCTTAGGTCCACTGACAGTTAGTTCCCTTTTTCTCTCATGCAGCTTTTAATGGACTGCTATTGATCTCAAATAACACTTCTGTCAGGAGTATGAGATAGAGTTCACTGGCTTTTTGTTTTTATTTTTCTAATTTTACACATAATTTAGACTTTGGATTTCTACTACAAAAGTTTCGCATTGTTTTATTTGTTCTTATTGCTCTTTTTTAAAAAGAGGCTTTAAAGAGCTTTAAAGACTTTTTTTAAAGATGCCTTTGCTTTGGGCTCTCCAGATTCCACCAATTTTAAGTGGTGGGTTTTAATATATTGTCATCAACTTGATTAAAAGTAACTTTGAAAATAATGTGTTTTTTAAAGCAAAAACATCCCACAATTTCTTTTGAGATGCCAGAATCGCTACCAAGCATCTTTGAGATATCAAGGGTACATGGGACAGTTGCATATTTCCCATCGCAAGTGGGAAAATACTGTTGAAGTTTTCTCAACAGGAAAGATGGATTAGGTAAGATAATTATAGCAATTTTGATGTTGAGCCTCGATGGTGTTACTGGATGGTTATTAAAAAAGGTAGTGTGCAACTGCTAAGATGAAGCATTAGTTGAATATGGGTTTGTTGTGAAAAAGTACTATCAGGTTATCTAGACTCCTTTTTTTTTTTTTTGACAGGATGGACAGACTTGGGCATTACTATAAATGCAATGTATCCAAAGTGGAAATACATTTGACAGATCTTTTATTAAATCTTTTGGACAAATTAGGAAAATGTACACTGTTTCTTATTGTTTCCTATAGGCTATTAGACTTATCTTTGTGACACTCATTCCTTCATATTAAAGAGGTCCATCAACACATTCTTTTTCACTAGCATTATCCTAAACAATTTTCCCTTATTTATTCTTTATTTTTACCCCAACTTCTGACTGATTCATTTTCCCATTTATGACTTTGACTTGAGCCTTGGAATTCATTACAATTTGCTGGCTAATAGCTATATTTGGCTAGACTTCCTATTCTCTTGGATTACTTCTATGAAAAGGGATGGCTATAACTTGAAGATGGTAGAGCTTTAATGTAAAACAAAGGGATAAAAGAATGATAGAGTCCATATTTCAGATTTGAAAACAATTTTAATGGCACCATACATACGTTAAGTTAAATGAATTTCACAAGATTTCTTCTTATATGTTCCTCTTTTTTCTTATATATGTTATAATGTTTGATTCTGATAATTATTGACTTTCTTATGTTCTCAAATTTTTTGTTCTGAGGAAACACTCCCAACACTCCCAGCAGATGGCACTGCTAACTTGAAGAACCAATTTCTAGATGCATTAAAAATTGGAGACATGACTTCTTAAAACTATTAACAGACACTATTTTTTCATCACACATGTGTATTGCAAGATAATGAGAAAATAAAGTTAAGCAGATGGAAGAAATTTAAAATCATCCATAATTACAGATAAAATCACTATGAACATTTTAGTGCATAGCCATGTTTTATATTCACATATTTAACAAAAATGGAATATATCCTATAAGAGTTTAGTAAGCAGCTTTTTAAAATGAACCATGTATTATAAGCAAATTACCATGTCAAATTTCAACAACAAAATTTTTTTATGGCTGTAACTGTATCATAATTTAGTTAACCAATAACATGTTATCTGAAATTTGGGTTAATTCCAATTTCTTATTCTCATAAATAACACTGTCATGAACATCCTAGTGCCTAATTCCTTACTTATAGGGTCACATACTTAATTGTCTCCACAGGACAAATTCCTAGAAGAGAAACTTCTGTTTTAAAATATATCTATATTTTTAAAGTATTATTTTTAAATTGGTCCCAAGAAAGGAAATACTAATTTACATTCTTTTTTCCCTTTGATTTATAAACACTGTATATTAAAGTATCATTTGCTTCAAAATAAGTACAAAGTATAACTTTTAAAAAATTCTCTTTCATTAAATATTTTAAAACTTTTTATAGGTTTATGACCTACTTGATTTTTGTGAATTTCATAGAATTCATGTCTTTTACCCCTTTTGAAAAACAGACTACTTCATGATTTCTCTACTTATTTTGTAAGCACTCTTGACATATTAAGGTTATCATTGCCATTAAGATTATCCCAAATATCCTAGTGCCATTAACCCAAGAATAATGCAAGAGAGCATTCTTTTACTTAAGAAACAATATATTTCTTATTTTTAAAGTTTATTGAATTATTCTTTGAGTGTTATTTTAGGATTAATTTTAATAAATATCCTCAGGGGCTATGAAAAGAGTCGATACTTCCATGCTATAGAATTCAAAATTTACAATCCTGCTATATTTCTCAAAATCCTCTACATACTGTCATTTATTTCTTGACCACTGGTTTCTCATGAAAAACAGATGCTAAAATTTTCTACAATCCATTGGGTTTTTTTTCTTTACATATTTTACCATTATATTAGCATTTTCAGTGTGGATTTTGCATTTTGGTTCAAAAAAAAGTTCTTTGCCCGATTTCAGTTGTTTTTCTCTCTCTCCCTCTTTTTAATCTCAAATTACACTTAGTATACTTCTTAATTAATGTATCAATAAGTACATTATTAACATATCAATCAATAGATACTTCTAAAGTGGTTGAAAAGTTTAATCTTTTCATTAGCCTTAAACATTTTACTGGTAATGTTTTCTATGTTTTTTCAGTGGCTTCCTTCAACCAGTAGCCTTGCCACATACCACATATTTTGAATTATTAGGGTCTAAATTCCATAATATAAATGCTATAAAGAAGGATCTTAAGTGTCTCTTATGTACTCACTGCTTAGGGAACTGCCTAGTTGGAATAGAATATTCCCATTGAAATTAAAAAAATTTTTTTAAAAATGGTCATTCACTTAATGACAGGGTTTTCAGGAATAATTTAAAATCTTTAAGCATGGAATAGGTGTATTTCCTTATCAAAACATCCATACAAGGTAGGCATTATTATAATATTTTAGAGATGAGGAAACAGAGATTAAATTATTCCCCCAAGGTAAGGAAGCCAGGATCCAAACCCACATGACAAAGATATCTGAGTTTGTGGTTTTATTTCCACAACCATGCCAGAGACAGACAAGCCTGTGAATTTTTTATGTCTTTTGTTGAATCACCTGTTGGAACTTTTTTCTTATTTTATATAGTTGATAAAAGCTCTTTATGCACTATAGTTAGTAATCAGTTGCAATGTCAGTGACAAATATTTACCCTTAATTTCTCTTAGGTAGAGAATGATTCTACCTCATTCCTGATGTCTATGTGTGAACTCTATTTGCATAAGGTTCCTAGATATTTTCTGACCTTGTTATCACTCCTCTCAAGGGAGAAGAAGCATCATGATCCCACTGATGAGTTTGGGAGGAAACTTCCGCCACAGTGAGACAAGAAGAACAAGCTCTGTTCTGCTCCCTCATGTTGTGAGTTTGACAGGGGCAGATCCCATATGTAAAGGCCTGGGTTGGTCGGAGGTTGTCTGTGAGTGGATGGGTGTGCCTGCCTAACTCAGGGACTTTATAGTAGTACACCACCGATCACTGTCCAGCAACATTCTCCAACATTAGCTTAATAATAAGAAAGGTGGTATTTTGGCCCCTATTGACTAATGATCTCTTTTATTCTTCAACAGGTTCAGAAGTTGGGCAGAGTAGAGAGGTGCTACTTACTGGATCATTTGAATTTCAATAGTTTGGTGTTTTCTTCTCAATGATGTGTTTTTTATAATATAAACTATTTTAATTTTTGTGAAGTCAAATTTCTTGCTGTTTTTATTCCTTAGATTGCTTTTATCCTTAGAAAATCTTTTCCCATTTAGATTTATCTATATTTTCATTCAGCTATTACATAGTTTGGCTTTTTGTTATTTAATTCATGCGAAATTAGTTTATATACATGCTGTGAAGATTTCTTTCCTAAATAATTAAGAAAATACCCTGGCACAACTTTTAAAATTTTCCTTTTTAGGTGCCTGGGTGGCTCCATCAGTTAAGGGTCTGCCTTCAGCTCAGGTCACGATCCCAGGGTCCTGGGATCAAGTCCTGCATCAGGCTCTCTGCTTAGCCCGGAGTCTGCTTCTCCTGTGCCTCTGCCCCTCCCCACCTGCTCATGCTCTCTCTCTCCCTCTCTCTCTCAAATAAATGAATAAATAAATAAATAATTTTTTTCTTTTTATTCACAAAACTGCTATAATTTTATGATATACCATTTATGTGTATGTATATATTTATGTATATGTGCATATATATATGTATTTACCCACATATTAGTACTGTTGTGTCTCTGGACTGTCAATTACCTACCCTGTTGATTCTTTTGCCAAAGTTCTATTTTTCAATTACCACAGCTACATATATTTTTTTATTGAAGTATAGTTGATATGCAATACATATGTATTTTTTAATCATGTAAAAGTTCTACTTTGCATGATCGGATTATGTGAATACATGTTATAATCCACAACATAACCTAAAAATATTATTTTTCAGCTATCAAGTTTGCAAGCAAATGTTTAAATCAATTTCCTACAAAGGTTTTATTATTTTATAAGTAGGATATTTAAGCACTGTCCATGTGTATGAGGCGTCTGTGAGCTCGGCCATGGATTATATTGTGGATTGTGCTACCAGCTGGCCTGTTGTATGACAGAGAATGGTCACCACCAGTCACAAATTGCATCTGTTTGTGCCTCTATTTGTTAGACAATCTGGCACCAGTAACAGCTGAGAAGAAAGATTTGCAAACTGCCTGCCTGATGGATGTGTCTAGAGTTATCTCTAAATCCAAATAAAATGTTAAGTGCTATCAAGAAATCATAAATCAGGCATATCTCTCTTTGAGCCATGAGAAGGTCTTACTAAAGCTTTTATGACACCCCATGTGGGAGAGGTATGATCGGCTGATATTCAAAAAGAGAATTTGGATCAGTTTGTTCCATACTATTAATTAGGTCACATTTTTAACCTGATTGAGCTTAAGGTATACCAGAAGGCCTACCATTTAAGTCATGATGATAAAAACAAACAAACAAAAACCCAAATAAAACAAAAACTAGAGTTTTCGATCACGTAAGAGGAATATAGCACCAACCAAGAATGCAGAAGGTGGTTGATACCAAGGAGTATGTTGGGAAAGCAGATAACCTGTGATCTAGGTTACCTGTTTTATTTTTTATTTTTTTTTAAAGATTTTATTTATTTATTTGAGAGAGAGAGAATGAGAGCACGAGAGGGAAGAGGGTCAGAGGGAGAAGCAGACTCCCTGCTGAGCAGGGAGCCCGATGTGGGACTCGATCCCGGGACTCCAGGATCATGACCTGAGCCGAAGGCAGTCGCTTAACCAACTGAGCCACCCAGGCGCCCTAGGTTACCTGTTTTATAGCCAGACATCAGTCGGGACAGGCATGAACAGTGCAGGGTAGCTGAGCACCAACCAGTACGACACAACCTTGGGGGAGATCCCAGCACTAAACCTTCATGGGTTATGACAAGAAGTTTTCACATTTTTATATCTGTGAAAGTTCTAAATGCCCACAAGAGAGTGCAAAAGTAGCTCTTTATCAGGCAAAACGTAAAAAAAAATATTTCCTGATCTGTTGTATTAGATGCCACCAATGAATACCACCTCTGTCTAATTTAGGGGGAAAAGGAATTACTGGAAGAATATCATGAAGCTCACAGAATCAACAGGAAGGCTAGAGAATCAAACTTGAAAAATGGGTAAAAATCAAAGAAAGTTAGGCAGGAGGCACTATGTCAGAGCAACGAGTCATTGGGCTCTGGGGAGACCTTGGCAGTAGCACTTCTGTCCTGGACTCTGCTGCCTCCATGCACCCTGACAGTGAACAACTTTGGCTTTTATTTTTTTTATTTTTTTATTAACATATAATGTATTATCTGTTTCAGGGGTACAGGGTCTGTGATTCATCAGTCTTACACAATTCTCAGCACTCACCATAGCACATACCCTCCCCAATGTCCATCACCCAGTCACCCCATCCCTTCCACCCCCCACCACTCCAGCAACCCTCAGTTTGTTTCCTGAGATTAAGAGTCTCTTATGGTTTGTCTCCCTCTCTGGTTTCGTCTTGTTTCATTTTTCCCTCCCTTCCCCTATGATCCTCTGTCTTGTTTCTCAAATTCCTCATATCAGTGAGATCATATGATATTTGTCTTTCTCTGACTTATTTCATTTAGCATATTACCCTCTAGTTCCATCCATATCATTGCAAATGGCAAGATTTCATTTTTTGATGGCTGCATAATATTCCATGGTATATATATGCCACATCTTCTTTATCCATTCATCTGTTGATGGACGTCTGGGCTCTTTCCATGGTTTGGCTATTATTGCTATAAACACTGGGGTGCATGTGCCCCTTTGGATCACTACATTTGTATCTTTGGGGTAAATACCCAGTAGTCCTTTGGCTTTTGTTTGACTCACGCAAGACTCAAATTCCTGGTTAGGAGCATCTGACTGGCTGATCCTGTGCATGTGCCCACCTGGTTTGGAGGCAAGGGTCAAGAATCTGAAACCTTGGACTTCTTTAATGTAAGGAAGTGCCTTGACTCCTTAGTAAGTCCAGAAGAGTAGGAAGGGAGAAAGTCTCCATGTCAGGTAGCAGAGAAAAAAAGAAGGAAGAAAAAAGAAAAAGTAAAAAATAGCACCTCCCACATACACACATAAATATATCAAAAATGAAATTCTATACCTAAAATTTAAACATTGTGAATTTTTGTTACTTATATAATAAAAATGTCTTTTTTTCCTGCAATAATTTGTTTTGAAAAGGATTATTTCTTAAGGTCTGGTTTTTTTTTTCTACTTTTGGTAAAAGAAATATCTTCTGTTTGTTCATTCTTTTGATAAGCACCTGGTATTTCTCTGAGAAACAGGGTGCTTGGACCCTCCTAGATTTGCCCCAAATATGGCTGATCTCTAGCTCCTTGATCCAGCAGCCCAGATGGAGTGCAGAGGGATCTGGGGTAGCAGGCAGTCCTGGCAGTTAAATCTCACTTCTGGAGAGTTTCTCATCTGTGTCTCTCAAAAGTTACATGCCAAATACCTCATCCTGTATGGCTGGATCTCAGTCCTGGTGCGGCCTAAGCTATGGAAACCCATGTTTAAGTTGTGTCACTTACCGGAGACTATTCCCCACCTCTGCCCACTCCTATTTTAGCACTCTGAAGTTAGTGGCCTGGGCTTTGGCAAAAGTTTTCCAATGTCGCCATCGTTAGCAGCCAGTGACTTGATAAAGTCTTCCATGGCTCAGAACTCTCAGGATGGTTAGTCTTGAACCCTGTGGGACTCCCCTCCAAAACCTACACCATCGAAGTCCGTAAGCAGCCGCTGCCAAAGGCCTTCCAGGAGGAGGGTTTTCCTATGATCTGATGGTCCATTTCCAACTCAAGCCCTGGACCATATAAATTAATGTATGTTTATAATTCTTCTTCTTAATTTTTGGAAGGCTCTGATTTCTAGAGCAATGCCTTCTTAATGTTCAGAAGGTTCTAATTTCCAAGGGAAATGATTTGCCAGTCAATCCTGATTAATCTTCTTTAAACAGGTCTCGTGTGCCCTGTAATTAACAGAAATTCTAGCATTTGGATGGCACCCTTGCTAGTTTCTTATATGAATGCAGTTGTTTCTCCATTTCTTGGCTGATTCCACTAGTTACTGGGGAGGGAAATGCTAGACATCTGCTGTCAAGTAGCCAACTTGTCCCACTGATGGCAATGTGATCTGCAATTGTTCTTTTTTATATTTTTTTCACCTCCTCCTTTGAATTCTTGTCTCCTCACTCTCCTTTGCCATTGACAGAAAGGTAGGAGGCAGAAATGAATTAGGCAAGAAGGGAAACAGCACATTTCTCTCATATCCCCACCTCTTGGGGAGGCTGCTTCCTGTGAGCTTCACTTCTCTCCCCTGCCCTCACACCTACCTAGCTAACGACTGCTCAGCTCAAATGCTATCCTCTCTGGGGAGTCATCTCAGATTGCCCTCCCCATTGCTGGACCCCCTGTAAGTGCTTAGAGTGCTCCCCTAGAGTGCTCTAAACGTGCCTCTCTCGCACATATCCATGCTATCTTAAATTTTGATGTATTCATTCATCTCCCCACCCAGACTGTGAGCTCCCTGATAGAGAGGGCTTGTCACTGTATTTCCAGGGTCAAATTTAGTTGGTTAAAAGAATGAACAGATTTGGAAAAGAGACAGAAGAGTCAAGAAGAAAAGTTTCCTTAGAACCTCTAGATAGTTTCTAAATTGGTAACATTTAAGATCTCTCATGCTTTGTTCGACCAATATGGCAGGTCAAATGTGAAGAATAAAGAAAGAGTTGGATTATTGGAGCTGATAACCATTTTTGGTTATGTTCTGTTAAAAGCATAGTGCATGTGTTGAGGGTTAATTTATTGATTATAAATAGTTACTAATAGCAAATAATTATAAAACATAGCTTTTGACAATTGTTTCTATATAATCCCAGTTCTTTATAATACCTGCACTATTCTGCACTGGTAGAAAAATGAATTGTTCACTATGAAAATGCCACCCATTAGTGCCACTGCTCCCAAACGACATACAATTTTGTGTTTTATGGCTCTCAGCTGCACACTGCCTGGAAGATACTTTAGACATGAGCCAACTTTTTACATCTAACACATGCCCAGTAAAAGACACTTAGAATTCCAATTGGACTAAATTTGCCCCTTCTCCAGAGGGCACATAAATGAATAAATACAAGGAAATCCCCTCCCATCACACACACACACACACACACACACACACACACACACACACACACACACACACATGCATGCACGCAATCCTCAGAGCAGCTGTGTTATATTATAAGTTGGAGGCCTTTTGTTAGTTCAGATGTTTAAGGTCTGCAAACGCACTCTGCAGAAGAAATAAATATTATGAGTAAGTCTCGTTTCCATGCTTGTAGTGGGGAAACACTTACTAGCACCGTTTACTACAGTCTTATACTGAAACAATCTCATAAAAGAATACCAGCATTACTCACCCAGCACATGACTGCTAAGACAAGATGGTATCTGTTTTATTCCCTCAATATTCAAAACATGATTTCATTCAGATGCTTTCCCAGATGGACTTTCTTTTCAGTAAAACTAATCAGAATAATCATGGATTGTGTGCTTGCTAAATCTATTCTTGTTTCTTTTTTCTTAAACCATTCACCTCTCTTTTACTTTACTGAATAGTGCATATAAATAAAACTTCACAAACGAGAAAGATTGGATATTAGCACTGAATTGTCAAAGGAAAGGCAGGTTGGAGCTGCGTGGGGACTCAACCTGGAATCCAGGTCATTCCATTGAAGGATTTGGTGTTCTGCTGTGAAAGCTTAGAGTCTGAGGTTGACAAATTTCCGAAGAAGACAGTGTACTAGGGATTGATATAAATGTGGACTTCCTAATGTACAAGGAGAAAGGACTCTCATAACAATACCACAAGTCTGCACAATCGTTGCATTCTCTTGTTATTATGAAAGCATGTGTGAAGCCGAAATATAATAAGATTGTTTAGCGAACATAAAGTCAGAACAAGGAAACACAGAGAAATTTATGTTTAATGGCACTGAGAGCCTAACATGTCCATCTCCTTCTGAGGTCCTGTCAAAGGCATTAGAAACACTTTGCCATGCTCCTCCCAAAGCCTGGTACATTCTTTCCCCATTCTTCACTAACTTTTACTAATCCATCTAATCTTGGTTTAATTATCACTTTCTTAGAGACGCCTTTTTTGGTCTTCTTATCTAAGAAAGGGTCCCCACCGGACACTCCAGAGCACTCTGTAATTTCTCTTTACAGCACTTACCTCAACGTGTACTTAGATACTTATCTGTTGCTTGAAGGTCTGTCTGCCTCTAGAATGGAAGCTCTAAGAGAGCAGGAACCATGTGTGTTTTGAGTCCCACTAGCTTCTCAGTGCCGACCAAGTGCCTGGCACATCTGCAAGCATTCAGGACATACTTGATACATGAACAAATGAGAAAAGCTCACCCAGGAGGTGCGCGGGCTGATGGCGAAGGGCACAGGAGCTAGATTCAGAAATCCTGCCTCTGTGTCTTTAGTAACTCTGTGAGCATAAGCAAGTTATCAAACAGGATGCTTTAGAAAATTAGGGCAGTGCTAGTACCTGCCTCAAGCATTCTCGTGAGGATTAAACAATTCATAGCTACACAACACTTGGAACAGTGACTGGCACAGAGTGAGCCCTCAAGCAGAGTTAGCTCTTAATATTGTCTTACAAATGATAATTCTAAGAGAAACTGAAAGTCTGATGGTTAAAACTCAGTTTCCTTGGGATGTTACTGGGATGGGTGCAATTCATATGAACCTCTAAAGATATTTATTCGTGTTTCCATGGTTTTGCAACTATCTTTCTGATGAAGAATACTTCCATTAAATATGGAAGGTATTAAAACAGGGTATACCCGGGGCGCCTGGGTGGCTCAGATGATTAAGCATCTGCCTTCGGCTCAGGTCATGATCCCAGGGTCCTGGGATCGAGTCCTGCATCGGGCTCCCTGCTCCTTGGGAGCCTGCTTCTCCCTCTGCCTCTCTCTCTCTCTCTCTCTCTCCCTGTCTTTCATGAATAAATAAATAAAAAAAATCTTAAAAAAAAAAAAAACAAAAACAAGTTATACCCAAGCCCTTCCAGCTTAGAAGCTACTTTTATCTTCTTTTTGTGGTGTTTTGTGTCTAGGTACTGACCCATTATGCACGAACATCAGAACTTAACTCTAATGGCAGCTGTATTTTATCCTTTTCTCTAAGTTCTTGGGAGGGTCATCTCTGTAACAATGCATTATGGACAACAATATTCAAGGTGGGTATTTTATAACATTTATAAAGTAGAAGAGGACATAATAAATGTGCATAATTCTGTAACGACAGAGGGAATCATCATTGTATTCGTCTTATTTGGTTTTAAAGGCTTTACTGACAAATATGGGACAAAGCACCATATTTAACAATTACATATTATAATGTTGTCAGACAAAACTGGCAAAGTTGTTAGAGTCTTAATCCCTGGTTCATTTGTTGAACATGTATTTATTGAGTGCCTAATAGGTGCCAGCCATTATACTAGGGATGGTCTATAACACTTTGGGTTTGAATTGCAGAATGATATAAACAGGACTCTTGTTATGTGATGAATTGGCATTTTGGTCATCAAACACTTAATAAATTTTTACTATATTGTTGTCTGCTATTTTCAATGATAAAATGCTGACAATGATAGTGTGTGAGAATGTAGTGCTAAAACAACTAAAGGGTGGGCAACCACCTTTTTTATCCCCCCACCCTACATACACATGAAGTGTGTCCTTTGATCATTAGCTGTAGGTGCAATTCAGAGAGCCTATTTTCATGCACAGTTGAGCATTATTTACTTGAAATTAAAATACATTTATGTCAAAACCTACTTCTTCCTTACTTTTAATGCCATTCTGGCAATAAACCCCAAATCAGGCCTTTCTGATGTGCCTTTCTTTATTTTAGCTTTGATTTATCCACCTTCTCCCTGTTTGGAATCCCTATCTTCTAATTCTCTCACATAGGAGATCTGCTGCCTTCAGTCCATAAGATAAAATTTTACCTTTGTCCACATGAATATCCCAAAGACTAAACTAATCCACTGAATCTCAGAATTGGTCCAAACTCAAAGATGTTATGCAATTACTCATTAGTTGCTGAATTTCTCCTTACAAAAAAGAAAGAAAAAGAAAAAAGAAAAACTGATGAAAGAAATTGAAGAAAACAGAGGGCGGAGCAAGATGGCGGAGGAGTAGGAGACCTGGATTTCGTCTGGTCTCAGGAATTCAGCTGGATAGGGATCAAACCATTCTGAACACCTACGAACTCAACAGGAGATCGAAGAGGAGAGTAGCAACAACTCTCTGAACAGAGAAGCGACCACTTACTGGAAGGTAGGACGTGCAGAGAAGTGAATCCGAGGGGATATTCGGGAGGATAGACAGCGGGGGAGGGGGCCTCCGTCGGCCGCTTCTGGCAAGTGCTAGAGCCGCGGAGCACAAAATCGGACCTTTTAGAAGTCGGCTCTGCTGAGGGACGTCACACCAGTGGCTAAGCTGAGGGTGGAACCCTCGCGGGACAGTGTGGTCTCAGGACCCTCGGGGTCAAAGAAAGACTGCAGGTGCCTGAGTGCGGCAGAGCTCCCAGGTATCGGAGCGGGGAAGCCGGCTGCAGAGACGGAGCCAAGGCACCGGCTCTCAGCTCGGGATTGCCATAAACTGTGATCAGCGACACAGTCGGGCCACTGCTCCTCCAGCAGGGACCCAACAAGCGGCAGATCCCGGGAGACTCCCCTTCCTCCCCTGGGAGGAGCGGCGCGGGAGTGCACCACAGGGATCTGCTGGGTTTCGAGACTCCACACGGGGTCGGGTGCCAGAGATAGAAACGCTCGGTCACAGGCTGGGTGAGCACGGAGTGCGGCCGGAGACCGGGGAGACAGGAGTGATTGACTGCTTTTCTCTGGGGGCGCACTGAGGAGCGGGGCCCCGAGTTCTCAGCTCCTCCGGGCAGAGATTGGGAGGCTGCCATTTTCACCCTGGTCCTCCAAAGCTGTACCGAGAGCTTGCAGAGAACAAAAGCTCCTGAAAGCAAACCCGAGCAGACTGCTTAGCCCTGACCAGGCAAGGGTGGGACAATTCCGCCTCCAGCAAAGACATCTGGGAACCACGGCAACAGGCCCCTCCGCAGAAGATCAGCACGAACAGCCAGCCAAGACCAAGTTTACCAATCAAGGAGAACGGGAGAACTCCAGCGCTAGGGGAATACTGCACATAGAATTCATGGCTTTTTTACCATGATACATTAGTCTTTCAAAGTTAATTTTAACTTTTTTTTTTGAATTTTTCTTTTTCCTTTTTTCAACCAACATCTTATCAATCCCTTTTTTAAAAAAAACATTTTTCTTTTTCATTTTTAGAGTCATATTCTATCCCTTCATAGTAGTTACCCTTATTTTTGGCATATATATATATAAGTTGTTCTCTCTTTAAAATTTTGAGATACAGTTTCTTCTATCAGATCAAAATATACCCTAAATCTCTAGTATATGGCTTTGTTCTAGTCTCCTGCCTGATCACATTCTCTCCCCTTTTTTTTCTTTCTTTCTTTCCTTTTTTTTAATCCTCCTCTTTCTTTCTTCAAACATCTTCTTATAAATTCCTTTTTTAAAATTTTTTATAATTTTCATCTTTACAGTCATATTCCATCCCTTCATTGTATCAACCCTTATTTTGTACATATATAAGTCTGTCTTTCTTTAAAATTTTAGGAGGCACTTTCTTCTGACAGACCAAAATACACCCAAAATCTAGTGTGTGGCACTGATCTATGCACTAGCCTGATCATATTTGATCATATTCTGTTTTTTTTTGTTTTGTTCTGTTTGTTTTTATCTTTTTCTTTTTTTTTTCTCTCTCTTTCGTTTTTCTTTCTTTCCCTTTCTTTCCCCCTGGCTTCAGGTCTTTTCTGATTTGATTAGAGTATATTTTCTGGAGACGTTGTTCACCTGTTACCATTTTGTTCTCTCATTCATCTATTCTCCTCTGGACAAAATGACAAGACGAAAAAAATCACCTCAGCAAAAAGAACAAGAGGTAGTACCATCAGCCAGGGACCTACTCAATACGGACATTAGTGCGATGTCGGACCTAGAGTTCAGAATCATGACTTTAAAGATACTAGCTGGGCTTGAAAAAAGTATGGAAGTTATTAGAGAAACCCTTTCTGGAGAAATAAAAGAACTAAAATCTAACCAAGTCGAAATCAAAAAGGGTATTGATGAGGTGCAATCAAAAATGGGGGCACTAACTGCTAGGATAAATAAGGCAGAAGAGAGAATCAGCGATATAGAAGATCAAATGATGGAAAATAAAGAAGCTGAGAAAAAGAGAGATAAACAACTACTGGATCACAAGGGCAGAATTCGAGAGATAAGCAATACGATAAGATGAAACAACATTAGAATAATTGGGATCCCAGAAGAAGAAGAAAGAGAGAGAGGGGCAGAAGGTATATTGGAGCAAATTATAGCAGAGAACTTCCCTAATGTGGGGAAGGAAACAGGCATCAAAATCCAGGAGGCACAGAGAACCCCTCTCAAAATCAATAAAAATAGGTCAACACCCTGACATCTAATAGTAAAACTTACGAGTCTCAGAGACAAAGAGAAAATCTTGAAAGCAGCTCGGGACAAGAGCTCTGTAACCTACAATGGTAGAAACATTAGATTGGCAACAGACCTATCCACAGAGACCTGGCAGGCCAGAAAGGACTGGCATGATATATTCAGCGCACTAAACGAGAAAAATACAATATATTAACAAAAGAAAGAACAAGAATCATATGATCCTCTCAATAGACGCAGAGAAAGCATTTGACAAAGTACAGCATCGTTTCTTGATCAAAACTCTTCAGAGTATAGAGCTAGAGGGTACCTACCTCAATATCATAAAAGCCATCTATGAAAAACCTACAGCGAATATCATTCTCAATGGGGAAAAGCTGAGAGCTTTCCCCCTAAGGTCAGGAACACGGCACGGATGTCCACTATCACCACTGTTATTCAACATAGTATTAGAAGTCCTAGCCACAGCAATCAGACAACAACAACAACAAAAAAATCAAAGGCATCCAAATCATCAAGGAGGAAGTCAAACTCTCACTCTTTGCAGATGATATGATACTTTATGTGGAAAACCCAAGACTCCACCCCAAAACTGCTAGAACTCATACAGGAATTCAGTCAAGTGGCAGGATATAAAATCAATGCACAGAAATCAGTGGCATTCCTATACACCAACAACAAGACAGAAGAGAGACAAATTAAGGAGTCAATCCCATTTACAATTGCACCCAAAACCATAAGATACCTAGGAATAAATCTAACCAAAGAGGTAAAGGATCTGTACTCAGAAAACTATAAAATACGCATGAAAGAAATTGAGGAAGACACAAAGAAATGGAAAAACTTTCAATGCTCATGGATTGGAAGAACAAACATTGTGAAGATGTCAATGCTACCTAGAGCAATCTACACATTCAGTGCAATCCCCATCAAAATACCATCCACTTTTTTCAAAGAAATGGAACAAATAATCCTAAAATTTGTATGGAACCAGAAAAGACCTCGAATAGCCAGAGGAATGTTGAAAAAGAAAAGCAAAGCTGGCAGCATCACAATTCCGGACTTCCAGCTCTATTACAAAGCTGTCATCATCAAGACAGTATGGTACTGGCACAAAAACAGACACATAGATCAAGGGAACAGAATCGAGAGCCCAGAAATGGACCCTCAACTCTATGGTCAACTAATCTTTGACAAAGCAGAAAGAATGTCCAATGGAAAATAGTCTCTTCAACAAATGGTGTTGGGAAAATTGGACAGCCACATGCGGAAGAATGAAAGTGGACCATTTCCTTACACCACACACAAAAATAGACTCCAAATGGTTGAAAGACCTAAATGTGAGACAGGAGTCCATCAAAATTCTAAAGGAGAACAGAGGCAGCAACCTCTTCGACCTCAGCCACAGCAACTTCTTCCTAGAAACATCGCCAAAGGCAAGGGAAGCAAGGGCAAAAATGAACTACTGGGATTTCATCAAGATAAAAAGCTTTTGCACAGCAAAAGAGACAGTCCACAAAACCAAAAGACAATCGACAGAATGGGAGAAAATATTTGCAAATGACGTATCAGATAAAGGGCTAGTATCCAAAGTCTATAAAGAACTTATCAAACTCAACACCCAAAGAACAAATAATCCAATCAAGAAATGGGCAGAAGCCACGAACAGACATTTTTCCAAAGAAGACATCCAAATGGCCAGCAGACCCATGAAAAAGTGTTCAACATCGCTCAGCATCAGGGAAATCCAAATCAAAACCTCAATGAGATACCACCTCACACCAGTCAGAATGGCTAAAATTAACAAGTCAGGAAATGACAGATGTTGGCGGGGATGTGGAGAAAGGGGAACCCTCCTCCACTGTTGGTGGGAATGCAACCTGGTGCAACCACTCTGGACAACAGTATGGAGTTTCCTCAAACAGTTGAAAATAGAGCTACCATACGATCCAGCCATTGTACTACTGGGTATTTACCACAAAGATACAAATGTAGGGATCCGAAGGGGTACATGCACCCCGATGTTTATAGCAGCAATGTCCACAATAGCCAAACTGTGGAAAGAGCCAAGATGTCCATCGACAGATGAATGGATAAAGAAGATGTGGTATATATATATACAGTGGAATATTATGCAGCCATCAGAAGGAATGAGATCTTGCCATTTGCAACGACGTGGATGGAACTGGAGGGTGTTATGCTGAGTGAAATAAGTCAATCAGAGAAAGACATGTATCATATGACCTCACTGATATGAGGAATTCTTAATCTCAGGAAACAAACTGAGGGTTGCTGGAGTGGTGGGGGGTGGGAGGGATGGGGTGGCTGGGTGATAGACATTGAGGAGGGTATGTGCTATGGTGAGCGCTGTGAATTGTGCAATACTACTGAATCACAGATCTGTACCTCTGAAACAAATATGCAATATATATTAAGAAAAAAAAAGAAGAAGATAGCAGGAGGGGAAGAATGAAGGGGGGGAAATCGGAGGGGGAGACGAACCATGATAGATGATGGACTCTGAAAAACAAACTGAGGGTTCTAGAGGGGAGGGGGGTGGGGGGATGGGTTAGCATCGTGATGGGTATTAAAGAGGGCACATTCTGCGTGGAGCACTGGGTATTATGCACAATGAATCATGGAACACTACATCAAAAACTAATGATGCAATATATGGTGATTAATATAACAATGAAAAATTTAAAGAGAAATTGAAGAAAACACAATAAGTGGAAAAATTTATATTCATGCATTGGAAGAATTGATATTATTAAAATGTCCTAATTACCCAAATCGATCTATAGATTCAGTGCAATCTCCATCAAATTCCAATGGCTTTTTTCACAAAAACAAAAGAAACAATCCTAAAATTTGTATGGAACCACAGAAGAACCCAAAAGGCTAAAAACCTTGCACAAGAAGAGCAAAACCCGAGGCATTACATGTCCTGTTTTTAAACTATATTACAAAGCTTTAGTAATCAAAACAGTATGATATTGGCATAAAAATAAACACAGAGATCAATGAAACAGAATAGAGAACCCAGAAATAAATCCATGCATATTAGTTCAACTAATTTTCCATAAAGGCACTATGAATACACAATGGGGAAAAGATAGCATTTTAATAAATGTTGTTGGGGAAATAGGATATCCATATGCAAAAGAATGAAATTGGACCTCTATCTTACACCATACACAAAAATCAACTCAAAATGGATTTAAGACTTAAACATAAGACCTCAAACTGTAAAACTCCTAAAAGAGAACACAGCAGAATATCTCCTTGACATCAGTCTTGGCAATGATTGTTTGGATTTCACACCAAAAGCAAAGGCAACAAAAGCAAAAATAAACAAGTGGAACTACATTAAATTAAAAAGCTTCTGCACAGCAAAGGAAACCATCAATGAAATGAAAAAGCAATCTATGGGATAAGAGAAAGTATCCACAAATCATACATCTGATTAGGGATTGATATCCAAAGTATATGAAGAACTCATACAACTTAATAGCAAAAACAAACAATCCAATTAAAAAATGGGCCAGGGGCTGAAAATCATTTTCCCAAAGAAGACATACAAATGGCCAACAGGTACATTAAAAGGTACTCAATATCACTAATCATCAGGGAAATGCAAATCAAAACCACAACGACACACCACCTCACACCTATTAGAATGGCTATCATAAAAAAGACAAGAGATGACAAGTGTTCGCAAAGATGTGGAGAAAAGGATATGCTTGAATGCTTTTGGTAGGAACATGAATTGATACAGCCATTATGAAAACCAGTATGGAAGTTCCTCAAGAAATTAGAAGCAGAACTACCATATGATACAGAAATTCCACCTTTTGGTATTTATTCAAAGGAAATAAGATCATTATCTCAACTCCCATATCCATTGCAGCACTACTCATAATACCCAAGATAAAGAAACAACCTAAGTATCCCTTAATGGATGGGTGGGTAAAGAAAATGTGGCATATACATACAATGGAACATTATTCAGCCTTAAAAAAGAAGGAAATCCATTTGTGACAACATGGATGATCCTGGAAGACATCATGGAAAACGAGATAAGCCATACATTATGGTACGGTATAACTTATATGCAGAATCTTAAAAAAAAAAAAGTCAAACTCATAGAAACTAAGAGTAGACTAGTGGTTGCCAGGGAAACTGTAAGGTGGAGGAAATGAGAGGCTGGTATCGCTTTCAGTTATAAGATGATTAAGTTCTGAGGATCTAATGTATATCATGGTGACTGTACTTATAACACTGCAGAGTACACTTGAAATTTACTAAGGCCATAGATCTTACACACACAAGAAAGGTAACTATGTGAGATGATGAATGTACTATTTAGCTTGATTGTTGGAATCATTTCATAATATATACATATATTGAATCATCAAGAGTTGTATAGTTTAAATATCTTACAAATTTGTCAAATAAACCTCAATAAAGCTGGGGAAAAACCACCATTTTCCACTTAGATTACCAATTATAGAGAGGTATGTTAAAATCTTCTACAGTGGCTATAGATTTGCCAATTTCTCTTAGCAATTCTATACATTTTTCCTTCATGTATATCAGGGCTATATAATTAGATATATAAAGCTACAATATATGATAGTAGGCCAATAAGAAATACATATTAATGAAACACAATGTACAAATTATAAAGCATATTTATGTGCTCATGGGAGACATCAGTAATCAATCACGGCATGCCAGTCTGCTCCAACCTGACTCCAGAATATTTTCTAGCATTTCACCCTATGCAGTCATCTTAGTTGTTACTCAAAGTAATTCCTTTTGCCTTTCCCTGGCCTACCTTAGTATTGTCATGAAGGATAGAATATTCTAAAAAAGACAGAATTTCAGATAAATGGGATGAATAAAAGATTATTCAAGAACTAGCAGTAGAACAACTGATGCTTTGGGAAAGAATGCCATATTTCTATGGTATAGTAAGAATAATTCTGGATTGATTGAAAAATTCAATATAAAAATAATTAACTCCTAGAAAGTCTAGAAGAGAACATAGGTGTAAATTACCTTTTCTTGGGATCCAGAGAGCTTTTATGACCATAAAAGAGAGGCTGGAGAGAAGTTATAAGAAAAATGTCTGATAGATTAGGTTTTATAAAAATTAAAATCTTGTTTTTCAGTCATAAAAAACAAACTGAACAAATGAGGGAATATTTAGCAGTGTATATAATACTTAAAGTTCTTAATGCACAAATATCTTACAAATTAAAAAAGAAAGAGACAAACATCCTACAGGAAAAATAAACTAGGAACAAACTCATATAATGTACAAGAGGAGAAGTATTAATGGCAAATATGTATGTTGCATAAGTTTACATTTCACACTAACAACAAAATAACACGAGATATCTTTTTTACCCATCAAATTACCATGAAGAGTTCAGAAATGAGAATGTCGTGACAGAGAGCGCATACGTGAAAATATCTGGAAGAAAATTTGAAAATACACACCCAGGGCCTCATAAGTATTCACACACTTTGATTCAGTAATTCCATTTCTATAATGATCTGAATTAGATATAATGATCCATAATTAGAGCATCACATGAAACAGAATGGACGAAATGCCGACATTTTATTCCTAATAGTTAAAAATTGGAAATAACTAAAACAGGTGAATGCCTACACAGACAACAGTGTATCTGTACATTAACAATCAAAGTTGTAATAATCAACGATGGTAGAAATTAAAAGAAACCATGTGCTGTGTGCTTCAAATTTTATTTAACATGCATTTTCTGTATATTTAATATGAAAGAATTTGGGATATAAATGTACAAACATGGTAATAATGTTTGTTTTCTAAGTCTGGGCTTGACCCTGAAATGACTGGCTGTTGTTTTTATTCTCGGTATTTGATGATTGTTTTCCTATTACTTTTTTTTTTTTTACAGTGAATGGCTGAAATCAGAAAAAGATTTTTCAGAAGAAAATGTCAGAGAACAGAGAGTGCCTAAAAATCACATCAGTCTATTGCAGTTCTCAAATATTTCCTAATCCAGAGAGATACAATCAACAACTGTCTTATTAGACTATTGCCAAAAAAAAATCTCAAAAATCTAACTTTGCTCATGAAGACAGAAAATGTCTCCCTGAGTACATACTGTAATCACGCAGAAAGGCATGTGTAACTCACAGCTCAAAATCTCTAGGACTGTCCCCTCGTCAGCACAGTTCAGTCCGGCCCCTTGCCCTCGGCTAACCTAAAGCAACCCCTAAGTCTGGTCCACAGGCCACACACCCAGGCTTTGAGAAAGAGCCAGAGAAGCCCTGTTGGTTTGCCTACCCTAATCCTGTGATTACCAGAACATTACAAAAATAAGACTTATCTGTGGATTTGTATTTTTATTAAATTAAGTCTCCTGAGAGCATCATGGTTATGCATAAACCGCATTTATTAATCCTGGCATAGCTCAAAGAGATCACTGCAAAAATAGACTATGAATAAATTGACCACGTCATACTTACTCAGTGTGCAGTGTAATTTTCCTAGTGTTATTTTGTGCCGCTGAGCCGCTGAGCTGCTGAGGGGCTAAATGAAGGCTTCTCTTTCTCTGAGGTGGTATAGTTTTCAAAACTGGAAAATTCCTTTCCACACAGTGTTGACATTAGTACACACTTCCTGAGCCCTTATTTATCTAGCATAGTCACTTTCAGTGTACTGCGCTATTTATAGAAGATGCGAGAAGATGCATCTAGCATCTAGAATTCATTCAAGATGGCTGAATTCAAGAATGTAAAGAGGCATTTTCATAATCTGTGTGTGCAACTAGCAATTACCGCTAGGTAAGGCAAAGGGCAACTTGACTGTATTCATTTTCTGATCTTTCAATCACATGACCAAAACGAGGGCTAGTTTTGGGAAGCAATTTGCAAAGCCATTTTAAATATGGTGCTAACAGTTCAAAAACATTCTGCTTCAGATTTGCAAAATGAGGATTCCACGAATCAAGTTAAGTCAAACTGAAATTTAATAGATGCATAGATCTCCTAAAGATTCGTCACACGAAATATTGTCTGCCATCTTAGCCATTCACTCTGCAAGTTTGAAATATTCCTCCTGTCCAGGTCCCCAGCGACTACCATGTGGCCAGATGAGATGGCCACTTCCCATTCCTGTACTCCCTTCATCCTCTCAGCAGCCTTTGACCAAGTGGACCACTGCCATCTTCTTAAGGAACTTCCTTCTCTTTCCCCCCAAAATGCACAGACCTGGATCTCCTCCAGCTTCTCTGGTAGTTGTTTCTCACTTTCTTCTGCCTTATTTTAACTTGCTCTTCTTCTTCTTCTTCAATACAGCCTCTTAAAGCCGACATTACTAAGCGCTCAATCCTGGGCCCTCACTTTTGCTCCATCTGAACTCGCCCATGACAATCCATGCTGTCTCATGATTAAACAACATCCATGTGTGCAGAAAACTCCCCCATTGATACTCAAGCCCAAACTTCTTTTCTTGGCTGCAGACCTAAATTGGTCCTACTTAGCAGACATTTTTATGATTAATCATATGATTAAGAACATTCTCCTCCCTAAACTGGTTTTTAATCTGATCTTTAGCATCTTACTACACAACACCACATCCACCCAGGTCTTCTCTCCAGAATTCTCAACAACATTTCTGTTCCCCCTTCTGCTTTGCTAGGTCCTGTTGTTCTGAAACCTGATAGAGACAGCGATCTTTCTTTTTAGAACTTTTTAGAGACATACCGTCGCCTCTGCTGTGTTCTGGTCATTAGAAGTAGTTATGAAATCCAGACCATGCTCAAACAAAGAGGATTCCACTCTTGGGGGCCATCTTGGAGGCTGCCTGCCCCACTGACAGGGCAGGCTTGGCGAGGGCTGCTCTGACCCTTCTGCAGTGCTCTGAACCCTGCCAAGAGCTTCTCTCCTTACACTGCCACATGGTCTACTGGAAGCAGTTGTCGATGTTTCCTTTGGACTCCAGGGCCTGGCCTAGAGCCTAGCCATGACCTGCTGAACTGAACTGAATTGTGCATCTCTCAGCCAGGGCCAGAATATATAAACAGTGCTGGGACTAAACCGAGAAATGAAGCTCCTAAGATGGGATGTTTCCTTTGGAGGTGATCTCACGGTGCCCTAAAAGCAAATCTAACATATTTGAGGAATCTGTGGTAGGAGTCTGGAACACTCCAGTTATAATGAAGAAGCGGAAAGGAGACAGGCAGTGAGAAAGAAGGATGGATCTGTCATCCTGGTAGGAGCTTACATAATGGTTTTCAGTCTTCTGTGTCTCCTCACAATACCTCAGGAAACTCCAGATGAAGTTTGTGATTAAGGGAAGCAGAAAAGAGGAGGCAACAGAAGGGAACATTGCAGGGAACTCAGGTACCAGTTTTATCATAAAAGGAACCAAGGAAGGACATTTGCTTACCACCCTCAGGTTCCCAAATGACAAAGGCCACAGAAGGGCCAAATCCAATCCAATCCAACCCACTCTTTTCCTGTACACAGAGTATGTCTTGAATTCTTGCTCACCCTTCCCCCCCAATTTAGCTGGGTAAGTAGCACAGATAACTTTTCTTCTCTACCAAAGCATAGACTTCAAGTATGCAGCTCTCCACAACTCCAAGCCTGCCTTCCCTCCAGCATTCAGTGGGCCTCCAAACAATCATTTCCCCAAGCTGCAAAATGCGGTTCTGCATGACATAACCTCCACACGCTACCATAAAGGAAGGGGTGGGGGGTGGGCGGGGAGACCTGAGAGAATAAGCCAAGGAAATCTCTTTAATGCTTCACTCCCCTAGCAAGAGAATCCACTAGCAAGGCCTAAAATTCTTAGGGAGAAAGAAAGATGTGGTTACATTTATTCCCTTTCTTTCTTTTTTTTACGATTTTTATTTATTTATTTGACAGAGAGAGAGCACAAGCAGGGCAGAGCTGCAGAGGGAGAGGGAGAAGCAGGCTCCCCACTGAGCAGGGAGCCCAACATGGGGCTCTATCCCAGGACCCTGAGATCATGACTGGAGCCAAAGGCAGCTGCTTAACCGACGAAGCCACCCAAGCGCCCCATATTCCCTATTTCATCATAAAATAGGTACCAAGGGCTATAATACATTGGGAACTCTGCCAGGCACAGGATTCATAGACATAAAGGACACAAAAATCAGCCTTAACAGGCTCATCTTCTTGTGGAGTCTTGCGGACTCTTGACAGAGTCAAGAGCAGGTTAAGAATTCTACCATAACAGCCTGCTGTGGGTTAAGAAAGAGGTGAGCACAGAGTGTGAGCTCCCGGTGAGAGAAGAGGACATCCAACTTGGATTGGGGCATCAAATGAAACTTCTCAGGGAAGTAAGAACCAGGTGGAATCTTGAAGGACCGGCCATGATTGGCTAAAGGTAAACAGGGGAGTAACATTCCAGCAGAAGGGAAACCATGCAAAGAAGCAGGGAGATCAGAAAGAGTGTGGTGGTGATTTCAGGGCACTACAGTGACTCCTCCGACAAAAAGTGTGAGGAAGGCAGGATGAGGAAGGGAGAGAAGAGAGGGCAACAGAGGACTGCCACGCCAGGGAGTGTGGAGGTTACCCCAAAGCATCAGGAAGTCATAAAACATCCCAAGCAGGAAAATGACGTGGTCAAATTTATATATAGAAGGAGCTGTCTCACGTTAGTGGAGAGATCTGATTGGCAGGGAGACCCACTCCCTGCTGCCATAAAAAGTGAGGTGTGGGGGCAGTTGAGGAAGGGACAATTCAGAAAGAATGTAAACTTGTTGAGACTCAGATAAATACTGGGTTAAGGAAAAAGAAGGGTGTCAGGGATGACTCACAGCTTAGTGGCTTAAGAAGCTGAGGAGAAGATGGTGGTATTCACTGAAACAAGAGATAAAGGAATTCCCAAGGTTTTAGGGAAGATGAGTTTAGCATTGGACATACTGATATTATAGGGACTTAGGACCAATTTCCCCAGGTACTAGGATCTTGGATTCATTTAAATTCAGACAGACTCTTCGGTCAGTAGAAATTTAGACTCTAGGTCTTGAGAACCTTGGAAAACAGTTTGAATTTCATCAGCTCTGAAACTATAGTACCTTCCCTAAGCTGTCTCCCACCACTTCCCATAATAACATCCCTCTTTCATATAGGGCTGGGATGGTTGGGAAGTGAACAGTGGAGACCACCATAGCTGTATCAACTTAGCTCTCTTCTCATACTATCTTACCCCCAAGGGCACTTGAACATTGAGAATCAGGTATTACAGGTCAACTTAGAGCCATGTCAACTTGAAAAAGTTCTGAATTTATATACAACTTGTATGTAGCCAGTAATAGCCTGTTAATAGTCAGTCCCTATTCTGAAGTACTTGTTTTCATAGAACTCACCAATAAGAAAAAGCACATATTCTCCAACATTCCCACAGATACCTTCATTTACAGGTACTTGGAACTGGGTCCAAGTATCTGGAGGCATGTTGGTTTCCAGATACATTTTAGCTCAACAAGAGTGGCAGAAAGCCACTATGGAGATACGGCCTGTAAAAATGGCATCTGTCTTAGAGAGCCTTTTGCAGCGATGGGGAGGGAAAGCAAAGTTTGAAGGTTTTCTGTCCTCTCTGATCTCACTGTTAATTCTAGTTGGCTATTAAATGTTTTTCAGATTAATAATATTATATCTCAACTCCTGAGTTTCAGTTACTTGTGAGATAGCCATATAGGTGACTAGCTATGCAGGTGTTTCCAAAAGAGATTTCATTCAGCTACAGGTATAGGGGTCACACATACTTAGATGTGGTCTAATGCTGTAAAACGGTCGAAACCACTCTTAGGAATGTGTACAGCCAAGAAGTGTGCCGAGGACTTAACTTGGGAAAAATCAACATTTAAATTCTGCAGGGGAGGAAATGGGGGGGAGGGGCTTGAAGGAGACAACAACAAAAAGTAACAAGAAAACCAGGAAGGAACTCTATCAAAAAAAGCCAAGTGAAAAAGAACTTTAAGTAAAAAGAATAGCCAATACTGCCACATGTTGAGGAAAATTCAAGTAAGATACATACTGAGCTATCGATTAGCTTGGCAAGTTGGATTTTTTTTAATTTCATTTTGATAAATTTAAGTTTTGGCAATATGTCTTCCCAGGCAGATTTGAAAACTTTATGTAGTCAACTGGATTCATCTTTATAGGATTTCCACGTTTTGTGTCATATCAAAGGTGTTTTCCATGAGAATATACATATTTACATAAAATTTATAAATTTATTCATTTATTTATATTTTAGATATATTTCCTGCAAGTGAGTGTGTATGTGTGTGTGTATATCATATAACTTGAGAGAAAGGCTTAACTTGGGAGAAACGGAATGTTTTGGAAGGATACCAGGTAGCTTCTGGAATACTTGGGAACACTGGAGAGCCAGGCAGGAACCAAGGCAGTCAGGTGGCAAGTCCCATGGCCAAGATCTCAGCAGAGGAACAGCCTGGTCAGGGTGACACAGCTCTGCTGCTGGACGCTGGGCACAGCGGCTGGCACTACCCTCACCGGACACTGGATACTGCTGAGGCCCTGCCACGACTGCATGCTACTCTTGGCACCACCGCCACCGAACACTTGATGCCACCACCACTGGAATGAATTCTAACTACCTCCTTCTTTGTGTCGCCTGCTCCAAATTCAAAGTCCCAGCAAAGGCGTCTCACTGTCTGAGCTTAGGTCACTCATCCATATCTAGCTATCGGGGTTTACAAGAGCAAGTACTCATTTTTCTTGGCTTCTACAGGCAGAGCTGGGACCTGCCTCCTCCCAAAACTCAACAGGCAAACATAAGAAGAAGTTCAAGGGATGCCTGGGTGGCTCGGTCGTTAAGCATCTGCCTTCGGTTCAGGTCATGATCCCAGAGTCCTGGGATCAAGCCCCACATTGGGCTCCGTGCTCCTCCCTCTCCTGCTCCCCCTGCTTGTGCTCTGTCTGTCAAATAAATAAATAAAATCTTTTTAAAAAGAAGAAAAAGAGGTTCAAATACTGAGTTTAAAAAACAAAACCAAAAATTAAAACTTCACGGTAGAGGATAATGCCTTCCTCACAAAGATGTTTTTGTGATTTGCACCTGATCATAAAATGACATCTGTAGTTGTCATAATTTTTTATATATAAAAACTTTAATCAAAACATGAATTGAACAGTATCATTGTACTTGACCCTTTACATACATTCTCTTTTTTTTCAATGAGCAATAGTCATGCCTCATGGACTAACTGGCTACATGGACTAACTTAGCTAGTACACAAAGCCACACATTCTTTTTTTAAGCCTTTATTTTTTAGAGCAGTTTTAGGTTCACAACAATATTGAGAAGGAGGCACAGAGAGTTCCCATATTCTACCTGCCCCTACACGTGCTCACCTCCCCCATTATCAACATCACTCACCAGGCTATTACATTTTTTGGCAAAGATGAACTTATACTGACCCATCACAACCACCCAAAGTCCATAGCTTACCTTAGGGTCCACTCTTGGTATTATATTCTCTGTGTGTTTGAACAAATGTATAATGACACATATCCATCATTATTAGATCATAGAGAATATTTTCACCGTCCTAAAAATCATCTGTGCTCTCGGCCTGTTCATCCCTTCCCCCCCCACTGCCCCCAGAAACCACTGATCTTTTTACTGTCTCCATAGTTTTGCCTTTTCTAGAATGCCATATAGTTAGAATTCATAGAGTATGCAGCCTTTCCAGATTTGCTTCTTTCACTTAGTGATATGCATTTAACATTCCTCCATGTCTTTTCATGACATGATAGCTCATTTCTTTTTAGCGCTGAATAACAGTCCGTTATCTGGATGCGCCACAGTTTATTTATCCACTCACCCACTGAAGAACAGCTTGGTTGCTTCTAAGTTTTGGCAATTACAAATAATGCTGCTATAAATATCTGTGTACAGGTTTTTCTGTGAACATGTTTTCAACTCCTTTGGGTAAATACCAAGAAGCATGATTGTTGGATCCTATGGTAGGAGTATGTTTAGTTTTGTAAGATACTGCCAAACTGTCTTCCAAAATGGCTGAATCATTTTGCATTCCCACCAGCGATGGATGAGAGGTCCTACTGCTTCACATCCTCACCCGTGTTACAGATTCTGGCCATTCTAACCGGTGTGTGGTGGATAAATTTTAAAAGTAAAACATCTCTCTGGCAGCAGCATTAAGGGTCTGAACAGCCTACGGCAGTGGCATCCCCAGGAGGCTGGTGGAGGGCTTCTTCCCTCAGTACTATTTAAACTATATGTATTAACTTCAGGGTCTTTGAACTGTGGCCATATTGGAGTTTTCCAGTGGGTTTTCAGGTGGACAGTGGGGCTGGATGAATCAGGAAGAAGTGCCAAGATCATGGATGTGATCAGCAGGTTAGAGGTCTCAGAGAACAGTTTTGTCCCATAGTATGGAAAATCCAGACAGAGACCCATACTCTTTAAAAGCCCCTGTAACACACTGGAGTACCAAAGATACACTTCCGAGGGGCCAAGGGTGATATGACAGAGAAGCAGTGTAGTCAGTCTTTGGGAGCAAGTAAGAGAAGTGGGTTAAAGTATGATATGCTGACTGAAAAGGTGATTACTGCAGACAAATGGGAGTACTGGCGTGCTCTCTTTCCGGTGTCTGACTCGTGCTCTGGGAAAAGCTGGAACTCTTTAAAGAGACCAGCTGGGATATCCTTCCATTTATCCTCTAGCTCTACTTGCCCCTGCTCTAGGCCTGTGGAGACTGACTTCTGTGAACTCTACCAATGGGCTTCCTTGCCCTCCAGCTTCCTATTGGGCTTGGCCAATGGTGAGAATCTGCCAGAAATCAAAAGCGTTCCCATGAGCTGGCCAAATCCCTTAACCAAAGGTCTCAGTTCCCAATAGGAAGCTCTCTTTCAATACAGTCACCCCTGTCTCTAGGTTCCAATAAGTGGTTTTCTGCCCCTTTGACTCTCAGGCCTCGAGACGGCAAAGAGCACCTGTTGGAGGTTCACGTCTCCACACCAGTTCTCATCGTTCCTCAACATCTTACACCTTTGTACGTCTCCCTTTATTCTACTTGAGTAAGCCATAGATTTCATTTTGGGACCCAGACAACAGCCCAAGATAGAAATTTATAAATTTTATGGGACAAAAATTGACCATTTCAGTAGATAATTTTTCCTTTTGGAAGTTCCCGCTAGCACACAATTAAATACTCCACTGTCTACAGTTCATGCAATTTTTCTTCCACCCATCCCCATCCCCTTGCCCACCTGCCACTAATGAGTTCTCTAGGTCTCCACACTCCAGCAGCCCGACTCCACTCGGTTTTTCAAGTTGGAAATCTGGTATTCATTTTGACTTTATCCTTTCCAAATTTGTCTCCAATCTGCCCTTTCCCCTCCCTCCGCCTCTTGTCCCTCACGTGCAGTAACAGTGGCCTCAGAGCTGGTCTCCATTCTGAGAAATGAACTTAACTGCGCATAAGCAAAACAGCCTCAGGTCATAGGCTGTGTTCCCAAGATGAGCCCCTGAACTGGCTTAAAGCTACCCACATCACTGAATCTCTCCCTTTCCAGTTTCTGCTTCTTTCCTTGTCCATATTCCTACCTTCTTGGTGCTGCCAATATCATCACCTGTTTATTGACTGTGTCTATTCTCAATACATCCACTTTGCTCCCTAGCACCCCATTTCCTTCTCTCTTCTGGAATGCTGCTTCCCTGGACTAATGTATCACTAACAAATACCCTTTCTTCCCCCTACCCTCCAAAATAAACCGAACCATTCAACATCTGTCACTTGTGAAGCTGAGAAGTGCTGGAGAAAAAAAATCACACCAGGGTGTCTGGTATCAGCATAACTTTATAGTGACAACCTCAACTGTGCGCTCTCTTATTTTCCACAATAACTGTCTTAAATCTTCTTCAACCTCACCTTCCACATCACAGAGATGATAGAAGTCATCAGGTGAGGGCTCAGTAAACTCTCTGCCATTCCCTCCTACAAATGTGTCTATTTACCCTTCCTTACCGCCTTCTAGTACAAGATCCTATGCTCAGGACTCCAGCCACTCCTGCCTTTCTGGAGACTTTGAACTATCTATTATCTCTTCTTTTTCTGTGTCTTTAACTTCTTTCTCTCTAGAGGATCTTTCATAGCACACTTTCAAAATAAATAAAGAAGAAGTTCCGGGGGCACCTGGCTGGCTCAGTCAGTAGAGCATGCATGCGACTCTTAATTTAAGGGTTGTGACTTCAGGCCCTATGTTGGGTGCAGAAACTACTAAAAAAAAAGAAAGGAAAAGAAAGAATAAATTCTGTCTTTGTCCAACTTCTCCCTCCAGCTGCTGCTTAAATTTCACTTCCCTTCATGGTCACTCTTCTTGAGAGAATCCGACTCATATACTGTCTCCATTTCCTCACATCCTGCTCACTCTCCAGTCTGTGCACACCACACTGGTCTTTTTTTTTTTTTTTGTAAAATATTTTATATTTAATGAAATAGTACTAAAATTCTTTTATTATTATTATGTCAATCACCATACATTACATCATTAGTTTTTGACGTAGTGTTCCATTTAGTACTAAAATTCTTATCTCATGCCCCACTGCTCCCCGGGACTCCCTTAACCAAGAGCATAAACCACTTCTATGTTGCTAAGTTCAATGGAAACCTTTCAGTTCCTTCTATTGGACCACTCAGCAGCATTCAACATACTCCATGCTTTCCTTCTGGAAATGCTCTCTTCTCTCCCCTTCCCTTTTGTGACACACTACTTTATTAGTATCTATCTTTCTACCTACCTAGCTGCTTTGTGTTCATCTTTTTCTCGCTCTTTTATCTTTCACTGACTTTGAAAGGTTGGAATGTTCCATGGCTCAGCTCTAGGGCTTCCTCTCCTTCCACATGCTCCCCCTCAGCCCATCTGCTTCACTTCTGTAGCTTTCGCGGCAATCTACACTCCCATGGTGTTTCACCACTCTTAGAATGAAGCTCTTACTGAGACAAAGAAGACCCTGAGTGACCTCCCCTATCTGCTTCTGTAGCTTTTGCCCTTACTTCCTGCACCCCCAACAAACTGGCTTTTTCCATTTCCATCACAGCACCATGGTCCTCCTTACCCTGGCCATTTGCACATTTTTCTCCCATTGCTTGTTACAGTCCACCCCCACACCTCCTGAGTTTGGCTGTCTTTTAGTCATCTTACAGAGCTGAGCCTCAGTGGCACTTCCTCAGAGAAGCATTTCTTGCTTCTCGGACTAGGCCAGCCTCATTTTTTTTTTCAGGCTCAGTTTTTACATAATTTTACAGTATAGTGTATCTCTCCAGATTATAATTATTTATGTAATTTTTATTATTCATTCCCTCACCAGACATTAAGCTCCGCTGCCTGTTGCTCAATGTCCCACATACAGTAGGTATTCTGTATAATGCATTAATTCACTGAACAAACATCTTCTTTCAAGAGTCCTTTCCAATTTTATAAGATGTAGGCCTCCTGATGCACCTCTAATCACTATCCTAACAATTCATGAGAGATCCCATCCATTTTTAAAAATAAAAACCCACACTATTGACTCCCCAGGAGTTTTCTGGAAAGGGCTGCTGACCAGTGAGGCGGAGAATTAGGTCATTGCCCTTTATGATAATTAGAAGGGGCTCTTTGCCAAGCTTCACCAGATGCATGAGAGCCTGGTGCAGACCACAAGCACTAACGTGGTGATGTGCTGACTCCGGCAGGAATGGGGCTAGTCTCATCAGCTGCTGTGCGGCTGAATGCCAGTGTCTAGTTCAAGACGTGGCTCAGAACAGTGCTACTCGCTCTTTGAGCCTACTTCCTGGGAGTTTTGGCCAGCTTCTGAGATGCAGAAGCAAAGATAGCAGAGGTGGTGAGGAAAACTTCATTGGTGGCTGACTGTACCTTATTAACAGGAAGACAGGCCCTCATCCCCCTGTGCTCTCCTCATGCCCTGAAAAAGCCATGAAAGAGTGGCACCTGGTCTCACCCTCTGTGGCTGAACGAGCCTGCCAGTATTAGGAAGAGATTTGCTGGCATTGTAGGAATGGAAGGCCCTCTTGTTTCAGGGTTACAAGAAACTGCTGCAAGGAGTGTAACTGGCTGGTAGCCTCTAGCTGCCACACTTTGGAATCTGCTGCAGTGGGCTTCACTCAGCCAACGACTGGTTCATTTCGGACCAGCACTCTCCCTCAAATTCTACCTTGAATTTTCCCTCAACAGAGTTTTGTCTCCCCTTAGCACTTCGTGGTACTGTGCTCGCCTTAAGACACGGGTTGTGGTGGAATTTGAAATAGATAATTTCCTGGAATGACTGGTCTAGAGGGTGCAGTTCCTACTGGATTCAAAGACAGGCGCCATCACCGCTCATTCTATATTTTAGGGTAAAGAGGATGCAGAGTGCTCCTTCGGAAGTCTTCTTCCTGAGTATCTGAAGGAAGAGGGCCCTTGGGGCGGGGGTATCACCTTGGACTTCCCTTCATTGATGGCCAGTACTGATTTAGCTCACAAATCTAGAGTCAACCAAATTTCCAGAACCCTGCACTTTCCCTAGTGTTATTTATGGAAATGACAGGTAGCCACACTGTTCATCTTGCTAATTCCTAAACTGCACATAAAATATGTGCTCATCTTACAAACATTCAAATTTTCCATGAAATAGACAGCATTCACAGGGTATTCTCAACAGAAACAGAAACAGAAATAGGTTTCTTCTATTAAAATTACATTAGGATTATTTTGGTTGCAGTTTAAGGACTCAAACTCATATGAACCAAGCCCCCCCAAAGGGTGAATTTATTAAGTTAAATAACAAAGAAGTGCAGTAGATAGATCTGGCTTTGCACATTATTTCTTGTTCATGGCACATAAAAGCTTCCAACAGCCCTGGCTTACCTGGTCCTCACAGACGCTGATCTAAGAAGGAAGAACATATTACAAAAGGTCCAGGAAAACATAAAACCTTGGACTGGCCAGTATGAGCTATAAGCCCATTTCTGAATCAATCACTATGGGTAGGTAGTAGAGGTGTTCTACATGGAAAATATTTGCAATTTATATAACAGACAAATGACCTAAATTTTTTATAGAGAGCATACATTAAAACTCCTATAAATAAGAAAAAGAAAAATGACCTAAGAAGAATACAGACAAAAGCCACAGAAGAGGAAAATGAGTAACAATAAAAATATGAAAAATTCTCATTAACAACAGTATTCAGTGAAATGAATATAAATTAAAACAATGAAATACTATTTTTACTCTATTCAAATGTAAGAATTCAAAGGCAAATGTTGATGAGAGTGTGGGGAAATGGGACCTCCCATACATTGCTGGGGAGTAAATATACCATCATATATCCATACTTGAGATGACTATGTTGTCAATAGAAATAATGGGCAGTGCAGTATGTGTTAGCACGGTAAAGTCTCCAAGACAGATTGTTCAGTGGGAAAAGGCAATTCACACAGTAGAATATTTTGGAAGCTGTGGAGTTGCACCTTTAGGAGAACTTGCTGCAAGGAATGTGACTGGCTGACAGCCCACAGCTGCCGACTCCATGGACTCATGAAGCCAAAGAATGAGGGCACATCAACACAGGGCAAAGAATCTTAAGCAGTGTGGTAAGTTCAGTGACAGAGATGTGCACAATATAGACAGACATGGACATAGACAGAGACACAGATATGTGCGTGCCCAGAGGCAAACCCAATGCAACTTTGGGAAGATATGGGACTTTGGGTCTGGGGTGGCTCCCAGGAAGGATGATGATAAAGCTGAGATGTTAACTGGGTACAGAGAAGAGGAAAACATTCCAAGCGGGCAGAACAGCATGAGCAACTCATGGAGGGAAGAAAGCTGTGCACAGGGAACTGACAACAGGTTGCTAAATACTAAACTAGAGGCTTGGATTGCAACAGACGAGGCAGCGAGACAGGCAGAGTCCAGCAAGGCCTCCTTTGTCATCCTAGAGAGGCTGGAATAGGTTTTCATATGGCGAGAAGCCACAGAAGGCTTTGGAGCAGGAGAGTCCATCTGAGAAGAGATTAGAGGATAATAAGACACAGGTGAGAACAGACAGGACGCTGTCGCTGTCATTCAGAGAGGGCGAACGTCTGGAAAGGAGATTGCCATAGGGTTATACAGGTTAGAATCAATGGAGGGGAAGAAATCTAGGAGCGTGGAGTTGGTACCATCTGTAGGAATTGGTAATGGGCTGGAAGTAGGAGGTGGGGTGAGAGATGGGGAGGAGCCCGATTAGAGACACCCAGGGTCCTGGCGTGAGGGCAGAGAGGTGGTGAACTGAATCAGATCAGGAAACCTATACCTCAGGGAATACAGTGATGGTTGCAAAGGCATCTGGTATTGTCCTTCTGCCACTGTCTTAAAAGGGATTCTAAAGGGATTTTCTTTCCCTTGTTCCTCCAGCACTACACTTGCATTACTGGCCTAAGTGGATACTCACCAGCTGGCCGTGTCCATCACTACCGCCAAGTCTGAGAATTCCCGAGTATACTTAGAGCCTGTGGAGCTGCTGACACAAACAGTCATTAGCAGACGACCCTTTTGTAACCAACTATGCTTTAAAATGTAAACTGCGGGGGCATTTTCCTTGCATTGTCCAGAAGGAACTTTCTCCTGCCTGAGCCTGGATTAATCATGAGAGAGCTCGTCAACATTCCACTGGTACATATTCTTACTTTGGTTGCCTTCAGCGGGACTGAGAAACTTCCAAAAGGTTTGTTTCGGAAATCTTGTCTTCTTGTTGCCTTGTCACAGTTCTAGTGTGTGTGTGTGTGTGTGTGTGTGTGTGTGTGTGTGTGTGTGTGTGTGCGCGCACGCACACGCGCGCGCACGCACTCTGATCATGACCGATTCATATGATGATGGGCTTGGGTGTTACTTGGTGAAGTTGGGGTACAATGTATGGAGAGGGAGAAAACTGTAAAAGTAAGCAGTTGCTTGATGGTCTCATTTCTACTAGCATCCCTCCCCCGCTTAAGTTCTGCAATAAAAAGTTTAGCCACCCAGTACATGCGAAGCCCTCACTTGTAGGGAAACATCAGCAGGTAGACTGTAAGTTATCAAGGTCCGTTTTGTTTATGTGTGTGTGTCAAACTTCAGGGTGGTCTAAATGGATGATGAAAACCTTTTCACATTAGGTTTGCCAGGAGTATAATCAACCCTACTCCCAGATGTCCAGACTGTTTGCTTCTGAACAAAAATCATTTCCATTTTCAGTTTCAGTTTTGCAAGATTCTTAGTAAATACTTTAGTTCCTAAAAATTGGAATTAAAGAAAGACTCACACCATTTGCCTATGTAATAAAAGCCTGAAGACAATGAGTTCTCAATAACTTTGAGGTTGGAGGCATGATTTGGCTTGGCCAAGAGACTGTGAAAGTTTTTTTTCAGAGCCTTTGGAATGTACCGGAAATAACACCACCTCAGGGAAAGGAAAGCAACTTAAGAAACTGACAGACACCTGTTGCAGGAGCAAGAATGTCCACAGTGATACGGTTTCTGGCCAGTGTATTATGAAACTGAGACTAGTGTATTTCAAATCAGGAAGAAAGGCAGGAAAATACGATATTTTGCAAAGTGACTGAGGGCTTCTTTGAAAATTTTTTTTAAAGGCACGAGTAAGATTGAATGATATCAGTTAAAGGGTTTTCAGATTAAATGTATTAGAGTAAAAAGAATTTTGTGTTTTATGATACTCTCGAATTAATTATTTTCCCCTCTGTTACCTTCCCAAAGAACTGAACACGTTTGTATTGTGTAGATAAGTGAAGGTAGCATCTGTATGTAGATGGGAAATGTAGCTTTAGATTTTGTGGTTCACTAGAATTTCAGAAGCCACAAGGGCAAGACTGCTAATGAGATACAGCTTTCCTCAAAAACAATCTGATTTCATAGATTCATGTTGTTTTGTTTTCCTTTTCTATCTTACACAAGCAGAAAGGTATCTTCAGATGTATTTAAACGTTTAATTGCCAACAAATACTTTAGGGTATCTCTAGATAAGGAAGAATCTAGATCTTTTCAAACAGCTAATAATAGACAGACTCAACATTGGCTTCAGATTATTTTAATACTTCCTGATCATACAACGGACGTCCGGTAAGGTAGCACCTGAATGTTCACACATATGGATTGTGACAAGTCTTATTTGCGCTATTCTAAACCACAAAGTTACATAAAAATGACATGGTTAAATGCTAAAATTCACTAAAATTCAGTCTCAGAAGGAGCGAAAAATTAATTTTGATGGTTCATATCAGAATTTGGTACATTAAAAAAACCTATCTCCATATAAACAACCCCTAATTTATATTCTAGAAAGAAACGATTTATAGTTTCCAGACTTTACAGGTAAAGCCCTTAATTCAAATGCATACTATCTCTAGTTCGAAAAATTCAAAATATGGTGATATAAAGATAACAAAGCCAAAAATCCTGGCTTTTAGATAAAATGATCAGATTATTAATCCAACTTTGTTTGTAACTTATTTACTACTATAGATTATAAAATCAAAAAATTAAAAGAATGTTTTTGCCCAGTCTCCTGTATTTATGGTAAAATTTAAACTAGTATGAACTTAACACCAACCCTAGCCAAGAATACCAGGCCTAGTAGGACAAACATCCATTAACGACACACACCTGCTCTGAGAATAAACATCATAAAAACATAGTCCTTAAAATTTTAAATGTCAGAATTCATGGAATATACTGGCACAAAACCCACAAAAATATGCTATCATTTTAATACTACGAAAAGCAATAAAGATGTTCCACACAAACTATCTCATAGTTACTTTCTCTATTCTTGACAGAGAATAAAAAGAGTTTTTTAGATGGATACCTTTGTCCTAAGTCCTTTATCATGAATGAATCGAGAAATCTGCACAATAATGTGTTACAAAGTAGACTGACAGATTTTAAATAGTGCAAGAGTAATTAGTGGATTCTTTTCTGTCTATATACCATTGCCTCAATAAAATTAATAATAGACTTTGTAGATTTAATAGTTTATTAATTTTAGTTTGAGATTCCCAATGTTCAAAGACAAGGGGAAAAATCACTTGTTCTGAATCATTCCAACTAGTGATACTTAGAACGATGAGCTCACTATCATAACCCACAAGTAGGAGAAATTTACCAACCTTCAGGTATGAAAGTGCCCAACATTTCATTGAATACTCGCCTTAACCACATACACTTCAATAATATTTAGTGCTTTATCAGGGAATATTAAGTGTGTGGTGGGATTTAAAGTCTGTAGGAGTATAGGAGTTCATGGAAGCAGCTCTAAAGTGTGTTTATTGTGCACAAAGAACTCCTGTCCAAATGCCACTTTACTCCCATACCTACAGGTTTCTGAGTCTAAGTGATCTATCTTCAGATATATTTGAGTAATTTCCTCTTCTGCATCGTATGTATACAAAGACAGGATTCACAGATTCAACGACTAGGCACAGCTGTCACTGAAATCCAGGACACCGAGTCCTGGATGAATATTGACGTGCACTGAAAGAGCAACTCATTGCGTGTTTGCTTTAAATACTACTGACCTTAAAGAACAGAAAGGAGCAGAAATGTCAAGATTTCTGCCACATTTCCAGAGTAGGAGGCAGCTTCTCAGTGAAATAGGACTTAAGATTATGGGAGAAAGGGACAAGTAAGGGGTGAGTACAGGACCCGAAGGATGTGGCCCAATTCAGGAAAGCGAGCAAAGGAGCAGACCAGAGAATGCAGAAGAACTACATGGCCATGCTGAGGACCCAACTGGGCTTGGGGACGGAGCCTTTGTCATGGCTTTAATTTGCACCACTGTTTCACTTCATCTAACAATACTATATGCACATAGGAGCAGCGAGGACAGCTGGCTGGATTAGTTCAAGGTTGGTGCTCCCCCGGGTCGGCGCAGCTAAAGGACTAGAGAGTAAGGGAGCTGAGATTATATGGCAACATACCATGCAGTCTAGGCTGAATAATGAAGGCAGTGAAGTGAGGACATTTAAGGCCCGGAAGAGAACATTAAGCTCAAGTTCCTTTTCCTAGTCTCCAAGGTCTTTCCATGTGTTTTTAGGGACAGCAGGTAGTCTCTGTGAGCCTCTGTTCCTCGTAAAATGAAGACGTGCATAGTAGTGTTCAAAATATAGCATTATATACTATGCTAAGGACTGTCAATGATTGGGGAAATGTTCATCCTTGGGCAACATGCACATTTTAGATTGGTCCCTATGAAACTATGTCTTTACCCAAATGAATTCCCCCAGGAGAGGCAATTTCAGACATTCTAACAGGCTCAGCCAGAACTCCTACCAGCCTGTGACCAGCACCATTCCTGAAGACAAGGACCAAAAGTGTGTTCTGTGATAATGAATGATACCACATTAAAAAGTGACTGAGATTATCGATGAAGTTTACAAACTCCAAAGGCATCATCATAAAAAATAACTTGCATTTTATTATATCACCAGTAGAATAAATGTGTCAGTGTCTAAGATAAGCTAAATGATGAGCAATACTGAATACCCTTTTTCTTTGGGGAATCTGAAAAATTTCCAGCACCAAAACGTGTTTTCTCATACTGAAAAAACAATACTGTATTCACGATGTTAGAAAAAAAACAGGAATATATCCCAAGTCTGAGCTCTAATTTTACTAAAATAGAAAGAAGCAAATACACCTGGCTTCTTGGTTTACTCGGTCATTTGGTCGTGTTAATCAACAACTATTCAATCAGAAGCTGGTATGCCAATGCCCATGTGGTTGGGCCCATAAAAGGGTAATGTCATGTCCTTCTCACCAAGCAGCTAGGATTCAAGTTAAGCTACTCTTTGGGTACGGGAAAGTGTTGTGCTCATTTTCATGTATTTGTTATTCATGTGGTCCTTGGATTGAGGAAAGAAATAGTGCCCTAGTTTAAACAGACTCTGGCTGAGATGAAAGCTGAATAAGAGAATGCAAGTAAACAGGAGACAGTCTGCTGAGTCAACAAATATCATTAAATACAACGATGTGATTTTGTCTGTAACGATTTGAAAGTGGGTTTGTTTGGATAATTTTGAAAGATGGGCAAAGTGAACTTAACCAATTATATCCTGCCTATACAAATTGATATTAATGTAAATCTTATTTTTCCCTCTGTCTGTGAGTAGTATTAGGCTGAAGACATAGAATAGCTTAGTGTTAAAAGATAGGAACTTTAAACCAACCTTCACCTTGAAGTTCAGCTCTATAACTTCCTACTTTCATTATGTTTAGACTAGTTATTTAACCATTCTTAGCCTCCATTCCTCATCTGCAAATGAGAACAATAATACTATCTACCATTATGTTTGTTGTCATAAATGAGATAATGAATGAAAAGTATAATGCATGGCCCATGGCAGGTTCTTGATATTGGATGCTAAAATTATTAAAAAAGAGTCAAACTTGACCCAAGACTGCCATGCCACATGTACATGATGGGAGGGTGTTAATCTAATAAAGTTCTTCGTAACGCCTCATATATGTCTCCTTAAATGTCAAGACATTGTAACATTTACTTCCTTGATTTTAACTGATCTCAACAGTCTGTAAAAGTATTAATAGTATGTCTATTACCTCTGTCACTTTGGAAGTATCAAGTGAGAAGAAACTAATGAATCAAGTTTATTTTATAATAAGACATGGCCATGAAGAATGATTTTGAAAATATAAAATATAGAAAAGCTTACAATAGAAAAAAATCATCCCAACTTACAAGACTACTAATGTGTTGGTATATTTTCTTCCATTTTTTTCTATGTATGATAAAAAACTGTTTATACAATTCTGCTGCCTGCCACTTCTACTTAACATGAATGCATGAACATATTCTATTATCTATACTCTTTAAAATACCATTTGCAGTGACTGTGTAAATAATATACTGTTTAGACAAGAGTTGCTGATATATGTTTAATATCCACCTCTCTGAGACAAAAAAAAAAGGCCCTCATCTGTTGCATTTGTTGATTTCTGTAAATATTCCAACTACAGTTGATTTCAAGCTAACGACGAATACTGAATTGGAAAGAGATGTGCAGTAGCATGCCTTTATATACTATTTCTACTATACGGATACATTGGATGTAAATTACTTCAAGAGCGTAGATAACAGTGCAGTGTAGTAAAACAATTAGGAAGTGATCCATTTTGAGTATTATTATTTTGTTTTTGACATGATTTATTTAATTATAATTTTTATTTCAATTTGTTAACTTGAGTAGAGTTGACACACATGTTAACATTAGTTTCAGGTGTACAACAGAGTGATTCAACTTCTCTATATGTTACGCTCTGCCTGTCACAAGCATAGCCACCCTCTGTCACCTAAATTTATATAATTTAGTTTTTAATAACGGCTCTATTTAACAATTGTCTCACAAAATTCTGGAAAAATTAGCCCTTGGCTCTGTTAAGCAAGCCAGTACCAGCCAGCTCCAGCAGATCCCAGCTAGAAGGCAGAACCGGGTGCCGAAACTTTCTTCCACTTCAGCATGATTAGTACAATTTAGGACAATTAATCGCTTTGTACAGTGAAGGTCATCTAATGTGCCTTTCCATCTTGAGATTATTTCCTTGGGAGAGATTCCCAGACGTAAATATTAATGGTAAATTTGCAAGTCATCCAGAGACTAGGAGAACCACTGAACTGTTCAGGCTTCAGTTTCCAAGTTACCAAATCAAGTAACACACAGTGTTCTGTATGGGCAAAGGCCAATTTTGAATGCTTCACGTATATTCATTTAATGAACCCTCCTGACAAGCCTCTGTGGTGGTTTTCTTATCCTCTCCATCTACAGCTGAAGATGCAGAGGCCCTGGCTGAGTGACTTAGAGCGGGAAGTGACAGAACAGGGATTTGAACTTGAGCCCTCTGCTAGTGCCTCTCACTCTTCAGGCTCAATAGTCTTTCCTTTTAAACAATGAAAGCATTCAGTGGGGGGGATGCGGTCGCTGGGGGATGGGCATTAAGGAGGGCACGTGATCGGATGAGCACTGGGTGTTATCAACTGTATAGTAACACAGATACTAAGAAATAAAAACAGTGAACACTTATTAAATATTTGTGGGATGCAGATAATGATGGGCCCAAAGGTGAATTGATCATATTGAATGCTTTCGTTGTTTATTTATTATTTTTTTTAATTTAAATTCAATTAGCCAACATATATTAGTGTTTGATGTAGTGTTCAACGATTCATGAGTTGCATATAACTTATCTCATCCATGGGAACCTTCATGCCTATGTATAAAAGATGTCATTTCACATAAAAATTCTGCTCTCTTATTTCAGCTATTCTCTTCCCACCTTTAAAAAAATATATGCTTGTTATAAAGGCCTCAGAGATACAGTTCATTTAAACATCACATCCGTCAATGTGCTAACCCTGGGGATAGAAAAAGGCCTAAGACATGGTCCCTGGCCCCAAAGCTCAAGACTTCTACAATTAAGTATGGGACAAAGACATAAACAGATCATTTTAATCACATCCCTGTCACAAGTGCTGTAAAAGCGACATTTGCAGGATGACCTAAGGTTCAGAAAAAGGGCATTTGGCTCTGTCTAGCAAGTCTGGGAAATTGGGAGAAGATGCTGCTTAAACTGGATCTTAGGAAAAGAACAACATTAAGGAGGAAGATGTGGGCCTCGTGGGACACTCGAAAGCACCGTGTTCCCTTACTCTCGGCCCATGAGTTTGTCTCTGAGTTTACTGAAAAAAGAAGGTTCGTTTAGATAGTGGATGCATGTTTTATGACCAATGTGCCAGTCTGTTTTCATGAAGCTGTGACCCCCTACCCTGCAGCTAAAATATTGTTCACACTACTTACTTGGCTGTCATGTGTACCTTGCATTTTAACTAAAATGACCATATAATTTGTTGTCCAAAGTCAGGCACTTTTGGAGTAGAGGGCACTATCAATAATTGTGCCAGGAGAGCAGGCATAACTGACTATTATAACTGATCATTATTTATCTATCCATCCTCATTATCTAGATTGTGGCAGAGATGGGTTTTACACATATTTTTTGCTTCTAGTGAACCTGGTGCTTGCTACATGGAAAACAGTAAATAAATCTCTGCTAAATAATAATGATGATAACAAAGTGGTAATGATAATTATTTTAAATAAGATTATGCAATGGGTAGATTTCCAGACTCACCCAAATGCCAGTGTTGGCACTTTGCCACACCATCCAGCCCTTGAGATAACCAGGACCCCACCCCATTTGCTTTGGTGGATTCATAGGTTTCCTTAAGGATTAAAGAGGGGTGCATCCATCCCACTACCAACCTGCTCTCTTCCTTCTTAATTTCTTTGTCCTCCTAACTCTTATAATCCAGGTGGACCCTCATTTCATAGAGGGACAGGAAGAGAGAAAGGACCATGTCACAGCCTCTCCTCCTGTTGTCTTTCTTTCGTGGAACACACACACACACACACACACGCACACACAGAGGCACATACACACACAAACAAAACAACAACACAAAAACAAAAACAAAACCAGCTTTGGAATATAACTCATATACCATGCACCTTACCCACCTAAAGTATACAATTCACAGAGTTGTGCATTTATCATCAAAATCAAGCTGAGAACATTTTCATCACACCTACAAGAAATCCTGTGTCCTTTAGCCACTGATCACCCCCTTACCGCTCCATTCTTCCCCCCCCCGCCCCAAGTCCTAGGCAGTCACTAATGCATTTTCTGACTACAGAATGGCCCATCTGGACATTTCATATAAATGGAATCATACAGTATGTTGTTCTTGTGGTTGGGTTCTTTCACTTAGCTTGTTTCCAAGGTTCATCCATGTTGTGGTAAATATTGGTACTTCATTCCTTTTTATTGTCAAATAATATTCCATGGTTCGGATATACCCATTTTGTTGACCCATTAATCTGTTGGTAGACGTCTGGGTTGCTTCCATCTTTTGGCTATTGTGAATAACACTGCTATGAACACAGTTGCATAAATATCTGAGTCCCTGCTTTCAATACTTTTGGGTATATATTCAGAAGTGGAACTGCTGGATCATATGGTAATCTTAGGCTTAATTTTTTGAGGAGCCACCATACTGTTTTCCACAACAGCTGCACCATTTTACATCCCCACTAGCAATGCGCAAGGGTTCTAATTTTTCCACCTCCTTGCCAAGGAGGTGGAATGTTGTGGATGTGAAGTGGCATCTAACTGTGGTTTTGGTTTGCATTTCCTTAACAGCTAATGATATTGAGCATCTTTTCACATGCTTATGTCTCCAACACAAGTGAAATTTATACAAACTCTTTGAAGATATGTCTATTCGGATCTTTGCCCATTTTTTATTTGGATATTTTGTCTTTTTACATATTCTTTTCCTAATTTACTCACATGCAGATCAGAATTCTTTGTAAATCTGATGAAGCTTGAGCTTCAAAGTCTTTTAAAACCCTCAGTGGGCTCTAGCAATGTGTTCATATGAACATATATTAAGAAATTTGGAAAAAAATGTCTTTAAACAATTGTTAAGACCTCTTTCTACTCTGATTCCCTTTAGTCACACTTCCCTTCAAGTTGATTTGTGTTGGGTGGCCACAGATATATTGTATGTAAAATTTTATATTATTTTCCTCAAGGTGTGTACCCAAATTACATAACTCTGGGCTTCACAAAACCTGGATCTGCCCCTACTTATATAAAATAAATTCCTACTCTCCTGGGAGCCTTCTCTTTTGATTCTCAATTGCCTAGTTTGAAGTAGAAACAAAATTCTCTACCTAAGATCTTCCTTCCTTCTGGCAACTTTCTGCTATGGGGAACTATAATTCTCATTCAGGTATGTGGTTGCCTCTGACTGCTCACAGAAGATTAGTAAACAGCATTCTAGAATGTTCTCATCTGATGTGTCCTCTCCTTGTAGCTCCTGTCATCACCACTCCTCTGGAAACAGTGGATGCCTTAGTTGAAGAAGTGGCTACTTTCATGTGTGCAGTGGAATCCTATCCCCAGCCTGAAATTTCTTGGACCAGAAATAAAATTCTCATTAAGTATGTATTCTGCCTTTTTCTATTAAGAATACCCACTGCTGCCTTGCAATTTAACTTTGTCATAAATGGAATCACAGCTCTTGGTAGTACAAAAGCTCACCTTCTAGAATATGAAAAATGCAAATGTCCTCATTTTATAAATGTAAGATCTGAACGTCAGTGAGGTTAAGAGAATTGCCCAAAGCAAAACCGAGACTTCGTTGACATGGGGACATGTGGGCTATTTCCAGGACCCCATTAGGAAAGACCATGACATCCTCGGTCTGGGGGCACAGAGCACATGTTTCAGGACATGCTGGGGAATTAACAGGGACCAGACTTCTCTCCTCTACTTCTACTACCCCAATAAGGTAAAGTATGTTGTCTAGGAACCTGACCTCTATGTCACCGTAACTTTTTCTTTTGAAAGTCAGAAGGGGTTCCTGATATATAATGAGGCAGCCTCTGCAAGAGATAAAACTCCCACCTGACGTGAAAAGGTCATGCTATCTTTTCCTCATTTACAATAGTTATCTGATCAAAAACACTCTAAAAAAAATCTGTAAGGCAAGGAACCTGGCTTCCCAGCAGGCAATACAGCTTTGCACTAGGGCCAGAGTGCTTACACTGGTAGCCACAGAGGGAGGTCCATGAACTTGCATGAGGAAAAGTTGTGTCTTTATTTGCACTAAACCCCAATGAAATTTAGTGTTTCCTTCTATGATACATGTTGTAATGTGGGAAATTACCCTGTGCTGTGGTCACCTTCAGGTTGTCTCCTAGGCAAGCTATTCCCAAAGTCTTGGGATAGAAAGGCTCAAAATAAGATGCTTGAAATACAGTTGACCAAATCCATTTAAAATAAAATTAAATTAAAAAATATAAAATATATAGAGACAAGAAGAAAGAAATGGGATAAATTAATGTACTTAGGAACCTCGGTTTACTCAGTGTTTCTATGTCCAGTCTGTCTTGTGCCTCAGACTCAGACCGCAGTGTTCTTACAAGGACCAGTATGGAGGCTGCGCCACAGATGGAAGGTGCCTGAAGCTAATAACATATCCTTGCTCTGTTGGAGAGATGTAAGCACATTTGGCCATGACTCTAGCTTGCCAATGAGCCTGCTGAACAGCCATGGATTTTAAGTGTGTTTCTTGGGTAGAGTGCATGGGACCATAAAGGGACCACATATTTATTGTTTGAGAGAGAGAGAGAGAAAAAGTGAGTGAGCAGGGAGGGGCAGAGGAAGAGAGAGAATCTAAAGCAGGCTCCATGCCCGGCGCTCAGAGCCTGACATGGGGCTCAATCCCACAACCACAAGATCGTGACCTGAGCTGAAATCAAGACTCAAACATCCAACTAACTGAGCCACTCAGGTGCCCCAAGGGACCACATTTTATGTCACCAATGGGTGGTTGATTTAGGGATGACAGAGCTGTCAGTCTAGAGGTGGCGTAATTATAAACTTGTCTTTCCATCCCTTTCTACTCGAAGCCATACTCTTCTTTGTTACATCATATTTTCTATTTATTCCATCAATCTTTGGCAGGTTGCTATTTTATTTACTGCCTATATTCAACACACCTTTTCAGCTCTCCCTGTGTTTCACAAGTCACTCTCCTGTCTCCCTCTAATATGAGTCATTGTGCCAATATCTCCTAAGCTATTAGCTTTACGTTTTACATGCTCATGTAAACATTTTCATGAGTTTTATCTGTTATTTGTGTCTTTGTCTTCTATAGTAAAATAAATAAAATAATGTCTTTAAATAATACAGAAAAACTTCATTGTAAATATGGATCATGAATCACAGTAGTCATAAAAGAACCTGTGAAGTTACCACAGAAGTTAGATAGCTTTGTATTACATTACAGCTGTTGCGCATATCTTGACATATTTATACCCTTCCCTACTTTGAAATTGTAATAGTTGTTAGATAGTCAACATTCAGTATTCAAAGGTCGATGTTCAAAGACTACTCTCCTCACCACAGCCCTCCAACTTGTCTGGGAAAGAAGTTTGATGCCTGCATCATAAATAGCTTTGAAACATATGGCCCAATGATCCTCTCATATGTTTATCTCTCAACATTATAAGGAGATGAAGAAATGAAAGATTTTTAAATTACACAAAGAAAATCAGCATTATAATATATAATTATATTACACATAATATATATATTTATTCATATATATATTTATTTATATATAAATAATATAAGCTCATGTTAATTTGGCTTGTAATACTATGAATAAAATCACTTAATACATTTGAATCTTCCCTTTATTATAAGACAAAAATGTTACAAATAAATAAGAAGTAAATGGAGCTATAGGTTTGAATAGTTAGTTAGTCAAAGAATCTGTGAAATAGGAAGAAACTATATTTTGAAAATATATTCGAGTGTCCTTTGAGGAATAATGAATACCTGGACACAGAAGAAACCTGAAAAGCACTACCTCAGACAGGTGATCAAGGTCAATAGCAACAGTGAAAAATGACATTGATAGCATACCCTTGCTATGATGTGATGTGGCACTCTACTTTTGTGATCCTCCTCCCAAAAGCCACAAAACCAGTTTTATCATGATAAAAACATAAAGCAAAGTCCAGCAGAGGGGCATCCTACAAAAGACTTGACAAGTACTCCACAAAATAGTCAACGTCATCAAAAACAAGGAAAGTCTTAGAAACTGTTGCAGTCAAAAAGAGCCTAAGGAGATATGACAAATAAATGTAATGCAGTGACCTGGATGAAATCATGGAACAGACAAAGACATTAGGTAAAAACTAAACAAACCTGAATAAACTAAGACTTACAGAAACTAGTTAATACTGTATCAATATTGGTTAATTGTAATAAATGTACCACACTAATCTAAGATGTTCACAATAGAGGAGACTCATGAGGGAGGAATACGGAAAGTACTATCTTTTCCATTTTTCTAGAAATCTAAAAGTGTTCTGAAAAATTCTATTTTAAAAATTATAAATATTTGAATATTCCTCACAATCCACAAGCAATTTACTCTAATTAAGCAACAATGATGCAACAGCTTATAAATCTTGAACACTTTATATTTCACAGAGTGGCTAGACTCTTGGTCCACAAGTACATCTGTAAAATATTCCAATGTTCATATTTTTCCATGAACATTTACACAGAGCGAAACAAAACAAAATCAACAAAATTACATGTGAGTGAGTCTCATGGCTTGCCATAATTATTTATTGTGAGTTAGTGAACTACCCAATGATTAGACCAAAATCTACCATACATCTTTTGGTTCCTCTTCAAGATCAGTATACAATGGTAGTCCCCTGTTGAGATTAGAACATCAAGAATCCACTTCCTTTCCCATTTTTTGTTTTCATATTAGTTCCCTATTTCTACTGTAACAAATGACCAAAAACTTAGTGGCCTAAAATAATATAGATTCATTATTTTATAGTTCTGGGAGTCAGAAGTCTGAAGTTCTCTCTGGGCTAAAATCCAGGTGTTGACAGAGCCGCATTCTTCCTGGTGGCACCAGAGAAGAATCTGATTTCTTGCCTTTTCCAGCTTCGAGAGGGCTACCTGCCTTCCCTGGCCCCTTCCTCCACTTTCAAAGCCAGCAATTCCATCCCTCTGCCTTCCACCACCACTGTTGCATCTCTTCTCATTCTTCGGGTTCCCTCTACCATCTTTCAAGGACCATCATGATTACATTGGGCCAAACTGCACAAGCCGTGATACTCTATTTTAAGACCCTTGGTATCTGTAAAATCCCTTTTGCCCTGTAAGGTAACATATTCAAGGGTCCTGGGGATTAAGACGTGGATTTTGAGGGGAACATTCTTCTGCCTAATGTATACATTTTGCATAAAGAATCTTTATTTGGTCATAAAACTGACTTTTATGTTGTTGCTTCCCCTCACATTTTTCTGTTTCCCCAATTCCCTTCTCAACAAACATGTAATTTAATGAGATAATGTATGTAAAACATCTATTTTTACAGTTTGAAGCGGCTTTGCTTCCTTATATATTCCAAGGAACTAGAACTGTGCTTGAAACTTGTCAGGCGCTCAACAAATATTTGTTTAATAAGTGAATGCTCAGTTAATTGTTAGTTACTTCTATAAATATTTAGTTCTTCCCGCTAGTCACATTTATGTGTGTGTGTTCGTTCCCTGGCCGCTACTTTCCAGTGATTATGGGGAGAAAACTCATATGTCTTGGTAATAATATACTTTCCTGAATAAAGTAAACTTTACGTTTGGTCTTATCAACAGACATCACCTTTTGAAAGCATTCTGGAGGGACTCAGTGGTGCTTTGATTATTGGAGTCGAGGGAAGATTAGAATGCAATGTTGGCTTTAAATTACCAACTAAGGTTATTATTCAGAACTCATTCAACTTTCCTTTTGCTTTTAACCTGCTTCCTTCATTGACAAGTCATCTGTTTTGATCAGTTAATCATAGCCAAAAAACATCACACAGGAGGGTCTAACCTGCCATTGCTGTCTGTGACCTGCAGGCTCTTTGACACCCGGTACAGCATTCGCGAGAACGGGCAGCTCCTCACCATCCTGAGCGTGGAAGACAGTGATGATGGCATCTACTGTTGCACAGCCAACAATGGCGTGGGGGGCGCCGCGGAGAGCTGCGGGGCTCTGCAAGTGAAGATGAGTGAGTGGGAGAGAGCCTCTGCTCATGATGTTAAAGCTGACCTGGTATACCCCGGAGCAGGCAGTAAATAGAGCCTCCTGCACACCTGGAGGTTCAGCAGCCAGCCAAGTTCAAGTCCAAAACACAACCTTGAGGCAGTGAATTCTACACCTTGTATTCCTGTCCTCAACTACAGGCAAGCCCCTTAGTTCTCTAGCCTCTCTTGTTTTCTTGCCTGTCCACAGTGCCTTCTGCTCCATCCTGCCTTCTGCCACCAGGCAACCTCCCTCTCAAATCTTCTCCCTGCACCTTTAAAACAGTTCCAACCAGATGCACTTTTTATCTGTAACCTCTTTGCAGACACTTCTACCCTTTTGCCTTATTTCAAACTTGATTTTCTTGGATGACTTTTCAAACTTGAGTGGCTTTTCTGCTTCAGTGGAGGCTGTTTATTTTTCCCCACTTTTCCCGTCTACAAGGCTCGCAAGGACCCCTAGCCCCCTTTCAAGCCATTACTGCTGTGCAAAATCTTTCCTCTCATGAGGACATGTGCCATTCTGACCATTCTCTCCTGTACATCTATTCAAGTCACCTGCTTACTTCTAGGCACTCCCCTGCACCCCCCAACATCTACCGAAGACTTTGATTCCAGACTCATTATCTTTCTATCCATCCCCACTCCTGCCACCATCCTAAGGGATTTGAACAACCATGAAACAGCCTCTAGCCATTTCATCCTTACAACTCCTGATATCCACAAGTCCAGTGATATCTGCCTTAACTGTTTGTCAACCCCATCAATGACCTTGTCACCCCCAGGAAATGGTCTGTATTTAAAATTGTAAGCTCCAGTATGTCATACTCTGAACATGGACACTTCTATTTCTCACTCTGTCCCATGAAGAAAACACTTTCCCACACTCATGTTGTGCCTCCAGAGAGAAGGCAAAAACTCTATCTGTCTCTTCCTCAGCTAAGAACAGAGTCCAGCTCTCTCACTCCCTTACTCCCACTAAAGAGCCATCACCAGCATGCTCACGTTCTCCTGCCCTTGACTCCTCCATTCTCCCACCCACTGATGCCCAATCGGGACTTCCTCAGTTCTCTCTCCACTGGGCTTTCTCTCCTCCCTGGTGTTCTATCATCCAGCACTCTTATCAGCACCCTCAAATCTCATGACCTCCTGTGCTGGAAGCCCTAGCTGCTTGTAGACTGTCCACCTTGTCATAATGTAATCTTTATTTTCTTCTGACACCACACTGCTGATGGCAAAAATCACAACATGCAGGTGTCATACAAAATCAGTGGGGTCCTGTTCCACCTGGGAACTTTATTGCAAGTTTTGTTGTTAGCTCTGATTGTCATCACTATTTCTTTTATCTTTTACCTTTCTACTTTGTGGTCATTGTTTTGCTGAAGGAAGTCATTCGCTCCTTCTTTTCAAAGTGTGAGCATGTGATTGTATAAAATCTAAGGATGCATTTTCTGAAACTTTGCATCTCTGGAAGTCTTCACTTTGCCTTTATTCCTGGATAAGAATTTGTCTAGGTACAGACAAGAGTTTAAAAAGGCTCTTCCCTTAGCTTTTATTAAACAATTATTCACTGTCGTATGACATTCCACACTGCAGCTGAGAAATCTTTTTCTTATTCCTGTACATAAGTCTAGTGTTTATCTTTTTTAAAAATTTTAGTATTTTCTCTTCATTTCTAGAATTCTATGAATTTCTCAAATTCATAAGAATATGTTAGGTGTGGTTTTCTTTTATTATTCCTACTTAGTGTTAGGTGGGCCTTTTGAATCTAAAACCAAAGTTGTTTTTTGAATCTGAAACAAAAAGGTTGTTTTTTTTTTCCAAAATAAGACAATACTTTTTTCTATTTTTTCTTCCTCTTCATTTTATCTAATTCTTAAACTTTTAATTAACAAATATTAGATCTTTTTTTTCCATTTTTCATGACCCCAATATTTTCTCATACTTTTTCTACCTGCTTGGAGATTTATTTAACTTTTCCTTCCATATCATGAACTCAAGTCTTCAAGATGACCATTCTACTATTCTGCCCTAATACTGAGGACTTTGATCTTAAAAACCCATATTTTTAAATTTCTAGGAATTACTTCACTGCTTTTTTTCTTCCAAAGCAAACTCTGTGTTTTATGATGCAATATTTGCTCAAGCCTCTAAAAGGATATCACTAATATATTTTTATTATTTTATTTTCTAAGATTTTATTTTATTTTATTTTATTTGAGAGAGAGAGAGCATAAGCAGAAGGGAGGGACAGAGGGAGAGGGAGTAGAGACTCCCTGTTGAGCGGGGAGCCCGACGTAGGGCTCAATCCCAAGACCCTGAGATTATGACCTGAGCCGAAGGCAGACGCTTAACTGAGTCACTCAGGCGCCCCAACTAATGCTTTTTTTTTTTTTTTTTAATAATCTTCCTTTTCTTGCTTCTTCATGTTTAAGTTTTGATTTCCTTTTGGTTCCTTTTTTTCCATGTTCATGTTTTTTCTCAAACATCTACTAATCTTTTATGTTTGATCGTACTTATAAATGAAGTCCTAGAATCATTAGAATAGGGATGTAGAGGGGCTAGTGGGACATTGTGTGGAAGCTGGTCTGGGGGTTCTGTGAGTGGGTAGGTGTACCCACAAGAAAGCTTTCTTTCAGCATATGGGCAGTGAGGAAATCAAGTAAGAAAACTTGAATGTTCTCCTTTGCTAAATAATGAAGGCTTGACTCTGAAGACAGAGCACATTTAAGTATTTCACTATTTTGTGAGGCTACCTTTCCTTTGAACATTTCTCATATTCTCTCTGGCACTAAATGTTCTTTATTTTGGATCTATCCTAAATCTTCTCTTCTTTTCTCCACATTCTCCTTAGGAAAGCTCACCCAGTCATGTGGGTATACCCAGGTTTGGGCCATCCCAATTGCTGACATTTTGGAATGCTCCCACACTGCTTGGGAGAGACCTCCTTCCTGAGACCCCCAAAACCCTGGCCTCCATCACTACTCCAACTACCCTAGGATCTCTTCCAGGAGCTCCCTCCCCCAAGTTCCTTGTGGTCCATCAACTAAGGGTTCCATGCTGGCATAGCATGATGCTTCCAGCATCCCACTTTAACATGATGGCCAGCTCAGATGGGCCAGTGGTCATGGCTCCACCTGAAGAGTCTTCCCTTACAGTGGGGAATCCATGACTCAACATCAATGCTTAACTCATCCCCACTTCACTTTAGCTTCAAGTTCCCCCAAGAGTTCTCCTCACCTCTCACCCAACAGGTGACCAAGACATCTATTTCACTGAGAAGACAGGAGTCATTTGCTTTAAACAAAAGTTATTTGCTTAAGACATTGGGCATAGGGATTGGTTCAAGGAACCCAAGGGAAGGAATGAATAACACTCTCCTGCCCTAGGTCATAGGAATATCAACTCTTAACCTAAGCTTTTGCCAGCAGCTGTATGATAACACAACTCACAGCTGAGGTGCCTGGCCATCATGTAAATGTAGGTGTTCACTGTTGTTGAGGAGGAGATTTGTGTAATTTAGATAGTGGGCAAAGTGACAAAGTTGATATTTTCCTATAATATGTTTAAAGCCTGACTTGTAATTTTGCCATAATCCAAGATCATGCCAACTCTAAATGGCAATAATTGTCTAGATTAAACACCAAAAGACCATGCAGTCTTTGCAAATATCACTCCCAACCACCAACAACCGCCACATGCACAATTAAAATGGGAGGAAAACGTCCTTATTTCATGCTTTTCTCCATCAAAGTAACACACTGATTTTAGCACACAACCTGAAAGAAATAAAATGTGTCCATTTCTCAGTAGTCTCTCCTGCAAAGACAGGTCTCTGTTTTGTATCTGTAACATGAGATTCCTAAGGAAATAAATCTAGTTTTCATTATTTATGAATGTTTCAAGTAGTAAAATAACAGGCTACCTGAACTTGTCAATTCTTCTATACATTAGATTTAATAACTTCCTCTGAAAGCTTACTATCGGAGAATAAACAATAGCTGGCATAAACTATTTCTTCTGACAGAATTAATTTAAAAGCGTTTCACAGAACAGTAAATTATGAAAGTTTGCTTCACAGAGTACAGTTACTCTAAATTGTATGACAGAATTTCTCCAATTACTGATATAATAACGTCTAGTTTACTTTCTAGAGGATAAATGTATCTAATTCTTAATCACCAAATTTAAGAGTCAAAGTAAGACTAAAGGGAAAAGGAAAGCATAACTCAGAGTTATATAAAAAATAGATCAAAAATATCTCTTAAATGTTTTTGTGTCTGTTGGTATGAATTAAATGATGTTGAATTGTTACCATGACAGTTTATTTTAATCAACTTTTCATTAACTATCTTTTAAAGTGAAGAATACTATGACTTCAAACTCCTAATATGTTTCATGAATTTGTGTTTTTCAAATAAGATATGAATAAAACAGAGATAACCGAAACTTTGAAAAATTATTTCTGTTTGATATCCACTCAAAACCTGTCTTCACATTTGGTAAATCCTGTAATGTAATAAATTATTCTTAAAGTGGATATTTAGACTTAAATAGAAAAGAGAAAGTTTAATGCAGCCATATTGCCTTTTTAATTTTGAATTTTTGTTTCCCTTTAGAGCCAAAAATAACTCGTCCTCCCATAAATGTAAAAATAATAGAAGGATTAAAGGCAGTTCTACCATGTACTACAATGGGCAATCCCAAACCATCAGTGTCATGGATTAAGGGGGACGGTGCACTCAGGGTAAGTGATTATTATGAAAACATGTCTATACAACTTGTTTTCAAATACAACAAATCTTTGCAAAGTCAGTTACATGATTACAAATTTCTAGTATAAAACTGTTCCCTTATATAACATTTTAACCAAACTTAAATATTCCTCTTCCCATACACACCAACTATAAGGCATTCTGGTTGGGGCTGGCTAGGGAAAAAAAGATGGGAACCAGTTGTTCTTTATAGGGATGAAAAAGGAAGAAAAGCAAAAGCAAAGCTAGAGTGTTTCTTTGTAAATTGGTTAGTAGAATCATTTTGTTTTCTGACATTGAGTCTTTGAGACATGGGAGATAAAAAAGATAAAACTAAAATCCAGGTCTTGGACCCAACAAACAGTTTCTGGGAGAAGAGTGGGAAAGGATGATTGGAAGGCAAAGGATGAGAACTCGGCAGTGAAGTTAGAGCACAAACATGAACACTGGTGAACAAACTCCCTGACAAATACCTCAGTCACAGAACAGCCAAATTAAAAATCTATTATGTGCATGCTTATTTTATGTTGCTTTTGTGTCTCATACCTACATTTACTGGTAATTGATTACACTGCATCATCATTGTCACCTACTAACTGTGAACTCAGTGAGGTTTCTCATCTTACTATGCTCAGAATATTCCACAGAGAATATGTAGGTGTTGATATACGTCAATTAACTGAAATGAAGTATAATATCGATTAGCTTTGTTTTATTTAAAATAAAACAAATAATTTTGTTTATGATAATCTATAAATGATATTTTTGATGATAGCAGCGATGATGATGACCCGATGAAGTAAGGCAAATGATATCTTGGTAAAGCCATGGACGTTTTAAAATTCATGTCCCTATCCCTGGCAGGAAAATTCCCGCATTGCGGTTCTTGAATCTGGGAGTTTAAGGATTCACAATGTGCAAAAGGAAGATGCAGGACATTATCGATGTGTGGCAAAAAACAGCCTCGGGACGGCATATTCCAAATTGGTGAAGCTGGAAGTTGAGGGTAAGGAGTTGCATTCCTTCCCATTACGGTGCTATTAGAAGGGCCTCGCGTTCTACTGTGAAGGCTGGACATTAGCTTGCAGAGGCAGACATGTGGGTAGACTAGTTCCCTCAACTGTTCCAGATACTAAAGCATAAGGTCAAAACTCTGAAAAGAAAAGATAAAAGAGAGAGAAAGAAGTGTGCCCTAGTATAAAAGGTCATATTCTATCTGTTGCCCACAATCACTGGTAATTTTGACCAAAACAGACTAAATTCACTAAAACAGTAATACAGTAAGACACCAGTTCAGAACTTCTATTTGGCTTAGACAATTCTCCCTTGCTTATAAATTTGAAAACCTCATTTTTCTTTTTTTCAGGAACTTTTTTCAGATTGTATTCTATCACCAAGGGTTGAGAAAAATAAAATACTGACTCAAAATGTGTAACTAAAATATTGATTAATAAAAATATTCCTAGTTCTGTGAGTTACATTGTCAAAACACTTTTCATTTTTTTAAAATGTTCTTTTAAAGTCAACCAATTCAGCAGCTAGTTGTGAAGGTCTTCACTGAGAAGTCAGAATCCAGATAGGGCTAAGTGTTCTACCCATTTGACTGTCCGATCCTTCTTGATCTAAAATCACATCACATTTTGCTTAAAAATAGAAACTACCAGCATGCCTGTGCTTGGTGAGCAAAGTACAAAACTCTTTCCAGCTCTTCCTGTTTTATGCTGTAGAATTAATCTCTCTGGCTCCCAGTTCTCTCATCTGAAAAGTGGGATTTGTTACGAGTATTCAGTGAGGTAAGGTGTTGACAGGTAGCTAGCAGAGGGTCTGACCCTTTGTAAACACTCAGTAACTGTTGACTATAAGAATCATCACCTATTTTTCTGCTTTTCTCTTATCTGGTTGATAAAGTATTTGGCCTTTCTCACACTGGCCCACATTATAGTTCAATTGGGAGAGACTTCGGGAGTTCCCCATAGTGTACTTTGACTCCATCCTACTCAAGCCCACATCTCTTCCTTCTCAATCATATAGTTTTCTATTAGCTCCTTTTAGATTATTTTTATTTCCCAGGCAGGCCTTCCTCTCATAACATTAATAATCTCCTTTCCCACATCTGCTTCTAATGTAACATTTTTTTCAATTTTTTTTACTTTATTTTTTATTTATTTTTTATTTTTATTTATATTTATATTTTTTATTTTATTACGTATTTACTTTATTACGTTTTTTTATTTTTTTTACTTTATTACTTTATTTTTTTTTACTTTATTACATCATTGCATCAGTTGCTCATAGAATCTCTATTAACTCCTCATAGAAAAGAAAGAAGTTGATGGGAATAATGGCTGTCAGATGTAAAAAAAAAGATATATTTTCAGCATAGTTGCTACAATTTAGTATTTTCTGCATCAGCAATGGTATTTAAAGCTCAGTATGCAATACCCAGTTGATGTGACTTATTCAGTGAATAAACATACAAATGCACTCAATCACACATTCGGACACTGACTATCTGCCTGGATTCAGTGTTTCCTCAAACTGTACATGGAATAATACAGAATGAATGTTATCCATTTGTACATAATATCATAAAGATTTTCCTCTTCAAGATGTTAAATATAAGTCCTCTGTATTATAATACAGAATGCTGATAGTTTAGGTCACTGTCTTCATAGATATTGAAAATATTTGCTTTAACATTGACTAGAGAAAATGAACACAAACCACAATTAGTTGGAGTCCAATTACACAGCTTGGTCTTGCTTTGCCATTTAATCTTGCATCACATCTATCAGTAAAACTGAATACTGTCTTCTTTCCTCTTAACGCTTAAATGGTCATGCTCATTGCTTTAACAGTTAATGTATACGGAGGTGTTATTAAACTTGCTAGTACTGAGAGCTCATAATATCATTTAAAGTTACTCCAACAGTAGGTAAAATGATCCTTTTTGTACACATCTATTTCTACTCCATTTTGGTCCCTATTAAAGCAGTCAATATATGTGAAAATTTGTGACATGCTTAGCACAGTGGCTGGTACATAATAAACATTTAATAAATAGCATCAATTATAATCATTACTATTTGAGCATTAAAATTGTAGCAAATCTGTGTGGCTTCTCTTGAAGTTCTGAAAGGTTGGCTTCCACTTAAAGAAATAGTTAAGGCATTTCCACAAGATACAATGCAGACATGATCTATTTAAAGGAAGGGCCAATTTAACCAACAATTCAGAACAGGTGAAAAACCAACTGAAAAGCAACTGGCACAACCCCGAATGTGTCTGTAAGACCTACTAACTGGGCAATTATGAGGGCTGAAGATAAAGCTAGGCCATAGTCAGTGAGGCAGATGAGCATTTGTTATGCATTGTCTAAGTAACTCTGAAAATTAGTTTGAGCAAATTAGAATGAGAACTCCATAATGTCATTCAATGCCGGGCTACACGTACTGCACATGGTCATGCCATGGAAAAGTTGTTTGCCATTGCTAGCTTCTAACGGGGAGAAGCATACCAATTGTGGATGATCTTAGTTGCTGTAACAAACGTGAAACAGCCTTCAACATGAAAGTTAAGCTCCCTTTCTAGATCGCCATCCTCAGGCTGCTAGACCTCTGGAATGGAAACATGAAGATAGTCAACTTTTCTGTCTTGTCTTAAAAGGTTCAAACAGTGACATATAAAATTACTAATGAAACCATTTAACTCAAGCATAGCCAAACATGGATGTCCTTCCAAAAGGAAGAGCAATGGGATGGCTAACATTTTAAAATGCTAAATGCTTACACAGATTATTTTATTGAATCCTCACTAACAGTGAAGAAGGTCCTATCATTGTGCCATTTTAAGAAACTAAGGAACAGAGAAGACAACTAACTCACAGAGGTGTCTAAGACATTGAGTAACGCTAAGTACTGTGTGCTCTATTAAGGAACAGATAATCATGTGTGACATTGCCAAGAGTAGTGTCAGAATAGGGTTGAGAGAAAAAGACAAGAGTCTATAAATGATGGAGAATGGGAGCCGAAAAAAAGAGACAGTAGGGTATCAACAAATTTTTTTCAATAAATTTGGTAGAGAAAAGGGAAAAATCAAAAAAGTCAGCAGTAGCTAGAGGTATATATGGTATATAGGTAATGTTGCTTTGCAAGATTTTTCTTAAGATTAAAATGTTAAAAAACTGAAAATGTTAAAATATGAATGAGAAGGGGCTCAGAGAAAAGGACATTTAAATATAAGGGAGAGAGGTAGACTATTCAAGGGAATGTGGTACTTGAGAAGACAAAAACAGTGTATTGAGGGGACAAATAAGAGTGATAAACGCTATACGGAGGGTGACCACTTATCCCAGTTTGCCCAGGGCAGTTCTGGTTTACACCTGTTGTCCTGGAATAATTATTAATAGAATCCTCCTTGTACCTTCAAAAGTATCCAGGCTTCAATGACAGATTATATGGTCACTGTACTTAGGAAGAAGGAACTTCCTTCCTTGTAATAGGAAGGAGAAAGGGGGTATATTCCACTATAAATGAGTTAATGAGTTTGGTAGATGGAATTTGAGAAAGCTCTGTTGGATTCTATTTCCTTTAGGAAGTAGAAAGTAAGTTTATCTTCCGAAAACACTTCTGTAAAGGGAGTTGGAGGGCTGAGGAGAGTGGAAAGGTTTTAAAATAGCTGTTGGGAATGGGAGAGATGACTCACAAGGGGAACTGGGATTCCTAGGTAACATTAAAGTTTTAGTAGAGAATGGGACCGTGAAAATGGAGTGACATCAATGTGCCTCACTGTAGAAAAAGTAGAAGTTTAGCCAAAGTAGAATGCCAAATCCAAAGGCAAGATACAGGAATTGGAGTTTGCCAGGAAGGAAAACAGGGCAAAGGATTTGAGAATTATTGCAAGAGAATGGTTGAAGCGATTACTCATGGTATTTCTTCATACCAAATATACAAATGTAGGATTAAACTCTTACAGCACCAGCAATATGACAGACAAGATACCATGACTATGTTCCTACTACAAACACCCAGAATTGCTGGCTTATTCATACAACCCGCAGGATAAAATTACATCTCCAGAGGCCAGAACAAATAGGAATTGAAAAAACAGCAGTAAGCTCATAAGCTGGTTCTGCACTGTCCTGGAGCTAATGGCACGGTAGCCATCTCTATAACCTAGAATATGTGTTTTAAGACTCTTAAGGGAACAGGAGACAAGGTTGTGGGCCCCTGTGAAGGAAGGTTAGCACTGAGAGCCTTTCTTAAAGCTGAGAATCGCAGAAGTGAAAAGATGGACCAGAAAAATTCCACCCAATGGTACAGAAAGACAATGTAGAGGCTTGTCTGGCTACCTGAATTCTAGGTGTGAGAAAGAAAAAAAAAGAGGTTTTCTGATAATGAGTCTGTACTCAATGCTTAGGACTATATCTCATATAGGTTTGATGTGAATTCATACTGCCAGCATAGTCTGGGGCTCCCAAGCTAGAGAAATTAACATAACAATTTGTCCCAAGCCAAAGATTTAACAATAAAAAATCTTTAAAAAAATACCTTACCCAGATTATATAGGATTTTCATAATAAAGCCACACTAAGGATGAGTTCACAATGCAAAATTATAGCATCCACAGGAAACAAACTGCCTTAAGTGAGAGTTAGCTGACACAATATTCAAAGGGATTAAAACCCCAGGAAATTCAGCTAACACAATGTAATAGAGACTTGAAAATAAATATGTTTAAACTAATTAAAGACAAAAGGAGAAAAAAAAAAGCAAAGAAAAATACATTAGAAGAAGAAAGGCAGTTCTGAGAAAGAATTATATAATTTTAACAAATGAAAAATATAATTATAATTAAAATTCAATGGATCAATAATGGTATGTTAGAGATGAAGAGATAATGCACGCATTAGAAGTCACCTCTTCGAACACTGGCTGGAGTGTGAAGTGAGGAGGAGAGGGGTCAAGGTGCAGCTGGAGAGGCGGCCCCAGCCAGTGCAGAACTGGGGCCTGCAGGCCAATCAGGCAGGACTGAGGCTGGTCCTAAGGGGACCAGCAAAGGGGATGCTCTGATCAGGGCTACATGCTGAGGCCAGCCCACAAGGTCCAATGTCGAGGACAGACCATGAAGTGAAAAATGAAGTTGAGAAATGTATGTATGGAATGATCCCATTTGTGAGTATGGGGGGGAGGGGTAGATCCCGATTGTTTTAAAATATAAACCTGAATCCATGTGAAAAAAAAAAAAGTCACCTCTTCAGAATTTAGAATTCAATGCAGAGAGATGGGAAAGATAAAACTGAATTAAAGAAATAATTAAGGATAGGCATTACAGAAAGAGAGAATAGAGAAAATATGAGAGGCAATACTCACAAGCATAATGACTGAGAACTTGCCAAAATTAATGAAAGATTTAAATCTTCAAGTATGAGAGGCACAATGAGTCCCAGTCAGTAAAAACAAAGAGCAGGTACATTAATAGTTTCAGACTCAGATTCATCATAATAAACACCAAAGACAAAGAGGTGATCTTAAATTATTGAAGAAAAAACAGATTACTTACAAAGGACAATTAGGATGACAGCAATAAAGAAACCAACACTTTCAACTATTCCTATTATTTGATATAGTCTAATGGAGGTGTCTTTCTTTGTTCTTAATTTAAAAAAATCAAGCTTTAAAATGTGTATACATTTGTCTCAATAATTTAATTCTGATCATTTATCTAGAGGCATTATATACATAAATGTATGTTCAAGATTACCACAAAGTTATTTATAATAGTAAAAATTTTTTAAGAATTTAAATTTGCAAAAAATAAAATAAATTTGCATCCATAGGAGACTGATAAAGTATGTGAAAAAATCCTATGCAGCTATTAAGAGTAAGATCAATCTATATACTTTAACTTCTACAATCATCCACCATATATGTGATTTGGGTCTGTTTTCCATCAATGAGCCTCAGTTTCCTCATCTCTAAGATGGGGTAAAAAAAACTAGCACCTCCCTCTTAGGTTGTTGCAATGATTATATGAATTAATATAGGCACATAGCAAACACTATATAATTATTTGCTGTATTTATTACTATTTATTAAGTACCTATACAGTGCTTACTACGTGCAAGGTTCTATTCTATCTCGTTAGAAATATTAACTCATTAGAAATATTAATGTGTTCATAAGTGAAAAAGTTGAAGAACAGTATGTTTTATATATTCTATATTAGAATGTATAAACTAAGCTGTTAATAGTCATCATCTCTGCATGTAGAATTACATAGGAGGTTAACGTCTATCATACACTTTACATAGCTCTCTATACTTTTTGGATTTTTATAAAGAGGAAGAATTAATACACGTACTTATGTTTTGGAAAAAATTTCTTCCAAACATTATACTATTTTGATAAAGTGACATCAACCTTTCTGTTCACTGGTTTGATATATTATTTTTGCAGTTCTGCTCCATTCTGCTCTAGAACAAACTCAAAGATGGGAAAAGTTTTGTCAAAGGCAATTGGTTCCTATGTTGATTAGATATTTACAACATTGGCCATTGGCTGAAGAACTGGGGTTGAGGGTGAGGTCCTGATGAACAGAACCAGAAACATGCCATTTCCTTAGGGAAGGAATCAATCCATAAAGACAGTAAGTTTGAGGCCTGGAAGAGGAAGGAAGCCACCTGGATGGAGTGGGAAGTGAAGGAGTTCAGAGGGCGGCACCTGCTAGTGGATTCTCCCCCCATTTGACTCTTCTTTCTTACTTTATGGGCAGACCTGGAATCTGTGATTCCATAGTGGCTTGGAGGATCCAACACTAAAATTCAGTTTGGGTTCTGATTTCTCAATGAGCATTTTCTAGATGTGGCTGAGTGTTATGACTCAACGTAACAAAGGTAAATTCCCTGGAAAAGTGAAGCATTACTACTAGGTGAGAACTCTACAGGTATGCTGATTTACCACTAGTGGGGAAGTATCTATCATCTCCCAAATTCCATAGTCACTTGAAATGCAGAAAAGAGTTGTCCATCTCATAACGGTGGAGTCTCTTCCTTTGGAAAATTTAACCCGTCTCATGTACCTCTGTGACAATGGCCTTTAGGATAGGTTTCACGGCAGGATGTGACGAGGGCAAGAGAAATCTCCATATCATATTCCATAGATTCTAAGATGTTCATTTTTAAGTATTTTACCATAGCTGGGGTGAATCTCAGGGATATTTGTTTCTTACAATCGCCATTGGCTAATATTTGTTTCCTTTGTTGTGCATTTTAATATCTCTGAAACGGAGATTTGTATCACTGGTCTTAAAGAAAATCACACTTGGTTGGTAGTTTCTGACCACAAGCTGAGATCATTCTCCAAATATGAGAATGAATATATAATGGTAAAACAAAAATATATCAATCATATTGGCTCATAGATTTCCTTCTCTTTAACTAGAAATAGTCCTTCCACTTAAGATTTCTTTCTTTTTAATTTTTTTATTGTTGTTAATCACCATACATTACATCATTAGTTCTTGATGTAGTGTTCCATGATTCATTGTTTGTGCATAACACCCAGTGCTCCACGCAGAATGTGGCCTCTTTAATACCCATCACCAGGCTAACCCATCCCCCCACCCTCCTCCCCTCTAGAACCCTCTATTTTTTTTTTCAGAGTCCATTGTCTCTCTTGGTTCGTCTCCCCTCTGACTTACTCCCCTTCATTCTTCCCTTCCTGGGCTATCTTCTTCTTTTTCTTTTTTCTTAACATATGTTGCATTATTTGTTTCAGAAGTACAGATCTGTGATTCAACAGTCTTGCACAATTCACAGCACTCACCATAGCACATACCCTACCCACAGTCTATCACCCAGCCACCCCATCCCTCCCACCCCCCACCACTCCAGCAACACTCAGTTTGTTTCCTGAGATTAAGAATTCCTCATATCAGGGAGGTCATATGATACATGTCTTTCTCTGATTGACTTATTTCACTCAGCATAATACCCTCCAGTTCCATCCACATCATTGCAAATGGCAAGATCTCATTCCTTTTGATGGCTGCATAATATTCCATTGGGTATATATACCACTTCTTCTTTATCCATTCATCTGTCGGACATCTTGGCTCTTTCCACAGTTTGGCTATTGTGGACATTGCTGCTATAAACATCGGGGTGCATGTACCCCTTCGGATCTCTACATTTGTATCTTTGTGGTAAATACCCAGTAGTGCAATGGCTGGATCATATGGTAGCTCTATTTTCAACTGTTTGAGGAAACTCCATACTGTTTTCCAGAGGGGTTGCACCAGGTTGCATTCCCACCAACAGTGGAGGAGGGCTCCCCTTTCTCCACATCCCCGCCAACATCTGTCATTTCCTGACTTGTTAATTTTAGCCATTCTGACTGGTGTGAGGTGGTATCTCATTGAGGTTTGGGTTTGTATTTTCCTGATGCCGAGCGATGTTGAACACTTTTTCATATGTCTGCTGGCCATTTGGATGTCTTCTTTGGAAAAATGTCTGTTCATGTCTTCTGCCCATTTCTTGATTGGATTATTTGTTCTTTGGGTGTTGAGTTTGATAAGTTCTTTATAGATTTTGGATACTAGCCCTTTATCTGATACGTCATTTGCAAATATTTTCTCCCATTCTGTCGGTTGTCTTTTGGTTTTGTGGACTGTTTCTTTTGCTGTGCAAAAGCTTTTTTATCTTGATGAAATCCCAATAGTTCATTTTTGCCCTTGCTTCCCTTGCCTTTGGCGATGTTTCTAGGAAGAAGTTGCTGTGGCTGAGGTCGAAGAGGTTGCTGCCCCTGTTCTCCTTTAGAATTTTGATGGACTCCTGTCTCACGTTTAGGTCTTTCAACCATTTGGAGTCTATTTTTGTGTGTGGTGTAAGGAAATGGTCCAGTTTCATTCTTCTGCATGTGGCTGTCCAATTTTCCCAACACCGTTTGTTGAAGAGACTGTCTTTTTGCCATTGGACATTCTTTCCTGCTTTGTCAAAGATGAGTTGACCATAGGGTTGAGGGTCCATTTCTGGGCTCTCTCTTCTTTTCCATTGATCGATGTGTCTGTTTTTGTGCTAGTACCATACTGTCTTGATGATGACAGCTTTGTAATAGAGCTGGAAGTCCGGAATTGTGATACCGCCAGCTTTGCTTTTCTTTTTCAACATTCCTCTGGCTGTTCGGGGTCTCTTCTGGTTCCATATAAATTTTAGGATTATTTGTTCCATTTCTTTGAAAAAAGTGGATGGTATTTTGATGGGGATTTCATTGAATGTGTAGATTGCTCTAGGTAGCACTGACATCTTCACAATATTTGCTCTTCCAATCCATGAGCATGGAACCTTTTTCCATTTCTTTGTGTCTTCCTCAATTTCTTTCATGCGTATTTTATAGTTTTCTGAGTACAGATCCTTTGCCTCTTTGGTTAGATTTATTCCTAGGTATCTTATGGTTTTGGGTGCAATTGTAAATGGGATCGACTCCTTAATTTCTCTCTCTTCTGTCTTGTTGTTGGTGTATAGGAATGTCACTGATTTCTGTGCATTGATTTTATATTGTTACTTTACTGAATTCCTGTATGAGTTCTAGCAGTTTTGGGGTGGAGTCTTTTGGGTTTTCCACATACAGTATCATATACTGATTTTTGATGACTGCTTCAATTTCCTTAGTGGTTATAGGTCTGTTCAGGTTTTCTATTTCTTCCTGGTTCAATTTTGGTAGTTGATACATCTCCAGGAATGCACCCATTTCTTCCAGGTTATCTAATTTGCTGGCACAAAGTTGCTCATAATATGTTCTTATAATTGTTTGTATTTCTTTGGTGTTGGCTGTGATCTCTCCTCTTTCATTCATGATTTTGTTGATTTGGGTCATTTCTCTTTTCTTTTTGATAAGTCGGCCAGCGGTTTATCAATCTTGTTAATTCTTTCAAAGAACCAGCTCCTAGTTTCATTGATCTGTTCTACTGTTCTTTCGGTTTCTATTTCATTGATTTCTGCTCTGATCTTTATGATTTCTCTTCTCCTGCTGGGTTTAGGCTTTATTTGCTGTTCTTTCTCTAGCTCCTTTAGGTGTAGGGTTAGGTTGTGTATTTGAGACCTTTCTTGTTTCTTGAGAAAGGCTTGTATTGCTATATACTTTCCTCTCAGGACTGCCTTTGCTGTATCCCAAAGATTTTGAACAGTTGTGTTTTCATTTTCATTGGTTTCCATGAATTTTTTTAATTCTTCTTTAATTTCCTGGTTGACCCATTCGTTCTTTAGTAGGATGCTCTTTAGCCTCCATGTATTTGAGTTCTTTCCGACTTTCCTCTTGTGACTGAGTTCTAGTTTCAAAGCATTGTGGTCTGAAAATATGCAGGGAATAATCCCAATCTTTTGGTACCGGTTGAGACCTGATTTGTGACCTAGGATGTGATCTATTCTGGAGAATGTTCCATGGGCACGAGAGAAGAATGTGTACTTCGTTGCTTTGGGATGGAATGTTCTGAATATGTCTGTGAGGTCCATTTGGTCCAGTGTGTCATTTAAAGTCTTTATTTCCTTGTTGATCTTTTGCTTAGATGATCTGTCCATTTCAGTCAGGGGGACGTTAAAGTCCTCCACTATTATTGTATTCTTGTCAATGTGTTTCTTCGCTTTTGTTATTAATTGCCTTATATAATTGGCTCCTTCCATGTTAGGGGCATAGATATTTACAATTGTTAGATCTTCTTGTTGGATAGACCCTTTAAGTAGGATATAGTGTCCTTCTTCATCTCTTATTACAGTCTTTGTTTTAAAATCTAATTTGTCTGATATAAGGATTGCCACCCCAGCTTTCTTTTGGTGTCTATTAGCATGGTAAAGTGTTTTCCACCCCCTCACTTTCAATCTGGGGGTGTCCTTGGGTCTAAAATGAGTCTCTTGCAAACAGCATATTGATGGGTCTTGTTTTTTAATCCAATCTGATAGTCTGTGTCTTTTGATTGGGGCATTTAGCCCATTTACATTCAGGGTAACTATTGAAAGGTATGAATTTAGTGCCATTGTATTGACTGTAAGGTGACTGTTACTGTATATTGTCTGTGTTCCTTTCTGATCTATGCTGTTTTTAGGCTCTCTCTTTGCTTAGAGGACCCCTTTCAATATTTCTTGGAGGGCTGGTTTCGTGTTTGCCAATTCCTTTAGTTTTTGTTTGTCCTGGAAGCTTTTTATCTCTCCTTCAATTTTCAATGACAGCCTAGCTGGATATAGTATTCTTGGCTGCATATTTTTCTCGTTTAGTGCTCTGAAGATCTCATGCCAGTCCTTTCTGGCCTGCCAGGTCTCTGTGGATAGGTCTGTTGCCAATCTAATGTTTCTACCATTGTAGGTTACATATCTCTTCTCCCGAGCTGCTTTCAGGATTTTCTCTTTGTCTCTGAGACTCATAAGTTTTACTATTAGATGTCAGGGTGTTGACCTATTTTTATTGATTTTGAGAGGGGTTCTCTGTGCCTCCTGGATTTTGATGCCTGTTTCCTTCCTCACATTAGGGAAGTTCTCTGCTATAATTTGCTCCAATATACCTTCTGCCCCTCTCTCTCTTTCTTCTTCTTCTGGGATCCCAATTATTCTAATGTTGTTTCATCTTACTGTATCGTTTATCTCTCGAATTCTGCCCTCGTGATCCTGTAGTTGTTTCTCTCTCTTTTTTCAGCCTCTTTATTTTCCATCATTTGGTCTTCTTTATCACTGATTTGCTCTTCTGCCTCATTTATCCTAGCAGTTAGTGCCCCCATTTTTTATTGCACCTCATGAATAGCCTTTTTGATTTCGACTTGGTTAGATTTTAGTTCCTTTATTTCTCCAGAAAGGGTTTCTCTAATAACTTCCACTCTTTTTTCAAGCCTAACTAGTATCTTTAAAGTCATGATTCTGAACTCTAGGTCCGACATCGCACTAATGTCCGTATTGAGTAGATCCCTGGCTGACGGTACTACCTCTTGTTCTTTTTGTTGAGGTGATTTTTTTTGTCTTGTCATTTTGTCCAGAGAAGAATAGATGAATAAGAGAACAAAATGCTAACAGGTTAACAACGTCCCCAGCAAATATACTCTATACAAATCAGAAAAGACCTGAAACCAGGGGAAAAGAAAGGGAAAGAAAGAAAAGAGAAAGGGAAAAAAAAAACACAAAAAGAAAAAGATAAAAACAAAAACAGAAGAATACAAAAAAAACAGAATATGATCAAATATGATCAGGCTAGTGCATAGATCAGTGCCACACACTAGATTTTGGGCGTATTTTGGTCTGTTAGAAAAAAGTGCCTCCTAAAATTTTAAAGGAAGAAAGACATATATGTACAAAATAAGGGTTGATACAATGAAGGGATGGAAGATGACTGTAAAGATAAAAATTATAAAAGATTTTATAAAAGGAATTGATAAGATAAGAAGTTGTTTGAAAAAAGAAAGAAAATTTAAAAAAGAAAAAAAAAGGGAGAGAATGTGATCAGGCAGGAGACTGGAACAAAGCCATACACTAGTGATTTAGGGTATATTTTGATCTGTTAGAAGAAACTGTATCTTAAAATTTTAAAGAGAGAACAACTTATATATATATGCCAAAAATAAGGGTAACTACTATGAAGGGATAAAATATGACTCTAAAAATGAAAAAAAAAATGTTTTTTTTAAAAAAGGGATTGATAAGATGTTGTTTGAAAAAGGGAAAAAGAAAAATTTAAAAAAACAGTTAAAAAATTAACTACGAAAAACTAATGAATCATAGTAAAAAAAAGCCATGAATTCTATGTGCAGTATTCCCCTAGCACTGGAGATCTCCCGTTCTCCTTGATTGGTAAACTTGGTCTTGGCTTGCTGGCTGTTCGTGCTGATCTTCTGGGGGAAGGGCCTGTTGCCGTGGTTCCCAAATGTCTTTGCCGGAGGCTTAATTGCCCCGCCCTTGTCGGTCCGGGCTAAGCAAGCTGCTCGGGTTTGCTCTCAGGAGCTTTTGTTCCCTGCAAGCTCTCGGTACAGCTTTGGAGGACCAGGGTGAAAATGGTGGCCTCCCAATCTCCATCCGGAAGAGCTGAGAACTCGGGGCCCCACTCCTCAGTGCGCCCCCAGAGAAAAGCAGTCACTCCCGTCTCCCTGGTCTCCAGCCGCACTCCGTGCTCACCCGGCCTGTGACCGAGCGTTTCTATCTCTCGCACCTGACCCTGTGTGGAGTCTCAAAACCCAGCCGATCCCTGTGATGCGCTCCCGTGCCGCTCCTCCCTGGGGAGGAAGGGGAGTCTCCCCGGCTCTGCCACTTGTTGGGTCCCTGCTGGAGGAGCAGTGGCCCAATTGGGCTGCGGATCACAGTTTATGGCAACCCCGAGCTGAGAGCCCACGCCTCGGCTCCGTCTCTGCAGCTGGCTTCCCTGCTCCGATACCTGGGAGCTCTGCCGCACTCAGGTACCCCCAGTCTTTCTGTGACCCCAAGGGTCCTGAGACCACATTGTCCCGGGAGGATTCCACCCCACGCTTAGCCACTGGAGCGACGTTCCTCAGTGGAGCCGGCTTCTAAAAGTTCCGATTTTGTGCTCCGCGGCTCTATCACTTGCCAGAAGCAGCCGGCAGAGGCCCCCTCCCCCGCCATCTATCCTCCCGAATATCGCCCCAGATTCACTTCTCCGCACGTCCTACCTTCCAGAAAGTGGTCACTTCTCTGTTCAGAGAGCTGTTGCTACTCTCTTCTTCGATCTCCTGTTGAGTTCGTAGGTGTTCAGAACGGTTTGATCCCTATTCAGCTGAATTCCTGAGACTAGACGAAATCCAGGTCTCCTCCTCCTCCGCCATCTTGCTCTGCCCCCAAGATCATTTGTTTCAATCAGTTCCCCACGGAGATGAAAGCATTATTTTCAGTGGCATGATTCCATGTAGTCCCCTCTCCTCTCCCCCCCCCCGCCACCAATTATATTTGCTGCATATTGGTTTTGTTAGGTTGAAAACAGAGACAAAGAGACTTTTCAGTGCCCTACAGAAGGAATTCTAAGTCAAGAGACAGTCTATCTGTTTCTCCAATCTGCCTCATGTTCTACTTTAGGTATCCAAAGAATGATCCATACTGCCTCTCTTATGTATCTTTATTGAATTCATTTTCTCTAAGTTCTCTAACGGCCAGGAAGAGAGACACTCAGTGGCACAGGGATGTGGTAATGGAATGGGATGATATGGATGGCAGGGCTGGAGTTTTTAAGGAGAGGTTGCATCTCGGAGCCTTTAGATGACACTGAAATGCAAGATTCTGATTTTTACTTTCCTGTTTTTGACCCCAATATTAAAATGATAATATAATTTTTTTAGATGCAGTGGAGAAGTCATTGTTGACTTTTTTAATCATTGGAAAAGATACACTTAAAAATTTACAAGTATCTAATTTTCTTATATTTCCCTATATCCTTACATGTTTCCCTTATATTCTTTGACTTAACTATTATATGAAATGATTTATTTATTTGGAACTGAGTGTCGATTTTATTACATTCTGTGAATTTCACATTCAGACAATTCGGCTTTGTGTATAGGAACTGGTTGAGTGTGGAATACTTGAGACTCCATTTAAAATAGGTGTATGGTGGAATGTATTGGACTCCCTGTCAGCTGCATTTTCTATTATTACCTTGTTTACCCTTGGAGGTTTAAGCTATGAAGGAAAAGACTGGGCAGAAGAGAAGCTGGAACCAAGGGAGGGTTCTCTGTCCGCAATCACCAGTGGGAGAGGCGGCTCAGTACCTGTATAAAGCTGCAGATGAGAGCCCTCAAAGTAGATCAAGACCAGGAAGAGAACCATCTGAGGCAGAGGGTTATTGTAGGCTTCCCAAATGTTTAAACAATACCTCGTATGCAGGAGGCCTCAAAAAGCAGAACCCTGTCTCAACACTTGAGAGAGGCATTTGGGGGAGTGAGGAGGGAAGGTGAGCCACCTGGCGAATGTAAGTGGCCTGAGTACATGAGCCTCCATCACTTGTCAAGGCCCTCGAGTGTTGTCAGTCTGTTTCTCTGTAGTCTGAAAGGCTTTCCCATGTATCCTTAGGGCTGACTTGGTCTATCAAAGCCTTTTTTGGGAAGATTTTTTGCAGACATATGCAGTATATCAGACAACAAGAAAATCCCAAAAGATAAAAATAAATCATTACACATATACATTCTATATACATATATATGTATCTGTATATATGCATATACATACATAAACATATATACATACATATAAACATACACACACACATACACACACACATGATGTCCCAGAGGCAAATGTCAATAGATCTAACTAGAAGAGATCAGCACTGTCTTCAAATATGTTAGACTTCTGGCTGCCTTCCTTCCTAGAGATCAGATTTCCTTATTGCATCTAGAAGAGTGGAAGTGATCAAGTAATGTGGACACAACATTTGATTTGCTTTTTCCTTTGTTTATGCTGCAGCTCTTAATATGACAAATGCCACAGAGAGAGGTATTTAAACCCTAACGTGTGCTGTGCTCTCAGTGATTTGCAGTTTTAATAAAATTTGCGGTGCTCCTGTTCCCGGCATCAATTCCACTTGCCTGATGCCACTAACAGGTTTGATTTGCTGTCATGAATACATTGTCTATCTAAAAACCAAACCAAAGAAAAAGGCAGAAGTCTTTGATATCCCTGGGGGTTATTATGGGGAAAATTAAATATGCATGATTAATAAGGTGCATGCTCTAAGAGTTCTATCCACTGATTTCCACTTAAGGAACTACTATGTTGCATTCCCATCTAAAAAGTCCCGTAGTGCTTTCAAGAAACAATGGTACAGTGGTCCTTTAGTTGAGGAGTTGTCACTAGAGTTCTCTAAGGGAAGAAAAAGTTATATAATGATTATAGTACTGAAGAGATGCCACATCAAGTGAAAAAACAGGTAGACCCTCTTTAATTGCAGGTTTGAAGAAAAAAAATGTGCCTCAAAGATTTGTCTTAAATTGTTTACTATAATGGGGACATTGCATTATTTGAAATGAAAAGTTACTGTGACCTGAAATACGCATACTCTAATCAGAGTAAGCTTTGATTTTCATTTTTTAGGTGTCAAAATGAGATGTACAAGTTCAAGCATACATAGGCAAAAAAGGAAACATTCTTTCTCTTTATTGCACTGATTTATGCAACAGAGACTCATTTCACACTGTGCAAGATAGAGAAGGCCATGCCTCCACTGGCCTTAATTTCAAAATGTAGTAACTTTGAATCATGAAAAGATATAATAGAAAGCTATTAGAACTCGATGGCAATATGGAATTCAAATACTATTACTTAAGTTGTTTCCTTCAGGAATCAAATAGATGACTTTCAAATTGTAATTAGTATGTTCATTTCCATGAATGATAAACTAGTCAAGGCATGATTTTTAGAGGGAACTTAACGTACTGGCTAATAACATGGGCTCCAGAGCCTGGAGTAAACTCCTAAGTTCAGATCCTCGCTCTACCACTTGTGGAATGTCAGGTAGTTTCCTTAGTCTCTTTGTGCCTCAGTTTCTCCACCTGTACAAGGAGGTTAATAATACTTTGTACCTCATATGTTGTAAAAAGGATAAACTAAGATAACATATTTAAAGCTCTTACAAGACTGTACAGAGCAGTCACTCAGATAATAGTTATCAGTGTTAGTTCTCAGACTAATATATCTTCTGCGCAACAGAAGCGATGATTTAAAAACACTTGTGGAGATAAGCACAGCTCTTTATTCTGTGTGTCATTTTTATCTTTGAGGTAGACGCAATCAAGTTCAAAGGCAAAAAAAAAAAAAACCCTACATTTTTCTTTAAAAGAGAGTTGATTTTTATTAGCTTTGGTTCCATCAGAAGAGTAAGCATAGGTTTTCGGTCTGAAGTCGTAATTCTGTCCCTTGTTCCACAGATCAGGAAACTTGAGACTAGAAAAATCAGTACTTTCTCCAAGTTAGCAAGGAGATCGGACATCTTGGTTCCCAGGCCAGGATATCTTCCATTACCCCATTCTTGAGTTTTCCCCTTCTCTGTGTTTATGTTTCATAGACCAGCATGCTGGAGTGCTCACATGCTTTAGCATCAGATAGATATGGGTGCTAATCCTGACTCTGCCACTTGCTAGTTATGTGAGGTCGCATGATTTACTCAACCCTTGCAAGTCTATTTCCTCATTTAGGAAATGGGAACGATATTACTTAGAGCATAGAGTTCTTAAAATGGACTAAGAGCATATATGCCTTGATAAATACTGAGGCTCCTTAAATATTGGCTGTTGGTGGTCTCGTTGCCTGTTGTTTACATTCTACCCAGAGAATATTGCTGGTTAGGTCTCTCAGATTTCATAAATAGAATGTCAACATTGCCAACTGCTTCTCTTGTTTCCAAAGAACATAAATCTATCCTCAATCAGCAATGTTTTATAACTGCATGCTTGGTACTTGTCAGAGATTGTAACTTTGGTTTGGCCCCACTGGGACAAGTGATAAGAGAAAGCTTATCTAAGAAGCTATATGAAGATATGCCTTTACTGGCAAACAGGAAAGGGGCTGTTTAGAGTAGACCTGTACAAAAACATAGTATCCGCAATAGGAAAATCAAAGCAACCTTAGTGCATATCCTGGGCTTACCGCATATTTTACTCATTACAGAAACAGCGGTTCGCCAAAAAATCTTGTCAAAAATATCGATCATTCCATCATTTACTGCTTTAAGGTAAATCTTGAGAAATTGCTTTAAAAATCTAGTGCGTGGGTGGGGGAAAAATGGTCTCTCCTGAGAAATTGGCCTTTTGTTTCCCTCCTTGTCGTGAGAATGGTGTACTTTATTTTTACTTTGTTTTTTGCCCTACCTGGCATGTATCTCAGAATCCAAGTCATAGCACCTGTTACACTAAACCAACCAGAAGTCTCCTTTGCCTGACACTAATGTGTTATTTCATTTAATTTATTGTCACATCATTAATTACAGTCACTTCAAAACCCCTATGGAAAGAAATGGAAATAACAAAATTGGTGGATTAATACAACTCTTCCTCCAAGGTAGTGGTTCTCAAACTTCAATGCACATCAAAAGCCTCTGCAAATCTTATTAAAAGTTATAGCTCTAGGACGCATTCCCCAGAGATTTAGATCTAATAGGTCTGTGTTAGGGCCTTTTAACAATTTCCCAAATGAACCTAACCCAAGTAGTCTATGAACCACACACCGAGAAACACTGACTTGAGGATTTCTACTTGGAATGTCTTTATTCCAGACAAAGCTTAAAAATTTAAGGAAAAAGTTAGCTTATCCATAATTCATAGGATAAAAGTTAGAATAAGCTTCAAATTTACTCACTTGTTGAGTGCCTACTGTATTTTATGGAATGAGATTATTCCTAAGGATACAGAGATAAAGACATGGCTCATTTCTGGAAAAGTTTTCAAATTCAGTGAGGAAGATGAGCATGCAAGCAAGTAATTACAAAAATTAAAGTTCGACTATTTGCAATGGTAGAAGTACAGGACAGGAGAGATGGTGGGAGTCAGGGAAAGCTTCAGAGAGGTGAGGTCCAATGGGGCTTTGACTGATGAATAGCAGCTCATGGTACAGATCATATCACAGTGATGGGGGTGGGGGGAAGCAGATTTATCATGAGAGCACAAGCTGCTGCTGAGTCAGGGAGTAAAAGACAGACTAGAGAGTACAAGACAATATCTACTGGGATGCCATAAAAACCAGAATGGCCTGCAATTCAACGCACAGGCTAACACTGAGACTGTAACACGTGGTATCTTTCTTAGACATGGTTTTCAAATGCCATCTCTTTAGCATGGGGACCTACAGTTTGGAGGCCTGTGGTCATATCTGGGCATCTGGAACTCCATTTCAAAGACCACAGAAATGTTCCCAAGCCAAGCCATTTTAGACAACCAGGATACTATGGTGTCACTTAAGCTTAAGGTTATAGCTCCTATTTCTTTTCCTGGCTAAAATTTCTGGTAAGCTAAAATAATAATAATAATAATAATAATAATAACAATAAAATAACTTAAAATAAAAAAATTCTTGTTCTTAATAAACTTTGCCTTCTTTGATTGCTGTCAGAGCTCAAGTATCTTCCTTTTCATGAGATTTGGTCCAAAATGTTATTTAAAAGTAAACAGATTTTGACAAATGTACCATGGTTTTATATAAGATGTTAATATTAGAGGAAGTTGGGTGAAGGGTACCTGGAAACCCTCTATACTATCTTTGCAACTCTTCTGTAACTCTAAAATGATCTTAAAATTAAAACCTTAAAAAGGATAAACCAAGAAAGGCTTCTGTCCTGGCAATTAAGCAGCTTAGCATCTCCTCCCCATGAAAACCAGAATATATGCTTTTTTCAAGAATGAAAAACATGAATCACAACTGAAGTTCAACTTCTTCATTGGCTTATGGTTAAACTTCTAATACATTTTCAGAACCATTTTAGTAAATATTCTTAATAGTTGCTCCATCTCCATCTAGGACTGAACTAAAAACAAGTTAGCTTTGTGTGGCTCTTATCTGATTTACTTGATAAACACTTCTTGCTCATGGTCATTATTCACCGTCCTTATTTACAAGCTAGGGAAATGTTATTATCTCAAAGGCCACAGAAATGTTTCCAGCCCAAGCCACTTGAGAGAATCATGATGTCACAGAGCCAGGCCAGCCTTACTTTGAAGATGCAAAGGAAGGCTGTTTGTGAGGGTGCTGTGTATGTTTTCTAAAGGAGCTTGCATTCTGATTCCTTCGGAGATGGAGCCACAGTGGATAAACCTCATGCATTGCTCTGCTTCAAAGGAAACAGAAATGTAAACAGTGGCAGCGCACTAGAGTCGGGTTTCTCTACTTTAGCTACCAAGAAGTCAGCAAAGAAAATCCAGGTATTTACTTAGGTTTATTATTATTATTGTCACATGTTCTTTTAATGATTGGAAAACAAAATAATCTATCCAGAAACAGAGTACCACAGAGCCTCAATATCATTACTTTTCAATAATCGCCTGAGCCAATTTTTTTTAAGTAAAAAATAAAACTAAAATGACCCTTTTGCTGCCTGTGGTGCTTGTCTTCTACTAGGCATCTCCAACGCAGTAATTCATAAAATACAATGCTAGATGAGACAAATGTAGCCTATTTAAGAATGGATTCAAATAATCTAGTGTTGATTAGCATCCATGTTTTTTTAATAATAAGGTCTGAACAATGGACTTCTCTTTCTATAGAATTATTCCTCTCTTCTCAGATAAGTGAGGAATGGATTTAAGTACAAGCTTTTAACACCTACAAAGGGGGTACTCAACACGATCCGTATCCGGAATGTAGCTCCCTAAGGCAGACTGAAATTTAAAAATAAAATATACCTTCTTTCTTCGAAGGCTGATGGAGAAATAGCTTTCATCAGTCAGGAGGATACCATGAGCTACAAATAGCTCTGAAAAAAAATAAATGAAAGAAAGAAAGAAAGAGCTAGAAGACCTGGCTTCAAAATTAGCCTCCACTACGTTCTAGCTGTGCGTTAGTTGCTTTATTAACTGCTTGGTGCAAATCATTTCATTGAAAAATGAAAAAGTCCTAGGATGTTTTCCTGACAGTACCAGATGTTCAGAGATTTCTTTGAGGTTTTGCCTATGAAGAAAATTATAAACAACGCCATCCTACAAGGAGCAAGAATGTGCAACGGCAGCCTCCATTGAGACTTTGGCCTAGGTGGCCAGATTCCTATTATCTTCTTGGCTCTCCTCACTCTTGCAGTCTGAAGAATGGGAGCCATTCCTCAGTTCTGCCTATTTCCTCCTCTGGTCTCTTTCTTCCTCTCCACAAGGTCTACGTGACCTATATGATCTTACTAAATGTGTTCATTTCTGCCAGGGAATCTTGATGGCTTTCCCTCCTCCCATATAATAACACATTTCCCCTCCAAATTTCTTCTCCAATCAACTAATACAGTGAAGTGAATAGCAAAAACTTAATTTATCTTTCTTAAAATCAAATCATATTCACACACACACACACACACACACACACACACACTCACCTTCAAAACTGAAGAGCAAGTATAAAAACAAGTGTTGGATATTCATGATTTTCAATGGAATATGATATAACTGTATTTTTTTTATAAATACAAATAAAAATATATGCAAATTTATAGTCACAGAAGTAGAATATTAGAAAGAGTCTTACTATTCTTTGAATTTGTGAGACTTTCTATGTATGTATTAGTTTTAGTTCTGGGGTAAATTAAGATAAAAAGGTAAGATAAAGTTCAAAAGTGAGCAATCAGCATGGTAACCTCGGGCTAGCAAGCTTGGAAAAATGAAAATATTTGATGGATTTTTTTTTTTTGTCCAGTGGATAGGAACAGAAACTAAGTCTTGTGGGTGGTAATTATAAGGAGACTGATTTGGTTTGATTTAGAATATATTCCTTTTTTAAACAGTATTTTAGAATATATTCTTTTTAACAGGTTGTTATGATAATACTCAGTTCCCCATAAATCAAAGTATTCAAGAAAATGACGGATATACCTCAGATGTTGATTATATCTCAGATTATTCCAATAAGAGAAGTCTCTGATTCTCTATTCTAAATGTCTTATTGAACGATTCCAAGAAAGTAGAAAAGGAAAATGAATCACTACCCAGCTCCTTTTTTAAGTATTTTCTTTTTTCTATAAGAGACTGTGCTAAACTTTAGGGGGAAACAAAAACATAACAAAAATAAAGTATGCTATGCTGTTCCCTGCCTCCTGCCCCAACGGAGATTACACATCAGTTTGGAAGCCAAGACTGACGCATTACACATAAGGCAGTTAAATGGGAAGAAAGACCATGAAGCCAAATATTTAAAAATTGATAGGTGGTAAAACAGTAAGTTCAGAGGTCAAGAGGGATCATAGGCTAAGCAAGCAGGATACATGAAAAAACTAGGACTATAGTCTGACCTCAAAATGACCAACAATCTCATACACTGAATGAGTGTATTCAAGCTTGAATAGGTTTTGCAGATTATTCTTGCATCATTTTCTCTAATTTAAAGTGATCTCAATTGTGCGTGCATGTGTGTAAATGTGGTACATACTTGAATAAATATATAAGCATGTGTAAATACATATGTATAGAGCTGTATGTCTCTACTTGTGCCTAGAAAGAAACGCTGAGAGTCTCTATATGAAAATATAATTTCTGGCGGAACTTCTAGGCCTCCTCCTAGGAAAACGGCAGATCTTAGATAATCTTTCACCTCTTGAGTTGGTTCTGTAGATCCACAGGGGAGGAAAGGGGTGCATTCTTTCAAAATTTCACACTACTCCCAATTCCAAACAAATCAAGCAAAATGAACAGCAGTGACAACAGTAAGTACAAAGTGATAGCAGAGGGAAGTCAGCATGGTCTTCATGATACACTCTGAAGTACAGTCCAGTAAAAGATCAAACGAAAATTAAGCAAAATTGAAAGGAGAGGAAGAATGTACCTTGGCTTGTTCCAGAACCCAAAAAAGAACAGTGTATGAGGGAAAAAAAAAAAAAAATGATGAGCGAATAAGAATCTCAAAATTTACTGAGGCCTTTTAACTTTAGTGGAAAAAATTTTTGGAAATAATAGCGGTCAGGGAATGAAGACACTTCGTATTCCCTTGGAGTCCCATGCTCCTCTCAGCTACTCACAGATAGTTACTTGGCTGGTGAAAACCAAAAATAGTAAGATTTGGAAATAAGTACAATTGTGTTGAGGAACTAGGAAAACATGCTCAGCCCAAAGGCGTTCAAATGCAATTTTTCAGAGCCAATCTGGCCCAAACATGGACCTTCATTTATTTTTCCTGATTATGTCTGTGTTGGAAACCAGGGATCTCTATGATTTCAAGGGTCCACATGACCAGTTTTCAGTATGAAAAAACTGGTATCGAATAACAGGCACTGCTGGGGGTGTTGTTCAAAAAAAAAAAAGTGATTTTCTTTTTATAGGTACATTTGACAGAAGACTTTTAACTCTCCTTTTAACCATAAATGTATTCAATTTAACAACTTTTAAGTCGTCTTTGACCTTGAAAAAATAAAACAGGAATGTGCCACTGACTTGGTTGGTGGAGGCAGGGAATGTTCAATCAGAATAAAATTTAAAAGGGGAAATTATAAGTTTGCTTATATCTAAGAGGATTGGGTATTAAGATCAATAATGAAGGTTTCTTACGACGAAGCACATTAGAACAGGGAATTGATGTCTGAAAACTGGAGTGTGGCGTTTCTGGCTCTGAATCTACAGCAAAGCTCTGAGTCTCAGATTCCTCATCTGGAAAATGGGCTGAATAATATCAATTTATGTTTAATCACAGGAATAGGATCAGGGTTAAAGGAGATAACATATATCGCGTGTGCAAATATCCATAACCTGTGAAGAGCTATGCAAATACATTCCTAGCATTCAAAGTTGTTAACAATAGCATTGCTATTTTACACTTATAAACAAATGCTGCAGTTGGCTTGTCACTAATTTGAAGAAAGGTCTAAATGGACACAAACAAACTTTCAGGGAAGAAAAACAGAGCTCTAGGTGGGATCTACATCTGATATAGTTATATTAAACATTTTGGAACCATTAATTTGGCAGTTGTTTCTTTCCTGGGATTTTTTTAAAAATTATAAACTCTCATTCTGCATACCCAATGTAGACATTTTTACATTTTTCTTTATGGCTTGCTTCAGTGGTAGTTTCCTACAAGATAATGGTTTGCTCCTCCCTGCTCTCTGAGCAGCCTCCGGGAGTGGATACGGAAGAGAGAATCTCTGTTGGTGGTAGGCTCTGTTCTGCAGAAACCCCCTAATCCTCTGTTTACCACAACATGAGTCTATTGCCATAGAAATGATAGTTGAGATCCCAGATTCAACCTCACTGACTTCACAGCAGGGCCTTGTAAAAGGAGAAGCCATGCTAACAAAGGGAAAGCACAATTTATCAGAATAGTAGGCAGTCTGTTGCCTTGAAAGGGTAATTGTCAGCATTAAAATAAAAATGCATGAATGAGCTATGTTGTTGGGTATGCTGTAGTTTATTTTCTGTGTAGTACCGCCTGACTAAGAGTAGTAATTTGAAATTTTATGTCATTTAATAGTTTGCTTGTAAAGGTCAGCAGTTTCCCTTGATTGCATTTGTTTCTTATTGAAATAAGAAACAAGCAGATTCTAATTAAGCTTGTTGCACAACTGATGTTTCTGTGGTCAAAGATTTTCCCTTTTCATGATGTGTTGTTTTTGTTTGTGTGTTTATTGTGTGCGTTTGTCTTGTTTCTATTAATAGAAGAAAGTGAACCTGAACAAGATACTAAAGGTATTTTTTTTCTTTTTGCCCTGCTTCTTTTAAATATATGGTTCTATTCGATTGTTTATTTTTGCTGACCTTATAAACAATTCTAAGTGCTGTTATTTTTTTTAGGGAATAACAAACGATGTACAGGGAATACTGTGAGCATTTGATCGAGTGTTATTAGATGGGCTGCTTTATTTTATAATGTATTTATTGACCATTTACTTTTATTAAGTAAACTCTGAAAATGCAAACAAATGACATAAATCAGCAGGGGAATATAAATCTCACACAGATTGGAATAGAAAGTTACCTTGTGACTGAAAGCCTTTTTTTGGGGGGGGGGAATGGGGAGGGGAGGGTGTTATAATTTTTGGAGGAATGTAAAAATGTTAAGATGCCAGCTTAGGTTTTTACTGTTATTACTCCAAGAGGACAAGTATTATGCAACTGCTCCAAACCAATCCAAATCAATCAAATTTAAATTAATTGTAATTGCCCAAAGATACATACATATATTTAGTGGAATATGTTTAGAGGAAAGTAGCTGGAAATCAAATTTGTTTGGGGGAAAACCCTACCTTGTAGAATAAGAGTTTTTCTTCCAAGAAAGCAGCTTCTATCCTGATTAAGATTCAAACTTTGTGCTGTTCTAACCTAACCTTTTATGTTTTTTGGATAAGATTCACAAGTTCTCATACAGGAGTTTGGCACTAGGAATAAAACTTAGGCTGGCAGTACTCGAAATAGCACCTCCTTATCTTAGGATACTTTTCTATTTCTAATCATCAGGCTGCTTACAACCAAATTTAGGTAAAATCATTTCACCTGCTCCTGTGTGATTCTTTTTGTTTTTATTTGCTTTCACTTCAACTCTATCAGTCATTGCTGGTTAGAATCAAGTAACCTAAAAAACAAAACAAACAAACAAACAAAAACCCTCCCTTAAGGGACACTAGAATAAAATAAAGGAAAAAATGAGAGGAAATAAAAGCCATGTGAGCTCACTGTGTCCTTTGAAATAATTACCCAGAAACAGAATTTGCAAGGGACTTAAGTACGCCTCTTGTCCAACTCCCTTAACAAGAAAGGAGAGGCCATTCCTCTCAAGCCAAACTGCTTCTTCATTTCGGGACGGCCCCCGGCTCTCCACTGCACCACCACTGCAATTTCAGACTGAATAAGAGCTCTATCTCCTTACTACAAATTCAAGTTACCCCTTAAAATAACAATCAATAGGAAGATTTATCATGTTTCTGAAAGTGCTTCGGATCATGGGAAGAGAGAGAAAGAGGCACGGACGGGTGAGAGTGAGAACGTGATACGGTTATGTTACAAAGGACTCGGGAAACACTGGCTGCTTGAGTCCAACTTTGAAAGTATGATTTTCAACCGGCACTTAGCACCGTAAATTTACCCAAGAGAAACTGAAGCCCGAAACCCATGAATAAATATCACGAGAGAAAACCCAAGGATAAATAGATTGCCCGTGTCTATTTCCCATGATGCAGATGAACAATGATTTGCTTGCCCACAGAAACTGGAGAATAATGGATAAGACTATAGAAAGAAGAGTTGCATCGTGTTTTTTTCCTTTAAAAATCCATACCAAAACAGTTGTAAACATTTTCCAAATTACTAAGTAATGTTGTAGCCCATCTATTAAGTAACTTGTTTATGTAACAAAAACACTTTTATGCTGTTTTGGATGCAAATAAAATGCAAGATAGGGATATTCAATGGACATTTTACTTGATATGAAATATACCACATTACTTTTTTTTTAATTTTATTATGTTATGTTAGTCACCATACAGTACATCATTAGTTTTTGATGTGGTGATCCACGATCCATTGTTTTTGTGTAACACCCAGTGCTCCATGCAGTGCGTGCCCTCCTTAATACCCATCGCCGGGCTAACCCATCCCCCCTCCCCCCTCCCCTCTAGAACCCTCAGTTTGTTTCTCACAGTCCATAGTCTCTCATGGTTCCTCTCCCCCTCCGATTCCCTCCCCCCTTTTTTCCCTTCCTTCTCCTAATGTCCTCCCTGCTATTCCTTATGTTCCACAGATAAGTGAAACCATATGATAATTGACTTTCTCTGCTTGACTTATTTCACTTAGCATAATCTCCAGTCCCATCCATGTTAATGTAAAAGTTGGGTATTCATCCTTTCTGATGGCTGAGTCATATTCCATTGTATATGGACCACATCTTCTTTATCTATTCATCTGTTGCAGGGCATCTTGGCTCTTTCCACAGTTTGGCTATTGCAGACATTGCTGCTATGAACATTGGGGTGCATATGGTCCTTCTTTTCACTACATCTGTGTCTTTGGGGTAAATACCCAGGAGCGCAATTGCTGGGTCATAGGGTAGCTCTATTTTTAAATTTTTGAGGAACCTCCACACTGTTTTCCAAAGTGGCTGTACCAACTTGCATTCCCACCAACAGTGTCAGAGGGTTCCCCTTTCTCCACAACCTCTCCAACATTTGTTGTTTCTTTCCCTGTCCATTTTTGCCATTCTAACTGGTGTAAGGTGGTATCTCAATGTGGTTTTGATTTGAATTTCCCTGATGGCTAATGATGATGAACATTTTTTCATGTGTTTGTTAGCCATTTATATGTCTTCTTCGGAGAAGTATCTTTTCATATCTTTTGCCCACTTTTTGACTTGATTATTTGTTTTCTGGGTGTTGAGTTTGAGAAGTTCTTTATAGATCTTGGATACCAGCCCTTTATCTCTAGTGTCATTTGCAAATATCTTCTCCCATTCTGTGGGTTGCCTCTTTGTTTTGTTGACTGTTTCCTTTACTGTGCAGAAGCTTTTTATCTTGATGAAGTCCCAAAAGTTCATTTTTGCTTTTGTTTCACTAGCTTTTGGAGATGTATCTTGAAAGAAGTTGCTGTGGGCGATGTCAAAGAGGTTACTGCCTATGTTCTCCTCCAGGATTTTGATGGATTCCTGTCTCACATTGAAGTCTTTCATCCACTTTGAGTTTATCTTTGTGAATGGTGTTAGAGAATGGTCGGGTTTCATTCTTCTGCATGGGGCTGTCCAATTTTCCCAGCACCATTTATTGAAGAGACTGTCTTTTTTCCATTGCATGTTTTTTCCTTCTTTGTCAAAGATTATTTGACCATGGGGTTGAAGATCCATATCTGGGTTCTCTATTCTGTTCCATTGGTCTATATGTCTGTTTTTGTGCCAGTACCATGCTATGCTGTCTTGGTGATCACTGCTTTGTAATATAGCTTGAAATCGGGCAACATGCCGTCCCCAGCTTTGTTTTTCTTTTTCAACATTTCCTTGGTGATTCGGGGTCTTTTCTGATTCCATACAAATTTTAGGATGGTTTGTTCCAGCACTTTGAAAAATGTCATTGGAATTTTGATCGGGATGGCTTTGAAGGTATAGATTGCTCTGGGTAGCATAGACATTTTAACAATGTTTATTCTTCCGATCCATGAGCATGGAATATTTTTCCATCTTTTTGTGTCTTCTTCAATTTCTTTCATGAGTGTTCTGTAGTTCCTAGAGTATAGTTCCTTTACCTCTTTGGTTAGGTTTATTCCGAGGTATCTTATGGTTTTTGGTGCTATTGTAAATGGAATCGTTTCTCTAATTTCTCTTTCTACAGTTGCATTGTTAGTGTATAAGAAAGCAACTGATTTCTGTGCATTGATTTTGTATCCTGCCACATTACTGAATTGCTGTATGAGTTCTAGTAATTTGGGGGTGGAGTCTTTTGGGTTTTCCACATAAAGTATCATGTCCTCTGCGAAAAGAGAGTTTGACTTCTTCTTTTCCAATTTGGATACCTTTTATTTCTTTTTGTTGTCTGATTGCTGTTGCTAGGACTTCTAGTACTATGTTGAATACCACATTACTTTTAAAACTGATGACCTAGAAAGCATTTTCAGTTTGGGGATACCAGCAAAATAATGGGAGTTTATTACTAAATTACATCTAAGTTTATTATTACAGGTGTATTTTTATCGATGGAGGTTAGTCTGGCATTTACTTTTAATTGCAACTGGCCTTACTGTTTTCAATGTTTGATAACTATGGTGGAATTTCTTTCATCCCTCCTTCACCTCTTCTGCTTGAAACTGGTAACAAATGCAGACGGGTATAAAAAAATATCAGTTTTATTGCTGATAAAGCTGGATTGAAAAATAAAATTTTTCTACTTTTTCACCCAAGAATTAGACTAACCTGTTTCTTCATCCTCCTCAGGCCCTCCCCACTCTTTAACCTTCCACCCCTAGTTGTAGGACGGAGAAGCCCTGGGCTGGGACACTTGATGCACATTAACCTCATACCCTTGTTGTCTGAGGGTAGCTGGGAGAATGATGGCCCCAAGAGGGCTGGCATACTCATAACATAGAGAAGTCCCTTTCTCCAATCTCACCAATCAGAAGAGTCGCTCATTCATTCATTGATTCATTCACTCATTCAACAAATATTTATTGAATGTCTGCTATGTACCATGCAGGGCTCTATCTACCTTTCAGTCAGCCTGTATTCATGAACAAAACAAGCTCTGCCCTGTGATGCTTACATTCCAGAGGAGAAGAGAGCCAACAAACAAACAAATCCATAGTTATGACATGGTGATAAATGCTATGAAGAACCACAAACAAGGGTAAGGGAATGTGCTGAGAAAGAGTTTGATAAGGAGACATCTGTGACCTTCTTTGGGGGCAAGGGGAAATTAGCAGGAAGGGTGGAAGCCATCTTCCAATACTGAAAAAAGGGGGCAAGTTCCTATTTTATCTTTTGGCAAGAATGTGGCTGTGCAGAAAACAGCTTCCCTTTTATTCCTGGCCTTTTCCCCTCTCCACTCACTGGACTTAACAATGTGTGTGGAGAAGCTGGAGCTAGTGTACTGAATTAAGAGCATGTAGATTGTGACCTGGTGAATGAGGGCACAAGCCACCCACATGGGCTTGCAAGGAGCTCCCTCAGCATCCCAGCTCCCACTTTGGGGAAGTGAAACCCATGGGTTCGTTGTGATTGAAGGCATAGTTTCAACACACCCACACAAAGGAAATAGAATCATAAGATTTATTATTTACAAATCCCAGAAGCCAGGGCCTGGGGAGCATGCTGTGAGCCCAGGGAAGGGAAGTCCTCTGACCCCAGCCACAGAGAAGGAGACAGAGAGTGGGATAGCAAGAACCTACACTTAGAGGTGATTGAGACGGAGAAGACTAACTTTTCTCAGGCTTTACTCTAAGTGGTTATTTTAAAAGGTGCCCAGGAAAAGCAAAGTGGGAACTTATGATGGACACCCTAAACTCAAGTCCTTATCTAAATGTCTAGACTCTGGGTGTGGTAGGGTTTATCATACTGTAAAATGCCAAGGCAGCAACTCAAAAAAACAACTTTGTTTTTTTCAAAAGGTGTTTTTCTCATCACACAATGAAACCCTGGCTCAGCCGAGGGTATATCTGCCCTTTTGGAGGAGACCAGAAGTGTATCAGCACAGTCACACCTTCAGGAAGCCACTGCAAATGCCAATAGTGCTCCTTCATGTACCATCCTGTGCCCCACTGGACCCCCCCAGAAGGTTCTGATATAGCACAGAGCAGTGTATTAAGTAAATTCGCTGCAAGGCCATGTTGACTCTATCTTACTTACCATCTCACATTATGCTTAGCTGTGTTGTGCAGTATAGATCATCAAAAGTTCTGCAGTGAGCCCAAATGACATTCTAAATAATATAATACTAGCCAAAAGGGGAAAAAAAGGCTGTAAATTAGAACAAAATAAATCCTCCCTTATTACTGCTTTTCCAGGAAGAATTTACAGTGCCCAAATGAAAACTCTTGCCTCTATAAATTAAAGCTGAAACAGTGTTTAAATTTCATTCTCCAATTTCTTAGTCTTCTTCTCTTTAGCCAGAAGGCTCTCTTTCAGGTTCAAGGGTACAGAGTTCTCTGCAGCAGCTGCTGGCTACACTTTTCCAGTACGTATGGGACTGAAATAATCCCACTCCCAAACTCTAAAAGATCCTGCTTTTTTCAGATTCTGAGAGGCAATGGGAACCATAAGATGAGTACAATTGTGTCACACTCAAAAAATGTAAGACACACAAGTATAGTCGCAACCCCAACAAGTTCTTTCACCAAATGATGAACATGGACTCGGCTATGCTGTGCAACCCAGGTCTCCATCATTGTTGCCAGAAAACATTAGAAAAGGAGAAAATACCTGAGAGCAGTCAGTCTCTGTTGGTTGTCAAGAGTGCACAACCTGTAAGCTTAGACTAAGTTGGGAGGAATCTCCCATTAGGTGGTCAGATGGGTCACCGTGTGTCACTCCGGTAGATATGGAAGAAATGTGCCCTGCCTCCTCACTGACTGGTCTTCTTGGGAAATTTAGAATTTCCGGTGAGGACAGCCTCGGTCACTTAGTCTTGATTGACACTTCCTTCAGACTCATTCATCATGTGACTTTTTATTTCCTATTTCACCTTGGAGCCCGGCTTTTCTGGAACTTCAGTCGAGGGACAGGCTTCACTTCCTCTTTTAAGGTGGCATTTTTATCCCTGACTAGCAGGACTGGCTCCGAAATTTGTGGGCCAGGTGCAAATGACAATGATTTTAATTCAAAAATCACGAGTAATTTCAAGGCAAGGACAGCAGAACGTTAAACCAAGCATGGGCCCCTCTTAGCACGGTGCCCTGTGAGACCACCCCAGGGCCTCTTACTCTTGGAGCCAACCCTGCTGACCACTATGGCTACCGCCACTCACTCTGCTAAGAAATTTCTCAGGCTGTATATATCACCTGCTAGGGAAAATTTTCCCACATTCTGTTTCAACTTGAAATCATCCCTCATAGAATTTTGATCTAAAACTGTTGTAGAGGGGTGCCTGGGTGGCTTAGTCAGTGAAGTGTCTGCCTTCGGCTCAGGTCATGAACTCAGGATCCTGGGATCAAGTCCCGCATCAGGCTCCCTGCTCCGCGGGGAGTCTGCTTCTCCCCTCTCCCTCTGCCCCTCAGGCTTGCTCTCTCTCAAATAAATAAATAAAATCTTTAATAAAAAAAAAAAACTGTTGTAGATATTTCTGAGGCTCTTAGGACCAATGCCTCTGCCAAATGTTCCTCCTCAGAGCCTTACTTTTCTTCAGTTTTGGGGTTTTCTAAAACTTGATGCTATTTAAATGGCAAAAGTGTGTGTCTCATCCCGTGTTTCTGAACTGTGGGGTAGGCTCCACAGCAATTTTTTAGAATGTTATTATAAAACTTTCAATCTCACAAAAAAAGTAGATACAGTACTACAGTGAACCCCCATGTACCCATGACCCACCAGCAACAATAATCACCAGTCTACCGATTTTGTTTCCTCGATTCCACTACTATGTTATTGCTGCTGGTTTCTTTTAAAGCAAATCCCAGACATTAGTTCAATCATCCAATATGCACATTAGTGAAAGGATTTTTTTAAAAAAACGTAATCACATTACCATGTTCATTACTCCACCCATCCCCAATTAGCACTAATTTCTTAGTACAATTTACTACCAGGACTGTGCAATTGTTATCCAATTATCTCAAAATATCTTTCTACATCTGATCTGTTGAATAAGAATCCAAACAAGATCCACACCTTGCATTTGGGTTATGCCTCTAAAGTCTTTTTAACTCTATAATAATTCCTTCTTTCTCCCCCCCCCAACCCAGTACAAGTTATTGAGAAAACTAAATAATTTGCCCTATTGAATTGTCTATATTCTGGATTTGAATGAATAGCATCCCCGTAATGTTGTTTAACATGTTCCTTAACCTCTTTTTTTGTAGGTTGGTAATTAGACCACAGAACTTTTTAAAAGCAGGCTCAGTTTTGTTTTGCCGGGCAGATTCAGCTACATTTTAAACATCTGATGCATTTTTTTAACCACCTGTTGCCTTAAAGATGGAGCCTTCCTTGCTTTTTCTTTCTTCTGGCTTTTGTGCCCAACACTGTATTTCTAACATGCTCTTCTGGATTCCATCTCTTAGAGTTCTCAATATCAAAAAATAGGAAATTTAATTAATCTGAACCTATAAATCTAAAATTAGAACTGCAAAAAGGATTCAGTTGTCAAATCATATCTTCCCCGAACTTTCTCTTAATTAATCAGTAGGGATTCAGTCTCAGAATGGAGTATTAATTACCTATTCTCCTGCTCACACTTGACCTAAAATACTTCTTTCTTTCTGGTCCAATGTGCTCATCTCATTCTCTAAAAAGGTGGAAAATTTTTTTCTGTCCTCCCACTATGATACACTTGAAGATATAAAGCATTAATTAATTACTTCATTAATTCAATTAAACACTATTACTTCGGTCAGGCACTCTGAACAAAACAGGCTAGGTTTTTGATTGCTGAAAACTCACAATCTACGGGGGTGGGGGAGAGGCAGACAATAAAATAACTTCAGATAGTGGTAAGGTCTGTAAAGACAATAAAACAGGATGATGAAAAATGAATGGCGGCAGGTTAGACCTTATGTTGGGTGGTCAAGGAAGCCCTTTCTGAGGAAATGCCACTTAACCAGAGACTGGATGATACAGGAACGTGCCACAGGAAGATCGGGGGGATGGGTGCTCTAGGCTGAGGGAAAGCATGGACAAGCTCCTAAGGAGGGAATAAGCTTGGAGTGTCCTTGAATGGTGAGAAACACAGGGTTACAGCATAAATGGCTTAGAAGCCAGGGCATGGCATTTGGTATTATACTGAATACAGAGGGAACATGGAAGGAATTTACACAGGAGAACAAGATTTGATTTGCATTTTTAAAAGACCACTCCAGGAGTGCCTGGGTGGCTCAGGTCATGATCTCAGGGTCCTGGGATCGAGCCCCACATCAGGCTCCCTGCTCAGCTGGGAGCCTGCTTCTCCCTCTCCCTCTCCCTCTGCTGCTGCCCCTGCTTGTGCTTTTTCTCTCTTTGTGTCAAATAAACAAATAAAATCTTTAAAATAAATAAATAAAACAAAAGACCACTCCAGCTTGAGCATTCCCTATAGGAGTCACTCACCACTTCTGTTTTCCTAACAGTTTTTGCCAGAATCCTGCGGGCTCCTGAATCCCACAATGTCACATTTGGCTCCTTTGTGACTCTGCGCTGTACAGCAACAGGCATCCCTGTCCCTACCATCACCTGGATTGAAAACGGAAATGCTGTGAGTGCCATCTGTATGGGGACTTGTCTGGGGAAGACTCATTGGAGAGGAATTTCAGGACAGACCACATATTTATGATGTTACCCTGATCTCTGTCATTGGTCCCACCTGCACCTCCATTTTTCAAAGCCTTCTAGGATTTTCATCTTAGAAGTCAATGCCCTAGAAATTGAACTCCATGGGTTTGCTTCTTTCCTTGTGTCGTAAGTGAAGAGTAGAAAATCAAATTTTTCCTTATGCTTTTGTGTAAAAGGGAAGAGGTAATAATTCCTTCCCACACAAGTAAAATAATTTTCACAAAACTCACCAGCTTAAGAATTAGTTCACTGGAGCTGGAGGCTACTTTGATGAAAAGTAATCCAGAATCAGAACCCATAACTGTCAGTTTAACATTCTTGAATTCATTTTTATACGGATAATAATAACATATATTAAGTGATCACTATGTGCCAGACTCTCTTCTAAGCACCTTACATACAAACATTCATTTATTCATTCTACAAATACCTACTGATTATCTCCTGGGTGTCAGGCACTATTCTAGGCATAATGGATACAAGAGCAAACAAAACAAGCAAAATAAGGCAGTCAGAGAAAGACAAATACCATATGATTTCACTCATATGTGGGATTTAAGAAACAAAACAGATGAACATAGGGGAAGGGAAGGAAAAATAAGATGAAAACTGAGAGGGAGGCAAACCATAAGAGACAGTGAACTCTAGGAAACACACTGAGGGTAGGGGAGATGGGTGGGGGGGTGGGGGTAACTGGGTGATGGGCATTAAGGAGAGCACTTGACGTAGTGAGCACTGGGTGTTATGTACAACTGATGAATCACTAAATTCTACCACTGAAACTAATAAAAAAATAAAGTAGTATTTTCAAAAAATAAAACAAGTGAAGCTCCCTGCCCTCAAAGAGCTTCCATTATGATGGGGAAAGACAAACAATAAAATAAAACAAATAGGAGAATATTCTAAGCAGACAGTGTCAAATACTGTGGGAAAATGAGACAGAATGTGCAATCTTAAGAGAAAGATTCCATTCTCAATACAGTGGTCAAGGAAGCCTCATTTAAGTGAAGACATTTGAGCTAAGATCTGAAGGAGCTGAGGAGGAGGCTATGTAAAAAACTAGGGGAAGAACCCTGGGGAAAGTCTCTAAGATAACGTTGCACAAGGTATGTCTGAGGAATAGCAAGTAGGTCAGTGTGACCAGAGGTGAGTGAGCAAAGAGGAAAGAAGTAAGGGGTGAGTTTAGGAATTATGGATCATATAAGCTTATATAGAGCATTGGAACAACTTTGGCTTTTATTTGAGTGAGATGGGATGCCATTTTAGGTCTCTTTATATTATCTGTTTTCCTGCTCACTCTTACTCATTGTGCTTTGTGTCCTTGCGTGCCTAGATATCTTTGACTACCTGCTGTTCATTGTTTAGGGTGGAAAAAAAGGTCAGGGATTAATTTGAGGTCCAGATAAAGATACTTCTCTCCAGAAAGAATTTTTGTTTATTTCTGCCAAGGACCAGAGACAACAGCTTATCTTGGACCATCTTAAACCTAGTTTAAGGTTTGAAGCTCCTTGGTCATCCCAGATAATTATAACACAGCCTACAATGCTAGTGGGCTATTTCTCTTGTAGTTCACGTTGATAACCTCCCTGATATTTGGTTCTTTGAGATTTTGGTTTATTGTATCTCCTATTAGACTTCTCATCTTTATGGAACCTGAGTTTTGATTTCTCTCTCCTTACTCCTCAAAGGAAACAAATTTTTCTGGGCTGGAAAAATGTCTTAGTGAGAATAAAAGTTTCTAAATTTGTTATATCTGGTAAAAACATTTTTCCAGAATTTTAATTTTTTCAGTGTGAGAGTTGGTTTGATAACCCAGCTTACCAATATTGGAAATAAGACTCTTTCATGGATTATTGTCATAATTATATTTTATAGACTTCAACCACTTGTCTATGTTTGGTTTGAATTCAGTCTCTAGTTTCTGATACTCTTTATGAGGTTAAAGATGTTTATTTTAATCTTAATTTAACAAATGTTTTTAACATAAGTCTATGTTAAATTCAATAAAATGCCTTGTCATTAATTATTTTAACTTTGTGATAAACATGTAATTTTTCACTTTAAATTGGAAAATTTCCTTTTCATTCTTTAAAAATGCTGCCCTTTTTTTTGTTTGTGTTCTTTCAATTTGCTGTAATTTTCCTTAGGATTATTGCATCTATTTTCAAAAATGGGAATACCCTAGTTTTTTGGGCTATCATGCTCAGGTTTTGTTAACAATGCCAGCCCTACAGAATCAATTGGCAAGTGGATGTACTTTCTTTTGACACAGAAGTCAAAGGGAGGAACTTGAGATGCAAATCTCTCTTAAACTCAGGGACATTTTCCTCTGTTGTATCCTTAATAATTGTTTTTCTCTTCTCTACATTTTTTTTCACTGCAGAACATAGAGATTAGGAAGAATGTAGTTGTAATAGAAGTTCATTAGACCTCTATTAAATAAATTTATTTAAAAACTACAATCTTTCTAATCTTTATGTTCTGCATATTTTTGTGGATGGACAGAGGGAGTCCTATGTAACACGTCAACTTTTTCTCAGGCTCTAATGTCTACCATAAATATCCCCCACAAGAACCTACTAAAGAAAATCTTATTCACGAGTTCTAGCCCATTGGACAGATGCCTCAGTCTAGTGCTATATGCACTCACAATAGTTCATAACATTCTTCTGCTACTTTATTGACTCAAAGTCTGCTCCTACTTACAGCCCTGTTATCTGAACTCTAGAATTTTCCATGACTCTATCCATTCTCCTCTCAGGGAACTTCCAGAAATTGCTGAAAATTTCTGGCCCTTTGATTATGATACCCTTCCACCTTTCTAGAAATTTATTTTTCCTAATTTTAGGTTTGATTTATCTTTTGGGATTTTGGTAGAATAAAGGACAGTTAAACATGTGGGCTGAGATTATCTTTGTAACTCGGGTGCTAAGCATGACTTGCAATGTAATACAACCTCATTTAATATCTTCTGTTTCTTTTAAGTCTCTTCAGCAGGGTGGGTTCTTTTCTCACCATTGAGGGCTACCCCAAGCAGGCTCTGTGACTTTTCCAGTTCTTTTAGGTGATTTTACCTCACAAACACCATCCCAATTTAGTAATTCTGAGTGCCTAGCCCTGAGTAATAACCAAAGTTTCCAACTGCAATTCACAGATGGGACCTTTCTTTTCTTTTCTTTTTAAAGATTTTATTTTTAAGTAATCTCTCCACCCAATGTGGGGCTCAAACTCACCACACTTGAACACTCTAGATGGAGCCAGCCTACCTTTCTTAAGACAACTGCATGCATGCCACCTGCCTTCCACAACAGTCCTGCGGTTAGCTTCTTCTCTCACACTCATTCACTCTTCCCCGACTTCTTAAATGCTGTTTAAGACTCCTACAGGTTTGGGGTTGGAAGAAGGGAGGAGCAGTAATTGAAGTGGGAAAGTTCTAATTTAACTGACACTCTTTCAGGTTGACTTTCCATCATGGTGCCTGACAAGTATTTAAAACAACTCTTTCCATCATGGACACATTCATGATTCTTGAGAAATCAAGGGATATTCAAGATGAACCCCAATGACTCATTTTTCCTCAGAGCAGCCATCTCCCTCTTAGCCCCCAATTTGTTAGTTGATGGGAAGTCTTTCTGTGGGGTCCCATCAATGCCCCCAAAGAGATCTTTGGGGAAGACTGAAAATAACTCCAAACCAGATCTTCTATAGAACCTGTATATCCACAAACTCTTAGATCCAGACCACTGAACAGAGCTACCCCTTCTTTGCTTCTTCCATTGGAGCTACTAGGCAGCCTGCTGTCCCTTCAGATTTTACAGGTGGGTATCAGATACATCTCTGCTATGTCAACAAATTGCAGGTGTGTCACCCTCAAGTTTGATGATTCACTAGAAGAACTCACAGAACTCAGGAAAGCCATTATCCTTATGGCTATAGTTTATTACAGTGAAAGGATACAGACTAAACTCAGTAGTGGGTAATCAGTTGTTCTCTCCCTATGGAGTCCCATGGAGAGCACTTAATTCTCCCAGCAATGATGGCAACATGTGCAACGCCTTGTACCAAGGAAGCCTACTCAGCCATGGTGTCCAGGGTTTTTCCTGAGGGTCAATTACAAAAGCATGGAGGGTTCACACGAATGACCTTAGCTAGTCTCTGACCTTTCCAAAGTCAACCTGATATAGTATAGAGTCCCTGCTGAACAAAAAGAGCTATTCACCATAATTTGCACTGTAACATAAACTATCTGGCATGGCTCATGGTCTCAGATATACAAAGACACTCTTATGAGGCAGGATTTTCCAAGGGATGAAAAGTTATCTCTTAGAAGCAAGTCAAAGGCCAGTCCTTTCTTTCACATGTGCAGAGTGTGAGCACCTCAAGTCCACTTTACAGTTAACCCTTTACTACATAGCAGGGGACGTATGCCAACCCTCCAGGTGGTCCTATTAAAGACCCTCTTTCATACACTAAGGAGATGGGATGCTTTTTAACCAGTCCCTTGGGTGGGGTGACGATGGTTCTCACTACAGCTAAACAGCTCAAACCTTGATGAGTCATCTAAGGGGTTCTGGGCTACTTGCATTTTTCATATCCTTCAGGATAGTCTCTCTTCAACTTTTTAGGATCTTGGTTGCAGTGTCCATATGTTGTCATATTACAATATATTAACAGCAGCATTTTAAAGTAAAAGGACTGTTCTAAATGAGGAGGAAAAAAGGAAGAGAGGACAAGGAGGAGCAATAGCACACTAGACATGGGGAGGGAAGTGTGTGGGAAACAAAGCATGTCCCTGTGTGAGAATCTGGTGGATATTGTATACCGGGAAAAAGATGCCAAATTCTAAGGCTACCTCAACTAATGAAGAGTGTCATCCTGCAATAGCAGCCTCTTTAGGGCTTAAATTCATTTATTATTTTTGTTTTCACTTTTGTTTGTGCAAAAGGGTTTTTTTCTTTTCTGATACTTGAACAAAACTATTCTCTCATAATTTGTGTTTAAAACTAATTTATCTTGTCTAAGTGCCTACCATGCATCTCTTCAAAATAGAGTCAGTAAACAAAATAATGTCACTTTATGAGCTTGCTGCTTGAGGGACGATAAATAAGAACAGGTGAAGGGTTAGCAGACCTAAGTTGGAAATGGCCCTCTTCAGCGAATGTTCATTGTAGGGAAGTCCACTTGCCTCTGAGACACTGATTTTCCCACATTTGTAATAACAGAGGTGTCAGGTGGCTAGAGAAAACCATCCCTAATATGACATCAGGGGTACAGGTCTCCCATGTTGTTAAGTTAGTCAAGAAACCTGTAGTTCCTGTTCTTTAAACTAATTAAACTTTAAATATCTTTTAAAATTCAAATCTTATTTGGCAGTCTGTTTTGTGGCTCTTCTGTGGAAGCTGCTGTTGTCGTCTTTGGCCCCTCAAGGTGGTGTAAAGATATGTCCTAAGAAAGCTGGTGGACTGATAGGACTCTACTGATTTGACTTCCCCTGTGAAAACAGGAATAAAGAAAATGGAAAGACACACGCTTTAAAAAAAAAAAAAAATCAGTGTTTTCAAAGGCTCATATGAGTCTAGAACTAGAAGATACAGGATTAGTCTGTGTTGGAGTTCGGGCATAATAAAAAAGTCAGATGGTTCGAATTAGTTTCAGTCTTATTGAGACCCCAACTTAATCATTCAAGATGTGATTCACAAAAAGCAGGAAGCAAAATAGACCCATTGCCTCAGATTTTAAGACAGGAATAAAATGAACTAAGAGCGGCTTTCTTCCAGGAAGACAGCAAAAGTACATCTGCGGTTCTCATGGTCAGGGAGAGGGTTGTTCTTAGAGCCAACTTTCAGTCGTGGGGATACTACCCATGTCCAACTATAAACCGAGATGATGTTGCTCGTGCTGACACAAATCACAGGAAATGGAGGCAATCATGGACATTTACTGTATAAGCAGCAAACCAGAAAAGTCTCCTGAGAACAGGGAAGAGCCCACAGTCCTGGTGTTATTTTGGGTGGACTGAACAAACATGAATGCAGAGCTGGGAGCTAACTGGCACAGAATAAAACAGAGTTTGAACTGTGGCTCTCCACTAACGAACTACTAAGAACAATGGGTACTCTAAAGGATGTGAAGGCTCCTTTTCTCCCTGCCTCTGTGAACATATCAACAACCTAAAACCCCAAGCAGTTAGAACAAGAGAAAGGCTAGCCACGTGCCCCAAAGCAATCAAGAATTATTTTGTTTTCTTCCTACAGAAATGTCATTCATTTTTCATGAAAATTTGTAGTCTTAGATGAACTTCAGAGTGAGTAGTGATATTCCTTTTGTTTTACAACATTGGAAATACTAGTTTCACATGGATAGAACAGAGCTTACTTTTCTAAAATAAACTTGTATTTTGATAACCAGATTTATTTCAAGTTATACTGATAATATCTCCATTATTTTGGTATTCAAATAAAAAATGTAGAAAAATTACATGTCTCTCTTGTTTTTCCAATAATTATAGTTTCTAAAATATTTTAAAAGTTGAATCATTTTAATTTGTTAAAAGAATTTTATAAAAATAAATAACCAAATTATCTATGTTAAAGACAGTGCTTTTGAATTTTCTCAAAGGGAGGCTCACCTTTATTTTACCCATATTTTTAAAAGGTAGTATTTTTGCTTCAGAGTACATGAGCTTTGGAGTCATCTTACTGTGTAAATTAAAATAATTACATATATCAGCTGGAAAATATTATGTGGAATATTGCAGCAGTCAGACTGAAAGAAGTGAAGATGTATGGTGATGTTGATCAGAAACAGTATGGAAAAATTCCTCAGTCTGTTATCCCTTTTTCTATGACAAATTGACAGACATTATTATATCTCCCTAAACATGGATGCTTCTGGGCCATACCCTACAGCTCCAGGTATTCTCAGCAAGCTGGAACTATGTGTAACATAAAGCCATCAGAGGTCTTCCTATGCCAACGTCAAGTCATGATGAAGTTACAAGATTATCCATAACTGTGAGCAGATTCTCTCAAACCAGCATTATTAATGTACTACTGATATATAAAAATATTCTACAGGTCAATACTAGTTTGCCACTTTCAAAAAGCTTTTACACACGTTATCTCAAGTGTAAATAAGGACGCCTATTTGTGATAGAGTTTCCTATCTGACTGCCTCTTTTTGAGGTCACTCTCTCAGAAAAAGAACCTACATCCAGAGCAGAGAGCTGTTTATCCAGCTCCTTCAGGTCAGTATGGCTGAGTGACTTGCAGAAAATAACATACTTACCGTAAATACCAGATATAGTCACCTCAATTAAGTACCCGGGTTTGCCTAGGCAATCCTTGGTCAAAACTCAGTAATAATCTGCACCTGAGGGGCAAAAAAATCAAAATGAAGGGCAAAGGATTGTTTTTATTTTTAGGTCATCAAAAAATACTAAACTGTTGGTCAGGATGATCCATGAAGAAAGAAAAACAAATTCAAACTATGACTAACAAGGCCTGCTGTGCATGAGTCACAAACTGAATCAAGCAAGGCCTCTGGAAACAGGAGGAAAAGCATCTAGGAGCCACATCATAATCAAGCAATGAGCCTTGTAACTTGTTGGTGTCTTCACTGAACTATTTCAATACCTTGATGAAGTCCAGGAGAAGAGAGGTCAGCCAGTTTAAAACTCCTCTTCCCTACCAAGAATGTTCTCGGTGACCTTGAAGAGGAGCGTAAGAATGGCTTTCTTAGGTGTGAACATGAAAATAGTGCTAGTTTAGTCAACCTTGGGGGATGACTCATTCCCCAATTGTGTCCTAGGCATTACGCTGACCTACTTCCTGAAGGTGGGATTAACCTTGCAAAGGGGGAAGGTAATTGTTCTATAGATTTCACTTCTATAAACTGGAAAGGGATTATATTTATAAATGAAATATCCCAATAGCATAAAGCGTGTTGATTGAGCACAGAAGTTTGAGGCCTTTCGCTTTTTTCTCCATGGTTGCTTTGTTACTAAAATTCGGGAGAGACCAAATTGTATTTCAAATTGTTCCATCTTTACTATCTCACTTGGAGATTCAAATCCATAAGAGGATGTGCTTCTGATAAATACAATAATGACAAATCCTATCTGAATTCCCAACTGAGGTTATGTCCCTTGAAGAAATTTTTCTCTCTGCCTTGTCAATTTCTCACAAAGTCCAGGCTGTTTATCTGGGGAAACCACCATAATACTTTATGTGACTTAAATTGATGCTCACATGAAGTTTTTATCATAGGGATTGAAACTAGTAGTACAGGGAAGGAATAAAAAGACAAGACAAACTTCCCTGCTTAATCGCTACAGAGAGTGCTTGGATCCAAGACCAGCCAGCCACCTGGCAGCAGAAAGAAGCAAGCCGGTTTCACCCCAGGGCTTCCCCTCCCCTTGTTAGTCTAACTGTGAAAACAGGCAAAAAAAAAACAAAATAACCGGCTCCAAATTTCTTATTCCCAGCCTCGTTCCCTACCATGGGACAGAGAGAGATCTTTCAAGGCCACTCCTCCGAGATAAGATCAAGGTGAATCATGGCCTGATTCCTTGGTTGTCATTCCATTCAAATTTCCCTCAAACTGGCATTTTCCCCTCATACAGTGATGATTAAAGAATAATTATTGTAACTAGAGTATGAATTCTAACTCTGCAACCTCATAGAAAGTGCTGGGCAGCTGTCTTTCCCACAGAGCTGAAAGGATGATGACTAACACATAAATTAACCCGCCAGTTGGGTGCTAATATTGCACTGATATCCTGGCTCTTCAAGGACATTTGATTTTCTGATTTAAACGGTACAGCATGATCTATGTCATGCCTCGGAAACAGAATTGGCTTTACAACCGTTTTTCTTCATAACCGTCCATCCATCTGGTGTGCATGTGTGGGGAACTGAACAGGAGTTAACCATTTCGTAACGCTCACAAGTCTGTGGGTTGTCTGGGTGGTTTTGCTGATTTGGGCCATGATTTCATGATCTTGGCTGATCTAGTTCCTGTGATTGGCACACTGACTGATCTAGAATGGCCTCACTTGTATATCTGGCGGCTGTTCTTGGATCCCAGCTGGGGCAGTGGGGCTAACTGGGCCAGGCATGCCTCCTTCTCTAGCAGGCTAGCTCTTCTGGGTTGGTCACAGGAGGTCACAGGTTCCAAGAGCAACAAGAAAGTAAGCCACAATGTGTAAGACTTTCACGAGTCTGTTTCTGATCTTCTAAAACAAGTACAAGGCCAGTTTAGGTTCAAAGCACAGAGAGAGATGCCACCTCTTGGGGGAAGAGCTACAAAGCTACATTGCAATGTCATGGGCATAAGGAAGGGAAAGGTTTTGGCTATTTTTGCAATCTACCATGGGCCCTTTGTTCATAATTTTGATGCTTTTTCTTTCAAGTCAACTGATGCAGCCTATTAGGAAATCCTTGACCTAATTCTATCCGTTTTTTTCCCTCGACTCCACCAGGTTTCTTCTGGGTCCATTCAAGAAAGTGTGAAAGACCGAGTGATTGACTCAAGACTGCAGCTGTTTATCACTAAGCCAGGACTCTTCACATGCATAGCTACTAATAAGCATGGAGAGAAACTGAGCACTGCAAAGGCTGCAGCCACCATCAGCATAGCAGGTAGGATGGATTTTCACAACCGCATTGCTCCAGGAGAGGGAAGAGTTGGCACTAGGCCCCATCTCATTTGGGGGAAAATCTTTTTTCTTTTATTTCTTACTCCAGTCCCCTTTGGGTGATTTCTTCCTCCTTGAGGACACACCAGAGGTTGATCTAGATAATTGATCTTGGGTGATTTATTGCCTCAAAAACGAAATCCTCCAATACCTGTCCCCATGATGGGTAACAGCTTCCAGAAGTTCATTTCTATTTCTTTTCTCTCCCTCCCTTTCTTCCTCTTTTTTAACCTTCCTCCTTCCTTTCTTCCTTTTTTTCTGTTTTTCCATTTCTTTTTTTCCCCTTCCTTCCTTTCTCTTTCCTCCTCCTTTTTTTCTTTCATGGGGCTAATCACACTTTCCAGGGCTCTCAAAGAGTAACTTGGCAGACACTTAACATGGTTGTGCCAATTTCTGCATGGCTCTTTCTTGAGGGCATTTTTACTTATGAGTATTCGATCTACTTTGTGGTCTTTCCCTTTCCTGTTTCAGGAAAGTGATAGCAGGACTTACAGGTGTTTTCAAGGAAAAGAGCTGACATACGGATTTCTAGGATATTTGTGTTGAGTTATAAAGGTTTATTTTTAAAATGTAAATGCCCCAAAGCCTTCTGAGAACATTTGTGGAATTCCTAGAGATGGAAATAATCCCTGTATCAGGAAATGCCAGGCATGCTATACTCATAATGTGTCTACTGCCCAAGGGTCAGCAGAGATGCTTGGCCTCACATGTGAGGCAAGCACTGGTAGAACCTGTGCCCAGGGCCAGCTCCCCAGATCCTGCTATGTCTTATTACCAGGCCACTTCTTTGATCTTCCATGATGGGGAAATTCCTAGTAATGTTTGTGATTTTAATATGAGATGAATAGAGACCACAGAGAAATACATAGGGAGAACTGGACAAGGCTGGCCTTCTAAAGTATGCCTTTGAAGGAAAGAGAAGATTCTAAAACCAAGGATTCCTTCTGCCTGCTTCTCCAGGGATCTATGTACTTATATCTACCTATGTTGAGATATCATATCAATTATTCTAGAATTTCCACTGATGGGAAATCATTTCTCCTACAGAATGGTGAGAATTCTAAAAGTGAATTCAACTCAATTTAACAAATAATCATAAAACAATTATTGCTTACATAGTACCTTGTTGTTGATAAAAGACTCTTACATGCATTTATTAAATACTAGATTCAGGCCATCATTAGGTAGAATAAAGGATGCAAACTTAAGTAACAAATGAGATCAATAACAATGGAGTCCCTGCCTTCCAGGGACTGTCAATCTAGAAAGGAAGTCAGCCAGCCATATACATTATGGCACAGACTATGTTCTCCTGCAGAAGCACAGACAAAGAAAACAGCAAGCTGTTGGCAAGCTTAGAGCATGATGGCGACTGGGAGTGAGATAGAGAACAGGAAGAAAGGTTTGAAATGTGGGCTCTGGCCGGGTTATGAACAGCCTGAGTAGGCTGAATGTATTCTTCAATCAGTGGGAAGTCATCTAATTACTTTAGAGTAGAGAAGTGATATGGTCAGATATATTGGATATCAGCTATATTATTAAATTAGCAGATGTTGGGTGTAAAAGACTGGGAGGCATGGCATGCAGTCAGGAGGCTATCCCAGGAGTCTAGAAAAGTAATGAAGTTCTGAACGACAAGTGCAGCAATTGGTCCAGAGAGAAGGGGAGAGATTCAGGTGACCGATCAGGATAGAAACGATAGGACTTGAGAGGTGCCTGGGTGGCTCTGTGGGTTAAGGGTCCAACTCTTGATTTTGGCTCAGGTCATGATCTCAGGGTTGGGGGATCGAGCCCCATGTCAGGCTCCACACTGCGTGTGGAGCCTGCTTAAGATTCTCTCTCTCCCTCCTCCCCCTGCCCTTCCCCTACCTCTCTGTCTTAAAAAAAAAAGGAATAGGATTTGATTGTGCTAGAATGTAGCAGTGTAGTAGATATGAGTCTGAGGAAGGTGTCTAGAACAAATAATAACAGATAAAACAAAATAAAAAATCAAGAACATGAGGAGGTCGAAAAGATAAAAAAATTAAATTTTTAATGCCTTTTAATAACCTGGAATTATTCTAGTCTCACTATCTTTGTTTTATTTGATATTTGATCAGCAACCAATGTTAAATAAATACCTATTTACAGCATCTATCCATCCTTCCCTCCATCTATTTAGATAACATGCGTGTGTGCGTGTGTGCGTGTGTGTGTGTGTGTGTGTGTGTGTGTGTGTGTGTGTGTGTGTAGAGAAAGAAAGATTTACATATGAATACTCAAATCCAAGAAAATAAACTGATTTAATCTAGTTTAACCTACATCTCCTCAGGGTGGAAGAGAAAAATTAATTTTGCGAATCTTAAGAGCATTTCATTTTAGGTAATTATTCAGTCATTCACATATTAATTCCCTGCCAGGGCTTTTCCTCCCCTTCCGCCCCTCTCCCCTAGATGGCAGGGGAAAAGGGACTTGGATACATGCAGTGGTGACCTCTGGAACAAACCCCTACCCCGTTCTCTGGTGAAGTCTACAGCTGGAGAACTTGTGATCTCATCTCTTGGCTTTGTTAGGACCCAGAGGATGCCCCTGGCTGGCTCGGCACCTTTGAGGCTCGTTCCTATAACAACACAGTCCTCTCCATCTGGGTCACATCCTTCATCAAGCCCCTCTCTAGAGTCTACTTTGCAACCTCTGCAACTCAGTCACCCTGTCTCTCCCTATGAAGGCAGGCCTGCTGAATTCCAAGTCAGCTCCTTCCTTATCCCTCATGGGGCCTGAAGTAACTTCTGGATCACTTTCATGTTATGCATAATCCATTTGTTATACAAAATCCATTTGTTATACAAAATCCAAGAGAGATTCAGACCTATTGACCTACTGACCCAGTTCTGCTGTCTACCCAACCATGTCATGCTACCATTTTTATATTAATGTGGCCATCCCATGTCAGAGTAAGGAACGCCTATAAGGTTCCTTGCTTCTAGAGTTCCAAATGTAAGAAGTAGAGAAATGTCCCTCTGCTTTGGCTTTTTCCTTAATTTATACCTCTCTTCTACCCAGAGAAAGGAATCTATAAAATGTATATCCGAATTCTTATTTCCTCTACCTTCCTCCTTTCCACAACATACCAAGCAGGAGAGATTCCCCCTCTAGTGCAGCAACCCTCAGGGCCTACCATCTTAAGTACAAAGATGAGTGTGAAGGCAGTGCTATGGCAATAAAGGAGAACCTAATATAATGGGTATATTTACATCACACCAAGGCAGATTCATTGCATGGACATGATCTTCAAGATGCTGAAATGACTACAGAGCATGACTGCCACCATATTGTATACAGCAACATCACCCCTTCATCCCTGACCTCACTGATCTAACTCCATTAATAAATGGATTATACCAACAGAGGAGGCTGTAATACTAAAAAAGTAATGGTATCTTCTGGTGGTAGAAAGAACCTTAAGTTATGGCAAGCAGCATAGAAAGGCATGCCTTTCTATGGAGGGAGAAGTGGTCTTAGGCATCAACTCTGAGAAAAGACCAGAGTGAGGCAATGGTAGCCTGGGGGAAAATAGCAGTAGCATTGGCATGGGGAAAAAGATGGTAGAAGCAATGCATGAACTGGTATATAGCAGCAGAGAGGACTTGAAATTTCCTGCAACAGCAAGGTGAATACAGATGAAGAGCAGTGACCTCAGTAAGGGCAATGGTCATGTAGGCTGGAACCAGCAATGACTTGACTTCTGCCAATGGGCCCAGCAATACATATTTAGCAAGTGTTGGGAGCTGTATGTGAACCAATAAATGTGAATCCTTCTGCACATGGAAAAAAATGTTACTAAGATGAATGAAGAGAGACTCCCTTAAGGAACTAATTCATAAAAAGCTATAGGATCATTTTGTTTATCCCCTGATCAGTTTTTCCCGTTGGATCTCACAGACTTTGAGGCCTGAAGCTCCCCTACTTTTCCTAAAATTTCCCCAGCAGATCTAATGAGGGTGTCTCATGAGTGCAATGGAATAAGACCTCTGAACCCCGTGAGACATCTGCCATTTACTCTTCCTCTCCTTGACCTGTTCTTTTCCATTAAATCTGCTAGGTGCCTCACAATGTTTCCAGTGCCATCAGTGAGGAAATTGCCTCCCAATCCTGAGGTGCTCCCTGAGGCAATATTCCAGGAAAGTGAGGCCACATTGGTGAAAATAAGATCCATGGAGCCACTTAATTCAGAATCATTTTAAAAGAAGCATGGTCTCATGCTCCCGAGACCTCCCAGAGCTTGGATCTCCATTCCTGCTTTCAGCCCCTCTCTTCTTTGGCCTCTGATGGCCTCAGAAGCCCAGAGTTTTGAGTCAGACATGGTGACTCCTCTTGACATTCTGGCAATGCTTCCTTACCCCAAACTCTCCTTTCTCTCCTTTCAGCCATCCCCATCCTCCCCTAGTGTTCTGTAGTCAACAGCCTCCTTTCTCACATTCTCTGTATTTCACTTTGAAGCTTTTACTCCATCTGTTTATTTACTCATCCCAGCAGGAAAACTGGAAATGGAAAAATCTGGTCTAGTGCTTAGGATTAGGTCTAACGATATTTCTAGTGTTTGAAGGAAAACAAAAAAGATCAGCCTTCATTTTTCCAAAACTCTTCCATGTGTATGCCCAAATCCTTATGCATTGTTTGAGAAATGTGATATACTTCTTTCTGACTCATTTACATTTGCTGTTAGTCATCAAAAGGAGTCAGGAAAATTTTGGAACCTCTCCTTATGAACCAGGAAGTTGCATTTCCTTCCAGCCACAACCTTGAAAGGCTCAAGTTGCAATTTAAAATCACCAGGATACTGGGTATTTGGCCAGATGCCTTCTCTTTGTCATTAGAACCCTAGGCTCTGTGACAGAGACCAGCAAGACAGCCCATGATCCCGGTAATGAGCATAATTCTGGAGGAGCCAGATGCCACCAAAATAGGCACCAGTACTAATTCTACCAAACATTTAAAGAAGAATTAACACCAATTCTTCTCATACTCTTCCAAAAACTGAATGGGGGGGGGAACACTCCCAAACTCATTTTATGAGGACAGCATTACCCTGATACCAAAGCCAGATAAGGATATTACAAGAAGAGAAAACTACAGACCACTTTCCCTGATGAATGCAGATGCAAAAATTCTCAACAAATATTAGCAAGCCAAATTCAATATCATATTAAAAAGAGCACTTATCATGATCAAGTGGGATTGATCCCTGGGATGCAAGGATGGTTCAACATACACAAATAAATAAAATGTGATACACCACATTAATAGAATGAAAGATAAAAATCATATGCTCATCTCAATAGATGCTGAAAAGCACTTGAAAAAATGCAATATCCTTTCATGACAAAAATGTTCAACAAACTGGGTACAGAAAGAACATTCCTCAACACAATAAACCCACAGCCAACATCATACTCAATGGTGAAAGGCTGAAAACTTTTCCTTTAAGATCAGGAACAAGACAAGGGTGCCCACTCTCACCACTACTCTTCAACATAGTACTGGAAGTCCTAGCCTGAGCAACTGGGCAATAAAAAGAAATAAAAGGCATCCAAACTGAAAATGAAGAAGTAAAATTGTCTGTTTGCAGATGATATGATCTTATATATAGAAGATCCTAGGGACTCTACAAAAAAACCATTAGAACTAATCAACAAATCCAGTAAAGTTGCAGCATACAAAATCAACATACAGAAATCAGTTGTGTTTTTATACACTAACAACAAAACATCTGAGAAAGAAATAAAGAAAATCATCCCATTTATAAGAGCATCAAAAACAATAAGATACTGAGGAATAAGTTTCACTGAGAAGGTAAAAGATCTGTATGTTGAAAACTAAAAGATTTTATGAAAAAAATCGAAGACACAAATAAATGAAAAGATACCGTTTCATGGATCAGAACTAATACTGTTAAAATTCCCATATCACTCAAAGCAAGCTACAGATTCAGTGCAATACCTATTAATATTCCCATGGCATTTTTCACAGAAATAGAAAAAAAAATCCTAAAATTCGTATGGGACCATAAAAGATTGTGAACAACCAAAGCAATCCTGAGGATGAAGAATAAAGCTGGAGGTATCACCCTTCCTAACTTCAAACTATATTACAAAGCTATAGGAATCAAAATAGTATAGAATTATCATAAAAACAAACTATGGACCAATGAAACTGAATGAAGAGCCTAGAAATAAACTCACATATATATGGTCAATTAATTTACAGCAAAGGAGCCAAGAATACACAATGGGGAAAGAACAGTCTTTTCAATAAATGGTCCTGGGAAAACTGGATAACCATACAAAAGAATAGAACTGGACTCCTCCTATCTTCCACCATACACAAAAAGCAACTCAAAATTGATTAAAGTCCTAAACATAAGACCTGAAACCATAAAACTCCTATAAGAAAACATAAGCAATGAGCTTGACATCAGTCTTGGTGATGATTTTTTTGGATATGACACCAAAAGCACAAGCTAGAAAAACAAAAATAAAAAAATGGGATTACATCAAACTAAAAAGCTACTGCCCAGCAAAGGAAACCATCCACAAAATGAAAAGGTTTCCTATGAAATGGGAGAAAATATTCTCAAATCGCATACCTGAGAAGGGGTTAATATCCAAAACACATAAAGAGCTCATATAACTCAATAGCAAAAAGACAGTCCAATTTTTTTTAAAAAAATGAAGAGAGGATCTGAACAGACATTTTTCTGAAGAAGACATACAGATGGCCAACAGGTACATGAAAAGGTGCTCAACATTACTAATCATCGGGGAAATGCAAATCAAAACCACAATGAGATATTACCTTATAACTGTTTCGATGACTATCAAAAAAAAAAAAAAGACAAGAGTTGGTTCAGCCACTGTGGAAAACAGTATGGAGTCCTTAAGAAATTAAAAATAGAAGTGCCATATGATCCAGCAATTCCACTTCAGGATATTTATCCAAAGGAGATGAAAATAGGATATTGAAGAGGTATCTGCACCTTCATGTTGGTTGCAGCATTATTCACAATATATCGAAACAGTAGATACTAGTTACAAGATATGGAAACAACCTAAGTTTCTGTCAACAAACAAATGTATAAAGAAGATGTAATATATATAAAATACCTCACTGTATATCTTACAGTGTCTCATATACATATATACATACAATGTGATATTATTCAACAATGATAACTGGCCATTGGTGACATGGATGAAACTTGAGGCCATTATGGTAAGTGAAATAAATCAGACAGAGAAAGACAGATATGTATGATATCACTTATGTGTGGAATCTGAAAAAGTCTAATTCATAGAAACACAGAGGACAGTGGTAGTTACCCCATGCTGGGTGGTGGGGGAAATGGAGAGATGTTGGTCAAAGGGCACAAACGTCCAGTTACAAGATAAGTTCTGGGAATCTTTGTCCATATGGTAATTATAGTGAATAATACTGTGTTATATACTTGAAAGTTGCTAGAGAATAGATCTTAAATGTTCTCAGCACAAAAAAGAAATGGTAATTATGAGACATGATGGAGATGTTAGCTAATGCTAAGCCGGTAACCATTTTGCGTTACATAAGTGTATACCTTAAACTTACACAACGTTATAATTTTATCTCAGTAAAGCTGGCAAAAAAAAAAAAAAGACAAAGGGATTCAGTAGAGGAAAAGTTTGTACTTCCCATTCTCAGTGGCATTAACAGGTCCTTCCTGGAAGACTAAGGTTCAGAGTTCCACCTACTCTTATCCAGTTGGAGAGTACAGGAATGAGCCTATGCTCCCACAAAAGCCAGTCCTCGTTCCACCAACACTCCCACCATCTACAATGCTCTTTCTTTGACCTCAGGATCTGGGGCTTCTGGTCACTAAATTTAAAACTCAAATGAATATATGCAGCATAACCAAAATGGGTGTAGGGAGGGATCTAACGTAGTAGTATTGGAGTTCCCCACCCCTCCAATGGACCACATATTTTAAGCATTGATAGTTCACACTATTACCAAAACAACAACAACAACAACAGAAGTTTGAATTCTATTTTCACAATTGACATAGCTAATTGAATGTACAGCCCTGTTTCACGGTCTCTGTCATATCTGATAGTCACACTCCCTCGTCCCTGACACGCTCTTTCCGGTTATGAGAACACGTGGGGATGCATCAGAGAAGCACACGACCAGCTTTACCACCCAGTGCTTCAGCTGGGACAGGCAGAGTGCTCTTACCAACAAAACAGACGCTGTCCCCGGCTGTTTCATGATGGCTTTATCTGGTTTCAAATTGATTAAAGGTGTTTGTTTTTGTTTGAAATGAAAGGGAAGAGAATAAATGAGTAACAGCCAGTAGCCACCCTAAATTGCTATCAGCTGTTCTGCAGTGAAGCCGAAAAGGGAAGCATTCTTTTTTCACAATCAGGCAGCTTTCCCATATTAAAGTTACTGAGTGTTTTAGAAGAGAGCCAGAGTTTTACTGGGTTTTCCAGATAATTGTAAAGATACTACACGTATTGAGGATGGTTGGCAATTTTTGGAATCTTAAAAAAATCTAGTTTTGAGATCAAAGCACTTGCTTATAATTGCAACGTTCTTGGACCCTTCCCTGGCTCCCCACCCTTCCTCCAGAAGAAAATGCGACTGGAGGAATTTCTGTCAGAAACACATGGAAGCCCTCTGATTCTCTTACTATTCTTGACACATCCAAGCACCCTTAAATTAATTTCATTTTTCTTTCCCTACTCATCCTTGAAATAGAAGCCTATCTAAGCTTATTATCTCCTCCCAAATACTATGGCTGGGTCCTCTCTGGCACTGGCACATCTTCATGGTATTGAATCCTCTTTTTACATCTTAAATTGAGATACATACCCTTGGTCTCCTGGTATTTCAACAGGTTTCTCCGCTCAGCTGCTATTAGAACCTGCCTTTACCCCTCCAAATTACAGACCATTTTCTCTAGAAGAATCTCCTGATGTCTCCTTTCATCTTTTCTATCTGCACAGTGGCAGAATGGTCTTGTAGCTTGGGTCCTGTAGGTGCTTTATATAGGTTGGTTTCTCATCTTTAGGCTTGTTTTCATGCTACAAAGATCCTTGGTAGCTAATGGAGGGGAATTTGGAGCTTTGACACTACCTGGGCTGATGATGCCAGTGATGGACCCAGGTTGAGAAGAACACAGTTCCTGCAGACTCTCAGTTTTCTCTTAACTTACCTCCTCCAAATCTGCCTGTTAATGCAGTGTCTGGCCTCCTAACCAAAGAGAACTTTCCAGAAACTTAGGAAGTAGAGCTATCAAAGCTATCTCTTGCAAATCTGAAGGTTAAAATGTACTAACTTTTGTTTCTTTTCCCCTTTAATGTGACTTCCTGTGGGAACTTCCTCTCCTGTTAATAGAATGGAGGTAAGACAGCCCTGTGACATCAGTGTTTTGTTGTGTTTTTTGTTTGACCCGCCCTTTATTGCTCTTTGCTGAGTACTGTAATCTTTCAAAAACTTTCCAATTTCTAATCCTTTTCACACTCTTACAAGATGATAATGAAGATAGGTCACATCTATTGAATACTTACTGTGTATGAAACACTGTGCTAAAGAGCTTTACATGCATTATTTAAATTTATCCTCAGGACATGCATATGAAACAGGTACTATTATTATCTCTATTGTACAGAAAAGAAACTAAGAGAGTTTCTTTGAAATGGAGAGTTCCAGTGACTTACACAAAGGGTAAGTGATAGGCTTGGAAAGTGAACCCAGAACTGACTCCCCAACGTTCCCTTATAACTTTATCTTGTAGATAAGAAAGTGTTACCTTGTAATATAACATTTTACAATGTACAGTGTTTTATTTTCAGTAAAAATGACTTTCATAAAAAACCTATGAAGTGTCATAACTGTTTTCACCTAATTTTACAAGTAATGAAACAGATTCAGAATGATTAATTAGGTAATAATAGTAATAATGATATTAGCAGCTAAGTTTGTGGTACATTTATGATCACCATTTTTCTCATTTTAACATTTCAGTGACTTTATGGGGCAAGACCTATTATCATCCCTATTTTTTAATATGAGGAATCTAATGCACTAGGAGTTGCCCAGACCACACAGCTTGCAAACTATAAAACCTCAATCCGAGCTCAAGTAGACAGACTCAAGAAGTTACATTTGATAACTACTGCACTAACCCAGATAGCACAGTAACTGAGCAGGACCTAGAACTCCAACCACTGAGTCTAATTCCATGGAATAAAATAATTCATTGCATAAGAAAATTTGGTTAGTTCTTAATATTGTGCCAATTCATGTAGCTTTGATGCATTCATTTACTTACCACAGTTCTTTTTTTTCTTAAGATTTTATTTATTTGAGAGAGAGAGAGTGAGAGATTGAGAGCACAAGCAGTGGGGAGGGGGAGAGGGAGAAGCAGACTCCCCACTGAGCAGGGAGCCTGATGCGAGACTCGATCCCAGGACTCTGGGATCATGACCTGAGCCGAAGGCAGACGCTTAACTGACTGAGCCACCCAAGCGTCCCCACCACAGTTCTAAGAGACAGTCCTGTCCTCAAGGACTCTACAGTGAAACTGAATATCTACCGAACAGATACACAACCTAAACGTGGTAAAAGTTAAAATGTAGGCCGCCAAGAAAAGAGATGCCATCTTTTCCTCATATGCCATTCAGCACTCCTTCCAATGCATTTTTAAACCACTCACTCTATTTCTGGCACTATATTGGAAAGCGGAAAAGTTGTTTTAACTTGTATGTATTCACTGCCCCCAAGTAATTTACATTTTACTAGGTGCACATGTACACACACACACACACACACACACACACACACACACACACACAACATGATAATGGAAGCATGGACAAAGTCCAAGGACTCAAGGACAGAAATAGATCATTCAAATGCAAGTAAATGCAAATGAAAAATCAAAAACCCATTAGTAGTCAGTAAACTAAAAAATATCCTACACAGTTTTTCACTTGTGATAACACGAGCACTCTCAAACCGCTGGTAGAAAGGAAACTGCTATAATCTCTCTAAATAGCATTTGGCAGTTTTTATTAGGAGCCTTAGGATCATTATATCTACTGATTGGCTAAGTCCAGTTTTAATAATCTATGTTAAGGAAATAATAAGTGTATGAACAACAAAATTGAAAACAACACCACATTTATTAGTGAAATTTATGAGCAATGTCAATATCTACCAATAAGGGAAATTGGTGTGATTAAAAACCATGCTTTTGAAAAAGATAATAGCACAGGCAAATGTTCAATTATATTAATTCTCATTAATTATATTATTAATAATGCTTATAATCATGCTAAATAAAAATGCAGGATACAAAAGTACATTTACATAATTCTAAATATACTGTATATATAACTATATAGTATGTATATAAACTATAGTATAAATAGCCCTGTATATATTATACTTACATATACACTGATTATAACTGATATATGTACAAATATATAAAATATATACAGTGTTTGTGTATTTGGCTAATATAATTAATTTTCAAATTTTTTAAAATTAAAAATGTTTTCTTCTTTACATCACATTTTACATCTTTATTTTACACAAAAACTAGGTACTGCTTTTAGTCAGAAGAACTACAAGAGGTGTTTTTCAGAGGAAACCGTGTCCTTGAGGACACTGGATTTGGCATTTCAGATAAATGACAATCTATGTCTTAGAGCAGGGGTTGGAAACCCTTTTTCTATAAAGGGCCAGATATTAAATATATTTGGCTTTTCATATACAGGCTCTGCTGCAGCTGCTCAGCTCTGCTATTGCACACAAAAGCAGCCACAGACCATTCATAAATGGCTGAACATGGTTCTGTTCCAATAAAATGTTACTTATGGACACCAAAGCTTGAATTTCATATAATTTTCACTTCTTCTGATTTTTTTCAATCGCTTAAAAATGTAAACACCATTCTTAGCTCACAGGCAGTATAAAGACAGGCAGAGGGTGGAACTTGACCTGTGGATTATATTTGCTGACCCCAGCCTTAAAGAACGAACCGTACACAGATAGTAGGCATGGAAGAATAAAAACAATTCCAGTTTGCTTTGGGGATTGGCAGTGTAGAACCCCGTCATCACACTTGCTGGGAAAGCACAGTGGCTGTAGGCAGTTGCTATATAAGGAAAAAGCTGTCTGTACAGTAGTCCCCCCTTATCCACAGGTGATATGTTCCAAGACCCCCGGTGGACGCCTGAAACCATGCATAGTACGGAACTCTACAGACACCATGATTTTTTTCCTGTATATATATGTACCTATGATAAAGTTTAATTTACAAATTAGGCATAGGAAGAGATTAACAGTAATAAAACAACAGAACCAGTATAACAATATACTGTAATAAAAGTTGTGAATGTGGCCTCTCAAAATACCATACTGACTCACCCCTCTTGTGATGATGCAAGATGAGAATATGCTTGCGAGATGAGACAAAGTGAGGTGAGTGACGCAGGCGTTACGACCTAGTGGGAGGCCTTCCCACCGTGCATCAGGAGGAGGAGCCTCTGCCTCTGGACCGTGGTTGACCCAGGGCGACTAAAACCAGGGAAAGCGAAACCGTGGAGAAGGAGCAAGTATTGTGCCAGAGGACAGGTAGAGCTCTCAGGTGCCCCACCCCTAAGGAGGGTGGCAAAAGCTGTGCGAGTTTCCCCTGGACGCGTGGGGTTGCTTTAACCCAAACCAGCCTCAGCTGGTCGTCTGGATATGCCCTTGGACAAAGTACTATGTGTTCAAAGGGAATAGAGGTCTCCCTCATAGAAACTGTAAGATCACATTGAAAAATGCTCAGCTGGATGTGGTTCATATCTGCTGAAGCACAGAGAAGAGTAAAAAATGCAGGGAGAATCCTTTAAATATTCAATTTGACGAAGGAGAGTTGTCTTTTAAGGAGGGACTTGAGATCATATATCCATCACTGCTGCTAAAAAGAAGCACTTTACAGAAAGGAAGGTCAGCCAGGTTTCATTTGTCAGGAGGCAAGAGAGGGACTGGCTCCATGTGCAATATGAACTAGCATTTTTGGAGCTTGTCCGGCAGACCGTTCCAAAATAACCAGCATTCTGTGAAGAGATCCTTGTGACCTCTGCCCTGCTGTTCGAAGGACCAGCAGGACCAGCTGCTTCTGGTGCTTCTCCACTGGCAGTTCCAAGAACTGTGAGCAGAGGAACCCAACTTCAGTTGGACAGTTCACTTGCACAAGAGAGCAGAAGACACCAGTGGAAATTCTTTGCATTCATCTTGTCCCCCAGTTTTTGCTGTGAGCTTCTTTTAAATTTTTTAAGTGATAGGGTTAGGAGGATGAGGGACCATGGCCCCATATGCCTCCACATCTTGCCTCTGAAATTTGAAAACTATGAACAATTAGAGGTTTATGAGTCTGCAAAAGAGGAGAGGAAAAGGAAAAGGAAGTTGTTTAAGCTCTGAAAGTGTGACTGGGCAGTCTCTATATACATACATGTGTATGCACAGATATACGTTATATATGTGTGTATATGTAATACATATAGACTTGGCCCTGTACATCCTTTACCTTGTAGAGCTGATCTTAGCATAGATATACTTCCAAGGCTAAGTCTTTAATGCTCCTAGGAACATCACAGAGGCAGAGAAAATTAATAAGAACCATATACTTTATATTTTGTCTTTTCCCAGCATGCAAAGGGTTTCCACAGGCTACTTCTCTGCAAGCTGGAAGAAAGAACCAAAATTACAAACCAAGAGCTGATTTCTATTCAAAACCTACTCTTTTTTTCCTGTTTTTTTCTTTCTTCTTTTACATTATATAGCTACCAAATAAATGAGGACCCAGTACTATCAGGCCAACAGAGGCTGTTCCAAAGATTTTTCTAGGGCATTTATTAAGAAAGGCGGCAGACATACAAAGAGAGAGATTGATTATTGTCAATAATCCTTATTTTTGAGGCTATTTTTATTAATTTTTCTTTCATGTACCTTTTCTGGGTTTTTCTTTTTTTTTTTTTTGCTTGTGTTAAAGGAAAAATCATCAATGTTTTTTAATTTAAAAAATACTTATGGAAAAATACAGAGTCAGTCGATGGTTAACACATGACAGCAGAACCTGGATGAATAATTCTCAGCTCAGAGGCACTCGGGGAAATATTTAACTTTTACATGATGCAGTTTTTGTGTTAAATGAAAAGAATCCCACCTGCTTTTATCTATCCCCCCTTTATACCAAGATATTATGTTAATATGTGAGGCCATTTAGTCAACCAGTTTGAAGTACTTATGGTTATTAGGTATTATTCTTCAGTTTCTTAAAGTACAGCCTTTCTTGAACTTTCTTAGTGTTATCACAAACCAGATTTCCCTAAGAGGCTGGGGCATAAGCTATTTCTCTGGGTTTTTGCTCAACCTTACCTGGCCCAAGTTTTCATGACAGCTTTGTGTTTTCTTATTTGAGGCCTTCATTTTTAAAACAAGCTACAAACTACAGGTAATGTAATAAAATTCGTATTGGAGGGACACGTGGGTGGCTCAGTCAGTTAAGCATCCACCTTCGGCTCAGGTCATGATCCCAGGGTCCTGGGATCGGGTCCCACACTGGGCTCCCTGCTCAGTGGGGAGCCTGCTTCTCCCTGTGCTCATGCTCTCTCTGACAAATAAATAAAATCTTTTTTAAAAATTAAAAGAGAGTAAAAATAAAATAAAATTCATGTTGGCTAATTAGTAAAAGGCTAGTCTGAATTAGAGGACGATTCTATATTATGAAACATAATTTCAAAGTATGGTACTTCTTGAAAGTTCATCATTTTACCTGATAAGGTACATAAGCTGTATGCCATTTAATAGATTTGAACACTATAGTCAGCCATGGTTTCTAATTCAGGTATCAATTGTTCGAATTCAAACGGGTTCTCTTAACAATTTAAAAATTCCTCACAAATTCCAATTTAACTCTCTTACCTTAAAATCCTTTATATAAAGACAACAAAATGTGAAATTCCAACAACTGTACAAATCTAAATGAGCATACAACTTTTTTTTTAAGATTTTATTTATTTATTTGACAGAGAGAGACACAGCGAGAGAGGGAACACAAGCAGGGGGAGTGGGAGAGGGAGAAGCAGGCTTCCCGCGGAGCAGGGTGCTTGACGCGGGGCTCGATCCCAGGACCCTGGGATCATGACCTGAGCCAAAGGCAGACGCTTAACGACTGAGCCACTCAGGCGCCCCAAGAATACAACTTTTTTTGTCATTGTTAACAACAGAGATCTGATGGAAGGCATAAGAATATGTTGAGACCATCACAGTGTATATACATAATAAGTGCTCAATAAATATTTGTCGGCTGAGCATAGGAGTTATTACTATAATTCCCAGCACTCTGTTAGGGGGCAGTGGATATGTGCAGAGAATACCAGCAGTATTTTTCATTCTTCCTCTCATTCTCTTCAGTTGTTACAGCAGATAAGCTATTAATCTTATTTTTGTGCTAGCACTATACAATTTAGGTCTTTTCCTCATGTATTATCCATTAACACACGATCTGAGTTCAGAATAATTGCTTACATCACTCAACAGATTAGGCCCTCGGGGCTCTGACCAGATGACTTTCCCCAAGTCATGTGATGAGAAATAGTAAAGCTGAAGATCGACTTAGCTCCTTTGACAGCCTGATCCCAAGCTTCCTCCTCCCTAAGTGGCTTTTAGTCTTTAATGAAATGCTGGGAAGGTGTGTGAGTGAGAGAATTGGGGTACAGGAGGTGTCACAAAGATGTATGTGTTCTATAAAATTCAGGGACGTAACTATCATAACACATAAATAAACTATGCTCAAAAAGCTGGGTCACCACAACTGTTATGTTCAATCATTTGTTAATTGTCATGATGTATTTTTTTTTAAGATTTTATTTATTTATTTGACAGAGAGAGACAGTGAGAGCAGCAACACAAGCAGGAGGAGTGGGAGAGGGAGAAGCAGGCCTCCCGCGGAGCAGGGAGCCCGATGTGGGACTCGATCCGAGGACCCTGGGATCATGACCTGAGCCAAAGGCAGACGCTTAACGACTGAGCCACCCAGGCGCCCACGATGTATATGTTTTTTAGATGCACTTTACTTATTGAAATCAGCTCCATTTGTAAGAAGCATATGAAGTGCCTTAACCAAGAGTAGTTAACTTCTATTTATAATGTAAAATAGTAAAACTACCCAAATCTATTCAGTCCTTGATAGTTCCCAAAGCTTTCCACATCCATTATCACATATGACCCTCATAATAACCCTCTGGGGTAGCTGGAGGTGACCGAATTATAGCTGGGAAGGGAGACAGTATTCAGACAGAACATTTCAGCCAAGTTGCTAGTACAATCTTCTCCTATTGCTGTGATGCAGAGGTGGAAATAAAAAATGAAAAAAAAAAAAAAACAAACAACCCAGACTGAATGCTAAGAAATAGCATGTGATGGAAAACGTTGTTCATTTCTTCTTTCAGTAAACTACAGAAAGATAACAAAGGCTACTGCGCCCAGTACAGAGGGGAGGTGTGTAATGCTGTCCTGGCCAAAGATGCTCTTGTTTTCTTCAACAACTCCCATGCAGACCCTGAGGAGGCCCAAGAACTACTAGTTCATACCACCTGGAATGAACTGAAAGCAGTGAGCCCATTTTGCCGGCCAGCTGCTGAGGCTTTGCTGTGTAACCACATCTTCCAAGGCTGCAACCCTGGGGTAGTGCCTACTCCTACACCCATTTGCAGGTACAATAAAAAAAAAGAAAGAAGTGGGAAAATTCTGTTGGATGCAAACAGGAAGAGTTTTCAAAAGAAGCTGTCATGTGCTATGATAGATGCAAAAGGTGGCTTTTGTCCAAAATAGAAAGTAATTAATTGGACACAATTCCTACCATGTAAATCGCTGGTGACATCCTATACTACAAGGGCTCTGAGCTCCTAGAAAATGTCATAAGAGGTATAATACTCTATTTTACTTGTTATTGTTCATATTACCATATTCATAAATATTCCAGTGGTCTATGAAATAAAAAAAAAAAACCCACAAACGTGGACCTCATTAGTAAGCTACAATACAGAAGAAAAAAGGTCCATTTCAAATGTTTCAGCACTACTGGCCAGTGAATGTGAGATCTTGGTGAGTACTTCAGAATATTACTTTCTGTAATATGTATATTATTTTAAAATACATTCCGCCCGACGTTCTAATTTAAATACTAACAGTCTTTCTCATGGTGGGGGGGGAGGGTGGTAATAAATAGTTATTTCTTTAAAACCCCCATACTCTTTAAACATGGAAATTCATAAATCCATGTTTGATAGAATTATCTTGCCTTTATTTACTTCTTGCACAGGAAAGACAGGAATCAAACTGGCTTTTGAGCCGAGTAGAACAAAGGTGAAATACTGTTTGTACTGCTTTCTAGATACATGTAATCTTGGCTAACCTTCAGTTTCCTCATCTGCAAAACAGAGAGGATTAAAGGATAAACTGTCCTCATAGTATATGTTAGAAACTGGACAGATACTGTTTTCTTCCGAAGAAAACAAATGAAAACTACCAACACAACACATTTCCACCTCTGTTTTGATAAAACCAGAAAATATTGAAATATTGACATAATCATAGGGCCATGAGGTCATTAAAATAGAATGCTCTATTCCTCAACTCACTGCAAATTTTGAGGGTTTGGAGAAATTGTAAGAGGAATATAACTTATTTCTTCACCCAAGAAGGTTATATTTTCATCAAACATGACATCTAAGTATCTCTTGGGGAACAATCAGAATTAAAATTGAATTGTATCTTTGTATGCTAGCACAGAATAAATTTATGAGTAACTTTCCGACATGTATGTCCTAGGCCAGTTTACATGCAAGAGCCACAGATGTTCTTTTCAAGATTAAGAATAATCTATTTTTTGTTTTTTTTAGATAAAAAAAAATCCCTTTCAATGAGACTTCAAATTTATTAGGATGGCATAGTTAATCATCTCCTAAATCTTTAAGTCAATTGTAGTATACTTAAAAAAAATTTTTTCCTTTTAGCTTGTTTGCCTTCCAAGTGGCTCAAAGGTCTTCAACCATTTTGTGTTTCTAGTTATTTCAGTTATTTGTGAGATTTTTAAAAGCATTCTATTACTCATGGTTTTCTGCTCTCTCTCTTTTTCTGGTTTCAGGAATAGAATTCAGTGATTCATCATTTACATACAACACTCAGGGCTCATCATAACAAGTGCCCTCCTTAATGCCCATCACCCATCTAGCCCATCCTCCCCTAACCCCCTTTATCAACCCTGAATTTGTTCTCTATCTTTAACAGTCTCTTATGGTTTGTTTCTCTCTTTATTTTCACCCCCTCATATGTTCACCTGTTTTGTTTCTTAAATTCCACATATACTCATGGTTTTCTAATCATAAATAGTAATAAATAATTTGTGCAACTTTCCAGGAATAACAAAGAATTTCTTTTATCTGACAAATATTTATTGAGCTTCTGTCTCTAAGCCCTATTCTAGGGCATTTGTTTGTGGGGCTTACACTCTAGCAGGAGAAGACAATGAGCAAGAGAAGAAAAAAATAAGCATGAAGTTAAGGGAAATCAGGATTGCCAAGGATGGCTGATAAAGTTGTGATTTTAAAAATAGGGTGTTGAGGGTAGGCCTAATTAAGTTAAACATAATTTTACTGAATATTCTACACTTGATCTTTGAAATGTTATCTGGAATTGTAAACCAGGTTAGTATTATTCAACTGTGTTTTATTTGCCAATGATCAAATTTTAGACCATTATTTTTAGCTTTTACATTTGGTTACATAATCCTATATACAACTACCTGGTGTAGATCTCTGTTACTTATCCCTGATGCTTACTGTCATTCATATCAGAAAATCTTTCTTTTTCTTAAATTCTCAATTTTTATTCATTTCTTGTTCAGCTGGAGTAGGTGGTTTTTTTAGATTACATGTAAAAAACTTTTTACCATAATCTTATGTGTGTATGTATGTGTTTCTGACTATTTAAGTCTTGTGTTACATTTAACTTTCCTGAAAATCTTATACACTCTAATTGTTTTTTGGCTGTGTTGTAATGAAGAACATAATTTTGTTCCTTTGGAGGGAATATTTTTTTCTTGCCAAATGGTTGGAGGATTATTTTTTCATCTTTGAGATTCAAACTATTTGTAAAATTCATCTGGGAGTAATTCTCTTTCCATTATTTTCTTTCCTACCAGTAATACAAAAATAATGGATAATGTGCCTTAATTATCAGGTGTACGTCCTTTTTGTCCTTAGAATGTTTTCTTTTAGTATATCTTTGAGTATTTTCCCTTTTTTTTTTTTTTATGTACTCTAGTTTTCTTATTGGGAAACATTATCTATACTCTGGATTTCTTGCCAGCTCTTCCCCCTCAGCTGTCTCCTCACACAACATTTTCACCCTTCCTTCTTTCTGTCTGCATTCAGTTCAGACTTGTCAAGTTTTCCCGTGATTTGTCCAATGTCTTGCAGTGCCACTTCTTTATGGTTTTTAATGACAATTTTAAGTCCTTTGGTGTCCCTTTCACTTCCTTGTGGACTTTGTTTTCTTCAGTTGCTACTATGTTCAAGTTAACTTAGTTTTCAGTTCATTTTCCATTTCATCCTGATTTTTTTCCCTGTGAAAAACTCTTCTATAGCAGTCATCTTTAATACATGTCAATGAAAACAAAGCAAAACAAACAAAAATTTTTCTCATATGTGCTTCTGCTTAGAGTAAAAAAATAACTTTCCAGGGTATTTGCTTCCTCCACATAATGTGGGCTACAGAATTTTTTTCACCTGCCCCATATTATTTTTGCACAGTTTAACAGTGCTGTCTGAATGTAGAAAATTGCCTTTGTGTGACCCAAGGGTGGGACCCAGGCATAAGAAGAAGCAAGCTAAGCAATATTCCTCTGGTTCTTCAAGTTCTCAGAATCCTTGAAAGCCCCACTGCTCTCCCTTCCATTACAGATACATCAAGAATTCTAAAACCTATTGTTGTTCTTATGACCACACTGTATCCTATCACATTCATATGCATGACCCTTTCATTCCACACATGTTCAGTTGGCCCATATTGACAGGTGGCTGCCCAGAAAAGTGGCAGTGTAAGCATGAGTATTTTTAAAAAGATACGACTGTGACATATATATGTCACAGTGCATACGCATACACACATACACATACACAATTTCCTCCTCTCTGAATCCTTTAGATACTGAATGAGCAATATTGCTATTATCTCCAATTTCTTTAATAATCTTTAATTTCCTTCTATTTTTAATCCCAAATATTTTAATTTGGAGTTAACTGGTTTTTTCCTATATAGTCTATCTTATTCTCTATAGGATAAGCTTAAACAAATATTCATGTACAAAATTCTAATTAGTCCAACTAGTCTTTCTTCAGCCTCTTCACTGGTAATAAAACACATGGATGAACATAACATTTCATATTTAAATAGACTAAATTACTCTGGCTTCGTCAGATGGTAGCACACACAGCAATGGGATAGGAGGCAGCTTCTCCCCAAGGCTAGGGTGGGTAAGGACCCATATGCCTTCCTATAACCTGCCAGGAAGGTGGTGCTCTTCTGTTTTGGTAGATAAAGTATGAAGAGGTGTCAACTGTACCCCTCAGTCCCCGCCCATTAGCTCTGAGATTATAGGAAAATCTCTCAGGCTAGAAACTGATCAACAATGATCTATGACTTTAATTATGTGTGTTTTTTAAACTCTGTGTACCTTGTTTCTGTCCCTTTGTATTTATTTTAATATGAATTTGAGAGAATGCATATTAGGGATTCCTAAACTGTTACCTCTTGAACTTCAAAATTCTTTTCCCCCAGGAGCATTAACTATGCTTTCAAAACAAAACAAGATAGCATTTCATCTCAGGGATAACATGCTATCTTTCATAAGGTCTCACATTATTTACAATAAAAGGATCCTTCCAAAAACACTTTTGCAAGAACAATGTACTATGATGATGTTTTGAAAATATAGAATCTAGGCTCTGCCACAAATTTGGCCTTAAAATGCTATGATTCATCGAGTTTTGTTCTCCATAAAATATTTTAGAGAATATTGCCTGGCAGTAAAGGAGCTCTTCTGTGCAAAAGAGTGGCTGGCAATGGAAGAAGAGACTTACAGAGGACTCTACAGATCTGGGATGCACCTGCTTTCTGTGCCAGATTGCAACAAGCTCCCCAGCATGCACTGGGACCCCATGGCCTGCACCAGACTGCCATATTTAGGTAACAGAGTTCTCTCAAGACTTTAGAGATTAAGACAAATTTACTATTTTAAACTAAGTTGTGAACTTAAATCTCCCAATATTTCTAGGCATTTCTAATGTATTTTTTGAGTTCTGCTGTTTTTAGATATCTAATCACAGAATCCTCCTGTCTATCCTAATTGCACAAGTTAGCATTAGGGTTTAATTTCATTTGTTCAAAAAGAAATTAAGGAGCATTTTTAACTGCTGCTTAAGATCTTATTTTGTAAGGGGATCTTATGAGAGCTTGTAACATTTTTTGGAATGTGCAGAGAAATGGCTAAGAAACCTCATATTATGTCAGATGAGTGGAATAAAAGAATAAAGTCCCCCTTCTTAGCCAACAAAGCAGATTTCTAAGCATGCAAAAATAAGCCACATGGTTGAAAATGCTGATCTCACAAAACAAAGCTGAATCTCTGCATGCTGTTTAATGAACTTCATTTGGAAGGAACTATGTTGTTAGCCCTAACAGCTGGTTTAATTTCAATGACACCATCCTTTCTTATTTGAATGCAAAGAATGTTTTCCAGTTGTATACTGAAAAACTGAAAGAGAACTCGCATTTCTTAGCACTCTCTCACAGAATATGTGAGGTATCTGGATGCTCATTAAAAACAAATTTTTATCCTTTCCCCCTCAGATTATAAAAAGGAAAACTTAACAAGTAAGTAATTTTGTTTGTGCCCTTGAACCCTATGTGTATGTAATCGGATTCATGCATGCGTATTTACACTCATACTTCATGATGTCCAGAACAGAATGTACGGCCCCTCTCAAAGATTTTTTTGCTATGCTTACTGGTGTAAAACAAGAAGGAAGATCATCAGAAACCTCAGCTTACAGCACCCAATTAGGCCATGAAGAGCACCGTATTTACTGAATGATACAAATAATATCCCCTACCCCGAGGTTATAACTTGCTCGATCCTTTCTATGGCTACAAAATAAGCCAAACTGAAAATGTCACCTTTTGATTTTGCATTTTTTATTTTTATATCATCTAATTATTTACAGATGAAAACAAATATTTATTTCTTCATTGAGCCAATTCATGATCCTCATTTGTGACAACAGATCTTTCTTTTGGAAGATGGGTGTTTTTTTTAAGACAGCTAATTACCAGTATAAAGTTTACAGAGTCAAATCAAAACAGTTTTAAAACTGGGTGCCTCAAAATCCCTAGGAAAGAATTCAAGAAGGTTGCTTGGAAAGAGATGTCTTAGACACAAAGTTGTATCTGATGATGCTTTAACCTACCAGAACGCAGAAATCTTCAGAATGAAATTAGAAAAGTTTTCATTTTAATTAACTTCCTCTGATTTGAGTGTTCTAAGGCTTAAATCGTAATCATTTCCTGTGATCTATCTTCTGGGCCTAATTGCCTCTGCACCTGGCTAAGAGCCAGGCCTTGATTTTACCAGCTTCCTTCAAGGACTAAGACTTAAAGTATTAAAAGAAAAAATGCTACCGGTCCCATTTGAATGGCTCAGTGTTAATAAACAAGAGCAGTATGGAAACCCTAAAAATCTATTATTCTGGAAGCCTGTCAAATTGTTATTTCCAAATTGAAGGAATAAAAAGAAATGCTTCAATTCTTTGTCATATAAGCAGCTAAAGTTTAGTTTGATTGGACTTTTAACTGGTGACTGTGGTCTTTGTTATCCTTTGATTGTTTACTCATTCATCCATTCAGGCATTCATTCTACTCTGTGGAAGGTGCTGACCTTCAGTCCTAGACTAGACAGGAACACACACATACACACACGCATAAAATCCATATTTTTGCCTCATATACTTATTCTAAAAAATTGTGAACAGCATAAATCAGCTACAGTAAGCCAATTTCCTACTCTTAAAAACCTAGTTTTATGAAATCTTTGGTACATGTAAGAAAATGAACAGCAAATGTCATCAACAGATCATTTCACTTGACCACGTAATGGGGAATGTCTGAAAGTGTGCTCCCTGGCTAAATGCAATTATTATTGAAGAAATTGGCTCGAGGCTTTCAGGTAGGTTGATAGTTAAGCAAAGAAGGCATCCTGATTAGGTAGAGTATCCCATATTTTGTGGAGTGTATAAAGCCCTCAAATATTTCTTGAAGAGTTACTTGATTTCGGAGTAAATGCTAAAGGTATCACCAGTTCACTTTGAAGTGTGATGGAAGATTTTTTTTTTTTTTTGCTTGAACACACAGAGTAGAATTTCAGTAGTTTTCATTTTTATAACTTTTTTTTTTCCTGAGGTGAAATATCTTTTTGAGCTTTCAATGTCTTTGTACTATTTACTTTGTCTCTTTAGCAGGCATTTCACTATTCCTGAATTCAATAGGGCTGTACACATTTTATGTTCTTCCTCAGCTGGGTTTGTAGGTGACAGAGCCCAGGTACCCCAACAGATCTTCAGATGAGCCTTCTTTCACCTGAATAGCTGAAAGCTATATTAGCTGGATACATTCTTGAGTGACATTCCTCTTCTCTCAGTAATCTACAGATGTCATTTCACTCCTTTCTAGCTTCTAGTTTTGAGAATGACTGGTCATCTGGTATGAGTCTGGTTACTTTTTCCTATAAGCAATTTGCTGCTTCTGTTTAGAAAGAAACTTTGAGATTTTTCTCTTTATTCTTGTTACCTGCATGGTGGAAATCCTATATAATGGTATGTTACTGAACATCTCTTTCCAACTCTGGAAAGTCCAGTATTCAGGACTTTGTCCTGGTAGCGTGAAATCAGCAAGGGAAGTCAGGCTGCAGGCAGGCAGATGATCTTTCTGAAGGCAAAAAGCTGATCATGCTACTCCACCGATGCTAATCCCACTGATGATTCTCTCCATTTACTGCAGGGCAAAGTCCAAATTATCTACCTTGGCATGCAAGGCCTTTTATGACCCAGACCCTATATCTGCAGCCCTACCTATACACAGTCCCCCAGTCAACAAGGAAACTTTTAGGTGCACCTTTAGGAAAGCACCACAACTGCTTGGTTTGGACCTGAGATATGCTATTCCTTCTTTGTGGAATACTACCTCCCTCCCTGCCCCCCTCTCCTCCTGCTCCACCCACACACATACACCTTCAACTGGTTATTCCCTATTCAACCTTTACACTTAACTTAAAATTATTCACTTTAGAAAACCTACCTAGTATGCCTAGACCTGGAGTTGAGTTGCCCCTGGATGTTCACAAGCTTATCAGTCTTATAACACTTCTTACATTCTATTATAATTATTGATTTACTAATTGTTTCCCAGCTAAATACTTGAACACAAAGACTTACCATGTCCACCACAGTATTCTTGATACCCAACATCAATGTTAACTTAGTGAATACATTAATGTATGGATGAATGAGTGAATAAAAATCCCCCTGATGTTCAAAGGGAAAGGGTAGAAATAAAATTGATGAGAGAAGAAAAAGACAAAAAGAAGTTCCAGGTTGGTAATATGGATCCAAAGAGATAATCGATGTCACTCTAGGGAAGGCCACGGCAAACATATCAGAAGCAATAAACAAGGAATAACAAAACTATCCAGAAAGGAAGATATAATTAAATCCACAAAGCAAAATTATTATTCAAACAATGCCAATTTTTGATTTTAAAAATAAATCTTACTAAGTCATCATGCATTATTCTCTTAAAATGTCTGATATATTTTTTAAAAGATTTACTTATTTATTTTGGTGGGGGGAAGCGGGAAAAGGAGAGAGAGAATCCCAAGCAGACCTCCTGCTGAGCGTGGCGCCTTATGCGGGGCTTGATCTCACGACCCCGAGATCACAACCTGAGCCGAAATCAAGTCGGACGCTTAACCCACTGAGCCACCCAGGCATCCCATGTCCGATATTTTTGACAAAAAATTACCCTTATATTTACTAATGAGATTACACTACCAATTTTACAAGTTACATTACATTCCCTCACATGTTAAATATGGTTTGAATTGCCCTCTAAAATCCAGGTACAAAAATAGTCACCTCTTCCTGTCTTTCAATGCTTGCTCCTACTTTATTATTAGCAGGAAGTTTAGCTTTGCAATTTAAGCCCCCCTCCCCACCCATCTTGGATTGATTATTTAAAAAAAAACAAAAACCTTCAGATGACTCAGTCCAAAGAAAGTCAGTTCAGCTTTAAAGCCAATCATAAAGGAATCTAGGAAGTCAAAGTCCACTGTTGCTGTGATACCTGATGAGAAATACTGTCATTGCTCCTGCAAGAATGCACTGATGAGCCATTCTTCCAGTTCCAGTGCCTGAGCTGATGGTCTTCCTGCTACAGCAGTGACCAAACTTGGTCTCCATGAGCTCTAAAACCATTTGCTAGCCATTGGTGCTCAGGCCATAGAAGCTGTGTCCACTCCTACATTAAAAAATCATCCATGGGCACCCCTTGTAATCTCTGCCCACTTGTCATCACTTTTATAAGTGTCCTGTTTCAAATGGCTTTAGCCATCTACTGCAATAAAAGTTTTCTTTTGACTTTGTGATGTGCTACATTAATATATTTCCTTATATCAAACACATAATTCTTTTACTATATTGCAGCCAATTGCTAACATTTCATTTAGGGTTTCTAAAATCTATGTTCCTTAATCTATGTATGCACTTTTCTTTTGTGCTAACATTGCCAGGCTGTGATGTTAGTATTATAATAACTTTCTAAAATAATTTGATAGATTTTTCTTATATTGGAACATTTTATAAAATCAGGAAATTTTATCTCTTCCAAGACCAAAAGAATGTATCCATAATTCTACAATGACTTTTAAATTTCCAGGTTATGACTACTTTCTGATTTTTCAAATTTGGTAAACGGTCCTAACATTTTTCTAAAGATTTAAAAAATTGTAACTGCATAATTACATATTATTGCATTTTTATTTCAATCTACTGTCATAACTCCTTTACCATTCCTAATTTTGTATGTTTGTGCCTTTCTTGTCTTTTAAAAATTAAAATTCCACTGATTAGACTACTTTATAAATGTTAAGACCAACTATTGACCTATTTTTAAATTCTACCATTTGTGGTATGTGTATTCTAACTTATTAATTTTTGCTTGTACATGGTTGTTACTTTATCGGCTATTTTTCTCTGTTTTCTGTAGTTTTTGTTTCTTTTCTGAAGTCTTGAGTTAAATGTCTAGCTCATTCACTTTTCCTTTTTATCTAATGGAGAGAGATAACTCTATGAGTTTACCACCACGCACGGCTTTGGCCAAAGCTCATATACTCTATCAGGAAGTTGTTTTCTAATTTGTCTCTATGGCTACTTTTCACTCTTTAAGTGAAAAGTTATTGAATTTTTTTTTAGACGTCCTATCAGATTTTACTTAGTCTATTGTTAATTGCATTTTAGTCAGAATAAATCCGCATAATTTCTGCTTTTGAAATTTGAGATTTATTTTTGTGGCCTGACAAAAGATCATGTCTGTCAGTATTCCGCAAATATTTGAAAACAGGGTTTATTCTCTCCATGTAAGGTACAAAGTACACTGTTTGCTATCAGAACATTCTTCTCAATTATATTATTAAGATACTCTGTATCCATGTTTTTGTCTTTACTCAGTCAACTAAAAGAATATAAAATATAAATTAATAAGTTTGTTTTAATAGATACACAGAGGACTTTGCACTCTACAGAATGATATGAACATGGCATCTTTTGGTTTCCAGGGTAATGCAGATTTTGCCTTGTTTTCATATTGCGCTGACCTTTCTAATAGGAGTTTGACGGGAGCGCAATTTTTGGATGAACTAACTTCTCATTTGTGTCCTTATATTTCCACTCTTCATCTTCTTCTATTATTTTTGTTTTCTTTGTAAATCAACAGTAAATGTGTATAAAAGCTCAGCTTTTGACGATCCTGACCTCAAATACAATTTCATGAAATTATTTCATTTAATAACTTACTTAGGTCCACAACTGTCAGGTCATAAACAACATGATGCAGTGTAAAGAGCACTAGCCCAGGATCCGCCTTTGTCTTGGAAGAAATAGTTCCTTTCCCTGGGTCTCGTCTTTAAAATTCTGTGATTCTGTAAATTGGATTGACTTACAACTGGATCTCTGGATTCTTACACTTGGACTTTATAGATACATAACCAGGGAGAACCTGATCCATGAAACCATATTCTTAAAATTAAATTTAGTTTACTAAATTTATTTGACTTCAGTGAAGATTGCTTGAATGCAAAGATTGCTTCTTAAACGTTTAAGAATGAATGAAAAGAATTTTGTTTACTTACAGCATTCCCACCCATGACATCCTCAAAGCCGAGCGTGGACATTCCAGACTTGCCTTCCTCTTCCTCTTCCTCCTTCTCTGTCTCACCTGCATACTCCATGACTGTGATAATCTCCATCATGTCCAGCTTTGCCATATTTGTGCTTCTTACGGTCACTACTCTTTATTGCTGCCGAAGACGAAAACAATGGAAAAATAAGAAAAGGTGAGATTCTCATTTAAGCTAACCACATGTAGTAATATTTTAAAACTTACAAGTTTAATACTGGAATTGGGGACAGGAGGAGGGATATATGTAACACTGCCAGTCTCTTTACGACATCCATTGCCTTGCTTTTAAGATGAAGCACCCCACCATGATCTTTAAAAATATCAGTAACTTTTTGGATAAAGTTAGGGATCACATGTTCTAAGGTTCATTTCTCACAGCAGATAGGATCTAAACAATAATGTGGAAGAATTTGGCTATCCCTGCTCCCCATCTGCCCCCAGCCCCAGCCCCATTGCCATGTCAGATTGGATAGTGACAAAATTCCTAAGAAAAGGCACCTTTTGACTCCCAGACCCACGAAAATATTTCTTGCTCTAAAACTGAAGGATCTTCAGCTGCCTTAGTATAATTTGTTTTGTTTCCTCCTAACATCGTATCTCCTTAAAACCCAAGCCCGAGTACAAAGATCTCACCTGATCCTGAGCTTACCATTGGTCTTCCCTGTCTTCCCTACAGAGAATCTGCGGCGGTAACCCTCACTACTCTTCCTTCTGAGCTCTTGCTAGACAGACTTCATCCCAACCCCATGTACCAGAGGATGCCACTTCTTCTGAATCCCAAATTGCTCAGCCTGGAGTATCCAAGGAATAACATTGAATATGTGAGAGATATTGGAGAGGGAGCATTTGGAAGGGTCTTTCAAGCAAGGTAAAGTTACCCATGTGAAAAATCTTTCCACGGAAATATGTTGTATCTGGAAAGTTACCAGACCACTACCTTGATGCCTGGGCTGTATGTGTGATAATTATTATCAAATAATTTTTCACATCATTAACCTCATTTTACTGAGGACTGTACCTTGAATCTTAATAGTTTTTCCTCTCTGCTGAAAAATAGGGCTGGGTAGAAGGATAGAATCTTCATTTATGTAGTGTTCAAATTATGAGCAATTAGCAAAGTTTAATTATATTTCCTTTTCAGAAAATAATTTTATCGTACATTTTAATCATAATTTCTTACACTGTTTTTAGTAAATAATTTTAAAATTTATTTCTCTTCCATTTTCTTTTGCTGTATTCTCCACTTTGTTTAAAATTTACTTTGAACTAGTATTTCCATTTAAGAATTCAGAGCCTGACGTGTAGATATTAAATAGATGTCCATGGAATGGCAAAGCCGAAAAGGGGGAAAACAATGCAAAAATGACAGAAAACAATGAGCTCAAGGAAAGAGTATGTGTAAGGGCCAATGCTAGCCCATTTATTGTGTCTGTCACAATACCCTTTCTGCATGGATGTGGCTCGCAGACACACAGCGGGGCCGGAGAACGTGGACTTGGTTTTAATCACCAATTGTCATTTTGTCCTGGTGTTCTTGGGCAAGACACAACCTAACTGCCACTCATAGTGGCCCTGCTATGCAGGTTACATGATTAATGAAAATCTCACACAAATACTTATGGAGAACCAAAAATATGCAAGGCATCATTTTAGCTTCGGAAGGACATAAAAATGAGTAAGCTATGGTCCCTGCCTTCCAGGAATTTAGATTCTGGCCAGGGATCAAAGGTTTAGGGCCGTAATGACAATCTCATTGGATCTGTGTACTTTAGAATTCCTGACATTTACAGATAATGCATTTTTCAAACAACCTGTGTTGAAAATAGTCCCAGTGATTTTTATTAATTGGCATCCAGAAGTTTTTAGTACAATCGACTACTGGCAACTTTCTTTGATTCTGTGGCTCTAGGAAAGGTTGCAGAAGTGGAGGGAATATATATGAATGTGGGTAGACGAATGTGGATACATATCATGTTCCTGATCGTTGATTTCTTCCTAAATAAATGTATCTCTCAGGGCTCCAGGCTTACTTCCCTATGAACCTTTCACAATGGTGGCAGTGAAGATGCTCAAAGAAGAAGCCTCAGCAGACATGCAAGCAGACTTTCAGAGGGAGGCAGCCCTCATGGCAGAGTTTGATAACCCTAACATTGTGAAACTCTTAGGTATGAAAATAGAAATGAAGAAATGTATTGCATTTATTGCAATTATTTACATTTATTGCAAAACGGAGGCTCCCCAAGTTTTCCTTCTTTATCCTGCACTTGTGCCTTTTCCTTTACTTCTTCATCAGAGAGACATCTCTGTTCCTTCCCATATAATATTTTCTGCCGAGGGAGCAGAACATTGTATTAAATTACCTCAGTTCAAAAAATTGTTTTTTTTAATTGCTCAGAAAGATATGTTGTCATTTCTTTAATTTTCTCTCTAGAACCTACAAATATACTGATTGCTAAATCCCTGGGATTAAAAACCAGCCCCAAAATAAAAAAGCTAAGATAATAGTATTCATTACTTCTCTTCCTTTTTGAACAGAGACTTCTAATTTTTGCCTGAAAAAAGAATCCTAGATCTCATAACCTATTTTTACAGTGATGTGAAGTTGTGCCCAAATGATCTAATATTTCAAAGTGTTCTATTTCCCTCTCACATACAGCAAGAATTTAAGATTTGCAAATGTCATCCTGGCACTAAATCTGAGACTCTATTTATATGAACATTTTTTTTTTCTCTCTAGAACGAACATTGTAAAACCTGTATTTTGAAATGTTTCACTGAGTACCTCACCTAAGATTTTGGACTGTTTTTGCCATCCTTTCCAAATTTCATACAACACCTTCCTTATCACCCTACTCCACAGAAGTAGCAGAAACACAACATTACATGCTCAAAGCAAGCATCCATTCCTAAGTTCACTCACCAAACACGTACCGAGCACTTGCTGTACCAGACACCTGGTAGGTGTGTGGGATTTAAAAAAAGAATAAGCCATGATTTCTGCTTTCAAAGTGCTAACATGTTGGAGGAGAAACCTCAAATAGATGATTGTCACGGGATGGCAGGTCCCAGGCCAACAGAAGGAACATGATGGGTAGTGCTGGGAGACCAGGCATTCTAGCGGGAGTGACAGGTAAGCCGAATCTTAAAAGGAAAATGGGAGATGTTGACGCAGACAAATGGGGTCAGCGTTGGACTGTGATGCTGTCCACAGAAAGCCAGGGCCCCCTGTTTTCCGGTCTTGGTCCTTGGCTTGTTAGGCACAGTAGACACCCCGCCTAACAAGGCCCGTGATTTCGGTTGCAGGCGTGTGTGCAGTCGGGAAACCCATGTGTCTGCTCTTCGAATACATGGCCTATGGCGACCTCAACGAGTTCCTCCGCAGCATGGCCCCGCAGAGTGGGTGCAACCTCAGTCACGGCGACCAGTCCGGGAGGGCCCAGGCGTCCAGCCCTGCCCCGCCGCCCCTCTCCTGCGCCGAGCAGCTCTGCATCGCCAGGCAGGTGGCCGCCGGCATGGCTTACCTCTCGGAGCGCAAGTTTGTGCACCGGGATCTGGCCACCCGGAACTGCCTGGTGGGCGAGAACATGGTGGTGAAAATCGCCGACTTCGGCCTCTCCAGGAACATCTACTCAGCGGACTACTACAAAGCCAATGAAAACGACGCCATCCCCATCCGCTGGATGCCCCCCGAGTCCATTTTCTACAACCGCTACACCACCGAGTCGGATGTGTGGGCCTACGGCGTGGTGCTGTGGGAGATCTTCTCGTACGGCCTGCAGCCCTACTACGGCATGGCCCACGAGGAGGTCATCTACTACGTGCGCGACGGCCACATCCTCGCCTGCCCCGAGGACTGCCCCCTGGAGTTGTACAACCTGATGCGCCTGTGCTGGAGCAAGCTGCCCGCCGACAGGCCCAGCTTCGCCAGCATTCACCGCATCCTGCAACGGATGTGCGACAGGGCGGAGGGGACGGTGAGCGTCTGAGGGCGCACGGCTGCCCAGGGAAACGCGGGGGTCCCCTCTCGGCCTCTCAGAGGCCGCCGCCCGGGGCCCCAGACCGGAAGGAAGGCTGGCGGACGCCAGGAGCATGAGCGGTCTGTGTCTCGGCCAGAACCAAGCCCGCGCAGAACTCCCGCGGGAGCCCCACCCATCCGGAGCCCACCATTGCAAAGGCCGCCTAAGCTTCGTGTACAGAAGATAATGGCACCCTCTTCGGTCCCTGAATTAGCTGGCGGCAGAGTTAGACTATGCTGCATTAAATTTTAATATGAAATGTGATACAGAGCTTCATTTTTAATAGCGTTAATTCCTGTCCATTATGAAAGTATCTTCCTGGAAGACATTCGGGTCAACTACAGAACGCTAAGAAGGAAAAACTATTCATTGTCTCCCCACCGAAAGATGGGTGCTGGTGTTTGTTTGTTTGTTTTTCTTATTGAATTTCTTTCTCGCATTGATGCCTAATTTTATATTTGTAATCCACACAGTTGTGGTTATACTTTATTGAGAGAGGGCTTCTAAGGAATAAAATGACAAATTAGTAAGGCTGTATTCTGATTGTGATTTTTAGTTTCCTTTTCTGTCTCTGTGCTGCTTCTCTTGCGGAAGTTTTCCCTTTGTGTGCCCTTGTCATAAACTTCATCTGCTTATTTTATTCCTACAGTTTTTCTGAAAAAAACTTTCATTAATTTACCTTTTTCTTTGAAATTTTTATTGGTATCTTTTCCTTTGCTTTAATTTTAATAACTTTCCAGGACTTTGTCTTTTTTTGGTTATCTATTTTTTTTCTTTTTATGTCACATATACAACAAATACCCTGACAGACATAACTTTTAAAGTAACACTGTAGAATGTATGTAACTTTTGCAAAGTAATACCATTTTCTTCTGTACTGGCTTCTGAAGCTATGCATTTCAAATTTGTCATCCATTAATTTATTGCCACAGACTATTAAATCCCTTAAACCATAGTTTATGAGATGTCACAAGATGGTCTTGTGGCTCTGAGTTGTTTAAAACTTGATGTTTTTGTGCATTCTGACATTTTTTTTCCTGCTAGAAACCAATACCATAGGCAGTAGAACTAATATAGTGTTATTTATCAACTTTTTGCAGGACTACTAACCCAATCTTGTTACATTTTGATTCTGGAAACCAACCAACCCACCAAGCAACTTCCAGAACTCAGATCCCTGGTGCACAGATTTTTCAGAGGACCTGCCACATGATACATCTTTTTCTAAGGTCAACGTGAATAATATGAATTTATTTCTGAAATGGTATGAACCCAAATTCTCCCGAAAAACAAATAAACAGGGAAGAGAAAATAACAATCTACTGTAGACCAACTTATTTTAATTCAAACTAATTGGTAGTTAGGACATGGAGAAATGGTCTGAATTCTTAAAAGCAGATTTTCAACTGTCTGCTGGAAGAATCCACCTGAAATCTCCAAATCTGCCTCCATGCAACAACTTGTCCTCTTTACTGGAAAACCTGCCATTTCTTGCTCATAGTCCCTCTGGGCAACCAAGACAAAAACATAGAAATTACCCTGGACTTTGCCCTCTTCTTCACCCCTGACATTCTATCAGTTTTACTTTCTAAAACCCTCCTGCTCATGTCCGTTGCCTTTCGATCCAACTGCCCATTACTCAGACTCTATCACAACCTTCCTTCCATTTCAGTCCCAAGCAGATTCCAGATTCCATGGCTATGACAACAGGAGGACATACTTATTCAGAGTTCCCATTCATCAATAGAGAAGTCATAATTCAGGATTGAGACGCAGAGAGGTGCTTTGGATCAAAGTCAGGATTGTAATTCCAAAATTAAGACAGTCATCCAAAGGGCTAGTTGAAGAATAAGGTTGTAGCCTGTGTCCAAAACAAAAGGCCAGGAGGCCAGTAAAGCAGAAAAGCTGGAGAGGGCTAGCATCCCGTGTGGATCTTTCGTGTAGTTATCCATGGCATCTTTGACCTGGTTCAGACATGCGTGTCATATATGCTCTGCAAACTTCCAAGATGTCTTCAGGTTTCTTCAGCTGAGAAAGTTTTATTATAAAAGAAAGACATGGAAATCAAGCCAACCAGAAAAGCCAGCCCACAGAAAATCGGGGTCGGGACAGGTACTCAGTACCCAGCGTGTGGCTTGTGATGCAGGAGTCATGTTGCCCCTCAAACCGGGTGTCTGTAGCCTGGTTCTAACGTCTGCCACTTTGAGCTCTTTTCTGTTTCCCTCCCTACTGCTGAATCACTGCCCTTACTTTCCTGTCTCTTCCTCATGGCTTCTACAGCCTCATGGATTCCCTGTCTGTGTTTTTAGGCTCTGACAGTCAAGATCCCAAAGCAAACAAATCATAAAGATATCAGGAAATACAGTGAGTGAATGAGTAAGCAAGTAAATATGATGGAAACCCTTCAATTCTATTAAATACTTAAAGTAACTGAAAACTAAAATAAGCAGAAATCCCCTTATAATAATGGTAATCATAAAAATAATACTCTCAGCTAGCATTTACTGAATGCTTACCATATACATTCTAAGGCCTCTAAATATATTATCTTTAATTGTACACTATCCCTGCGATGTCTGTACTATCGTTATGCCCATTTTGAGGTGAGGAAACAGGCAAAGAGAGATTGCATAACGGACCCAAGCACACAAAGCAACAGAGCCTAGTGTATGACCAAAAGAGGCTGAGCTCTCAATCACCATACTGTGGTGTTTCCAATGATTGTAGAGGGAACAACTGAATCTTGATGACTCTATGGAGGTGATATGTAATTCGCATGGAGCTTCAAAGCACACACTATATACCCCTTATGCTATTAATTTCCTCTCCAAGTCTTGAATAGCAAAAAAAGTATATTTTGGCATCGTTGATTTAATCAAAAGGTCAAATAAATGGCAGGTTTTATTTTTTTGTTAGTTCTAAGTACATTTTCATGTCATGTAAGGTTATTTGCTCTGTGCTCATGTTAAGGTTCTGTATCTCAGGAACACAGACCCATTACGTACCAGCACTGTTTTCTTTGTTAAATGTAGATCTTTCCCATTGTAAAATCACTGTATAAATTCATAATTAGAGACAAGGGAGAGACACAGCATCATTGTTACCAAGTGTTGGAACAAGCACCAACAAGCCATCTTAAGTGGTTGAGTATCAGATGTGACAAGAGCACCAGGGTGTTGCAGGTGGCACCAAAAAAACACATTCCCTGGTTTGTGAAGAAGCAGAAAAAGAACACTTCTTTCCACTTTCTTTTCGCCATATATTATAAACTGTTACATGTCATTAACCTTTCTTCTAAAAGTCCAATTTAATTTCTGAATAATATTCCAATTTATGGATATACCATAATTTAGTTAATTTATTTTTGAACATTTGAGTCTTTTCTAATTTTCACTATTACAAACAATATTGTAATGGTCATCCTTATTTGCACATGTCCATAATTATCTCTTTATGGAAACTCTGAGAAAGGGAATGTCTGGGCCAAATGGCATGCACAACATTAAGGCTTTTGTTATGTATTATCATATTCTCTAGAAATATTGTTCCCATCTGCATTGTACAAATGATCTCATAGCCCTAAACATTTGCTGTCACAGAGAATTCTCTATTTTTTAGAAGACTTTTCTGTTTGGTGATAGAAAAAGATTATCTCATTTTTATTTTTTAAATTACTAGTGTGGTTGAATTTTTCTTGTTCCTAGGTCATTTATGGTTTTTATTTTGAGAATCATCTAGAGCCCATTTTTCTGCTGTGTTGTTCATTTTTCTAACTGACTTGCAAGAATCATTTTATGAAAAGAGTATTGAGCCTTTGTCATAGTTTAAACAAAAGGGAAAAAATATACACACTTTTACCTTAAAATAACATTTAGTTTATTGCAAATCAATACTTATTTTTTGAAAAGAAAAAATAATATACAATAATAATATACAATGTACAATAGAGAAAATGAAGAAATACCAACCAGCGGTAACTAACATTAACATCATGATAGATATTGTTCCAGCTTTTTTCAGATAGATGCATAAGTAGTAGGTAAATAGATAAATGATAGCTCGAGAGCTAGCTAGATAGATATAGAGAATCATTTTAAATGAAAACAAGATCATACTGTTATATTATTTTAAGCTTTGTTTTTTCACTGAATATATCATAAACATCTTCCATATCAACAAGTATTCATGTGCAACATCACTTTTGGTGGTTGAGTAATATTCTATCATATGGACCTACAATATTTAACTATTATTTCATTGTTGGACATTAATTTTTATTTTTCATTATAAATACAATATTCTGACTATTAATCTTATTGCTAAATTTTGTGAATATTTATCTCAAGTGATTTCTTTAGATATAACTTCTAGAAATATAATTTCTAGATCAAAGGATATAATACACTTTTAATGCTTTTTAAAATATTGACAAATTATCTTCCAGAATTATTTTGTCAACATATACATCTTTCAGCTAGACGAGAATGTGAGCCTGTTTCTTTCAAATTCTCCAGTATTGAGCATTTTAATAGTTGCAAATATAATAGCTTAAAATTTTTATTTTGTAGCTTATGCTTACATTTCTTCAAATGAGATATGGTTGAATTTTTTTTTTTAATGTTTTGGGGATAATTGATTTACTCTGATTTGCCTCCTACTATTTTTTTTCTATTGGGTGTATCTTTTTCTTGTTGCTTTGTAAAAGCACTTTATATATTAAGGAGTTAAATTTTGTCATACGTGATTCAACCACTTTTATCACATTGAAAATGTATATTTCTATTTGTCCTTTACTATAAGAATTTATTAATCAGGAAAGAATGTTGAATTTTCAATCTATGGAGATGACTGTGGCTTTTTCCTTCATTAATCCATTAATAAGTAGAAATGTATGAATTGACTTCCAAATGTTGAAATATCTTTATGTTCTGGGAATAAACTCTCTTTGGATGTGTCACATCAATCTTTTAATTGACTACCAAACCTATTTTGTTAACATGTATTTGCATCAGCATTTATAAGCTCATAAAATTAAAAGTTTATCATTTTCTTCTTTGTTAGAATTTGGTTATCAGTATTACAATAGTTTCAAAAACTTAGGAGTTTCTTCCTCTATGATCCTGGTTAGTTTATTTTAAAATAATGGTTCCCTATTAATAATAGCACTACACACACCTATTTTTTAAACACTCCTAAGAAGGGTAAAAATAAAAAATAAAAGATCCCCTCTTCTGATTCATCTCTAGTCCTAGCCTAATTGCAAACCACTTTACCCATTTCTGGTTTCAGTTCTTCTGGTGATTATCACTGCAACTCTAATAAATACACTTACTTCCTAACAAATATTCTTTCTGAATTGATCAGTTAGAAAAGGTATGTAATATCTCCCTTCATAAAAGATGGGCAGTTCAGAACACTTTTACTCAAACTCCTCTCAAGTTTCTGAGATATGTTAGTTATTACTATCAGTTATATTATCTATCATTATACTTTAAAAGATGCACTTAAAGATCCACCACTGCTTCTGGACTATGGAAGATACAGTTAGAGCTCCTACACTTCCACTACTTTTTCCCTCCCCCTTGCATGTTGTCAGCTGTACACCTGTTTCTATGCAGTCAGGGTCTATAATATTTGCATTTGGTTCTGCAACAAATTAAGATTTGAGTGTTGACAATAGGTTGATTCTAATCCTGAAAAAAAGAAAGATCTACAATAACGTGATGATATAAATAAGTATTGCCAAAGTAATAATGATATTCAATTATTTCAATTTTATAATGTATTTTAATATCCATTAATTCTCATTTCCTCTATTTTATGGATAAAATATCATTTAAAATGTCAGAGTTTTTATATTTTTTTTAAAGATTTTATTTATTTATTTGACAGAGAGAGACACAGTGAGAGACGGAACACAAGCAGGGGGAGTGAGAGAGGGAGAAGCAGGCCTCCTGCGGAGCAGGGAGCCTGATGAGGGGCTTGATCCCAGGACCCTGGGATCATGACCTGAGCCGAAGACAGACACTTAACGACTGAGTCACCCAGGCGCCCCTCTTCTGTTCTTTACATTACTTTTTTCTTCCTTTCTTCTGCCTCTCCTCTCATAGTTTTGTTTTCCACAAATGTCTTGTGATCATTGATCTAACACACATAATTACAAATGAAGAGCTGTTTTGATTCATATTGGTAACAAGAGCAGGCTTCCTCTGCCGATTTGTTGGTCTGTTCATGCAGCAGGCCTCTTTTTAAGGTAGCCCACAGCTACCTGTGGGCTCTGAGTATGTGGTTCGTGGGGAGAGCATAGGCAGGCTGAGTTAGAGCTCCCACAGTTGCCAAAGTGATGAAAAGCCTCTACTCTGAGGATAGAATACTTCAGTATATTTCACTTCTGGAGAAAGCTGTTTTTCCTGCACCTCTTTAATCCCCTGTGAGAGTCCAAGATTCTTTCCATATTCTACTCTGTCTCTCTACCTAGATTCAAAACTCACACCAAGGGCCTCTTCCAGGCAAATCTTCCAACCTATTCAGAGAGCATTTCATGGGGCTCCAGCTGGTGGAGAAGCCTCTCGGTCCACCTGTTCTGTATGCAAGCCTCTGGCTCACACCCTGATTGACAACCCACAGCCCATCCCCGCCCTCTGGATGTGCTGACTCAGAGCCTGGAGTCTCTACTCTGGTGAAATCACTTCCCACCTGCCCTGACAGCTGGCTCAAGCGTCCTGCAGGCTGTGCTTTACTGTTTCCTGAGCCTGCGTTATTTATGAATAAGAATATCAGATACCTTCCTGCCTTCCAAACTTTGTCAAAGTGATGGCACTTAGGTTGGTTTCAGCATGTATGAGGATGTATTCTTATTCATATACATGGACTGTTGCATCAGCAAAATCTTGGGATGAAAGGAAAGGGTTCAGGTCTACCATTTTGATCAAGAAGCCTTTCTGGAATCATTTTAATAGCTCAGAAACAACCTGCTCCTCCTTAATCTTCTTTGTTGGATTTTTCTTTCCACCCTCTTCTCCCAGCCTCCGAATTTTAGAACATGCCCCAGCCCGATACTTGGGCAGCATCTCCCTCTTATCTACACTCTCCCCTAGTGATCTCATCCAGCCATCTCATGCAAGGCTATAAATACCACAGTATGCTGAAATTTTTATCTTTAGCTCCATCCTCTCACCCCAGCTCCATACTCACATTTCTAATAACCTATTATAAATGAGCTTTAAATCCTCCTCCCCTGCTCTATTTCTGGGCCTGATCTACAAGTAAAGCTGAAAACCTCTACACAGCTTGATACTGCCTTTTGTGTCAGGGAAGAGTCTCAGAGCCCCTCCAGAATGAGTGCATGCTTAGCGTCTCAGTGCTGTGGACTTAGATACTCATTCTCAAGAGGGCAGATCTGGCCTGGTTCAGTAACGCCCAATATCCTCACCCGTTCCCCTTACAGCTGGCAGAAATTCACCAGGGGCTTGCCTGTACCTGTTACCCATTCCTGATTTGCAACACTGGTGTGCATGTTTCCGTTTTAATGTGGTCTATGTGTCACTCTATGCGGATTCAGGAGGAGAGCACCTGATGCTATACTCAACTCCCCTCTTTAGCCACAGTCTGCCTTCCTGGGGGGAGGGTTTGCTGGTCCTTGTGCTTGCACATCTTTACAGCAAATGTATTTCAGGTCACTATTCTTTTATTTGTTTCAGATTTATTTAAGTAGCACTGTCGCCAAGATGTATGCATTTATGAACCTTACCTTTGGTACAGATCACCATAGAAACAAGTAGTTTTCAGTATATTATTTCAGCATATTATGTAATTATAAGCAGAAAAAAATATGTGTCTAGATGTTTGCCTTGCCTTCTAAAAGATCATCACGGTATAAAGGAAAATAAAGATGAAGGAAAATAATTACATGACTTCTAAACCTTTACATTCTTCCTTAGTGAGTCCCTCTTCATTAAAAACTTCTAAGAGATTCACAAAGGCCGAGTTTTTCTTATAAGCTTCGTCATCAGACCTGTAATTACACAAGTCACCATCATTACTCTTCTCTCAAACCACAGCTCTGGAAAGGATACGCCATATTTAGAATTGTGCCCCAAAGAAGAGAAACCACCTGCACTATCTAAGGTTATGTCAGAGATGTTAACCACAAAAAAACCCGGACTTAGATATACACTATCATTTGCTGGGTGTGCTCTTAACTATTTAGAGCTGTGATTAAAATTAGAAGCATTGGCGTGACACTACTTTCTGACTTTCTTTTTTAGCAATGTTAGCACCATGGTGGTTGGTATGATGCCCCTTATTTCAGCTGATGCTTTACACAAGTAAGGACCAAATATACGATTTAAGGTCAACTCCATTTTTGCTTCCTGGTTTTTTTTTTTTAATTATTTGGATGTATTACATTAAGAATATTAAAAGAGTCCATCAACTGTCATGTGTTCATTCATTTTATCTTTATTCATTTAAGTCACTCATTTTATCTTTGTTCATTTAAGTCACCTTCTCAGGAGACTCTGAAGATCATCCGGTCCCATATCATTCTGTTCGGGTCGCTTTGTTTACGGCAGCCTAAAAAAAGAATCACCCTGATTTCAATCTACTCCCCAAAGCCTCTCAGAAGGGATAGGCAATGAGGAATAAAACCACTGAAGAAGCAAGAAAGACCTACAGAGGAGTGACATTGAGAGAGCAAAGAACCATGAGTAAACTCAGTTTCTAAGAAGGCAAAGAAGACCAGGGAATGCCTGAGAAGTCACAATTTTTAAGATTATTTTTAATAATAAGCCTCTAATATTTTAAGGAAAACATATTTATCTCAGTTTCTATGGCTGACAAACCCAGTTTCCAGTGATCAGTTTTGCAAAACTTTGATAAAATACTTAAGACAGTTTTGGAAGGAAATATGCATCTACTCATCCAATGTTAGAGAAGTTTGGAGAAAATTCAGTTTTTCTTATGAAAGACCTCTTAGTGCAGCAAATGTGAATTTATCTGGCACTTGCCCAGAACTTATCAGTCCTAGGTAAATCATTGCATCTACAACACAATCCAAGGCACGACAGCTCTAAAGGAAAAATCATTAATCCTCTGACATGAATCTTTTACACTTAGATGCTGCACTTTAAAAACCTACACTTATAGGGGCACCTGGGTGGCAGGTTGGTTGAGCGACCAGCTCTTGGTTTTGGCTCGGGTCATGAGATCAAGCTCGGCATCGGGCTCTGCTGCTCTCCCTTCCTGCTCATGCTCTTTCAATCTCTCTAAAATAAATAAATCCTTTAAAAAAAAAATCTACCCTTATATTTTTTCCCCCAAGATTGCCTTGTTATTTAGTAACTCGCCAGCATTCCATTAATAATCAATTTGGAACATGTTTTTATATTTTAAATATGAACATTTACGACATTATTTTAATGGCTGTATAAGAAGCCATTATATACATGGGACATAAGTGTTATCTAGACAGACAGCAGAGGGAGTGGTGGGAGGCATGGACCCAGGCACTGACTCAAATCCCAGCAACTGACTGAATCCCTCTGTGCTTCAGTTGTCCTCATTTATAAAATGAGAATGATAATAACACTTCATTCATAGGTTGTTGGAAGGATTAAATGGGTTAATACGTGGACAAAGCTTGGGAAATGCCTGATGCACAGTAAATCCTTCCACGGGTTTTGCTATAGAATTGTGCCTAATTTTTACTATTATTTAAAAAGCTGCCATGATCCATCCTATAGCTAAATCATCATTGCTCATCTCTTTTCCCTATTTCTTAAGGATACAGTAATAGAACTGAAAAAATTGGCTCAGACTCAATAAACATTTTTAGGAATTCAATGTATGTTGTAAAATTACCCTCCAGACCTCTTACAACAGTTCATACAACAATAGCAATGTGTGAAAGTACCCATTTCTCATACTCTGGCTGAGAATGCCATCAAATTTTAATAGCCTGTTTGATAAGGGAGAATATTTGTGGCCTTTAAATTTTTAAAAAATTCCCAGAGATATCATGGATTTTTTCACATCTTTCAAAATCTTTTTTTTTTTTTTTTTTGGTCATTTTGTGAATTGTCAAGTGTGTTCCACAATTTCCTTCCTACTGATTGTCCTTCATCTGTTCGGTTCTAGTTTTTTGGAATCCTTCAAAGAATGTGTGTCCTGACATGGCCCTTCATATTCATTATCTTTACTATCACTGTATTAATTTTATATCACTTCCCTCTGATAGGATAAATGTCTTAATTGATTTCCTAATGCACTACATCACTTATCTCAACGATCGAATCCGCTTTTTCCTGTTTCCATTGCATTGTTTTATTTTTAATTATCTTTAATAGGTAATATATTTATTTGAGTCAACATCCAAAGGCTATAAAAATCTATACAGCAGACTTCCAGTTCCAGGAAGATAGAGTAGATGTGCTTTTCCCTGTGCCTCCCACTAAATACAACTAAAGCTCATGAACATCATGTATAAAACAAATATGAGATTAGAAAGAAGGTGGCAGATCAGGTAAGAAGAACACAGACCCGAGGACTGACACGTGGTGAGTTCCCTAGATTTGCTTTTTTGCTTCAAATATCTCAGACTTGGAGCTGAAAAAGCTAGCAACCCAGAAACACCAAAGAACATTAAAAAAAAAAAAAAAAAAGGCCGTAAGTAGTTGCTCTCTTTAGCCAAAGGACCAGGAAAAGGGCAGCCTAGCAAGACAGAAAGCATTTAAACAATAATTGTTCTACTTCAGCCAAACACCATAGAAAAACCGACCTCACCTCCACCCAGACCAGCAAAAACCAAGTGGGGGCCTGAATTTCCACCCTCACCAGTTCATAATGAGGCAGTTCTACCCTGCCCAAGTGGGGTCAGAAAAGGCTGAGTCCAGGTGGGAGCTAAGACTTTCATCCCCACTGGGCTCTAAATGTATGTCGAGGAAGTATTTAAGGCAATTCTATTATGAAGAGGGGAGGCTGAAGGGATGGGGAGAGAGGCAAAGCTTCTACACTTCATTTCAACTGGTAGAAAGTTGGTACCAATAGACTGAGTTGCATACCTATGACGTCATTCCTAGACGGCCATAACAAAACTGTACAAAGAGACATACTTAAGAACATTATAGATAAATCAAAGTGGGGTTTTAAAAATTGTTCAATGAGGGAAGTCAGGAAAAAGAAAACAGAGAAACAGAAAACCAGAACAAACAGAAAGCAGCAAATAACATGGCAGACTTGAGCCCTAACATATTAACAATTACAATAAGGGTTATTGTTCTGGAACTGTAAATGTTTCAATGAGCTTCCAGTTCAAGATGGGAGAGGGAGCACCTGTGTTTGCCTCACCACCTGGGGCCTCAGTAGACTGTAGATTTTGATACATTGCTGGAAGGTAGAAAGTAGATGGAGTCATGCTGACAGAACATAGAACACAGGAAACAGAAGAATGATATAGCGGAGGCAGAAAGCATTTTTCTTGGCTAAACCCTTGAGAAGCTAAACAGAGACAATTTCCCTAGATCTACCAACTAAAATGTTATCAGCTGGCAAGAGGGGGACTCCACATCCTATGGATGGTGACTTTTTGATTTGTCAGGTCCAGAGCTATATCAGTAAATATTTGACCCTCACACCTAATAACCAATCTCCTCTTCAGTCATTCCTTCTTCTGACCCATCTATGAATCTTTTATTCATTCATTTAACCAATAATCCCTTAATAGCTACTAAATGCTAGGCACTGTTGTAGGTACTGGGGAAACCTGAGTGAAGAAGATGGACAAGGTTTGGGATGTGGATTTTTCATCCTAGTGGAGAACAAATGAAATCATGAAAATAAAGATTTAAACAAGATCATTCCAAATAGCAATGAGTGCTATGAGGCCAGGACATCACACAAACTAGTGTATTTACGTCTACCTGCTTACCACAAATAAATGTATTAGTCATTCCACTGCTACTATACCAAGGACTGTTGATACTCTGCCTACCCCAAGTGACGGGATCCTTGCTGCTATCAGAGAGTGATCTGAGCCCAGGATCCCACCCTTAGAGAACCCACTCTTAGGTCACGGTTTTAAGTCAGGTTTCCTAGAAGCCAAACCTGAGGTGAGGATTCCCGTGCCAGTGATTTGCTGAGGGAGGGTTCTCAGGGGAAATCCTTAAGGAGGGAGTGAAGCAAGCCTGGGCAACAACAGAGTTGGGCAAAGCGGTCGTTTCAGCTGAAGTGTGCCTCAGCTTGACCTAACTGGGAGCTCTGGAGCATGAATTATACCACAGAGGTTGTCCTACCCAGAAGCAAGGGAGACTGAACTGGTAGGAGCCAGCCCAGGGCAGGGGCAGAGGGGGAAGGGGCTGTAGCAGGTGACCTTTCTGGCAACACCATATGAGACAGCTCCTGTCATTGGAGGACAGTCCCCTAGAGGAGGGTGTTGGGTTACAGCTGGGGGATGGGTTTCTGGGTCTTCGAAAGGGGATCTGAGTGGAGCTTTAAGGCATCTGCTATACCACTGTCTTCTTAAGCTCTGCCATTCGGGGTTAAAGGAGTCTACAGAATTCTGTGGGATGGAGGCCTTTTCCGACTACGTCTTCCATCATGAGCCATCAATCCAGGTTCACCTGCTCCTATCTTACCAAAAAATCCTCAAAGTTTCTAACTTGCAAATGATACCCTTCTCTAGTTTCCATTGCTAATGCAATGTTCCTTCTCACTGGATTTTTTCAATTGACTCAATCAAAATACGAAACAGAGGAAGGCATTAAGGGGTTAAATAGTATGCTGAAATCACTCTCTTGAATTCAACGTCTGAGTTCCTTGACTTTCTGAACTTTTCAACTTGGAAATATTCCTAATTATTGGGTTTACTTTTGTGGATTCAATCCCGTCATTAAAGAACCATGACACGTTAGCCTTTTATGTTGACCACCTCCCTTAGTACTGCTAGTGGACATGGCATAAATCCTGGTAACAGCATCAGTCGTACTGGTCAGTCCCGGACCCTGCCTTCCTTTCTTGTTGAAGCAACAGCCGAACTTTAGGGGGAAGAACAGGCTCTCCAAATTTAACCTTAGCTGACTACCAAAAAAATGAGATGAAAACTCCCTGGTTCCACCTTTTTTGTATGTGGCACTAACAGCACACATTTAGCTCATTCATTAAATCTTTTTAAGCTACTACTGATTCCTAGTCAGGGGGGTTGCACATTTTCCCAGGCTTTTGGAGTCCTCAAAGTGTCACAAAGGCTGAGAAGAGACAAGGAAAGAAGAAAGCGAAGAAGCAGGGAGACAATCTTCTATCCTCTTTATTATTTACAAACCATAGTGTGTCCCTGACCTCTATCATGGATACAGCCTGGGCTCTCAGCACTTAAGAAATCAAGTTTTTCCCATAGCTCTGATGAAGAATATTCCTGGAGGTCTATGCCTCCAATGTGCCAGAAATGAAAAAGGAAAAGTATCCCAGCTGAAGTTTGGTAAACCATAACTCTTCCCCTTGTCAAGGATTTCACATCTTTGCTCACACTGGGGAAAGTTCTCAAAGCTGATTGGGTGGGGGGGAAGCCGATTTGATAATATTTCACAAACACCACAAAAAGACTTGCTCAGCAAGGAAAATTCCAAACTTGGCACAAAACAATGTAGTCTATCAAATGGCACCAGTGAGTCTCACTCATTCTGAATAATCCACAGCACAGACCAGTACCAACCATAGACCTGGGCGAAAGGGGGCCTTAACTTAGGCCCCACAATTAAGAGGGCCTCACTCTGGTGCTTCTCCAGCAAGGACCCTCCTCATGTGGTGAGAGGTCCCAAGGAGCCACAGACACATGCCTACCTAGGGCCTGTGTGGGTCCTTGTAAACCACGTTCCAGGTTATCAGGTACCCTAGAATTCCAGCACTGGCACAGACCCGGTCCTGAGTCCCTCTAACCGAGTGGACTGTTCAGGTATGCACACCTCTCTGCTGGGGGCTTGGTCAAGGGGTGCTGCAGAAGCATCTGCGGCAAAGGAAATAAAGGCCTTAAAACTGGGAACAAAATCCAGAAGTAAAAACTATCTTAAGTATTGCTAAGTTTTCCAGGAGCAAAAAGAAAATAAGTAATATTTCAATAAACCATCATGTAGGCAGTATTTGAATTGTTATACCTTTTGCATTATTTGCATATTTTAAATAGCACTATAAAAAAATCATTGTATATGTGCCTCTTTTCTTGAGATGAATTTCAAATAGCAGAAATAGGAGCTACGACTTGAGGGGCCAGGCTTAGTTAAACAAATGGAGAATGAGGTCATTCATTTCATGGCTGAAGGGCAAAGGAGAACCTCTTGCCACTAGATGGAGTTTGCTTTTCGCAGAGACACCTTAATATACCCTGAAGGCAGGACAGACTAATTTTCAGGAAGCCAGTGGTTTCCCAGAGGAAACTCAGCTCCTGATGTGGAGATTCAAATTTGGAGAACTGGTCAGAATGGATTGTGAAGGTCTAGGCAAGTTCTGCTAACAAAGAATAGCAAAGCCCCCCCAAAAAAACTATCCAGAAGGGGAGGCGTGGGATGGTACTAGAGCTCAACACAGGGGTATGAAATTTGCTAGGGGAGGCTGGTTCTATAACAGCATGAGGGTGGAGTGAAAAAGCACCTCTGGACCAGTGACCTGTGCAAAGGTTTGTCAGTCTAAACCCTTGCCAAAGCACAGGGATGGGTTTGGACTAGCAAAGACATCGCCGCAACAGAGGACAAGCAGAAACAGATCGTCCAACAGCAACAATTACAACAGTAGGTCTCATGGATTGACTCATCCAGTTCCCTGTCTCCTCTGGAATGTTAAGGCAGAGCTGGTCCCCTTTGACTGAGGTCCTTCCTTGGACAATTGAAGATATAGGAGGAGAGAACGCAAGAGGAAGAATTTGTGGGTGTTTGAATTAGTAATTGGAAAAATAAGAAATGTAAACACATTTGTATCTCTGTCTGGAGAAACAGGTCATTAAATACATATACTATCAGAGTCACAGATTTATTCACACTACAGTACAGAGAAAATGTAAGCTTTTTTACTGCTTCTTCATGTATTCCCACCTGCTGTATAGAGAGGAAACCTATGTTTTTAGGTGACCACAGTAAACTTGGTCCCCTAACATTATTTAAACAGTCCTTTGGGAGCTCCATCACTTCATATGAAATTCTCTGGCTCTCAGATGGATGCACTCATCCTCTGTCCTTTTTCAGGATGGGATCTGGGTAAGTGGCAAAGGGTTCTGGCCTATGAAAATTTAAAAAGGAGGTCCAAGGTTATATACAGTGCCCCTGGATCCTTGCTGGTCCCTCCAGAAGCAAGCTTGTCTGTGCCTCCTGCACTGGTGACCACTGAGGTTTATACAACTGGTTACATACTAGCATATACAACCAGAGACCGTGATGTAAGCTATTTGGCCTCATCCCAGAGTTTCTACCTTATGTCCGTCATAAACCAAAAACAAAACAACAACAACACAGAAAAACCCAAAACCCTCAACTGAAATAAAAGAATTCAATTGGAAATAGTTCAAATATTGGAAAGTATTGAGGGTGTCAGATTATCCACAGCAGTGTTACAATTATAATGTACATATATAAAGGACTAATTGGTTTAATATATGTTCTTTTCTTCCCTTAGTACGTACTGGTTCATCGAAGTTAGTAAATTCCAAAACAAGCCATAATGTTTTCCATTTAAGTTCTAGGAATTATAATTCTACGCCTTTCATGATTCAATGGTCAAACAAAATTCCAGCCAGAGATAAGTTCCCAGTGTTCGGGGGGAAGAAAGGCACACGATTACGAACACGATTAGAGCCATTTACAATGACATTGTAAGCAGTCAGGATTTTCTTCTCATTTCCCCAAGCCAGAGGAAAAAAAAAAAGGAGAAGGCTCCCACCAAAACTCAAGGCAAAGGAATGAAAGAATTGGTCACCCTCCCTAAGTCTTAAACCTCAAAGATGGGGGTAACTAAACTAGAGCTTTATGCTAATTGGATAACCCCTGGCTGCTGACCAGGGTGCACGGTGGGCAATTTGCCTGAAGTAACTGTGAGCCCGGAATCTCTTGGGCAGAATCCTTGGCTTGAGAACAGTGCATCTCCAGGAAATTTCTTTGCTGGGGGCAGGTGGGGGGTGGGGTTGGAGGGTGAGGGCAAAAGGGTCTACTTTACTTGAGAATTTTTTTTCAGCAGAGAGATTTCAAAACAATCCTTATTCATGTCTAAATGTGTCTTCCCCAGGCAGATTAAAGAAGTTTCTAAGAGCCATAGAACAGTTTTAAGGGAAAGACTGTTCAATTGAAATTAGATTAAGTGAAACCGCTTTGGACAATCTGCCCCTGGAATGGCTAGCATCAAAAGGCAACCAAGAGTGGTGGGTTTTATGAGTCTCTGCCTTTCAAAAAGAAATCTTTAAAATTAATATCCTTTTTTTTGTTACAATGGAAAAGTTGAACCATAAGGTACTATAAGTGATAGAAAATGGACGATGTTAATATAAATCAATTGACCAGTATTCCTTAACTTGAGGATTTACTGTTTGATAATCTTAATTTGGGAAAGGTTTATGGTGAGGTTGTAAATGTTTAGATGAGCTTCTTGTTCAAGATGGGAGAGGAAACACATTTGTTTGTCTCACTATCCGGGGCCTCAGTAGACAACAGATTTGATAAATTTCTGGAAGATGGAAAGCAGACAGCATTATGATGACAGAAAACAGAGCACAAGAAACGAGAGAACAATACAGTGACGATAGAAGCCTTTCTCCTTGGCTAACCCCTTGAGAAGCTGGCTAGGCAGAGGCAGGTATAAAGAGTCCAAAGGGACAGAAAAATAGAAGTCTCTTTCTACCAAGGCAACAGCTGCTCCTCTCAGCCATTCACTCCTTTCCCAGGCTCCTGGCCATGCAGAAGGATGGCTGGCACCAGCATTGAATCCCCAACAAAAACTAGAGGTGATTCTCTAAAATAGACCCATCTAAATATGGACAGAGCCAAGGTTACCCACGTGGCTACTGATACCTCAGAGTAAAATGAGCCTCATTTGGGTATTTGCCTGCTTTTATTCTCTAAATTAAAGCCTGCCAAGTACACCAAACCTGCAGCCAGCTCTCCCATCCAGGGGAGAGGCCAAATGAAAGAAAGACTGATTGGAAAAGCTCACAGCTATCCCTCCTGTTAATCAACCCTGTCCTTCACAAAAAGGGAACAGAGATCTAAGCATCAGCAGACATCTGAGACAAACCATAGCACCGACTGAGCTTATTATGAAAAAACAATGACCCCTGAGAAAAAAAGCCATGTTTCACAGAACTAAGAAAGTCTAAGAAAAAAAATATTCTAATTAGTATTCTCCAAGAAGTTTAAGAAGATACGAAGAGACTGCAACCAAAACTATAAGAACCGGTTGCTGTATAAATGGAGAGAAAAACAGCGAGTTTTTAAAAACGTAAATATTTTGGCTAAAAGAGAAAAGTTAACAGAAGAATATATGGTTGACTGACCACACTAATGGCCCCATTTTTTTCACCTCTGACTTTATCCACATCCCTTGCTATTTAACATCGTGGTACCTCCCCTATTTGTCTCTGGGTTTGTCCACACAAATTCCTTTAGTCAGTGATGCTAGCAAATGTGGCAGAATCTGGAAAAATCTCCTCCCTTTCTTCCACTTCTGCCACTGCCATAGAAATGCCTAAGCCAGGATTCTGGATGTACATGGAGTAGAACTCCAGCTGGCAGCCTGCCAACTCTTAGACACACTATGGAGCCCAGCAGACATCAGAAGAATTGCCTAGTCGAGTCCCAACTAATACTCCCCCTCAGGAAGGCTTTCTCTACCCCTTCCATCTAAGGAGCCCCTCTTTGTCAGTTATAGCGGAACCCCCCCCCCGTTATCCGCAGGGGATACGTTCCAAGACCCCCAGTAGATGGCTGAACTGGGGATGGTGCTGAACCCTACAAATACTATTTTGTCCTACACAAACATACCTATGATAAAGGTGAATTTATAAAGTAGGCACCGGAAGAGATGAACAACAATAGCTAATAATGAAATAGAACAATTATAACAATATGCTTGTAATAAAAGTTACGTGAATGTGGTTGCTCTCTCAAAATATCTCATTGTGCTGTACTCGCCCTTCTTAGATGACGTGAGAACACGCCCAGGAGAGGAGACCAAGGGTGGTGAAGGACACAGGCGTTGCAACGTAGAGTTAGGCTGCTATTGACCATCTGATGATTCATCAGAAGGAGGTGTGCATCTGCTTCCCAGCCGCGGTTGACATGGTAAATGAAACTGAAAGGGAACCCACAGATAGGGGTGGGACTCCTGTATCTCATGAGGCTATGCTGCCTTCATGGCACCCATCACCACTAAACGATCTCGTCTACATCTTGTGTTCATGGTGACTGTTCTCTCTACTGAAATGTAAATGCCACCAGATCAGGGACCTTGTCCGTCATATTCACTAGTGTTTCTCTGGCATCTACAATAATGCCTTGCATTTAGCAGGACAGCAGTAAGTAAATGAATAAATTTGTTGAGTAAATGAATAAATAAAAGAGAATGAATGTGTTGGCAGAATGAAAAATTAGAAAGAAGATTGGTTATTAGGAGTGATAGTTAAAATATTTACCAACTGATACGGCCCAGGCACTGATAGATTAGAAAGGTCACCATCCAAGGAAGCCTCCCGCTACTTCTTGCTAAGTGAATAACACTTTAGTTAGTGGATCTGGGGAAGATCCAGAGGATCCTTGAAGTATTTTAATTTTTTAACAACTGGGTTGTCCCCGGTGCATACCATGTGAAGACCACTCTACTGGTTAGGACAACCATGTAATGTGCAATAGTAACAAGGTCCTGTAAACTGGACAGATCCATCAAGCGACTCATTTTTGAGCACTCAGTACTATCACTTTAGTGCTCCAAATCACACATTGCTATTGTCGGACCTCCTATCTGTGCATCCGTGGCTCTGTAAAAGGAGCTTGAATGTCAAGCTGTCAGGCATCCCTCTGGCTTCATGGGATTGAAGTCGTTTAAGGAAAAAGAATGAGATCACTTACACTTCTTAAAAACTGCGGGACTCTCTGAGCTTCCCACCAGCCCCACTCACATTTCTCTGAAGTCAGTGAGGCACTACTTCTGCTTGGCAACAAAGAGCTGCCCTCTCTTATTTCCCAATGTCCCCCTCCTTTGCCAAGATAATCTTTCCCAGACAGGGACATTCAGAAGGAATAGAAGTCTCCAGAAATGGGAGGGAGGGGGGAATCCCACAGAAAAAGGCCCTGGCAGCGTTTAGTTAAATGAATTCCACATTTGGATAAGAAACAGCAACTGACACACATATGAGAATATCAGGAGAGAATGTGTGCTGGATAGTTCACTCAAAAACAAACAAAAAAAAATTTTTTTTTTAATTTTCAGGCTATGGAAAAGAATGCTAGTTGAAAGAATAAAGCAATTAATTTTCCATACAAAATAATCTGTTAACCACAGATGGCAAGTTAACTACTAACCAAACTAATCAGCATTATAAGACTTCACTTGTTTCATTGAAAAAAGAAGAAAGCCTGTTAATCAGAGTCAATTTTTAGAGAGGAATGGTTTATTTCTCTAAATGGCCTTTTTGTGAACAAATAAATGTAAACTACTGATAGTCCTTTGGAAAACCTATCAAGAATGAATGAGAACAGTTTTAATGACTTCAAATTCTTATATCCAGTGGCTTCTAGCATACATAAAAATAGACTATCATTGTATTAAGTATCCTGTCTTGTTTCTTTGAAATATTTTTCCTCATACATGTTAACATTTAAGACACCAGCCCACGCAATGATATGATGATTAAAACCACAAATAAGTTGAACATTAATTAATAATTTTTCCATTTTTAGAAAAACAGAAGCATTATCCCAGAAAGGGATAAAAGAGCTGCAAGTACACAGCTCTTAACCTTGCCTCCTGCTGCCAAGAACCTATTAAATATTTGTAAATAGAAAGCAACCATAGAAGAAAGGCTTTCTGATTAACGGGGGCAAGTCTCTCAGGAAACATCCAACTTGAAAGATATTCTTTTCCCTGCCTAAAGCCAAAAAAGTCTCCAAGCCCTCTCCCACTATAGCTTCAGGAATTTTTAAAATGGCTGTTTTTCCCCAGAACCATTAAAATTACAGAGCAGACAGAATTCCAGCATCCTTACATCTTAAAATAGTAAAAAGAACCCAAAAAGAATCAAAGTAATAAAAAAAAGTTGGTGAAACTATGTAGTCACAGCAGGAATTACCTTAAAAACTAAACTTGGACTGTTGGTCCATTACAAACTTTGGCTTGTGAAATAATTTTGTCTCACCTAAAATCAAGATGTAACTAACATGATCTATCCCATGTGACATGGTGTCCAGAGAAGACCAGGGTAGTAGTGATCGCTCCACGTTCAGGGTTTAAGCAATAACCTAATAATAAGAACTGGTAACTAAAGATAGAGACCTATCATAGATAAGCATACGGAGAGAAAGGGGAATGGAGTAGTCCGTGATGACTAAGATTATTTCAAAAAAGTACTACACTTCATTCTATAGTTTGGATGACTCATTGTTTTATAAACTCCCAAGCTGAGTCACTTCATTATCAGAAGCCAAGAAAGATGAAATGAGAAAGTCAGCTGGCTTGTGTCCTTACTATCTTAGGGCAGAGACTGGCAGCCCCAAACCGGAATGATGCCTGAACAGATCCTATTTCTCTTTCAAGTAGACCCCACACCAAAACTGGTACAAAATCTCTGTTCTCACACTTACAGACTTTCCCTAATTATAGAGAAGGCCAGTAATTTGAGGGTCAATGTGTAATTGGAAAAAAGTTATAAAAATCACTTATCTCCATGTTGAAGTAGTAGCTCAGGCACTTTATCTAGTGACACAATGTCAGATATAGCTTATTACTAAGTCAGTTGGAACAAAGCTTGAGACCAAGGTCAGACCAAGGAGACAACAGACAGAATGGCAAAATGTAAATGTTGAGTAGACTCAGAGGACAGACTCAAGTCTGACATTAGGAGCTCAGAAGACCAAGTGGCCATAGAAGGAAACTTAAACACCACGGGCAAAGAGGCACATTCAAGGTAAAGGACACAGAATTTGGAGGAGTGCATAGCAGGTGTCAGAAGCCAGGCACAGTACCTCTGAGAACCAAACTCCACAGCAAGCCAAGTGTGAATAACAAGCAAGTGCAGATTTGAGGAAGAGAAGCACAGAGCGGGGAGACATGAGACTCAAGAGGTCCCTAAAACCTTGTGTAGCCTGATTCTTACCCTGTTTTAAGGTCCAACGGCATCTCTGCCTTTGAACTGCCTATGAGAATTCTGTAGTCTTAAAAAAGGGCGGGGGGGAGGTGGAGTTTCGTATAAGTCAACTCAAGTTGTTTCTTGTTACTTGCAACCAAAGAATTTTAATTAACATAGCATATGTGCATTGTAAAGGTCTTGAAGTATATCGCCAAGTTGTTCTCCAGCAAGTTCCTAGGGACTCATTTATGCAACAACAGGGTCCTGTTTTTCTCCTCTTATTAACTCTGAATATTTCCATGTTTTCAAATCTTTACAAATTCTCTTTTATATTCTAATGGCTGGCATAATCAGAAATAGCTTTTGCACACCATGGCTTCGCCACAGAAATACAGGAGGAATGGATGGCAGAAAAAGATTCTGGACTCAGAGAACTCAGTTCCTATTGATATAAATTTGTGTTATCTTCCATTGGGAAAATGATGAGATCATTTGTGGCTAAATATGGGGTAGTAAGATCATGCTAAGCACGGGAATCTCGGAAGGAAGGGCAGAAGGGTGGGTGAGTGTGTGCCGCATCATGGTCTAGGGGGAATGGAACATGGAACCCACCTCTTGAGTCTCAAGAAAACTGCCCAACCCATAAAGAAAGTGAGCCTTCAAAAGGATACCTAATCCGCCATACTGTATTAATTACAACTTGACACAGTAAGACAAGATGTGGTGTAAATATTAGGAAGAAGGAAACACCATCATTTTTACAGATAAGACTGATAGCTTATGAGTAACTGAAAATTATGAGAATTTATGAAAGAGTTCAGGGAGGTAGTTAAAAATAAACATGTACAAATCAATATATTCCAGATAAAGCTGGTTAAAATATACAACGCAGATTGTGTCACTCTCAATCATAAGCAATAGAAAATACCTGGGAACGGTCATGAAAATAAATCTGTAAGATCTATTTAAGCAGCAGCAGCAACAAAAAGCTGGAAATTAAGACTAAGTGGAGGGATGTGTTTTGAGATGGGACTATTTAATATCGTAAGATGTAAGTTATCTCCTGAATTCAATTAAAATTCAGTGAAGATATATTTAGAACTTGACAAAAACATTCATCTGAAAGAAAAGTCCATGAGGTTTATAAAATGTTGGATTAATAGGGGCACTTATCCAAACACATATTAAAGATTACCCTAGAGCAGTAATCAAAAAAGTGTGGCATTGGCAGTAGAATAGAAAAAATTCAATTAAATAAAAAGAACAATGTGGGGCAGAGACACATGTGACTTGCCCACTGCCCTCGGTCTCCCAGAATCCTACTATAGCCACAGATCAATAAAGACGGGAGACTAGGAAGAAAAAAGACTAAAATATATATGAGTATTTAGCATATAATAAAAGTTACATTTCAAATCAGCAGGAAGAGAATGGATTAATCAATGAATTATATTTGGGAAAAATAAAGTTAGAACCATCATGCATCTATCACATTCAGTTGCAAAAACCCATTATCTTCTCCAGCTAGTTTAAGCAGAAAGGAATTTATTGCACAGTACTAAATTGCTTACAGAATCACTAAGAGGACTGGAAAAAAATAGGCTATCGGCTATATTTCCAGGAATGACTCCAAATTGGTGGTCCAAACTGCTGAGTCGTTTCTCTGGTCACTGGATCTGAAAACATACTGCCTTTGCTAATTTCTCTATCACTGAAATGGATGTCAGATACCCCACCTTTCTCCCCATTCAACTTACTGGCAAAGTCAAGTCTCACATAATTATGTTCAAGTCACAAAATCTAAATCACATCAGAAACTCTATTTACTCAGACGTGTGGAAGCTGGTTTCAGCTTTCCTGCACGTGCAATGCAAGGAGGTGCATTAGATCAATTCACACAAACCAAAATAACCCTCAGATAAATTACATAAAGAACTGAATTATAGATTAGAACAAAACTCTTAAAGATATAAAGTATTTAAACTAATTTTAAAAATGATAATCACATTTTGTGAATTATCCTTATATAACGTGTGTTATATGCATTAATAGATCTAGTACATGTAATATACATAATTTATAATATATAACGAAACACATATGTACACATGTTTATCTAGGACAGAGAGAGAATGAGCGAGAAGCAAAAAGACTGTATGCCAAAATGATAGCAATGACTATCTCAGAACAATGGGATTGTGGGTTCATCTTCTTTCTTTTTTCTTGCTTATAATTTCTTAAGTGGGTAAATAATAACATAGTATCTCCTCTATTATGAGATTATTTTTTAAAAAAATAACAATATAGAACAATGAACAAATACAATCTAGAATAAAGATTTTTAAAATCCTAAGTAAAATATTTACCAACAAATATTTTAAATAAAAGTTAACCCTTACTGCAAACTTACTCTCTCACAGACACTGCTCTTAGTGCTTTAAGTGTATTAAGATATTCTTTGTAACAACCCAAGGGGTAAACACTATTATTATTTTCATTTTACACAGGGAACCTAAGACACATAAAAGGTTAAGTGAGCTGCCTGAGGTGGCACAGCGGGGAGGGGTCGAGCTGTTAGAGAACCCAAGCTCTAACTTGCAACACTCAGTATTGTTATCAGTATTAATATTGTCAGCGAACATAAACTGGGTGTCAACATACAATACAATTCAGCCATTTAAAGTATATTATTTGGGGCACCTAGGTGGCTCAGTCAGCTAAGCAGCCAACTCTTGATTTTAACTCAGGTCATGATCTCAGGATCATGGGAATGAGCCCCGCATTGGTCTCTGCACTCAGTGGGGAGTCTACTCAGGATTCTCTCTCCCTCTGCTCCAGCCCCCATGCGTTCTCTGCCTCCCTAAAACTAAATAGATCTTTTTAAAAAATAGAGTGTATTATTCAGTGGCTTTTTGTATATTCACAGAGGTGTGTGTCCATCACAATTAATTTTGGAACATTTTCATCACCCCAAAAAGAAATTCCACTCCTCCTAGCTGTCACCACCCGCCCCTCCCCAGGCATTCTAGGCATCATACAAATACTTCACTGGCATAATCTATTTATCCTGGTAACAGCCCTATACGGTAGGGGCTCATATCCCCACCATAGAGATAAGGAAACGGAGGCACAGGGAGGTTAAGAAATGTGTGTAAGTTTACACAACTAGTAAATAGGGGAACAGGGACTTAAATTCAGGCAGTCGGCCTCCAAAACACTTCTCTTAACTACTGTGTTATTCCACCATCAACATAATGCTATTACAAAAATTAAAACTTACGGGGCACCTGGGTGGCTCAATTGGTTAAGAGTCTGACTCTTGATTTCAGCTCAGGTCGTGCACTCAGTGGGAAACCTGCTTCTCCCTCCCCCTCTGCCCTTCCCACCCCCCCACCCCGCTAATGTGCTCTCATGCACTCTCTCTCTCTCTCTCTCTCTCACAAGCACACCCATGCTCTCTCTCTCTCAAATAAATAAATAAAACTCTTAAAAAAATGAAAACTTATGGACAAGTGAGAATTATTCCAGGAGTATAAGAATGGTTCAATTTAAATACAGTAATTTGATATATCATGTCAATAATTATACTTTAAAAAAATGTGTCGAAAAGCATTCAATAATATTCAGTATTTATTTCTAGGGAAAAAAAGTAACAAAAAGATGAAAAAAGCCCTAAACAAATATAGAAGGATGCTGACGCACCTATCTCCAATAGCTGTAACACATAACAGTGAAACAATGAGGGCATACCTGAATAAGAATAAAACATGTGCATTGTTGCTACCCTAACTTAAATTTATTCTGGAACTTTCAACCAATGCAATACATCAGTAAAAAGAAAAAAACGATTTCTCTTGAAATGGAAAATGCAAATTATTTCGCTATAATAGATTACATAAATAGGAAAATACTAGAATATCAGCCTCAAATCATTTTCAGCAATACAACATTCCAATAATCTAAGAAATTGAATGGAAAACTGTGAAAAATAAGACAACAAGATAAAGGTGCGGGGGAGGAGCTGGGGGAACGGGGGGGGGGGCGGTGAGAGCTCAAATCCGTCTTTGAGCCTGCACAGCCCCCATAAACTGGAAATCATTAAGTCTTGCTTCACCTCCCAAGAATGCATACCCGTTAAGATTCTTTACATTCTTTTCCCTTGCCTATTTCGCCTGGAAAAATACTTGAAACCACAATGTGGGACAGATCGTTTATTTTTGTGTGTCAGGATCTTAACTGAAAGGAAAAGAAGAGGATTTTTCATGAATCTTTAGGTTACGATGGTCTGACATTTTATTACTTACAGGATTTATCACCCACATGGAAAAAGGAAGAACTTAGGCAAAGAGAGAGTGGAAAAGCTAAGGACCAGCATTATGTATCCTCTCCTTCCCTGACCGGGTAGGGTCAAAAAACCTCCAGTTGTATGGAATAAAAAGAAAGAACCCCAGAGCCCTTTCATGTCCTTGTGGCCGTGAGGAAATTACAGAGTGGCCATGTCCCGGAGCATCTCACAGACTGCTGAGGTCACCAGGGCTCCAGGCTGAAGGGAATCCTCAGTTGTGCATACCCAGGAGCCCAAGTGTATCTGTTCAACCAAGGGCTATGAGGACATCCAAGAGCTGTAGCTTCACAAACTTACCAGATACTTTTTGATACACCATTCATTTTGCATTTTTACTCTCCCCCCTCCCTCAAAGACTCTGGTGCTTAAGAAATCAATACATTAATTTATCTTTAGAAATCGATCAGTAGCTGAGAGGTACCAGAGGAAAACAGACTTGCAGCAGAACCCTGGCCTAAATCCCAGATGACCTACTTAAGTACTATGTGTGACCTTGGCTGAGCCACTCAAACCATCATTCACCTAAAATTAGTCTCATTGATGTCACCTTTAACCTACTCGTTCCCTTTTTTATGAAAATCTCACTTAGCCTCTTTATGGCTTTGGCCCCCTGCTGATCAGCCTTCCTCCTTGGTCTTTCAGAACACAACCTTTCTGGGTTTCCTCCTACCTGGCAGGCAGATGATTCTTCTCCTTACTCTTTAGCTCACTCCTTGCATCCAAGATCTGACTTCAGTACTCAACTATTGGGTACTTCAGTTATTTGGGTTTAAATCCTCATCCAAATTTAGAGTCAAGTCCCAGACCTTGATCCCGAGACCCTGAACTCTAGACGGGTCATCTCCCCTGGAACAAACCATCGAGACCAAAGAGCAACACACTCCAAACCGAGCTACACCTCTATCCTGCCCCCACCCCCACCCAAATCACAAAATGAGCTCTTCCTGTGAACTTGACACTACTAGTCTGTGCATCACCCTTTGAGGAGCAAGACTTCTTTTCATAGCTCCAACAACTAGATCATCAAATTTTGTGGATTGGACCTTTTGCCCCTCTCCATTCCCACCTCCAGTGCTTTAATTCAAGGTCTTACGACATCCCCTTCAATAGCCTCTCTACTCCCTCCTGATCTCCCCGACGCTTTTCCGGACCATGCCAATATTTCCTACATACTTCTCCCAGAATGACTTTTATCAAAGGCAAGCTGAGCCTCTAAAATGGCTTCCCATGCCTCCGAATTATTAAAGCTCCTTTGCTTTGTACACAAGGTCCTTCATAGGCTGGCCTCATGCTATCTGTAGACCTTCATCTTCAATCACCTTCCCCCATTCCTCAATTAATTACTTCTATTTTTCCCCAAACACACCATGCTGCTCCATGTGTCCTTGCCTTCCTACCCTCCCTTCTTTCTGTTGGCATGTCATTCCAAACCCCTAAGCTTACTCTTCTTCCATCCTCCAAGGATCAGTTCATCGTCCCTTTCAGAGGAAGTCCTCCTTTATCCCCAGTGTGATAGGTTGCATTAGTGGCCACAATTCTTCACCACTCCCTGCATTTACATTTTTGGCAGGGCCTTATCATGAGCCAAGTACACTTACCCACACTTTAACTGTGAGGTTGGCCTTGTGCCTTGCTTTGGCCCATAGCACAGAAGCACCAATGATAATGTGCCAGTTCCAAGTCCCTTTAAGCAAACTTCTGACGTCACCATGAGAAGAACACGTGAGCCGGCCCCAGAGGAACATAAGAAACTCACCGAGTAGGGGCGCCTGGGTGGCTCAGTCGTTAAAGCGTCTGCCTTCAGCTCGGGTCATGGTCCCAGGGTCCTGGGGTTGAGCCCCGCATCGGGCTCCCTGCTCAGCGGGAGGCCTGCTTCTCCCTCCCCCCCCACCCCCCGCCCCGCTGATGATTTCTCTCCCCCCACCCCCAAGAAAGAAAAGAAACAAACTCACCGAGCAGAACTTCTCCACGGAGTGGACTCCCAGGCACTGGGATCAAGGCTTATTGCTCTACACCGCTGAGATTTTGTGGTTGCCCATCAGGCAGGGTACTGTTGATAAAGGATACAGACAGTGTGGTTTATGTGTCCCTTCTCTGCCCTCCCGTTGCATCCTTACACGTTTCCACCGAATTTCTCTCCAAGACAAATGAGAAAGCAAAGACTGACGTGTGTCCCTGCTGCTAGCAATACTAAGCATATCACAAACTTCAGTCAGAGGGGGAAAAACTCTGCATTCTAATAACGGTTTTTTTTTAATGGCAAGAACACTCTGCCTAGCACTGTTCCCCCAAATAGATAAAGCCTGAGCTCTTTCCTTTAGGTTATCCTCTAACCAAAACAAGCTTACCCTTGACTTCTACAAGACTGATGCCTACGCATATATGTGAACCTTCATGTACAGATGACCGTCTTGTGAAGAAACATGTTTTCCTGCCATGAACAAGCTGACTTTAACCTAAGTTATTTGAGGAGCCCAGCTCTCTTGAAGTCTGGAGTAACTTTAAGAACTTTGAGGAAAAATGCTTTTATTTTTCCAGTGCTTTCATCTGAGTTTTTCTTTGTCACGAGCAAGGATGCTGGGCATTGGGCCATGGTGAGGGTTCAATATTCCGAAAGCCTAGGTCCAAGATATGTGTGAGAGCAGAAATCTGAAAGGCACGGTCTTGGGCCTTGGTCCCAAACCAAAAGACTGGCCCATGGTCCAAATTCATCACTGGGAACTAGATGAACAGGCAAGCAGAAAATCCCTGTGTGAGTCTGGAGAAAGGCAAGTTGGGTGCCCGGTTCCTACACTCATGAAAAGGCACCACTGTACCTGTTTAGAGGGTCATGCAGCCCCAGGCAGAGGTGAGACCCCTGCTGGTTGGAACACCATTTGTTGTGAAACTTTCTCACGCGGTCACCCAGAAGTTCTGTGTTGAATTCTTTCGTGTCATAAATATAGACAAGCCTTGTCATACTTGTGCAGAGATATTAAAAGTGATGATTAGGTATAGGGTTTAGTTGTATGGGACATGCTTCTGATAGGATGTTAAATGAAAAACAGAAAACACAATTGTTCGCATGCTATTCTCGTAATACATAGTCCTAGAAAAGACTGGAAGAGAAGACATGCCGAAAGTGGTGGTTAAGTGAAATGGAGTGATTTTTTTTTTGAAGTGTTTCTATTTTTTAAAACACTTAGTGTGAAAATACAACTTTATGATGAAGATAATATCTCATATAAAATAATATATACAAATTAAAACTGGAAATTGAAAAAGAATCTCCGTGAGCATTGCACCAGAGCAAAGGAGTATGTGAACGCCCACCCCTCTCCCCCCGCCCCCCCCCCGCCTCTCCCTGGGGCGATAACCCTATCTAAGGGCTCCATGGCTCACTCCAGTCTGCATAGCCCCTTCTCCAAACTGGGCTGGAGATAAGTGACTCACTCTTTGGCTCTAGGTTTCTAGACTCCACACAGACTACCGCCCTTCCAATAAATTACAATTGAGAAAATTACTGTTTACTTCAATTATATACCAGTTATATATTCATGCTTGGTTTTCCGGATTAAACATGAGACATACCTTGGCCTTTTGCTGAGAGCTTTGAAATCATTCACCAGCAGATGTATTCTGCTTTTTCATTGAGTGTTTCTATACATAGAACAGTAAGGCTCATTTTCGTTTCACCTTCAGGGGATAAATTTTGAGACCTCATCTCCGAAGCCAAGACCTCCTCTGGTAGCCCCATACTATACAGCCTGTTCTAGCTTTAAATGAGTGTGAGTGAAAGAAGCTGGTCTCAATCCCATTTACAGTAACCCTTCACACACTTGATGTTAAAACTGCCCGTCAGCTTTTACTCAAATGAACTCACCTGCTCTGTTTGACGTTACCTCTGAGGTTGTATTTTCCAGGAAAGAAGTGAGGTTTTTTCTGGATACTTGTGACTATCTCTCCACTTGACTATCTCCCCACCCTGGAATTAAGTTGAAGATTTCTGAAAGGAATTTTCTATATTGGTACAAATATCCCCAGCATTGCCTGTAACTATAAAGCAGAATGTAGGTTTGGAGGTGGGAGGAGGAAGCAAGCGAAGATATGTTTTTCTGTCATAATCAATTTCTTTTATAAGATGGCACAGGGGCACCTGGGTGGCTCAGTCATGCCTTCGGCTCAGGTCATGATCCCAGAGTCCCGGGATGGAGCCACGCATCGGGCTCCCTGCTCAGCGGGCGAGTCTGCTTTTCCCTCTGTGCACCCCCCCTCCCCACGCATACTCTCTCTCTCTCTCTCTCTCAAATAATAAATAATAAATAAAATCTTTAAAAAAATAAGATCTCACAAAGACGCATGATGTTATGCAGTAAATTCTAATACAGTTTCTTCCTACCATAGAGGCAGAGAGATCAGAGTCAAATGTCCATGCGCTAAGGCTTGGAGAGCCATCTCAAGAAAGAGCCAGAATTCTGAGCTTTGGATTCGGAATCGGCACTCATAGGGATGTGGCAGCAAAGCTGAAAACTGTAACCATTATGTCTTGGGCACCAGTGCTTCTGCATGATGTCACATTCAAAGACACACAGAACAGCCAAAAATAATCTTTTTAAAAAAAATTCCATCTTAAACTTGCAATTCAAAAAACAGTAAACGGTACCCAATTTGAAACCCTTGTCTTCCCTCTGATTTACCATGAAGATCGAGTTTATATCTCTTCCCCCGATCTCTTCTCCCCTCTTCAGGCTCCCGTCCCCAGTGAGGGCTTTCTATATCCTTCCACTGTTTCTAGGAGCAGGTGAGGCAGAGAACAGGGTTCCTCAGAGAGCAGTGGAAGGCAATAGCGGCGGTGGTAAAAGGGCTTTCTCATGGGGAAGGTGGGATGTTAACATAATTTCCATAAATTAATAATTTTTTACTACGTCTCCCTGACCCTCTGGTCAAAGTTAGCCCCCCCAACACACACACACACACACACACACACACACACACACACACACACACACTGCTGTGTTAAGTGGGGATCCCAGAAGCTCTTTTTATTTATAGCCTAGATTTCCCCCTCTCTTCTACTGGGGCTATCTGAAGCACCCTTGGCTTTCAAGTCAACAACCGTAGACCCTCCCTTACTAGACATAACTCTGACAGATGGACAAATTTCTTTTTTTTTTAAGGTTTTATTGATTCATTTGAGAGAGAGAGGGAGCAGGGGGAGGGGAGGGGCAGAATGAGAGGGAGAAGCAGACTCCCCATTGAGCAGGGAGCCCCATGCGGGGCTCCATCCCAAGACCCTGAGATGATGACCTGAGTCAAAGTCAGATGCTTTAACCATCGGAGCCACCCAGGCACCCCGGGATGGGCAAATTTCTGAGAAGAAAACACACTCAGTTGAGTATTTAATCAGATGTCTCACCTGGAGCTCTGTCCCAGATGTTTGGCATGAAGTTGTAGCTCCTGGTTGCAGACCACGAGTAGATGGCCCTCTTCCCCTCAACCTAAACAGAGGAGTCTCCACCCCAGCTGGGGTCTGCAACCAGAGTGGGGAGTGTGGGCAGAACCTCTCAGTGACGAATTAGAAGTGCAAGTCAGCGTCAGAACTCGTCTGCCTTGGTGAGTCCCACTGGCACCTCTCCGCCAGGTGCTCTCTCTTTGAGGAGTGGCAAGGTGTCTGCCCCCAAAGCTTTAAATGTTGACTTCTTTTTCTCCTTAACCCTATCCTTCACCAATAATGAGATTCATGGGTCTTCAGAGTAGCCTTGAAGTTAATGTTTAATAATTCCTGATTGTAAATCGACACTGCATGAATTCTAGAATCTCCACCCATTAACCATAACCAGAAAAAGTCTTGTTCACAGACTCCTCCAGTCAGTAACTGGTCAGGTTGAGCCATACTGGGGACACCAAAAAGTGATATATGTAGTTGCTAAAAGGCTCAGATGAGCTCCAATACTGATCAAGCTTACTCTTCACTGATAAAATAAATTTAAAAATTAAAAAAGAGAGAGATCAAAAGTACCTTGCCATAGAAAGGATCACTAGCTTAGTACTGAGGTTCTCGTCTTAGTAAAATAGAGTTAGCAAACACAGGAAAAATATTTTTTAAAAATCACTGTGTGCATTTTCAGTGCAATAGACTATAGGGATGCATAAAACTTATGTAGGGTGCTATGGGAAAAGTTGCAGTCAGAAAACAAAAATGAGTTCTTATGGGAAAAAAAAGATGATTTATGTAATTTAAAAATAAATGATAGAAGCCAAAAGTAGTAGAAGGAACACTGGACTTCTGACAAGTTAGAACAGCACCCCAAGAATTCACTCGCCTATTTAATAAATTTTACCTAAGTACCTCTTCTGTCCTCTGTTCTTACTCACATCCAGACACTGGGGATACAACAAGAGGCAAACCAATCACTGCTCTCATAGAGCTTTATTCCAGAATTCAGAGCAAAAAGAGACATTGAAATAAATGATAAGAGGAATGGTCAGGATTTGAATGATAGATGAAGATGATCCTACATCTTCATAATTAGGTCTTCCAGAAGGAGACTAGAGAGCAAATGAAAAATAAAGTAATAGAAAAAATGTTCTCTGAGCTGATTGAGGTTTACATCACAAGGACTCACTGAGAAAAGTTAAAAAACATTCCATTATTTTGATATCAAATATTAAAGCATTTCAGTTAAAAAGCATTATTAGAGGTAACAAGGACCACTCCATTGTGGTAGAATATTTAATTCATGAGGAAAATAATTTTAAACAGAAGTACTCCTATTAAATAGCCTCAAAATACAGGAAGTAGAAATTCAGAGATCCTCCAAGGAAAAGATGACAAATGCACCATCAAAGTAGATCTCAAGAGGTCTGTCTCAGTTGTTGACAGGAAAAACAGAAAACAACAAAATAACAGGTATTAAAACATAATCAATATACTCAGTCTAATGGAAACGTATCCAATTTTGCCTCCAACCATTAGAAAATATTCGGTCTTCTCAAGCATGCAAGAGACATTTATCTTGGAAAGATACCAAGATAGAGACTTGTGATTTCTGAATTCCAAGATGAAAATGCTACACTCTGATAATGCTCCAGACTGGCACCATTCATCACTCGTGCAACATTCAATGCTAGAGACAATTGAGCAACGTTAAAGGTTTCTTAAGAAAAAGATTATTACCCAAGAGCTATATACTGGGCCAAAAAAATGTTCATGTGAGAGGAAAAGTGAAGCATGTTTCCCCACATACAAGCAGTCACAAAGTACGCTTTCTAGAAGAAAAAAAAAAAAAAAACCCAAAAGGAAAATGACTCAGCATAAAGAGGTAAAGAAAGAGGAAGATATGGTATAAAAAATCCTAACGAGCAAACTAATGAGCAGAGCAATCTAAGGACTTATTGGCATATGTTAGTAAAGATGCTTCAAAGAGAAATTGCATTATGAAAAAAAAATCTGAAAATAAGTATGCAGATTTTTAAAGATATATGAAGAGTTTTTGGAGGAAAGGGTAGGAAGGAAGTAAAGCTGGTAAATTTCTGAACTTGAAAAAGGGAAATACAAATGAACATTCTTTTTATTGATTAGAGGTTAAAATATTCTGGGAAAACTTTTTTTTACCTTAATTTAATTAAATTTATTTTTTAAGGCAATACCAGAGCGATTTATCTTTTGTTGATACAGTAGCAGCCTCTCCGACTTACAACCAGGTTGGGATTATCACAAGTTTCTCACCTGGTTTCGAATCCTATCCCGTTGGTTTCATTTCACTTACTTCTACCAATTCATCTCTCCAGGAGCAAACATTCCTATTTTTCCAAATATTCTTTTTTGTAAATTTCAGATCTGCAGCGGGCAGCTCAGCGGGCAGCTCAGCGGGCAGCTCAGCGGGCAGCTCAGCGGGCAGCTCAGCGGGCAGCTCAGCGGCCCAGGATGTAGACTCTGCAGGAACCAGGCGCTGCACGGGTGGCAGACAACAACAAGCCCCCGAAAACATTTTTAAATGTATAACTTGGAAGAAACTGAAAGATAATTTCAAGATGGAAAATTAGGACAAAGGAAATAAGGATACACAAAAGCATAATAAAGAGATAAAAGAGGGGCGCCTGCGTGGCTCAGGTGGTTAGCGGCTGCCTTCGGCCCAGGTCATGATCCCAGCATCCTGGGATCGAGCCCCGCATCAGGCTCCCTTTCTCCCTCGCTCTCTCCCCCTGCTTGTGTTCCTTCTCTCGCTGTCTCCCTCTCTGTGTCAAATAAATAAATAAAATCTTAAAAAAAGAGAGAGAGAGAAAAAAACAAATTTAGTAACCTAACCCTACCATACAAGACTCCGCCGAACAAATAGTAAAGCAAAATCAAGCTTTTTGCTGTGGATAAACTATACACCCAAAACAAAATAATAGAGACTTGGAAGATGAAAACACAAAGAAGAAAACGGCAGGCTTAGAAATACTAACATTTTGAAAAGTCTCAATTTAAACAAACAAAAAAGTTCTGTTTTATCAAGTGAATAAAAAACTGAAACAATGTCAATTGAAGCCATAAGTACTTTGGCCAAAATAACAATCATAATGAGAGACTATGAAAAAACTATCTGAACTTGATACCTAAAGAAGAGCATAAGTTATGATACATTAAATATATCAATCACAAACTTTATTAGAAAATACAGATGTGTATCTCACAAGAAACTCATATTTTTCAAGGGTTTTTTTTTTTTGATCTGACACATTAATTCTAAATTGTAAATAGAATAAATGTGTAAGAAAACCTACAAGAATATTGACACAAAGAAATAGTAGGGGTAAATTTTCATGTCATATTTTAAAACATTTACCATTGTAATAATTAAACATTAAATTATCAAAATTAGTATTAAATTATTAGACATAAATTGCTAAACTGAAAGTTAAGATCAACAGTCTATGTTTTCTCTTATCCTTTCTCCTTCCCAAATGCATATACATTTATAACAGATATATATGTACATATACGAACAATTCCATAATTAGTGTTAGAAAAATTGGCTCTCTTCTTCAAAAAAACAAAGGTACATCTCTACTTCTTACCATACACTTAAAATAAATTGCAGTGAGATTGAATACTTAACAACTAAAAAAAGGAGAAGCACAAAAATAAATGGAATAAAAGATAGTCAAATTACATGTATAAAATGGAAGAAGACAAAGCATTTCGAATTTTGTCATAAAATTCAGGAACCACAAATGAAAATAATATAGAATTAAGGGAAAATGAAGAACTCTTATGTAGCCAAACACACTGTATTCAAAGCTAGGAAAAACATTCACCATATATATATATATATATATATAAGAAAAACAAAGGGCCATTATAACAGATAAATAACTTCCAAATTAAAATGACCAATAACAAAAAATAGAAAAAGGGTGTGCAAAGAAAAATAATAAGCTTCTGAAAAAACTCTCCATCTCACCAAAAAAACCCAAAGAAATCAAAGTTAAAATAAAAGAAAGAAAGAAAGACATACCAGTTTGGCTAAGAATCAAAAGATTGCTCAGTCCCAATATTGATGAAGGCATAAGGAAATGGATTAATAACTGGAAATCTTCAAGGACACCCAGGAAGTAGTATCAAAAATTGAATATAAATATCCTAGTTGTATCAGCAATTTCACTTCTAGAAATTTATCTTAGGGAAGTAATTAGACAAGTGCACAAAGATACATGATTCTTATCTCAGCATTTTTTTCTGACAGGAAAAATTATAAAAACTTCAATGTTTACCCAGCATTGTTTTATTTTTTTTAAGATTTTATTTATTTATTTGACAGAGAGAGACACACAGAGAAAGGGAACACAAGCAGTGGCAGTGGGAGAGGGAGAAGCAGGCTTCCCGCTGAGCAGGGAGCCCAATGCAGGGCTTGATCCCAGGACCCTGGGATCATGACCTGAGCCGAAGGCAGACGCTTGATGACTGAGCCACCCAGGCGCCCCTACCCAGCATTATTTTAATTACAGGACATGCACGCAGTGGAATATCATGCAGCAATTTAGAAGTCTAGATGTATGTAGGTATATATATATATATATATATATATATATGCATGAAATTTGTCCAGAATAAGGGAAAAAAGAACAAATTTAGATAGAATATGTATGCCATGATCCGATTTTTGCATGATGTAGTTAAAATTTATAGTTACATCCTGGAGTTGTAAAAATGTAACTTTATTTCGTTATAACTGAATTCAATCTTTTGTGGTCCTATTTCCATTCAGCGATAGGAAAAAAATCAATCTCAATCATGCAGGGTGACTTCGAAAATTATTTTAAAACTTGTTTATTGAAGCTTAACTCAGTCTCCTCATTCCATTTTTTCCTTTATTTTCTCTCGGAAACTTCTTCCTTGAGACATCTGGCTACAGAAGGGAGCTCCTGGATATGCCGGCGCTCGACATAGGAGGTGTGGTCTATCTCTGAGATTCACAAGGATTACAGGCTGGTCCCACCTAGGGTCAGAGGACTGGACCTCGGGTTCTGCCCAGGGGTAGAGGATCCCATCTTGCTTTCGTGTGTTTGCAGCAGTCATTGCTGGTGTCTGGGGTTCCTGACATGACATGTCCTTATGCCTTGAGTTCATGCACATTCTCCCTTCTCCATTCCAGACTCTCAGCCTCTTTCCACCCACCAGGTTTTTCAGCGATGGTTCAAAACAACACACACGGTTGTTTTTGAGGGGATGATAGCGCTAAGTGGTTATTTTTTTTAGGAGATGAAATCATGACTCTCATAGAAAAAGAAAATGAATACACAGCAAAGATGTTGTTTCGCTCATTACTTAATAAGGGAACCAGTGATGCTGCAACCCAGTTCAAAGAATTCAGAGAACAGGATCTGCAATTCTTCCCATCAGTTTTGAGCCGGAGTAGGAACACCGCCACCAGGAGGCTCCAAACTACAGTTGGGAGGAGATAGTTTTGGCCCACACAGGCAACAGTCTCAGAAGGCTCAGGGCTTCCAGTTTGCCTTAATTATTTCATTGACCTTTAAATAATGTACCACTGGGTTTAATGTAATTAAATTTATTGGGCTTCACTGATTGTATTACTGGTGGGGTTTCCTGCATTTGGTTGAATAATGTCTTGTTTCTCTAAAATCTAAACTTATTCATCAGAACTAGTGCAAACATCTGATGACCTTATTTTCTCTACTGTAGCACCTTTCTATACATCATTTTATTGTAAATCCGTTTCCTTTTCTACATTTTCCATTGTATAACAGAGAATTACATAGTTTTTAAAAAATTTATGAATTAGGTAGATTGCATTATCTAAGAATCTCAGTTCACAATAGTAATTTCTAAACAGAAAATTGTCAATAAAGGTAGGTATTGGCTGTGGGGAGTATTGAGAGCCACTGCATTACACCATTCTGCTTCCTTCTTGAGACCTGTGCTGTGGGCATTGAGGAGAGAAAGTATCTCCAGTGGAGACCATGACATTGGGCTTTAGTTGGGTTTGCCTTTCCCATAATCGTGAGTCCGAAGAGTCTTCCTATTAAATCGCTTCCTTGGAGCCGATGCCTCATTAATATCGATGATACTTGAAATTTATCATCCCATTTCTGTTCCAATTTATGTGTATAAATTAATGAAGTGAACACTTAGGGTACTTCTTAACTATTATTTCCCATAGCACTTCCAAAACTAAAAATATGCTCACTTATCTGCATAATTCTCTATTTTGAATATATCATTCCTTTCTCTATTACTCTGTGTGCAAGGGTAATTTCAATTTTACATGATAAATTAATTGTTTAATTTATTTACTTTAGAGAGAGAGGGAGCATGCACAAGCAGGGGGGAGGGGCAGAGGGAGAGAGAGAGAGAGAGAGAGAGAGAGAATCTTCAAGCAGACTCCCCGCTGAGCACAGAGCCTGACGCAGACTGGATCCCAGGACCCTGAGATTGTGACCTGAGCTGAAATCAAGAGCCTACCACTTAAATGACTGAGGCCCCCAGTGCCCCTACATGATAAATTAATTTTTAAATTAAAATTAAATTAAATCAAATTAATATTAAATTGCATAAATGCTTCCAAATCTAAATTCAGGATTCAGGGTAAATTCACATCTTTGAAATGTTTTGTAGGGTGCTGGGTGGCTCAGTCGGTTGAGCCCCCGACTCTTGATTTTGGCTCAGGTCATGATCCCTTGTGAGAAGGAGCCCCAAGTGGGGCCCCCACTCTCAGCGGGGAGTCTGCTTCAGATTCTCTCTCTTCCTCTGCCCCTCCCCCCACTCATTCCCTCTCACTCCCTCAATAAATCTTTAAAAATTTTTTTTTAATTTAAAAAATAAAGTGTTTTGTATGTAAATGTTGCATTTAACTCACATGTCACAAAATAAGGCAAGACTGGGGCACCTGGGTGGCTCAGTCATTAAGCCTCTGCCTTCAGCTCAGGTCATGATCCCAGGGCCCTGGGATAGAGCCCTGCATTGGGCTCCTTGCTCTGCGGGGAGCCCTGCTTCTCCCTGTCCCATTCCCCCTGCATTCCCTTGCTCCCTGTGTCTCTCTCTATCAAAAAAAAAAAAAAAAAAAATCACCACCTGGGGTGACTTCTAAAAAACAATAAAAAATCAAAAAAAAAAAAGGTAAGACTATCAAAGAAAATTAACAAAAATAGAATCAAGAATTAAATTCAAATATCAGAAGGTAGCAGGAATAATAACACAACCCCATAGCTATTGCTTGGAAAATACTAACAACAACCTCTACCAAAGCTAATCAAGAAATTAAGGAACTATTAATACAGCAATAGTGAGAAGGGAGTATACTCAATACAAAAGTGGTATCTTTTAAATTTTTAACAGATTTGTACTTTTTTAAAAATGAAAGTTGCTAGTTCTGCTAGACCAGGTAGTGCAATCATTATTTTTTTTAACATTGTTGTGGATTTCAGAGGGATATTCACTAATAAATGTATCGCCCCCAAAAAGTGGTATCTTTTAATAAGAGAAACTTACTAACATACACTCAGTTCTGTGCTTCAGAAGTGAACAGACCTCCTCATAGATATCCCAGAGGCAACCACTACCAAACACATCTGTAAATGACCTCATACTCTTCTCCTTACCCTCCTCCCAAATCTGTCCCTTCTCTAAGTTTTCCTATCTTAGTAAATGGCACCACTACCATGCAGTGGTAAGTCAGAGGCAAGAGAATTTTATTCATTTCCCCTTATACACACATTCCATCACATTACTAAATCTTGATTGCTTTTGTCTCTTACATATATCTAAAATATTCCCACTTCTGTCCATCTTTACTGCCAATAGCCTAGTCTAAGCGAACATCATTTTTCACATTAGTGCATCCTACCGATCTCCTTTCATCCACGCATAACCCCATCTAAACTATTACCCAGTCAGTAAGCTTTCGAATCAACACATCCCATCATTTCTCTCCCTGCCTTGAAACCCTTGGGTGGCTCGCTGGCCTTTACTCAAAAGAAAAACTCAGCACAGGGGCGCCTGGGTGGCTCAGTCGGTTAAGCGACTGCCTTCGGCTCAGGTCATGATCCTGGCGTGCCGGGATCGAGTCCCCCATCGGGCTCCCTGCTCAGCGGGGAGTCTGCTTCTCCCTCTGACCCTCCCCCCTCTCATGCTCTCTCTATCTCATTCTCTCTCTCAAATAAATAAATAAAATCTTTAAAAAAAAAAAAACAGCACAAATTACAGGGTTCCACCTGACATATTTCCTAATAATCATCCCACTCTGGCTCCCCATTTTTTCATGCTCCATGTATATAATCTTTCAGGTACCTGACAGCGTGCTTTAAAACTTTTATGCGTGACGTTCCATCAACTTTTCCTGCCCTCCTTCACCTAAACGATGTCTCCAGTCCTCAGCTATGAAATTTAAAGGGACTTTGTCAGGGAAGCCTTGCGTGCGGCTTCATCCCCACTCTTAGACAAGGTAAAGCCCCCCCCATAATATTCATCTCACTTACAATACTTACTCTCCCGATGGCTTCCTTCCTTTCTGGGTTGTAAGCTCTGTGAGGGTGCGTGCTGCATCTTTCTGTTTACCTCTCTTTCTCAAATATGTGCCATAATGTTTAACACGGCACATGCTTCATAGGTGCTTCCTTGGGAAGCCCAAAAATATTTAAAAGGAGTTTAGAAAAGGTAAGGTGAAGTATGATCCTATTTTTGAAATGTTAAACCAAAGTAGAGATAATATGATATGATCTAATGAATATGTAACTAGAAATACATTCAGCTGTGATTAACAGGAGCCTGAAAAACAAATTAGGGCTTTTATTTTTCTTACATCCTGAAAACCCTTAAGGTAGGGAGTCCAGAGCCCATGCAGCAATCACAGATAAAAGCTTAAGGGTTGTCAGCTTACAGATGTTTTTAAAATCATGGAACTAGATAACAGTACCTAGTAAGAAAATATAGGAAAGGAAGAGAACAGGCATAGGACTGAGCTTTGGAGGACCCTAGCAGAAGAAATTATTAATAATATATTCCAGTAACACCAAAGAAGTGACAAGGTGAAATTTCCAAAGCTAGTGTCATACGTGTGACCCTTAAGGCTGCTGCCGGTGAAGACTTAAAAGTGAAAAAAAAAATGGTATTGGAAACTGGACGCAAAAGGATCCTTTTATTTTTTTTTAATTGTAAAGATTTTATTTATTTATTTGAGAGAGAGCATGAGCAGGGGGAAGAAGCAGAAGGGGAGGGAGAAACAGACTCCCCGCTGAGCAGGGAGCCCGATCAGGGTCCTGGGATCATGACCTGAGCCAAAGGCAGACGCTTTAAAGGGATCCTTTTAAAATAGAAGCAGAAAGTTTAGTAACTGACACTTACAACAACATAGAAAGTAGAGCATGTACCTATCAACTGGGTGATTTAATTAGGAGGTTTCCAGGTAGAGTGTTGGCGGTTTTGTTTGTCTTCCTTTTGTCATTTATAGTAAATGGCAACAAGAGACAGATGAGCTAAAAAAAAAAAAAAAAAAAGACTGTTAAATATAAAGGAGCCAGAATTGTTTGAAACTGTCAATTTCTAAAAATGGCCAATGATGCCAGGCTTAAAGCATAGAACAGATTGAAGGCACCGTCAGGAGAACACGGTCTAGGGGCGCCTGGGTGGCTCAGTCATTAAGCGTCTGCCTTCGGCTCAGGTCATGATCCCAGGATCCTGGGATCGAGCCCCACGTTGGGCTCCCTGCACAGCCGGGAGCCTGCTTCTCCCTCTCCCACTCCCCCTGCTTGTGTTTCTTCTCTCGCTGTCTCTCTCTGTCAAATAAAAAAAAATCTTAAAAAAAAAAAAAAAGGAGAACACAGTCTAACGATGAAGTTCAGCTTGCAACTCTAAAATATTTTCCTCAGATATCAGAAAGATCTAAGTTGGTGCCTCCAAGAACCATCCGAAAGACAGGGCTTCTAAAAAAAACCCCAAAAAGTGGTATCTCTGCTATAAACATCCATGTGCAGGTCTTTGCATGGACAAAAGTTTTCAGTTCCTGGGTGAACATCAAGGAGGGTGACTGCTGGTTCTTATGCTAAGAGTAAGTTTAGTCTGGGCTGTACCATTTTGTATTCCTGCCAGCAATGCGTGAGAGTTGCTACGACTCGGTATCCTCACCAGAATATGATGCTTGTTGTCAGTGTTGTGGATTTTTGCCATTCTAATGGGTGTATAGTGGTACAGAGGATGATGAATATCTTTTCATATCTTATGTGCTATCCATAGAACTTGTTTTGTGAGGTGCCAGTTCAAGTCCTCTGACGACTTTTAAAATGGATTAATTTATTGTTGAGTTTTAAGAGTTCTTTGTATATTTTGGGTAACAGTCCTTTATCAGATAGACCTTTTGCAAATATTTTCTCCCAGTCTGTGGCTTATTTTCTCATTCTCTTATGTCTTTTACACAGCGGATGTTTTTAATATTAATGAAGTCTAGTTTATCAATTATTTCTTTCGTGGATCATGCCTTTGGTATTGTATCTAAAAAAATCATTGCCGTAGCCAACTTCATCTAGATTTATTCCTATGCTAACTTCTAGGAGTTTCAGGGTTTTGTATTTGACATTTAAGTCTCTGATCCATTTTGAGTTAATTCTTGTGAGGGGTATAAAATCTACGTCTATATTCATGTTTTTGCATGTGTAAACACTGCAGGACTATAAACTGGTACAACTTTTTTGGAATGTAAATTGGTATCCTCCACCAAAGTTAAAAATTTTAATGTACATTCCCTATGATCCAGAAAAGATTAGAATCCTAATATTCATCAAAATTTAATACTATTTGTCAGCATAAGTTGGTTATGGTGCAGTAACAAATGAGCCACAAAAGCTCACCGTAAACACAGCGAGTGTTTCTTTCTTTATCATGCTGTACATTCAGTATTCAGGGATTTTTCTCTGCCTCGTCAATCAAGGTCTCAGGTTGATGAGGACTTCAGTCTCTTCATATTCACCTCTCTGTGCTTGGCTTTCAGGGAAAAGATCTGGAGAGTAGCACAAAGGCTTTTACTTTCTCAGCCTAGAAATGACATTTGTCACATCCCCTAATAGTCCCTGGCCATAATTAGTCACATGGTCACATGGACTCGCCTAGCAGCAATGTAGTTTTCCAAGAGGCTTGGAAGGAGGGGAAAATAAAATATGGATGAGCTCTAAAAATCTCGACTTCAATTACACATTAAGGTGGCTTCATCTTTACCAACCTTGGATATATCTCTGTTATCAAGTAAAAAACCCAAATATGTCATAGATAGCCAACCTTATTTTGTTTAAAAGAAACCTCTCCACTTCTTCCTGGATAATAGTTTCAGATGTTAATTTCTGCTCTTTTATTTCTTCCCTATTTCCTTCCTTTTCTTTCTTCCTCTTAAACATATCAAAGGCTCCGTGCTTCCTGGCTTGAGGAGGAATGTGGCAGGACCACAGCAGAAGACCTTGGACTCTAAATCTGGATCTTCAGTCCGGAGAGGTCCCCTGGGCTGCGTGTATCACGTGAGTAATTCGCTACTGCATCCTTCTCCTTGGGTAGCTCATGGATATCTCAAATTTTACTCATTATTGTTTTCCTGAAAACTTGCTCCTTATCTATGTTCCTTATCTCACCCCATCACATCCCCATTCCTCCGGTGGCCAAGGTCATCACCTGGATTATGACCTTATCCCCACAATCTCTGGGCACTAAGCTCTCGTGAATCCAACCAACTCCTTCTCTGCACCTCCATTACCACCTTCCTCTGCCATCCCAGGTAATGGGACAGCCACTGATCTTGTCTCTTGCGTATGGCCTTCGTCTTCAATTTCTTCTGAAATGTAAACCGGACCGTGTTACTTCTTTACTTAAATCCTTTAACCCATTCCCCATAATTATTAGGATAAAATGATTCCCTAAATCACTCAAGACATCATGCCTGCCTGCCTGCCTGCCTTTTAAGCCTCAATCTCAGAGTCTATACTTGCTCTGCTTTCCAAAATGACATGTGATCTCTCACCAAGAATTTACGCAACCTATTGAGAATTCCTATCTACCTGGGCTAGACGTGTGCCTGTTTCTAACAGGCGGTTTGGGTGAGCACTAGTTACCAGAGTGGATGCAAGTTCGGGAGCTTGACAGAGCCACACCTTTGTGCAAGTCAGGCCCAAGGGGAGGGTTTTGAGGGGACAGTTTCTATGCTAAGATGGAGCCTTCCTAGACTATTCTTACAAAGGTAGTCCCTCTCCCCCCCATCTTTCTCCCTCTTATTTGCCTTTAATTTCTGTCATGCCAGAGTTTCCTTTGTAACTCAATATAATTTGTAATTTTATTTTTAACTTACGTATTTCTTCCTGTTTTCTGCTTCATTCCTCCTAAATTCTAAGCTCCCATTAGAGATCTTGCCTATCTCGTTCACAGCAGTACCATACATGCCTAGTAGAGGGAGGGTTCTCGAAGAGTCCTTGTGAACAACTAAAGAATGAGATCATGACGACTATCACATCTAATTATGGTTTTACAGTTCTCAATCAAGAACCATTAAGTAAATGGCACCATACTTGTAGTTTTGTTCCAGTCATTTGTATCATAAAAAGGAGGCAGAAAGTACAAGATGATCTCATTCTCAAAGAATTTATAATCTAGTTTGGAATATAGTAATACCTACATACCTATACAAGCATGAGCACCTCACGGAACAAATCATGTACCTGCTTGTGACCTGTTACCTTCTATTGCTTTTTCCGGGCCAAGTTCTTTAAAGGATTTAAAATAATGCAATACATCGTACCTCTCATGGAACTCATAATTTGTTTGGGCAGCCAAGACAAGGACATACGAGAAGTTATGGATCGCTACATAAAATAGACGTAATTATGTTTAACTAATTCTATAGACAACAAATATTAGGCCTCCAATTTTTCCTCTGAGACCCAGTTTCCTCATGTATAACAGGGGCTTTGCAAAGACCAAAATACAAATTATAGGAGTGTCTTCTCTAAGCTGTAGATCACATTACAAATCCAACATGTACTAATATTAAAGATCTTCCCAAAGCATAGCAAAGTAAGTTAAGCAAGACACACTCAGAAAGCACAAATATTGATAAAACATTAATTCAAAAGCCTTGACCTCGTTTTTTCATCGTTCCTACTTAGTTTTAACTGCAGCATTCTTAAACGTGATGGAAAACCTTCATCAGGGTTGTGGAACCAAGGAGCCATTTCTTGGTCCAGAGTGCCTTTATTCGTGGTTCACACATTTTACTTCATTTAAATGAGTGCATTTTAAGCACTACTTAGTACTTTGCTATGTGAGGTGGGGAGTATAAAGTAAGGTTCCTTTCCTGAAAGATTCAAGAGATAAAATGCAAACCAATTATAAACAATATTATACCAAAACAAAATGCACTCTGGCTTCCCTGATGTCAGTGCAAAGACATTGAGAGCATTCTAGAGACAAAATATAAGCTCACTTTGTGAGGGTCTCTGGGTCTTAGGTAATGTGTTCAACAGAGATCTCTGGTCTAGCTTCCATCCTTCAGGAGAGATTTTTACTTTCTACTTCATTCATTCCTGTATTCCTTGAAATATTTCTAAGTTTCTGTAATTTTTATAATCACAAAATTTGTCTCTGGACACATATACACACAACCTCTAGGGAAGTATCAGCCCCCCGCTTGCAACCATTGTTTTTTGTTTTTTCTTTTTTGAAGATTTTATTTATTTATTTGACAGAGAGAGAGAGACAGCGAGAGAGAGAACACAAGCAGGGGGAGTGGGAGAGGGAGAAGCAGGCTTCCTGCGGAGCAGGGAGCCCAATGTGGGGCTCCAACCCAGGACCCTGGGATCATGACCTGAGCCGAAAGCAGACGCTTAAGACTGAGCCACCCAGGTGCCCCACAACCATTGTTATAAAGAAGTTTTAGAAGTTTCAGTATGAAAACGTTAGAATATATTTGAAGAATTGGAGAACAGATTAGTGGTTGCTAGGAGGCAGGATGGGGGTCAGGGAAAGAACTGTGGCTATCAACGTGTAACAGGAGGGATCTTTGTGGTAAGAGAACTACTCTAAACATTGTTATGAATGTCAATATCCTGGTTGGGCTTTATACTATGGTTTGGCAAGATATTGCCATTGGGGGAAACTGGGTGAAGGATAGAGGAATCTCTCTATATTATTTCTTACAACTGCATACGAATCTACAATTATCTCCAAAGTAAAGTTTAATTTTTACATGTTAGCAACATTATAACTAACTGAATAAAATTGGAATTTATGAGCCCATACTGGTATACATAAATGGGAGAGGACAAAACTTTTTCTTACCGTAGAAAGCTAACCAAAAACTGAGAGAAAAAGAATTAGAAATTCATCACTTGGCAACCATCAGAGTAATGATTCATTCATCCAAGAAATCTCAATGGATGCTAAGACTAGACATTAAAATTCCATGACAAATAGCGTATTTCTTACAAAATGCTATTATTACCAAAAAAAAAAAAAAAAAGCAAAAAGAGTGGTCTTCACACTGGAGAAATCCGGCAGGCAACGCCTTAATCAAGTAATCCAAGCTGACATCACCAGGAAAGGAACAAATCAACCTCCTCGGTTACTTGATAGGATGCACACAGTATTCAAGGATGAAGGGGCATCATGTCGGCAACTTCCAAATGGTTCAGGCATATGTTCTGTAAATTTGGCAAACTTTAAGTTTGAGATTGTTTTAAAATAAAAATTATGTTTAATGTAAAAAATGCAACTGATAATTTTTTCCGCAGTCTAGAGCTTAAGAGATCATGGTGTGCCCAACTTCTTCCTCTTCCAATAAACAATACACAGTCAAATGAGGACAGCATGAGTGAAAATGGAATTCTCTAAATCAGGGGTTGGCACAGTTTTTCTGTAAAGGGTCAGACTGTAAATATTTTAGACTTTGAGGGATGATCTCCGTTGTAACTATTCAATTCTGCTGTTGTAGTACAAAAAATAGCCATAAACAATAAACTGATGAGTGTGGCTCTATTCCAATAGAACTATTTAACACTGAAGGTTCATGCAATTTCCATGTGTTTTATATGCCTCCCCCACACCCCAATCATTTAAGAATGTAAAGCCCATCCTTAGTTCATACCAAAACTGGTAGATTTGGCCAATGGGTCTTAGTTTGCCAATCTCTGCTTTAGAGTTTAAAATGGTTTTTACATGCCATGCCATTAAACAGATTAGTAAATAATCGGTAAACATAAACATTATAAATTTACGAGAAGAACTAGAGAATTTTATGTTTAGACTACCAAAGTACAGGTGAATGTTATAGAATGAACACACCCTGCTTTGGAAGATTGCAGACCCATTTTGGCTCTTAGTTACACATATATCTTTTGTCAGATGATGCCGAAATCCAAGCCCATCCCAACACATATACAAACCCCAATCCTTCTGAGGGCTTGGTGAAGCTCACTTGGTGTGAAAAATAATTTGTTTCAAAACGTCTTGCCATAAAAATGTTCTTACCTTGGTGTAACGAGGGGACCTGATAAAGACATGTTTCTAGGGGCGCCTGGGTGGCTCAGTCGGCTAAGCGTCTGCCTTCGGCTCGAGTCGTGATCCCAGGGTCCTGGGATCGAGCCACACATCGGGCTCCCTGCTCAGCAGGGAGCCTGCTTCTCCCTCTCCCACTCCCCCTGCTTGTGTTCCCTCTCGCTGTCTCTGTCAAATAAATAAAATCTTTAAAAAAAAAGACATGTTTCTACAGTTTTAATCTAGCAGGAGTCACAAGCCAGATTTAAGGAGAAGGACTAGAGGGGCACCTCGGTGGCTCAGTCAGTTAAGCATCTGCCTTTGATTCAGGTCATGGTCTCAGGGTCCTGCTCAGTGGGGAGTCTGCTTCTCCCTCTCCCTCTATCCCTGGCTCATGCTCTCTATTTTTAAAAGAAAAAGGGCTAGAAACAATATCACAAAATTACATTTCGGAAGTTGAGGGGCTAGTAGAATAAATTAGAAGGAAGACAGAGAGTGGAACCTAATAGTTAATTGGGAAAGAAAAATGGGGAAACCAGTAAGACTCATTAATTGTATATCAGCTGAGGTTTTGAGTCTAGGATATTATGGTTTTACTAATTTAAAAAAGGAAGTATGTGAGGGGTGGCTAATTTGTGAAGAAGAGTTCTAAGATACCTGATTTCTAACAATCTTACATCCACCTAAATTTAAAGGTTCAGAATGCTCTTCCAAATACTCGGAGACATTCATTAATAAACGTTTTGTTATCTTTTCCAACATCTTAGCAATATACTGAAACAAATATTATTGGCATATAATTGGAAGATACCTGTGACTTTTGTTATTAAAATCAATAAGCATGAACAGGCACCTGGGTGGCTCAGTCTATTAAGCGCCCGACTCTCGGTTTCCGCTCAAGTCATGATCTCATGGGTCGTGAGATTGAGCCCCATATGGGGCTCTGCACTCAGTGGGGAGACTGCTTGAGATTCTCTCCCTCTGAACTTCCCCCCCTCTCTAAAATAAATAAATCTTTTAAAGAAGAAAACAAATCAATAAGCATGAAGATCACTGTGGTTTTATAAACTCCCAGTGAGAGTTTTTCATCAAGTCACCAGAAAGTTTTCAGAAAATTACTTTTTCCAAAAGAAACTCACACTAAGACTTATTACTGACATTGAGAAGAAGCCGTTATGAGCTGGGGAAGCATATAGTGGCTTCACTCAAGAGTTCAGAAGCCCTGGTGGCAGGGAAATAAAGTTGTTCACAGAAGGCAGGCACCATGCAACGCCAATCTGGAAGGCTTCTTGAGCAAGAGAAACAGCACTGACCACAAGCACACACTGCCAAACACTGACTGAAGATGAATTTATTAAGGTCCAATTAGTATGTTTTAATTTCAAATAGTCCAGAATATATGCACATGAAAGTCCAAGTTCATTTCATTCACTTCCAACATAACATGCTCTGTATTTTGTATAAAGAATGTGCAAACACCTTTCTGCTAACTGGTTCCCCACGTTCTTTTCACGGTGGGCGCTTTTCAAGTCTGTCCTCTGCTCAAATGCTGATGGAGCAGACTTTTTCCTTCCTAGACAAAATGATTCTTCTGGACATCTTTCTCTTAAACATACTCCCAACTTTCCCATACCTGCTTCATGACTCTGACTTGACCGGTTACTTTTTCTAACAAACTGGTGCAATGACTAGTTCATCTGGACCATTCACTGAACAGGTATCACCTACCATGGTGGCAGTCTACTGGAGGTGATTCCGAAAGAATACAGAGTATCCAGTCCCATACTGACGCACTCAACCCATTTGCTACAGATGGGTCCCAAGCCATTTACTACGAAGATCCTTTATTCTCTTGGCCATGTTTGATGTCTTCGCATTCTCTTCACTTCTACATTATGGGTGTGGCCACCAAGAGCTGGACATTGGCTCCTCAAACAAAATTTGGGATTGCTAGACATATTCATTAGAGTGTCCAGGTTATCTGTGACAGTTGACTGTTTCTAGTCCATCTTGTGATATAAAAAAGTCACTCTCAACTAAAGTGACCACTGCATTTCCTGTGTAAAAAGGCAATTTAATTGGCTTTCCTCTCAATTGCCACCAGTATGGCACAAAGCAGGAAATCCCTTTTTATAAAAGGTAAGAGCATAAAAAGACATTTCACATTTAAAAAAAAAAAAATCCTTCATGGGAATATGTCCTAAGTAAATAATCAATTATATGGACAAAGTTGTATGTACACAAAATTTTTGCAACATTATTTATAGTAGCGAAAATTAGAAATGACCTAAGTAGTCAACAGTGTGGGAACGGTTAAATAAACTGAGCTGCATCCATTAAATGGAATATTGTATAGACAGTAAAATTATGTTTTTGTAAAATTTTTAATGCCATAGGAAAATGTGGCAACTCTGCAGTGGAAGGAAAAAAAAACTGGTTATAAAATTGTTTACGTATGATCCAAATTATATAAAAAGGGATATAATATACATAGAGGCATACACAGGGGGGAAAGCTGTTAATGGTGGTTACTTCTGGGTTGTGATATTACTAACTTTTTTTCTGTTTTACACATTTCTGTATTTTTCAAGTTTTCTACAATGACTATGTCTTATTTTATAATACAGAAAAAACACAGGCTATTAAAACATTCCTCTGATGTACTGATAATTAGAATGTACTTGGATATTATAAATATCAGTATTACTGTGTTTCATCTTCTAGGACCTTCTTTAGAGTACATTTTCTTTTGGTAATAAACTTACATTCCCTGTTTTACATGTGTTATAACACTTTGATAAGAAGGTAATATTAGGATTAGAGCATCGTTTCATAACCTAAACAAATACTGGCTTTGACCTCTAGGTTCTTCTATGTCCTAGAAGATTTAAAATCAATACCCTCTTATCTTTTTAAGTAAGGCATACTGCATACATACATTACATGCATGCTTTCTAAAAAATCATTCTAATTTACAGTTTCCCCACATAAGGAAAAAAATGGAGTTATGATAGTTTAAAAACAGCCTATAGTCTCATCCATCACAAGCATGTTGATAGGCATACACATGTTTATTTAATGAAATGTATCCTTTGGAAATAAAAAAAGGGAAGCCTGTATGTGGATGAAGTTGTGGATTCAATTAGTCAGAATTTATTCCGACTTGCACCAAACCACACAAAATCGTTTGAAGTCTAGTTAGTGTAGTCTAAATGGACACTCCAGAATCTGTTTATGAATTCCATGGCAAGATCTCCACTTTCTACTTTTCAAAAGGAATGGGGATCAGGATGAGGGTTGTCACGTAAACTCATTTTCAACATATCTCACGTCTTGTTGGGTCTAGGGACGAATACTGCCATTGGTTAGTGTTTAAGTACATGAGTTTATTTTTCCTCCCCCTCTCTCACACCCCACCTTGCCCTGGCATTGGGGGCGGGGGAAGGCTGTTCATCCCTCCGTCCATGATGGCTGGCTTCTCATCTTAGTTGCCTTTCTAAACCACAGAGTGGTCATTGCTGTGAACTCCAGCCAAGATGGTGTGGTTGAGGGAGGAAGCTGAGCGGTCAGAGCCTTCCGTGGGGCCGCTGGTGCTGTCACCACGCTGGCAGCACAGGATCTGTCTGAAGGTGGCGCTCATCTCCTTGTCGCGATAGGAGTAGATGATGGGGTTCATGGCAGAGTTGAACTCGGCGAGCAGAAGGAAAAATTTCTCATAGGCCAGGACGTCACACTGTGGACAGCACACATCGAGAAGTAACAGGACCAATCCAGGAGTCCAGCAGATGATAAAGGCACCTACAAAGGACAGGGATGGAGAAGATTTTAAAAAGGAAGAATGAAAAAGTATGTTATTATGAAGCAAAGCAACTGTAATGTGAAATGATTTGGGTTCAGTATAAAAATACTGAGATTCAAAGCCACCAGATCATCTGAAATGAAATGCTCATTTGCTGGGAAAAAAAAAAAAAACTGAAGAAAGTTTTAATGCTAAAATAACTTAATAATATCTCATTGATTCAGACCCTAATAAAATTGAGTATTGATGAGACAACGGTGATGACTACTTTAAGCAAAACACTGAGTTCGCTAAGCAATTGAGACATGAAGGACTGCACTGGGGATATATACCTAAACACCTACAATGGTGGGGTTTTTAGCGGTATAACATTGTTTTGGGGGAAAAGGTAAGCCTGTGACAAATATGCTTTAATGTTTAATTTAAGGCACAATTTCTGAATTCAGGTTGAAGGGACTCAAATCCTTGCTTTGCTGCTGGTGAATTTAGGCAATTATTTTCTTCAGTTTTCTGATGTGGAAAATAGAAATGATCATAACCTCATCAGGTTTGTTGTAAGGAGTAAATGAGTGCTAAGAAAATAATCGTTAAGTATATATTTTAGCAGTAACAACAATAATACTGTTATTATCTGCTCAGTATCATGGGCCTATTTGGAAATAGAGATTTCCAACAGTAAGATGGATATTTATTTTTTATTCAGCAATCATTTAAAAGGTGTTCTATATGCTTTAAAAATACTAACTCATTTAATCTGTACACCACCATATGAGAAACCATTATCCCATCGTACAGATGAAGGAACTGAGAAAATACTAGGTGATAGTCCTGCTTCCTGAACTTCATAAAAATTAAATATTTTAAACCAAATTTTATGCTTTAAATGTTTTACTAACTTAAATCAACTTTTCTTCCCAACTATTCTGAATTGTTAAGATTTTACTAGAACTGTCAAAAGAATGGAAATACAGTCTGTATTCTTAATTTCAGCTGATTTTGTTCCTCAAATCACTAATTTGGCTCCCAGGGGAAATGGAAGTTGTGAAACAGCACCAAAATCTACCACCGTGTTACCCCGGGATCTACTGGGGATCCTCAGCCAAGAGGACATGGGTCAACAGAACCAGTGGGCACCCTCACAACCCATTACAGCTCACCCCACACGTGTAATCAGGCTCCACAGTGAACAGACAGGGAACAGGGATGACCCCCGGAGTGCATTTGAATCTTCAGATGGAAATGGCACTAGCCTAAGTAGATCCAGGCTTGGACCGGGGTCGTGGATCTGCACCAGCCTCAAGGAGTGAGTTTAGTAAAATGTAAACACAAGAGATTTAGTCTCCAAACAGCCCATTTTTTAATGTGAGCTTTCTTTTTTGAAACTATTCAGCAGGGAAATGAAAATAAAGGAGAAAAGTACCCCCATAAAGCTCTTTGTTCGAAAACACAAATGTGTATTGGTTTTAAACTGCTGTTCACTTTGAAGGCCGTCCAAGGTGCTTCATTTTCTAATAAATACAATACCTTAGACTTTCCTTAGAGAGAAAAAAAATATTTCAAGTATCAGGAGATAATAGCCAAGGAGCTATTTGAACTTCAAGTAAAAATGTTAATAAAGCATTCATTCCAAGTCCTTGAATTTCCTTGCTTGAAAATCACTCAGAAAGCTAAACATAAAGGGAAATCAAAGGAATGCCTCTTGGGTTTCAGAAATAATGCATTATTCATTGAGAAGCCAGGAAGGGAATTATTCTCAGGGTGGAAAATGCTTGGATGGAAAATGCATGGTCCCATTATTCCATTTACTTGGAAACTAAAAACATGCAGGCCCTTCATGAATGGGAGAGCATTCTTGCAAGTTTCCTTTCCCTTTCTTTTATCAAAGCTCTAATTGAACTCAAATTCAGAACTTGATTAGATACCAGCAACATGCATCTCAACAGATTTATTTTAAATAAAATGATCTTTTTCTCCTCCAGGGCAGCAGAAGGGAACATCCTTATTCTCACAGACTTGAAGTGACAGAATTCAGATACAGTCACTTGTTGTTTATAACTTCTTCTGATTTTTAAATTCAAAAGGAGCAAGATCTTTTCAATGAAAGCCAGAGTCTCGGAAAGTAACCCACGGGTCTTACTTTTAGACCAGAAAAAAAAAAAAAAAAAGCAAAGAGACTTGCTAGATCAGCGACAGGAAGTGAGCAACACCAGCCTGACACAGGAGCTAATACATGTGGAGGCTTCATTGAGGAACTCAAGAGTCATCTCCCTTATTCGCTGAAAGGAACTGTTTATAGTACCGTGATCAGGCCCAACCACACAGTCCCAATACTCTTTGGTTCTTCAAGACTCAATGAGTAACTCGAGGGACTCACAATACAGGCCTCAAAAATCAACATCTAAATCCAATCATACAGTTTTCCCTTCTTCTCCCTTCCCTTCTCTTCTCTTTCACAGAGGTGCCAAGGACCAAACTGCCCCAAAGTGAAGATGGACTACAGAAGTAGAAGAGGGGGACTGGAAAATCCCAAAGGGCTGAGGCTTCCAAACAACAGTGAATGGGGCTCCCTGCCAGCTCAGTCAACAGAGCGTGTGACTCTTGATCTCGGGGTTGTGAGTTCGAGCCCCACGTTGGGGGTAGAGATGACTAAAACATAAAATCTTTAAACAATAAAATAAAGAGTGAGTGAATGTTATGAAATCAAGTTTGCTCAAATTATGGACTTACCCCCAAGCTTCTAAAAACAAAAACTACACTCAGGCCACTTTGGTATTAAGTAGCCAACCATAATTCAGTGGGGTGATAGGACTTGAGATGTGCATTATGGACCCTATCAACACCTAATCTGCAGAGACTCAAGTGCACACCAATACCAGGTTAGTAAGAGTCAAAAGGACTTCCACCTCTGCCTCAGTAAAGTGGAAAAGTGACAGCTCCCTGCCTACTCTACAGGGTGTGGTGAGGATCACATTAAGACACAACACGTAAAATCTCCCTAGACACTGTGCATCTGCTTGACTTATACTACCTATAAGCATTGTGGGTAGCATGAGTGAAGGCTGGTGTAGCTGCACCAGAGATTTCCTCCAAGGGCAGAACGTGGACAAATGTTCTGGACTGTAGAAGACCTGGCAGCTCCAAGATGAAACCACCCCCAGCTGTAAGAGATTCCAAGGCCTTGCAGTTGAATATAAGGAGGATGAGAAGGGAAAGAGAGGGAACGCAGTGAAGCATGGGACCCCTAAATCATTCTGAAGGTTCTCATGGGTCAACTCAATACCTAGACCAAGATGGCACATAAAATGACGTAGTATTCAGTGGGGACACTGCTTTATGTAGCTTGTATATTTCCAGGACATTTCTGATGGACATATTCCCACAGATCAGGGCAAAAAGCAAGGAATTGTATGCAACATTAGGAAAGTAAGAGGAAGCATAAGTCCTTTATGGTTACTTATTATAAAGTCAGAAGCCAGAAGTGGCAGAAGATAAGATGTCCAAGGTCATGAAGGCCTTGTGTATCTGGCTAAGACGTGTGAAATTTCTCTAGCGTGGCACACTAGTTCTCAGGCCTAGCCACACATTACAATAGCCTGCAGGGCTTATAAGAAAGAATGATCTTGGGCGCCTGGGTGGCTCAGATGGTTAAGCGTCTGCCTTCGGCTCAGGTCATGATCCCAGGGTCCTGGGATCGAGTCCCGCATCAGGCTCCCTGCTCCTTGGGAGCCTGCTTCTCCCTCTGCCTCTCTCTCTCTCTCATGAATAAATAAATAAAAAGTTTAAAAAAAAAAAAAAGAAAGAATGATCTTCACCTATACTTCCCCCATGAGATTTTAATGTCATTGGCCTTGCTAGTCAGAGTCTCACTGAACACAGAACACTATCATAGAGTGGAAGAAGAAAATAATCTGGATAAAAATAAAGACAAAAACATTGGATGTTTCCAAATTCCAGAGGAGAAATAATAAAAGCCTGAATCAGGGCAGTGGCAATGGGGGTGAGTATGAAAGGATCAGTAAAGTATTTAGGAGACGGACTGCATGAAATGGGTAAGATAAAGAGAGTCTGGGTGTGACTCCTAGATTTTCCATTGGGGTGAAGGAAGAAGGTTGCTATCTTTCACTGAAGGAGGAAAAAGTGATGATCAGGGTTTTCTGAGGGGAGATGAGGAGAAGAGAGAGGATGACCATGAGTTTACTGATCTGTGGTCTGAGACACCTGCCGGACTTTAGATGCAGATGCCTGAAGGACATGATAGGCTCACGGCAATTTGAGTCCTGGGAAACCGTCTCCTAGCACGCTGAACAAGAGTGGTTACATTCTGCACTATTGGCCCATTTACAAGTAACACCGGGAGAGGGATATTCAAAAAAATACCCGTGGGTTAGAATAAAATAGCTGAAGTTGCTCTTCTTGGAACAAGCTTCATTCCTTTCTTACACATCTGTCAAATCAACCCACGAGGGGCCCCGTGCCCACAAAGATGGAAGGAGAGGTGCTGGAATGCGGACGTAAAAAGCAGGGAGGAAAGAGGCTGTTTTGGAACAACGGGTCACAGCTGCAGAACAAGATCGTATTACCACACCTTCCCTCAAATCTACACAACCTCATCAGCTCAATAATGCTTACCATCTGGTCTCACAATTAGAGTCTTTTTTTTCTAGAGTGGCTTTTCCCTAACGAGTTGAACTCTGCTTACATATGGAACATCAGAACCAAAGTGAGAGAGAGAAAAGTCTTTGACAGAGAAGACCGCTAGGGAGGGAGCCCAAGATTTTTGATGAAGAAAAACCAGAAAACATTTCCAGGCTGGCTGGCAAATTTGTGTTTTTACCAAAAAACCAGACATCCCCCAGATCCAAAACAAGATAAGGTTAACTCAATTCCACACCAGTGGTGTATTCCAGTCAACCTCTTCTTTGGCCTCGCTCTTGTTTCTCAAAGGATCTAAGAAACAGTCTGAGGTTGAAGGGGAATGTAAGTGTTCAAATACATACACTCCTTCCATTGCCACTAAATTGTGTATCCCAGAATCCAGTCCAATTTCTGTAGTCATGATTTCTGCTATTAAGGTACACATAAACAATTTGCCTAGCTAAAAAAATCCTTCTAAACCATGTATCTTAAAAGAGGCTACGTTAGATAACAGACCTAGCTTATTCCTAGGTCTAGCAGTCAAGGGGTCATTGCAAAGGAGATGTAAATGACTTTCTGAAATTAAAGTTTTTTCCTATAAGAGTAACCTAATTATTTAGAAGATCCATTTCCTAGAACACTGAGAAGATAATGCATTTCTACTTCTTCATGGTCATAGTAATGCTTCATACATTTAAAGTTGCATGGTTTCATTCATCGTGTGTTGTACTTTAATGTTTCCTTCACTCCTGAGAGCAACGTTTATCCTAATGTCCTTCCGGACATTAGCAACACACAGATCCTCAGGGTGCCTGGCTGGCTCAGCTGGTGGAGCCTGCGATCTCTGGGTTGGGAGTTTGAGCCCCAAGTTGGGTGTAGAGACTACATTTTAAAAAATCTTAACAACATATAGATCTCAAAGCAGAACAGAATACTCATTATGTTTTCTTCTGAATATTCCTGGATAAAAGCTTCAGCTGGTGCTGTCTTCAGCAACGCAATGCTGGCTGATACACAGGAGAATGCCACCCACCCTCGCTTCACTTCAGCATTTGATGCTCTCCTTCACGTTAAACACTGAGTATCATACACATACGTGCTCCATATCTCACAACAGACTGTAAATCTCATCCTGCAACTGGACATTGGAAAGCACATGCTGAAGTGGCTTGCATGCCAGTATCACCTCTTATAGAGCATCTGTGTTTGACACTGGCCGGGAGAAACCACTTCTCCATGGCTACAACCCTAGGCAAGTAAGCAATACCTTTCATCTGCCCATTGCAACAGGCTCCTAACCAATTCCTCTTTCTCCATGCTTCTTCCCCAAAGCTTGCAAAGAATGGCCAGTGATCTTTCATAAGCATAAATCAATTCATATTACATCACTTGCCTGCTTAAAATCCTACAAAGGTTTCTTCTTGAAATCCTTACTGTGATCTGTAATGCCCCATAGGACTGGCCCCTGCCAGTCTCTTCAACCTCATCTCTTTCCACTCAGCCCTCATTCACTAGATTCTAATCACATGCACCAAGATCATTTCTGTCTCAGGACCTTTGCATTTATGGTTCCTTTACCTAGGAACACTCCTTCTGGAGATCTTCACATCTACTTACTTACTATTAAATATCACTTCCTCCAAAGCTATCCCCGGTTATCCTAACCAGTGCTGCACACCCTCCCCACTACACTCTCTCATATTTTGTCCTCTCCTATCGCTTGTCTATACCCAAAATTCTCTCACTGATTTGACATGTTTATTTTCTATCTTCCTTCAGTGAGAATGTCAGCTTTGTAAAGGAAGTAAATGCAGTTTCTGTCATGTCTGGATCTCCAGCATCTAGAAGAGTACCTAGCACACCGTGGACATTCAATGTATCTGCCACACATCAGTCACATGTAACCGCCCAATAGACACATCCAAAACAAGGAAAATTAATTAGTAATAAAGTCACCGAATAAGGTTTGGAAAATAAACATTAATGCCAACAGGAGGCAAGGTCTTTGAATGGGTGTTACTACACGTTCTAAAGGGCATGAGGTGGACTCTAGAGGCAAAAGTCTCTCCATATATGCATTTGTTACTATAACATAAACAAATCTATTGTTAACAGTCCTGATGGGTATCAGATTATCTATGGAATCTCCTGAGTTCTGGAGAAACATGTTTGGTCAGTAATGAAGGGAGACATGGCATTACCCATGTTGCTGCTATAAGAATGGTTCCATAGGATGCTGCTGCCCCATCAGGCCCTGGATTCTGGAGTAGCTACCTGGATTGTGCAGTGTCACTAATTGACCAGACACACCTTTGTGTTGATCCCTCAGAATTCAAAGTTCATGCAGGGGCTCTGACAGGCCGTGATTAGGTCTCATACCCATGCCCTAGTTATCAGGGAGTGGGGAGCGAGAATATATTCTATGCCTTGGCATAGAATGTCTTTCCATTTTCTTAGAACATAAAGTACACATCTAATCACTTATCATACTCAGTATCCATGCATAATATTAGATGTGAATATTTGCAACACTTTTCCAAGTGCCATGCCTGTATTGGTGTGTTGTTTTCATATACTCATGATAATTTATAATAGTTTGCTTACGTCAAGGAAAACTCCTAATTTATGACAGGATAAGGATAATTCTCATTAATCTAACTTTTCTTCCCAGCATAGTGTATCAGCTGCTTTCCTTTCAGTGACTGATAAATAAATAACAGTATGAAGCTAATTCCTTGAATTATTACATTTTGTTTCCCCTATAGAAAGTTTGGAAAATGCAGAAAATATAAACAGGAAATTTTAAAAATCACTTAAGAGTCCTGCAGTCTAGAGATACTTTAGTATATGATCTTGCACTTTTAAAATGTTGCTTCTTTTTAATTCTAAATGTGGGCCTTTTTTCTGATTGAATATGAAATTAACATGGAATGACTACTAGTGATGGGGAAGGGAGGGGAAGTAGATCTTTTATCTTGAGGATGATTATTTTGTTATTTGATTGGTGTTTTTATGTAGTGACGTACCCTAATTTGGTCAATACAATATCCCCTTGAATCGGTGAGGATATGAACTGTAATTTATTTGAAGCTGTTTTGTGTTTCCCGGAGGACTTCAGTTTCAATGTAAGATACTGCAGTACACGCAAATCCACTGCAGGGACAGCATGCTTCAGGGAATGTGTGTTCACGACGCAGGAGACTTTCCTGAATAGGGGACCCTCTGGGAAGTCAATCGCCATCTGAGCCAGCTTTGTCCCATCCCTAAAATATCCAGTGATGCCATCGGGTAAGCAAAATGCTGTATTAGACAATTGCATGGACAGAAGTGCACTCCTCTGAAAGTTCTTATCTATGAACAGTGAATATGAGGTTGTAATAATGTTCAAATAATACAGAAATAGCATGGCCATCTTGTTAGCTCCAAATTCTAAGAAATCAAGAGACAGCTATAGTAAACTAAAGACGCAATGAGTTATATGTCCTTACACATCCACAGACATACCCCACTTCCAGCTGTAGCTAACATTCTCCCAGAGTAGTATATGACCCCTTAGGTCTCTATAAGCATACAAAGCAGGAAATGCTTGAATTTACTTTCAACAAAACCAATGCATACGAAACTATGTTAGAATGGATCACCATCTCTCCCCTTCCTCCCTGAACATGTTTTCTGATGTCTACCCAGCTCTGTCTTGAGGTGAACTAGCGGAGGACAAGACTGGCTCACCAGGGCATTACCACCCACTAATAACCAAAAAACAGTGCTCCTCCAAATGCCTACCAAAGCATTTTCTTGCAAGTGCTTACTATTCTCAAATGACAGATTTTAAACATAAAAATATATACGATTTATATATATGCACACACACTATATGAATTATACATAACACGTATGTATACGTATGTGCATGAATATATATTTATATGTGTGCATACACACATACACATATTCATACCCACATCCAGAACAGTCACTGCATTTTAGTGTTTTTAAAAAAAACAATGAGATCTATTTTCTTAGACATACAGTAAACTCTGAGACCCAAACAAAAAGGATGCCACTTAACATATTCTTCAGAGAAAATTAATTCACCATTCTCAGAACAGTGAAATCTGTTTTGCCTTCTAAGCCCAGTGATTGCAAATTTTTTTTAAAAAGTAAACTTCACCCCTTATTTTAAAAATGGTAAATCTCACTGAAAATCAATGTTGTCAACTCCAGACCAACATCAACTAACTCAGAAAGTGATACTAAACATATTGCATGACTGTGGTCCAACTGTTACCAAGGTAATTTGAATAATATTTATTCCTTTAAAAAGATAAATAAAATCTACCCCCCAGAATCTTTCCCTAGCAAAAGTTCAACATAAACACGGAATTTATAATCAGTTTTACAACATAAACATAAGGAATTCATAATTGGTTTTGCAACATATTTAATTTTTCCGCTATGAATTAAGATTCTCCCAAAATGACTCAAGTCTGAAAAATGAGTACTAAAATCTGGGTGAAAATACAGAATGTAGCTGATGACAGCATCCTATGGATTTTATTCTTTACAGTTCATGAACTACTGGCATGGATCAGCAAGATACGTATTACTCAAGAGACAAACTTCAAGGACGAAGAAATGTAATGAAAATTTCATTTATAATTCATTTCCTTAGTAACAAAACAGGGGAAAAACTTAACCTAAAAGCAACTTCAGCAAATTTTGTGAAATATTCTTGCAACCTAAAAATGTTTCTTTAAAAACTGTGTATAAATATATATGTATAAATACATTTTTAATAGCCAAAAGATATGAAAAGAACAGCAGAAATGATAAATATAATTGTTCTTTTCAATATTGGCTATCCCTCCTACAGTTGCTAAATGTTCTGGATTGATGTTTACAAAGCACAGATTCTTGGCAGAATAGGAGGGAGATGCAGTCTCCCTCTAGTTCTGCTAGAATATGATAGTTGTGTGCCTAAGAGATCTCTCTTTATCAAAAACTTAAGTTTAAAAAAAAAGCTATAAACGCAATCATTCATTTGGGAAGTGGGGATTTAGGCTAAAGAGTTCCAGATTTAAAATCATAAACAGGGTGCCTGGGTGGCTCAGATGGTTAAGCGTCTGCCTTCGGCTCGGGTCATGGTCCCAGGGTCCTGGGATCGAGTCCCGCATTGGGCTCCCTGCTCCGCGGGAGCCTGCTTTTCCCTCTGCCTCTCTCTCTCTCTCTGCCTCTCATGAATTTAAAAAAAAAAAAAGAATTTAAAATCATAAACATATTTTTCCGCATGAACTCCAATTATTTTAACTACAAGTTGCAAGCAAAATATTGGTTGCTCAAAACTAACAAAACAAGATTAAGTATCACAAGGCAAATTCTAAGCATAAATCCTGAACAAAAGTCTATCAGTTCTAAAGCCTTCAAAATAAACTGCAACAATATCACTTCTGGGAATTTGTCATATAGATATACTCACAATACAATTGCACATGTACAAGGAATTCTTTGCAGCATTATTAATTTTAATTCCAGTATAGTTAACGTACAGTGTTATATTAGTTTCAGGTGTACAATATAGTGATTCAGCAGTTCTGTATATTACTCAGTGCTCTTCAGGGTAGGTGTGCTCATGATCCCCTTCATCTATTTCACCCATTCCCCCACCCACTTCCCTTCTGGTGACCAACAGTTTGTTCTCTGTAGTTAAAACTATTTCTTGGTTTGTCTTTTTTTTTTCCTTTATTTGTTTCTTAATTCCACCTATGGGTGAAATCATATGGCATTTGTCTTTCTCTGACTATTTCATTTGGCATTACACCCTCTAGCTCCATCCATGTTGTTACAAATGGCAAGATTTCATTCTCTTTTATGGCTGAGCAATATTCCATTGTATATATACACACACACCACATCTTCTTCACCTATGCATCAACCGATGGATCATTTGGGCTGCTTCCAAAATTTGGCTACTGTAAATAGTATTACAATAAACATAAAGTTGCATATATCTTTTCAAATTAGTGTGTTCATATTCTTTGGGTAAACACCCAGTAGTGGAATTACTGGATTTTATGGTGATTGCATTTTTAATTTTGGGGGAACCTCCATACTGTTTTCCCTGGCTGCACCAGTCTGCATTCCCACCAACAGTGCGCAGGGGTTTCTTTTTCTCTACATCCTCGCCAACACTTGTTTCTCAGCAATGTTTATTTTTAAAAATAAGAAATAGTCTAGGTATCACAAGTAGAGAAGAAAAATAAATTACATTGTATTCATAAAGTAGAATCCCGTTCAGCTTTTTAAAGTTATTAAGATATTCTATCCTGATACCAAATGATCTCCAAGATATACTGTCAAGTAAAAAAAAAAAAAGATAAAGAAAAATATGTATAATATGCTATCAATTATGCTTTAACAACAGCAACCAAAAAAGCCTGTGCAAATATGAACATGCCCTATAATAAGCCCCAACTGAAGTTATCAATAAATTTAAAAAACGTTTAGAACATGAAATTATAAAAATGATACTTAAATGTTCTATTTGAACTTAAAATACCAATTTGTGTTCTCATTTGCCAATCCTTTCACATAGAGCCAAGGCCCTATACGTGAATATGGGTCTGCTAATTGGAGCTCCGCATCCTCCTCCATGTAAAGCCACAGCAATAAAGCATCACATATTACTTCCAAACTGGCTCCTTCAAAGTGGAGTCAGAACTTGAAAATTCTTGTAAAGCAGTTTGAGTACAAAAAGCTTGCAGACTTTTTTTATGGTTTTCTCCAAACATACAGTTGTTCTCATCAGCAAATCTAAAGCAACTTTTTGCAACTTGCTTTCACTAAATATTAACAAAATATCCACCTCAGTTTTCCCAGAATCATCTTGTTGTACTCATTTTTATTCGATAATGTAATATTTAATTAGTTACACTATTATTATAATAATCCTGGCATAAACGGCTTTAGGAGCAAAAACCAATTGATTCTTGTTAACTGTCAAGAGCTGAATTACTTGGCCTTAAAGCTACAGTCTACTAGCTTTCTTTTTTATTCATCCAAATATATGTGTATATTATATGTCAGGTACTCTCCTAGGTACTGAGGATACCACAGTGAATCAAAAAGAAAGAAATCTCTCCTCTCATTGAGCTTAGGTTCTAGAAGGGATGTGAAAGACAACAAAAGAAATAAAATCTCTTTTAGAGGGGGATGGCATTTGGAGACTGGGAGAGCAGGTGTGGAAGCAAGGAGAGCAGCTGGTGGCTCATGTAGAAATCCAGAGAAGAGGGCGCCTGGGTGGCTCAGTTGGTTAAGCGACTGCCTTCAGCTCAGGTCATGATCCTGGAGTCCCGGGATCAAGTCCCGCATAGGGCTCCCTGCTCAGTGGGGAGCCTGCTTCTCCCTCTGACCCTCTTCCCTCTCATGCTCTCTATCTCTCATTCTCTCTCAAATAAATAAATAAAATCTTTAAAAAAAAAAAAATCCAGAGAAGAGACAATGATGGCCTTGAACATGGGAAGGTAATCGCAAGTGTATGCGGATGGTCAAGCTTATCTAATTTGCTAACAGAATGGATATGAGAGAGAGAGAGAGAGAGAGAGAGAGAGGGAGGAGTCAGGAAGCCTGCAAGCAACTGAAATAAAGGTAGTGCCAAGGAGGACACTATGAGAGTTCAGTGGGTCTTGAGAATGAGAGCCTAACTGGAGTGGATTCAAGAGTGAACAGGAGAAATTGGATACTGCAAGAATAGACAAGGCTTTTAGGCAGCTTTGCTGTGGATAAGAGAAAACGGATTATTGGCATTAATTATGTTTTACAAAGTTTTTTGTTAACATGTTGGTTAAGATAAAGTTAATAGGTCTATACTGTGTGTGTGTACACATATGTGCATACCCACCCCCATATACATATAGGCTCATATATAAGAGTAATTTTTAGAATGCTACATCAAACACTGATTGTCAGTTCTATGTAAATGGTATGCTTTAAAAATGTGCAGTTTGTTAGATGCCCCCTTCAATAAAGGGGGAAGGGGAGAAAGATGGGTGGGAGGGAGAGAGGAAAAGTGATTGAGATGAAGAAAGAGATTGACCAAGCCTAGCACTGACCATCTTTAGTCTCTTCTTCGAATCCACTGGCAGGAAGCCTATGTCCAGCCGGCTCAGAACCATGCAGTCACCTTAAGTGGTGGTGCAGGCTTCATGCTGGGGAGGCCCATGGCTGTCCAGCACGGCCTGTGGCTGGTGGCTGAGTCTTCTGATGCAGGAATGAAGTGTGAGCCAGCCCTTCTGATTTCAGAACTAAAGCTCATCCGTGTTAAATATGATATATTTTTTAAAGATTTTATTTATTTATTTGACAGAGAGAGACAGAGCGAGAGAGGGAACACAAGCAGGGGGAGTGGGAGAGGGAGAAGCAGGCTTCCTGCAGAGCAGGGAGCCCGATGCGGGGCTCGATCCCAGGACCCTGGGATCATGACCTGAGCTGAAGGTAGACGCTTAACGACTGAGCCACCCAGGTGCCCCTTAAATATGACATTCTTATCTTAAAAAGAATAGCTAGCAGACTGGGGAAGATTTAAAATCCTATTAATGACAGGATGAGTAATTAATAAACGGGCACACCCATATACTGTTGACAGAAAAGTCATTGGACAATCTTTCTGAAGGGCCATTTGGCAATGTCTAAACTTAAAATGTCCTCTTCTATCTACCAAGTCCAAAAATGTATCATCCAGAAATACCTGAAAGCAGCATATAAATTGTGAATACAGAACATTCAATGAAGCAATATTTGTGATGGTAGAAAAACAGAAATTTAAACATCCATCAATATTATAAATCAGTGGAGCAGGAAACAGCCAGCACACAGACAGACATTGCTGCATGTAGGTATTTATCCACATAGGAAGACAGGCAAACTATACATTTGTAAAGTTATACTACACACCATTCCATTTATTATAAAATTGCAATAGATACTTATATGCATCCACACGCTACACACATCACAAAAAGTCTAGAAAGACACACACCAAATTGTTAACAGTAGTCACCTCGAAGTTTCAGGGTGGTGGTAGTGTAGATTTTAAATTTTAATGTCAATGTTTTTCTAATTTTCAGGGTTTTTTTTTTTACAAGGAACATAATCATTAAGGGGAATTGGTGACAATATTCAGGCATTATCCCCACGGCACTCAAGACGCTAGTTGTGGGGAGGAAGAGAGACTGAGGTTTCTCAGGGATAACGTTTTGTTCAATCTCCCAGACTGTGTGATTTGGAGGACTTTAAAGGTATATATTCATATTTTCGTTGACAAAAGAGTTAGGCCTGAGGTCACACACAGTTTTTTCCCCTTACTAGTGGTGGGACATTGGCCACCTTCTTCAATTCTGCAGAGCCTTAATTTCCTTCTATGTCAAATGGGGAAAGTACTTCCAGCACTAGCGTGAGGAATGAAAGAGACCACCACTAGACTAACAGGCCATCTGATAGACTCCCTTCATTTTTTTCCTCTTTCCTCCTTCTTCAGGAAAAACCCAAGGAATAAATCTAGAAGAAATAGAGATACTTGGATCCCCAGGCCTAGAAGTAGCGAAGTGGAGAGCTGCACTCTCTAACTTCACCCTAGCCACAGAGGGACCACAAGACCGCCTTCCTCCTCCTGTTTGAGAAATTTCCAAAGGCGCCCACCGGCGTTTCTTGACAGGCTCTCAAATTTTAGGGCCGGTCCTCTTTCTCCTTTAAGTGGAAAGTCAATTAAGTATTTTCATTTAGTTTCTTACTTTTAGACCCTATCTCATTTGAAAAAGGATCGGAGCTAAGAGACAAATTAGTAAAAAGTTGAAAGGATCCTTGATTTTACTATGCTTCAGACAGAGGAGAACAATTGCTAAACAGTAATGGGCTACCTCAACCTTGCTATGCTGTTCCAGGGTTCTAGAAAAGGATGAAATCCTGGCTCTGGAGAGCCTGGAAACACAGTTTAAAAAAAAAAAAAAAAAGGCTCTTCTCTGAGCATGCTCAGAGCTCTGGTGTAGGGGACCCAGCTGCCCACAGCCCAGACAGTGGAGTTTCTGGGCAGATTGCTCCAAGTTTCTCTGGGGCAGACGCTGGGGCCTGGCTACCTGACAGTGTGGGCCCACAATCAAGAAGGGCAGAACTGAGACACCCCCTTCCCCGGTCAAGTCCCAAGGCAGAGGCCAGATTCCTAGCTGGGAGACTGGATGAGATGGAATTGTTTTTTTAACGACAGGGTCTGACCCAGCTGAGCTGTTTGAGGAAAACAGATAAGGCAGGGAGGGAACTTCTTTAGGGAGTGGACACAGGCCTCACATTTCTGCTTTCTCACAGGTTACAGTTTAGGAGGGGTTGGTGGGGGGGCGGTACTGATTGGGCAGCATAAGCCATGAGTGTGGTGCTTGGTGCTGGAGGCTCTCCAGCCTCCTCTGTGGGCTTGGAACCCACCCTCCTGAAACAGTTGGGCTGCAGGCAGAGGGTGTATGCTGAGGGAATTCCAGCACAGGCTAGTTTCGGCTAACAGGGTAAAGAACAGATAAAAAATAATTCTCCTAAGAAATAGAGTAACAACAGTACTTAAACCAAATGAAGCTGTGGGGGGCTGGACATTTCTCTTGCTCTTCTCACAGACAGAATAATGTTGTCAGGGAAGATACAAGCTGTGTCGATTCATTTACCTACCTGTAGCTCCAAAGGGTTAGCCAAACGTCTGCTTCCAGTTTACCCTGGAGAGAGAAATGGGCTTTCCCAATTTAATCCAGGGACATGACGCTAATGAAGAGCCTCCAGTCTCATTTGTGATTAGTCTTGTTACCGCTTGAGATTTAAAAATCTGCTGATACCTTCCAGGGCTCTCATTTTTCATAAATACTACCGATCGCTTCCTGGTAATAAACCTTTCTTTTTCAGGCACCTGCTATATCTTCCAGTCTTTTGTGGTCTTTTGAGCTTAACTACGTAAAGTGTTGAGGTGCAATTATACCTTTTACACCCATTTTTACGTGGTATCTTTTGTAATGCCTGACTGAACTTAGCATGGAACATTACAAAGGCACCTCAGGATGTGAAATTTAGTTTTGTAGTTTGTACATAAGTATTTGATTTTTTTTTTTAATTCCCCATCGTGTTCCACAGTACAATGTGGAAAGTAATCCTATGTTAAAAACAAAGCATCAGCAAGAATTGCACAGTAAGATGGAATAATATAAGAATAGAAAGTTCCAAAAAGATGAAACTATTATTATAATAGTAAAATAAGAGCGAGGTTGGTAGATTGAAGACTTCTAGAGTCAGGTGCTACATGCATATTTAACAAATACATAATACATTTAAACATGGCTTAGAAGTTGGGAGTTGGGTTCTGTAACTTGTATATCAATAGGCAACTTTTTTATCATGCAGAAACATTTTTTCCTTGAAGAAGACACAAAGAAATGGAAAAACGTTCCATGCTCATGGATTGGGAGAACCAACATTGTGAAGATGTCAATGCTACCTAGAGCAATCTACACATTCAATGCAATCCCCATCAAAATACCACCCACTTTTTTCAAAGAAATGGAACAAATAATCCTAAAATTTGTATGGAACCAGAAGAGACCCCGAATAGCCAGAGGAATATTGAAAAAGAAAAGCAAAGCTGGCGGCATCACAATTCCGGACTTCCAGCTCTATTACAAAGCTGTCATCATCAAGACAGTATGGTACTGGCACAAAAACAGACACATAGATCAATGGAACAGAATCGAGAGCCCAGAAATGGACCCTCAACTCTATGGTCAACTCATCTTTGACAAAGCAGGAAAGAATGTCCAATGGAAAAAAGACAGTCTCTTCAACAAATGGTGTTGGGAAAATTGGACAGCCACATGCAGAAGAATGAAACTGGACCATTGACTCCAAATGGTTGAAAGACCTAAACGTGAGACAGGAGTCCATCAAAATCCTAAAGGAGAACACAGGTAGCAACCTCTTTGACCTCAGCCGCAGCAACTTCTTCCTAGAAACATCACCAAAGGCAAGGGAAGCAAGGGCAAAAATGAACTATTGGGATTTCACCAAGATAAAAAGCTTTTGCACAGCAAAAGAAACAGTCCACAAAACCAAAAGACAACCGACAGAATGGGAGAAAATATTTGCAAATGACATATCAGATAAAGGGCTAGTATCCAAAATCTATAAAGAACTTATCAAACTCAACACCCAAAGAACAAATAATCCAATCAAGAAATGGGCAGAAGACATGAACAGACAGTTTTCCAAAGAAGACATCCAAATGGCCAACAGGCACATGAAAAAGTGCTCAACATCGCTCGGCATCAGGGAAATCCAAATCAAAACCTCCATGAGATACCACCTCACACCAGTCAGAATGGCTAAAATTAACAAGTCAGGGAACGACAGATGTTGGCGGGGATGTGGAGAAAGGGGAACCCTCCTACACTGTTGGTGGGAATGCAAGCTGGTGCAACCACTCTGGAAAACAGTATGGAGGTTCCTCAAACAGTTGAAATTAGAGCTACCATTCGATCCAGCAATTGCACTACTGGGTATTTACCCCAAAGATACAAATGTAGGGACCCGAAGGGGTACGTGCACCCCAATGTGTATAGCAGCAATGTCCACAATAGCCAAACTGTGGAAAGAGCCAAGATGTCCATCGACAGATGAATGGATAAAGAAGATGGGGTATATATACACAATGGAATATTATGCAGCCATCAAAAGGAATGAGATCTTGCCATTTGCAACGACGTGGATGGAACTGGAGGGTGTTATGCTGAGTGAAATAAGTCAATCAGAGAAAGACATGTATCATATGACCTCACTGATGTGAGGAATTCTTAATCTCAGGAACAAACTGAGGGTTGCTGGAGTGGTCGGGGGTGGGAGGGATGGGGTGGCTGGGTGATAGACATTGGGGAAGATATGTGCTACGGTGAGCGCTGTGAATTGTGTAAGACTGTTGAATCACAGATCTGTACTTCTGAAACAAATAACGCAACATATTTTAAGAAAAAAGAAAAAGAAGAAGATAGCAGGAGAGGAAGAATGAAGGGGAGTAAGTCAGAGGGGGAGACGAACCAGGAGAGATGATGGACTCTGAAAAACAAACTGAGGGTTCTAGAGGGGAGGAGGGTAGGGGGATGGGTTAGCCTGGTGATGGGTATTAAAGAGGGCACACTCTGCATGGAGCACTGGGTGTTATGAACAAACAATGAATCATGGAACACTACATCAAAAACAAATGATGTAATATATGGTGATTAACATAACAATAAAAATTAAAAAAAAAACATTTTTTCCTACATCCTGCCTTCCCATTCTTCAACCCCCTTAGCACATTTGCAAAACTCTGATGGATGAGAATTGCAAACTGATCACACAGGGAGGAAACTCTGCCAGTGCCACATGTTTGAGAATGGACTGTCACTTAGCTCTCTTTTGCATGTTACAGGCACCTGTGTTCTTCAGTTGAGAGCTTCCCCATCACAACTTTCTTTGAAGATCAGAAGACATAAGGTAGAAGAAAAAGACAAATGGAGAATTCTAGAAAGATAGAAAATTTCAGGATACCTAGAAAGAAAAAGAACTGGATATTCACTAAAATTAGCTTTTTTTTTTTTTTAAACTAAGCAGATACCGGGCGCCTCAGTTGGTTAAGCGACTGCCTTCGGCTCAGGTCATGATCCTGGAGTCCCGGGATTGAGTCCCACATCGGGCTCCCTACTCAGCAGGGAGTCTGCTTCTCCCTCTGACTCTCCCCCCTCTCATGTGCTCTCTCTTTCTCTCTCTCTTTCAAATAAATAAATCTTTAAAAAAAATTAAAAAAATAAACTAAGCAGATACCCACACTACACTTACCAATGATGTAGTTTCTATACCACTATTGTTGAATTTGAAAACTTTGGGATTATTTCATAGAGATTACATAAAATCCTCCATCATAGAATTTTTGAAGGAAGAAAGAAAACATTTAATGGGGCAAACAAGGTCTTGGACAAGTCACATCTCACTGGCCTTCACGCATACGTTTCAGAAGCTGAAAAGACTGATAGGTCTTAATCATTTCTGTGACATCAAGCCCTCAAGAGTCCAGTGAAAGCCATGGCCCTATCCTCAGTGGGAATAATGTCCTAAAACAACATTTCGCTTATAAGTCTAGGCAATCCATAAGAAAATTTCTGGACCAAATTCTTCTTCCCAGTGTTAGTTATGCTTTCAGGGATTTAAAAAAAGCTGTTTCATTTTGTCAGTAGCTGTCAACTGCAGAACTATGACATCAGAGAATATAATTTGGCAATTTTATTCATCTATATAGGAAGCAGAAATTCTTTCTTGTAGGTTGATGTGTGCAGAGAAACATGAATTTAAATCTAATAGTATTATAGTGAGGACTTCCACCCCTCTGCCTATTTACTCATTGCTTCCCTCATCCTGCCCCTCTGCAGATAGAAATAGTTCACAAGAGAGGCAGCATAAAGCTATAAAAAGAACATTACTTTTAAAATAAAGAGAGCTGAACTTAAGATGTTTTAAAAGTTATGAGGCACTCAAGGATCATCTGGTTTACTGCACACATTTATGAGATAAAGATAATGAAGTCTAGAAGAAATGTTGCCCTTTCCATAAAACATAAGCCAAAGGCCCATCCTTCATCCATTCTTACTTCTCTGAGCCTCAGTGTCCTTATTTGCAAAAGGAAGAAGATCACTTACAGCCTGAATAGTCTAAGGCTAAACTAGAAGTTTAATTTTCCCCTTTTCTATAGAAGTTAATTCTTATTTATGCTATAAGCTATAATACTTATAACACCCAGCCTTTCATGTAGTGTATGTCACCTTAACTCCAAAACAACCTATGCATATTTTCATTGCATTAGTGCAAAGAAAGAACAGTTCCTTGTCATTCTGTCATATAAAGTAATAGATTTTGATTTGTACCAAAAAACCTGATAACCCTTAGTTGACTCAAACATCAGGCAATTTTTAAAAAATGCAAAATACAAATTCTTCCATCAGAACAAATGATGATTCTGGAAATGTTTGCAATTAATATTAAGAAGGAAAAGGTTTTGGGGGCACCTGGGGCCTCAGTTGGGTGTCCAGCTCTTGATTTTGGCTCAGGTCACAATCTCAGGGTTTTGAGACCAAAGCCCGGGCTTTGCACTGAGCATGGAGCCTGCTTGATATTCTCTCCCTCTTCCTCTGCCCCTCCCCCCACCCATCTCCCTTAAAAAAGGGGGGGGGGGAATGAAAAGGTTTGCTACATTTTGTTACAGAGAAAAATCTGAATATAGCATACATACACACATATGCATTCTCTTCTTCACATCATGAAATCAGTAGGAACCTTAAATTCACTATGAAATTTTCAGATATTCAAAAAGGTTATATCTTTTTTCATAGTTGAAACTCTAGGAAATGCCCAAATTAAATTATAAAAGATGAAAATAGCCATTTTTCTGGTTAAAAGGAAAACAAACTACACTGACTGTTCAGAAGTTAGTTCAACAAAATTCAATCCAGAAACAATAATACCAAGCAGCTATTTTGTGCAAGACAATGTGTTAAGTGTCTTTACGGTTGGAATGCAGAGATGAAATAAGACATAGTTCTGGCTTAAAGAGCCTAGAAACTGAGGTTGGAAAGAAAGGCATTTATGTGACTAAAAGGGAAACAGTGGGGGAGGGGAACATAGGAGGAGACGAAACAGGAAACAAGAAAGCATGAAAAAGTCATGTAGACCAGCACTTTTCAAACTTAAATGTGCATAGGAATCAACTGGGAAGCTTACCAAAACACAGATTGTCATTTAATAAGTCTGGGGGGAAGCCTGAGAGTCTGCATTTCTAAGACCTCCCAGATAATGCTAATTTTACTTGTCCACATATAACTCTTCGGGTAGCAAGGATCTAGAAGACCCTGCTGCCCACCAGAACTTCCTGCAATGATAGAAATGTTCTATATCTGAGCTATCCAATATGGTAGCCACTAGGCACTGAAACTAGTGAGCACTTGAAATATGGCAAGTATGACTGAGAAACTATTTAAAATTTATTGCATTTTAATGAATTTAAATTTAAATAGTCGCCTGCCTAACAGCCACCCTACTGGACAGTGCAGATCTAGACTAGGCAATTGCATGGTACAGCATGCTTTGAGTAGGTAAATCAACCTAGTTCAGGATTTCTCAACCCGGGCTAATGACATTTTGGACTAGATAATGTTTTCCTGGGCAGGAGGGTGGGGGAAGGAGGGGTGGTCTTTCCGTTGTAAGATGTTTCGCAGCATCCCTGGCTTCTACCCACTAGATGCAAGTAGTACTCCCCAGTCATGAAAATAAAGATCTCCAGACATTGTCAAAAGTTCTCAGAGAGACAAAATCAGTGGTCTAGATGATGCTTCTATATGGAAAGGTATAGGAAGTAAACAGCAACATCCTTAAAAGTAACCCAGTATTTGTATTCGTTTTCTATTGCTGCCATGACAAATTATCGCGAACTCAGTGATGCAAAACAACACCAATTTATTATCTTATAGGTCTAGGGGCAGAAGTCTGAGATGGGTTAAAATCAAAGGGTTGGCAGGGCTAGATATCTTTCTGGGGGCTCTAGGGGAGACCCTGTTTCCTTGACTCTTCCACCTTTCAGAGGCCACCTGTGTTCCTTAGCTCAGGGACCCTTCCTCCATCTCCAAGCCAACAGTCCAGAATAACTGCCCCATCTCAAAGTCCTTAACTTAATCACAACTGCAAAGTCCCTTCTGCCATGTAAGGGGGACATGTTCACAGGTTCTGGGAAGTAGGGTATGGATATCCTTGGTGGGCCATTTTTCTCGCCACTATAGTAAAATGAAAGCTGAGAACAGTAAATAATTTCATACCTCAAATAATTTAAGATAAAGTCTTCCTCTAACATCTTACAAAACTGTGATTGTATTCTCTGCTGCAAATACTTTCCCACCTAGAAATAGTATTTTCTATTCACACATAGATCTGTCTACGTAGCTGGTTATTCCACTTCTGCTGTTACAGTTCTCGTGCACTGCCTCACGCCTCCCTAGCTAGTGTTGAGATCACTAGCAGAAAATTACATTTTTAACACCCAAGGGAGAAAATAGCATTCATTTCTAAATCTTTGGATTATTTCTAGAGCTTGAGAATTCTATTTGCATATGTATATAGTTATATCTTAGTCCGTTGTTGCTGCCATGACAAAACATCACAAGCTAGGTAGGTTATAAACGACAAAAATTTATTTCTCATGGTTATGGAGGCTGGAGGTCCAAGAGCAGGGTGCCAGCATGGTCAGATTTTGGTGAGAGCCCTCTTCTAGAATGCAGACTGCCAACTTCTTATTGTATTCTCATGTGGTGAGAGGGACTAGAGACGAGAGCTCAGTGAGGTCTCAGTTTATAAGGGCACTATAAACTGAGGGTGGATGGGGGCTCCACCCTCATGACCCAAGCACCTCCCAAAGACCCCACCTCTTAATACCATCACCTTGTGGGGGGGGGGTCAACATGTGAATTTGAGAGGGACGCATTCAAATTGCAGCAGTTATATTTCCTACTTCTTTACCCCTAAACTTTTTATTTCTCTTAAAAAGAAGAGGAGTATACCCTTATCCAAAACATCCATCAACAACTTTTTCTGTATTTTTTAGATTTTTGCTCCTATGTGCCAAGAGCTGGGGCATCTTCAGTTATAAAACAATTAGTGACTAAGGTAATTAATTATCGTTCAAAAATATTTCAAACAAATCTTTCTTCACTCTGTTCCTATAAATTTCTCTTTAGAGTAAAAGCCTACATCTGCTCAACTGTCTCTGGAAGAGAAGAGTGGTAATAAACAAAGCCAGATGGCATTTATGCTTAGAGTTTCTTTCCCTTCTTGAGTTTGATATACAAGATTTAATGAATTGTCTTTAAAGGCCCATTTTCCCAGACTTGGGAAGTTAAGCTTGTTGAGGTCGACATGAGGCAATTAGGAGGAAGGTGGAGGGAGAAGTGGTGGCCTAAGGATAGAGCATCTGCTGACTCACTTTCCCACCACAGAGAGTGGCAAACTGAAACTGAAGCTTCAATTTAACTCTTCTTCCACACTCTGGAAAATACAAGATCTTCCATTCATAGAAGGCAATGACAGCAGCATTATTACAGAGTGGAGGGGGCTGGGGAGAGGAAAGATTGTGTTCTGGTTTCATTTACAGGGAACTATGAGGGGCAGAAACGTAAAGAGATAGAATAGAGTACTTTTGCTGAAATGAAGCCACTGACCTAACTCATTTTTTCTATTACAGGTAGTCTTAAAGGGTCCCTCCAAACCCCATAATGTCCCCTAATAAGACTTCTGGTCCAGACAAGATGGCATAGACTACTTTCTCCCGGTAGCTCCCAGCTAAGTATCAATACAAACCCTGGGGGAAAACCATTATAAGAAGCAACCAAAAACAAAAATCAAAAAAAAACAAAAAAAGACCCACCCAAAACAAGACAAAACCAAAACCTCTGAAATGCAGAAAAAGGAAGGTGAACTGGTTAGAGACTCTAAGATTGAATGATCTTGCAATGTCCACCTAATAGGAGAAGGCCAACCAAGCCCAGATTTTCCACACTCCCAACCCAGTAACAGAAGGTAGCCCAGCGAGGATCAGAGTGGCACCAACGCCACAGGCTAACCAGCGGCACCGGCAAGGGGAGGAATCAGAGCTCCACTGCCGGTAAGTGGCCAGGGAGAGCACTCTCCTTATTCACTAGGCCTAAGACTCCCTTCCCACCAGGAGAGACAGCAGGCAGCTAGACGCACCAGCAAAGCAGACAAGGCCATAAAAAAGGCCTCACCTGGGAAGTGCCCTCCTTCTCTGCAGGGTTCGGGGGAGAGGGAGGACAGAGGACGGGAGGATTGCAGCACAACAGGTGCCAGGAAGTGTGGCTGTCCTCAATGGCCAAAGAGTTCCTCTCCTCACCCCCACCAGAGGCACTGGGAGGCCCTACCCAGGGAAACCCCTCCATCCCTCAGGTGGAACAAACAGGGACCAGGGGGACCTCGAGCAACCCCAGATCAACCAAGCCAACCAAGAGAGCACCACAAAGTCTCTCAAAATGTAACTGTCATTGGAAGCAAGAGCCTACAAAATTAGGACAAGATCTCCATGCTAAAACTAAACGGGATGACTGCCTGGTAAAAGTAAAGATTTATATAGGACCACAAGCCTTCTAAAATAATAGTCAAAATGTCCAGACACAATGGAAAAAAAAAAAATCACCCATCACACCAAAAACTAGAAAAAAAATCACTACTTGATTGAGAAAAGAATCAATGGATGCCAACACTGAGATGAATCAGATGTTAGAATTATTGGCATCCTTGTCAAAGCAGTCATCAAAAAATGCTTTGACATGCAGCTCCAAATTCTTTAGAGCAACTGTAAAAATAGAATCATCACAGCAAAGAACTAGAAGTTATAAAAAAGGACTGAATTGAGGTTACAAATGTGATAACAAGAGTAAACTTAGTGAGTTCAATAGTAGAGATGACAGAGGACAGATATCGGGAAGCTGATAATCAACAGACTCTACTGAATTTGAACAGAGAGAAAATAGACTAAACAAAACAAACAAAACCAATGGCAGGAGCCAGGACAATAAGATCCAACATTCCTCTGTACCATGAGTCCCAGAAGGACAGGACAAAGAAAGTGTAAAAGAATGTTAGAAGAATCAGTGGTTTAAACTTTCCAAGATGCATGAAACTAAAAGAGAATAAGCCCAAAGAAATACACACCAAGACATTTCATAATTAAATTTTGAGAACTGAAGCAAAAAAAAAAAAAAAAAATGTTGATAACAACCACAGACAAATGACACATTATCAGTAAGGGAATACCAATTCACCGAACAGTAAATTTCCCATCTACAACTATGGAGGCCAGAAAAAGTCACACATTTTCTACCTGCTGGAAAAACAACAACAACAAAAGAATCATCTTCAAATTTTGTATCCAGCAGAACTATCCTTTAGAATGAAGGGAAAATAAAGACATCCTCAGATGAAGTAAAAGAAAAAGAATTTGTTGCTAGCAGACCTACCTTGAAAGAATGGCTAAAAAAAAAAAAATGTTTTCAAACAGAAAGGAAATGATAGAAGAAGGAATCTTGGAACATAAGAAGGAAGAACAACAAAAGGAACAGAAATATGGTTACTTAGCTGGGAGCTACAAGGAGAAAGTAGTCTATGCCATCTTGTCTGAGCCAGAAGTCTTATTAGGATACTTTGTGGGGTTGGGAGGGACCCCTTAAGACTACCTGTAATAGAAACAGACAATCCTCCTCCTGAGTTGTATAAAACCTATTAGATATTTGAAACAAATACTCTACCATCACCTGATACTCAAGTCCATGATATTTCAAAGTGGGGAAGGTAAAGGCACCCCAATGGAAGTGAGGCTGCCACATTGCCAAGTGGTAAAATGTTGACATCAGTACGCCATGTTAAGTCATACATGTATACTCTAACAGCCCTAGCAACCACTAAGAGAAGAATACAAAGGGATACACTCAAAAACACTGCAAATAAATCAAGATGCAATTCTAAAAGCTCCGAATTTCTACTTGGGATTCTGCACATCAGATACCTACACGTATTTAAAAGTATAAAGTCATTCAGGGAAAAGTCCTGGACTGGATGGATCTCTGTCTGAATCTAACTAGGAATATAGATCACCAGAACTTACTGGGCCTCAGTTTCCACATCTCTGAAAGAGAAGTGGCTGGAGAGGTACATCTATAAGACAAACTGGGCCATTTCTAGTGATAAAATTTGATTACTCTATAAATTATAAATCTCCATTCTTCTCATTCACCCTGTATTATTCCTTATGATTCAGATGTCTCTAAAAGCACTCTGAAAATCAAAACAAAAAAGTATTTGTACGGAAAATATTCTTAAAATATGGTTAAGGAGAAAAAAATGGGAAAAACCCACTGATTTGTTATTTGTTATTTCCCAACAACAAATAAACAAGGGACCATTGATGGGAGGCTGACTTATTCAGAACAGAAAAAAGTTTAGCCTTTATTCACTGTAGTATAACATCCTTAAAAATTCATTTTAGCTTTTCCCTGAAATCAGAAAAGTGGTGTGCGTGCGTGTGTGTGTGTGAGAGAGTGTGTGTGTTTTAAGGATAAGCCTTTCCCTTTTTTTTTTTTTGGTATGAAAATTCCAGAACAACTAAACAGATACATGTAAATCAGAAATCTCAAATATTCTTTGAATAGCAAGCCATTCTTCTACTCTCTGTAGTTCCTATTCTGCTCTAATCTCTGAATTATTATAATGTTTATTTCCTTCCATTGTAAAGGTAATAGATAATCAGTACAGATAACCCAAGCAATGCAGCTATTTAGCATGGCTGGCCCAGGAGCCAGGTGGTGGGGACAGGGGTGAGTGGTCTGGGATGGTCTTTCCTTCTTTCCTCTCCAGAGTTAGCCTTCTGGAGGTAGTCAGCATCTGCTACCGGGGGTTTAATCACTGCTTAAGATTCTCTCTCTCCCAAAAAAAAAAAAAAAAGAAAGATTCTCTCTCTCCCTTTCCCTTATTTCTCTCTCTCTCTCTCTCTCCTTCTCTAAACAAAAGAATCATCTCCATAATTTTAGCCTGTAGTAGAAATACAAGCTTATCTTTTCTTTTTCTAATACCAACCCAGTGTATGCCAAAATGGTTACCTCAAAAAATTATCTAATAAAAGCACACATTCCAACCATTCTGTGGTAAAATTTTTGTTCATATTTAAATATTTTTCTTGGATGTGATTCTCACAACCTTAAGAGTTGTTAACCTATTATCAAAGTACTTTAAAAACAGTTTTCTTGCAGGACAATACTTTTTAAATTAAAATACTTTTCTATGTATATTGTATAAATATATTCAGCAAATACAAAAATATAACAGATATATAAGATACATCAATTATATATGTAAGACCCAAGTTTCTATAGTGGTATTGAAATCACTTTAAGGGCCAACTCAAGGATAAAGGAAGTTTCTAAAAATTATGATATGAGGAAATCTTTCATTGATGCAAAATGGATTGAGATTTTTATAATTACAAAAATTAAAATTAATTAGACTTCTATAAATATCTATACATTGTCTATTACTACAATATAGATACCTAGTCACAACAGCTAATATGTGTTTGAAAATATTCAAAATGTATTGATCATATCACTCTGACAAAGGAGAGAAAAGGAGAACACTAATCTAACAACTTATTATCTAAGAGATTATAATCTTATTTAAGAATTTGATGGCAATGATGTCGCAGACAACAAACGTTCCTGATAATACACTGTCCAGGGAGTAACATCACAGAACTATTAAGGGAGGGGTCGAGAGAAACTAAGACTAACAGACAAGGGTGGAGAATGGCCTAGAATGATTCATCAGAGACCTGGCAGGCATGAAGGCATCGGTGGTTCTAACCCCCTTCGCACTGAAAAAAGGTGAGGGGTAAAGTTTCCAGGCTTCCAGTGGAAAAGGTGGAAGTGAGTACAGAGAAAGGAGCATAAAGATGAGGAATCATACAACCACTGAGGTCAAAATAAATAGATTAGCCATAAAGAGAGAATAATCTGGTTGACCTTAGACTCTTCTAAATCAAGGTCCAGTAAGGCAACATCTGCGAGTTTGCAGGAAATGTCTTGATTCTTTATTCTCTCCAGTCATTCACATGTCAGCCCAACAGAAAGTCCTTCTCAGATAAAAGGGAACATTATAGTCTACATGATGGGACTATAGGTGACTATTTTCTTTCTTTTTTTTTTTTTGACTGATTAGACAAGTCATTTTACTTCTACTTATATTAATCTCTCTTTTTTATTATTTCAGTTAGCCACTGTATCACTAGTTTTTGATGATGTGGTGTTCAATGACTATTTTCTTTTTCAGTATCTCCCAATTTATCTTTACAGTGGAAGGAAATTAACATTATAATAATTCAGAGATTAGAGCAGAACAGGACCTACAGAGAGAAGAAAGACTTCAAGAATTACCATTCAAATAACTGAGATTTCTGATTTACATGTAAAATTGTTCTAAAATTTTCATACCAAAAAAAAAAAAAAAGAAAGACTCATCCTTAAAATACATACACACACACACACACACACACACACTCTTTTCTGATTTCAGGGAAAAGCTAAAATGGATTTTTAAGGAAGTTATACTATAGTGGATAAAGGCTAAACTTTTCTAGTCTGAATGAATCAGCCTCCCATCAATGGTCCCTTATTTGTTTTGGGGGAAATAACAGATCAGTGGGTTTTTCACATTTTTTTTCCTTAAATGTATTTTAAGAACATTTTCCATTTTGACTAGGAATTAAAGTACTATTAATTTTAAATATTTATTATTTTAATATTTGAGAAATTCTTAGTAAGCTCTTTTAAAATCCTTTAATTATTATTCTAAAATATTTTAAGACATTACTTTAAATGATACAATGATTTAATAGTAAAAACCATTTTTATTATTAGATTTTACTATTAAATTACCTTAATAGTTTAATTTCAGTTATTAGAGTTTTAAGGAAGAATACGCCTATATAAATTAATACCTTATCACATAATATCTTTGAAAGAAACCCAGAGGGAAATATAAAGTACAATAATAACCTAAGTGGATAAATACATTTTAATAACTGCACTGAACTGAACATTCTCATCTGTCAGAGAGAGACTCATTAGGAAGTCAGGTTAACTAGACACTGTGAAGAAATGCCTTTTCCTCTGTGGACCAGAAACTCCCTGACCTGGATACAATTTCCCAGAAAGCCTCATAAATTCAGAGACAGCTGCTAAGGGAGCGGGGAAGTGCCTTGCTGAAGGACAAGGCAGGCATGCCCAGCATCCCTGGAGGAGAGGTGGTATGCTCCACACACAGGAAAAGGTCAATGGGACTTTTAATTTCCATTTCAGAAGACACAGGAGAACTGGAGACCAGTCATCAGAGTGGAGAAGATGTGTACGATCCTGAGCCCTTTTGTACCTTCCCTTTATTCCTACTACTTCCTGTTTCTCCGTTGAGATTGAAAGTAAACAGTAAGACCCAAAAGGTCTAGGTGCTTGTATAAGGGATGATGAGAAAGCAGAAAGGCTAGGGAGACACTGTATGAAGCTAAAGAAAACCTCAAAGGCAGAAAATCCAGAGAGTAGGTGGATGGATGAAAAGCAACCTGGGTTCCTGTGGACCATGAAAGGGAGAGAGAAAAGCACAAAAGCAAAACAGAAATGAAATAGTTAAATCACAGGTTTTAAATACTTAAAAGACAAGGGAAAGAAAAACACAACTTCTTTCCAAACACACCCTGCTATGACCACCCATAAGGCTAGGCTTCTCTGCTGTGACCCTCTCCTCATGAAGGTGAGTAGAAGAACTTCCTATCACAGAACCTTGAACTTGGAAGCTGGGATAGTGCCAAGAAGCTCCCTCCCTCAAAGGCAATTCTTGACTTCTTCACAGATGCAAACGTCTGATCCCAGACCCAGAGACAGAATATAAAACCTCAAAAAGGGAAAACTCTTGTCTTTTAATGAGAGTTTACCAAAAAAGAGAATAGATGTCAAAGGCCTTTTTGCTGACAGCAGAGTCCTCGTTTAATTGTTTTTACTTGTAAAAGCAAAAAGAGAAGAGGCAAAATTAAATGAGCTTCTCCTTTCACAATAAAACTGTTTTCAGACATTGCTCATTCAGAGAGCAGTGAAATCTTATCAATGGAGCTAATGTTTAGATACGTTTCCATCAACTATAGAAACTGGCATAGTCGAAATGTGAACTATTAACATACAGTCATAATGGCTCTTGTTGAGGACAATGTCTCAACATCACAGTTTTTTTTTTTCATTACTCAGAAACTGTCCAGAGAGAAGGGTTAGAGATTCCACTCTCAATGTCACCTGGCCACTCTGTCCTTCCTTCTTCACCCTCCCGATGAGAGAGCGTTGCTTTCAGTTCACAGGGTGCTCATCTTGCCTCTCCAGGGATTGCCTCAACAAGTGAAACTGGACCGAGCAACCGGTCAAACTTGGCAAGCTCAGATTTTCAGCCCCCGGAAGTTCTGGCACAGAAATAAGGCAAGGAAGTTAGCAAGCACTGAATGAGGACTTTGTGGCGACATTTTGCCTTTACTCTTGTAAAGGCAATCCTACTTCCTACTCAGTGTAGGAAGTAGGATTGGTTTTCCTGTTTCCCAGATGAGGAGGAACCTAAAGGTGATTTCAGTGGACTTGTCAAGCTACCACCCAAAGCGAAGTCTGTGTTCAAATACCAGGTATTCCCAAACCCAGAAACTCATCTGGCATACAAAAGGTGCTATCTATTTATCTATCTATATGGAAATAATGTGTTAAACTATCTGACTCAAGGGGTATTTCTCCCCAGACCATGTCATATGACAAATACAGAGAAGCCACCACATTAAGCACGTTTGTACAAGTAGCATTTACCACTATTCCAAGTCAGTCCTAGAGCCGAATCAGAAACGTTAATCCGAAGACAAGTGAAAGTCAGCACCAATCTGTCTACACACACACACACACACACACACACACACACACACCCACACTTGATTCTCTAAGTCTCTGAGTCCAAGTTGAGCAAAAGTAGTGATACAAGGTATTTTCAATATATTTTAAGTAAGTACATCCCCTTTTAGCTTTAGACATTACAAGCCCATGGAATAAGCAGCTAGACCAACGGATAACCCCATGATCTACCCAAGGAACAATAGCCCATTTTGGATGGAACACAGTAAGTGGGAGGGGGATTATGGGACATAAGTCTCCAGAACAGGCTGCAGTATCATTCTGGAAGGACAAAAACATTAGAGTAAGGGATTTCAGCTTTCCTTCTTAGGCGGTGAGGGACCCACCTGCATTATGGATTAGGAAGATCACCGTGACTATTTTGCAGGAGGGAGAGACAAGGGAAGACGCCACAAGTGGAGGGAGGGACTCTGAAGCTCAGCCTGGTGCGGGCACTATTCCTCCGCAAGAAGGCTGGCTGTTATTAGACTGTATTAATGAGATGTGTCCAAACTTGCAAGTATCAAGTCCTTTATCTCTGGCAGGAGATGAAGGACTACAAGAAGTTTCCCTATTGCTTTTTTCCCTTGTTCCTGCCCACAGAAAATGCCATCACCTCAAAAATTGCCTCTTCCTGGGGGAAAGCAAGCTCCACACCCAAGAACTTACAAACCTCTAGCCTTTTCAGTTCTAATCATGTTTCCCTTTATTTTCTCATGCAGGTATCTCCCTAACTTTTCAAGTTTTTTTTTTTTTATCATTATGTACACAATGTCTCTAATAAATGTGTTTCTACCAAGTTTGTGAGAGTAACTCATGGTTTCCTTCTTATAAGAATGGCACTCCCACCATCTTTATTTTACAAATGAGAAAATTGAGGTTCAGAGAGCTCAAGAAACCTCTCTGGGCATTTCGGCTAACAAATAGTGGGGCAGGGATCTCAATGCCTCCAGAGGCCCTCACTCCGAGCCACAAAGCTAACACTGCCATAGAAACAAACACATGGCATAGAAATATGTCAAAATGGTGGTCGGTGGTCAACCTCAGGATGAGTTTTGTATTCTGACTCAAATATTCTGTATATTATAAAACATCAACACTAGATGGAGTTTACTTTGATAATCGGGAATAAATTAGTGATTAGTTAACAAATATCACATGCAACCCTTGTGATTCAGCACCATGAGGTCCAGAGGGCCCATCCCTTGCTCTGTGAGACATCCTTCATTGTTACATAGAGATCCTTGACTTGGCCACAGGGTCTCCCTTTCCTTTCTTTGCAACAGAGGTGGGACAGTCTCCAAATGAGGCAGATGACTTTTGAGGTCCCTCAGGTTTCTCTTGAGAATGTTAATTACCACCCCCCACCCCGCAACTCACCAAAAAAATAAACAGAAAATTCTGCTGACTTCAATCAATCTATACTTAACTAGAAAAAAAAAGTGTCCAGGTGTTATCAAGAAATATAATCTGAAGAAAAAAAAAAACTTTAAAAAGGACTACAATATAACATGCCTGGCAAACTGCATCCCTGTCTTCCACATGAGCCAAAAGAAAGATTCTTAATGGCTGCTGGAAAAAGATACAGAATACCTAGAGCTATGTGTTCATTCTCAATAATGTAATGACTTTTCAGTTTCCAGAAGATAAAGCACATTCACTTCAAAACATAATCCAAGGGATGAAAAGCAAAATTTTAAAAATTTCTTAAACGCTGGGGCGTAGGGCAGGAAGTGTGAAGTACTGTGCTACATTTCATTCCAAATTGAGTCAACCAACAGATTAGAAAGTCAAGCCCCACAGAAAGGCTTTAACTGACTACACTTTGGCAGCAGGCCACCAGCCTTCATGGAAGAATGTTCTAAGCAATGACCTATGGGACACGGCATTGCATGTGAACACCGTTAAGTTGTCCAGCACATCACACCACGGCCAATGTGTCCATCACAGATGAAGACCCTCAGGAGAAATGTCTCTTTGGGCTCAGTACTCAGAGGCGCTCTCTCTCCTGACTTTACCTTTGGCCACCAAATCATGAACCTTTTGTGTTTATGTCCTTGCATTAACTGCCAGAATGTACGCCCTTCCCAAAAGTGACAGAAAAGTCACTTTCTGACTTTTATTCTTCCCTATTTCTTTTTCTTGCTTATTTTTAGTTCAACTTTGTCCTCTGAACTGTATGCATCTCTTTAAGCTGCCTTAAATTCTTTTTTTTCCCCCACAAAGCATAAACACAGGCATATACTCTGCACACGTCTGTAGGACTGTTTATATAATACTGCTCTTAGAACATAAAAACCACCCAGCATGAATGAAACCAGCATGTCTCCTACAGACCAAGAAGGAGAAAATAAATTTTCATTCCTATTTTAACAGTGAGATCCAAACAAGCCTAAGGTCTGTCCCCCCAGGCCTTTCGGCAGACACTCAGATTACAGCCTGAGCCCAACAGAGTTGCCGGCTTATCGGCAGGGTCACAATTACACTGTGATTATGTGTCTCTGTGCCACTGTGCTCAGGAAGTCCATGGTCGGGGTGTAAGACTTCCATCCTCGAGGTGGGTAGACAAAGGCAACTGTCAGGTTAGAGGTGTGACATTTCAAAAACAGAGGGGAAGGAAGAAGGACAAGGGAAGGAATGCATCAAGAGGCAAGAGAACCAGTTAGGAGTAATTCCTCAGTAGCCCAAGGGAAAGAAAAATTCTAGGCAGAAGTGTTCATTGACACATTGTTTAAGGAAAGGTAAACAGCTTGGGTGCAAATACTTTTTTAAAAATGTGGACTTAAGGGGTGCCTGGGTGGTTCAGTCCTTAAGCGTCTGCCTTCGGCTCAGGTCATGATCCCAGGGTCCTGGGATCGAGCCCCACATCAGGCTCCCTGCTCAGCGGGAAGCCTGCTTCTCCCTCTCCCACTCCCCCTGCTTGTGTTCCCTCTCTCCTGTGTCTCTCTGTCTCAAATAAATAATAAATAAAATCTTTAAAAAAAATGTGGATTTAAATACATAGTATCCTTTAGTCTTTCACTCAATAACACTAATTCCTTTTAAAATGGTGCTTTTCCAAAAGTCAGTTTTTCTTCCAACTAGAACCCTATTAAAACACATGGCACATCTATGGTGGATGCACTCCCTCAAGGGGACCCCCAATGAGTCGCACCCTTGTCTAGCACCCTCCCCTTGTGTGTGGGAAGAGCCTGCAATTTGCTTCTAACAAACAGAATGTGGCAATGGTTATAGGAGTCCCTCTCTTGATTAGGTTCCATTATATGGCAAAGGTGAAGGGATTTTCCACATGTGATTAAACTGACTTTAAGTTGATCAAAAAGGAGATTAACCTGGGTCAGCTGGACTTGATCAAGTCAACTCTTTCAAAAAGAATCTAGAAGCCAGAGACTAGAATAGAACCAACATAGACTCACTCTCTCTTCCTTGCTGACTTTGAAGAAGCAAGCTGCTGTGAATTCTATGGACACAATGAAATAAGCTCTGCCTGCACCTGAGGGCTCTCAGAAGCAGATCCTCCCCTAGTCCAGCCTCCTGAGGATAACAGAGCCCAGCCCAAGAGTTCATTTCAGCCTCGTGAGACCCTGGGCAGAGAACCCACGAAGGCGTGCCTGGAATTCTGACCTGCAGACACAGAGATAAAATAAATGGGTGTTTTACCATGGAGTTTGTGGCAATCTGTTATGCAGCATGGAAAATGAATCCAACATCTCAAGAGAGTCAGTTTGCATGGGAATTGCTTATAGTATTAGCCAAACAAAAAACAAGTGGAATGGAGACTTCAGACTCTCTTTCCCTTGAGAGTTTCTAGGTATGTATCACCTAGATTTTTTTTTTTTGTAGCTTTAATGTTTTTAAAACCATTTTAGGGGCGCCCGGGTGGCTCAGTCGTTAAGCGTCTGCCTTCGGCTCAGGTCATGATCCCAGGGTCCTGGGATAGAGCCCCTCATCGGGCTCCCTGCTCCGCGGGAAGCCTACTTCGCTTCTCCCTCTCCCACTCCTCCTGCTTGTGTTCCCTCTCTCACTGTGTCTCTCTCTGTCAAATAAATAAATAAAATCTTTAAAAAAAAAAAAAAACACATTTTATTGAGGCATGACTGACATCAGACTCTTAACTGTTCACATCATGCTTAGTCGAGCTCTCTCACATTAAATGTTGCAGATACTTGAACTCAAGCTGCTGCAACTATGTCCATGACACTTGTCTGGAAGACCACCACATGGCATCCCTGTGAGGATTCAGTGCCTACTTGCCCCCGCCAAGAAACCTGCCTCCAGTAGGCCAGGACATGTTTAGCCTCGCCAACCTGTGACTTCCACAATTTCCTAGTCAGCCAAGCAGAGAATCAAACTCTATTTTTAGATTATTACCGTGATTCAGCATTCAAGTCAATGCCTTCGAGCCTGACACTAGAAGACCATTTCTTTTCTCTCACCTGTCATTTGGACATGAAAACCACCCAATGAGCATGGATCCAGCAAGTCTTTTTTTTTAATTTTTGATTGTTATGTTAATCACCATACATCATTAGTTTTGGATGTAGTATTACATGATTCATTGTTTGTGCATAACACCCAGTGCTCCACACAGAACGTGCCCTCTTTAATACCCATCACCAGACTAACCCGTCCCCCCACCCCCCCCCTTCTAGAACCCTCAGTTTGTTTTTCAGAGTCCATCGTCTCTCATGGTTGGTCTCCCCCTCCGATTTCCCCCCCTTCATTCTTCCCCTCCTGCTATCTTCCTCTTCTTTTTTCTTAACATATATTGCATTATTTGTTTCAGAGGTACAGATCTGTGATTCAACAGTCTTGAACAATTCACAGCACTCGCCATAGCACATACCCTCCCCAATGTCTATCACCCAGCCACCCCATCCCTCCCCCCCCACCACTCCAGCAACCCTCAGTTTGTTTCCTGAGATTAAGAATTCTTCATATCAGTGAGGTCATATGATACATGTCTTTCTCTGATTGACTTATTTCACTCAGCATAACACCCTCCAGTTCCATCCATGTCGTTGCAAATGGCAAGATCTCATTCCTTTTGATGGCTGCATAATATTCCATTGTGTATATATACCCCATCTTCTTTATCCATTCATCTGTCGATGGACATCTTGGCTCTTTCCACAGTTTGGCTATTGTGGACATTGCTGCTATAAACATCGGGGTGCACGTACCCCTTCGGATCCCTACATTTGTATCTTTGGGGTAAATACCCAGTAGTGCATTTGCTGGATCGTATGGTAGCTCTATTTTCAACTGTTTGAGGAACCTCCATACTATTTTCCAGAGTGGTTGCACCAACTTGCATTCCCACCAACAGTGTAGGAGGGTTCCCCTTTCTCTGCCAACATCTTTCGTTCCCTGACTTGTTAATTTTAGCCATTCTGACTGGTGTGAGGTGGTATCTCATTGAGGTTTTGATTTGGATTTCCCTGATGCCAAGCGATGTCAAGCACTTTTTCATGGGTCTGTTGGCCATTTGGATGTCTTCTTTGGAAAACTGTCTGTTCATGTCTTCTGCCCATTTCTTGATTGGATTATTTGTTCTTTGGGTGTTGAGTTTGATAAGTTCTTTATAGATTTTGGTTACTAGCCCTTTATCTGATATGTCATTTGCAAATATTTTCTCCCATTCTGTCGGTTGTCTTTTGGTTTTGTTGACTGTTTCTCTGGATCCAGCAAGTTTCTAACAGACCTGAGAGGAGGAGCCTGGGTTTTACTTCCATTTTAACATTGAAATCAAAACACAGCCTACCACCAGGCTACCCAGAGGAGACTCAGTTCCATAATAGCATGTTCTCTCTGCTGTGTGCAAAATTATACCCTGATGATATATTTCCATGCCACTGTGCCCAAAACGTGGTTAGGCAGCAATGGCCCTAGAATGGGTGAATGGGTGAATGGCTTAGTCATGTGAACATTTGTGGGGAAAAAAAGACAGGGAGAGGACAAAGTTTGACTCTTTTCCTGAGGCATTTTTCTGTTCATGAGAAACTGAAATTGAAAATTTTTTTTAAAGATTTTATTTATTTAGGTATTTGACAGAGAGCAAGAGAGCACAAGCAGGGCGAGCGGCAGAGGGAGAGAGAAGCAGACTCCCCGCTGAGCAGGGAGCCCGATGCGGGGCTCGATCCCAGAACCCCGAGATCATGACCTGAGCCGAAGGCGGCCGCTTAACAGACTGAGCCACCCAGGCGCCCCCTTGTATTATGTTTTTTTGTGTGGTGAATACAGTGTTTTTTGCTATCCAGTAAAAAGGCCAAGCATTTTCTCTTCTGAAATTATTTCTGGCAACAAAACATTGGTAATGTTCCTTCAAACTGCTGTGATTCCTATACACTAATTAAAACTACTGTCACACTGAGATGTACTGGACCCAGCAGAAATGGCAAATTTTCATTGCTTACAAAAATCACGAGTAACAGTCACCTTTTCTTTTCCTTCTTTTCCTTCCCTCTTTTCTTCCTTCCTTCCTTTTCCATTTCTAACTTGTGAAATATTAAAAGGAAGCAACAGAGCAAATATGGAGCACTAGTTCTGAAATTACAAATCCTGAGTGAGGGTGTGGACTCCAGCAAACAATGAATAATCTTCAGCAATAATGAAGGAATAATTTCTTGACTCAGTCTGATCACCTCTGTAATGTAAATAATATTTGCGCTGTCAAACCTATGAGGTATACGTGTATAATGTCATGAGAATTTTTTAAAAGATTGATTTATTTGAGAGAGAGAGAGAGAAGCAGACTTCATGCTGAGTGGGGAGCCCGACGCGGGGCTTGATCCCACACCCTGAGATCATGACCTGAGCTGAAACCAAGAGTCGAATGCTTAGCCGACTGAGCCACTGCTGTCATGAGAGTCTTAAGAGATTATATAGGTCTGTGAAGATACTTTAGTTCATATAAACCCAATGTTACAAGAATGCAAAGTGCTTCTTCATGTTTAATAATTGATGCTTTCTCTCATCAACTGGCAAAGACAGTCACTAAATTTAAAAAATGAGTGGTTACCTTATTCCTAACAAAATTTAAAATATTTGGAAGTAAATTTCATAGTTACTGTCAGAAAAAAAGTATCAGAACCAGTTAACATTTATTCAGTACCCCAATAATTTATTAACATCAGGCATGGTACCAAGAGCACCGCACATTTTCTCACTTGATTCTCACATGAATTAAGGCCTATTATCATCTCCATTTTGTAGATGAGGAATATGGAGCTTCGGGAAATGGAGAAGTGGTAAACTTGGGATACAAAAGCAAGCAGTCTAATCCAGAGCCCACAAGTAACTACTCAACGGTTTCAGCTACATTTTTCTGGGTTGACAGGCCAAGAACAGCGGCAATGAGCTGTGGTCCGGGGAGTTCTCTGTTGCTATAAAGCAAAGACTGCCCCTGAGGAGTTGGGAGGTCTGGTGTGGAGGGCATGTCCACTCACACCGTGGGAGAGTACCACCGACGGACATGTAAGGAGAAGCCACATCACTGGCATACCATTTAGGCATCCTACAGTGGAAAGTATACTCCCCAGAGTTGTGAACTGAAAAAGTCCTGTCAAATTTAGAGCCCCGTGACTGACCTCAGCCAGCTACCAAACTGTATCAGGTCCTCCACAGCTGCATCTAGGGCCGTGGAGGTCCGGCAACAACCATACACAGACCAGTGCCGCTGGACAGGACACCAGACAGAGAACAGCCCTATGCAAAGGGGAAGGAAATGAGGCGGCTAGAACCAAGAAATAAATAAAAACAGGAACCAGAGAACAAGAGGTGGCAAATAGCCAGAAGAAAACAAAACTGAAGTAAAACCAGAAAACAGAACTATAGCAGGGCCCTGGTTCCCAAACTGCACCCCAAGGCACCTTAGGGTTCCACAGTTAATTTAAAAAAAGAGCACTGCCAGATATTTTAAGTTTGAGGGAATCAGTGACACTCAACATCTGTCAGAGACCATGTGAAAACTCCCAGCTTGAAGTAGTTCACAGTTTCAACATTAGATGGCATTAAATTCCTTTCTGTGACATGTTTTTGCAATATTGTCTGCTATAATAAAAATCAAATATTGCCTAAAACTCACTGTGGCACAGGAAATGAGGTTGGTGGTATCTCATTTGAGTCCAAGTTTTGAGAAGTGGCACAGTGATCAAAAGGTGCCCACAGCCCTCAGTAGTTGCTGTTAAGAATTAGATAAAAATGATCTTCTTTTCTGTTAATTTATTTTTGTTGTTGTTGTTGTACAAAATGTCTGCTAGTTTATTAGGAACTGTGTACTTGGTTTTTTTTTTAAGATTTATTTATTTGAAAGAGAAAGGGGGGAGGAGGGGGTGGGGCAGAGGGAGGGAGGGAGAGAAAGAACCTTGTCAAGCAGACTCCCTGCTGAGCACAGAGCCTGACATAGGGCTCGATCCCAGGACCCTGAGACCACAACCCAAGGCAAAATCAAGAGCCAACCGCTTAACTGACTGAGCCGCCCACACAACCCAGGAACTATATATGCTTATTATATGCTTATTAAGTTGACTTAACTGCTTAATAAATTAAACTCTTACGTATTTATTCAGCACTGTGGAAAAAATGGAAATAAGGACACTGAGAAATTATGGGAACCTCTGCATTTGGGACTAAAGTCATCTAGGGAAGACAGAAAAGTGGGGGAATCTCAGAACTGAGTTTCCAGAGACTTTCAGGATCCCTGAGATGAAAGCCCCACCCAAATCAAGGAAAACCTGTCCCACTGAGTCCCAAAAGCACAATGGGTCCCAATCCTTCTGCTCTGCCTCTTCTTCTCACAATATAATGAATAAAGATCCACCACAATGAGGACTAATCCAGGGACTTTAGGTTTCAACACAACAGTATGATCATTCTATACAAACACTAAGTTATGTATTTTGTTATGGTATCTACCAAGTACTTACATTCCTGGCATCTTATACAATCATCTTACTAATCTTTTGAGGCTTTTCTGTTTCTGCACTACCTCTCCTTATACAGACAAAGAAATGAAAGCATGGGGCAACTGAATCCATGGCCCAAGATGACACTGCTATGTAGTAAGGTCAGGACTAAAATCCAGGCAGTTGGCACTTCGTAGGTAACCCTGTTACCCCTGTGCTACAGTGTTCAGTTGTTAGGCCTGTAGGTTTCCAGCGAAATAAACATACATTAGACTTTTACATGGAACAACGTACTTAAAAGTAGGACAGATATTTACATGGGACTAAATGCATTCCCATTTTTGTTTATTCTTGGTTTCTCAATCCTGGAAAAGCTTCTTTCTTTTCCAGGCCTGCTAATGACTGTGCTCATGAATAAAAATAATGTAAATGGTTACAACATGGCACCATTAAGAGAAAAAAAAAGCCATCCATCCATCCAAATACTGGCATGAATGTAACAAAATATTCTCATTTCTTTGTGTTAAAAGTGTAAATTGATATACACTTTACAGAGAACACTAGTAATCAAGATTCATAAAGTCCCAGTGAGGACAGTAAAGATTCACATTAAACAGTATTTATCTCAGGACGCCTGGGTGGTTCAGTTGGTTAAGCATCTGCCTTCAGCTCATGATCTCAGGGTCCTGGGATCAAGTCCCAGCATCCGGCTCCCTGCTCAGCGGGGAACCTGCTTCTCCCTCTCCCTCTGCCTGCAGCTCCCCCTTCTTCTACTCTCTGTCAAATAAATAAAATCTTTAAAAAAATAGATAATATTTATCTCAATGTTATTTATCACAGCAGAGAGAGAGAGAGAGACATAAAACCTAATTGCCCACTGATCTATCACTTGGAATGTCTCAAGTCTGTGTGGAAAATTCATGTTTTCATACAGATGACCCACAGACCCACAAAAAGATGTTCAATATCACTAATCATCAGGGAAATGCAAATCAAAACCACAAAGAGATATTATCACCTTACATCTGTCAGAATGGCTAAAACGAAAAACACAGAAAATAACAAGTGTTGGCAAAGATCTGGAGGAAAAGGGACCCTTGTACTCTGTTGATGGAAAGGCAAACTGGCACGGCCACTGTGGGAGACAGTATGGAGATTCCTCAAAAAATTTAAAAACACAACTCCCATATGATCCAGTAATTCCACTACTGGGTATTTACCCAAAGAAAACGAAAACATGAATTTGAAAAAAAACAGATACACCCCTATGTTTACTGCAGCATCATTTACAATAGCCAAATTATGGCAGCAACTCAAGTGTCCATCAATGGATGATGAATGGATAAAGACGATGTGGTGTATGTACATACGTACATACGTGTACACACACACACAGGAATATTACTCAGCCATAAAAAAGAATGAATCTTGTCATTTGCAACAACATGGTTGGACCTAGAGGGTGTGATGCTAGGTGAAATAAGTCAGAAAGAAAAATACCATATGATTTTACTCATACATGGAATTTAAGAAACAAAACAATGAGCAAAGAAAAAAGGAGACCAAAAAAAACAACAGACTCTTAAAATACAGAGAACTGGTAGTTGCCAGAAGGGAACTGAGTGTGGGGATGGGTGAAATAGGCGACCAGGATTAAGAGTACACTTGTCTTGATGAATGCTGAGTAATGAATAGTTGAATCACTATATAGTATACCTGAAAATAATACTGTATGTTAATTATACTTCAATAATAAAAAGAAAACTCATGTTTTTAAAGATTACTTAATGGCATTAACAAGCACGGGATATTTTTTTAAATTGTGCAACAAAACTGTACTGTATAATCTCAACTGAAAAGTATTCATTAAAATAAAGGACTGGAAAGAAACTGCATTCATTTTAATATTTTGCTTTTTCTCTAAAATGTTCAGAATTCTAAATTTTCTTATTTTTTTTATTTTTTAAAGATTTTATTTATTTGACAGAGAGAGACACAGCGAGAGAGGGAACACAAGCAGGGGGAGTGGGAGAGGGAGCAGCAGGCTCCCCGCGGAGCAGGGAGCCCGATGCGGGGCTGGATCCCAGGATCCTGGGATCATGACCTGAGCCAAAGGCAGACGCTTAATGACTGAGCCACCCAGGTGTCCTAATTTTTTAATTTTCTTCATCTTCCCTTCTTTCCCTCTTGACAAATATGTGTTACCTTGGTAATCAAGAAAAAAGTCCTAAATATTAAAAAGGGGTTCAGTATCTAAAAGAGGTAAATGCAGTCCAACAATACCCCATTCCTCCATCATCACCTACACTGTAACACTCAAAACCTCATTTACATAAAGCTCTCCTGATTATAGTCACAGGATTCTCTCCCTTCTCTCCATTTTTAGATAGCTTTATACTTCTTTTTTTTTTTGGTATTTTTGTCACTTCCTTCCTTTTACAATAATCATCTATATACACATGGAATTTTTCCTACCAGACTGGGCTTTAGGATGGCAGGGCCATGTTTGCTTCATACCTGTATCTGTCATCAACTTTACTCCCATCCTGCCTTGTAGTTGGGTCATATTGGTAAATGATTAGGGATTATACATTTGGTTATTAGTTATTTCAACACACAAAAGGCAATATAGGTCACGTGAACTGAATTAGTTTGTAAATACTGCAGTGTTCTTAATGGCACTAAGGGGCAGTAACTAGATCCAGTGAGTGGTACCCAAGAAAACAGTTCCATCCCAGACTGTGGCTAAATTTCTGTAATAGTCCACCTATATCTGAGGATAGTCTGGTCTCCAGAGAGACAAGAGTGCCCCATGAATCCAAGGTGTTTTAGCAGAGGCTGAAAGACCACGTGTTCTTCTGGCTTTGTAAGAGGGTATAAATCCCATGATCCTTGTTAAGTCTCATTCCACACCAAGTTTCTAAGATTCTACATGGATACATGTACATGGACAAATAGATGTAGATCCACATGGATAGATGTACATTCTAGATCTACACGGATAGATGAATGGACAAACTAATGGGTTGAATCCCCATATAGGGCTCTCAGCTCCATTTCTATGGGCAGACAGGGAGAAAATGCCACCAGTGATAATATAGGCCTATAAAAGAGGCTAAATGGCTCCAAGAAATGACCATGCTGGGAAAACAGTTCAAAAGATTAATCACAGCCCGTTGCAGGTGGAACTTTCATGAATGCAGAATAACAGGGAAGCATATTCACTTGAACAGGTGCCAGACAAGATTGTAAGCGCTTAACATACGTCATTTAATTCTCAAAATAACCTTCCCATTTGAGGAGAGAGTGATAAGTAATGTTCTCCCCCCAGTAGGGAAAAGCAGCTCTGGAAGGTCAAAAATATTGCCCAGGGTCAAAGCTGATATGTCAGCTGAACTGGGATTTTTAACCCATGGACATATCCATCCTAATCCCATGCTCTTTATGCCAGGCTGCCTCCGGAAGAAAATGAAGGAGTAGCAGAGACAGAATATTCTTTAACCTGTGAACAACTAAATGATCAATCTGCCCTTCTCTGTAAAGGTCTCCATGCAGACACACACAACTGCATCAGGTTAACCCCCCCAAAAAGAACATGGTTGCCTTATCTCCTCTCTTGCGGCAGGGGGGGGGGGGGGGGGATAAAAATGTTCTCCTTGGAACAGAAAATTACATGCCTACCTGAAAAAAATCTTAGACCTGCCATGATTTCTCAAGGGACCTTTATAGTAAGTCCGCTGCATTTTCAGTCATTAAATCAAAGGTGACAAATTTTCCTTGGGTGCTAACAATTAGCGTGGATATTTCAACTATGTTGAGAGTAAAGTCTATTTAGTGCAAAAAATATCAATCTTCTTTATAGTAAGCTTTTCAAGAGCCAAGCATCTTATCTTACTAATACCATTTTCTCCCTAACTCCAACCTCCATTCCCTTTCTCTCCTCATTCTACCGCTTGCAAAGCGAGTCTACAAACACACAAGTGTGGGGGCAATCGCCAGCCCTAACTCACCGTGTAGGTGGTACCCATAATGTGTCTCTTTTAGTAGGAAAGGTGAAAAATTGATTTTAGAAGTGAGCAAAGTCAGGTTTAACGCCAGGCCTATGTGACTCAACTATGGATGACCGGATGCAACCACAGAGATCCTGCTTCAGCAGGTCTGGGCTAGGGCCCAGCCACCAGCCTGTTCAAACAAGCAGCCCAGGTGATTCACATGCTGGTGGTCCTTGAGCCACACCTGCAGAGACATCAACAGAGTGAAGCCCTCCATGGTCCAGATGAAGACAATCACAAGTGGATTGCCCAAAGTAAGTGGCAAACTGGAAGTGAGAACATAGTTAATGCATTTGCAACCACACTACATCACATTTCTTGCTTAGCATTCCGAACTTTTTTGGGGGTCACTGCTTTATAAGCTGCAGCTGCAAAAACATTCATAACTTACATTTATGTGACACTTCCTATAAAAAGAGCTTTCACAATCACTATCATATATGATCTTCACAAAAATGTATTATTCACATGTGCCAGATGAGGGAAGTGAAATTCAGAGAGATTAAGAGTCTTGCTTGAAATTTTTATATTATATATATTTGGGGCAAAGTAATAGGATTTAATGAGTCTTGATCTAGTAAGCCCTCAAATGTTAACCATTATTATTTCTGGGTGATAGACATTGGGGAGGGTATGTGCTATGGTGAGCACTGTGAATTGTGTAAGACTGCTGAATCACAGACCTGTACCTTTGAAACAAATAATGCATAAGTTAAAAAAAAAAGAAAAGAAAACCATAAATATTGACTCAGGAAAAGTTAAAATTGGCAGAAAAACTTAATTAAAAATAAAATTAACCGCCAAACTCTAATAACACTTGTTACTAATTAACTCCCTCCAAATCAAGTATTTTTTATAAAATTTAGCTATAAAATAAGGCCAAGGAAAAGTCAATGTGGGAGGAAAAATGAAAACTCACAATGGTGGACATTTTGTTACAATCTGATATGTTAAAAAAAATAAAAACCTGATAAATTGTCATTTTACAATCTATACAAAAACGTGATTCTCTTAAAAATTTCAGATTTTTAAATCTGAAAAAAGTAGCAAACTAGAAATGCTTTAATTGTGCTATATATTAAATTGTTGAATTAAAATAGACTAGTTATATACACTTCAGAAAATACCTTCTCAACAAAAATGTTACTCTGATATCAATATGTATATGTAAAAAGACAGTACAAAAATGTCCTTGAGATCTACACAAAACAATGGGTCAAAGTATTCCATAACCTTAATAAGTTACAGAGTAATAAAGCTACCTACAACACTATTATTAAAGCTCTAAGTCTGACTGCTGAGGGGCAACACACGGGACATGTATAATACTGTAATAGTTAGATCACTTACTATGTAATGGATTACAGACAGATAAATATATAAATGAATGTATTTTCTAATTCAGTTTCTAATTTTTTCTGCTCTTGCTTCTAATGTCTTTTTTTTTCTAATGTCTTTTACATTTACATAAGGCATTAGCCTTAAAAGTAATAGAACCCAATCAGATTGAACTACAATGTTAAGAAATTCAATTACAGGGGCACCTGGGTGGCTCAGTCGGTTAAGCATCTGCCTTTGGCTCTGATCAGGATCCCGGAGTTCCGGGATTGAGCCCCACGTCGGGCTCCCTGCTCAGCAGGGAGTCTGTTTCTCCCTCTGCCACTCACCCTGCTCGTGCTCTCTCTCTCTCAAATAATTAAAAAAAAAAGTCCATTACAGAATTATAGCAGTCTTGTTATCTTAGACTTACTACTCACATTTCGTTTCCACAGAATTCTCTCGCATTTTAAATAACACGTTGTTACGTATTGGTACTTGTGAATATGCTAGAGTACGTGCATGGTACCTTGGAAATAATTTATTTTTATGAAAACGTCTTCACTTGCCCCCCACCTCTGACCAAGACATTAGAATTTGCCAAATTAAATAAAGCTGGCACTTCTCATCTCTACAACTTTTGTGTATTTGATCATTACATATGTTCTTTGTAGAATGTCCAAATACAGACTCCTGTTTTTGTTCTGAAACTCACTAATTCCAGCTCCTCAATTTATAGCGTGGCTTTTCCTTTGGGGCTGGGGCAATATACAAAGGAGCATTCCAGGGTACCACGTGCTCAGCAAGGTTAGCAAAGCAAATCCCTGCAATGTAACATGGTGAATCACTTGCTGGCTGCAGCAAAAGCTTGTCAACTTTTCACTTCATCAGTTTCCTGGGCAGGTCCTGGAAGGCTGGACTCCTAAGTGTATCTTCCCTCTCCTAAAAGAAAGGAAAATAACTCGAGCAGATGAATTCATGCCCGGTCGCATGAAGAGAAGCTTTTTGAAGTGCAGAAATACCCATTTAGAATGAACTCATGGAAAACCCTGCTTAAAATGCAGTGTTTTTTGTCAGCAAAGGTCTGCTTGGACAGGATAAATAGGTGAAGCCATGAATTTCCAGTCTCCCGATGCCAGATTAAATCCCACTTCTTCAAAAAAGACCCTGTGATTGCTGTGTCACCCTATTAGAACTTATTTGCTTTGGATCATCACAATAACTCCTCTATTAGTGGAGGAGACCTGCCAGGGTTTAAGTAAAGCCATGACCACACTCAGTCTAGACACTATCATCTGCACTAAAATACATGAATAAGAAGTAGCTTCTCAGAGGCATAAGGCTGTAATTTAGACCTCAAAGGAAAAAAAATATCAAAGGTACAAACACAAGAAAAAAAAATCCTTTGTTTCTATGGAGAAACAAACTTCATTAAAATACTTTTTTTCAAAGAGCTTGACAAAGAGTGTGTAAAAGGGGAGAATAATTCTGTTTTGAACTGGATGTATGTGGTATACAGTATGCTCATAAGCCTACATAGCTTCTGAGACACAGACAGAAGATTCTATAAACCAGGTATGTCCCTTTATTTCTAGACAACTCAAAATAAAAATCAGAAGTATTAAATAAGCGAAACCCTTCATGTACTTAAATCAATCTCAGGATAATATGGAAACCTGTAAGACAGAGAAAAATCTCCGCAGAGAGAGTTGACTGCCATCTAAAATGCTTTCGTTCCCACCCACCGCTACGTATTGGGGTTGCCAGATAAAATGTATCATGCCCAGTTACATATGACTTTCAGATAAACAATGAGTACTTTTGTTAGCACATCCCATAAACATTACTTTCATTTGCTAAATCTGGCTATTCCCATGCATGTATGTGTGTTTATTGTAAGTGTAGGTGTCGCTATTTCCTGGCAACAATCTTTCAGGTCCTGAAACATACATGTCACTACAGAGCCCATCTTACTTCCCACAGGATAATTTGCTCATGTAGAAATTCATCCCTTTCCTGTAACCAAACTCATTTACTTTACAATTTCATGTGACACTGCTTACTATGGCCAATTAAAAAAAATGTATTATACCAGTGCAAAAACGTAGGCAAAAAAATGATACGCACGATATTGTCTTAAAATTATACAAGCTTTCCCTCCCGCCCCCAGATTTGCAAGCCTAACAGGAGTTATTGTCTTATCTAAGTGACATTAACTGTAATATAAGGAGGTGACTGAATATTTAATTCAACTCAGAGTACCAAGAATATCTTACTGAAATTATTTCTCTGCCAGGGTTCACATGGCAAACTCTATCATCTAAGACGTAACTCCTAATCACCATCATGAAGTCTTTCCTGACACTGCCCAATGGGAAGACAGCATTCCCACAGCACCTTGCATATTTTATTTACCATACTATATTGCATTTACTTAAATTATCTATCCTGATCTACTAAAATGAGAGCTCCTTGAGAACAGGGCCCATATTTTCACTGATCTTTGCATCTCTCCTCCTTAACAGAGGGCCTATTAGACATTCAATACATGTCCGTTGACAAAATAAACTATTATTAACAAGCTCACACTGGAACCCAGCCTAAAAAAATGTCCTTGACAGGCAGGATGTGGAACTGCCTTATTATAACTACCTTATAACAAACACCCCTTTGAATGAGGCTCATTAATACACTGCACTGAATTTCAAGCTATACAGGTCTATTTCTATTGTTACTAGGGAGCCTGTAAAATTCTATCCAGAATAAAAGGTACATTTCACTGATTTATTCAACAAAAATCTAGAGTTGGCTAACTGCTAGGCCCTGTTCTAGGTGCTGGAAAATAAGATAAAGCCCCGCCATCATGGGATGTCCATAATGATACTCCAAGGAGACTGATGAAGTAGCAGTGAGAGATTACGAGTTAAATATCTTTTATCCTTTTCTCTCCAGGTGAACACTGATGAGGCCCCAAATAAAGTAATCCTAGCTGGATACACTGTAAAGCTGGGCCTGAACAGGAAACAGCAATAAGGTGTCATGACCCCAACCTCTGGCTATTCTTCCATTTATGCCAAACATGGTCCCTCACTGTAGGTCAAAAGCAAAGAGAATGGTGCCCTAAATGGTGGCTGGGCTCTCAGCTGTGCCCTAAGCACAGCACATCCATTTGAAGGAACTGAAGACCCTTTTTTTTTTTTTTAAGATTTATTTATTTGAGAGACAGAGAGCGCATGCACAAGCAGGGCAATGGGGAGAGGTGCAGGGGTAGCGGAGGGTCAGAGGCAGAGGGATAGAGAGTGTTAAGCGGACTCCGCACTGAGCACAGAGCCCAACGTGGGGCTCGATCTCACCACTCTTGAGATCACAACCTGAGCTGACACCAAGAGTCGGATGCTTAACCAACTGTGCCACCCAGGCGCCCCCTGATGACCCCCCTTTTTTTTTAAAGATTTTATTTATTTGACAGAGAGCGAGAGAGGGAACACCAGCAGGGGGAGTGGGAGAGGGAGAAGCAGGCTTCCCGCAGAGCAGGGAGCCCAATGCGGGGCTCGATCCCAGAACCCTGGGATCATGACCTGAGCCAAAGGCAGACGCTTAATGACTGAGCCATCCAGGTGCCCCCTGATGACCCCTTCTAATGGATATTGGCAGAGTGGCCTGTTCCATTTCAAAATTTTTTTTTTTTTTTCAAAATTCATTTTAATGGTTAATGCCATTTCATCTTCAGAGAGTTACCAGGTCAAAACTGTCATTACTTATGATGCTAACAGGACTTTGAATACATAGAGCTGAGGTTCACGAAGATGCAGACACCTCTGCAGTACAGATATATCTTTGAAAAAGCAACGGCCAGGTCGAATAAAAAGTCCAGCCTATTATTGGTCCAGCAGCGAAGAGCTGCTGAAACACAGTAGGACTTCTATACCATGTCATAAAAAGGAAGCACTATCTCAACCACCAAATCCATTGTCGTACATCTGCTGGTCTGTGGGTACGGCAGGAGGAGAGAAAAGGGGAGGGTGCACATGCCGACAAGACCTAATAGTGATGAGGATATTTGCTACCAATCAGTGTTTTATATTAGCCAGACCCCTGTGAGTCAGTTCATCAAGCGCTCCTAATCACTTGAGAAAGGTCCTACTATCCTTCTTCTATTAATTCTGAAACTGAGGCTCAGAGAGATTAAATCACCCACTCATGGTTACAAAACAAGTAAGTCAGAACTTGAATTCTCAACTCTGGCCTATCTTATTCCAAACCTAAGCTCTCAGGCCCTCAGCAACAGTGGATTCCCAGGGGTCACCACACACCAGTCCAGGAATCTTTGCATCCTTTAGGACCTTTAATGATAAGGAAAATGTCTGTGCAGCATTCATATGGGGACAGGAGCCTCCAGGAATACAAAGTCTGAATCAGACCTAAAATAAGAAAGAGCTTCATGTTCTGGCTACTCTGTCCACACCTCAAAAGAAACTGTTAGGTTAATGTGGTATTTTTGTTTTTTGTTTCTGTTCAAAAGTTTCTTCTGAGTAAAAATATTTGAATGGAGCTGGGCAACAAAAGGGTATAAAGAACTGGTATTTGAAAGTTGTTTTCGCTTTTGACCAGGGCCGAGGACTTGGGGTCTGGGCAGCACTGTGGGGCTTTTGTGGGGTGTCTCTCCTGACCACACCCAGGGTGCCAAGCCAGGCTCGAGGCTGGCCAGACAATCGGGGCTCTCATGAATATTCTCTTAGGTTCCACCTCAAAGAGGTCTTAACAGGGATGCCACAGGGACCTCAGGAGACTTGGGGTGGCTCTGGTTCTTCTGCAGAGCAACAGGATGTGTAGCTGGTCACCAGTGGCCAGGGAATAAGAGCCTCTTGTATCCACTCCTTTCCTCTAGTGACGGGACCGACTGGGAAGCCTTCTCTTCCCGTCACAGAGCTCTCTATGGGAGAGTAAAGCAAAACAATTCATTTGAGATTATCCTCTATAAATGTGCCACTCCCTTTAATGGGGAATAGAGATTGAAAGCTAATTATTAAAGAAGGTGATATGGAGGGGCGCCTAGGTGGCTCAGTCGTTAAGTGCCTGCCTTCGGCTCAGGTCATGATCCCAGGGTCCTGGGATCAAGCCCCGCATCGCATCGGGCTCCCTGCTCAGTGGGAAGCCTGCTTCTCCCTCCCCCACTCCCCCTGCTTGTGTTCCCTCTCTCGCTGTGTCTCTCTCTGTCAAATACATACATACATAAATAAATAAGAAGGTGATACGGATAAATATCATAATCCCCTGCTACTATTCCATTTCTATTTCTGTGTTTTCTACTAGAGAATTCTACGTGATTGATCCATGATAGTTGTGTCCTTATCGTTTTGTTGACAGAGTAATAAGCAGAACTGTAATCTTGGAAATCAAATTAGCCAACTTCCTCCTACAGATGAAAGTACAGAGAAATTAATGCACAGAGAAAGTGACTTGCCCAGAATCACCCAGATGGTTAATGGCAGAGTCGCGATAGATCCCAGAGTCATCTACCTTGATGAATATTAACTGAGAAAACACACACACACACACACACACACACACACACACACACCCCGTGGGTAAAACAAACTTGATAAAAAACTAAGATAAATGAGAAATTAATACAACTGCTGTTATTAAGAAAGCTGACAGGATGCTAATATGTGTAAAAACTACATACTATGCAAGTAATTCAATTTCCAAGGACTTTTGTCAAAGTTTCATTACGGAGATTACTAGGCAGTTATAATGAGGCCAAATTCAAGGTGACCCTTTCTCTGGGTGCCAGGTACCTTTACAGCCACAATGTTTACTCCTATCCTGGCTGGCTAGCCCCATAAATACATGTTGATGTTCACAAGGAAGAAAATGTGGAAACTGTGGACGGGACTGAACAACATGGAGACATAGGTAGTGAACAGAACCTTTCTAGAAGTCAATCAGTCAGTCAGTCAAGATCCAGTCAAACCTGGATCTTGGCTTGGGCCACGAGAGAACTCAGATCTAAATTTCTCAACTAGCTTGGGAGCTTCAGTCTCTTTTTTTTTGGTAAAATTAGGGAGTTGGATGGTGTAATTTGTTTTGTTCTATTTGTAATTTACAAGGACTCTTTCAGCTCTAAAATTCTAAATCTGGATAGAGCCTTGCTTTAAAACAAAAAACAGAAGTTCTTCACCATCTATATAACGGATCAAATCCAGTGTTGAAATCTACATTTAAAAAGCCAAAAGAAAATGTGGAAAGAATATAAACAAACAAAAAGCAGAACCTAGTAGAGTGACCACACATCCTGCATTGCGCAGACTTGGTTTACACCTGTTGCTCCTGCATTCCAACCAATTACTGCCTGTTTTCACTACCCAAAGCATCTCTGTTTGGATGACAAATTATATGGTAGCCCCTGTAAGGAACTGGTGTTATCTTGGAGAAGCCCTCACCACCTTTGATCACCTACAGACAGAAGCCTAAATGCCTTGGTATGTTATAAAGGCTTTGACTCTCCAGTCAAAGCTCTCCAGCACCCCCACCATATGCTAGTGACACCTGACTACTTTAGTTCCCCGGAGGTGAGGAATACTGCTCCTGCCATTGCTTAGCTTCTCCGCCTGCATCCTACAGAATGGCCAAGTCCTCCACAGGCATCAAGACCTCCGCTCTATAATGCCTTCTCTGGGAGGCCTCCCTTCTCTCCACCTGGGATCACTCTGCCCATACCTCTACTACCACGTGGCCCCAACAGCTTCCGTAGCTCTTTATCTCCTCTACTGCACCCTAAGCTCTGTAAAATGGAGGTCACCTTCGTCTTTTTATCCCTTAGCACAATCATCAGCACTCAACATGTTTGTTGAATTAAATAGAGAAGTACATAAAGATTTGCTAACAGGATACTGGCTAAATTATCTTTCATTGGAGTGAACACAAAACAATTGGCTTCATTCAACTCAGCTGGTCACCACCACTATTACCACCAGTAAGTTTCTTGTATGGTGTGCGGAGAGCCAGTGTCCTGTGATGGTGGGTCATGGTCTATGACCACCTGACAGCTCAATTCCACTTCTGCCACTGACAAAATATGTGATCTTGAACAAGCTCCTTGCCCCAACTTAACTCAGTTCCCTCAGTATAAAACAGGGGAAATGCAACTTTCCTTGGTGTAGGATTATAAATGGTGCATGAAGAGTGGTGCCAGGTATTGACCCTGGCACAGAGTACACAGGTAATAAGTAGTAATTTGGCTTCAGTGGATCATTTCCAGCCAGAGCAGGTCAAACTAGAAAAAACCATGACTCCTCCTTGCTCCCCAAAGAGATAAGCCCCACCTGGATTTTGCTTTATGTCCCTTACTCTCTCCCGGGACTAAGATGCCAAGACCTCCACAACAGTAAATATTATTCTCCTTCCAAATCCTAGTTCTTTGCTTTTCTAATTATCCCCAACACAAGGGTCAACATGAGGAATACAGCATGAAAGGCAAGGACTTAAAACTCAAGATAGACTGTGGTCAAATAAGGAAGAACTTCTTGACTGCCACTCTGATTCAACTATGGAACACACGCAAAAGGAATTCTTGGTAAAATGCCAAGCAGGGAGAATTCAAGCCTGGGGAAGGCTCACACGACTTCTTGCAGGGACTGTGAACCCTCAAGTGAACTACACCTTGAGCAAAACACTCCCTCAATCAGAAGCAGTCGGTTCCCGGTGCTCCAACACCAAGCACCAGAAAGGGACTAACAAAATGACCAAAATGACCGTCGTGAGCATCTCTAGCAGAAGAAAGAGGAGGAAAGGAATGTTCCCTTCGAGATTTCTTCATCACAGGAAACAAGGCACAGGCAGGGAGGCAACTAATGGGATCACAATGTTTCAATTAAGTAGCACAGAGCTGTTGGAACTTTGTAACAAAATACAGCCATGTGCTAGTAGTTGTTTTCATTATAGAGGCAGGATTGCAGGGAGGTTAAAAAAAAAAAAAAAAGACTGGAACCAGAGTGCCTGAAATGTATTCTAGCCTGTGCTTAACTAGCAGCGTGACCCTCAGCAAGTTACCTAATCTCTCCAGACCTCAGGTTTCACCTCTGGAGAGTGAAGATAACAAATAGATAATGGTACCTAGACTCTGTAGGGCTGTTTGGGGGGCTTGTTTTTTACTAATACTAATTTCTCAGGTAGGGTAGGGTTAGGCACAAGATTAATGGTGCTTAAGTATTTGACAAATAAAAATATTAAGATTCAGTACTCAAAAGCAGCTTATATGCAACCTAGTTCTGAAAAATTGCTACTGGTATTACCATGATACATCTCAAAGATGTCTTTTTTTTTTAGAAAGCAACACAATTTCTTTTTTAAGATTTTATTTATTTATTCATGAGAGACAGAGAGAGAGAGAGAGAGAGAGAGAGAGAGAGAGAGAGAGGCAGAGGGAGAAGCAGGCTCCCAAGGAGCAGGGAGCCAGATGCGGGACTCAATCCCAGGACCCTGGGATCATGACCTGAGCTGAAGGCAGACGCTTAACCATCTGAGCCACCCAGGCGCCCTCAAAAGATGTCTTTACTTCACGTTCACTCATAGGAGTTTGACTTGTTGACCAACACATCTTTTTTTGATCATGGAAACTGAACAGGTCTGAAACCCAGAGTACACAGTAAAATGGACACTGATGGTTTCTAACAAAATTAAACTTTAATCATCCCCACAAGAAATGAAGGTAAAATAAACTTACTACTGAGTCACTTCCCAAGCTGTTGTATTTGTCTGGAAGGCCCCAAACGTGATAGGAGTGTAGCTAGGTCTGGCTTCTGCTCTACGGCTAAATACAGTGGCATGAGCTTAGTGAATTCACCGTGGCTCTCTCTTTTCCTCAGCTTCGAAGGCTCAATGACTTGGTTTTGCACCACGCTTATTCATTCAACAGTTACTTAATAAGCATCTACTCTGTGCCAGATACTATGACAAGTAATGTGGACAAAATGGACAACACGTCATTACAATCCCTACTGGCCATCACAGAGCTGGCAATCTGGCAGAAAAGGCAGATATAAAAAACCAAATGTGCACCCACAAGACCTGATGGTAAGTGAATTTACAGTGGAAACAGCTACGAGTAGACTAGATTTGTTTCCATAAGACCAAGCCATGTCCTCCATGCAACCATTATGACTACACAGGATTCAAGCAGAGGAATACACTGTATGAATGGTATCAGGCATCACCTTGACAAACATCCGACTGTTGAGGATTGTGAATTCCCTATTTTAAGCTTTCCAACCACCCATTCCCTCACTCCACCCATTCTCCCATTCTTGTTGCTTTTCTCAAAAAGGCTGCAGTCCATTTAATTTCTCCTTCCCGTATTACAATCACATACACATCTTGCTTCACCAAATTTCTTCATCTATCACCCTGATTGGAGTTTTCCATGTTCTAAAATTTCTTCCATCACACCCCTATAGAAATCATGTTATTTATTCCAGAGATAGTTACCAATATTCAGTCTTTATAGAGGCTACTAGTTTAAACCTCAGAGGGCAACATTATTTCTCTTATTTTCATGTTTGGGGTTGGCATGGTGGTGTGGGAGGGGCACTTAGGGGCAGATCTACACCAAAACTGTTGCCCCATAAACCCTCAAAATAATTCTCATTTAACCTATAAAACAATCCAATGAGGCACAAAAGTTAACTTTATATAAATCATTTAAAGCTTACTACATACCAGAAGGTGATAGGCATTATATAAAGGGCAAAATTAAAACAACTTGGCAGGTTCATAGTTCAAGTTCAGCAGTCATTGTTTACTGGTATTTCTGTGAACTATAACCAGTACTTGAGATAGTATTAGAAAAAGTACATCCATATGAAAAGTTTCAACCAACATTCAGAATATCAGTAAATAAAAAACTATTTGAGTCAATGCAGAAGTAAAATATCTTGTGTTACTTAATTTCATATAAAAATAACAATCATGGTAAACTAAGACAGGGCTTCTGTTGTGTCAGCAATTTCAAGGTTTTGTTTTTATTCTTAGAGGTCTACCAGAGGGTCACAAGCAGGATACTCAGCTATGATCTCCTGGATGCATTCACCCCAACCAAAAATGGATGGGACTAATGCATCAACCAGAATGTTAGGTTAGTTAGCCATAATTAGGGCTCTCTTTCCAGTGGCTCAAATTAATACAAGTCCCAGACTTTCCAAGGAGCCACACAATCCAGGTTACGTTCATTCAACACTGCTCTACAAACTGATGCAATGAGCATTATAGGAGCTTTCCAGTGAATTTCCAGGGGAAAAGATGAAATGCTAAAGATTTTTAAAAATATTTTTAAATTGTGATCAAACATTAATCTGAATGTAGCCTATGGAGAAAATGTAATTCAATAGGGTAATCATTTAAACAAATTCTCACTGGGTGAACTTTTATTTTTTATTTTTTTTTAAAGATTTATTATTTGAGAGAAAAAGAGCGAGAACAGGGAGAAAGGGGGAAGAGGGAGAGAGAGTCCCAGGCAGACAACACACTGAGCATGCAGCCCAACACAGGGCTCGATCTCACCACCCCAAAATGACGACCCAAACTGAAACCAACAGTCAGGACGCTTAACCTACTGTTCCACCCAGGCATCCCTCACTGGGGGAACTTTTAAAACAGGTACTCTAAGCTCAAAAAGAAATGTTCTGTGTTTGTCCTCTTTTTGGGTACATGGCCAGGAGTCAGCACAGGGTCTGGAACGTATTAGGTGCTCAGAACTATTTTCTGAGTACATAAATGAATAAATATATTCCCCTGATCCTTACCATGAGTTTACATCTAAGAAAAACAACAGTGAAAGGCAGAAGTTATCTGAGTGTATAGAAAATAAAATCTTGCTCTTCACCTTGAAATATGAATTTCCACCACCAAAAACAGAAAATTGATGAAAACATAAATTTCCATAAAGATGGCCATAGAATGTTATTTTGTGCAGCAAATCTATACAAAACTTTAGCACGTTTATAGTTACGACTACAGAATGTGAAAGATAACTTATTTAGAAAGAGTCTCATAAAAACTATATATGAAAGCTTATTCATATTATATAAAAGCTCTTACTATCTGAAAATCTGTAATAAAGAGACCACAAGGCAAAGGTAACACAATTTGGGCTGTAAGGAAACCCTTTGAAAGCCGGTATTTTCAATACTTGATAGCTAAACTCATTAATGACCTTTTTCACATATTATTTATAGCACATCACTGAGACATTTCCCCAAAACCAATTCTGCAATTGTAGAAAGACTTATATGCTGACTTCATCCCAGACATTTGTTGTAAAGTGCCTCATCCCCCTTGTAATTCCTGTATGTTCGTCTACCACTATCATAAGTTAATATGGTTTTATATTAAGCCACTGATAATCCATAAAGTAAGTTAAAAGTCAAGACAAAACTTACCAAGCACAATGACCACAGTCTTCAGAAGACTCATCATGGTATCCCGATTCCTCCGGGGTCCAGAACTATGCCGAGACATTCTCATAGTCCTCTGGCGAACATAGCCAAAGATATGAGCATAGAGAACCACCATGACAACAAAGGTCACCAAGTTGAAAATAGCCCAGAAGACTAAGTAAGAGTCACTGTAGAGGGGTGCCATGTTGGAACAATTTTCGATATCACAGATACAGTTCCAGCCCACACTGGGTATAGCACCCATGACAATGGCCATAGTCCAGATGACCACAATCACCACCACCACCCGCCGGTTGCTCATCCGTGTGTGGAGCTGCATGCGGAAAACCGTAATGTGCCTCTCGATCGCAATAGCCAATAAGTTGGCCACAGACGCCGTCAGGCTGGTGTCAATGAGGCCCTGGCGGAGCAGCCACGTGCTGACAGTCAGTCTCCGAGTGTTGGGTCCTGTGTTGAACATTAGGTAGAAATAAGCCAACCCAGCAAAGAAGTCTGCAGCAGCCAGATTAGCCATTAAGTAATAAATAGGAAAATGGAAGCGGCGGTTGACATAGATTGCTACCATGACCAGTAGGTTGGCCAACATGATGAAGATACAGACAGTGATTCCAAGTCCCATCACCAGCTTGCTGACTGTGTTCCATTCTGTGGCAAGATACTTTCCACTCCGGTTATAAAAGAAGGCAATGGACTCATTGTAGAAGCACTGTGGTTCATTCATGGCTGTGAACTAAAAGAGAAAGGAAGAAAGATGAAAAAGAAAGAAGAAACCACAGATCCAAATTTAAAGACTTATAGTATGGTAAATGTGGCGCGCGCACGCGCACACACACACACACACGCGCGCACGCGCGCGCAAAGAATCTGAAAATCTGATCCTGCATAACATTCTATTATGTTGAAACCCCAAGGCTTTTCAGTGTCTTACTGTCCTCAAGATTAAAGACAGTTGTAGTTAAATAAATGACAAGGTCTGTGCTTGCTGCAGGTCAATGAAGTCTACTAGAAAAGCCACATGGCCCAGAAATCTTGCCTAAAATACATGAGACAGATGAAAAATTGTGCAGAGAATTGCAACTGGAATATTTACCATCATGAAACCTATTTTGACCTGTTATTTAGGGAATCTGTAAACACAGTTGGTTTATAGATAAGGTATTACTGCTCCATTATTCTGCATTTCTGTTCTCACATAGTATGTTCGATCTGTGACACTTTGTAATGCAGTCCCCACAAGGACCACCAGTACCAACATTTCAAAGAGGTCACTATGCATCAAAGCTGCTTTGCCCAAAGCCAGTATTTGCTGTTCGACATTCCTGTGGTCAGCACTGTCTACCCCCACGACTCCTTATCCCCAGAATAGCATTTGTCGACCAATCTATGACGTTAGAGAACTTTTTTCCTCTTTGGAGGACATAAGAAATAGGTCACCTAATGTAACCTCCAAAGAGCAGTTGACACTTCGGTGCTGCTCTACAAAAAGTGAAGTGCACTTCAAGTTTCTCCAAAATGTGAAGTGATCATGTTTTATTACGTGTTTTCTTATTTTTCAGCATCAATTAGAATACTCATTTATTAATTATTCTCACTTGAATCCAAAAGGGACTGAGCAAGTTTATAACAGAATATAGGTAGTCAATAAAACTATTAAAATAAAATTAGAAAATAAACAGTAACATAAAGGAGAAATGAGAAAATTACACATCAAATAGAATAAATCATTTTCCCGAAGCCTTGAGTTTGTCTGAGACTCCTAGAATCAGAAATTATTTAAAGACAGCTCACGCCCTTTTTCCTTTTATCCTGTATGTTTAACCAATGACTTAACAAACATGACCGTTTTAACCACTATTTTTGATCCAATGTTCTACTGAATATCCATAGGTTGTGCATGTTTACCAAACACTGAACATTCCTAAAGAGTGTGAAATGCTTATTAAATGGTTAGTCTTCTGACTTGTCCAGACACTTAGTCTCTCTTCATTTAGACTTTAAGAGCTTTTAGATCATGTTTCTATCATGACACTTACCATGTATATCATTATTTATCAGCTGTTTCTTAAGATCATGGCCCAAGAAAAGAGTGAAAACCTTGTCTTACACATTTTGGTAATCTCATATACTTTCCAAAAAGTCTCATTCATTGGAGGTCTGAGAACCTGATTTGTCATCTCCTATGACAAATCTTTCCAGTCCTCTGGCTATTTCATCTAATTTTCTTGCCTCTCAGTTTCTTGACCTCATCCCTAATGGCTTCCTATTCCATTACAACTCAGCTGCCCACTCCCATGGTCACACCCTGAACTTTCTAACCACTCAGAACTGTCTCCCTTTGGAAATAAATGATACATTTTAATTATTCACCACACTTCCCATTCTTCCAATTTTCTCATTTGATCCCCAATACAGCAGTTCTTTGAAGTCATCTATTTCCTTAAGCATCCTACCTTTCCCCACTGGATTACTCTGTCTTCCCCCTTTTCCTTATACAGCTTAGATCTCATACTCATTGACTCTTTATTGATAACACAGGAACACAGTCTCTCCTTGAAGATTCTGAGGTCAGATCCTTCAGAATTCAATTTTTTTTCCGGCTTTAAGAACACTTATACAGTAGATAATCCTTAGATGATGTAAATCCCCATCAAAATTTGGAGCCTCGTTCCATAATCATACACATTATTTTCTATGGCAAAATATATTTATACATTAAATTTGTTAAATAAAAGTTATATATAGCCTCACATAAATTCATTCTGAGGTTTTGCCACAAAATGAATTATGAAAAAAATCTTCAGTTTTCAGTCCTTGAATTTTGTAACTTCAGATAAGGAAGAAGAGACCTTTCTCCTTCAGTCTACTTGCCCCACACTGTACTTCCATGACAGTCTCTTGGAATAACACCAGTCTTGGCTGAATGCAATTGGTTGCCACTTCCACACCTACACCAAGGCTTCCGAGAAATATTTGAGAAAATCGATATATCTGGCAGATGGATTCTGATCTAGATTCATGACGTCTAACCTCAACGGAGACTTCAGGAGCACAAGGGGTCTGATTTTCCCCCGTCATTCTCTATCTTCTCCACAGTGGCTAATTTAAGCTTACCTACTGTTCTCTTTTGACAAAAGACAACATCGCCTATTCAAGAATCCATCCTTTCGTCCTCTTCTGTTACAATAGAAGGGGTGTAGCTTTTGCCATCCAAGTGTTGTGAACTCCTACTATTTCAAGAACCTTGTTCTAGAAATTGTTTCCTTCCTCCTTGTATCTTCCAACTCCCCCCTCACTCCTCCTTCTCTCCCTCTCCCCTCTCCTGAAGCTTTCCTATCTATGTTCAGGGAAGTTTAGTTTCCACCATCTTTTAAAAGAAAAAAGAAAGTCCCTCATGATCTCATTTCACCTTTCAGCTTTGGTAATTTTTCTCCTTCATAGCCAATTGCTTTCTCCCTTGCTAATACTGTCATTAACTATAGTAGGGCACCTCTGCCCCAACCCCTCCATCAGATCCACTCCCTTAAATTCTTTAGTTCCATATAACTTCCCAAAGTAACACCAATCTTGTCTTCAGAGCATTAGATATGTGACTGAGAAGCCCTTTTCAGAAAATTCTCTTTCATTGGCTTCCATGACATCATAGTCTCCTGGCTTTTGATTCTTCTCTATGGCTGGTCCTTCTCAGTCATTTCTGATGGGTCCCCATGCTCTACACAATATTGATTTCTACATTAGTTATATACTCAGCCAACACATTTTCACTGAGTTTTCTAGTATGTCCTCCCAAGATCTCAATTATATAACCTCAATACTCCCATGATCTATGTATTCAACCCATACTTTTTTCCTAAGCTCTAGGCAAATATCAAATTGCCTACTGGTATCTTGGATTAACCACCCCATAGGATACTCAGTACTCAGTCTCTGTGCTTAAAACTAAATTCAAACCCATAATCTTCCTCATGATCCCCAACTTGCTCCTCCCATCTTCTTCTAGTCCAGAGGCTAGAGAGGCTAGAGAACTACTATCTCTCCAGTGGCCTGAGGGCTAAACTCATCCTCATTACTTAATAACCAAATCCCATATATTCTCCTTGCTAAGCATCTACTCAACCTCTCTATTCCATCCTCACGGAATTATTATCACTACAGTGGTAGTAATACTATTACTTTCTTACTACAGTGGTTTCCTAAGCATTATTACTACATTATTATTATTATTATTACTACTATTATCATTACCACCACCAGCATGATTACTATAGTGGTTTCCTAAGTGTTCTTTCTACCCAGTGCCAATCTCCTCTCTAGTGATCTTTCTAAAAGACACAGTTGACCAAGCTATTCTACTGAAAATGCTTTAATGGCTTACAAGTGCACTTAATGATAAAAACTTAAACTCTTCAACGACCTTATCAGTTCTCACCGGCCCTCCAGCCTCAATTCAAAGTATTAACGACTTCCAACTCTTCTTCTGCTCTATGTAACATCTTGTGCTCTCTCTCATCTCTGCTTCTCAGAACAGTGGTTTTCTCTACCAAGATCACTTGGAGGGTTTCTAAAACACAGATTACTGGCCACATCCTGAAAATTTCTGATTCAGTAGATGTAAAGTAAGTCCCCAGGTGATACTGATGCTGCTGGTCCACAGACCACACTTTTGACTCCCACTGGCTTAGAACAATCGTCCCCCAATTTTCACCTGGCTCCCTTGCTCTCATTCTTCATGCAGTTGAAAGGTTATTCTTTCTAGTCAGTTTCCCCAGACATCCCCAAGTCTAGGCAAGGTTTTTCTACTACAATTCCCTGCAGTTAGCTCTCAACAACACTTACTGTATAATAATTGCTCAATTAGCACTTCCTCATACTAGGCCATAAACCCTATGAAAGCAGAAATTCTAACTTTCTTGTTCATTGTACAGCACCCAACTGTTAGATTAGATGCTAACTATACATTGGTTGCATTAATAAATTCCAGAAATGTTTACAAGTCTCCTTTCTGCAAAGGACATACGATACACAAAAAAATAAATTATAACTATAAATGCAAAACTCTCCTTTAGCCTCTATAACCATTTACTTTCTCTGGACAAATACATTTTTAAATCAAATACCAAGCACACAGTATTTCACAGCATTCCAACTTCTGAACACCAACTGCTAACAAAGTCAAGAGATGGTATGTGCAGCTTCTTCGCTCTTCCCAACTTAGGAAAACTAAACAGTTAAGGAGGAAAACATAAGACAGTGCAAATTGTCTTGTGAAGCCACAATATACTAAGAAGAAGAAAACTGACAGATATTCTCTGCTGGTATCCCGTATATCGCATCCGCAAATGTAAGGTATCCAAGTCCTCTGCCATCTCTGATCTCTCAAAAATTTGAATAGTAAACACCATACTACATCTAATGACATAACTTACATGATTGTTTGAGCCCCAGTTTTATCATCTGTGAAATAAGAAAACTGAGCTAAATTACTATTATCTATATCAAGAGAATTCTGGGTAAGAACTTTCTATTTCATAGAAATTGCCAGCTAAATATCAAGACAGCACAAAATATGCCTGGAATGAAAACAGTAAGGGTAGAATATACCTGAGAAAACGTCAAAGGAATGTCAGCTGGATTGAATGTAACAGGGCTGAACTGAAAGAAGAATGAAATCGCCTCTCTTTTCATCTGCAAAGAGGAGGAGGCCTGGAGTATAGGTGAAGGAGACCCCAGCAGAGTGGCCAACAGGGTAGTGTCAACAGGCTTTCTCACTTCTTCAGGACCCAAGGGATTTAAGCAGAAACCCAAATCGAGCTCTGGGAGAATCTAACTCAACTATATTGGACTATAATGCATTCAGGCAGTCATGCCTATAACAATACAGAAAGCAGGAAAAAAAAAAAAAAGATCAAATACAGTAAGACAAAAATGCAACCTCAGAGGAGAGGACCCTTCTGAAGAACAGAAAACAACTCTCCTTGAGCAGATTTATGCGGGGAATAAAAGAGGTAAAAAGAAAAACATTAAATTACAGGATATTTCTGATTTGTATTCTCAAAATACTTTGTTAGGGTACTAGCACTGAAAAGAGAACAAGCCATCATGAACACACACACACACAACAAAGCAAAAAACCAGTAAAAACTACATGGAGATTGTAATAGTTTCCTATTGCTACTGTAACAAATCACCATGTAGCTTAAATACAAATTTATTATCTTATAATTGTGGAGGTCAGAAGTCCAAAGTGGGTCTCTCACTGGGCTAAAATCAACATGTTAGCAGAGCTGTGTTCCTTTCCAAAGGTCCTACAGTGAATTTTTCTTGCCTTTTCCAATTTCTAGAGACTGTCCACATTCCTTGGTTCATGGCCCCTTTCCCTCCTCAAAGCCAGCAACAGCCAATCAAGTCTTCCTCACACTGCATTATTCTAACACCGACTCTTCCTACCCACCCTCCCCCCCCCCCCCCGCTTTCCACATTTAGGGACCCTTGTGATTACACTTGAGACTACCCAGATAACCTAGGATAATCTCCCCATGTCAAAATCCTTAAGTGAATCACATGTTGCCCAGTAAAGTAGCATATTCACAGGTTCCAGAGGTTAAATAATGGACATCTTCCCAAAACTGCTATTGTGCCCACCAAAGAGATGAAAAACAACATTTGAATTAAAAACAGCAATTCAAACAATGCAATGAAGTGTAAAAATTCCAGAAAACTTGAAATGGAAGTCGAAGACATATTGAAGAAATTCACCCAGCACTCAGAAAAGGTCAGAGATGACAAGAATAAAAGGAAAGGAGGCACATAGAGGGACACATCTAGTTATACTAGCTTCCTAGTTATACTAGGAATCCAAGAAAGATTAGGACAAAGCTGAAGTAAAATAGCTTGAAACATAAGTTACTGCTTAAGAAGAAAGACCTCAGATTACTGGTTTGCGTTTATGTAAATTACAAAACAGTTAATTAAAAGCAACTAGAATTCAGATATAGCTTGGTTAGATTTTGCAATCTCAAGGGTAAAGAAAAATTCTTTAGGTATAAAAAAACAAGAAAAATAAACAAAAAGCAAATAAATCAAATGTCTAGAGAAAAACAGACAAAATGGGGTATTGCCAAGCTACTGCGACAGAAAGATTCCAAAGGACAGAACACTAGCAATCAAAATCTTCATTAAATGGAGAAAATGAGGTCCATAAATTCCACAACCAACTATACTGATGTTCCCATATGAGGATAATATACAACGGTTTCAGAAATGTGGCAGGTCACAAAGAACATCATCTACATTTCCTTCCTAAAAAACATAACTGAGCAAAAACAGTGGCAGCAAGCATCAAAAGCCCCAAAACATAGGAGTCTAAGTCACTGCTCTTCATGTGGTTCTAAAACTTAGAGCAAATATCAAAAATAATTCTCGACAGTGTACTTATAAAAATAACTTAATCTAGAATTAAAATCACCTTATCAATAAGAGCTTGAAATGAGGGAGAAGTATGTAAAAGTGGGCACCCGGGTGGCTCAGTTGGTTAAGCGACTGCCTTCGGCTCAGGTCATGATCCTGGAGTCCCAGGATTGAGTCCCACATCGGGCTCCCTACTCAGCGGGGAGTCTTCTTCTCCCTCTGACCCTCCCCCCTCTCATGCTCTCTATCTCATTCTCTCTCTCAAATAAATAAATAAAATCTTAAAAAAGAGAAGTATGTAAAAGGTCATTTTCTCTTCTTTCTCAAGAAAGAATCAAGAAGTGCTATTTCAGTTGTAACAGTAATTTTCAAAAATGTTTAAAAACCACCTCATTGAATAATTATATTTATCGTAGGAAATCTAGGGAAAACAAAAATATGACCAGACAAAACTCAATACTTTTTAAAAGTTTATAATGCTAAAATCTAAATCACTGTAATTAGAAATTCTCTGTAATCAGAAAAGTTGCAGAATTCTGCACTGCCCAAGGAACAAAGATGTAAATAAAACAGGATTATTCCAAAAATATTGTCCTCGATGCTAAAAAGAGAAGTCCACATTCAGGCTCTTTTCACATCCACCAATTACATCTCAGGATGATGGGCCGGAGGGAGGAGGCCTCTTGGCTGCTCTGCAGAGCAGATGTTCCCAATCTGAGAAGTTTACCTCACCCTATCATGTGATCTCGAAAGAAGTCATAACAATTCTGCCAAGCCTGAACTCTAAAGGGGCACATACAGTGTTCATCTTCACTATGCACTTCATGTACTTGTTTGCGCACCCGCACACATCTACGGAATGCAGGTAGGGGCGGGGCATTGCACGACACTACGCTTTGCAGGGGTATCAAATACCCCTGCTGGCTGTTGCAGGTCCTCTCACAGTCCACCTAGTGTGGTTTTTTAATCTCCTGAGACAATAATTTAGTCATTGGCCAGGTGGAAAAGAGAACACTTGGCACAAGCTCACAGACTGGTAATTAAACCTTTGTGATTTAGTAACTACTTAGATAAAAAGTGTGTATGCAACTGACATTCTAAAAGGGAGATTTTACTCTCCCCTGGATAAAGAACCAGTCATTAAGACATAAATCAAGCTTAGTTTCCCACTTCTGCTAAACTACAACAATGGAGTGAAAGCTTCTTCCCGATTCCGATTGCTGGGGACAGCTAACCAGTCTTCTGTAAGTCCCGTAACTGCCTGGAATGGTGATTTTCTTATTTGTAAAGCAAGGTATGAATGCTTTCTAAGGCCCCTGCAATTCAATTTCTTCAATCTAAAATAATCAGGCCTTCTACACATTTCTTCCCCCTTCCAAAAAAAAAAAAATTAGAAAAGAGCACAGAATTAAACGCAATAAGTCTCTATTAAGAAAAATAGTTCTCACCCCATTTAGAGCCTCAAATTAGAAACAAAAAAAAGTGAAAGGATCTGCCACTAGAACTAGAAAACGGGCCACAAAACAATGCTGACAGAAACAAAAAATGTTTGAAAGCTAGAATTCTTTTTTTTAGGGGGGTGGGCAGAGGGGGAGAGAGAGAATCTTAAGCAGGTTCCACGCTCAGAGCAGAGCCCTATGCCGGGCCTTGATCTCACAACCCTGAGATCATGACTTGAGCTGAAATCAAGAGTCAGATGCTTAACTGACTGAACCAGGCGCCCCTGAAAGCTAGAATTCTTACCATAGGTGGAGAACAGGCAACTACAAGATTTTTGAAAGTTTACCTTAAAAGGTACATAAAATGCTACTTCTTATAAAGTAACAATGTATATGAATAGAATGTGTACATATGTAAAGAGAAACTATGGAAAGCAAATTGCACACTAATGAAAATACTTTGTATCTGTTACAGCCCCTTGCAAGGGGCAGAGATAAAGTGGGCAACATTATACTTATCAAATCTCCAAAGAGAAAATGTTGAGTTGGTCCTAAGAGGAAGGAATGAAAAAACAATCACTAAAAGGATTAAGAGGTTATGGAGAAAATATAATACTCTTCTCAATGCGTTACTGAGTTAAAGGGAACCACAAGCCAAGGCGATAGCCCCCGCCCCAGCAGCACACTGTCAGGTATGGAGACAGGGCATTAAATATTATTGGGAAGAAGATGAGCCCTGAGCCTTGACCGAGGCAGTGAGCTAGAACGGAGAATAATCACTAAGCTAGAAGGCTTGAAGATCTCCTTATCAGTAAAAGAGTAGCGGGGGTGGGGGAGGGGGGGTGTGGGGAATCTACCCTGTTGCACTGGGAAAAACAAGGAAGCGTGTCTGTCTCCGCTTAGGCTCCAGGCTAGGAAATAGATAAAAGTCTCCCTTCATTGTCATGACCCCAAGCCTATAAATCACATATAGTTGTGATCTTAAGTTCAACTTACCTGTCCAGTCTGTGAAGCCACAGGAGAACGACCTGAACCATGGTCCTGAGAGTGTGATATCCCCACCCTCTTCCTCCTGCTCCACACTGCCTGGCACGAGCATACAGCAAACCTCTCGGGGGGGGGGGGGGGGGGCCGACCTCAGTACAGGCACACCAAAGACAAACTCAGCACCCAAAAGAATAGGACACACGAAGAACATCACATGTGAGAACCAGAACAGTCCAAAGCAGGATTAGCCCCAAGCCTATCAGATTAAAGACTATCACAGTATCAGATTTGACATGCATACTTGATCTAAAGGTGATCTTCCTTGATGCACCTTTCCCTCCAATGATGTCTCTGCTCCCATCCTATGTGTTACTGCTACTCAGCACTGTACTTCCATTTGTTTTCAAACCTACATAAAATTACTTGATAGTACTGGTTTGTTTTTTTTTTTTTTTTTTTTTAAGATTTATTTACTTGAGAGAGCGAGCGAGCATGAGCACATGCATGCGCAGTGGTGGGGGGCGAGGTGGGGGTGACAGAGGGAGAAGGAGAGATAGTCCCAAGCAGACTCCATGCTGAGCATGGAGCCCAATGTGGGGCTCAATCTCATGACCCCAAGATCATGACGTGAGCCAAGACCAAGAGTAAGACACTTAACCCACTGAGCCACCCAGGTGCCCCTATTGTTTTGGTTTCATATTTTCAAAGTTCATTTGGTTATCTTTGTAAAGAAGCCAGCATACCTATGTTACAAGAACAAACAAGGAAATTAAAAGCAAAAGAAATTATTAGCCAGTATTTTTTAGGAATATAAACAAGAGCTCCTAAATATATTATATATTCATAATATATATTATACATTTATATATTTATATTAGAACATACATATAATTATATATCATATACAAATATAATTTTACAAATCAAGACTAAATAGGGTTTAATCCAGAATGCAAAGATGACCTAACATTTAAATATCTAATTATATAATTCACCAAACAAATTCAAGGAAAGAAAAAAAGTCAATGATCATTTCAATAGACATAAGAATGTGTTTAGCAAATTGCAGTGCCCTTTCATGATAATTTTGCAATCTAGAATTAGAAGGGAGCTTCTTTAACTTGATAAAAGATCCATGGCAATTGTCATTGTTGATGGAAGTATTCCCTTTAAAAACAGAAATGAAACAAATTACCAACTGCTTTTTAACATGGACTGGTGGTCATAGCCAAACAGTAAGAAAAAAAAAATTGGAAAAGAAAAAACTTACTGTTTTTCACAAATGAGATAATCAGTTACATAGAAAATACAAAGATGACTGTATGAATAGAGTTTAGCAAGTTTGCTAGATTAAATATCGAGTCACATGAATCAGCTGTGTTCCTACAGAAATACCAGAAAAAATATTTTTAGGTCATTATTTTAAGAAGAACTCATTTGCAAGAACAAAATCTCTAATGTATCTAAGAATAAATCTTAATATTCAAAGCTTACAAGAAAACCTAAGGAGAGAAAATATTTTATGGGTAGAGAAAGATATTAAGATGTCAATATTCCCACTATTAAGCTATTAATTCAGTGCAATAAAATGAAAAATCCCAAAGGATTCATCATGGTGCTTGACAGGTTTCCTGAACATTGATACGGAGGTATAAAAGAATCAGAATATCTGGGAATAACTTGGAAGACAAAGAACTAGATGCCCTATAGAATGCCACATTTTATTTTAAAGTCATAGTAGTTAAGACATTGTGATATTGTCACAGAAATACCTGAATGGCCCAGTGGAATACAGAGCCAGAAACTTGACAAGAGACATGCTTTACCCATCAATGGAGAAAATGGCATAACTGTTCATCTATATGAAAAAATAAAATAAACTGATTATCAATGCCACATACACAGAAATCAATTTCGGGTAATATAAAGACGTGTGAAAAATAAATCTCTAAAACTTTTAGAAGAAAATGAGGCATATATTTATAACCCACAAATAGATTTTTCCAAACAAGGCCAACACATTGACAAAATAGGACTAATTAGAAATCTGAGACTTCTGGGGCGCCTGGGTGGCTCAGTTGGTTAAGCGACTGCCTTCGGCTCAGGTCATGATCCTGGAGTCCCGGGATCAAGTCCCACATCGTGCTCCCTGCTCAGCAGGGAGTCTGCTTCTCCCTCTGACCCTCTTCCCTCTCGTGCTCTCTGTCTCTCATTCTCTCTCTCTCAAATAAAATCTTTAAAAAAAAAAATAAAAATCTTGAAAAGGTAACAATCTTTAAAAAAAAAAAAGAAATCTGAGACTTCTGTGCTGCAAAGAACTTTATAATGACTGAAAAGCTGAAAACTAGAAGAAATTCTGGCAACGCATTCAAAAAAGGCTTACAGTGAAATGTAAAAACTTCCTACAAATCAAAAGGGAAAAGCCAAACAATCCAATAGAACAGGCGGAGATAAGGATCGGTAATTCACAGAAGAGGAAACCTTAATGGCCAATAATCACATGAAAAGATAATTACTCCTCAAGGAATCAGAGAGAGTTAAATACAAACTGAAGTCAGATACAAATTATGTCCATCAGGTTGGCAAAAATGAACACATCTGAAACATCAAGAGTTGGTGAGGACAGTCATCTGGTGTCAGTGGGAGTAAAATTTAGTACAACTGTTTTGAAAAAGTTTGGCAAAAACCACTAAGGTTGGACATGTTCATACACGTGACTAAGATTCTAACCCTAGAAAAAACTCACACATGTGCCTAAGGAGGCATGCACAAGACTTTTCGTTGCTACTCTTCTATAACACTGAAATACCAGAAGCAACACAAATATTCGCCAAGTGGAGAATGGGTAAATTGCAATCTAAACAGAAAGGTATGCTATGCAGTTAGAATGAACAATGGAGAACTTCACGTATGCTGATGACCAAAGCAGTGGGTGCAGTATAATGCAGTACACCATTCTTAGGAATGTTAAAAATTTGCAGAAATACTAAATATTGTTTGTATTTTCCCACGTATGTATATATATCCACCAACACATGCAGGGAGATGACAAATCTCAATGTATGACCTGAGCCAAGAGGGAGGTTAATTAAACTGACAAAGACTACAGGGGGCTTCAACTTTATCTGTAATGATTTGTTTCATTTATTCAAGACCCAAAGATTTTGAAATGATTACACCAAAATGTTCAGATTTTACAAAGCTGTGTAACAGATCTACGACTGTATTGTAACAGTTTCTCCGCCCTTCTGTGCGCTTGACATATTAAAAACAAAAACAAAACGGAAAAACCACACAGCTAACTAAGTCTGAGTCACAGCAAATGGGCTGCTGTTGTTCCCTCAATAAAAGAGGGAGCGGAGGGAAGGACAGGAAAGGGTAGCAGCAAGTACTGTTGCTAGACTACACCAGTCCCAAGGTGTGATTAAAGAATGACACCCAGATACGGGATGATACTTCACTTGCAATTTCCTATTTCCTGGGAGACAGCAAGGGGAATGAGAGGCGCCATCATAGATTTGTAGCAGCTGGGAGCTTAGGCCTTAGAATCAGCGAGACCTGAGTTCAAATGCCGGTTATAGAAGACTCCCCTCTCAGGACTCAGTTTCCTCATCTGTAAAAATGGAGAGGAAAACATCACCCACTTTTAAGGACGGAGTACAGTCTCTGTGAGATCTGTTCTCTGGAAACTTTTGAATTCAGGAACCCAGAGAGCTTGACACTCATAAACCAATGACCACCTCCAAACACAACTTTCTTGAAACTCACAGATGAAAACAGTATGTAATTCATCCATGAAGAAAATGAAAAAATTATTTTCCATTAGCCCCTCTTTTTCATAGTCTAACAGTAGAATGTTTCCTTATTACCTTGTTCCAATTCATTTTTTCTTACAGTGATATGGGGGTGGATTGGTGTCTGTTTCTTCTGATGCTTTATCTCTCCCTATACAAATATCCCACTGACTTATTCATTATAACTTTATTATAAATTCTGGTATCTGGAAGAGTTTTTCCCACCTAGTTCTTCTTTAAGATTGTATCAGTTACTTTTGACTTTTTGTTTTTATATAAGTGTTAGAACTTGTGAGGTTTCCAAAAAAAAAATTTAGGATTTTTATTGTGATCACATTCAATCTATAAAATGCATTTGCAAGGAACGGACATCAAATCAATGAGTCTTACAATCCACTGACACAGTTATCTATGTAAATCTTCTCGAATGTCTATTAGTGTTTGATAAGTAATCTCAAAAAATCTCAAATCTATTATCCTTAGGTGCTTGATACTTTTCATGTACTTACACATTGCTTCTCTGGATAATTTTCTCACCTAACAGTTGTTTCTTTTATTATCGATATAACTGATAAATAATATTAGTTTCAGGTGCTCAATTTTTAAAAGTTGGATTATTTATGTATTTAAGTCTTTGCTGTATTCTGCCACTTACACTTATGTACTCTTTTATTCCTACAGAGCTTGTCTTTCTTTTTCTATGACTAGAGAAAGCAATAAAATGTGCATCCAAAAGAAGTCGCATTTAATACTTTATTGGTTTTTTAATGATTTTTAAGGAAAATATGCAAAAAAGTTCTAAGAATAAATGTATATTCCTCATACATCATCTGAAAAAGCTAAACATCATGGTATAGCTACAGCCATAATCCTCACAGATTCCCTATCATGCCACCTTGTTTCTTCCACATTTGCTTGCTCCACTACCACAGAATTGAATCCCCATCTGCAAGTTCAGTGTCATCCTAGTTTTCCAAGCTAATCCTGAATGAGACAATGGGCTAATGAGCAGTTAAGTCTCCACCACGACATGTCTCACAGGAATAGTAGGATCTTTGCCTAACCACAACTGCCGAGTTCCGAGTTCCCACTGGTCACCCACACAATCCAGCATGTCAGAGATAAGCCCAGAACACAAGCCACAGGGATAGGGTTCTTCTGGGTCCTCCCCTCCACTGTTTTTGCCAGATTTCTTTGGTAACCTAATCAACTACAATTAAGGTCATGCTAAACAGAGTTCTGGAGTGTGCAAAGTCCTTAAAGTTGGGGCTCAAAGCTGCACCCAGATGAATAGATCTTCTTTCCAGGTCTCAACTAAGCCTCCAAAACCTCCCCATGCAGGCTGGTGGGGTTCATCTAAATGCAAATATGTTTACATCAGGCAGCTACCCAGCTCAACCATATCCTAACCCTCCTCCTCTGAGACTGGAGATTTTTGCTCCCAAAGCGAATCTGAATCATTGAAGATTACTTTACTGCCAACCTAGCCTTTCAAGAACTCAATCTACTCCATGACCCTTTCACAAACATTCTGTCTGATGCCAAGGAGCAGGCAACAATCCACTATCACTTCTCTCCCAGCCTGCACCTGCCTAGGATTACCATTTATGAAGTGAGAGAAGTTTAACTGAAGGGCAGTTCTTAAGGGATGCCATGCAATTATGAAATAGCGGTATCATCACACACAGCAGATGAAGGCTGATTCTTTAAATGACAGTCTTCTTATAGCAAGGTATGGTTCTCAAAAGACAGAAATCTGGACTCTGTGATTATGCTCTCCTCCGCTGGGAAACACACCAGTGCCCAGCCCCACCTTAGTGTTTATTCCTGGAAAAGCTGTAATGAAAGTTCAAAGAAAAATAGCTGGAGAAGCTAGGCATGCAAAAAGGAAAACAGGCAAGCAAAAAGCATCAGAATGGGAAGGAAGAGTGAGAAAATCACATCCCTTTTGAAGGATAAAGAGGTAGCTCCATTAATTATTAAAGACTAGATGAACTAAAAAGAAAATATTGGAAAGAAAAAGAAGCAAACATGAAAGGTCTTTGTACCCAGTTATCTTTGTACAGTTTTGTTATATGAGTAGAAAATTCAAAATGTGCCCTCATATAGATGAATGGACACACACACACACTGGACTAGTACTCAACCATGAAAAGGAATGAAATCTTGCCAGGTGCAACAACGTGGATGACTTAGAGGGTATTATGCTAAGCAAAATAAGTCAAAGAAAGACAAATACCATATGATTTCATTCATATGTGAATTTAAGAAACAAATGAGCAAAAAGTAAAAAAAAGAAAAGAAAAAAAAGACACACACACAAACCATGAAACAGACTCTTAACTATAGAGAACACACTGGCGGTCCAGAGGGGAGGCAGGTGGGGGCTGGGGGAAACAGGTGATGGGGATTAAGGAGGGCACCAGTCATGATGAGCACTGAGTAATGTACACAACTGTTGAATCACTGTGTTGTACACCTGAAACAAATATAACACTATATGTTACCTATAATGGAATTAAAATTCAAACGTATTAAAATGAGTATAATTGTTAAACACTTCCCAATCACCACTGTCTGGACCTACTCTAAAAAAAAAAAAAAAAAAAAATCACATGGCCTCGGGGTGCCTGGCTGGTTCAGTCGGTACAGAATGCAACTCTTGGCTGTGAGTTTGAGCCCACGCTGGATGTGGAGATTACCTAAAGAAAAAAAATAAATAAAATCTTTTTTTTTTTTTTAAATCACACGACCTCTTGTCATGTGAGCTAATTAACTCCCTATCCCTCTTTCCCCACCTTTATTTTACTTAAGTTAGTTTGGGGGGAAAAATGTGCCCTCATATTCTGAAATAAAATATCCTATCAAGCTTTATGTGAGCTTATAAACACAAAAGAGAGCAGAAATGATTTTAAATTGCAATATGAGAACGCATTTTACCTCTAAGAGAAACACGGTTCAAGATAGAGTAAGTCAGAAACCTCAGTGTTTATCTGTGTATGCAATTACCTCTGGCAACGTGCTGGCGTTTTCCCTGGACTGTTTATCTAACTTGGCTTTCCTCTGATGGATCTTCTGGCATACTACATGAGCACATCATATACACAGACCATACGCAGAGGTAGCCACCTTCTCCCTGTAAAGAATTCTCAGAATAACTATGGAGAGGAAAGGAAGGAAATAATATATGTCACATATCTAAGGGGCTGCGAGTGTACTTAATAGATATTTTGCCATTTAAACAGATAAAGGACTTCACAGCTATTTTGCCATTTAAACTTGGGAGCACAGGGTGCCTGGGTGGCTCAGTTGGTTAAACGACTGCCTTCGGCTCAGGTCACGATCCTGGAGTCCCGGGATCGAGTCCCGCATCGGGCTCCCTGCTCAGCGGGGGGTCTGCTTCTCCCTCTGACCCTCTTCCTTCTCGTGTTTTCTATCTCTCATTCTCTCTCTCAAATAAATAAATAAAATCTTTAAAAAAAAATTTTTTAAATTTTAAACTTGGGAGCACAGTGTATATTACTTGAACTTTAGAGATTAAAATAAAACTGAAAGAGATACCTATATTGAAACTTGCCCTAGCTGTTGGGACTTGAACCAAAATTCACCTATATCTCAGCTCAGGGATTCTCTTTTCTCAATTCCATGGTAGATGAAGCCAGACGACGCTGTGTCTTCACTGTGTGGCACTGGAAATATATTTCATGCTCCAACTATTCACACTTTAGTCTAAAAGCACTCTCCAGCCATCTGTGATCCCTTACTTCAGAGACTGACAATTTAACAATTACAATCATTCTTTTACTTTGGAGCCTTCCGTGTAGGTCTCATTTTTTCTTATTCTTCAGTGGTGAAATATTCTGGTTCATATGTCAATCTACCTCCCACTTAGAGAATAAAGGGAGGAAATGGAACTGCCTTTTAAACCTTAAAAAGTGATTGAATAGTCTTAGAGAAAACTGATCTGAGCGATATGTTTAAAAGACAACATAACTGCAAAACCACTTTTTGGAAAAGCGATTGGGGGTACCTGAATATGGATGTGTATAAAATGACATTAAGGAGCTGTTTTTAACTTTGTTAAATGTGCTAACAGTACTGTGGTTATAGAACTGAATTATTTTCAGAGATGTATATTGATGGACAAGGGTCAAGGTGAGAGGACACGATGCCAAGCATTTGCTTTACAATGGTTCCTCCCCCAAAATGGGAGCAAGTGAAACAAGTAGGGCAAAATACCAATAACTGTTGAATCTAGGTGATGGCTGTACTGGGATTCGTTATGTTATTCTTTTTTTGTGAATGTTTGAAAACTGTCATCATAAAAAGTTCTAAAAACCAGGGCGCCTGGGTGGCTCAGTTGGTTAAGCGACTGCCTTCGGCTCAGGTCATGATCCCAGGGTCCTGGGATCGAGTCCCACTCGGGTTCCCTGCTCAGTGGGGAGCCTGCTTCTCCCTCTGACCCTCTCCCCTCTCATGCTGTTTCTCTCTCTCTCAAATAAATAAAATCTTTAAAAAAGTTCTAAAAACCAGACAAACACAGAAGTCTTTCAATCTCAAAAAATGCAACCCACTTAATATGGAATTCAATTGCTGTACTCCAAAAGTATCCAGTCTCTAACATCAGAAATGAAACCTCTAGAACATACATTTTGGAAACATGATGGATTTTGTTAGAGGAACCTATTGGTAATATTCAAAAACGCCTGTCTTCCAAAGACAAGTCGAGACCTTGTGTTACATCAGAACACTGGATATGAACCAGAGGAGCAATCTGTTAAGACACTGAGTACCTCCCTACCCAAACTCATGTCTTTAACGAAAGCTATAGGAAGTCACTTGGAGGGATAAAAATATCTTTGTTTCCCAGGCTCAAAACCAAGATAGCCACTTCACAAATGACAGACAGAATGAAATACCTTGTAAAATACAGCTAGAACAGAGTCCTCCCTTATTGGAATCCCCAGTGTGGAATCGGAATACCTTTGAAATTCTCAACACCAGTCCTGGGTTTGAGAAAGGCCAAACCATCCATGCATGTTGTGAACCACTTGACCCTTCCATTCAAAAGGAATATGCAACTTTTAATCCATACTCCACCCATGGTTGGATGAAGCACAATTAAAGTACTGCTAACCAGAATTCTAGAAACAGAAACCGGCCATTAAGAGTGGCAAGATTCTTTATTTCCTATCCCACCTCCACCCCATCCCAAGCCCCTACCTGCAGGATATGAACACATTAATTTAACCTAATGGTGAACGTATTCCCATCTGCAAACATTTCCCTAAAGGTTTCCCTGGGCAAGGAACTCTTTATTGGTGCCTGGACTAACACAGCAGTAACTTAGCTACATCGGTCTTCCTGCTGCTGCTAGTCCAGTTTCGCCTCAGTATTTATCTAGCTTCGTAAGAACAAGGTGCTTTCTCAACATGAGAAAACAAAAATCCGCCTTACAGTCTCGTCAGGAGCAAAGCAGGGAATACAAACTTGTCCCACTTCAAAGCACAAGGCCTATCTTTCACTAACTAAACAGTAACCCCAGCCGGAGTAACAATGGAAGCTTTCTTCCCTATTATTGTTTGAAACAATCACAGGCTATTTGTTCATATTAATTAGCTTATATCTAGTATTAGGTAGCCTTGATTAGGAAAATGCTCTTTGTTACCTAATGAATAGAGGAAAACAAAACCAAAAGCTTTTTTTAATTGTTGTTTTTGCCTCAGAAAAGGATTGTCAGGCCTTTCACACTCAAATGTAGGTTTATATTTACACAGGTCCCTGAATTCACTCTAGAAGAACGCAAGTGGATGTGCCAGACAATACCAGGCTAAGCTGATTGAGTGTGCTTATTTCACCTTTGCCTGAGGAGACAGTATATTTAAAAGACTTTTACCTTCTCTGAACCTGGAGAAACCTTAATAATGGGAGAGTAGACATCCATACAGACTCGGGGGCAAAGGCAGGTCAGCCTGGGACTAAAATCTGACTACACAAATTACATGTGAAGAACAGACATACAGATCATCACGAGGTGCATCACTGACCAGAGGACCTGGGAACGAAGTGACCCAGGGATCTGCAGCTCTCCAGAAGAGTAAGCTCCTGGGACCTAATCCCCTTGTTTACTTCCAGGTGGGCTTGGGTTCCTCCAACAATCAGAGACTACGTGTTCCCAGCATTATGTTAAGAATAATGGGACTTGCTACCCTCGTTGAGATTAATTAATGAACTTGTTCAATAGGACTGTCGAAAGTCAGGGTTTGAACCCAGCCCCAAGACTCCAAAGCTACACAGATTTCAAGGGGCGCCCTGAGTGGCTCAGTCGTTAAGCGTCTGCCTTCGGCTCAGGTCATGATCCCAGGGTCCTGGGATCAAGCCCCACATCGGGCTCCCTGCTCAGCGGGAAGCCTGCTTCTCCCTCTCCCACTCCCCCTGCTTGTCTCCCTGCTCTTGCTCTGTCAAATAAATAAAATCTTTAAAAAAAAAAAAAAGAAAAAGATTAATGTTCAGTTCCTCAATGTAGCTTGCAAGGCGCTACAAGAATCTTCTCCAACCTTGTAACCTACCCCATCTACCTCCTCTACAAGCAGAGGTATGCTGATAAATATCTAACAATGGGCTCTTAAGAGTCAGGGACTGTGTGCCAATTTCCATGGTTAAATACTCCACCCTGGCTGATTGCAAGCTACAAGCATGAAGTCAATTGGCTCACACAGTTTCTGAAAACTTAACAATCAGATCTTGGCTGGCTCTAGCACATCTCTGCTTGCAACCTCACACCTCAGCAGACGGCAACTATCCTGAACGAACCTCCAAATGCTGTGCTCTCGCTCTCCCCTTGGGACATTCGACATTCACAAATGTTTCTCCTCCCTTGTCAAAGGAAGGACACATTAGCTCCCAGCCTGGCAGTCTTCCTTCCAGAAGCCTTTCCCTGGCTGCTTTGCTTTACTTCTAAAGTCCCCATACTTCTATCTTAGCAGGTGTGACACCGCTAATTTTTTGTTTCCCTGTCTGTATGTTTCCCACTACATTTCTAAACCCTGTTTCTCTTCCTTATTCTTGGATTCCCCAGGCCTGCCACAGTGAGCTTGTTGAACACTATTAACTAAGATGTACTGAGCACTATGTGCCAGATTTTGTTCTAAGTTGTATACATATTACCTCATTTCACCCTTAAAACAATCCTATGAAGTTGGTTCTGTAATTTTTATGTTCAGTTTGCAGATGAGGAAACCGAGGCCCTCAGAGGGTGGATACCTTTCTCCCACCCCCACGGGCTCAGGTAGTAAACGCTGGAGCCAGGAGTTAAACCCCAGGCAGTGTGACTGGAGAGCCCTTGCACATCCAGCCCAGGGTTTGACTTTTCTTCCCCCCAACTGGCAATTCTCAATGAGAAAATTTTACTTAAATTTAAATTCTCCCTAATGAGAGAAATTAAATATTAAGGGATAGAATGTCATCAGGTAGGGTTAAACTTTAAAGGGACTTTTTCTATCTCCCCAGATCCAATTTTGCACTCTTGGAGAAAACATCATTCCCATTGACAATGTATCTTCTAGACCTTTTACTACGTGCTTACATTAATGTACCATATGGTCATCCCTAAAAACATATGATCTTGTTTTACAGTTTGAATGATATCTTCCTGAATTAGTCTGCATTTTACTTTCTTTTTCCTCCATCAGGTATCCTAGGGAGATATAGCTGTGCTGAGATATATATTTATCATTTTTTTTAACTGCTACATGGTACTTAAAGCATATCAGCAAGCCTGAATTTGTCATTCCACTATCGTATATTCAGAAAGTTTTGTACTTTTTGGCCTTCAACTAATGCTTCAGTGAGTATCTCTATGCATGTCTCCTTGGTGTTTTTCTAATGTAGTTACTGAGATGGGAAGAGGGTATATGCAAAGGGACAGAATTTTAATAGATGCTATCAAATTACCTTCCAGAGTGACTGTACCAATTTACCTTCCCACAGAGGATTTACAAGAGCCCATATTTTCCCCAAGTGTTTATATTAAATACAACATCTTCCTACCTTGGGCGGTGTAAACATTTTCATTAAGTGAGTCATTGAGAAATATTCTCGCGCTCGCCAGCTGATAGTAGCTTGTGTACAAGGAAAGAGGCATGTGGATAAGATGCTCCTCCTGGAGATGCTGAAAAATGCACCAGTGAGACCCAGGGGCTGAAACCTTGCCCAGAAAACCTGTGCTAGGGCCTAACTCACTTCACCAAAGGCTCAGAATGGCTGCTGCCTGGGGACCACCACAGCAGACTCCGACGTGGTGACCTCGGGTAACGGGCACTAAATCTCATCACCCACTGATAAAGTCTCTGCAGCACCAAAAACCCTACTGAGGGGAATGGAAACCAAACAGCCCAAGTCAATGAAATGCTGAAAAAGCAAGATCCATTTGCCAGACAGAGAAATACACATGATGGCGGTCACACTAAACTTTCTGGAAAATACCAAATGTTTTAAAATCTTAAGTAACAGGAGGACTTTAACCAGATGATCCAATTCCAAGGTCTTTTTTTTTTTTTTTTAGAAGAGACAAGAAGCATTTATATATACATGAAGTAAAAACGCTCCCTTCTCCCTCCCCCTTCTCCATTCCCTCCTCCACATACCCCTACCTTGAAATACATACAGAATCTAGTAGCCTGAAAAACGATACAGGACACACACACCAAAAAAAAAAAAAAAAAGTGTGGAAAAACATTCTGTATCATCAAGATTTAAACTTCAAACAATATGGCTCTTTTTTCAAGGGTATACTTTTTTTCTTTAACCTTGGCTTGAAAATGATGATCATGGGGGCGTCTGGGTGGCTCAGTCATTAAACATCTGCCTTCGGCTCAGGTCATGATCCCAGGGTCTAGGGATCGAGCCCCACATCGGGCTGCCTGCTCCTTGGGAAGCCTGCTTCTCCCTCTCTCACTCCCCCTGCTTGTGTTCCCTCTCTTGCTGTGTCTGTCAAATAAATAAATAAAATCTTAAAAAAAAAAAATGATGATCATGAATGAGATGGGGAAGGTCACACTCTAAAAGGGGGAGAAGATGAAGGAAGAGCAGATGGGAAACCAGTTGTTGAGCACCTACTATGTGCTCTGTGTATATCCCACCATTTAATCCATAGAACCATCCCATGAAGTATGGTGACATGAGAAGACATGGAAGCTGAGCGAGGTCAGCACGATGAAGGCCATCCAACCATCAGGATGTGACTTCAGGCCTAATGCTTGCAAAGGCTGTTTCCCCACTAGACCACACTTCCTGCTAAAATGGAAAGAATCCAGTTACTACTCTAGTAGATCTGATTGTAAAATAATCTGCAGGCAATGTTCTTGCCACGTAACTGCTCTTCACTGGACAGAAAAAGTAACGTGTGACTACTGTTCACAAGTTCCTGGAGGTGCATCTTCTTTTCAAAGCTCCTAGAACAGGTCAAGGCAAAATAGTAATTAGAGGAAGCAGACAATGAGACTGCATTCAGAAAACGTCCAAGATGAGATCTGTTCTGAGACAGTTCATTAAAACCCTAAAAAAGCTGAGAGAGGGAAAGCAGCAGGATTGACCGTCAACTGTCTTGACTGGGAATTTGATGCCTATCGGAACAGCCAGACATTCAAAGCACTGAAAACCAAGACCCCGACACACAGAGGCTGGGCTGCTATCATCACTTGCTCATTGTTCCAGCTGCTTCTTGAACTCAATAGCACCTCCCTCACGAAAGCACTGTTATCCAAATGCCCACCAAATGATCACTAGAAGGTTGCACACCATCCCTAGAGTCAGACACACCTTCTGAAATTCAATTTACATATCTGATGAAACTAAGATTAGCCCAAACTTAAGTGAGGTTGAATCACTTACCTGTGGTTGTGAATTTACAGGGGTTGAAGTGAAGGCAGCAACCATGGCAGCTCTGTAGTTGTGGGCAGTGACCAGGCCCCAGCACAGCAGTGCCAGACACAGGAGTCAAGTTACCTTAGTTGTTGATCAGATCACAGTCATGCTAGGAGGAACTGTGTACCTGGAAAAGGACAGGAAAATCCACATTTAGCCTGAGAGGACTAGGGCGTGGGAGTGAAGTACCACTGGCCAGAGGAAGCAAAAATTCCCGTACCATGTACCAACTCCTAGCTTAATGAAAAGTACCCAGAAGGGAGCATCGAACATCTCAGAGCCAGGACTCCAGTCCCACTCAGCCAAATCATGTTAGGTTGATGTACTTTCAGAAGTCCGAATCCAGCTGTCCTTGCTAGCTATTTTGAGGAGGCCATTTCAAGCTGTAAAGCTGGGGACAGGGGGCCCAGTGGAGACATCATTCCATCATTCAACAATAAAGGACCCACGATTGATAACTGCCGTTTAAATACAAAGGGCAAAGAGAATAAGACCATCAAGGGTCTTAAAGATCACCAGTTCAAGTGTACCCATCTGCAGATGGAAAACTGAGGTGTGGAGAAGAAAGAAACTACAGTCCCACATTTCGTTAACAACAGAAGCAGGAATGGAACCACAAACAATTCCCAGTCTCATATGGAATATAAGACAGTGAGTATGTTCCATGTTTACACTTCCTCAGGAAACTTAGTCACCACTAAGATTAAAGAAAGGCAAGACATCCCAAAGTTACAGGAGTCAGTTACAAGAATGAATCAAGTACTCCAACTGGTGGTGGGGGGGCTTCTTCCGTCTTGCCCACGAGTGGGGGAAGAGTGAGGGCATTTCTACAGCCTTTTTGACATCCTCGGAGAGAGGATGCTAGATAGGTACAAAATATAAACAAGTCTCCTGTTACTGATATATTCATTAAGGAAACTCAAAAAGGTGCTGAATTCTCTGCAGTAAAGCATGGCCCCAGTTCTGTCCAAAGACCGGTATGATTGTTTCCACACTGCAATTAGATCCATGGGGAATTTTTTTCATTTTAAGAATTTACGAAAAGTCTTCCCTTCTAAGAAAAGTTCTCATTTTTAGGTTGTTTTCAGACCACCTAACGATATCTTTTCTTTTATTCAAAAGATATTTATTAAACATCTACAGTGAACCAGGAGCATAATGTATAAAACTGAGCCAGCCTCTGACCTCAGGGAGCTTTTGTCTGGAAATATACTTTCTCGTTTCACTAGCATGCAAGATGATACCGCAACACGTCTCAACTACTGGAAGATGATACTTTCCATTATAGCAGAAGTAAAGATTTAACTCTTCAGCTGGACATTTAATCCAAGGCTTCTGAACACCGATTTCTGTGGCACTACTCTGTCCCAGATGGATGATGTCGGGCAAGTCACAAAAGCTCACAACTGTGTCCTAAGAAATAATTTAGGTTTGGCAGCAACTTCTATGAATGTGAAGTTCTGAATTTTTATCCTGTCTTTGCATATTACCCTTCAATACTAGAGTTTCCATCACTTTAGGTTTTATTTAAAACTATGGCTCCTTAAAAATAAATAAATAAATAAATAAATAAATAAATAAATAAAACTATGGCTCCTTCCTAACTTTCTCTTCTCTGTTAGAGTGATTATAGTTATTAACAGGTAAGGGGTAAAGCTGTCAAAGTATTTTGGTATAACATTCAACACTAAATTCCTTAGGTGCCTTAATGTTCTCCTTAATTCTAGCTTTAGGGGGGAAAAAAAGACCTGTTGTTTATCAAACCGCGAATCTAAGTGAACAGCCTGGGAGAAAGGTCTATGTATAGGGGAGTGCCTTTTTGCTTGACTGCCAAGCCTACACTGAGAAAATTATAGGACCCCCATGGTGCACTGTTTTGTACTGAACTTATTCCTGGCATCATTTGTCCCCACCCCTCCTTTTTTTTTATTTTTTCTCTTTCCTTCTCACGTTATTTATAATTCACATCATCTTACTCTATCATATGTGGGGTAGAGACAGATGAATATATAAATAGCATGATAACCAAAAAAACAAAATAAGCAGGCAAGTGAGATTCTATTCTGAAAGACTCACACTATGTGCTCGGGTCCAATATCTAAGTCATTAAGCAATATGACCTTAAAAGATTTTCAATACTCCGAGTACAGAGACTTGCCTGAAAGATGAATAACCACACTGGGATTTAATGAAAGCCTAGGAGATGCTGGGCGCTGAGAAACTCATTTCGCATACAGGTTAAGGCGCATATTGTTAACTCATTTCATGGACAAGAACCCTGAGGCTTTACAAGTTTGTGTAGCATACATAACCAAAGCCACACGGCCCCTTAGACATCCTTGAGACGCATAAGAGCTAGCCCAGATTCTTAGTTTCCTATACTCAAGAAGCAAGCAAGAAAATAAGGCAGAAACTTAACTGCTTTCTCCTAAAGCCGACCTATCGAGTTGTGAGGCTTTTGTGGAACCTTTTCTTACATGATGGGAGTCCTTTATGAAATGGCATATGGTTAACTTAACTCTAAAACTGCAAGGCCTAAGCAATACTACCGCAAAGGGTATAAATCAGCTCTCTTGGGGAAGTGAAGGGCTAAAATTACATTTATAAAACCTATGTACTTCCCAGCTTATTTACCGAAGTGCACAGATCATGGGGGGAGAGACAAGATGACATCCTACATACTGCCATTCGGTCCCCAGCCAAGTAAGCGGTCTCACTGTGACCATACGAGTCTCCCGCTGTCCCAGGCCTCGCAACGTCAACCACAGCATCGCACCGAATTTCTGAAGAAATTCATCCCTCTCTGAACTCTTCCAAGTATCTGGATGCCTGTCCTGTAGTCCTTCCAACCTGCCATGGATCCAGCTCTCGTTTCCTTCGCTTGAGCTGGAAGATTGCGCTCCAGCTAGAGAGAGTCACGGAGCAAAGGGCCCTGTTGACCCCAGCTGCCTTTGGGTCATAACTGTTGCCCTTGCCCTCCTTCTCTACTTCTCTTCATTCTCCATTCTAGGCATCTCTTCTGATCTGTACCATTCTTCCCAAACCACAAACCACTTCTCATGCCCTTCACTTGCAAAAGATCAGCCATCACTTATTTATTTACTGGCCCATTCATCTATTCCTCTATAGTCGTTGAGTATGAATTAACTCATTATCCCTCCCTACAATTCAAAACAGATGTACGAAATACAATCCATAAGTAAGAAAGCTACATAGACTCATTCCCCTGTGCCAGATTACTAGAGAAATCACCAACTGACTCTAAGAATAGGAAATATCGTGAATCAGCCCTAGAAGCCACAGATGGAACCCAGCTATTGTTTGAATTTTCAGAAAAATATACTAAAAAGAATCAACATGGGAGGCTGACAGAAGGACTAAGGTACAACATCCCCTTCATGCGAAACTGCACTGAATGGACAGAAAATAAGCAAATGAGACCCTAACAGACTCATAATGATACTCCTAGCTCAGAGGGATGAGGGGTGGATGGAGTGAAGCCAGGAAGCATTGGTGTACATTTCAAATACACTCACCCCTTAGATGGCCTTCCTGGCTTCAACCGAGCAAGTCATCTCCGGCGGTATGTATACTTCTGATTTACATGTGGCCATGATGACTGCCCCAGAAAACGTGTGGGAAAAAACCCTACCATCTGGCTTCTGACATGGGCAACCTTGCCAAGTGACAATGACCTTAGTAATTACTGAGTGCCACACCAAATACCTAAAAGAAAGTCTTTGGTTCTGAGGCAAACTCCCCTTTGTTTACTTCTGCAGCTGATGCTGGCTCCTTCCCTAGGCCTCAGAGGAAGATGAATTTCTAACTGGCAAATTAATGTGTACTATAAATCTAACCATTTTTCTCTATCTGGACTTGAGTCAAACAGTGACTCATTTCAGTCTCTTGAAAGAACACAGGGCAATACCCAATACTGAATATGCATAGACTTCCCTCTCTATGGATAAGCAACAGAGAAAAATCCAAATCCACTAAGCAAATGAAAAATATTATGGCTCAAGAGAAGGGAAGATTCTAGGATCAGAGCAAATATTTACTTAAGGAATGGGTGTACTATATTAAGAAAAAAACTTTAAAAATTATGAGGTAAGAATGAGTCTGCGTCAACCAGAAAAAAAATCTGATTTATGAACTTGAATGAAGGTGGTCAATAAAGCAGGAAACAGAATAAAAAATAAAGCAAAAGACAGTTTTTATGAAACAGAAGATAAACCAGAGCTTAGTCAGGGAGGTACTTACATGGGTAAAGATTTCAAAGCTGCCATCCCCAAAACATAACAGATGAATGAAAAGTACTAAAGGGGGAAAGAAAGAAGTCATCAATGCTACAACCAGGAAAGAGTAAATTTATCTTTAAAGCTTTAAAAAAGCATTACATATAAATAAAGCCTTTTAGGTGAAGTAGAAAAAAATTCCAGACTTTAAATTTGTGTATCCTTCTGCAGAAAGCTCTATATAGTCTGGCAGAAACCAAGTAGAAAAAAATACTCTGAACCTCAAACCTGGAGAAACAAGATGTGATATAAGAAGGTCCGAAATAGCATCGGAAGCCAGCCTTAGAGCATCTAAGAACTAATGCTCTTCTCTGGATTCTAAGCAGATGAAAACAGAACAATAGTAACACCAGAAAGGTAACACTGCACCCATTGAAACAAAAACAGGCTACTTAACAAATGCTAATTCAAAATGCAGTAGAAAGATTGGAATATCAAGTTAAGAAACTTGCCCAAAATGTAGAGCAAAAAAAAAAAAAAACAAAGGAAAAGAGAATAATAAAAAGGAGAAAGGTAGGGGACTAGTCAAGGAGATCCAATAGCTAAAGAAAAGCAATTCCAGAATGAAATAATAAAAGAAATGGGGGATGGGAGGAGTCACATAACTCAAAACATTTCCTAAAATGGAAAAGTCATAAATTTGTTGATTATTAGGGTCCACTGAGTGCCTACTTGCCCACCTCAACTGATTTTAATATGCCAACATTAAGCACATCATTATGAAAAATTTTTAAATGGTAGAGATAGGAAAAAATCCTGTCACCAATCAGAAATTGGGGGTGAGTGGTAGGGGTGCTCATAAACAAAGAATTGGGGATCAGAAAGTCTTTGGACTTCTCAACAGCAACCGGGAAGCTAGAAGGCAGTAAGGCAAAGAGTCAGGTGATTTACAACCTACAATTCTGTTGGAGGATGTTCTTGGGCAAAACAGGAAGGAAAATAAGAAAATGAAAGGCATATAATACAGGAATTGGAGTTCAATACAGGAGAAAAATAAAAGGAATTTCTGGCATCATTGAGAAAAGAGATCCCTGGATGACAGGTAATAGGATTCAAAAAAGAGCCTGGGCAAAAAAAAAAAAAAACTGTCCATCTGGATACATCGAGAGCAAACTTCTAGAACTGACAAGAGTTTGGGACTGAATGAGTACACAGAATACGAAGCACACAGAACACAAACATAAAAAGAAGGATTAAAATTTTCTCTTTTATAAGGATTTGTAGAAGAGAAGCATTCATAGAATTCTAGACAGGTCCACTACTAACAACACTAACAAGGTCATGATGGCATTAACACTGAATAATGAATGGCCTAATCAAAATCATGACCTAACTGTATTAGGACAAAGAGGTACAGGATGGGAATGTGTGTACGGCACATCTTCCCCGTGGGACAGCAAGAAATATTTAAAACTGATAGATCAAAAAGTGTAAGTAAAGATCTTAGAGATGCAATGAAATTACTGAACAAAGCCACCAAAACAACTGAAAATGCTAGGCATGTTGAGGGAAAATGGTAGGGAGAGAAGAGCTCCTTTTCTTAAGCAAGCTTCATATAGCTACTTGATACTTTAAGTCACAAACATGTAGAACTTTAAAAAATAAGAGTAAAAAAAAAAAAGGAATAGTATCAGGGCTGACACTAAAAATTTAAAACTACAACAGGCAGAAGTGTCACAACAGAAAACCAAGTTGATGCCATGGAAGAGGAGCTTGAGAAAAACTACACACACTTAGAGTAATAGAATTTACTAGACTGATTAGACAATATGGCTATGGAGCACAGAAAGTAGAGATTCAATATAAAAATAACTGGTAGATCTGAGGGCAAATGGCACAATAGTTACCTAACAATAAAAGCAAACTTTTTTTAAAAGATGATGGAGAAGATTTAAAGAGCTCACCACAAAACAATAGAAAAAAACAGATAAGATGCACTAAATCAAAATTAAGAACTTCTGTGCAAAGGACATAATCAAAAGTAAAAGTACAGTCCATGGAATGGGAGAAAATATTTGCAAATCCTAAATCTAAAAAGGAGTTTAATATCCAGAATGTATAAAGAACTCCTACAACTCAATAACAAAATCAAGCAATCCAATTAAAAGATGAACAAAAGACTTGAACAAACATTTCTCCATATACAGATGGCCAAAAAGCAAAGAACAAGATAGTCAACATCACCAATCGTTAGGGAAATGCACATCAAAACCACGATGAGATACCACCTCACATCCATTAGAATGGTTGCTATCAAAAAAGCAGAAAGTAAGTATTGTTAGGGATGTGAAGATTGGAACCTTTATTTTACTGCTGGTGGCATTTACTGGGAACATGGCTCAGCTGCTATAGAAAACAGGATGGCGGTTCCTCAAAAAGTTAAGAATGGAATCATCATAAGACCCAGCAATTCCACTTCTGGATATACAACCAAAGGAACTGAAAGCAGGGTCTCAAAAGAGGTATTTGTACACCCATGTTCCTAGCAGCATTATTCACAGTAGCCAAAAAGTAGAAGCAACTCAAGTGCCCATCAACGAGTGAATGGATGAACAATGTGGTACATAAATACAATGGAATATTACTCAGTGTTAAAAAGGCAGAACACTCTGATCCGTATTACAACATGGATAAACCTTGAGGGCATTATGGTAAGTGAAGTAAGCCAGTAATGAAAAGATAAATACTTTGTGGGCGCCTGGGTGGCTCAGTTGGTTAAGCGACTGCCTTCGGCTCAGGTCATGATCCTGGAGTCCCAGGATCGAGTCCCGCATCGGGCTCCCTGCTCAGCAGGGAGTCTGCTTCTCCCTCTGACCCTCTTCCCTCTCGTGCTATCTCTCATTCTCTCTCTCTCAAATAAATAAATAAAATCTTTAAAAAAAAAAAAGATAAATACTTTGTAATTCCACTCATATGAGGTGCCTAAAGTAGTCAAATTCACAGAGACAGAAAGTGAAAGGGTGGTCGCCAGGATCTGCGAGGAGGAGGAAATGGGGAGCTGTTGTTGAATGGGTACAGCATTTCAGTTTGGCCAGATGAAACGTTCTGGAGATCTGTTTACCAACAATGTGAATATACTTAACACTATTTAAACTTGAAAATGGTTTAGACAGTAAATTTTATCTTATGTATCTGTTACCATAATTAAAAGGGGGGGAAACAAGAGCTCACCACATTCCAGGTAAAATATGAAGTACATTACCTGCAACTGAAACACAGATCTGTTAAGTTACTAAACTGCAAGAGTTAAAAGAATTCCCATTAAAATAAAAATCAAGTGGGGGCGAAAAATTAGGCTGTACACAGCCACCATCCTGACCACAACAGATAAGATAGGAGCAAATTTCATGATTTCGTCAGAAATATGGAATGACTCAAAAAGCATATGTTCACCCAAATTGTCATTTACTTCCAATAGCAAGAACAAGACACTTTTATTAAATACAATCAGGATATATTTCACCCTGAAAAATCCACTCGATGGCATAATGCAACTGACCGTGTGATAAATAAAAATAAGGTGCTGAGGAGAGCCTCAGCACGAGCAGCCGGTCAGTGTAAACACAGAATACCTGTGATCGTAACAGGACCAAAAAATGCAGTTATTATAACTAATAACAGCTATATAATTGAAATGCATATAGCTGTAATGAGCTAAGATAAAAACTCCAGAAAATCAGGGCGCCTGGGTGGCTGAGTCAGTTAAGTATCTGACTCTTGGTTGCAGCTCAAGTCATGATATCAGGGTCGTGAGGTCGAGCACCGCATCAGGCTCTGGGCGAGTCTGCTTATCCCTCTCCGTCTGCACCCGCTCCCCTCTGCTCGCTCTCTTTAAAACAAATAAATAATATTAAAAACAAAACAAAACAAAAACTCCAGAAAATTGCAAGAAAAAGGAAAACATTCTTCACCTTTTGAGTTAATCAATACTGTTTTATTTCTAAGGTCAATAAAAGGAGAATTTCAGGCTCAAAGAGCCTAAAAAGGAAAAGGGGGGGTGGGGAAATGGGTGACTAAGGGTCCATGGTACATTTTTTAGCTCAATTTCCTATCCTTACACCACTGCTTCCCACAAAACCAGTGAGGCAAATGGTCCAGCTGGGATGAAGAAAGCTGTGATCACAGGGTCCATTTGCTTCTCATGCAGAGTTAGAACAAAGAAATCAGAAAAGCACTTAAGAAACCAAATCATTTCTTCATGTTTTGTTTTAAAATACCGTCTCTACCTGTCGCAGCAGAAACTTTTCCTCTCTTCTTCAAAGTATCAGGTCCAAGATCTTGCTTCAATATATTCACTGAAGACAATACGTTTTGTGTTCTTAAATCTTTTCTTTTCCTACATATAGGATCAGTGTTTCCATTTGCTTCTCCAGCTTTTCAATCAGACCTTTCATTCTACACTTGGCCTAAAAGTCTATCATTCTTTCCATATGACACTCAGCTGATGCATTCCAAGGAAGGGATACACGTGGCCTGCAGAAGGAGAAACGAAAGCACCACCATCGCCAGGTTTAACATGTATCTTATCTGTTCAGAGTCCAGTATTCTACAGATAGAAGAAACTGGCCCAAAAGTACCTAAAGAAACTCACTGTTCTGATTTCTAAGAGTGCACTGACAGGCATACTGTTTTCACTTTTGAACAGTGCTCTTGACTGGGAGAGATACTATCCTGAAATGTATCAAAATAACCAGGAATTGTTAGAACACAATTGGCAGAAAAATCTCAGAACAGTTGTCACTACTAAAGCGGAAGATGTGTTGGCCATACTCTGCTTACAGTCTCAAACTCAAGCTAGCTTGTGTTACGTTGCTTAGAAGATGGGGGGAGAGGGGTTGTAGTTTTAGTAAGAGTGGATCAGGAATGGGCTACAGTTACAGGTTTCAGAGTTAGAGAAAAATGAACAAGTGAGTATACTCACTCACAAAGGAGGAGAAAAGGGATGGGAATGAAGGAAGAAAAATCATCTTTTTAAAAGGATGGAGAAAATCCTCTTGAAAGGTAGGACAAATTTCTTTATTCTGTTTCTTTCCACAGGCCAAGGCGCACAATGTCTAAGCTCTGGGTCTCCTTGGTATCTCACGCCACGACCCTCAGACATCTGCACAGGGACCCAGAGTAGTGCAAAGACTAATGGGACTCAGGACTTGCATCTAAGGGAACGAAGAAGTACCCTGAAGCATAGCATGGATAAATTTTACTGAGGAATGTTTGGGGAGGGAGCCTCTGAGCCATGCTGGAGTATTTGAGGTCCCTCAGTTTCAAGACAAGGAGAATTACCACTTCTGTAACCAAGTCTCGGGCCAAGCTAGACTACGCCAAACATAGCCACTGGAGGAGATAGAGGATATTTCCTTCTGAGAGCAAGTGCATGTTTCTAAAGTCAGAATTCCTAAATGGCCTACAACTGAAGGAGTATGAACATGCATATTCATGTTAGTGGAGGTGAGGGAAAGGGAAAAGCGGAAGAAAGGAGAGTAAATGGGAGTGGGAGCAAAGTATCCAAATAGCGGGCCAGAATACAGAAGTCTACAGCTGTGATAAGAACAGTGATTCAGCCCAGAATAACAGTTTGTAACAGCAAAGGATTCCGTTAACAAAGGCATCTAGGAATTTATACTGTGTAAAGAATACTAAGAGCAAAGATTTTGCTACAAGGAGGCTCAGTGCATTATCATATATGACTGGCAAATTTTAGAAACAATCTAAACATCTAATACTACAATACTTGCCAAATTGAGTTATTAAAACTGTTTACATACAATTTTATATAATAAAATTTATACAATAAAAATTAAATTGTACTGAAATTGTGTATCTATACACCCCCTCATTTGGGAAAGCATACAAAGACAATACATACGTTATTTACTAAGCCCTGAGATGGTACATGATATCACTCAGAATATCTTGTTTTGCCAGAAAGACAGCACTCAAAAATTATGGAGACACGTTGAAAGAACAGGGAAATTAGCTTGAAGGGCACCCCCCTGGCCTAAAATAAAAATTTTTGAGCTTCAACATAAATGACAGTAACAGCTTTATAATCCTTTAAATAGAAATCCAGGAGTTCATTTTAATGTAAATAAACTAATAAAAGTTTGGTAAGAAATGGAATATTTACATAGACCCAAATACTTTCCCACAAAATCTGTATTCATTACAAAAGCAAATCAGTAGCTTTACAGTGGAGAAGTCTGGAAGACACCACCTTAATCAAGTCTTCAAAGTAAACATCATGGGAAATTGTAACAAAATTGACATTGTACACCACCTGACAAGATGTAATGAGAAGAACACAGCATCCCTTCTTTGATATTCCTGCCAAAGGTTCAAAATCTGAATTTAATCAAAAGGAAACACAGGCCAAACCCAAACTGAGGGACATTATGCAAAATAACTTTCCCATAATCTTTAAGTTTTACTTACTGACGTAATCTCTACACCCAACGTGGGGCTCGAACTCACGACCCTGAAATCAAGAGTCATGGGCTCTTCCGACTGAGCCAGCCAGGCACCCCATCCTATAATCTTTAAAAGATTAGGTCATAAAAGGGGAAAAAACACTGAGAAACTGTTCCATGTTAAAGAAGACAAGAGACATGACAAATGAATACGATGCAAGATTCTGGACTGGATCCTTTGCTATAAAGGAGATTATTGAGATAAGCTGGGGAAAGTTCAGCAGGATCTGAAAATTAGATACAATAACGATGCTCATCTCCTAATTTTGACAGTGGCCTTGTGACTATGTGAAGAACGTCCTTGTATATAGGAAATATATTCTATAGTATTTGAGGGTGTCAACATCATGTCAACAAGTCACTCCTCACTGACTTGGTGAGATAAAAGTCCCTTCCTACTTTTGTACTCGCAACTTTTCTGTAAGTCTGAAAGAGGAGGGACAGGTGGAGGTTGAGGAGGGGAGAAGCAGGGGCAGCAGAAGCCCTGCCATCTACGAGAAAATGTGTTTAATTGGAAAGGAGTGTTCATGTGTCACCATTTAACATACGAATACACATGCCCCAGAATCAACTGAATTTTACAAAATTTAATCTGGTTAGGAGTTACTGTTACAAATTACAGGACTACCCCAGACACACATGGGCCTGATTTCAGAGAAGACAGGAAAAGATGTCTCAGACAAATGGCTGCGTATAAGGGGCATGTTGCCAAAAGTCAAAGAGGTCTTTTGAAAAAGGAGAAGTCTGGACCACAGCACATAGTGCAGGCAGCATCACACCACTAAGTTTTGCTTTAGTTGCAAACCTAAAGAAGTATTATAGTACAGAAGAGATACATTCACATGCAACACAACACAAAGGAAAAGGCAGATGCCCCAGCAATGTGGCTTTAAGAGCCTATCTTCTGTTTCCAGGCTATGGGGGGAAATGTGACAAGGTACCACGTTCTTTGAAGATGGTAGATTATGAAATTTCTTCTGCCTACCCGTGAGAATAATCTCTTCCAGATGTTGTTTGGCGCACAATGTGCTATTCAGAAATATGAACGTTTTATTTATTTTTGAAGTTCAAGAGCCAAATAAGAAACCTAGTTTCCTTCACTAATCTCTAATTAAACTGGAGATAAGTTCCCTTAAAAAAAAAAAAAAAAAGTCCTGTACATCCTAAGTCTAGACTTAGACATCCTGGCCAACGTTTTGAGGAGGAAAAAAATAATACCTGTTGAATACAATTCTAGTTCTCTTCCTTGCCATGGGAAAAATGAGGCGCTTAATTTAATTTCCTTTCCCGCTCTTAACATACACCACTGTTCCTCAGTGAAGTTGCTCCTGGCAATCTCTCTCTAAAACAGACTCCCTTAGAACAGTAAGTATGGGGGGAAATCTAAAGAACACTAGGATTGTGTGACAGCAAGAATTATTCCCAGCAGGGCGGAGGATATGTAAATACCATCGTTTCCTGAGAATTCACATACGTGCTTTCGCCACACTTGAAAGGTCAGTAAGGAAAGGCTGGCCTCGTTCGTTAATATAACAATTTCATGAGTCACATTTCAAAACATTATCACCCCTGTTGAAGAAATTAGGAATGTGAAGCAAAGGGAATTGAAGGGCTCTCCTCAGTTCGCAATGATTTAGTAACTATGAAAACACAAAGGGGCCCCTCCCCGAACTTACGTGAATGGTATTCTAAGTCTTGTTTTCCTCTTATGAAAGGATTTTAAATGTGACAGTGGTTATCTTTTTATTTTTTTTAATAATTTTTTATTGTTATGTTAATCACCATACATTACATCATTAGTTCTCGATGTAGGGTTCCGTGATTCATTGTTTGTGCATCACACCCGGTGCTCCACACAGAACGTGCCCTCTTTAATACCCATCACCAGGCTAGCCCATCCCCCCACCCCCCTCCCCCCCAGAACCCTCAGTGTGTTTCTCAGAGTCCATCGTCTCTTTTAAAATTATTGTTGAAGGTGTTTATCAGGAAAGCAGCAGAAAGTGGAAAGGCAAAGGAGCCTTTTTACAAACTGCAAAGAGATAGTCAAACCGCCAAGTAGCCACAGAACCCCTATGCCTGAGACACGACCTAAAAACCAGCTGGAAACCTAAAAACAGCTGTGAGACCCCACTTTAAAGACTTCTGACCATCTAATCATCAGTCTGAAAAATGCTATCCTACTTGTTCAGAAAAATCACAGGGGGAAATCCAAATATGTAAAGAACGGAGGGTGTCCTACAGGAAAACATCTCGCTAGCGTGAAAAGATACGATACGGCTAAGCCCGAGAGATGAGAACGCACAACAAAATTAAAAAGGGAATTCTGGTAGAAAAGGAATCAGAAAAAAAAGTTTTGCTCAACGGATGCTACCTGAAAAATCTGGAAGAAGGGAAAAAAAAAAAAAAAAACTCCACCAACCAGACTCAGTGGCAACAGTTTCTACCTGACCAAGAATTTCCTGGGGCTTAAAAAAGGAAGGAGGGTGCTGGAGAGCCGGGGTGCGTGTGGTTGCCATTGTAAGCCAAGTCATGGAGGAAAAAATAAGCAGGCAACAGATCTATAAATCCTTTGGGTTCCAAGATGTCTTCATTTTACACTACTATGGCTCTGGTTCCAAGAAACTGAATGTGGTGTGCTCAGTCCATAGCCAAGAAGTGGATCCAGAGGCAAGAGGAACCGGTCACCTCTCTAAGGAGCCATCCCAGTTTGAGTGGTGGTGGAGGTGACCAGGAGGACAAGCGAGGACTCTTCTCCTGCTGAGGCCTAATGGTTTCGTTTTGGAGGCTGATCTCAGATCCATGTTACATGAACTCCTCTCAGCTGGAGTTCATAGCGCCACACTGATTTCTTTTGGCCCCAATCCTGCATCGCAGCTGTTTATACTTATTTGAGGTATGGTGTATTTTGAAACAAAATGAACCAGATTTCCCCTACTGCCTATGTCAGTGCCTGGTAATGGAAAACATTAACTCTTTCACAACCAGGATACTGACAAGTGTAGTACATCCATCATATGCAGGAAGACCCAAAGGAGACAGGGATCTGGAGCTGGGAGAGTTCTCCAAGTAAGCTTATTTCAAAGCAAAGGGCAGATATTCCACCATTTACATAGTTTCTGGAACCCGTCCATCTCCATACGCAGTCAGTTTACAGGTTTTAAAACAGCAAGAGTCGTGAGTTCGAGCAATTATATGCCAACAAACTGGACAATCTAGAAGAAATAGATAAATTCCTAAAAACATACAAGACTACCAAGACTAAATCATAAATAGAAAATGTGAGATCAAACACAGTAAGGAGATAGAAACAGTGATCAAAAACCTCCCAACAAAGAAAAAGCCAGGACTAGATAGTTTTGCTGGTGAATTCTACCAAACATTTAAAAAAGAATCAATGCCAATCCTTTTCAAACGAGAAAGGAATACTCCTAAACCCATTTTATGAGGCCAACATTAACCCGACACAAAAGCCAGATAAAGATACTACAAGAAAACATAAGCCAGGGGCACCTAGGCGGCTCAGATGGTTGGGCGTCTGCCTTCGGCTCGGGTCGTGATTCTGGGGTCCTGGAATCAAGCCATGCGTCGGGCTCCTGGCTCGGCGGGGAGCCTGCTTCTCCCTCTCTCTCTGCCTCCCCCCCTGCTCATGCTCTCTCTATCTGTGTCTCAGATGAATAAATGAAATCTTAAAAAAAAAAAAAAAACCATAAGCCAATATCCCTGATAAACACAGGTGCAAGGGATGCCTGGGTGGCTCAGTCGGTTAAGTGCCTGCCTTTGGCTCAGGTCATGATCCCAGGGTCCTGGGATGGAGCCCCATGTAGGACTTCCTACTCATAGGGAGCCTGCTTCTCCCTCTCCCTCTGCCCGCCACTCCCCCTGCTTGTGTGCGCTCTGTCTCAAATAAAATCTTAAAAAAGGGGTGGGGTGGCTCAGTTGGTTAAGCAACTGCCTTCGGCTCAGGTCATGATCCTGGAGTCCCAGGATCGAGTCCCACATCGGGCTCCCTGCTCAGCAGGGAGTCTGCTTCTCCCTCTGACCCTCTTCCCTCTCGTGCTCTCTCTCTCTCTTTCTCTCTCTCTCGTTCTCTCTCTCAAATAAAATCTTAAAAAAAAAAAACCACAGGTGCAAAAATTCTCAAAATTTTAGCAAACCAAATTCAATAGCACACGAAAAGGATCATACAGCATGATCAAGTGGGATTTAACACTGGGGTGCAAGGATGGTTCAACATACACAAATCAGTAAGCATGATACAACCACATCAATAAAGGATAAAAATCTTATGATCCTCTCAACAAATGCAGAAAAAGCATTTGACAAAATGTGACATCTGTTCATAATAAAAACTCTCAACAAATTGGGAATAGAAGGAACATACCTCAAAGTAATAAAGGCCACATATGACAAACTCACAACTAACATTATGCCCAAGAGTGAAAGGCTGAAAGCTTTCCCACTTTCAGTCCCAGATCAGGACTATAGGCAAAGATGGCCACTCTCACTACTCCTATATACTGTATTGGAAGTTCTAACTAAAGCAATTAGGCAAAAAAATAAAAGGCATCCAAATCAGAAAGGAAGAAAAGTCGTCTGTGTTTGCAGATGATATGATCTTATAAAAAAGAAAATCTCAAAGACTGCACCAAAAACATCCTGTGTTTTTTGGCTAAATAATATGTGGTGTATATATGTACAATGAAATATTATTTAGCCATAAAAAACAAAAATCATTTGTTTCTATGCACTACCAACTATCTGAAAAAGAAATAAAACAATCCCATTTATAATGGCATCAAAAACAATAAAATGCTTAAGAATAATTATTTGATGAAGACAGTAAAGAGCTATATGCTGAAAATTAGAAGACTGATGAAAAAAATTGGAAGACACGAATGGAAGATATCCTGTGTTCATGGATAAGAATATTGTTAAAATGTCCATACTACTACCAAAAGCCATCTATCAATTCAATACATTCTCTAGCAACATTCCAGTGGCATTTTTCATAGCAATAGAAAAAATCCTAAAATTCATATGGAACCACAAAAGATCCCAAATAGCCATTGTTCCTAAGAATCATAAACCTAGAGGTACCACAATTCCTGATTTCAAACTTTATTATAAGCTATAGTAATCAAAACAATATGGTACTGACATAAAAACAAACACATAAACAACTGAAACAGAACTGAGGCTTGAGAAATAATACCAACATATATGATCAACTAATATTTGATAAGGGAGCTAAGAATACTCAGTGGGGGAAAGGATAGTCTTTTCCACAAAGGTGCTGAGAAAACTGGATATCCACATGCAAAAGAAGAATGAAACTGTATTCCTTTTTCCACTACTCATAAAAATTAACTCAAAATGAATCAAAGACTTAAGACCAAAATTATAAAACCACCCGAAGAAAACTACAATATCCTTGACATTGGCCTTGGCAACAATTTTTTGAAAATGACACCAAAAGTACAAATAACAAAAGTAAAAATAAATAAGCAGGACTATATCATACTAAAAAGTCTCTGCACAGCAAAAGAAATAATCAACAAAATGAAAAGGCACCTACAGAATGGGAGAAAAAAAAACTGCAAACCATCTATCTGATAAGGGATTAATATCTGAAATATATAAGGAACTCATACAACTCAATAGCAAAAAGTGATTTTAAAAAAATGGGCAAAGGTCTTGAATAGACATTTTCCAAAGACATACAAATGGCCAATGGATACATGAAAAGATGCTCAATATCACTAATCATCAGGGAAATGCAAATCAAAACCACAATGAGATGTCACCTCACACCTGTTAGAATGGCTATAATCAAAAAGACAAGAGATAACAAGTGTTGGTGAGGTGGTGGAGAAAAGAAACCCTTGTGCACTCTTGGTGGGAATGTAAATTGGTGCAGCCACTGTGGAAAACAGTATGGAGGTTCCTCAAACAATTAGAAATACCATGATCTAGCAATCCCACTTCTGGGCTTATAGCTGAAGGAAATAAAATTATCTCAAAGAAACATCTGCACTCCTATTTTTATTGCAACATTAACAATAGAAAAGACCTAGAAACAACCTAACTGTTCACGCACAGATGAATAGCTAAAGGAAATGTGGTGTATATATGTACAATGAAATATTATTTAGCCATAAAGAAGGGGAAATCCTGCCTTTTGTAACACTGATAAACCCTGAGGCATTATGCTAAGTGAAGTCAATCAGAGAAAGACAATATTGTATGCCCTCACTTGTATGTGAAATCTAAAAAAGCGAACTCATAGAAATAGTGAGTAGAATAGTGGATGCCACGGGCTAGGGAGTGGAGGAAATGGGGAGATGTTGGTCAAAGGGTACAAAATTCCAGCGATAAAATGAGTAAGTTCTGGGGATCTGTAGAGCATGGTTACTATAACTAATATTCTGTATTATACACTTGAAAGTTATTAAGAGAGATCTTAAACGTCATGACCAGCAAAAAAAAAAAAAGTAATTATATGAGATAATGGTTATGTTAACTAACCTTATTGTGATCATTTTGCAATATATACCTGTAAATCATGTACATCTTAAACTTAGACAATGTTATAGATCAGTAATTTCTCAATAAAGCTGGGGGTAAAAAGACTCATGGATTAAAGTGGACAAGGGAAATAGGTATTTCTAAATTGAGTGTAAAATTTTACTGAGCTCTCTGGTAATTAAAGCAAAAGAGAAAATGAAGAACTGCATATTAACTATCAGGAGAGAGAGACTATGTCCTTCTACTAAATCTAAGTAAGAGTCACCATGTGGTACAAACCAGAAAGAAATATTAATATGGCCATTTCTTCTCTACCAATCCTCAATGAAAGCAGAAGACAAAAATCCATGGTTCTCAAGATGTTTGCAAATGACATATCCAATAAAGGGTTAGTACCCAAAACATAAAAAAAAAAAAAAAACCCATATACAACTCAACACCAAAAAAGCCCCCGAATAATCCAATTAAAAATGGGCAGGGGCGCCTGGGTGGCTCAGTCGTTAAAGCGTCTGCCTTAGGCTCAGGTCATAAACCCAGGATCCTGGGATCCAGCCCCGCACCGGGCTCCTTGCTCAGCGGGAAGCCTGCTTCTCCCTCTCCCACTCTCCCTGCTTGTGTTCTCTCTCTCTCGCTGTGTCTCTCTGTCAAATAAATGAATAAAATCTCTAAAAAAAGCGGGGGGGGCAGAAGACATGAACAGACATTTCTCCAAAGGGGATATACAGATGGCCCACAGACACATGAAAAGATGCTCAACATCACTCATCAGGGAAATGCAAATCAAAACCACATGAGATATCACCTCACACCTGTCAGAATGGCTAAAATCAAAAACACAAGACACAAGTGTTGGCAAGAATGTGGAAATAAAGGAACCCTCTTGCACCGTTGTGGGAATGCAAACTGGTGCAGCCACTGTAGAAGACATGGAGATTCCTCACAAAGTTAAAAATAGAACTACCCAACAATCCAGCAATCACACTACTGGGTTTTTACCCAAAAAATACAAAAACACTAATCCAAAGGGATACATGTACCCCAATGTTTATAGCAGCATTAATCATAATAGCCAAATTATGGAAGCAGCCCAAGTGTCCATTGATAGATGAATGGATGAAGAAGATGTGGGTGTGTGGGGGTGTGTGTGTATTCCACATGTACACACACACACACAAATGGAATATTATTCAGCCATAAAGGAGAGTGAAATCTTGCCATTTGCAACAACATGGATGGAGCTAGACAGTATAATGCTAAGTGAAATAAGTCAGAGAAAGACAAATACCATATGATCTCACTCATATGTGGAATTTAAGAAACAAAACAAATGAGCAAAGAAAAAGTCGGGGAGAGAGACAGAAACCAAAAAACAGGCTCTTAACTAGAGAGAACTGATGGTTACCAGAGGGGAGGTAGGTTGGGGGCGGGGGATGGAGGAAATAGGTGATGGGGATTAAAGAGTACACTTGTCACGATGACCCCCACGTACTATACAGAATTGTCGAAACACTATACTTCACACCTGAAACTAATATAAGACTCTATGTTAACTATACTGGAATTAAAATTCAAAAACTTAATAAAAAATTAAAAATTTTTTTAAATCCATGGTTCTCAGAGGGCTGAGAATCTTAAACCCAGTACATACACCAGAATGAGCATCTCTCCTCACCCCTAACCAGTGCTTTTGATTTAGCAGAATCCAGTCACCTGTATTTTTAAAGTCTTTTTTTGTTGTTGCAAATCTGGTTTTAATATATACCTCCTTTTACCTACTCATTTTGAATATACACTTGTCACATTTGTGGTATGATAAAAATATTTTTAAAGTCTTCTTAAGTAAACCTCTGATTACAAGCCTTGGTCTTCAATTAGAGTTCTATAGAGACACCTGTATATGGACAAATGCATTATTTTCCACATTTATACAACTGAGTGATCTAATAGGACACAAGGTGAGAGCAGAGGTTCCAAAGGAGGCTTTGCCACAGAATATAAAAACACTGATTCCTGGGCCCTGAGACCCACTGAATCAGATTGTGTGTGGATGTGAACCAAGTATCTGTATTATAATGAGTGCCCCTACGTTGAAAGCCAGATGTGTTAACTAGTGCATTAGACTAGTGGTTCTCAAACTATAGCCTACAACAACCAGATTTCACTGGAGGGTTTGTTCAAACGCCAGATGGCTGAGCACCAACTTGGAGTTTCTGATTCAGTAGGTCTGCAATGGGCCATTTTACACTGAGTAACAAGTTCTCAAGTGATGCTGGTGGGGCTACGCCAGGGACTACACTTTGAGAAGCACTCACGAGACTGTTCTTTTAATCGATCAGTTACCTCAAATGGCCTTTGATACAACTCGAAAGGAGGTAACTCAGGACTGCAGGCTCTGCTATGTGTCTAAAGTGCAAGTGTTCAGGGCTGTTGAATAAAAAACAGTCTCGTGCTTTTGGTACAAGACAAAGAGCAAATTTGGTTTTTTAAAAAAAACAAATGACATTGCGATCCAAATTGAGGGCAATTTTACCTATTCAATTATGAGGATTTCCAGGAATTTTCTTAGGAAGGAGATTTTGAACTATTCAATAGAGACTAACTGAAACTCCACGGGTCAGTGATGGAAAGATCTGAGTTCAGGTGTTGCCATTTATAAATCTTGGACATGAACACACACACACTTAGTGAAGCTGCTAAGAACATGTTATTTTGGAGCAGGACTCAATCCCACTGTATGTCCACAAGAATAAGAGAGGTGCAAAATGTACCCACCACACCATTATATGAATTGACCTACGGAATGAAGGGATTTAATGCTGTCCGTCTGAATGGTGCCAGGGGTCTGCCAAAAGCAACAGATTTCGTATGGACAAAGTCAAGAGCAAGCTCCTTGAAGAAGAGGACCAGTCAACAGCTCTGAGGCATCTTAAATTCATTTCCTGGTCATGAGCATAAGATCATACCACCGCAAAGGAAATAGCTGGTTCACAGGAACGTTTAAGTTATTAATCATAAATTTTAAAAAAGGCAGAGGGAGGTGGACACAGATAGGTTTTATATCACTTGGAAATGGAATGTGATCCATCAAAAGATAATTCCCATATACTACACGATTCTCAGGGTGGTTGTATCAACCCTCTTCCATACTGAAGTCTAAAATCTTTGAGATCAATCAGTTCAACCCAAGAACCGTTTCACGAGGATCAAAAGCTTTGGTTAAATCAATAAATCACGCAAATGGTCATGAACGGACTCCTGAATAAAGATGACATCAGCCCCTAGGGGTGCCTGGGTGGCTCAGTCGTTAAGCGTCTGCCTTCAGCTCAGGTCGTGATCTCAGGGTCCGGGGATCGAGCCCCGCATCGGGCTCCCCACTCAGCAGGAAGCCTGCTTCTCCCTCTCCCTCTGCCTGTTTCTTCCCCTGCTTGTACACTCTCTTTCTCTGTCAAATAAATAGATAAAAAATCTTTTTTTTTTAAAGATGACATCAGCCCCAATTCCTTGATACATCTCCACCCAATTTCCAGTTAAAATACACATAAAGACAAGCGAAAACCTCAACACGGTTCTGAAACCAAGAATAATAGCCTGCCATTAATAATAATCATAAAAACCTGGCAGTGATATCTATTAACTACAATGTATTATCTATTAAGTACAGTGAAGGTGGGGCTGAGTTAAAACCAGTGAATGTCCACTGAACACTTTGCCAAAAAAGAACTAAAAGTGAGAAGGTTCAGACCTCCTCCACTCTACCTCCTTTTCCAGAATGAAGAGTGGGTACCAAAGAGAACAGCAGGAAACAGCCCTGTATTGCTCAGCTCTGCTTTCTGAAATAACCATGGAGCAATCCGCTATTTCCCCTTTCTCCCATCACTCTTGGAAATCCTGTGCAAGGACTTTTTTTTTTTTAGGGGCGCCTGGGTGGCTCAGTCGTTAAAGCATCTGCCTTCGGCTCAGGTCATGATCCCAGGGTCCTGGGATCGAGTCCCGTATCAGGCTCCCTGCTCGGCGGGAAGCCTGCTTCTCCCTCTCCCACTCCCCCTGCTGCTGTTCCCTCTCTCGCTGTCTCTCTCTCTCTGTCAAATAAATAAATAAAATCTTTTTTTTTTTAAAGGACCTTTTTTTTTTTTCCATAAGTCAGTAGGCAATAAAGAATCCACTGCCAGGTTCAGGGCCACCTGAATACGGGAGAACACAAGTCTACTCTAAAGAGATCTGGGTACAGGAAGAATTCTAACATGAAGAGTTTGTCTATCACTACACCCGAGTCTCTTAGTATTGATTTGTAACTCAGGAAAGAATGGGCCCTACTTTGAGTGGGGAGACTTCTTTGGGGCGTGGGGCCAGGGTTTTCTCCTGTGTCAGCAGTCAAGGTAGAGAGTTTCTGGGCGGGCGGGGAGGATCATCCTTGCCAATAGTGCCATGTGCTCACTGCACAAGAGCATGTGGCTCAGTGGGAGGAGCAGGGCTTGAACCCCGCAAGCACTGTACCACTCGTGGTGGAGCTGGGCCTACCCAAAAGAAAAAGTCTTCTGAAACCAGTGGAGCTATACAGCTAGTAACAGGGGATGGTTTTCAGTCCAAAGTCAGGGCCCACACTGTCCAATAAGATGGTCATGCGTCATATGTGCACAGTGCAAAATAGAACATTTCCATCACTGCAAAAATGTCTATTGGGCAGGGCTGGCATGCTGTTCACAAAAACTGTGAAGTGGAAAAAAGCTCTGTTACTTTTTAATTAAAATTGAAGTAGGATTATTCTCTTCTACAAAATGTAGTTTACAGAGAGTTCTGTCATTTTGGAGTCAGAATGAAATCTAGCTACAACAAAGTATGCATTAAGACAGTGATGATAAGCTCATAATCAACTACTTCTGTTCATTATGTTTCCTAGTTTTCCATAAATTAAAGTCAAAAGCGTGGAAACACTGATCTGTCCTAAGTAAATCCTTTAAAAGGAATAGGGTTCTAATTACATATTCATCCATATTCCTCTATTATGCTATCCTTGTAAAATTCCCTTGAGCAATCAATTTTTGAACTTACTTCTAAGCCACCCCACACTGCACACTACACAGTAAATCACTGTAATACTAGAGTAGGTATTGTAGCTATTTTAGGGCAAAATAAACTTATTTTTACCAGATAACATTGTGTGTCAAAGTTAATCAAAGAAAACCAGAACATATTTCAGAAAGAACTTATCTTTTAAAATGGAGAAAAGGGTCATACAATGTCAACTAACAATAGGAGAATAGTGAGGATAAATGCAAATCAATATCCATCAGTTTTTGAGAGCTAAATAGGTGGGCATTCTCTTATTCCTAATCAAAGTTAAATAAACCAGAGGCTCCAAAGCCATAAACACAGATAGGATTTTTCCTGCCAACAGTAATAGAACAAAGCAATTCAAACTGTCAGTAAAAGAGGAATATAAGGACCAGACTCTAGAATGATGTGTCCACCCAAAGTCTAAAGCACTAGGGTGTGTGAGTTCTCTTTAAAATATAGAAGTGTTGGTTACAGGAAGCCTAATTTGCATACCTAGATCAGAAATTCTGGAAATCCAAGTAGGTCATCAGGAGCCCATTATAAGTGGAATCCTTAGTTCCCATGGAATCAATAGGAAAGTATTTAAACCACAGAGATTCATCCTCAGACAGAGGAGGACAGACTACGGCTGCCCCAATGCCTAGAGTTTAGTGGGCAAGTCAGAATACTACAAGGTAGAAGAGAGTTCACAGGTGCACATTCACATCTCAAGTGCTGATTCAGAGAAAGGCTGGCCTAAGTGCAAAAAGCAGGATGGCACACAAATCATCCTAGAGTCCATCGTCTGGAGAAACCGAATATAACATTTGCTTAGTGGGAAGTGCCTTTGAACGTGCAGGCATTTCTGAGAATGCCTTGGAGAGTTTCCCTACTTAGAAGGAAAAGTTCCTTCTGTTTCGGGGGGGATAGAGTAAGGTGAACTATTATTTGGAATTCAGTGACTACAGAGTGGTGGCAGCAATCACAGAATGAGCAGAGTCACCCAGGTTTCTGTACAACATGGTAGGATCAGGAGCTTCCTTCCTTCCCAAGAGCACCATCCATCTGAAGGCATCCATCTGTGAGCTGGTGTATGAAAACTAAACCAGTCTTTATGGGAGTGAAGGCAAGATGCTGGAGCCACATATATTCATTATCCCCCAACACCTCTGATTGTACTTCAGGTTCTCATGGCTCACAGAAGCAAAAATGTAATGGAAGCCAGAATTAGGCTAAGCAAGAATCCAAAAGTAACAATTTATTTACATGTACCTTCGAACACTGTGCCAACCGTTGTTTTTAAACAGTGTTCTTATATTGTTACTCATGTCAAAAGTCCCATTAATGATTCCAATAAAGTTTATCCCAACAAGTTAGACTTAGGAGGAAACTGCCAACTCATCGTTCCATGAAGACATAATCAAGGCTCTATCATACATCCAGTAGACAGCGGACATAGTTCTTTGTGCCCAAAAACATTTGTAAAGCGTATGCCTTGAAATCCCTCACCTTCCAATGATAGTGACAGTCACCAATTTTGGCCAACACTGACTTTGTAAGACATTTCCCCCCATCCATCCTAGGCCTCAACTGGCCATACCTAGTTTGGAACCAAAGTTTGCTTCATTCTTATTCTCTCTTCTGTTCCTTCAGCTTTGTTCTCTCCTCCATTCCCAGCCCTCAGAATAAAAACATACTATAATTCTTATTTTTTTAAAAGATTTTATTTATCTATTTGACAGAGAGAGAGACGCAGCCGAGAGAGGGAACCCAAGCAGGGGAAGAGGGAGAGGGAGAAGCAGGCTCCCTGCTGAGGAGGGAGCCGACGCGGGGCTCGATCCCAGGACCCTGGGATCATGACCTGAGCCGAAGGCAGTCGCCCAACCAACTGAGCCACCGAGGCACCCCTATTTTTATTATTCTTATTTTTAAAAGAAAACAAAAATACTCTCTTGACCCCAACTACCACTTCTTCCTCTCCCCTCCACTTTGTTCCTTCCCTCCACCACCCTCTCTTTAAGGCCAAGAACATGGAAGTAACAGACTGTGTTCATTGCTTTTGCATCCTTCTATGATGTGCCATGGCTTCTGCCCTCACCACACAAAATTTTGAGAAAAGAGCACTTTCCTCTAAATAAGGACATTTCTCTGTCCTTATCTTACTTGACCCGTTAGTGGCATTTTACATTGTTAATCACTGTCTTTTAAAATTGGCCCTACTCATGACACCATTCTCCCTCTATTCTTAACCAACTTTCTGACAGCTCTTTCTCAGCCATCTTTGCAAGGTCCTCTTCCTCTGCTGATCTGGAAATGTTGGTGCACCCCTGAGTTCTTCGGCCCTTTTCTTTTCTATTCTCCTTCTGCTCACTCTTCTTAGACCAGCTTATTCATACTGATGGATCCCACAGCCATTTGCAGGCTGATGCTTCTTCACTATGCATCCCCAATCCAGAACATTCTGCCACACTCCAACTGACCTATATATAATTTAAGGACCTCAAATTTAAAAATATTCCAAATCTACTTATTATTCTCCTACCTTGAAACATGCCGCTAAATCCTGTTGACAATACCTTCCAATAGATTCTAATCCATTCTCTCTCCTTTAGTGCCCACTGTCACTTACTTAGTTCAGGTCATCTCCTCAGGACAATTGCAAGAATCTCTATGACGAATTTTACTGCACTTCTCTGCCCCTCTCCAACTTAACCTGCCATAGTGATCTATCTGAAAAGCCTGTAGAAATCCTTTCAATTGTTATGAATTGGGACGGAGGAGACAAACTTAGATTCATCTGCATACTCCACAAGACCGCCCAATAATCTGGCCTCTGACTCATGCATGAGCAAGTCTTTCATTATTTACCAACGAAACTACTCGAAGTTCCTAGAACACACCATATTATTTTAAACCTTTTCATATCTATTTTCATGGATTCAAATGCCCTCTTCCACTACCGATACACAAAGTAAACTCTTTATCTTTCATTATCAAGTCTCAGCAGTCTCCTTCTTAGTCACAGGCACAAACATATCACCACCAGCAGAGAGTTGGTGTACCCTCCTATATGTCATCATCTCTGCACCTTGCACACAAGAGATAACAGTCATCACGCTAAACTCTTTATGACACAACTGCTGGACTTTGTGCTCCTTGAGGATACAGTCAGCACCGTAATTATCTTGTTATACTACTGTGCAGTGTGCCTGACACACAGTCCTCAATAAAGCCTAGTTGAATAACAAAAGGAAAAATGAATGAGGACACACGGCCATGAGAAATGAAGAATGATCTAAAGAACTGGTCTACCCCAAAGTGCAAAGTGTTTAAATACAACCTAACTATATTTCCTAGCCAGTGGATCTCATTCATTCATTCATTCATTCAGGCAACAAATGTGTATTGAGCACCCACGATACACAAAAGGCCATACCACACAAGAAACAAAGTGCTGGTAACAGTCTTCTCAGCTTTCTCAAATCACTGCAAACCCCGACAGTACAAGAGCCTTCCTGATCAATCCCACACATTTCCAATGGTCACTAGGAAGATAAAGAAAAAACATACACAAATTGGTAGAAAGATGGGTAAGCATTATACTTAACCTTCTTCTTTAACACATCCCTAAGCTCATTCCTTCTTCCTTAACACACTCACCTGCTTTTTTCATCATGGATTCGGAGTTCACCATTGTCTCTATAAACATCTACATTACAAATTCCATATTATGCCAATTCTATTTCTAAAAGTTACAGCCTCAACATGAAAAACATTCCCAAATAATTTGCTTTATCCAACTCATACCTCCAAACAGATACAAAGACAAATCAACATGAATAAAAATTTGCAGTGGTCTAAGGTGACAGACAGATCTTTCTATCACATAACCAAATACATTTTCTATGAAAAATAAACCTTTAACAGACCTAAGAGAAAAAAATAGAATTATATAATTGTAGAGAAAGGGAAGGCTACTTTAGCATAATGCCAAAGCAAAAACCATACAAGATTGATAGAGGTGACTATCTAACCATTAAAACTTCTTCATATTAAAAAAAAAAAAAAAAGGAAATGCATACTGGAAAATGTTTTACATCATGAATGCCATTAATATCTTAAAAGTTTTAAAAGAATTATATATGATATACAGTTTAAACAAATAAAAATAAACCTACAAATAACCATCCTAATAGAAAAACAATTGATAAACATGAATGAAAATTTATAAGAGAAAAGCAAATGGTCCATGAGCATAAGAAAAAGTTGTAATTCACCTTTCAAAGGAATGGTCAAAGAACACTCAGTGTTAACTAAGTATGGTACTTTCAAATACTGTGATCACAAGTTTCAATATGGAACAATCATCCTGATCCTTCAGGAGGACTCTAGCAACATCTATCAAAAACCAAACAAGCATACTCTTTGACCTAGCAATTCTGCCTCAAGATATTTATCCTGGGGAAATAATCAGTGGCCTATGCTAAGACAACTATATGAGGACATCTATTACAACACTGTTTGTAACAGAGAAATTGAAAGCAACCTTAAGGTTCCAAGGAAGGGGATTATTTAAGTAAAAAATATATTTGAAGGATGACATGTGTCCTACAACTAAAAAGTCCCACTTTAGACTTCCTTGCCAGGAATACTAAGAACAAATTACCCTCAATACCCTCCCAGTACAAAATCGTATAAAACTGCCGACTATTTGTATACATATGCCTAACATACACACAAACACCACACCTGCCTCCATAAATGCCTAGCCAGGCTGGCCAAAAAAGTAATAAACCTCTTGGAAAGCCAAAATGTGTTAAGAAATCAGTCAAGGTGAAAGAACACTGAACTTAGTCACCAGCTGTATCCCAAACCCAGATGACTTCTAATTTTAACTTTCACAGGCAGAAAGCAAGTCAAAGAGTAGACTGCGCCACCCAGGCACCCCAATACAAGATTTTTCTGGACTGATACACTTTGAGTTCTCAAAGAAAAAGTTCCTAGAAATGTGAGATCACATTAAAAAAAAAAAAAACGCAAAACAAATGAGGAAGCAAGCCAACACATACAAGAATCATTAAAAACAACAAATAGCAGAGTCAGACCTACAAAATCTATAGATAATGGAATTATCTGATACAGCCTATAAAATAAAAATGTTTATGGGTGCCTGGGTGACGCAATTAAGCGTCTGCCTTCAGCTCAGGTCATGATCCCAGGGTCTTGGGATCGAGTCCCACATTGAGCTCCCTCCTCAGCGGAGAGTCTGCTTCTCCCTCTCCCACTCCCCCTGCTCGTGTGTGCACACACGTGAGTGCTCTCTCTCTCTCTCTCAAATAAACTTTAAAGAAATAAAATAAAAATGTTTATGTTTCACAATCAAAGGAAATATATTAAAGGTGTGACAGAGTAAGAAATGACCACGCAGCTCTGAAAAAGACCCAGTTTCTAGAAATGGAAAACACTGTATTTCAAACTAGAAACTCAATGGGTGAATTAAACAACAGATTAAGTGCAACCAACGGGAAAATTAGTAAATGGGACCACTGCTACAAAGAAGTAACACAGAATGGAAGATGGAGACAAAGAGATGAAAATTTGAAAGTGAAGTCAGAGGTAGGAATGATAGTGAGATAGTGAAAGAGTCTCAACATAAATGAAGATCCAGAATCAGAAAACCACGAGGAGTAAAGTGTTATTCAAAGAAGTAATGGACAAGGGGCGTGTGGGTGGCTCAGTCGTTAAGCGTCTGCCTTCAGCTCAGGTCATGATCCCAGGGTCCTAGGATTGAGCCCCGCGTCAGGCTCCCTGCTCAGCGGGGAACCTGCTTCTCCCTCTCCCACGCCCCCTGCTTGTGTTCCCTCTCTCGCTGTCTCTGTCAAATAATAAAAATCTTTAAAAACACACACACACACAAAGAAGTAATGGACAAAAATGCCCTACACTTGACGGTAGACGTGATTCTCAGATTCAAAAGACAGCAATATCAAACAGAAATCTACACCAAAACAAATACAGCACATATTGATGCAAAAATGTTTGATATGAGGGGCACCTGGGTGGCTCAGTGGTTAAGCGTCTGCCTTTGGCTCGGATCATGATCTCAGGGTCCTGGGATCCAGTCCCACATCGGGCTCCCTGCTCAGCGGGGAGCCTCCTTCTCCCTCTCCTTCTGTCCCTCCCCCTTGCTCATGTGCTCTCTCTAATTAAAAATATATATATTTGATATGTTCCTAATTTAAAAATATATATATCTTTGATATGTCCCTAATTTTTAAAAAATTTTTAAATTAGCAGTATATTAGATTAACATAAAAAAATTTTAAATTAGCAGTATATTATGCTCTAGGGTCGTTTTTATAAGAAGTGTGGGTTTACAGACATAGAAGAATGGTTTTTTAAATGGTCAGTGTATGCTTATTGTTAAGTGGAAATATTTGTCAATTTTTGATTTATGCTTTTTAATCTTTTCCAGGGATTCTGAATTGTGTATCACTTTTATGAGAAGTTACTAAAACTTTTTAAAATAATGCTGAACATACTTATATATTCGAGTATATGAAGAAACATACCAAAATGTCAACATCTAATATTTCTAGATTATAAGAATTTGAATGATTTTTACCTATAGTTTCTAATCCATGATCAAATAATTATATGTATAAATATAGATAAATTATATGTATAAATACAGAAGGAAAGAGCTGGTATTTTAAAACGTTAACAGTGGCCTTACAAAAATGCTGTTACTCCATGATTTATAATTTTTATATTTTACAAATTTTCATTTGTTATTTTGTTATTATCGTTTACATTTTATACATTTCCATTTGTTGTTTCAAAATTCAGAAAAAATCAAAAAAAATAACAAAAAAAATTAACATATGCATATGGATACATAGGTGAGTCAGTTGGTCTTAGAATTCTGGGTAGAACTTTGCGCAAAAAAAAAAAAACCATTTTAAAATAATCAAAATTGAGAACAAACATGCAGCATATCCACACATTTACATACAACGTTTTCAGAGACTTGCTGCCTTTAAATGTTAAAATTCTAAAGCACACAACAAAAATAGGTGCAGATCTCCTCAGCGATCTACAGGAGGGTAACAGGCAGAAATGACAGAATGTTAGCAGTGGCTGTGTCTGGTGGTACAGTTTCCTTCTTGCATTCATGTCAGGGGGAGGGAGAGAACAAGAGGACTAGTCAGGGTTTCTCAATGTTGACACACATCTGGCCCCAATTTTGAGTCTTGGGAATCAGAGCAGTGCAAACAAGAGAACCAGGAAAATAAGACAGGAACTAAAACCACCTATCTTAAAACACATTAAAATTTAGAATTATTGGCACTTAGAGGGGGAAAGTCAACATGGACTAGGGCCTTTCAACATAAGGAGAAAAGACCAATGTGACCAAGGAAAAGGGGCAAAGCTAATAATGCGTGGCAGCTGCCACTTCTCTTTAATGACCTCAAAATTGACAGATCCATGATTTGTGTGTTGGCATAGAGTATCTTCAACCTAAAAACTAGATTTTAATCTCTATTTATTCAGGAATAAAAATTCAGACTATAGGCAACACACTTTCACGAGACTTTAAATATGATTATTAGCAAATGACAGGAGAACCTCACATCGCCTGGTTGAGTTCACACAAAATGTCAGGACTCCCCCTCTCTTTGTACAAGCAGATCCCTAACCAAAGGACAGGAATACAAAGTCTCAGAACAAAACTTTTAATTTATTCTATCCAGTCTTTGTCTGATCTCTAAAGGAGTGATTCTGCAGTGCTTTCCAAATTCACAGCAGACCTGATGTATAAACATCGAATCATCAAAGACAGTTCAAGAGAGCACTCTGCTTCCAGAAACATTACAAGCAAAAACTAAGAGCTTCTACACCTGCAAATAATAAACTTCAAAGGCAACCCCAAACTAGCCTGGCATTTATCACTAGTGTGCATAAGTATGTGTATGTATACTCAATCAACCAACTATAGTTTACCTAGTCTTCTTTAACCCTGGATTCTTGTATAGTGTCCTTAAGTGTGCTGTTCATAAAATAGCATCTCCCAAATGGAAGGAAATTTCTAGTCTAGTTCTACCTTTCATCCAATGCTTTAATATTGTCTACATTCTCCAGTAGCTGCTGGAAACATCCAATGATGGGAAGCTCACTACCTTCCAAGGCCAGCCATGAAGTCCTCAAATAGGTTGCTTACTCAAAATTCTCTCTTAGATGTAGTTCATGTCATCCTGACTGAGAAGCCCATCCATGGGACCCCGCTGCTCTTCTGTGATTAAATTGAATCTCATCCTTCAACACTTGAAGGTGTAACAGGCAGATGAACATAAAGGTCAGGTCACCCATTTCTTTCTTTTCATCATTTCTCACAATGCATTTCACACATCCTTCAGAGAACTTTCCACTCTCCACTCAGAGCACAGCTATTCTCAAAGGGTAACAGCTAAAACACCTGACAGTACAGTACCCTTGCTGGATGGTTCTGCCCACGCCAAAAGATGGTGAAACCAACCTCTCATTTGCACTCATGTTAATTTTCATCTATGAGGTGTACAGAGAACACATTGCAATGAAAGAAAGTCTACAACTTGGTATAACAGCCATTTCAAACGGGCCCCGCTTCAGAAAACGCTACTACTATGAAACGGAGAATTATAAAAATTGAAGTTCTGAAATCCACTGTTTCTCAAAGAAAATGTGGTGCACCAACAGAGTTTGCTTAAAAAATGCAAAGTCCTGGGACGCCTGGGTGGCTCACTCGTTAAGCATCAGCCTTCAGCTCAGGGCATGATCCCAGGGTCCTGGGATTGAGCCCCGCATCAGGCTCCCTGCTCCGCAGGAAGCCTGCTTTTCCCTCTCCCATTCCCCCTGCTTGTGTTCCCTCTCTCGCTGTGTCTCTGTCAAATAAATAAATAAAATCTTAAAAAAAAAAAATGCAACGTCCTGGATCCTTCCCAAGCTGCATGAATTAGAACCTCTGTGAGAGGGCCTGGGACTTTGAATTCTCAATATACTCTGGCAATTGTGACACAAAGGAACAGGGGAGCACCAGTGCCCTACCCCATGAATGCTATATTGCTGTTGCTTTACCACACACAATTCTCCCTCGCCCTCTCCCTCCATCTCCTGGCAGTCCACAAAGGCAGAAACGAAATGACCAGTACCATCTAACTTGGTTTCAATTGATGGATCAACTGGGATTCAAACCAAATAATGGTAATCACTTCTTTTAGTTCTGTCCAAGCTTGTCCCTAAAAAGAACAGTTATCTGGGATGTAGTACTAGGAGGAAGAGGAGAGGGGCCTGAATGTTAGATGGGGCTAAATTTGGGGAAACAGCCTAAAGCAATTATTCACGGTTGATCCTTGGAGGTAAGTGGTATAAAGCTGAGAAACAGTTCCATGTGGAGAAACCTGCCAAAAGAGGAGAGAAGGAAGGAAATCCCAAGCAACAGAGAAGGGGAATTCCTGTGACTATACAGGACACACCAGTTGGATTTGGCCTGTGGCTTTGTGAAGATTCTGTTGTTGCACTCTTAGAATGTTGTTGAGTTCTCCCGTATTCAAACGAAGCTCTATGCGATTTAGAAAACATTCTTCCCCAGGTAAGCAAACTCAAAATCAAAGTCTGTGTTTGCTGCAGCAAGAGCCAAAAATCCAAGAGTCACTTTTACATGCAGGGATGAGGATCAAAGTTATTTCTTCAAATATCAAGGAGAAATCCTAATCCTGAACACAAACTGTGCCCATCACAATTCTTTCTGTTGTTTTGGGTCCTAGTTTTTCAAAATACACTTTACATTCCCCTGCCAAATACAGATGCAAACTGCAGACAAAACATCCTACCACAAAACTAAATCTGAAAATGCCTAGGACCAACAAATCCACAATAAAGGGGGCTAAAATCCAAACCCAAAATGGTAAGTGTAATAACGATGATCCTTACCATGTGGTAAAAGATGAATCTAATTAATGTTACCTTAAAAAGAATTTCAGTAACTCCTCTCTTTCCTGTTATAATTGCCCATGATAGGCCTCAAAAGCCAGCAGTTTGGTGGAGACATTTTCTGACCAATGTACTTCTTCACCCTGAGTGAACTCTATGAACCAAGCAGTAGTGGATTCCATAATCTGTCAAACATTTACAGTTACAAGGGGATCAATAAAAATGCAATTGTCATACGGTTGCTTTCTAGATTGCTCCGATTCCAAAGTAACAAAGGAAAGGAAAAAAACAAGTAGTGACCCAAAAAATGACATTCTGTTAAATCAGGAGACTGGAAGGGACCTTAAAGATTATCTACTAAATCCCTCGGCCCTCCATTCCCTCTTCCAAACAACTCAGTCATCAAGCAAATCTTTATCAAGGGCAATTTCAACATATTCAAAAGTCTGACCTCTCTGCTTAGACCCCTCATTACTCAGAATCGCCCCGTGACACTTCAAAATCCCCCTTTCTAACTGGAACTGGACATTCATACAGCTGTTCTCACTCACATACAATATATCTGCCCTTAGATGTCAAGGCCCAGCTTCCTACCCCTCCATTTCTCCGGCTCATCAGCCCTGTCCAATCAAAATGCCACAGTCCACCCCCTGAGCTCTCCACACACCAGCCTGCTACCTCTCAGGCTCCTTTCTGCCCTTTAACACCCAATTCTTATTAATCTCCAAACTGCCTGTTCTGCTCCCATTCGCAGCCTCCAGGGGTCCCATGGAGAAAACTGAAGGACAAGATGAAGATGTATTCTAATCTCAGCAGAGCCCACAGCAACAGCCGTTAATGCTGTCACTTCTCTCTGCTCTCTTCCATTTCTCATGGTGTTTCTTCTAAGCCTTTAATCCTTTCAAAGAAGCTCCATAACTTTCACATCCATCATGGAGAAATCAGGAGGCATCAGGCAGGAACCCCCTTTAAGTTCTTCCCTTCCTCTTCTGCTCTCCCTACTGCCCATCACTTGAATAATCTGGGCCATTTTTTCACGTACCTTCTCTGGCTTACCCACCACACACAGCCTAGACCACGCCTCTTCAAACCTGGATGCACACTAGAATCACCAGGTAGCTTCCCTGTTAAGAGCTGAACTGTGTCCCCCAAAGATTAATATGTTGAAGTCCCAAACCCTAGTACCTCAAAATCTGCCCTTATTTAGACATGGGGTCCTCAAAGAGGTAATTAAGTTAAAAAGAGGTCATTAGGGTGCACCCTACTCCAATATGTCAAGTGTCTACAAGAAAAGGAAATTTGTACGTGTACACACGGAGGAAAGATGTGAAGATACAGGGAGAGGATCATCTACAAGCCAAGAAGAGATGCCTCAGAAGAAACCAACCCTCCAATACCTTGGTCTTGGGACTTCCAGGCTCCACAATTGTGAGAAAAATTGCATTGTTTAAGCCACCCAGTCTGTGGTATTTTGTTATGGCAGCCCTAGCAAACTCATACACTTCCCATGCCCTCCCTATTCTGACATCTCTATCTTGGTGAATGTTTGGTGATTCCATTATTACTCCTCATCCTCCTAAATATCTTTCACCTCTGCCTCCTTCCCTCCAAACCCACTATCACTGCCTTAATTCAGGCTCTCATTATCCCCCCTAGGATATTCCAGTCGCTTCCACCTCCCATTTCACTTGGCTGTGTGGAGACTCATCTTCCTGAGACAGAAATCTTCCAGGCCAATGCTGTTTCAAGCCCTTCCACAGTTCCCTACTGCCTCAAGTCAGACCTCCTGGAGAATAGCATACAGAGTCTTCCAACCCCTTCCTGCTTCAGCCATAACCTCCTTTGCTCATTAAGCTCCCTCACTTTGGATCCACCTAGAACTTCCCTAACACATAATGCTGATCCAGGCAACTGTCTGTACACATTCACTTGGCTCAAGGAGGGGAAGCCAAACTCTATGGCAAACACCTACATGATCCTTCCAGTCTCAGCCTCAGAATCACTTCTCAATGAAACCTTTTATGAACCTCCTCCCCACCCAGATTAATTACTACCTGTTCTTCACTGCCTCTGGAATTTATACATACTTCACATTACACCGTGACCATACTTTGGCAGGTGTCACCAATACAAATACCCACAGGACCAACCAGGTATCATAAATCAATGAAGTATCTAGCAAAAACACACCTTAAATGTGCATGATACAGAAACCATGCTTGCATTAAAACCGATCATAATGACTGCTTGCTGTCATACCTTTTAAAACCTTGCACTCAATAAAATGTAGAGGGAGCCAAGTTCATTTAGCCAAAGGCACACACACGTCAGGGCCTTAGTTTCTCTTCCTTCTACTTCTTGAGGGGAAAAAGCTACAGAACACGCCTGTGGGCATTTTCATAGCCTGACAACCTGTGGTTCATAGACTGATCCATGTTCACGCTATCCTCAATGGGACTGATGCTTAAAGCACACAGATACACACTTCGCCAATTACAAGGAAAGGATGCAGTCTTAAGTTGAACTCAACTGTTACTCAATTTTTACCAAAAATATTTTGGGAGAAATAACATACAGGCAGGATCTTGAAGGGTAGCGAGCCCACTGTTCCACAAGGAACATGGAAGGTCTATCCTTGGACACAACCAGCAAAGGGCTACTTGTCTGAACTATCTTGCTTTGACTTCCACAGAATTGCTCTTGTGAGATAAGCTTTGGCATTATGCCCTTGACCCATATTGAGCAACATTATTTTTTGAACTCCACTGTTATATTCATTATAAAGATTGTGCTTGGAGACATTGTTAATTATACTAACATATCTCATGTTTCAAGAACCATGAATAAAATCTTCTCTCCTCCCAGGGCCATGAACAGTTGTGCCCTCTCTTTAGTCCTGGTGCTCACAGGTGTCCGGATCGTACAGCTGATCGTGTCCCCTCTTCGTGTCAACTATTAGGAAGAAGAGTGAAATGTGAGGTCCTTTCCTAGTAACGTGGGTAGGACCCCTCAGGGGACTCTCCATCTTGATCTTTGCTTAAACTCACACTCTTTCTCTGCATTTCCTTCCTGTGCATATTAAACTTATTTTTCTTCAGGAGGGAAATGCACAACTAACACAGTATTTTCAGTTAGTTCCCACCTCTACAGTTGGTCAGTTTTTTAAAGACAAGGCCTCCCTCTCACTCATTTTATATCTCTAGAGTCTAATAAGCAATCATTTATTGTCAAATTGAATTACATCACATTTGATTCCTTCCAGTTACGAATGAAATGGTAAACTACTTCCTTCTTAAGAAAGGTAATTTAATTTCCTCAGAAGAATAAAAGTGGCCTCTGCCCTTAACACCAATGGCATCTAGAAGGCATCATGGGGACAAGTTTCAGGAAAACACAGTAAACAAGTACAGGTATAAATACTACATAACTTTTAGTTATTTGCTATCCATTTTTAGAATATTTGTTCCATTTGCTAGTAGTTAACCAGTTCTTTTGTAGAAACCTATTAACCAGGAATATTCCACAGTTGATACAGTGAATGCAGTTAAAACCAAAATATTTTATGGCATATTAAAATCCGTGCATTGAAGGGTACAGGACCAAGGGAAACCTCAAGAAGATGTTCTCTGTTAGAATATAAAACTGTGGGGGAGTGAAAATATCACCACAAAGGAGAGAAGTATATCCACTAGTGAGGTCAGATCAGTTCCACTCGGTATCATCCAGGGCTGATTATTATTAAAGCTTGTCGCTCTGATCATTTTCCAAGTTCTACAAATCCACGTTTACACAAATTTCAATCTTTAAATTTTCTGAAATTCAGCCGGTAGTAGTGTGAAGTGTTATCATTGTTTTGGAAAGCAATTTAATCATTTCTCATCACTAGTCATAAAAATCATCCCTACCTTTTGAGGCAGTTAAGACTGTAACTAGGAATCTACTCCAAAGAAATCATCTGAGGGGTGCCTGGGTGGCGTAGTCAGTTAAGCCTCCAACTCTTGGTTTGTGCTCAGGTCCAATCTCAGGGTCTTGAGAACAAGCCCCGCGTGGGGTTCCATGCTCAGCGCAGAGTCTGCTTCTCTCCCTCTTTCCCTCTGCCCCCCTCCCCTGTGCATGTGTGTGATCTCTCCCTAAAAAAATAAGTCTTAAAAAAAAGTGATCTGAAATGCAGAAAAAGCCTTGCACAAAAAGGTGTTCACTGAAGTGAGAGGTAGAGCTACTGCTAGAACTAAGGTCACCTTTAATTAGGATATACTATTAAGACAAAGGACAAGATATTCATTGTACCCAATAAGATTTTGACCCTATAAAATGTACCAAGAGATTAGAAGGAAATATCTCATAAAAAGTTGACAATTGCTATATCCAGGTGGTAACTGTAGCTAGTTTTTACCTTTATATATTTTTTGATATCTACAATGAACACATATTACTTGTGTAATTTACAAGTTTTTTTTTTTTTTAGAAAACCTTTTTTAATATACTTGGAAATCATATGATATTACTCTCAAATTAGTGATCCCACTCTTCATTAGTCTCAGAAAATAACATAAGAAGCCGTTGGGTGCAGTGTTTTTTAAAATAGCAAAGAAATGAGAAAACTAAATGTCCAAAAATAGGACAATGGTCAAATGAACACAGTTTAACAACTTAATCCAAATGGATTACTATTAGGCTATTAAAAAATATAATGATTCAGACCATACAGTCACATCTAACAGTAAATAGAAAATGGTCAGCAGAGGCACAAAAATAGACACATAGATTAACAGAATAAAATAGCCCACAAATGAACCCATGCTTATATGGTCAATGAATCTACAACAAAGGAGGCAAGAATGTACAATGGGGAAAAGACGGTCTCTTCAACAAATGGTATTGGGAAAACTGTACAGCTACATGCAAAAGAATGAAACTGGATCACTTTCTTACAGCATACAAAATAAAGACCTACATGTGAGACCTGAAACCATAAAGTTCCTAGAAGGAAACATGGGCAGTAATCTCTTTAACATCAGTCATAGAAACATTTTTCTAGCTATGTCTCCTGAGGCAGGGGAAACAAAAGCAAAATTAAACTATTGGGACTTCATCAAAATAAAAAAGCTTCTGCACAGCTAAGGAAACAATCAACAAAAGACAATCTACTGAATGGGAGAAGATATTTACAAACGACATATCTGATAAAGGGTTAGTATCCAAACTATATAAAGAACTTCTACAACTCAACACCAAAAAAACAAGTAATCCAATTTAAAAAATAGGCAGAAGATATGAAGAGACATTTTCCCAAAAAATAAAGATGGGCAACAGACACATGAAAAGATGCTCAACAGCACTCATCATCAGAGACATGCAAATCAAAAGTATAATGAAATACCACCTCATACTTGTCTGGATGGCTAAAATTGAGAACACAAGAAATAAGTGTTAGCGAGGCCTGGAGAAAAAGGAACCCTCACGCACTGTTGGTGGGAATGCAAATTGGTGCAGCCACTGTGGAAAACAGTATGACGTTCCTCAAAAAATTAAAAATAGAGCTACCTTATGATCCAGTAATTCTACTGGGCATTTACCCAAAGAAAACAAAAACACAAATTCAAAAAGATAGATGCATCCCTATGTTTATTGCAGCATTTATAATAGTCACAATATGGAAGCAACCCAAGTGTCCACACATAGATGAATGAAGATATGGTGTGTATACACACATACACACACACACACAAATGGAGTATCACTCAGCCACAAAAAAGAATGAAATCTTGCCATTTACAACAACATGGATCAATCTAGAGGGTATAATCCTAAGTGAAATAAGTCAGTAAGATGATCACATGATTTCACTATGTGGAATTTTAAAAAAACAAAACAAAGAGAAAAAAAACAGACTCTTGAATATAGAGAACTGTTGGTTGCCAGAGGGGAGGTAGATGGGTGGATGGGTGAAATCGGTGAAGGGGATTAAGAGTACACTTATTGTGATGAGCACTGAGTCATGTAGAGAATTGTTGAATCATTATATTGTATACCTGAAACTAATAAAACACTGTATGTTTATTATACTTGAATTTAAAAAAATTAACTTTTTTAAAAAAGAAAATGGTGAATAGAAACAAAAACACATTTGTTAACTCTAGGTAGAAGTAGACCATAAAATAGACCACAGTGGAAATAGGCCATAAAATTAACATGATTAAATGAAAAATATACTACATTAGGGAACTGCAAACATGAGTGGGTTTGTTTATTTAAATATTGCCATAATGCAGTGGTTTCATAATGTCTGGTTTCAGAAAAATTTTTAAGCATTTTAAAGAATATTCTAATCAGTGTTTTTAAATAAAAACACTTTTTAAAGGAGTTGAACAGTTTTAAATACCTTAAGATATGTTTACTGAAAAATTACTAGCTGAGTTATTCCACTATCAAAATGGGATGAAAAAGGAAAGGACCTAGATAAGTAAATGATTAGGTCAGTGCATTCTCCCTGTATTAGAATTAGCCCCAAATAGTCCACTAACCTCTGCCATAACACCAATGGGCACGCTTAAAACTTTTTTCCCAAAATTAATGGAATGTTAAGTATGTTTTACAGTTAACTATTACAGGAATAATATATTTAGACATGAAACCTGAGCTGATTCTTGCTACTAGAGAAGGTATTTAACAAGGTCCCTAATCCCTGAATCAGGTAAGAATTTGTGATTTGTGGTACTGCACTTTGAGTTGGCGAAATGCTTGAAGAGTTGCCAAGACTCCATTTCCCAAGGTCATGATGACAAAGTCCTGCTTGAGGGTTGACATTCCCTTGAACAAGCAGAGATGTTCAAGTGATGCTCCTAACTCTGAAGATAAAATTCCTCCAGGGAGTTTTAGATTTCTGTCTACACAACTTTTCTCGTAGAGCCATCCAGAATGCCTTTCCTTAGAACACTGGGCAGTGCATGAGAACACTCTGTGCCTCTTTCTAGCTTTGTCTGCCTAACTCCATAATTCCAAACCCTTCTGATTCACTTATTTCCAGTACTAGCCTTAAGCAATACCTGTGCCTATTACCTGCCTGGATTTATGCCCAACCTGGATCCCAAACACCAGCTACACGACCTGCCCCTGCCTTGTCCCACATCAGGAGCCCTGAGGTCCTGGCCAGGTTTCCATACAGTATCAGCTTAAAGAGATTATTCAACAGCAAATAAAGGAATATGAGCTGATGAATCAGCACCAAAACACACTAAATAAAATACCCACAGCTACCTGAACTTCTTCAATAAATATTATGAATGAGGAATTAGATAAAGCTCAAACAGAAAAAGCATGCATCTTGTCTTTTTTCAAGTATATTTTACTCAAAAATAAGAGCAAGTGAAATAAAATGCTAAGTAAAATAGTGACTTAAAATTTTGAAATTACCAAAAAATCTACTTTAATCAACTGATTTAACATGTAAGAAAAATGGAGTTGTCAAGTACTTTTCTTCTGTTCCACATAAGACCCATTCTTTATCAAATATTCCTTAAACTTGGAATAGTCATTAAAACTGAATTAGTCCTCCATGTGATTCCTTAGCCCTTAAGTCTCTTTGAAATAACATCACTCACTGTTCAAATGGTTTTTATAAAATGCGGATTATATATAACTTAGATACTGCACATTTCCCCCAAAGCAAATACTCAGAAAATAAACTGAATGAAGATTTTTCATCTTCACAGACTCTCAAAGGTTAAAAAAAAAAAAAAAAAAAAACTTCAAGTATGGGCAGTATGGGCAAACTGCAAACCAGGATGGTAAAGCCGAAAGGATCTGCCCAGGAAAGTCCTAATCTTTGCCCACCCGTCCACGGTGCCGAAAGAAGCACTAGATGTGTCATCCCATGAGCCTGGCCTTACAATACACATAAGGACGTAAATACCTGGAGTTCTCCCACATTTAGCTTGAGCCTGTCAGACTAAATTAGCTCAGTGTTCTTTGAACATTAAACAGCCAGAGCAAAGTTGAAAATAAAAAGTACAGAGTCACCGAATATAATGAGAATGATCAGTGCAAAGTGATTCTAAGTCCTCTCTTTTTATTTTTTTACTTGAGTACAGCGGACAATGTTACATGAGTTTCACGTGTACGACATAGTAATTCAACTTCTCTCTAGGTTCTGCTCTGCTCACAAGGGTAGCTACCATCGGGCACCACACAACGCTATTCCAGTATCATTGACTATATTCCCTATGCTGGACCTTTTATTGCCATGACTTACTCATTCCACAACTAGAAGCCCGTACCTCCCACCCACCCATCCCCTTTACTCACTTTGCCCATCCCCCCACCTCCCCCTCTCTGGCAACCATCAGTCTGTTCTCTGAATTTATAGGTCCGATTCTTTTGTTCATTTGTTTTTTAGATTCTGCTTCTGAGTGAAATCATATGGTACTTGTCTTTCTCAGTCTGACCAAGCCCTCTATTTTAAGACAAGGGCCCAAAGGCCTGGAAAGTGTGGGTACGATCAAAGGCCCACAGACAGTGGTGACAAAACTGGCACTTGACTCCTGATCTCGCATCTGTCTCATTTAGTTTCAAATTTACTTTATGAATTTCCAATTTAAAATATTTTTTTAAAAAAACTCTTCACCCAGGGGTGCCTGGGTGGCTCAGTTGGTTAAGCCACTGCCTTCAGCTCAGGTCATGATCCTGGAGTCCAGGGATCGAGTCCCACATCAGGCTCCCCGCCCAGCAGGGAGTCTGCTTCTCCCTCTGACCCTCCCCCATCTCCTGCTCTCTCATTCTCTCTCCCAAATAAATAAAATATTTAAAAAAAAAAAAACCTCTTCACACAGCCTTAGAAAAGGTGAGGGGAGAACCCTAAAAATCCTACTATGGCAAAATAAAAAAAAAAATCCTCACAGTAATAATTTCTAATTCCATGATTGGAAACAAACAAAAAAGCCACTGAGAAGCTATGAAACATCCACCCAATCACCTGGTCCTCACTTACCAAAACTTAATTTCCATGTTTTACTTTCTTCTGAGTTAGGCGTAGTTACTAAATTGGTAACAACACTGTATTTTTTTTAATCCAACCAAAACTGTGCTCACTTCGGCAGCACATATAATAATCCAACCAAAACTACATCTACATATCCAGGCAGAGCTTTATACAGTTCCTAAGGCAGAGCAAGCCACAAAATTGCTATAATATAAAACTGCTTCAAAACATATACATGCACCTACCTCCCAAAAATATCCTTTCTATTCCTACCTGAATTTTGTTAAGTGGGGGAAGGAAAGTCACAAATAGGAAGGCCCACTATGTATCACAAAAAATTGCCAACTCATCAGACCCAAAATTCCGCCTTCCATCCGTCATTCACTTCCAGTACTCTGTTTCGCTTCTATTACTCAATTCTTCCATGACTCTACAGTCCCATGTTCACACAAACCACCTCAGCCCTGCAGAGTTAACCCCTTCTCATTCTGCAGATCTAATCAAATGTCACTTCCCCAGGGAAATCCTGATTCACCCCAAAGTCAGATAAGGTTCTCCATTTAATCTGTTTTGAAACTCCCTGTTCTTCTTCCCTTCTAATACCCATATTTTGTAAGTATATATTTGAGTGATCATTTGGTCAATATCCCCCTTCCCACTGGACTCCATGCTTCATGCCTCCAGTGATAATGACTACTTTATGTACCACTCCATTCCCAGCTGCCAGCACAGGCACTGGTATTGTATGTAATAAAGACATGTTGAATAGTGAATGGCCCTAATTCCACATAGAACAGCACCACACCAAATCACTGTCTTCAAAATTTCTGAGTTATGACCAGCATTTTTTAATGAAAATGAACAGACCATAATAGAAAACACAGGAACAAAAAGTGTTATAGTTTTCTGTTTGTAGTTAAGCTGCATGAAACTTGTTTTATTCATGTATATAACCATTGCTAACCTTGGGGCATGGTCAAAAAAAAAAAAAAAACATGTTGAAAGCCACTAAACCAGATGTCCCAATACAACTCCTCCCAACTTCCCATTAAAACACTCAAGAACGTGCACAAAACTGCAAAGATCAGCAACAGTACTAGAAGGGGGCGGGGGGGCCAAAATCAAGCCATTATTTCCACTACACTCTTTGAAAGATGGATATGCAGCACATTCTTAGACCACATAAATCTGAAAGATGCACACTACATCTTTTGAACTTCAACAAGACAGATGCTCTGATGAATGTAGGAGAAGTCCTGAGTCTAACTCAGGAATGCAGAAGATGCCATTGGCCAGATAAATATGAAGAAATCCCCCAACTACACAGGAGATACCTTTCGAGCCAGCTAAAGCAGGGGGCCTCGTGGCCACAAGAGCTAATGAGGGTCAAAACAGACACATACAAAATATAGGGGCAGATTTTATCACAGAATAGAAAACAAAAGTCTGAAGTCTATACTTACAATTTTGGAGGTAAAACATATATAAATTTATGTATTAAATGTATAGTGGAAATTGGGAAGGGGAAGAAGGCAAGAATAATTAAGGCATACTAAATTCTTTGTTGTGCAGAGGAGTGGGATCAAAGTAATTTAGTTCTTTGACTTTGAGAACCAGAGAAACCCAGGTTTAGGAATGTATTTAGAAAACAGAGGCAATCACTTGTAAAACTGAAAACTAGACTTGACCACTTCAAAATACTATGGATGTACTGAACAAGGCACAGAAAGAGAAAATAAAGGCAGGAAGCATATTAGATTGACCCATACAAAACCTGCCATTTTTATAGGTCAAGAGCAACCAACTACCAACAATTTCACATGACTGAATCTATCAACAATGAAAATAGTAAAAGCTAACGCATTCAGTGTGCCAAACATTTTTAAACCATTAATTCAGGATTTGGTGTTTTTGTGTGTTGTTTCTTTACAAATAGAAATCTGTAGGCTTAAAGACATTATGTAATTTATGTAAGCCCATACGGCAAAATATTGGTGGAAAAAGGCAAGCCAGTACTTTTTACTCAAAGCTATGGTATCTTTCATAACAAAGAGAATACTTAAGGGTAAGAATTAGGTTCAAACATGTGGGTTGAAACAATAAACGTAAAAGCCATACGTTTCCTTTAAGAGGTATGCTGAAACAAAATCCAACTAACTATTAATAGGCGGGGCCCCTGGGTGGCTCAGTTAAGCGGCTGCCTTTGGCTCAGGTCATCATCTCAGGGCCCTGGGATCAAGCCCTGCATCGGGCTCCCTGCTCAGCGGGGAGCCTGCTTCTCCCTCTCTCTCTGCTGCTCCCCCTGCTTGTGCTCCCTCTCTGTCAAATAAATAAAATCCTTAAAATAAATAAATAAATGTTTATAGGCAACAAAATATAAAATAAAAGGACACCGAAAGTTTAAAGTCACAAAGCATGAGTGAAGTCTTTTCAGACAAAGACAAAAAAGCAGACTGGCAATATTAATCTCAGGAAAAAAGTAGGGTGTGGTTCCAAATGCACAGAGGATTATTTTACATTAATAAACACACAATAAAGGCCCAACAGGAATCTTTAATATTATGCTGACACATAGAAAGTGCTATAAAGAAACTGACAAAAGCCCATTTGTAGACAGAGACTGAAGGACCATTATCAGTCTATGACAGAACCAGGACAGAGAAAATGTGAATAATATTATAGTGGCTGAATTAATAAACCTAACTGTACTTGTCACACAGAGAAAATCCTGCTCTTTTCAAGCAACACAACACAAAACCCGCAATTGACCAGAAAGACAAACTGTACAAACCTCACTTAGTTACCATGATAAAGGAAGTTTATGCAAAAGATTACATGTGTGCGATAAAGCAATAATCAGCCACATCATAGAGAACCACCAATAGCATTCCCGATGAAGTCAGGTATTAACAAGAATGTTTACTTTGCCTGTATTGTTTTACATTTTCACAGCATTTTTCTTGCACAAAACAGAATTTAAGCTAGGTCCATTAAAATCATTGCTACTTTTAGATCGAAAATTCCTTCTCCCTCAATGACTAGCAAAATGAGCAAAAATAATTCAAAATTATTGGAATGAAGTACTATATATCAAAAATGCCAAAGCTGATCAACCTCCACCCTCACACAATTTCATCATTTAAAACAAATGACCTAATTTCAACTCAAGAAGTAAGGCCCAGACTTTTGATTTTCCTCATCATTTTCCCCAAATTACCCCTTCCTTTTCTGTATCAAGGTCTCATTTCCTCTTCCATCCTCCCAGTTTCACTGAACTAATTCAACTCATCTTTCCAGCCTCAGATGGAAAGATTTATACTCCTCAGTATAAATACCGCTTTCTCCAAAAAATTCTTCCCACCCTCCCAAAGCTGGTCTCCCTACTCCACTCTTCCAGGACACCCTGCTTTTCTCAGTCATTCCAATCACACTGTGAGTTACTTGTTCAAGGCTGCTTCCTTCCCTAGATTGTAAATCCCAAGCACTCAAGACCACAGGTTATGCATTATAACACGCTCAGTATACTACTTTTTAATTCATAAAATGTCCTTTCAAAAGACTTTTTCTTCAGAAAAATCTGAGTTCTACTATGTGCAAGGGACTATATACTAAGCATGGGGAAAAGAGCAGTAACTAAGAAAAATTTAAAAAACCACTTTCCTTCGTTTAAGAAGTCAAAAAAAGTCAAAAAACAATACGGTGGAGGGGAAAAAAAAAAAATCAGGCATGTCGGATAAACGGGAAAGGTCATACAATTTTAAATGTAGTCATTAGGGCAGGCTGCACTAACAAAGTGGCATTTGAATGGAGACCTGAAAATGGAAAGAGAGCAAACATATGGATACCAGGGAACAGAGAACTCCAGGCAGAAGCCACAGTCCATGGCAAAGGCCTGGGAACCACAGTCCACTGTGCAGATAAGCTCACCCATGGAGACTTTTCAGAGCAAGGCTGGAGCTCTGGGAACACCAGCACCAAAAGATGGCAGAGAAGCATACACCCTTAAAATAAAGAGAAAAGAAGCAAGCGGAGATGGGAAATAATTCAACATTGTGACTACCATGTTGTCACTGAAAATTAAAAATGGAAGATTTTAATGGCAGGTATACTTAAGACACAACACAAAATGCTACTGACTATTCAGGAAGATCAAATATTTGAAAAACTCCAAGAAATGATACCAAAATGGAATGAGGAAGTTATTCTTGAAGGGCAGCACTATGGCTGCGTCTCCTATACTTTCCAAATTCTAAAGTGAGCACGTACTGTTTTTATTATCAAATGGAAAAGAGTGTAATTTTAAAGAATCATAATGGCCTCGGGCGCCTGGGTGGCTCAGTTGGTTAAGCGACTGCCTTCGGCTCAGGTCATGATCCTGGAGTCCCGGGATCGAGTCCCACATCGGGCTCCCTGCTCAGCGGGGAGTCTGCTTCTCCCTCTAACCCTCTTCCCTCTCGTGCTCTCTGTCTCTCACTCTCTCAATAAATCAAATCTTCAAAAAAAAAAAAGAATCATAATGGCCTAGAGAGAAAACGACTAAGAACAGATTTATCCCTGTTCTAGCTCACATGCAGGAAGCCATGCCAATGTAATTATACAAAATGGAAATATACAATTAGAAAAAAAAATTTTTTTTAACCAAGTAAACAGGGAAGTTATACTGTATCCTACTTTTACCTTCATCAGGCAATGGAAGCTTGCATGTACTAGATCAGATTTTATAAATCCCCACAACAAACCTGTTGGGGTTCCTACATCTGGTCTTTATGCTAATGGGGTTTCCAGAGTTTTGCTAAGTTTCTCAGCTTGTCTTTTATTGTAGCAATGACAGTAATAGGACTTTCACTGCTGTTAGTCCTGCAGTAAATTAAAACTGTATTTTGCAACTCCTCTCAGCCCCCAAACCACCACTAGTCTTCTAATTAGTTTCAGAATTGTCTTTTCGTTTGCCGGAATGGATTGTTTCGGGAGCTTTTATGCACCCAAAGGAATATCAAGCTGGAACTCCATCCTCTTTGTATCATCCCAGGACCACCTCATCAAGAGAAGCCATCGTGGGCGCTCAATGTGTGACAGCCTATAAGACTATTTCAGTCACCTGCTAGAAAGAAAAACAGCCTGAAGAATCAAAATACATCTTGTCCTTGTTAAAACACCAAGTATATTGAGGGTGAGGGTCCCTTTCACAATGTGTATGTACATCAAATCATCACATTTTACACTAAATACCTTAACCGTTTTATTTGTCAATTATACTTCAATAAAGCTGGAGGGGAATTTTTTTTATATCTTCATATTTAAAAAAAACAAGTATATACCACTCTTCTCACTCTAAAAGTGCTCTTCAGCTTATCCTGTAAATTTCACTGGTATTGACTCTGATATATAATAATTACTCCCCAATACTGCCAAGCTCTGACCTCTCAGCCAAGCTTCAAACTCAAATTCCAGCCACCAGCTGAAAATTTCTGCCTAAAACCAACATGCCTCACTGGAAGAATTCTTATACTGTCATGTCCCATCTGCTAATGGCATCGACATGCCCTTTTCTTTGTTTGGTCCCCAATGGCTTTGCCCCCTTCTGTTGGCACTGCAAGACTGACCTGAAGCATTACCTAACTCTGCCACAAACCCTAACCTGTCACTCACACGCAGTGCCTGCGCCTTCTACACTTCCATGTGGAATGAGCCTCTCAGCCAAACTGTGCACAGAGGCCAGAATCCTGCTGCAAATCCTTCCTCACCTCCAAGGCAGAGTTACTCTCTCCATCCTCAGATGTTGAGATGGCACTCTGTTTAAAATATTTATCATTGTCTGGGCGCCTGGGTGGCTCAGATGGTTAAGCGTCTGCCTTCGGCTCAGGTCATGATCCCAGGGTCCTGGGATCGAGTCCTGCATCGGGCTCCCTGCTCAGCGGGAGGCCTGCTTCTCCCTCTCCCACTCCCCCTGCTTGTGTTCCTTCTCTCACTGTGTCTCTCTCTGTCAAATAAATAAAATCTTAAAAAAAAAATATTTATCATTGTCTGCCCGATCTCAGGCATTTATTTCCACGGCTTTCCATGTTTATGAGCTACTTGAGAGCAGCGACCATACTTTCTTGGTGGCTTTATTATTATTATTATTTTTATTTTAGTGTCCTGAGCCAAGCATAAAGACTTCACCACAGAAGTGCTCCAAGATTTCGGCCACATGAAACTGAACTGACTGGGTCTCAGAGAAAGTGACAAGGGAACCAGATTCTGCCAAATTTGGAAGTCAGTTATCCTGCCCTAGCCTTTGAACTTTTAGGTCTCCGTGTCTACTCCAAGGACAGCAAGCAGTTCTGTATGGAACTACAATAAATACTGAGTACAGAATGAATGCCTCACTTTCTGGACAGGACAAGAACCCTTCTTCCAACAAATCACAGCCCAAGATGGCAAAGCGGCCCCTTCACAAAAGGCAATTCTGTTTCAGCCGTGAGTCTCCCTTAGCGAGAGCCCTCCACCTTACTGTCTGATTACCGCCTTGGAAGAGGGCTCCTCACTTAAAACTCGCACCATGAAACCTGCCTGGAATAAGGAACTCCACCTATCTTTTCTGTTGGAGAGCTCGACGGGCCTACCCCAGACGCCTTGTTTTCCACCTAACAAAAGGTTCACAGATGCCAAACACGGGCTCCGAAAGGCCCCTCCTCCCCTCACCCGAGACCCAGATGAAGCACAGTCCTTGTGAGAATAACATTCTCTGCAATGATATTTGTTGTCTCCGTTGTCACACAGCTGGAAATAGTTTTCTTGTTCCCTGTTCATAACAGCCAGACATTCATCTCTCTCTGATAGAAACGTCACTGAGTAATACCATACTGCACCGATTCAAGAAGTCCCATTTATATGTGTGTGTGGAGGTCTGTTTCTGAAGATTCACATGCTCCTGAGACTTCAAAGGTCTGAGCCACGGTGGCAGCCTTCCTAACAGACTCTCTAGAACAGAGGCAGGAGCGAGTGTGTGCACACAGACACACATACACACAGGTCCTTGGGTATCTATAAACAGACCTGCACGCACACATGTAAATATCTACACACACAAACAAGTTTGTAGATCTGTAGAAAAGTACAAGTATGGAAGGCTATGTAACAAATTGCTGACAAAGGAGCTACATCACATGCTTAAGGTTAAAGGGGCTGAAGGAGGTTATTACATTTACCTTAGACACCTCCATATTGTTTGAATCATTACAAAATCCACATCTTTTTATAAATGAATGCAGCTACCTTCTTCTGGTTAGAACACTTTCTACTGTGTTCATTCCCCAGTGATCTAAACAAGATAAGTAAACTACATCAACAGCAAAGTACAGAGATAGTGTGGCCTCAAAATAACTCTGACTCCCCAATGAACACTAGATTTGGATTATTCTAGTAAATCATAAACTGAATATAGAAACTCAAACACAGGTTGGGTCAAAATTAAGAATATCCAAAATGAGGGCACCTGGGTGGCTCAGTGGGTTAAGTGTCTGCCTTTGGCTCAGGTCATGATCTCAGGGTCCTGGGATAGAGCCCCGTGTCAGGCTCCCTACTCAGCGGGGAGTCCGCTTCTGCCTCTGCCCTCCCCCCTGCTCATACTCTCTCTCAAATAAAATCCCTCAAAAACATAAAAGTATCGAAATTGAGATGGAAGCAAGCCAAGGTTACAGGTAAGACAGCTACATCTGTCTCTAGATTTGACACAAACAGGTAAATCTTGGGAAAACATTTCAAGTTTATCAAATGACAATGAGAATACCAGGCTCTGTCTCCTTCTCCTGTTTATGAGGGAAAGGCTAACTTACCTGAAGCCACTGAGACTCAAATGGAAGAATAATTCAATAAGCATGCTCCATATTTTGAAGCATTTCAAAAGAACTTCCATTAAAATAATATGATAGAAGGGGCGCCTGGGTGGCTCTGTCATTAAGCGTCTGCCTTCGGCTCAGGTCATGATCCCAGGGTCCTGGGATTGAGCCCTGCATCGGGCTCCCTGCTCCGCAGGAAGCCTGCTTCTCCCTCTCCCACTCCCCCTGCTTGTGTTCCTGCTCTCACTATCTCTCTCTCTGTCAAACAGATAAAAAAAAATCTTTAAAAAAAATATGATAGGAGAACTCCTTGAAAAGATGAAAAAACATCTTGTTTTCTGTTTCCCAGTATACGGTAAGTGTGCAACAAATATCTATAGACCATTGAACAAATGAAAGATTAAATTAAGGAACAAGTAAATGAAAACTAGAATTAGCAAGCAGATAATGTCAGGTCTTATTCCCATTTTACAGATGTAAAAAGAGAGAAATATTGACTTACCCAAATACAAAGCCTTTTGATTCCCTCTATCTTGATCCCTTTTTTCTTTTAGGTTCCTTGATTTATCTCCTAGGGTCCTTCCAAATCCTAACCCTTCAGCAGTCTTCCCTGATCCTGACCACCACCACACCTCTGAAGGTCAGGTGTTCCTGCTCGGGGCTCCCGTACTAACACAGGCTCATCTCGCTCACCTCGCTCATCACACTTGCTACACTGAATCACTTTGTTACACTAACCTGTTAACATGTCTGTACCTCCTGGAGGGTAGCAGTCCTGCCTGGACTCCTAGCACAGTGCTTATTATACAGCAGGCAGTCACTTGAGTGCTGCTAGGGTTGAAGAGAACTTGTCTCCTCTGCCCCTGAATCATTTCTCCTTCCAAAGAGCCAGGAATATCCTTCTGTTAGGGCAGAATTTCAGAGTGAAGGCAGCTTAGAGATTGGTCAAGGAGAAACAAACACAGAGAAAGAAAACTGAGGATAGATTTACACGAAATCGAATCTAGTCCACGGTTTTGATACTTAAGAAAATGGATAAAGGGAAACTTGCTACAAAGAAATGGTTCACAGTAGCACTCTCTCCAGTAGTTAAGTCCTAAACCTTCATAAGCATAGGCACCTCTGATGGCTATAATGAACAAAATTCACTTTAATGGTTTCAACCTGGGAAATCTCACCCCCCCAAAGAGACCCATGACCAGGTGTTATGGGTCAAATTATCTTTTTTAGAGAAAGAGGCTGGTTTTGAAATTCTTTTATCTCCATATTAAACACAACAAACACAGCCTGATCTAGCTCATTCAGGCTTATACATGTTTGTTTCAGCACTGGACTAAAGAGTCTGCCCTGTCCTTTCTAGCACTTTTTCAAAACAGTACTGTAAAAATAAAAAAAATTATAACCTAGATCCATGCACACAGTACAGCAGTCCTCTTTCATTTCTGAAAGAAACTTGAATTTTACATGAACTTCAAGGTTAAAGTTTCTATAGCACCGATCAGATGACAGGAGCTAACATCAAAGTATTAGGACAATCTTCTTTGCCCCATCTCCATAAGTCAGTAATAACAACGCTACTGTGAAATCATACCAACCTGCAGGAAAAAATGTCAGCGCATTTAAATAAAATCACAATCACCACCACCCTCTCTTACTTCCCTCCCTAAAAACCAAAGACACAAAAAAAGTATCCTTCTAAGAAACAGAGTATACTAACCCTGGGCTCCTTCAAATTAACTAATTAAACATGCCAAACCCAAGTTCCCTTGCAAAAGAGAAAACTGGTGGGAGGATCCTTCATTCGAATTGTATTCAGAAGAGAGTAAAAAGCCCCTGACCTAATCTTTTATTAAGGCTCCTGGGTAGCCCAACATCCCCAGATTCAAGGCAATTAGAAGCCTTAGCCCGACCAGCTCCACCTGTGACATACAGCTGAAAAGCCGTCCACTCCCACCTGTGACACGGAGGTACTGTGTTAAGAGAAGAAACCGACAGAGCGGCCAAATGCCTCTCTCTCAGATGGACCCCAGAGAGATTCTTCCTATCTGAGAGGTTATAAACTAGACACCTTAGCTCTAGAGATTTAGGGAGGAAAAAAAAGCAGATGATCAGAAAGGAGGTTCTTAAAGAAGTAGTCATCTACACCATTAAGCTACTTCTATTGGAATTACAATTAAAGGATTTTCAGAGTTGGGTCAGCCCTCACTGCGGTACCCAAAGTAGTGCTCTCTCCCCAACCTCCTCCCTGGATCATTTCCTCCTCCCCTTTACAAGGGCATTAGCCCCATTTCAAAACTAATAATAATTCTTTCTCTTCTGTACGACAAATATTCAATCGCTGTGGTTAAATACTATGTATAAGATAAACAGGGTCAAGAATGCTGGTTGCCATCAGTCATGTTTAAATTAGCATTAACTCACAGGCCCTTCCCTAAACAAAACAAAAGGCTTTCTTGGTCAGCTCTGTGCCTGAGGAGTGATTTTAACTCACAGGCTCAAAAGGCCTCACAAGCATCATTAATTTCTGCTCAATGAAATTTCTCAAAAGACCATTATCAGTTTGGGAGGACTGTGGAGGAGGAAACTATGTATCATTTATTCTATCATTTTTATATAATCTGGATGAGCTGGTAGCAGTGCCCTAACATTCACTGGCCAAGAGTTACAAGGAAATGTAAAGGAATCAAAGCTCGGTCCTTTCACACATTTCACCCCTCATGATGCCCCAGTAGGCACTACCATTGTCTTCCAGCATTGTGGGGGTTAATACTTAGCCCTTCCCAACCCCACGTAGCACAACTTCTTATAAAATAACATCCCAGGTCCCCCCTAATTTACCGCCTGGTCCCCTTCCAGGCTTCATTACCCCAGACTCCAACTACATCTTCATTCTCCACCATTCATCTTTTAAGAGATGCAACATTTTCACCCTTCAAGGCCCTTCTGTGAAGTCTTCCCCAGAGTCAAAGTTCATTTTCCATTCCCGAGCATGCCAAGGGTTCTTGGATTCTACAGCTGACACCTAGTTACGCCATCCAGCTACTATGTATTGAAGTTAGCTGCACGTTTTCCCTCTGCACTGCCGCTCTTTTTAGTGTCTTTGTGTCTGCCTCTGTAGGAGGAATTCAGTAATTGCTTATTCAATTACAATTTTCTCCTTTTCTCCCAACCTTCTAAGACATCCATAATAGTTCTCGACGAGATATCTAAGTAATAACACAATAGGGATTTGGGGGGGAGGGGGTAACATGATATGTAAAAACAAGAAACCAAGTAGTATAAGGCTGAGTTAACAAGGCCAGAGCAAACTTTGAGACTTTAAACCAAAAGCTATGTTCCCAGTTTTATTACATCCACACTTCACTTTTTAAAATAAATCATGTTCCTCAAGTGTGTATGCATATGGGTACCAAAAAAACTAAAGGAAGACCAGCCACACATGGGTACCAAAAAAACTAAAGGAAGGCCAGCCACACATTAAGCACAGATATTAAAATCTTGACCTCAAACTAAATTTGAAGTCTTGTTATTTGCTGAACACTTGGAGCTTCCCAGTGAAAATGATAGTGTATTCTGCCCAGATTGCAACTTTCCTTACTAAGCATTTGAAATAAGATTCTTGGCCCTAAAAATCACTAACTTCAGGCTGAGTGTCATTATGTATCAAAAAGACTTAGCAAGTAAGAGTTTTACTTTCTTTGAATTTCCCAGTCTAATAGAACCAATTCAGTAAAGCCTTGAAAAATCTATGGTATAATTTTTTTTAATGAAATTTGTTTGGTAAATATTAGCTTCAAACAAAAATAGAAGTTTCCAAACACAAGCTGTTGAAAGGGCTGCCCTTCCCATCTCTGTATTTTTCCCCATCATTTACAGGGATACTGAGATCCTCTCAGTGCCCACAGCACTGGGCAGCTGCTGAGCCTGAGAGACACTGATACAAATGGGAAGTTGGTCAGGTCCCACAACAGAGGTTACCCCCACTCCACATCACTTTTAAGGCTAAACAAGTTCACTCACTGTAATAGAATAATGGAAGATTAAGGGGGTGTGGGGGAGTATTATTGATGCCTTTGTGGAGGAGGAAAGAAAAAAGAGAGGAAAATCAACCCCCAGGTCAAGGTTCTTCCTCTACACCCCCCCCCCCCCCCCCCCCCCCGGTCCAGGCATCTCCTACTGCACTTTTTTTTTTTTTCTACCTTTGACCCTCTTGCCCTCTCACTTCCCTTCTGGAATAACCCGTTCACGCTTTACTCTCTTCCTACTATTCTACCATGGGATAACCAACCGCTAGGTTCTAAGTACTTGGGGGAGCTGGAAAGAACAGCAAAGATCATTAAATCCATCCATTTTCCAGACGAGTACCTCGAGATGAAGAACAAGCTGACCTGACTGGCTAAGGTAGGCACCGCTAGGGGACGTGGTGAGCATACGGACTCACATTATGACAGCCCACTCTTCATTCTGCCCCTGCCTTCCCCCTACGCTACCTCTTTCTCTTACTTAGCTTCTTTATCCTCAAATTAAACGGTGTCAAGTAAAACACGGCCTTAACATACTTACAGTGCTAATCGTTATTCACAGTTTTGCATTTGAGGCAAATTTGCTCACTCCTACCAGATTTAGAGAACCAAGAACAGAAACAACTAGATGGTAGAGTGACGCGCGCGCGTGTGTGTGTGTGTGTGTGTGTATGCAATTTAGTTCGGTCCAAACAGTCATAACTCCAGTATACACCCTTTTCCCTTGGGGCTTACTCTTCTATTTGACAAGCGAATCTCTTCTTAGGAGAACTTAGAAGGTTTCCCAGTGCAGTCTCCCTTTAACCAGAATCGCAGGCTTTGAATCACAGACCACTGGCTTCACAGTTATGCTCACGCTGGACAAACAACACTTATGCAAATAAGTGAAAAACAAGGACTGTTAGAGCCTAAAGGAATAGAGGATTTTATCCTAATAACTGCAGTTACAGGTTTCCGATATTCAGGTTTGCAAATATGCACCTATTCCAATGGGAATCGGTGAAACTTTAACAAGCGGAGCCCTCGCTGAAAACCCACATTTACGAAAAATCCAGAGATTTCAACAAACAAGAAAAGAAAGAGAAGTAGCGACAGAGAGCAACAATCTCAGGCCCCAGACCGAAGGCAGCAACAAGTCCTGGATGCCGTCATCCCTTACAAATCAAAGGCCAAATGGCAGCAAAGAAAAAACAAGAATAAAATTTAAATCCATTCATAACAAACTAGTCCTACACAAACCAAACGAGCCTGTCGGTTTCAAAACTACCAACTCTAAGCCAGGTCCCTCCCTTGCCTTCAATTTCCCAGTTACTTGCTGAGCGTGTTTGTTAGGCGGCTGCACAGAAAACTAAGTTGAAAGTCCGCAGCTCGGGAGAGACTAAGGAGTCGTCCGTGAGAAGCAAGTGGTGCGGGAGCTCCGCGCTGCGGGGCGCGGGGAACCCTGGCGTTCCACGTCCACCCGGACCCGGCTTTGGGGTAATTTCGAGCCCCCCCACCCCCTGCAAGCCTTCTCGCGCTCCCACCCAGACCCAGGTAACCCGAGGCCACGTACGTGTCACTTGGGCGGGTCCGGGCCGCAGACGCCGCACAAAGCGCCGGCCCCGGGGCGCACTGACCTGGCCGGGGGACCGAAGGGCCGGCGGCCCAGGCGGCTGCGGCAACTTCCCTCCCGGGGCTCGGTCAACTGGTTGGCTGCGGAGGCCAGGAGAGCCTCGCCTCCTGCAGGCCAGCTCGCAAGCGCGCACGCCCACCCACAGCCGACACAGGCAAGCGCGCGCGCGCACACACTTACACTCGCTCGCACAGCCACAAAGCCTGTCTGCCCCGGGACAGTGCGAGCCGAGCGCGCCGTGCTGCGGCGCAGGCGACGCGGCAGCCGCTGGCTCAGCGCCCAGGGGGCGCCGTCCCCCCGCCCCGCGCCCGCCCCTTTACCTGCGCCCGCCGCTGCCCTCCGGCTGGCCTCCCGCAGCGCGCTCGCTCCCCGCGCCCGGCCCTCCGCCCGCCCCCTCGGCGGTCTCCCGGAACGGGGCCGCCCCCTGCGCCCACCACCCCCCCACCCCCGCCCCGGGGAAGCCGGGGAGGGCTCCGCGGCGCCGGCGTCCAGGCCGCCCAAGATCCGGGCAGTGCTCCGCAGCGGGCGGGGGAGTCGCAACCCAGGGAGCGCCAGCCGCCGCTCGGGCCGCCTGCTCGCGCTTTGGCGCGCTGGCCGGGGCGGCGGGGGAGGGCCGGAGCCGTGGCGCGGACGCCAGCCTCCTTTCTTCCTCCGCCTTTTCTGCCGGCTCCACGTAGCACAAGTCGGCAATTCCCGCACCCCCCGACTCCTTCCCCCTGGCTCGTTCCGTCACCTGGTGTGACGCCCCCAGAGCCCCGACACTCGGCGCGCCCCCTCCCCCATTCATTGCGACCTCCCTGCCCTGGCGGCTGGGCGGGGGTAGAGGGGCACCTAAGCCTCCCGTCACTGTCTTACCGCCCCCCCCACCTCCGCAGCCCCGTGTGACCCACCCGCGGAGACCCGCGGCCACCGGCTCGGATGCTCACCCCTCCCGCGCTCACCTCAGCGTCCGCCAGCTTGCTGGGCTGGGTGGGCTCCCCCACACGGTGCATTTTCATTTTGTCGCTCTACTCGTCCCACTCGAAAAGCTCTGGAAAACATCGCGGGCCCGCAAAACCCCTGAAGTAGGGCCTTTCTCGTAGTTCAGTTTCTCAACTTCGCGGAAGACACCAAGTTTCTCCCAACACAGCCTCTAACTGGAGGCTGCAAAGAAACCAAGAGTCGACTTTTCTGCTAGAAAGGTGCACACGTTTCTGTCTGAGTTTTCCATTGACTCGGTCTGCAGACCAAAACAAGTGTGACTGTGCTCCCCTAGTTCTCCATAGCCAGGGTTACACATTTCTCTTCCGCTTTCCCAGTGAAACTTTGCAAGTGCAAACTATCAGTTTTAGGAGAGTAATTAAGGGCGGGGAATGCACACCTGGAGGTGTGGGCGGGAGCGGCGCCAGACTAAGGTCTGGAGATCGTTCTCGGGGAAAGTGGCAGCCACAGAGGATCGCCCAGGTCCTCTAACAACACCCGGTCCATCGGGGGCTTTCAAGCCGCGCCACCTCCCAGCCACCTCCCGCTTCCCACCCTTGGCTTCCCAGGATTTCCGGAGTTTGGGCAATTCTCGGCCTCTCGCTCCGGGGCTAAAGCCGCCACGCATCAGAAGGAGCTGTTAAGGGGTAAAAGCTGAGTGCGCTCTTGCCTTTGAAAGGGCACATAAGAGACCGGGACAGCAGTGTGGCAGGGGGACTCGCTCGGCAGGACGGATAGCTAGGTCTGAGGAAGAAACGCAGAACAGCGATGGGGGGGGGGCTGCTTTGGTGGTAGTCACTCGGTAATCTCGGGCTTTCAGAAAGGAGAGGTCCCTTTAAACCGCAGTGGGCGGGGAGGGGAAGACATCTCGTAAAGGACCAACACTTTTCGAGATACCAGTTAGGTGTGCTTGGTAACAGAACGTGACCAGCTGCCCGCGACTGCTTAGAACCTTGACTGTGTTGGCCTATGGTTTTCACAGGATGCTCAGGGCTAAGACCTGTCCGCTAGTCAATTACTATCTAAAGCGGTTTCTTTTTTAAGATAATCTTTCAAATCCTCCTTTAAAACAAACAAAAAAAAAAGTTGTTGTTTTTTTTTTTAAGTAATCTCTACACCCAGTGTAGAGTGTAGGTTCGAACCTACAACCGGGAGGTTAAGTCCCAGGCTCTACGGACTGAGCCAGCCAAGCTCCCCCTTTCTAAAAAATCAAACATTCCACTTTCTCTCCTTTCCTACCCATTTATGGTTTATTTTACAATAATCCACTTAGAATGTGAAAAATTAGAAATGTAATACATGCACGGTGCCAACATGTTCATGTACAGTACAGAAATGCATGTCCAACACTCTTTTCTCAAATAATGAGAGGCGTTGACCTTAAACTCTAAAAAAATATATTGGGCAAATAGGAAAATATCCACTATAAAGTCTAAGTATAATACAAAGTATATATTGATAAGAAAAGAATACATGCTGAAAGCGTTTTGTTTTCACCACAGCTCTACACAACTCAGAAAATCACTTAGCTAGGTTTCTCAATGCCAAAACTTCAATATCTAGTGGAAAGAATATTTTACATTTTTATTTAAAATAATTGAAGTATTATATTAATTTTATCAATAAACATTATTAGATTATTTAATTTAAAAAGTATTTCAATGTTTAGCCCTTCTTCGTAAGTCAAAGTGTAAAGGAATTTCTTGCCTACCACTTCCCCTTGAATATCTTTGAATATATTGATTTTATCTCTTACCATCTTAAGGAATATTGCTGCTCGTGCCTTCATTATATATTAACTGCCTTAATATATAACTGCCTACTCTGTGGTCCTGACATCAAATGGGGAGTTCTGTCCACACAAGACTTATGTACTCAAGAGTTCTAAGTTATTTGCTGTACAACACTTTATTTTCTCTTTATTTGGTCTCCTGTGGTCTAAGATGAAATGGAGAACAAAATTCAAGGTCAGCGTGGACAGACCTGTCTTTCTGACAAGTGTAGACCTGTCTGAATGAGACTGCTCTGCAACCAGCTTTAGGACAATAACTTTCAAATCCAATGTAGGTTGTATGCCCAGCGTAAAAGGAGCGAGAACATGAAATCCAAGACAGAATTCAGTTCAGCACAGAGATTAATTCATCAAAACAAGTACTGTGTTCCAAATGAGCCAGTTTTCTCCTCTGTAAAATGGGATAATAATACCAGTATAGTCTATTTTATTGGGTTCTGAGCTGTCTTTATCAAAGTAAGGTAATAGACTTGAACAGTCTTCTTAAAACATTGAAACAGATGATATTGTTTCAGTAGAGATGAAGGATACCGTGATATACTTTCTTTAATGTTTTTACCTGCCTGTGGCCCTCTTGCCACTCAGACCATTGCCTTTCCTGGATAGTCATCCAAATGCTTTCTGCTCTAACCTTTCTCTCTTACCTTCTGCCAAGCAGTGTTTCTCTAGATTTGTTTCTTCAAATGACTTCAGCAGAGCCGAAGACTCAAAGACAGCTGGTGCTGTCAAATGTGAGAAAAAAAATATTTTCAGCAAAATGAAGAGAATTTTAATGAGGAATATTTCAAGTACAGTTTCCATTATTATCTCAAAGGATACTATAGACTTTGTTAGATTACTGATGTTATCTAGTGAGTGGTCCAAGAGCTATAACTGACGAAGCATTTAGGATGGACAAGTTGGCTGTCACTGCATTAGGCTCTATCATTTGTTCAGAAAGGGATTGCTGGTCATGCCAGTTCTCTGCCTTCCCATGTTCCCTTTCATCTGGCAAAAAACCTTTGAAATTTTCTATGAGATTAATCAAAACTATCAACAGAAAGATCTGTTGGAAACTCTCCCTGGTCTGTTAATGTAGAGACTGGTTCAAAAAATATATTTTGGTGAAACAATACCCCGAGAGAATACAACCTGCTGGGAAAGTTCTTCAGGTGCCTCTGGGGCATAGGTTTCTTCCTTCTTTACATAGGGCATGTGTGCCTCTCTGGTGTTTTTCCTTTGGCTAGAAAGAAATCATTCTCCTTAGGAAACCTTTCTATTTTAAAAGGCCAGCGGCAGAGATGGGTGAGGCAGCCCAATTTAGTTTAAAAAAAAAAATGCTCTTAACGGTAGAAATAGCATAAGGAGACTCCAAGAAGGGGGAGGAGATGTTGGAATTGTATGCATAGCAGCCCTGTGGGAGGGCTACCTGGCAATGAAATGAAAACCCTCAATGGAGTGCCTCTGTGCTCACCTGCTTCTCATCACATCACATTTCTGCACAAATCATCTGGCCAGTCTACAGCAGATAAAGGACTAGCAAGTTCTTTCCTGTAATCTTCCTTACCCAAGTGAAAAGGCTTTGATAGAAAACAAACGGAGAAAAAAAACGAAAATGAAGAAGAAAAAAACATGTGTCACATGTATAATCTTAGAGCTAACAAGAGACCTATATATAAAGGAATCATAGAAAGGGTCATAAAAATCAAACAAAAATAGGTAAATTGCTAGTAAAACGGATAGTGGAGAAAAAAAGAAAAATGAGACTATGAATGAGATTATAATTATAGTTTCAGTACAATTTTTTAATACTAAGAGAATAGTATAGTCATATATCCTTTCTGAACATTAAAAACTTAGCTAAAATAAACACTTCTTAGCAAAATATAAATTACAAAAACTATTGGTTCAAAAAATTTAGAACATGAATATATCTATAACCATTAAATAAACTGAATTCCCGTTTCTAAATCTTCCTGCAAGAAAGTTCAAAGATTTAGTGGGAAAGATTTATGAAATCTTCATAGACAATCTCTATTCAAATGGTTTCAAAGATTAGAAAAAGAAGGAAAGCATCTCGATTTTATGAGCTAATACAATCTTGATACAAAAATCAGAAAAAACATAAAAAGGAAAATTATTAGACAAATCTCAAAAGGCATTAAAAAAATGTTATTCTTACATACAATGTTATCAAGCCTAGTTCAGCAATGGATTTTTAAAAAAATATACTTCATCAGGTTAACTCCATAATGTAAGGATGATTTAATATTAGAAAATATAAAGTAATTTGCCATTCATTTATTCTTTTAATCTTAGCAAACTAGGAAAGGAAGGAATTTCCTGAACACAATAAAGAGTTGCTACCAACAACCTAATTCTAGAAACAGTATTCTTAATTTTAATTCATTAAACATTTGTCTATTAAAGTTAGCAACAAAACAAGGATAGATTTACTATTTTATCATTTATACTCAACATTGTACTGAAGCCCCTTGCTAATAACACACACACACACACACACACACACACACACACACACAGAAATGAGAAGTTATAAGGGTCAGAAAACAAGAAAATATGATTTATAGATGATGTAGTTGTCTGCTAAGAAATTCAAGCAAATCTAATAAAGTAATAGAATAAGAGTTTAGCAACATTGTTGAATAAAAGATCAATATACGAAGAAACCACAGCCCATTAGAGATTATAAATTCTTAAAGGTCTCACTCATAATAGCAACCAATCTTTATTATAATTGATTAAAAACACATAGAAAGGTAGAGTATGTGTGGAGAAAATTATAAAGTTTCATTGAAATACAGAGAAAGGCCTAAATAAATGGAGAGATACATCATGTTCATGGATGAGAAGACTCCTTGATCACAAAGCAATCTACTTCAAATTGTAATATAGGGTCTTTCATAGACCTTGACAAAGTGATTCCAAAATTCATGTGGAATTGGAAGAGGCCAAGAATGACTAAGACAATTCTGAAGAACCAGAGGGAGGAAAAATTTTCCCTTCAGATATCAAAAGCTTCATACTGTAATAATGTGGTGTTGGTGCAATGATTGGTAAATAATCTAATGAACAAGAAAAGGAGGTTCATGGGGCGCCTGGGTGGCTCAGTCAAGTGTCTGCCTTTGGCTCAGGTCATGATCCCAGGGTCCTGGGATCAAGCCCCGCTTGGGCTCCCTGCTCTGCGAGGAGCCTGCTTCTCCCTCTCCCCCTCCCCCTGCTTGTGTTCCCTCTCTCGCTGGTCTGTCAAATAAATAAATAAAATCTTTAAAAAAAAAAAGAAAAGCAGGTTCAGAAACAGAACCTCATAGACCTGCAGGGTCTATTATGTCATTCAATAATCTAATGAAAGAGAATTGTAGGTTCAGAAACAACCATTCATATAAATGACAAATAAGTCAATGCAAATTAGTAAATCAAAGATGATCTGTTTAATTAACAATGCTGAGATAATTAGCACTCTCTTTATATATTTTTAAAAATGGGATCCGTACCTCACACTCTAAACAAAAGTAAGTTCTTAATGATTTTAAAAACAAGGCAACACCTCCAGTTTTTAGAATATCTTCATTTCAGGGTACAGAAGAATTTCTTAACAAGGCACAAAAAGCACAAACCATAAAGAGTCTTTTCTTTCAAAAAAACATATGACAGATTCTAATATGCTGGATTCTTATGAGTTCTGGTAGTTGATATGATGTCTGCTTCAAGCCCTGCAATGAGTATTCTAAGGGCTATGAACAGCACTGTGTCACCCTGAGCAAAAAGTGGGGCGCAGGGTTTTCCTAAGTCATGTGTATTTTGTTGTCTCTGTTGTTTTGATTTCATAGTCTACTGTACCTTCTAGAGCAAGGTGAAAGCAGCAATACTAGAGGTACAAGAGGCTCTGAAACATTTTTGGATATAGACTGCTTTCAGAACCTAATCAAAGCTATGAAACTTTCTACAGATAAATGTAGTTATCTATCTTGTAGCAGAGGCCTCTGACTACAATAATATGCTTTCTTGCCTTCTTGGGTACCAGCTAGACTAGATTTCCCAGCTACTCTTACAGGTAGTTGAGGCCACATAGCTGAGTTCTCTCCAGTAGAATCTGAGCCTCAATGACTTCTGCCTGGTCTAGGACTACCTATAAAATTCTCTTACATGTGCTTCCTTATGGTCTTTGTCCCTTTTGGTTGTCTGGGATGGTGATGCCCACACCAACCTTGGAGCCATGCTTGAAGATGACAGGCAGCCATAAGTCCTGACGCCTTAGTGTCCATATGAAGGAGAGCCTATCTACTGATGTGAACACCCTCTATGGACTTTTACCTGAAAGATATTTCTTGTTCTTTGAACCAATAAATTTTGGGAATCTATCAGTTAACTTGGCTTAACTAATATATATACTCACATATATTTTGACTGTTATCTCAGCAGGTCAATGACACGTACAGATTAATCTAAGAAAAGGAGAAATTCTGATGTACTGCCTTCTGGAGTGGGCACTCATCAAAAGTGGGCAAGTTAGAGATGTTACACATTTGTGCAAAGTCTGCTTGATTAAGCACTGATTACATTTAACTGAATGGCTCCACTAACATATACTCTGCCAGAAGCAGAGACGGGTAAATTCCAAAGGTTTAAAAAAAAAAAATGATGAATGAGTGACATCAGGAACAAACTCCTGATATACACAAAAATATGGATGAATCTCAAAAACACGCTGAACGAAAGGAGACACACACAAAACAGTGTATATTCTATGGTTTCATTTCCAAGAAGTTCTAGAACAGGCAAAACTCATCTGTAAAGTTAGAAACAGAAAAACAATTGCCTAGGGAGTAGAGATTGACTGACTTCCTTGGGTGAAGGATACGTCCTATATCTTGCTTTGTGTGGAGGTAACATGGGTGTATATAATTGCCCAGACTCATTGAAATGAACATTTAAGATTACTGTAATTTATTGTTTGTAGATTATGCCTAAATAATATATTTTTAAATGCAAGTGAGATTATGTGGCTCTATCCATACAATAATATTCCTAAAACAAACATGGAATAATGCTCAGCCATCACATCCTCTGGGAGCTACTGTTGTGATTAAACGCATGTATACACTACAACACCTAGAAGCAGAAAATGATTATATTCCTACACAAAACCAAGACACACAACAAACATGTCCTAAGAAAAATTAACTTTATGATAAGTCAGTAGATTATTCCTAGGTATAAAGTCTGTGATTTTCCACAGCTAGTATCCTAATTCTGTGTAACATAGAACATATTTCTATAATCAAGAGTGTATAGTTTCTTCTGCCCTTAGTGAGATATACTAATTATATGACAAGACTACATTTTAAGATTTTTATTCAATGTTTTCTTTTCCCTGTATTTCCATTTTCCTCCCTCTCATTGTTGAATCATCATATGCTCTGTGTTCATTGCCCAGGAAGGTGTGCAGCAAAACAGACAACAAAAGAGCCAAAAATCTTTGCAGAGAGCTTAAGCTCTTAGGATAAAAGGATTTACAGGCATAGAGTGGTATGTATAGACCTGAAAGAAAAACAATACGCTAGTAGGAGAGTGACAGAGAAAGGTTTGTGTCTCAAGAACAGAAAGTCTTAGAGGCAAACTCTAAAGACCAATGGTAGATGGGCCCCTCCAACACAATGACATTATACAAAACTTTGGATGGATGACCCATCTGGATACATGTGTATAACTAATTCCCTAAGAATGGAAGAAAACTCCAAAAGAACTGAGCTTATGCTTTCCCACCAACCCTGAAGAACAGGAGATCAAGAGTTAGAATTTAATCTGAAATATAGAAAAATACTTCTTGAATATCTAAGTTCATTGACTGAGATTCACACCCACTGTATTAGTTTGTTAGAGGTGACAGAACAAAGTAGTACAGTCTTGGTGGCTTAAACAATAGAAATGTATTGTTTCACTGATATGGAGGCTAGAAGTCCAAGATCAAGGATTTGGCACAGTCGTTTCTTCTGAGGTCTCTCTCCTAAGCTGGCTGATGACAGTTTTTTCCATATGTCTTTACTTGGTCTCCCCTCAGTCTGTGTGTCTGTGTCCTAACCCGCTTGTAAGGACACCAGTCCTTTTGGACCAGAACCCACTCATATGAACCTCATTTTACCTTGATTACCTCTTTAAAGGCCCCATCTCCAAATACAGTCGCATTCTGTGGGATAGTACTTCAACAAAAAATTTGGGGGAGACACAATTCAGCCCATAACACTGACTAAGGTTGGAGTTCTTATCCATGATTGTTAAGAGCCCTTGGCCACCTCATGTGGGCACCTTGAAAAGATTACAAACCTTAGAATAGGAACCAATTTGATATAAAATGTGGCCACAACCTTGGGAGGATTACTATGCAGACAAGAGATAACTTCGCAGAAGTCACTGCTAGTTTGCACAATACAGGTGTACTGTAAGGAGTTTGAAACAGTAACACAGAACAGTTTAAAACTCCTGGGATGATGTAGTATGATCAGAAGGAAGGAAGCAATAGCAAATGAGCCTTGATAGAATTTGCTGATGAGGTTAACTTAGCTCTAATTTCTAAGAAAAGATCTAGAACAGTATCTATGAAAAGTTATCTTTAAAACCCATTTCTGGGACTTTAAGCTTCTGAAAGGTTAACAACAATAATCATAACTGGACTTCTTCCCAGAGTGAGATTGGCACTGACTTGCAGAAATTTAGATCTAGAGAGCATGGACTTGACCCATTCAGCACAGGTTTTGGCAAGTGTAAATTACATTCAATATCATAATCTATTCTAAGTTGAAGTTGAATGAACATGATCCTCCCCCTTCCATAATTCTTCTGACTGGTAAAGGAGAGGGAGGAGGTAGAACTTCTCCACAAGCAGGAATGCTGAGCCAGCCTTTGTCAACAGCATGATGGACACATGAATGAAGTGGCCACCATGGCAGAGAGGGAGGCTATAGACTCCCACTTTCCAAAGCTACCTCTACGATGCTGCTTCTAAATGTCCAAACTACCAGCTACAGAGACCTACTCAAAGCCCACGTGCGGACGTAAACATGGACCAACTCTGAGCTCCTAGTACAGACCATTTCTTGAGGAGACCAACTGGCAACTTAGTGGCAAGTTGACTAGGTTGAGCCTCTTCCATGCTAGAAGGGCTGTGGTTTATTTCCACAGGAATAAACATCTATTCTGCATATGGCATTGCCATTCCTACCCTCAGGCCTCAGCCAGCATCACTATCCAGATCTTATGGAATGCCTGATCCACAGGCATGGAATCCCATACAACATTCAACCAAGGCATTTAGTTTACAGTGAAGAAGGTGCATCATGTGGTCTTATCACATAAAGCCCCACCCAGAAGCTTCCTGTGGAGGGAGGGAGAAGCTGCTGAAGAACACAGCTGAAGTACCAACTTGGAGACAGGACCCTGCAAGCATGGGGAACTATCTTTCAGGATGCAGTATATGCATTGGATCAGAAACCTATTGAGGTGATGCTTTATCACCAACAGAAAAAATACACAAGTCCCTGAAATTAGAGGGTACAAGAAGTAACCCCATTTACCATCACTGTCCATGACCCACTGTGGGACTTTGTGCTTCTCTCCATACAATTCTGGGGTCTACAAGCTGGAGGTTCTGTACTCGTACCAGGACTAAAGTCTTACAGCAAAAGTCCCATTGAACTACAAGCTGTGGTTTCTGCCTAGGCAGTTTGGCGTCCTGGTGTGTAGAGACCAGGAGACAAGGCATTGTGACTGTGAACAGACAAACATAGCAACTAAAGAAGAACATAGTTACCCAGGACACAGAGCCCTGAGGAACAAGGATTTGAGTCCCACCATGAGGTGCGTTACCAAGACTGGCAAACAAGTTACCTGAGGGGGAAGGGATTTAGAAGACACACAGTAAACATGTCCTAGAAAAATTAACTTTATGATAACTCAATAGATTATTCCTAGGTATAGGAATAAGGAATGATGGAGCAGCTAAGTACCAGCTGTGGTCCTGAGACAAATTGCAGTGATAAAGTTTCTAGTTGGTCCTTCTAACCCCCCTCTTCTAAGTTTATCTTCAGGAAGGGAAGCCCACCCGATACCTGGAGTCTCTACTACCTCCACAAGTTTGCAGAAGTGGATCCATGTAGAGCAAGTACACTCCGACACATGTGAAGACCTGCCATTCAGATCTGCTTCAAGAAAGAACTCACTGACCTGCTGCAAAGATAATCCATGGCTTTTAGTACTTTCAGTCCTCTGTGGCTTTTGAGATGAGGCCACATTCTTCCTAGGATATCCCTTCAGCCAACGAAGGAGCAAAGTGATAGCCAAGAGCATGCTGGTCTCATGGTGGGCCATGGCCAATGACTGAGCAAGGGAGCAACACAAGTCCGAATGTGGGACTTCTCTAATGGACCATCTTTGTTCCCAAGATCCGCATCAGGCCTGCAAAAACTTTGTTGGTTCTGTATCGTGGTCTGATGGCTCCCATTGCCCCATCCCGCTTCTCCACCTTTTCCTTTCATAGATGTTACTCTGCAACAAACTCTCTGCACTCCCAACTCAGCCCCAGCATCTACTTCCCAGAGAACTCAACCTGTAACAAGTACATTCCATAGTTACTGCCTTTTTAAAAGTAGGTTATACTTATCTTTAAATAATTGTCATGAATAGTCACTTTGTTGAGATTTTAAAATTGCTCGAGAGGGAATTGTTAGGGTATTTATACCTTTGTTTATCCTAGTACTATAAATTAGTGTTTGTTTTTTTTAATGATTTGCTTTGCTAAAGGTCTTTTATTTTTTTACTTTTCACAACAAAAATAGATCTAGGATCTATTTATCAGTGCTATTCATTTTCTGCTGAGTATCTCATTAACTGTTTTGTTTACAGTGAAATCCATCCTACTGACTTTCTTGGGTTTATTTTGTAATTCTCTTTAGTTTCTGGTGCTGAATCCTTAATTTATTTTATTCTTTTCTTTGAATAATAATTTTTAAATGCTCTCAACTTGGTACATAACTCAGTCCGTTGGACCAATTTTCCCACTTCTCAACAAGGCTTTATGAGAGGTATATGGTGAAGTCTTTGCCTATCTCTGAATGTTTTCTGTTCTCTCCCAAAAAAGACAAATAGAACTATATTGGAACCTAAAAACCCCTTCAAATCTACAAAAATATGTCTTTATATAATAGGTTTACAGATAGTTTTGCGAACCTTTATAAAATAGGTCCAGGAGGGTTTTTTTCTACTACATAGTTAATTGTACCTTTGCTTTTTTTTTTTCTTTTTTTTTTTTTTTGTCTCCTTCAAGAACAGCCCTATCCATACACTGGCTCTTTGTTCTCTATTCTCCATTCACTTGCTCTCTTATCATTTTTAGCTCTTTGCCTTTTCTCCCTGCATCCTAGGAGAGCTTATAACCATGTGATCCTATGATCCATAGCATTTTTTCTCTTTAATCACTCCAACATAGATTTTATTTCCATTGAATTTTAAATTTTATTGCACATCCCCCTCTTGTCTTCCTTCTTCTTTTTCATCTTATCCAATTATCTTTAAAAAAAAACCTCTCGCTGTTAACATTTTATATCAACCAGCCCTTCTCCTAACTCACCTGTTTCCATTTCTTAAAAACTCATCTTTTTACACTCTATTACATATGTATGCCTAACTCAGTTATCTAGCGCTTAGTAAATACTTGTTGGATTAATTAAGTTCAAGTAAATGAATGAACCTTTGACTGTAGGTCAAGTTCCAAAGCAAAGGGGAAAATAATACGCTAACAAAATTGGCAGTTTATTCAAGTAAAAATGAAATGTCATTAATTTCTGTTTCCAGTTTTATTCAAAATCAGTTTTTAAGGTACAGTAAGAGAATTATCCAATATTTAATTTCAACCTGTTTAAGAGATCACTGATTATCAAGACTATATCCAGCTTATGTAACTGGGCACCTCTTTTTTAAAAATTGCCTTGAAGAAAAATTTATTTCTGAAATGTTGAAATCTGCCCATCCTCTTGTGCTCTACACATATATTTGCAGCTCCTTCTTTCTGTGTTCTCTCTCTCGAAAAAAAAGTCTGAATTTGAAACATTAACAGTGGAACAGTTAAAAAAAAAAAATCCTCTGGTAATATTAACCAGCCACAAATGGCCAGGGTAAACTTCCTTCATGAAAGCTTCTTGCCTAGAAGTGGGATTGGGTCATTATGTCTGCACAATAACCACCCCTGCAAACAACATATGAATGCCAGATGGTTGGAACTGTTCCATTAAGAAACTGATGTTTTCATTGTTTGGAATTTGATTTTGTAGCTTTCTCCATATAGTGATTTGATTGCAGCATTTAGAAGCCTTGAGAGCTTTCCCATAAATTATTCCACCCCTTGAATATGAAACTAGGGGAGGCTTGTTAGCCTGTTTTTCCATTAGTATGTCATTCCCACTTTCTTACTCAGATGTGGATAATTTAGGCAGGATTCATAAAAAGAAAATGTGCGTTTTGTGCTTTGGTTGTTCTCTTCAAGGAACATGCTACTGAATAATACTTCCCTCACTTTGTTCCTTGAATAGGTATATGTGAATTTCATTTAAAAAAATTAAATAATACTAGCAAACAAAACTCTGACTGTGTACTTCAATGGCTCATAGATTACTTTTGCAGTTTTAACTATTCTATACATTTTATCCTATTAACTCGTATGAGCACCACATCAACTCTGTGAAGTCAATACTGTTATTATCTCCACTTTATAGATGAAGAAACTAGAGAAAAGTGAAGTGAAGTAACTTTTCTAAGGTCAAAAAGCAGTGGTAGAAGCAGGATGTCAACCTCGGGGGGAAAAGTCTGAGTCCGTGTTCTTAACCACCTCACCCCACATTACATTGTTTAAGTCCCAGCTAATCTAGCTTGTTCCAAGAGAACAGTGACAAAACTAGATTCCCTGCTCCTTATTTAGTCCTCAATAAAGTAAATAGTGCCTTGCTATGATTGTGGCAAATGTCTTATCTATTGCAAACCTTAGAGAACATCCCAGTATGTATAACCATCTATCAATAGGACCAGTTAAAACTATACCTTGGAGAGATTTATTATTCTGTTTAAGAAGTAAAGGAGGTTTGAGGTGCCTGGGTGGCTAAGTCAGTTAAGTCCCTGCCTTTATGGGGCACCTGGGTGGCTCAGTCCTTAAGCATCTGCCTTTGGCTCAGGTCATGATCCCAGGGTCCTGAGATCGAGCCCCACATCGGGCTCCTTGCTCAGTGGGAAACCTGCTTCTCCCTCTCCCACTCCCCCTGCTTGTGTTCCTGCTGTCACTGTGTCTCTCTCGTCAAATAAATAAATAAAATCTTTAAAAAAAAAAAAATCTCTGCCTTCAGCCCAGGTCATGATCCCAGCAGTCCTGGGATCAAGCCCTGCATCAGCCTCCCTGCTCAGCAGGGAGTCTGCTTCTTCCTCTCTGCTCCTCCCCCTGCTCATGCTCACTCTCTCTTAAATAAATAAATAATCTTTTTAAATAAATAAATAATGGAGGTTTTCTTTCCTGAAATCCTATACAAATTACTCTTGCTATGAATGCTCTAGTCTTGATATCCCCCATTATGTTAAGGTGGGTCATGATTAAAAAAAAAAAAAGCCACTCATTTGCATTAGAAATAAAGTGCAGCATGAAGTTACAGAAAATGGAAATGGGCTATAAAATCAAAACTACAAGGAGTTACAATTGCAAAATGGCAATTACTGTGATAGACCTCATGATCAGTAGGTCCTAGTGAGAAAGCATACACCTGCCCTCAAGGTGAAAGGACATGGGGACATGACCGTGACAAACATTTGGAGTATGGAGCTGCAAGTGGATGACTCAGGGAAACCAAGTAGTTCAAAGGGCTTTAGAAAATAATCTTTACTCACAGGCAAGCATTTAAATGTCATCCTAAGACTAGTTCTGATGTGTCAACTCCACAGGCAAATGGACAGCATAGTGGGGGTCTGTTTTTTTTTCATTGCCCCTGCATCCATGCTCCCTTCTGCTAACAACACCCTGATATTCCTTTCTCCTGTTTTGTGTTGACTTAACCTTTTCCTATGATGTGGTGCTGGCCATTAAAACATTCAATTCCACAGTCCCATTGATCAATTCAAAGATGAGACAGTGATCCTATCAGAGCCAATGAGGTACAATCTTGGGTACTTTTGCTTGAGCTGATGAGAAAGGAATATATTCTCTTTTCCTGCTACAATTGGAACTGTGAGACTGAATGCCTAAAATGTCGGAGGCCACCATGAATAAGAACTTGCCAAAGGGGTAAGCCAACATTCAGAAAAGTAGCATACAGAGATGTAGAGGAAGTGAGATAATATCCTAAAGACATCATTTGAACCCCTGGATCAAGGTGAACCTATGGTCTGTCCCTCGAACTTTTAACTTACATACGCCAATAAATTCCAATTCGTATTTAAGCTCTTTGAGCTACCCAAGGAGTTCGGACAGGAGGAAAGACCTAAGGCCCCTTTGGAGAGAGTTTGCTTTGTGTTCTTTTGTGAGGGGAAACAATGGAGCCCTTGAAGAAGGCTCTGGAGAAAAACAAAAAGGTTGGGATTTAACGATATCCCTGAGCAGAGCTAATCTTTGAGGACATGAAAAGAGAGAGTCTAGATTGCCCTTTGTAGAAAGGCAAAGAAAATGTTCTGTACCTTCACGCAGAATCCTTGGGGATAAAGTTGAAAAGAAAACAATTTCAACAGGTAGTAACTAAAAGGTTTCATTTGTGTTATTGTGACAGATTTCAGAGACTTGCGTTTTAGCCAGTAAGCCGCAAAGATGCTTTGTGCCTTCGAGAAAGGCATGGACCTGAGTTTCCATACTTTCCACGAAATTTGTTCCCTATATATCACTTAGCATGGGGTGGCAGACTACTGGTGGCCACCAGAAAAACTTACTTTTCTTATGCCCTACTAGTGGAATTTTAGCTGGGTACATGGATGTTCGGCTAGAGTCTCCACTTCCGAGCCAACTTTGCAGCCAGTTACGATCATGTGATTAGTTTGCACTAATGGAAGTGGAAGAGTGTGAGTGCGAGAGATGTCTGCAATTTCCAAATCATTTGCTTAAAAGGAGATTGCCCTCCATCATCTAGCTTGATTCGATTTCAAACAATTAGCAAGGGGGCGCCTTGGTGGCCCAGTCATTAAACATCTGCCTGCAGCTAAGGTCATGATCCCAGGGTCCTGGGATCGAGCCCCGCATTGGGCTCCCTGCTCTGTGGGAAGCTTGCTTCTCCCTCACCCACTCCCCCTGCTTGTGTTCCCTCTCTCGCTTTCTCTCTGTGTGTCAAATAAATAAATAAAATCTTAAAAAAAGGGGCGCCTGGGTGGCTCAGTTGGTTGGGCAGCTGCCTTCGGCTCGGGTCGTGATCCTGGAGTCCTGGGATCGAGTCCCGCATGGGCTTCCTGCTCAGCGGGGAGTCTGCTTCTCCCTCTGACCTTCTTCCCTCTCGTGCTATCTCTCATTCTCTCTCTCTCTGAAATAAATAAATAAAATCTTTAAAAAAAAAAATCTTAAAAAAAAAACAATTAGCAAGGACAACACCCTAGGGACCAGAGAAGCAACAAGATGAAAGAAACAATGTCTTGGAATGACTAACTGAAGACAGGAGAGCCACGCCACCAACCAGGACCACTCACCACTAGACTGTTATTTGACAGGGAAACAAATTTTTTATTTAAGCCCCTGTATTTTGGAGTTCTCTTTTTTTATATATAGCAGTTAGCCTCTATTCTAATATTCCTATTTTCTGAATCTTTCACCGTTTCCTCCTCCACTTTTTCATAACAGATAATTTCCATTTTTTCATAACAGATAATTTCCATTCCATAATATCTCCTAAATCACACTCCAACTGGCCAGGGTCTTTTAGTGTCTCTTCATTCTTTACAAACAATTGCAGCCATCACCTTATTGCTTTGCCCTCTAACAACAAAGTGGCAACTTTTATCAAACAATATTGAGAAAAACAACTTTGCTTAAATATTAAGAGGGAAACCCCTCGACTATGAGAACTTCATTTGGATTCATTTCTAAGACTTGACTGCTTGGATTTTATAGGGGGTGTGTCTGTGTCATTCTCAATCATCAGGAGGACGGCACTAGCTCAGCTAATGATTCCCCCAAATATTTCAGATCAGAATAGCATATCTTGCCCTCTAATTTTAAGTGCATCAAAGAGAGTTAAAAAAAAAAAAAAAGAAAGTTGAGAAATTTTTTTCCCATAAAATATCTGACACTTTTCTATTTTCTCACCTCTGGAAGTGTGTGTGGTTTGATGATTAAGAACCTGATCATCTTCCCCCCAAAAGTCCGAGGATATGATTGTCATAGACACACCTCAGTCCAGGTGCACTCTGCAGCTCTGAGAGGTCTCACGGAGATGGAGCTGGATCTCTGAGAGCAGCAGGTTGGTAGATACTTGAAAGCACACCTTTAATGTGACTCAGTTGTTGTCTCAATCTCCGTTCTCGCCTCTGTCATCCTGCTTCTCCTACTACCAACTGCATTCATCACTCTCGATGATAAGTCTTTTATTTAAGTAAAATGTTTTCTGCTTCTTTATAACTTTAAGTTGACAATGCTCCCTGGAGTATCCCAAGACTTCTATCTCTACACCCTTTTTTCTTCTGTTCTTCCTGCCACTGCCTGATTCTCACTCTATTTCATTTGAATTCTTGAGTTTGAGAATCCCATTGGCCCAGGTTATCCCTCGTTGGACAAACCTTTTTGTTCCAGTCTTTCTTATAGGACTGGCTACCTTTGGGTTAGATAACCTCTGTCCTCCCTGACAACTACAATGTAGTGAGGTAGAGGGGAGGCTCCTATGTTGTAAAACATACCTGCATATGCCCTTCATTTGTGGGGCAGATATAGGACAGAACAGTTTTTCTTAGACATGGCTATGGGAATGGTAAGCACTGTGATTAACCACTGTACCACAGTAATGAATATAAAGTCCACTAAACTTGAGCCACTCATACAGAGTAGCCAAATCTGGTGTGTATTTCCAGATTTCATTTGGTGAGGAAAGCTCAAATAAATAAAATGGACAATTCTGTGTAGCAAACTTCTAAAGTAGAGTTGGGTCAAAAGTTCTGCTAAATGAAAAGACAACTGCAAAAGACATATCCAATAAAGGGTTAGTAACTAAAACATATAAGAAACCTATACAACTCAACACACACACACACACACAAAACAAATAATCCAATTAAAAATGAGCAGCAGACATGAACACATATTTCTCCAAAGAAGACATCCAGATGGCCGACAGACACATAAAAGATACTCAACATCACTCCTCATCAGGGAAATGCAAATTAAAACCACAGTGGGACACCAACTCACACCTGTCAGAACAGCTAAAATCAAAACCTCAAGAAACACCAAGTGTTGGTGAGGATGTGGAGAAAAGGGGACCCTCTTGCACTGTTGGTGGGAATGCAAACTGGTGCAGCCACTGTGGAAAACAGTATGGAGGTTCCCTAAAAAATTAAAAATAGAACTGTGATCCAGTAATCACACTACTAGGTATTTACCCAAAGAATACAAAAACACTAATACAAGGAGGTATATGCACTGCTATGTTTATTGCAGCATTATTTACAATACCAAATTTGGAGGCAGCCTAAGTGTTCTTTGATAGATGAGTGGATAAAGATATGGTATATATAATGGAATACTACTCAGCCATAAAAAAGAATGAAATCTTGTCATTTACAACAACATGAATGGAGCTACCAAGTATAATGCTAAGCAAAATAAGTCAATCAGAGAAAGACAAATACCATGATTTCACTCATATGTGGAATTTAAGAACTAAAACAAAGTAAAAGAAAGAGAAACAAACCAAAACACAGACTCTTAACTATAGAGAACAAATGGATGGTTACCAGAGGGGACGTGAGTGGGGGGATGAGTGAAATAGGTGAAGGGGATTAAGAATACACTTATCTTGGACACCTGGGTGGCGCGGTTGGTTAAGTGACTGCCTTCGGCTCAGGTCATGATCCTGGAGTCCCAGGATCGAGTCCCGCATTGGGCTCCCTGCTCAGCGGGGAGTCTGCTTCTCCCTCTGACCCTCCCCCCTCTCGTGCTCTATCTCATTCTCTCTCAAATAAATAAAATCTTAAAAAAAAAAAAGAACACACTTATCTTGATGAGCCCTGGGTCATGTATGGAAGTGATGAATTACGATATTGTATGCCTGAAACGAATATAATACTGTATGTTAACTACACCAGAATTAAAAAATTTTAATTCTTCTAAATAAAGTTTCTACCACAAAACTACATAAGGGTGAGGGGGAATAGCTCAGTATATCAGTAAAACCCCACTCGTGCTCAGTCATCATGGTAACCCCTTCCTGCCTCCCAGCAGCAACTACATTTTTAACCAGATGTCACCATCCCTGGGATCCCATGAACAAAGGTTGCGTGAATAGGCAAGCTGAGGATCAGTCACTTACCAGAGAGCAAACCACAGGATGTCGAAAGCATACCTGGAGTACCCCATGTACCTCATTTAACCTGAACTTCACTTGGGGCAAGTAATCAGGTAAACTAGGTGGGGCTTTGGCACCTAAAAATTCACTAAAAGGGCAGTTCTGAGGCTGTTCTTCAGGTCTGCTTCTATCTTAAAAAGAAGAAACTTTTCTGGCCCAGCCTAGCCAACTCACTTCATCCAGGATCCTTACATTTACCTACCCTACCCAAGGAGAGAAGTGGAGAGAAGAGAACTACCAAGGGATAGTAAACATGATCCAACAAGACCATTAAGAAAGCCCATGGTGACTACTGCTCATCATTCTAACCCTCTTCATAATGACTAGACAGTGAAAAATAACTAGGTAAGAGGAAAGAATCTGCCACCCAAAAGAGTGGTTCTCTTTTGAAAAATCAGAAAAAAAAAATGGCCTCAGTTAATAGTAGTAATGGTGAAAACTAAATAGAACTTTTAAAAAACATTCTAGTTGATATTTTCAATGAGATTTAAAGATTTTTTTTAAAAGATTTTATTTATTTATTTGAGAGAGAGAATGAGAGATAGAAAGCACAAGAGGGAAGAGGGTCAGAGGGAGAAGCTGACTCCCTGCTGAGCAGGAAGCCCGATGTGGGACTCGATCCCAGGACTCTAGGATCATGACCTGAGCCAAAGGCAGTCGCTTAACCAACTGAGCCACCCAGGCGCCCTAAAAGATAATACACAGATGAAATGAAAACAGGCTACTAGAAAGTAGTAAGTGGAAAGCAAGAATGAATTTTTATAGATTTAAAAATATGATTGCCAAAAGTAAATAAATAAAAGCAAAACCAACAAGTGGCAGAATGGACATTCCTGGAAATCACATTAATGGGTTAGATCCACTGCTGGACGCTCCTAGAACAGCATGTAACCATAAGGTAGGGTTTTGACGGGATCATGGACTTCACAGTTAAGTGACCCAAGTTCAATCCGTAGCTCTACTCCCTTTATAGCTATTTTGTCTTGTGCTGTTTTAGGTAACTTTTCTAGGCATTTATTCCTCATCTATAACATTAAGCTAATAAGAGTGTCTTTTTTATTGGATTGCCATGAAGATTCAACTAGGTAATTTATGCAAACTCTAAATGTCTGATACATAAAATACTTAAATGTTAGTTATCATTATTAACACCCAGCAAAAAGCAAAGAAGTCAAATTCTTAATAGAGAAGATAAAGAATATGGAAGAAAAATACAGGAGACTGGATGCTATATGTATCTAATAGAGTGTTGAGTAAAACTTTTCCAGTTTTACAAAAATGGTAACTCAGGGGGCATCTGGGCGGCTCAGTCAGTTAAGTGTCTAACTCTTGATTTCAGCTCAGGTCATGATCTCAGGGTCCAGGTCAGAGCCCCGCGTCAGGTTCCGTGCTCAGTGGGGTGCCTGCTTCAGATTCTCTCTCTCCCTCTCGCTCTGCCCCTCCCCCAGCACAGGCACTCTCTCTCTCTCTCTCTCTCAAATAAATAAATAAATCTTTAAATATATATATATATTTTTTAATGTTAACTCGGGTTGACAGCTGAAAATAAAGAAACTCCATGTGCACACTTCCTAAAGAGAGACACTAACAAGTAGGGACAGACTTACATGGTATAATAAAAGACGTCACAATGGCCCTTAGCCATTAACAGCACCCTTTTCCCCAACCCCAGTATATAACAGAAGGACGAGGATTTTCAGAGAGTTTACATAAATGACTACATGTGATTCTCACTGGTGATACATATTATCTAGTGAAATCGCTATTAGCATTGAACATAGCAGAAGGAGCAGGGACAGAGAACCTGTTGCACCTGACTCAGTCCAGTATACCAATGAAACTCGAGAAATGTCAAGTAAGTAGGAGGCAATCAGTGAAGAATACCACTCATTGTCAAGTCCAAAGGCTCTCTCTTGACAACTTGGGGAAGTTTCAGTTGGGGGAATTGATTAAAAGATACAGTAGTAAGGGCACCTGTGTGGCTCAGTCTGTTAAGCACCTGCCTTAGGCTCAGGTCATGATCCCGGGGTCCTGGGATCGAATGCCCTGCTCAGCAGGGAGTCTGATTCTCCCTCCCTTCAGCCCCTCCCCCCACTCATACTCTCTCTCTCTCTCAAATAAATAAATAAAATCTTTAAAAAAGATACAGTAGTAAGAAATAAACACAGGGGTAGAGGTAAAACTTTAGATTTAACAGAACTTAAGAGACATATTGACCATTTGCAATGTATGAACCTTAGTTGGATTCTGACTCGAACAAATAAATTTTGTTTTAAAAATGACACAATTGGGAAATTTGTACTGTGACTGGATATTGAGATATTAAGGAACTATTTTTAACTTTTAGGTATGATAAAAGTACTGCGGTATGTTTTAAAGGGTTATTTTCTTTTAGACATATACATTGAAGTATTTAAATATAAAGTAATACAATGTCTGAGAATTGTTTCTAAATTATCAGAGAACACATATGGGTATAGTGATTGATGAAAAAAATTTTAGAAGTCTTTTTTTTTAAGGTTTAGTGTTTGAATAAAATAACAATTATCTGCTGTTTAAAATAAGCCGACCTAAAACAAAAAGAAAATAGAAGTTTGGAAATAAGCAAAATGAGAAGATACTATGCAAATGGTAGTTTAAAACTCATGGATAATGTTATTAAGATCAGAGTAAGTAATATTCAAGGAAAAAATTAAGTGAGATTAAGATGGACGGTTCATATGAACAGATGGTCTAATTTATCAAAAGATGTAGCAATGAAACTTTGTGTTCAAACAATATTGCTTCAACTATCCAAAGCAAAAATTACTAGAAGCACATGGAGATTTTAATACGGTAAAAGAAAGTACTAATCAATTGGACTTATAGATGAAAATATTCTAAGAGCAACTATTATAAGATAGATGGCAATAGTCTAAGATTTCAAAATAGCTACATAAACTTACTTCTAGGAGTTTAAAAATGATTTATAATTTCATTCATAAGTCATCCTCAAATGAGGTCAAAGCAGGAAAAAAAATGCATCTTAATAAATGCAGAAAAGTCCCATGTTAGGCCTTGTGGACCCAAAGGTGAACAAAGAAGAGCTCTCCCTCAAGGAGCTGACATTCCAGCGGGAGAAGGCAGAAAATCAACCCATAAACAAACTACCCATCAGGTAGCAATCGAAGCCACAAAGATGACAGAAAAGTGAACTGAGTTCTTAGGGGAGCACTTAGTTGAGACAGAATGGTCAGGAAAGACCCTTTTTAAAGATGGCATTTGAACAGAGACCTGAGGAAAGCCAACAAGGGGGTGAGGAAGGGGTAGGAGTCAGGGCTCCACGTAGAAGGAAAGATAAGCCCAACCGTCCCGAGATGGCACTTTGCTCCCCTTATTCAATAAGGGGGGGTACATACCAATTTAAAAAGCCTCCAAATAAAAACAAGCAACACTTAAAAAAATGATAAACTGGGTAAAGATTTGTGAAATATGAAAAGTATTTTAATGTGATTTTCCTTTTTTGAGCGTCCATCCCATCTGGATGATGGTCAGGGGTAATTAGCACTGTTAACAGAAGGAATGCAAGAGAAACAAGACTGGGTGTTCAGCTTCTGACCGTCAAATGGCTTTGCTCAGAAAGAAAAGGATTTTCTAAATTCTTTGAGCTCTCACTTACTGGATTGCTGACTTGATCAGAGAGTTCTGCTACCAGGATCACACAGAGAGGACTCAGGAAGCAAAGGCTGGGCCAACAGAGGAAGAAGTCAAAGTCCGTCCTTTCCTTTTGCAGTGGAGTTTGGAGAGAAAGAACAGATGCGATTGAAATTAGGGGCCAGTGATCTCACTTCTGTCCTCCTAGGGTAGAGGTCAGTGAGTAACACCGAGGAAAGATATCATGGAAGCTGAGGGCTGGGAGCCGGGGGACTATTTCCTTAGATGCTCAGTCAGTGTTCAGCAAGGTGTGAGAGCGATCACGCGGCACTGGCACACGGAGGTGGCTAGAAAGATGGCTTCTCACACCTGGATGTGCCCCATTAGGGGAACTAGATGTTCCCACGTGCCTTCCTGTGGATGACACAATGACACCGAGTGGATTCAACAGTGAGTGTCTGCTGTGGAAACCAAGAGTCTGTGGTGATGGGGACTTGGCACCTTGCTTCATTTCAGGTGGGAGGGTGTACACAGGTTATTTCAAGGTCTGTGTAGTCAACTGAGTCCCCCCCCCCCCATGCAGGCAAGAGTTTATCAGTCTCTTTCCAACTCATGTTTTCATGTTCTCTGGGGTTTTATAGATATTTTAGTGAGGCCTTGTGTGAGTCGGCCTCGGGGAGTAGTAGCCTCGTTATTGGCACACCAAAAAAGAGACTGGGATAGCTTCAGCCACCCCCACCCCACCCAGTAATCTCTATCCTTTATTCGTTGAGATGAACAGTTGACTTTCTCAAACCTACTTTCTCAAACCCAACTTTGGGCTTCCATCCAATACTAGGAATGCCTCCGACTCCCTCATACCCAGAAATTTTGTAATCATCAGTGGCAAACCAAATACCATCTTGAACTCTCAACTCTTAACTTGTGCACTTGAACTCTGAAGTTTTGAAGTTGTCTTTTCTGAGGCAGGGGATAACAGGCTGCCATCTTTCTATTGACAGTTTTAGATCCTAGCTCTTCTGGATCGGATCTCCTCTGAGTTACTTTAAAATTCCATCCTCCTCTCTCACAAGAAGCAGGCACCTCACCAGAACTTCTGGGAATACAGGCCATAAATTCAACCAGTCATTTATTCCTGACAGTACTTTCTTATGATTTCTTCTTGTGCAATAAGTATCTCAAAGAGAAATGTTGGGACATATGACTGACCGAGTAATCAAGGAACTTAGCCACGAGTTTTGGCTAATTTAATTGATGCAGCTTGGTCCTCTTGCATTTCTTCTCCTTTTCCTGTCTTGTGTTTCATCTCAAGAGAGGCAAATCTGGATGTCATAAGCTAAAAAGAATCTCTGTAACTACTCACCCCATCTTTTGAACCCCCTTCTTTCATACCTTATTAGTGTCACTTCTGTTTGACTCATTATTCACTTCCCTGCCCATGTTCCCCCTGTTCCCTCTGAAATGTTCATTCTTTCTGCTTCTGTGGTTTCATCATGTCCTTATAGCCCATCTTCCAGCAACACCTACAGGCCCCGATTGATACCTGAGAGGAACTGCCCTTCACCATTTTTGCTATTATTCAACATTATGGCTATTAAGTGTGTCGTGTTAAGATGCAGAGTCCTGGGCCTCTGGCAAATCAGAAACTGTCAGCAAGTCTTGGGGTTCTTCATTTTACAAGCTTTCTGGGTGATTATGATGCATACTAAACCTTAGGAAGTAAAAACAAAAAATAGATAAGGCCTTTGGTCCTCTCAATTCTTCATTTTTTGGCTCCTTCCTTCCTTTCTCACTTCCTTTTTTCCTTCTTTGGGACTTAATATAATACAGTGCACTCACCTTCTGGTTTTAAGTCTTCCTCCTTCCCTTCTACTCTTTCTTCATCCCTTCTTTCTCATCCTCCGTCTCTCTCCTATCCTGCCCTGCTTTGCTCTGGCATTTAAGTGTATCATTGCAGTATGCTGAGCATTACAAGTATTGGATACTCTTTACCAAAAAGAGGGGAGTGGTAGGGAAGGGAGGGGAGGGGAGGGGAGAGGAGGGGAAGGGGAAGGGCAGGGAGGGGAGGGGTAAGGGAGGGGTAGGGGAGGGGTGGGGTGGGGAGGAGAGAACAGGAAACCAAGCTGGGCAAGAGCTGCTGGACTGAAATCTCCCTTGAGCTTTGGACACGTAGACTACAAACTACAGAATGGTAAAGAGCCAGGAAACCCAAAAGTAAGCACAGCTGGGATCCATAAAGTCCCCTCCCTCTTTGACTTGGGGAGAGACATTTAAACAGCTGACCTATTGCTCCAGTGTTTCTTTTCCATCATATGGAATGTGTGATAAATAGATATTTAAAAGCCGACATTGTCCTGCCCTCCTTTATCCTTTACCACTATTTCACTAATTATTTTTCAAGAAAGTTTCCATCCGATGGGCCTTATAGAAAAAGGCTTAATTCTTCCACATGCTTTTAGAGTTCTGTGTTAGTAGAATAGGAAAAAAGTCTCTTCAAACCTGTTGCCTGCAGAAGTAATACACGCAGTCTGTGGTTGTTGTTTTATTAAACACAAAAGGCTAAAAGAAAACTGTTTAGAAATTTACTGTTTTTTATTGCAGTCAAGGTTACTGAAGAATTGCATGTTAATTAAATTATGGCTAATAAAAGTGTATTTAAACTATATGTATTCCCAGAGTCTGTAATTTAAAGGAAATTTATAGTAATTTTTTGTGTGTCAAATAATGGCCTCTTTTTGCTATGCAAATATTCGTCTTATTTTGCACATTAAGGTTGCCTAAAAATCCTTTTCCCTTAAAGTGGAGGCATTTCTGTCTCACTGAGTGTTTTGCTAAATTAAGTGTTGGGAGAAGCAGAAACTCTATACCCATGTTTACCTCACATAAGAAATGCTAATTTTATGTAAGTTAACTGGTTAGTAGAATTGTCTCGGATGACTAGGCTTGGTGTCCAGGAAGGAGAAAAGTTCTTTCACTTGCAAAAGAGATCCATTTTATCATCCTCGCTTGGTTTTTAAAATAACAAATTCTGTTTTAGTTGCAAACGTTCACAAAGAGACCTATTTGATTTGCTGAATTTAAAGCGTTTATAGACACACAGCTTTCTTAGAGATAGGAAGAGGGAGTCACAGCAGCGCCCACTGAGAATTATCTTCCAAATTCCGCCTCTAAGTCTGGACTTCACATCAAGATCTGGCCGACACAGTCCTGAAATTGTCAGCTCTCTGAAATAATCACAGCCTGCCGTCAGTCAGAGGTTTTGCCGTTGCCTTCATGCACATTCCTCCCTCACACAGCAATCTCCCTTTAATTCTTCCTCTTCTCCCTTAGCTTTTATAATAACTTGATTAATTAACACCTATACCTCCCTCCGCTGTACAAATTCACACCAGGAACTATTAGTCAAGGGATCAGGCTGGGAGGGAAAAAGAAAAGTATGCATATAAGAAAACGAAGTGATGGAGAGAAAGCGCCGACCCCCTCTCCCCCAATGGCTTCAATATGCCCATCCCAAGTTCTGATAAACATCTCTTTCATATTAAATATTGGCTGGAAGTACTTTTACATAAAGGAAAAAGAAGACCTTTTTTATGGCTTTGAAAGGTGAGTACAAGATCAAAGGAGCCAGGATCTGAGTTTCTTGACCGGAATTCCACTAACACAGATGGAAAACCCATTAAAAAAAAAAGTCAAATCTATTCACAAATAAAAATAAGCCACTAGGTTTTAAGAGCTTTGGCCTGTGTTCTGTGGAACATTAGGAACCAATTAAATTGCTCTCCCCTTCTTGTTGATCCTAAATAATATGGTCTTTTCCCTTCTATGATTATACCAACTTCGTGTCCCTGTGACAGGAATCTGCTCTTTCATTGCCATTAAACCTCTTTCTCCACAGCACATCAGAATTGGTTTAAAAAAAAAAAAAAGCCTGCATTTTATCATGCTCGTGCGGGGAGCGGGGGGGGGGGGGAAAGCTAAGCATCTATCTTACATCCTGTAGTATTTTCTTTTGCCCCCAAAAACGGTTGACAGTTGCTTAATGGCTGGGTGCATTTGTATGTTGAATCACAAAGTCCAACCATTGACAATGATTCTGTTTTTCATTTGCTTAAACTTTTCACCTCCCTCTTAAGCTTATCACGGAACATATTCTTCATGTTCTGCTTTTAGCTTTCCTTTTTTAGGCTTGTGCACATGGTGCAGTTCTGAGAGCATAGAGAGGTAGGCTTAGTGCCTTATTGTGAAATATGGACTGTAACATGACATCAATCCTTCCAGTTACCGCCTGAGGACACACCACTCAGTGGTCTGCTTCCCGTCTGCCCACCAAGACCACAGCCCCAACAGAGGGTACGATGCCTCATGTCCGCACATCAACAAATCTACATATCTGCTCCTGGGGCGTATTCCTAGGAGCAGGGTGGATATTACACACTGGAAAGAGCTACCAGTTAAGTTCAGAAAACCACAAGTCACATGGCTCTTCGCTTGTACAATATGCAGACATGATCATCCTCGTACATTTTGCCATACAAAACAAACGGGGAAAGAGAAGGAGCTGGGACCAGTGCCCTATTAAATCTCTCCAGAATGACTTAGACAACTCTGGAGCCTCAGAGCGCTTAGGTAGGAGCGGACAACAACCTCACAGACTTTTTGGAGCTTCCGCTCCCTGCGAATCCCCATCAGTGAGTTCAAAGTTCAGTCGTGTGTCGTGTTAATGTCAGATAATTGTGCCAGGAAATGACAGAGGAAATATTATTATCTCAAAGTTGAAAAAATGGCTTTCATCTTCTATCCACAATAACCCAAAAGCTTCGCTTCACTCTCCTAGTGGTTCATCAAGAAACACTTTTTCCTTAAGAAACACTTGCCCTGTTCTTCTCGGACCTGCTGAGTGCCTGCCCTCAGTACTGCACAGGACCGCACCGTTCCTTTCGAAGTCAGCCACAGGATTAAATTATGTACCTTTGGGGACAATTGATTGGCCATCAGCCTTGCTGTCTGCACAGTAATGCTGCTTTTTATGCTTTTCTAGGAAACAGAAAGGAGTAGTTGCCTTCCTAGAAACTGCCTAGTGACCTGCCATCACCAGATGCATCCAGGTTGCCTAGTAAAGGTCATTCACATTTGAGTGGTGACAAAGTGTAACAGGAGGGAAAAATCAGACCAGGGAAAAGGAGACCTGATTTTGGCCAAATGTCCTTATCAAAGACGGCACCCAATCTCTAAGCCTCAATGTTCTCAACTATTAAAGGAATAGCAGAAAATTGACATTCACGGAGTAGCTACAATATTCCAGGTGTTTCAGAGAACTTTTTAATTTTTATTCACACAAAACCCTTCCAAGGGCAGACTTCCTCTCCCAGTGTTTTACATGAGGACATTGGAGCTCCCAGAGGTTAATTAATTTGCCCAGGGTCACAAAGCAAAAAAGTGGCAGAGCCCAGATTTGAATCTCTTTCTAACTAGCTTCAGAGCTGTTGCCTCCCCCGAACCTACATGTAGGAGAACATTATGCTTGGCGCATAGTTAGTGCTCTGGTCCCTTCCAAAGCCCCGTCTAGCTTTAAAATACAGATCCTATTATAGATGCCAAGCCTCAGGCCTGTTCAGTTATGCAACTCATTTATAACTCACTGCACACAGAGTCCAAAGCTATCTGCTTAATTCCCCCTTTTGAATTCTTACCAGGCTACTCTCTCATAATATCGTCATGTCTTTCAGGCTAAACTTCTTGCTACCCTCTTTTTTTTTTTTAAGATTTTATTTATTTATTTGAGAGAGAGAATGAGAGACAGAGAGCACGAGAGGGAAGAGGGTCAGAGGGAGAAGCAGACTTCCCGCCGAGCAGGGAGCCCGACACGGGACTCCAGGACCATGACCTGAGCCCAAGGCAGTTGCTTAACCAACTGAGCCACCCAGGCTCCCTCTTGCTCCCCTCTTATTCCAATGTTCCCGTGTCCCCATCTTTGATGCCCTATCAGTTTACGCTCCACTGTCCAGTACCATTTGTCAAGCTCTGACCCTTTTCCGTGTGCTAAGAGCTCTTGAAATCTCAGCCTTCATTAGACGTCTTTCCAGAAAAAGTTAAAATAAGCACAGTAATTCCCTGAACCCTCACTGACTTAGTTGACAATTGATTTGCATTAAACAAATTGTACTCTACATGTAGAGTATGCTGTACATTTTATACAGCGTATAAAGAAGTACTGTATATTTCATATGTATAATATATAACATACCTAACATATACCAAATATAAAATAATACATAAAATACATAATATATATTATACTATGTATATATAGCCTGCGGATAACTGTGAAAACATACACACACACACACACACACACTCACACACTTCATAAGAATAACAGATTATTTTCAATAACAGCACAGTCCCAGTCATATTTAGAAAAGCAGTATTTTCCTCAAGGAAATAAAATATGTAAAGATCCAAGTCTGCCCACAATGAAGTCAACCTTTTATAGGAATAGCAGAGGATTTTAGTTCCTGGCACCTGCATGTTCTCCCTCCTTTCCGACCCCAAATTAGGTATTTGTGGTGGTCTTCCCAAAACAAAGGAATGTTTCCCCCAACCCCACCCACATAAAACAAAGAACTGCCAGAACTTTGAGCTGACAATGTTTTAGTTAGGAATCAAGCTCCAAAAGTATGGCATCCCTTTCCCTCAGCAGCCTTTCAGCAAGAAATAATTTCAGCCAAGCACTTGGCCTGAGAAGAGGAGATGAGGAAGCAGATGCCTTCCCTCTCCTCAGGTAGGAAATCCTGGAGGTCGTGATCTTTGCTCCACATTTAAATTTATTCTCACACCAAGACATCAAGTTCTCCATAATTTTTGTACTTCTATTTTTTTTCCAAACCCACAGAATGTGTGAGAAAGGTAACTTTCTCAAATTTGACCTGAGTTATGTTGCCGTGCTATTTTGGGTTTTGTGTTTGAGCAATTTTACTTTGAAGTGTACCAGTCATTAGAATGTGGGTTAAAAGAATTGGCAGGTGCAGGAGAAGGCAGTAAAGGAATATTTCAGGTGGGGTGGACAAGAAATCCTACGATTCTCTCTGTACTTTCCACGAATTGAAATTTTCCCAAAAGATGTCTAAACTTTCCCAAAAGATGCCATTATTTTCACTTCCTGTTAAGGATTCCGTATCTGTGGCCATAAGGTAGTTAACACGGGTAGACTTCGAAGATTATTATTGTTCCCTCCCACCCTGAGCTGAAGAGCGGGAAACAAAGGAAATTGGGACCTGTCACTCTTTCTCTCTCATCAGCTTTTTCTCTTACTCCCTCTTCTCGCTCACCAGGGACTGGTCACTGACTAAAAGAAACCACCTCAGCACTATGCACATCATCTCAATACTAGAGTCGCATTAAATTTTAGAGTGACTTATAAAAGCCAAACACTGTTCTTAGTGTTAGGCCTCCCATTTCCTGGGGGAAAAAACTGCTCAATCACACATGAGAATGAACCTAGTCCTAGACAGATCCTCGGCATGCTTTCACAAAGCTCCTTGGCTGCAGGGAATCAGATCCCAACTTTCTCATCCCCACCTCTGTTCTCTCAGAGGCAGATCGTGGGGGAAATACAGCTCCAAAGTAGAAAATCAGGACACATCAAAATCCGACTGGTAGAAGACTTTGGTGGGGCAGCTGATTCTCTGGATATTTCCCAGCTTCAGATGAGTTAGGTGTCAGGGAAAAAGTTATTTGGGAATGTGACCAATAACGTCCTACTAGAAGAGAACTACAGCACTCTTTCTACCCCACGCTTCTCCCTGCACCAACACCCAGATAGAAGGTGGGGCATTGGGATAATTAACGCCTTGGTCCAGGGACAAAGGAAGAAGCAAGAACTTCGGGGAATACCTGAGCTCTCAGTCACAGGAAAACCCTAATTGGGGTCGGCTAGTAGAAAGCAGTTACTGAGAAAAGGTGTCGTCCATTCTAAATAAATGGTGAAGCTGTGGAGGGAAATTCCACCTCAGAGGGAAATCTTTCCTCTAAGAGAATAGTTATAGTGGCTTGTTGGTTTAAGCATTTATGAAGAGACATGGAAAAGCTAAAGAAACAGCTGATTTAATTAGAGGGTAGTTCTGGAAACTGACCCAGGCAAAGGGCAGGTGCTACAGAAATGCGAAAGACGAACTAGGTTGTAGGGGCAGGGTAGCTTTCAAAAGAGCTGATAGTACGTTACTCATGGCCTGTAGGAAAGTAAAGTAAAAATCGATAAGAATTTTGTGAGATCAGGGGCACCTGAGTGGCTCAGGGGGTTAAGCGTCTGCCTTCGGCTCAGGTCATGATCTCAGGGCTCCCTGCTCAGCGGGCAGTCTGCTTCTTCCTCTCCCTCTGCCCCTCCCCACCCTACTCATGCTCTCTCTCTCTCAAATTAATAAACAAAATCTTTAATTAAAAAAAGAATTCTGTGAGATCAGATGAAAAATGCCTACCCTCAAGGGTCTCCAGAGATCCTCAGAAGGATCTATGTGACCTCTTTTCAGAGGGTGATGACTTGGAGGCCTGAATTCTGCTCTTGGGAGAATATTCTGCTGGCCTCGGGCCAATTCTGAGGTCACTTTATCAGACCAGCAGTTATTTAGAGAAGGAACCAGTTAAAAGGAAAGTCTTAGGGGTGAAAGATTCCCCCTACCTTCCTAGAGCATATGGAGGCAGATAACCTGAATATCTTGGCCCAGATCTTTCTCATTAGGCTGAATTTGTTGAGGTAGGAGTTGATTCCAAGGTAAGCCAAGTACCTGGATGGATTTTACAAATTGGTAAATATCCTTCATCTGTTCTTGGCTGAAGTGGAGGGAAGAGATTGAGCTCCCAGAGGCCACCATATGTGACCAGCAGGAACTCCTTGGGGTTTGGTGGAAAATTGTGGGAAGTGCTTACTGAACTACATCGTTGCCTTAAGAGTTCTAAAAAACTCCTTAAACCTGGATTCCTAAGAATTCAGCTATGGTAGGGAGTGCTCTCATGTTGGGAGCAGGGGGAAGGGAGGAAGCATAAACTTTATATGAAAAACTAGTTTAATGTATGGGGTTATCATCTGAATAATCAAAAAATTTTAGATTGTTTCTAAGTTGGCATTTACAGTGCATATGATTCTTAGCTTATCAATAATTGCTCTCATTATCCTAAATTCACTTTCTCTATTTCTCTTCATCAGCTGTGTGTACTCTCTTACTGAGCTGATGCTTACTACATAATCTACCGAATTTTCGCTTGTATAAATTTGCTGCCATCTCCAGTGGAATTAATTCCACAGGTCTTACAGAAGGGAAGGTAACTATGTGAAAATGAATGATACAAGATGGTTCGTTCTAACACTGACTAGTCATGTGACCTTGGGAAAATTACTAGAACTAGAGTGGATTTGATCACAGTACCTGCCCCACAGAGTTGCTGTGAGGATTAACTGCTGTGACAAGTCTGTGACACCAAGTGTCCTATAAGAGCTGCTCAATGAATGGCATTTCCTTCCGAGATGTCTGGGGGGTGGACACTTTTGAGACTCTTCTGTTTCCCACTTGGCATCACACTGGACTGCCTGCCACTGGATGGATGTGCTATCTGATCTCAAGTCCATTTATCCACTTCTCCATTCTCAGACCTAGAAATACGCTGTTATTCCTCCCCTGAAACCTAGAGTTCTTCTCACAGTTTCTTCAAACCTTTGTTCTACACCATTGGACTGAACACTATTTCCCCAAGTTCCTTCTGGCCCCCACTCCATGCCTCTCACCTCCTCTGCTGGCCGCATTTTCTAACTCCGCCATTTTTCCCATTCTTTTTTTTAAGGATTCACAGCCTCTGTCCAGAAATAGTCTGCCCTGCATAACATTTACCTGTTACACCTTCAGTAGCCTTCTCTACAGTCTAGCTTCCAGGGATAGTCCAGCTCTTGAGAGATCAAAAAATAAATACATAAAAATAACAAAGGAAAAGAAAAAAAGATGGCATAGGCATTCAGGAGAAGCTAATAAATAGTTCCATGTGGACGGGAAAGCCTACATATTTGGGGATTAAGTGCAGAGTTCATAGAGAACCAAGAAATTATCTTCATCCTCTATCTCAAGTTCTTATCCAATCTGAGCAATATAAAACAGCACTTTTTGAGTTGTTAGTAGGTGTCAGTCACAGAGTGTTTTATGTAGGTTATCTCATTTCATCTTTAAAGATTTGTAAGTATTTATTTATAAGTAATTTCTATACCCAATGTGGAACTTGAACTCACAACCCCAAGATCAAGGATTGCATGCATGCTCTACCGACTGAGCCAGCCAGGTGCCCCCTAACTCATTTCATTCTATTTCTGTAAGTGATTTCTAATTTCTGTAAGAAATTTCTAATTTCTGTAATTTATTATCATCATCCTCATTTCATGGATGTTGAAATTGAAGCACAGAAAGACATTAAAGGTCACAAAGCCAGCGAGCAACTCAGACATTCTGGCTCCAGGGCCCACTGCTCTACACAAAGGGGTTCAAGTCTACTATGGTTTTCAGGCTAAGAGAAAGTAACCATTTCAGTCCATCCCATTTTTTCTAAGACTTTGGACCCTGATTCTCTTCCTCATGCATTTGATAAGCCTGGAAGAAAGGCTATGACATAGATAAAAATGTTAATGCACTGCTCTCAGAGCACCAGAATTTTCTATAATTCTCTATTCTGTAATAATAATAATAATAGCTGCTATTGACCATTCACTATGTGGTGGTGCTACACTAGGAACCTTTCTTATTCCATTTAATTCTTAAAATGACCCTTCTAAGTACTTATTATTATCCCCATTTTTTATAACTGAGAAAACTGAGGCTTAAAATAGGTAAGTGACTGAGTAGTGAGGTAGGATTTAGTTCAGGTCTCCCAGATTCCAAAGCCCTTGTTCTTTCCCAGATACTGTCTTCCCCTTCTTTTCTTTAAGGTACAGTGATCTTCTCACCTATAGTCTCTGACCTATGACCATCTTTAATTCTGCATGAAAAGATTAAAATGATAAAGAGATTAAAATGATTCAAGTAATCAGTTTCTGGTTATCTCAAGTTGCCAAACAAAGTGAATTTAACCCATGAGCCAAGACCTTTCACCAAGAAAAGGAACAAAACAAACACATTATTTTATCCTTCGTTATGTGGTTTGTGACTCCCAGTGAAAGGAACTCGGCTGTAAAATTAAGAAACGAAAACCAAATGGTTCACAATGAAGTTCTGGAATCTATTCTCTTTAACAGGTAAGGGAAATGGAAAAAACAAAAAACTGGGCTAAATAACTAAACGAATATTGGAATGATCATATTCCATGGAAAGAATATGAGGCCATGGTTTGCAAACCCAGTTCTGCACAAGCCATGCATTTTTTTAATCAGTCACTTTATTTCTTTGAGATACATTTTCCTCATCTGTAAAATAGGGCCAATATCTGCCTTGCTTAACCCAATAGATTGATGGAAGTATTAAAATATGAGAAGGTACACCAGTGTTGTGTAATTTATAAAATCTAATTACATTGGTCTGTCATCCTCATTGCCTTTGGAGTCAAATGGGTTAGGGTGTATGTAAGTCCTAGTCCCTGACTATACCTGGGATATCAGATCAGGTCACCTACCTTCTCTGTCCTTCCACTTACCGTTTATAAAATGGATGTAGTGAATACTTGCTAATTGCCTACCCCAGAATCCAATCCCCACCTCTGTCACCCTAACATTATCCAGTTTTCATTCACAAGTATACCCCTGCCCCATGGATTTCAAATACTCTAGAGGTCACCTGACTCCACTTCCAGTTTCAAGGGTGGATCTTGACCAGATTAAGGAAATCAAGGAGTAAGGCCACCTTGCCTTAGTGATTGATTTACAATGATCATAATCTGATAACCAAAGAGACTGGTTCAGAAACAAGCAAATTCATTACTCCACTATGACTAATGTGAGGCATTGGAGGTTTGCAGGTGAACTGAGCTTTGGGAAAGAAGCTTCCTAGCTCTTATGAGATAATACGTTAAAAAAAAAAATTATATTTCTACTTTTGGCCATGACAGAGTAACTGATACCCCGGACTAGCCTTCCTACGATAAACAACTAGAAAACTGGATAAAATATATAAAACAACTATTTCTAGACAACATACAAGTGGCACAAGATTGTGACACCTAATAGAAGAAAAACAAATGAGTTGAATCCTATGATTACCCCAGCTTTCTGTATGGAGACATTTACCAGACATTGACAGAAGGAGGAAGAATCCAAGCAGAGCACAGTGGTCTTACTAAGCTGACGACACAGAGACCAGAGTTCAGAGAGGCAAAACTGGCCAGAATTTTTTTTTTTTTAACTGGCTAGAATCTTTATGGAGCATCAGAAAGGAATGAGGTGCATAAATAAATTGTTCCATAAATCTGCATGGGGATCACCTTGAATGTCTGACCAAATAATAAGCTGTATATTTAAAGCACGAGACTACCCAAGAGTAAGCAAAGAATATTTATGTGAAGCTGTAAGCTGAACAACTAAAAGAACCTTCACTGAGTTAAGAAACACTTCAATCTAACCAACCAAAATGGAGAAACCTCACTGAACACTCAAGGCATTCATTAGGATCTGCAGAAGGCTGCACCTTAAGAATAGGGCTTAGCTCTGGATCAAAGGCTACCTTAAATATGCTCTAACAGAGCTTTAAAAATGCCTTGAAAGGACCAAAAATATCTAGAAGTAAGTTAATTGCCTTCCAGAATAAAATCCAACACAGATTAAAGGAAGGCAACAAACTCTAGACACTCAACAAGGCAATCATTGCAATGTCCAGAATCCAATAAAAATTATACATGCTCAATGTCATTACAAATTAAGTAGATGCAAATCAAAACTTCAATGAGATGCTACGTCACACCCACTAGAATGGCCCTAATACAAAAATATGGAAAATAACAAGGGCAAGGATATCGAGAAATTCCCATATTGCCGATGGAAAATATAAAGTGGTACAGCCACTGTGGAAAAACAGTTTGGTGGTTTTTCAATGAATTAGACATAGAATTGCTATATGACCTAGCAATCCCACTCTAAAATAAATATACAAAAGAAAAAACAGATTTTTCAAACAAAACATGTACATGAATGCTCATAGCAACACTGTTCACAATACCAAAAGGTGCAAACAACCCAAATGCCCATCAACTGATACATGGATAAACAAATGTGGTATGTCCATTCGATGGAATATTATTCAGCCATAAAAAGGAATGATGTACTGATACATGCATGCTATGACATGAAAACTTGAAAACACTGTAGTAAGCCAGACACAAAAGATCACATATTGTATGATTCCATTTATATGAAATATTCAGAATAAGCAAATCCACAGAGACAGAAAGCAATTAGTGGTGGCCAGGGGGCGGGGAAAGGAGGAAATCAGGAATGACTGCTTAATGGGTATATATTCCCTTTTAGGGTGAAAAAATTTTTCTGACACTAGATAGAGGTGATGGCTGCACAACTGTGAATATACTTAACACTACTGAATTGTACACTTTAAAATAGTTAAAATGGTAAATTTTATGTTATGTATGCTTTACCACAATTTTTAAAAAATTATAGTTATAGGTGTCAAAAAGTAGGAAATTCTTGTGCTTTTTTCCCCCGTTTGGAACTTTTATTATAAAACAGGGAGAAAAATCAGACAATAGAAACAAATCCATGGATGAAAGAGATGATGGGATAAGAAGAAAAGAACTTCATTATTATTATTATTTTTTAAAGATTTTATTTATTTATTTGAGAGAGAGAGAATGAGAGATAGAGAGCACGAGAGGGAAGAGGGTCAGAGGGAGAAGCAGACTCCCCGCCGAGCAGGGAGCCCGATGCGGGACTCCGGGACCATGACCCGAGCCGAAGGCAGTCGCCCAACCAACTGAGCCACCCAGGCGCCCCTGGCTATTATTTTTTTTAAACAGGCTCCATACCCAGCATGGAGCCAAACACGGGGCTTGAACTCACAACCCTGAGATCAAGACCTGAGCTGAGACCAAGAGTCAGATGCTTAACCGACTGAGCCACCCAGGTGCCCCCAAAAAAGGACTTTAAAGCAGTGATTTTAACTACATTTAAGTATCGTATTAGTTATGTGTTGCTGCATAGCAAATTAACCCAAAAGCAGTGTAAAATGGCAAACACTTATTATCTTATATTTTCCAAGAATCAGAAATTCAGGAGTACATTAGTTGGTGCTTCTGACTGAGAACACAATGATTCCTTATGCAATTAATATGATAAATTTGGCAGTAAATAAAAGACAACAAAATATAAAGGGCAGTAAAACATGGTCAATACAGAAGTAAAATGGCAAACGTGGCAGTAAATATGAAAAGACATTTCTGCTTTTTTAATTTCTTTAAAAGATAACTGGAAGACTTCTGCTTGTGACAGAGTAAGTCCCCTCCCCTCTGCAGAAAACTATAAAACTTAAATAGGAATAGAGTGCTGAGAACTTTATCCCAAGACAAAAACCCAGAAGACACAAAGAAAGCAGAAAGCTTGTGTTACCTCCTACAGGAGACACAAAAGTCACTAGGTAAGCCTTCCCTGGTTATGTCACCTGCTGGAATAATCTCAGGAGAAAAGCAATAGGGTTCACATAAAGAACTTAGATGAGACCCATCTTAGCACACACTGGGGGAAAAATGAAGGTCAAATGAAATAGTGTTGATACATGAATTCATTTTTAGACTTGTTTGCAAATCAAAAATTTGCTATTAGATCACCGAGAAAAAAGTGAAATATCTGTCCCTGTGGAGTTGAACATGGAGCAAAATTCTAAAATTCTCCATTTAGCAGCTCTTCCATGGCATCAAACTGATCCCCTTCCAGCCAGTTGGGATGCTCCCAGCAACTGATAACCAAGAGCCATTTGAGAGCTGTGGGAAGTCTCTCCAGACAACTTTCTTAGACGATGTCACTAAGCTTCTTGTTTCCATGAGCACCAAATTATTTGTTTTAAAAAGATTTCCTATGACCTCACATGTTTTTAAATTTGGGGCTTGTCATGTCTTATTTAGAAAGTCAGCACAGCCCATGTCTGAGCAAAGTAACATGATACGACAGAATAATGGAGTGTGAAGCTCCCCCCCACCCCCTGCCCCACCCCAGTTGTGCTGGGAACCAGGACATGGCAGAAGCACGTGCTCACCATGAAGGTAGAACAAGGGAGGTGCGTGGAGGTAAGTGTGGGAATCTTAAGAGAGAATAATGTTCCTGTAAACCAAGTGAAACAAATTAAGATTCAAAAATTCAGTGATGCTATACTGTGACAACATCAATTAAGGGTTAAACCTCTTCTGCTCTTTGGGGGTCAATGTGGTTAAAACCTCTTGCCTTCTTTGGGATTTAGACATACTTACTAGCCCTCTCCTGCACTGATTCCCAGCCCTTGCCGTGCAATGGAATCACCTGGGAAGCTTCAGAAACTGCTCATTCCTGGGGCTCATTCCCAGAAATTCTGACTTAATTGCTCTAGAGTGAGCCTGGACATCAGCTTATTGTAACGTCCCCTGCTGATTCTCACGAGCAGCAAAGTTTGAGAATAAGGTCTCTACTGCTTTGTGACATAAAGTGTGGTCTGAGAAGCTCATTAGAAATGCAAATCTCAGGCAACATCTGGATCCACAGAATCGGAATCTCCACTTTACTAAAACCCCCACGTGCCTCAAATGCAAACTCAGTGTGAGACATTGCTTGATTTTCCTGATCCCTCTTCCATTCTTCAGAGCAGTAGTTCTCGCCCTGGGCTTTACATTAGAATCGTCTGGAAATTTTTTAAAAAATATTTATGTATGGGTCCTCCTTCCAGAGATTCTGATAGAGTGTGGCCTAGGCATGGTTTTTTGTTTGTTTTTTTTTCATTAAAAAACAACAACAACAACCTTCCCAAGGGATTTTAATATAAATTCAGGGCTGAGAACCATTGCTATAGAGATTTTTTTTCTTCTTTTAATTTAACAGCCTTTAGTGTAATGACAACTTCTGTTAAAAATTTAGGTTCTGTGGAAGAGGTAACATTTTCGTTATTTTCCAACATCAGATATGAAACCTTAATGTGCAAAAGCAACCACTGTTTTGCTTCTTAGAAAATCCAGAGTCCCTGTGCCTCAACCTCAGAGAGTTTCCTTTGGTAAGTCGGGAATAGGGTCCAGAATCTGCAACTTTTACAAGCCGTGGTTGGAATTCTGACGTGTGTGCTCTTTGCATCATAGTTTGAAAATCACTGCTTTTAGTATGGCAGAAGAATCAGAGAGTAGACTTTGATGGGGATAAGGAGAGAAAGGGGACCATGTAAGCGCCCAGAGTTCAGGGTAAAGGAGCAGAAAGAAGTAATGCAGGCTAAGCAAAAGATGGAGCCCCAAAGGTCACTAAGAGAAAGATGGAACTATATGGAACAATTCCCAGGAACCAGCCGTAAAGATCAAGCCTGTCTGTATAGGCTACTTTCTGTCTGAGCATCTCCATGTTGCCCAAGGAACAACAGCCCGTCTGATCACAGTGAGCACCATCTTGCAAGCCTCAAGACCGGGAGACCATTTACGCTATTAATTGCTACTTCCCAGGGCCCTGAGGTTTTCCCTTTTTCTTTTGACCCACCAGACTAAAGAATTAGAAGAAACAGAAGAACTCAACCTGAAAGAATACTGTTCAAAACCCCAAATCCATCAATGCACCTTGCCTTATAGAAGCAAAGTGTGTGAACAACTAACTGTACATTGAATTCTTATAAATCAAATGATAGTTTGAATCCCTATGCAACATCACTAATGATCAGAAAACTGCAAATCAAAATCACAATCAGGTATCAACTCACATCTGTGAGGATATCTATTATCAGATTTTTTTAATTTTTTTAAGTAATCTCTACATGCAATGTGGGGCTCAAACTCCCAACCCCAAGATCAGGAGTCATGTGCTCTACCAAGTGAGCCAGCCAGGTACCCCCAGACATCTATTATCAAAAAGACAACAGACAAATTTTGGTGAGGATGTAGAGAAAGGAGAACCTTTGTGTACTGTTAGTGGAAATGTAAATTAGTGCAGCCTTTATAGAAACTATTATGGAGCTTCCTTAAATAATTAAAAATAGAACTATCAGATGATCCAGCAATCCTACTTCTGAGTATATATCCTAAGGAAATGAAATAAGAGTCTCAAAGAGATATCTGCACTCCCATGTTCATTGCAGCATTATTCATGGTGACCAAGATATAGATACAACTTAAGTGTCTATCAATGAATAAATGGATAAAGAAAATGGAATATTATACAGCCGTAAAAGGAAACCTTGTCCCTTGCAACCACATGGATGAACCTGGAGGACATTATGCTAAGTGCAATGAGTCAGACACAGAAAGAAAGATACTCTAGAATCTCACTTATATGTGGAATCTAAAAAAGTCAACTCACAGAAACAGAGACTAGACAAGACTGTTAGGGATTAGGTAGGAATGGGGGAAATGGGGAGATGCTGGTCAAATGTAATAAACTTCCAGCTATAAGATGAATAAGTCCTGGGGATCTAATGTACAGCATGGTGACTACAGTTAATAATACTGTATTCTAGGGGCACCTGGGTGGCTCAGTTGGTTAAGCGACTGCCTTCGGCTCAGGTCATGATCCTGGAGTCCCGGGATCGAGTCTCACATCGGGCTCCCTGCTCAGCAGGGAGTCTGCTTCTCCCTCTGACCCTCCACCCTCTCATGTGCTCTCTCTCTCTCTCTCTCATTCTTGCTTTCTCAAATAAATAAATAAAATATTTTTTAAAAAAAATACTGTATTCTATCCTAGAAAGTTGCTAAGAGAGTAAATCTTAAGTGTTTTCACCACTACCCCCCCACACAAAGGTAACTATGTAAGGTGATGGATGTGTTAATTAGCTTGACTGTGGCAATCATTTCACAATATATATTTATATCGAATTATTGTACTGTACACCTTAAGTACACATAATTTTTATTTGTTAACTATACCTCAATAAAGCTGGTGGGAAAAATCACTATGGCAGGGGAAACGGGCAATTTTAAAGACTCCCCTCATGAATCCTGCTTATCTGATCTTCTTAATGAAGGACATGCATTTAATATTGACAGTTCATAGGGTTATTACTGGATTAAAGGGGAAAATGCATTTAAAACATTATGACGGTCCCTGGCACATAGAAATTAAAAAAAATAGATATTATTTTTACTACGATGATGGAATTTGTCTAAGCTAAATCTCAGAAGACCTATCTCAGGGGTCATCACCAGTCCTAGGAGGCTTAATGAGATTTATGTCTATAAGAGCTTGCAGACAGGAACACAGTCAGGCAAAACCACAATTTGTCAATGATTGACCAAATGAAAACTCCTTAGAGACGGGGGGAAGTGAGTAGAACAACAGTGATTCATTTTCCCTAACAAATCCATTCATAAACCATTTGGTCTCATTCAATGAGAACTTACTATGAAAACACATGGGTTTAAATCTCATTAAATCCCTAATTGTTATTAGTTGCACTTCACTGATGGGAAATTTCTAGAAAGGGACAAAGCAACTACTAAGATCTGGGTCTGTCTCCCCAGACCCGACTGCCACCACTCCATACCTTCCACCTTCCTGACTAATTGTCCCAACAAATGTTCACTTTGCCACACTATCAGAACAAACACAGACAAGTTGCTTGGAAGGTGACACTCAGCCATGCTGAAATGAGACCTCTATCCCCTGAAACAACCTCAGATTACAGAACGTAAAGCTCTTTTTCTAAAAGGTTCCAAACCAGAAGTTGGGAAGATAGCAGCTATTCATCCAGGAGCTCAAGAGACCTCTCAACTCGTCTGAGCCTGATTGACCTCTTTGTTTATGGAGTGACAATCTTCATGATGAGTTGGGATGTCAGGCAGAGCTAGAAGATCTTACCCGCTGGAGAACTCCATTAAAAGTCTGAGCCCTTGTCCTACCAGCTCGAACTCACACACCTACCTGCCTCCCTCCACCCTTAACACAGCGCGCCCGTCTGCAGACCTAACCCCACAGACTGCCCCGTGCTTCTTCTATGAGGGGCACACAGCCACAGTGTGATGATTTGATGTATGTATACTTTGTCAAATGGTCACCACCATCAAGCTAATTAACACATCCACCACCTCACATAGTTACTTGTTTATGTGTATACGTGTCTGGTTGAGAACATTTAAGTTTTATTTTCTTAGCACCTTTCAAAAATAGAATACAGTATTATTTAGTCACCATGCTGTACATTAGATACTCAGAACTTACTCATCTTATAACTGGCAGTTTAGACCCTTTGACCAGCATCTCCTCATTTTCCCCACCCCAGCCCCTGGCACCCAGCGTTCTAGTCTCTGTTTCTGTGAGTGGACTTTTTTTAGATTCCACAAGTAAATGAGCTCACACAGTCCGTCCCTTCATTCTTAGTCGTGGTGCCATATCTGTATTTGCTGCATCCCAGATTTGAGGTTGGAGGCCCTATTACACTCACTGTCCTTGTGGGGTGTTCTCAAATACAGGAGGCTGACATTTGGTGGGGATTTGCACCCAGGGTGGGACCACAAAATGACATCTCCAGGGCCAGGTAAACCAGCCTCTGATTGGAGCACTTAAGGAAATGAAATCCCAGCAGGATTCTGATTTTCCTCCTTAATTAGCTTCCTCCATTCCCTTGAGCATTTGCTCCCTTAGCGAGATCCTACCCCATTAACTTCCCTTTGTCTTGGCTCAAGGGTGTTACCTAAATACCTGGAAGCAAGATCGCCTGTAGCTTGAGAGGGCTTTTTGCGGCCCACAGCAGGCTCCCGGGCTAGACAGCTTCTGCTAATGCTAATTGGACTGTTTGTGTCACAGTTTCTGTCCCCAGGAGAGATGCTGCTCTGCCTGCCTGAGCTCCTGCCAAAGGAGCCCTAGAGTTCCCGCTCAAAGAGCTTCTATAAACGCGCATTTATTCCCAGCTAGTCTCCCGAGGGGTCAGCCAGTGTTTATTTTAGCCACGTTAAAGGACTTGTTTTCCCATGACCTCTAGGTGTTCTGAAACGGAAAGTTCAAAGGATAAAAAGAATATACCCATAACTATAATAATATTAATCCCATTTTTTAAAGTCAGATTAAGGCAACTGAAATTATCAATCAAATGGAACCAATGTTAATTCTAGAAATAAGTGTTATAAATCTCATCACCATGTTAAAGTTAAAATCACACATAATAAGATAAGAACACTGAAATCTAGTGATCCTTGGAATCTCTGTTTCTATTACAATAGCTTCTCCCTCTCCCGAAACTTGACTGCTCTGTCAGGCTTTATCGCTATGTTAATTTTTTGAAGAAGAAAATGGGGAAAGTTTATAGACAGGAGAAGAGAAGTGAGGAGGGAAGAGGCACCTTTTCACTTTTTCTATATTAGGGAATCAATCTATTTCTTTGGCTGAATTATGCTTCCAGGTAAAACACTGCTGGATAATATAATGCAGAATGCTACAGTTGAAATGTTTATCTTTGTTTTCCTCACGTTGGATGAAGCTAGGAATTCATTCATTCATTCATCAATATGTACTGGGGTTAGGATGAACATGTATATATGATTTATTATCCAAACGGGGTAGTCTAGAGAATGAAAGGGATGCTTTATTATCTCTACCAAGACAGAAGGACCTACCAGGACTGTTCTGAACAAAATGGGAGGTGTGGTCACCTTAATAATTGAACACTCCCTCTATACCTGGTGTAAAATCAGAAAATGTCTATGGGGTGCGTAAAGGGGCTATTCTTCATTCCTAGATTCAAAACTCCCACCTTTTCTTAAAATACCAAAAGGTTCTGCTAAAACCTATTAGTTCTTTCAGGTAAAATAAAAATAGCGCTCAAGTCTTTCAACCACTGATTTTTCTAGCTTGAAACAATTCTCTCGACCCAAATAGGATCCTCTTTTCCCCCTATGATTTCTGAGAACAGGTTGAATTTTGATAGGTAATTCTATATTTAATTACACTGATATACGATAAGCAGCTCATTGAGACGCAATCTTACCCAAAAAACCTATTGTTCTCCCTCAAAACTGAGGAAATTACTGTCTCACCATTCAAGGGAAAATAGTCAAGACAAAGTACAAAAACTCATATATATATATATACATATATATATACACACACACATATACATGTGCATACAAATACAAATATATACATTCAGTTTTGGAAAGATTTGAGTATAGCTGATGTTAGTTCATAGTTCATGTTTTCAGAGAACAATATTTATAGTTTAGAAATAAATTTTGCCCACCTGGCTTAGACAGTATCACTAGCCCCAGCTTACAGTTGAGGAAATTAACTACTGACAGATAGGCACTCAAAACTCCTAACCCTGATTCCATCACTCTTCTTACAATAAAACAATAACTCATTACAGATGTTTAAGTGACAACATTGTCAAAAATTCCTTATACTTCCATCAAACTCAAAACTTTTCAAAGCATTTTCCCATTGACTCAATATACATGAAGGAACTGTCATGTGCCATGCACTGACTAGATACTGGAGGCACAAAGGGGAATAAAACTGTCCCTGAGTATAAGGAACTGGAACTCTGATATTTAAGACAGACAAGGAAACAGGTCCAGTTCAGTTGATAAAGTAAAATGAAGGAGCTGCAAACTGTGCCAAGAGCCACACAACAGAGAGCCCCAAGGCCAGGCTGTGGGGACCACACAAGGTATCCCAAGATGTAATGCTTGCAAGAGAAATGGGAGTTTGCCAGAATGACAAGCTGCATATGTGCTCATGACCTGAAGTCAGGGAACAACAGGTTAGGTTAAAGCAATAGCAAGTTGTTTGTAAATAGCTGTAGCAAAAGATGTATTTCAAGATAGGATGCTGGATCACTGACAAGGCCCAGGATGGGAGCCTGGAGTGTTTAGCTTAGGAAGTTGAAATTCATTTTATACGCCCAGGGTGCCAATGAAAGGAGAAGGAAGTGATGGGGGAGACAGTGAGACACCCAGGGAAGCAAATGCATGAGGCTCGGTTGGGATCTAAATTTAAGAAAATGGAGGGGAAGGATTGCCAGGAAACAAATGTACTGAAGACAGAAGTTGGTAGGATTTGGGGTCTGGATGTGGATGTGGAAGATGAGGAGTAAGAAGAAAGCAAATGTACCTCTAAATTCTTCGAGGAACTGGGTGATTAGATTTCATGAACCAAGATAGGGCACGTAGAGGGATGAGCAGATTTCTGAGAGACACTAAGAAGTTCAGTTTTGTATCTATTGAGTGTATGTACTGAGTGTAAGGCCCATAGAACTGTCAAGTGGCAAGACCTACAGGAAACAGACAGTAGACCCGTGAAGCTCCAGAGAAAATTCTAGACAGTAGTTTCAGCTTTGAAGGCCACAGGTGAGGCCAATACAGAACACCATTCACTGAAGAGGAAAGCAGAAGAAGCTTTCCAACCGGGAGAGGGGAGAGGAGTTTAAACAATAGAAGGTTATTATAGTGTTTTGTTTTATTAGAAACCAATTATTTGAAAATAGATGCTTTAATTAACATGGAGCAAAACACTTCCCCCTCCTTTGTTTTATTAAGAGATCTACACATACCTCCACGATATTTCCCCTAAAAAATGGACTTTGAACCACATATATGGAAAAACAAGAGGGGAGGAAATCTTTCTTCCATGATGTCAAATTGATGAATGTGTGATGACCTTTCAGAGGGAGAGATGCACTCGGGGGAAAGGGGGCCTATTTCTAGAAGCCCCATAGGACTGACCTTCAAAGTTTCTTGACAGTTCCAAGACACCCTCTGAGATCACAACATTTTGTTCTAGCTTCTCCATGTATTTGTAGCTAAACAAATTGTTGCAACGTCCACCACCCATGTTCCCATCCCTTTCACAGATCAGATGTAGATTTCCCCATGGCCAGCAAGAAAGCCAAAGAATGACTGAAACCCCTAGCTAGCCCTGGGAAACAGGCCACACAGTGAGGAAGAGGGAAGTTATTTCCCTAAGCGTCCCGTAGTGAAGTCACTTTTGGCTCCATTCTGATTGTACAAATGGCCTGTGAGATTGGATCCCCTCATCTCAAGAAGCGGCTTCCTACAGTGTGAATATGGTTCTGAACTTGGACCAAATTATGTCCACTACCACCCCCCCGCCCCCAAATTCGTATGCTGAAGTTTTAACCCTCAGTACCTCAGAATGCAATTGTGTTTGGAGATAAGGTCTTTAAAGAGGCAATTAAGTTAAAATAAGGTCTTTAGGCTGGAGAGTAATCCAATATGACTGATGTCTCTCTAAGAAGAGATTTGTACACAGATATGCACAAAAGAAAGACCATGGAAGATACAACAGGAAGGTGGCCACCTGCAAGATAAGGAAAGAGTCCTCTGAAGAAACCAAACCTGCCAACGCCTTGATTGATCTTGGACTTCTAGCCTCCACAACTGTGAGAAAATAAATTTTTGTTGGTTAAGCCACCTAGTTTGTGATACTTTGTCATGCATGCCTAGAAACCAATATAGGCAATTATAAATGTGGTATCAAATATGTGCCAAGGATTTCCCAAGATGAAGTTAAGTGGGAAAAAAAAAAATCAGGCTTATTTTCCAATTAAGGGTATTGATGATACACAACTGTATTGTGTAAAAACATGTTAATTGATTTATAAGCTCTAGAGAAGTCTAACCATCCCGGAGAGAAGTGAGCGTGTGGGCACCTGAGCTTTGTATCATCATTGCTATAGAATTCACTGACAGAGTTTCATGGAATTCCATCCCGTCTGTGGCTCAGATGTGAACCGCTTTAGGCAGATTGTATTGGGTTGATTCTGCAAAACTCTTAATATTTGAAACACAAAATCCTGAATGTAATATGACATTTCAAAAGCAGGAAGAAAAAATTGTGGATAATGTCTCTGCTTGTGTGACAAGTCACTTTTTTCCTCTCTTCTTTCTCCTTCAATATGTCACCAAGTCCTATGGACACAACTTTTGAAATTGGCCTCACCTCTGTTTCCCCACCCATACTGACTGCGACGGCCTTCATCCAAACCTGCATAATTGCTGACCCATTCTACTGTCTGCCTAACTAAATTTTTTGGAGGGAATGCAACGCTGTGTAAAGGTTAAGGGGCACAGTCACTTGAGTTAGAGTCCCAGCTTGTCCCTTGACAAATTGTGTGACCTCATTCAAATCTAAGCCTCAAATTTTCATAATTAAAACAGAGGTAATAACAGTACTCTCCTCATAAGGCTGTTGGAGAATTTAGTGAAATAACAAGTAAAAAGCATTTGGGGTAGTACATAGTAGGATACTCAGAAAATAGTAGGTATGCTATTACTAACCTTTTCAAATCCATCGCCTTACAATGTTTTGTCATGCTCTCTTCTGCTAATTCCACCAGCCAAGATTTTCTTGTGCTTGGCTTTCTTGTAATTGGTATTATGAAAACAACAGACACGTTGAATTTTCTGTTTCAAATATCACTAATTTCTCCCACCCGAGTCTCCTCAATGAAGGGGCCCAAGCTCCCCATGTGAAAACCCAGTCCTCACGGACAGTTTCCAAGTCCCTGCTGTAACCCGTTCTCCCTGCGACATCAAGTTCCTGAGTTCTTTTCCAAAGCGCAGAACTCATCTTTCCAATCCTTCAGGGGCCTATTCCGGTTCGTGAGCTGAAGCCCAGATGCTTCCACGTGGCCCACAGCACCTTCGTCAAGCTGCCTGCGCTTCCCATTCTCACCTCCAGCCCTGAGGCCCAGCTCAGGGCCTAGGAACAGCAGGTGCTCAGCAAATGTTTGGTTAATGAGAGGCATGTCTGAGAAACACTGAGCTCCAAGGCTTGTTTCTTCTCCACCAGCATCAGCCTGTTGTAGTAGAAGCTTCCTAGGGCTGCCATTACAGACTACCACAAATTTCAAGGCTTCCAACAACAGAGAGTTATTGCCTCACATATCTGAAAACCCGAAGTCCGAGATCAAAGTGCTGGCAGGTAGTGCTCCCTCTCAAAATTCTATGGGAGAGTCCTTCCTTGCCTCTTCCAGTTTCTATGTCCCCAGGCGCTTGCTCCTTGGTCTGTGGCTGCATCTCTCTGGTCTCATTCTTCATCTTCATGTGGCCTTTTTCCCTGTGTCTCTTCTGTGTCTCTGTGTCTCAATTTCCCTCTCTTTTCTCTTATAAGGACCCCAGTCAGCGGACTTTGGACTCACCCTAAAACCAGGATGACCTCATCTTGAGACGCTTAACTTGACAACATACACAAAGTTCCTACTTCTTAATAAAGTCACATTCACAAGTACCTGGGGTTAAGACTTGGACATAATTTTTGGGAAACACAACTACAAACAAACTACAATAGTCAAGAGTAAGAGAGGTCAAAAAGGGAGGTGTGATTAGAAAACAGAGAGCTTTGACCGTGCACAGGAAGGAAATGGGATTTGCACCTGCAGTTCCGAGACCAGAGCCGTCTGGGTGCTGAGCATGCCATCTGGAAAGAGCCCTCGAGCAAGCCCAGGCAGCAGGGGGACAGTGGTTTCTGCCCGGCTCTCTGGTTCCAGATCTACTTGTTAATGGTTTTTGTTTTTGTCCTATGAACGATTATTCATTAATAAGGCAAATTCGAGAAAAGAAAAAAAAAATCACATGAATCCCAGCACTCTTGCATCTTTTTTCCCCCATATTTAGGTTTTCGTTTGGGTTTTGTTATTTTTTTAATGAGTAAGCTTACACTAGTATACAATTTGTACTCCGCTTTTGTCTTATAATGAAATTATTAAAATCAAAATTATTTCCATTGTATGATATACTCTCTATATTTTCTCTTAATGTATTTTAAATTTAGTTTCATATTTTTCAAAATTACACCTGCACAGAACTTAAAGTTTATAAGGTTTGTTACAAAGATAAAAATAAATCACAAACAAACAAACAAAAAACAAAAACGGCAATCCTCTGTATCACAGATCCCTCTCCCATGTCCTGCTGCCCAAAGACAACCACTTTAAAAGAATTCTCGGCTGATTCTTTAAATGTTTATTTCTATATATCTTGATAGCATGCTTATAGTAATATTTCTTGATTTCTCAGTTTTAGATGTTATTTATTGTCTGTTTGGTACCTCTGCATCTCTCCCCTATTTCCACCATCACCACTATCACTGACACACACACACACACACACACACACACACACACACAAAATCACACATATCTTATCTCCCTGTAACCGCAACATGTTTATACATTAATTGCAGTTAGATCAACAGACAGTGTTGACATTATCTGTAGCTGAGCCAGGAAGTGGTGCTATCATTACTTGTTTCATTCTTAAACAACTGTTGCCTTCTACAGTATTAATAATTGCATTTTTTGCTTTGTTTGCTGTATATTTATCACTAATACATTTTTTAATTCTTCTCCATTGTCTGAATCTTTCAAGACTCTATTAATGTCTTCTTTTGAAGCCTTATCTCCCAGAGCTAGCTGATGTGTTTCCATGAGCTCGATGGCTCCCTACATCAGCTACACAGCTGCCTTCCTGGGATCTCCCTTGACCCTCACCTTGAGGAGCCCCTTCACCTCCATCTCCCATGGGATTTCCTGTTTCCCAGGTCCTATGTTTTCATTATTTATTCTCTCTTTGTGGTAGAGCATCTCCTTCAGTAAGTTCCTGGGAAAGGATGCTTTGATGGTAAATTCCTAGAGACCCTGCATGTCTGAAAACATCTTCAGTCTCTCATAGTTAACTGATATTCTCCTGGGAATAGAATCGAAGTCAGAAATAATTTTCATTCAGAGTTTGTAAGAAAAGCCTCCAGGAGTCTTTAGCTTCCTCTGGTTGCTGTTAAGAAAACCCAAATCATTCACTGCCAACATCTTCGCCCAACGACCCCCTCCTGTACCTCCAAGCTTATAGGATTTTCTCCTTGTTGCCAGAGTTCTGTAATTTCATGATTATGAGGGTACCAGCCAAGGGCAAGAAACTCACTATACTCCCAGATGACATTTTTGGTAGACTTTTTAATAAAGGAACTGGACACACAGGCCACGATGAAAGGAACCCAGGGATCTGGAAGCACTTCAGGACTAGCAAGTGTAGAGAGCTGAGAGCACCATTTGACATGAAGGGGCAGGGTGAAGACAGAAATGTCTGTATCAGATTCTGCTTGCATACTGCAGCTCTGGACAGAGGGCTGCACAACAGAACTGTAGCAGCAACGGGAGTAGTCGCTGCTAGGACTGGGCATGATCTTGTCATAGTCTGTGTCATCTGGTTGTGATAAGAGCAAAACCACATTCGTGTCCTCACTCACATGGTCTCCTGGTGAGTGCTTCTCCCTCCTACATTCACAAAGAAAAAAAACACCTCCCTTTTGCTGAGCACAAGGGTATGTGTTAGATGTGGATACAGGAAGAAGATTAATTGGTAGAACTTAGCTGTTGCAACTTAGTTGGTAGAGAAGGAAGAAAGTCCAGCTGTCCCTCTGGGAGGAAGTATAGTTTTTGGCCCACTCCTCCAGGTCCCTGTTCCTTTGGGCAAGAAGAATGCAAACAATTGGTTTTGTCTCTGGAAGGCCTTTCAGATAGCCTTTCCAAGTAAAACATACATGAACAGGTCATGAAGGAAAAACATCATCTAAAGGACCCAGGATGGGCCAATGGGGGTCCCCATAGGGCCACTAGCCTCTATAAAAGTATCTTTTGTATGAGCTAGAGAAAGACAACACTTCTGTGGGGACATCAGAAAAAGATGTCCACTCTGGGCAGATCCAGCCCTGCAGGAGCACAGCTCAATGAGCAGAGCCAGGCTAGATGCCAACCGCCATTTACTCCTGGGTCAGGCACTTTTGTCTGTCAAATGGACAAGCTTTACAACTATTTAGAGTGGTCCCAGGTCTTCATTTACAGAATACAACAAATCTGTCAGCGTGTGGACCATGACCAATAGTGCAGCATAACACCAGACAGAGGGGTCTGTTGTCACCCTACCAGAGCTGACTCAGAGTAAAACAATAACACAGATTTGGGGAAGCTAAAAATGCAGGAAGATGAACAATAAACAAGTTAGCCAGACCCAAGAAAGGTGAATCCTAAACGAGCAACAAGGAAAATCAAGACACCACCAGAATTACACCACGAGACCCTCACCATAAACAGAACTCCCAAAATGCTATCAGAATTCCTGTTCCAAAGGGGATCAGACATAGCTTCTCCCATTTCCCTCATATGTCTTTTACTTTGAAGCAAGTGTCGCCTACAATCATAAGAGTGTTGTTCTTCAAGGGAGACCACCAGAAGCCTGGCAGGGACCCTGCTAACCCTCTAGAGCAGTAGCTACAGAGCTGACTGCAAGAGCATAGGAAGCCCACCCAGCATTTAGCTCCCTCTGATACCTTGAGCTCAGGTGGGATGGAGGGGGAGTTGTTTTGTAGGACTAGCAGATAGAGGGATGGGTTCGTAATCTCCAAATGGGGTTACAGAAAGCTACAAAGTCTTTGGTGGAAGAGTTCCAAGGCAAAGTAACCTCTGACATCCCTTGTCATCCGGGTTTTCAGAAGCATCGGAACAACATGGTCCATTATGCTTCTCAGGAAGCTTGTGGCTGCAGGGACTTTGGCAAACCACCAGTCCATACCTCTTGCAGCTCCTACCCCATCCTCCCAGGCCCTGAAAAAAGGTTTTATCAGGAGCTCACTTTCCCATTCCTGGCAATTTAGCTCAGCTAGGAATAAAGAATACTCGGAACAGTAGATCGTAAGTCTAAGTTCTGCGGGGAGCGCTCATTGTGGTATTGCATCTAACATCTTGCTGCAGCTCCGTGTGGGCACTGGGGAGATTTCCAGGAACATGGAAGTCTTTGTCTCCCCCAATATTTCAGCATTAGAGTCTCTGAGACCTTTTCAGGAGATCCAGAGGTCAAAACTAATTTTATAATACTGAGACATCATGTGTTTTTCACGGCATCCCTATTTGGACTGATGGGACAAAAGCAGTGGTGGGTAAATCAAGGCAGGGACATCAAAATGTATGAAGAGGCCAGCAGTCACTGTACTCTCTACTGTCACACATTTCCAAGAGGGAGAGCCAGCTTCACTTTACAATGTCTTTGATGAAGCAGTAAAAGGTACAACTTTCATCAACTCTTGATTCTTTTTCATATTCTGTCTGGTGAATTTGCCAGTATGCATGAAGTTAATGCATAACAAAGTTGTATGTTTGTCTCAAAGAAAAGCACTTGAATTTCAATTTTGAATTTCAAGCTGAATAGCTACTTTTTTTTTTCATGAAGTGTGATTTTTACTTGAAAGGAAGCTGAAAGACAAATATTCATATTCAGATTTGGGCGTTTGACAGATAATTTTTCTGAAAATTAAAAAGCGAATCCATCACATGGAAAGTATCTGTTGCCAATTACAAAATTTGAGCTTTCAAGCAAAAATTACAAATTTGGAAAATTTGTACCTGTTATCATGAAACTGACAGCTTCCCGGTACTTCTGTCTTTAAGTTGCTTAAATTGTTTTTCTGAGACTGGTGCTGAAATGAACAGCTGGGATGTTTTGATGTTATATAATAAAATATGTCAACCTTTTAAAGATCTATATAACTCAGTGAACCAACAGTGTAATATCCATTCAAAATACCAAATAGACCAATAGATTTTTCATGAAACTGAGTATGAAAGTTCTTTGATAGTTTCAGATTTCACAATGCAACTAGTCTTAAAGAAATTACTACTTGTTGGAGCCCCTGGGAGGCTCTGTCCATTGGGCATCCGTCTCTTGATTTCAGGTCATGATTTCGGGGTTGTGAGATCCAGCCCGGCGTCAGGTTCCATGCTCAGCACCGAGTCCGCTTGAGACTCTCTCCCTCTGCCCCTCCCCTCACTCTCTTTCTCAAATAAATAAATAAAATCTTTAAAAAAAAAAAAAAGAAGGAAAAGAAATTATCACTTGTCAAGGGGTAATTTCTGGAGTAAATGCTGTATGTAGGCTCGAGAGCATGGGTGGATAGATTGCCTTTAGGATTGTAGACAATTAATCCATTGCAATAGAAAGGAAGGCGGAGTATATGGAGACAAATAGAGGCAAGCTGGTAAACTTGGAAGAAGCACAAGGATATGGAAGCTCTGTCCTGACTGCAATGTTCTCAGTGAAATGAGAGGCAAGAGCTCCAAAGAAGGGAGAAGGAACTGAGTGGAGAATGGAGGAGAATTGCTAGGCAGCGCCCCACTATGACCACTTGAGGTTTGTGGTCATAAATTTAAAGTGAGACCAGCCAACACATTTACGTGGAGTACAATATTAGAGTTTTCTGTTGAAATAAATTTTTTTTATTGATTTCTAAGAAAGAAACAGAAACTACCACTTGTCATTTGGTGCACTGTCAAAGGAGAATAAAATTTTCTGAAATGGCTGCTAAACCACTCCTCCCTTTTCCAACTACTAATCCACATGTGGCTAGCTTTTCCTCATATACTTCCACCAAAAGAACATATCACAGCAGATTGACTGCAGCAGCGTATGTGAGAATCTAGCTGTCTTCTATTAAGCCAGCCACTAAAAGATCTGCAAAAATGAAAAATAATCACCCTCTTCTCACTAAATGTTTTGTCTTAGAAAATAGAGCTCTTTTTAATTAAAATAGTCCTTAGAGTAACATGTACTAGATACAATTATTTTAAATGAATTAATACATAATTTAAACTTATTGCAAAATACATTGTTTTCATAAAAATATACTATTTATGTGAATATGTAATAGGTTTATTATAGTTATTTTTAAATGACAATAAATAATAAAATTTTCTTAGTTCTACTCTCTTTTTTTTTTTTAAAGATTTTATTTATTATTTGACAGGGAGATAGAGAGCACAGGTAGGCAGAGAGGCAGGCAGAGGGGCAGGCAGAGGGGCAGGCAGAAGGAGAGGGAGAAACAGGCTCTCCGCTGAGCAAGGAGCCCGACGCGGGGCTCGATCCCAGCACCCTGGGATCATGACCTGAGCCGAAGGCAGACGCTTAACAGACTGAGCCACCCAGGCGCCCCTTAGTTCTACTTTCTAAATGTGGTAAAATCATCCATAGAAACAAACACTAATTAATTTAATAATTTATTTTTAATAAATAATTTTTAAGAGTCCTAATAATTTTTAAGAGTTTGAGGAGGCCCTGATCCCAAAACAATTGAGAATTTCTGCTGTAGAGTATGATATAAGTCAGCCTGGTTTAAGCGAGCTCACTGGGCCGGTGATTAGGAACAGGGCAAAGAAGCAGAGGCAAAGAGTGGTTAGCTGAAACAGAGCCAGTCCAGAAGCTGCGTGCACTTTTCCTGCTCACAGCCTATTGGCCAACAGTTCCATGGCCACGCCCAGCTGCCCAGAGGCTGGGAGACCTGGTCTCCATCGGGACAACCAGAAGGAAGGCATTAGAGGTCTCTGTCATACTCCCAAAACCGGACCTTGGGGGCATTCAAAGAGAGACTTCTCTGAGTTGGTATAAAGGTAGCTTTGTTATTTTGGCCAGCACTGCTGAGGCTGAGGCTCAGGTGGGAGATGTTTGGCCAATACAGCAGACCGGCAGCTAGTGGTAGATCAATACTTTGATCCAATAGGCTCAGCTGAAGATGGCTTGGAGAGTGGCATTTGTAATGTCCGCTGGGGCATATGCCCACTCCATTTCTCCCTTATATAACATCTGAACTTGAGGGCTGGCCAAGCAGACAAGGACAAAGAGGTACAAACATGGACCCTTTACAGGCGAAGCACTCAGGCTCCCATGATCCACCAGGGCCCATGTTACGTTATTAGTAGCATCAAGGGAACATGAATGGAGAGTGGACCTCACCACAGATTTCGATTTGTCTACCACCAAAAAGACTAGCTGCTTCAGAGAACTCTGGTCCTGATAAAGGACAGTTGCCATCTCTGAGAGAAAACTCTTCCTCCTCTATTTGCTCTAGGATGACCTCCTATAAGCAGCCTATTGGACGAGCCACCAGAGGGCCCCTGTGGAAAGTGGGTGCAAGTGGCTTCCTCGAGCCTAGTGCACTGTAGGTGGGACCAGTCGTGGTGAGACTGAGTGCCCAGCCTATATGGTTCACACAGGACCGCTGACTGCCAACCTCAGCAGCTCAGCTCAGCTCAGCAGATCCCTCACTCAGTTCACACAAATCACTTCTTTTCATCTTCATCACTTGGTCTTTAAAATAAAGGATAAACAATGTGCTCATTCCCAGGGTTGCTGAGAAAATCAAGCAAGATTTATGTTGCAAAACACTATGTACCAAAAAGTTAGAGCAGTCAGTTAACGTGGCCATTACCTCCACCTGACACAGTCGAGAGATCTTTAGGTCACTTACGATTTCTTGGGTTCATATGTCCTCTTCCTTGGCACTCAAATTGTTGTGTAATCAATCTCCAGAACTTTGTCACCTCGGAAATCTGAAACTTTACCGATTAAATAACCCCTCCCCATTCCTCTCAAAATTGGTTTTGAAGTAATCCTTCCTCTCAAGCTTCCAGAGCCATGATCAGCTAAGCCGATGGGCCACACAGGGTAGCCCCCAGGACATTTCTTCACCTTCCCATTAGCTACTCATGAAGCATGGATTATATTGAGTGTACTCTTTGCAATGATCTGAGGCTAAAAATATATATATATATTATTCTCAAAGATCTCACAGTATATTTTACAAGTGTGTCGGTAACTGTGTGTGATCCAGTGGTCACAAACACGCAATTAAGATCTGTACAGGTGTGGAAGTAGCACAAAAGAAGAAGTCATCCATTGAACTGAGAGAGGAAGCATGTGAGGATGTTATTAAAGGCTTCACGGCAAAGGTCCTCAAGTTGGGATCTGAAGAATGAGGAGGCAAGAATTCATTACAAGAGAAGAGTGGAAAAGTTCCGAAACATAATGGGTTCAGTCTAATGTGAGGTATTTTTAGTCTAATGTTTTCTCATCAATTGTCTAATTCACCAAAGAGGTTTTAAGCGATAAGGATTCCAGGCAGGAACTTTAGGAGAGCGGGGGAGGATGGTTATGACCCTGACAGACCAATGAAGGAGATGATTTTTGCAGAGACTTGGAAATCCTGTCTGTGTAGGTGACACCTCTCCCTAATATGCACACATCCCTCTAGGGACAAATATTCAGGATAAAAAGAAAAACTATTCCATGTGCAATGGAATATTACGCAGCCATATAAAAGGATGAGGTCATGCCCTTTATTTCACTGAGCATGGACACATGCTCAGTGAAATAAGTCAGACTGAGAAAGACAAATACCATAGGACTTCACTCATATGTGGGATCAAAAAAGCTCAAATAAACAAACAAAAAGCAGAATCAGACCAACAGAGACAAACTGATGGTTGCCAGAGGAAAGCGGGGGGGTGGGTGGGCAAAACAGGTGACAGGGAGTGGGAGGTACAGGCTTCCAGTTATGGGCTGAATAAGTCACGGGGATGAAAGGCGCAGCATAAAGAATACAGTCGATGATATTGTAATAGCCTCGTATGGTGACAGATCGTAGCTCCACCTTGGTGAGCACAGCAGAACATACAGACTTGTGGAATCACTATGTTATACACCTAAAACTAATGTAAATCTTTTTCTGATATATTTTTAGTTTTGTTTGATTTCAAAGCTTGAGTTCTGGTTATATTGCTAAAAAGCCTACCAACTGTGCAGGGAGATTTTTTTCTTTTAAAGTCTATTCTTTTGCTGTTCAAAACCATTTCTAAAAATCAATCTCTTTGGAACCTATTCCTAAAGCCATATTTACCGACGGCAATCTCAAACATATCTGTTGGATGTATTCCAAGTTAAATACTGATTAAGAGTTTAACAACTGATTTACGTTCCTTTTTGCCTAAGTATTCTAAAATGGTGATTGGATTGCTCTACAGCATTCCAAACATCATACTTATCTTTATATAAATACTTATTTATAAATGACTAGCAACTGATGTTTCAGCCTCTTTGTTTAAAAAGCTTAGGCAGTGGGATCGAGTCCCGCATCAGGCTCCCCTGCTCCTTGGGAGCCTGCTTCTCCCTCTGCTTCTCTCTCTCTCTCTCTCCCTCTGTCTCTCATTAATAAATAAATAAAATCTTTAAAAAAAAATAAAAATAACATAAAAAGCTTAGGCAGTTCCAAATACGCAACTTTACTAGCAAAAAAAAAAAAAAATTGGGTCATAATGTTATGGATTTACTCCCAAGTATTTTCTGTAGCCACTACCTGGCAGAATGGGTTAGTACACGCAGCTAAGAGAAAGTCCTGCGTTTGCTAACTCTGCTGATAAATCACGCAACCATTCTAGCCTCCTTTGATGAATAAATATTCCCTAACCCCCCAAAAAAACTTATTCGAAAATCAGTGCTTTATGGTTTCAGTATAGTTAGTTCTACTACAAATTCTATGGATGTTTTTAAAAATCAAAATATTTACAGACATGTAAATTTTAAGATCCTTTCTATCCTGCAATTGTAGTAATTGCTTCCATCTTGCTTCAAAAGAAGGGCCCGACAAGCTAAAGGTAAGAAAAGTCAGCACTGGGACCCGTCATGGAGAATTCAATAGTCCCAGGGCTTTAGAAAGCACTCCCTTGGCTGCAGAAGCCTAACAGCCTGGGGGATGTCTTAACTTCCAAGGCAGAACTCACCTGAGTTCCTTCCTAATTTTCCTGGCTCCCAGGTCCTATGATCCAGAGGCTGCATGTCACACAAGAATCCTAAACCCAAGTGAAATAACCCTGAAATGCCACGGTCTTGGCATAGACGTGAAGCCAGGGTAAACACACGGCCCCGGTCAAAACACACAAGAATTGCAGGCAAGCTTAAATTACGCTTCCCTTCATCTTGATCTTATTTTGCTATGTCGATGGCATCATTTTAGCAACAAATTAAAATTCAACAAAAAATTGAATGAGGGAAAATTTTGAAATCTACCTGGGAGACCATAGTGATATTTGCTTTTTTGTGTGTATATATATTTGGTTGAGGGGTGGGGAGAAAAAAAAAGATGGATGTTTCCCAGATGTTGTAGGCCAGGGGCAAACACCCAGGTGCTTTCAATTACTTGAGAAGCAGGAGAGTCTGTTTTGACAGAGCATCTCCACGTATAATTTAAATTCCATAATTTAGGAAGTTAAATAAGACAAAGGAGAAATGCCCTATACTAATTTGTTTCATCAGCAAGCTTTCCAATTATGGAGCCTTTCACTAACATGCCAGGAAATCTTACAGTCCTCAGGATGCAAAGGGTATAAAAGCCTCATTGGGTTTCTTTTTATTCCATTTCCTCCTTTAGTATCAATTTTTCCATACTTGATTAGTTTTAACCAAAGTAACTTTTTTTTAACATATCTCCCTCCTGAAATATAAAGTAACACACATTTTTTTACAGTGACCATCTTTCCTTTTTCACCCTGTGATTTAAAAATATTCTTTTCTTTGAATCAGTTCAGATACTAGAGCATCTGTTTTAAATATAAGGCTTTTTTGGTAGATTTTTTTCCTCCCACATTTTTATTAAGTGATACATCGGCTTTATTGGTTCATCTTAAAATGATGTCTGCTTCTTTTAAATCCGAAAACATAGGAGAAATTGACTATATTATTCATAATTAAATACTATGTTTACAGATATGCGTTTGTGGTAAAAGATTTAAGACATGTGTGAGAACTTCAAGGTACTAGCTAGCTCCCAGGAGGGAGAGAGAAGAAATGATGGGCTTCCACTGTATCGGTAACATTGTATTTCTTTCACAGAAAAAATTACCTGAAGCAACGATGACATATTATGAGCATCTATTAACTCTGTGAATGGGATATAGAGGTCACTTGCTGCTGCCACAAGAACAGCCACAGGAACCTTAGGAATAAAGCTACTGCTGAATTCGTATGAACTAAGGCAAAAAACATTAGAAGAACGAATATCATCAGACAGAAGGTATCGTGGCCCTTTGGGGAAAAACGTGGCTTGGAATCCCCGCTTCGTCACTTTGTAGATACAAACTAGGATAAGCTATTGAATCCCGAGCCTCAGTCTCTCCATTTGTAAAAAGAGTACCATGACATTGACTCCATGGATTATGAAGAATACATGTAGAGTATAAAGCCATGATCAGACCTTTCCATAATCCATACGGAGTGATGATCCATTTATCAGTGAAGTCTGAAATTCACTTCTACATTGATTTCTAGATTTACTGAACTTTTTAAAAATTTCCAACAAACAAATTTCAACATTCCTCATTGAAATGCTGTATTTATAAAGTATTCCAAGCAGTGGGGTGCTAGTATGAATGTGGGCAATATAATAAAGGATCTGAGTACATTGAAGAATTAAAAGAGAATATGGAAAAGTGAAACCTTGAGATGGTGCCACTGGGAAAAACTATCCCTTTAAAAATTTTTCATTTTTGTGGAAAAGAAAAAAAAAAGAGGAAATCTATGGAACTACCTACGTAGAGGGGACAGCAAAGGAAAATTCATCATTGCTTTCACAGATGTTGTCACATTTACTACTCTTATCCAAGGTTACACAGCAAGTGAGTGGGAGAGCTGGGCTTCAAAGCTAGGTTTGGTTTCATTCTCACATCCATACTTTTCATTATTCTACAAAAGTATTCCCTTTCTGGAACCTAATTCTGATCAACACAGAGGAAACTGTTGGCTAAGGAGAGGTGATTATTCTATACCACTTTACAGAGAGAAGAACCTACTAATAAAATCTCTAAACCACTTCATCTTTGATTTCTGGAAAATATAAATGTGAGAAAAATGTAATTCTAATACATTCCTACACTGAGAAATTTTATTATTGACCCTTAACAACAGGGCAACTTGTAATCCTTGAAAAACATATCTGTGATCACTACAACCATTACAGTTACGGAAAATGAATTGTGGTAAGTGAACTTCATTTCTCTTTTAACAGATTTATGATAGGCTGATTAGGAAAAAGGCAGTAGAAAACACTTCTCTGTGCTTTAGCAGGGCACTGGACAAAATCTCCCATTCAATCACTCAATACACAATTACTGAACCCTATACCTGGTAGATGCCCGCCCTGACATTTAAACAGCCCATCCCATCCATAGTTCATACAGCACACTTGTCAGAATCTGTTCACTTATTTCCAATGGCGCCCATCAGTGGCGCTTCCTCTATCCACTCTTTGGATTAACTGACTCCTGCTCATCCTTTGAGATTCAGGAGTCACTGCCTCCAGGAAGCCTTCCCCAATGACCCTTCCCCTGAAGCAGTCCCTCACACACAGCAGTTCTGTGTACAACCAACATTTCTTGTGCACAAATTTATCCAAGCACTTATCCCACTGATTTATAACTGTTGGCTAACTTGCTCGTCTCATTCTCTGGATTGTAATTATCCTACTGGCAGGAACTCTGTTCTCTCTCTGTTGCCGGCAGAAAGTAAGTGTCTGATAAATACTTCTTGGAAGAAAAATGTATTAAACCGTATTGGAAGTGGTACCAGACTTGACACACTAAATATGTATAAGCCTTCTTCCCTTTCAGTGGTCAATTTCCACATTTATTTAAGAGAGTTTCTTTTGTGCTTGTCCTGACATGACTATCAGGCAGCCCCTCGCTTTTGGGTGCTCCTTTCCAGTCCCCTTCTCCAATTCACTGAGGATCAGTAGAACTGCTCTAGCTGAATCACTCAAAACCTGGCTTCCCTAGTCAGCAGATACAACTCCCATCCAATGAATAGCATTTCAAATCTCAGAAGAACCGTGACTATTCTGGGATACAGGCCCTGTGAAGACTTGGATTTTAAAAACCACTGACCCATGACTGGGATGCCAACCTGCCTGTAAATCCCTGTGGCAACTGACTCAAGAGGATGGAGATACGTAATAACATCAATTCAGGCCAGTCTATACAAGGGCACACAGGAATCAGGGAAATTATATAAAAGCAGATTTTTTTCTATTCTCCTTGTCTCTAGCTGATTGTTCAATGTTGCAAAGAGAGTTTGAGTCTCCTCCTATTGGAGTTCAGCACCCCAAGCTTCTAACTTGAAACTGGCATCTCCTTAATGAAAGAGGTATAAGGCATGGGAGAGCTTGAGACAGTAAAAGCACCAACATCACTGGAAGGTCAGTAACATCTACTTACAAGGAATCATGGCTGGATCTGGGACAGTTCAGAGTTCAAAATAACTAAACCTTGCCTGATTTTTAAAAGGTCTGTAAAATACTTCTGGTTTACAAATGACATCTGGCCAGCAGTTCCCCATTTAACTTGTCCGCTTCTTACTAGAAAGACTAGAAAGACACTGGGGAAAAGGTAGAAACGGATCATGAACCAAAACTAAGTCAAGTAAGTACCTCCCCATTTATATTCCTTCTTTTATCGGCCTAGAAAGGCACAGGATTTTTGTCCTCCATCTTTATCATTAAAAGTGCTTCCAGAATGTGTTTGACGGTGTATTTCTTTCAGTGAATTTTGCTCAGAAACATTTATCTATCTTGCAGTTGAATTGTTCCCACTGTTCCATTTGTCTGGGGTCTCTTTGGCAGGATCACAGGCTTTACCTGTGTGAAATCTCTGGTTCTGTCTTCCATGGCTCTCATTTTCTTTTTCGTCATCATCCTTTTCTTGTACATCCTGCAGGAACGTGTCCATTGTGTACTGTACTTTATTGATGAGATTTTCCATGGTCCCAATGCTCCCCCTTTCTCCTTATTTGTAGGACTTAAGATGTTTTTTGATTCTCTGTGGTCATTCTTTATCTTATCTGATAACTTCGTATATGCCCATTGCGCACAAAAATGCCAGAAGACACTCAGTGATTGCAACCAAATGATTATAGCCAAATTGCCTATCATGAGTGGAGGCAAGAAATTCACACTTCCAAAAATATAAACAACTAGAAAATGTACCATCCAGGTGCAGTTTTTAGAAAAATTCAGATTAATACCTACCTCCATGTGATTTTTGTACAAACAGCTAACACAAGGGAGAAAAACAAGTAAAATAATGGGAGGGGGCACACTATTTGACACTCAACTCTCTGATAATCAGAGAACAGGATAAAAAACTTCAAGACAATCACTTGTAATATTCCAAAGCATTGCAAAGTTAAAAGCAAAGAAATCATAGTCCATAGAGCAAAAGATAGAAAATAAAGAAAAAAAAGACAATCGGGAAAGTATAGAAAATGCCAGAAATAAGAAAAAATAAGTTAACTATAATAAATGTAAGTTGAATCACTTTCCCTAGGAAATAAAAAGCCTCTTAGATGTGTCAGAAAATGAAGTTCTGCTATATTCCATTTCTACAAAATAAGTTCAAAGCAAAAATAATACAAAAATGGCTATAATAAAGATATAGTCAAAGCTATAAAGCTAATATCTGGCAAAAATAAAGCAATGGCCACAATATTAATATCAGATAAATTTGAATTAAAGGCAAAAAGCATGAATTGGGTCTAAGAAGGCAATTCATATTAATAAGAGATTTATTTAAAATGAGTAATATTCACAACTGTTTTTATACATTTCAATAAAACATAAAAAGAAATAAACACTAACAATAGCACAACAGTACTGAAAAATGTTAGCACTATTTTGGTCAGTCTACTAAAAACTTTTAACAGACTGTTGCTATTGATTGTGATCAATATATGGCACTTGAGGTACTTCAGGTACATGATTTTTTAGTCTACATGAATAAAAGTTCCTGAAGAATCCTCAAATCAGCTGAGGGGTAGCCTTGAACAAGCTAAATCTTACAGTGGCCAGATGTTTTAAGAGCCTAAAGAGTTATGTGATCAAATATTCATGCTGATCTAAAGCATATGCCATATCCTATAAGACAATATCCCAATCATGCAGGATTTTGTCTCCAAACTCCCTTCACTAGGCCATTCACTGCTTCTAGGATGAGGTATGTAGTAATACTAGGGAATTTCTTGGGCACATATCTTTGACACTTCTTTCACCATTCCCAGTCAGATGAAATATTGTATGGAATACCATGACAATGGACAAGCCAGTCTATAACTCCACACAGCAGTGCTGTCAGGGTGAGGCATATCTCTGTCAGGAATTTGCATGTATTTCTTTAAAAATAAGTTGCTGCACCCTCCATGATGGTGATGGCAGGTCATGTTGGAAATGGTGCCATATCAGGGTTTCTGAATTGGTTTCATTTATTGATAAGGTAGACCATCATCAGGGTAACCACTAAATAAGAGGAAATCTACCTTTCTGAGTCCATGCATAACCTCTATCATTGCCAATATTGTTACTTTGTACATAAGCCCACCAAATAAGTCATTTGGGGGAAAGAAACTGTCTGATATTCAAAGGATGGGTCATCTTGTCCACCTGATAGTTGAGATATTCCTCTATAGGGGGTGCTACCTGATGAGATACAAATATCTTCAAACTCTGGCCATTCTGTGAGGTCCATCCACATATTTCATATTACCAATCCTCTTCTTTCTAAGACCCAGACCTGCTGGCTGAACAGTCAGAGTTTATTTCCACCGTTTGGCATGCATATATCTCACTAAACACCAGGGAATGTGTTAATTTTCTCCAGCAGAAATAGCACATTTGGAATAGCAGCTGCAATCAGAGATACCACTGATGGTAAGTTCAGGAATCCACTTTAGTAATGCCACTACATACAACATCTTACCATTTTCTCATTCCCCCACACGCTCAAGCTGAGAGGTTATTTCCCCTAAGTAAGAGAGCAATCTTGCCCAAGAATTCTCATGCTGAGGATTTGATTCTGGGGCTACTTTTTGTGCCAAATACCCGAGTCCTGGAATTCTCCCCGTAGCTCAAATTAGGAGACTTTAATGAAAATGCCATTACAAACATATGGGCAGTATTAATGAATGTCAAGTTACCCTAAAATTAGCATTAACAGGGAGCCATTACCCCCTAGGCTTGAGAGACAAGGGGAGGAAACAGTGTTACTGGATCCCAGTGAGAAAAGAGTCACCAGTAGAGAGCTGTACTCATGGGCAGTCACAGCTAATGCCAACGATGTAGCACTGAAGCAGGAAGAATCCAGGAATAAATATTCTGGTATCTCTCATACCACCACTGATCTCTATCAGCTAAACCCAGTTGGAAGTCAGGCAACGAACCCTGGGCGATATACTGGGAAGAGATCAGTCTTCTGGGTAAACAAGAATGCAGAGAGGGTAGATAATGGGTATGCGGGTGGGGAGTCAGAATCATCGGCACAGAAATGCATAAACAAAAAAAGCTTATGTGACTGTGTGTTCAGATAACAAGGACTAAACTAATGATCTATCTAGAATGTGTAGCATTTATTGCATGAAGATATATCTACAAATTATTTTTACAATGATTTATAGTGAACATTTATATATAAATATATATACTGTAAATATAAATATATATACAAATATATATACATACATATATATGTGTGTGTATATATATATACACACACACACACACACACAAACACACACACATACTGTTTGGTTAGCCCAACCCATAGCTTTTCTAGGAATTCCACCCTCCTTTTTCACTAGTCCATCTATGTGGTCTGAAGCACTGAGTAAGCCCGTAAAGATAGGGTCAAGAATAATGCAGATGTATAGTGAAAACACGGGAGAAAATGGAGAAAGAAGATGTATAAAACAGTTCCTTCTCAGTCTATTCCTGAAACACAGCATCATATTGTCCTTGAATCCCGTAAGATTCCCTAGAATCCTTCAAACAAATCCACCTACATTTGGCCCATGAACAACATGGGTTTGAACAGCATTGGGTCCACTCATATGTGAATTTTTTTTCAATAAATACAGTACATTGCGGTAAATGTATTTTCTCTTCCTAATGATTTTCTTAATAACATTTTCTTTTCTCCAGCATACTTTACTGCAAGACTACAATACATAATACATACAACATACAAAATATGTGTTGATTGGCTTTTTGTGTTACCACTAGGTTTATGGTCAACAGTAGGCTATTAGTAGTTAAGTTTTGAAGGAATCAAGTTATATGCGGATTTTTGACTGGGAAGGAGGGGCAATCACCACACCTATCTCCCGCATTATTCAAGGGTCAACAGCATTTTGCTTAAGTTAGAGTTTGGTTTCTGTTACTTAGAATCCTAACTAATAGGTCATCATTATGAATACATAGTTAGATTTAACACAACTTTATACATTAATATATTGTGTCAATTTGAGCTTGTAGCAATGTTTCCTTCTCAATCTCAGATGATTCTTTTTGAAAAATATGATAAATTAATGAAAAGAAAAAGAAACATTACATGTATTGATTGAATGGAGAAGAGTCAAAGAAAAGAAATTGGGGGATGAGTGTGTTACAGTTTTTCTACCACAAAAGCAGAAAACCCATTAAATCTATATAAGCAATTCTAGGAATGTGTCACTGCAATTGAACATGAAATTTTGTGTAGAACATAGATAATCTTTGAGTTATCTAAATTCCTAAATGGCGGAGTGTTTGACTCACAACCAGCTTGATTTCACTTAGTCAATGTACTCACATTTCAGAATTTACCAGAGACCTTTTCCCTTCCCAAACCCCATAAACATCAGTGGCTTATGAAGGTCTATATACTCCCCACTGCGGGAACACAAATAAAATGGATATTCTTGAGGAAAAAAAGGAGAAAATGACTTTTCAATGGAGTTTGAATCCACAAGCTTCCTCTCCTAGAATTCCCCATCTCAAATTTCTATACCAAGATCTTAGTTTAAAACACTTATCTACGAAAATAAATATCCTCAAGAAAATAACACCATCCTAATGTTCTCTCCTAAATCAAGCTTACTTCAGGAAAAGAAACTTAATTTAATGTCAGAATTAGCCATAGAAAATTCAGTCTGGGTATATGTTGAAACATTGTTAGACTCCAATCCTGACCCAAGAAAGGTTAAAATGGTTTTGCTTGGTTGGTTGTGTTTAGTTAGTAGAGGAATGTTTGTTCTCCCTCTGTATTGCTATCATAAAACACATTGATCATTGTCTGTAGCCATTTGGTTTTACTGTTTATATTTGAGAGATGTTGCAATATTGAGTAGGGAAGTCTCTGTCATAGGAGGGAAATGATTTGGACCATAAATTGTTATTTACAAATAAAGCCAGCTTATTCATCTGTTTTCTCTTTATGTTGCTAATTATCAGAACTAAATGAGTGTTTTTATTTAGACGTTTCCTGATTCTCAAGTCTCCTTCAGGCAGATTTTGAATACCAGGGGATTTTTCACCAACCATCACAAGCAAATATTTAGCCTAATTTCCAAACTTTTATTGCATTGTGATCCCTGCCACCTTATCTTTCCCTAATCTCATGGAGTGAACATAAAAATAAGGACATTTTAAATGCAATGGAACAAACACTGGATATTTTCATGTGCTAAGCCTGTGCTAGTCATTCAGCGTGCAAAAAAATGAATACAATTCCTGGTCTATCTGGAGATGAGAGAAAAGCAGAAGATCCACAAGTATTGGCCTCTATTCTCCATAAAGTCAAGACAGTTGCTAAGAGTAGAGGGAAATGGAGAAGAAAGAAAGATTCAAGGGAAAGGACATAAAGAGAGAAGCAAAATTTGGGACTTGCCATTAAAACAAGGGCAAGCATTAACTGAGTATTATGTGCCAGCCAGTGGCTAAATTGCTTCAACATACATTGTCTTTTTTTAATCCTTAAAATAAGGATCCTTAAAATAGATGTAGGTACCACTGTTCTCATTTTAGAGATTAAGTAACAGGAATCAGAGAGGTTAAATGATTTGCCTAAGGTCATACAGCCTAGTGAATTGTAGAATCAGGATACAACCTGCTATCTATAAAAGAAATTGACTAGAAACAAGCAAAGAACTGTTGAATGGCAGTAAGTGCCATGTCCCATTTAACATCTATGAACTTACAGTAATACAAACTTGCAGAACGAGGCTATTTTTTTCCAGCAAGGCTTGGAAACTCAAGAAAAAGAATGTAGAAAGCTAATTGTTGAAGTCATCTAGGATTGGCTGAGGTGAGGATTGACCTGGTTGTGGTGGGTGAGGCATAGTGTGGCAAAGGAACTGAATGTGCTGAAGAGTCCTGTGGAAATGAATGTTAGGCTAAAAAAGAGAGAGGCCCCTGGCTAGTGATAGAGTAGATAATTCTTAATCTCAGGGTTGTGAGTTCAAGCCCTACATTGGGTGAAGAGATTACTTTTTTAAAAAACAGTGTAGTGTTAATGGCATAGAACAGGTGACCTATGCCATCATCACTCATAGGTAATGTGGAAAGATGGGAGGAACTGGGATGCAGAAGATTAGCCAAACATGCCAGTGTTTTAGATGGATGGCAGGGAAATGACTGGGTAAGCTGGTATGTGACAGCAAGTGGTAAGGTGGAGGGTAATAAACTTAAATGGAAAAAGCCTCAGTGGAGAGGGTTTTGTAAGACAGTGGAGAAATGGGGGTGGCAACAGTAAGCTGGGAAGATAACAGCCCTGACCTCTGGTCTTAAGGTACATAGACTATGTGGAAGTAAACAGCCACAGCCCCTGAGAAGAGCGTCAGATCTTCTCAGGAAAGACCCAGACTTCATTAAAGGCAAGGAAGCAGAGGGAATACTCAGGCAAGAGGTTGAAAGTATGGGGATAGGCGTTGCTGGCTATGTAGCCACCATTTGAGAGATAACAGCAAAAGAGTCTGGGAGGTGAGCAAATATGGCGGCTAGTTCAAGAATAAGGAAGCAGCAAGCACAAGAGGGATTTCACTTACACTTGGATTAAAAGGAATGAGAAGCATGGAGAATCTGGTCTCAACAGTCTTTCTGAGAAAGGCAGTCGTCAGTCTCAGTAGCCAGAAGACTTAACTCACTTGACTGAGTTGAAGTTGGACCTATAGATAAAACTAGCTACTAGATAAAACTAGTAAAGCTAGATAAAACTATAGATAAAGCTAGCTACAGATAAAACTAGTAACCACCCTAAACAGCTCTAAAATTAGACAAACTATATAAGGCAACTGCTTTCAGGTACTGAACCACAAGAAATGCAGGATCATGATCCTTAAGAGAAGGAAAATGCAGAAGATGAACATCATATTTTTCTTAGATTGCTGCCTGAGGACAATTTCCAGATGATTGAGTTAGGGAGGTGAAGTCCAAGCAGAGCACAACAGTCTCACTGAGCTAATCAGGTAGGAACCAGAGTTTGGAGCTACGGAGGCAGCTGAAATTTGTGCTTTGTGGTTCAAGAGGAGTAATTGCACAGAGGAGGAGTCCTGAAGTCGGCATGGGGTGCCAAGTGGGTTACTGGACAAGGCTAGGCTATACAGTCACAGGATGAGACTCCACTGGGACCAGCAAAGAGTAGATAATGCAGGAATGAGGGCTAACTGGAAGCAAGAGAGGTCATACAGAGCTGAGAGATAGGAGATTTCTAGCCCGGCCAGTGTGGAGAGGCCTTGTTGAGAACTCCACAAATGTCATGTCTTAAGAACAAGGACCATAACCTTATATAAAAGCCATACCCTAAGAATAAGGAGAGCAAGGGTCAAAAATACTTGAAAATATAATGGCTAAAAATTTCTAAAATTGGTGACACCCATAAATCTCTAGATCTAAGCAGCCCAGGAAACCCAAATAGTATAAACTAAAAGAAAACCCAAATCAAACCTGGTATAACATAGTCACACTACTACAGAGAAAGCTTTTAAGGGAGCTATAGAAGAAAAAAAGACATTAAAAACAAAAACAAGTATAAAAATGATTTCTGATTTTCTATCATAAACTATGGAGGATAAAACACAAAGGAATGTCAACCTTAAAATGCTAAACAAACAAGAGAAGCCTACCTAAAATTTTTTAACCAGTGAATATATCCTCTAAAAATGAGAGTGAAATAAAGACATTTTCAGATAAAGGAAAAATAAGAGAATTTGTACCCAACAGACCTGCCCTATAAGAAATGCTAAGGAAAAGGAAGTTCTTTAGGCGGAAGGAAATGATATATCAGAGGAAGAGTTGTATTGACACAAAGGAATAAATAACACTGGTAAATATTTGAGTTAATATAAAGACTAGCACTTTTTTGACAATTATAAGAAAAAATAATGACATTGTGTTGTGGGGTTGATATCATATGTAGAAGCAGAATATATGACAACAATAGCACAAAAGGTGAGGATAATGTAACACAAAAAAACAACTCCATTTACAATAGTATAAAAAAATAAATACTTGGGAAACATTTTTTTCCTCTTTTTTTTCCTTTTGTGGGGTGCAGAGGGAGAGGGAGAGAGAGAATCCCAAGCAGGGTCCATGCCCAGCACTGAGCCTGACACAGGGCTCAATCCCACAACCCTGAGATCATGACCTGAGCCAAAATCAAGAGCTGGATGCCCAATTGACTGAGCCACTTGGGAAACCATTTTTTAAAAGAAGTTCAAGATTTGACCACTGAAAATTTTACCACATCATTGAAATAAGTTAAAGACATAAATGAAAGAGAAGACACTCCATGTTCACGGATTGGAAGATTTAATATTTTTAAGAGAGAAATTCTCTACAAATTGATCTAGAGAGTCAATGAAATCTTTAACATAATCCCAGCTGCCTTTTATTTTTACAGAAATTAAGAAGATGATCATATGAAAATTCTAAGAATTCAGAATAGCCAAAACATTATAAAAGAAGTACAATGTTGGAGGACCCACACTTCCCAATTTTATTTTATTTTGTTTTTTTAAAGATTTTATTTATTTATTTAACTGACAGAGAGAGAGAGAGAGAGCGAGAGAGGGAGAGAGACAGCGAGAGAGGGAACACAAGCAGGGGGAGTGGGAGAGGAAGAAGCAGGCTTCCCACGGAGCGGGGAGCCCGATGTGGGGCTCGATCCCGGGACACCAGGATCATGACCCGAGCTGAAGGCAGTCGCTTAACCAACTGAGCCACCCAGGCGCCCCCACACTTCCCAATTTTAAAACTTACTACAAAGCCAGAGTAATCAAAACTGTATGGCACTTACATTGGAATAGGCATACATACCAATAGTATAGAATTGAGAGCCTAGCAATAAATCCATACATTTATGGCCAATTGATTTTCGATGAGTGCCAAAACAGTTCAAGGTGGAAGAATAGACTTTTCAATAAATATTGCTAAGAGAATTATCTATTCACATACAAAAGAAAGAATTTAGACCACTACTTCTCATCACATCAAAAATTAACTCAAAACAGATCAAAGACCTACATGTAAGAGCCAAAACTCTAAAACTTTTAGGAGAAAGCATAGCACAAGTCTTTATGGCTTGGATTAGGCAATGACTTCTTAGATATAACACTAAAAGCTCAAACAACAAAAGAAAAAACATAAATTACACTTCATAAAAATTTAAGGGGCACCTGAGTGGCTCAGTTGTCGAGCGTCTGCCTTCAGCTCAGGTCATGATCTCAGGGTCCTGGGATCGAGCCCCACATCTGGCTCCCTGCTCGGTGGGAAGTCTGCTTTTCCCTCGGCCCCTCCCTCTGCTTGTGTTCCCTCTCTCACTGTGTCTCTCTCTGTCAAATAAATAAAATCTTAAAAAAAAAATTTAAAATATATGTGCTTCAAAAGACACTAGCAAGAAAGTGAAAAAATCCACAGAATGGGAGGAAACATTTGTGAATCACATACCTGATAAGGGACTTGTATCCAGGATATATAAAGCACTCTCACAACTCAACATAACTAAAAAATGGACAAAGGATTTGAACAGATATTTCTCCAAAGATAACAAACAAATAGGCCAGTAAGGATGTAGAAATATGTTCAATGTCATTAGCCATCAGGAAATGCAAATAAAAACCATAATGAGATACCACTTCAGACCCAGTCAGTGACTATAATAAAAAAACATACACAGTAACAAGTGAAGATATAGAAAAATTAGAACTCTTATACATTGCTGGTGAGATTGTAAAATGGTGTAGCCACTTTAGAAAACAGTTTGGCAGTTCTTGGAAAATTTAATCATATGATCCAGCAATTCCACTCCTAGGTATATATGACAATATATGTTCACACAAAAACTTTTTTTTCACACAAAAACTTTTGCATACAACGTTTATAGCAGAATTATTCATAATAGCCAAAAAGCGTTAATCATCCGAAGTCCATCAACTGACAAATGGATAAACAAACTGTGGTTTACATACACAATGGAATATTATTTGGCCATAAAAGGAGATGAAGTATTAATACATGCCTCAATATGGATGAACCTTCAAAACATTATGGTCAGTGAAATAGATAAGAGAGCTTCTTTTAGGGAAATGAAAACATTTTAGAATTAATGGTGATGTTTGTACAACTCTCTGAATATATTAAAATCCACTGAATTATACACATTTTAATGCAGGTAAATTTAACAGTATTTGAATTATATCTCAATTTTAAAATGAAGAACTCTGTAGAAAGATGGAAAAATAAAGGTTGTTTTATTTGGGATGGGAAAACTCCTTAAATTAATCCATAAATTCCACATAAATCCAATCAAAATCTTAATAGAACTTTTTTTTTACTTGACAAAATGATTGTAAATTTCTTGAGAAAATAAACATAAAAGAATTCATCTTTAAAAATCTGGAAAATATTACAAAACATAAGCTGGTTGACATTGAATTAGCTCTCCTAGCTATTCATGTGTTAAATGCATGTGTTAAAATACTACAATGTATAAAATGTATAAAAGCATATGCAGTGAGAAATTTTTCAATTTTTAATTTTTAAAATAATGCAAACATATTACTTTTATAATAATAAAACAATAAATCAAGCAAAAAAAACAAATTAAAAAATAATCTATGAATCTCCTTCAATGTTAGTTTATTCCATTTTAGGCTAAAAATCCCTCTTCGATATATCTTCATATGCATGATTTCAAGTTGCTTTTTCAGCCTTGTTGATTTTCTTTGAATATAGATTAATTTATGCATAGCCTCCCTAGAGTTTGGCACCTAACCCAAATACATTTAATGTGGACTGATTGGCACACAATAAACATTTATTTTCTTGTTTATTTTGGTTACTTCATTTACATGAATGCATCCTAAAATCATACTAGCCCTTTGGGGCAGTTAATGCACAAAGTTTACTGATAATTGAGTCAAAGACTAGTGCCTAAAGTCCTGAGACTTGTTCGTAATCAGTGCTGCTAAGTCCAAACTACCTTTACCATCTTGTCCCTTGTGCAGTGATATCTGGAATAAAGTATATGACCTTACCTTAATTCCATCAAATTTCATCTTGATCTATTGTCCCAATTCTTTGTATTTGATGCAATCATTCAAGGTCCTTATTAATTCTGCCAGCTCTGCAATATCTGAAAATTTGTAAGGAACAATCCTTAGGTCATCATCCGAGTCACTGATGAAAAGAATTATCAGGACATCTTGGGGGGACACAGACTGCACATAATATGAAAATCTCCTTATGCATTAATTAATTCCTATCATGTTTCTAGCATCTAGCCCACAGGTGCTCAGACCTTAGGGTAACCTAAGAGTTACTTGGGTCTCTTACAAATTCTCTGAACTCACCTGGAGGGATTTAGATTCAATAGGTCTAACATCCACAGAACTACTTTTAGATTTACCAAAGACTACATTTCTCTTTATTGATTATAAGCATATCGGAGAGGTCATGTCATACATGTTGCTGAAGGCAAGATGCAGTGTCTATGGAACTGACTTCACCCACCAGCCTAGCTCCATGTTAAAGACGAGAATGGAGTTAAGGTGCAAGAAAGCCCATGTTGCCTTCTTATGAACAATGCTGCCTATGTGTCCACAAAGCCTTTTCTGATAATCAGTCCTAGAGGCTTAATTTCATACATTTTCATTCAGTTACCAAATATCTGGGCGGGGGGCCTAATACATGCCGAATGTGATGCTAATCTATACTCCCACCTGTGGTAAGAGCTTTTCATTGTACTCATGTTCACATTGGGTCTGTAATTCATTGTACTTCGTTTGACAAGATAGAATAAATTTATTTGCATTATTTTAATTTACATATTTATTATCTTCAATAATGAAGGCAAAGACTCTCACATTTTTCTTGGCCATTGCAAATTCCCCATTGATTCCCATTTTTCAATTGCCATGTTTATTTTTTCTAATAAACATGTAAGTTATCACTGTTATTTTTTTTAATTTTTTTATATCACTGTTATTTTTAATCTGTATTATGAGTTGCAAATAGTTTTCTCATTTTCTTTGTTTCTCTGTTCCCACTTTTTGTTGTCTTTTAACCTTTCTATGATTTTTCTCCTTTATAGCAAATATGTTTCTATTCCTTACACAAAGCCAACAATCTTTTTATTGTGGTTTCTGCCATTGTTTGAAACCATGCTTTAAAAATCTTCCTCCAAGGTTATGTAAACATTCAATTATATTATCTTTAGGATATAATTTTTCATATTTTTATAGATTTAAATTTTAGATATCTTTTTATCAGTTATAGATCCCCATTATCCTTTAAAAATACCATCCTTCAAAAATCTGATAAGGATATTATAGCAGTATTGCTTAAATACTAAAAAATTGAGGAACTGCCCAAATGTATCATAAGATGAGATTAGTTCATTATGTAGAACATCCATAAGATAGAACCTTGTACCAAGTGAGATATTGGTCTAAAAGGATATTTTCTGATATGAAAATATTCATAATTTAATGTTAAGTGAAACAAAGCAGGACTACACATAGACACACATACACATTCATGAAGTCTGAAGCTAAAGCTATGCACTATGTTGAAATCTAATAACTTTGAGCTAAATAGAAAAATATGGTAAAGTATAAACTATTTGGTTTTAGATGACCTGCATAATATTTGGAAGTTATTTAGAAATTTTTGTTTTCAAATACAACTATGCTGTTATTGTGAACCACTGATACCCAAACCAAGTCAGTAATAAACTTTCTGTAAATGAGCAGAAGTTTAACTAGTTCTATATGGTCATATGCAAATATAAATATACTATCACATTTTACTTATATGGAGCCAGCATGCTTCTCCATTTAAATTTATTCCCACATCTAAGTGATTTTTTTTTTAAGATTCTGTTTTATTTTATTAGAGAGAGAAAGCACGCGAGCAAGGGGAGGGACAGAGGGAGAGGGAGAGAGAATCTCAAGCAGGCTCCCTGCTGTGTGCAGAACCTGACTAGAGGCTTGATCCCAGGACCCTGAGATCATGACCTGAGCTGAAACCAAGAGTCGGACACTTAAGTGACTGAGCCACTCAGGCGCCCCTAAATGATGTCTTAATAGTCCATTAAAAACAATTCTGGCATAAGAGTTTCAACAACATGTGTCAGGGGTCCTCAAGACCATCCCCAGGTTTGATGATCTGCTGGGGGGAACTCCAAGACTCAGCATAAAGCCATACCCATGACTATGATTTATTACAGCAAAAATATCAAAGCAAAATCAAAGCAAAGACCAGAGGAAATCATGAAAGCTTCCAAGAGTGCTCTCCCAGTGGAGTCACAGGGGAAGCACTTAATTCCCCAGCAACACATTGTGACAACACATGTAAATTGTTGTCCACCAACCAAGTTCATTAGAACCTCAGCCCCCAGGATTTTTACTGTGGGCTGGTCACACAGGCACCCTCTGCCTAGCATGTTCCAAAATTCTAGGTTCCCAAAAGGAAAACAAGTATTCAGCAGAAACCCCATTGTATAAACTGTCTAGGCACAGTGAGCCACTCTTATCAGTTCTGCAAATGGTGGAAACCTTCCAGAAATTCAGGATTCCCGATGCCAGTCAAGGGCCACCTTGCAAACAGGCATTTCCAAGGATAGTAGTTTCTAGCCTGCTGCGTTAACTCTTTCCTGCACACACGTTACAAGTTATTAAGTCACCAGATGTGGCAATCACATACACACGCGTTAGTCTCATTCATGCCCAAATAAAGTTAAACAAAGAAAAGTGAATGAATGAAGTTTACTCTAAAATTTACTTTTATTGGGTCCACAAATAAATTATTTCAGAAGTGACCAATTCAGCAGGGATCAGAAATTAAAATATTATTTTTTTTCTTGAGTTGTAAAATTAATGCACATTTGTTATAGAAAATGTGGAACACTCAGAAAAATATTAAAGAGATAAGATTCACGGAAGCCCTCCAACGTAGATTTTACCGTTGCTTTTTCTATTCATAGACATCTATTAATATAGTTGATACCACACTATTATTTTTTTTAAGATTTTATTTATTTATTTGACAGAGAGAGACAGAGCAAGAGAGGAACACAAGCAGGGGCAGTGGGAGAGGGAGAAGCAGGCTTCCCGCTGAGCAGGGAGCCCGATGCAGGGCTCAATCCCAGGACCTGAGCCGAAGGCAGACACTTAATGACTGAGCCATCCAGGCATCCCCCAGGCTTACTATTAAATTTTACTTTAGTTACCTTCATTTTTCTATGCCATTAAAAATTCCCAATAAACATCATAATGAAAAGTATTTTATCCCTGGTAATAATATAATTTTTAAAGTCTTCTCCTTTCAGTTGGATAGATGGGTTGTTTCCTGTCATTAATATTTCTTTAAGCCCTCATAAAACCTTTCAATGACTTCTTATTGTTCTTGGAATAAAGGTCAAAATCTTTAATATGGTCAACAAGGCCCCACGTGACCTGGGCCTTCCTTCTCTCTGTGGCTCCAGCTCATTCTTTCCCATTCTCTCTCAGGCCTCAATCACCATGGCCTTCCTGGAATTCCTCAAATGTGTCACTATCTCCCACTTCATTGTTTACACATGTGTAGGTCGCTCCTACCTTATATACTGCAATCAGCACCGTTTTAATTAGTCATGTCATTAAGTATGTACATTTTTAAGATATATATCTCCTATAATAGGCAGTAATCTCCATGGAGGCGGAGCATATATCTGTCTTGTTCACTGATGTCGTCCTTCCCAGGGCTAGATGTTATCCCTGGAATATAGACATGCAAAAATAATTGTAGAACCAAAGAACAGATGTATTAATGATAGGATTCTAGGTGTAAGTCAACCAGTTACCTAGTATTGTGAGTAGAGTTTTGTTTAAAATGTTGCAGCCTGATCTCAGCTAGCTCTGCGTACTAACCGATGGGCCTATGTCCCCATTTGGGTTACATCTCTATAGGGTGGGCTGCAGTGGCCTTAGAAAGCCAGTTTGGAAATAATAAGTTATTATCCAAAGATAGAAGATGCAGGCCAGAGGGAGGTCGCCAGCATAAGGATGCAGTGAAATCTAGGATTGATGTGGGAAATACTCAGGTATTCTATGGGGAGGCCCAGAGACCTTGGGGAGGGGAAAAATGGGAAAAGCCTAACTTTCCTGTGGTCAAACATAATGAGAGCTCAGATTCTTTCATTCAGAATTAGAGGAAGTGCTAGTTCTGACAACCATAGAGGTCAGCAACCCCTGGGTTACAAACCAATAAATTCACTTAATAGGCAGTCAATGAGACAGAAACTACTTTTCCAGATGTTTTGTGTCTTCCTGCTACACGGCACTATGATTACTGTTCTAAATTTTATTTCAAAATATACAATATTAATTAAAAAAAAAACACTGAATGTAGATGAAGATACAATAAATGTGGAACCTTCATATTTGGTACATGAATAAAGAGCCAGAAACTATTTGTGTAATTAGACCCAGAAATTCTACTTAATGAAAACATCTTAAAATAATAAATCAAAAATATGAGGGAAGGCACAAAAAGGTATTAAAAAACAAAATAAACTTCAAGTTTACAAAAATGCCTTAAAACTTTGGGATGAAAATCAAAAAGTATTAATTCATTGATAGAGATAACACTGATTAATAATGATAAAGAGACATATATATTATTTATACCACTAACAGTATAAAAGTTTTGGAATCACATATAAAATTAGGTAAGTAAAATAGGCAGCAGCCTGAGTGCAAAATGGCAAATAATATGTTAAGCAATTCAAAGCTTTTCAACATTTAAAATACAGAATTGCAGAAGGACAGCAGTGTATCCACTGCAAAATCAACTCCCTGACTTCGATTCCTGGTAGAATGGAGAGTTAGCCAACCCTGACACAGGCCGTGGAGCATGTCAGACTATCTTCACTAGCTGGCTTGCTTTCTTTACCCTTCACTAACTGTGCTTATATACGTTGAGGGGAGAGCATACACACTCCTCAGCAAACATTAATAGGCCTTAGTAGTAACTTCAGTTCACACTTGTATATAACCTGTACATAATATTTCCATGCTTTGGAAAGCATCCAGGGGCACCTGGGTGGTTTAGTTGGTTAAGCATCTGCCTTTGGCTCAGGTCCTGATCCCAGCGTCCTGGGATCAAGCCCTGTGTGGGGCTCCCTACTCAGTGGGGAGCCGGCTTCTCCCTCTCCTTCTGCCCCTCACCCTGCTCATGCTCCCACTCTCACTTTCTCTCTCAAATAAAATCTTTTTTTTTTAAAAAAAAAGCATCCATCACAGTCTTATTTATACCAGTAAAATATGGACACAACTAAAATGACTAGGAATTAGAAAATCGTTAAATATCCCACCATAAGTGAGCTCACTGAAACACTCTGGAACCCTCAGAAAATAATCTTCTAATTAAATTTTAAGTTAACTTGAAAAGATGCACTCTGGGAAACTTCTTACATTGAATAATAAAGGTAAAAATAAGATAAAATATACAAATATAATGAGCCTGCATCATATTTATAAAACATAACAAAATGCTAATAGCAATTATTAAGGTGACAAGTCCCAAATTTTTTCTCTATTTTTTTCAGAACAGTGAAATTAATTTTATAAGAAAAATTATATGTGAAAATACATGTGATGTCTGTTTGCTTCCATGGTTTTTTGGACCATAACCCAAAAACCTCAAGGTGATTGGGGCTCTGTGGTAGCCAGCCAGCCAGCGATTCCCATTTTCAGCCCCGGTTCCAGAGGGTCCTCCCAAAGTGTCGGAACCCCCAGGCCTGCATACCATCTTGATTCAGCCATATTGCGTTTTTAAGGAAGGGCACCAAATAGAGGATGTTCCTGTAGAATAGATGAAAGAGAGAAGAAAAAGAGTATATATTTAAAGTGTACAATTTGATGATTGACATTATGAAATGATTACCAAGACCGAGATAATTAACACACACATCACCTCACATAGTTAACTCGTGTTTGTAGGTGCGCGTGTCTACACTCAATTTCAAATTTCAAATGTACGGTACCAAACTATTAAGTATGGCCACCATGCTGTACATTAGCTCCTCAGAACTTCATCTTATAGTTGAAAGTTTATACCCTTTGGCCTACACTGTGATCTATACCCAAAAGAATTGGCTTTTTTCTTTTTTAGATGCCACATATGAGTGATACTATCCAGTATCTGTCTTTCTCTATCTGGCTTATTTCACTTCGCATAACACCCTTCAGGTTCATCCATGTTGTCACAAATGGCAGGATTTCCTTGTTTTTTAAGGCCAAATAATATTCCATTATATGTATACACAACATTTTCTCTTCTTTTTAAAAAAAATATTTTATTTATTTAAGAGAGAGAGTGGGGGCGCCTGGGTGGCTCAGACGGTTAAACGTCTGCCTTTGGCTCAAGTCATGATCCCAGGGTGCTGGGATCGAGCCCCGCATCGGGCTCCTGGGATTGAGCCCCACATCGGGCTCCCTGCTTGGCGGGGAGTCTGCTTCTCCCTTTCCCTTTGCTGTTTCCCCTGCTTGTACTCTCTCTCTGTCAAAAATAAATAAAATCTTTAAAAAAGAGAGAGAGAGTGAATGAGAGAGAGAACATGAGCAGGGGCAGAGGGAGAGGGAGAAGCAGACTCCCTGGCCCCGATGCGGGACTCGATCCCAGGACCCTAAGATCATGACCTGAGCCAAAGGCAGATGCTTAACCAACTGAGCCACCAAGGCGCCCCAGCATTTTATGTACCAATCTCCCAAAGGACATGTCGGTTGTTTCCATATCTCAGCTATTGTGAATAATGCTATAATGAACATGGGAGTGCAAATATCTCTTCAAGATAGTGATTTTGTTTCCTTCAGATGTATAGCCAGGATTGAGATGGCTCGATCATATGGTAGATCATATGGTTGAAAGGAAATTCTATTTTTAACTTTTTGTGGAACCTCTGTGCTGTTTTCCATAATGACTATAACCAGTTTCCATTCCTACCAATAGCATATAAAGATTTCCTTTTCTCCACATCTTAGCCAACATTTGTTATCTCTTGGTCTTTTCGTAATAACCATCCTACCTGATGTGAGGTGATATCTCCTGGAACCACATATATTTTTAGTTGTTAAAACTCAGGAAATTAATACCTAAGACTTGTGCATTTCACGGTATGTAAGTTTTACATAAAAAAGTGTAAATTAATATTCAACTTTTATTAATGACATATACAATACAATATACAGACATCACTATACCGAAGTCTGCAATTTACCTGGAATTACATCATCAAAAATTAGATGAATTAGGGGCGCCTGGGTGGCTGAGACGGTTAAGCATCTGCTTTCGGCTCAGGTCATAGTCTCAGGGTCCTGGGATCGAGCCCCATGTCAGGCTCCCTGCTCAGCAGGGAGTCTGCTTCTCCCTCTCCCTCTGCTCCTCCCTCCACTCATGCCCTCTCTCTTTCTCTCTCTCAAATAAATAAAAATCTTTAAAAAAAATGATTGATTAATAGATGTTTAGGGGGATGGTTAGATATGTGACAAAGCAAGTAGAGTAAAATGTTCACTATAGAATGTAGATAGTGGACATAGGGGTGTGCACTGTAAAGTTTGTTCAGATTTGCTGTATGTTTAAAATTTTTCATAATAAAATGCTGGAGGGAAAAAAACAACTCACATCCTCCAGCCCAGCTCTAAATAAATTATGAAGTAAATACATTACTTTGCTGTATCTGCCCCTTCGCTCCTGATCATTTTTGGAATGTTTTGGGATTACAGCTCCATTCTCTCAAAAATAGACTTGCCTGTATTGGTTCAGTATACTGCTAGTACTGTGAACATCACAAGGCTCAACCTGAATTAATTTACCTCACCTGGAATATTCGAGTATTAGTATTAGATCACATTGGTTGTGATCACCATATACTAACTTAAACAAATAGGGAATTTATTGGGAGGATATAGGGAAGCTCACAGGATTGAAGGAAAATTTGGAAACCAGGCATGGAACATGCAGAAACTAGACTGCTCCAAAGAGTTTAGGTAACAGCAAGTCTACCATTGCCCCAGAAACTGGTACCCCAAGGAATTAACTCCAGTTAGTCCAGTAACTAACAGCCTTTCATCCTTCTGCTCCTAATTCAAACTTCAGGCAGAGACCTTCCAACTAGCTTTCCTGGACCATCAGACTGTCTTTAATGGGAAGAAAGATCATTTCCAAAAGAAAACTCAGGTGCTATTTCCAAAAGAAACCAGAACAGATGAATAACCAAAAAACAAGAGCAAAAAAGCTAAACAAAACAAAGATTACAGTGTACCTACATTACTCTGTCACCCTTACCAGACACTGACACTGTATTATTTATTCAAACAGCACTGTTTTTCACTTCCATCTCTTTCTCTTGTTTTGTGACTCCAACTCTGTGGCCACCTAGCTCCACCAAAATTTCCTAGGTTCTATTTTTGCTCCCCTTGTCAGCCCAGATTCCAAAATTTCATAAAGAAGCATCATCTCCCTATACTCACTTCCAACGCTGGCTAAGGACTTAAGACTTCCCTGGGTCACCTTCTGGATCCCACACTAGTGTATCTAAACCTAGATCAGCTTGTGTATTTGGGTCTATTTCGTGATTAGGAAGTTCTCTGGATATTAGAGAAGATGGGACCTCAGTCCAGCTTGCTTTGTCCAACACAATATATCAGAACTTAAGGAAGCTCAAGGAACTAACCTGATCCACCTGAGTTCCACTCTCTCTAGAACAGGAATGCTCTGAGATGATTGTTTCTTAGGAGAGCTACTACCTAGACACAGGAGAGTAATAAAAGTCTGCAGAGCAGACTAAGTCATTTTAAGCCACTGGATTTGAAATAACTAACAAGTTCAACAAAAAATTGTGAGTAGGGAATGGAGACTTGGCCCCGGAGCTGCACATTTGGGCCGTGTTTATGTGAGTCAGGAGAAAATCTGGCTCTGAAGCTGACACACTAGCACGGTTGTGGCTGGTGCCTCGCAGAGTAATTTGGAGTGCATCCAGCCAGGACTGGCCCTCCAGTGTGGGAGGCCGGAGGCCAGCTGGAATTATTTTCCATGGGTACCACACCCCTGGATTCTCAGGGTGTCCTCAGACCATTGTGAAAGAGCACACCCAACGTCAGATAGCAACCTGGGGGGTTCCCATCACCACTTGATTTTCCAAGTTCTGACTTCATTTTCTCCAAGGCATTTTCTCCTCATTTTTCTGGTTATGAGGGACTGCAGCTGCTTTCTTTGGCTATTCCTGTCCTTAAAAATGGAATATTAACTGGTTTAAGAAATTATAGCTGCCTATTCATATTCAGAAAATTTTAATTCTAGTTCTGGCTTCATAAGTTATTAATTGTCTGAGTTTGGAAAAATCACTCCCACTTCTCTAAATTGTAGTTTGTCTAAAAAAAAAATCTGTTCTATGTACTTTAGATTATTATAAGGATGAAGTGTCATAACTTTTTACCATTCCACAATAGGTTTCCTGTATGTGTCTGATAAAACTACATGGGTTCTTTACATGTTAAATATATTAATCATATATCAAATTTTTAAGTCTGGTATTTGCCTTTAATTCTCTTTAGGTTGCTTTTAAAATATATTAAAAAATCAAGCATAATGATTATGAAAAGAAAACATTAGTGTTACAGTTTTTAAATAGGTACTCCAAAAAATTAAAAATTACTCATAACTTCACTCACCAGTGTGCATTTTAGAATATACACTTACATTTTGACTATGCCTATGTTTGTAGATATTTGTGAAGACATACATATTTTATAACAAAATTAGGATCAGAGATACACACTGTTTTGTAAATTTCATTTTTATTTCACAATATATTGCAAATATGGATTCATGACACAGTTTGTAAAAAACAAAATATCTTGCAAACACTCCCCATTACTCTCATTATAATAATTTGTACTACTAATCCAGCAAAACTTATGTTTTCCTAGGATAATGATTAATTTTAAGATTATATTTCTGGGGCACCTCGGTGACTCAGTCAGTTAAGCTACCAACCCTTTATTTCAGTTCAGGTCACAATCTCAGGGTCCTGGGATCCAGCCCCACATTGGGCTCCCTGTTCAGCAGGGAGTGTGCTTGAGATTCTCTCTCTCCCTCTCCTTCTGCTCCTCCCCTCCCCACTCATTCTCTCTCTCTCTCTCTCTCTCAAATAAATAAATAAATCTTTAAAAAAAAAAAGGACCAAGGACGTTACAGCTTTCATGGTTTAATTTAGCAATATACCCTATCATTTGACTGTCACAAAACTTTCTTCCCCCTTAACCTGGATAGAAAATTAAGCCATTAAAATCCTTTCTAGTACTAGCAGAATAAATGGAAATACGTGGTCAGAGATTTCACAAGAGAGAGAGTATAATAATCCTTGCTTCCAAGAATTATAAATGTTCAACCTTCCTATTAATTAAGGAAATGGTTCAACAATTATGTCATTAAAAGAAAACAAACCCAAGAGCCTATTGATAGCACCTGTCCACTAAAATAAGCATCCTCTTATATTGGTGTCTGTGGGGAAAGTGTTACCGCTTTTAGAAAGTAACTATGTAGTACGTCATAGGATAAGTTAAAAACTAATAGTAATTTGCCAATAGTCACAGTTCTAGAATTCCCGTCTAACAAAAAAGTTGATTACAGTGGGATCTTTATCGCAGATTTGCCTGTTACGCCTTTATCTGTGTTAGTGAAAAATAATAATACAAATATCTGAGAATGAGAGACTAACTAAGAGACTCTTAGCACATCCATTCAGTGTAATATATGGCCATTGGAATATGTTTAAAGTAACTTCCTAATAACATTTTTAAATGCTTATAATAGCATGACAAGTTCAAAGTTAAGAACACTTCATAGGCTGCACGTTATTTTTTGTTTTTCATGCTTTAGCAGACATATATTCAGATCTTGTTTTTGTCTTCCACCAGAATAAGTGGATTCTCTTCCCTCTTCCTCCATTTATCTGCCTCCTGACTGGATCTCCACCTCAGACCCACTGAGGTACTCCACCTTCTCACGTGACTCTAGGCCCCTGGCCATAAGAGGACACTGGATGCAGCCTGAGGTTTTATTCTGCTCAGGTATACTATGCTGAAAGCCTTGCTAGCACCCTCCACATTCTTTTCATTTCTTCCCTGACCTATAACCTCTCTGTTGAAGTAAATACACATCTTGGAAAAGAACACAGCCCTGTACTCCTTTCCTTTAGTTTGTTCAACAATCAGGTTGCTGCCATGAGTGAAAAAAAAGAGTACAGTTGATGGGGGCTAGGAATTTGAGAAAGAGAGAAAAGCATATTTGGCCCCCTTACCAAAAAATTCATATATATGAGGTAGTAAAGGAGGCTGCCTTTCTGCCCAGCGATCCTCCCATCTCTCAGAGCTAAGGCCAGAGAGTGGAGGTGAGGTAAAATCTCCTTCTGCTTTATTTTGCCACCTGCCATGCACTTTGGCATTAGTAGGGGAGCATATAGGTCCATGGTCTTTTAGTTTCAACCCAGCTTCTGTGTCACTGCAGCAGATGGGATTTCCTTCTGTCCTCTAGAATGTGGTCTCCTAGTATCTGTAGTTTCTAGGAGCTTTATTCATTTCATTTTATTTGGTTTTAGGATCTTTATTTATTTAGTTTTATATACCAGTAATAGCCTAATGGAATAATGGGAAAGAGCATATCATACACTGAGTTTTATTTTTTATTTTTTTAATGTCTTTGTTTTTTAAAGATTTTATTTATTTATTTGGCAGAGAGAGAGACACAGTGAGAGCAGGAACATAAGCAGGGAGAGTGGGAGAGGGAGAAGCAGGCTTCCCGCTGAGCAGGGAGCCTGATGCGGGACTCGATCCCAGGACCCTGGGATCATGACCTGAGCTGAAGGCAGACGCTTAATGACTGAGCCACCCAGGGGCCCCAAAAACCTTAGTTTTAAAAGCAAATCCGATAGCACAAAATCTAAGTAGTCATTGTTAAAAAGTTGCCATTATCAAGAGTGTTTAAAATACTTTAATCACAGATTACTGTTCTAAATTAGTTAGCTTAGAATATCTGGTTGTAGATTTTTATATTTCTATATTCACATAATGCCATAAAAAACTTATTTACATAATTTATTTTAATAAAAACCTATTTGGGGTTCTGCTACCCTCACATCCATTTCAAAATTTGTCTTCCTTTCCCTAGATAATGATCGTAAGGAAAAAGTTTAATTGAGATGATTTGAGAAACAGGTAATGTAAAAAGAGAAAAATAATTTTGCTTTATTTATGGACTTTTATTTTTATTTTTTTAAAAGATTTATTTATTTATTTTAGAGAGAGAGAGAGTGCATGAACAGGGGGAGGGGCAGAGGGAGAGGGAGAGAGAGAAAAGCAGACTCCCCACTGAGCATGGAGCCCAACACGGGGGTCGACCTCAGGCCCCTGAGACCATGCCCCAAGCCAGAATCAAGAGTCAGATGCTCAACCAACTAAGCCACCCAGGTGCCCCTATTTATGGACTTTTAAAAAATGATGGCATCAGATGAATTTTATTCAACTGCTTCAGGAACAAAATGTCCCTTGAAAATATCAGAGACATCATCTTCTAGATGGAGAGAAATGCAAATGTCAGCCAACAATGCATTAATGAGATTTTAGGTCTATTTACTTAGTCTAGGAGTTAGCGCTGCATGGAAATCTTCAAGCCACAAAAACACCGCAGAAAGATGAAATAATAAAAGTGGCATGCCAAAAGGTTTTAATTAAATGTAAAGCCATGAATACAATTTAATTGGGATCTCCTTCCAGCGCCAGAAATGGGGCCTCCTGCTCTGTCAGGGCTGTGCCTTGCTGTGGCTTATGTGTGAACAGCTACATGCTGAGGGTCTTGCAGTCACTCTTCACATCAAAGCTATAAGTCAAGCTTCTCCAGTGACTTTAAAGCAAGTTAAATAAACACCCATCAGGGAAAAGAGGAAAAGCTGTGGTTGAGAAAAACAATTCAAAAGAGCAAGAAGCAGCAGATATTATAGAGAACCACTTTGTCCACCCCCACTTGGGCACAAGGATATGACCTCCCCAAGTTTCTCAGAACTGTGATGAACACAGCAATACACTGTCCAGGTCCCCCTTCAAGAAAGGATTCACTGCTCAGCTAAGAGGAATATGGGTAGCAGCGAGCCTCCAGCTGACAGAAACTTCAGGGTCAGCCTCCTCTACCTAGAACTGCTTCCCCCATGGTCATACCCTTCTCAGGGCAGCCTGTATCCAATGACCTAGCAAGTTGTGGGTATAAAGGTTCAGTCATTAATGTATGCAGTATGATTCCAGGTGGCTCTGATATATCAAAACCACAATAAAACAAATAGAAAAGGAAGGTGAAATAGAGAATAAAATAATACCAGGTGATAGGATTAGTATACAAAGCACATTCTATAAAATCCTATACACTTGCTAGTGGTGGGCTGCAAATTTGAGTTTATTTATTTATTTTTTTTTAGATTTTTATTTATTTATTTATTTAATTGACAGAGAGAGAGACACACACAGCGAGAGAGGGAACACAAGCAGGGGGAGTGGGAGAGGGAGAAGCAGGCCTCCCGCCGAGCGGGGAACCCGATGCAGGGCCCGATCCCAGGACCCCGGGACCACGACCCGAGCCGAAGGCAGTCACCCAACCAACTGAGCCACCCAGGCGCCCCTGCAAATTTGAGTTTAATAAGAAGTGTGCCCTCTGGGGCACCTGGGAGGCTCAGTCGGTTAAGTGTCTGACTCTTAATTTTGGCTCAGGTCATGATCTCAGGGTCATGAGATCGAGCTCCACATGGGGCTCCATGCTGGGTGTGGAGCCTGCTTAAGATTCTCTCTCTCCTTTTCCCTCCCACCCCTGTCCCCTGCTTGTACTCTCTCTCAGGAAGAAAGAAAGGAAAGAAAGGAAAGAAAGGAAAGAAAGGAAAGAAAGGAAAGAAAGAAAGAAAGAAAGAAAGAAAGAAAGAAAGAAAGAAAGAGAAAAAGAAACCCTCTGGTACCAGGGAAAATGGCAGAATAGGAGAACACTGAGCTCACCTCCTCCCATGGATACAAGTAGATAACACTCACATCTGTGTAAATAACCCAGAAAATGACCCAAAGACTGGAAGAACAAACTCCACAACTAAATGCAGAGAAGAGGCCACAGCAGATTGGGTAGAAATGGCAGAGACTCTGTGGGGAACTAAACGGACACATGGGACTGTCTGCAGGAGGGAGGGGGCCACTGGTGTGGAGAAGGGAGAGAAAAAGACTATCGCACTGGGAAGCCTGCACAGGGAAGATGAATCCCCATAATATTTGGCAAAATCTAGAGGGGCCAAATTTCATGAGTTCTCACAACCAGTGGGACTTAAAGCCTGGAACTTTAACAATCAGCAGGCTCAGCTCTGGGAGAAGGAGAGGGTGATAGGAAGCCAAGGCCCCACCCTTAAGGAGACAGCACAACAAACAGCCTACAGAAATTCAGCATAGAAGCATCAGTTTGAAAAATGCCTGGGGCATGGGAGGAAGAATTATGTACTGTCCCAGGACAGAGATCACTGGGAGACTCCTCCAGAAAAAAAGGAGCTGGCAGGTGCCATTTCCACCTCCACCCCCCCCACACACACCCCCTAGCAAAAATACATGGCCAGCTGCAGGAACCAGCATGGCCCCAGCACTCACCACCTAACTTGCTTAGGCAGTACCCCCCCTCTGGCCAGCCAACCTCAGTCCTAGTTTTGTGGGTCCCCTCCCCTAGAAGACCCGAACAAATCTTGCCAACACCAAGTCTCCCAACCACCTGCATTGCAGGGCCTCAGTCCTAGTGCCTGCCACCAGTCACCTCCCACAGAGTATGTACGCACCTTGTTAAAACTGCACACCTGCCCCCACATGCTTTGCAGATGGGCCCGACCAGCCCCGGTCTCAGTGGCAGCTGCAAGTCCCTTATGGAAGGGGACTAGCTCACAAAACTTGCAGGCACTGCATGCCCCACCCACACATGCTTTGCAGATTGGCCCCCACTGGCTATGTCTTGGCAGCAGAGGCATATCCCCTCTGGCAGAGGACCACTACCACCTAATTAGAAGCTCATGCTCCACCCACACTTTCAAGAGCAGGAGACTTAGCTGACTTTCCTAACACAGAAACAAACACAGAGAGTTAGACAAAATGATAAGACAGAGGAACATGTCCCAAATGACAGAACAGGACAAAATTATAGCAAGAGACCTAAGCAAAATGGAGATAAGTAATACTCCTGATAGAGAATTTAAACTAATGATCATAAAGGTACTCAATGGACTGGAGAAAAGAGTGGAGGACATTAGTGAGACCCTTCACAAAGAGATAAAAAAGAATCAATCAGAGATGAAGAGCACAATAATTGAAATTAAAAATACACTAGATGGGGGCGCCTGGGTGGCTCAGTCATTAAGCGTCTGCCTCTGGCTCAGGTCATGATCCCAGGGTCCTGGGATCAAGCCCCGCATCAGGCTCCTTGCTCCGCGGGGGGCCTGCTTCTCCCTCTCCCACTCCCCCTGCTTGTGTTCCTTCTCTTGCTCTATCTCTGTCAAATAAATAAATAAAATCTTAAAAAAAATAAAATAAAAAATAAAAATAAATAAAAATACACTAGATGGAATAAATAGCAGGCTAGGGGAAGCAGAAGAACAAATCAGCAAACTGAAGGATAGAGTAATGGAAAGTAATCAAACTGAGCAGATGAGACAAAAAAAGAATTATGCAAAATAAGGACAGACTTAGGGAACTCAATGACTCCATCAACCGCAATAACATTCATATTATAGGGATCTCAGAAGAAGAAGAAAAAAGGGGGCAGAAAATTTCTTTGAAGAAATAATAGCTGAAAATTTCCCTAACCTGGGAAAGGAAACAAAAATTCAGATGTAGGAGGCACAGAGATAACCCAACAAAATTAACTCAAGGACACCCACAAAAAGACACATAATAATTAAAACGGCAAAAAGTAGTGATAAAGAGAGAATTTTAAAAGCAGCAAGAGAAAAGAAAGCACTTACATACAAGGGAAACCCCATAAGGCTATCAGCGGATTTTTCAGTAGAAACATTACAAGCGAGAAGAGAGTGGCACGATATATTCAAAGTGCTGAAAGGAAAAAATCTGTGGCCAAGAATACTCTCTCTAGCAAGGCTATCATTCAGAATTGAAGGAGAGATAACAAGTTTCCCAGACAAATGAAAGTTAGGAATTCATGACCACTAAACCAGCCCTACAAGAAATGTTAAAGGGGACTCTTTGAGTGGAAAAGAAAGATCATAAGTAAAAGTAAGAAAAGTCGGAAGCACAAAAGCAGTTAAAATAAGTGTATCCATAAAAATCAGTCAAGGGACTCACAAGATAAAAGGATGTAAAGTATGACACCATATACCTAAAATGTGGGGAGGAGAGGAGTAAAGAATGTTTCAAACTTAAGTGACTATCAACTTAATATAGGCTATTATATGCATAAGATGTTACATACAAACCAAATGGTAACCACAAATCAAAACCCAGTAATAGATATGTAAAAAAATAAAGAGAAAGGAATCCAAGCATATCACTGAAGAAAGCCAACTTATGGTGGGAGAAGGGAGCAAAAGAAGAAAGGAACAGAGAACATCTACAAAACAAATAACAAAATGGCAATAAATACATACTTATCAATAATTACTTTGAATTTAAATGGACTAAGTGCTCCAATCAAAAGACAAGGTGACAGAATGGATAAAAAAAAAGAAAGAAAGAAAGAAAGACCCTCCTATATGCTGCCTAGAAGAGACTCTCCTATATGCTGCCTAGAAGAGACTCATTTCAGACTTCAAGATACGTGTAGACTGAAAGTGAGGGGCTGGGAGCGCCTGGGTGGCTCAGTTGGTTAGGCGACTGCCTTCAGCTCAGGTCATGATCCTGGAGTCCCGGGATCGAGTCCCATATCGGGCTCCTTGCTCAGCGGGGAGTCTGCTTCTCCCTCTGACCCTCTTCCCTCTCGTGCTCTCTATCTCTCATTCTCTCTCTCTCAAATAAATAAAATCTTTAAAAAAAGAAAAAAAAAGAAAGTGAGGGGTTGGAGAAACATGTACCATGCAAATGGATGTGAAAAGAAAGCCAGAATAGCAATACTTATATTAGGCAAAATAGACTTTAAAACAAAGATTGTAATGAGAGACAAAGAAGGACATTATATAATCATTAAGAGGACATTCCAAAAATAGACATAACAATTGTAAATATTTATGCCCCCAACCCAGAAGTACCCAAATACATAATACAGTTAATAACAAACATAACGGAGTTAATCTATAGTAATATAATAATAGTAGGGGACTTTAACACCCTACTTACAACAATCGACAGATCATCCAAACAGAAAATCAACAAGGAAACAATGGTTTTGAATGACACACTGGACCAGATGGATTTAACAGATATATTCCAAACATTCCATCCTAAAACAACAGACTATACATTCTTTTCAAGTATGCAGAATAGATCACATATTAGCCCACAAAACAAGTCTCAACAAATTCAACAAGATCAAAGTCATGCCATGCATCTTTTCTGAATACAACTCAATGAAACTAGAAATCAATCACAAGAAAAACTTTTGAAAGACCACAAACACATGGGGGTTAAATAACATGCTACTAAACAATGAATGGGCCAACCAAGAAATCAAAGTGGAAATAAATACATGGACATAAATGAAAAAGAGAACAAAATGGTCCAAAATCTTTGGGATGCAGCAAAAGCAGTTGTAAAAGTTTATAGCAATACAGGCCTACTTCAAGAAGCAAGAAAAACCTCAAATAAATAACCTTATACCTAAGGGAGCTAGAAAAAGAAGAACAAACAAAATGCAAAACCAACAGAAGAAAGGAAATAAAGATTAGAGCAGAAATAAATGATATAAAATAAAAACTTAAAAAATATAGAACAAATCAATGAAACCAGGAGCTAATTCTTTGAAAAGATCAACAAAATTGATAAAGTTCTAGTCAGACTCGTCAAAGAGAGAGAGGATATAAATAAACAAAATTAGAAATGAAAGAGGAGAAATAACAACCAACACCTCAAAAATACAAAAGATCTTAAAAGAATATCATGAAAAATTATATACCAACAAATTGGACAGAAATGGATAAATTCCTAGAAACATATAGCCTACCAAAACTGAAGTGGAAAGAAATAGAAAATTTGAACAGACCAATTACCAGCAAGGAAACTGAATTAGTAACCAAAAAACTCCCAACAAACAAAAATCCAGGACTAGATGGCTTCACAGGTGAATTCTACCAAAAATTTAAAAAATTGTTAATACCTATTCTTCTCAAACTTTTCCATAAAATGGAAGAGGAAGGAAAACTTCCAAATTCATTTTATGAGGCCTGCATTACCCTAATTCCAAAACCAGATAATCATCCCACAAAAAAGAGAACCACAGGCCAATATCTCTGAGGAACATAGATGAAAAAAAAATCCTCAGCAAAATACTAGCAAACTGAATCTAACAATACATTAAAAAAAAAAATCATTCACCACAATCAGGTGGGATTTATTCCAGGGATGCAAGAGTGGTTCAATATTCTCAAATCAATCAACATGATACATGACATCAGTTGAGAGAAAGGATAAAAACTGTATGATCATTTCAATAGATGCAGAAAAAGCATTCAACAAAGTACAAATTCCATTCATGATAAAAACCATCACCAAAGTAGATTTAGAGAGAACATACCTGAACATAATGAAGGTCTTATATGAAAAACCCACAGTGAACATCATAGACAATGGGAAAAACTGAGAACTTTTCTCCTAAGGTCAAGAACAAGACAGGATTTCTATTCTCACCACCTTTATTCAGCATTATATTGGAAGTCCTAGCCACAGCAAACAGACAAGAAAAAGGAAGAAAAGGCATCCAAATTAGTAAGAAAGATGTAAAACTTCCACTATTTGCAGACGACATGATATTATATATAGAAAACCCAAAAGACTCCAACGAAAACTACTATTCAGTAAGGTTGTAGGATACAAAATCAATGTATAGAAATCTGTTGCATTTCTATACACTACTAATGAAGCAGCAGAAGGAGAAGAAAACAATCTCACTTATAATTGCACCAAAAATAATAAAATATCTAGAAATAAACTTAACCAAGGAAGTGAAAGACCTGTACTCTGAAAACTATAAAACATCAGTAAAAGAAATCAAAGATGACACAAACAACTGGAAACAAATTCAAAAAGATCAAAGTCATGACACGCATCTTTTCCATGCTCATGGATCAGAAGAACAAATACTGTTAAAATATCCATACTTACCCAAAGCAATCTACAGATTTAATGAAATCCCTATCAAAATACCATCAGCATTTTTCACAGAATGAGAACGAACAATCCTAAAATTTGAATGGAACCACAGAAGACCCCAAATAGCCAAAGCAATCTCAAAAAAGAAAAGCAACACTGAAGGTATCACAATGCCAGATTTCAAGTTATATTACAGAGGGTAGCAATCAAAACAGTATGGTACTGGCACAAAAACAGACACATGGATCAGTAGAATGGAATAGAAAGCCCAGAAATAAACCCATGATAATATGGTCAATTAATCTTCAAGAAAGGAGGCAAGAATATGCCATGGAAAAAAGACAGCCTCTTCAACAAATGGTGTTGGGAAAACTGGACAGCAACATGCAAAAGAATGAAACTGGACCACTTTCTTATACACGAAAATAAACTCAAAATGGATTAAGGACCTAAATGTGAGACTTGAAACCATAAAAATCCTAGAAGAGGGCACAGGCAGTATTTCTCTGACATTGGCCATAACAACATCTTTCTAGATATGTCTCCTGAGGCAAGGGAAACAAAAGCAAAAATAAACTATTATGACTACATCAAAATAGAAAGCTTCTGCCTAGCAAAGGAGACAACCAACAAAACTAAAAGACAACCTAATGAGTGGGAGAACATATTTTCAAATAACATATCCAATAAAGAATTTCAAATGACATATCCAATAAAGTATTAGTATCCAAGATATATAAAGAATTTAAACAATTCAGACACCAAAAAATCAAATAACCCAATTAAACAATGGGCAAAAGACATGAACAGACATTTTCCAAAGAAGACATACAGATGGCCAATAGACATATGAAAAGATGCTCAACTTCACTCATCATTATATCAAAGCCACAGTGAAACATTACCTCACATGTGTCAGAACGGCTAAAATCAAAAACACAAGACACAAGTGTTGACGAGGATGTGGAGAAAAAGGAACCCTTGTGCACTATTGGTGGGAATGGAAACAAGTGCAATCACTGTGGAAGACAGTATGGAGGTTCCTCAAAAAATTAAAAATAGAATTACCATATGACATAAAATCACACTACTGGTTATTTACCCAAAGAATATGAAAATACTAAGTTGAAGGGTATATGCACCCCAATGTTTATTGCAACATTATTTACAATAGCCAAATTATGGAAGCAGCCCAAGTATTTACCAATAGATGAATGGATAAGAAGATGTGGTATATATATATATATATATACACACACATATATATATACATATAAATAATAGAATATTATTCAGCCATTAAAAAGAATGAAATCCTGCCATTTGCAGCAACATGGATGGATCGAGAGAGTAGAACACTAAGTGAAATAAGTTGGTCAGAGAAAGAAAAATACCACATTTCACTCATTTGGGGAATTTAAGAAATAAAACAAATGAACAAAAGGGGGAAAAAGAGAGAGAGACAAACAAAAACCAAAAGAAATAAAAAAAAAACCCAAAGCATACTGAAGTACTACTGCAAGGAGAATTAGCCAGTCTTATTGAAAAATATAAATCAAAAAGTATCTAGATAAAATATTATTAAATCAAATCCAGCCTTGTATAAAATAAATATTACATGGCAATCAAATGCAGTTCACATCTGAAAACCTAATTAGTTTAATCCAACACTTTAACAAAATAAAATAGTGGATGAGGGAAATGATTTTTTATTATTCAAAAATAACCCATGCCTTTAAAGAACTCTTAGCAAATAAAAATAAAAGTGAACTTCCTTAACCTGATAAACAGAATCTACTGAAAGCGGATGACAATCACCCTGAATGGTGAGAAGTCATAGCATTCCTTTTGAACATGATAAGGATACCCACAATCAATACTTCCATTCAACATTGTACCAGACGCCCTAGCCAGAGGGGTATGGAAAGAAAAGATAAGTTGCATATACGTTGGAGAGGAAGAAACAAAACAATTATTTCCTGATGATATTTTTTTTAACTTTTAGAAACTCCAAGAAACCCTATAAACAACCAGAGCAAGTCAACACAGTTCAGCTAAGTTGTTGTACAAAAGTCAATATATAAAATCAATGCATTCTCCTACATTAATAATCCAACAAAACTTGTATGGGTTATTCAAATGGAAAGAGATTTTCCAAGTGTGAAGGCCATGGAAAGATTCATAAAGCAAATAACTGATAAATTAAACTCCATAAAGTATGTTAAATGATATAAAAAATATCATTAACACTTAAGTGACGAACTGGAAAAGTAGCCACAAATAAGGCAAAAATTTGATACCCTTAATATACAAAGCATACTTCTAAGTCTTCAAATCCATCGGAAAAACACTACTACTCCCAATAAAAATAGTAGCAAAGAAAATTCATGCAAGAAAATATCACTTATAATCATGTGAATAAAAGGATAGGCTTACCATAATAAAATAAGTGCTTATTAAAATAACAGTGATGTCTTACTTTTTAACCAGCAAATGGAAAATAACACCAAGAAAACATAATTTGTGTGCTGAGACAGGTCCTTTCCCACATTGCTGTTAAGAGTTGAAGGCACACAACCAGACTCTAGACTATATTTATGTTATGGGACATAATACAACACTCTGTGTCTGACCCACCACCTGGGTCCGTATCTTTTTATGTATCCCAGAGAAATAATTATACGTTTATATTATATATTCATTTATGTTACACATAATCATATTTATTATATTTATATTATGTAATTACATTTACATGTGAATCTATATATGTATGTACAAAATGGTCCATGCTATGACTTAAACTATAGAAAAACTGGATATGCAACAAATGGGAAATGGTTAAATAAATTATGGCTCACCAGTAATTGATTTCAAATTTTGATATGCTTGGGAACCCTTCTTCAAGGAAAATTCTGTACAGAAGCCCAATATATAAATTAGTTAAGTGTGGAGCTGCTGTTTGAAAAGCACAAGGGGAGCCTTGAGCCCATTTGACTCAATAGCTTCCCTCCCAATTCTTGCTTCTCCCAAGCCCTTTGGTGGCCCTCAAGACACCTCAATGAATCCCCAAGACTACATGGAAAACTGAAAAAAAAAAACCACTATACAATAGTATAAGACTACTGAATTCATACTTTGAAAAATTTTTAATGACAAGAGCAAAGGCTCAGGATATAATATCACATAAAAATTAATATATAGAAAACTGCATTCTGTATGATCACAACTGGATAAACACATGTATGTAAATATCTGATATTCTTTCTACTTTGCTCTTTATAGTTATCTGTAATTTTCAACTTTCTTACCAAAACCATGAATTCCTTTCATAATTAAGGGGAAATGGAATAATTATTAACAAACGTGTAGTTTGCATTCAGGCTCACTAGTTGATGCTAGAATTATTATATGCATCTGTAGGGGAAAAAAATCTTGGAATTTTTAAGAAAGTTTTATTACAAACAGTTAAAGAGCTCTCCAATAATCTACCTCTGGGACATTTATCTTCAGTGTTATTCAGAGCACATCTGAAATCAATTACAGCCCCCCAACTGGCTTTAGGAGCCTCTGTGTGCCTCCAGCCATCTCCACAGCTAATTGCCTCAGCCGTGGTCAAAGTCAAAATTTCTCAGTTGCCTTGGTTGACCTAGAAATGTTTTATGTAATTTGCCATTATCTGGAAGGGAAACAGTTGTTAGAAAATAAATCTTTTTTGGCTTTGTCTTGTTAAAGGGATGCCAAGAAATATTCTTCACCGTTCAGACATACCAGAAGAAAAATAAGAAATATTCAATAAAATAAATGGAATCTCCAAAGTAAATCCAAAGAAAAATCACTGTTAATCAATCTCTAGAGATACAAAGTGTAGGGTGATTTGTTTTTTAATCTCTGAATATCAGAAATAGGGCATCTATAAGGACTGAACATGGAAAAAAAGAGGCAGAATTTTTTTTTTAAGATTTTACTTATTTATTTGACAGAGAGAGACAGCAAGAGAGGGAACACAAGCAGGGGGAGCGGGAGAGGGAAAAGCAGGCTTCCCGCCAAGCAAGGAGCCCATTGCGCTCGATCCAAGGACCCTGGGCTCATGACCTGAGCCGAAGGCAGACGCTTAACGACTGAGCCACCCAGGCACCCCAAGAGGCAGAATTTTTATTTTTCTTTCCTTCCTCCATTCATTACAGATTTGCCCAAAAATCTATAATAAGAAGATAATGTACTAGCGGCTGGGAATAGAAATTCATGCACAGTAGAGGAGAGAATGGAGGTGGAAACGTAAAGAAATTATTGCAGTTTATTGAAGAGTGCTAGAATAAAGGTGTGTGTGAGCAGTTTGGGAAGCGCAGAAGAGGAAACCACTCACTTACTTTCCTAGGAGTAGAGGAACAAGGAAAAACAATTGTGAAGGGGGGTGTAGGGGGAGGATGGAGGCAGAAATATCCCAGTACTTCTAATAACTCAAGCAGCTTTACGTTGATGATCACTAATCTCAGATGGTCCCCGAGAGCCTCTGGGCAATTCAACTGTATTTCAGTAGCTCACACTTGCCTACTCTCCATGACTGGTTTGTACCCTTTTCTGTCTCCTCAAACCTCCAACACTTCCTCCCCTTTCTTCCGTCTCAGAAGCTGAGACTGCTTGCTTTCTCACTGAGAAAACAGAAGCAATGGGAAAAGGTTTTGACATACTCCCACCACCATGTCTCCTGACTTATTGGTATGTGGTATGTGTGCCCTTATTCTCCACCATCCCTGCTGTGGCTATGGATAAACTCGTGGCCTCTGAGCTGAGGCCAAGCCCTCCACTTGTGTGGTAGATCTCATCCCTTCTTGCCAACTCAAGAACACTACTTCAACAATTGTTTCCTCTCTGCCCTGCATCTTCAATTTCCCTCTCTCTACTGAGTCATTCACATCAGTGCACAAAAATGCTAGATCTTAAAATAAAACCCTCACTTGACCCCACATTCCCTCCCAGCTACCACAACACATCTCTGCCTTCCTCTACTGCAAAAATTCTATGAAAGGTTGACCTATAGATAGTGTCTCAAATCCCACTCTTTCGAATGCATTCCTGTCAGGCTCTCTTCCCAACCACTCCACTGAAACAGCTTTCATAAATATCCCCAAACCTGTCTCTCCCACTCACTCTCCATCCTTCACCTCCCTTGCCCCATCACCATTTGATATGCCATATATTTACTTGCTTGTTTGTTGCCTATCTCCCCCAACTAGTCTGTAGTCTCCCGGAACTCTACCCCGAGGGCCCAGAACATCGCCTGGCACAAGTAGACAATAAATTTGTGTTACATGGATAAGTGAGATAAATAAATCACCATGCCTAAGATTATGCAACCATCCAGTTGGGGAGCAGAGGTCTAAACCCAGCTATACCTGACTTTCACCTTGTGTACCCCAAAGCTTCATGGTGACAACGTGGGCCTCTGGTGAGGTGACAGGAATAGATGGCAGTATCATTAGTGACATAGGGTCTGTAACAGGAGGAAGATTTGCCATGGAGAGTTGTGAAATCATTTAATAGTTTGCAAAATAAGTATAACATTAGAGAAATTGCCTCCTTACTCAGAGGTGAGTAATCTGGCAAGCTCATGGATCTACTATACAATCCAGAATGAGAAATGGAACAACAGCCTCTAAATGACCTAAGCAGATGTCACAAAGCCCAAGCTTACACACGGGGAGCTTAGTGGGTTCTCTTGGGGCCGCAAGTTTAGGGATAGGTATTCCAACCACAGAAGCTTAAAAGCAACAGACTCGGAGGTACTAGAGGGAGCACACCTGCATACACACACACACACACACACACACACACAATTCCAGAAGACTTTGCAAGAACTTATATGACCTACTATGGTTTCATTCAGCCTTACCACAGCCCTTCACACCTCACGAGCCCTTTACACCTCAGCAGTAATTCTCCTGCAAGACAGTCAAATGCAGGGAACCATAAGACAACAATTGTTTAGAACAATGATCTGAGGTTATAAGGTTAAGACTGAGTTGTATTCAGTATCTTCTATTTTATTTATTTTTATTTTTAAAATTTATTTAAATTCAATTAATTAACATATCTTCTATTTTAAAAGTTAGTTGGGAACTCACACATTTTAGAGATATCCATAGAATCTGGTTGCAAGATTTTAAAGCCTACAGTTGAAGAGGTAACATTTATGGGGGGGAAAATCTATTTAATAGAAGAGCCCAGCCCCCAATCATGCTGAAATAAATGGGACGTTAGTGTACTGCTTCGAAGGGTAAAAAAAAGAATCAAAGTGGATTTAAGTGGATAAGTGGATTTAATTTTTATTTTTAATTTGTGTTTAAGTCATGCCAAAGGCATCCGAGAGGTGATAAATATATCACAACTTGCATCATGGAAGTAACATCTGATATCAACAATCCAACAGAAGTTGGTACTCACTGGTCCAGGGAATGGGAGGTTGCTGACGTTAGTAGGTCTACGATCTTCTATAGAGAGATGATAGTCTTATTTGTGGTTAACTAAGTATACTTTTTCCAAGTGAGAGATTGGTTTTTCTAAGATTAGCAGTATAATGTTAAGACTGAAAATAAATTAGCAGTACCAAAGAAAACTCCAATAATCAGGCTGTTAACTCTGCAGACCAAAAAGAGAGAGAGAAATAAGAGTTTAATATCAAAATTTTCAAATTTTTTCCACCCTCATTAGCACTTCTGGTTTCAGATTTCACTGCCGGCATTACCGATAGCATATGGAAGCTTGTTTTTGTCACATATGTGAAGATTTATTTAACTTGAAAGCCCTCTCCAGTTCATGCAGATTGAAACCATAACTAAACACCTTGTCACGTGTTTCCTATTGTGAATAGGCATACATAGCTTTCCAAAGAATAATATTCCAGCGTGCAGATTTTGCCCAGACTTTCAAAAGGTAGATTATAGATCTTGAGAAACTAAAAAACTTACTTATGATTTTTAATCAGGAAAAGACTGTTCAAAATAAGACATGGAAAACAACTCATTCTCTGGAAAATAGGAAAATAAAGCTTTGGAAAACCAATTTCCCCTTTTCTTTGAGCCAGATTCTAAAATCTGTGGTAAAAAGATATTACATGAGAAAAAAAAAACATCTTTTTTTCTGTATTCAGTGGTCCAAATATCAAATGAGATACTTTAAAGATATAATTTTTGCTTTTGGGGGGAATGGAATGGTTTCCTAAATGTCTTTAGGATCATCACTCTGCCTTATGGCCAAGTCTTTCTAAAGTCCCTACAATCTGATATCCAAACATATAAAATTCAAGGCAATATAACAGAGGAATTAAGACCATAGGCTCTCAAATCAGACAGACTTGAGTTTGAATTCTCTATTCTACTTAGAATCCTTACTATCTTTGAACTATTAACTTTTATGAGCCTCGCTTTTCTTATCTGCAAAATGGGACAAAAGTATGGCCTGTTTCATACTTTCAGAGTTACCGAAAGAATTAATGAAATAATACATGGAAACCATCTACCATAGAGTAAATGCTCAAGCACCGTTATTAGTGATTTCGGTTATGAATGTGATTATGATCATGGTAAGTAGCATAGGTGGCTGTGAGTGAGTCTGGTTTCTCTTTAACACCACTTGCCTGCCTGGCACACAGTCACATAATACTTCCTTCTTAAATATTTTATGACAGACTGATGAAAGGATGAGTTTTAACCTGGATCCATGCTCTTAAAAGTCAAGAAATGTAATGACTCTTCTCTATTCCATTTGATCTACCTTCCTTGTTCCTTCAACTTTCTTCCCTACTTTCAGAACAACAAGAGAAGGAAAGAATGAAAAGACTTGGTGACAAACAGGAGAATGTTTTTGAGGATTTGGACATTGGAGAGCATGAGGTTTACTCTTGAGAGAGTTGAACCTGGGTAACATAAAATGAAATATGAAGGACAGCCAGCCCAAGTGAGAAGAAAACAAATCCTGACATATATATGTCAATCATTGGTATGACTTACTGAAAAGCCAGTCTAGCAGCTACTTTTTACCCCCTACACTCCCTAATTGTGCCTCGAGCCTTTTCCATCTCTTTAAGAGCAACTCCCTTCATGTGCTAGCTGTATTTAAAAAAAAAGTACTGGTGAACAAAAAGTTTAATTAACCTGGTAAATTACAAACCAAGAAATGATGACAATAAAGAAGGTCTTGAGAAATTAAAAAACTTACTTATGATTTTTAATCAGGAAAAGACTGTTCAAAATAAGACATGGAAAACAACTCATTCTCTGGAAAATAGGAAAATAAAGAAGGTACCAGCAACATTACTGGAAGACTGACAAGGGGGGAAGGTTCAGGTAAGTTCAGTGGACCCTGAACTACTTTGTAGTCTTCACCCAAATCCAATCCAAAAAGGAAAGCTCAGTCGCTTCTGTTTTCATACAGGGCTTGATGAGCATGTTTTGTCAATTATTATCAATGACTGACCATGACATTAGAAAATGTTATTTCTTCAAACTGAAGAGAACCTGGCACTGACCCTTCTCTGTTGTGCTTCTCCATCCCCCGCATAACTATGCCCCTTCACCTCTGCTTTTTCTTCTTCTTCTTTCTTCTTCTTCTTTTACTTCAGGATTTATAAAATCCTTTGAAACATGTTGTTTCCAGATGTAGGTCCCAAATGCCCTGTCATTTACTTCCTGTCCAAGCACAAAGCAGATGAAATTACACAAGTTTGGCCTTATGATTCCACCCTCCAATGCCTTCATTAAACTTCAGGATTTTAAAAGAGTCTGCCCAGTTCCTGGCAGGGACCTTTCCATACTTCCACCCCCAAAGCTGTAAATTACTACCTCATTAAACTCAATTGTAAATGATTAGGTGTCTGGTATGTACTTTCCTTTCCCTGCAGCCTCCTTGGAGTAATTACTGCATCCCAGGCCTCCCTCCTTAACTTAGCACATTATTCAAGCAGGGCAGTGTTTGAGTAGCTCATTGAGGGAGGAGGTTTTATTTCTCTGAAGGTATTATAACTCTATCTTTTGGTTCCAAAAGCGGGAGATTTGTGATCTTCCAGTTCCTGTGGTGCAATCTCTCTTTTAACAAGAGAAAGCTGTAGTCAACAGGCCTTTTTCAAGAATTCATTTTTCTTCTACCACACAGGCAGTTGGAACTACAGAACTGTGGTTATTTTTTGGAGGATCAGTGAGATAACTGAACATTTTTCAAAGGCTGCTGTTGTTGCCATTAATGTCCATAGGTAAAGATCACCTGGGAAATATTTAAAAGTGGGGGGTTTTTTGTTGTTTTTTTTTTTGGTTTTTGTTTTTTTGTTGTTGTTGTTTTTGAGACAAAGAGAAACAAAGGTAACTCAGGTAACCAATGCCTAGTCACTTAGTCTGATTCTTTGATTACATTTGTTTTACAAAACCTTGAAGAGTCTGGAAAGGTCGTGGGTAAAGGGTAGGAGCAGGAGAGAGAGGAGGTGGGGCTGTCACATCGAATAAATAATCTATCCCAAATTCCCAGCCGGGTTGCCACCGTGTTAGCAGGAAAGGTGAAACTAATATTCCCTGAGGGGCAAAAGCTCAGAAGGTCAGTCCTCTTTCTTATGGAGATTTTGCCTCTTTAGTTGATTCATTTGGTTGAGTCTTAAGATTTTTCACTGCCCCTGTCTTGGGCTTCTCTGCCACTTGTTTCACTATAGTCAATCAGTTATACTTCACTATGTCACCAGCATATAGGTAAAGATAGTGACTTGTCATATGGAGAAAGGAAATGAGGGCCATTGAGCAAAATGCTTTAGCTGAGGTCAAACAAGTATTAGCAATACGGTCACTGCTGAAGTAGAGTTTCCACCATGTGTGAAAGAAAACACAAAAGTTGGTAATGGAATGGATCATCATTCATTTCTAACTCGGCCTAGGAATGTGTTCTTGGGTATTATAGATGATCCTAAAGGAGATTCATTCAGATTTGGACATGACACACAAGGGGTAGACCAGGTGGCTTAGGTGTTCATTTGTCTGCATTCATTTGTGTGTGGAGAAAGTTCAAATGAACTTTGCTTGGGAGACCACTCTCTAATTGGGATGGAATAAAAGGGTATAACTTGGTCTTGGTTCCTAGCCTAGCACCTTGGAGTAGACAGTAGGAAAGAGGTAAAGGAGCTATTTCCCCAAGGAAGGAAAAGAAGCATAGGGTTACCCAGTGACAAAGAGTAACATATAGTCAGGAAGGGTGCAGGCTCCTCCCCCTGCCCACACACAGCATAGCTTTGGTTTGGTGAGGACTGAAGGAAGTGCAGCATCCCTCAGGCACCCCAAGGGCCTGAGGATTGCCATCTTTTGGCAATGTCATCAACGGTGCCATGGCAGACACCAGCAGCAGTGATGATGCTGAGTTACAATTCTTGGGAAGTTTCATGAACATCAGATATTCAAAAGGGTGCACAGGGTCAAACAACATGAGCTAAAGTAAGACACCACAGAAAGAACCAAGTAAAACTTGGAAAGGCTGAACACCCTTTGTTAGTCTTATGCAAGTGCCAATAGAATTTATTACTATAATCATCCCATCCAGACCTATGGTCTGGTGAGTTCTGGGAACATCAGTTTACACAAAGGAACACTATTTAAATTAGTACCACAAAATGGGCACAGAAAAAATTATCTAGTGAAGTAGACTGAATGGAAGTAAAGCAGGTTTGTAAAATACTCCAGGTTAACTGTGTTTTAGGCAATTCACTCTCTAACTTTTTTATTCCTTTTTAAATTATCATTTAAAAGCCTGTTCCTATTTTTTTTTTTTTTTAGATTTTATTTATTTGAGAGAGAGAGACAGAGATAGTAAGAGAGAGCACAAGTGGGGAGGAGAGAGAGAAGCGGCTCCCCACAGAGCAGGAAGTCCGATGCGGGACTCCATCCCAGGACCCTGGGATCATGACCTGAGCTGAAGGCAGACGCTTAACCGACTGAGCCATCCAGGCGCCCAAGCCTATTCCAATTTTAAGGTTATTTTTCCCCCATAGAGGAGCAGAAGAAACAAAAAATGATGTATGTCAAAAACCCTACTGTAGGGCTGCATTTTTATGTAAATCAATACCAGGCAAAACTAATCTATGATGATAGATACCACAGGGTAATTACTTCTGGGTTGGGGCTGTTGACAGGGAAGGAACATAAGGAAACTTTCTAGGGATAAGAACATGTTCTCTATCTTGTGTAGTGGTCATAAGGGGTATACACATTTATAAAAATTCATTGAGCTATAAAATCAAAATTCGTACAATTTACTATATTAATATGCCTCACTGAAAACAGTGTTAAAAATGTTTATTGCATATGTATTGCCTATTCTTGACTTCATATACTTCCACAAAGAAAAAATTGATAGATCCAAAATACTCATGTTGCTGTCTTGCTTAGAGTCATATTATTATTATTTTCTTTTTTTGAGAGAGAGAGAGAGAGAGAGTGCATGGTGGGGGGAGGAGAGAGAGTAAGGGGAGAGACAGACAGTGTCCTGGGGAGGAGCAGAGGGAGAGAGAGAATCTTAGGCAGACTCCAAGCCCAGCATGGAGCCCAACACGGGGCTTGATCTTAAAACCCTGAGATCATGACCTGAGCAGAAATCAAGAGTTGGAGGTTTAACTGACCGAGTCACCCAGGCATGCCTAGAGTCCTATTAAATATATGTTAACCAAAGAAGAACTGATAATATATTGGGTCAACCTATCAGAAACACATTATATCTCCATTTATTCATTTTTATTTGAATACTTTCTCTACATATTAAATTTTTTCCTTAGTTAATTTAAAAAGTACTTTTGTAGAAATTTTAATTATATATTTTCCATCATACTCACCAGTGAGTTGTTGCTCCTATATAGGAAAATAATAGTATAGTTATTTTAACTAACTTATTTCCATTATTTTCTCTCTAGAATTTGTTGTTGTTTTGCTTGTTTTCATTGAGAATATCACTAAGAAATAATGACATTATTCCCTTGTTCTTGGCTTGAACTACCAAAAAGCTATTTTTTAAAAAGCGATATACAGTGCCATATGTCAATTATATATCAGTAAAAATGAAAGGAAGAAAATGACAAAAGCTAGTATTCCTGTCATCTTTGTAGTCTTGATAAAATGCTTTTAGCATTTACCACTAGTAGGATGTTGATGTTAGATTGAGAGAAAGATTCATTCTCATATTAAGATATTATCATCTATCCTTAGTTTTCTTTGAATTTCATCATAGATGGGTATAGAATTTTGCATCTCCAGGCATAGAAAATAGGTAGAGAAAATTCATCTCAACAATTTATTAAAATGTTCAAATGGTTTCCTTCCTTTGATCTAATAATACCATGATACGTTATGTTAAAAGAGTTTCTAATATTAAATTATTCCAGGGCACCTGGGTGGCTCAGTTGGTTAAGCGACTGCCTTCAGCTCAGGTCATCATCCCGGGGTCCTGGGATCGAGTCCCAACATCGGGCTCCTTGCTCACTGGGGAGTTTGCTTCTCTCTCTGCCTCTGCCTGCCACTCTCCCTGCTTGTGCTCTCTCTGTCAAATAAATAAATAAAATCTCTAAAAATAATAATAATAAAATAAATTATTCCAGATTCCTAGAAATCATATTCCTTTTAATGTAGTTCTACATTTGGTTTGTGAAGAATTTAGGTAGTTTTTTTCCCCCTCTAGAACTGTAAATATATAGCTTTATTTTTTTCACAAGCATTTTAGGTCCATTTTTTGCCTCTGTAATTGCAAATGGAGAATTTTTTTCCTGTGGTAAGCATTTCAGGAAGTTTGGCCTCAGTGATCATAATTTGAATTTTAATTTTGTATGCTTTGTCAGATTTTGGTATCAGTGCTTAGCCAGCATTGAACAATGAATTGGGGAATTTTCCTTCCTTTTATGGAATCTAGAATAGTTCATGTATTGTGGCAATTGCCAGTTTTTGGAAGGTTTGAAAAAACTCACACATAAAAATGACTCAGTTCTTTATCCATCTTGGAGAAAATTCTTTTTGAAGGTTATTGGTCTATTCAATTTTTCTGTATCCTGACTCAATTTGAGCAATATATATTTTCCTACAAAACCGTCAGTTTTGCCAGCTTTCATAATTGTTAATATTAAATATCATATTCTCTTATAAATTTTTTATAATTCTATTATTTAAAATTAGGTCCCATTTTAATTTATAACACTGTGTGTTTTGTACATGGCAAGCTAACTTTCTTGGCGGTTTCTCTGTTTTATCTGTCTTGATGAATTTCTGCTTTTACCTTTAATCCTTTCCCCTTGCTTGCCTTAGATTAATTTGATTGTTTTCCAACTCTTTGATGATTATACCTTATTTTCATTCTTTCTGGTTTAATAGAAATGCACTGCAAGAACACATTCTGGATATACTTTCAGCTTCCATTATGTAAGACCTTATATTCAGTGTTCTCATCATCATTTCCAATAACCTCAGCTTCAAGTTTTTTTCCTACTTAACTCAAGAAAAGAGACATATTAGTTAGAAATCAGGTTTGGCTGCCATGAGAGGCCCTGACAGTGGCTGAAATCAGGGAAATATCCATGTAGGAGCCTAGGGCTGAGGGCAGCTCAGTCTTCATCTTGCTAAGATATATACCACCAGTTTCCATAGTATGTAGTTTCCGCATCATGATTTCAGATCACTGAAGTAGTCCTTAACATCAGAGCCATATTCCCGTCCACAGAAGGAGAAGAGGGAAGGAAAGGATTTACAAAGTATACACTGCACATGATCACTGCCATCCCCATTAGAATTTAGTCACATGGCCACATCTAGAATCAAGGGATCCTGAGACATGTAGTCTTTCGCTGGTTGGCCAGGTACTTAATTAAAAATCCTATTACTATGTAAAATGGGAGAACAGATAAACAGGGAAAAAGAATCAGTACCTGCCAGAGAGTTTTAAAAATGTTTCCAGCAAGCTGATTTGTTTAATTTTTAATTTCTAATTTTGTTTCATATCCCAAACAATGGGATATGAATTATTCCTAGTTTTTAAATTTACTGACACTTGTTTTAATTGAAGTATACTTGACACACAATGTTCCGTTAGTTTCAGGTGTACACATAGTGACTGGGCAAGGCTATATGTTACACCATGCTCAACGCAAGTGTAGCTACCATCAGTCACCATACAACACTATTACAATACCACTGACTATATTCCCTATGCTCTACTTTTTATTCCTGTGACTTATTCATTCCATAACTGTAACCCTGTGTCTCCCATGTCCCTACACCCATTTTGCCCATCCCCCCACCCACCTCCTCTCAGGCAACCATCAGTTTGTTCTCTGTATATATGGGTCTGTTTCTGCTTTTTGTTTATTCGTTTGTTTTGCTTTTTAGATTCCACATATAAGTGAAATCATATGGTATTTGTCTTTCTCTGACATTTCGTTTAGCATATTACTAGGTTCATCCATGTTGTCCCAAATGGCAAGATCCCATCCTTTTTATGCCTGAGTAATATTCCATTGTATATATATACCACTTCTTTATCCATTCATCTCTCGATGGACACTTGTGTTGCTTTCATATCTCAGCTATTGTAAATAATGCTGCAATAAACATAGGGAGATATATATATATATATATATATATATATATCTTTCAAATTAGTGTTTTCAGTTTTTTTGGGGGGTGGAGATAAATATCCAGTAGTGGAATTACTAGATAGTATGCTATTTTTATTTTTAGTTTTTGAGGAGCCTCCATACTGTTTTCCACAGTGGCTGTACCAACTTACATTCCCACCAACAGTGCACAAGGGTTCCTTTTTCTCCACACCCTTGCCAACACTTGTTATTTCTTATCTTTTTGATTCCAGCCATTTTGACAGGTGTAAAGTGATATATCTCATTGTGGTTTTAATTTGCACTTTCCTAATGATGAGTGGTGTTGAGCATCTTTTCATATGTCTGTTGGGCATCCGTATGTCTTCTTTGAAAAAAGATCTATTCAGGTCTTCTGCCTATTTTAATAGGATTATTTGGGGGTCTTTTTGGTGTTCAGTCACATAAGTTCTTTATATATTTGGATATTAACCTCTTGTTGGATATATCATTTGTAAATATCTTCTCCCATTCAGTAGGTTGCCTTTTCATGTTCTTGATGGTTTCCTTTGCTGTGCAAAAGTTTTTCATCTTGGCATAGTCCCAATAGTTTATTTTTGCTTTTGTTTCCCTTGTCTAAGGAGACCTATCTGGAAAGGTGTTGCAACAGCTGATATCAAAGAGATTACTACATATCTTTTCTTCCGGGAGTTTTATAGTTTCAGGTCTCACATTTAGGTCCTTAACCCATTTTGAGTTTACTGTTGTGTATGGTGTTAAAAAAAAAAAAAAAAAAAAAAGGTTGAGTTTCATTCTTTTGCATGTAGCGGTCCAATTTTCCAGCAACATTTATTGAAGACTATTTTTTCCCCATTGTATATTCCTGCCTCCTTTGTTGTAGATGAATTAACTATATAAGTGTGGGTTTATTACAGGGCTCTCGATTCCATTCCATTGATGTATGTGTTTACTTTTGTGCCAGTTCCATATTGTTTTGATTACTACAGCTTTGTGGTATATCTTGAAATAGTGTGATGCTGCCTCCAGCTTTGCTCTTCTTTCTCAAGAATGCTCTGGCTATTCAGGGTCTTTTGTGGTTCCATACATATTGACATTTTTTATACCTTAATAGATGATCATACATTTTTTAAATACCCACAGGTAATGAAAAAAGATGTGTTTTATCTGTAGGGTACAACATTTTATGCATATTTATAAATCAGCTCTCCCATCTTGTTTCCCTCCATCCTTACCTAAAGCAGTTTACCTGCCAGTTACATTCCTCCCACAACCAATACTTCTGCTAGTTTCCTTTTACTTGCTTTCTGGTTTTCTTCAGCTTTTCTGAATAGATGCTTAGAGAAGGCAGAGTAGAGGCAGAGAACAGCTTCATATATCCCATTGTCATAATTCTGTAAAATATAACTTATTTTAGAAATGGCTGGTTTGCTATTTTTCACTGATATTAATAAGTGCCTTGGACAAATATGCCTCTTTAATGAAGTATTAGGGACTGCATTTACTCAAATAATAATTTGGGCTATTTTTCAAGTTGTAGTTTCACTATAAATTCTTATTCCTAAAAAAATTTTTTAACTAAATTTCAATAATATAATTTGGGGTTTTTTTAAAAAAGATTTTATTTATTTGAGAGAGAGAGAGAGCACAAGGGGGGAGGGTCAGAGGGAGAAGCAGACTCCCTGCTGAGCAGAGAGCCCCATGCGGGACTCCATCCTGGAATTCCAGGATTATGACCTGAGCCAAAGGCCGTCACACTCCATCCTGGAATTCCAGGATTACGACCTGAGCCAAAGGCCGTCACTTAAACAACTGAGCCACCCAGGCGCCTGGGTTTTTTTTTAATTAAAATCTTGGACACTACTGTACCATGTAGCCAAAAATTTTATACAGTCTTTCTATATTTTCCAGTGCTAATAATAAACATTGTTCCATTATTGTGGCATGTTTCCACTATTTTAATTTTTTTAAATTATATCAGTATTTTTGTAAATTTTAAAAATTGTATATTTTTATAAATTATAATTTCAAATACTGCGTAAGGAATTATGTAATGTTTTCTAACAAATCCAAAGTTTTTCATTTTATAAAATATAGCCTCTTGTAATTAGGGCAAAACTGGAAAGTTAAAAATGAGATGTAGGTCTACAGCTGGTGAAGAAACATGCTAAAAACTCTGTAGAGTTAAAAACTATAGAGGCTGAATTCTTAGTCAGAAGATGTTTTCCCAATGTCAGGTTAATAATTTTGTGTGTCTGGCACTGGGGTTCAACTGTAAAAACAATAGAATTCCAAGATGGGATTGTTGTGGGGGAGGGGAAGAAGAAAGCCAAGAAGGGCGAGGAGGATATGATTTTAACATCTGAAACTCAACTTTATAATAAGAAACAGAGGAGACATGATGTCATACTGTAGAAGGTAACTCCACTGTATTTTTTTTTCAAGCTGGCTTGACCTGAGGTTTTCAACAAAGTCCACATGGAAAGAAAAGAGAAATACATATATTCCAAGTTTGAAACAAAGCCTTAAAACAGGGGGTTTCTCACTCATGAATTTAACATGCTTGCATTTAATGCAGACCAAGTAAAGCCACCTCATTATTCCCTCTTCCTGGCCTCCTTCCCCCAAGTCTGTTAACCTCACTCTGAATCTGCAGGATGCTGTCTGGCCTGGGTAGTTGCCTGACCACTAACTGAGGGAGGAGGTTCCTTCTTTCCCACTGATGGAAAAGTCATCTATTGTCTTTCATCGACTCTAAAGACTCAGGTTTGGTTTACTGTGTTTAGTTTTTGTTCTCGTTTTGTTTGGTTTTCATATTTTACCACCTCTATAATCAGGATGGATCTTACAATCTATGATGCTTTGTGGTTTGATTGGCAAAGGTTTTTGTTGTTGTTGTTTGCCTGCCTGCTTGCTTTTGTATTCTCCTTAGTGGAACATAAAATAATGCTGCATCCATTGCATATGTTGTGTTAGAATTTACAAAATATAATAACTCTAATAAGGGTGACTGATGAGGCACAAGGGCTTTAGCTGCTTTGTTTTGCTTGGCTTTGCTTTTTTTTTTTTTTTAAGATTTTATTTATTTCAGAGAGAGAGAGAGAGAGCACACATGAGCAGGGGGAGCAGCAGAGGGAGAGAAAGAAGTAGATTCCCTGCTGAGCAGGGAGCCTGATGCGGGGCTCATGACTTGCGCTGAAGGCAGCCACCCAACTGACTGAGCCACCCAGGTGCCCCAGCTTGGCTTTGCTTTTATTCTGCGATGACATCATTTTTTTTGAGATTTATTTATTTATTTGAGAGAGAGAGAGAGAGTGTGCGAGGGAGAGGTGCAGAGTATGACGGAGAGAGAGAACCCCAAGCAGACTCCCTGCTGAGTGTGGAGCTCCACATGGGGCTTGATCTCACCTCCTTGGGATCATGATCCAAGCCAAAACTAAGAGTTGGATGCTCAACTGACAGAGCCACCCAGGTACCCCCCTGGGGTGACATCTTGATTGAAGAAGACACCCAGAAAGGAACTCCCTAGGAGCTGGTCTGTGTTCAGTGAAAATTCACTTCTGTGGCTGCTCTTGATTATGCAATATAAAGCCAGCAGTCACTTTTCACCTGGGGGAAGGCTGCCCATCTTCCCCGAAAGCTCTAGGTAGGAAGTGTATCAACTTGCATAAGAAGCCCAGAATCTACAAAGACGAAAGGATGCAGACTGCAGCCCCTGTCCCTCTAAAAATCCAAGGCCAGGGAAACGTGGGATGAAACAGGGTGCCAAAGAGCAAGAGATGCTGGAAGAAAGTGACAAGTACACGAAAGGAGAAAACATTGAGAGGAAACAAGAAAAGGCTGTTTTTTTCTTGAGTAGGTGGTGCAGCCTGAAGCCAAGCCTAGGTTTTAGGGAGAAAAGCAGCGGGTGGCTAGGACAACAAGCCCTACATACTTGGCCACTCTAGCATGGTGCTGAGCTGTTTGGAGAATAGTGACCAAGCCCAGAGTGCAGGAGCCCAGCCAGGAACCACTGCAGCACTGGCAGGAACCCAAACCTTTAAGAGCATTTCCTCAACTGCAGACAGGCACCCATTGGCTGAGCAGGACTAGACTTATAACAGCAACAACACGTGGCAGAAGCCAAGGCAACGGCACCCATAAACCGACCCAACTTGCTAGTCCCCCTTCTCCACCTGGCATTTGGAAGTAAGACTGACACCCTCTGGACTGGGTATGGCCCTGCATTTATGGAAAATTAATGGAAAAGGAAGACACTTGCCAATCTTTGTATCCCAGCTGCTAGAGCAGACAATTTGCCTACCAAGTACTTAGTACCTGTTACAGATCAGGCACCACAGAAGAAACTTTTAAAATGTTCCTGATGATCAGTGACAAGTTGTAATTATTCTAAGGAAGTCACAAGGGTTAAAAAAAAAAAAAAAAAAAAGTTGTCCAAAGACAGAAAGCTAGTAAGCAGTGGATTAAAAATTCAAATGAAGGCCAACCTGACTTGGAAAGTCAAATTCTTTTCACAACATCATCCTGACCATCTCTGGAAAGATGAGAATTCTCACAAGGTCAAGTTCCTCAGAGATCATCCACAGTAAAACTGATTGTTTTACTCGGGATTAGAGAACATAAGCCGCGTTTGGGATATGGAGAGGAAATAGCTGGGCCTAGAACCAGCCATCCGTTCCAGTGATGCAGAAGTCTCCAGTCAAATTTTCTTGGGTTCACTGTGAACTGATTAATACAAAGCTTGACAAAATAAGGAGTTCCTGAAAGTCTCTAATGAGAGGTTTTCTGAAAAACAAAGGAGACCTTGATTCTGCTTCCTTAGGAGGAAACACACAAGATGCTATAGAGAAGTCCTGAAAAATCTGTCTTTCAGAGTCTCACTTCATAGGTCAATAAGGAAAGGTTAGAGGGGTTTGTCACTAATCTAAAATCCATCTACTTGGTTGCCTGAGGGGGGGGCATGGGGGAACAGGTGAACCAGGTGAAAGGGAGTGGGAGATATAGGCTTCCACTTATGGAATGAATGTCAGGAAAATAAAAGGCACAGCAGAGGGAATATAACCAATAATATTGTAGTAGCTTTGTATGGTGACAGATGGTAACTACACTTGTGCTGAGCATGGCATAAGAGAAATCAAATAACTCTATTGTACACCTGAAACTAATGTAACATTGTATGTAAACTATACTAAGAAAAATTTTTTAATAAATAAAAATAAAATCCATCTACTAAAGGATTGATGGGGCACCTCTAGAACTTCCTGGACATTGAACTTCTTAAGGCAAAGAGACCACTAACACTTTTGTGTTATTTTTACACCTTTTTTCTGGTTATAAAATATGATATAACTTGGTGTGAATGGTGGAATAAAAACAATTTCCATGAATAAAAGACAATATTTGATATATAATCTTCCCATGAAGTGATAAGAAAAGCTACCAATTCAAATTACTATTTCCAGTCAGAGCTAGTAAAAAATCATAATTAGTACCACACATGGAAATAATTGTATATCCTTCTTCTGCTTAACATTACATCATGAGTTTTCCCTTAGCCATTACAAATTTCCAGAATGTGCCAAGCTTGTGATTTTGGGTATGGGCCATCAAGGATTCTAATCATGGAATGGACACTAAAGGAACATAGTGCCTGCCTGCCTGCAAATAAGTTCAGAGGAAAAGGCAACCAAAGTCAGCAAGATGAGGGCATGCTTGAGAGGCAATGGAAACTTGAAGTATTATTTCAAAAGGTATGAGTAGAAAACAAACAAACAAACAAAATCAGAAAACACCTGCTCCAAACATTAGGGAACATGGGTTAAACTATTTAGGGATTTAAAACTCTATAGAGATTTACTGGGATAATGACACCCAGAGGGAGGGAATCTTTTATAAACAGGGTGATTACATAATTTATCATTAAATCTGGAACACTATTGATAATTGCACTGGGACAATGGTAAACCAGGACATTCCTAGGGAAACTGACACAAATAGTTGCCTTATGTATAGTTCCTTTATAGCCGATCAAGAAGATATGAAGGTGAAGAGTTCTTAAGGGCTCCCAGACTGCTTGGATATTATTGCATTGGCAATGGGTACTAACAGGGGCATCAAGAATTCTGATTCTGATTCTGTTTCACTGTTTTGGCTATGCTACTCAAAGTTGGAAGCAATGTTTCAATATCATAAATACACACACACACACACACACACACACACACACACACACACACACACACGAATGGTCCAGTGGGATTCATGAGGCAAAAACTAGAAAGTTCCCTAGGGGAAGATGGTACAAAGTGTCCATTGATTATGTAATGCTTTTTCAGTGGAGACTGTATATTACATAAGAAATACTCACTATACAGTATTCCTAAGGCCTCTGCACTGTTGTGTCAATCAATTCATCCCAAAGCATCATTATGATTCCAGGATTTCCTTGTGTCCTTTTTCCATTCTCTGTGACAGGAATGCTAAGCAGAGAATGAGATTTTGCTGGGATGAGTGAGTGACAAGTAGTGAAAGATGGGGTGGATTTGTGTGGAAAAAGCACCTGGATTCCCAAGGTTATGGGACTGGCAACTCCCACCATGACTCCTTAGAGACACAGGTAGCACATAACAATTTGCCGGCATGAGATGCTAATGTGATGGAGGCAGAGAGACAGACCTCCCAGGGTCTGAATTAAGTGATAAAAGGTTAATTAAAATTGCTGGGAAGTTTTTTTTCTAACAGAATGAGGACAGGCTGAGAAACCTAACCCCAACAAAGGTCACATCAAAGGACCAGTCTAGCAGACTGCTGCTGCTGCCAGCAAGAAAGGTTAAGCAACCTGCCCAAGGTCCCACAGCTAAGAAGTGGTAGATCTGGGATTTAAACCTGGACAGTCTGATTCCAGACTCTTCACCACCCAATCCAGATATGAGGAATCTGAAAAATCTACGATACCGGGGCTATGTATGATATCTTCAGGGTAGTGGGAATGACTGCTTCAAACTCTCCTGCTGGCATTTTTTTATGACCTTGTGTTTAATCTGAATGCTCTCTGCACTACTGGTTCTCTAGGGTGTCTTGTCACTCTCAGGCCACAATGAGGACATGGACCAGAACAATCTTCTACCACATCTTGTCTAATGTGTATAATAATACACTAACAAAAGAGAGAATGCATGAGTGTGCAGCAATATTCATTGGCAGTAAAAATTGATGAGAAATCTAGGGTACAAGATGGGAAAATGGTATATTTGTCATCAAAATAAAGGAGACAAATAATTTAAATGACTTGATAATCAGTTTAATTAGGCAATCAGACGTCACGGTTTTAAATCAACAACACTCTACAATTATCCTTCTCTAAGTAGTATTTTGTCGACAATCTTGCTCTCTTTCTCTCTCTCTTTCCCTCAGCATTATTTCAAAGTAAAATAGATGGTCCTTTATTTCTATGGCATGTTTCCTGTTCCTCAGTAACTCAGCTCTTTGGGAGGAGTAAATGTATAGCATAAATTCTATTTTGTCTTGCCAGAGTGAAATTCCAGTGGTCTACAACTTTTTTCTGTGACAAAGCTTTCTGGCTGAGCACTAACAACCTTCTTTATAAAAGACAGAGACCAGGAACACGAAGAAGACCCAAGCTAAACAATGAGCACACAGTTATTAAGCATAATAGAATCCAAAGTATGTTTGACAGAAAGGATATACTCCTTTTGTTACATACATGACACTGAAACATCAACTTCTCAAAAAATTTTCACTGAGATTTGTAACAGTCACATCGACTTTCACCAGACTAATCTGTTATTTAGGGATGCCAGATTAAATCTTTATAAAAGTAGAAGAAATTATTCACTAGCCTTATTTTCTTTTTAGGATAGAGAGTGCCTAATGGTGTGTGGAGCACATACATTTTAAGAAATAATCTATATCCTTTCACCTTCTTGAGTAATTCTGGGAAAAGATTATTTTACACAGAGAACTGTCTGGAAATTTCCCTTAGTCTTGGAATGCTCTCTGAACAACGATTATACTTCTGAGAATTTATACACAGTAAGATTTCACAGCAAATATGGCAGCACCCAGAATGTTTGCAGTTGAGTATAATTATCACAGTATACTGCAGTATTCTGCAGATTGCGGGAGAGAGAGCATCTTTGTCATTAGAACAGGACTGTTTGGTAATACTGAGGCAGAATGACATGGAGATAAAACAGAGAATTTGGAGATAGACAGGTCAGGGCTGAAAAACAGATAGTCAAGAAAGCCCTGATGTCCATCTGTAAGCCCCTGACAACCCACTGTCTACAGTGATAAAAGTACTTCCTTCCACAGGGATACTATTTCAGAATGAGAGAAGAGTCTGCAAATGGCCACGAGCTGCTTCAAAACAAGGGTGCACTGTAAACATCAAATTATTAACTCTTCTTTGGGTCACAGCTCATTCATTCTTGGCCAGGGATAAATACGATAGTGTTTACCCAGGATCCTGGTGGACAATTAGCCTAATAATATACTGGAAGCGTTCAGTGTTTGCAACCTGGCTTGGAAATTCTGAGTATTACTATTTTTGAAGTTATAGATTATTTTAGTCTTAGCAATTTGGCTACTTTGGTTAAAGTAAAATCTCATTTCCTGTATTCACTTATTATTGCTGTTCCTTCAAATTCCAAAAAGGATTTTAAGAGACTTAAAAAGAAATGAAAGAAAAGACGAACAGAGACATTGTAAGGAAGTGGTAGAATAAGTAATTATGTAAGAAAACTATGTTGAGGAAAAAAAAGTTTTTTTAAGTAGGCTCCACACCTAGCATGGAGCCCAAAGCAGGGCTTGAACTCATGACCCTGAGATCCTGAGATCAAGACCTGAGCCACCCATGTGCCCCGAGGAAAAATATTTCAGTTGAACACAAGACTTAGCTATTTCCACCAGATAGAAGGAAATATAAGACTTTGGTACAAAATAGCATCTACTTAGCAACTTCTGTAGCAATCTTTCCTGAAAACATTCTAACACTGTGGCAAAGATTCAGAAAACTATGAAAGCAGCAGTAAGATTAATAGACACTATAGTGGAAATGTGTGCAAGGAAAGGAATTCCCACTGACTAAAATGTCAATGGAGTTGGATTGAGAAAAAATAATCCAGAGCTTCTCAATCCTCATCAAGTGGAAGAAAGGGCTCGGCGTAGTCGAAAAATAACAATAGAGACACTTCATCCTTCTTCTGCTCTTTCTCTGGCTCCACACAAGGAGAGCTGTATCACAAAGGCAAAAATGGGGAGAGCCTTGATAAGAATGTGCAATGCCGGCTCTGATGTTTCACATGCTCTTTGGTTCATAGAGTGGAAATGAGAGAAAAGCATGCCTTGTTCCAGCATAATGCACTCTATAAATGTATGGAACATGGTGCCATTTTGGCTAAGAAACACCCAATAAATATCGTGCCAAGATTCAAGGAGAATCCACTCATCTTGACTGATGAGATAAACACCAGTTTTGAGTAGGGCTTTCCATTAATTAAACAGAATAAGAAGGGGCACCTGGGTGGCTCAGTTGTTTAAGCATCTGCCTTTGGCTCAGGTCATGATCTCAAGGTCCTGGGCTCAAGCCCTACATGGAGCCCCACCTGGGGTTCAGTGGGGAGCCTGCTTCTCCCTCTTCCTATTCCTCTTCCCTTCCCCCTGGCCCCCGCTCATGCTCTCTCTCTCTAATAAATAAAATCTTTTCTTAAAAAAGAAAATGTTTAATATCAATTATTTCATTTAACATTTTTAAAAATAAAAGTATTTTAATTTAGATGTTTAATTAAAATTGTTTTAAATTTAAAATTTTTATTTTAAGTTAAAAAAAATTATAACTTCCAATTTCTTCCAAAACAGAAAAAGAAAAAAAAAAGGTAAACAGGCCCTGTGGAAGAAATAATGTATGATAAGGAAAACATATTATCAATCTGATGATCTAAAAGAGACTTTCCTATCTTTGAAAATGATATTTGGTGGGAAGTAAAGGATAACGTCATAAAACTTGACATCTTCAATAGGATGCAAGGCAACAGAGCAAATATGAAAGGAGAACAGGAAGAAGTGAAATAGTGCAACAAATTGAGAAGCCAGGATAGTAATTAGAGATGAGCAGGGGGTTGGAGTGAGAGACGGAAGAACAGAAAGGAAACTGGTACTGAAATAGCATAATTAAGATCTGCAAAGAGAAGAAATGACGTGGCAAAGAGAGCAAATGTGGAAATTAACTTGCAGAGTCTTCCAAAAACATAGCTGTAAAGAACAATGAGCTGAATAGCATGTGGGAAGTTACAAATATCGAGGACTTATATGACAGTCTAACTAAGGCATTAATGATGGTCACACCTACAAGACCAAAACAATTTTAAGTCATATAACTTTTCTGAGCTTAAAAACACAAAGATTAGAATATTTCATATCAAAAATAATTAACATGTTCTATGTGAAATTACCAAAAAGAGACCTATGCCAAAATTTCTGATTTACAAGAATAAAGAAAATATCCTGTAAGATCCAGCCTCACGCTGGGCTCCATGCTAGGTGTGGAGCCTGCTTAAGATTCTCTCTCTCCCTGGGGCGCCTGGGTGGCTCAGTCCCCTCCCGCTCTCTCTCTCTCTCTCACTCACTCTAAAAAAAAAGTATATATATATATATCTCCCTCAAGCTTTCTGGGGCACAAAGGAAATTTAAAAGACAACAGCAACAACAACCAAAAAAAAAAAAAAAGAAAGAAAAAAAGAAAAACCCTGACATTATGCTGGCCTCAAAATTCCCTCCAATAAAAAAAAAAAAAAATGCCAAAACAAAATAGAAAAGTCTATAGGATTTTCTGGAGGTAAAGTCCTAACACAAGAATATTATTTCCACGTGAGTATTCCTGTGTGAAAGAAAAAAATCATCATTCCAGATATACAAAAACCCAGAAAATAGAAAATCTAAGTGCCTTTTTTCTTAGAATTTTTCCTAATTATAAAATGTATCTAACAAATGTATTATAAAAAGAATATTCAAATAAGCAATAGGAAAGATGACAATCACCCATGAGTCTACCACCCAGAGATGACCTTCCAGTTTCAGTTTCAATGGAAGGTAGCAATATGTCCCAAATTGTTGCCCATCTCATTAAAATCCTCCTAAAGCATTATTCACAATGTTGGGATTAGAAGTTAGAGTTCATTCCAGTGAACTCCAATATAGAAAATAATGAATTATGGATGTGCCACCATTTCTCTAACCTATTTCCTGTGCCCCAAATGTCCATTTGGTCAAAAGTCCAATACCTTCCCCCAAGATTTTGCATAGTCCTAGGGAATGAAAATTCCATGTTACCTCTGGCTTTGAGCTCTAGCTTTCCACCGAGTTCACTTAGAATAGCCTTGGCATATACTGTATCTGATCCTGTCACTTCTCTGCTACAAGCCTTATAATAAATACTTTTCCATTGCCCTTGTAACAAAGTATAAATTACTCAGCTTGACTTACAAATCCTGTCTGCGCCTCCAGCCTCATTTCCAGACACTGCCCCTCCCACTGTCTACTCTCCTCCTTTCCCCTCCGTTTCAACCACATGAACAACTGATTCTAGTTTCCCAAACAAATCACATTCCCTCTTTCCTCTAGACCTCTGGCAAGTTGTTGAACAAATATTTACTAATCTATATTTCTAGGCACTTTGCTAGAGACCTAAAGGGCCTGGTCTTAGAACAGACAAACCAGAATATGTAGCAAGAACACAGATTTTATTGTCTAAGAATTTAATATGTGACAAAGTGTCGCACACCAGTGGAAACATAATGAATTATCTAACAGATATTATGTGGGAACACTGGCTTCTGTTGGGAAGAAGAAAAAGTCAAGAATAATAAAGATGAAAGCCCCACCTAATACTACGTATAAAAATTAATAAGCCAGATTTAAGAAGTTAATGTAGCTATGAAACCCTTAAAAACCGGAAGATATTACAACTGGTTATTTAACTGATCTTGAGGTGTGGAAAGAATGTCAAAGCATATAGCAATAGAGGTATCTTTAAAGGAAAAATTTAACAGATTCGATAACATAAAAATTAAGAACTTTGGCAATTAGGGAAAACAAAGAGCAAATAACAAACTGAGCAATATAGTTTGAGTTGTAATGAAGATCTTGTATTTTAGGGGACTCCCAGCTCACTCAGAGGGAAGGTCCCAGTCCTTACAACCCACCAGTTCCATGGCCTCATCTCCTCCGCTCTTATACCCTCCCTGCCAACTCCCTTGACTCATGGCCACACGAACTCCTTTCTGTCCTTCAACCCGTCCTGCATGCTTCTACCTCAATGCCTTAACCCTTGCTATGCTTTCCTCTGGGTTTCCTCTTTCCCCAATAACCTGTTAATCTTACTTCTGCCTTTGCTTCTTTCCTGTCGCTGCTGTAACAAATTACCACAAGCTCAGTGGCTTAAAAATGACATAAATTTATTATCTGACATTTCTGAAGGTCAGAAATCTTAAAATCCAGGTGCCAGCAGGGCTGCATTCCTTCTGGAGGCTCTTGGAGAGAATCTGTTTGCAAACCTTTCTCAACTTCTAGAAGCTGCCTGCATTCCTTGGTTCATGGCCCCTTCCTCCATCCTCAAGCCAGCAGCACAACATCCTCAAATCTCCCCGACTCTTCTTCCCCATGTTGCATCTCCTTCTCTGACTAACCCTCCTACCACCCTCGTATAAAGACTCTCGGGCCCCCGCTTGTAACAATCCCTTACATTGGGTCTAACCTTCCCATCTCAATGGGAATTAAACACATTAAACACATCTGCAAATCCCTTTTACATGTAAGGTAACATATGTACAGGTTTCAAAGATTCACACATAGAAATCTTTGGAGGGGTCTACAAAATTCCCTTCAGATCTTTGCTCAAATGTTACTTGATCAAAAAGACTATGCTACACCTAAATAAAACAGAAAGAGCTTCTGTTCTGTGCTTCTCACTGTATTTGAGAATTCTTCCGTGTAGTACTTTATACCAACTAATTTATGCAATCTCCATCAGGCCAGGGATTTCATATTATCTACTCATGTATTCCCATAGCTAGCAGAGTGGGAAGTACATGGTAGGTGCTCAAAACATTTTTGCTGAATGAATAAATGAACCAGAAAAAAATAAAATGATTGTTTCTAGGGCAAGCAAGAAAAATACCAGAGATGACAAATTCTATCTTGTATCAAGAAAGAAATAACAGAAAGAAAGAAAGAAAGGATGGACAGCTTCTTCTCTAACAGTTGTAGAATCGTGATAGTTCCCTATTCTTAGTCCATAAAACTTTCCCTAAATCATGCATTAGGTTTTCTTCAAATCTGGGCCAGCACAGCATAAGTCACTGTAATGATGGCAAGATGTGAAAAGTCTATACATTTCTCAAGAAAGGTGTCAATTCTTACATGTTCCTCCTGCTTCCATAGTAACCTAAGGAAGGTAACTCTAAGCAAAATCAAAAAGGGAGAAGGAATGTTGAGCCCACATGGTCAGGTCACAACAAAAGTCTGTTCTGCTGTGATTTGTAGTCTGTTATTCAGCAGGAAAGAATCTTGGAAAAACAAGCATCTTGTTCTTGGAATGTCAGAGAGAATCAAAATAATTCAAAATCCAATCAGTGGCTTTGAACGAAACACATATTCTTCTCTCCTGCTAGATTTGGACAATAATTTCTCACTAGTAGATTTTGTAGAGCTGGAGACTACTGGAATAACGAACAGTTCTAGGAAACCCTGAACCACACTGGCTTGCTAAGAGTTGGGGATGGTGCAGGGCTATAGGGGGAGACCATGGGAGAGGATGGAGGACGGAGCGATGCAGGAAATGCAAGAGTGGATTCTGGCAAAGGAATTGTCTGCTCCGGGATTTGCATAGCAGAATAATGACCCTTGAAACCTTTGCTTTTATTTTTCCTTAAAATGTATGAAGCCACATGATTCCTACAGTCACTCTTGCTGTATAAAAAGTATTCCAAGGTTTAGTGGTATAAACTACAATCATTTGATTTTGCTCACAATTTTGAGGGTCAGGAATTTGGGAAAGGCTTTGCTAAATCTCTCTTTGGGGTCTCTCATGCCATTGCATTCAGATGTCAACTGAGGCCGCAGTCACCCAAACACCTGCCTGGGTTGGACATCCAGTTTGGCTCAACCATGTAGTTGGCAAGTGTTTACCTATGGCAAGGTCTTTATTGTATTCAGTATATAATTATTGAACACATATCATCTGCTAAGCACTCTGCTAATTAATTAGAATTATTATTTATTGAAGTAGGAAAAAGGAAAGAGGGAAGAATTTATTTTAGTTTGTCATGTTCCACCTTAAAAATAATGTTTTTTTTGGCATGCAGATATAAACTGAGTGGTTCACTCTGGCTTTTGTCCTCCAAAAGTTCAAGCCCTTAAAGAGAGAGCTTAAAAGATTTGGTTCGTAAATCAATGTTTGGGAATAGCAGGAAGAAGAGTGTGGGGCTTTTACTCGCTCCCCACCCGATATCAGAATCATGTAACCCTGGATAGAGTGAAGAGCAAAGGAAGTGGAGGAGGTCTGTGTGGGACTTAGCTCCAAAGTGGGGCCACAAAGCAGCAGAGAGAGCCATGTGGTTCCCTCAATATAGCCATTAAGCTGGGGTCTCCCAGTTGGGAAAGGCTATGCAGAAGACACGGGGCTTTCAGTACTGTCCTGAGTGGTCCAATGACCAAGGAGCAGGGAGGCCTCCCACTAATACCTCAGTTCAGTGTAAGCCCTTTTCAACTTCAACACAACCCCAGGAGAATTGGAGTAGACCTCACAAAAGCTAAAGATAGATTTTCTATCTGCCAGATTTGATAGGACTAGAAATAGAAATCTATTTAAGTAATCATGGGGCTCCTGGGTGGCTCAGTCGTTAGGCGTCTGCCTTTAGCTGAGGTCATGATCCCAGGGTCCTGGGATCGAGCCCCACATTGGGCTCCCTGCTCAGTGGGGAGCCTGCTTCTCCCTCTCCCATTCCCCCTGTTTGTGTTCCCTCTCTCGCTGTCTCTCTCTGTCAAATAAATAAAATCTTTTTTTAAAAAAAGAAATCTATTTAAGTAATCAAAAGTAAAACACAGCTCTTCTTCATCTTCCTCCTCCTCTTCACCACACTCTCTACCTCCGTGGTCACACTGTTCCCTCTACTTCTGTCTATGTGTGTGTCTAGTCTCCCTTTGCTTCTCTCTTATAAGGACAGTTGTAAAGGCATTTGGCACCCACCTGGATAATGCAGGATAATCTCTCCATCTCAAAATCCTTAACTTAATCATACATGTAAAGATCCTTTTTCCTTATGTAATATTTACAGGTTCCAGAGAGTAGAACCTGGTATCTTGAGGGTTATTATTCTGCCCATCCCACCCACTAAAGTATTTGGGGGTAATGGAGCATCAGGTTGACAAATTTCTCTTAAATATTTAGAGAAAAACAGTTATTTGTTCTATACTTCCAATTTTTTAATAACTTTGTTTCCAAATAAACAAGATAGTTCAGTTGTAGTCTGAGACTCTACCCACAGCATGATGTCTACTTGTACATAGTTACAAACTATAAAGAAATTTAGGTTATGTGACCAAGGACACAGAGCCTCTTCTGATCTACTTGCGAAATCAGGAAGCAAGAGAATTTTTCTACTGCTTTTGTGCCAGACTTTAGAGGAATGCCCCCCCCAAAAAACTCTCTTCCATCTCTCTCTTTCTCTCTCTCTCTTTTTTTTTTTTTAAGAAAGAGAGAATGTGAGCACGTGAGCAGAGGGGAGGGGCAGAGGGAGAAGGAGAGAGGACCCCAAGCAGACTCTGCACTGAGCACAGAGCCCTATCTGGGACTCAATACCACAACCTAGAGACCAAAACCCGAGCCGAAACCAAAAGTTGGCCATTCAGCCGACTGCGCCACCCAGGCACCCCTCTTGCATCTCTCTAAGTCAATTTTACTCGTGTGTACTTTATAATAAAATGTATAGCTATTCAATGTATACTTCAGTCAATTTGATAAATGTATGCAACTGTGTAACCACTACCCCAATCAAGATATAGAAAATTTCCATTGATCCAGAAAGTTTCCTTGTGCTCCTTCCCAGCCCAATTTGGGGATATTAAAAATTAAGTTTACATGAATGTTCATGTTGGAAGTTTTTATGTACATGGCTTTTCATTTCTCTTTGATAAATACCTAGAGTAGAATTTCTAGCTCATAGGGTGCATGTATTTTTAATCTGTGCTCTCTTTTGGGGCCAATACATTATTCATAGGGTGTTCTTATTCTCTACATTTTCCTCAGCAATAAGTTGATAATAATCTTTAACCAGTTTGACTATCCATTCCTTTCTTCCTTGGTATGCCGAGCCAGTGTTCCTTTAAGCAATCTTTAACCAGTTTAACTGTTCCTTCCTTCCTTGGTATGTCCCACTTTGACCATTGCTCCACTTGTTCTTTGCTGGTATATTTAGTTCTCACTTCACGGAATGTATTGCTGATTCTTCATGTTTATCTTTGCAATTTATTTGGTGTTTATGGAAGAACGCGCTTCCCTCCAAAATTCGCTATACGTTGCGGGTTGAGGTATGTGATGCTGCAGCTCCCTGTGTCTCTATCCTGAACTGATTCTGTCAATGGCCTTTATTCACAGGTAATCCTGTCCTTTCAAACCCAATGATCATCCTTTGGGACAATGGAAAAAAGAATAGAAATGCTCCTTTCAGTTCTTCAGTATGTGCCTGAAAAATGTCATGGTGCTTCTTCGCTAACCCCATTCATCACTTTTCTGGGTAAGTATGCTACTGACATTGCCATGTAATCCCTTCATACATGATACTATGTAGGGTACAATTACTATGTTAATTGAAGCTGTCTGCATTTAATTCCATCAAAAATCATCTCATGACATGAGAATACTATGAAGAATTATTCACAAAGAAAATGGAAGTGAAAAAAAAAGTGAAAAAAAGCAAACATGTGCTTGTACTGAGCCTAACTCATCTCCCAAATTTGTATGCTGAGTATGGACTCTCTCCATATACAACTGAACTCATCAAGATTACTAGAATGTCCTAGGATTAGGATAGATACCAGTGGCCTAAGTAATTAAAAGACAGCATAAATCTCTTGGACTATGATGGAGGTACATCTGCCATGGTTTTAATAAACCGAATTGCTTTACCTGATTATCCATTTCGTTCTTCAGTATTAATTTTACAAGGAAAAAAATGAAGATCTTTAAAAGAAGCCTTGAAAAGGGCACCTGGGTGGTGCAGTTGGTTAAGCATCTGACTCTTGGTTTCAGCTCAGGTTGTGATCTCAGGGTTGTGAGATTGAGCCCCACGTTGGGCTCCATGCTCAATGCAGAGTCTGCTTGAGTTTCTCTCTCCCTCTCCCTCTGCTCATTCCCCCATGCTCTCTCTAAAATAAATAAATAAATCTTTAAAAAAAAATAAAGAAAGAAAGAAAAGAAGCCTTAAAGATTTAATTTGTAGCAGCCTTTGTCTTTAAGGAAAAAATTCATTTTTATAATATATTGTTTCACAAATTGGTTTATGATAATGTCTAAACTGTTTAGATTGCTTTGGAGACCCTTCACTTAAAAAAAAAAAAAAAAAAAAACACAGTTAGCTGAACCTTGTATTACAGTAACTCAGTGACCCAAGGATCCTGTGTGTTGTGGGCTTATGAATGGTTTCTTTTGCATTGTCATTGTGAAATTTTTTCTAGTGAACTTTGTGCAACACAATGAATATCCATATTTGGGATATAAGACACCAGCTTAGCCCCCAAACTCAATTATGTGAACAACCATTATTTCTTAAATATTGATTTAACATTCACAGTGAAAATATGCATGATTGTGTGGCATGACAGCCCACCAGTCTAAGGTAAGACCATCCTCTGGATCTAGATAAATAGGCAAAAATAAAACCAGTGTTCTATGTCTGTGACCTTTTAAGACCAGCTGTTAGAGCCTCATTTCTGCTTCCTTCCACCTCCTCTTCCCCAGTTCTTGGGGTTTCCAGAAAAATTTCTGGTTGGCTCCAGAAGTCTCCCTGCCATGGCCAAGTTACTTCCTCATAGCTTGTCTCATTCAGCCATGGCGGCTGCCTCTCCTAAGTCCCTGCCACCCCCGTTGCTCTGCAGTCCTGAGCAGCAGTAAGAGCAAAAGACAATGAGGCATTCCCATCCCAGAAATGGGTTGTACTGTGGTCAGAAACCCTGAGACCCCAGAAGCAATTGGGTATAGCTGCATACTGATTAATGGCTTTTTCTTATTTCTACTTCCTAGAATGCGGCATATCAGAAATCCATAAAGACCAAAGGAGAACTTTCCACATTTTTTCAAAGCTAAGAAATAAATGATCACATAATAAGTTTAAAAAAAATGAAGCAGAAATGGAAAACAAATTATATGAGCTAAAGATATGGAAAAGCTATAAATTCTATAGTAGTTGATCTGCTAATTCATTTTACTACTCTTTCTATTCCCCTAGATGAAAAGATTAGTGGGGCACCTGGGTGGCTCAGTCGTTAAGCGTCTGCCTTCGGCTCAGGTCATGATCCCAGGGTCCTGGGATCGAGCCCCACATCAGGCTCCCTGCTCAGCCGCAAGCCTGCTTCTCCCTCTCCCACTCCCCCTGCTTGTATTCCCTCTCTCGCCGTGTCTCTGTCAAATAAATAAAATCTTTAAAAAAAAAAAAAGAAAAGAAAAGATTAGTAACACTGAAAACTTTCAAGGATGACGTTTAAATGCCTGGTAGTTTGAGGGGTTTATTTTTTTACTGTAAATAATTTTCAGAAGAATTCATCTCTGACATGCAATGATCTGGGAATATTTTCTGTTAAAAATAAAATAAGAATGTTTTTTGTTGGTATTGGTACTGGTTTTCAAGGATTACAAAGAACAGCAACATACATTATCCCATTTTATGCTCAAAGCAACTCTGCAAAGCATACAGGAAATTCACACTATGATCACCATTTTAAGATGAGGAAACTGATGACAAAAATCATAAAGCTCCTGAGCAAGATCTTATAAATAGTAAATGGCAATATTTGGCCTTGATCTCAGGTCAATGTATTTCCCATTTAACCATAATGCCCCTTCATCTAACTCTCTTTTCCTGGAAAAATCAAGGCACTCTTATTTTAAAAATCAAAAAGACTGTTGGGTTTAAAGGAAAAAAAAAACTTTTTCCTTTTTAAAATTGCGTGACTAGATCTTCATTACAGAAAAACAAAAAAACTTCAAAAGGAGAAAAGGGAGGAAAAATCTCTGGGTTATCACCTAGAGACAACAATAACACCTAGAATTCATAACTTGGTGTATTTCCTTTCAGACTACTTCCTATGCAAGTTTGCCCATGTAAATAACTATATATTTGTTTACAGAAATTGTACCATCTTTACAGACTGCTTTTATGCCTTGTCTTTTGCACTTAATATATTTTAGAACAACTTTTTACATCAATATCTAAACATCTATATCATTTTGATGACAACATACTATCTCATATTATAGCTATATCTTAATTTATTTAATCAAAACCCTAAAATGCCAGATTTATATTGCTTCCAAATTTTCTCTATTATAAATAAGTAATGTGAATATTTCCTTAAGAAACATCAGACAAATCTAAATTGAATAACATTCTAGAAAATAATTGCCTTTAATCTTCAAAAAAATCAAGGCCAGGAAACATAAATAAAAAATGAAAAATCGCTCCAGATAAAAAGAGATGAAAGAGACCAAGAGGTAAATGGCTATAAAAGACATAATTGGATGCCAACAAATTCAACAACCTAGAAGAAATAGATAAGTTCCTAATAAACTACCAAAACTGAAGCAGGAAGAAAATCTGAACAGACCAATCACCAACAATGATATTGAATCAGTAATCAAAAAACAACTCCCAACAAACAAAAGTCCAGGACCAGATGGCTTCACAGGTGAATTCTACCAAACATTTAAAAAATTGTTAATACCTATTCTTCTCAACGTTTTCCATAAAATAAAGGAGGAAGGAAAACTTCCAAATTCATTCTATGAGGCCAGCATTACCCCAATTCCAAAACCAGATAATTATGTCACATACACACACACAGAACTACAGGCCAACATCTCTGATAAACATAATGAAAAAAAAAAAATCCTCAACAAAACATTAGCAAACCAAATCCAACAATACATTAAAAAAATCATTCACCATGATCAAGTGGGACTTATTCCCAGGATGCACTGGTGGTTCAATATTCACAAATCAAGCAACATAATACATTGGATCAGTAAGAGAGAGAATAAAAACCATATGATCATTTCAATAGATGCACAAAAAGCATTTGACAAAATACAAATTCCATTCGTGATAGAAACCATCACCAAAGTAGATTTAGAGAGAACATACCTCAACATAATAAAGGCCTTATATGAAAAACCCACAGTGAACATCAAACTCAATGGGGAAAACTGAGAGATTTCCTCCCAAGGTCAAGAACAAGACAAGGATTTCTACTCTCACCACCTTTATTCAGCATAGTATTGGAAGTCCTAACCACAGCAATCAGACAAGAAAAAGGAAGGCATCCAAATTAGTAAGAAAGAAGTAAAACTTCCACTGTTTGCAGATGACATATTACATATAGAAAACCCAAAAAACTCCAACGAAAACTATTCAGTAAGGTTGTAGGATACAAAATCAATATATAGAAATCTGTTGCATTTCTATACACTACTAATGAAGCAGCAGAAAGAGAAAACAATCTCATTTACAATTGCACCAAAAATAATGAAATACCTAGAAATAAACTTAACCAAGGAAGTGAAAGACCTGTACTCTGAAAACTATAGAACATCAATAAAAGAAATTGAAGATGACACAAATATTGTTAAAATGTCCATATGTACCCAAAGCAATCTACAGATTTAATGAAATCCCTATCAAAATGCCATCAGCATTTCTCACAGAATGAGAACAAACAATCCTAAAATTTGACTGGAATCACAGAAGACCCCAAATAGCCAAAGCAATCTCAAAAAAGAAAAAGCGACACTGGAGGTATCACAATGCCAGATTTCAAGTTATATTACAGAGGGGTAGCAATCAAAACAGTATGGTACTGGCACAAAAACAGACACATGGATCAGTAGAATGAAATAGAAAGCCCAGAAATAAACCCATGATTATATGGTCAATTAATCTTCAAGAAAGGAGGCAAGAATATGCTATGGAAAAAAGACAGCCTCTTCAACAAATGGTGTTGGGAAAACTGGACAGCAACATGCAGAAGAATGAAACTGGACCACTTTCTTACATCATACATGAAAATAAACTCAAAATGGATTAAGGACCTAAATGTGAGACCTGAAAGGATAAAAATCCTAGAAGAGAGCACAGGCAGTAATTTCATCTTTCTAAACATGTCACCAGAGGAAAGGGAAACAAAAGAAAAATAAACTATTGGGACTACATCAAAATAGAAAGCTTCTGCACAGTAAAGGAAATAACCAACAAAACTAAAAGCCTATAGAATGGGAGAAGATATTTTCAAATGATGTGTCCAATAAAGTATTAGTACCCAAGATATATAAAGGACTTAATTCAACACCAAAAAAATCAAATAATCCAATTAAGCAATGGGCAGAAGACATAAACAGACATTTCTCCAAAAAAGACATTCAGATGGCCAATCAAAACAGTATGGTACTGGCACAAAAACAGACACATGGATCAATAGAATGGAATAGAAAGCCCAGAAAAAACCCATGATTATATGGTCAATTAATCTTCAAGATTAATGAAATTAATTAATTTTATTAATCATTTAATCTTCAAGGCACATGAAAAGATGTTCAAAATCACTAATCATCAGGGAAATGCAAATCAAAACACAATGAAACATCACCTGAATGACTAAAATCAAAAGCACAAGAAACAACAAGTGTTGGCAAAGATGTGGAGAAAAAGGAACCTTCTTATACTGTTGGTGGGAATGGTACAGCCACTATGGAAGACAGTATGGAGGTTCCTCAAAAATTTGAAAATATAGTTACCATATGATCTAATAATTACACTACTGGCTATTTACCCCCAAAACATGAAAACACTAAGTTGAAGGGTATACGCACCCCTATGTTTACTGCAGCATTGTTTATAATAGCTAAATTATGGAAGCAGCCCAAGTATCTGCCAATAGACAAATGGATAAAGAAGATGTGATATATAGATATATATATCAGAATATTATTCTGCCATAAAAAAGAATGAAATCTTGCCATTTGCAACAACATGGATGGATCTAGAGAATATAATGCTAAGCGAAATAAGTCAGAGAAAGACAAATACCATATGATTGATTTCACTCATATGTGGAATTTAAGAAACAAAACTAATGAACAACAACAAAAAGACAAACCAAAACAACCAGACTCTTAACTATAGAGAACAAACAGATGGTTACCGGAGGGGAGGTGGGGGGTGGTGATGAAATAGGTGATGGGGATTAAAGAGGACCCTTATCCTAATGAGCCCTGAGTAACGTATGGAACTGCTGAATCACTATGCTGTACACCTGAAACTAATATAACACTGTGTGCTAACTATACTGGAATTAAAAATTTTTTTAAAAGACATAGAACAATTAACAAAATTTAAATATGAATTATGGATGAGATAATAGTATTATATCAATGTTCCTGATGTTATTTGTTCTATAAAAGATAGTCCTTACTCTTGGGAAAAATTCACTGAAGTATTTAGAGGTAAGAAAGCATGATAACTTCAACTTAATCTCAAGTGGCTCAAGAAGTTTACCCATGTATGCACACACTCCACAGAGGGAACGGGAAAGCAGATAGGACAGTAATGTAAAATATTGGTGATCTCGGTAAAGAGGCAGTAGGGGAGTTGTTTGTGCTACTCTTACAACTTCTCTTTAAGTCTGAAATATTATCAAAATAAAAAATTACCCCCTTGGGTGATAGACATTAAGGAGGGCATGTGATGTCATGAGCACTGGGTATTATATAAGGCTAATGAATCACTGACCTCTACCTCTGAAACCAATAATACATTATATGTTAATTAATTGAATTTAAATTTTTAAAAAATGGAAAAAAGAGTTATCCCCAAGCAACCACTAGAAATCTATACAAAGTGATATGCCCAAATACTTGATACAAATAAATCAAGATGGAATTCCCAAAAATGTTCAAATAACCCACAGGAAGGTGGAAAGAGAGAAACAGAAGAATGAGAAATGGAGGAAACAAGCAGAAAAAAACAAAACTCACCCTTAAGCCCTAACATATCAAAAACCACCTTCTGACGGATGTTAACTAGCCTAGACTTATTATGGTGACTATTTCACAATATATACAAACAATATGCCTGAAACTAATATGTCAATTATTTCTCAATTTAAAAAAATCACATTCAATGTAAATCATCAAAGTACACCAATTAAAAGACTGAAATTGGCACAGATTTTTAAAAATATGATCCATCAATATACTGTTGACAAGAAACTTCAAACATAACCGCATAGATACGTTGAAAGTAAAAGAATGGAAAAGGAGATTGTGCAAACGTGAATCCAAAAGTTACCCCCCCAAAAAATCAACGGATGTTTAAAGCCCAAAGAATGACAATAATAAAAGAGGTGAAATGTAGGACAATAATATCACAAAGAAAACAAGAGGGTCACATCTCCTGAAGAACTTCAGTGGCTCCCCACTTCACTAAGAGTTAAAGCTGGAGTCTTAACAAAGTCCGATGAGCCCCATGCTATCTGTCCCTGTTAATTCTCTCACTTCCTCTCCTACTGTTCTCTCCTCCCTATGCTCCAATCACACTAACCTATTGGGCTGTTCTTAGAACATTCTGGATAAAGACCCACCTTCAGACCCGAGCACTGGGGCTGCCTCTGCCCAGAAGACCCTCCCACCAAGATGACCCGTGGCTAACACACTTCTAAATGAGGACCACCTAGACGAATCTACTTACAGTTGTAACCTACACACTCATCCCTAGCCGCATGCCCTTTTCATAGTGCTGATCACCTTTTAACATACTATAGAATTTCCTTGTTAATTGAGTTTGTTATTCGGTTTTTGTTTCCCCCTGCTAGGATGTAAGCTCCAACAGAGTATGGATTTTGTCTGTTTTCTTGATAAATGTATTCCAAGGCCATATAACAGTGGCTGGTCTGTAATAGTCGCTTAATATGTGTTTTTTGTTGAATGAACGAATAAATGAATGAATATTTGTTGGTGGAGAGAGAAAGGGAAATATGTTAGTGATACAGTACAAATAGTATTCTGAGAACACAGAGCACCGAAAGAGAGGACATGGCTAAAGTGGGCAGTTCAGACTCATTTTAGCCTTTTGTATAAAGGAGGATCCTGATGAAAATGGTATTTTATAAATATCAGTATAGCAGAGGTTAAGAAGCTTAATCTCAGACACAAGTCCTTTTTATTTATTTATTTTTTTACAAAGAGGATACACCGAGCAAGCGAGAAGGTACACACAGTTTTGCGTCAACTGCATTCAAACTGCATATCCTATTCTTAGAGTCACCTGACATAATAACATGATGTTTGAACACAGCACCTGGATGTCTGTCCTTCATTCTCTATTCCTTTTATTCATCTTTTTAAAAAGCTCATTGCACACAAAATGCTAAAGCTAAGGGATTTGCAGAACATCCATTAGAGATAAGAAACCCCTAGCTGCTATTTGTTCATTTTGAACTAGCAGACATCTCTAGGCATAGGTGTCACCCAGAGTAGTAATGTAAATAGGTCATTTAAACAAGGAATTCAGGTAGAAAATGGAAATCATCAAAGTACCATTAATGCCCACACCAGCTTGCTTCAGCTAGAAACAAAGAGGAAATATGCACCCACCATGTGAGCTGATGATAATAGGGCACATCAAGCTGTTCTGTCCTTCTACAAAGCCTGCTAACCCCCACCCCAAATGAAAATGTAGTCAGTCATCAAGAACCAGCTCAAATGCTCTCTCCTTCATGAAGATGCAGTGATTCCCATACATGAAGGAGATACTGGCTTCTATTAGACCCTAGCACCACACTGATATCAATTTGTGGCACTTACTTTACCTCTTAGATATTTAGTTATGGGGTATTCGACATCGTTGCCACCATTAGGGCAGGAATCCTGCTTTTAATCTTTTATATGACCTTTTGGCACCTCACACATATATCCAACAAATCCTTAATTGAACCAAATCAAATGCTTCCAAAATTATCTCCCATTCCAGTAGGCCAGAAAAGATCTTTGTATATAGTAGGTATTTGCTGAATTCATTTGAATGGAATCTCAAGATTGATATTTCTGGAAACTCTTTTTCTATTAGTTCTATCTGAGCTCAGGTAGACCACTGAATAAGGTCAGCAGCTTTCACCTGTTCTTATTCTTTCATTTCAATTAACCAAAGTTTCTCTCTTTAGCCAAGTTTCATTTATTTCTAATATAAAAAGGCATATATGGTCAGAATGATTGCCTAAATCATTCAAATGTAGACTCCATGAAGACAGTAGTTTTTGTCTCTTGGTTCACTGCTCTGACGAAGATTAAAACAGTCCCTAGGGGCCCCTGGGTAGCACAGTCAGTTAGGTGTCAGACTCTTGGTTTGGGCTCATGTTGTGATCTTGCGGTCATGAGATTGAGCCCCATGCTGGGCTCCACACCCAGCACGGGGTCGCTTGAGACACTCTCCCTCTTCCTCTGCCCCTACCCCCTGCTCTCTCTCTCTCCTTCTGTTTCAAATAAATGAATAAATCTTAAAAAAGAAACAGTCCCTGACACATAGTAGATATTCAATAATAATTACTGAATGAAGTTGCTCAAAGAACCATGAAAATGCAGCTCTCTGCCAACAGACTATGAAAAGCAGCATATTTACTATAAATACAGTAGTGGGTCATTTCCTAAGAGCCTCCGACGGTCCCTTCATCCCTGTAGGCACATGTCTCTGCACATTAAGAGGGATCTGCTTCCTTTCCCTTTGAGTCTTAGCTGGCCTTGTGACTTGCTCTGAGCAATCGAATACATGGAAGGGATGTTCTGGGACTAACACACCCAGATCTTAAAGCACTGTAGCCTTTGCTTTCTCCTTCTTGGGATCCACAGAATAATAAGAACCCATGGAAAAAGAGAAGCTAGCCAGTAGGCCCTGAGCCAGCCTAGCCATCCTAGCAGAGGTCCCTCACATGGAAGCGATCTTAGATATTCCAACCCCACCCAGGTTCCCAGCCGAGTGCAACTACATGAGTAACTCCAGCCAACACGTGGAGTAACAACAGGCAACCTACCAAGCTCTGCTCCATTGCAGAATCATGAATAAACAACTGGGTTTTGTTGCCATAGCCACTAAGTTTAGAGGTGGTTTGTTTTATATGCTACATAATGGGGGCAATTCTAATTTGTCTACATATCTGTCCTTTTCTTTATATACGCATAAAAGATACTGTGAAATGATCATCACTTAATGTGTCTTTCTGGGGGGTAACATCTTTGGTGGGGCTTTTTTTTTGTCTTTAGCTTTTTGCTTAGTACTTCATATTGCTGGAATTGCATTAATACATTTCATAAAACGGTAATTATTCTTTTCTATAATCATTTAAAACATTTACAGATATAAAAAGAACGTTTGTAAAATATGAATATAAAGAAGAGTTAAAAAAAATACCTGTGTACCCACCACCCAGTTTAAGAAATAGAACATTATATTTGAAGCTTTCTGTATGCTCCTCCCATGACCCATCACCTTCCCTCAACTTCTGCTTCATGAACTTTGCTTTGCTTCTCTATGACAATTTCTCCAAATATGATTATGTACCCAAATATAAAATTATATGGTTTCATATTTGTGAATAGATGGAATTCTATTTTATTGCTATATTGTATTCTATTTCATTAACACACTGTCCAGGTCCACTCAGGATGCTGTAACAGAATATCACACATCGGGTGGCTTGTGAACAACAGAAATTTATTTCTCACAGATCTGGAGTTTGAAAAGTCCAAGATCAAGGTGCTAGGAGACGTGGTGTCTGATAAGGATGCCCTCACACGGCAGAAGGGGTGATGAAGCTCCCCTGGGTCTCTTTTATACACGGGCGCTCCACCCCCATGACCTAATCCCTTCTCAGAGGACACCACCTCCTGATACCATCACATTGGGGGTTAGGATTTTAATACGAATTTGGGGTAAGGGAGACACAAGCATTCAGTCTTAGTACACGCCACAGTTTATCGATCCATTCTACCATTGTTTAACACTTCTGCTCGTTTCTAGATTCCACCCATCACAAAAAAGGCTGCTATGAATATTCTTATACATGTCCCCTGATGCAAGAATATCGGGTACATGCCCAGGAGTGGTAAATACTTTGAGAGGCAATATAATAAAGAGGTTAAGATGGGACTCTAAAATCTAAGAACCCTGGATTCCAACCCCTACTCCATCACCCAGTCAGCCCAATTAACCTTGCACTAGTTAATTCATTGCTCTAACAGTCAGTAATTCTAACCTTCAGTGCACTTGGTAATCACCTGGGGAGCTCTAAAAAACTACAGAAGCCCAGGTCCCACCTTCAGAGGTTCTAATTTAATTGGTCCAGGTGGATGGTAGTCTGAGCACTGACAGTTTTCAAAGCTCCACCCCCACCCCCAGCCACACAAATGGGCAGCCACAGCTGAGAACCACTGCTCAAAGGCCTCGTTTCCCCATCTGTGAAACCCTGATGAGAAGGCCAATAACAGTGCCTCACAGGAGGGTTGCCAGGAGGACGAGATGCAGTGCACATGATAGAGCCTGGTAGTCAACAGCTTTAATTCTTGTGGTTAGACCCTCCACTCTATTTCGTTTTCAAGTTTGAGCACAACTGATATTGAAGTATCCTAAGAAATAGGATTTGAGGGGCACCTGGGTGGCTCAGTCGGTTAAGAGTCCGACTCTTGATTTCGGCTCAAGTTGTGATCTCGGGGTCATGAGATCGAGCCCCGCATCGGGCTCCATGCTGAGCGTGGAACCTGCTTATGATTCCCTCTCTACCTCTGCCCCTCCCCCAGGAAAGAAAGGAAGGAAGGAAAGAAAGAAAGAGGATTCGATGATAAGCTGGATGCAGAGGGGAAAAAAGGCAGGAACCCTGGTTGGTATGCTCTGAGCGGCAGGGGGGGGAACAGAAAAGGGAGCAGACCAGCCTTTTGATTCCGACTATCTAAACACAATTTCGCCGTTACTCTCTGTTGTAATTTTCCAAGTTGATGTGAGTGATTCAAAATTCAGTTAAAGGCTTGGCTTTATTGTTTGCTGGCTTTACTGTGGGTGGAATCTTAGAAATGCTAAGTGTCGTACAGAGATAATGTTCTCTTTGTTGGAAGATTTTGTTTTCTAACCAAGGAAATAATTAATTAAGCTTGAATTTCCCCCATCCCCCTCTGATGTTCTAAACAGCTGGTACTTATTTGGGACATATTAATTTTGTTTGGAATCCATGGTGACATAGTATTTGTTTCTTGTCATGAACATGTTACAAAGTGGTTTTATGATTTTCTAAACCAATCAGTAATCATTCCTCGCATTAGGAATCTTCCTCCATGCAGACAAAACTAAAAATTTACCTCAATCAGACATCAAAACATTCTTTCTCTAATTCAGTTAATGAGTTAGGCTTCCAAGTCCATAAAAAAGGGGGGGGCGTTAAATATCTGAAATTCCTAATAACATTTTCTTTAAACTGATTTTTCACTTTCAAAAACCACTTCAGTTGAAGAGGTTATTATGCTTTATTCCCTTAAACTGTCATTTAGCAAATAAACGCTGAAGTAAAATGTCCACCCAAGAGGAGAAATGTGAAGAAAAGCTGCCTTACAAAGGAACTTATGGGGACGGTGAGAACAGTTAAGGGAATCTGTGGGCTGGGCTAGCTGGGCTGGGCCCCCAGATAGATTTCATCTCGTCCACCTGTCAGATGCCAAGAAAAATAAGTGCATTTTGCAGAGGCCGATATCTCTAACTCTCCCCTCTCACCTCCTTTGCCCCTTTGACCCTCCCTGCAGGAGCTGCTCTGAGCAACTGTGCCCAGCACCTGGGAGGCTAAGAACTCTGCAGAGGCCAACAAGTCAAACATTCCGCTGGGAATACTGGGGCTAGATAATTCAGCAAATTCAGCTGTTAGCCTCACCACACCCTCAATCTAGGCTTCCACTCGAGCCTCCTCCTTCTTCACTATGGAAAATTATAAGCCAAGGCCCCCCAGCCTCTCTCCTCACCCCTCCCAGCCAGTCCCCCCTCCACGCCTCCCTGCCTGCAAGCCTCCCCACTGTGCCTTGTGAAACCCCAACTCTTTAAGGAATGAACTTCCTTTGGTCTACATACAAATATTTCCTTGAGCATTCCCCCAATGTTACTAACAAGTGGATTTATGAGCTTCCCTCCCAAACCTGGCATTCCATTAGGCACAATCACCCCTTACTCAGGAGGACACTAACCGTTAGTGAACAGGACCTTCTGCCATTTGCCCCCCATATCCGGTCTGTGGCCATGTCTTGACAACTGTAACGCTAGTGACTTTATGGGGGGAACTAGATGGGCCCATGCTCGGTTATTAGCCCTCCTATTATTTTTTAAGATCTTTGTTATGAAAAATTTTTAACATACTTAAATAGTGAATGGTACAAAAATCCCACATCCCTACCACCGAACTTCCTCAGATCATAACGTTTTACAATACTGTATTTAATCCCATTTCCTTTCAACACTTTTTCTTCTAACAGATGACACTCAAAAACATTGAGTAACTTTCCCCAGATCTACAGCCCACAACCAGCACAGTGACTAAGACGCAGTATATATGGGAAGAATTATTTGCTCAGTAGCACTTTGGCTAATTTATGAGCCTCCTTAAGTCCCTCAGTCCTTTCTCTCCCTATCTCCCTTGCCAATCTGCTTCCTTTGAATATGTATATTTCTGTCTGCTTTGTCTCTCAGTATTTTCCTCGCACTATCTTGATATTTTCTATGTATGTGCATCTCCCTATTTCCTTTTTTTTTCCTCTGCATGCATTCATTCTTTCATTGGAGAACTATTTCATTTTTAAGATTTTTTTTATTTTTATTTATTTGACCGAGAGAGAGACAGCGAGAGAGGGAACACAAGCAGGGGGAGTGGGAGAGGGAGAAGCAGGCTTCCCACTGAGCAGAGAGCCCCATGCGGGGCTCGATCCCGGGACCCTGGGATCATGACCTGACCCGAAGGCAGGCGCTTAACGACTGAGCCACCCAGGCGCCCCTGGAGAACTATTTCGTAAGCACCTACTATGTAGCAGGCCCTATGCTAGGCCCTTAGGATATGCATCTGTCCACCTCTTTCTCTATGTAGCTTTCTCTTTGCTGATCCTTGTTTTTGGACCATCTGTCCACATGAATTTCTTCCCCTTTTCCTTTCATTGTCTTTACCCTCGTCAACTCTTCCCATGCTTTCCTGATTAAAAAAAGAAAAAAAAATAAAAGAATTATTTTACTTATTGCACTCTTACGTTAGAATGTGTTCTCTGTATCTTGATTTTTTTAAAATTAAGAAATAATTTCCTATTGAATAATGTTCAGATTTTTGACAGTAGCACCAAGTCTTCAAAGAAACTTTAATTTTCTCACCAAGCAACCTGTATCCCAACGGTACCTGAATATCCTCCATGCTACAGCTTTACTCCCAGGCCTCTACTTGTGCTGGTCCTCATTATATGGGATGCTCTCACCCTGGATTTGTCAAGGTTCTTGGGAAACGTGGCTCCACTGTCTGCTTTTTCGCCCATGTCTCCAGCATTTAGCACAATGCCTGTGCACAGGAAGAGCTCAAGAAATGTTCGTTGTATTTTAAAAAAAAAACAAAAATTAAGTTACCCATTACTTGGGGTAGCATATTTTCTTTTAGCTGATGGGCCACCATAGGAACAAATTTTTCAGCTTAAATTGACCAGCCAGGATGGAAGAAGAGAAGATAGGAATAGACAAGGAAGAGAAACATGTCACTCTGAGGAGGACTGAGAAACTCAGAGGTTGTTCTTTCTCATGGGGTTAAAGAACTGTCAGAGGTGGGGCAGAGAGCAACTGCAAATAGTTTGCCTCCCTATTAATCCTTCAGGGGAGGGAAACCTGTTCTAAGTAGAAGATGTAACAGCTGCACTTCTACCAGCACATTCCACAGAAGTCACAAGAAAATTGATGAGAATTCAAATACTCTGTGATAGCATTAAGGAAGAGCCTCCAAAGAAAAAACACCAGGGAGAAGGACGTGGAGACTTTTCTCCCTCGGAGAAGGGAATAGTTAAACCACATGCATACGGGGTGGACCCCCATGAATCAGGTTAGAGGATGGCATCAAATGCCCCAGTGAAGGTTTACGCCAAGGTGCAGAGCACCAGCGCTAAATCAAACAACGAGAAGTTTAAAAATCATAATAATCTCCACTCTTTAGACTCCACCCTGGTCCAAGCTGGTTTCCAACACCGTGGGTGAGATCATTCACCTGCACCAAGAGATAAAGCCCTTTATGGTTCACTCCCTTAGGAGCTTAGTAATTAAGATCATTTAGAAAATGAGTAAGAGCTGTTGGAGAAGACAGGCTTTCCTGACAAAGCAAGGAATGCTTTGGGAGGAGGGGGCAGCTAAATAAACCACATCCTTAGAAAAGGACAGTATTTTGCAGCACCTACCTGCCGTGAAATCGCACAGGGTGCTTGTTAAAAGTTCAGAGCTTTGGACCCCAACTCTCTCCTACTGAATCAAGGTTTATGCACAGAGAAGTGGTTCAGTGTTGAATAACTAGGAAGTTTAGAACAAAGCAAAACAAAATGCTCCTCTCTATCCTCACTCAAATCTAAGCTGGTTTACAACACTTTTGTGAACACTTCTCTCCACAGAGAGAGTTGTAAGGGTCAAATGTGTGTCGTCAGCAAGTTTCCCTGGTGATTAACACCCACTAAAGTGTGAGATGAGCCTCTGAGGTCTGAAGGCCATTACCACGGCACACTTCAAGGGCACCAGCCTTTCATGTGAGCCAAAAAGCTACCTGCCCTGAGCTTTCTATGCCCTGGGACCATCCTCCCCTGACCTCAGGCACGAAACCCCTCCTGTTTAAGAGCCTCTCTGTCTTTGCTCTTGCGTGGAATTGTGACATTGAGTTTTGTACTCCTAACAGCTGTTTATATCTGTCATGTTATTTTGTTTCATTTTCTCTTTCATATTTATGTACTTTTTTGATTTTACTATTTCATTATTCTAATGTACTCTTGCTACACTCCTATTTCTTACTAAATTGTAAAAATAATTCATCATCCTTGGTTTTTAATGAAGAGATACAGCAATTATAGCAAATTATTATAGCATCTGGCTGGTGAATTTATTGGTTTTTCACTTGATAGTCCTTCAAACGTTCTGTATTTTTAAATTTTTGCATAATAAAATACTGGGGAGGAAGGATTCCAAAGGTGCAGAAAGTGAGAGAGTGAAAAGTAAACTCCTCCCCTCTCCTTTTGCTCCCTTCAGTCTAATTCCCAGAAAACAGTCACTGTCGTCAATTTCTTTTTTAAATGATGCAAGTTTCAGATGCACAGCTTTACACTGTGACATCTGTAAACATTACAAAGTGATCACCACTACAAGGCTAGTTACTATCCATCATCCTACAGTCGAACCCCTTCAACAATTTCTTATATATTCTTCCAGAAGTTGTCTCTGCATAAAGAAGCATGTTTTTTTCTACTTGATAGCATACATACGACATAGTGCATAAAAGCATAAAAGCAAATCTGAACTTGCTGTTTTCAGTTATCGGCAGAGCAGGAACGTCTTTTCAAATGAGTATTCAGAGACCAGTCCATTTTCTAGTTGCTATATAAAATTTCACGTTATGAATATACATAATTTGAGCAGTACCATGGTGAGAGATACATGGGCTATGCAGGCATTTCACGGTTTGGTTATTTGTTTTGCTGATGCATAAACATACACAGATGTCACAAGAACCTTATGCTCTCTTTTTATATGCATCAAATATTTGTACAAGATAAAATCCTAGACGTGAAAATGATGGGCCAAAATTTGCATTGAAATTTTTTCAAATATTGCAAAATTGACTCCTAAAAAGTCACACCAATTTATACGGCCATAAAGCATTTCTGTTTCCCTATATCCTCAAATATATTTAATATTTTCAGACTTTTGCCTCTTTACCAATCTGAGAAGTGAAAAAAAAAGAACTCTGATGTTAATTTCATTTCTTCAACAAGAAGAAATGAGCATCTCTTCACATATTTGCCATTTGTATTTTTTCGCATAAACTGCTGATTCATGTTCTTCACCTAAATTATATTAGGGTTTTCAACTTTTTTTGCTGGTTTATTTAAAAGCTCTTTGTGTATTAAGAAAATTAACCTATTTGCCATATATACTGTAAAAAGATATCGCCAGCTGGTCTTTCACCACCTTACCTTATTTGTAGTGTTTTTTTGCATTGCAGAAGTTGGGAGTGAGGCTTTACCACAAAAACAGTTTTTCACAATTACACAAACAATAAGTGACCATTACAATGAATTGGAACAATACACAAAATGCTGTATGGTCCACTTATACGTGGAATTTAAAAACAAACAGCAACAACAAAAAACTATACCCATAGTTATAAAGAACAGACTGGTGGTTGCCAGAGAGGGTGGATGAAGAGCTGGGGAATTGGGTGAAGGTGGTCAAAAGGTAAAAAATTCCAGGTACAGGATAAATTCTGGGGATGTACCATATAGCATGGTGACTAGAGTTAACAATATTGTATTGTACAATACAAGTATAATAATAATATAATACAATTCTCTTAAGAGAGAATATGTAGATATATGTATAGAGAGAGATGGATGGATAGATAGATAGTTAAACAGATACAGAAAACAACCTAAACCATTTATATGGTATAACCACTTATATGGCTCATTCATATAAATGGAATATCATGCATCCAATTAAAAAGTGTGGTGTAGGGGCGCCTGGATGGCTCAGTTGGTTAAATATCTGCCTTCGGCTCAGGTCATGACCCCAGGGTCCCGGGATTGAGGCCCACATTGGGCTCCCTGCTCAGTGGGGAGCCTGCTTCTCCCTCTCCCTCTGCCTGCCACTCCCCCTGCTTGTGCACGCACTCTCTCTCACTCTCTCTGTGGCAAATAAATAAAATCTTTTTTTAAAAAAAGTGGGTTGTAGTCTGTTACATGAAAAAGCAGTTTACAAAGGAGTACATACTTACATATATATATATATATATAATGCTTTTCTATTTACAAAGTACATCCTGCCATGTGATATGTGATACTTCCAACAACTCTGAAATACGGCATTATCACCATCCTATAGGTAATAAAACAGAGAGCCAAGAACGAAGTGATTTCTCCGTATTGACATAATTAGTAAATGTGAGATCCAGGACTTATACGTAGAACTTCTAACTCTAAATCATCTGATTTTTTCATTTTGTCATGCTGCCTCGGGGGGAGAGCAAGAATGCAGAATAGTATTTATAGGGAGTGATGTTTCCATAGATATGTAGAAGTCTTTTAAATTATAACTGTAGTAGCATACATCCCAAAATCACACATTTATTCTCAAAATTCAAAATCAGATTTTTGACATAATTCTAATGTACACAAATTACTGCATATTTATTAAGCACAGTTAAAATCTATCTTAAATGTTACAAAAGAAGTACTCAGTAGGGAATGTGTCTAGTAACACACACCATAATGATCCACCACTCCCTCATGTTTCTTGTGAAGTAATATCTTTAATTAAAACTGTCAATGACTAATAAATAAAAATCTTTAGAACTGTCAATGACTAACATAACAGGCAGTCCTAACTTGGGACTGTTTTCTACATTAAATGAGAATTGCATTTCCTCCTCTGTGAATTCAATTTTGTTTTCCATAGAAAGTCAAGCAGGAACACTTGGTGCTAAATGTCCCATTAGCATTCTCTGAACTTCTGCACAGTTGGGCTGCAATTGTGAACCTGCTGTGACCACTGAGACACACAAAAGAACTGGAAAAAGCCACTTAATGTCTAGAGGGATCCAAATTGCCAAGGAGCAGCCAGACCATCCCCGGGAAAGGAAAGAAAAGAAATACGTAGGCCCTACTGGGTTCCTAGAAAAGGAGACAAGAATCCTAAAGGTCTGGGGCCACAAAATCATCTTGATCCCAAAAATCCCCCCAAAACAAAAAACAAAAATTAAAAAAACAGGGACGCCTCTGGGGAAGCTGTCCATAAAATGGACTATATTTAAAAAAAAAAAAGGAAGCACAATGATTAAAATTAATCCGTGTAAAATCCAAAGAAAATTCCAACCTCATAGTGCAAACCTCAACAACTTTTGAATCCACATATCACTGTTCTTCTTGAATAATTGTGCAGTGTGGTGTGATAAAGCAGAAGAAATGTGGGGGGCGAAATACAAATATCCCCTAATTTAGAGAGATAGAGGTTTGGAGGTGGTAGATGCAGAAAAAAATAAACATCTACTTAGAGCCACACCCCCTCCAACCAATTTTTTTCCCCTCTGTATAAAAACACTATTCTGAGGCCGTGATTGTGCCAGGCTAAGAGAGTTTCCTCTGACCAGCAGATGCTGGGAACAAAGAAGGTGGCAGACACCGGAATTTAGCTGACCTCCCTCCTTTTCTAACTCCCTTCCTCCTTGCCTGCCTCTGCCACAGTCTGTAAAAGCTAAAGACTCAATCTCCCTGCCTCCAGTCAGCTAAGAGTGGCAATGAGACACACTCCTAACCAAAGAAATGTAGGCAGAAGTCTCTTGGTGCTGCTTCTTCCTCTCCCCCTTTCTCCGTCCTAGAACCCACGCACAGCCTGGAGGTAGAGCAGACCTCAGTAAAAACAGCAGGGCAGAAAGGCAGAAGGAGCCTGCACGTGATGGCATCATCGAGTCACCCAACGAGTCTTAGACTGACCACCTCTGGTCTTCTTGCTTTCTGCTTAAGCTACAGTAGAGTGGGTTTTAATTCTTTGAAATTGAACACAATTCTAATACAACAAAATATCTCCTGGAGCCAAGCCACTATTCAACTGAGTGTCGACACCATAAGAGCAGTGCCAAAAAAAGAGGCAGGAAGATCCAGTAGGGGACTCTTGCAATAAAAATTTAGACGTGATGGGATACGAGATAAGGCAGTAACAGTGGGGGTGGAGAGACTTAAGAGATACTTGGAAAATCGAGCCTCAACTTTCCTCTTTTCTCCCCAAACCCCTTGGAAATGGGAAAATGAATATAAAAATGGGAGAAAATTTGCATCTGTGCTAAAAATTGAGAAGGATGTTTTGTATGGCTTCTGAATGGTTCTAGTAAAACCAGTTGGAGAAGCAACACCCAGAGACAACATTTATGATCTGCTAATGATAAAAGAGTGAATAGACAACATCCTGGGAGACCCCTACTAACACTAGTAAATGTGGAAGCACAAGGGCTGGAAAAAGTTTGCGTTGCATAAAAGGGAAGCACCCCCTATTCTATTTGGAGCCGTGGGTCGGTACCATTCCAAAGAAGCTGTTCAAGGAGATCCCGGGCAGCATGCTGTTATTCCAGCACGCAGGAAGCAGGTGGTGTGGCAAAACTCTGGAACAGCCCCGCTCCTCTCCCATGAGGCAAGTCTTTTAGAGTCCTCCGGCAGCAGAACAAGAATGGCGGCAGACAGGGCCACGCCACATGGAGAGTCATGCTCAAAGAGTTTGCATCCAGCTCAACAGCTTCAGAGGAAGAAGATGAACACTAAATTTCTTGCCCATGGGATAGTCCAGGATCCTGCTCCTTCTCCACACAACTTAATCTGCTGGTAACATAAATATATGGCAGTCAGGCTTCCAGCTTAAAATCTAAAACAAATAATTATTATTAGAGCTATTATGATGATGATTATTTTAATAGTAATCAGATATACAGGGAGGAGATCCAAAGATAAATTCAGCCACCCTTTCTAAAGAGGTAAACACCAAAGGTAAATAGATCTCTCTTTATTCAAGAAGATATAAATAGAAGAAAAAGGGAGCCTATAAAACCTATGAACTTTTGAATATGAAAATATTCTGCAGAGGAAGCATATGCATTTGAAAAAGACTTGTAACAGGAAAAAAAAACCTGAGGTGAATTTCGTGGTGCTTTACAGAAATTTGAGAAAATATAGACTCATTAAAATTATAATTACAGACTTAAAAGCAGAGGCTGAGAAACAGAAATTTTAAAACAAACCTGAATATTATAACAGCAATAATGCAGGGGGGAAAACAATATAATAGGCAAAATTTCATTAGAAGAGGTAAAGATCAGAATATACAGTGTCAAAAATCAAATTAGGGACATGGAGGACAAACACTGGAAGTTTTCTCAGACTGCAGAGAAAAAGATCAACACATTGAAATTTCAAGAAATGACAAATACAGATCACCAGTCTTAAATATATTCAACTTAGAGAGCAAAGAACAAACAGAACAAAAGTGGTATTAAGAGATACAAAAGAGGGGCGCCTGCGTGGCTCAGTCAGTTAAGCATCTGCCTTCGGCTCAGGTCATAATCCCAGGGTCCTGGGATCGAGCCCTACATCAGGCTCCCTGCTCAGGGGCGAGTCTGCTTCTCCCTCTCCCTCTATGATCTCTCTTACTCCCATTGTCTCTCAAATAAATAAATAAAAATCTTTTTAAAAAAAGATATAAAAGAAACAAGCTCTTTTTACAGACTCAGACAAACCTACTAAGGAGATACCTTAACCATATTCTGCAGGCATTTTTGAACTTCATGGATGAGAAAAAAATTTACAAATATTCAAAGGAGAAAAAGTGGATTCATTACTACTGGTTAAAGGTCCCTTGAGTATAAGCGAAAGAAACTCAAATTAGCTTAAGGACAAGAAACCAGCTTAAGCAAAACAAAAAACAAAAAAACAACCAAAAAAAAAAAAAAAACAACAGTGTTTTGATTCATGTATTCTGGAACGTTCTGGGACGTCTAGGATGAATTTGGTTTCAGAACTAGGCTCCAAATGATATCTTCAAGGCTGTCTCTTTCCGTTCCGTAATTCTGTGTGCTTCTGCCTACCTTCATATTCATCTTCATTCTCTGAATCTCTCTCTCTACACCTCTATCTATGTCTATCAATATCTGTATCTACCTATGTGTTTAAATATATCTGTATAAGGAGTTAAGAGAAATCATTATTTCTGCTAGATTTAGTAAGTAAGCAATATGAGTCTGGGGTTGCAGGGATTACTGGTAGCTATCTACCTTTCTTATCTATTTATCTATATACCTACAGATATATTTATTATATCTATGTAGAGATATTATATATTATATACTATGTAGAGACAGATATACATGTAATTATATCTGTAGGTAGGTAGGTAGATGGATGGATGATAGATAGATAGATAGATAGATAGATAGATAGATAGATAGATAGAGGGCGAGCTACCAGTAACCCCAGTAACTCCAGACTTATAATTGCTGACTTACCAAACCTAGCAGAAACAGTGATTTCTCCCAAATCCTTATATCAATCCCAGTTGGTCCTGGTCAAGTCAGGATCCCAGCTGAGGAGCAATCACCATCTCCAGGGATTGTAGAACTCAGCTGATCAGTCCATATTATGTGGGGAGTGGGGACTGGAGTGGGGACTGGAGCCTACATGGCATCATTATTAACAGACTCAACAGAATCATGTGGATTTTCCCAAAGGAACCAGAAGAACTGGATGGGGAAAACATTAACTCCCACAGTCTACTAGATGCAATGAAAGAAAACTCAGTCTGGGCCCAGATATTGCTCCGCAACAATAAGTGCTAGGCAGCAATGTTTTTCTGAGTTTTAGGGGGGAAAATACAATAAAAAGAAATCAGGCATGGGAAGGCCCTAAACTGATCCCTCCTGAAAATAACTCAAAAAAGCACTCTAAATAACTAAGAGATGAGAAAAATAAAGAGAGCTAAGGAACAATAAACATGGGCTTCAAACCAGCAAAATGTAACCAAAGCCTCACTTTGCCCACTATTATAGATTTATGGTTGAGACAAAGTAGGTCCACAACAAGGTGAAAGACCAGGCATAGAACACGTAAGAGAGGGAGCAGCCTGGATAGGAGGGCATGGCAAACAGTGAGTTGTGGGAACATAAGATTTAAGGGCTGTGTACACTGGATGTGATGGTGGAGCCAAGGTGTAGTCCTAGAAGCAGGTGTCTGAGAGACACTGGAGTTTAAACTATCAAAGAATGGTGAAGATAGGGTCCTGGGACATTGTCCATAGGCACATGGCATTTACTCAGACAATTCAAGGACTGAGCCAAAGGTCACGTACATGGACAAGGGAACAGCAGTCATGGATGCATCCGCAATCTGCAGCCAGAGGGTGGGCTTAGCTGGATAGGATGAACTTCACCAGAGGGAAAATTTCCAATGGAACCGGAAGAGGAATGAGTGAGAGGAGAGGACCCTTCAGAAAAGAGACCGAAGGTAGCATTTTGATCAGTAAGGGACAAAGTTCCAGAGGGCACACAGGAAAGGTGTGGGAAGGGGAAAGGAGTAGTGTGGACGTGGGTCAAGCCAGAGAGCCATAGAGCACTATCAGAATGGGAGCATGGAAAGGAACGATTAAGTGACAAGAAGGGTTTATATTTTGAGCGGTGGCCGAGGGTGGTAAGAAGGTGAGGCCTGGAAGGATGAGAACTCTACTGTCAGTGTGATTCTGGGGGGGCGGGGGCAGAGAGTAAGCAACCGCTGAGGTTGGCAGGTCTGTCTCCTGTTCCTGCCTCCAGTTGGTACCTGCAGTACAAGACTGTCAGCCTAGGACAGAGCATGCCTCTTATATCCAACACTAGCAATACAGAGCTCTCTTGTTCTCATGTCCTAATCCAGAGGTCGTTATTCAATTTTAGAATCAGGGGCCAGACCTGCTCTCAATCGTGGTGCTTTTGCTCATTCCTGCCAATCACATTTTTCATTTTTCAAGAGGAAGCCTTTTGAGAGGCTGTGTTGACCTCCTGTATTCTCCCATGGGGACCAGACAAACAACCACAAGGATCTGGTTCATGCTTCCCTGAACAGCCTTGGTTCTCAGAATGCTGGGAGCTTGCCATGCCAGAGGTCTCTTGTTCTTGTATGAATTAATTTTCATTCATGGGGTTCATTCGAAGTTGATCTCATACAGTCTACCTTGTTTTGTTGCAAAGATTCTCGTACTGCATTTTATTTTATAGAGACTAAAACAGCACAAGATAAAACTGTCCATTGAAACAACACAGTTTCAAAGTAAAATTTCCATACTGTCATCTGCAAAGCCCAATTGTGAAAACCCAAAGGGTTGTAAACGCCATACATTTGTCGACATTAAAAGTAGCAAATCTAGGGTGTCTACAATCAAAAAGACAGATAACAACAAATGTTGGCAAGGCTGTAGAGAAATTAGAACCCTCATTCATTGCTGCTAGGAATGTAAAGTGATGCAGCCACTTTGGAAAACAGTTTGGTAGCTTCTCAACATAAATTTAAACTTAAGAGTTCACATATGACACAGCAATTCCACTCCTTGCTATATACCCAGAAGAAACCTGTACATGAATGTTCATCGCAGCATTATTGATAACAGCCAAAAAGTAGGAACAATCCAAATGTCCACCAACAAATGAATAAAATCCAATACATCTATAAAATGGAATGGAAATTGGCAATAAAAAGTAATGAAGTATTGATACATGCTACAACATGGAGTAAACCTTGAAAACACTTTTGGCATCCAGCAAGTAAGTGAATTCCTACCCAAAGAAATAGCATAAAAATTTCCCCTTTTAACTCTAGAGTAACAAGGCTGCACATGAGAATTACTTTAGAAAATATCCTGATGTTCACGTCTCACCCCTATAGAGTATGATTAGTTTTAAAAGATTCCCCAAGTGATTCCAGTGGGCATCCAGCATTCAGAAATACTGTTGCAGAATGTTGGACAGGAAAAACCCAGCAGAGAGAATTAAAAACAGGATGGAGCACCCAGAACTTCAGACCTTTAGACCCAGCAAACAAACTACACCTACCCCCAAAGTTAACATCAAACATATGGTGAGCATTTTACTGGACAAATAGTAGAAAAATCAAAACTCTGTTCAGAAAGTGAACTTTGAACGTTCGTAGATGCAAAAATGAAGAACTGTGTGCAAATCCTGATATGACACATGAACCAAGCAAGGGACATCCTAACGCAATTATGAAGAAACACAATTTCGGATGCCAGGCTGGATCAGAACCAAATTATTCAGCTTCTAAGGGATATCACCACACACTAAGCAAGGAAATCTTGAACTGGTAAGAGAGTCCCATTTAATAATGTCTTACACATAGTTCTATATGGATAGTCCCAGTTTACGGCACACAGTTCTTATTTCAGCAAGTGGATTCTTTTTAAAAAAAAAAAATTTATTATGTTCAATTACCCAGCATATAGTACATCATTAGTTTTTGATGTAGTGTTCAATAGTTCATTAGTTGCGTATGACACCGAGTGCTCATCACCACATGTGCCCTCCTTAATACCCATCACCCGGCTACCCCATCTCCCCATCCCCCTCCCTCAGTTTTGTTCCCAGAGTCCAGAGTCTCTCATGGTTTATCTCCCTCTCTGATTTCTAGCCATTCAGTTTTCCCTACCTTCCCCTGTGGTCCTCTGCACTATTCCTTACATTCCACATATGAATGAAACCAGATGATAATTGTCTTTCTCTGCTTGACTTACTTCACTTAACATAATCCCCTCCAGTTCCAACCATGTCAATGCAAATGGTGGGTATTCATCCTTTCTGATGGCTGAGTAATATTCCATTGTGTATATGAACCACATCTTTTTTATCCATTCATCTGTTGAAGGGCATCTCGGCTCCTTCCACAGTTTGGCTATCGTGGACATTTCAGCATGTGGATTCTTGACAAACTATGCCATCATCCCCAAAAGTCCCGTAAAAATTATTACATATTGTGAAGTACTTAGACATGGCTTGACTCTTAGAACGAAGAGGGGGCGCTCAAGTGGACAAAACAGGTAAGAACCCTCTTCTACAGCTTTATTCTTCCTATGTCACTCTGTTAAATGACACGCAGAGAAGCTATCTTAGGAGGTCCTTTTGAATCTTGCTCCCTCCATAAATGCTTCAGATTTGGGGCCTTGAAAATCATCAGGTCTGGTTTCTCTGCTTTTTAAAATGTTTTGGAAGTTCTTCTTTAGCATGATTTCAGAGGCCAGGATAAATTCCTGGTTTGATCTGAAAACTGGAAAGGCTCATCCTAAGTCAAAGGACAGCATAACCTCTTTGTCAGGAACTCCTCAAATGTGGATTGAGGCGGTTTGGTGAGATGAGGCTTTTGTTTTAACATTTTCCAGTCAGGTTGGTTTGGAAAGTCGAGAAGATTCTATGTACAGTCATTTTATTTTTAAATGCTTCGAGGTTCAGAGAGGAAGCAAGACCAACCTGGCACTCTGCAAGGCAAACAAACAAACAAAACAAAAAAACCTAACCAAACCAAACCAAACACCTCTTGGCTCCAAAGGTGGGTGAGTCCAATAAGAAAAGACAATTGCTCTCTTGTACTAAAATCTACTGAACAGGAAGCCCACACAGGGGTCACTTCTCACACTCTCCTGCCTGATCAACTTTCAAAGGAGAGAGAGAAACCAGGGAGATTGCAGGAATATTGTACTAGAATTTGCTGGAAGCCCCAACCCATCTGATAACAGCTTACATGTTCCTAACTCTGCATAATAAAGATAATGGACTTTCTGCTTGATGTTTTTCTGAGCTTAGGAATTCATCTACACTTCAGAGCTTTGATACATAACCACTCTACTTTCTTGTGGGGTTTATTTATGCTCAGAGTTTTATTTCTTATTATTATTACTAATATTCACATTAGTTTTGGTAGGCATGAATCTAATTTTTCAAGTTGCCAACTATTAGTCAATGCCAACTATTAGGAAATACTTAAAGATCTTAAAGATTTTTATTAAAAAATAAATACTCATAAACACTGAATCCACACAAAGTTTATGAAGAAAACATCACTAACATCTCTCTAACACTCTTTTCATTCCCATTATCTTAAGGCAAACATGACTAACCACAAAGTATTATTTTTCCATAATCTCTATGAGAAACAAGTACATAAATATATTCATGCACAAATGTATATATGGTTTTATTTTGTTTTTATAAAAGCAGTATCAAATATACTCAAATCTGGGGGTGCCTGGGTGGCTCAGTTGGTTAAGCATCCAACTCTTGATTTCTGCTCAGGTCATGAGCTCAGCATCGTGAAATCAAGCCCAGCATCGGGCTCCATGTTCAGTGTGGAGTCTGCTTGAGATTCTCTCTCTCTCCCTCTGCCTGTGCCCCTCCCCTTGGCTCATGTGCTCTTTCTCTCTCTCTCTCAAAATAAATAAATAAAATCTTTTTTTAAAAAAATTAAAAAATTTTAAAAATTAAAAAGTATATTCAAATCTGGAAAAAAAAGTCCCCCAAATTCACAACAAGATCCGATTGGCTGTTTCCTCTTGTTGCCACCTATTCAATTCTCAACCTCACTGAGATCGCTCATGACCTCCCAACTCACAAATCCAATGGCCACTTTTCAATCTTTATCTCATTTTAGCACCTTATCCTTGGCACTTGCCAACTTTAACCCCACCTTCTTGCAGCTCCTTTAACACTCTGTACCATCCCTTCTCATTCTCATTATTCCTTCCCTTCTTCCTTTGTTGCTCCTCTTCCTTCATATATACTTTCTACTGAATCTTTTTAGGCCTCTTTTCTCTCAGTCTGCAATCTCACTGACATATCTGACCATTGCCCATGGCCTCAGCTATCATACAAGTGAAGAAGAGTCCAAATTTGTAATTCTACCTGATCTCTCTGTTACCAATGGTCAATCAGATGTTTCATATGTCTCAAACCCTAGGTTCCCCCTGCCAAATCTTTCCCTGGTCTGTTATCCCCTATCTCAATTAACAGTCTCCCCATCCATGATACCACAGTCACCTGAAACCTTCAAGTATCTCTGTCACTTCACTTTCCTAACCCTTCATACTGAGCGCCACTAACTTTGTTGCCACTTTTGCCCTTTCTTAACCGTCCCACGACCTGTACATACTGTGAGTCCTTCTCGTTTATTATCTGAATTGCTGCAGATCATCCTGTCTCTAGTCTCTTCCAAAGCAACCTTTATGACACCATAAGAGTGAATTTTCTAAAATGGTCAGTCTTACCATGTCAGTCCCCTCAAGATTCCCCTTGATCTCATTGGTGAGTCCCCTTACCTAACAATATTTGAACTCCTTCAGGTAACTCAATATAGTTTCAATTAGCTCTTCAAACTAATCTGCAGTCACTCCTCTTGTATAAACTCTTCTGCAAAAACCTGCTCCCAGTCTCTCAAACAAGTTATCTTTGTCTCATTGTTCTCCTCAGAAAAAAAGTAATAGGGATAATTAATGTTTATTGAATGTGAGCTATGATTTATGTGTCTGTCCTTTGTTACTCTTTTAGTCTTCATAAAATTCTCTAAGATAACCACTCTTATCATCTCCACGTTTCAGGTGAGGAAACTTGTCCCTGAATGACAAATCCCAATTTGCCCACCCAGTAATAACCTACTTATCCCTCAAGGTGCAACTCAAATTTTACCTCCTTCCTCTCTAGCCTTCTTCCAGTCAGAATTCAAAATATAACAGATGCTCAAGGTTTGCTGAACGGAATAAAGACAGAGTGGATGGAAGGCAACCTGTCATTAATTCTTGCATGGAATTCAGAGTGAAATATTCACTGATGTTTTGGGTTGTGTGAAGCTTTCTTCCATGTATGTGATATGTGAATTGTTTCTCACTTGTGCTTGCCATTTTAGTTCCTAGCACTATTCAGAAACAACTTGTCGTATCACATATATCCCTGAAGAACCAGAGACAATAAGATTCCCTCAGTGTTCATTGCCTTCTAAGAAGTAAGTCAGAAACATCATATTTTACGGCTTGTCACCATCCTGAACATATAGAGAACCATTATCTCCCTACTGCCCCGAACGCTCTCTATGAAGATGAAGAGCACGGCTGAATTGGCATACAATGCCAGCATTTACAGGAGAATGAGACTGGCTCAATCCTTTACCATTAAACCCTTAAGCTTGGGCACCTGGGTGGCTCAGCTGGTTAAGTGACTACCTTTGGCTCAGGTCCCAGGGTCCCAGGATTGGGTCCTGCATCAGGCTCCCTGCTCAGCAGGGAGTCTGTTTCTCCCTCTGACCCTCCCCCCTCTCATGCTTTCTCACTCACTCTCTCTCAAATAAATAAATAAAATCTCTTTAAAAAATAAAATGAAATAAACCCTTAAGCTTGGGAAGAAAATTCCTGGCCTTCTGTGACCATGTCCCTTCTCACAGAGCAAGGCTTTCCAGGAGCCAAGGGTACATGGTCACCCGCAGCCTTCATTTCTCCCTCAGGACCATGCATCTTATACCTAGACCCCCCCGAATTCCTTGCCAAAATGGCCCTGAGCCCACTTTCAGAGCCAGAGCCGGCCTCTTCCCTGGGTCCTTCCTCCTGAGAGGACACTACACCAATGGGGAAAATACCCCTAACCCCAAAAAGTGGCCAAGAGAGGCCTGTTTGTGAAGGTAGATGGCACTTATACCTATACACTGGGGTATCTACACACATGCACATGATCCACAGAGCCAGAGTGAGAAGAGAGAACCACAGTATGGACTGGGGGTGCAGGTTCCCCCATGCTGCCATGTTCAGGAATGGAACTCTTAGAAGTCCAAGAAACTTGACCTTCACAGTCATTATGAAGATATATAAGTTAAGGTAGGTGGACAGAAGATCTTTTATGTAATGACTGTTAGCTTAAAGTATAACTTATAAATAATTGTCATAATATGTGGGCACTCATTTGCATCTTTGCACTGAGCTCTGTCAATTTGAGGAATGGGCCAGCTCTTACACTATGGAGAGCTGTTAAGAGGTAGAGCTGGTTCTTTAGTGGCACTCAAGAGAGAAAGCTAGAAGAGGCAGGATCAAGAGTTGGGCAAGCAAGGGGTGAAGAGTAGTGAGAGCATTTGCACACACAGAGCATATGCAGGAATTAGTTCTTCTACAAAACATATGAGAAAAATAAATCCAAAGGGTAAAGCTAAGTTCTGAATCGGAAACTCCTAGAGAAGGCGTAAGGAAATATCTATGAGTCCTAAGAGTTCTAAGAAAGAAGTCTGAGTCAGCATCCAGGAGTATACACCAAGCTGGAAGAAAAAGGCTGGAAGCCAATTCCACACCAGGAGTCAGAGACACTTCATTGTTTGACTCTGGGAGTGCCATTTGTGATGCTTACTATGTGAGTGGTGCCCTAGTGTTTGTATAAGGCTGCAGCCCTGCAGGGAAGCTAGGAACAGCATTTCCATGTTTCCACAAATATAGATGATCCCTGCAAGTGACAGCCACAGCAGTTATTCCTCCAGTACTCATAATGTCTGCTAAATACTGACAGCCAGGGCCAGCAATATAAGGCTCTAGTAATGTAAGTCTTCAGAGGTGGTAGGAGTTGTTGACTGAGCACATGGGGCTAAAATAATGTCATGCCAAGCACATGTAATTGTCACAAGACAATTGTAAATCCTCAGAGTGCTTCACAATGATAGGAGGGCCAACTGGGTAAAAGCTAATTTGATGTTCTGTCCAACATGCTACATATCCCCAAAAGAAATGAAGCAGGGTCCATCCTTTCTAAGTCACGCTCCATATCAAGAGATGTAGATGGTTCAGCATCTTACTCTGTCTAGATTCAGAATATATTCAAGTCAGGATATGTGTAGTAACAACAACAACAAAAAAATTCCCTGGAACACCCTCTCAGGAATTCCCATGTGTTATGAAATGTACGCCAGTGAGGCTTAGTGCAGTGCAGGGATTCTGGACTCAGACAAATCTAGGTTCCTCAATCATAACCAACAGAAAATAATGAAGGCTAACTCAAGCAAATATGATGATGATGAGGAGGAGGAGGAGGAGGAAGCAACATTATGGGGAAGCTCTCAGAATTGACGGGAAGGCTGGTAAATCAGACTTGAAAAAGACAAAAACCATAGATAATATCAGGGGATCTCATTTCAGAAAAGTGTTCAGGAAACCAGAAGGATGGACAAGTTTCAGTGATTCTAGCACTTTGTTTTCTTTATACAGTATTCACATTTCATGGGAAAAAAGCACTCAACTGGCCTAGTCAATCAGCCTAGTCAAGACTAGTCATGTGCCTAAGCTTGATAACAGGACACCTTGACTAACAGTACTACAAAGTAGTATCAAATAGGGAAAGTAGAAAATTTTCCCAAAAAAATTACCAAAAGAAGGTGAAATGGACACAAGGTAGTTAAAAATTAGTAAAGGTCACCGCAACTACTTATTATCTGTGTGAATTTAAGCAAATCACCTACTGCTACTGACTGAGTGCTCATGTTGCCCCCAAAATTCATATGTTGAAGCTTAATGCCCAATGTGATGGTATATGGAGGTGGGGCTTTGGGAGGTGATTAGGTCATGAGAGTGGGGCTTTCATGATTGAGATTAATGTCCTTATAAAAGAGACCCCTTAGGGAAAGCCCTTACCCCTTCTGCCATGTGAGGACACAGGAGAAAGACAGCTGTCTATGAACCAGGAAGCAGGCCCTCACCAGATGTCAAATCTGCTAGTGCCTTGATCTTGGACTTCCAGCCTCCAAAACTGTGAGATATAAATTTCTGTTGTTTATAAACAAACCAGTCTCTGCTATTCTGTCATAGCAGCCCCAACTAACTGAGATACTTAGCACTTTTACTTTCTGCTAAAATGCGACTTTACAGGTCAGGGGTCTCTGTCTAGTTTACTCATTGATGTATCTCAATTCCTTCAAATGAAACATGACGCATAAAGGGCACTTAGTCAATATTTGTCAAAGAGAAAGAATCTCTCCAAGACTCAGTTCCCACATTTGAAACTGAGATGCCTTCAAGACATATGTAAAATGTCTGCTACAGTGCTATAACGTAATAGGCGCTCAAGAAATTCTGGTTAATTATTGCTTTTATTAGAATAAATACTGCTAGAGTTATTTACTATCAACAAAATAGAAAATTCCTTGTGACTATGACAGCTTTACTCTGTGACACCACCACACAAAAGTTATTCGCGATTAGTTCAACAAAGTCTGTTGCTGAATTTCAGAACAAAGTACATAATTGGACCAATGATGTAATAATATGAAAGGAAATGGAAAAGTGAGTTTTAAAAAGCTAGCATGTCCTCAGGGGAGTCTGGCAGCCTAAGTGTGGCACCAATAAATCATTAGCTCCAGACCCAAAATGGAATAGCCTGACAATCTCTGGGCCCTCAGTGATGCTCTATCATTCCTCTTGTCCACTCTCAGTTGATTTCATTTTCCTTACCCCATAGCAGCTACTCCAACAGTACTTATCAGTCTCTAAGAGCCTCTATTACAATCCATTCCTGCTTCCCTCCCTCTCCAAGGTTTGTCTTTCCATTTCTCTTGAAAATTAGAATCCATTAAACCAAATGAGAAAGAAGAGAGGGAAACTGAACAGGAACATCCATGACCCTCAGCTACAGATTCCCCCCTTCCTTCCTGGTCCCATGGAAAGAAGTTTTTCTTCTCCTTTCCAAAGACTAGCTTTTCCATGCAGCCTCCCAATTATGTTTCCCTCTGCTTTTTCCTGGGTGTTAGTTCAGCAATCATCTCCCCCTTCTTCCTCTGATTACAATCCAGCTCACCATTTCACCTTCCTAACACTTTCTCACGGACCCTTCTGTTTTCCATCACTGAGCTTTCACTTGTCAGTGCTTACAAAGTTCTCTACGCTCACTATCTCTCATTCCCACCCACTCCTCAGCCCACATACGCTGTCCGCTGCCCCCACTGCTCCAGCGACGCTATGGGGACAAATGTCTGCAATGCCCCAACTGCCATTCCAGGGCCCATGTTTAACCATCCTCCAGTTCCGTGCAGCACATACTTCCACGGGTCGCACTCTGAACCTCCTCCTCTCAGGCATCTGACTGATAAATTCTAGTTGTTTTCTCCAGGTTGGTCTCTCCGCAAACACATACTGACCACCTATCAGGTATTGCCCTGAGTGCCAGAAAATAAAAGTGAGTAAGATCTAAAAACAGTCAGTATCCTGAATTGAATTATGAAACAGTGAAAGGATAGTAGTGGAAAAACTGATAAAATCTGAAGCAAGTCTGCAGTTTAGTTAATAGTATTGTGCTATTACTTTCTTAGTTTTAAAAATGTACCATAGGGGGCGCCTGGAGGCTCAGTCGGTTAAGCATCCGGCTCCTGATTTCAGCTCACGTCACGATCTCAGGGTTGTGAGACCCAGCCCCACATTAGGCTCCATGCTGTGCGTAGAGTCTGCTTAAGATTCTCTTTCTCCAAAGGGGAACCCTCCTACACTGTTGGTGGGAATGCAAGCTGGTGAGGCACTCTGGAAAACAGTATGGAGGTTCCTCAAAAAGTTGAAAATAGAGCTACCCTACGACCCAGCAACTGCACTACTAGGTATTTACCCCAAAGATAAAAATGTAATGATCCAAAGGGGTACGTGCACCCCAATGTTTATAGCAGCAATGTCCACAATAGCCAAACTATGGAAAGAGCCCAGATGTCCATCAACAGATGAATGGATAAAGAAGATGTGTTATACACACACACACACACACACACACACACACACACACACACACACCATGGAATATTATGCAGCCATCAAAAAATGAGATCTTGCCATTTGCAATGACGTGGATAGAACTAGAGGGTATTATGCTAAGCGAAATAAGCCAATCAGAGAAAGACAATTATCATATGATCTCACTGATATGTGGAATTTGAGAAACAAGGCAGAGGATCATAGGTGAAGAGAGGAAAAAATGAAACAAGACAAAACCAGAGAGGGAGACAAACCATAAGAGACTCTTAATCTCAGAAAACAAACTGAGGGTTGCTGGAGTGGGGGTGGGGTGGCAGGGATGGGGTGGCTGGGTGATAGACATTGGGGAGGGTATGTGCTATGGCGAGTGCTGTGAATTGTGTAAGACTGATGAATCACAGACCTGTACCCCTGAAACAATACATTATATGTTAATAAAAATAATAATAATAAAAAATTTTTAAAAAAAAGATTCTCTTTCTCCAGGCACTTGGGTGGTTCAGTCGGTTAACTTCTGCCTTCAGCTCAGGCCATGATTCTGGGACCCTGCCTCACCCTGCCGTCGGGCTCCCTGCTCGGCAGGGAGCCTGCTTCTCCCTCTCCTTCTGCCTCTCCCCTCTGCTCGTGCTTACTCTTGCTCTTGCTCTCAAATAAATAAATAAATCCTTTTAAAAAAAGGTAATAAAATATGGCCTCTGCCTTCAGAGATCTTATAATGACCCACAGTCTTATGATAAATGAGGGAGATGGTCAAGAAATTTATGAACCACAGAATCTTCTATCAGGATTAAATACAGAAGCCAATCTGCTTTTCCTCAGCATTTTTCCCCATCATGAGTGGTATGATTTTGCATGAACCCATGGCCTATGCTGTAAGCATTTCATGAGAATGGGATGGAGGTTGTATGTGTATCCAAGGGTGAATTTTTACATTCCTAATAGTAATACATTTTGAGGCTTTGGGGAGGACTCAAAAACGGACAGAAGCCAACTCTAGCTAAATCACTGCACTTTCTAAGAAGCCGAATTTAAATATGTAACCAACATACTTTCTTTGTTCTTCTCAAGGCAAATAGTTCAAGATTTGAGGGAGTAGCAAGCCAAACAGAGGTGATTTTTCAGCCTTCTTATTGTCTGGCTGCCAGGGTTCCTGGAAGTGGCATTTTTAATGAGCATTTTTTTTCTTCTGAGGAGACTTTGATGTGGTTGAAAATTTATTTTCCCCTTGAGTGTAGGCAGGGCACCAATTAACCCACACAGAGCACCCTTGCTGTCCTCCCAGCTTGGAGTTTATTACACTTACTATGCAGTATATAAAACCCATGATCTCACCTCCTGTTATGCTTCCCTCCTGTGGACTCAAAGCAATTTCTAAAGCCGTTTTCTGCTCTCATGGTCTTTTAAATATCTCCATTTTGCCTTTCCCCACAAATAAACATATCATAGCAATGAAGATGGAGAGAGGGAAAGATGAGCCAGGAGAGCTGCTCCCCTGAGCAGCCAGTTGGGTCAGCAGCCATGTAATTGCCTCAGGATACATCTGTGCAGAACTGACAGCATGACAGACATAAAGGTTCAAAATGAATGAAGTAGATAGGGGCCTAAGGACTCAAAGTTTAATGACGGAAACTGTCACAATTTCATATATAACTACAGTACAAGGCAGAAGGAAAAGAAGGCTGGAATTATTGCCCTAAAAATTATAATTAAATGTAAAGGAGAGTTAACATTAAAAAATTGTTTTTATACAAAAGGGCACTGCTCTTGGTTAAATGGGAATTATGTAATCCTGTGAATTTAAAGCCCTCCCAAAGACGAACCATGAGAGACGATGGACTCTGAAAAACAAACTGAGGGTTCTAGAGGGGAGGACGGTGGGGGGATGGGTTAGCCTGGTGACGGGTATTAAAGAGGGCACGTTCTGCATGGAGCACTGGGTGTTATGCACAAACAATGAATCATGGAACACTACATCAAAAACTAATGATGTAATGTATGGTGATTAACGTAACAATAAAAAATTTAAAAAAATAAAAAATAAAATTAAAGCTCTCCCAATCTGGTGATTGGAAAAGAACAAAGACAACTAAGGTTGAAGAAAAGTAATTTAAATGTGAAAGTTGGAGGGGCGCCTGGGTGGCTCAGTTGTTAGGTGTCTGCCTTTGGCTCAGGTCATGATCCCAGGGTCCTGGGATCGAGCCCCGCATAGGGCTCCCTGATCGGCAGGAAGCCTGCTTCTCCCTCTCCCACTCCCCCTGCTTGTGTTCCCTCTCTTGCTGTGTCTCTCTGTGTCAAATAAATAAACAAAATCTTTAAAAAATAAGAAATAAATAAATAAATAATGTGAAAGTTGGAGGCATCAGACCAAACTGTGCAAGGCCAACATTTTCTCCTCCCCTACCGCTTCAGCGTATTGACTCAGACTCTCTCTTCCTGTTCCATTTAGGGTCTCAGGAATCTCAAAAAAAAAGATTTTCATTAAAAAGTGTAGGGGTACCTGGGTGGCTCAGTTCGTTGAGCACCTGACTCCTGATTTCAGCCCAGCTCCTGATCTCAGGGTAGTGAGTCAAGCCCAGCATCAGGTTCCATGATCAGCATGGAGTCTGCTTGAGATTCTCTCTCTCTCACTCTCTGCCCCTTCCCACTCACACTCTTTCTCCCTCTTAAAAAAAAAAAAAAGTCCATTCCTTCATCACATGACATTTTTCTGTAGGCAAAGCTAATAAATAGTTTCTAACTAAGCAGCCACTTGCCCTTCCAAAACTCCTATTACTAATAGTAAGATGAGAATGACCATTTGGGGAGAATTAGCAGTCTCTGCCACCAGGGAAAAATGAAAACAGTTAATGCTCCCTAAATGCAAATTCCTTACCTTCAGCTCAGACCCCATTTCTGATCTGGACCTATATGTTCCAAATACATACTGGATATTTCCTCTTGAAAATCAACATACCGGGGCACCTGGGTGGCTTAGTCGTTACGTGTCTGCCTTTGGCTTGGGTCATGATCCCAGGGTCCTGGGATCGAGCCCCGCATCAGGCTCCCTGCTCAGCGGGAAGCCTGCTTCTCCCTCTCCCACTTCCCCTGCTTGTGTTCCCTCTCTTGCTGTCTCTTTCTCTGTCAAAAAATAAATTTAAAAATCTTAAAAAAAATAAAAGAAAATCAACATACATATGGCAAGTACTGTTGGTTGTTCTCCACTATCTATTCTCCTCTTATTCCTTTAATAATAGAATACAACCAGGGTGCCTGGCTGACTCAGTCAGAAGAGTGCATGACTTCTCATCTCAGGGTCATGATTTCAAGCCCCATGTTGAGTGTAGAGATTACATACATACATACATACATACATACACACAAACTTTAAAAAACATAATAAAACATAATTTTAACTGGCACAGAGCCCCCAAGTAAAGACTTTTCCAAGCTGCCTTCACATCTAGCTATGGTCCTATGATTCATATTGGTCAATGGATGTGAGCAGAGTGGATGTAAGCAGAAAGGACAAGTTCAGCTTCTGAATCAGGCCCTTGAAGGGAAGGTATGTGAACAATATGTATCCGCAATGGCCAAAGATGGCCCAGCCATCTTAGATCGTGACATGGAAACCATATGTTGAGAGTGACAGAGCAACAAGAGAGTAGGAGACTAGGTCTCCAAAAGTTTTGAGTTCACTAGACATTGACAGGAGAGAAACATAAACTTTATCTTTTTTTTAAGCATCTGTGTTTTGAGACCTCTATCAGAACAGACTAATCTAGAATCCTATTGCAAGATCTTTACCTCTCCAGTGCCTCTCTCTGTGTGTATGGCCACAAAAGTCACTGAGCTTCCCAAGCCAGAAGCAGAAAGTAACCCTTGACCCCTTTCTCTGTCTCACATCCAATACCAAAAATATCCATTTATGTCAGATTTACCTCCTAAATATTTCTAAGTCTGTCTTTGTTCTCCATCCTAACCAATAATGCCCAGATCCATCTTCTCTGGCTTGGACATCTTTATAGCTGCTCTCCATGTCTCTTGCCTTGCCTACTGTCAACCCAGCCTTCTAAAGAACAAAAAGGATCACACCTCCCTCTGTTTGACACACTTCAATTGCTCCCCATTCTCAAAAATATCAAATCCAAGCTCTTTAGCAAGACACCCAAAACTCTTTATGATGCAACTCCTGTTCACCCAACTGACCTCTCCTTATGGCCCTAACATACCACACAGTCTTTTATAGCTCTGTGCTTTTGCATATACTGTTTCCTCTGCCTAGAATTTCTCTGTGCTCCCTTGTCTTCCTGGAAAAAAGTACTACTTTATTTCTTTAAAGCTTAGCTCAGATACTATATTCTCTCTGAAGTTTTTCCTGAAATTAGCCACACTCCAATGTGCTGCCCTTATTTTGTACATGATTTTGTCACATTTATCACATTAAACAATAAACTATGAGAGACTCCAGACCAAGATGGTGACACAGGAGGCTCCCCAATTTCCCTCCTCCCATAGACACACCCAATGTATAGCTACACATGGAGCAATTCTCTCTGAAAGAAAAATCCAGAAGCTAACATTGTGACTCCTACACATCCAGCACACAGAAATGCGTAGGGAAGGCTTAGACACAATCTCCCTGTAAAGGGAATCCCTAACTCCCAGCTTCTCCCTGAGGAATGAAGGGTTTGGACCATAGATCTAGTACTCCAACTTTTACAGCTCCAGAAACAAGACAAGAATACCTACTCTTGCCACTTTTATTCAACATAATGGAAGTCCTACCCAGAGCCATGAGGCAAGAAAAAGAAAGAAAAGACATCCAAATCAGAAAGGAATAAATAAGACTACCTCTATTTGTAGATGACGTGATATTATATAGAGAAAACCTAAAGACTCCACCAAAAAAACTGTTATAACTAATAAACAGATTTGGTAAGGTTGCAGGATACAAAATCAATATACAAAAATCAGGGGAAAAAATCAGTAGTATGTCTACACACTAACTAAAAATGGACTATCAGAATGAGAAAATAAGAAAGCAATGCCTTGGGGCACCTGGGTGGCTCAGTCCTCACGCTTCCCAGGGTCCTGGGATCGAGCCCCGCATCGGGCTTCCTGCTCGGCGGGGAGTCTGCTTCTCCTTCTCCCACTCCCCCTGCTTGTGTTCCCTCTCTCACTGTGTCTCTCTCTGTCAAATAAATAAATAAAATCTTAAAAAAAAAAGAAAGAAAGAAAGCAATGTGTTTTACAATAACATCAAAAAAAAATAAAATAAAATACTTAGGAATAAATTTAACCAAGGAAGTAAAAGATCTACACTCTGGAAACTATAAAATATTGATGAGAGAACTTGAAGACACAAATAAATTGAAAGATATTCCATGTTCAAATTAAAATTGTTAAAATGTCCATACTACCCAAAGTGATCTACAGATTCAACGCAATCCCTATCAAAATTCCAATGGCATGTTTCACAGAAACGGAAAAACAATTTATATGGAACCCAAAAAACCCCAAACAGCCAAAGTAATGCTGAAAGAGAACAACAAAGCTAGAGGTATCATACTTCCTGATTTCAAACTATACTACAAAGCTATAGTAATTAAAATAGTATGGTACTGGCATAAAAATAGATGCATAGATCAATGGAACAGAATGGAGAGCCCAGAAATAAATCCTATGCATATATGGTCAATTAATTATGCCAAAGGAGCAAAGAATATACAATGGGGAAAGGAGAGTCTCTTCAATAAATGGTGTTGGGGAAACAGAATATCCCCATGCAAACATATGAAATTGGATCCCTCACTTACACCATACATAAAATCAACTCAAAATGGATTCATGATTTGAACATAAGACCTGAAATTGTAAATCTCCTAGAAGAAAACAGGGGGTAATTTCCCCTGCTCTGGCTTTCTCTCTGTCAAATAAATAAAATCTTTAAAAAAAAAAAAGATTTTACATAATTATGTAGTTTATTCAAAGTTCACCATACGCTAGACAAATACCTCGCAAAGGTTTATGTGAGGGATGAGGGAGTGCAAATGGTATCAGAATAACAGCATTTAGAATGTGCTCATTCTAAAGTGCAGTGGGTTTGGGCATGACTAGAAGTTTGGTGGAGTGGCCCATCCAGGGCTATCTACTCTTAAGAAGTAAGAAGCTTCTGGGGCACCTGGGTGGCTCAGTTGGTTAGGCAGCTGCCTTCGGCTCAGGTCATGATCCCCGGGTCCTGGGATCGAGCCCCGCATCGGGCTCACTGCTCCGCAGGAAGCCTGCTTCTCCCTCTCTCACTCCATCTGCTTGTGTTCCCTCTCTCGCTGTGTCTCTCCCTGTCAAATAAATAAAATCTTTTAAAAAAAAGAAGTGAGAAGCTTCTCTGTTAAAAACCCATCATAAGAAAAGGGAACAAGGAGCATACATGCTTAGGCCAAGCACACATTGTTGGGACAAGAGGTCACTGTACTCTCCCGCACGGTTTTGTGTACACTACTCAGATTTGTAATAGCACCATCCCTTTCCCCTAAAGATGCGTTGGGGCCCTGTGGACAGTGAATGATAAACATAATAGGGCTGAGTCTAGAGATCACTGAGACACTAGGTAAAGTTGCTCTCTACAGAATTTATCCTAATGCAGAATGAGGTGTGGTCCAAAGGAATGAGAGAGAGGGCAAACGGTATTTTCGGTAAGCAGCAAGCAGACTTTAGGAGTAGGGAATGGGGACTCAAGGGAGGCCATCAGCCACAAGATCTGAGGATGTAATGATGGGAGAAATAAGCCAGACCTCCACCTAGAACAGAGAAGGGACATTTTCAAATCTTTCAACTCGCTATCATAGCATGCATTCTTTTTTTTTTTTTACATTTTTCTTTTCTCCCAAAAAGTTTATTGTTAGCAATTTTTCAAGTACCTCATGGTCTTGATGATTTTTCGCTGGCCTCATAATATTTGCTGAATAGTTCTTCACCATAAAATGTGTTGAACTACCCCCAGGATTTAAACACTTAAGCTGTTTCCAATATTGTAAGGAAAATGTTCAGCCTTTTCCTGACTCAAAGCATTCTAAATTCTCAGAAGGGGTTGGTTAGTGAATCAAAGTGATGAAACCATTTTGTCTTGATAGACAGTGTTTCAATTTGACTTTTTTTATTCCTGCAAAATGTACTATCATTAAAAACAAAAACAAAATAATCATTTTCATTACTCCCTCTTCAAATTTGGGATGTTGTCATTTAAAAGCATTCAAGTTCTAGTGGACAATTATCCTTCTTTTCTTGGCTATTTCATTAAATGGGAAGTGGTATCTACTGGCTCCTTTCTTTTCCTTTCCAACAGAGATTTTTTTTTGCCACGACTATTTAACTTGATTATCTTTCTAAATTATTTTTTCATTTCCTTTGTCCATTAAAATTCTATTTCACTGCCCTCTCCAGCAATTTTTCATAGGTTTTAGAAGACTCTGAATCCAATATTTAGACCTTATGCCCAAGTAGAAAAAGAATCACAGATGCAGGTTATAAATTAATGTAAAATGGTATCTATATAAACAGTGCATAAGTTACAGATTTATAATCTTATACTCTTTAATTGGGTAAGGAGGTTTTTGTTACTGATAAAATAAATTGCCAAGGCTTACTAATATGATGCATGCAATTTCTGAAAAGGATGGCAAAAGACGTAAGAATCTGTTTTAAAATTATGTAAGAACCCAAAGGTATACACATAAAAGTACAATTCATGAACCAAAACCATGCACATTAATAATAGTTACCATTAAGTGAGCAACTACTAGGTGTCTAGGATTTTATTTAAAAGACTTATAACAAAGTAGATTTTATGCATAAGGAAATTGAGGTTCAAGGTTACACTAAAAAACAATTCAAATCTTGGTTGGCATGATTTCAAAGCCATGGTCTTTCCATATGATGCTCTTCACCACTGGGTTGCAAGATAAGTTATATGAGTTAAAAGATCATAAAACTATTTCCTCTCTAGTCTAACAGTCATAATTGATGTTCTCTGATGTATAATGTTATGGCTTTTTAAAAAATTGTATATTAGTTTGGGAATACGCGCAGTTAAATAAGATTCTAATTAGACAAACACAGTGCAAACACTAAGACCCTGGAATTGTAAATATTGTTTATACCTACCAGAGCAGGTCCCAGATATATTTACTTCATCCAAAACAAGTAGAAATTCCTTTTTCAGATAAAGAACACTGACCAGAAATTGTTAGGATGAGCTCTCTCTGTCCCAAGGAGAGAAAAGATCTGCCGAAAGTCTCCTAGGAGTCATGAGATGTTGCATAATATATGATGCAATAAATTCTAGATCAAATGTAATAATAAAAACATAAGCATTCTCTATAATTGGAAACTGATTCCTGACTTTCCAGTTTTAAGGAAAATCTCATAGAATTAGTATTGTGCAATGGATATTTCCCTGCTTTAGCAGCTTAGGATAGAAAACAAAGTCAATTTTTGAATATTTCATCTCTTTCTACACATCACCGCCACATCCAAGATAAGCCCTCCAACACCAGGAACTGACTCCTCAATTCAAGGCCTCATTCCTGGCTATAAGTCCCTTTTAGAGAGAAATTTTCATCTACCAGATAACTCTATTCTCTACCACCACTGGGCCTGACATTGCTACATGGTAACTTTGTTGAAGCCCAGATGGTACTATCACTTAGGCATGATCCAGCTTGTTTCCTACTAGATTTATGGTAAAATGGTGCATACCTCCACCAAAAATCTTTCAACCCATCAGCTCTATGATAACTGTCCACTGCCAGGGATAGTCCCCTCAGTTCAGACTTTTCTACCAATGGGACTTATCTGAAGTTTATTCAACCAGCCTGGAGAGGACAAAAGACTGAAAGATCAGCAACACATGTAGGGAGACTGAGAATCTGGACATCACAAACCAAATAAATTACCACTTGCTCAATCACTGCTTTCATTAAAATAAAACCCCAGGGGCAAAAAAAAAGTGGAGGGGTGGGGTGGGAGTAAACACAGCCCACATGATATACTGTCTGGGTTCATGTCACTTGGGCTCATGAGCTCCTGGTCCTCTCAACAAATTGTCCAAATTCAATTCTGCTTCTTAGTTATTTCAGCCTTACACATACCTACAAGCAGCCATCTTCCTCAAGACATAGTCAGGACCGGGATGACTGGATCCATGATTTCGGATCTCAGCATCTGCTATCTAAGAATTATTATATTCTACAGGAACAAACTGAGGGTTGCTGGAGTGGTCGGGGGTGGGAGGGATGGGGTGGCTGGGTGATAGACATTGGGGAAGATATGTGCTATGGTGAGCCCTGTGAATTGTGTAAGACTGTTGAATCACAGATCTGTACTTCTGAAACAAATAACGCAACATATTTTAAGAAAAAAAAAAGAAGAAGATAGCAGGAGAGGAAGAATGAAGGGGAGTAAGTCAGAGGGGGAGACGAACCAGGAGAGATGATGGACTCTGAAAAACAAACTGAGGGTTCTAGAGGGGAGGGGGGTAGGGGGATGGGTTAGCCTGGTGATGGGTATTAAAGAGGGCACAGTCTGCGTGGAGCACTGGGTGTTATGAACAAACAATGAATCATGGAACACCACACCAAAACAAATTATGTAATATATGGTGATTAACATAACAATAAAAAAATTTAAAAAAAAAGAATTATTATATTCTATCTCCCTCTTTCTTCCTCTCCTTTCCTCTCTACTCCTTCTCTCTCTCTCCCTCCTTCCTCCTTTTCTCCGTTCTGTTTGCCCCCCGCAAACCTCTACTGTCTGAGAGCAGAATACTTCGTATCTTCTCATTCTCAAAATCTGTCCTTCTTTTCTATCTCCAGTATTTTTTTCAGGAAAAATCCAACCATATTATAATTGAAAAAGCCCCTTTCAGAGTCTCTTCTCTTTCCAATGAAATTAATTGTGTTGAGTTGCGAATCTAGCAATGAGCAGATAAATTCATACTGTGCATAAGTCCATCCTGAGATCAGGTTCAAGAGTTTGGGATGTGATGAATGAAATATGCTTTGGACGTGAGAATTTCAAAATCTTCAAGAAGATAGTCTAATCCTTGAATGTGTATTACAGTGACACAATTTGATCACAGCCATCTACTTATGGTAAGAACCTAAATGAGCTTATTAAATCACCTATTAAACACAGAGTTCTCCAAGGAACAGTCTGCCATATTAAACACCGCTCTCTCCAAAACAAGAAAAAAGCATTAGTACCTCTAAAGAAGGGCCTCATGATATATGTAAACTCCAGAAAGTTCAGAAAATGACTATCAAGGGACCTTGATTTTTTATTCTCTAAATAATGCACAACAGCTAGAAATGTTTGGTGACATATTAATGAAAGTCAGCTTGCATAAATTTAATTGGGTACTGGAAACTGTTCCTTGTGTTGCCAGTAAAAACAGATGGAGAGTATCATTTCAAAGAAAGAGGTAATGAAACTTCCCTTGAAGAAATTGCTCAAGAAAAATTGTAACACTTGAATATAGAATAAGCTTTAAGAACACACACCATGTGACATTTAAATGGAAAAAAAGGAAAAAAGAAAAGAAATAAGAGTAAACAAGCTAACTTCATTCCTAACACGTAATCAATCTGATGTCTAGAGAGTGCCAGCTCTTTGCCCAGCACTATCTCATCAGACCTCTCTAGATATTGCCAGTTACAAGGAAGAGAATGTTCTGGCCATCTGCTTCATCCGAGGTTTATTCATACAAGTGACAGAGAACTCAAGTCTAAAAGATAAAGAACACGTGTAGGCAGATTATGAGAATCTGGACATCATGAACCAAATAATTTACCAATTGCTTAATCCCTGGCTTCATCAAAATAAAACTCCAGTGGAAAGAAGATTCTCATGACTCATGGAGAAGGGAAATTTTCTCATTCCAGTAAATGAATTTCTGACACATATCCCCAGCTGTTATATAGCCATAATTAAGAATGGGAATTAGATAATTCAATTTGTGTGGATAATCTATCATTAATCATTCAAAATAAATAGATACTCCAAACAAAACATATCTTTGTGTAGCATTTTAGACGAGGTAGAATAACAAATGCTACTGAGTCCTTCAAGTCCCTAGCAAACCTCTTGTGACAACTCATCACTCTTTCCTACACCCTATTTCATGTTGTTTTCCCTTGTTGTCCACTATCTGCAATGTCTCTACCTCCATTCTTCCATCACATTCTTGATCTACTGACAGTATATCCAGCACTGACAGCCAGTTGATTAATCTGTGGTTGATTCATTATTGAACAGTTGAAAACTCATTCTAACATTGGGAATACTGTCTCTAATCTGATTTTGCTTCTACCTATCTTGATGGCGTTGAGTGAGTCATGACCCTTTCTGGGTTTTAATTTCCCCATTGTTAAAGTGAAGGGTAGGACTAGATAACTCTAAGACCTGCCCCCTCCAACTGTCACCCTCTCATTCTAGAACTCATAGTAACGTCAGACTGGTTTCTAATTCTTAAAGTACTTTCAGTAAATGCATCACTGAATTGATCTTCATACAGCCCTTTGAGGTAGGTAAGGTGAATATTACTAGTCCCATTTTAGAATGAGGAAGATGGGGCTCAGCATTAAAAAAAAGTTTATTGAAGGGGCACCTGGGTGGCTTGATCAGTTAACCGTCAGACTCTTGATTTCAGCTCAGGTCATAATCTCAGGGCTGTGGGATCCAGCCCCGTGTCAGTCTCTGTGCTGGGCGTGGAGCCTGCTTGGGATTCTTTCTCTCCCTCCCCCTCTGCCTCTCCCCCTGCCCCCACCTGCACACTCTCCCTCTCTCAAGAATTTTTTTAATTTTTAAAAAAACAGTTAAAAATTTTATTGAAGACACCCCACTCGCTGGTGGCAGATGTCTTCTGAGTCCTAATTTAGTGCTTGTTCCTTTCCACTGTGCTATTCCATGATATACTAAGATGAATGGAGGCTCCCAGTGGGCATGCCTAGGGGACAAGGATGATCAGGATGGGGTTTTCCTCTAGCTCACTGCCTTCAGGTGGCCCTTTTTTTGATGGGTGCCTGAATGAGATATGCTGGTAGAATTCTACGAGGGATAAAAAGGAGATGAAGAGCTTCAGGCAGAGGGTGAGGAAGAAAAAGAGAAAAGGGAGATATATAGGAGCCATCATATGGAGTGAAGTTTTAGGGAAAAAACATGCTTGAGGAGGACTTTTAAGTTTTATTCTAAGGTATGCATTGAAACACCATCTTCCTTACCTATAATAAAACAACAGTAAAAATCAACATCATCTTTTAATGTTTTTGAGTTAGACTTGTATTTTCTTTTGATTTTTAGATGTATGAATTTCTCAGACGGGTCCCAACATTTGGGTTATAATAAAAGGAAGAAGAGTTTTACAAATCATCGGTCCCATTGAGCAAAATTAAACAAAGCAATAAGGTCCCTCCATGTCTCTCTCTCCCTCTCTCTCTCTCTCTTCCCCCCCCCACACACATACACAAAGAAGGTATTGTTAGTCATTACTTCGAACTGACAATATGTAATCTTCTACTTACTTTTTACTGAAGAAAAGAGCAAACTATGAGCCCATTAACTGTCTGATACACCTGGGAGAAGCTGTGTGCCATTTGAAGATTTCAGATAAAATAGGAGGATATGAAATTGCCCTTCCATCTCACTCCAACTGAATGCTTAACCTTTCAGGGTGCTAAAACTGGAGCCCATTATCCAAATGTTGAGGATTCATCTGGAGTTTAGGGAAGCACAGTGTCCTGAAAAAATAAATCAGCATAAAGCCAAGGGAAAGATTGGGGTTCCCTGATCTAAATAAGATTCTTTCAACCCTAAAACATCTCCCAAAAGGCAATATTTTCCAATCTAAGGGATCTGAAACTGAAGGGCTGCAAATTGTATGCAAGGGGTCTACAAATCAATATGGCACATGCATCTTTTCAACAGAGATACCTAAAATACAACTAAGGTGGGGGGAAATGACATTGCAAACCTTTAAAAAGGTTATAAACTACTGACATAAAAAGAAACACAGTGAAGTCCAACTTAACCTCAGATCAACTTAAAGGGGCTTTTTTGTACGTCACAGTTTTAATCTATCTTCCAAATCTACTTTAAAATTGGCCGTGTACAAAGGACAACAATAGTATTTAGCTAATTTGTTTGGCAGATGAGTATCATTTACTCCTTCACCTTCAGAAACCATTTTTATAAAGCACATTCAAAGGAGTAATTTCCATAGGATAATGGGAATAAAGCAGAATATCCCAAATTTCTTATTAGACATGGTAGAATATTACTTAGAGAGCATTCAAATATAGCACAAACAATGTAGTTACAGTGAAACTCAGGAGACGTATCTCTTTGGATCCACACAAGAAGTGGAAACTTACACTTTCTGAGTTTCTTCTACATGGCAATCCTTCCAGTACACTATTTATCACTCCAATCTTAAGAGCTAGGTATCGTTGTTCTCGTTTAAGAAGAAATAAGTAAAGCTCAAGTAAAATGTCTCAGGTGACTCAACTCTTAAGTGATGGAGTGTTACTTACACTTTGGTTTTTCTGATTATTAGTCTCCTGGGCTTTTTCACCATATCATGATGCCACTACACCATAATGTGGCCTTTTCACTCTATCGTAACAATTCCTTGGCAAAGTGAGTTGTGTGTACCACAAAGTACAAGTATATACACAATTATGCTTCATGTTTGGCTCATATTCTTTTGCACTAGGAAAAGCTAAGTGTATCGAAGATGCGGATTTGCACTCCATCTGCATAATGCATTAGGATTTCAAATGATTTTACACTATTAGAAAAGCTGCCTTCGGGCACCTGGGTGGCTCAGTTGGTTAAGCGACTGCCTTCGGCTCAGGTCATGATCCTGGAGTCCCGGGATCGAGTCCCGCATCGGGCTCCCTGCTGAGCAGGGAGTCTGCTTCTCCCTCTGACCCAACCCCCTCTCATGCTCTCTCTCTCTCATTCTTTCTCTCAAATAAATAAATAAAATCTTTAAAAAAAAAAAGAAAAGCTGCCTCCATATATTATAGAATTGAGAATGATTGAGAGAACCCAATAAATGGCACTTCTCTTTTCCTGCCTGAATTCTCAGCCTACTGAAAGAGGCAAAAAAGTGAGCATACGAGGGCCAGAATATGTCCTTTATTTCTGACAAAGGCTAGAGGAAAGGACATGGCTTTTGGTCTAACTGCCAAATGGACTTTCTAATACACTATGTACCCCCAGAATTAGGCAGACTTGTCTCCCCACCACAGACCAACTGGACAATGTCAGTCCTTTCCACATTGGGGCCTGTACTTGTAGAGTATAACACAGAGGAGCCAATCAGTACATGGGCTTCCTTCAGACAGTTTGCTTCTAAGAAAAGGAAGGAAATAGGGGCTGAGTTATGCATGCCCTATTCTTTTCCCAAAATCTTAAATCAGGTAATTTACTCTACCCATGACTGTGTGAGAAAGGTCTAAGGAAAGAATCTAAGAGGAGCATGTAGGAAAAAAAATCTTATAAAAACCAGGAATAGGGAGGATACATTACTTCCCTGAGCAGTTTCGGCGCCTAAATGCTATTGGCTTATAGGGAGGTTGAGCAGCAGAGATGCTAAGGGGCAAAAGGTGGATGAGTATGTCCCTTACCCAGAACTATAGTCAAGCATTCAGATGCAGAGACAAACAGGAGAATGGGATCAGGGGGCCAGAGAAAGGGAGCCTGAATGGAACATCAAAACAAGGGATGGCCAGAAGCCAGGATCTGAGGCTAGAGGATGAAAATCAGAGAAATGGGGACAGGAGAAAAGGGTGAAGCAATGAACAGTAAGAAGCAAACTCCTGACACAGGAGCTATTGTCTATGCCTGTGTCTTACAAGCTCACTGCAGCATGCTAGATCAGAAAGGTGCCTAAACTCATAAATCCAAAAATGTGCTGAAACCCACCCTTTCCTCATGGAGTAAAGTCAAGGTTTCCTTGGGTGGGCTTACCTAGTCAGAAGCTTGTAAGTATAGAGGGGCATCCTCGAGGTGGGATACAGAGTTCCACGAGTGTCACTCTTAGCCAGGGCCCCAGGTTCTGGTATTCCCCACAATACACTGGTGGTTTCCCATCATAAGGCATCAGAGCTGGGTGTTCAAGCTTCTAAGTGGAGAGGCACACTGGATATGAACGGAGAGCTAGAAGCCACAATTGGAGCTGAAAGGCCACAGAATTGGTGATCTCTATTGGCTTGACAGGTGGTGGTCCTTTGGCTTGGGGCACAAATTAATGGTACATGCATGTCTTAGAGAAGCTTTAGAATGTCCAGAAGCTTCCCCAGAAATTAGACAAATGCTGATATAATGTAGATATTATGAGGTTTTAACTGTTTAACTATTAAAGTTAAGAATTATTTTAGTGATTATTAATAGAAAACCAAAAACAATGGGTTAATCAAATTGGAAATTTATTTTTTCTGCTACGTAAGTGAAGTCCTGAGGTAAGCAGACTAAAGCTATGTTGGCAGTTCCAAGAAGCCCAAAGATGTCATGGTAGCACTACTCCAGGGACCCAGTGTGCTTCTGGCTTAATACACCACAATCCTTAGGGTAACATCTTCATATTCATACCTTCCACATGGCTAGTGACACTCCAGCCATCATGCCTACATTTCAGGGAGAAGTAAAGGGAAGGGCATGGAACAAAAAGATGTCTGCTCTTTGAAGTAACTTTTCTGTAAGCCTCACCTGACAATTTCTGCTTATATCTCATTGGGTAGAATTAAGTCAAAGGCTACCCCATGATCAAGGAAGGTAGAGATTTGTACGGTTTCAGGTGGGTACATGACTAATATCAATAAAATCAGGTCTGTTGGCAAGGAAGCAGAGAAGAATAGATACTCAAAAGGCAGCCCACTGTCTCTTACACAGAGGTACACGAAGTGATGGAATGGCCAAAACTCATTATTGCTCCGTATGTGGATATTCTGGGTCAAGGATTACAGTGACTTACTAATACTACACAAATTCTACGGGGGTGCCCCAGGGAAGTTCATGTTTCAAGAGTGAGTAGAACTACTTGCTTCATAAACTTCTAGGCTTGTCCTTTCTGCAGATGCAATATCACAGCTGTCTTGCACTGAATTAGCGGTTCTAAACTACATCTTTTGCAAAAGTGCTGGTCTCTCTACAGCAAAATCACCAGAATACTTACTTAAACTATAAAGTCCTAGATCTTGCTGCACAGACACAGTTGAGACACCATGTTCTATGTGGTGCCATATCAGAAAAGGCTACTAAAAGCCATGCTGCACTGTGGGGTGTAAATGACTCCAGCTGAACAGATCCTTTGGGCAGTCTGGGCCACCTTTGGAGACAGTTGGCAGTGTTCTCTCCTGAGAGAGAGGCGTTCTCAAGATGGGCAGCCTCGCTTTCCTCCTAATGACGCAGCCTGAGGGACAGAGGGCTTGGCTGGCTTCATTGCCTTCCCAGCACTCATTCAGCAGAGAAGTCAGACCTCTCAAAGAGGAAAGCCCACATTCCCAGGTATTTTGCTGATCCTCCCCCATCCCCAATCCACGCCTCAACTGCTTCAGGTTGGGAGCACTGCAATGCAACACATCAGCCAGAGTCTTCTTGGAGAAAGTTTTCATGCCTTGAAGGCAGTCTCCTTCTAGGTAGTTAAATCATTTCTTGCCTCTTAGCCTCCACATAGCTTAGAATTCATAAACTCTCTACAGATAAATAGTGTTCCAAAATATGCATACATACATACATATATACATACATACATACATGGTTATCTAAAAGTCTTATGTTAAATTATTCATTCCCTTTTTTAAAAGAAAATCAATCCTTTGCATAGAAAGGAAAAGGTTTTTAAACAAAAACATTTTAAAGGTATGTGATTGTACCTGTAAGATGAAACACGAGATGAAGGGAAGAGCACAGAGAATGGGGAAGAGATGCAAGATGTGCTTTTGACTCCCACATATAAAATTGATCCCAGCAGAAGCTAATTACAAGACCCAAGCAGGAAATGATCAAGCTCCCAAAACTACACTCCCACCTACGTCTTCTACCATGTTTCCAAACCCTATACTAATGTTCATTCTAGGCCCTTCCTCAAATTTTAATCTTGTATTTTCACTCCATTCAATCACCATCACATAATAAACACACTGGTATGAAAACTTCTGTTCTTAGTGGTCTGGATATTCCTTAAGTATAATCGCCCATCTTGAGACTTCAATCCCCCTGAAGTCCACTGATGTCCCTGCCATGGGCATTCTCAAGTCATCTGCCCTCCTTGTAGCCAATCAGTGCCTTGTGCGCTCTTAACAGAAATTATCAACATCCTTGTGCATTCTGTGGAGGAACAGCTATATTTTAGGCACTGTCACAAAGGAGTGGAAACCAAAGGAGCTGCCGCTTTATCATCCCCTAGGCTGATCTGCCCATGATCTCAGAGTTCACCTACAAGTCATATTTCATTTTAGTGAAGCACTTCTTCATGGTAGCTGGCTAGTTTTTGTAAAAGTAATTTACATCCATTTCCTCTTATTAGGTCATTTGCCCCTCCCACCAGTCCTTTAGGCAGTTATTAATCCGTTGTTTTCTCTTGGGACATATTTCCTTCAGCTTTCATACTTTTTGGTATCCTAATATCCTAAAACAGTAAAGCTTCCAAAAGTGACTTAGCCTAAGATGTTACTCATACATCAAAAAAGTAATTTGCAGAAATATCTTAAACAGCTAGCTCCTTCCTTCAAATGATTTCTAATGCAGAAACTTGATGTGTAAGCCACTCTATTTTCGGGGTGAGAGAACCTAGATAGGTGGGCTTGTGTTCATTCTTGACCCCCGAGGCTGCCCAGAAAGACCCTTCTAGAAATCTAGGAATCTGTAGACCACATTTTGAAAACACTTGTGCTAAACGAATCTGAAACCTTTAAATACCTCATGAATATTGACAACTTCTACCCTGATTTGGAGACGATGTCATGCTTGGATAGATCTAAATATTAAAAAGTATATGAACAAATAAGTCAATATAGAATCAATGAAAATATACCGCAACAAAGAAGGGAGCCAACCTTAAGGCAGGAAACCTCAGAATAGAAGTACTGTTAAAAATAATAAAATTATTTCTATAAGAACCAGAAAAAAATCTGGCAACTATTTTTCCCAAAGATACAGACGCTATGATCTTTGTAAAACAGAAATAGCAAACTTTAATGAAGAATATAGTTGAATGAGGAAAGATACTGAAGAAACTAGAAAAACGTGCAGGAAAGTCCAATATATTATAATGAAATCAAAAATCCACTGAAGGAGGCCAAGAAGTCAAAAGTAGAAGTGACATTGAGTACCTGGAACAAAAATATTGAAGACAAACTTGAAAAGGTATCACTGCACAGAGAGGAAATGAGAACAAAAATTTTAATTGTGACAGGAAAAAATAATAATTTTTAAGAATATGAAATTGGCTAGGGGTACCTGGATGGCTCAGTCAGTTAAGCATCTGCCTTCAGCTCAGGTCATGATCCCAGGGTCCTGGGATCGAGTCCCACATCGGGTTCCTTGCTCATTGAGGAGCCTGCTTCTCCCTCTGCCTGTCACTCCCCCTGCTTGTGCTTGCACTCTCTCTCTTTCTTTCTCTCGGTCAAATAAATAAATAAAATCTTAAAAAAAAAAAAAAGAACATGTAATTGGCTAGATCATCCTGACAGCCTTAAATGAATCATCAGCCTTAAGCAACATATTAGACTATATGAGCTTAACAGACATCTATGCAAGAACAGGAAATAAAATCCAACCTAAGATTGATAATGTCTTGAACAAAGAAGTCAGAAATAGTAGGACCCTAAAACAAACAAAAAAAAAGAAAGAAGAAAAATTTTCTGGATCCTTAAAAGAAAGGGGAGGTGGGGTCTGAATCTATTAAAAAAAAAAAAAAAAACAGGGTTCATCATGTTCCAGGAACAGTTATTGAAATAGAAACCTTTTCTAGACACAAAAGGGCAAACTATTTTAATTATGTGGATAAAGAAAAGTATTATAAGATGTAAGAAGAAGAAAAGCTTACCTAGAAAGGAAAAAACTCAAGTTTGCCTCAGTCTTCATCATATGTTTAAATTCCATAAGAAAATGGAGGTGTGTCTGCAAAATGTTGAGGGCAAAAATCCTAGTAAGCCCAAATCCCAAACTTAGTCAACTTCTCCTTCACAAACAAAACCAACAGAAAAAACTTCTCATGCAAGGATTCAACACAAATACCACAAATGTACCCTTGATAGAAATGTCCTGAAGTACATTCTACAGCTGAAGAAGTTGAAAGAGACTTTGAGAAGTCAAAAGTCAAAATTTAAAGGCACTGCTGTCAGTACATATGAAAAACAATTTAAAGTGGTTCCATAGTGTAGTGATTATCACCTCTGCTTTACATGCAGAAGGTCCTGGGTTCGATCCCCAGTGGAACCACCAACAATGAATCATGGAACATTACATCAAAAACTAATGATGTAATGTATAGTGATTAACACAACATAATAACATTAAAAAAATAATTAAAAAATAATAAAAATTTAATGTGGAAAATAACTATAAAACTTATTGCAAATATAATTTTAAAATTCACTCAAAGCTAAAAAAAACCTTGCAAGGGAACTTTCATTGGTTAAAATAAACTGCTGTTTAGCTAATCCTCAATGGGGAAAAACTGAAAGCTTTTCCCCTAAGGTCAGGAACACAACAGTGTCCATTCTCACCACACGGTTCCACGTAGTACTAGAAGTCCTAGCCTCAGTAATCAGACAACAAAAAGAAATAAAAGGTATCCAAATTGGCAAGGAAGAAGCCAAACTTTCACTCTGCACAGACAACATGATACTCTATGTAGAAAACCTGAAAGACTCCACCAAAAAATCACTAGAACATGAATTCAGCAAAGTAAGTCGCAGGATATAAAATCAACATACAGAAATCTGTTGCATTTCCATACACCAATAATGAAGCAGCAGAAAAAGAGAAATCAAGGAATCCATCCCATTTACAATTGCACCAAAAACCATAAGATACCTAGGAATAAATCTAACCAAAGAGTAAAAGATCTATATGTTAAAAAATACAGAACATTTATGAAAGAAACTGAAGAAGACACGAAGAATTGGAAAAACACTCCATGCTCTTGGGTTTGAAGAATAAACATTGTTAAAATGTTTATGCTACCCATAGCAATCTACACATTCAATGCAATCCCTATCAAAATACCATCAACATTTTTCACACAGCCGGAACAAACAACCTTAAAATTTGTATGGAACCAGAAAAGACCCTGAATAGCCAAAGTTAAGTTGAAAAAGAAAAACAAGGACACCTGGGTGGCTCAGTCAGTTGAGTGTCTGCCTTCGGCTCAGGTCATGATCCCAGGGTCCTGGGATTGAGCCCTGCATTGGGCTCCTTGCTCAGTTGGGGGGGGGGGGGCCTGCTTCTCCCTCTCCCTCTGCCTCTCTCTCTCACTCTGTCTCTCATGAATAAATAAATGAAATCTTAAAAAAAAAAAAAGCTGGAGGCATCACAATTCCAGACTTCAAGCTGTATTACAAAGCTGTAATCATCCAGATAGTCTGATATTGGCACAAAAACAGACACATAGCTTAATGGAGCAGAATACAGAATCCAGAAATGGACCCACAACTGCATGGCCAAGTAATCTTTGACAAAGCAGGAAAGAATATCCAATGGAAAAAAGACAGTCTCTTCAACAAATGGTGTTGGGAAAACTGGACAGCAACATGCAGAAGAATGAAATTGGACCACTTTCTTACACCATACACAAGAATAAATTCAAAATGGATGAAAGACCTAAATGTAAGACAGGAAACAATCAAAATCCTAGAGAGAAAAAAAGCCTCTTTTACCTGGGCTGCAGCAACTTCATATTAGACATGTCTCTGGAGGCAAGGGAAACAAAAGCAAAAATCAACTATTGGGACTTCATCAAGATAAAAAGCTTCTGCACAGTGAAGGAAACAATCAACAAAACTAAAAGGCAACCGATGGAATGGGTGAAGATATTTGCAAATGACATATCAGATAAAGAGTTAGTATCCAAAATCTATAAACAACTTATCAAACTCAACACCCAAAAAACAAATAATGTTTGTTCATGCAGAAGGCATGAACAGACATTTGTCCAAAGAAGACATATAAACGGCCAACAGACACATGAAAAGATGCTCAACATCACTCATCATCAGGGAAATACAAATCAAAACCACAATGAAATACCACCTCACACCTGTTAGAAGGGCTAAAATAAACAACTCAGGAAACAACAGATGTTGGTGAGGATGCAGAGAAAGGGAACCCTCTTACACTGTTGGTGGGAATGCAAACTGATGCAGCCACTCCGGAAAACAGTATGGAGGTTCCTCAAAAACTTAAAAATAGAACTACTGTATAACTCAGCAATTGCACTACTAGGTATTTATCCAAAGGATACAAAAATGCTGATTCAAAGGGGCACATGCACCCCAGTGTTTGCAGCAGCATTATCAACAATAGCCAAATTATGGAAAGAGCCCAAACGTCCATCAACTGATAATGAATGGATAAAGAAGATGTGGTATATATACACAATGGAATATTACTCAGCCATCAAAAAGAACGAAATCTTGCCATTTGCAACAACATGGATGGAACTAGAGTGCATTATGCTTAGCGAAATAAGGCAGTCAGAGAAAGACAAATACCATATGATTTCATTCATATGTGGAATTTAAGAAACAAAACAGATGAACATAGGGGAAGGGGAGGAAAAATAAAATAAGATAAAAACAGAGAGGGAGGCAAACCATAAGAGACTCTTAACTATAGAGAACAACCTGAAGGTTGCTGGAGGGGAAGGGAGCGAGGGGGTGGGTGAAATGGGTGATGGGCACTAATGAGGGTACTTGTTGGGATGAGCACTGGTTGTTGTATGTAAATGATGAATCACTAAGTTCTACTCCTGAAACCAATACTACACAATATGTTAACTAACTCGAATTTAAATTTTTAAAAAAAGAAAAAAAGGAAATTAAAAAGTAATAAATAAATAAATAAATAAATAAATAAATAAATAAATAAAATGCTGTTTAGGGATAACTCCATGAGAATAAGTCATAGAAAGTACAGAGGATGCCAAGGCTAAGTAAAATTCCTCACCATGAATTAGAAGGAGTTGAAAGGTATTTTTTGAACTTTATTTTTATTTTTAAGAAACCATAAAACTACCAATTATGATATTCTGATGAACTCAAAGGAAAACTCATGCCACAAGTGGAACCCTACAGGAATCTGAAATTTTGAGGAACTGAATGGTCTGACCACCTGAAACTGAAATTTTAAAGTTGTTCCATATTATTAGTGCCCCTGGGTTCCTCAAAGAAGAAAACAGAAATACTTTTGAAATGAACCAAACCTCAACACAGGCCCCAAAGAATTCTACTTCCCCCAAAAAATATATTCCAAGAAATATGAACAGCATACAGTCAGAAATCATAAAATATACAAGAAAAGAAGGTACCATAAGAGACAGTCTACAGTAACAATAGAAAGCAAAGCAGACTTGCAAAGAGTTCAGATATTGCAATTCTTAGACACAGAATATGAAAAAGTATGTTGAATTAAGATATTTAAAGCAATAAAGAAGTGTTAAAAATATGATTAAAGAGGGGGTGGGGGGGTGCCTGGGTGGCTCAGTCAGTTAAGCATCAAACTCTTGGTTTTCGGCTCAGGTCATGATCTCAGTGTCGTGGGATGGAGCCCCGCATGGCTCCATGCTCAGCACAGAGTGCTTAAGATTCTTGCCCTCTGCCTCTCCCCCTGCTTGCACTTGCTCATGCTCTATCTCTCTCTCTCAAATAAATAAATCTTAAAAAAAAAAAAAAAAGAGGGGCGGAATGACCAACAGCCTGCAGAGCAACATGCTTAAGTTTTATTGTGACTCCTGTGATATACACCTCACCCACGACTCTCCATCTGTGAGGAAGACACACTGCAGTGGTAGGAGACACAAAAAGAATGTGCAAGACTACTACCAGAAGTGGATGGAAGAGTAGGCTCAGAGCTGCATATCCACAAGGAAAGGTACCTCCTACTCCATTCTCTGCTCTTCCTCCTACAGGAGCAATGATCCCACCTCCCCTCAGTCTCGCAGCTCCTCCTCGCCCTGGTATGATGCCAGCACCCCATATGGGGGGCCCTACCATGATGCCAATGATGGGCCCTCCTCCTCCTGGGATGACACCAGTGGGACCTGCTCTTGGAATGAGACCACCTATGGGGGGCTACATGCCCAAGATGCCTAGGCCCCCAGTGATGACACCTCCTGCCCATGTTCCCATGGTGGTGCCCACTCAGCCAGGACTGACTCCCCCAGACAGATAGAGAGGGGAGCCTCTTTATATGCATTTTACATTACTTGCTCTACTTCACCAGGAGACCATGGTGCAGTGACTCTGGGTGCTTTCTAACAGCAGGACAGGGAGGACTTGCTCCCCCCTCCTATCAAAGAGAGAATAATTTTGGCAGGTGACTAATGGGACCCAAAAAAAAAAAGCAATTTTCATTTGTATCATGAAATGTGAAAATAAAATTGTCAACTGTTTTAGTTAAAAAAAAAAATATATGACTACAGAATAAGAGACCATTAAAAAACACTATAGACTGAATGCTTGCATCCCCTCAAAATTCTTATGTTGAAACCTAGCCCCAATGTGATGGTTTTAGAAGTTAGAGTCTTTGGGAGGTAATTAGATCATGAGGGTGGAGCCCTCATGAATGGATTAGTGCCCTTAAAAAAGAGACCCCAGTGGACTCCTTCAGCCCTTCTTCCATGTGAGGACACAGAGAGAAGACAGCCATCTATGAACCAGGAAGCAGGCTCTCACCAGATGCAAATCTGCCAGCACCTTGATCTTAGACTTCCCAGCCTCCAGAGCTATGAGAAATAAATGTTTGTTATTTAAACCACCCACCCTATGGTATTTTTATTATAGCAGCCTGAAGAGACTAAGACAAAAATAAGCGAATCTGAAAAGAACCAAATTGTATTCCTAGTAACAAAAAATATTAATAAAGCCACTGAAACTAACAAATTCCATGGAAAAGTTGAACCAGAAGATTAGACACAAATAATAGTATTTGCAAAATGTTAGGTAGTTATGAAGAATTAATGCAGTATGCACCTTACAGAGACAAAAATATGGAAAACATAGTACGTAGGTAAAAAAAAAAAACAAGATAAAGTAAGTGTCTAACATAGGTCTAACTGGAGTTTCAGAAGGAAGGGAGAACTAGAATGGAGAAAAGGTAATATCTAAAGAGATAATGACTGGTAATTTCTCAGAAGAAACTGATACACAGTTTTAGGAAATCCAGTGAATTCCAAGTAGTATAAATAAAAAGAAATCCATATCTAGATTTCATCATAATGAAATATTAGAATATCTAAAACCAGGAGAAGATTTTTCAAACAACAGCCAGACTGGAAAGACAAATCAGTGTCAAAGGAGTGACAATGTTAACTAATGTCCCATCAGCAAAAATGGAAACCAGAAACAGTGAAACAGTATGAGAAAAAAACTAGCAAAATATATCCAGTAAAAAAAGATTTCAAGAGCAAGTGTAAAATAAAGACATTTTCAGACAAAATAAAATTTAAGAACCTGCCATTAGACCATCATTAAAGAAAATTCTAAAACTAAGTTGTCCGTTAGAAATATAATGAGCAATATGTAAATTTAAATGCTCTAGTATAGAGCCACATTTTTAAATGCAAAAAAGGTAAAATTAATTTTAATAATGGTCTATTTAATCTAACAGATCAAAAAATTATTTCAATATGTAATCAATATAAAAATCATTAGTGAGATACTTTACCCTTTTTTATACTAGGTGTTTGAAATCCAGTATGCACTTTATACTAACAGCAAATCTCAATTCAGACTAATAATTATATTTCAAGTGCTCAATATCCATATGACTGGTGGTTACCATATTGATCAGTGCAGTGCTAAGAGATATACTTAGAAGGAAAATTATTCCTGGTGAAATGGCTGAGATGCAAGAAGAGAGGATGAGCAAAACAGGTGATAAAAAGGCGGGCAAACCCAATGTTCTCAAGAGACATTGACTATATAAAACAATAGTATTTATATTGTACACCGGAAGTTAGGGACAGGTTTGAACAGATTCTGTTTAAATAGTCTGGGGAAAGAATACTTCACAAGGATGTTGTATACCTCATATAGCATCACAGTAAGAGGTACACAATGTCTAGTCAGTGATGGCCAGACTGGATCAGGGTGAAATAGCCAATTCCTCTATCATGAAGTCACATTCTTCTCACTTTTTACCAAAAATCAATCCATGGGGCGAGAACCAGGCAGAAGAAACAGGTACAAAGTCCGCGAGACAGAAGTACATCTGGTGTGTTTGATGGGCATCTGGGTGGCTCAGTTGGTTAAGTGACTACCTTCGGCTCGGGTCAAGATCCCAGGGTCCCACATCGGGCTCCCCACCGCTCTGCAGGAACCTGCTTCTCCCTCTCCCTCTGCACCCCTCCCCACCTGTGTTCTCTCTCTCCCTCTCTCTCTCTAATAAATAAATAAAATCTTTAAAAAGAAGAAGAAGTACATCTGGTATGTTTGAGAAATAATAAGGAGAAAGCTTCCCTATACCTTAGCCCTTAGCTAAGCTAATATCTGATCAGAGTAATTTACCTATTAACAATTCTCTTAAAAGGACTGTATCAGAATCACTAAAAGAACTGTTTAATGACTAAGGATCATTTAATCAGAATTAATAAGTAATCCCTGTAGCAACCAACTGTTGATATTGAACCCAGATGCCCTTGAAACCCTTGGGCCATTTCTCGGTACCCACCCCCATCTGCAGCTCCTTTGTGCTCTTGCCTCCCTGGGCCCCATCAGTGTCTATCTTCAGAAGACTGCCCTCAGCCACAGACACCCTTTTGCCTGCCTGCCTGTGCAAAAGGCTGAAAGTATCTGAGAGACTGGGTTTAGTTTGGGTGGTTCTGAGCCACTGAATGACTTATGAAAGTCCAGCTCTCTTTCCAGTTGAGACAAAATATGAGCTATAATTTGTTCTCCAAAGCTTTCCCATACAATCCAGCTGAGGCTAGAATGGTGCCAGAAATTGTACCCTTGCTTGGATTCCTTCTTTTCACTGATCCGTTTCTCCTACTCCCTTACCTGTTTCTCCTGAGAGCAAGTCCCTAAATAAATCACTTGCACATAAGTACTCAGTTCAGGGTTGGCATCTGCAGAACATGACACAAGGCAATCCCTAATTTTGAATGCCACATAACATCTGGAATATATATAACAAATATAATCTAATTCTATATACTCATATGCAAAAATGAAACATAAATAGAAATCCTTTCTACTTCCATTTGAAGTGATCGGTTTCTGTTAGCATACGCTGTAAATAATTCATCGTGAGCAGTCAGTGCAAGGCTGATCCATGAGTGGCATCTACCAGCCAGGGTACAACACAGTACACACCACAGTGTTAAGTTGCACTCATACACACAATATTAGCATTATTGAAAACTCAGCTGTGCATCACTTTTCTGGCTGTGTAAAACTTCTTTGGTTCTTGAATACAAGCAAATCGCTCACCATTCCTAAAGACTGAATGTGGCGCTTATTGTTTCAGAGACAATGAGTCTAGTGTTTGGCGGTCAGACTACATGTTTCAAAGGGAATCTTTGTCTGCTTAACATGAAATAAATCAGACTCTATATTTATTGGGAAAAGTGCAATCCAGCAAACTTCACTCAGAAGAAATCAGCCCTGGTGGCCTAAGTTACAACTGTTAGGTAAAGCCATAGGTAGCTTGTAGTAATACAAGCCAGAGACTTCTAAGAGGGGCTGAGAAGAAACCAGTAAAGAGAACCTACCCCTCACCTTTCTCTAGCCCTTTTTAATCACTGAGAATTTTTTTTACAATTACATAAATTGTTTTCAAGTAGATTTCTACAGGGACTTTTTACAAATCAAAATTTCTCCCAATGACACCACTTGAATATTTACAGATAGAAGCACATGATAGTCTGAAGTTCTGCAAATAATGTAGAGAAACCTCATCAGGTTGGGCTCTAGTGGTTTATAAGAAATATTTTGAAAATTATCTGCTGAGGTTCATTACTGTCCTTTAAAGGACACACACATATATCAATAATGGAAACAAGGTCATCAGAAACACATTTCTCTAACCTTAACATTAAGAGTGTAACTTTGGGAGGGAGTAGGAGGAAGACCCTGGCTTTGCCTCATCCCTCTAACACAGCTAGATCAATACCAAATCATTTTGAACAACTAGGAAATCGATCTGAGGATTAAGAAAACAATCTGCACAATTGGAGGGAGAGAATGTGGCAGATGCGAGGTTCAGAGATGTGAATTGGGGGAGAGAAAAGCCGGGGTGCCATGGAAGGGAGGGAGAGACTTTTCATGGAGAGAAGTCAGGGAAGCAAGGGAGAGAGCAGCATGTAAGGTTTGCACAGGGCGCCACGGAATGGGGATCCCCTGCGTCACACTGGGAGAGAACATTCCCCTCCCTGGAGGACATTTGGAAGAGGGTGCAGTGCCTCTGCAAGGACAGAGGGCCCACTGGGCACCGCTGGGCCGCTGTTCAACAGCAGGGGACAGAGACATGCTCAGAGGGCAGCTAAGCTGGTCTCAACTTCCCACTGTGCTTCACCCTAGACTCCAGAATGACGCCGTGTGTGCGGCGAGGCTCTCCTCCCGGGCGGGCAGTGGGTCTGTGCCTTGCCGGGTCCTTTAAGATTTGGAGTTTGGAATGCCAGGGGCCAGCCAGAGATAAAACACAGAACTATGGCGCCGGGCATGCCGACGGCCGGCACAGACAGGTTGAGGGCAGGGACCTGAAGAAAGCCCGGGACACAGGAGGGGAGATTGTTCACTCTTCTGTGAGGGCTTCCTGAACAGCGCCAGCAGCGCATTCCCCTCGGCAGAGAGGAGAGGGCAGGGTGACACCATTTGCCAGCCCTGACCACCAGCACAGACTTCAGCGAGAAACAGCGCCTCCAATGGAGGCTGGAGTGCCTTACACCAAACCCCACACCCCTGTGCCCCACAGGGGCATCTTTACCGGAGCAGGTCTGACTGTGAGCCAGAGCAGCAGGCCTCTCCCTCAGAGGACCAACACAGGCCCCCCCATCTACTGATTATAGAGCGCTCCAAAGCAGCTTCAATTCTGGTGGAAATAGGGCCACGCTTGCTTGCTTGCTTGCTTTTTCTTTTTTTTTAATCAGGCTTATAGTTTTTTGTTCATTTGTTGGTTGGTTTGTTGCCTTTCCTGTTTTTTGGATCAGGCTTTTTTTTTTTTTTCTTTTTTCCTTCTTTCTCTTTTGGAATCAGGCTTATAGCTTTTTGTTTGTTTGCTTGCTTTTTCTTTCCTTTTCCTTATCTCTTTTCTTGGATCAGGCTTTTTTTTTTTTTTTAAATCAGGCTTATCTTAACAGACAAATCAAAGCACACCTAAAGATCCAAACATTCCCCACTGCAAGCAAGGAGGAACCCTTCAGAGGACTGAACTGCAGGAAAGAGCAACCAAAACACACCAGCAGAGTGCACACAGCATACACCAGAAACACTTCCTGAACTGCTGGGCCCTGGATAGTGTATGACCCCTGCTTAATATAGTATTACTCTCAGGAGCAGAAAACAACAAGCTTTCATAACACACAAAAGAGAGAATGACAAGATGGATGAATTCTGCCCAAAAGAAAGATCAAGAAGAAATCACAACCAGGAATTTGCTCAGAACAGATATAAGCAATATATCTGGACAAGAATTTAGAACAACAGTCATAAGAATACTAGCTGGGCTTGAAAGAAGCATAGAAGATCCTAGAGAAGACACCAAAACTGAGATGCAAAACCAACTGTATATAATCACAATAAGGACGGAAGAAGCAGAGGAATGAATAGGTGATATAGAAGATAAAATTATGGAAAATAATGAAGCTGAAAAGAAAAGGGAAAGAAAACTATTAGATCACGAATACTGACTTAGGGAACTCAGCAACTCCACAAAAGGCAATAATATCATATCACAGGAGTCCCAGAAGAAGAAGAGCAGGAAAAAAGGGGTGGAAGGTTTATTCGAACAAATTATAGCTGAGAACTTCCCTAATCTGGGGAAGGAACAGGCATTCAAGTCCAAGAGCCACAGAGAACTCCCCTCAAAATCAACAAAAACAGGTCAACACCAAGACATATCATAGTGAAACTTGCAAAATACAAAGATAAAGAGAGAATTCTAAAAGCAGCTCAGGGAGAAAAGGTCCTTAACCTACAAGGGTAGATGCATAAGGTTAGCAACAGACCTGTCCATAAAAAGTTGGCAGACCAGAAGAGAATGGCATATTTTCCACATGCTAAGTGGGAAAAAAAGTGCAGCCAAGAATACTATATCCATCAAGGCTGTCATTCAGCATAGAAGGAGAGATAAATAGTTTCCAAGACAAGCAAAAACTAAAGGAGTATGTGAACACTAGACCAGCTCTGCAAGAAATATTAAAGGGGACCCTTTGAGCAGAAAAGAGAGACCAAAAGCAACAAAGACTAGAAAGGAACAGAGACAGAGACAATCTACAAGAACAGTGACTTTACAGGTAATATAATGGCACTAAATTCATAGCTATCAATAATTACTCTGAATATAAATGTACTAAATGCTCCAATCAAAAGATATAGGGTATCAGAATGGATTTAAAAAAAAAAAAAAAGACCCATTGATATGCTGCTTACAAGAGACTCATTTTAGACCCAAAAACACCTCCAGATTGAAAGTGAGGGGATGGAGAACCATCTATCATGCCAACAGACATCACAAGAAAGCCGGAGTAGCGATCATTATATCAGACAAAGTAGATTTTAAACCAAAGACTATAATAAGAGATGAAGGGCAATATATCATAATAAAGGAGTCTATCCAACCAGAAGTTCTAACAATTATACATATTTATGCCCTCAACTTGAGAGCAGCCAAATATATAAATCAATTAGTAACAAACCTAAAGAAACTCATTGATAATAATACAATAATGGTAGGGGACATTAACACCCCACTCACAGCAATGGACAGATCATCTAAGCAGAAGATCAACAAGAAAACAAGGGTTTTGAATGACACACTGGACCAGATGGACTTAACAGATATATTCAGAGCATTTCATCCTAAAGCAGCAGAATACATATTCTTTTCGAACATGGAACATTCTCCAGAATAGATCACATACTGGGTCACAAATCAGGCCTCAACTGGTACAAAAAGATTGAGATTATACCGTGCCTATTTTCAGACCACAACACTATAAAACTTGAAGTCAACCACAGTAAAAAATTTGGAAAGACCACAAATACATGGAGGTTAAAGAACATTCTACTAAAGAATGAATGGGCTAACCAGGAAATTAAAGAAGAAATTAAAAAAAGACATGCAAGCAAATGAAAATGAAAACACTACAGTCCAAAACCTTTGGGAAGCAGCAAAGGTGGTCATAAGAGGGAAGTATATAGCAATACAGGCCTCCTCAAGAAACAAGAAAAGTCTCAAATACACAACCTAACCTTACACCTAAAGTAGCTGGAAAAAGAACAGCAAAAAAAGTAAAAAACCAGCAGTAGAAGGGAAATAATTAAGATTAGAGCAGAAATAAAAGCTAGAGAAACAAACAAAACAGTAGAACAGATCAACAAAACTAGGAGTTGGTTCTTTGTAATAATTAACAAAAGTGATAAACCTCTAGCCAGCCTTATCAAAAAGAAAAGAGAAAGGACCCAAATAAATAAAATCATGAATGAAAGAGGAGAGATTAAAACCAACACCACAGAAATACAAACAATTATAAGAGAATATTATGAGCAATTATATGCCAACAAATTGGGCAATCAGGAAGAAATGAATAAATCCCTAGAAAAATATAAACTACCAAAACTGAACCAGGAAGAAATAGAAAATTTGAACAGATCCATAACCAGCAAAGGAATTGAATCAGTAATCAAAAATCTCCCAACAAATAAGAGTCCAGGGCCAGATGGCTTCCCAGGAGAACTCTACTAAGACATTTAAAGATGAATTAATACCTCTTCTTCTGAAGCTGTACCAAAAAATAGAACTGGAAGGAAAACTTCCAAACTCATTCTATAAGGCCAGCATTACCTTGATTTCAAACCCAAAGACCCCACTAAAAAGGAGACTTAAAGACCAATAATCCCTGATGAACATGGATGCAAAAATTCTCAACAAGTACTAGCTAATCTAATCCAACAGTACATTGAAAGGATTATTCTCCATGATCAAGTGGGATTTATTCCTGGGCTGCAGGAGCAGTTCAATATCCACAAATTGATCAATGTAATACACCACATTAATAAAAGAAAGGATAGAGTGCCTGGGTGGCTCAGTTGGTTAAGCATCCAACTCTTGATTTCAGCTCAGGTCATGACCTCAGGATGGTGAGATCAATCCCCACATCAGGCTCCATGCTCAGCAGGGAATCTGCTTGAGATTCTCTCACTCCCTCTCCTTCTGCCCCTCCCCCCCACATTCTCTTTCTCTCAAATAAATAAAACTTTTTAAAAAAGAAAAGAAATAAAAGAAAGGATAAGAATCATATGATCCTCTCAATAGATACAGAAAAAGCATTTGACAAAATACAACATCCTTTCTTAATAAAAACCCTCAAGAAAGTAGGGATAGAAGGAACATACCTCAACATCATAAAGTCCATATACTAAAGACCCAAGGCTAATATCATCCTCAGTGGGGGAAAAATTGAGAGCTTTTCCCCTGAAGTCAGGAAGGGATGTCCACTCTTACCACTGTTGTTCAACATAGTACTGGAAGTCTTAGACTCAACAATCAGACAACAAAAAATAAAAGGCATCCAAATTGGCAAAGAAGAAGTCAAACTTTCACTCTTTGCAGACAACATGATATTCTATGTAGAACACCCGAAAGACTCCACAGAAGAAAATTGCTAGAACTGATACATGAATTCAGCAAAGTTGCAGGATATAAATTCAACATACAGAAATCTGTTACATTTTTAAAAAGAAGAACTCTGTCGCACTTCTATACACAAATAATGAAGCAGCAGAAAGAGAAATCAAGGAATCCATCCCATTTGCAATTGCACCAAAAATCATAAGATACCTAGGAATAAACCTAACCAAAGAGGTAAAAGATCTACATGCTGAGAACTACAGAACATTTATGAAAGAAATTCAAGAAGACACAAAGAAATGGAGAAAAATTCCATGCTCTTGGATTGGAAGAACAAATGTTGTTAAAATGTCTATACCACCCAAAGCAATCTACATATTCCATGCAATCCCTATCAAAATAACACCAGCATTTTCACACAGCTAGAACAAATAATCCTAAAATTTGTATAGAACCAGAAAAGACCCCAAATAGCCAAGGTAAAAGAAAAAGAAAAGCCAAGGTAAAAGAAAAACAAAGTGGGAGGCATCACAATCCCAGACTTCAAGCTGTGTTACAAAGCTGTAATCATCAAGACAGTATGGTACTGGCACAAAAACAGACTCATAGATCAATGGAATGGAATAGAGAACCCAGAAATGAACTCACAACTCTGTGGTCAACTAATCTTCAACAAAGCAGGAAAGAATATCCAATGGAGGGGCGCCTGGGTGGCTTAGTCAGTTAAGCATCCAACTCCTGATTTCGGCTCAGGTCCTGATCTCGGCTCAGGTCCTGATCTCAGGGTTATGAGATCGAGCCCCATGTCATGCTCCACCATAGGTGTGGAGCCTACTTAAGATTCTGTCTCCCTCTCCCTCTGCCCCTATCCCCCTACTCTCTCCCTCTCAAAAAAAAAAAAAAAAAAAAGAATATCCAATGGAAAAAAGATAGTCTCTTCAACAAATGGTGTTGGGAAAACTGGATAGCAACATGCAGAAGAATGAAACCAGACCACTTTCTTACACCATACACAAAAATAAATTCAAAATGGATGAAAGACCTAAATGTAAGACAGGAAACCATCAAAATCCTAGAGGGAAAAAAAGGTAGAACCTCTTTGACCTCAGATGCAGCAACTTCTTACTAGACACATCTCTAGAGGCAAGGGAAACAAAAGCAAAAATGAACTATTGGGACCTCATCAAGATAAAAATCTTTGCACAGAGAAGGAAACAATCAACAAAACTAAAGGCAACCGATGGAATGGGTGAAGATATTTGCAAATAACATATCTGATAAAGGACTAGTATCCAAAATCTATAAAGAACTCATTGGGGTGCCTGGATGGCTCAGTTGGTTAAACGTTGGCTTTCAGCTCAGGTCAGAATCCCAGGATCCTAGGATCAAGCCCTGCATCAGGTTCCCTGCTCAGGGGGCAGTCTGCTTCTCCCTCTCCCTCTACCCCTCCCTCCCCCCGCTCATGCTCTATCTCTCTCTTTCTCAAATAAAGTAAAATCTTAAAAAAAAAAAGAACTCATCAAAATCAACACCCAAAAAATAAATAGTACAGTTAAGAAATGGGCAGAAGATATGAACAGACATTTGTCCAAAGAAGACATACAAATGGCTAACAGATGCATGAAAAGATGTTCAACATCACTCATCATCAGGGAAATACAAATCAAAACCACAATGAAATACCACCTCACACCTGTTAGAAGGGCTAAAATAAACAACTCAGGAAACAACAGATGTTGGTGAGGATGCAGAGAAAGGGGAGCCCTTTTGCACTGTTGGTGGGAATGCAAACTGGTAGAGCCACCTCGAAAATAGTATGGAGATTCCTCAAAAAGTTAAAAATAGAACTACTGTATAACTCAGCAATTTCACTACTAGGTATTTATCCAAAGGATACAAACATAGTGCTTCAAAGGGGCACATGCACCAAATGTTTATAGCAGCACTATCAACAGTAGCCAAATTATGGAAAGAGCCCAAATGTACATCACCTGACGATGAATGGATAAAGAAGATGCGGTACACACACACACACACACACACACACACACACACACACACACACACACACACACACTGGAATATTACTCAGCCATCAAAAAGAACGAAATCTTGCCATTTGCAACAACATGGATGGAACTAGAGTGCATTATGCTAAGCGAAATAAGGCAGTCAGAGAAAGACAAATACCATATGATTTCATTCATATGTGGAATTTAAGAAACAAAACAGATGAACATAGGGGAAGGGGAGGAAAAATAAAATAAGATAAAAATAGAGAGAGAGGCAAACCATAAGAGATTCTTAACTGTAGAGAACAACCTGAGAGTTGCTGGAGGGGAAGGGAGTTGGGGGTGGGTGAAATGGGTGATGGGCATTAACAAGGGCACTTGTTGGGATGAGCACTGGGTGTTGTATGTAAGTGATGAATCACTAAATTCTACTCCGGAAACCAATACTACACTATATGTTAACTAACTTTAATTTAAATAAAATAATAAAAATAATAATAAAATAAAAGAGTGTAACTCTGTACTGTTGGACAAGATATGCCTATCGTCTATGATAGACATGCCCAGGAATGCTAAAAAGCAATTAGCCATGCAAATGAAATATGCCTAAAGCCAGTTCCAAAGTATCTCACAGATGTTCTCACCAAACTAAAGTTGTCTTAAAGGGACCAATTAAAAAAAGGGCTAGTTTCAGGCTTTTAGAAGCATCCATTTACAGGCAAACAACTAATGTGCCAATTAAAATCATTCATCTCTATTCACCAGGCAAGGCCTCCAAAGGTATCAAATGAGCTATGATGCCTTACTCTAGTCTTAGATATTGTGTGATCTTTAATACAATCCATTTCTATAACCTATATTGGTCTCCTCCAACTCTTTTAGAAATATTTTTATTATATTTCTTTAACATAAAAGATAATAATTCCGGGGCGGGGGGGAATCTTATCTTAAAATGCAATTTTCCACATACAGCAAATACACATGGGAATTCAATATATGGCAAATTCTATGTTTTCATAATCTTGGAGTGATTTGGTTACAGAAAAATGTAAAATGCCTGCATATGAAAACTAACGTAAGAAAAGCCAAAAGATAAACATAAAGCTGGAAAAAAAGTCGCAACTGAAACTACAGATGAAGGTCTTATTTTCCTAATATATATTTAAATATCTTAATAACAAGACCAAGAGTCTAATTTCACATAGGTAAAGGATATGAAAAGACAGTTCACAGAAAAGGGAAGAAAATGGCCCCAAGACATAACTAATATCATTCATAATAAAAGTACTTCATCGAAACTGCACTGAAATATCATTTTTACCTATCAAATTATGATTAAAAAGGTAATAAATGGTACTGCTAAAGAATATAGGCATTGTTGAGGCTATTATGATAACTGAAATAAGTCAGAGACTGTATGATTTCACTATTATGTGGAATCTAAAAAACAAAACTCAAAGATACAGAGAACAGACTGGTGGTTATCAGAGGGAAAGGGGGCTGGAGGGTGGGCAAAACGGGTGAAGGGGGCCAACTGTATGGTAACTAAACTTCTTGTGCTCATCACTCTGTAGTATGTACAAAGACCAAACTACTATGTTGTACGCCTGAAATTAATATAATGTTATATACCAATTTTTCCTCAGTTAAAAACCAAAAATAAAAACAAACAAAAAGAATATAGGCATTGGTGATAAGAATATATGTATTTATATGGGGGAGGATAAATATATCCTCTACAGAGGGCGATTTGTCAAAATAAAAATTGTAAATGCACATGGCCTTTGATGCGGCAATTCCTTTTCTAGTAATTTATCCTAAAGATATGTCCCAATGAGTGAAAATATTATACCTACACCTTTACTACGTCCATTCATCTATCTATCTATCTACTCTCAATAGAAAGATATTCAAGAATGTAGCAGAGGCTAACTTCAGGAAGGGCTAAGAGTAGTAGAGTGCTTTATATCTAGTTATACTCGTTTGCACTTCTTGGGCTTTGAGCCCTATTATCTCTCTTTTTTTTTTTAAGGGATACGGATTTTATTTATTTATTTGAGAGAGAGAATGAGAGAGAGAGAGCACATGAGAGGGGGGAGGGGCAGAGGGAGAAGCAGACTCCCTGCCGAGCAGGGAGCCTGATGCGGGACTCGATCCCGGAACTCCAGGATCATGACCTGAGCTGAAGGCAGTCGCTTAACCAACTGAGCCACCCAGGCACCCCGAGCCCTATTATCTTTTAAAAAAATTTTTAACAGAAATTTTCAAAAGCACCATATTCTAAGCATGAATATGAGGTACTAAGGAAATAGAGGCTCTACTTCTGTTGGTTATTTGATTCATTTCTTTGATCCAAAGTCATTCACAAGACTGATTAAAACACTCTGGAGTGCAGCATGTATTATAAAGAGCTCAAATTCATTCTAGGTTTTGGACAGTAGGTATACATTTCCGTTGACACTGTAGTGCAAGAAATGTGCACACTCCCTTGTAGTATTTTCTTCACCTTTGCGAGATTTTTCCAGGGTGATGTGGGAACATAAAACAACACCTCATCACTGGTCTTAAGTAGATGCAAAAGGGAGCACGCTAGATTCCACTGAATACTTTGCCACCTTGACCACTTTACCTTAGAGCATCATTCAATCCCTACAAAGCCATTATGGTGAAAATATTTATATCTTCATCAATCTGAGACTCAGAGAATCAAATAAGTGGCCCAAGAGAGCCAGAGGACTAGCAACCCGCTGGGCTGGGAAGCAAATCCAGATATATTTGGTGCCTCAGTGAAGTGTGGACATCACGTGAACAAGAATCACAAATAACTAGCTGCACTTAGTAACTACATAAACAAAAGCATGTTTTTAATCAATGCTTTTTAATGGAAATTAATGATGACACATTATTCCTAAAATATCGGTAAACTGATAAAAATGTATTAAATGCAGATAGAAAAAATAGACTTAGATCTGATTCTATTAACACACACACAAAAAATCAAACATAAATTTAAGAATCTTCTGAGGCTCAGCTGGAATAATACTGAAAACGGTTTAATCACTCGCACAACTAGCCTAGCTTTACCAGTGAGAAAACTCAAATCATCCCTCGTCAGTTTTTTTTTTTTAATTATGTAATGATATATCATGATACTGGTCAAATATGTGTGGCTTATTTTATCCCAAATCTGCACATTGAAGTCTCTGTCGAAAGGATTTGGGTTTTTAAGTTTACTTTGCAGGATCTGGTTTAAAAGGAAAAAGGACCCAACGTTATAGCAGGCAACAAACTTGAGAGAAATAGCAGGAAGGACTTAGAACATGAATTCTTTTCAGTCCCAAAGAGACGCTGTTCCAACAGGACTCAGGTCAGAGGGCTGGACACTGCTGGGGAAGGTCACATGGCTGATCTGGGCGAACTTGTTTTGTGAAGAAACAGATGATTTCTAGCTATGAGGCTATTGTTCCTGTAACTTTTTAGCAACAGTTAAATCCATTAAATCCAGTTAAATCCATTCCAAAACGACAAGCAAAAGAAAAGAACATTCTGAATAAACTGCAGATGAATGGAGTTTTCCCCTGCCTCCTTGGGAATACTATGAGTATCTTACAAAAGGGGCCATATCCTGTTTCCTCCTCTGGTTGCTACAACTGTGGTTTGTATACTGGCTGTATCACTAATGTGAATTTATAACCCAAAAACGCCAAGAGAAAAAAAAAATCAGTACTCCTTCACAAATAATGCATTTTTCTTTCCCTAACTTTCAACAAGCACTGTTTTAAATCATCATTATTTTTTCTGCACTGGAAGCAAACCCGCACGTCTTCTTCATACCCTGCTGCTAGCACAGAAGGTGAAATACTGACATAAATGAAAGGAGTTGCAAGTTCAGCATTAATACAAACCAGGCAAACACTGCTGGGATATTTAAAACTCAACAGTGCCTCCTAGTGCACCTATAAAAATCAGCAGGAGCCCAGGATCCAAAATAAATCAGGCTGGAAAAAAGTAAATTAGAAGGCATTCGTGAATTTATCCTTTAAAATAATACAGGAATTAGTCTTTGGGACGAACCTGTTTACTTTAACAAGATACGAAAATCACTTTCAACTAAAAATAGGGCGTTAAGAAAGATCCAGATTCAGGTGGAAGGAAATGGCACTAGAGCACGTGGAAAGAGATAATGCAAAATATAAATACGCATTTTGAAAGAAAGAAGGGGAAGGGGAAGGAGGAGGAAGTGAACACAGACTCTCCCTGTGCCCAGAGCATATCGACTGAAGGAATTTCAAGAACTTGGATAATGATAATATGGCATTTTGCTCTGAGCCAATAGGCAGCTTTGTTAATTTCCTCATAGGAGAACTCCTCTTATCAATGTTCTTCTTGCCCACCTGCTAGCATAGGTAACCCTCCGGGCACCAGAGCTCTTCACACTTCTATGCAGTTATTCGTGCCTTTTTTCCCACCACTGCCCCTGAAGTTGGAAGTCAGTTTTTTCTGTTTAAATGATCATAGCTTTTTCCAGAAGTTTCTGATATCTGAGGGTCATCTGGGGATCATGAAAAGAAATGATGCCATGAAACCCAACAAGAAGGTACTCGGATGAGCGAGAGGCACTTGGCTAACAACCCTAGAATGCCATGCTCAAAAGAATTTCCCCTTGCTAGACCCAACTGACATCCCCAGATCCATCCAACATTTCTACTCTCCTATCTTCATTCTCTCCTTGTCTCACCAAAAATGTAGGTAGAGTTCTTATCCCCTCTTTGAATTCTATGGTACTCAACACTCCCTTCACTATTTTGAAGAAATCTTCCTAGGCTGGTACTTTATCTCAGTGTCCTCAAAAATGTTACGCAAATGAAGCTTCCTCATGACCACTGTATACAAAAGCATCAACAGAACCTAAATTGCTTGAGAAGAGAAATCTAAGCCTGAGAGAATAAGGAAAGCACTCATAATTACACACCCACTGTAAATTAATATTAGAACCCCACTGTATATACAGGATATGTTCATTGTATATAATTCTCCTTAAGTTGACTAGTGAAGAGATTCTGTACACTTCTTTTCCCATTTTGGCATTTTCAAAAGGTTCAAAGTAAAGCCTCCCTCCATGTAATGGTTTGGAAATATATTTTGATGAAGCCAGTCATACTTAACTATTCTATTCAACATTCCATTTTCTAAAATGCGGGGGGAAACAAGTGAGCAGGCCCATCTGTCCTAATAGAATTAATTCTTACTTTTGTGTATGTTCTCTATATTGTAAAACCACAAGGCACAATAGTGAAAGAATGTACAGTTTTCAGACCAACACAAAATTCTCATTAAAAGAGTCTGCATGGGGGCGCCTGGGTGGCTCAGTCAGTTAAACAGCTGCCTTCAACTCAGGTCATGATCCTAGGGTCCTGGGATCGAGTCCCGCATCGGGCTCTCTGCTTAGTGGGGAGTCTGCTTCTCCCTCTCTGCTCTCCCCCGCCCCAAATAAATAAAATATTTAAAAGGGAAAAAAAGCTGCTGCATTTTCATAACTGTCTTTAGTAAAAGCAACATCACTGAGAAGTCTTTCTTTTTGTTCCACTGAAGGGATGTGTGGCAATTCTATAGAGAGAGGGCAAAGTTGATGAAGAACAGCAAATGTCATCCAAACTGCATCCAAACAATATGGCAAGACAGAGTAACAGAACAGTGGGATAAAATTTGCTGCTTGACCGATAGACAAAACGTAATTATTGAAAAAAGGAAAAGCACTGTTCAATCAGACACACACCAAACAATATTAAAATTATAACATACCCTCATAATGGAATACCATGCAGCAACTGAAAATGATGGAGGTCTACATTTATTCAATTGTGGCAAAGTGATAATACATGAAAAAGCAAAAAATACTTATATTTGAAATATTTATGTATTATTTATATATATCCTGTTGCTGAGGGAATGCTCTCAAATTGATAAATTCTCCTTTCCTCTACCTTAAATCCTGTTCCTCTCCCCTTGATCAGGGACCCTCAAAACTCAACTCCATGTTTCTCGCAGCTTTTGCCGGAACATGCTAGCTGAATACTACAGTTCCTTTGAGGTCATGTTGCTTTCCTGTCTCTCAGATCCAATACATGCCCTGTGGGTAATATTATAACTCAACCTTAGTTATTGGCTTTCGGTCAGGAAGGGAGATGGGGGTACATCCTGATGGGGGTAAGGGAGAGTCATCCTTGCATCATCTTTAAGCAAGGAAGGAATTCTAGCCTTTATAAGTAAAGTGGGTCACTTCTGCAGGCTCAAAGACTCAAGAAAAATCCAATGATTCAAGGTTTTTAGGAGGCATCAATATCACTGTTCCCATTCATCCAAGATGTCAGTCAGGGTCCCATTCTTTCCCAAACTTGCACACCTGCCTTGGTTTAGAATTCGGCTATTCACAATTAACCTGGTCCATTGTCTGACCCTGGTCCATTGTTTTCTCTGCCTTCCAGCTATAGGCTATGAGAACATTTGCATATGATACCAAATAGGCCCTCTGGCTTTCACATTTAGCTTGTAATTTCTAATTATTCTTTTTTAACTTTTCATTATCTTTTTCCAAGTGTTGAGTTTAGCAATAAACATTCCATTTTATTATCTTTATAGTTGCTTTTCCTCTCATTTTTATCACCTGCTTCACACTTTGTACCTGCTAATGCATTACCTTCCACTGATCCACTGTCCCAATTACCCAACAATGGGTGTTTTCACAATTATACTGCCTATATTTCCAGGGGCTCACCTACCACCAGTAATAGTCCTCTTTGCCAGTCAGGTAATGCGTGATTCTACTCCAGGATCTCATCCCAGCCTGTGTTTTTTGTTTTGGTCTGGTTTGGGTTTTGTTGAACCGACCCACACCAACTCTCCGGGATGGGTTATCTCTGAGATAGCGATTAGCATGTAAAAAAGTTTAATTGGGAGTGCTCTGAGAATCAACACCTGGGGAAGAGAAGGGAGCATGAGGGGGCAAGGTTAGGTGGAAGCTGAGCTGATTCTCTGAGGAGTTCCAAAAGCTGGGTTACTCTTGAGAACCATCCATCCCAAAGCCCTGGACTTTGATACCCTCACACTGAACAGTTAGTGGATGGGACCACCTGGGAAGAGGCCATGGTCTTGGCAAGGCAGCTGTCTTCAGTCAAGGCAATCCCTGATGGCATCTGAGAGTTGAGAACTGTCTGCTGGCAGCATCCCCACAGCTGAGAATCCCTCGTTCTTGAGGGGGACTCTGATCAGCACCTCATAGTACCACCTGCCAGAACTCTGATCCCTGCAGCCCCCTGGATGTCCTTGCCTCAATAAGTATACATTTTTTAGTTAAAAATAATGACTATCAAATATCAAATAACAAGAATCTCAAATATCAACATAGGAGATGACAGGGAGGAAAAAAGGAGGGGCTGTATACATTTTTTAAAAGGTCAGCTTGTTAAAGGGAAGAACATCCTGGTAGACTGGGTCATTATGCTAACTGTTCTCTCTTTCCTTAGTAATAGGATCATTCATCCACACTCTTTGTCATGTAATTTTGCAATGCCCTCATATTGTCTTGGAGTATATTTCTTTAACTTTCACTAAGTGCTAGGACATGTGACTTGTTAGCAGCTAGGAATCAACCAGAGATGTAAAATGGGCTTTCACAGTTAAGTTTACCCTCCTGTGCCTACACTATCATATTAGAACCTACCCAAACCTGTGGTTCCAAGAAGAGGATGAGAGACACATGGAGCACAGCCACCCGACCTCTACAGTCTGAAGCAAAGCTATTCCAACCAACCCACAGAGCTACATTGAGTAGCAGAGCTATGTTGCCAGGTCCAGTCTGGATCAGCTGAACCTCAGGCACTGCACAGATGCATGAATGGTGAAAAAGATTGCTATTATTTGGGTTTATTTGGGGGATATCTTATTACAAAACATCAAATAGCCCTAGCTAACTTATACAGATATAGATATTAATTGATAGACATTGTTAGAAAATATAAACTTAAATAAGTGTATGGCATTATTTCTTCTAATGTATCAGCAGAAGAAAATAAAGAAATAATCAATTCAATAGAGTGGGGATGGGGAGAGAAGTTAAAAAAAAAAAAGCAAGAATGAGGAAATAAATAAAGGGGACAAACAGCCTAACTATAAAATAACAATAAATATGAATAGGTAGAATTCATTTTAGAAGACAGACTCACAGATTGAGGGGGTTAAAATTAAACTCTATACTTATTTAAGAGACAGGCTTAAAATAACAAGGTAATGTTGAAATAAAGGGATGAGAAAAGGTATATCAAGAAAATGCTTAGGGGAAAACCAACTGTAACAATATTAATATTAAATTGAATACAAGATGACAATTATTAGAGGGACCAGAGGGATTATTACATATTAATAATTGTGCAAGCACATTTCAATACATCAAAAAGACACAACAGTATGATTTTTTATAGATTTAACTAAACAGCTTTGAAATATATAAAGCAAAATCTAATATAAAAGCCTTCTGCACAGCAAAGGAAACCATCAACAAAATGAAAAGGTAACCTATGGAAAGAGAGAAAACATCTGCAAATTATATATCTGATAAGAGGGTAATTTCCAAAATATATAAAGAACTCATACAACTCAATAGCAAAGACAAATAAACAAACTAATTTAAAAATGGGCAGAAAATCTGAATAGACATTTTTCCAAAGAAGACATACGGATAACCAACAGGTACATGAAAAGGTGCTCAACATCACTAATGATAAGGGAAATGTAATTCAAAACCAGAATGAGATATCACCTCATATCTACTAAGATGGCCATCATCAAAAAAACAAGACATAAGTGCTGGAGAGAAAGTGTAAAAAATGGAACCCTGTGGAATGTTGGTGGGATGTAAATTAGTGCAGCTACTATGGAAAACAATATAGAGGTTCCTCAAAAATATAAAAATAGAACTACCATATGATCCAGCAATTCCACTTCTGTGAATATATCCAAAGGAAACTAAAACCCTATGTCAAAGAGATAACTACACTCCCATGTTCACAGCAGTATTATTTATTTACAATAGCCAAGATGTTGAAACAACCGAAGTGTCCATCAACAGATAAATGGATAAAGAAGTTGTGGTATATAAGAATCATTCAAAAAATAAAAATAGCTTTTGGAAATTAAAAGCATGGTCAAAACTGGAAAATCTAGACAGAAAAGTTGGAAGATTAAATTAAGAAAAACTCCCAGGAGGTAAAGCAAAAACACAAAGAAAGACAAGAGATTAGAAAATTAGAGTACCAATCCAGAAATTTCAACATAATGCTAAAAGTTCCAGAAAAAAACAGAGAAAATAAAGAGAAGGAAATCATCAAAGTATATATATTTTTAATGTCCCAGAACATAAGTTTTCAGATTGAAAGCTTCCAAGCAGTACCCCAACTACAGGTGGAAAAAAAATCTATCCAAAGCCACATCATTAAGAAATTTCGAAATATTTAGAATTCTATAACCAGCCAAACCATCAACAGAACAAAGATATGTTCATTCAAAGTTTCAAAAAAATTACCACTCGTGCACCCTTTTCTGGGAAGCTACTGAAGGGATGGTCAACAACACAAGGCAGTTTTGGAGAAGGAAGGAGGAAGACATCAAATCAGGAACTGGGAAACACAAGTGAAGTCAGAGGCAAAAGCAATCCCCAAAGTAATGATAGAGACCTCAAGATCATAGTTCTATACCAAGTCCAGAGAGTGGCCATTGAAGACTATAGTAATATCAAAAACTAATGATGTAATGAAGGGTGATTAACATAACAATAAAAAATTATTTTAAAAAAATAAAGACTATAGTAAGTTAGAGGTCTCTGGAGTAGACCCTGAGGAGAGATTTCTTCAAAAGATGAGATTAATATAATAATTAATGTGTGTGACTATATGGAGAGAAGATATACACTCTCTGGCTGGTGCTTGGGTTTGAGTTAATAAAAAGAACATTAAAAACTAAATATTAAACAGACAAGTATCAACACAAATTGTTGTGCAAGAAAGGAAATCCTAAGGGGCACCTGGGTGGCTTAGTCAGTTAAGCATCTGCCTTCAGCTCAGGTCGTGATCCCAGGGTCCTGGGATCAAGCCTCATATCAGGCTCCCTGCTCAGCGGGAGCCTGCTTCTCCCTCTCCAGCTCCCCCTGCTTGTGTTTCTCTCTCTCTCTCTCTCTCTCTCCCTCTGTCAAATAAATAAAAAGTCTTTAAAAAAAAAAAAGAAAGGAAATCCTAATAAATTATAGTAAGCACCCAAAAAATTAGAAGAAAATATAGGATATTCTATAGGAGCTTAAAAGAATATGGTAGACCCATATGTACTGCCATGATGCTATTTCCAAGACACATTATTAATTTTTAAAAGCAAATTACAAACAGTATAACATATGCATAACACCATATACACAGTTATACTAAATATTTCTATACCACTTCCATACCACATGCCAATAGCAAAATGTGGTCTGTGGACCAGTAACATCAGCATCATTTAAGAACTAATTAGAAAAACATATTCTCACTTCCCACCCAAACGACTGAACCAGAATTTCTAGAATAGGGCTGAGGAATCAAGCCACTTGCTCACCACTTGCTTTTCAGGTAATTCTTAAGCACAGTAAAGTTTGAGAACTACTAGAGTATTGTGTAAGAAAGGTCTGATTAAAGGAATTAACTCTGGGGGTAGGACTGGGATAGAATGTGGATATATTGAAAGGAGAAGTTTGCTAAAGCATTTTGCTTTAATGGTTTTTGGAAGAATATATTTACTCATAGACTATGAATTTAAAAAGACAATAGAAGATAAAATAATTCTTCAAGGAAAATGTACTCAGGAAAGATGTATGTAAAATATAACATAGCCCCTGTTTATCAATGTCTCTCTTAAATTGGAACGCTGTTCCCCAGATGTAAATGCCATCATGCTAACTTTTGCCTGTGGCTAAAAGACAGCAAGTGCCAGAAGGGAAATTAAAAAGAATTTTGATGAGCTCCTAAAATTCTTCTCCTTGAAGCACAGCTGGTAGGCAACGCGAGAGTGGAAGGAGCCTCCCAGATCTGCTCAGAATAATTAGAGTAGGCGGTACATTTCCTCTAAAACTAACAGACATTGCAGGCGTAGCTCTAACCCATATGGAGTAGAATGCGACCAGCCTTAATCTGTTCTGGGCATGATGCTACTAGTCCCACAATGTCAAGGAAACTGTCTTCCGTAAGATGGGCCATCAGGAGAAACAGGAAGGAAGCAGAGGGTCAGAGAGGAGGAGGTGTGCTGATACTACCCTGTGGGCTGTGAAGCTGGAGTCAGGGCCTAGCCGTGCAGGATGTGCGCGGTCCCTAGAAGCTGGAAAGGGTGAGACACTTGATTCTCCCTAGCCTCCAGAAAGAACCAACCCTGCTGACATCCGGATTTTAACCTCATGAAACTGATGTCGGACTTCTGACTCCCAGAGTTTTGGTCTCCTGCATCTCTGGTGATAACCAGACAGCAAAAATGATGGAATGCCTCAAGCAGACAAATGGCACGCCTCCATTCGTGCAAGAATGCACAGTCCTGTATCAAGATGACTACACCTTCCCAGCTTGGTCCAAGTTTACACCCTGCACTGCAAATTGTGAAATAACCCCAAGTCTATGGCAACAGCTCACAGGAAAAGCAGGAAGAAGGAGAAATGCTAGTACCCTCTTGTGGAAACCAAACTATGCCCTTGTGGTATATTTATTTCTCAACCTCATAGAAAATGATCAGAGTGCATTCTTCCAGAAGGCAGAAGGGAGTCTCAAGGAGGATTTCGGGTACAGGGAGACTGCGAAGAATGTGGAAAAGGCATGCGCTTTGGAGGAGTAGCCTGCTCTGATAAAAATGGAAGACCTGTTGGCCCCTCATACTGCTGCTGCTCTAGTGGGAGATGGATGAGGAGTACCGGATGGGAATGTACACGCACAGCCCAGGAGGTGTATCCCAGGTCTGGAGGTAATAGCTTTGTTCTTTAATAATTGTTTTAGTTGTCCTTTGTCAGTAACATACTGCCTTTCATAAAATATAGGCATTTGGAATGCACATACCTATATCCCACTGACTATCTGGAATGTGATTATTTCGGATCCCTGACTCACCTCACTCTACACTTCACCAGTGGCCACTTGCTTCACTGTGCATGAGCACCGTTGCCCTACTTCACTGAAAAAGCCATGTCTAATACAAAATATATTTTGTGTTGTTTTTTTTGTGCTCTGATCCTACATACAGAAAGCAGCCGGCCTTGAATTTCTTCTAAGTTAGTTGACAAAATCCCAATGAAAAAGCTGATTTAAAACGTTTCACAATATAATATATAAGTATACCCAACTGAATAGAATAAAACTGTAGGGGGGAAAAAAGTAGGCAATTTTGGAGAGTTTTATGAGCTATTAATCAGGGAGAAGACTGTCTTTTTTGAACTTTGAGAGAATTTGAAAGCTATGGGCGAATGGAGGAAAGAATGAGGATTAGATACAGTTAGGGTGAGTGTTGGTGGGGGAGGCTGGGGCTAGTGATTACAGTGGAACTTATGAATTTCATACTCTTGTTGATGGTTTTTTGTTTTTTTAAGACTAAAAAGTTAAGAATTTTAGAGAGGGTATGAAAGAGAATTCATATTTGACTTGCTAACTCCGGTAAAAAAAAAGATTTTGGTCTCTGCCATCGAAGTCTTATGTTCTAATAAGTTCTCCTAATAATATTAGAAATGGTAAATTGAATGCAGTTCTAATGAAGTCAGGTAAATGACAGTTTGTCTTCACTGCCAATGGATTAGCTATTCTTCACATTATACAAGGCAACTTAAGGTTTAATAACGTTTTAATTGGTGAAATTATGGCTCTACCTTCTGGGTTATTCTATATAAAATTGTTTTCAGTGATTTGACTTGGAGAAACATTAAACATCACAAGCAAGTAGTGGACCCATTTTATGGAAGCCAACGGTAGTTGACTCTAATTTTGTTTTTCCTTTTTTTTTCATATATTTTGGTTTATTTTCTAAAAATTGCTTTTCCTTCTTCCTATTGAAATATGATTGACTTACAATGTTGTATAAACTTAAGGTGTACATGTTAATTTGATAGATTTTTATATGGTAGTGATTGCCACTGTAGTGAGAATTAGCACCTCTATCACATTACATACTGTGGTTTGAATAATTAAGTTCTAGTCTCTTAGCAAGTCTGATTATAACGCAATATTGATGTGTATATTCACTATACTGTGCACTAAATCTCTAGGACTTATTATTCAAAAAAGAGGAAAAACATACAGGGAAAGTTAAGTTTTTTAATAAAGTACAGAAAGTTGTATTCGTTAATCTGGAGGCCCATTTGAGGTAAAGAAACAGAAGTTAAGAAAAGAGTTACACTGGGAAGGTACTTCTTTGCTCAAGGGGCAGTAAGATGCACACACACCTCTCCGCTTCTCTTATTCCATATTCTCCACCACCCCTCTGAGATCTTCCCATGGCCCTTTGGGAGAAACAGCTACTTGACTTAACTCTTCAAATAGTGCAAGAGCATGCCTTTGTTGACAAAACCTACTTAACCGAGACAGTCATAATTATTTTCTTTCTCTGTAGCACCTCACTTCTTCATTTTGACACTATTCCCACTACACAGGTCCACGTCATAGACTAGTTCTCACTGCCCTGGAGGAAACTGAGATTCATTACAGTTCAGAACCCACGGGGTGCTCGTGGCCCTGGTAGTGCACACGGGTTAAATAAGACACTCTGGGACTCAGCCTCGTGGGTAGGCAGTAGGTTAGGAACAAACTTGGGAAAATCCAACGGAGACATTAGTAAGAGAACTTTTCTTCTCAGAAAGTTTCTCCTAAGGGAAATTTGAAGTGCCTTCAAAGTGCAATAATCTCTACTGATGAGCAACAGTGGAATATTGAGGGGTGGAGGTGGTTCAAAGTACTCATAAAAGGGTCCAAAGATAATATTACTCTCAAGCTTAAAAATGTACTCAGTTGCAGGGGCACCTGGGTGGCTCAGTTGGTTAAGCAACTGCCTTCGGCTCAGGTCATGATCCCGGGGTCCTGGGATCGAGCCCCGCATCGGGCTCCCTGCTCAGCGGGGAGTCCGCTTCTCCCTCTGACCTTCCCCCCTCTCGTTCTCTCTCTCTCTCATTCTCTCTCTCAAATAAATAAATAAAATCTTTTAATAAAAAAACAGAAATGTACTCAGTTGCAAATGCCATGAAGTCTCATACCATAATGATGGCTACAGGTCATATGTTTGTCCAAACCCACAGAATATACTACACCATGAGTAAAACCATACTGCAAACCATGGATTGTGGGTGATTGTGATGTGCCAATGTAGGTTCATCAACTGAATAAGAAATGTACCCCTCCACTGTGGGGTACTGATGATGGTGGAGGCTGTGGGGACAGGAGCAAGGAGTGTATAGGAAATCTCTGTACTTTCCCCTTAATTCTGCTGTGAACCTAAAACTATTCTAAAAAAAAAAAAATAAAGCCTAATGAAAAAAGGAATTTTAAGAGAGCCAAGGTACCATGTTAAAGAACTTACCATGTAATCAAGGACATAATAGAGACTATAAAGTAAAATAAAATAGGCAAAACACTTGAATAAACATTTCTGTAGACATACAAATGTCCAAAAAGTATATGAAAAGATGCTCAGCATCATTAATCATTAGAGAAATGCAAGTCAAAACCATTATGAGATATTACCTTATACCTATTAGAATGGTTAATGTATAAAAAAAGGAAAAAAATTACAAGTGTTGACAAAGATGTGGGCAAATTGGAAGCCTTGTGCACTGTTGGTGGGAATGTAATACGGTGCAGCCAGGATGGAAAGTAGTATGGAGGTTCCTCAAAAAATTAAAAATAGAATTATCATATGATCCAGCAATCTCACTTGTGGTTACATATCCAAAAGAATCGAAGGCAGGATCTCAAAGACATATCTGCACACCCATGTTCACTGCAGCATTATTCACCATAGCCAAGGGGTGGAAGCAACCCAAATGTACAGCTATGGATGAGTGGATAAAGAAAATGTGTTATTCACATACATGGCGAAGAAGATCAAGGTTGCCGATGGAATTAAGTTTGCTAATCAGCTGACCTTACAAGAGAGAGGTTATCTGCCTTGGCCCAAATATAATCACAAAGGTCCTTAAAAGTGGAAGGAGACAGAAGAGAGTTAGAGAAAGATGTGATGAGCGAAGCAGGGTCAGCGTGATGCAACGTGAGACTTGACTCATCTGCTGCCTTTGGAGTTGGAGGAAGGGGCCACGTATGAGTGCTCTCAGGCTGCCATGACAGAATACCATAGACTGACCAGGAATTCACTTTCTGACAGTTCTGGAAGCTGGAAGTCTCTGCTTCAGGTACCAAACAGTGAGAGGCTAGAGAAAGAAGAGAGGCAATAAGGACTCCTGCCGTGCTCTTGGGACCACAGTCCCTCCGGGCAGGAAGAAGAGTCTGTCCTAAGGATTTCAGGTGCCTGCCCAGCCACCACTGCTGATGGCATCACCGTCCCCACAGTACTGCCTGGGGATCTGGGCAGGAGGTAATAGGAAGACATCAGGGAATGTACTTCACTCTTTCTGATACACAGGAGCCCCATTTCTCTTTCCAGACCAAAAAAGAAAAGGGAACGTCTCCAGGAGATCTTTCTGTCTTTCTGCCTGAACCCAGTGTGTGGGTTTGGGTTTCAGCCTTCCCTTCAATCAAAGCCAACAGATACCGGGGGAGGGAGAGGAGGAGAGACAGAAATTCACCCTGAGTTTAGGGATAGCTTGCCAGGTAGTTTCCTTCCCGGGTCCGCTTGCTATCTTATTTTGCAGAGTCCTCAGATAGATGCTCCACACATTCTGTCTAGAGGATTTATTCATTCATTCATTCATTTTCTTTTAATCCCAGTATAGTTAACAGTGTAATATAAGTTTCAGGTGTACAATACAGTGATTCAACACTTCCATACACACAAGGATACATACAAGAACCAGTGCTCATCGTGACAAGTGCCCTCCTTAATCCCCATCACCTATTTCACTCAACCCCCCAGTTAAGAATCTGTTTCTTGATTTGTCTCTCTCTCTCTCTCTCTCTCTCTCACTCTCATTTTCCTTTGCTTGTATGTTTTGTTTCTTAAATTTCACCTGAGTGAACTCACATCGTATTTGTCTTTCTCTGACTTATTTCACTTAGCATAATACCCTCTAGCTCCATCCATGTCATTGCAAATGGCAAGAATTCATTCTTTTTATGGCTGAGTAATACTCCATTTTATATATATATATCACATCTTCTTTAAGCATTCATTAGGCCAGGACACTTGGGCTGCTTAGAATTTTTAATTGCATTTTGTGGAAGAAATGGGATGGCACGTGCTTACTTCATGTTGATCAAAACTGGAATCTGTATGCTGGTTTTTGCCCTCTTCCTAATTAGAATGTGCTCCCTTTCAATACCCCTTTGTTGGCATTTCCCATTTGATGGGCTTTAAATATTAGTGTTTCTCTAGTTTCATCTCAAGCAGTTTTCTCACTCTATACTCCCTCCCTAAGTCCATGTTAACCATGTTCATCACTTAATTACATATGTGCAAATATGTCACAAATTTCCATCTCCAGGCTGATCTTTCTCATTAATTAAAACCTGCATATCCTGGGGCACCTGGGTGGCTCAGTCAGTTAAGAGGCTGCCTTTGGCTCAGGTCATGATCCCAGGGTCCTGGGATCGAGCCCCACATCGGGCTCCTTGCTCAACAGGGAGTCTACTTCTCCCCTGCCTGCCATTCCCCCTGCTTGTGCTTGCTCTCTGGCTCTGTGTCAAATAAATAAATAAAAATCTAAAACAAAAAAACAAAAAAACCCTGCATATCCAACTGATCCCCGATATTTCTACTTATAGATCTCAAACTCATGACAAATTCAACATGTCTAAAACACAACTCACGATTTACCTTTCAACTCCACCATCAGCCTTTTTTGACACCCAGAAGTCACCACTGACATCTTCAGGAATGATCAAGTACCTCTCTGAGTTACCATTAGAAGTTTATTACATGCATATTTTTATTCAACAGATGCTCACTGAGCACTCGGTCCTTCACAAAAAGTCTGCACCAAATGTCTTCTCTGTGCAGGACTTGTGCTAATGCCTAGGTATACGATGGTTAATGAAATTGATATAGCCCTTGCCTCCATGAGCCTGCACACTAGTGCAACTGGTATGAAACAGGCCAACCCACAAATTATTATCAAGTTACAAATTATGATAAGTGTTCCTAATAAAAGCAGCAGCAAGACAGAGCATAACACTTCCATGAAACTAGAAGGATTTGTGTATTCCTAGAGCAAAGGATGTAAATGGTGGGTAACCAGATTAAGAAAGTCCTTGAATGTCATTTTAAGGACTTCAAGTTTTCAAGTCACTGAGGGATTTAGGCAGGGAAGTAACATGATCCAATTTTTCTACAGCATAGATCTGGGTTATGTAATCAATCGTTCAGCAATTGGCTCTCTGTCAGATGTCGTTTTTCCCTTCTCTGTCAAATATATCCCTTTTTTTAACAATACCTGAAAAGGATCCCTTACCCAGACTCTAAAAGTTATGACTGCAGTTAGTAATGGTGGAGATGGAATCTAATCCAAATGAAGGAATGCACCATTTACCAACACTTAACTTTAGTATTGCCTATAATATATAAAACACATTTATATTTATATTCACTTGTTTTCCATAGCAACTTTAGGTACCATGTGGCTGTAACTACTTTAACTCCTAATCTCTGAGGTACCAACTGCTACAGAGAGATCTGCCTGGGTCCCATCATGAGTCCTTTTCTGACATCTGGGACCCAGGTGTCATGAGTCCATTTCTAATCTGTTTCAGTGTCCCACTTTGATCCATATCCCATTCTGAAGCTCATTTCCATGCACATTTGCTCAGTTCCTTGTGTCAAAGTTGATGACTAATTACAGAAGCCACTCAATTTCTGTGTCTTTAAGTTCTCATAATTCATTCTTTGGAGTAAAGATTTCAGATATGTCTATAACTCTGGTTAATCCTGTTTATATTCAGTAGCACAGATATTACCGCGAATTCTGGGAGGCGGATAATTCATTCTACTCGAACATAAAAGCCAGCTCTATTGTAATAAAAGCCTCCTACAGAATGCCACTTGACAATGACTCTGAAATTACCAGGAAATGCATGCGGTATCTGGTTGTGAAGGCGGAGGTATCCAAACAGAAAAAACAATTACTTCTGGGATGAAATCTTCGTGGTCAGCTCACCTCTACTGCCCCAAAGCCAACTACTCAGGACTTGCTTTCATCCTCCACTATCAAACACCTCTTGGCAACAATACCTGGCATCAAATTTGTCCCCTTGCAGCATCACCAGAATTTTTTTTTTAGAGAGGGGGGCAGGGAGAGAGGGAGAGAAAGAATCGTAAGCAGGCTCCATGCCCAGGGCAGAACCCAATGCGGGGCTCAATCCTACAACCCTGAGAAATCTCAGCTGAAATCAAGAGTCAGACGCTTAACCCACTGAGCCACCCGGGTGCCCCAGCATCACCAGAATTTTGCTGAGTGATAATTTAAAGTGTCTCTTTATGTGGGTTACACATCCCTGAACATGTAACGGAAGCCTCAGATCTAAGGGGATGGCCTATGAGTGAAACCATCCAGAACTCAATATCCAATACTACAACTCTTTAGATCTTTCATATGTTGAAATTTGTCAAGTGCGTTAACCTTCCTCTACTCAAAACCCTCTCCCCTTCCCTACCCTGGACATGGAAGTAGACAAATGAGAAGGCACACACAGAGGCACAAACAATGGAAGGAAAAACAAAATTAAAAGGCAACAGGGGAGAAATGAGAACAAATCCTGCTTTTATTTTGGAATGGTAGATTTTTTGCCAGAAACAATGCCTCCCAAAGTATGGTCATCTCAAAATCTATACCAGAATTTCTCAGGGATTTTTTTTTTTTTAAGATTTTATTTATTTATTTGACAGAGACAGACAGTGAGAGAGGGAACACAAGCAGGGAGAGTGGGAGAGGGAGAGGCAGGCTTCCTGCTGAACAGGGAGCCTGACGCGGGGCTCGATCCCAGGACCCTGGGATCATGACCTGAGCTGAAGGCAGACGCTTAACGACTGAGCCACCCAGGCGCCCCTTCAGGGATCTATTTTTAAATGCAGGCTATCAGGACCCCACTGCAGAGCTACTGAATCAGAATATCTGTGAGCAGAGAAGCCTAGAGTCCACATTTCTAACAAGCAAAATTTTTATACAAATAAAAGTTTTACAACAGCTAATACAAACATGGTCTTGGCAATCGTTGGCTATTTATATAAAGCAAGAAACCTCATTGCCCTAAGGTGTCCCTGCATCATCTTCACAGGTGGTACTTACTTCTCAAGGGGATTAGGGTAAAGCTGGTAAACGTATTAGTTTACCGAATGTCTGCTGTAAACCTGAAGGGATGCTCTTGCAGGTTTCCTGGCCCCCGTGAAGTCAGTCACCCAATAAGGAGAAAAGGCTGACACACACAAAGCCTTCGTGTGGGGCCGAGAAACGGATACAATTTACAGTGGTATCTATGCGCTGAGAAAAGCAGAGAGGGCAGGCGAGCAAATCACACAGGTGATGGAGGCTTTAGTCAGACGGTCAGGAGCTTTCACCAGGAGTTTTGAATGAGGAAGGGCGATGACAGTGCCGCCACAGCAGTGGAAGAACACACTCTGCAAGACGAGGAGAAATGTCGCAGTTCAAGCTCTGCAACTGTGTGATGTTGAGCGAGTCTTTTAATTTTTCTCTAATTTTCTCATTTGCATAATCAAGGCCAATCTCTATTATTTGTTTCTTTGTATCCTTATGCGCCCACCTCACTCTAGAAAGGCTCTAAGGCAGAGAGCCTTTTTTCTGGCACCAATATTCACTGGCTGAATTCATCCAGGTTTGCTGCAGGGGCAAATGTGTGGGGATGCTACAGACCAAGACTTGTCCAACCATGAAACACAGCGGACAGAAAATACTACCAAATGCCAGCTGGAACCTCCTATTGCCCACAGGCAATCACTTCGGTGTACACGTATGTCATGGCTGTGAAACTATAGGGCGAGGGGTGGAATCAGCATTCTAAGGGTGAGCAGAATTTCTGTGGTGAATTCCGCCAGGAGCGCAGCCCTGAGTCAGAGACGTTCATGTGCTTGACACAATGGTATCTGGCCCAGTACTTTTCTCATGGGATCTTTGACTTCTTTGTTTCTTAAACTGTAAACGATGGGGTTCAACATAGGGGTCAGCACTCCACAGAGCAGTGAGATGATCTTATCTACTTCTTGTGAGCTCGATGAAGAAGGCTTTAGGTACATAGAGAGGGCAGCCCCGTAATACAAGATCACCACAGTCAAGTGGGCACCAGAGGTAGAAAAAGCTTGGTTTCTTCCCTCTGCCAAGCTGATTCTCAGAATGGTGGAAAGGATGAAGACATAAGAGATGCAAACTAAGAGCATGGGGATGGGCAGGAGAAGCACACTGACCACCAGCATGATCACGTCCATGAGCAGTGAATCTGTGCACGCTAACTGCAGCACGGCCAGAATTTCGCACGTGAAGTGATCAATGAGATTCCCACAGAGGGGTACCCGCAGGGCGAAACTGGTTTCCAGCAGGGCGCTCAGACAACCTGTCACCCAAGAGGCAGTGGCCATGTGCACGCAGACCTGCCTGTTCAGGAGGATGGGGTACCTCAGAGGGTTGCAGATGGCCACGTAACGGTCGTACGCCATCATGGCCAGGAGCATGCACTCTGTGGAGCCGATGAAAAGGGACAGATACATCTGTACAGCACACCCAAAAAGGTAATGGTTTTCTGGGATGACAGTAAGTTCACCAGCAAAGTGGGAACAGAAGCAGATGTATAACAAATATCCACGAGGAGAGATTTCCAAGGAACAAGTACATGGAGGTTTGGCTGCATGAATCTAGGATAACGACCAAGATCAGAGAGATGCTGCCCAAGAGGGTTATCAGGTACATCACAAGGCTGAAGACGAAGAGAACAATCTCTAACATTGGGTATCTAGAAAAACCCTCCAGGAAAAAAAGGCTCCAAATGGTGAGGTTTCCTCCTTGCATTTCCTTTTTTTGCACCTGTAGTTATTCTAATAGTGTTCTCTTCATTTCATCTGAGGACATAAAGAGGTGGATCAAGCAGCATGTTCATTTAGTTAGGAAAACACTTTCAAACTTATTTTCACTATTATAAATACAATTTTACCACAAGAAATCACAGGACTTACCTATTGATCTAAAGGGGGAGAAAACAGGTTTGATCTACATAAAAAATTGATACTTCCACAGGAAAATTTAGAAGAGAGTGCATTTGAAAACAAGAATAAACACATTTAATACCTGAATCTCAGTCTGTTTTCCTATGCTTGGCATGCAGTAGTTTTTCAGTAAAGATCTGAAAGTACTGTGCAACAAGAAAATAGGAATGAACACTCAATAAACAGCACAGATTAGAAAAGTAAGCCAGATAAGTGAAGTAAAGAAAGCAGGTTTGTACAATAAAAACCAGTGATGATCTTCACTGGAAGAAGAGGAGGGGTACCGAAAGAAACAAATAAATGAATTTTTTTTTACTTTAAATTTTTTATTGTTATGTTAATCACCATACATGACATCATTAGTTCTTGATGTAGTGCTCCATGATTCATTGTGCATAACACCCAGTGCTCCACGCAGAATGTGCCCTCTTTAATACCCATCACCAGGCTAACCCATCCCCCACCCCCCTCCCCCAAATAAATGAATTTGTTCTGGGTCTATGAAGTTCTTGGCCTAAATGAACTCTTTCCTTTCCGGCAAATAGCCTGGAGGTCCATACACTTGTCTCTAAAATGATGACATTGTTTAAAGCATTGTAGGTACCCATTCTGATTATACTGAAGAGCCAGTTTACAAGTCACACAAAATAAGCCACCTTATTTAAACACCGACACACCCATGGCTCAGTCTTGTTCACTGTTGAGACCCATACTTTCGTGAGTACGTAAATCATGCTAAGTATTATTCCCAGGCAATACTCTTCTTCTACATTAAAACCCATGAAGATCTCGAATATGCAGAAATTAAACACCCTTTTTAAGCTACCTTAAAATCTCTTGGGAAAGAAGATTATGGATCATCTAATCATAAACAAGGCGCTGAATGTTTTGGTTTTTTACATTTCACATGAACAGAAAGAAAAGACAAAGGCGTACCTTGCTTCTGCACTGATACTGCTCTTTATCACCTTCAATCATTTTCTTTTCCCTACTAGTTCTTTCCTTTCTATTTTTAGATATCCTTGTTCTGAAACATTCCCCGCGTCGTCATGGTCCCCGTGCACATCCTACCTTGGCTCTTTCTCTCACAGGCAAATTCCTCCCTGATATGGTTTACTTACAATGTTTCACTCTTCACTTTCTCATCCCGGGTGTTCCTTCTTGGTTTCTCTTTGAGCCAGCATTTTCATTTGCCTCCCAGCTCCCCATATTACAAAAGCCCGCACACAGGGTGATGGTGTAATCACGTTGGGGGCAATAGCTTCTATCATGCCCCTGGAGCAGCAGAGGATTTATCCAATGAGTTTTCATTATATTACGTTATTCTCTGTGACTTCTGCTCCATTGTATCTCATTCCTAGCCTATTAGCTAGCCCTTCCGCTGTTTCCTGTTTTACTCCTCAGTCCCCAAGCAGCTTGCGTTGGAGGTCCAGACATTATCTGCTCCCACTCAGAACACTGTTGGTGTTCTAGGGAATGCCTATCAGTAGGACTTTCCTCTGCGGTCCTCGAGCATGCAGAGTTCGTGCTTCTTCTCCTAAAAGCTCCATTTTTCCTACATCACAGTAGGGAGTTCTTACTCATTTGTTGGTTAACAGATTATTTCTTAGGGATTTCTCTGCTAGATTTTATATTTAATAAATTCTGTACAAAAAATTATTATATTATTATAAGATTATTTTAAAGAAACTAAGTGTATGTGTGTGTGTGTGTGTGTCACTCTTAAGACAAGCAAAAAAGACACAATGTTTTTTTTAGAATGAAAAATCAGCCCAGTTGTGGAGACTTGGTATTTTCCTACTGTTTAAAACCAATAGCCAGGAGGGGCTCAGTTAGTGGAGGATGAGACTCTTGATCTCAGGGTTTGAGCTTGAGCCCCACACTGGGTGTGGACATTACTTAAAAAAAAAAAAATCTTTAAAAAAAAATAGTAGCCAGGAAAAAATTTGTCCTCCCATCTGAATTCCCTGTCATCAACTCCAAATAAAATATTGTTTAACTATGTGCAAGAAAGAATGAATGTATCCATACTTAAAATGTTAAACGTATTATATAAAAATCAACACTGCAATTTATTTCTTTCAAAAGTACTGACTGTCACCTCCATGACTAAACGTGCCAAAGGACAGCAACAGACATACTACATAAATTTAAATTATCTGTTGTTTGGGGGGAATACCTGTTGTCCCTGAGCAATTTAAAGTTCAGCAGCTATAATATACAGAGGTTTAAAACTTTAGATCCTGGAGGGATAATGTCCCAATGATCCAATTATACCAAGCTTTTAAAAATTGAGACACCATGAGCCACAGTTCTCCCAAAATAGTTTCAAAGAACTCATAAAAACAAAGTCTTCTATTCCCACACACAATGGAATATTACTCAGCCATCAAAAAAATGAAATCTTGCCATTTGCAACAACCTGGATGGAACTACAGGGTATTATGCTAAGCGAAATAAGTCAATCAGAGAAAGACAATTATCATAGGATCTCACTCATATGTGGAATTTAAGAAACAAAACAGAGGATCAATAGAAGAGAGAAAAAAATAAAACAAGACATAACCAGAGAGGGAGACAAACCATAAGAGACTCTTAATCACAGGAAACAAAGTGAGGGTTGCTGGAGGGGCGTGGGATGGGGGGATGGGGTAACTGGGTGATGGGCATTAAGGAGGGCATGTGATGTAATGAGCCCTGGGTATTATATAAGACTGATGAATCACTGACTTCTACCTCTGAAACCAATAATACATTATATGTTAATTAATTGAATTTAAATTTTAAAAATATTTTTTTAGAAAAAGACTTTTTTTCTTGAATGATTACAGTGTAGAATATTTAACAGTCTACAGAGAAAAGATATCCCTAGAACTCTAAGATACACATTTTTTCATTTGTGGAACTACTCCCTAGTTTTCAGAGTTTACAGGAAGAAAGTTTACTGTTTAAAGCACTTGTCCTAAACAACTTATCAGAAATTTTACTCAAAACACACATATTGAGGAGGGCCTTAAAGCAATGAACCCTCAGCAGCAATGGACACACCTAGCACCCAGATCTTGGTTTCTAAATACAATTCTCACCTAAATGTAGGTAATGTAGGTAAATGTAAATACGTTTGACATTTTAAGTATGGATACATTCATTCTTTCTTGCACATAGCTAAACAATATTTTATTTGGAGTTGGTGACAGGGAATTCAGATGGGAGGACAAATTTTTCCTGGCTACTATTTTTTTTATTTTTTTATTTTTTTTTAAGTAATGTCCACACCCAGCGTGGGGCTCGAGCTCAAACCCTGAGATCAAGAGTCTCATCCTCCACTAACTGAGCCCCTCCTGGCTATTATTTTTATTTTTTTTAAAGATTTTATTTATTTATTTGAGAGAGAGAATGAGATAGAGAGAGAGCATGAGAGGGGAGAGGGTCAGAGGGAGAAGCAGACTTCCTGCTGAGCAGGGAGCCTGATGCGGGACTTGATCCTGGGACTCCAGGATCATGACCTGAGCCGAAGTCAGTCGCTTAACCAACTGAGCCACCCAGGCGCCCCTGGCTATTATTTTTAAACAGTAGGAAAATACCAAGTCTCCTTTTCCAAAGCTGGAGCAGGAAAAGGACAAGACAGACCTAGAGCAGCTTACTGCACTAGAATATCAGGAAGTACACAAAGAATGACAGGAAAATTTCAAAAGCCCATAGAAAGCCACTTGATGAGGTTCCCATTGGCCAAATTTGCAACAGATTATTTGGAGCATCAAAATAAATAATGGTTAACATAGATTATAATCCAGAGAATAAAATAAGAATGCACGAGTTCTTCTGAAAGAAAGTAAGGAAAACTCTTCCTTACAGGAGGATGCCAAAAAATAAATATAAAAGAATGATGTCGCTAGAAAATCATTACAGGTTGTTGTAGTAATAGATTAGAACAGGTAAAATGTTCTAGCAGGTAAATGTAAGCGTCAGAGTGGTCAGAAGTAAAGGTTGGATGAGAAAACAGGGTATTTACATGGTGTCAAAGTATCGCACCACTAACTACTGATTAATTTCACAAACAAGGTAATAATAGCTTTCCAGCGGGGAGACACGGAGGGCAACCACCTTAACATCACCAACCACGGGACCAACGGACTCCATGTGCTTTCTAATACGATGGACATAATACCACTTCTATGATATTCCCATCAAAAATACATAACCTGAATCTAATCATGAGGGAAAACCAGACAAAATTAAATTAAGGGACATTCTGAAAATAACCGGCCTATACTTATCAAAACTGTCAAGATCAGGAAGCAAAGGAAAAGACTAAGAAAAGGTCCAGGAGATTAAAGAAACATGACAACTAAATGCAATGCATGACCCAGCCCTCAGTATTAGACCATGGCGGCAGGGGTGGGGGGGCTCTAAAGGACATTATTAGGGCAATAGAAGAAATTTGAATATGGGCTGTACATTAGATAATAGATTGTATCGGAGTGAAAATCTCCTGATCTTCATAACTCCATAGCGCATATATGTAGGAGAACGTCCTTGTTCTAAAATATTTCAGTAGCTAGTGTTACAGGGGCAAAATGTCTCCAACTTACTGGCAAAGAGTCCATAAAAAATGTTCGCTCCGGAGGGGCTGGCCCTGCACGTGGCCCCACCGCTCCTGGAGCCAAGCCCTGGCGGCAGCGGCGGGCGGGGATCTGGGGCCCCGGGCGGTCCCCGCAGGCCTAGGAAGCGGCGACGCAGCGGGGGCCGGGGCAGCGGGGCCGGGGGCCGGGGGCCGGGGGCGGGGGGGGGGGGGCGGAGGGCGGGGTGGGTGAGGGGGGGCCCGGGAGGCCAGCGGCGCGGGTGCGCAGCCCGGGCGTCCGGGCCTGTCCCGCGGCCCCACCCCGGCCTGCGGCGCCACCCCCGAGGCGGCCCGCCGGTCCCCGCAGCAAGCACGTGCGGGGCTCCGGGGACTGCACCGGACGGCACGCGCGGGAGCTACCGGGGCCGAGGCGGCCGCGTGCCCCACCCGGACCAAGCAGGGTGACGTGCATCCCCGACCAGCCCTGCCCCAACCCAAAGTGCAGAGGGGCCTGGCTCGGGGCAGGGAGAGTGGGCGCGAACAAGGGCTGAAGGGCCAAAGCAGGGACCCCTCTCCCCGACCCCCCACAAGCCACCTGGTGCTTCGTCAAGACCTCCCCGCGCAGCTGGCACCGAGAGGCCGTCCCGCCGCGCGCGGGAACCCGCTGATCAATCAGCCGGGAGCTCGCGCAGGTGTAACCAATGGCTTCTGGAACACTCCTGCGGACGCCAGCAAGACCGGGATGCCAGGTCGGGAGGCGCACTGACACCGAGCTGGTGGGTGTGCAGCTGGTAGGGCCTGAGGAATGAGGGGCTCGAGGCCTTCCGCAAGGGCACTGGCCCCCGCCCGCGCCGGGTCAGCCTGGACAGGGCCCTGGTGGTCACCATTTACGAGGACGTGGGGAAGCTGCCGGGCCAAGTGTGGCAGACAGACCCAGCCCCCAGCGTCTGCGTGGGCGCCGCCCCCACGCGCCTCAGACCAGCCCCAGCGCCCCCCTCCTCACGATCCCAGTGCACTTGGTGACCTGGGTCGACCCCTGCGGCCATGAGGGCCACGTGTCCTCGCAGTCTGCATGATACCACCATGGTGTCCGTGTGTCCAGCCGAGGTGGGCGGCGGGGGGGTCTCTCTGGCCTGTGAATGTGTGCACACTGTCCACAGGCCGACTCATGAGTCAGTTGCTTGTGTTTCATGGTGTCTGTCATGTGACCCTGCGTCTCACTTCCTGGGGCGCCCTTGTCCTGCTGCCGTGAGCCGGCCCCAGCCTGTGCTTTTCATCCTGGGCAGCAAGGGCCCTTGCCGTGAGGCCCACTCCCGCTGCCGGGCCTCAGCCTAGCCTCACCCACTTCTCCTACCACTGGCCTTGCCTGGCCCTTGGGCCCTTCACCTGCCACCCTCAGGACCACCTTCCTGAGGCGGCATAAACCAGATCCTGTTGCTCGCGGGGTGGGGGGGGGGGAGAAAAGTTTACTTTAGTTGTGCGTGGACAGCAGTTACATTTGTTACCACATTCTTTTTGCAAGGTATGCAGTTTCCGTCTGTCCTGTGTCCTTATGACAGTTCACATACTCTGGATCACCAAGGGTGAAGGGACATGCCAGATAAAAACGACCAGCAGAACTTGGGCATACCACATGAATACGCAGATTGTTTTTCCTCCTTAGGAAAAGAAGTCACTAACAAGAGAGCTAATTAAGTTGTAGAATGACATTTTGGGGCTAATGGGCTAGAGTGGCCCATTCGTGATAAGCTTGAACTGGTTAAACCTGCTACACCCAATGGGCTTGTTTGACTGTAAGACACAGGAAACAACACAGAGTTAATGACTTCAGTTTTCATAAGATTCATCTTGAAACTCTACTCTCCTAAATGTCAGTGCTCACAATAAATCTATCACCAGGCAACAATGCAACAATAATTTCGCTAGAAGATTGACAATGAGATACTAAGTAGAAATAATAGACATTGATATTGGAGAAAAGGAGATAAAATTATCACTAGCAAACTATATGATTTTATGTCTAAAAAGAAGAGATCCAATTAAAACTGTTCCCCAGCAATAGTAACAAATAAATAAAAATCAGTAATTTTCTTGTAGCCAGTTGAAAGATATAGTGACCAGAAAAAGATGCCATTATCAATTTTATTAAAATTCTGAGAAATCTTAGATGACTCTAACAGTGCAGAACTTACATGAAGGGAACAATAAAATTCTAATAACAGTAGTGATAAACAGTAAACTAAATGAATCCTGATGCAAAATCTTGAGTCTACTTGTGTTATTTTGATCAATAAACAAAAATAATCCTTTTCTGAAGAGTGCCTGGGTGGCTCATTTGGTTAAGCGTCTGACTCTTGATTTTTGGCTCAGGTCATGATCTCAGGGTCATGAGACCAAGCCCTGCTTTGGGCTCAGCTCTGGGCGTGCAGTCGGCTTAAGATTCTCTCTCTCTCCATCTGCCCCTCCACTGCTCTCTCCCTCTCAGAATCAATCAATCAATCAGTCTTTTCTGGCAAGACACAGAACTACTATATTAAAGTGATACCTTCAAAACTGAAGCAGGAGAAGTTTCTATAAAAAACAGTAGACATGAAAGAGGCTTACAGAATAATTTCTCACAAAACCAAGCAAAAGAACTTAAAGGAAAAACTGCTGTTTAATAGCAAAACTGATGCTAGCCACTTTACTGTTCCGAAGAGGCATAATTATCTCCTTTCCTTTTATTTAGAAAAACACCTCCAAGGGGCTGTTTCATTGTGAAAGCAGGGCCCAGGCTCATGTAAATGGGAAAAGACTATGATAAAGGGAACTAAATTAATCCACTTAATGAAGTTACAGGATTGTAAAGTTCAGTCTTGGCTTCTTCAGAAGGGTTTGGAACACTGGAAGAGAAGAGACTGGAGAGAGAATTAGGAAGAGAGCCTAGAAATCCTGAGAACTAAAAGGAGTCCAGAGAAACTAGCCAATGAGAAATATTTTGTAACAGGAAAGGCTAAGGATCTATTTAAATACTGGTATGTCATATTGAATTTTAGATTGTTGGCTGGTCTTAGCGATTCTCTACTACCTCTATTACTTCCAAAATTTCAGCTGAAGTCCTATAAACACAACAGTCTTGGGTAACAGAACTTTGGGTAATGGAGGAATAGGAGTAACTACACAGAATGGAGAACTTATGGGTACATGGCTAGCCAACCACGAAGCTAACTGAGCAGAGCCTTGAGTGGTCACATACAATAAAGCATTGAGACTTCAGAGAATTAGTTCAGGAAATCACCAAAAAAGAAAACAGCACTAACAAAAACTCTTGAATGAGGGGAATCTGATTTCCAGAGTTGCCACATAATATTACTTAAATGTCCAGTCTTCAACAAAAAAAATGAAGAGACATGCAAAGGAACAGGAAAGTATGGCCTGTGTTTAATAATGATAGAAGGGGAGTCCGAGGCGCGGAGCGCGGCGGCGGGTTTCTGAGGCGTGCGAACGGAGCTTCCAGTGTAGGTTGATCGTCTCTGGACATTGATTCCTGGGTGAATGGCGGATGCTGATTTGAGTTGCTGAGGATTTATGAAAATGGAAAATTATGAGGCATTTGTAGGCTTTGATCTCTGTAAGGTACCCCTGTCCAGTGCTGCACAAAAGATTATGTCTGCTGTGCACTCAGGTGATTCAGTGGAGTCTAAGAACTGGAGAGAGAGTGAAAAGACTGCAGAAGTGGTAAACAATTCCCATATTCAGTATTCAGTACTTCTTGAAAATGGGAAGAATCAATCACTGGAAAAAAGGAATCTGAATTCTTCTACAAGCCAGACGTCAGGCTCATCCATCAAGCTCTGTCCTCCGTCCTCCAGTATCAGACTCACAGATCAGCCCTCTGCCGACCAAAACCAGAAGAACGTCCGCTCATTGGCTCCTCCCAGTTGTTTCATTCCACAATGTAACCAAGAGGCTTCAGTCCTACAGAAAACGGAGTCTAAAAGAACGCATTTCCTAAAGGAAAATAAAAATAATGAAAAAAAAAAGAAATGCCCGTGAATCTTAAAAGAAAACATGGTACATGTCATTTTTCAGGGAAAACAAATAAACATGTGGCATTGGAAGAAAATGCTGATGAGGTTGAAGCCCCCTAAACTGTGGGAACGCAAGAGCATGCGAAAATCATTTTTGTAACATTAGGTATTTGGATGATTTGGAGAAAAGCCAACTGGTTGAAAGGCTCAAACAGGCGTGGTGGTAACACTGATGTATGAGGACGGTTCGAACCCAGCTAAGAGCTGAGCAGGAATTGCGATGTTGCTGCAGAGTCGTGTAGACGGCAGTGGTCCTCTGGATGTCTCAGCCTCTGACAGTGTCCTGGGGGAAGGCGCCACACTCCGTGATCAGTGTATCTACCTCCAAACAGAGCACTCCTCTACTGGGGGCCAAGAGCAAGAGGCATATAATCAGTTTGCCAGGTCAGAAATCTCCTCCCACTGCCTTACTTCCTACTTACATGTCTGCTTCGTTGAGTCCAATTAGAGTCTCCCAAGCTCCAACTTTAATTATTTAAACTTTTAGAAGTTTTGTACAGGCACATGAAAATAAAATGGATATAAATGACAGCTCTGCACACAGTAGCCTGCTTTCCCCCAAAGAGCTTCTGGAATGAAGGCTCCATCCTTCCATGGGAGCCCCTCCAGGATTTGAATCAACATCTCAGTAAGAAGTTGGTAAGAAAAGCTTCATCCCAAGGCCTGAAGATCCACTGTCGTGACCACAGTCCCAGATGATTTTCCTCATCTCACTCACTCACAGCATTAGAAAATTAAAGTAAATTAAAATCAAAAAGTAAAAAATAAATAAATAATGATAGAACGGTTGATCCATCAAGAAGACATAACAAGTATAAATACATATAGAGGCACTTAAAAAACAGGGCCCCATTTTGACTTGGGTCGTAATCTTCGAGTCGTGGGATCAAGCCCTGCCTTGGGCTCCACACTCGGAGTCTGCTTGTCTCTCTCCCTGCTCACACTCTCTCTGTCTCACTCTCTTCTCTCTCTCAAATAAATAAAATCTTAAAAAAAAAAAAGGAGCCCTAAAAGACTTGAAACAGAAACTGACAGAATTAGATGGATGGGTAGATAATTCAACAGTAATAGTTGAAGACATTAATATACTCAGCTCTCAATAACTGATAGAACAACTAGACAGCCTCTCAAGAAGGATAGAGAAGACTGGAACAGCACTGTAAAGCAAATAGGCTGAACACCATTTCTAGAACACCCCACCCAACAACACACACATGCACATCCTTCTCAAGTGCACGTAGAACATTGCCTGCTGATTTTGTGCCATCATGCAGTGTGTGTTATACTGTGTTTGGCTTCCTTCCCTCCACAATATGCTTACAAGATCCATGTTGATGTGTGGCTCCAGTTTGCCCATTTTTATTGCTGTATTTTAGTCTATTTTATGATCAGAACACTTTATTTATCCACTGTTCTATTGTGGGATATTTGAATTGTCTCTACTCTTTGGCTATTTCAAGTAATGTTGTATAACCCTGCATGTGTATGTGTTTGGGTACATGTATGCACATTTCTGAGGGTCTATACTTAGGAGTGAAAACACTGACAGAACATGCTTAAGTCATCTTTAGTAGCTAGTGCTAAATGATTTTCCAACATGGTATGAAAACTGAACTACTCTCAGAAGTATCAATGTCCTGGGCGCCTGGGTGGCTCAGTTGGTTAAGCGACTGCCTTCGGCTCAGGTCATGATCCTGGAGTCCCAGGATCGAGTCCCGCATCAGGCTCCCTGCTCGGCAGGGAGTCTGCTTCTCCCTCTGACCCTATCCCCTCTGATGTGCTCTCTCTCTCTCATTCTCTCTCTCTCAAATAAAGAAATAAAATCTTTAAAAAAAAAAAGAAGTATCAATGTCCTATTGCTGCATAACAAAGTAATCAAAGCTTAGTGCCTTTAAACAGTAGGCATTTTCTTTTATCTCATTGATGTCTGGGTCAGGAATTCAGGCTATTTAAGGGTAATGTTTGTGAAAGGCTGTGTCCTCCCTAACCATGGTTTCCCTTTCCGCTGTTTCAGTTACCCACAGTCAGCTGAAGTCCAGAAGCAGATCCTCCTCCTAATGTAGCATCAGAAGGTCAATAGTTGCCTAACACTAAATACATTTAATTAAAAATTAATAACGTTTCATTAATTCTTTTATTAATAATTATGTCATTGCTATTATTCCTAGAATGGTAGCCATTAAATATTAATAGATACTGGACGCCTGGCCTGGGTGGCTCAGTCGGTTAAGCGACCAACTCTTGATTTGGGCTCAGGTCATGATCTCAGGGTCAGGCCCCATGCTGGGCACTGAGCCTGCTTAAGATTCTCTCTCCCTCTGTCCCTCCCTCTCCCTCTCTAAAAATAAAAAAAGAAAAGAAAAATTAATTTAAAAAATTAACAAATACTATCTTTGGATAGTTGCATATAGGTGATCTTTCTTTTCATCTTCAAAAAGTTTTGTTATATGTGCAAAAAGCATTTATTACCTTTGTAATCCAAAATAAACCTATAAAACCTTCGGATTTATCTGAAAAATAATTTATTTTTTAACTTTATTTCTTAGAGCAGTGTTAGGTTCACAGCAAAGTTGAGTAGAAAGTAGAGATTTGCCATATCTCATCTGCCCCCAAACACACACAACTTCCCCCACTATGAACATTTGTCAGACATTTGTTATAATCAGTGAACGTAAACTGATGCATCATTATCACCCAAATTCCAGAGTTTACATTAGGATTTACTATGGTGTCACACACCATCATTATAGTATCATACAGAATAGTTTCTCTGCCTCAAAATTCTCTGTCCTGTTCATCCTTCCCTCCCTACTCCTCCCTGGTGACCACTGATCTTTTTACTGTCTGCATAATTTTGTGTTTTTTTTAATTTTTATTATGTTATGTTAGTCACCATACAATACATGACTAGTTTTTGATGTAGTGATCCACAATTCATTGTTTTCGTATAACACCCAGCGCTCCAGGCAGTACGTGCCCTCCTTAATACCCATCACCAGGTTAACCCATCCCCCCACCCCACCCCCTTAAAACCCTCAGTTTGTTTCTCAGAGTCCATAGTCTCTCATGGTTCATCTCTCCCTCCGATTTCCCCCCCTTCATTTTCCCCTTCCTTCTCCTAATGTCCTCCCTGCTATTCCTTATGTTCCACAGATAAGTGAAACCATATGATCATTGACCTTCTCTGCTTGACTTATTTCACTTAGCATCATCTCTTCCAGTGCCATCCATGTTGATGTAAAAGTTGGGTATTCATCCTTTCTGATGGCTGAGTAATATTCCATTGTATGTATGGACCACATCTTCTTTATCCATTCATCTGTTGAAGGGCATCTCTGCTCTTTCCATGGTTTGGCTACTGTGGACATTGCTGCTATGAACATTGGGGTGCATATGGCCCTTCTTTTCACTGCATCTGTGTCTTTGGGCTAAATACCCAGGAGTGCAATTCCTGGGTCATAGGGTAGCTCTATTTTTAATTTTTTGACGCACCTCCACACTGATTTCCAAAGTGGCTGTACCAACGTGCATTCCCACCAACAGTGTAAGAAGGTTCCCCTTTCTCCACAACCTCTCCAACATTTGTTGTTTCTTGCCTTGTCAATTTTTGCCATTCTAACTGGTGTAAGGTGGTATCTCAATGTGGTTTTGATTTGAATTTCCCTGATGGCTTTAGCCTTGCTGGATAAAGTATTCTTGGCTGCATGTTCTTCTCGTTTAGTACCCTGAATATGTCTTGCCAGGTGTTTCTGGCTTGCCAGGTCTCTGTGGATAGGTCTAACATTATTCTGATGTTCCTCCCTCCTTACGTAAGGAATCTCTTTCCCCTGATTGCCCTTAAGATGATTTCCTTGGTTCTAAGATTTGCAGGTTTTACTATTACATGCAGGGGTGTTGGCCTGTTTTCCTTGATCTTGGGAGAAGTCCTCTCTGCCTCTAGGACACGACTGTTTGTTTCATTCTCCAGATTAGGGAAGGTCTCAGCTAGGATTTGCTCAAATATATCTTCTAGTCCTCTCTCTCTCTCCACCCCCTCAGGAATCCCAAGAATTCTGACATTGGAACATTTCATGGTGTCACTTATTTCTCTGATTCTATTTTCATGGATTCTGAGTTGTTTTTCCTTGGCCTCCTCTTTTCCCTTTTTGTCTATTAATTGGTCTTCTAGGTCACTAATTCGTTCTTCTGCCTCGCTTACCCTGTTAAATTACCTAGATTAGATTGGATCTCAATGATAGCATTTTTAAGTTCTGTCAATTCAGCTTTCATTTCTGCCCTTAGAGACTCTGTGTTGCCGTTAACTGATTTCTCCATTCTAGCCCTTGTCTTCACAATTGCTAGCCTGAATTCCATCTCTGACATCTTGGTTATATCTGAATCCATCTGTAAATCTGTGGCATAAGTCATAGTCTCTGAGTCTTTCCTATTTTGGGGGTTCCTCCTCCTAGTCATTCTGTTGAGGAGTGGTTGAGGGAATGTATAGAGTCCAAATTATTGACCACAACCCAAGCAAGATGCACCTGTTTTCTAGGGACCTTAGGGTTGCTGGCCTCTTGTTCTCCCAGCCTGTCTTCTGGGGGAGGGTCCTGCTGTGCTGTTACTCAGGCAACCCTGTTTGGGCAGAGTTGCCCTGCCCCCTGTGGTGTGGGATGGGCTCAGTGAAAACCGGTTTTGGGGGGCTTTTGTTCTCTGGCAGCTTTCCCTGGTGGCTTTCTGCGTCTCTTCCCAAAATCAGAGCAGAAGAGACCATTTCCAACCCTCTGCCTCAGAGCAGAGAGATCACAGTCTGTTCTTCAGTGAGCTCTCCAGGCCACACTATCTCCGTTTCTGTCTGTGCTGCTATGAATGGCAGTGTCCTGGGTTGTGTGCCCCTCCGCAGTGCCCCCAGTCCTGCCTCCAGGTTGGGGCACGTCTCTGCCCTTTGTGCTTCTAAAACCGCCAGCTGCTTCCAGTTTGCACACGTGGCCCCGCTGCTCCAGGTTTCCATCTGAGGGGCAGTGCCCTAAAGTCCTTTCACCACTGCTACTGGTCTGCGAGTCTGTGCCCGGTCCCCAGCGTGGGAGGCTGTCGCTCACCGGTGGTGTAGGATCCCGAGGGCCAGGTTCCCTCCCCCTTCCATTTATCCTCTATCTGCCCGCGGAATCACAGCTCCCTGCTTCGGACCTGGAAACCAACCGCCCACAATATTCTGTTTGTAGAGATCCAGATCTATCTTCTTACATCTCAAGCTGATTTCATGGGTGTTCAGAGTGGTCTGGTAGATATCCAACTCAATTCTGGGGACCAGTTGGAATAGAGTCCCCTACTCCTCTGCCATCTTTTCCCCCTTCCACTGTCTGCATAGTTTCGCCTTTTCCAGAATGTCATGTGGTTGGAATCAGAGTATGTAGCCTTTTCAGGTCTTTTTGACTCCATATCCAGCATTTACATTCCCTCCATATCTCTTCTGGGCTTGATAGTTCATTTCTTTTTAGTGCTGGAAAATATTCCATTGTCTGGATGTTCCAGTTAACATATCCATTCAACCTACTGAAGGATATCTTGGTTGCTTCCAAGTCTTGGAAATTATGGATAAAGCTGCTATAAACCTCCATGTGCAGGTTTTTGTGTGGACATAAGTTTTTGATTCATGTGGGTAAATACCAAGGAGTATGACTGCTGGATCGTATGGGAGGAGTATATTTAGTTTAATGTAATTTATAAATTTCCCCAAAAAACTTCCCTCCTACATAATATAACAACTATAAACTCTAGACAAACTACAAAAACCAATTCTCTTAGGGCTCCACAGAGTCAACAAAGGCAGATTTTGGAAGAGAACTAAAACATATAAGGGATCAATATACGGTGAGCTTCCTGGATTTGTGGCTTTCGTCTAAAGTGAAACACAGCCAAAATGGGCCCAAGAAGAGCTGATGTTCTCATTGAAAACAACTTCCTTCCAGCCTGAGGGAGGCAGAGCCCAAGACAGAAAGTGAAGGGAAAATTCAGGAAAGAAAAAAGGCAGATGGGGAAGCTCCACATTCTATGCATAAACTCTACCCAAGTCTCTGGCTGACCTCTGAAACCACACATGTTGCAGAGTAGATTGCAAACAGGTCCACTAAGAAAAAAAAAAAAAAAGAATTGAACTGACATTTGAACTGCTACCCACCAAAGGTAAGACAGTTTGCAGTTTGAGTCTAAGCCTGTTTATTGCCTACCAAAAGAAAAGCACCTCACTGGAGGAATATATTTAATAGAGTCCAGATTTTCTTCAACATAACATTCACAATGTCCAGGATATAATCCCAGAACACTGGACATATGAAGAACCAGGAAAAGGTGGGTCAGCGGGGTTGGGGTGGGGGACAATCAACAGAGACCAAACCCAAGATGACCCAGATGTGTCACTATCAGAGAAGAACTTAAAAATAGTTATTATAAGTATGCTTTGTGAACTTTAAAATTTTTTTAAAGATTTTTATTTATTGAGAGAGAGAGAGAATGATAGAGAGAGAGCATGAGAGGGAGGAAGGTCAGAGGGAGAAGCAGACTCCCTGCTGAGCAGGGAGCCCGACACGGGACTGGATCCCGGGACTCCAGGATCATGACCTGAGCCGAAGGCAGTCGCTTAACCAACTGAGCCACCCAGGCACCCTGCTTTGTGAACTTTAAAATTAACCTCGTAATGAATGAAAAGCTTGGAAATATTAGGAAAAGAATATAAAAAAGAATCAAATGGAAATTTTAAAACTTTTTTAAAAAAGATTTTATTTATCTTAGACTGAGAGATAGAGAGCAGGAATAGAGGGAGAAGCAGACCCTCTGCTGAGTGGGGAGCCCGATGTGGGACTTGATCCCAGGACCCTGGGATCATGACCTGAGCCGAAGGCAGACGCTTAACGACTCAGCCACCCAGGTGCCCGGAAATTTTAAAACTTAAAACAATATCTGAAATAAAAATTCACAGGATGGTCTTTAATATCAGAATGGACATAGCAAACAAAGTCAGTGAACTTAAACACGGATTTTTTTTTAAATGCCTGAGATCTGTAGAACAGTATCAAATGATATTTTTAAAGATTTTATTTATTTATTTTTTAGAGAGACAGAGGACAAGCAGGGGGAGGGGCAGAAGATGGAGAGAGAGAATCCTCAAGCAGACTCCCCGCTGAGCACAGAGCCTGACGGGACCCGGGCTCTATCCCAGGACCCTTGAGATCATGACCTGAGCTGAAATCAAGTCAGACACTCAACCGACTGAGCCACCCAGGTGCCCCTAGAACAGGATCAGATGATTTAACATAGCTTTAATTGGAGTCCCAGGAAGAGAAGAGGGAGCAAATAGCACAGAAAAAAAAAAAAAAAAAAACCCACAAAACTTTTGAGAAAATAATGGCCCCAAATATCCAAAATTTGGTGAAGCACAAAAATTTAGTAATTCAAAAATCTAAGCAAACCTCAAACAGGATAAATACCAAAAAAGGTACACCTTGGCATATCATAAAGTGCTGAAATCCAAAAATAAAGAAAATCGTGGAAGAAGCCAAAAAAAAAGGGTACATCTAGGGAAATAAAAATTTGACCGGTTATCACACTGGAAATCTTTATAGTGTTGAAATAAAACAAACACTCAAAAAATATTCGCTTCAACTGATGTTTAGAAGAGATTTTGTATTTGAAGACAGGTCTGGAATCAAAAGTAGCATAATATAATTAGATATCTAACTGCTAATACCCAAAACTGATTTTAAAATACTCTTTTCAGAAATACCCAAACAAAAATTAGGTATCCTTCAACCATTACCTCTTTTTGCCCTGTCTTTTGTATTTTAAAGGCAACTTTATCAACAGTCATTAAATGTAAAAGAAATGTGTCATTTCTTAAGATAAACACTTAAAATTTTAAATAGGCATTGTTGGAAAGGCTGATTGTTTCTAATTTTTGTAGCATCATGATTTTCCACTTTAAATAAAAAAAGCAATCCAATCCATCAAACTGGAACCTGCATTTAGGGGAAAAGGAAGCAGAAGAGAACGATGTGACGTGGGTTTGTTGGCCACGACTACAGGTAAAGCAAGGTAACTCTCAAGCCCATCTTCCAGTGTCAAGATTTGTCTGGCAGGTTACCGTACGGGATGTCTGACATTTTATGTCCATAGCCATGTCCATCAATCTTGGTCAAAGGCAGAACTGCCTGTTTCTATTTGTTCATCTGGGATTACTTTTCTCAAAAATAAATAAATAATCGATCTTTCAATGATTACTTCTCTCCAAATATTTGATTGCCATTTTTCAGGTGTCCTGCCTTTGTTTCTGCTTTGCTCTGGGACTTCCAGTTAAGCCAACAATGTCTGCTTCAGGGACGTAGCTCAGGATAAGGCAGGCAATAGGGCCTTTTTCGGTTTTTAAAATGTCACCAGTCAATTCCCTGGAAGTTGAACTATTTCCCTAGAGAACCAGTAAAAATCAGTGCACTCCTTCAGAAGAACTGATCATGCAGGTTTTATTTATCACTTAGTATCTTCTTGGGCATGGGTAGGATGTTCCTTTCAAACAGGTCGATCACATGCTTAACTAGCTCAACACATATTGCAAAGGAGTCTATGAAGACTTTGTGTATAAAATACAAAAGTCTGTTACATATACATCCATTTAACAGCGGTTTGTACATTACAATGAGTTCCAGTGTCGAAATAACCCCCTGTACTAACCAGAAGCATGAGTAGACTGTGGCAACAGCCTGCAGAAATGCCCCCCGAAGGGCAAGCCACACAGTGCAGAGCACAGATCAACAAGGTCACGTCTTTTTTCTTGTTGGTGCACACACAAGGAAAAGATGGAAGGGGAGAGCCTTGGGGATTTGGCGGCGGTCAGTCTTACCGGCAGGTAGACTGTCACAGGCAGTTGTAAATGGGACACAAACACTCATTAATGAAACTCCTGCTCTTTCTCACTGAAAACACAACTTCATGCTACTTTCCTTGTTTTGATTTCCAATTGCCAAACTTCGGGTCCCTCCTTTTCACATACCTAATAATTTTGTGAAGCTCTATCTAAGTGCACTAATTTCAAGAGTAAGGTGTTCGGTAATTAGGCTCTCCAAATCAGATGCTTGCATGACAAGTAGCACTGAATATTCCCAGGGGGAAAAAATAGTAAAAATCAGTTCCAGAGAGCTTTGGAGAATGAGGGCCAAAGACATAAACACGCGTGGGTCCTTTTGCCATTGGTTCACCAGTATCAACAACCCAAAATGACAAACTCTCAGTTATTAATCCTTTTAATAAATATGTGCCCACCCAACACACGCTGCAATGGGACACCATGATTTCACATTACCGGTCATGCCAATGACTTGGCTGGTCGAGGGGAAGGCATTAAGAGTGTAAATAGGACTTGTGCTTATAGAAAGAGACAATAAGTGAACTCAGTAGCACTACGCACAAAGGCTTAAGGGTCAGCACCACTCTCAGCACCATGGGAAATTCCCAGTAGTAAATAACAAAAAGTTTAAATAGCATAAAACTTGATGAGGTGAAACACTCCGAGAGCACAATTCTTGCCCTCACCCTCTTACTTTCAGAAGACAGCTGACCTGCATGGCATTCTTACCTCAGAGGCGTATCCCATGTCCTGTAAATCAAAGTCAGAGGGCACTCAGCAGAGGGGGAAATACTGAACTGGAAAACACCAAATTCTATGAGGCCACACGCTTTCTGAAAAATAGCCAAAGTGGATTTTCCCTCCAAGCACAAGCCATTCTTAAGTGAGAGTCCATGAGAGGCTCCTTACAATTCATAATGCTACTAAAACCCACAATTATATTTAGTATCATCTAAGAGGATGTTTTGATAATAAGACACCTAGATTTTCATTCCTAACCCCCCTTTCCAAATCAGAAGCAACCCCGGAACACGGTACATCCAGCCAAGTCTAAGTACTATTTATGGCAGTGTTTTTTCAAACTGTGCATTGCAACACATTTGTAAGTCAGGAAATGAATTTAGTGGGTCTGAAGAGCATTTAAAATGGTTGTGGGGGGGGAGGGATCAAAGTATATTACACGTAGTTAAGAGTGTGTATTACTATCGCTTCTTGGCCTTTTGGCTAAGATCAAGGGAAGAGTGTGTATTATTTTACAAAACATTTATTTCAGTTAAACATTTTATATTCGTTCCCTCTCACACACACACACCCAAACACACACACACACAATTTCTGGGTCAAGATGTAAGAAGTTATTTTTATTATGGTCACAGTCAATACAATGGTCTATAGAGACCACCAAAAATAATAACCATGGAGTTTCCACCCTGGAAACTGTAAAACCAATTTTGTGCTTGGAATCCAAGGTGAGCTAGAGTTGTCAGTTGACCATAAATACTTGCGTTAGACTTGGTTTTCCCCCTGACCCTACACCCTTAGGCAGGGGTAGAGCAGTAAAAACAAAAAACAAAAAAAAACCCTAGCTGCAGTTGTTTACTTTGAGTGATATCATGTTACTCCCAAATGGCTAATTAAGAGGTTTGCCCTCCTATTCCATAATCAAACTGTTAGCTTAAAAATGGGTGGAAAATTTTAAGTCATCTTCACAGTTTTGAGATTATAAATGGTCTAAACCAAAGCGGTCATGATTTTGTTGTTGATTTGGCTTTTGCAAAATAGGCAACCGCAGATACAGACAGAAGCAGCAATCTTGTCCCAACGTGCTTTCATCCGCCTGTAAAAGGACGATCGGAATTAATCCCATGGAGACCAAAGTCTCTCTTTCAACCTGTGAAGACGCTAAACAATCATTTTCTAAAAACTGATCATCTAAACAATCTGTTCAGCGTTCAGCTTCTGAGTTTCAGGAATCCCATGGTACTCAGGCAACAGGTCAGTCGGCTTCCGGTGCAAGGACTGTTGTGCACACCTCATCTCAGGAGCTTCTCGGGCAGGCCAGGGGCAGCACCGGGCAGGGCATCTAACCCCTGGGTCCCAGCCTCCACACAGGCCACAGGTCGGAAGCTGTGTCATCTCCTAGCCTCATGGAGGCGTAAAACAAGGGGGTTAAACTAAGTGAGTTACAGAGTCCCTTCCTAAAGTAATTTATTTACTTTGGATGCAGTTCTAAGACTTTTATCCAGATTGCTCTGCAACTCTGCCTATTGCTTTAATAACAGCTTTAATTCTTTTCATAACTATTTCTGTCAGTTTCACCAACAACCACCTCTCAAACATCCAAGGTCCCATTAAGCTCACTAGGCCCAGACACTTTTAAAAATCAAGTAAAATAGGGGTGCCTGGGTGGCTCAGTCGTTAAGCATCTGCCTTCGGCTCGGCTCAGGTCATGATCCCAGGGTCCTGGGATCGAGGCCCGCGTTGGGCTCCCTGCTCAGCGAGGAGCCTGCTTCTCCCTCTCCCACTCCCCCTGCTTGTGTTCCCTCTCTCGCTGTGTCTCTGTCAAATAAATAAATAAAATCTTTAAAAAAAAAAATCAAGTAAAATAAAGCTAATAAGGAACAAAATTTAAGGCATTTTTTTTTTTTATTTCAGCCAAGGAATGATGCATGCTACAGATTAATCTTTACTTTTCCCCACTTGGTTTTTCAAAGAATACCACCATTTCAACCCCCAATGAACATGGCACTTGTTTCCTTCTTCCCCTTCTAATTTATTCCAGATTTTCAAGTGTTTTCTTCAGTAATGATGCTTTCTCCTGCAGCTCAGGTCTGCTGTCTGCCTCCATAGTAGCTAAAGACTCGATTAGGAGCACTCTGCACTCAGATGTCAAACTCTCCCACTGTTTAGATTCTGAATGGAAAAAGAAGAAAAATAGAATCCTTACAGAACAAGCAAGCAAAAAACCTAAACACTATTCTTTCTGCTTTTCTTCCATATAGACTATCCCCCAAATAAATGCAAAGCAACCCCCTGATAACAGTTTGGTATAGAAGAGGTTCAATAGTTACCTCAAAACCTAATTATTGACAATAATCCGAGAGCGTGTCAGGGAGTTTCACCCTCTGCCCCAGTACTGGTGGGACAGAGAGAATCTAGGGATGCTGAAGCAAAGTGGGAAGGAGGAGTTACCAAGGCAAAGCACACAGTAACAAAAAAGTCATTTAACACAAAAAAAAACTCTATAAAATATGCTCAGTAAAAAAATCTTGAATAAATTTCATAATGGCCAAGTGAGTCTGAACAGACTTTTACTCCTTTCATAAATTTCCCATAATTGCCAAGTCAGTCTAAACAGACAACAGACAACAATTACTCCTTTCTTTAAAGCACCAGAAATCTATATACATACTGAAAATTTTAGAAACTCAGAAAGTATACCAGATCCTAAAAGTTGTCTATGAGGTTCTGCCACTTTCTAGTGATAAGGTTTCAAGCAAGTTGTTTTGCTGTTTAGCCTCATTTTCCTCATCTAGAATACATTCGTATGTATCTGGCTAACTGAAAATTCAGTGATGTGACTAAGTGCCTAGCTCTTTTATTTCAACAAGGAAAAGATTATGAGGTGCGTAGTGTTACTGGCTCTAAAAGGCCTGCTTCATGGAACCTTGGGGGGAGGTGCTTTAATTGCTAAGCAGAGAGAAAGACATGTAGAAATAGCAAATAAAGACTCTAGAGAAAACCGTTCCATCTTCTCCATTCTTAATCTATAGGCTTAGAATAATTAAAAAAGAAGAGAAAGAACAAAAGTGGCCTCCTTTTGAAATACCCCACTGGAAAAATGAGAGCAGTTTTCTTTTATCATTAGAAGAAATCTGCTTTTTGATAAAAGGTTTAAAAAAAAAAAAAGGAAAAGAGAAAAAAAAAAAGATTAAGCAAACTGCCGTCAAATTTGATGAGTTGGGTAGGTAAGTGTTAAAATGTTTTCCCAACCCCACTCTTCAGGGATCACTCTGTTTCTCGGCGTGTGTACTGGGAGCCCCATTTTGCCACTGGAAGTGACCCAGATTACATCAGGAGTCATGGTGGAAAGAGAACTTTTTTATTTCAACATAACTGTAGCTTCATAATACGTTAGAAGTATATAAAATGAAAGAGTACCAAATTTCAACACTTAATAAAATTTAAAGGTTTTAGCTTTGTAGATCTCACTCACATGTACTAATTTGTATTTCAGAGTATACACTTATTAAAAACAAAAGCAGGAAAAAATTTCTAAAATATATGCCATAAAGTATCCTGGCTTTCTGGCCCTCCTCTAATCAGAAGAATCAAGAACTCACCTTCAAGTTTTTTAAGCAGTAATTCTATCACAGATAAAGCTTCTGTTCTCACAGATGAGTAGGTCTTATTTTCTAAGAAGAAAATCAGATATTCACATTATTTGTTTTATACGCCTTACAAACAGAACCTCCAAGATTAAGTTAGTGTTACTGGAAGAAAGATATTCAGAAATTACAAATTCAGGGAAAGATACACCTGTTCTTAAGTAAGCTTCACTTTGCTTATTATCATCAAATACTTGAAGTGCGTTACGTGTCCATATTCCTTACTTAAAAACAAAAAACAAAAAACTGTCATATACCAATATACCAATGTAACTGTCATATACCCAATATACCAATCACCACAACAGATGGCAATATTTCGAGGACCCATTTTAGAAGTGAGAAATCAAAGGACACTATCTCAAACACAGAGTTGTCATCACATGATACCTAAGAAAGATCTTTAGGTTTCCCTGACTTCCTCATTTTATGAGAGAACATTACAGAACCCAGAGGGCTAAGGGCAATCAGGGACACCTGGCTGAGACCCTGCAAGGACTAGTGTCTTGGCAGCCAGTTTTTTATTCAAAGGCAGGCTACCTCCAAGAGTTGCAACTGAAATAGGTGTCTCTGGTGTCTATTCTAGACACGGCATCTTGTTCAGTGTGAAACTGTCTACAGAAAAAATTAATACACGGCCAAAGCTGAGGCAAGGAAAGCACAGGGTGAGCTTATAACATCCTTTTTATGCTACGAAGTACAGAGGTGCCTAGAAGGATGACAGTGACCTGCCAATAAGACATAGGAATCAGCTTAAAGGTGCTTCCACTGGCCAAATCTGGAACAATCTGAGCAAAAAATTAAGGAAAATAATTAATTATAAACGGGGGGGGGGAGAAAATCCACAAATCAGTACTGTTAACAGATAAATGAAGAGGTAGGGAGAGGAGGCATCTTGTTTGCCGAATGGCAGATATGGAGAAAGCGCCAGAGTTGGAAAATCTTAGTAAAAACTGGTTCAGGGAAAAACCACGGATGCATGGTCTAAAGAGGACGTTTTGAAAAGGAGCAGTGTATCTGCATGGTCTTGAAGTATCTTCCGACTGCTGGTTAGACACACTTTAGAAGAGGAGCAGGGTGTCTGAATGGTCTTAAAGTGTGTTCCCACAGGCTGCTTATCAGACACAAGGGAGAAATTTAGTAACTACACAATAAAGAAAACTGAGTAGTACCTTGGCCAGGTAATCAAAATTAACATCGCCAAGTAGGGCACATGAACACTCTGTGCCTCTTGAAGTGAGAGCACACGGCCTCACTTTCGGAGTATCCCAACTGGGAACTCATAACCTGGATCCAATCGTGAGCATACATCAAACAAACACCAAATGAGAAACACTCTAGCTTTAACAAGACCGGTGCGGGGGGGAGGGGGGCTTTTCTTCAAAATTGTCAATGTCACGTGAGGTAAAGGAAGGCTGAGGAAGTGTCCTAGACTCAAGGAAACTAAAAAGACTGTTTAGCTGTTGTACAGCTAAAATCAATGAATAATCCTGGGTTCCTCACTGGAGGGGAGGGGAAGAAAGTCTATAAAAGAACACTGTCAAATCAACTGAACCTAAAATATAAATGGAAAAAATGTGATTAAGCCCACTGCGTCAGCGTCATATGACCGACGGCTGGTAACGGTACTGCGATGGTATCGACGGTGGCGCACCGAAGAGGTCAGGAGTAAAAGGCCATGACGTCAGCAACATGCTGTCAGATGGTTCCAGAAAAAAATACGTACACAGAAGTACAAATGACGAAGTAACTGGGACAAAATATTAACAGGTGACTTTGGGTAAAGGATATACAGATACTGGGCGCCTGGGTGGCTCAGTTGGTTAAGCGACTGCCTTCGGCTCAGGTCATGATCCCAGGGTCCTGGGATCGAGCCCCGCATCGGGCTCCCCCCTGCTCTGTGGGGAGCCTGCTTCTCCCTCTGCCTCTGCCTGCCACTCCCCCTGCTTGTGCTCTCGCTCTGTGTCAAATAATCTTTTTTAAAAAAGGATATACAGGTATATGTACTATAACTGTAGCTTTTCTGTAAGTTTGAAATTATTTCCAAATAAGGGTAAAAAAAAAAAAAAATACCTATCACAAACGTTTTCCCAATCTAGGGGTTAAAATCCTAAATTACAGCTCCAGACTAATATACCACAGTGTGGGGCCAAGGTCAAGTAGATGAAGTAGCTCAGCAGCTGTTCCATAAATCTAGCTCTGAGCACAATGGAGGGAACATCTGAAGCTTCACTTTTGGGGCTTTAAAATGAGAGGACTCCTTATCACTGTCAGTTCACCACACTCACCTAAAGAGTATGTGATTGATTTACAAGTTTCAAGGAGAATTTCAGCCAAAGCCTCAGGATCTGCATGTTCTTCTTCCAAAATCATTAATCTGTACAAATCAGAAAACAAGATACAAATTGCTAGTTATGAAGACACATTCTAAAACCTTTCTGGCACCAATAATTTCTATCTGCATATATCACTTTCTGATGTCACTGCAGCTTTTCAGTTTTAAAACAAAAGAATTATTCCCTCTTAATCTCAGGAAACAAACTGAGGGTTGCTGGAGGGGAGGGGGGTGGGAGGGATGGGGCGGCTGGGTGATGGACACTGGGGAGGGTATGTGCTGTGGTGAGCGCTGTGAATTGTGCAAGACTGTTGAATCACAGACCTGTACCCCTGAAACAAATAATACATTATATGTTAATAAAATAAATTAATTAAATAATTCCACTGATTCGCTATAAAATGCTACTGGGGCAGGAGAGACAAACAAATGAGTGAACTAGAAGCAAAATTACCCCTGAAAAAAGGCGTTCATGGACTGTAGGACTCCGAGCTGCACTTTCCACGTGCTCAGTTTTAGCCGTTCACATAGCAACTTGCACAGCTCCCGATGGTAACAACCTGGAGAAAGCAGGGCAGAGAATGGGCAGGGACAAGAGACAGAGCAAGTGGGGGACACAGACAGGGACAGAGAGAAATTGGAGCAGAGAAGGACAGAGGGACAGGGAAAGGAGAGTAGGAGAGAGGAAAAAAATAAAATAGCAAATGCCTTTAATTAAAGCCATGAAATCTCAAAATAATTTCAGCCTGACTTTGTGCCCAATTCCCAAATTTCCCTGGCCAGGAACACCCCCCACCCTGCCCCTGTTCAAAAATGTTGGCTCTCCAAGGAATGAACACAGAATCTTAACCACACTACCTTTCCCTGTAAGATACCCTGAGTGATAGCCAGAGAAAGCAGAACTCGGGAGGCAGGGAACTCGACTTGGGACACGTCCAAGCTTCTGCGCCTGGTTGGCTTATCAAGAGACAACAACGCCTATTCCGAACACGTTATGCCTATTCCAAACACGTTATGCCTATTCCAAACATGTTATGCCGACTGCACTTGTTATAATTACATAATTACTATTATGCTAACTGATGAAAAGGAGTATAAAGCTCAACAAAGTAGTTATTTCTTAAATGCTGTAAAATTTAGTATGGTTCACAAATGATGAATGGTGGTAAAAATCTAGAAGAATGTTGCACTTGATTTCTTTCGTAAGAAACTGTAAGTTCTTTTTCTACTATAAAGAAACAGAAACCGGAAATTGTAAATGTGCATTAAGAAGCCAGTGTGGAACAGTTCAATTCTCAAAGGCCTTGGCCCTCCCCTCAATAACTAGCAAATGAATGTACATTCCTATGCCTTCTATGAAAATAAACTGCTTTGTTTGAGATGTATGTCATCTTTTTTTATAGAATTTGCTACTTTAACTTTTCTACCTATCAAGCAAAAATTAGGAGTCCTAATGATGTCAATAGAGTGAACTTCCGCTGCGGTACTCAACATAATACCAAAAAATAAGGCCACTTAACAAAGCTCCATCTTTTTGGAAAATCCTTCCAGTACATAGCAAACATGCCGTATAAAGCTCACACAAAGAATGGCAAGGCTCAAAGACAACCTTAAGTCCGAGTTTAGACATATCCAGTCCTGAATAATCAGTAATATTCTGTAAAACATTTGAGAATACTGAGATGTTCAGCAGGGTGCACTGCAGGAAGCCCCACCAGGCAAACTGAGGAGCAGCGTCGTCCCATGTTTAAGGCCCTATGAATGAACTACAACCTAAATCAACGACAAAGGTTTAGTGGTTATTTACTTAATCCTTTGGAAATACATGTTCAATTTAAAAATCTCTCAAAAAGTTGCAAGTTTCTCAGTGAAATACAGATTTTACCTCTTTATTGAAGATGTGGTAACAAGGCCCTTAATTTCGACATGAAAAGAACCCACTAGTGAAAATTCTACAGATTCCTCAGAACAGAGCATTTACGTAAAGAGTACCAGAATTCTTTTTATGGCCAAACTATCTACATAAAATGTATCATGATTGATACGGGTTGAACTGTGTCCCCCAAATTCATATGTTGAAGTCCTAACGCCAATTACCTCAGAAGGTGACCGTACTGAAAGACAGGGACAGGGTCTGTAAAGGGTGGGCCTCAATCCAGTCTGACTGGTGTCCTTGTAATAAGAAGGGATTAGGACTCAGACACGGACAGCCATTTACAAGCCAAGGAGAGAGGGTTCAGAAGCAGCCAACACTGCCAACACCTTGATCCCAGACTCCCAGACTCCAGAACTGTGAGAAAATCATTTCTGTCACTGAAGCCACCCGGCCCATGGTGCTTTGTTCCTGCAGCAGCCCTCGCCAACCCAGTAAGAGTAGTCAGCGAGATCATCTGCTCACGTAGGAGTACAATTTACACTGGATTCTCACTACACAACAAACGATAACTGTGATCTGTCACACAGAACATCCTTGCTTTCATTCAGTAACCTCTGGCGACAGCACTTCTTCATATGCAGGCCGTGGGCTTACGTTGGGTCTCCACATTTCGGGGCCAGGCTTTGCCCAGGCTCTCGAAGGCTCCCAGCAGAGACTCCAGCTGCAGCTCCTTTTCCTTCTCATTCTCATCTTCATTCTTGGTTGTCCGAACACCAGTGTTTTCAGGGGAGTTCTAGGATACATCAAAGCAAAGGAAAGCAAAACTTATTTTCTGTCAAAGTTACAGGTGTACTGCAAAACAATCGGTACCGGAGCAGATGTTAACCAAGAACTAAATATTAATTCTCTACCATGGGCCTTCCTATTTGTAAAACAAAATTTGTTACAGAAATACTACACCTCTCTAATAAATTTGGAAAATCCTTTAAAGGACTCTGTTAGGAAAAGTGAAAAAAATACTGTATATGTAGGATTTTAAACATAACATAAAAAGACATGCTTTAGAATCATGGGATTAAAGATGCAAGAACTTGGTAATAATCCTCTAAATCCAAACTCTTTCTTAATAAGAAAGGGAAACATGCTGGGAAGTGACTCATCCAGCTAGCTGGTGATATAATCAATTGAAAACACAAGTCTCCCAAATCCATGTACTATCATTATGTAACAGAAATTATTTAAACAGCCTTACTGTTGAAAGAAAACTGCACATTGGCGGCAACACAAGAAATAAAAATGCTACTTAAAATATTTCGTGTTTCACACACACACACACACACACACACACAAAGATAATAAACGATAACTTTTTTTCTCTGAAGCAGTGCCCAACCTTTACAAACGAGTACTTCATTTTCCAAATGAAACCAAAGTCTTTTTGACCAAAGTCCCTCAATACATGGCAGAGACAATTAACAGTGGCCCACTGAGCTCCCAGTACTCACTCTAGGATGCCTGGGGCGGCTTCTGCACACCCTTAAAGGGCAGAGCATATCACCACTACGTCAGAGACTGTCTATTCACTCCGACACTCATTCTTGGAAGTCACTGTCCCCACAGCCCTGAGTTTCCCCGCGTGCAGGTTGAAACCCCTGCAACAAACTCATCTTTCCGCTTTGCTTAAGAAGAACCAGCCATTCTCCTATCCTCCCACGGAGGGCAGACCCCTGGAGGACTGCCTTCCTTAGCCTCCTGTGCAGAACTGTGGCTAACTGGTGAGGAACTGGCCAATGAAACAGAAGTGCAGGTGCCATGCAGCAATGTCAGAGAACTCTCCTTGAGAGAGAAGAGATGTGCCAACTTCGATCCTTCATCCTCTCTCCATCTCCTCTGCCATTACCCGCCCGGAAGGCAGTGACACCACGCACCACAATGACAATGGCCACACTCCAGGGAAGGCGGAGCTGTGAAGAGCCTCAACTATTACATGACAGACAAAACTCTATCTTGTTTGAGGCCACGATACTTTGGGATTTCCTATTTGCAGCTACACTAATCCAAATAAAATAAGAGGATGCCAGGAAAATCTTCCTTCCTTTTCTTTCTAAATTTTAGTTTTTAAGTCTGAACTGGAGCTGAGAGGATAGAGGTGATCACTACCTTCTTGATGAGAGGTATGACAATGTCAGAAAACTCCTGGAATCTGTCTTCTTTGGTGGCCTTCAAGACATCCGCCGCACAGCTGATTGCTACGATCTTGTATTTAAGATTCTCTTTGCAACACTCCTTCAGAACAGCCCGGAGAATCTCCTTTGTGCTGGGCTGACTGGGCACAGGCTTTTCCAGCTCTGCACTATGGGAGCCACACAAATGCATCGGGACAGTTAACAAGGACTCCAGCTTTGGGGTTCAGCTTAAGAAATGGCATCTTCACTGAAAGAACATTTACCTGCAAGCTGTCACCACACAGGCAATGGCTTTCAACAGCTCTTCCTAAAGGGTTGAAAGATGAGGGAACACTGTTAAGCACACAGGTGTCATTTCCATCCCATGTACTATGACTCCATTACCTCAGGAATACTTAATAACTATGAGGACAAAAATTAAGCAGAGTCATCTTATCTTTAATGCACTTTACTATTTAACAAGCACATCTACAGACTTGTACTCCAAACCACAGGAGCAGGACAACTGTCTTCATCTCCATTTCATAAAGCCTAGAGACCTGACTTGCCCAAGGTCAACAGGTGGACATGTCAATCACAGAATGCTGATTCCCAGTCCAACACCTCTCCTCCAGTACAGCGTTGGCCACTACTGACTGTGACAACATCAAGGACATTGTGATATGCTGCCACAATCTCATCTCCCCCACGAAGCGTTCACTATAAGTATCCCGCTAGCACCCTTGTGTATAACATGACTAATTCACAGGCCTCAGAGATGGGCATCCTCAGCTCCAGGTTTAGACACAGCTTGCCTCGCTACTCAGCTTCACATGTGCCCAATCCTAATCTGTTCACGAGGTCAACAGGGACAAAATGGTGACCAAGTGATTTAAGACCTCTCTTGGAAAGCTGAACATGATAAATAAAAATCAACCCCCAGCATTACTGTGCAGTACTCAAAAACATGTGGGTTACACTTTGATGAAATAGCATATTTAATCAGACAAGGTTTACCCAAAGCTTCCCATTGGCTAGGAAATCTGGTTCACAAAAACCATCCACCTGACATCCCACAAAACCAGATTCTAATTTTTATAGAAAATGAAAGATGAAGTCATAATCCTTTAAGGATACCTTAAATTTAACTGGGCATGAATGGTTCCTTTACCTTTCCTGCCCATGTTCTTCCAGCTAGGCCTTGCAGTAATGCGGTCAGTATCATTCCCAGATATGGAGGTACTAAGGAGCTGGTTTGTTTTGCAATTGATGCCATGGCAATTGCACCCTGGGCTTTCATTTTCCAAGACTGAGACTGCAAAGCCTTCTGGGTAATGGTAATCAACTCCTGCAGGTATAACCGAATGCCACCAAAGGAACCTAGGTTATGAAAAGCAAAATCAAAGCAACTTTTAAGTGACAAAAAGAATTAACTGGTTTTTTTTTTTTTAATCTGAAAAAAAAGTGACCATCAGTCTAAAGCAATAATTCTCAATGGTTAGATCACACCACTCTCTGAAAGAGAAAGAGAATAGTGTTGTGATATATCTTTACAACAGTAGGACTTTATGAACTTGAATATGCCCACAGGAGGGTGTCATGCAAATGGTCATCATCCATTTATACATGTGAAGGTGAAGTACAGAAGAAGCATCACTCTAAAATGATACTCTAAGCCAACATCAAATCACCACTCACTCCCAACTCAAATCGGTAAAGCTCTACTTCGCTGGGGCAGAGGTTCTATTCTCTCACATGGGCAGCAATGAGGGAGGAGAGAGAAGAGCTGAGCATCAACCTTGAGAAGGCAGCAATTTGGACAGGCTTAAAACCAGATGGGACACATACCGTTAAGGTCCTGGGAAAGTAACTATGAGTCTATAAATGAAAAAGAGGAGTAAGAACTCCAGCTGTGGTTCTTAAGAAACAGGATGAATTCACAGGTACTGATTACTAACCAGGTACGTTTTCCTGCCACACTTCAGTCCACAAGTCACACTCTTCTTTCTCTGATTTCTCCTCCTCGGCAATCTCATGCATGCCCAGAAATGCCAAAGGCAGCACTTCTTTGGCATGGTTCTTCAGCACGTCGGGGCTGTACCGTCCAATAGCATGGATGGTCAAAGCACAAGAGGTCTTATAGATGGGTTCTGAAGAGGAACAGAAATAGAGTCATCTTGATGATACTTACTGTGGCTAGGGCGACTAACTGATGTAAACAAACTATTGCTCAGCTTGCACCAAAGCAAAACAAATCAGTAACATCAGCCCAATGTTCCTAGCAAAGCACATAATATCACAGACGGCAAAACTCGGTTTGTATTGTTTTACTAGACTGTTAACATCTAAATTAAAAATAACAGAGGGGCGCTTGGGTGGCTCAGTCAGTTAACGGTCCGACTCTTGCTTTCGGCTCAGGTCATGATCTCAGGGTGGAGAGATGGAGTCCACCCCTCATCTGGCTCCCAGCTCAGCAGGGAGCCCGTTTCTCCCCCCCTCCTCTGTCCCCCAACTCATGAGTGCACTCTCTCTCTAAAATAAATAAATCTTTAGTAAATAAAATAAAATAAAAATACTAGAGAGAAGGAAATAAAGGTACCTTCTTTCTCCATGTACCAGCCATTAAGCTTCTGCAGGAGTTTCTCGGTGCTGCTATCCCTCGAGGTCTGAAAAAGAAAACAACCGCTATTTATTTCTTTATAATTATCAAAGTATAAATACTTAATTAAATGAGAAATTCAACTCACCCGAACTAAATGGCCCATGGCAAATGCACAAGATTTCTGAATTACACTGTTCCGATCTGTCAGGCCACTAAGCAAAGCACTCATAAGTTTACCTATCAAAAATAATGAAGAAAAATCTGATACTTGGTTGACCAAATGTTCAACCAAAACAAACTTAACCCTGTTTAGAACCCTTGTATGTTACTTGTGTACTATGCACTTGCTTCCTTTTGCGCCCAATACAAAATTAAACATTAATCTGTGCCTAGAATATTGTGGGGAAAGTTGCAAACATGAGAGCTAGGTACATAAAGTTCATTAGCCCCATTGAGGAGTCAATCCAAGAAGAGAAAAATGCTGATGTAAAATTAGGTATAAACGGTAAACAAAGCCTACAAAATGGCAGATACTCTCACCTCTTTATAGCCAGTAAGAATTAATCTAATACTTATAAAACAGTGAACACTTGCTAAACTCGTTAAACTTGGTCATCACTGCACCACTTGCAAACAAAGAAACAAAGATAGAAGGGGGAGTTTAAAGGGAGAAAAACCATACAGATCACAAGCCTGTCTGAATGATATTTAATTTTTTTAAAAACCGTATCACACAAGACATGGGCATACCAAAGTATCATCACACATGGTTTTGGCAAACTCACCTGAGTAAGGTGTTAGGTCCTGGGGACACTGAGTAGTTAATGACACAATGACACTGGCACAGCCTCCCTACAGGGTTACAAAGGCAAAGGTCTAAATTTGATGGTCACAATGTTCTGTCTCTCAAACCCTTTGTGTCTTAGGTGTCAGTGATTTAAAGATGAGAAATATACGAAGCCTAAGAGGATTCATATCTGGCAAGAGGAAGGTCCTTATTTTAAGTTTGCAATGCAAAGATTTTTTTTTCAAGGCTTCCAGCAGGAAGACGTGTGCTCTCACATACACTACAAGGAAGAAAGAAAACTAATACAATCTTTTGGGAGGGTCACATAGGTCAACTTGGCCATCCTTGTTCTAACAGTTCTAAAAATTTAACCAAAGGAAATAGCTTCCAATGTGTCCAAAGACCTTCATCACAGTGCTCTGTTTAATATCAAAACAGCTGAAAACAAATCCGATGCTCCTTGATGGACTAATATAAATGATGCTACAGTCACATGAGAGAGTACCCCATGGCCATTAAAGAGGACGCTGTCACAGACAAACGCACAGAAAAGAGACCGGAGGAAAACACTGTGGAATATTAATAGCAGTTACCTCCGGGTGCTAAACTTCATGCACAGTCTTTAACTTTCTCCTGATCTATAAATGCTAAAATGTTAAAATGCAAGCAAGTGTTAATTTTGTCAAGAGAAAAACTGTGAACTGGCTTTTAAAGTGTGGGGACAGGGTCTGATCCTTGAAAGATCTTGGAGAGGAAGACCTTTTTCTAGCCAAATACCTGCTAGCCCCCGTGAAAATGCTAATCACCACCTAAAACCACCATCCGTGCCTCGATAGCTACACGAGCCTTTCCATCAATGACTGATCATGGCGGGGACCCAGAGGGCACGTACACGGCAACCAGGGGACAGAAATGATCCCACTAAAAAAGTCAGACACTATTTATTGAATAAGTCACATGTTTTCTATTCTGAGTGAGCTACATATTTTAAGTTATTAGTACAACCAGAGAAACAAAATGGTTAATGTAAAATATTAAGTTGTACAGAGAAATATGAATCTCAAACATGATGGCAGTCACATTTTTGCGGCCCCAACTAATGAAGATGCAAATTCCTCTTGTAAGAAATACACGTACTTACCTTAGTTCCAAGGCCCACACCGCTTCTGATCAATTCACACAATCTCGGGACGAGCTCGCCCAGCACCGACACGTCAAGATACTGCAGGCACTTTGGGAAAAGAGTAACATAACGTTACCCCTAGAAAACGAGGAAGTCAGTACCACATCATCAAGTAGAAGCTGCTGTGTCAAATATGTACCCACTGGACTTGACATCAAGTTGAAAAACTGCCAGGTTCATTTTGCACTGATTTCAACATAAAAACCACCACTGTACTACAAACAGAAAAAACATTCATCAGTCGTTCAACATTAAAACAAAAATTGGGGCACCTGGGTGGCTCAGTCAGTTAAGTGTCCAACCCCTGATTTCGGCTCAGGTCATGATCTCAGGGTCCTGAGACTGAGCTCTGAGTCCAGCTCCATGCTCAGCATGGAGTCTGCTTGTCCCTCTTCCTTCCCTTCTGCCCCTCGCCCCGCCCACATGCTCTATCAAAAAAAATAAAAATCTTTTTAAAAAATCATAAAAAACACTGACTTACTAAAGGAGAAAATAAATTAGGATTCCGCAAGAAAGGATTTCTCTGGGCCTACTCTTTCTCCTTACCGATCCATGTTTAGTGTAAAACATGTTTAGTTAAAACTGACTTTCAGTGGGCCTGACATACCAAACCAACTTCTTAGCCAAATTTGCTACACTATGTTTTTAAAAATGCAATGACATATTTTCTATTATTAATGAGCATATCCAAAAGGTGTCTACTAACCATTCCTATTTATTTAAGATTCCTTTTCCCCTCAATAATCCAACTAAGACATAATACCCTTAGACCAAATTTTGGTGATAGTACCCCAGTAAGCACTAAAAAAAATCTTCTTCTCTTGTCCAGCCCTGCGATCTGCTTAACAAAACAATTTCCAATAGCTCACGAGTTGTCAATTAACCATTCCAGGGTATGTGCAGCAGAGCGGGCTCTAGACTTTAGTGACCCCTAGTCCCAGACTCCAGGATCTTTAGAATTTAGAACCTCAGCGCCAAGCAGATCTTTTCTGCAAATCCCTTCTTACAACTAAAACATTTCAACATTGCTCAGTTCTCCTTCCCTATCTTTTATGCTACCTACCTTCACTGAACACCTCCAGCTTACACCTTCCTAGGTCCTCCCAAAGACCATGCCCAGGCACACAACTATCTGAACCTTTCTAAGCAGACAGGCCAAAAAAGATAAGAGATTTATAGAGAAATCTTTTAATATACTGTTCTTCTATGTAACACAAATCTGGACTAACAGATTCTAGTATTTGGAAAATGTTTTATTCCATTTAATAAGCTGGAAGAAGAAAAAAAGACCTGTACTAAGAAAAAACTAGAGTCAATAGCTGTTTGACTCATCCCTTAAATCTCTACTTCATTTAATGGGCCGTGAAGACTGAAAAATTACACTCTAAGGTAAGCAAAAAACAAACTTTCTTATTATATTAGGCACTGACCATGTTGATTGTTTCCATCATGGGAGAGGATTTGGCAGCACTGAGTCGAGCACTATCCATCGCAGCCTGAGGACACAAATCCAAGTCACTCAGCATATTCGATCAATTAAGAAGAACCCACATACACTCCCATAAAAGGGCTTTACTTCCAGAGGAAATTTTTTAAAAATAATATACAGGTAAAAGCAAACTCAAAGGTAAGTCCAACTCTAATTTCTTTGGAGCTCCATTCAACAATTACCAATGAGGCAGCCTCTCACTGCAGGTGAGAAATTCAGACAATAGTTAGAAATTAACTGCAGTTAGAAATTAACATAGCGTGGCTCTGAACAAGCCATCGGCCTGCCTGAGCCTCAGGTTCTCCATCCACTAAATACGGGAATAGGCTAAATAAATTTCTACCTAAGGTTTTAAAAAATTGTATCTAAGCAATAAAAAATGTCATACTTTTTTTTTTGCTTTAACTTTGTAAAAGGTATTTCAGTCTAACAATGACCCTGCAGGAGAGGTTAGCTAGCCACACAGAGTCAATGAGGAAAAGGACACATATAGAAGTGACAGGCCTAAGGCTGCAAAGTTTGGGCTAGACATTGTTTCCTACTTCTCAGCACTAGTAAACACACTGTGGGGACCTAGCCAGGGCGAGTCCACTGCTGAAAAGGAAAGAATGATGAATGGAGAAGAAACAGCAACATGAGAGGCAAAGGGAAAGAGGGTCGGTTATTAGAATAGTTTAGCCAAGGTAAAAACCAAATAGCAAACTGAGAGCAAGCACTGGCAGTCTACATGACAGAGGTGTGACAGTCCTAATAAACAGAGACCAACGTAAAAACACCAACAAGTACAAAACCAGGCACGGAATAGAAACACACAATTCACAGAATGTAAGGAACTAACGTAATACGATCAGACAACGGACAGCCCTAGCAACAGGAAGGTGTAAATCAGAATGAGATTCTTGCTTATCAGACTGATGTTATTCAATGTTGGCAAAGGTGTGGAGGAAACAGAACGGGCACAACCTTTGATGCTGCATAATCTCTCTGTCCAAAATGTGAAATCACCTCACTGTAGAATACTATGTATGCATTAAAAAGAATGGAATAGCTCTATATACAGATATGATATACTGTCCATAACAAAAAGCAAGTCGTAGAACAACATTCACAGTCTATTTTTAAATCAGTGTGTTTGTAGCCTGTGACTTCAAGGGAATTTTGAAAACAGACCCAGGAGGCTACTGACAGTGGGGACCCGTTAGGGCAGAGGGGACCCCTGGGATTACTTCCTCCCCCTTCTGCATTATTTTTTCACAGTAAATGTTTCATCTACAATTTTTTTTTTAAAAACTTTGATCAGTCAAGGCAACTACAGTATCTCTGAAAAGCAGAATAATTTTGGACAATGCCAGAGTCTAGATACAAATCCTCTTTACTTATAGGGCAGGAGTGGTCCTTAGAAGGTCTCTGAAGGTGGAGAACCAACCCCTAAAATAAACAAACATGTACAAAAAACTGTGTTAAATAAATGGAAATGCATTTTTTGAATGGAAGTGTTAGTTTTCATCCAATTCACAAAACACTATGTGAGCCCTCGCTGTGCTCCCTCCGACCCCCCAAAACACACCCTGCATGAAGTCACAGGTGTGGAGTTATTTCAAGAGTGGTGAAAGTATCATTTGAGTAATGGATTTTGTCTAAGGACACTGGAAAGATTGTTCAGATGGAACTCAGTACATTAGCAAGACTTTTCTTCCTTGAGACTCACCAATACGTATGTGCCGTCAACTCACCTTTTCTTGGTCTGTCGCCCGGAGGCTCAAGTAATTGAGAACTTGGGGTTCCAGTACACTTAAGGATTCCAACAGAGCTGGGATGAGTTTTGGTGCATGTGGTTTCAACATGGCTCCCGCACTTTTGCTAATCTTCACAAGGGTGTTAATGCTACAGACACACAGAATACAACTCCTAAGTCCTTTTGACAAAAGCCAGCAGCTCTACAAATCTAATCATGAGGATGTTCTGTGGTTTATTGTATTCAGGAACACATTCACATGGTTACAGTGTCTGGTCTTAACACTATTTTTTTACTTTTTATTATAGAAATTTTCGAGCATATGTGAATGAAGAAAGAATCATAAATGAAATTCTACATATTCTCTACCTAGTTCAGCCATTTGCAACTTCTCACCAATTTTGTTTCATTTATTCCTCCTCCATACACACAAGCACACCTCCCCTCTCCATATCATCTTGAAGTATCCCCTAACTAAACTTCAGTATGTGTCACTAAGAGGCAAGAATCCTTTACTATAATCAAAATACCATTTTCAAACCTAGGAAATATTAATAATTTTTTTCATGTAATTTGATATCCAAATTTCCCTGTTTCACAAATGTCTTTAAGAGTTGGTTCGTTTGGAGGGCACCTGGATGGCTCAGTTAGTGACTTGTCCGTCCAACTCATGATTGTGGCTCAGGTCATGATCTCAGGGCTGTGAGATCGAGCCCTGTGTGGGGCTCCATCTGGGCTTGGAGCCTGCTTAAGATACTCTCTCTCTCCCTCTCCCCTTCCCACCCCCTGCACCTCTCTCACTCAAAAAAAAAAAGTAAGTTGGTTTGTTGGAATCGGATCCAGAGTCCACCCACACATTGCAATTTACTGCATTTCTTCAATCCTTTTTAATCATCCCTCTTCTTTTTCCTTATAATTTATTTGTCCTCACTAACTGTTTTCCAATGGTGTCATTTAACATGTTCCTCTCCGTCCCTTGTACAGATCTTCAGGCTAAATCAGGTTCGGGTTCAATTTTTCTTTGCCATGAATCTTTTGCAGATGGTGGTGTCCATGTCCCATTCCATCACATCAGGATGCATGCAATGTCTGCTTATCTTTTTTTGTGCTATTAAGAGTGGTCAGTGAATTCAAGTTCGGTTCTCCTGACCATCCATTTAAAGTTTCCAACAACCTCTGACCCGTGGACTTAGGAGCCACCAATGATCGTTGCCCTAGGTCATTTTAATGAGGTCAGCAAAACAGCAATATCCTACTTTTATCATTCCTTTGCCTTTGTTATGTGAATTCTTTAAAAACAAAACAACGAAAAGAAAACACCTTCAGGGCGCCTGGGTGGCTCAGTCAGTTGAGCGACTAGCTCTTGATTTTGGCTCAGGTCACGATCTCAGGGTCCTGGGATCCAACCCTGTGTTGGACTCCACGCTCAGCAAGGAGTCTGCGTCAGGATTCTCTCTCCCTCTGCCCCTCTCCCTGCTCACGCGCAGGCACTCTCTCTCTAAAATAAGGTAATTAAAAAAAAAAATCTTCCCTCATCAATTATTTTATTAGTAATAGTAAGAAATAGTTACTCTTAGTATGAAATACTGCTGGTACTATTAATGTGATCTAATTTTAAGAGTGAAATAAAATGACAGATAAAATTCCTAAATAAGACTCTAGTTTAAAAAAAAAACAAACAAAAAACTAGAATCCCTCATTGCTGAATTTTACAAAATGGCCATATATGTCTAAACATGTGAATGTATTTTTTTAGTACTTCATTGTTGCAGGTGGTACAGTTTATTTTAAACCTAATTATCGGTGAAGTATTACTAAATGGTCTAACCAATAAGCAACCTCCCAAGGACCAGGGGCATAACAGAAAGATGTGCTTGCCGAGGACAGACGCTGATGGCAACACAGTAACACGCCTTACACAAGGTCAAAGCAGAACAGCAGGATGTTGGTCCAAAGCAAGGTTCCCATGAGAATGTGTGTTTCTGAGAAATGTTCTGCCTCAGAACTTTTCACAAATGCTCTTAGGTCACCTCAGTGTATTCTCCTCAACTCATTTTCTCCATACTTTGAAGAATCTAACACTCAGAGAAACACTATTTCTGCAGAATGGCTAGAAACTAAGTAAATCCATTCATTTTATCAGCTGATTCACACCTGAGGGCTCGAACTTCTGTCACAGGACTCATCATTCCTTTGTCCAGAAGGCAAGGCAGAAGGACCGCGATGGTTCTCTGGCCAGCTGCTCCTTTGGCGGGGTCACACATTTTCACACAAACCTCACATACACAGAGCATGGAAATTAGTGAAACTGACCTCTTACCCAATAAAGCATTCATCTAACAAAATACTTTCTATTTCCCATAGCCGTAGAAAAGAGTAAGAATCAACTCCATGACACTTCAGGGAGAAACAGAAAAGAATGCTCTGTCTGCCAACACCTAACAGGGAATTGGGTAATGCCTTCCACTCTGTAAGCTTTGGTCCTGTCATTTGTGAGACAGGAAATAGTTGAAAAGGAAGTGAGAAAATTGGTAAGAAAGCACTCTGCAGAAGGCTTAAGGTATCATCATCATCAATAACTTTGGGTGGCAGCATAACACAGTGGTCAGGAACACAAATTGGGAATAAGAAACACCTGAATTTAAACCCTGTTTTTACTACGTACTAATGATGTAATCTATGGCAAGGCTATACAGTTAGAATGTAGAAGTCCCTGAAATACCATACAATCAAGTTCAAGTAAGAAACTAGTTTCAAAAAGCTTGCCAACCTCATAAACATGCAAGGCAGCTGAACACAAAACCATAGCAATAATAAGAGAAGAGGCAGATGTGGCTGGATCTACCTGAGCAATGTGTTCTTCAGGGTCGAGTGAAAGTCATACCTTATGTAAAGGCCCACAGAAGCGGACGAAATAAAGAGACCAGACATATTCTATGCTAAAAATACTGGTATTCTAGTATAACGGCACCTAGTTTCTCATTCACTGTAAGAACACTGAACTATAACATGAAACCGATTACTTTATGTCACTGCAACTCAATGTCAATTGAGATGACAAAGAAATAAGTGATCACTGTCCTGGTCACAGAAAGCCCTGCCCCACTTCACTCCCAGTATAAGATAAGAGTTTTCACCTTGCTCAGAGTTTTCAGAGCTAGTTCTGCAGCTTTCCGTACAGATTCCTAAAAATGAGGAAAGTATGGTATGACAGATTAGTTTCATTCCCATCCACCCCATGATGTGTATTTAACTGCCTCTGACTCTACACAGATCAGTGAAAAATCCTACTTTCAATATCAGGTAAAAAATAGTGTTTCATTAGGCTCCCTGCCCATCAAGGAACATGTTATAATAGCATATATTTTTTTAGGTATGACCTATTTTGACCTTACATGGCTAAAAAGTATAACAGTTTAGGGCCACCTGGGTGGCACAGTCAGTAAGTGTCCTACCCTTGGTTTCAGCTCAGGTCATGATCTCAGGGTTGTGAGACTGAGCCCCATGTGGGGCTCTGACCTCAGCACAGAGTCTGCTTGGTCGGCCTGGGACCTTCTCTCTCCTTCTCCCTCTGCACATCTCCTACACTCATCTCTCTCTCTCAAAATATAAATAAATCTTTAAAAAAACATATAACAGTTTAGAAACTAAATGTATTATAAATGCAAACATATAAATATCTATATGAGGATTCTAAAAGACTTTTAAAAATCTCTAATGAATAAAGCAAAAAGAAAGGTAAAACTAAAGTGCCCAATTCTAATGGTGAGATACCAAAATATCTAAAATTTAGATTGAATTTAAAATTCAAAGGAATTGGTCACGTTATTTGGGAATAACTGATCCAATTTATAAAAATGATCAAGTAGAGGTTGTCTGGATTATTTCCAAACTGTTACTTGTCCTAATCAATAACATCATAAAATCTCTATTGAAAGAAACCTTGCAACATCACAGACACATTAAGACTGAAATTTTGGGAGGAAACTGTAGTCTCTTAAAATTGTATAGAGAGTGAATTCTGAAATACCCAACGTATATATTTTAACAATCCCAATTAAAGTTATTCTGTGAATAAATGCAGACTTATTTCTTAATACCTTGATATCATCTTGTACCCGAAAAAGAGTTTCCCAAATTTCTGGAAGTTTATCAATGATGTCATCTAGAGGTCTTCCTCTCAATAAATCATTCAGAGCTAAACAGCTGAAAATAAACAATTTGGTTTTCAAATTTATGATCAAGAAAGCTCATTCTTTTACTATGAAACATTCAGATCAAACAAGAACATGGATTCTGCCTGTATTTCCAGTTCTTACCCCCTCACTCCTGGACAGCAACACCTGTTCTCTCCTTGGTGCCTCAAATACCCCCCACACACGTGGCATTTATATTCATCAGATGTCTGCGTCCCGCAACTACAATACAGCCTCTCTGAGAGGATACATCATTTATTTACCAGTGTACCCTCACATAGCACACTGACAAGCATGTAACAGGCACTGAATAAATTTATATAAATATATAAGTAAATGACACCCTACAAAGTCATGACAATATATATCTTAATGTCTACCAATTTAACAAGTGATCTTCTTTAATGTCATACTTATATAAACTAAGACAATTCAGAAAAACCACTGACTAGAGTTGGGTATTTATTTTAGAGTTTTAAACAGTAAAGTAAAAAGAACTCTCTAACCCAACCAAAAATATGCTTTTTAGTAATTTATTCCTTTTGCATAAAGTATAAAGCTTGGAAACTTGAAGAAAAAAAATTAGTTATATTTGCCTAGTCTTTTATTTCCAAAAATAGTACCTGGATTCTCGAACTCGCCACATATTGCTGGTAAGGTTCTTAACCAAGTCTTGAAGAATTTCCTTCAAATATTTATCCACCTAATGAAAGAAAAAGTTTAACATTTAAAATGTGAAATTCATCAACTGTCAAGTTATTAATCTCTCAACCACACTAACCATGTCTCTGTAGGTAGCAGCCTGAGTGTCTGTGGGCGTCTCAGCCCACAAGTCTCTCCTCACTTTGCTTGCTGCCAGCTGCCAGAATGATCATTCTAAAATGCAAACTTGATTCTCTTGTCTTCCTCAGGACACGAGAATAAAATCCAACCACCCAGGCATGGATACAAAGCCCTCTGTGACCGAACTAGCTCCAAAGGTATCATGTACTATTTCGTCTTTATTCCTTGATACATAATACCTCTCCCTACAATCCATCTCTTGCTTGCCTGGCTAATTCCTACCTGTCCTTCAAGGTTCAAATCAGGCATCGCCTGGCGGAGAAGACTGGCCTACCCTCCCATGTTCCCACAGCACCTCCTCCAGCGTGTCGTATCAGACTATGTATAACTACACTGCTCCATCACACTGAGACCCCAAGGGCAAGGACAGTGTCAGACTTGTCTTCATATCCCTGGTAACAGGTACAGTGTCTGGCACATAGAGAAGTATTATGATTTTTCAGAATGAAAGGTGAGTTGAATCTTTTAAGCCTGTTTTGTTTGGATATACACTTAACAATTTGGTAATAACAACTAACTGATGCGAGGCTCAATTCTTGCACTGATCCAAAGAACCTCAAAACTTAAGGCTTGGCGGCACCTGGGTGGCTCAGTTGGTTAAGCATCTGATTTTGGCTGTGGTCATGGTCTCAGGGTCCTGTGATCCAGCCACGGTGGGCTCCATGCTCAGCAGGGAGTCTGCTTCTCCCTCTGACCCCATCCCTCCCTCCTGCCCCCTCTCCCTGCTTGTGCGCATGCTCTCTCTCATATAAATAAAATCTCAAAGAAAAACTTAAGGCTTTCCCACTTTTACTCTTATGGGTAGGAAAGGTTTTGTTATCCTCACTTATATGGAAGAAAACCAAGACAGAGAGGTAAATAACTCACCTAAGATTTAACAAACTGACATCTTCTTACGTCCAGTTCTCTATAAACATTCTCCACAGTGATCTCATCTGCACTATCTCATCTATCCATTGAGACAGACCGATCTCATTGATCCCCTTTCACTCATAAGGAGATGATACTCACATCTCGAAAGCCTCAGCTTGTGCACTGGACGCAGATCTATCAAGCCAAGTGGACTATTAGATCTTGACTGACCCAGTGGTACCAAACACTCTGCTAGAGCCTTCAACGCTGAATCCTCAAGGCCTATCACCATGAACAGGAACACACTCAACCTGACACTAAAGTGAAGAAGGGGAAAAGCCGTATCATGTGCAGGGACTGCAAAGGTAAGGTAAGGCTCATGGAATTTATTTAAAGTGAACTATGAAGCCACTAAAGTATTTTAACCCAAAATGGCAAAATCCAATTTCTTTTTAAATCACTTTTACTGCTGATTAAATAAAGGAAGGCAAAGAAAGAGAGAGAGGACACCCTGTTCTCCAGGAAAAAATCAGGGAAAGACGAGAGTGGATTCAAGAGATACTTTGGAAGCAGAATCAACAGAATTCGCTACTGGATTCAACTGAAAGTAGGGGCACAACAGACATAAATCAAGAGGACACCAAGTTTCCTGGTATGGGTAAATGGATGAATGCTGAGAAGAGAGGGGAAAGTCCTGTTCTGGACATGTTAAGTTGCAGGAATTGTGAAACAACATCCAAGTGAAGCGGGCAGTTGGATGTACAAATCAGGAACACAAGTCAAGTCTGGGCCAAAATATAAGATTGGGAACCACCACAAGTAAGATGACATTTAGATTCACTGGAACTGCTGAGCTCAAAACATAAAGTTGAGAGAGTAAAAGGTACTCAGAGGCAAGTCTTGAGAAATCCTAACATCAACAAGTGGACTCGAGTATGACAAGCAGCCAGAGAACAGAAAACCAAGAGAGAAAACCATACATGGTAATGGCCTGTTTCCTTGTCTAGCTCCTCAACAAAGGGAACTCCTTGAAGGCAAGACTGTGACCTGTTCCCCACTGTATGGACAGTCCCGATGGACACGGTATTCCGTTTGTGTGAGTACCCCACCACTTCCTCAGCCAGCCACCCCATGGACAGTTAGGTTCTTTCCATTCTTGAGATTTTAATAAATGTGGCCATGAGCATCTTCGACATCTTGAAAGAACGGAGAAAGCAAAGAATGAAAGAAAGCTTATTTGTTTAAACAGGTAAGTACACAGAGCAGAAAGAAAGATGGGCCTTGGGTTGAAATCCCACGCGTAACCTTGGACAAGGGTTCCCAGATACTTGCCATTGATTTGTCAGTGACCAATGCATTCCAAATACTTGTCATGGCCTGTCGAATGCCCAGGTTGGGATCAAACTGGTAACGATAAAGACGGGGAACCAGCTGAGGCAGGAAAGGAGCCAGCTGTTCCCCAGCTCTGGAGGCAATCACATTAAAACCAAAAGCAGCACCCTAAAAAAAATAAGATGGTGATGAAGTGACTCAGATACCTCACTGTGGTAAAATGTTAATTTATTAAATCTACGAAGATCACAAAATCCTCCCTCCCAAACCTGTCCCTGGACCTGATCCACTGGGTGTCTCAGCTGTAGCGGTAACAGCAACCATGCAGTGGTCTGGCTCTAATCCCAGCAACCATGCCGTGGCCTGGCTCCCTCTAACCCCAGACTTTTACAAAGCATACTGCGTATCATTTGCCACTGCCAGCCAATGTAGCAGGTTTGGTTTGGAGATAAAAAGTAAAAACCGTCCAGTGATAGCAACTTACCTTCCTAGAGTTCCACATTGCATGATGGTTGGCTAAATTCATAAACTTATACACCAGATCTGGCTGACTAAGATCACTTGCCAGAGAACAAAGCTCCTTGTAAGTAGAGAGGCCCTGGCTTGGAAACAAACAAACAAAAAGTACACAATGTATTTCTCTGTCTCCAGCCTAGTAAAAGTTACCTCACCAATATTAGTGGGACATTTTAAAATTATGTTCTCAATCCCATTACCACAGAGGAAGAGAATGCAGTTGAAAGGAATATAAAGAGTCACCTAGTTCAATTACTGACAAGGCCAGGTAAATGACAGGAAGGCCCCCATGAGTCCCTTGGACGTGGAGCCCTCACCTGCCCCCCAGGAGGTGGCTCAGTAGTTCCTTGTGACCTTGTGCACCAATCTCTCTCAGAATCAGGAGTCGCTCAGAGACAACTTCTATCGTCCCCAAGTCTTTTCTAAGCTACAGCACCCCAATCATTTTTAAGTATTTATTTTAATTCCAGTTAGTTAACATAGTGTTATATTAGTTTCAGGTGTACAATACAGTGATTCAACACTTCCACACATCAACCAGTGCTCCTCACAACACGTGCCCGCCTTGATTCCCATCACCTACTTTACCCATCCCCCACTCCCCCCTGGTGACAAGTTTGTTCTCCATAGTTAAGAGTCTGTATCTTGGTTTTCATCTTTTTCCCCATATGATCATTTGTTTGACTCTTAAATTCCACATGTGAGTGACATCACACAGAATTTGTCTTTCTCTGACTTATTTCCCTTAGCATTATAACTCCCTGCTCGGCGGGGAGTCTGCCTCTCCCTCTGACCCTCCCCCTTCTAATGCTCTCTCTCTCTCTCATTCTCTCTAATAAATGGATGAATAAAATCTTAAAAAAAAAAAAGGCATTATACTCCCCATAACCCCATCCATGTTGTTGGAAATGGCAAGATTTCGTTCTTTCTTATATCTGAATAATATTCCATTGTGTATATATATACGTACACCACATCTTTATCCATTCATCTACCTCAGTGAACAGCTGGGCCACTTCCATATCCCAGCTATTGTAGATAATGCTGCTATAAACATCAGGGTGCATGTACGCCTTTGAATTAGTATTTCTGTATTCTTTGGGTAAATACCCAGTAGTGTGATTGCTGGATCATAGGGCAGTTCCATTTTTAACTTTCTGAGGAGCCTCCACACTGTTTTCCACAGTAGCTGCACCAGTGTGCATTCCCACCAACAGTGCAAGAGGAGGTTCCTTTTCCTCCACATCCTTGCCGGCACCTGTTGTTTCTTGTGCTGTTGATTTTAGCCATTCTGACAGATGTGACGTGATATCTCATTGTGGTTTTGATTTGAATTTCCCTGATAAGTGATGTTGAGCTTCTTTTCATGTGTCTGTTGGCCATCTGGATGTCTTCTCTGAAGAAATGTCTGTTCCTATCTTCTGCCCATTGTTTTTTAGGTGTTGAGTTGTATTAGTTCTTTATATGTATTAGATACTAGCCCTTTATCAGATATGTATTTGCAAATATCTTCTCCCATTCCACAGGCTGCCTTTAGTTTTGTTGGTTGTCTCCTTTACCGCACAGCTTTTTGTTTTGATGTAGTCCCAATAGTTTGCTTTTGTTTCCTTCCCTCAGGAGAAATCTCTAGAAAGAAGTTGCTTTGGCCGATGTCAAAGAGGTTACTTGCCTGTGCTCTCCTCCAGGATTTTTATGGTTTCAGGTCTCACTTTTAGATCTTTAATCCATTTTGACTTTATTTCTGTGTATTTCTTTTGCATGTTGTTGTCCAGTTTTCCCAACACCATTTGTTGAAGAGACTGTCTTTTTCCTATTGGATATTCTTTCCTGCTTTGTCAAAGATTAATTGACCATATAATTACAGGTTTCTGGGCTCTCTATTCTGTTCCATTGATCTATGAGTCTAGTTTTGTGCCAGTATTATACCGTTTTGATTACTATAGCTTTGTAATACAGCTTCAAGTCTACAATTGTGATGCCTCTGGGCTTCACTTTTCTTTTTCAAGAGGGCTTTGGCTCTCCAGGGTCTGTTGTAGTTCCATACAAATTGTAGGACTGCAGTACCCAATCTTGATAACTCCTTCTGAGTCCTATTAACTTTCCTCTGAACAAATAATATTTCCTTAAATACCTGATCATTTGTTATTAGTTATTCTGTGAAAAAAAGCACTTTTTAAAAACTCAGAAAAAGTCTACAGGGAGAGTAAGTGGAACAAAAATAACTTCTAATGTGGAAACAGCGAGCTATGGGAGGAAGTCAAGAACAGAACAAATGGCTGCTCTCTGGTGTTGCAGACAACACCAACGCAGGGCCCAGCCAGCTGCACAGTTTGACCTGAGGGGTTTGAGAGGAAAAGCATCAGCATAACCACAATGGAATAATGGTAAGAAAAAGGAGGCAAGGCTCTAGGAACAAATTTGATGGACCCCACAATATCAAGCAGAGCTGCCCCCACCAAAAAACGAGGTGCAGCGGATGCCGAGCTATGCTGCCAGACCACCCCTCACGACTCAGCTGGCTGGGAGCTAACGGAACTGCCCTTAGTCCAAGGTCAGGTCCTCCCCCAGAGCAGCTCACCACCAATGGCTAGTCACTGAGGGGATGTAAAGCCTAATGAGGGGATGTAATGTCCTGGCCCCTCAAAGCAGGACAACTCTGAAGGGCCTGCCCAGCCCAGTTCCAGAGGCCATGGTCTGCTTAAGTGTTGGCAGAAGGTCAGCTCCTCCTTGGGCCATCGGCCCTCTCCTGCCTCCTCACTGCCCTAGGTGATGAGCCTGGGGCACTCTTCAGTCAGCTTCCAGCTTTGTCCAAAACTCCACCTCAGAGTCTGTTTCCCAAGAACCCCAATCTAAGACACTATGATTTCTCCACAGAAGTTTTCTTCTTCCACTAACACACATTTCCTAGAAGGGTGGAAATCAGTGGTGTGAGTGCTTTCATTCAGAGACTAAAGGTGTCAGTGATGACTGATCAATGGATTTGGCACACTTACCCATCGGGTGTTTTGCCAAGGCTTCCCCCTTGAAATACCACTGTCTCTCCAGAAACTTCATGTTTAGTTCTAAAGCAAAACAACAGTAAGACTTTACATTAGCCTCAAATTTTTCATACCAGCAATCAACTAACTGACTCATTTCTTTTATAAATTGATAAAATCAAATTCCATAGCAGGTATCGACCAAGATGTAAAAGTCAACTAAATCCTTTCCAATCAGCCTGAGAATTCTGTAAAACTAACTGTAGGATGAACAAAGAGATGTAAAAGACATTCCACATCAAGTTAAACTGAATTAAATGTGGTCATCCATTAAAAAGTCTCCTCCCTGCAAGGAAGGCAACATAAAACAGTAACCAATTACAAGAATGACTGCCCCTCTCGTCCTCTTCACAAACCAGACTATGAAATACATGCAAGCTTCCCCTCCACATCTTCGTTTTCATTTAGCCAACAGCAATTACGGTATTATTATAATCCAATGCTTTGATTATCTTGAGATCATTCAACTTTTAAAGCTTGACCTACTGGCCGGCCTGTTTCTGAACAGTAGTTTAGTTTACTTCACTTTACTGTCTAAACAGTATACACTGAATAATTAAACTGCTATCCACCACATAACAATCACTGACTTGAATTTTAAGACTTAATAAACAAGAACATCAAATGCTGAATTTTCCTTCTTCCACTGCATATTCTCAGTATGTGCAAATCGTTCTGTGTTTAAGTCTGAAATGGACAATTCACTGTACCTTTTGCCAGTCATAAGTGTCTCTACAAGTGTAGAAACCAATTCCTGTTGATCTTGTTCATTGCCCAGTTCATACACCAACCCAAGGCCTTTTGAGGCAACGTCTTGGCTAAGTTCTGCACAAAAGTCAGACAAAATAGTATTACTTTAAGAAAATTTGCCTTCTGGCCATTGTCGGATTTTTTTAAAAAGTTGTAATAGAAATCCAAAATGATATCCAAGTGAAGACATGAAAGCAGAATCAATATGCCTATTTTGTTAAAACATATTAAATCCTCTCAGTGGACATGGCACCAAACATCCCCGTAAGTTAAGAATTACATTCACAAAAGATCCAACTCACAAACCAAGTCAACCCTGCTGGGCTTTAGTGTTCTGTGTACTACAAGTCATAGATGTGAAAAGTACAACAGCCTCACGGATTTCAACATACCCACATCCAATTTTTTTTAAGTAAAAAGTCAATATGAGACCCTATGTTTAAAACAATTTATAAAACAGGGGCGCCTGGGTGGCTCAGTCAGTTAAGAGTCACCTTTGGCTCAGGTCATGATCCCAGGGTCCTGGGATTGAGCCCCACGTTGGGCTCCCTGCTCAGCGGGGAGCCTGCTTCTCCCTCCGCCTCTGCCCCTCCCCCCTGCTTGTGCGCACGCGCTCTCTCTCTAATAAATAAAATCTTTAAAAAAAAATTTTATAAAACAAAGCTACTGTTTAAATGTCTAATACATTCGCTCTCTCCTAGCTTACATCACAAAGAGAAAAGGAGTAAGAAATAGAAAAAAGCTATTTTTATAAGTACTAATGTTAAAGAAGGCCTTGGCACCATTGTTTTTTCATTTTCGATAATTAATTGAATTTAAAAAGAGATTAACATATAGTGTATTATTAGTTTCAGAGGTAGAGTTCAGTGATTTCTTCAGTCTTATATAACACCCAGTGCTCACTACATCATGTGCCCTCCTTAATGTCCATCACCCAGTTACCCCTTCCCCAGTTACCCCATCCCCCCACCCCACTCCCCTCCAGCAACCCTAAGTCAGTTCCATTTTTAAATGGAAACTGAAGAACATGATCTAATTAATTAAATCAACCCAAAAAAATACTTCCCTGTGTTCCTTCTTTTATGTTCATTAACCTAGATTTTTTAAAATTTAAAACACAACAGGGCGCCTGGGTGGCTCAGTCGTTAAGTGTCTGCCTTCGGCTTAGGTCATGATCCCAGGGTCCTGGGATCGAGCCCCGCATCGGGCTCCCTGCTCCGCGGGAAGCCTGCTTCTCCCTCTCCCACTCCCCCTGCTTATGTTCCCTCTCTCGCTGTATCTCTCTCTGTCAAATAAATAAATAAATAAAATCTAAAATAAATAAATAAATAAAACTTAAACACAAGCTTAGTTAAGTTTGCAAATCAAATATTTACCAATAACTTACCATCATTTTCCGACAAAACGGAAACAAATGCACTCTGAATTTCTTTAAGGTGAGACTGAAAGAAGAAAACAGGCATTCAAGAACACAAACTCTACCTCTTGGTAGATTAAGGGAAGGTAAGAATCTTCTCTCAGGGCATACAACACCTTGTAAGAGTCTTCCGACCCAAGACAGCCACAAACCCTATTGTGTTCTGTCTGAAGGCGGCCAAATCACCTGAAGGTTGTATGCTCACAGGTAGTCTAATACACACTCAGCCTCCCCATCCTGACCACCTGACCTTATGCCTTCAAGTTTAGAATCATCTTCCAGCCACTGTACATGAGGCTGCCAACCTTCATTCACAGCTTCTTTCAAAATATGTTATTGGCTAATGACCCTCACTATCAGCACTGGCCCTCACTTTCATACACTTTCCTTCCTATCACCTTTTAATTATAAATATTTCAAAGATGGTTTCCAACAGTGCTGAACACATTTCTAGAATGGCTTACCTTCACTTCTTTATGAGTACTTAGCTTCCTCACAAGGGAAAGGAGCCAGATGCAGGCCGCTTGCCTCATGTGTGGGTTGGGGCTGACGATATGTTTATTTAAAATCACATCCAATACCCAGGGGACCACATCATTCACTTTGGCTCCTGGGGAGAAAGAAAGGAATGATAAAATCAATTAAAACAAATGAAAAGAGTATCCTGAAAAATTAAATTTTACTCAATATTTACTCAATACAACAATCCTAGAACATATTCAAGTCTACACGATTAAGGTGTTTAGGCTGCTGAAGGAACTGATAATCATCCATTTCAGAACCACAAGACATATGAAACCATGGTATCTATGACATGTAGTCAGAAAGTACGCACTCCCTCATCATGTAGGCACTAAAAGCCAGTGCACCTTCAGTGCAGAGGTATGTGGTACATGAGCAGAAGACCCTGAGGCTTCATTACGTGATAAGGATTAAGGGACAGGTAACTTGGAAACGTAACTATGCCTCGACTTCCGAAAATGGCTAAATACACCAATCCTCCAGAAAAAGCACAAGTTTGAAGGTAATACATAGCTAACTCCTTGTTTCCCAAAGAACTAAAAAAGATCTCATTCATTTTGTTGTGTTCACTCTCCTTTAGCCAACTATTTTTGACTGAACCAAACTGATAAGACATATATAAATACCTGAAAAAGAGTTAAAATGGAACGCATAAATTTTTTCTTTTGCTTCAAATGTGGTAACAAGACCAGAAAGGGTTATTTGAGGATTACGAAAGGCTTAGCTGAGTATGAGGTACCAGCAGGGGGAGTATATTCCTCCTCCGTCACCAGCCAGGCGTCCCGGGCAGCCACGGAGCTCGTTCCCACAGCAGCACTGGTGAGGGCTTCGCCAATAGTGAACTGCAGTTCTATCTGCTTGGCCTGCAATCATGCAAACGAAAGCCATGAATCACTGAGAACATTTCCCCACAACATCCACTTCCACAAAAAGCTGTTTCAGATCTTGTCTGTCAACATGCTCTGTTTCCACTCTTTTGCCTGGATTGCTCTCACCTAAGCTGGTGGCTCGGAGGGGAAGGGAGGGAATGGAGAACGTTAAGAATGCTCTGAAGATCTTTTCCCAACCCCACGTTGCCCTCCTCACCCTTGGCAGAGAACCACTAAGCAGGGATTTTTAATCTCTGGAGGAAAAGGGTACAGACTGAAGCCATGCAGATCTCGGGGCAAATTCTTATCTGTGTCTCACCGGCTACATACACTTATTTAAACTGAGCCTCAACTTCGTTTGTAACGCAGGTGTAACCATCACCCAGCTCGTAAGGAGGAAACGAGGGTAATGTACATAAAGTTTCTAGGGGACACCTGGTGTGCAGTAACAGCACAGTACATAGCAGCCATTCTAACTTATTAATACTTCCTCTGGGCACTGTTAAATTACATGGTGTCCGCAAACTACTCTCCAGTGGTTCCGATAAAAGAGAGAATGCAGTAAAATGGTAAAATTTGGTGTATCTGGATAAAACAGTATAAAAGGACAGAGATCCATGAAGAGCTAGCTAGCTTCACTAGCAAGTTAATAATCCAGACAAGAACAGTTCTTCATGCTAGTCTTACAACTGCACTGTAAGGTTGAAATTGTTTCAAAAACCAAACATTAAGAAAATTCTATATAGTATATACTCAAATTTTTAAAAAAGAATTTTCAAGAGCGAGTGAGCATGTGCAAGCAAGCAGGGGGAAGGGGCAGAGGGAGAAGGAGAAAGAGAATCTTGTTTGTTTGTTGTTATTTTTTTTTGGAGAATCTTAAATAGGCTTCACACCCAGCACAGAGCCCGACACGGGGGCTCGATCTCATGACCCTCAGAACATGACCTGAACCAAAATCAAGAGTCAGATGCTTAACTGACTGAGCTGCCCGGGTACCCCTCAAATTTTTTTTAATTTGGTTTAGAAAATTTTGACACATTGGGGCACCTGGGTGGCTCAGTCAGTTAAGTGTCTGACTCCAGCTCGTCATGATCTCAGGGTCCTGGAATTGAGCCCCGTGTCGGGCTCCTTGCTCAGTGGGGAGCCTCCTTCCCCCTCTACCCCTCACCCCCACTTGTGCACACATGCTTGCTCTCTTTCTCAAATAAAATCTTTTTTCTCTTTAAAGATTTTACTTGTTTATTTGATAGAGAGAGACACAGCAAGAGAGGGAACACAAGCAGGGGGAGTGGGAGAGGGAGAAGCAGGCTTCCTGCTGAGCAGGGAGCCTGATGCGGGGCTCGATCCCAGGACCCTGGGATCATGACCTGAGCTGAAGGCAGACGCTTAATGACTGAGCCACCCAGGCGCCCCATAAATAAAATCTTAAAAATAAATTTTTGACACGTTTCACAAGCATGTAGCACTCAACATGGAATTGGACCTTAGTTCCCTTTGGTTTTTTTCTCTGTTTACTATAAACTGGAAAACAACTAAGAATTTGGGGACTAAGAAGAGAATGAAGAACAGAGAGTTCCCACAAGGAGCATGGGAATAGTGACCTTTGAGAGAACTCTACCAAGCACAGACCCACAGTGTAGCCAGCCATTCCTAAGCTCAATCAACTATGCTCTCATCTCAAATGAGGTGTCAAGTTCTGATGCCAGATGCTTCCTACTCTGAGGAAAAAGAATTTCAGGGCTTCAGCTCCACAGCTTCCCTGGCCAAAAAATTCTTTGGAAATTCTAAACAGAGAAAAAAGGTATGTAAACACAGGATCCTACAGTAAGGATTCATTTTACGTGCCTGTTTTCAAATGTTTTCCTTTTTTCTTCTTTAAAAATTTATGACAGAGATGGATTTCTTCTAGTTTTATTTAAATAAATAAAGTTTTGGGGCCCTGGGTGGCTCAGTCAGTTAAACATCCGACTTGACTTTGGCTCAGGTCATGATCTCAGGGTCATGAGATGGAGTCCCAAGTCAGGCTCCGTGCTGAGCATGGAGCCTGCTTAAGATTCTCTCTCCCTCTCTCTGTCCCTCATCATGTGCACACACATGCGTGCTCTCTCTTTATAAAGATAATTAATTAATTTAAAAAGAAAAGAAATAAGAAAGCAGACACTATAAGCTTTTCCCCAAGCGGTTACAATGTCAATGACACAAGGGAGAACTGGATGTATGTATAATTCATTCTCAAACAATTCACATTAAAAATATTGGATTATGATTCCAGAGACCTGGATCCTAACACTGGCTCTGTCACTCACTGGCCTTAGTCCTCAACTCCAACCTGCTTCCTGCCTCCCGCCCATCCTTCCAGGCCCAGCAGCAACCTTGCCTCCAAAAACCTGCACCAAGTCTCCAGACAGAAGTACTCACACTCCCCCTTGTGAGTCTACTCCCTGACATGCAAACATCTCTTCGTTCAGTTACTCTTCCCACATTTACTAAGGTCCTACTACTTCTAATCACACTGCAAGGCACCTATTTCATAATGGGGATCAGGAAAGACTATGCCTTCAGTCTAGTGGAAAATTAGAAACTGTGATAAATGCTATGAAGAAAAAGTATGGAGAGTCAGGAGAGCCCAGTATCTAAGGAATCTACTCTAGTTCAGCAGCAACCCAAAAAAGGAAGTATTCGTCTTTCAAAAGCTCAGGGCAAAGAAGACAAAGAGGCTGGTGTACAAAAATGGGAGCAAGTAACGAGAACCAAGCCTAGATGAGGGGCCGTATCAGGCCATGTTAAGACTTACGACACGGGACTAGCAACTGCCTGCTTGTAGGTCTTCCCAACTACATTAGAAATTTATCCAGATGACAGAAGCTTGGCCACCTGCCTCAAGAGCAACTGGAATACCAGCACCCACTTCCCACATGTAGCTGATTGGGTGAGCCACCCCTTCTACCCACACTGCACCGGGCTTTACTCAAAAACGAAGAGGAAAGTACTTTCCCATGTAGGTGATTTACTCAATGCTATGCCCACCAAAGTGGTAAGCCCAAGGCTGGTACTCAGTAAGTACTTGGTGAATAAATGAATAAAGGTTTAATTTAAAATCTCACAGCATGCCAGGGTGCCTGGGTGGCTCAGTCAAGTTAAGCTCAGGTCATGATCCCAGGGTCCTGGGATTGAGCCCCACGTCGGGCTCCCTGCTCAGCGGGGAGTCTGCTTCTCCCTCTCTCTCTCTCCCCCTCTGCCCCTCGCCATCCCCCCATACTCTCTCTTTCTCCCTCTCTAAAACAGATGAAAAAATTTAAAAAAAAGAATAAAATAAAATCTCACAGCATGCAAAATTCCACGCCTTTTGTTTGATTAACTTAACAATCAGAGAGCAATATAAATACCTCCACAGAATCCATCAGACCTTGCAAGAGGAGTTTCTGGTGAGGAAAATCTCCATCCCCAACTGGAAAATATCCCAGTGTTTGGATTGCTCGTTCTTTCATCTAGAAAACCAGAGAATTTTGCTTTAAAAAAAAAAAAAAAGTACGTAACAGCTTTATAACCCAGAACAGTGTTTCCAAAATGAGATGACAGGGAGGGCAGTCTGTCTAAAGCACTTATGCATGCAAGTTTTTTTTTAAAGTATCCACAATTTCACAGAATTATGTGTATAAGACATTGGAGGTAGAAAGACATAAAACTGAGTTCATTAAGGGTCCATGGCTGCAAAAGAAGAAGAAAGCCTTTAACAAGATTTATTATCTGTCACCATCACACTGTTTATAAATGTAGATTCTGGGCCCAAAGGACCTAAGGTCAAATCACAGCTTAACCATTTTAGCAGCCTTTACAGGTATGTGACCCTAGGCAAGTTACTGCACTCTCTGTGACTCCATTTCTTCATATGGGAAAGGAGAGATGACAAGTGTACCTACTTCAGTAGACCTTCTGAAGAGTTCCATTAATTAACATATATGAAGCCCTTAGCATACTCCTGGCACATTACAAGTGTTCAACAATGGTTGGTGAGCACTAATTAGTTAATAATAGCTAACAAAAACTACACTGTGATAGTCTCAGGAAGTTTTAAATGGTACCTAGACCAAGAATAAGATTGTTCATTAAATTGGTAGTAAACTGATTTATCTGCTCATTAAATCATGTTATATTTCAACACTGAGGTCCTCTGATCACAAATGTTTTAAAGTTTATGAAAGTGTTTATCTAAAACTAAAAATGATAAATGTCCTTCTCCTCAGACATTACTCACACTGCTTCCTAACATCCAGACTTCTTAAAACCATTTTTGCTGTCAGAGGTTAAGATTTAGATTTGGTCTAAAACTACAGAAGTGGTAACAACTATTTAACACTTTATTACCCACTTTCGCATGACAAAAGAATTACCTGTGCAGCTAGTTCTTTACCCAAATCCTAACAGTTATGGGTCTATATCGGAACAACTGGGCCAAACGGTGCATGCACAGAGGTCATACACAGATTACCCCTAACTCAAAACTAAATAGTCACTAGACTTTATCATTCTTTTTTTACATTAAATCCTTCCTCCAACTGCACTGTCATCTATCTTCATTGCAACTGCGTTTTTGCTCACTTATGTATCTATGAATAGAAAGAATTTCAGAAGAAGGGGAAAAAAGGAGAGACTTGCCTTATTTGTTTCTTTACTGGAGGGTATTCTATTCAGCAAGCTTTCTACAAGATGTGATTTGGTGAAGCCAGATCCCTCACTGGGGATTGGGAGCGGACCGTTCCTGCCGATTTCACCGAGGGCTGTGCAGGCAGCAATGGCCAGGAGGGGCGACGTACTGTCCAAAAACGAGCCTGGAAGCACATGAGCCAAGACTGAGAAGAAGACACTACTGCTCTTGGGGTCCGGGGCAAGCAGCAAGGGACTCAAGACTGTCTCAGAGATGGCAAAACAAAATCAAAGTCCACATTTTCTTCTAATTAGTAATTTGTGAACATTCAGTCAGTAATGAAACAACACGGGAACAAGGCAGACAGCACTGTCCGCTTATAAATGTTTAAGGTTTTTCCCTGTAACGCAACCATCTCTGTCATACAGAAACACATAGGAAGAAACGTACAGAAAAATTAAAGTACTTTCATTGTTATTAAAAGCACAGAACTTATCCACCATCAAGCAAGGTTTTGTGAAAAGACTTGTGCTTTTAAGGTGCAATGCTGTAAAAAGAAATTAAGATGCTGTAATAAATTTGAACCCAACTCAAGTCAGCACAAGTGAGTCAAGTACCTATTGTTTCCGTGGCACTCTGAATGAGTTCCTCTTGTTCCGGCAGGAAGTCGGCATCTGTCTCCAGGTCCTGCTGCTCTGCCATTCTCATTTTCTTTTTGGCCAAGTATCTTCCTACCGTGAATCCCAACGCAAGCAAGGATCCGTGCTGTATCTCTGGGCTCTGAACCACACAACAGCTCTTGTCACTCTCTCTCACATGCAAGAATGCACGGAAATAACAGTATGCTTAGGAGAGTCATCTCTCCAATAAAATGTAAGGCCAGAGAACAAAGTGATCATCTGAAGTTCTACTGAATGCTAACGAACCTGGAGTTTCCAACACTCAAGAATTCTGAGAAGGTAAGCTGAGTCTTGATTCACTTCGAGTAATTCCCTAACCCCACACCCACTCCAAGTCTGGGTGAAGTGACTCTCCTGCAGGCTCCCTGTAGCACCCAAACTTTCTTCTAGCTTGGAGCACTCACGTAACTACACTACCATTAATTTTCAAGCATAATTTCTCCCTTCTGCCCTACTGCCAACAAAATACAATGAGCAGACACGATTTCTAATTGCTAAAACCTCTAAACACAAAGTAGAGGTTTGATTATTCAAAAGCACGTGTTTCCTAATAGAACAGGCTTGACGACAGGTGGCTCTAGATGGGGAAAGAAAAAGGAACTAAGATGTCCGAGCACCTGGTAGTACGAGGGATCCTCGTGTAATCACTCCCCACTGTATTCCTAGCACCTAAAACAGCGCCGATTAGACACAAGGCACTCACAGTTGTTGAATGGACTGAATGAATCAATGTATTACCTATCTCAATTATTCTTCACCATCATAAAAGTTCCTTTTAGAAATGAGAATACAAAAACTAAAAACGTATCAGATGCTTTTAGAAAGCTCTCCCATCTCCCACAAAAAAGAACAAAGACAAAACTGATATAACATACATGATTGTCTTTTGTGGTCTTTATAAGCTGTTCTATCATTGACTTCAACTCATTCCCCGACACTGTAGATACCACCACAGAATAAAACAATGCCGCCAGTTCACGCATCTCTTCTTTACTGCTATTCATCAGACTCTGAGTGGTATAGAAAAACAAATATATACGTGATATACAATCATCTTCCTACTGACAACATCTGACATTTAAAATTGAAAGAATAAATGATATATTATATTGTTCAATCTATTGGTATAGGTAAGAAAATAACACAATAAGCTACGTCAAAATAAAATCTGAATTATATACCAAAATCTTCTGTGCATTTTCATCAAAAAAACAAACATAAAACAGACAAAATACACAGATGATCTGAAACAGAGGTCAACAAATGCTTTCTGTAAAGGGCGAACAAGGCTTTGTAGGCCACCTGGTCTATGCAGCAACAACTCTATTCTTCCACTGTAGGGCAAGAGTAGCCGCAGACAATGGAGAAATGAAGGGGCTATCTGTGTTCCAATAAAACTTTATGGACACTATAATTCTCATGTCAGAAAATACTACTCATCTTTTGATTTTTTTTCAACCATTTAAGAACATGAAAACCACTCTTAGCTTGCAGGCCAAACAAGAACAGGAGGCAAGGCAGATTTGGTACATGGACCATAGTTTGATGACCCCTGATCTACATGATCAAAAGTCAAAAACTGTACGATCATTTTACAATCAGCAAATATTCACAAGGAATAAAAAATCCTTTTTAAATTTGAAGCCATTTCATGAGGCCAGTCTTTCCAGAAAAGCACAAAACTTACACTTCTTGGTATATTATATTCATGCTTTCACCCTGAGATAACCTGCAAATTTTACCATAATTCAAGCTCCAATTTCCCAAAAGAACTGCATTATACACAGCCCAAGAGGTATATGAAACTGTATGAGCCATACCTGTACTAAAAAGAACTTTTCATTGTTTATGTGAAATTCAAATTTAACTGAGAATCTTGTGGTTTTTTTTAAGATTTTTATTTATTTATTTGACAGAGAGAGATACAGAGAAAGAGAGGGGAACACAAGCAGGGGGAGCGGGAGAGGGAGAAGTAGGCTTCCCGCTGAGCAGGGAGTCGATGCGGGGCTCGATCCCAGGACCCTGGGATCATGACCTGAGCCGAAGGCAGACGCTTAACGACTGAGCCACTCAGGCGCCCCGAGAATCTTATATTTTTATTCGCTAAACCTGGCAATGCTTTTGGTGTTACCATGAGACAGGAACACTCTCCTACGTGGCTGGTGGGAGTGTAAATTGGTACCAGAGGATGTGGACTATCAGTCAGAACTGCAAAAGTCTATGTCCTCAATTCCACTTCTGGGGAATCCATCTAAAAAACAGACTTCCTTATATTCAAAATGATGGACTGTTCATTGCAGCAGAGTGGAAGCAACCTAAATGACTATCAGTGAGGTTCTAGAATAAATCACGGCATAGTCATACAATGGAAAAAATGAAGCTGTTAAAGAGGACATTCCCTCTCTATTTCTACAGAATACCTCTACATTCTAATGTTAAGTGAAAGAGGTAAGGCACAAAACAGTGTGAGAAGTTAAATAACTTAATAATAAAATTATACTATATGTTAACTAACTAGAATTTAAATAAACACTTGAAACAAAACTGTGGAAACCATGTACCTTTTGTGTAAAAGAAGGAAGAAAAATTAAAAATGCTTATTTTTATTTGTATATGCATAAATAAACTCTAGAAAGTGCACCATATAGAAATAAGTGATGACCTACATATGTCAGGTGAGAGAGGAAGGGGCAGGAAGTTGGGAGATGTGGGTAGGTGGGAGAGAGTTACAGAAAGGAGATATTTTACCCATCTTTTATTTAAGCTACACAAATCTATTTTAACTTTTGAAACAGAAAATACATATATTTTTTTTTACTTATATGATTCTCAATTCTTCTCTCACTCTCACCTAGATGGATTGTTGAGATACACTGATACACTGACCACCTACATGCTTCCCAGGAAGTGTTTGATAAGAGTTTTCAAAACAACCCAAAGGCAGAAAAGGTTATAGGAACACTAGTAGGAAGACGAAATTATAAGACTAAAGTGTAAAATATGCAGACTCAAAGAGAAATATACATGCATAGGATGTACCTTTATCCATTCTGTTTTGTCTACAAATTTGGTAGCCAGTTTTTCTGGATACACGGAGACAGCTTCCAATAAACAGTACATGACTGGCAAACCTAAATAAGAAAGAATTCAAAACCATTTTAGCTTCAAGAAAAGTGATAAACACACAGGGCTCACTAAATTCCTTTAAAGTATAAGGCTACTGGGGGCGCCTGGGTGGCTCAGTTGGTTAAGTAACTGCCTTCAGCTCAGGTCATGATCCTGGAGTCCCGGGATCGAGTCCCACATCGGGCTCCCTGCTCAGCGGGGAGTCTGCTTCTCCCTCCGACCCTCCCCCCTCTCGTGCTCTCTCTCTCTCTCTCATTCTCTCTCTCAAATAAATAAATAAAATCTTAAAAAAAAAATAAAGTATAAGGCTACTGGGACACCTGGGTGGCTCAGTCAGTTAAGCGTCTGCCTTCAGCTCAGATCATGATCCCAGGGTCCTAGGATCGAGCCCCACATCAGGTTCCTAGCTTGGCAGGGAGCCTGCTTCTCCCTCTCCCTGCAGCTCCCCCTGCTTGTGCTCTCTCCCTCTGTCTCTGACAAATAAATTTAAAAAATCTTTAAATAAATAAAGTATAAGGCTACTGCTTTCCGAAGCATTCCCCAGTTCTACAAAACAAAAAGCAATTTAAATACAGTATGTGATCCAAAATAGCAAATTTATAGACTACGTATCTATAAAAAAATGCCCTGTTCTTCACACCCACTTCCAAAGTAAAAACATTATCTATTGTTAGCATTTCTTTCCGAGAAGAGTAAGAGTGTATCAAGAATGAATCAAGGGGCGCCTGCGTGGCTCAGTCGTTAAGCGTCTGCCTTCTGCTCAGGTCATGATCCCAGGGTCCTGGGATGGAGTCCCACATCAGGCTTCCTGCTCGGCAGGAAGCCTGCTTCTCCCTCTCCCACTCCCCCTGCTTGTGTTCCTGCTCTCGCTCTCTCTCTGTCAAATAAATAAATAAAATCTTTAAAAAAAAAAAAAAAGAATGAATCAAGTAAGTTTAGAAAAGAAACAAAGACTCATGTTCAGTTACAGTAGTGAAGGAAGAAAATAATTTTGCTATAAATTCTCAGCTGAGTTTAAAATGAGATTTCTGCTTAAGTGCCTTAATGTCCGTCCTCAGCAGCACGACCTCCTACCTCCAACACCTGCCAACAGCTGCTGAAGTAGGCCAATGTAGATCTGAACAGGGTGGGTTTCTCCACTCTTGGAAGAAGATGATGAGGATGTCGCCTGGCCGCCTGACAGCAAGGTCCTTATGTAGCGTCCAATGGCTGGGGCGTGGTCCTGCATATCAGCCAAACTCTGGGAGGTGGGCACCACTCCCGCACTGTGCGCTAGGCACATGCGCAAGTACAGGACTATCTAAAAGCAGAAGGAAGAAGAATACCAGACAAGCTCCTCAAGAAATTAGTATGGGAGGGTGCTCTTCAAAATGAGTTTCCCATTTTCATTCCCCCCTCCCCCCGCCACCTTCATAAAGCTATTCAACAATCCTCACGAAAGCTGGAAAACATGACTCAGTACGTTAACTGAAATTACCATAATGGAGCACAAATGACTCAGTACGTTAACTGAAATTACCATAATGGAGCACAATTTACATAACAAGCTTTTACAAATCCAGAGTGTTTTTAGTGGAGTTTAATGGAATTAAAATGCAAACTCAACTTTTTAAAGTCTAAACAATTACAGGGGCGCCTGGGTGGTTCAGCCAGTTAAAGCCTCCGACTTGTGATTTCAGCTCAGGTCGTGATCTCATGGGTCGCGAGACAGCCCCGTGACTGGCTCCACGCTCAGCGGGGAGTCTGCTTGAGATTCTCTCCCTCTGTGCCTCCCCCACTCGCATGCTCGCGCTCTCGCTCTAATAAATAAATAAATCTTTTTAAAGATTAAAAAAATAGTCTAAACACTTACAATAAAAAATTGTTATTTTTGAAAGCTGGGGGGAGAGGGGAGAGTGAGCAGAAACCTGGGGCAAATCATCTATTCCTGTGGAACTCCAGTTGTATTTAATCTCCACCAACATAAGAATTTGAGAAAATGGGTTCAAATCATAAGAGTAGACGCACCACCATAAAACCTTCTGATATAAACTGGCCACCCAGGAGTCCTCCTGAAGTTCTTTCCTTGACAGCTAAAATAGGCAGCAATTCCACTGTGGGTATCTTACTCTGAACAAGATTACCTCTTGTCATTTAATTAATGCAAATCAATGACCTAAACAACAGATAATCCAAAGAACCTCAACATAGCCCTGGCTTTAAAATTCAAATCTAATTTTGCTGTAAAATCACAATAGTAATCAATGCAGAGCACCCAATTCTTCCACAAACAATCTCACTGAGATAAATATATTTACAGACTCCACTACGAATTGAAATAATACCAATTACTCAACACTGTTTTTCTAATAAACAATCTGGTGAAGGACAATGACATCACCATATGGCTTTATCTAAAACACAAAAAATTTCAGACATCTCTTTGGGTGTGACATTATCTTTTAGAACGTTTAGAGAGAGCAAAATGGAAATAGGTCAAAGTCCTACCTCTCCAAAGGCTGCTGGGTTAAATGGAAGGACAGTGGTCCCAGTCATGTACTTAGCTGGAGTTTTCATTCGATGGGAAGCCTAATAAAAATAAGCCAAAAACAAACACAATTACTAAAACATGGAGCACGTGTGCCCTTCCTCAATTCAAAAATAACTGTATCTCTAACTACATTATTGTTTGCTACTGTTTTTTTCTAATCAAAGCATTTTTCCATCAATCATGCTGATCTGCACATGTCCCTCAAACCCTAAATGATAGGTGTGGTGTCTTTTCTTCTTCCTGTTTTTACTGGCTTATTTAAAAAGAATAAACCTGCTCAGGGCACCTGGGTGGTTCAGTCAGTTGAGCATCTGACTTGGTTTCGGCTCAGGTCATGATCTCTGGGTCGCAAAACTGAGCCCTGTGTCAGGCTCTATGCTCAGCGGGGAGTCTGCTTGAGATTCTCTCTCCTCCTCTCCCTCTGCCCTTGCCCCTCACATGCGTGCACGCGCGCTCTCTCTCAAATAAATAAATAAATCTTAAAAAAAAAAAAGAAAAGAAGAAGAAACCTGCTCCAGGCATCTACGAACAGTCACCTCAGGCCACTGCAGGCCAGTTACTTTCATTACAAACGGAGGCAGGAGGAAAAGATGAGCACAAAAGCATCTTCTCACCACAAATATGACTGTGCCTCAGAGAAAAAAATCATGGCTACTTAGTCCTGGCCTCCAACTCCCTTAAGATGTCTATCTAAATAAAAAGCCAGGACCACCAGCCTACTCAAAGGAACCCTGATGTAAAAAGTGGGACAGGGTCAGGACTGGGGGTCACAACAGCCAGTACTCTGTCTGATCCACCAGCAGAGAGAACCACACACACACACACACACACACGAGGCTTGCAAAAGCAGACGTGACGTTCCCTTATGATCACAATGGAAAAAATCTGAACTGTTCCCTGAAGCATTCTTAAATTTATGGTTTCTAAATAATATCCTTAAAAATACAAAAAAAAAAAAAGGTATTTTTAAGCATGTCATACCAAGGAGAAAATTTTTAAACCCAGCCAAAATGTTGACAAGCATAAAAGGAATTTAAGTAATTCAGATTGGGGCAAAACAGATCAATTTTGAGAATTAACATTTTTCTCATTTTGTATTTTCGTCCTCTCCTTGTAAATATTAACACTGTTAGAAACCTTACTACTATTCAACATTTAGTGATAACATTTTAAATGTGTCACCTAAAAAAATACATGTTTATTTTCATGATTCATTATATGACCCAAACTAACTATCTGAAGTTAAATGCCATACCTTTTCGTGAATATAATACACCATTTCCGGGAAAGAAGGCATCTGCTTAGAAGCACTTTCTTTTCTGTTTCTACCAGGAAGACACCTTAATACACGCTGTGCTTCTCCATGAACTTCTTCCCGTCTTACAGAAAGACAAATAGGAATAAAAAATAAATTGCAATAATGATAGAATGATCATGTGATGATTAAGAACAGCCATTTCGGGGGATCTGAGAAAATGTCTTAAATATATTCTTAGCTATCTAAGCAAAGAGTCATAAAATACATTGTAAGAAACTACTTCTTTTTGGAAATTTCTTGAGATTTGAAGAGTTACGTGGCTTGCATCTTTTAAGTTTACCCACAGAAAAAAAAGAATATAGGGTATAACTAAAGGTATCATATCAAGGGCCATATTTTTAACTCTTTAATAAACTGCTTCCAAATTCCATAGAGCCACACTGAAAACAAAATAAATTTTAGTAATTTTCAAATAATTTAAAATGAACCCAAATTCAAATTAACACCTTTTGAAACTTACGGATCTCCTGCAGCTAGTAAGAGCAAATATCTGGAAGGTATATGATCTGAGGGAAACACCGTGCTAGCAAATTTCACAGCCACCTGTCGAACTTGAACTTCAGGCTATTTAACACATAAATACACGCACACACAAACACATACAGATTTTAAAAAAAGAAGAAGAAAGAAGAATCCAATTACCAACAGCTCATTCCAGTCAAAATAAGTCATCTTAATTGTAAAAAATCAAAAACGAAGTTATTTTAATAAGTATGCCTAAGTAAATAAAATGAAGACAAATCATTTGTTGAAAATCTTTAATCAAGTTGTTTAAAAGTCTTTTGGACAGCGGCATCACTTAAAAAGTACTTTTATGAGCTAAATAAGGACCCTCCAAATAAAGCAGGAAGACCCACAAAGACCATAGCCAGAGGATGTCCCTGTACACGCACATCCTCCACCCAACTTTGGGACCACGGTCACTGTGAACAGGTTTCTCGCCGTCATCTCTGCTTCCCCAACCCTCAAACTGTCAGTCACATGAATGAAATTAAGATATTTGTTTTGTTTTGTTTTTTAAAGATTTTATTTATTTATTTGAGAGAGAGAATGAGATAGAGGGAGCATAAGAGGAGGGAGGGTCAGAGGGAGAAGCAGACTCCCCGCTGACATCAGGGAGCCCGATGCGGGACTCAATCCCGAGACTCCAGGATCATGACCTGAGCCGAAGGCAGTTGCTCAACGAACTGAGCCACCCAGGCGCCCCGAAATTAAGATATTTGGCAGGGAACACAAACAGAGGTTACCTGGAATCTCTATAAATTTGAAGCAAATTCGTCTCCAAGTTTTTCAGATTAGCTTTAGTTAAAACTGACTCCGAAGGAGTTTCAACTACATGAATATATTCAATTCACCTAAACAGAATAATAAACTAATCTACGAATACAAAGTTCAATGAAAGAAGCAGTTGAAGAACCTTTATTCTGAAAAGCCTTATTCTCATGTACCTTCCCCCCAGGTCATTCTCCTAGTCACAAACCTAACATAGTGAGATGAGAGTGATATTAAGAAACAGATACTGTCCTATTCATTCAGGTATTCTTGTTCTTTTAAGCATTCCTTGAGCTACAATAAAGAGCAGTGATATTAAGGACTAGTTCATATGATTTGGCCTAGAGTCTGGTTGCTTTAAATGTAGTCTGAGAAAAGAACACCAACTAGCTTCGGTTTAGTAACACTGCTACATGATTTGATCTGCATGTGTATAACCAGAACCCACATGCATTATACAAGCATCATATATCCTTGTACGATTACCTAGGGAAAGATTTAAGTGTTCTATTCTAATGAGCTTCCAAATAAGCCCACACTTCTTTGTCCACAATATAGGACTATGAACCATGTACAAGAGCATCCAACAGTGGAACTCGATATACAGTACTGTTTTTGAGTGTACATAATAATCCTGTCATATTTCAATAGAAACCAGATATCTTTCTGAACCTTTAGTAATTCCCTTGATATCAATGTATTACATATGCCAGCCAAATTTCAGTAAGACACAATATATATTAATCATACCAATACTTTTTGACATCATTCCCTCTTCTAATCTCCCTCTTTCTACTCCTAGAAATGGAGGACAAAGAACTGACTATAGCAAGTCCATATTATTTTATATTGTATATTATATATTACATATACGTATGTGTATATATAGATACTCAAAATTTTCTATAAAATACCATGACAGCCAAATAAAGAGGACTAGAAGGAAGAAGACTATGTATGATATACTGGCTTACTTCCTACAGACTCGATTTTAAGGTATAAAATTTGTCTTTCTTTCCTTCTGCTTTTCCCCCAGTGTTGGCTATAGAACTCCATCCCAAAGGACTGTAGTGTTCAGCTACCAAGTAAGACAAAAGACTTCCAACTTGGAGGACACGACATCAACAACAGTTTCCCAACCTGAAAGGCTTTAAACATAAAACCTCTGAGAATATCACCACTCCTTCTCCCCTAAAATCAGATTCCCATCATGAAGAATTAAAAATCAATCAGAAATCACAGTCCTGGGCCGCCTGGGTGGCTCAGGTGGTTAAGTGTCTGCCTTCGGCTCAGGTCATGATCCCAGGGTCCTGGGATCGAGTCCCACACCAGGCTCCCTGCTCAGCAGCAGGGAGTCTGCTTTTCCCTCTGCCCTCCCTCAAATAAATAAAATCTTTAAAAATAATAATCACAGTCCAAGTGAAACCAAATATTCTTAATTGTCAAGATCATTAAGGAAAAAAAGCAATTCCAATTCTGTTCTTAAAAATGTACACTGTATCAGCAACCATGGCAGTTCACATAGTTGGACCTACCTTTATTAAGTATGAAGCCACAAGTGCCTCCATGAGAGTTCGCTGTGCTCCCTCCAAAGTACTATAAGCTCCCACCATCATAGATAATGCTTCTTGAATAGCAAGCCGAGTCTCAGGCTCTTCCTATAAATATAATAAAAATAGTGTTTCCCTCCCTGTCGGGTTTCCAGGTCAGCATCCAAGTGGAAAGCATAAACCTGCTGGGTGTTTCCCTACCTTACAAAGGGCTTCAAAAAGCTGCTGCACAAGAGCTATATCCTTGGTGAATAAATGGGGCATTCGACTGTAAGAGAATACAAGACCATTATTACGATCGTAAATTTCCATGAGGTTAGAAGAAAATGTAACTGAACACAAATTTTCTTGAAAATGCATTTTCATCTCTAAACATAATGTCAACAGGGTGCCTGGGGGGTTCAGATGGTTAAGCATCTGCCTTCGGCTCAGGTCATGATTCCAGGGTCCTGGGATCGAGTCCCGCATCGGGCTCCCTGGGAGCCTGCTTCTCCCTCTGTCTCTCTCTCTCTGTCTCTCATGAATAAATAAAAAATCTTTAAAAATAAATAGATATATAAATAAATAAATAAACATAATGTCGACATCATTAGATTACCTCCCCAAAGAGCCAAATATTGTTAAAAGTAAATACTTAGTTCTTCAACTGTCTAATATAAGTAACCCATGATTAGAATACATACTACCCAGACAGAGCCTTTATAAGATTCCATGCATTCAGTTAACATTTCTGATTTTAACATAAGAGAAATAGACAATTAAGACCAAACTGCTATTTAAACTAAAGGCTATCATGTAAGTGCTGTATCAGGTGACTGAGGGTGGCTTTCCTCTGAGCCCCAAAGATCCTTTCCCTGCACAGACAGAAGAGCAAGACCTAGTCTACACAGGCCAGTACAGGCCTTGCGCCACGGCTGGCAGCACCACACGGTGCCACAGTCTCCCTGAAATATAGGGAAGGAAGAGGAAACCAGGAGGAAGTGGAAGGAGGAAATCATACCATAAGCAGAAGAAAAAAAATCCACCTCTGGAAACAGGGCCACTCAGAATCATAATATAGCACTATCAGAAAAGAGAGTCAAGAGCTAAACCTTGATGATTGTGGTTATAAAGACTAGTTGGTAAGCAGCCACAAGAACACTTAAGGTCAATCAAATGTCTCCAGGGTGCAAGAAAAAGTAACCCGTTAAGATACAATCCAGTTCAAAAATCTCATTTCAAGACTACCATTTAATATGGAAACATATCTATCTTCAAATGGAATGTCTCACATCATTTTCCTTCTACAAGGAAAACATTCCTAAACAACCCATGGCCATTAAATACATTTCCTTTCAAAATCACAACCAATTTATTCTCCATCCATTATTAAATGCCACATAATTTTTCTTAGTTTACCAACAGGATATCTCTCACTGAAGAAGAGTTTACTCACCTGGAGAGTTTTCCAACAGCTGAATATGCCATTGACAGTAGCTTAGGGTCCTTGAAATTAAGAAAAAAAAAAAAAAGAACAAAAAACAGACAAAACAAAAAATACAGTAAACGGCAAAACCTTTTTGCTGCAATTACATGCATTATTTTACTCCTTGTTAAACCTGGTCTCACTCTGCCTAACTACGTGATATTAGCATCTAACAAAACAAACAAACAAAAAAAGGTCCAAACCCGGAATCATCACACTACTGAAAAGAAAAACAAAACAAAACTTTGCATCCCCAACTCACTCCAAAAGGAAAACACAGAGATCATATATGAAAGGGTTCTCTCAGCTGGTGCTAAGTTCAGGATATTTTCAACACTATGTACCCTGCAAACACCAAAATTCATCTTCAACACACTGGGAAAACAGCTTAACTTATCAGAAAATTCACCACTGGTCGCACAGACTAGGATCCTCCATCTCTCCCCCCAAAATTGCAGTAAGCTGGGGAACGATTACCTAAAACACTGCATGATAATAAACAGCTTCCCCTCATATCTTCCATTATAAAAAATGAAAGGGATCATAGTCATCAAGTGAGTGAGGTTCCCTCCTCAGACAGACAGAATTTTATATTGTTTTATGAAAACCAATAGTCTGATTACTCAGAAAAAAGGAACACCTCTGTGAGTTGAAGTTTATACAATTAACATAGGACTCACTCTTCCACACCTTGATGGACACACTTAACAGATTCATCTGTTGGGAAGCCCTGCAGGTACCTCCAGGAGGTACAGAGATTAGGGACCTATGGTTTATCTGGCCTCTTGAATTTATTTTTAAATATACAGATTCTCCCTAAAAGCCCAAAAGCATTTTTATTTCTACCAACCATCCCAAGCATCAGACTATGTATGCCATTAAAAAAACTCTGAAAGGTTTCCTAGGCCTCAAAAACCCTGCAAGCACTATTCAGTAAAAGATAGGAGAGCCAGGCCTACCACTGCTCCCAAAGGAACTGTACAGGAATGAACAGCTTTTCCCTAATAATAATACCTACTAAAGTGCATTCGATGTGCTGAACAATTTTTGTGTATAATCTCATTTAATCTTCACAATAATCCAACGAACAGGTATTATTTTCATTTTTCTAATAAAGAACAGAGCTCCAAAGAATTTAAGCAACTCATCAAAGAATAAAACTAGGATTCCAACTCAATTCTAACTCCAACCAGCAGAATGTTAATTAGTTTACAGCTGCAAACATGCATTCATGTTTAGTTAAGACTTGGGAAAATAATGCTCACTAGAGTTCTTGCAATATTACCTTCTTTAGCAAGTTCACCCGAACTACATGAAGATGGTTAAGAGTGACACAGCAAGGACAACGGGGATCCCAAAGAACGCTCATCCCACTTAGCTTAAGGAATCAAAAACTTACTGAATGCATGTTTTTATATAATTTTGAATTGGTAAAAAACTCAGCCCTTAAGAATTAACACTATTTCTAAATATAAGCAAATCCAAATAAACATCCATATGGAAACAAATCATAAAATAAAATGTAATGCTTTCCATTCCATTTTTGCACAGTGCCTAAAAGCAGAATAAAATGCAGTTGCTTTAAAAGATGTTATTTAAAGAAGCAACAAGACCCCTCGAAATTTGTACTGTATTTTTAACACTTAATTCCAAAAACAAAAAAGCAAAAGATGGCAGTAATTTCTGAAATTCACACCACTTCAAGTAAAAATGTTAAGAAATGATGGAACAATAGCAAACTGTAACTAACTAAACAAACATGCAGACCAGAAAGATTGATAACAGAAAATACTTTAAAATATAAAATGTTAACAGTGTTTAAAAGACAAGTCACTTACCTCTTTATATTCATTGATTAGCTTGGTGAGGCCATTCAAAAGCATTGGACCTAATGGCTTAATCTTGATTTCTGGACAACTTTAAAAAAATAGCACACATACACAAAAGCAAGTTAAGAATCTCATTATTAGCGTATCTTTTCAGATGATGACTTAAAATAATTAGAGACACAACTGAAATAACCTATTAAAACCTAAAATATTTTCAAGATGAGCAAACATGGTTTCTTTCTGGGTAAGAAAGAAATACTTGAATCATTTGCTCACTCCAACAGCTTGAAATCTTACAAATATTTCAAAAAAACTTACGTTATACAAATGTGATGCACAAACTGCAGGGATAATGTTCTCAATTTTGAATTCGTATTTGTACCAAAAAGTCCATCATACACCACCTATGAAAAAGGGACAATGTCAAGAACACCAATTAATACCAGCAATTTGCTATTCTCAGATATTAGGATTCAACAGCAGATCTTGTGCACTACCCCTTGTTATTCAAAATTAACACAGTTCTTTTTAATACAGATAATCATCTTAGTTGACCAACTTAGGAAGCCGTCAGTAGCTCCAATCAGGAGTCTGTGGAATAACAAACACAGTGGTTGATCTTGACAGTCTGCAAAACTTGTGGGTCTACCACCAGAAAGCAACAGAGTTCACAGTGGGCCCTCAGTCTGCCACTCCGTATCACACAGGGGACATGAGCAGATAAAGCCACTCTGGTTCCTTAATTACATGTAGTCAGTCATTCCAAACAAATTATAATAAAAGCTTCATGGAAAATGTCAAGATTAAAGCATTTATTCTACAAGTGTAGAATACAGGTGCTCCATGTATGGTGTAGTCATGCCTAGGTGGCAACAGATCACACAGGTGAGTCCTATACAGCATCCAGAAGGTTCAGACATTAGACAGCAATGTCAAAGAAATCTAAATTCCTCAAATTCCCACTTTCCATGGGACGGACAGTCTTACACTTAGAAAAAAAAATCTCACATTGGTTTCTAAAATGACTAGCAGTATTCTGATCTTACTTAACAATGACATGTGACTGAACAGGACCGAGCTCTGCTGGGTAACCAACACTAGCCAGGTACTGTGAGACACACGAAGAGACAAGCATTGCTCCCAAGGCACCCGATCTGCTTGAGGGATCAAAATGTACATACATTAAAAATGATACAGGACAATATATAATCACATGCTACCTTATTCAGAAAAGACTTCTAGAAAATTTATCTGATGATGCGAAATTATACAGAATAATATGGTAAGATAAAAGAAGCAAAAGAATTAATCAGAATACTAATGTTTTATCAGAAAAAATAAAATTCACTGTGCACATATTATATGCAAAGAATTATGCTGGGTACTTTCGTATGTTCAAAATCAGGGTGAGGTACTATGTGCCCAGTTAAAGCCACTGGTATCAGGAAAGAAGAGGCTCATCTGAATGATGCCTTGAAGGATTTCTATGATTGACAGGTGGAGAAGAGAGGGGTAGGGCCAATTATGTAGGAGAAAAGTAATGCAATCATTAAAAATGGGAATAGAAAGAAGATGTGTGTGAGGGACAGTGAGTTTGTCTTTGAATAACCAAGTTTTAGCCAGATTTATTTGGAAAACATAAATAACTACAAATAAAGTACACACCTACAGGATGTCTATGAATATTTTGTCACAAAATTCCAGCTGCTTATTATGTAATGTAGTGTTACTACAACCAAAATTTCTGAACCAGAATTATCAAGACACTACCCAGGAAACAGTGCTTGCGAACACCAATTATAAAACACCAATTATGAAAAAGAAATGACAGAAACTCTGGGATAATTTTATGTTTATGAGACACAGAGAATACTTTAAAGTCATCAAATATTAGAGTGCCAGATGGGGGAATAAAAGTTTTATCATCGAGGGGGAGGAAGTAGCCACTTCAACAAAATAAGCCTTAAGAGGGAGAGATGCTAAGACAGAAGCCTAGGCCCTCCATACAGTGAGCACGATGGCAAGTGTTCTCACTTCGGGACTGAAAAACGAGAGCGGGAGGTGACGCACTGGAGGGAATCCTGAAACAGGAGTAGATGTTGACCAGGCTGAAGGGGGAAAGGGGAGGGCTCTGGCAGGCAGAGGGAACATCATGAGCGGAGACACAGAGCGATGAAAACAGCATCTTTAAAGAGGAACAATCTTCGGTTGGAGCATAAGGTACAGGGCAAGGGGGTGGTGAGACAGGAGACCAGAAGAGAGAGAACTGCTAACCTGTCAGCTCGTACTCGGAACATGGTAACTGAATGAGTACTAGCCACTGTGCTCTCAATTTTCTATCACCCCATTCAGTCTTTAAAACCTTGCTACGAGTAAGCTGCTGTTATTACACCCATTTTACAGATTCAAAAAAGAACTTTTTAAGAAAAACAGAAAAAACCCTGAGGCTTATTTAGGATCTACAGCAAATAACTGATGACAAAATTTTACTCAAATCTATCTGCTACCTGAGCTGAGCTGGTCACCACTTGGGCAAAAAAGGTAGGAGCTTTTGCAGAGGGACTCGTGTCCTGTACTAACAGAGTACAAGGATTTCCAACTGCAACAAAAACTCTGGTGGCAACAGAGAAAATAGGCTGACTGTCTTTCAGATGAGAGGAGGGGAAACAAGATAGATTACTGTGATGGCCAAAGTGAGAAGGCACAGTCCCAATTAACATCAGCATTAGGTGGAGGGAGATGAAGATATTGAGGCAGCAGAATCAAGAGAATTTGGCCACTGCTGTCATGTAGGGGTTCAGTTAAGGATGACACTTGATAACTGAATTTTTCCACTTAACTGACCACCAGAAACTTGTTTGCCTAAGACAAACATTTTTGGAGAAAAGCCACGCAGAAAAGCACTAGTTTGAAAGGACAGTCACCATACATTTAAGTTGAGTGTTAACTATATATAGTATGTATCCTATAACAAAAAATTAACCATGTCTGCAGCTAAACTTGAGATAGAAAAAAAAGATGGAATCTCATTAGACTTGTTATGTACATCAACATACCTCCCAAATATGCATTAATGCAGTTCTTTCTGTAATTAGACAGACATAAAAGTTGTAAACAGGCCATTTTTCTCTGGAAAGAATGAATTACCTGGATGTTAGCTGGGAACGTTTCTGCAGCTTGTCTAGAACGAAGGAGATGGGGGACAATCTTTAACTTAACCCTTGTACTGACGGGGTCCCTCTTCAGCTCTGGTTTCAGAACTGCTCCCTGTTAAAAATATGTTTAATTATAACTCAGCAGTTCAAAATTACTATTCACTGAAAACAGTCATGAGAAATCATAAAATCACTGGTCTCTCAATCTTTTCTTTCAAGATTCCTTTACACTCTTACAAACTACTGAACATTCCAAAGAGCTTTTGCTATACTGAAATACCTATCAATATTTGCTATATTAGAAATGAAAACTGGGAAATTTTTAAATATTCATTTAAAATTATAATAAATCCATTATACATTTTCATAACATATTTTTAAGATTAACTATATTTTCCCAAACAAAAAACTGTACTGAGTGGCACTGTTTCATATTTTCTCTAAATATCTTAATTGTCCACCTTAACAGAAGAGAGTTGGATTCTTTTATCTTCTGCCTTCAATCTGTTCTGGTATGTTGTTCTAGTTAAATTACATAAAAAAAAAAAAACTGGCACTGGGTGGGGCCAAAAGAACAAAACAAAACCCAGTTTCATAAAGATATGTGTTTGGAAAAGTGGGGATGATTTTAGCTTTTTCGGGTAATTCCATATATTCTTTGATACTACAGCAAAACTTAATAGTTTCTTAAAGGCTAGTTACAATTTGGATTTGAAACCTTATCACTGAACTTTTGTATACTCTGTTATACTAAATTCCACTGATCTGTGTTGCCCACTGAATGGCCCCCTTACCCTCGTAATGCTTCTGTAACATCACTGGTCATTTGCAAAGTACTGGCTCATGAGTTAGGCAAACATTTCATTATAAAATAGTTTTTAAAATCACATGTTATTATCACCATCAATCTAATCAGAAAAATCTGTAGGTACTGACAAAATGTGAGGCTCATTGTGATGGGTACAGGTTTCCCTAAATAGTAATTTTTGCTTGAAAGTCCAGCTTTTACCACTGCCAATAAACCACGTGAATTGTTTTTCTTGAAGCCTCATTTCTTCATTTTAGAGAACGTATCTGCCAAATACCATCTCAATATCCACAGCTTCCCAGCCTACAGGTAAAATAATTTTTACTGCTTCATCAAAGATATTCTTTTCTTTTTTAAGATTTATTTATTTTAGAGAGAGGGAGAGAGAAAGTATGCATCAGGAGGAGGCACAGTGAGAGAGGGAGAGAGAATCTGAAGCAGACTCCACAGTGAGCACGGAGCCTGACACGGGGCTTAATCCCACAACCCCGAGATCATGACCCAAGCAGAAACCAAGTGTCAGCTGCTCAACTGAACCGCCCAGGCGCCTCATCAAAAATATTCTTAAGTAAAGCTGAGTTTTATTCTTTTTTTTTTTTTTTAACAATGAGTGCTGACAGTTAAGAACACAGTAACTACTAGTACTATTTAGTGACACAGTTGTGGTTTGTGCTAGGACCCCAGCAGTTACACCCACCATTGTTGGTGCACCATCAGTGCAAATATCAACACAATAAAAAAAAAAAATCTCCCTATGACCCGACAGGGGTGCATGGACCACATTCTAAGAAGCACTGACCTAATTCAACCCTTTCATTTTCTCCACAAAGAATATGAGGCCAAGAAAAGCCCTGTGATTAGCCAAATCTCTCCTCCCCAGGACATTTATGTGCAGCCATTCAGGACTAGAACCCAAGGGGGAGGCTCCCAATTCCCAATTCATTGTTCTTTCTGCCACATCACACTCAATTTAATCTAACTGGAAATAGTATGTGGGGGGGTATGATTTTTAAAACAACTATTTATGGTTTAAAAAGCAAGCAAGCAAAAAAATAATCCTTGTATGTCTGGATTTGAACTTGAGAACACTTTTAAACACAGTGAACTGAACAGAATTTAGCTTATTAAGAAACACCTTACTTGGAGGCTTCAGAAGAACCCATCTATTGTCCTAGATTTTAGACCAGAGGTCAACAAATGAGCCAATGGGCCAGATCTGGCCCACCATCTGTCTTGATAAAGCCTATGAGTTAAAAATAGTGCTTATGTTTTCAAATGATTTTTTAAAAATCAAAAGATTAGTACTTCAGAATATGTGAGTATTATATGAAATTCAAATTTCAGTAGCCATGAAGTTATACTGGCATACAGCCATGCTCCTTCGTGTGTTGCCTACAACTGCTTTCATGTTAGGGCAGAGCTGAATGGTTGTTGCCTCACAATCACATGGCCGGCAAAGCCTAAAAAACTGACAGAAAAAGTGTGTGGATCCCTAATCCAGACAGTGTATCATCATTATTTAAGTACAGGAATTGAAACGACCAGCTCAAATAAACTAAGTTACCAGAAAATCTTAATCCACCCAGACAACATGGCTTAAAACTAGTATTTCCTCCAGGATAAATTCAGCTTAAGTCAAGATAACTAGGAGAAAAAGTTCAAATATATGGAGCTCATGTCAACCAAATGCTTTTTATGATGATGTGAGAATAAACCAAAACAACCTACCTCTTTTGTCTTCAGTGGTATATCTCCAAGGTATACCTTGTACATCTTATTAATGATGGCAGGATTATTCCAGTCAATCAAGCTACAGAAGGTTTCAACACAGCTTGTTAAAATTATTTTTTTGGTCCCACTTCAATGATTTCAAAAAATACACAGCCCCAATATTCGTTACCAAAGGAAAATGTCAGAAATACACAAATGAACTGAGCAACTGACTTGTAGAAGAGAGGAAAGGGATTAATTTAGATCAACATTAGTTTCTAAACAGAAATCGAGGAAGTCACTTGTCCCACCCTGATTCAATAGCGCATTACATCCACGGCCCAATTTGACACCCATACAAGAAAAATGGACTGTATTTCCCTCTCAAGGCCAATGTCACGGAGCAGTTCCGACAGAGCAGAGCTGTAGTACACTTGTTCAAAGAGAACTGAGGCAAGCATCATTCTTCTGTTGAACTATCTGGAAACCCAAAAGTGATAAGGAAAGTGACCCAAAAATAAAAAAAAATTATCCATTAAAGCCCCAACCCTAAGAAGCTGGCAGCCCCTCCCATTTCTCTTATATTGTGTTACCATGACCTCCAGCCTCCCTCTCTTCCTTCTCTGCCAGCACGTATTTGCAGCTTCATCACCTAACCCTAATAGCAGTCATGCTGCCATTAGTCCCTGACTTGCTCCTACTCGGGCCGCACACTGTCAGGTGAATGAGGATACGGCACCGTACCCTATACCACCACCCCCTGCGGCAGCCCCTCCCAGTCACGTTACAAACCTAGCAGTACCGCAAGCCTGTGTGTCACTTCGTCAGTGACATTTAAACCATACTATCTTCTCTCTGCCTCCTGACACTGGTTCTGCTTCCAAGCTATGTTCTAATCTGTGCAAACACAATTTCTGATGCTGCTCTGACAGGTTTTCTAATCCATCTCTTCTTTCACAGTTCATCCATCTGCCTCTTCCTCAGACAGCCACAATTCCACTATCCTCGAAGATGTTCCACTGTTCTATTAGTTTCTATTCACCTACACTCTCCTCAGGTGACTGCTATTAACCAATCCTCAAGCTCCACCTTTGTTTCCCTTCTATAAATACATCAGGCGTAGAGATTTTTGACAACACATACACACTTTAGTAAAACTTAATGGTAAAAACAAACTAAAAACTAATAAGGATAATTTTCACTGTTTCCTCTACTTTCCCCTTGCCATCTTTCTAGTTTTATTACGTTTGTTGTGAAAATTCAGAAATGTACAGAAATTTATCATCTGTATACCATACCCCTCTCTATTCCTTTTCAGTAACCACTAACTTTGGTGTATCTTTTTCTAGACTTCTCTCTTATGCATGTAAAATGGGTGGATGGTATAGCAGGTAGGTAGGTAAAGAAACAGATTAAAGAGAGATGCATCACCTGAAGAGATACTTCAGGATTTTTCTTTTAACAAAATGGGAAAATATCTACATGCCGTTCTCAACTTATTTTTTACCTCTTAACAATGTTAAACTCCTCTTATGAAAAAAATGCACACTTGTTTTAACAGACAAAATCGAAACGAACTAGAATACTCCTGCACCACATTTACATTTCTAACAATCCGATCCACTACATGGTGTAAAGAATGGGGCCAGCTCAAACACAATGAGAAGTTTTAAAGGAAGATTTTTTGATACTTCGAAACCAAATAAATTCTTTGAAAGGGATACCAGGAGGATGCAGCTATAAGCAGCATGAAGGAACTTTAGATTGGGGGGGGCGGTGTTAAAAGTACAGTCTAGTTCAGTTTCCTTATTCCACAGAGTCCAAGGCCTGGTAGGTTACAAGAGGCTTTCACACTCCATCAGCAAGAGGCGTGACCAGAATTAACGCCATGACAACGTGCTCCTCCCCTACGCTGCCTTACCCCTGCCTTGGAGGGGTACACCGCTCCTAACCGCCCCCACACGTGCAGTCCACTTACGGACATGTAACCGAAGACACAACGAAGTTACCTTCCTTACTCGGTTACACCTACTTGTATCACTTTCTTTGAAGTGGAAAAACGACGATATATGCACTCCACTGCCTTTTAGCATGCTATTACATTAAGCATTAAAACAAATGAAGAACATAACTCTTCCACAATTGTGATAGTTTTCAACCAAGTAACTTAATTTCTCCTGTTGTTTTTCCAGTCTCCCCACATCTCCTGTTTTAAATCAGTACACATATTATTTTGTATTCCGCTGTATTCATTTGCCATTACTTGGGGACAATTTACACATTGCTTTATTACTTTCATAATTATTTGGGAAGATATATAATATTCCATATAGAGACACACAGTTAATTTACTTAACTATTTCCCTGTAGTAGAAATTTGAATGTTTCCATTTTTCTTAAAATTATAGGAAATGGTATAATGAGCAAATCTATAACATTTTTCTAAATATAATCTTTTTCTTCTTCTGAATGACTCTCTTAGGATAAATTCCCAGAAGATTTACATAAAACATTATAAATATTTTTATGATTCATTACATACTGCAAAGTGCTTTCCAAAAATTATTTCGGTTTATAATGCCAATCAACAGGATATAAAAACAACAGTTTCAACAGAAACTTAAATGGAGTTTCAGCTGTTACATAATTTTATTTACCAATGGGTACAAACTGGTACACCAGTGTTTCATTTTGCACTGATTTGATTTCTCACACAAAACATTTTCTCTGAGCCTATCACTATTTGTATTTCCTCCTGTGTGAATTAAGATCTATTCAGCACCTCTTTTCATGGGACCTGTTTTTTACCGTATTTATCATAATACCTACATATCCTTTATTAAAAGCAATCTCAAATGGTCTGACACAGAGGAAGAATCAAAAATGAGTAACTTCTGGGTTTTGACATTCTTAACATCAGTTCTTTAAGTCCATTTAGCTAGACGACAAAGGTCTCACTTCTCATGGTAATATCTCTAATCCATTCCAGTTTTAAACTGCTTTTCCAAACAGCTTTTCTTGTCTTATACAGAAAGCTGCTCCTAAAGCAAACTGTCTTTATTACAAATTAGGTATATTTCATAATCTCCTAAATTGAATGTCTCATTATAGAAAATCCTGAAAGAATAAATATGTGCTGAGTGAGCTTTCAGAAATATGGACTCTTTTCATTTTTTCAAGGTGAAAAGGGAGGTAGTTTACCTTTGCTTGCTTTTCAATTCTAGGTCCGCTGCTGTCGCTACACTGTGGCGTGTGTCACTAGAAGCAATCACCAAGTGGAGAACAGCTTCGAGTTCAGGCACCTGTTCAGCCTCTATGAATTTCACTATACCCAATTTGCACTGCAGATAAATGAAGGGAGAGAAAAACAGTGATCAAAGAAACAAATACTACCAACCAAAAATTAATAGTGACAACAGTAGCAGCTCCTGTTTAGGCTTACAATGTGCCAGGGAACTGTATATAACATATATTCATGACTTCATTTAACCCTCACAATCTATGACATAAGTAATATTATACCCATTTTTCTGATGAGGAAACTGAGGTGAGGCTTAAGAGATCAAGGCACATAGTACGTGATGAAAACAAGATTCAAACCCAAGTTTCTCCAAATCGAAGACCATTATAATACACAGCCTTCCTACTTAGGTTACAGTCTCTCTAGAATGATAAAGCCTTAAACTGAAGTCCAAACTTGGAGCCTACAGGTAAGAGATTGGTACATTATAAATAGAGGGCTCAGTGGATTGTTTTGACAGTTCAAAAAGAACTAAACCACATTCCACAGAATTCCACTCTATTGTTAACATATTCATTCTGTCCTCAATATTCTTACAGACCGAAAACAATAGGATTTCAAACACACTCTAGTCAAGGCAAGTGAAATTTTAACCAAACAGTATTCAATCTAATTGAATGGCTAAAATAAAACACAGACTGAAGAAGGATTCTAATTAGAACTTCATGCAATGTGAAGGAGCTATGAATTTCAAAACAAACAATTCTATTTAGGACAAATATGCCTGAAAACTATCTTTACCTTTAAAAATCAGTTATATACCACTTCTTATGTATATGAATCAAGATTAAGAGAGCTTATAATTATTAAATAATAACATGCAATTTAAAAAGGTATATAAACAGATCATAAAATGCTTGCCTTCCCTACCCTTGTTCAAAACAACTTACTTGTGGCAAGAGCCACAAGAGAAAATACTCATTTACTTAAGCCACAGAAGAACAGTTAATGGAAATTAACTACACAAAGATATAAACAAAAAAATGTGCAAAGAAATCTGAAAATAATACTAATGTCCATCAATAGGAAACTAGTTAAAATCTTATGTGCTTTACACATAATTTTATATATATTTATATATATACTTTTATATATATTTATGTATTTTTTATAATTACATAATTTTTATAATTATGTTATATGTAACATATAAAAAGATGACTTTTTAAAAAAACTTTATATATTGTTAAATGAAAAAAGTAAACCACAAATACTGTATTGCATGTAAATGTATGTAAATGTAATATGTAAAAATGTATAAAACTGTACTTATATACATATACACACACAAACACACACACATAGAGTAGGCTGTAGATGAATGACAAACTAGGATTCCAGGTCATTTTTAACTTCTCTTTATAATGTTCTGTACTACTTGAATCTTTACATTATCATAATGTTATCATTAGAAAAAATAAAAACCTTTGTTTAAATAAAAAAAAAATTATTTCATCCTTGAAACTAAATGGTTCATTTAGATTCACTAGATTATAAAATTGACAAAAACGTGGAGAGGCCCTTAAAAATTAGCAAATAATTACCAACACAAGATTACAAGTTAGGGCGCCTGGGTGGCTCAGCTGGTTAAGCGACTGCTTTCAGCTCAGGTCATGATCCTGGAGTCCTGGGATCGAGTCCCCACATCGGGCTCCCTGCTCAGCGGGGAGCCTGCTTCTCCCTCTGACCCTCCCTCTTCTCGTGCTCTCTCTCATTTTTTCTCTCTCTCTCTCTCAAATAAATAAATTTTAAAAAATCTTTAAAAAAAAAAGATTACAATTCAATTTAACAATTATTCTCCAGCACTTGGACCCTGAGCCCTCAGAGGGGCCTAGATTCAAAGCCTACTAAAAGGAGTAAGACCAAGGTGCATCTCAAAACCTCAATTCCTTCTACAAAGTGAAATGATTTCTCTACCTCCTTGGGTTGCTGTAAGGATTAAATGACACAAGGTATTCAGAGTGCTCAGCAGAGTACCCATCACATCGCCCACACCGGAAACAGAGGAGCTGCTACTACTATTGACCTTTCTTTCTTACTTACATCATGGTTTGAGAAGGGGAAAAAAAGACCTTTGAAACATGAAGTAAATCTAATCAAACGTAACCCTCGCTGAACAAGTCATTCTATAAATTTGCGAGTGGAAGCAATCCCCCACTTGCCTTTTTCCCTCTCCTGGGGAACACTGCTTTTTGATCAGTGGTCACTTACATTCCCAAAAAGAAAAAAATATCAAATCATTTAGATTGCCATGGAGAGAGAAAGGAAGGATTGGAAGACTAACCCATGTTGCTTGAACTCCAAAATAATTACATACTGATCTCATCTGTTCTTCCCTGAGGTGCCTGATGACACAGACACAGTGAGGCAACTTCTCTGTAGAGCACCAGTCTTTTTTAAAAGCTGCTCAGAGAACATCTGTGTCCTGTTTAAATCCAGAATAAAATGCTTAATGCCAATTTTTAAATTCCCAGCAAGAAATATCAAAGGGAGTCATGCTTTTCCCCCATATTGTCACATGTGAGTATAGGAGTTTCTCGCTTTACACAAAATGTACAGCCCTAAAAAGCTGAATAACCCAAGATAAATTTTATCTTAACTGCACCAAAACAGCTAGATGATTATTAAACCTACAGTCAAAAGCTAAAATGAGCGAAGTTAAACATACTCCGTTTCTAAGCAGGCTGGATTTCACCCTTGCGCTGTGGACGCAAACGAAGAGAACTGAAAAGCACTGCCCGCCCCTCCCTTCCCCTGGGTCTTTAACACATGACTGCCACGATGAAGACAGCACTCTGAGGTCAGGCGGGGGTTGCAAAGCTATTTCATGAGAGAGACTGAGCACATGAGAACTACGGCAGACCTGCTCCCGGGGGACCCCCCCGCCCCGGGGCCAGCGCACTGGGGCAGGCTCCATTATGAACAAGGAGTGATACCTGTTCCAACTGTTCAGGTGTCCACGGGTTATCACCAATAACTCGCTTAGCTGCATAAAAACTCATTCCTGGGGGAGGCTGGGGTATTCCAGAACCTCCCCCACTATTCGAAGAAGAACCCTGTCCTGAAGATGAATTTTGGCGACTCTGGGATTCATTTAACACATATCTGAAAAGGAAAGAGAACTGTAACCTCCCTATTAAAACACACACATAAACATATATGTGCACATTTAGTACATTCAATTTTATACTTTTCTCCAAGATTTTTTCTAGAATACTTGTAAGTAAAATTTCATCATAAAGAAAAATTCTGAAGGTATCTAAAAAAGGGTATTTACATCTTTAGCAGATTAACCACGAGAGTCCATCTGTTCAGCTTAGTTACAAATGAACTATTACAGTCACCAACAATGAATATAAATATTTTGCTCTCAATCTATAAACAACTCTCTAGGAGCCACTATGGACCTACTACAGTTTGAGTTTCAGGTTGACAAATACAGAGAAAGAACAATTGTTTGTAAGAACGGTTAAAAAAAAAAAAAAAAAGAACATTATTCTATATCAAAAGCACAGAACATTTTTACAGTCATTCCCATTTCTGCTAAGTGGCAACTCACCTTTAATTCTTATATCCCATTAGAAAACCCACTGAAACCTCCAAACCACTTACCACACAAGCACATAACACCCCAAAAAGGAAAAAACACTCGGAGGAAAAGTCATGACAATTAGCTTTTCCCACTGTATGTTCAAAGCCCTCTGTAGCTACTTATTTATTAATTTACCACCCTATTTTCATTTTTAGCTTCTACAGATTAAAAATAAGATTTCTGATAAATTCGTTTTGATCCAGTAAACTGGTATTTCTCATCTACAAAATGAAAATTTTGAAAAAAAATTTAATTCAAGTCCCTTCAAACTCTAAAATTCTGTGCTGATGAATTATCAGACTGGATATTAAAATGAAATACCCATTATAATAAAAATTAAAAATAACACTTAGATCCTGATAGTACAGTAAATTATTCCACATTACTTATATGCTATATCCATTTAATCTTAAATCCATCTATTAAAAAAACCTATTAAGAAATCACTTTAATACTTTTATAAAAATAAGGCAAATTCCCACTGGTAAGAAAAACTGGATTGAGTACATTATGTGCCTAAGTTAAATTTGGATTTGGTAAGAAAAACTGGATTGAGGACGTTATGTGCCTAAGTTAAATTTGGATTTCAAAGTTTATTTACCAAAGCCATCATCACCTGCCAATTCTGGCTGCCTCCTGATTCAACAACTATAAAAAGGAGGTTTTCATTTATTTCTAAGTTAAAGCAAGACTAGTGGCAGTAAGTAAATGAATCAGTAATTACTGAACAGCTAACATTATGCAAAACACCATCTTGAGCACAAGACAGAAGAATACCAGGAAGTGTAAGATCTGGAGCAGGCTGAGATAATAACAGCACATAGGAGAGCCTTTGACATGTTATCACATGACAAAGAAACCACCGAGAAATAAGCAATGATAGGACACGTACTGGAAGTGAACAGGTAGAAGTAGTGGAAGCGTTTCAAGGTCTGGAAAATAAAGCCACCAAACTAGAGGGGTCAGAGGGGGGCAAACTGGAAAGGGAAAAAATTGTACAGCATGAACCCTCTTGTGTCTGGATGGGGGGACAGAGGATAGGAAGCTCCAAAGGCTAAGATTATAGTACACATTACCCCTTTGGTCAGGGAAGAAACATAATGAAAGCAGCATTTTAGATAAATATCTCTGGCAGAAGGACAACCTAGAAAGTAAGTAGCCTAGAAGCAAATCACAACCTGGGCCACTGAGCAAGGGACCAGAGCTAGCGAAAACAGCCCTTGACTTCAAGGAGGCCCCAATCTATTAGGGAAGCCGGACATGTCAGCAGTACAATGAAAACACGAAGTGGCAATACAGATGGATAGTTAATGTAATAAGAACCCAGAAAATAGTGTCCTCTGCCCAAGGCAAGAAATTTGTGTCAGAGACCCACACAGCTGACCTCTCAAAGCTAGTCTGAGATGCTTTTTGAAAGCAGTTGTTTTGGCTGTTGTTTTCTTTCTTTCTTCCCTTCTCTTCTGTTGGGCAGGCATTCTAAGCAGAGAGAACTATATTCTCTTAAAACACGAAGGCAAGGACATAAGAGCGCACGAACTGCACGAGTGTATGTAACGACTGGAAAATAATACCCCAAGGATTTTAAGGGTGATCTGGTAAGATCTATGTTTTAAAAATCAGGGATCCCTGGAGTGCCTTGGTGGCTCAGTCAGTTAAGAAGCCGACTCTTGATTTCGGCTCTGGACATGATCTCAATGAGATCGAGCCCCCCCCACCCCCACCCCGCGGAGGATTCTGTCCCTCTGCCCACGCTCTGCCCCTTCCCCCACTCAAGCACGAGTGGGTGCACGTGCCCTCTCTCTCAAATAATCTTTACAAAAAATAAAAAATAAAACAATAAAAATCAGGGATCCCTCTGGCAGTGTAGAGAGTTTTGGAGAACAGCTGGAGAGAAAGTCATGATGAGAGCTGAGCAGAGAAGAGACCAGCCCGCAGTGGGCCGCGGGCAGCATGGCTCCGGGACAAGACATGGAGCAGAGAGGGGCTATTATGGGACTGGCATTAGCAACAAGGAAAAGGAAAGCTGCAGGCAATTTGTAACTGTACACAGACAAGGCTAAGAGAACCATCACAGCACTGGCAGCGTTAAAGAAAAGAACTATTTTATGGGGAAAAACTGATTTCAGCCGGGACAGGCTGAGTCTGAAACCGTGACGGGAGCTCCACATCTGTAAGGTCAACAAGCAGTGGGGCTGGGGTTTAGAAGAGGTCCAGCCTGCAGCAGAAATGAAAATCTTAGACACATCCATTTTCAAGTGAAAGCTGAATCATTTAAAATAGTATTTAACCCCACACAGTGAAAGCGGTCACTGACAAGGTCGCTGGGCTTTATTTTGAACCTACCCATAAGGCATCAGAAGGACATCTAGCATGAAGTCCAAAAGCAGCTGCACGGTCTTTGGTTTCTCAGCAAGATTAAACGGAGAAGCTGATTTTGATGATTCAACAGGGTATTTCATGTGAAAAAGGGTTGGTATTAAAAGATGCATTAAGCTGAAAAAACAATTACATTTATTGCAACTACTTTAAAAATAAGGTTTTCATACATGCAAATAACAAACAAAAATCACATTAACAAGAAGTGGCAAGTGTAGCAATGGCCCTGCACTTTCAGAACCACCAATTTACAAACTCCTAATCTAGGAACTGGCCTAGCTTTCTTTGTTATTGAAACCCTAGTGTGCTGGGTGATGACTGCCATTTAGCCACTCCGACTCATTAACAAGAACACGGGGAAAGAGATGTACATAATAATATGCCCTCAGTGAAAGTATCTAAAGTTACCAAAACAGATTTTTCTATTAAACTTTAGGTATAGTTTGACTTATAACATGTTCCTTCAATAATTTTTTTTCTTTTCCAGTTAATTAAAATAGTTATTCTAAATCTAAAGAAATTAAAAACCAATCCTGTTAATATTTTGAGTATGAAAATTTCCAACGTATGAACTTATATAACACAGCTTCAGTAATTCCTTCTTTTATTACACGTGAAAACCTCGAAGAGTGCTTGTATTGTGTATTAATTTTATTTGTAAAGATCCGTACGATAGTCTCTCTTTTAAAAATACATGTGCTCTAAAAAAGCAAAATAAAACACTTTTTTTTTTAACTCCACCTCCCTCCACAGCTTCCGTACTCTTCCTGATGATGCTCACCACCACCAGGTTACACTACAGAACTTTGAGCCAAATCTGAAACTAAGGATGTTATCCAAACCTTTTCACCCCTCCAATGCCCATATTAATATAAACAAATGATCTGTTCCTTAAAACTGCTCTAAAACTTCATATGCTCCAAGACAGAAATGTTTTGATGAAAAACACTTTATGACTAATTTGTGCAATCACGTGAAATTAGCCTCTTCAAAATAATTGACAAAATAAATGCATCTAGATTGAGAAACATGTTGTTAGTTCTGCACACATTTTAATATGCTCGAATCAAGAAATTTGATAATTACCAAAACAGTAACATTGAGGGACACAGAAAATTCAATCATCTGTCAGCTGAAAGAACTCAAGCCTTCACATTAGCCCAAGTAAAACCAAATGTGTGACTCTGTGTTTGAGAGGTAGCTGTTGACTCATGCAGGTGGGAGAGAAGGTAACTGAGGACACCATACCTATCCTGCTGTGGCTGAGGTTTCCCTTCCATGGCAGTAAGAAGCGTAGGGGCCAGTTCACATTGTTTTTCCACTGGTAGGCGAGGATAGCCCATCTTAACATAAATTATAGTAAAATTCTAACACAATGAGAGAAAAGCAAGTGAGCATGAAGGAAATATTCTAGGATTTCAATGAGAACACATGGTTGCTAACTTAGGGAGTTATGTTATAACAAAGAAATCACATTCTCTCTCCACAAGTTTATCACGTTTACTTATTACAGCATGATCAACTATGACATCTCAGGAAGAATTCCAGCCCTACTTATTCATGTTTGCTTTAAGATGTGCTTCATGTGAGAGAGCATGACCTAATCTAAAGCACTCATGCATTCATATATCAAACTTCATGTTTTTTCACTTTAAATATATACAATTATGTCAATTGTGCCTCAATAAAGTTGGGGGGATAAAAGCACGCAAATACGCAATTTTCACTGAAAAGAAAAAGTCATCATTTGGCCCATCTGAACCTACATACTACACATTAGCATCAGAGCTCCCAGCTTGTTGCACTAATCCTTTCAAGCAAAGAGGAGACCACCTGTGAAATCCTAGGCTGCCGTTTCCCCACTGGTCAGTTACTACAGCCGCCTTAGTACATGGCAGCACTCTGGTTCCTCGTTCCGATAACTGACCAATGGATGAACCAAGGGAAACTGAGTGCTGTGGGTATTTTTTATCACTAGAATCCATATGAATGCTTCATTTTAAGCAAACTCATGAATGCATATCTGGATCTATGCATAAGATAAAAATTTGCTTTTCTAAAGGATTCTTCACTTCAGAATAGGCTTCATAAGGTTATTCTTTGGGAGACATTCTATTTGGCAGTTTTATTGGCACACAATGTTTCTGCCTGCTTGCAGGAGGAGCTTCTGTAATGAAGCTGTACGTCCAGAGCAGGCACAGAAAAGATACCTGCACCAGTAGGTGGCTCCAAAGGTCTGGAACCCAGATGTTAGATAATACTCAACAGACTGAGCCTCAATGCTAGAAGCAACAGGGCCACAAAAAGATCATGTGACATCACATGACAGCAACACTTGTATACATCTACATTTCATGAAGATGACAATTTAACAGGAACATTTCTTACCAGGCTCAGTTACTTCACTTTTAAAAAGGATACCTTTCTGAATGTATCAGAGACAGAATTTTTTAAAATTCAGCTTCCTATCCTTGCCATTTACCCTTTCTTTCCTTCTATTATTGTTTATTCATGCCTATGCTGCATAACCCTGTCTTCTCTCTGTTCAGACTGGCCTCGTACAACCTTTTACTAAGAATCAAATCCTTCCTTTATATCAGCAAGCCTGAGTAGTCATTTCACCAACCTTCCTTTGCCCGATGTAAACGACCACGCCTTATCCTGCACCTACCACTTCAGTGGAAAAAACAGTGTGTCATTTGAAGAAAAACATCTCCTGTTTCATTTAGAATTAGTCTGAGGTGAAATTCTAAACTGGCCCATATACTGATGACATCTAATAAATGTTAGGAGAGAAAACTCACTGTAAGTCAGAAATATTCCAAGAGAACACTCACTGTGACAAAGGAAACTGCAGCAGGGTCCTGGTACTGAACCAATAGTGTCTCTACCGGGAGCTGTATTTTGGGGCGGCTTTTTATACGCTTATTCAGATGGACCAGCAGTTCCATTACCTAAGATACAGAAAGATATGAACTGAAATTATTGATACCTTTAAAATAAATTCATTTCTAAACCACTATTTGATGAAGAGCAGCTACTTTGTTTTTTTCAAGGACATAAATGTGACATCCCAAAAAGGGAATTTACAGTATCAGGGTCCTGTTCCAAAATGCTGTGTCCCCCAAAGCTGGGATCCCGTGTGAGCCTACACTGAGACACAGCCCCCCAGAGCCCCTGTGAATAAATGACTGCAACACACCATGCCACGAGCGGAATGTTTGTGTCTCCCCAAGACGCGTCTGCTGAAGCCCTAATCCCCAGTTTGATGGTTTTAGGAGACACTTAGCTTTGGCTAATGTAATGGGGGCAGAGCCCCCATGATGAGACTGGTGTCCTAATAAGGGGATGAAGGGATTAGCGGTCCTGTCTCGTCCCCTCAGGAGGATGCAGCAGAGAGGCTGCCCCGTCGACCAGGAAGGTCCCTCCATGAGGAACCTGACATGCTGGCACCTTGACCTCAGACTCCCAGCCTCCAGCATGGTGAGAATAAAGTGCTGTTCAAGTCACAGCCTGTGGCCTTCTGTTACAGCAGCCCAAACGGACAAAGACACACGGTGAATGTGACAATATGAGAAACAGACGACATACCGTGGGTTTCCAGAAAAGACCCTGCCAGATCAAGGAGGACTTAGGGAGGAAGTGACAGAACACTGAATCCTGACAACCAGATGAATTTCCAAGCAGAGAATCAGTTATAAGAAGGAACGAGGACTAAAAGAATGTAACATACTGCATGTGCCTGACACACAGAGTGATAAGAGATAAAAGAAGAGCCCAGATTATAAAAGGACTCAGGTAAAATGATGGAGAATTTTTGCTTTATTCTGAAGATCATCTGATTCTACTAACGCAATATAAGTTAACAACAAGCTTCCTCACCTTCAAGTGGGAAAAGAGAAGAGATCTGCAAGTCAATAATTCCTATGCATGGAAAACAAAAATCCAGAGGCTTATGTCAAATGGCCCCAATCTTACTCTAAGAGTGAGATTATGTTGCTACGAGAGAAATGAGAAACTGAGCACTGAAAAATAACATGTTTAGGGGCGCCTGGCTGGCTCAGTCAGTTAAGTATCTGCCTTCGGCTCAGGTCATGATCTCCAGGTCCTGGGATCGAGCCCCATGTTGGGCTCCCTGCTCAGTGGGGAGTCTGCTTCTCCCTCTCCCTCTGGCCCTCCTCCCTGCTTGTGCCTCTCTCTCATTCTATCTCAAATAAATAAATAAAATCTTAAAAAAAAAAGAAAGAAAAGAAAAATAACATTTTTAGAAAGCCTCACCTGAGAAAGACTCAAGGATTTAAGGTATCTGTTCTGGAGAGCCAGGCCTACACTATTCTCCATCATTTCTAAAACGTGTGCTCTAGCTTCAAAGCAAGTATTAAAGAGAGTTACAGAGGAGCACCTGGTTGGTTCAGTCAGTTAAGCGTCCAACTCTTGATTCTGGCTCAGGTCATGATCTCAGGGTGGTGGGACTGAGCCCTGGGTGGGGTTCTGTGCTCCACAAGGTGTCTGCTTGCCCCCTTCCTTTGGCCCCTCGCCCCACTTGTGTGCATGCTGGGGCACACTCACTCTCTCTCTCTAAAATAAATAAATAGGGGCACCTGGGTGGCTCAGTCGGTTAAGCGTCTGCCTTCAGCTCAGGTCATGATCCCAGGTCCTGGGATGGAGCCCCACGTCGGGCTCCCTGCTCAGCGGGGAGTCTGCTTCTCCCTTCACCCTGCTCATGCTCGCTCTCTCTTGCTCAAATAAATTTTTAAAATAAATAAATAAATAAATAAATATTTTAAAAAATAAAGAGTTGTAGGACTATCCCTGGCAACAACAGAAGTTCAAGTGAATCTGAAGCAATAATGAAATGTGAATTTTAAGAATAACAACAAAGCCTGCTTCTCCCTCTCCCATTCCCTCTGCTGTGTTCCCTCTCTTGCTATCCCTTTCTGTGTCAAATAAATAAAAATCTTAAAAAAAATAACAAATCTGTAATTATGTTTAATGAATAATGAAATAGCTGACATTTATCAAGCAGTTTCTGTACAGAACACATTTCTGCATAGCACTCTGTATTTCCTGATTCTCACAACCAGAGAGATGGTATTGTCATTCCCATTTCACAGGCGAGGAATCAGAGGCTTAGGGGACTGAAGTAACGTCCCAGGACACTGAGCCACCAGGTGACATAGTAAAGATCTGATTCCAGAGCCCATTCTTTTAACCTTTCCAACCAACACTGACAGTCGAGCTCAATTCATCTGAAGTGTCTGTCACCATGAGCCATCCTTGGAACCACTAATATACCTTACAGAGACCTAGAAACTTGCATTACCACACATACTCATCTCAACTTCCTAGCTGTCCAGACCTAAGATACAGCTGACTGATGGAGAAAAGAATCAGGAGGAACCAGGCTCAAGAAACAGCCCTCTTCTGACAACCTAATCTAGGCTGAGTCCTGGCAGAGCTCTATGGGAAATCATTATTAGTGACAGACAGTCATGCCCACAATCACACACTTTCTTTTTATGATAATTTTTTTTACTTTAAATAAACGACAGAGGTGCCTGGGTGGCTCAGTCGTAAAGTGTCTGCCTTCAGCTCAGGTCATGATCCCAGGGTCCTGGGATCGAGCCCTGCATCGGGCTCCGTGCTCCGCGGGAAGCCTGCTTCTCCCTCTCCCGCTCCCCCTGCTTGTGTTCCCTCTCTCGCTGTGTCTCTCTCTCTCTGTCAAATAAATAAAAATCTTTAAAAATAAATAAATAAATAAATAAACGACATTAAAAAAAAAAATCAACTGAACCAACCTTCCCCATGGACAACTATTAGTAAACCTACAGAATCACCAACCTCAGGTATATAGTATCTTGTCTATATCAGTTCTTACTACTCATACATTTACATTCATTCATTAATAAGCTTTTTAATTGAAGTATAAAACATAACTAAAGTGTACAACTGAGAGTGCATAGCCCAATAAATTTTCATAAAGTAAGCACACTTGGGACCACAAAAGCCCTGTCTACCCCATGCCCCTCCACTCACTAACCCCTCTTCCCCAAAAGTTACCACTATCCTGACTTCGAACACCTTTTTTTTAAAGATTTTATTTATTTATTGGAGAGAGAGAGAGAGTGAGCGAGAGAGAGCACAAGCTAGAGAAGGGGCAGAGGGAGATGGAGGGACCAAGGGGAGGGAGTAGACTCCCTGCTGAGCAAGGACCCCCCCCCCCAATGCAGGGCTCGATCCCAGGACCCTGGGATCATGAGCTGAGCTGAAAGCAGACACTTAACCAACTGAGCCACCCAGGCATTCCTCGAACACCATTTTTAAATTTCTGTAAATGGAACACATAAGGTGAACTCGTGTCTGAATGTTTTATTCGCCATCGTATCTGAGATTCACCCATGCTGTTGCTCATAGCCGTTCACTTTCACTGCTCTAGTAAGGAAATACCGTCATTTATCCACTCTCCTGATAGACATAAGATTATTTCCAGTTTGGGCTCTTACGAATAATGCTGCTATGAACATTCTTAGATATGCTTTTAGTGCACATATATACATACTTCTGTTATATATGAACTCAGGACTGGATATGCGTCATGGAGTACGCATATAAGCTTTAGAGTATTTCCAAACAGTTTTCCAAAATGGTTATACTAATTTACACACCTACCAGCAGTCTGTGAGAGTTCCAGTCCAACCTTGTCAGTACTTGGTATGGGCAGTCTTTAATTTTAGATATTCTAATGACAGACTACATTTAAAGTTGGCTATAAAGTGGGGCGCCTGCATGGCTCAGTTGTTAGGCGTCTGCCTTCGGCTCAGGTCATGATCCCAGGGTCCTGGGATGGAGCCCTCCATCGGGCTCCCTGCTCAGCGGGAAGCCTGCTTCTCCCTCTCCCACTCCCCCTGCTTGTGTTCCCTCTCTCGCTGTGTCTCTCTCTGTCAAATAAATAAATAAATAATCTTTTAAAAACTAAATAAATAAAGCTGGCTATAAAGTAAAATGCTACATAATAAACCTTCTTTTCCTTAAAATAGCAAATATACTCTAATGATATGTCACTAGAAATCTAAAACTTTTATTTCTCTTTCACTCAATTTATCCACAAATTACCACCTACCCTTGCAGGATATCCTGGTTAAGTCTAATGTGCATGATGACACTGATAGTTAGGAACCCAAAAATTACACAACTGAAAATCAATACAAGTTTTCATCAATCACAAAATTTCATATTGAAATTATGTATACATAAGTTTTCAAACTGCTGTCCACTGGCGTCCCTGTTTCCTCTCCCCAAAGCCTGACCACCTTTCACTCCTATCGCTGGGTGCACTGGGTGGCCCTTAGGTCCCTGAAGGCGTCCCACACTGTTCTAGCTCAGAACATCCACACAGGGCCTGCTGTGTCTTATATGGTCTTCCCATCTCTCTGGCTACTTCCTACATACCACAGAGGCCTTCCTTACGCCCCACATTCAGTTTAAATCAAGTCCTCAAATATATTCTTTCAAAGATCCTTTTCTACCCTGGTACTTATTACAATTTATAACTGGATACTATCTGCCTGATTGTTTAATATCAGTCTCCCCAACTGGATGTTTCTTTCATTCACTAGCGTGAATTCTGCTAGTTACCTAGCAGAAACCAATTCATGAGGGGCCTTTTAGTATAACTTGCTCTCCTGAGGGTAACAGGCCACAGAGGAGTTTTAAATAGGACAGTGACAGGATCAAACACATACATGTTTAGCAAGGCAGTGTTAACAACAGGCATGTCAAATACCTGATGAGAATGCCCTCTCTCTTCCTGCAAACCTAAAAGATGTTCTTAAAGAGACTCTCTGTCCAATGAACCCAAATTGGGCCTCAAAATCCCTCTCAGGGCAAACCTCCAAGGAGCCATTTCCAATCAATCACAGTGGCCCAAGAGATGAAACCTGATCACAGCTCTAAGACCTGAAGGTCTAGTATAAATATACCAGAAGACTAATGAACTATTTTAAAAATGAAGGGGGCAAATGTTCCCTGCAGAACATTTAGGTTAAAAAAGAAAATCTTGAGGGGCACCTGGCTGGCTCAGTCAGTAGAGAATGCAACTCTTGTCAGGGTTGTGAGTTCGAGCCCCACAATGGATGTAGAGATTACTTAAAAATAAAATCTTAAAAGAAAAAAAAAGAAAATCTTGGGGCACCTGGTGGCTCAATCAGTTAAGCATTAGTGCCTTAGGCTCAGGTCATGATCCTGGGGTCCTGGAATCGAGCCCTCCCTGCTCATCAGGGACTCTGCTTGTCCCTCTCCCTCTGCCCCTCCCCCCACCAGCTCATGCTTTCTTGCTCTCACTGTCTCAAATAAATAATGAATCATTGAACACCACATCAAAAACTAATGATGTACCATATGTTGGCTAACTGAACATAGTAATAAAAAAAAAAAACTCTACACCTGAAAGTAATATTACACTGTATGTTAACTAACTGGAACTTAAATAAAAACTTGAAAAATTAAAAATAAACAAAAATAAAATAAATAAAATAAAATCTTAAAAAAAAAAATCTTGATGTGATAGTTACCCAACTTTTGGTGACAGTACTTCAGAATCCTAAAACAGGAGCTGTAAGGTCTCTTGCTTTTTTAAAAAATTATTTTGCTTAATTTTCATGAAAGCTGTATTCATAGTCAGCCAAAGCTAAAGAATATTTTTGCCCCATTACCACCTGACTTTCATATCGGAATCAAGGGCATGGATTTTAGATCAAGCCTCCACGTATTCAGAATAATTATCTCAATTATATCATCTGGCACTGATGCCCAGTGTACAGTTGGTACTAAATGCAGCTGTGCTAAGCATACGAAAGCTACGTTTAAATCCTGTAAGCTGGTCCCAGACTTACTCTCCATTTTGAAAGGCCATAATGAGATCATGAACCTAGATTTCAATAAATGAGAACAGAAAACTCACTTCATAATATATACCCATTTACTCACCATTTAATTCCCCCAACTGTCCCAACATGCTTACCTTTTTGCGTACTCCTTCTTGGGTGCTGGACAGTTTGAGCAAAACAGGAGGAAGGAATTTAGATATAATATTCTGTAATTGTTCATCTGTTTCAGCATGGCCAAGTCGTAAAAAGACCCGTTCAAGCTGATCTATAATATAAGAAGAAAAAAAGAACTTAACAAATCAAACACAACCAAAACTAAGTATTTTTAGAGCTTAATCCTTTTCCTGTACTGCAGATCACTCAGTCATGATTAACCACAACTAGCCCTGTATGCAGACGACTCTGACATACTAGGAAACAACACTAAAAAAGGTTTACTAGTTATTTATACTTTCTTACAACTGTCCTGGTCATTTAACCCCTAGAAGAGAAGAAAACAAAGCCAAGAATATCAAAATTCTCTTCTACATATAGTTATTCCTTTCTTCTAAAGGATTTGTTATACTGAAAAGAATACAAAAATTTTGAAGAAATCTTCTAGATCTAGCAAGCAGTGGGAAGGAGAACTTTAATCAGACACCAGGGACAATATCTATTTGGAGAAGGCACCTTACTGATGAAGTTTCTCCACAGACAGAACCACTGCGCACTACTGTGGTGGGATTACCTAAGCAGAAGGTGAGAGACCAGTTTCAACCAAGAAAGCCTCTATGAGAGGAACATGTTAAACAGCACCACCGTGATGCTCTCAGCAAAACCCAGACTGTAACAAAGTACAGAACAGGGAGGCAGAACATTCCAAGGGAGGGGAGGGGTAGGGACAGGGGAACCTACCATTTGCAAATGCCTGGATATTTTATTTTAAGGAATTATTGTTAATTTCTTAGGTGTAATAACGGTATTGTGGTTTATGTTTGTTTTTCAAGGTTCTTGAAAATTATCACTTGTGATTGAGGAGCCTTCTGAGGGGCTAGAAATGCCCTGTATCTTGTTCTGGGTGATGGTTACAAAGACATACAGCTTGATAAAAATTCATCAAGCTCTACACTTTCATACTTTCTATTCTATTATACCTCAATTTAAAATTTTATTTAAGAGTATTTTTTAGAGATCAAGACTGAAATATCTATAGGTGAAATAATATAGTTACCGGGATTTACTTGAAATAACCAAGGGTGTACTGGAAATTTGCTAAGAGAGTAAATTTCAGATGCTCTCACCACACATACACAAAAAGATAACTATGTGAGAAGATATGTTAATTAGCTTGACTACAGTAATCATTCCACATGTACATATATATCAAATCATCACGATGTACCCCTTAAATATATACAATTTTTATTTTTTTAATATAAATAAAGTAATAGCCTCATTTGGGTCTTCATAAAAAATAATAATCACAGGCAGAGGGGTGAGGCATGGGGAGAGGCCATATAAATGAAAGCAAGATTAGCCACTAATCAATAACTGTTCAAGCTGCATGACAGACATTGAGAATTTGTACTCTTGTGTATGCTTGATATTTTCCAAATTTTTCAAAGACGCACACACATAGAACATAGAGGCAAGACATTCTGGTAGCAACAAGCACACCCTGCACCCAAATCCTGGTATTTAAATACCATTCTCCAAAAAGAGGAGCCAGGCTCCTTGAAAAAAATGACAGATTCTGGGGCTGGAGCACTGAAAAAGCAAGATGAACCTGAAGCATTCTGTCATGCTAGAAAGAAAATGGGGCGTGAAACACGGTCAAAGGTCTCCAGGAGCCACCTGAAAGAGTTCCAATACAGCCAAGGCTGGAATAATTTGGGGAACAAAATAAATAACACAGAATTGGATTATAACCCAAAGTATAAAATTAATCTACATGAATCCATGCCGATGTAAAGAAATCATTAAATGATTAAATTCATTGGGGGAAAAGAAACACATCTTTCTTCTAAAAGAATTCCAAATAATATATAGAGAGACCTCCCCCTGCAGGAGGTACGGCTTCATTTCTGCCTCTACCCTCTCTGAAAGGGTAGACTAGGTTTAGTGACTTGCTTCCAAAGAACAGAAAAAGGAAAAAGGAAAATGTTGATGCTACAGTGGAGACACGTGATAAATACGATCTCTACCAAGTGATGAAAGTTAACACCATGACTGATGTCACAGGGCTATCATGATCCCTGATAGGATGTGACAAGAAGGGCACTGCACCTCTGTGGTGTTCTTTCAAAAGCCCCAGACCCCCCATCTAATTATCAGTAAAACAACTAGAAAAACCCAAATTGGAAGAACTTCCACAGGATATCTGACCAGTACCACTCCAGGCTTCAAGATGGTGAAACACAAGGAAAGACTAAGACACTGTCACAGACCAGAGGAGACTGGGGAGACAACTAAGCACAGGCTGGTGCCCTGGGTTGGATCCTGGAACAGAAAGAGGACATTAATGGGAAAAAGTGGTGAAATCCAAATAAAGTCTCAAAGTTTAGCCCAAAGCTCAATAATAAAGGAAGAAGCAAAGAGTGAAGAAGAAGGGAGGAGGAAAAGGCAGGCAGGACGGCTGTGAGAGTAGCAGACCAGCTGATTCTGTGTGGTGGCTGTGCAATCAGTCTGCAGTATCTGTACCAGCACAGGAGGCTCTGCCCTAGTGCCTCTCAGATCTCAGGCAGTAAACACTGCCCACAGATTTTAGCTACAGAAATGACGGAAGAATTGTTCCGGGGAAGAAGGCAGAAAGTTAAATTCTTCATAACAAACTGACCTAGACAATCTGTACCAAAGGCTTATAAAAAGCCAAGTGATATCGGTCTCTTTCGTTTTCATACAACCATTCGGTTTCTTCCTATGTATCCCCAGTATAGTGCCTAAACTTTCCGCTCTCCCTCACTAGAAAAGAAAATGTAGCATCCTAAATGCAATAAAATTATTTATAATGGGACTGTGGGAAGGCCAAAAGGGCACCAAATGTCACATGGAGTCCCTCCAAAACGGGCCAAGTATACCAGAGGAAGAGTTAAAGCCTCCTCCACCCTTTGAGGAGCATCAGTGTAACGCTCTTACGCCATCTTTAGATACACACCATACTTTATTTTTATTTTTTTTTACACACCATACTTTAAATAAAAGGTAATTAATCATGTTCAAGCTTTATGAAAAGAAATGTAAATAAGTCCTGATATAATCAAGTACTAAAATTATCAACCTGTCAAAGCTAACAAAATTAAAAATAAAGATTTAGCAATAGTATGGTCCCTGAATCCTGTTTCTAGAGGCACAGGAAGAATGTGAACTCTGGGGACGCCTGGGTGGCTCAATCAGTTAAGCAGCTGCCTTCAACTCAGGTCATGATCTCAGAGTCCTGGGATCAAGCCCCACTTCTCTCTTTGCCTCCCCACCCCCACACCCCACGCTCATGCCCATGCTCTCTCTCTCAAATAAACAAATAAAATCTTTAAAAAAAAAAAAAAAAGGTATCTGAACTCTGTGCCCTTACCCAACCCAGGAAACAACCTCATGAAAGTGACAAGGCAAATTAGGCCTAGGACCCCAAAAGTGTCTTTTCAGAAACAAGAAGGACTGTAACCAATTAGACAATCTGGAAGAAATGGATGCATTCCTATAGAAGTATAAACTACCAAAACTGAACCAGGAAGAAACAGAAAACCTGAACAGACCCATAACCAGTAAGGAAATTGAAGCAATAATCAAAAATCTCCCAAGAGCCCAGGGCCAGATGGCTTCCCAGGGGAATTCTACCCAACATTTAAAGAAGAATTAATACCTATTCTTCTGGAACTGTTCCAAAAAACAGAAATGGAAGGAAAACTTCCAAAATCATTTTATGAAACCAGCACTACCTTGATCCCAAAACCAGACAAAGACCCCATCAGAAAGGAGAATTACAGATAGCCCTGATGAACATGGATGCAAAAATTCTCACCAAAATACTAGCCAATAGGATCCAACAGTATATTAAAAGGTTTATTCACCATGACGAAGTGGGATTTATCCCTGGGCTGCAAGGTTGGTTCAACATCCACAAATCAGTCAGTGTGATACAATACACTAATAAAAGAAAGAACAAGAACCATACGATCCTCTCAATAGCAGCAGAAAAAGCATTTGACAAAGTACAGCATCTTTCTTGATTAAAACTCTTCAGAATGTAGGGATAGACGGCACATACCTCAATATCAGAAAAGCCATCTATGAAAAACCCACAGCGAATATCATACTCAATGGGGAAAAACAGAGAACAGAGCTCTTCCCCTAAGGTCAGGAACACAGCAGGAATGTCCACTATCACCACTGCTGTTCAACACAGTACTAGAAGTCCTAGCCACAGCCATTAGACAACAAAAAGAAATAAAAGGCAACCAAATTGGCAAAGAAGAAGTGAAACTCACTTTTTGCAGATGATATGATACTTTATGTGGAAAACCCAAAAGACTCCACCCCAAAACTGCTAGAACTCATACAGGAATTCAGTAAAGTGGCAGGATATAAAATCAATACACAGAAATCAGCTGCATTCCTATACGCCAACAACGAGACAGAAGAAAGAGAAATTAAGGAGTCGATCCCATTTACAATTGCACCCAAAACCCTAAGACACCTAGGAATAAATCTACCAAAGAGGCAAAGGATCTGTACTCAGAGAACTACAGAATACTCATGAAAGAAATTGAGGAAGACACAAAGAAATGGAAAAACATTCCATGCTCATGGACTGGAAGAACAAATATTGTGAAAATGTCTGTTACCTAGAGCAATCTACACATTTAATGCAATCCCTATCAAAATACTATCAACTTTTTTTCAAAGAAATGGAACAAATAATCCTAAAATTTGTATGGAACCAGGAAAGACCCCAAATAGCCAGAGGAATGTTGAAAAAGAAAAGCAAAGCCAGTGGCATCACAATTTCGGACTTCCAGCTCTATTACAAAGCTGTCATCATCAAGACAGTATGGTACTGGCACAAAAACAGACACATAGATCAATGGAACAGAATCGAGAGCCCAGAAATGGACCCTTAACTCTATGGTCAACTAATCTTCGACAAAGCAAGAAAAAATGTCCAATGGAAAAAAGACAGTCTCTTCAACAAATGGTGCTGAGAAAATTGGACAGCTACATGCAGAAGAATGAAACTGGACCATTTCCTTACACCACACAAAAATAGACTCAAAATGGTTGAAAGACCTAAATCTGAGACAGGAGTCCATCAAAATCCTAAAGGAGAACACAGGCAGCAACCTCTTCAACCTCAGCCTCAGCAACTTCTCCCTAGACACATCTCCAAAGGCAAGGGAAGCGAGGGCATAAATGAACTATTGGGACTTCATCAAGATAAAACGCTTTTGCACAGCAAAGGGAACAGTGAACAAAACCAAAAGACAACTGACAGAATGGGAGAAGATATTTGCAAATGACATATCAAATAAAGGCTGGTATTCAAAATCTATAAAGAACTTATCAAACTCAACACCCAAAGAACAACTAATCCAATCAAGAAATGGGCAGAAAACATGAACAGACATTTCTGCAAAGATGACAACCAAATGGCCAACAGACCCATGAAAAAGTGCTCAACATCGCTCGGCATCAGGGAAATCCAAAACAAAACCTCAATGAGATATCACCTCACACCAGTCAGAATGGCTAAAATTAACAAGTCAGGAAACGACAGATGTTGGCGAGGATGCAGACAAAGGGGAACCGTCCTACACTGTTGGTGGGAATGCAAGCTGGTGCAGCCACTCTGGATAACAGTATGGAGGTTCCTCAAAAAGTTGAAAATAGAGCTACCCTACGACCCAGCAACTGTATTACTGGGTATTTACCCCAAAGATACAAATGTAGTGATCTGAAGGGGTACGTGCACCCCAGTGTTTAGAACAGCAATGTCCACAATAGCCAAACTGTGGAAAGAGCCCAGATGTCCATTAACAGATGAATGGATAAAGAAGATATGGTGTGTATATATATATATATGTATATATATATATATACATATATATATATATATATACACACACAATGGAATATTATGCAGCCATCAAAAAAAGAAAGAAATCTTGCCATTTGCAACAACGTGGATGGAACTAGAGGGTATTATCCTAAGCAAAATAAGTCAATCAGAGAAAGACAAGTATCATATGATCTCACTGATATGAGGAATTTGAGAAACATGACAGAGGATCATAGGGGAGGGAGGAAAAAATGAAACAAGAAGAAACCAGAGAGGGAGACAAACCATAAGAGACTCTTAATCTCAGGAAACAAACTGAGGGTTGCTGGAGTGTTGGGGGGTGGGAGGGATGGGGTGGCTGGGTGATGGACATCGAGGAGGGTATGTGCTATGGTGAGCGCTGTGAATTGTGTAAGACTGATGAATCATAGACCTGTACCTCTGAAACAAATAATACATTATATGTTTAAAAAAAAAAAAAGAAGAAGATAGTAGGAAGGGAAAAATGAAGGGGGGGAAATCGGAGGGGGAGATGAACCATCAGAGACTATGTACTCTGAGAAACAAACTGAGGGTTTTAGAGGGGAGAGCGGTGGGGGAATGGGTTAGCCCAGTGATGGGTATTAAGGAGGGCACATACTGCATGGAGCACTGGGTGTTATACACAATGAATCATGGAACACTACCTCAAAAACTAATGATGTAATGTATGGTGACATAACATAACAAAATTATATTTGGAAAAAAAAAAAGGATTGTAACCAAAAGTTCTGAAAATTCAAAAGGAATCCAACACTCAAATTCATCTTTCACACAGACTAAGTTTTCAGTTGTAGGGAAGTGAGACCCTCCAGGCCATCACACAGTATCTGAGATACGACCAACACTACCTCAGAGTCAGAAGCCGGCTCCACCCTCTTCACAACTCTGACACTGTTCATTGCATACAAACGTGTATCAAAGTATTTTCACTTAGGAGAAAAAGACATTGCCATAACCTCAGATAATCACTGTTAAGTGTGGAGAATATATTCTGAACTATTATTTCCTGTTCATAAAACTAACATTATTTTAACCTAAACACTGGAATATAATAGAGTATTTTACAGTTTGCCTTTCTTTTTCCTTTTGATTAATACAAGTCCTTTACCAGAAACCTTTGGAGCAATATGTCTCAGAACTTTTTAGATTTTAGAAATACAATATAGTGAATATACTGTGTATTTCAAATAACCCCATCCATCCAATGGGTTCTAGAGCAGTACCTGTAATCAAATACATTCATATTTCTGTAATAAAACATATGGGCACTCACACTAAGTGGGATAATCAAAGATTATAAAGAACCACATATCCATTCAGATCAGGTTTTAAATACCAAATGAAGAACACTAAAAAAATGTTTGGTTACATATAAAATCTTAAATATCTTTCCGTAGCACTAAATAAAAGTCTAATTGATAATGGCTACAGGAAGACTTTGTCTATAGAAGTAGTACAACGTATTTAACTAACCCTCTATTTGTGTTATCACCAGTTAGGACCACAAACAATGCTTCAAAGAACATTCTTATCCATGCATCTGTGCACTTGTATGGGTTTCTGTAAGCTAAAACTCTAGAAATGGAACTGCTGAGTCAAAGGGTAGGTGTGTCATCAAGTTTAAGAGATTTTGAAAAAAATACCCTTCAAAAAGTCTGTGCTACTGAGTAATGTATGAAGTGTTGAATCACTATGTTGTACACCTGAAATTAATATAACACTGTATGTTAACTACACTGGAGTTAAAAACTTAATTTAAAAAGTCTGTGCTAATTTTTACCACCAGCAGTGTATACAAGTAGCAATTTCCCCATACCCACTCCTACACTGAGTACTCAATTTTATAAAGACTGTAATCAATCTTAGCTGAATATGATAGATGAAAAGGGGTCACACTGTTTTCTTATTTTATACCTATTTTATCACTGAGGTAAAGTATCTTCTCAAATATTTATTGGTCCTTTGAAATACCTTCCTCAGCAAATTACTCACTATTCTTTTGAGCTGCTGAACTATAAAAGCTTTTATATACTGGGGAAAAAAATCTCCCCCTATTCTCCCACAATCATAAATACTTGCCTTGTGACTCTACAGCACTTCCTTTTCATATCTAAGTTTTTAAAATATAAATTTACCCTTCCTTCCTTTTATGGCTTCAGAGCTTCTAGTCATGCTAAGAAATGCCTTTCTTACTCTAAGATTACAAAAAATAATATATTCTGCAGAAAAGAGTTAACATAGGGACGTCTGGGTGGCTCAGTCGTTGAGAGTCTGCCTTCGGCTCGGGTCATGATCTCAGGGCCCTGGGATGGAGCCCCACGTCGGGCTCCCTGCTCCGCGGGAAGCCTGCTTCTCCCTCTCCCACTCCCCCTGCTTGTGTTCTCTCTCTCTCGCTGCGTGTTTCTCTGTCAAATAAACAAATAAATAATCTTTAAAAAAAAAAAAAAAGGAAGAAAAAGAAAATAGTTAACATAGCAGGCCTGAGACGGCTATCCTTAGAAACACGCGCCTACCAGGCTGGCCCTTGGCTGGCATCTGGAAATGGGTTTCAGGAAAGATCCCCCCACTCCCAGAACTGCTAAGAGTGGCTCACTGGGCCTAAACCCTTTGTACAAACAATATGGTTTATGCTGAACACTTGCTTTCCTTCTCAGACTCTGGAATTGTGGTACGTGTCAGGCAGGAGATGCCAACATGACCAGCACTGATTAAAAGCCCTTGGCACTGAGTCTCTAATGAGCATCTCTGGTAGACAACGTGTCACGTGTGTTGTCACAACTCACTGCTAGAGGGTTAATATTAAGCACGTCCTGTGTGACTCCACTGGGAGAGGACTCTTGGACGCTTGTACCTGGTTTCCTCTGGACTTTGCTCCACATATGTGCCTTTTCCCTTTGCTGATTTTGCTTTTTATCCTTTCACTGTAATACATCTTAGACATGAGTACAAATATATGTGGAGTCCTGTGAATTCAACTCACTGAAGCTGGAGGTGGGCTTGGAGACCCCTGCCACATATATTTATCTATGTTTTCTTCCTGCTCTTATGATTTCGCTTTCTGCATTCAAGTCTTTAATCTAGCTGGAATTTTTTTTTGAGGGGGGAGGGGGCACATGGACATAAGAAACCTAGTCTTTTGTGGGTTCTTAAAATCTTTTTTCATTGTGAAATAAAACATCTACAAAAATGCGCAAAATGGAAGTGTGCAGTTTCATGAATTATAAACATCCATGAAAATACCACCCAAGAAAAAAAAACTTATTTTGAAACCTATGCCACAAAGAAAGATTTCTACTGAACTCACAGTTGGAGAGGACTAAAAGACTGTTCAACATAAAAAACACAGTGGGTTTTAAGGACTCACCTAAGTTCACAGAGGTAATAAGCAGCAGGGCAAGAACTAGAATGGGGTCTTCTGATCTTCAGTCTAAAAAACCTTGCCAACGCTGTGCCACTGTCTGCAACAATGATCCTATTTTCTATAGGGCACTATGCTACACATACTACATCAGACACAGGAGCCCTGTTTGAGAGCATCACCAAAAGATCATGTGATTTTGTCTCATTCAAGTGGTAGTTAAGACAAAATGGAACAATGTACAAAAATCAAAGGTCAAAAAATGACACTAGAGAAAGCGCACCATTATGAATCAGAAGCTAACACCAAATGTGTCAAGTTGCAACTCACCCTTCCACCTCCTCCCCGCTCATTTAAATTCTCTCCTCCTTCAAGGCCCAGCACCCTCCTACTTCCACCGCGAAGCACTAACTTCCCTAACTCGATCCCTCATGCACTCGTTCAAGTAGTCACTGAAACCCCACCCCGTGTCAGGGCTTGGTGGTCAGGGATCAACAGAGGGAAGAAGGAAGAGGCGAGGACGTGGTACGGGTCTGAGCACTTGTACGTGCTAGTGGTACGCTGCAAGTAAGTCCCCGAAAGCCAGAGACAGAGTGGCCAAGACAACAGCATTTAAAGATAAAGAAAGGAGAATCCAAAAAAGGAAATAAAAGGCAGCATACAAAAATAGGAAGAAAACGGAGTTATGGGGTCAGAAGAACTAGGCAAAGAAAAAAATGAACTAGTCAATGAAAACTGGAAAAAAATTTGTTTACCCATATAGAAAAGAAATACCTAAAAATCCCTTGCAGGTAGATTAATGACATATGTAAAAAGTAGAATTTTAAAGATTTTAAAGTAAAACTACGAAGGGAAAATTAAAACTTGGGCACAAAACATAAAAGACTAATGGGTTAAGATTTAAAAATATCATAAAACACAAAACATAAAATAAAAAGATAGGTTATAAAAAGCAACCATGTTTTTAAATGAAAAGGATTTAAATACACAATACTTTTTTTTAAAGATTTTATTTCTTTATTTGACAGAGAGACACAGCGAGAGAGGGAACGCAAGCAGGGGGACTGGGAGAGGGAGAAGCAGGTTTTCCCCCGAAGCAGGGAGCCCGTTGCGGGGCTGGATCCCAGGACCTGAGCCCAAGGCAGATGCTTAAGAACTGAGCCACCCAGGCACCCCTATACAGAATACTTTAAACATTCCTGCAAATCAAGAAAAAGCAAATTAGGGGCGCCTGGGTGGCTCAGATGGTTAAGCGTCTGCCTTCGGCTCAGGTCATGATCCTGGAGTCCTGGGATCGAGTCCCGCATCAGGCTCCCTGCTCCTTGGGAGCCTGCTTCTTCCTCTGCCTTTCTCTCTCTCTGCCTCTCTCTCTCTCATGAATAAATAAATAAAATCTTTAAAAAAAAGAGAGAGAGAAAGAAAAAGCAAATTAATCCCAATGTTTTTAAAGAAAAAAGGATATAAGCAAGCAATTCAGAGATGATACCCATAAACTAAATAATACGTAAAAAGATGCTCAATCACACTGATCAGGAGCATGCAAAATTAACACAATAAGATATAATATTGCACCCTTCACATCAGAAAAACTCTGCAAGGGGCACCTGGGTGATTCAGTCAGTTGGACTATATTGGGCTCCCTGCTCAGTGGGGAGCCTGCTTCTCCCTCTCCCACTCCCCCTGCTTGTGTTCCCTCTCTCACTGTGTCTCTCTCTGTCAAATAAATAAATAAAATCTTTTAAGAAAGAAAGAAAGAAAGAAAGAAAGAAAGAAAGAAAGAAAGAAAGAAAGAAAGAAAGAGAAAAGAAAAGAAAAAGAAAGAAAGAAGAAAGAAAAAGAAAGAAAGAAACTCTGCAAATCTACCAATTGTTGGCAAAGACCGGAAACAAACCAAGAGGTACTTGAGTTCACTGCTGATGGGGTGTACACCAATACCATCTCTGAAAACAAATCTCTACCAACTCTACGCGAGGGTAACATACCCTAAAGCAGTGCTGTTCAAAGTAACTCAGCTGCAAACTGTCACCAGTCAGAAAAAGATAAGGAACACTCGTCCTTCGTTGAGAACGTCTTACGAGAAATATTAAATAAATTAACAATGACAATTTACACTCTTCCACAGTTCTCTATTTGCAAAAAATAATTCTTCCTTCCTTAGACCACACTGTGTATAACACTATCCTGGAGAAAAACTCTCCTAGGCAAAGACAAGCACAAGGAACACCTGTAAGAAACTGATCATACACACAGGGTCAGTAAAAAAGCAAAAACATGGAAACAATCTAAATGTCAGTCAACAGGAAAACGGTAGAGAAATTGTGGCAGGGTCACACCTCAGTGAAAATAAACAAGAGTTAAATGTCACATGGACCTACATGACAATATCTAAAAACCTAAGATCAATGAAAGCAAGTGCAGAAGGCTATGTACAGTTTAAGTGCTATGTATATGGTGCATATGATGTATATACTTCACAGGAATGACAACCTCTGGACTAGAAGGGAATAGAGAAGAAGGAAAAGGGGAGAGAAGAGGAAAAAGAGAACGAAAGGGAAATTGTAAGGGGTAACACAGCAAGCTTGAACTGTATCTCTAATATTTATTTCTCAAATAAAAATTTTTTTGCTAACAGCAAAAAATGTAAAGATATGACAAAGATGGGTAGGACATACATAAGTATTTCTAAGATTAATCTCTATACTTTCTTCATACTTGAAATATTTCATTATTTTAAAAAAGAATATACACACCATACTAATTTTATTTTAGGATACAAGTACATAAAAGGGGGAAGAAAATATATCAGTAATTTTTCTTCTTTATACTTTCATGTATTTTTCAAATATTCCTCAGTAAAAACATATTTTTTTAACAAAAATCTGTTGAAAGAAGCCATGTTTCAAGGATAAAGAAAGAAATTTAAAGCACAGAATTTTAAAACTTAAGAGGAACCTTAAAGAATATGGAAGGACAAAAAATAAGACCATTTACTGGTGGGAATGCAAAATGGCATGGTCACTTTGAAAGACAGTTTGGAAGTTCCTTAAAAAACTAAAGAATCTCACCATATGATCCAACAATTGCACTTCTTGCTATTTACCCAAAGGAGTTGAAAACTTATGTCCACACAAAGACCTGGAGAGGGATGTTTACTGTAGCTTTATTTGTAATGGCCAATACTTGGAAGCAACCAAGATGTCCTTCAGTAAGTGAATGGATAAATAAACTGGTACATACAAACAACAGAATATTTTTCAGGGCCAAATAGAGTTTTCAAGTCATGGAAAGACATGGAGGAAACTTAAAGGCACATTCCTACTTAGTAGTAGTAGTACTAAAGAGGCCAATCTGAAAAGGCTACATACTGTTTGATTCCAGCTACAGAATAGTCCCAAAAAGGCATAACTATGGAGACAGGAAAAAGATCAGAGGCTTCCAGGAAGGAATGGGGAAGGAGGGATGAATTGGAGGAGAACAGAGGATTTTTAGGGCCGTGAAAATACTCTGTATGATATTATAATGAGGGATATATGTCCAAACCCATACAATACAGAACACCAAGAGTGAACTGTAATATGAACTATGGACTTCAGGCGATTGTGTCAATGTGGTTTATCCTTGATTAAAAATGTATATGCTGGTGAGTGATGCTGACAGGGGAAGCCATGCTACGGGTGGGGCGAGGGAGTAAAGTGGGGGGTTAACATGGGAAATCTCTCTGTGCCTTCTCAATTTTGTTGTAAACCTAAAACTGTTCTAAAAAAAAAAATAAAGTTGTTTAAAAAAACTTAGTCTCAGTGGCACCTGGGTTGCTGAGTCGGTTGAACGTCCAACTCTTGATTTCGGCTCAGGGCATTGGGCTCCACGCCAGGTGTGGAGCCTGCTTAAGATTCTCTTCTCTCCCTCTCCTTCCGCCGCCCACCCCACCGTGCGAGTGCACTCTCTAAAATAAATAAATCTTAAAAAAAACAAAACTTAGTCTCAAAAAAATATATCAAAACACTGAAATTCTTCAATCCCAAAACAAAAGACAATTCCCAGTTTAGCTTATGTCAACTATTACATTCATGTACGGAAAAAAGCCTACTAAAAATAAATACATTCATTTAGTTTCCATTAAATATTTCTATAATTCATTATTCACCTGTCTTCAATTTCTCTATGTAGAGACAAAGAAGGTACCTTCTTTCCTTCTACCCCTCCCAAGGAAGAAATAACCAGTAAAGGTTCAAGGACTTCACTCTGATGTTATCCACCATTAGCCACTGATATTTCTGAAAACATGTAATTATTCCTGACAAATAAAACTGTCCACATAAATCACTCATACTTCAGATCGCTCCAAAAAAATACAACTTTGACTTCTGAGTTAAGGAGGAAAGGCTATTTGTTCACAGGATTAGAAAAGGCAAATACTGGTTTGTTTGTTTTTTTTAAAGATTTTATTTATTTATTTGAGAGAGAGAGAGAATGAGATAGAAAGCACGAGAGGGAAGAGGGTCAGAGGGAGAAGCAGACTCCCTGCTGAGCAGGGAGCCCGATGTGGGACTCGATCGCGGGACTCCAGGATCATGACCTGAGCCGAAGGCAGTCGCTTAACCAACTGAGCCACCCAGGCGCCCCTAAATACTGGTTTTTCACTCACATAATCAATTACACAAAAAATTTAAAAAAAAAAGAAAAAGAAATAGCAGTATGTCCATTTCCTCAGATGTATCATCTTTTCATAACAACTTGAACATCAAAACATTCCTTAAAAAGTATGCAAGGCAAGCACACACCATCAAAAAGAATAGGAAAAGTTACTAAATTTAAGATAGTGGTTATCTCCATGTGATGGAATTTCAGAGGATCCTTTTTTGGCTTAATTTTATGTCATTGCTAATTTACTTCATCAGCATGAATTACCTGTTTGAATTAAAAAGAGAAAACAGCTATTTCAGGGTAACAGGTTTAGGAATTTTTAAGGCTGCTTAAGTTTTCTACAAAGAACATTATTTTTCTGAATATGAAAGTAAATTTTAAATTGTTAATCAGGTTAGAGCTTAAGTGGAAGCTGAGATTGAAATGGAAAGCTGAAAATACCTAGACCACTGCCCACTGCATCATAAATCAATTAATAATCTAAAGCTACAAGATATTTTGAGAAAGATCTATCAAGTTACCACAGAAATGTACTAAACTCTAATGGAATAATCTCACAAGGAAATATTGTCCTCCTGGTATTTACTTTCTTCTGATTCATACATATGTAAACACATTATAGTCACAAAGCAGTTTCACACAGCCCTTTGAGCCTCAAAAACACTGTGAGGTGGGTTAACTATTGTCTGCATTTATAGATGAAAAACAGGCTAAGGATCTATTTGCCGAAGGTCACCAAGCTAATAAGACAAAGAATCATTAAGTTGAACCTCGAGAGGTCTTTACCTTCCAAGTACACACTAGAATGCAGTACACTTCCCTCTAAAGTACTATTTATTGAAGTAGGGTAATATTAGCTTCAACTTACACCTGAAGAAACAGGGCCTAGAATTAAGAATGTTGATTAAAAAAAAAGAAGAATGTTGATCAAGACTATAAAGTAGCAAGTGTCAGGGCTAGGGTTCAAACTCCAGGCCAGTCCAACTCCAAACCCAATGCTCCTTCAACATGCTAAATTGCAGCACTGCTGAAGCAGAGAAAGGGGGTGGAAATGACATGAAGGCTTACTGGACAACCATGTACAACATGACTTTGTACCCTGGCCACAGCCAATGTGTCAGGATGGGTCCCAACTCAATTCATCCTTCCTCAGCAATTCAGAAGTGGGACCAAAAAGTCAAGCATCCCTTGAGTGCCTGGACCTATAAAGCCAATGGACAGGACATGGGCATCTTTAGCCTACTCTATGAAACAGAATCAGAAGAAGCTGGTCTGAACAAAGAATGGGCACAAAGGCACAGAGAGCGACTGGAAGAACTGGATGATTTCTATTTCATGAAGGCCCCTTGTGTTTCCATAAAACTCCCTAAAATAAGTGCCCTGTTTTTGCCTAAGCCGGCTTACAACTGGGTCCAAATACAAGTGGAAGGTCTTTGCCAAGGAGAATAAAAAAAGAAGTACTTCTATGAAAGTACATTAAAAAAAAAAAAAAGCAGCTAGCACATGCCTAGGGTGAATTATCAGATCAGAGAAAGAGTCCTTCCTTCCTAAGGGCCAATCTAGCTCCAAAAGAATCTTCTCAACCATGTACCCTATTACTCCCGCAACAGCAATCCAAACTGCAATAGCTTAAGTGTACCATGTTTTCCCTGCCCAATTATTTGGTCAACCAAGTCCCCCAACGGGGAATAGTCTCCTTCTCCACACAGCCAATTCCTCCCATTCAAGGTCCAGCTCAAATATTACGTGCTGCACACTTACACATCCCACCTGAACCCTACAAACTCCCACAGATCTCTTTTCTACATCTCTCCTAGCACTGTCTTTTGCTGCACATTATGTAACTGCCTGATCTTCTCCTCCCTAGACCAAAGCAGTTCTCTGAGGTGTGATTTCAATCTGATTCCACCTAAGTACCCATTCCTCTACCCTCCATCCTTCTACAGAGCTCCTCAGGTTGAGAAACCGTGACTTAAGTCTCTTGGTATCCCAGCACTTAATTCAGTCCCTTGCAGAGAAGAGTTGCTCAAATACCTGCTGAATGAATGAAATATTAATTCCTCATGCATTAGAAAAGTTAGTTAGAAGTTTATACATTTAACATCTGTAGCAAGGGAAAGGAGGGGACTGGCGACAATTTATAATACCTGACATCAGAATCTCTTGGAAAAGGGACTATATATATTTTAACACTATGACGAATGCTTAGGGTTTAAAAAAAAAAAAAGGTGGGAGGAATTCTGGACAGTCTGATTGTGTGGCAGAACTGGTCTGCTCCGTGGGGCGCCTGGGTGGCTCAGTCATCGGGCGTCTGCCTTCGGCTCAGGTCATGGTCCCAGGGTCCTGGGATCGAGCCCTGCATCGGGCTCCCTGCTCAGTGGGGAGCCTGCTTCTCCCTCTGCCACTCCCCCTGCTTGTGTTCCCTCTCTCGCTGTGTCTCTCTCTGTCAAATAAATAAATAAAAATCTTTGAAAAAAAAAGAACTGGTCTGCTCCAAATCAGGAGGGACGCAGTAGTTACTACAGAGAGAAGAGGAGAAAAGAAAAAGGTGGAGAGAGGACAGAACAGTGGAAGGACAGAAAAAACCCTCTACACCAAGACTTTCCCCATGACTCCAGAGTTAACTAAATTACTGAAATGCTTGGGAGAGTGGAGTGAGTGAGCGAGCGTGTGTGTGTGTGTAAACCAGTGAAACAGGTGGGTTTTCATGTCCAAGCTGACATGAGTGGAACCAAAATATCATTTTCAGAAATGGGAACCTAACAGAAGAAAAGCATAAGTAAAGTAAATTACAGGAAATTCACAAAAACAGGGTGTGATGGGGGTTAGGGATGGCGGAGAGAGGACCACCTCCGGACTTTGACAACCTCTGCAATTAGGAGTGTGAGGCTAAAACCACAAAGAGTAAGGAAGGCCTAGCTGCCATCTAGATTTTATACGTAACAGTCTTTTCTGGTAGATCAATCCTGTGAATTATAAATCTAACCAGATACTAACTAAGGTTAAAGTAAAGTCCACATCATCTATTGATTTCTATATGCCATTTCGATTCACTAAATGCCACTCTAATACTTAAGTGACAAAATCCAAATGAGGCCAGCGAGATCCTTCTTCAGGAATAAATGCTTTCAATTTTGATCTCTACTGCTAGGTTTTTAAAAAGATGTTTGCCCCAACCCCTACCTTAAAAAAAAAAAATTATTAAATGCAAACATACTTAAAAGGGGAATGTCAGGAAGTCCAGTAGTAATCAATATAAGTCAGAGATGGGGAGAGGATTCATTCCATCATGGCTCCTTCCAGCCAGGGCTGCCCAAAGGGGAGACAGATAAGAACTTCTGCAAGCAATGAGACTCGGAGCAGGAGGTGCCTGCTGACAGTCCCTGCTGGTATCCCTTACTCCCAGAACTAAGAAGTCAGACCAACTTCCTGTCCTCTAGCCCACCATCTTACCCCCAGGACCGAGGCAGACACTCCAATATGGAAACCCCTGCACGAGGATGCGCTCTTGACTCTGAGCAGGGAAAGGGAAAGGAGTCTTTCTTCTCCTGCCGCTTCCAAAGTCCTAGCTACCTGGAGATAGTGTCAAGCTACTTTAAGCCTCCCTGACCAACCTAGCATAGGCCCTAGCAAGGCAACCCTCTCCTGCTCACACACATCCCCCTGCCCCCTTCCACACACACAGACAGAGGGAAGGAAGAAGTCACAGCGTTAGCTTGGCAGGGTTGGGCCAAGTGATGAGACAGAAGCCCTCATCTGTACCCGAGATTTACTGAATAAGTGCCACACTCCAGATGCACTGAGCTCCACAAACACTCCCACATCCCAAGGAAGCCCTTTCCCTCAGAGATAGCAGCTGGCCAATGCCCAGTTAAAAATCAATGTTAGTAAACTGATGAGCAGAAAGATTAGTTCAGCTTATGAAAGCCAGCTCAGAGGAGACAATATATACTATGCAAGAGTTCAGACTGCATAAAAGTCAAACATGTGATAGTTAAGATCCACCAAAGCAGTTAATTACTTAGGACAATGCTCATTTGGATGTGTAAACTCTAGAAAGTTCTTTAAGTCACTATTTAAATTCCAGCATTTGTGGTTTGACCTGCTTGCCTTCGGTACATCATAATTTCATTAACACATCTGTCACAGGCCCAAAAGCACTGAGAAAGAATTTAGGAGCAAATAAACAATATCCTCATTTTTCTTCTAAACAATTCCTCCAACCTCCCAGTTTTCCATTTCTCTATAATGGAATGAAGATATGTGAAATAGCAAAAATAAACCAAAGCTTATGCTAAAGTTGGACTTTGACTTATAAAATACTCCATTCATTCTATCCCTCAAAATTCCACCTAACTGAATTAAGGAATCATACACCATCATCAGCAATATAAATACTGAAAAACAGAATGCACTGGGGGAAGGGGAATGCAATCGTTAAATTAGAAGCAATAAGATGCACCTTTGGATTGAAGCCACAAAATCCGAGGTACATTGGATATTGAGCTCATGGTATCAGAGAATTACAATCTGAATTTACAGAGTTTCAATCAAAGGACCATCCAATATCATCCAAGAATGACACCAACACGAGTCTTATTCCGCCCCAGAATTAAGTAGAATTTAGTGGCTTTTTCATCACAGCACATGTGAAAAAGGCAGAATTAGGGATATCCAATTACTATGATGATGCCCCTTTCAACGTCCCCCTTTTTTTCTTTCTTTCTTTTTTTACAAATAAAACCGTTAACTCCAGGATGACATTCCAGGAGCATGTAAAGTCATTTTTTATTGTGGCAGACAATACTACTTGAAAACTAACACTCATAGTCTTTTCCTAAGAAACTAAGGAACTACTAACCTCTACAATCAATGTGATACATGGTTTATCCAGTCTTGACAAAAATCCTCTGGATCACCAATGGTAGGTTCATCCACTCGTACATATGCAATTGTATAAAGAATCTATTATTTAGAACACCAGGAAAAAAAAGCAATTAAAAGATTTATATTCATAGCTATCATTAAGAAATAAAAAAAGAAAAGCACTTTTCATTTCTATGCTAAGATCTAATTTGATGCCCTGCTTTGCAAATTCAGAATGAGGAAAAAATTATAGTGATTACCAAATTGTAGAAAGATAAGGAGTATGTCCACAAATAAAAGTGATTGTATAGAAATAACAGGCTAATACTTTCAAATTATTCACCGAAGACAAACATTGGAATATCAATACAACATAGATTTCATCATATATGTGTATGTGTACATATACATCAAAAATCACAAACATACAAAGTCTTACATTAAAAATGAAAGGAAGTGTTAATTATACAACAGTTTTTATAAGAAGGGTATTAGTAGGTGGGTACACATGTTACTGCACATTACAACTGAGAATGTAAATGGTGCACATTCATAATGCTGGGAACCTCTGCCCTCTCTCAGCACTCCTGATCCCCTTCTCTGGTTCTTCTTGGTCTTCTTCTCACCCCTACATATGCACAGCCCCCAGACAGCTGTCCTCTGGACAATCTGCCCATTCCCCTGACTCTACCATCACCCCCACACTGTCCTAAGCTTCAGAACAAGTTCCCACACCCAAGGAAGCCACACGCCTAGCGCTATTCCAGGTTCTTAACATGCATTATTTATCTCTTCCCACTCTTACAACAACTCTGTGAAATAGGTTTGGTGGTTATCCCACTTAACAGATGAGAAAACCAAAGCCCAGAAGTTAGGTCCCTTGTTCAAGGACATTAATCAAAAAGCAGCAGAGCCAGGATTCAAAACCATCTCTGACTCCACACGACATTTCAGCTACTATTCCAAACAGTCTCCCTAAACAATGCAACATGGGCACCTCAATAATTCAACTCATTCACTCAACAAATTATTTCTTTGTTGAACACAAACCTGTTCTCTCTTTTCTCCACTTCCACTTCCCTAAATCTGTCAGAGACTATACTCTCCACCCCCCGCAGATCCCTCAGGTGGATTCTTGGAATCATCTCTAACTCCTCCCTCTCTTGAACAACACTCATATACTTGGCCGATAATTTCTGCCTATTTTAGGGATTCTAGGTTATGTTACCTCCTTGCCAAATCCACTTCCACTGTCCCACTTCAGACCCTAGGTTTCTTTCACTTGGCCACTGTGATACCCTCCTAATTAGTCTTGCTGCTCTTGGTCTCTGGATCCACGCAATCAATGTTACACCACTACCACCTGTTATCCTTATAAAACAGACCTACTCATGTTACACTCCAGCTTAAAAGCCTTTGATGGTCCTCTACTGTCTACAGAACAAAGTCCAAACTAGTTGTGTTGGCATTCTCACACAAGCTAGTCCCAACCTCTCTTCCCAGCTTCATATCCTACTGCCTCCCCACCTAAATAATAATAATTTACATAGAGCTTAATTGTTTATACAGTGCATTTTCATATACATTAATCATAACAACACTATGAGTATTTCTTACTATCCCAATTTTATGAGAAAGAAACTTAGACCTAGAAAGGTAAAATAATTTGCTGAAGATCCCAAATCGTAAAAAGAACATAAAAGGCAGAAAGGGTCAAGTATCAAACTCCAAATTTTATCTCCTTTCCCAACAAACACTTCACGCAGCCACAGCACCTCTACTCCAGCACATCAGACTCAAACTTTCTCTGAAAGTATTTTCCAACCTCTGTCTTAGCTCAAGCTATTCTCACTTGAAATTTCCAAAGAACAGTGGAAGGCATTTTTCACATTACACTTTGTATCAGTTATGTACATTTAGATAGAACCCTGAGTCTACAGTGGCTCAGGAGCCCTATGAGGACAGGACCAAAAGTCAGTCACTCGATTTTTAAAGTCGGCTTACTTAACTGAAAATGTGTGGGGAAAATAAGCCATATAAGACAACAGCATCAAGGCAGAGACTAGCCAGGCCTGAAACCAGAGACCAGAAACTTGAATTAGACCATCAGAGCATGTTGGCAGGGCCAATAATTTTAACATCTATCTCCTGAACAAGGTCGAATGCCCCAGTGCCAACTACTTTCACTGACATTGGCCTTTATTAAATATTACGGTTTATTGGAAGCATAATTCAAGACAGAATGGGGTAAAAATGAAGAATTAGAATAGAAGTGATAAGAAACAGAAATATCATTATTTCCCATTTTAACTTTCCTCTTTGACTAAGTAACCAAAATTTCAATGATACAGGCATGATTGAGCCTTTCTACAAAGATCGGCTCCGCTGCATGGATGGCTGTCTCTGGGGCTATTTCAGTAGGCCACAGAATCACGTTCCCCCACACAGCTACACAGACAGCTTCCCACGTCTCACCCTCAAAAAGAGCCACGAGGCTTCCAGGCACTGGCAGAGCCTCTCTCAGAAGGTATTTGACATGTTGATTATCTGGCCAGCTTTTGCAAGTGAAGCTCCCCATGGTTCTGTCAAATGGTCAAACTGAAGAGTGTCAATGTGCTTTAAGATTACAGGCCGTACTCCTTCCTGAGTTGTCTTTACCCCAGTGAAGATCAGATGCTAAGGATGCCTTATAATTATAAAGCCCAGAATATGAAACCACTGAACAGCTGACCAGGTGAAAAGTCTCAAATGCTTCCTTCCCTCTGTCAGAAATCTCCCTGTCCACTGCTGAAACATAACCACAATGTCAACTTTTCCACGAACTGGCAGAGGATAATATTAGAAGAAAAACTAGCCCACATGCCCTGCACTGAATTTCATTCCATTCCAAACAGTTCTAGCACTATGATCTTAAGTAATTTACAAACTAGATTTCAGAATTATCTTTAACAGTCAGAACTAACTGTTCTCTATCCTGGCATCTCACCCAAAAATCTAATATTTCTATTCAACGAACCTCAGAATACTGCCACATTTTATACACGACAGCAGATTTCTTCTGGAGGCTAGTAAGACATGGGGGGTGGGCGGGAGGAACATGCTGCTCTTGTTATAAACTGTATTTTCCCTTTCAGAGAGAGTAATACAACAGTCAGTCAGAATTAACATCAACTTTGGAATCAGAAAATCTGAATTCAAGTCCTAACTATAATTTGAAGGAAGTTCCACCACTGAGACAGTAAAAGCACCAAACTCACAGGGGTGTTGTAAGGATTCTGTCAGTCAACATGTACAAAGTGACCAGAACACACGGTAAGCTTTCAATAAACATTAACTTTACAAACACCTGATTCAAAGTGACAATTACATGAGATTTGTGAAAGAATAACAAATTCTAAGAAATGCCAGCCCAAGATTGTCCTGCTTACCTTTTGGCAACTTCCATATGTCAATGATACTAATTATTCAATCGATAAATATGAAATAAAAGAGAAACCTAACAGTGCTGCTTCTTGGGAGCTCCCGCAAAGTGCGGTGGCAGATACAACTGAAAGCAACTATAGATTTAATTTAAATTTATGGCATGTGTATCACCTCAAATACAAAGATAAAAAATGCTGATCTGAAATCTATAGAAACCCAGTGTTACCAGCTATAATACATCCCTAAATAGCAGATGTGGGAACCACAGATAATATGATTTTAGCATTATCTATATTATATAATCATACACTTTGCTCCCTGCATATTTGTTTACATGTATGCTTCCTCTTTCCCCTCAACAATATTATAATTCCGTTGGTGGACAGTGGTGTTTCTTTTGCACCCCACAGCAATGTTAAACAGCGGTCAAATAGCTGGACTAAAGTAACACCTAGCTAAGAATTTAGCAGCCCACCTGACCAGATCTTTCCATCGGCGTGAACACTGACTACCGTAAACAGAGGTAACACAGCCTAAAGCCTGGTTGAGTGCACTCTGGAGTCTGAGACACCTGGGATCCGACGCCACCACTCACTTGCTGCAGGACCTTGGGAACCTAAAAAGTCTGTTTTCCATTCCATAAAACGGCAATAATAATTTGACCCACCTCTTAGGATTACTGTGACAAATAAAATATATGCAAAACACTTCATGCTAGACTTGAAATATTAAGGGGTATGTTTACAGATGTCTCCAATTTACTTTGAAACACATCAAAAAAGGCTGGATTGAGTACTTAATGCCACTGAACCGTACAACTAAAAAATGATTAAGATGATAAGTTTCATTATGTGTATTTTACTAGTTGAATTAAAAAATAATTAGAATAAAATTGTAAAAGGTGGATTGAAAGATGGACAGATACATGATACAAGCTGGTAAAATATCAAATGCAGAATCTAAGTAGTATGTATATGAATACTCACTATCAACTTTTCTGTATTTTTGAAGATTTTTACAATAAAGTATTAGGGAAAAAAAACAATGCTGGCATCCAAAAGTTTGCTTTTATTATCACTACTAGTCAAAAATAATAGCCAGCAATATTCAGATTCTTGGCCTTTTAAAAAAATTGTATAAAGCATCATTTATCAGCCATCTCTCCTTTTATTGTAACTATTCTGAAACTAAAAGTGGCTTATTTGAAACTGCTTAACCAGTACTTATGTATGTAATTTCAAGTTAAATTATTCTAAGCAACCAGCCGCCAAACATTTAATCTCTTCTAAAGGAACACAGAAACCAAGTCAACAGATATTTGTGGTCGATGATTGATGACTTAACCAAACAAAACAATGGAAAAGCAAGGATTGGAACTACTTGTTTCTTTTTCAGCAGCTGCTAAAGCTGTGAGTTCCAGAAGTACTACCAGAAGTACTACCAGCACTTGACAGATACCTGATGTACAGGAGCACGTACACAATGTGACAGCCACTTCAGAATGATACCCAATTTGGGGCGCCTGGGTGGCTCAGTCGGTTAAGCGTCTGCCTTGGACTCAGGTCATGATCCTGGGGTGCTGGGATCCAGTCCCACATTGGGCTCCCTGCTCAGCAGGAAGTCTGCTTCTCCCTCTCCCTCCACCCCTCCCCCCAGCTCGCATACGCTCGCACTCTTAAATAAAATCTTTTAAAAAAAAGAATGATATCCAATTTTCCTCTAGTTTTTTCCCCCCATTCCAAATGGTAATTCAGATTTTAAAGTGTTTTGTGGTACTACAGGAACTGAGATACCATGCGGTATAACAATTTTAAACAGACCACCTCAAACCCACTGCGATGGCTACTTTCAAAAATACAGAAAAGAACAAATGTTGGTAAGAATGTGGAAAAATTGGAACCCTTGTGTACTTTTGGTAGGAACCCTTGTGTACTGTTGGTAGGAACAGTATGGTGGTCCCTCAAGAAATTAAAAATAGAATTACCGTATGACCAAACAATCCCACTTCTGCATATATACCCAAAAGAACTGGAAGCAGAGTCTCAAAGAGATATTTGTACACCCATGTTCATAGCAGCATTACTCACAACAGGTAAAATGTGCAAGCAACCCAAGTGTCCATCAACAGATGAATGGATGAGAAAATGCAATATATACACACACGGAATAAAACGAAGAAAATACAGTCACATGCTACAACAGAGATGAACTCTGAAGACGTTAGGCTGAAATAAGGCAGTCACAGAAAGACAAAATCATGTATGACTCCACTTGTATGAGATACCTAGAGCAGTCAAAATCAGAGAGACAGAACTGAATGATGGTTGCCAGGTGCTGCGAGGGTGGAGTGGGGTGGGAAGGGGAGTTCAAGTTTAATGGGTATAAAGTTTCAGTTTTGCAAGATGAAGAGTTCTGGAAATGGATGGTGGTGATGGTTGCTCAACAATATGTACTTAACACCACTGAACTATAAACTTAAAAATGGTTATGACCATAAATTTTATGTTATGTGTATTCTACCACAATAACAAAAAAAGGGAAGAAAAAAAAATCAGGGAACTGATCTCCCCAAGAGACCTGGTAGGGGTGCTCCAGCTTGGATCTGATCAACTCTACGGCCCTCAAACCATGTCTATCTCCCAAAACACCCTGAGACCTTGTCCACTCAGACGCTCCATCCTGCCCAGGGTCACACCAACTGTTTATTTCAGCTTCAGAATGAACAAACATTACTCCTGCTACAATCAGTTTTCTGTCAAAGGAGCAAGGAACTTAATCTAAGCCTGCCTCCTCTTTAAAACAAGGATAATTCCTACCTACCTGTCTTACAAGGTTGTTATGAGGGTAAGAGTGAGATCACGTATATAAAAGTGGCTTTAAACTGCCAAACACCAAAGAAACACAAATTACTATGTTTATAACTACTTTCGTATGGAAATGCAGAAGGGACTATAACAACAAAAACTTCACAAGGCTTGCGACACCTCACCCATGCTTCATTCCCCTTAAAACTCACATCATCCCTAAATAACACCTTTTTTGTTTCTGTCATAAACCGAAGGGCAGCACTGGAAAAAAAAACAAACAAAAGCTCAACCTAAGCATTTCGTCTAACCACCCCAAACGCAATCAGAAATCATCTTACGTGTCCTAGGAAAATTCAATTTTTATGACCCCAGCGTGGGCCTGCGGCGCCCTGGAACTACACTTCCCACAAAGCATCGAGGTGAACCCGGGCGGCGGGCGGGGCGGCCTGGGATTCAGGGTGACCACCGCTCTCCCCAAACAGGGCTCGCCGTCCCCTGAAAAACGGCAACGTTTACGGCCGAGTGTGCACCGGCTCTCCTTTCTGAAAGCGCTATTAGCCCCCGGTCCCCCCCCCTGCGTTAGCCCAGCGACCCTCTCTCTGCCCTCCCGTCCTTCCTGCTCCACCTGAGGGTCACCGCCTATTCTTGACCTTTCCTCTGATTTCCAGGGTGTCACACAGAGGCACCTTCTCCCCCGCCCCCAGAGCTCCATTTCTAGAACTCCCCCAAACACCTGGGACCCGGGGCCACGGCGGGGTCAGACGGGACGGGTAGACACAGCCCGCCACCCTGCGCCCCCCGCCCAGGCCCGTCCGCCAGCCCGAGAGCAGAGGGCAGGGGGCTGAGCTGCCCCCACCCCCGGACCGGGGCGGATCGCGGGCAGAGGTGGCTCCGCCCGGGGCTCCGGTTTCAATTTCGCAACGTGACGGTGCAAACCTGAGGCCTACAAGCGCAAGCGACGGCGTCCGGCGCCCCGCCCGCCCGCCAGGCCCGAGCGCCCCAGCCCCCCGCACGGCGCGGCCGCCGCCACCCGCCAGCCCACCCACCCACCCACCCAGCCAGCCAGCCCGGCTCCCGGAGGGCGGCAGCGCGCCCCGGCTCGCCAGCCCGCCCGGCACCGGCTCCGGCCGCCGCCCCGGGCCCTGCGCAGCGCCGGCTCTGACTCGCGGCCGCGGGCTGGCGGTGGCACTTACTCAGCTCGTCCTGGGAGGCGGAGGCGGCGGCCGCAGCCATGTTGCGCCAGGGAGGGAGGGAAGGGAGGGGCCGGAGCGGGAGGGCGCGGACGGGCGGCGCGGGGGGCTCGCCGCTCTCGGTGCGGCAGAGGCCGGGAGCCGCCTCCGGTCGCTCGGCGCGGGTCGCGCTGCGCCCACGAGGCCCGCCCGCCGCCGTCGCCTGCGTCCTCCTCGCTGCACGCGTCGCTCTCGCGGTCCCCCGCGAGCTCGCGACTCGGGCGCTCCCACCGCCTCGCGCCTCTGCGGAGCCGCCGAGCCGTCTGTCGGCCGAGTCCCGGTGCGCCCGGCCCGCGCGGCGGCTCTGCGGCTCCGCGCCGCGCTCGCCCAACTCACGCCGGTTTTATATTTAGAAAGAGCTGAGCCATCCTCCCAGCGGCCCCCCCGCCGGGCCCCTCGCGCGCCCGCCCGCGCTCGCTCGCTCGCTCGCGGCTCGTCCTGCCCACCTGCCGCCGCCCGCCCCACGAGCGCTCCCCGCGCGAACCCGGCACGCGGCGGCCGGCGCGGGCGGCCCGGCCTAGCCAACCCCGCCGCGCCGTAGCAGCCTGCGGCGGCCGCGCCACAAAACGGACGCGCGGGCCTCTGACCTGAGTCTGAGCCGGTCTCCATGCCGGGGATGCTGCGCGCGGCGCCGCGCGGTGGGCGCCGAGAAGCGAGGCGGCGGCGGGCTCGGGCCCGAAGGGCCGCGCGCCGCAGTCCGGGAGGGGTCTGACCGGGCTGGTCCGCGCTGCCCGCGGCCAGGGGAGATCCTCCAGGCGGGGCCCGAGCTCCCTCTTGAAAGGTCTGCGGCTGTCACGTCGGCCGGTCCCGACCTGAAGAAACACGCCTGTCCAAAGGAAGAGACGTGGACTCGGAAAAGTAGAGCCGGGTTCAGAGTCGGCGGGAGGAAGCCCCGCCCTGCGCCTCCCGCGAACTTCTCGGCCCCGGCGCGTTGAACGCCCCGACCCGGCTCCCTGGGCTCCTTTTCTCACTTAAGAGCCGTGATCAAGTATAGTTTTCTGATCTTTCAGAAACTAAGACTGCCGAGTGAGGGAAAGCCACGAAGTCCTACTAAAGTTAAATGAACCAAGATATTTAAAGTTCAAGTGTATATGATTATATGGGCTTTTTTAAATTTTTATTCTAATACCTACGTTCTTTTTGGTAACCCGAGTGATTTATTTTCAATATACCGATTTGAACTTTACGGCTTAAGTTTGTCCGTGAGGTCGTGTACGTGAAAAAAACACTTGCAAAATGGAATTCAAATTAAGGGGTTGCATATGTGATGGCAATGTCAACAACAAATTAGGTACAAGATCAAATGCTTTTTTTTCCCCTTTGGTATAAGAGGAAGAAATCAAGACCCTAAATGGATTGAAATTGCATTTATTCCTAAAAGAAATCTATAAAGCCCTAGTTAATGCCTTGAAAAATGAATATATGTCATTCCAGATGTAACTTAGGCGAGTACAAGGTACTTACACCACATTAAAGACATTTATTTCCTTTATTGCTCTAGTATGGAAATTATACATGATCTTTGGGAAATTTTCAAATGATTGGAGATATCATAAAATTAAAAGTCAAAGGCCTTCCACTCCCACCATCGCATTCCCCAGAGAAAATGTGGTTAACAGGTACAGAGTGTGCATTCTCTGAGGCCTTGTCTTTGCACATATATATACATCCCCAAAAGAAACTGGAATGGAGAGAGGCCCATACTTACAATAAAGTTCTGTATTACTGTTTTTCCCCCATAAACATTCTTCCCTGTTATTCCAAAAAGGCCTACACCACCACTCTTTTTATCAATGACCTCATACATACAACATTAAGTTCACCAATTCCTTTTTTGAGGACATTTTGGATTTTTAGTTTGATATTGACAAATAGTTTGTTATTTGCAAAGACTACGATACAGAAGTGTATAAAAGTAAAGGTTGTCCCGCACCTCCCTGCCCACCATCCCCTCATCTCTTACTCCCTGGAAATAATCCTATTAACAACTTGGTGCCTCCAACCTTTCCTGACTATGAATACGTAAAGTAGCTGCACCAAGGATTGGTTTGAAAAAATTTGACTTCCCATAGCCTCAAACAGATCCTTCTAAAGCCACCACCAAAAAAAAAAAAAAAAAAGTTTGTTAGGCAATATTAACTTCCAGACAAGACTAGCATCTCAGTTCATCCTATGTATAAATTTCAGAGTCCACACATGTGCAAATCACAGATACGTGCGTATACACAGATTTTTGTTTGTTTTAACAAAAATGGAATCCTACTACACATATTATTATGTAACTTTATCTGTTCACCAAACAATATATCACAGGTGTCTTTCCATAGAGGTAATGATAATAATAGCTAATACCTAATCGTGCCAGGCAGGGTTTAAAGTGTTCTACAAGGTGGAATCCATTTAGTCCTCACGACAATCTTATGAAGTCAGGATTTCTATGACACCAGATCGTGGAGGAAAAATCCAAAATGCCACAAACTAGAAAGTGGTGGGGCGGGGATTTCAACCTAGACAGAGTGGATCATTCTTCACCACTGTGATCTGTATGTACAGAATTACCCCATTCCTTTAAATGGCTGCATGATAAGTACATGATAAAACTTATTTAACCATTCCCCTACTAATGAGCATTTAGGTTGTGGACAATTTTTTCTACTAGTGCAAGCAAATGCTACTGTAAAAAATTCCTATACATATGTCAACCTAATCACATTATTACCTATATAGAGAGAAATATGTAGAGGCGGAATTGTTAGGTTAAAAAAAGATGCCTTTAACATTTCATCATATACAGCAGCTTATACCACTTTACAGCACTGCTGTTAATCTCTAGTGTTTAAAGCTCTAAGCTTTTTTTATAATTGCTTCTTCCTTCAAACTATTGTAGTTTATTTTTCCCACTAAATAGCTTCATATTCTGGGGCGCCTGTGTGGCATAGTCGGTTAAGCGTCTGCCTTCGGCTGAGGTCATGATCCCGGAGTCCTGGGATCGAGCCCCACGTCAGGCTCCCTGCTCGGCGAGGAGTCTGCTTCTCCGTCTCCCTCTGCTGCTCCCCATGCTTGGGCTCTCTCTCTATCTCTCTCTGTCAAATAAATAAATAAAATGTCTTTAAATAAATAAATAGATAGATAGATAGATAGATACTTTCATATTCTTACTAGACAGTTTGATTTTGGATAGTAGCCTGGAGATACTTCCTATCTAGAATTTACTTCAAGTTCCAAAAACAGACAAGAAGGAATTGTGGAAGGGGATGCACAGGGGGCAGAGAAGAGGCCACTGAGAAGCCAAAATAATGCATCACAAAATCCAAGAACGGAAAAACTTATGCCTTCCACTCTTTCAAAGTCCACTCTCCCCTCCGGAAGGCCCTAATTACACTAAACGTATGTACAGTTCTAACAAAGTAGGCTTGTTTCCACAGTGAGAGCAAATTAGAAGCAGAATATTAGAGAGCACTCTTCTGGGCAGGTACTTGGATGACAGAGGAGCTTATGGAGCCCATAAAAACCAAGGAAGAAGCAGGAAAACTATGAAAAGAAGCTGTAAGAACTCAAAAAGCAGAACATTCTGGGGTTATTTGTAAAGTACAAAAAGCACTACCCACCCCAGAGTCCCTGAAGTCATTTCACTTGAATAACTGATGGCCGTGGCGATAATCCTGACATCAAGAGACAGTACAGGGACACCTGGGTGGCTCAGTCGTTATGCCGTGGGCTCAGGTCATGATCCCAGGGTCCTGGGATCGGAGCCCTTCGCTGGGCTCCCTGCTCAGCCAGAAGCCTGCTTCTCCCTCTCCCTCTCCCTCTGCCCTTCCCTGTTTGTGCGCGAACTCTCTCTCTCAAATAAATAAATAAATTTTTGAAAATCTTTTAAGATTTTATTTATTAGAGAGAGAGAGAGAAAGGAAGAACGAGTAGGGGGAGGGGAGAGTTAGAGCGACAAGCAGACTACTCACTGAGCAGGGAGCCCCACGTGGGACTCAATCCCAGGACCTGGGATCATGACCTGAGCCGAAGGCAGATGCTTAACCGACTGAGCCACCGAGGCGCCCGCTCTAATAAGCAATTTTAGATGCCTAAAAGGATTAATTCTAAACTATCTAGAAAATCCAACTATCCCAGATGATTCAATTATCCAATCCCAAGGAGCTCCAGACAAGCCAAAATTCTACAGAAATAAGTCTCACACAGTATTCATTTTGGCTGCTGAAGAAGTCAGGGACTGGGTCCAGTCTGCCAACAGAGTCCGCAGCACTCATGATCTTCATCCCTGCTCGTTTCAGCCAGTTATTAGTTAAAAACATGTTCACTATACATAAAACTGTGTCAGGACTCAAAACATCCCACTTATAAAAATCAAACTCCGAAACATCAGTCTCTAACCACCATAGAGAATCCTTCCACTGTTCTATTCCCTAATTCCTGTGGATTTAGAATACATTTTGGATCCTCCCCATCGCCTGGCACATTTCCACAGCTTTTTGGTCTGTGTTTCCTCTAAGTATCACATGCTCCCTTCTTAGCCTCAACCCCAAAGATGGCAATGAATTCAAGTCTGTCTTTCCTTGGTTTCTATCTTAAAGACAGTACCGATCAATTCCCAACCTCTGGCAAAACCTATCATTCACTTTATTCTTCCCTCCCAAATATCACTGAAAAGGGGCAAAAAGCTGACCTGGTCCAATACAATACTACACCTTGCATCTTAGAGGCTAAGGCAACATTTCCTCTAGGGATAAAATTTATCCCTATACCAGAAGGGATATCTCCTCTGATTTCCTTTAGACAGTGGCTTCAAAATTTTTTGTTTACATTCCTCTCGCCACCAAAAAAATTTTTGAAAACCAATGTAATCCATTCACATATTTTTAGATTGGCATCTAAAATTTTCCCTTATAAAAAATTGAAAGGGAGAGATTTTGACAATAAATTCTGTTGTAAATATTAGCACTTTAGTATAAAAACCAGGGCACTAGGGTGGCGCAGTCGGTTAAGCAACCAACTCTTAGTTTCAGCTCAGGTAGCGATCTCAAGATCTTGAGATCAAACCCCCATGTCAGGCTCCATGCTCAATGTGGAGCCGGCTTGAGATTCTCTCCCCCTCTCCCTCCATCCCTCCAGCTCATGCTCTCTCTCTCTAAAATAAATAAATAAATCTTTAAAAAATAATAATAAAATAAAAATCCTTCTGTTACTTCTTTAAACTATATATATAGCACTAAATTCTATCCCTGAAACTAATAATGCAGTATATGTTAATGAAATTGAATTTATTTTTTAAAGATTTTATTTATTTATTTGACAGAGCACAAGCAGGGGAGCGGCAGGCAGAGGGAGAAGCAGGCTCCCCGCTGAGCAGAGAGCCCTATGCGGGCTCCACCCCACGACCCCGGGATCATGACCTGAGCCGAAGGCAGACGCTTAACTGACCGAGTCACCCAGGTGCCCCTGAAATTGAATTTAAATAAAAAATTAAAAAAATATATATGTAGCATCTAAATAAGACTTTTATTTTTATTTTTTTTAAGATTTTATTTATTTATTTGACAGAGAGAGAGACAGCCGGAGAGGGAACACAAGCAGGGGGAGTGGGAGAGGGAGAAGCAGTCTTCCCACTGAGCAGGGAGCCTGATGCGGGGCTCGATCCCAGGACCCTGAGATCATGACCTGAGCCGAAGGCAGACGCTTAACTACTGAGCCACCCAGGTTGCTCTAAATAAGATTTTTTAAATGAGATATTGATTTGGTGCCTACTATTATCTATTTAAAAATACATGAACAAGTTCTTAAAAATCAGTAATTTTATATAATTGCATTTTCTCCCTGAACTTGTATGTCAATTTTACTTCCCCCACAATAATTTATAATAATGCAATACAGTTTTAACCTTGAAAGTCTTATTGTTCACTTCATCCTTTTCTTCAACAAAAATACGTACGTAAATTAAAAAGTTTAAATTTTTTCTGTGGCCATTTGAAAAATTATTATGATTGACTAAGCATAATTAGTAATAGTACACAACTTTTCAAAACAACGTAAATATATTACAACTTTTTGAAAGGCTTTAACTATTAGTGATTAGCATATTTTTATGTTACAACTTTTGAGAGTTGAAATATATCTCTTAATGAAAGGGACAGAGGCTTTTTGGGAAAAAAAAGAGAGAAAGAAAGAGAGACATATCCAGGTGTTGTTATTCACTTCCTCATTATCTAATTTGGTATATAAAATTGTCCTTTTGAAGTCACTTGAAGTTCTTCCCCGGGGGTAATCAACCATAGACTGGAGGTGGCTGAGAGGTGTGGCTTGCTTTTGTAAGATGAGAGAAGGGCCATAGTGAAAAAGGCACCTTGACTTTTTTTTTTTAAGATTTTATTTTTAATTACTCTCTACACCCAACGTGGGGCTCAAAACCACAACCTGGAGCTCAAGAGTCGCATGCTCTACTGATTGAGCCAGCCAGGCGTCCCATGGACACCTTGAATTTATTTTTAAATAATTTTTAAATTTAGGCAAAGCAATTTAAAGGAAGAATCGGGGCACCTGGGTGGCTCAGTTGATAAAGCGTCAACTCTTGATAATCCTTTGAAAAAAAAAAAGCATTGACTCTTGATTTAGGCTGAGGTCAGGATCTCAGGGTCATGAATCAAGCCCTGAGTTATTGGGCTCTGCACTGGGCGTGGAACCTGCTTAAGATTCTGTCTCTCTCAAAAATAAATTAAATAAATAAATAAATAAATAAATAAATAAATAAATAAATAAAATAAAAGAAGAATGTATATGACCAAGAGATTGATTCTCTTAACATTATCCACGTTTTCAGGGCACCTGGGTGGCTCAGTTGGTTAAAGTTCTGCCTTCAACTCAGGTCACGATCCCAGTACCCTGGGATCGAGACCCACGTCCGGCTCCCTGCTTGGTGGGGAGTCTGCTCCTCCCCACTACTTGTGCGCTCTCTCTCTCTCTCAAATAAGTAAATAAAATCTTTTTTTTTATTTTTTTTAAAGATTTTATTTATTTATTTGAGAGAGAGAATCAGAGAGAGAGAGAGAGCATGAGGGGGGGGAGGGTCGGAGGGAGAAGCAGACTCCCCGCTGAGCAGGGAGCCCGATGTGGGACTCGATCCCGGGACTCCAGGATCATGACCTGAGCCGAAGGCAGACGCCCAACTGACTGAGCCACCCAGGCGCCCCCTTTTTTTAATTTTTTTTTAAAGATTTCATTTATTTATTTGAGAGAGAGAATCAGAGAGAGAGAGAGAGCATGAGAGGGGGGGAGGGTCGGAGGGAGAAGCAGACTCCCCGCTGAGCAGGGAGCCCGATGTGGGACTCGATCCCGGGACTCCAGGATCAGTAAATAAAATCTTAAAAAAACAAAAACAAACAACACTACCCATATCTTCATATCCTAAGAAATCCTTCACTACTCCCAGAGGACCCTAGCTTTAGGGTGTTTTGAGTGTTTTTTGTTCTTATCATATTCTATCCCTGGTCTCTCCTTAAAAAAATAACCTACCTCATCCTTCTCTTTCCATTCCCGTATTCAAGCTGCCCCTTTATTCTTTCCTCAACACACTGGACTACCCTGAAACTAAGCACTCGAGGATCAACCACCAGCATACTCTGATGAACACTTTTATCCTGATCTTGTTTGAACTGTGGACTCCATTCTCCCTTTCAAAACTCCTCTACTAGGTCTTCCCTACATAATGTTCTCCTGATTCTTTTCTATCAGTTACCTTCACTGTCTTCTCATTCTCTGCCACCCCTTTGAAGTTGGCACTTTGTTGGCTGTTAGTCCCAGACCACTTCTCACTCTGCCTGCTCCTTCTTGGCATTCCCTGCTCCCTCATCTTCAATTACTAAATAACGATTTTCTCTCTCCAGTTAAGTTCTCCTGGACATCTCCACCTCATGTCCTACCTGTGCTTCAAACTCGGTATATCTCCAACCGAATATATTTTCTTTCTCAAACCTATCTCCTGTATCCCTCAGAGTGTGTGGAACCAGCATCCGGTTGACCAAACCAGAGACCTGAGAGTAGCCCATCATCCTATCTTCTCCCTCAGTGTTACTCACCATCTGCGGATTGTCACTGAGTAGTATCAGGTAGGGGTTCTCCTGTTCCCAGCACAGAAACCAACTCGTGGAGGGACAATATCTGAAGATGAGTACCGGAGTAAGTCACAGAAACAAAGAAAAATGAAAGAAATTGGCTTCGAAAGGATAAGAAGTGGGCACAACCAGGGTCTCTGCAACAGGAACTTGAAGATCATCTCTCAGGGAATTACAACCAGATAATGTGGCAACAATACAGCCTTTTATTTCTGGATGTTGTGGAATAAGAATGATAAGCCCCAACCTCTGATTTGACCTTGATTAAAAATAAAAGAAACCACAGGCGCAAATGCTAATAGATGAAAGGTAAACAACCTTAGTGACATAAATTCTTTGGGAACCCAAATTGTTCTGTGACATAAATTCTTTGGGAATCCAAAGGATTCTGTTGGTCTATCATTTTTCAACAAGAGGGATGATTTTTAAAAATTGAGAGAGAGATAAAAGAGAGATGATTTTTAAAAATTGCATTCTGATGACTAGAGGAGCACGATAAATAAGAGACCAACTCTTAAGTGGCAAAGGTCATGTTTAAATTTCAAATCTAGGGGCGCCTGGGTGGCTCAGCCATTTAGCGTCTGCTTCAGCTCAGGTCATGATCCCAGGATCCTGGGATTGAGCCCCACATCGAGCCCCGCGTTGGGTTCCCTGCTCAGCGGGAAGCCTGCTTCTCCCTCCCCCACTCTCCCTGCTTGTGTTCCCTCTCTCGCTGTCTCTCTCTCTCTGTCAAAAAATAAATAAAAATCTTTATTAAAAAAATAAATAAATAAATTTCAAATCTAAAGGCGACTGGCTGGCTCAGTTGGTAGAGCATATAACTTTTGATCTTGGGGTTGTAGGTTTGAGCCCCATGTTGGGTGTAAAGGTTACCTCAAAATAAAATCTTTTAAAAAATTCAAATCTTGGGGTGCCTGGGTGGCTCAGTCCTTAAGCGTCTGCCTTCGGCTCAGGTCATGATCTCAGGATGCTGGGATCGAGCCCCGCGTTGGGCTCCCTGCTCAGCGGGAAGCCTCTTCTCCCTCTCCCACTCCCCGCCCCCCCGCTTGTGTTCCCTCTCTCGCTGTGTCTCTCTCTGTCAAATAAATAAATAAAATCTTTTTTTAAGATTTTTTTTTATTTATTTATTGAGAGAGAGAGAGAATGGTAGAGAGAGAGCATGAGAAGGAGGAAGGTCAGAGGGAGAAGATGCGGGACTCGATCCCGGGACCCCAGGATCATGACCTGAGCCGAAGGCAGTCGCTTAACCAACTGAGCTACCCAGGCGCCCTAAATAAAATCTTTTTTTAAAAAATTCAAATCTAAATGTGCTCTACTTCTTGTTATTATGATTATAGCTTCTTTAATATTTAATAAGGAACAAAAGACTACTCTTAAGTAATCAAATCATCTCATTCATGCTCTAAGTGAATTCACTAGCCTTAGATGTACTAAATATATTGTGTGGGTGCTTCTGTCAAATCAAGAATATTTTGAATGACTTTCTCTCAGACCTGTAGAAATTAAAGCCACCTCTGATATAGCTGATCCAAATGCAAAGTCTGATTTCTTCAACAGTGTCAAGTTTAAAATCCTGGGATGGGAAAGTTGACTGATCTAGTTTGGATCACTTGTCCACACTGGTGGGGATTTGGGACTATTAATAGAAGAAGGAGAATGGGAAACTTGAACAATTAGACAAACAATAGCAACCACCTCCCACTAATCTAACTAGCAAATATTCATTCTCCTTAAAATGGCTCTAATCTGCCACTTCCTCTCTATATCTTCCTTTCTTTAAGGCATCTTTTGGTAAAAAGAAGTACTCAGTCTTTAATCTTTTGCCTTCTGGCTTCTGGCTTCTTCACTTTACCCCGATAAAGATCACCACTATTACCCTGAAAGTTTACCATGACTTCTCTTATGTTTTAATTTAATTTTTAATATTAAACATATATACCTTTTTGCTTTATACATATATTTTTATATTTTGTATATCTTATTATAAATACAAAGAATTTAATTTTTATTTTATTTTTTTTAAGATTTTATTTATTTATTTGAGAGAGAGAGAGAATGAGAGAGAGCATGAGAGGGAAGAGGGTCAGAGGGAGAAGCAGACTCCCTGCTGAGCAGGTAGCCTGATGTGGGACTCGATCTCGGGACTCCAGGATCATGACCTGAGCCGAAGGCAGTCGCTTAACCAACTGAGCCACCCAGGTGCCCAAGAATTTAATTTTTAAAACTTAGTACATATGTATGTATTTTTTAAATTTAGCTACATTATATTCCTTCTAGGTGTACAACACAATTTAATATATGTATATATTACTAAATGATCACCACAATAAGCGTAGTTAACATCCATCACCACACATAGTTTAAAAGTTTTCTTGTGATGAGAATTTTTAAGATCTATTCTCTTAGCAACTTTCAAACCATAAGGTTTTGTTAACTGTAGTCACCATGCCGTACATTATATCCCCAGGACTTTATTATAGTGTAACTGGAAGTTTGTACCTTTTGACTGCCTTCACCCATTTTGCATACCCCCTATATTATATTATATTCAGTGGTTTTTCAAGACAGCTTAGGCTCGGGGCGCCTGGGTGGCTCAGCCGGCTAAACGTCTGCCTTCGGCTCAGGTCATGATCCTAGGGTCCTGGGATCGAGTCCCGCGTCGGGCTCCCTGCTCAGCGGGGAGTCTGCTTCTCCCTCTCCCTCTGCCTGCTGTTCCCCCTGCTTGTGCTTGCTCTCTCTGTGTCAAATAAATAAAATCTTAAGAAAAAAAAAGACATCTTAGGCTCCCTGACATCTCTCAAACATCAAACATTTCTTGCAACTCCATCCTCTCTTGTCACCCTTAACTCATTTTCCTTCTACCTTATTTTTAAAAAGATTTTATTTATTTATTTGAGAGGGAGAGTGTGAGGGCATGAGCACAAGCTGGGGGAGGGGCAGAGGGACAGGCAGACTCTCTGCCATGTGCGGAGAGCCTGAGCTTGGGCTCCATCCCAGGACATCCCCCTGAAACGAGATCATGACCAGAATGGAAATCAGATACTTTATCGACAGCCACACAGGCACCCATTTTCTACCTTTCTAAAGTTTGCCTGATTCCCTCATCATTTCCCCTTCCTACTCCTTTATGCACCTTATCAGCAAACCTTTCCTGTAAAGCGCTAGCTAGTATATAGTTTAGGCTTTGTGGGCCACAGAGTTTCACAGCTGTTCAAATCTGCCATTATAACATGAGAGCAGTCATGAACACTACAGAAGCAAAGGAGCATGGTCATGTTCCACTAAAACTTTATTTACAAAAACAGTGGGCTGATTTGGACTGAAGACCATAGTTTGCTGATCTCTCATCTAGGAGCTTCCTGAGGACGGGAGACTAGGAGATGAATGTTGGGGACCTGTACGTCTAAAAATGTCTCCAATCTCCAACTGAAATACCCAGGATGATTGGGATAGAATTCCAGGTTGCAAATAACCACTCCTCATCATTTTGAAGGTACTGCTCAATTTCTTCTCACTTCCCTAATGCCCTGTTTCCTTTAGCTCGGTTGGCTCCACTAGCCTCCAGAGGTAGGGCTTTGCCTTAAGATTTTATTCAGGCAAGGGGCACCTGGGTGGCTCAGTCGGTTAAGCGTCTGCCTTCGGCTCAGGTCATGACCCCAGGGTCCTGGGATCGAGCCCCGCATCGGGCTCCCTGCCCCGCGGGGGGTCTGCTTCTCCCACTGCCTCCCGCTCCCCCTGCTTGTGCTCTCTCTCTCTGACAAAGATTTTATTCAGGCTCACTGAGCTATTTTACTTCATTAGTAGCATTTTTTCATTTCTAAAAAATAAAATCCATTCGAAGACATTGTGATGTTTTCCAATTTCCTGTGCCCATGGACTATCTTTTCCTAGAATTTGGTACCAGGAAAATGTTTGAATCTCACGGAAACTTCTATGCTGTCTTTTATGGGACAATAGGCACTAAGTAATCCATTGTGATTCATTTTTTGTCTTTTTGTGTCCAATTGCATTAAACTCTCATACCATATTCAATTCATTTGTGTCCTCAAATGTTTAATAAAAATGAATAAATGTGAAGGAACAGACAATGGGAAGGCAACTCTTTTGTCAGCTATTTCAGCACTCCAGACTGAAGGGAAAGAAACAGATATTTCCTTTCAATGGAAGGACATCAACACCACATTGTAATACCATATATCTAGGTGGGAAATAGGTCAGTGTAGCCATCTTTACAAAATATAATCTGCCATATAGTGCATGATTTTGATGATTTATTTGTTCTCACCCATCAGTATTTGCAATAAATCACCAAATCCTACTACTATCATGTCCTGGGTCTTTTTTAGTTCATCACCATTTAGACCACCTTCATCAACCCACTTGGATTATTACATAACCTCCTAAAAAAACTAGTCTTTTTGCCTCCAGCCTTCTCTCTCCAATCTTTTTCTCTCCTGAAGCCAAAACACCTAAAAAGCAAACAAACAGACCACTTATTTGATTAAGTATTCCTTAGCTTGCTTATCCTGACTAGAAATCCCACGAGATTGCTTACTGTGAAACTGATTTGTGGTTTTCCTCTTTCTTTACTGATGCACAACCCACCACTCTTTACCATGATGTTTGCATTTAACCAAAAATTAGTTTGGTCACAGTTCCAAGAAGTAGTCATTTTTTTCCTGGAAACTTAATCATATGTAGCACATGTCACTTACTTATATGATATTTCAACTAGTTTAGTGTTTCTCAAGGTGTAGTCCAAGGATCACCCACAATGGATTGTAGAGGGGAAGGTCCCAAAATTTGTATTCAAATGAAGAATACCATGTGATTCTAAGGTACATACAGTTTGAGAACCACTAAGTAAAGTTTCTCTGACGTGCTCAGTTAAACTTAAGAGCCAAGTTTATTTCATGTCCCTCTGCTTTCTCCAGCTTCTCCTTGATGTCCCATTTTCAACCTGACAAGAAGCGGTGGGTAGAGAAGACTATGTACTCTGACCTGGGACTGGGCTTCTTCTTGACTGTGGGAGTTTCTTCAGCTTGCCTTTTTGCCCGTGAGATGAGCTCAGCGGTTCATTTATTTGAGTTTGCTCCAACTTTTTAAAGTCTCAGGGCCTTGACTCACCCTGGTCTTTCAGTCTAGAATGTTTTTCTCTCCCAACTCCACCCATCCAAAAGTCATCTCGTTATTCGAACCCTTCAAACGATCCTTCTGGAGTCCCTCAGCCCTATATGCTATGCCCCCCAGGAATCCAGGCAAGCGCCCATTCATAAATTCAACAAATCTACTGTGCCCTACTATGTACCAGGTACTGTTCCAAGGCCTGGAGATTGTGTCTCATGGAACAAACCAGACAAAAATCCTTACTCTTGTGGAATTGGTATTCTAGTGAAGAAGACAGACAAAAACCAAAAGAAAACAAGACAGACAATATGTAGTAAACAAATAAATAAGAAAATCGTATGTTAAAAGGGGAAACAGGAGTGGGGAGGGGTGGGGTTCCAATTGAAGCAGTGTGGTGGAAGAGCTTCATTGAGAAGCTATTAAAGGGTGGAAGAGTGAGCCATAGGTCTACCTACTGGAGGAGCATGCAGCCAGAAATGCCAGACAGGTTGGAAGGGGAGGGAGAGCAAGGAGACCGTTGTGACTGGAGCAGGGAATTCTAGGAAGAGGTCAAGGAGGTTATGGGTGATCAGATTCTATCAAGCTTTGTAAGCCACTGTTAAAATTTGGGGTTTTACTCTGAGTGGAATGGGAAGCTTTTGCAGGGTTTTAAGCAGAGGAGGGACATAATCTGTTTTACGTTTTTAACCATCTCCCCGGCTGCAGTGTAAGGAATAAAGATTAGAAAAGTGCATTCAATAGGCTATTGCAATAATCCAGGAGAGGCATGATGGCGTTTTGGAGCATGGTGGCAGGTGTGAAAGTCATAAAATTAGTACTTGTTCAAATGCAACTTGTGGCATTAATTATGGCTTGCATTGAATGCATCACTAACATGCTTCTGCAATGGGTTTTCCCAGCCTGGATTACAGCGAAGGATAGGCAAAGGAAGGAGGAGGGATGGTTTGAGGTTACCAAGGAGACCAAGCATCATAAATCTGGAAACCTGAGATGGTTGTAGGCCTTTAGGCCTCTGGCGCAGCAATAATTCTGTAGCCGAGCCCACCAGCCGTTTCCCAATGACCATGCGCAACAGGCCAGGTGGGAGCCTATGGAAAACACAGGACTTTTGCAAAGCGGGACGAACGCATCCCGGGAATCGTAGTTCTGCGCCTTTACGCAGGCGCAGTGGCCCCTCGCCGGCTTGCGCGCGCAGCTCCTGCAGGACCAGTTTCTAGAAGCTCATTGCGGTGGCGTTGGTCCTGACTGCGGGTGCTGATGCAGGTAGCGGTTATCCCGGGCCCCTGATTTGGGGGCCGCGGCCAGCTCGCCGGCTCCAAGGATGCACCCGGGGCGGGGTGGATGGGGGCTAGGCGGGGAGCCGAGCGACCTCACCGTGCACTCCCGATGCCGCAGCTTCGGGGGGAGGTTGGGCACTGTCCTGAACGACGGAGCTTTCCTCCATCCCTTCCCTGCACCTACGGTCCTGCAACTTGGGTATGCGGACAGTTTGGGCGGGAAAATTCCTTGATGTGTGTGCGTGGGGGAAGGGAGCTTTTTGGTGACTGCAGGATGTTTAGCAGCATCCCTGGCTGTACCCCCCCAGGTATGTCTCAGTAGCGCTCCTCCTCTCCAGTCGCGATAACCAAGATGTCTTCAGCGCCCCCCTCCTTTTGAGAACTGCTTTCTGCCTGCGTCACGTTTTCGCGGAGCCTCTGTTGTAGGCCTCCTGGAGACCGAGACGAGTGTCTTAGTCACCGCATAGCCCCAGGTGCTCAGCGCGGCGCAGGTACTAGGTAGGCGCCTAATATTTGGCGAAGGAATAAGTGACGTCATGCATACGTGTGTGCCGGGCTCTGTGCTCGGAGGTGGGTAATTACTGGTGTAATAGTTGCAACAGGAGGAGAGTGTAGAGTGTGCTTTCACCTGCCGCATTGTAGCGCATCTCACTCAGGCTGTATTGTCATTTCCTGGGTGTTGTCTCAGGGTGGGGACCCTGCCCGATCTGTCCACGCGTGTCTCCGTAGTGTCCTGATGGTCAGTATTTGCAGAATTAAAGAACACATGTAACACAGGATAGGCTTTGTGCAAAAGAGCACTTGGGGATCAGAGAAAGCTTTGTACAAGAGGTGACAGTTGAAAGGAGTCAAGTTTTAGGGGATGAGTAAAAGTTTGGTAGGAAAGGGAAAGAAGGCAGCTTCCAAGGAGAGGGAACTGCTCAATGCAAAGGATGGAAGGGGATGGAGGGTGCGTGGGAATGGGGACATTTCTTCTTTCTGGCTGCAGCATCCATCAGGGGCAGCTAGAGCTCAAGAGGTGAGGTCTTCAGGGCAGGGTCTCTAGATCATCATGCATGGCCTCTGCATTTGAGTTTTACCTTGGGACAGATGGGGGGCGGGTGATAGGACCCGGGTTTGCATATTAGAAGGAATCCTGAGGCTGCAGTGTGAGACTGGATTGAAGAAAGCTGTACATGGGTAGTTTAAGTAGGCTAGAATGGAGAGGTTCTTAGGAAATAAAAGTGCCAGAACTTGGTTATTGATTATGTGAGGAATTTGAGAGGCAAATAAGAAATCAGGCTTGTGAGTTGAGCACCTGGAGGGAAATGGGTGGCCTGTCACTGCAGCAGTTCGGGAGCTGATGAATAAATTTGTGACTAGATTCTCTTGTAGCCGTGAGCCTCTTCTCACGTGTTTTGCTTATGAGGAGTATTTAGTCGGAAGAAACTGTTTTCTTGGAGGGTATCTTTAATTACCGTTAAAATCTCCTCCACTTCTCACCTAGACCTTTAGTGTAGCCGCTGGGCAGGGCTGTTCTAGGCCTCTGTGTATGTCTACACATATATCTGAACCAAACCAAGAACAATGTTTTTAGGAGTAATAATTGGTTTTACTCAATATTTTCTATCTCTTGACAGTTTCTGCAAGACCATAAGCTGAATGTTTGGATCCCTTGATATTTCGCTGCCCATAGTGGCTGCTGGTGGACTGTACTGATAATTCAACTGGAGTCTAAAGGGAATTGGATTCCTGCTGCTGATCCATTGCAAGCTGTAGTATCCTTGAATAAGATGACAGCCATCTCCCCAGACCCTCAAACTCTGATCTCAAGTGAACCAAGCAAGGTCCTAAGAATGGATACTCCTGGGGATCAAGAAGCTATCCCGAGAGGAGACAGTACTGACCCAGAGACTTTCAGACAGAGATTCAGATGGTTTTGTTACTCAGAAGTGGCTGGACCCAGAAAAGCCCTAAATCAGCTCTGGGATCTCTGCATTCAGTGGCTGAGACCAGACATCCACACGAAAGAACAGATTTTAGAGCTTTTGGTGTTTGAGCAATTCCTGACCATTTTGCCTGGGGAGATCAGATTTTGGGTAAAGTCACAACATCCTGAGAGCAGTGAGGAAGTGGTGACCCTAATAGAGGATTTGACCCAAATGCTTGAAGAAAAGCAAGGTGAGGTTTATAGATGGCGGGAGGAAGAGGGAGCAGTCTCCTCAAGGTGTGAAAGTAAACTCCAAAGAAAGCCATTGATTGCTAAAAAGGAGTCTAAGTTTGGGGTTGGGACTGGCTTGGGATCAGCCCTTTTACTGTGTAATCTTGGGCAAGCTATGTAACCACTTGGAATCTTTTTTTTTTTTCTAATCTGTGGAAAGGGATTCCCATCTGCTTAGCCTTTTATGAGGGTTAAACCTGATAAGGTATAATACTAATTTCTTTCCTTTCAGCCTTGAGTAAAAGGGAATCTTAGAACACAGAAGAGAAGGAAATTACCTGCACACGTTTGGAGTCACAAGCATATCATCCAGGGCAGACCTCAACTTCTGCCTCCAGCGTGTGAGGAAAAAAGTTTCTATCTGTGATGATGGAAATGCGTTCTGTGCTGTTTGGCACTTCATATTAAGCATCTGAAATGTGACGAGGGCAAATAAGGAACTGAATCTTAAATTCACATAGCTGTATGTGGTGAGCAACTACGCTATTGGATGATGCGGGTCCACCGCATTGGGGAGGACAGCTGACTGGCAGTTTTATGATTACATTATTATACACACACAAATGTATAAAATATAAACTGAATTATAACATACCATCGTAAAATATTGACCAAAAGACTTATAGCATGGATAGCCCTTTGAGGGCATGCAGTCCAACTTTTATAAAATCTAATGTGCTACAGATGTCCCAAATGTGTGTAGCAGATGAGCTACTGTAAAGCTCTCAATACATAGGTGGAACAGTTTGTATTCTACCAAGAGTTCCCAGATAGGGAAATGGCATTTACCTCCGCAGAGTTAAATTGTGGTCACACAGCTAATTGGTATGTTCAACATCGTGGTTTCCTGTCTGACTTGGCTGTCAGGGCAACATGGTGCTTCTCCAAAATTAGGGCCTCTGTGCGGAAGCCCCTCGCAATAAAGAATCTCGTGAATTGATCGCTGTAGCATTCTGTAAGAACAGTTTCCTTAAAAGAGTCCCTTCTGATTCCTGTTGATTGTCTAATCAATAAGCTGCCTAAAATTTATTTTCATAAGAAAATAAAGCATGATTTAAAAAATACTTAACCCTTATCAGAAGAAGAGCTGTTGACATCTGATGGTATGTAATATATTTAGTTGCTATGTTCAGGTTCCTGATTTCTGGCTTTAGGCATCTGCTGGTGACCCCAGAAGAGGAGTGTGTTCCTGAGACCAGCTGGGTGCTTTCATTTCAAAAAGTGATTCTCTGCAAGGCATTGTGCTAGGACTGTGAAGAAAACAAATTAATACATAGAACAAATACGCTGTTTTACCTTAATACAGCCTATGAATATTTTTAAAATTACTATGCAAATAAAACACATTAAAACGGTAGGTGTGTGGATTGAATGAAATCAATTATTGTGAGCTTAGGAATTGAAAGGCTATTTTATGGAGTAGGGGGGAAAGCTTCGAGTTTAAAAAGAAAGTATATGTGGCTTTTGTCTCTGTTTTAAAAAGAGTGGGAAAAACTTAGTTTCTTTTGACCTTTTTCTCCAGAGAAACATGTATAAGATTTTCTAGTCTGAGGAATGCATTTGAAAGACTAGAGTGTTCTTTTGCCCCTTTCTAGATCCAGTCTCTCAAGAGTCTGTTATTTCCCAAGAGGAGAACCCTGAAGAAAATAAAGTGGTTTCTGTCCTTCCAAGTACTGAGTCCCGGGTAAGCTTCCTTTCACTGGTTTTCATTCTTAAGTGAATACTTACTGAGCTCCTATGGAGTGGCATAAAGATAACAGAATAATGAAGACCGTTTCCTTCACATTCTTCACATTCTTCGAACTCATTCTTCAGATGCTATTTTATTTCAGTTACCAAAATTTGTCACAAGTCTGACTCTGAGAAAAACAACAAAAAAAAGTTTACTAAAATTCTACAATTGTTCTTTTTTTTTTTTTTAAGACTTTATTTATTTGACAGACACGGTGAGAGAGGGAACACAAGCAGGGGGAGTGGGAGAGGGAGAAGCAGACTTCCCGCGGAGCAGGGAGCCCGATGCGGGGCTTGATCCCAGGACCCTGGGACCATGACCTGAGCCGAAGGCAGATGCTTAACTGACTGAGCCACCCAGGTGCCCCTCTACAATTATTCTTGATAAAATTAGTCAAGTAGAAATAAAATTGTATTTCCTTAATACAATAAGAAAAAATCTCCAGCTGAACAGTATTAGAAAATAAAAAGCAGCTCTCACAATGCCTGTAAAAAGAATGTCTAATCATGGTGCTGTTGATGAGTAGTTTTTGAATATTCTAGCCAGTGTAAGATAAGGGAATGAGGTAAGTATTGGTATGAAAGAGACAAATGTGTGTTATTTGCCGATAATGTGGTCTATTTGGAAAACCTCTTGAGAATCAACAAGTACTAAAACTCATAATTGAGAAAAGTGGCTAGTTACAAATTAATTAGAATAATTTATAATCAGTTACAAATCACTTAAAAAAATTTTTTAAGATTTTATTTATTTGAGAGAGAGCGCACGTGCGCACACGCGTGCATGAGGAGGGGGGAGCAGCAGAAGGGAGGAAGAAGGCTCCTCACTGAGCTGGGAACCCAGGTCCAGTGCTCCATCCCAGGACCCTGGGATCATGACCTGAGCTGAAGGCAGACGCTTAACTACTAAGCCACCCAGGCGCCCCGAAAAAGAGAATTCTTATTCACAGTAGTAATTATACCACTGTAGTAGACTGATAATGGCTGCCCAAAATGTGTCCACTTCCTAATCCCTAGATAGAACCCATGAATGTTAATCCAATGCAAAAAGACTGTATTTCGTGTGTTTGTTAGGAATCCGTGGCATTCAAGGATGTGGTGGTCACCTTTTCCAGAGGAGAGTGGAGGAGGCTGGAGCCTTTTCAGAAGGAGCTCTATAAGGAAGTGCTACTGGAGAACTTTAGGAACCTAGAGTTTCTGGGTAAAGATATCTCTTTATGATGTAACGTATGAGCTGTACATCTTTTCATCTACCATTATTGAAAGATAAGTGCTATGAACTGTATTGGCTGGGCATGCAGGGGTGATCCGACTAATCCTAAAAATGGGTTCTGAAAATGTACTTTTCTGCAATGTTTTCTCCAAAAAAAAAAAAAGTTTCTGCTTCATTGAACTGGAAATGTTGAGTATCACTGTGCTGTCATCGAGGACCTAACCTTCCCCAGTTCCTCCTCATTTTCCAGGCTTGAGGTCTGTATTTGACAGCATCTTCTCTTCCCTAGAGAACCAGAGGCTGTGCGTGAATGTTGGAACATGTTTGCCCTCTGCAAAAACAGTCATTTTTTACTCTTTTCTCTATGAGCAGGCTTTCCAGTTTCCAAATTAGATTTGATTTCCCAATTTAAGTGGGTTGAACTGCCATGGCTGCTGGAAAAAGAAATCTCAAAAGGCTCCAGACCAGGTAAGTTGGTGAAAAGCAAAGAAATTAAAAACAGTTATTTAACCAAGTCATTGTGAAGAGCTTTTGAAATGTTGGGGGGGAGAGATGCTAAAATAGAAAGGTGATTAGAGTAGACCCTTTGCCTTCCTGGAATACTCAGTTTTTTGGAGAGACCATTCATTTAGGTTCTCTGAGAAGTAGATGCCAAGACGTGATTAGCTATGCCAGGGACTCCCTGGGGCGTGAGGAAAGTGAAGGAAAATGGGAGACCTGTGAGAGTGGGTGGGTGTAATACCTGTGATGACAGAAGGAAGGAAGGAAGGCTGGGTAGGAAGTGTCTTGGACCGATGTGTGGTGTTTTGTTTTTTAAAGATTTATTTGAGAGCGAGAGAGTAAACGAGAGCATGAGTGGGGGTGAGGGGGAGAGGGAGAAGCAGACTCCCCACTGAGCAGGGAGCCTGACGCGGGGCTCGATCTCAGGACCCTGAGATCATGACCTGAGCCAAAGGCAGACGCTTAACCGACTGAGCCACCCAGGCGCCTGATGTGCCGTTTTAAGAAAGTTTTGGCAAGGCCAAAGAAGAGTTCCCCAGCCAGAGTTGCCTATCAGGAGTCCTGTGTCTCTGGGCCTGCCCAAGTGTCCCTGCCATACTTGCCATTGACTGGGAGCAGCTGTGGGAAGTGGCCTTGGCACGCATGCCTTGGTGGAGTCAGAGAGCAGCCACGGGGGCTAAGTAGGCACCGCAGAGTTGGCGATCTGAGCAGTGCATTTCTGGGGACGCCATGATATGGCTATCAAAGCACACAGTGTTGGTAATGGGATATATGCTATACTAACACCTGTACAAGGAGCCATGGGAAGCGCAGGAGCTATGGCTTACTTAACATTTAAGTTGAATCTTGAAGAATAAGTAGGAATTCCATCTAGCAGACAGCATGGAGAGTATAATCTCATTTTTGTTAAAAGGAAAAAAATGTACATATGTGTGTATATATCTAAGTATATAAAATCTTTTTTTTTTTTTTTATTTGACAGAGACACAGCGAGAGAGGGAACACAAGCAGGGGGAGTGGGAGAGGGAGAAGCAGGCTTCCTGCAGAGCAGGGAGCCCAATGCGGGACTCGATCTCACGACCCTGGGATCATGACCTGAGCCGAAAGCAGACGCTTAATGACTGAGCCACCCAGGCGCCCCTGTATCTGAGTATATAGATATAGATTTTTTTAATGTCTGGAGAACATTCATGTTAATCCTGGTTATCTTTGAGGGAGTACGTTTTTTCTTCATCCTCTTATCTTAAAATTTCACAATAAATATACAGTTAAAAAATAAGTTATTGCTTATATATCAATACCTTGGTTGGTTTTTTAAAGAGGAAAACCAGTAATTTCACTTAACTCTATTCCATCTTAACCAAAGTCAACCATTTGGCTGTTTTCAGTGTAGGTACCTAAATAAGGGATATTATGTTTAATACAAATGGTATAAATATGCTCCCCTCTCCCCCAGAAGCATTATGTAGATGTACAACTTGTTTAAAAAGTTAATTTATAACAGACTGGAGAAAAACGTAGACAAAGCAGAGTCGGTAACTATAACATATAAAATACTTAAGCAAATCAATAAGGAATGCTGAGTCTGTTAGAAAAATGGGTGAAGAACTTGAGCAGATAGCTGACAAAATTAAAAGTAACTGACAAAACTAAACTTTAAATTGCTGCAAACTTGGGGCGCCTGGGTGGCTCAGTCGGTTAAGCGACTGCCTTCGGCTCGGGTCATGATCCCAGGGCCCTGGGATTGAGCCCCGCGTTGGGCTCCCTGCTCAGTGGGAAGCCTGCTTCTCCCTCTCCCACTCCCCCTGCTTGTGTTCCCTCTCTCTCTGTGTCTCTCTCTGTCAAATAAATAAAATCTTTAAAAATAAATAAATAAATAAATTGCTGCAAACTTGAAAAAAATGTTCCAAGTCATCAGACAACAATGAACTATACATTTAAAGGAACAGTACTGAGGCACCCGAGTGGCTTAGTTGGTTAAGCCTCCAACTCTTGGTTTTGACTCAGGTCATGATCTCAGGGTCGTGAGATCGAGCCCCGTGTTGGGCTCCACACTCAGCATGGAGTCTACTGGAGTTTTTTTCACCCTCTTCCTCTACCCCTCCCCTGTGCTGTCTCTCTCTCTAAAATAAATAGATCTTTAAAAAAATGCACAGAATTTCTAATAATGGTTAACTTCTGGGGAATAGAATTTTGTGTTTTATAATGAACTCTTTAAAAAATAGTTTTATGAAAGTGATGGTGTGATTTCATGATTAAGAGCCAAGATGAATGATGTGGCTCAAAGTTCTGAGGGGAGTGTAAATAGAGTATGGTTTTGGAGAGAGCTGTGGGGACTGTGCGACTTGAACCCAAGGCCCTAAGTGTTTGTGTTCGGGAAGGTGTGATGGGATTGCATTTGAGGTAGGACAAAGACCGGAAGAATAGGATTGAAAACACTGTAGTGTGGTAGGGACAGTGAATGGATCCCTGATTAGAGTGTATCCATAAGGTTGACTGTGGTAGCCTTTGAAAGTCTAGCGTAGGCGATGCTGCATGTCTGTGATGTGATTAACATTTTCTATAAACAGTGCTATTTGGCTGCTTTGAGAAGCAGTTGGTATAGGGATCAAAAGTATGGGCTTTGGTGTCAGAATAGATGAGAAATCTGTTGCTTACAACACATGTGACTTTGGGCAAGCGACTTAGACACTGTGTGCGTAGTTGTCACATCCACAAAACGGATAATATCAGCATCTACTTTATTTTGGGTTGTTATGAAGATTAAGGGAAATACAAGTAGAGTGCTTGATATGGGGCCTGGCGTTTACTAAGCATTCAGTAAACGTTTGCACTGTCGTTATGATTTGGAAAGAAAATAGATTGGAGCTAGAGAGAATGAGTTTGAACCTATTACGGAAATTTGAAATGAGGGTGAGAACGTGCATCTTTATTCTAACTATAAAGCACAAACTTTTCATTTTCCCCAATATTTTTCTTAACCCCTATGTTTACCTAGTTTCTCTATATTATTTTTTCCTTCTCTGTTTCCTAAGATTCTGAAAATCGTCCAAGATATATTCATATTGTTTACAGTCATTTCTACCTCTCTTCCTGCCTCAGTCCCAAATAGGACAGCTTCTTGTACTGCAAACGGGACACATTGTATTTGTTATTTCTTTTAGAGGGTGAACCTAGAGGTGAATTGAAGGAATCCTCTCGAAATCAAGATGTTCTTCTGGAAGAATCAACTTTAGATAAAATAATAGAAAGATGCCTAATGGGTGCTAATTATGGCTTGATGGGAGAGTCCCGGAAACGTAGCAGTAAGGAATATTCGCAAGTCGCAGGCACACAAAAGAAAACTCATGGGAGAAGCAGTAGGGGTGAGGAATTTGACCCAGAAAAGAGCCCCTTTGGAAGTAATTTCAAGCAAACCTCGGAAATAATTAAACATCTGAGAGTCTACTTAAGGAAGAAATCTCGGAGGTATAATGAATGCAAGAAACCCTTCAGTTTTCATTCAGACCTTATTCTGAACCGCAAAGAACACACTGGAGAGAAGCCACGGAAATGTAATGAAGGCAGGAAAGTCTTAGGTCACTCTTCCTCCCTAACTGAACATCAGAAACATCAGAAAATGCATTTGGGGGGTAAAACCCAGAAGTGCACTAATTGTGGGATAGCCTTTACGCGGAGCTCATCCCTTAAGAGAAAAAACTCCTCTGTGTGTGAAAAATGTTGGAAAAATTTAAATCAAGATGCAACCTCAGATAAAGATGAGGGAGCTGAGATGGGAGAGAAGACCCATAAATGTAGCAAATGTGGAAAAGCCTTTGGCTATAGTGCCTCACTGACCAAACATAGGAGAATTCACACAGGGGAGAAACCCTACATGTGCAATGAATGTGGAAAAGCTTTCAGTGACAGTTCATCTCTCACGCCACATCACAGAACTCATAGTGGAGAGAAACCCTACAAATGTGATGATTGTGGAAAAGCTTTCACCCTGAGTGCCCACCTCATCAAACATCAGAGAGTTCATACTGGAGAAAAACCCTATAAATGTAAAGAATGCGGGAGACCTTTCAGTGACAGTTCCTCTCTTATTCAACATCAGCGAATTCATACTGGAGAAAAACCCTACACGTGTAACAACTGTGGAAAATCCTTCAGTCACAGCTCGTCCCTTTCCAAACATCAGAGGATTCATACTGGAGAGAAGCCCTATAAATGCGGTGAATGTGGAAAAGCCTTTAGACAGAATTCTTGCCTTACTCGACATCAGAGGATCCACACTGGAGAAAAACCCTATTTGTGTAATGACTGCGGGATGACGTTCAGCCATTTTACGTCTGTCATTTATCATCAGAGACTTCATTCAGGAGAAAAACCCTACAAGTGTAACCAGTGTGAGAAAGCCTTCCCTACCCATTCACTCCTCAGTCGTCATCAGAGAATTCATACTGGTGTAAAACCGTATAAATGTAAAGAATGTGGGAAATCTTTCAGTCAGAGTTCATCTCTTAATGAGCATCATCGAATTCATACCGGAGAGAAGCCCTATGAATGTAACTACTGTGGAGCAACCTTCAGCCGGAGCTCAATCCTTGTAGAACACCTAAAAATCCACACTGGAAGGAGAGAATATGAATGTAACGAATGTGAAAAGACATTTAAGAGTAACTCAGGCCTCATCAGACATCGGGGATTTCATTCTGGAGAGTAATTCTTGAACTACAGCAAGGTGGTTTGGGGGGGCGAGTGGAATCTCATCAAATTGTCCCTTATTAAAAACCCAGGGTGTAAACTACCACAGCATTGATCAGTAGCTACCACTCCAAAGGGTTGGCGGCTGGGAAAAAAAACACTTTTTGCCATTCACCACTCTCCTTTGGTAGATCATAAGTAGGGTTGGTAAAGTCCCGTGGAAAGTGAAGAAAGCAGGATGAGATGGGCAATGGTTCTAAAAGGCCAAATGCAGATTTATAAAGCAAGAGGAGGTGCACGGGACCCACTGACAAACCTTTCTTCAATAGATTTCCCTCTTCTAGCTTGTAGCAAGAACTGGTCTCGAGTCATAACCTAGGTTCTGGGTTCTGGCCCAGTTTGCCAGCCAGCTCACTATATAACTTTGGGCACATCATTTGACCTTTCTAAATTTGAGTTTTCTTTACTGGTGGCACGAGGTGGGGAGGTGTCACGATTTCCAAGTTTACCTCTGATCCTCTCTGAAGCTGTGAGAATAAGCAAAACGCTTTTGGTTCATTGGAATTTTCAAGTTTCTCTAGTAGAAAAGCACTCATTTAAGATCCTGAACTGAGAATGCAGTATACTTGTTGAATGCCTCACGCTGGAATCCCTAGACTATCAACAGGAACGAGAGGGCGGAGCTCACGCGCGTGTGTCTTCAGGGAATGTTTTAACTGGACAAAGTACCCCAACCTGTTTTTCCCTCTGGGCTTTGAGGGGATTAGGAATCTAGCGGGCATACGTTGGAACCATCTCAGCCATGAGAGTACCAGTCCTAGGAAAATGGGTTGGGGGCTGGGGAGGGGGATGGTGGGGAAGGAAACGGGTGCTGAAAACAGAGCTATTCTGGATGGACTATCTTTTGCAAAATAGAATTCTATTTTTTTAAAAGTTTGTTTATCCTAAGTACTGCCCCGTGTAATCGGAGTGCAGACATTGTGTATGGCAAAGGTCACAAGCTAAGATTGGGCCATTTGATATGTTTTGGTTGGTCTGCATGGTAAGGGGAGTGTGAATGTGTGTGTGTGTAACTAGTTGTCACCGTTTAAAAATATAGATTTCATACCAAAAAAAAAAAAAAGGCTTGCCTTGAAAAATTATAAGGTCTGACAACTGGCCCATATTTCAGTGGAGAAGTCAGCTGGTTTGGGGGAGCACGGCTGTCTTTACACAGGGAATCGACTCTTCTGGCCAGCTTCTCTGATTTATAGGACCTGACTTACCCCACTATAGGAACTTGATACTCTGGTCCCCTACCGTCTGGAGTTCTAAAGTCTAAAGTCTATTCTAAAGTCTAGAGAGACTCCATTGATAGTAAAATTCAGGAAAAGAATGTAGAAATCCCACAAAATAACTTCTCAGTTAAGTGTTTTTGTTGTGAAATTAGACCTAAAAATAAGGGTGAGCAGATATTAGTGGATTATTTCTTATGATGAATTTCATTCATTGGTGGAGTGTGAATAATTTCTGACTGAAAAAGGCATTAAAACCCTGAGTCAGGTTTAGGTCTCAAGCCCTAGGGTTCTGGAGGCGCCCTACTGATTGAACAATGGTACCAAAAAGTTCGTAAAGTTGAAATTTGAGGTAGCTCCTATACACATGAGAACGAAAACAGAACCCTTTTGGCTTACGGAAGTGAAGAGATCCTTAGTGCTGATGGGAGACTCAGCAGTATTTGCTGTGATTTAATGGGTGTAGGTTTGCAATGCTACCTCTGGATAATGCTTTTGGTTTCTTCCTTACACCCCACCCCCCACCCCCAAAAAAGCTTGTAGTTCAGATATTGCTGTGTGGTAAATTGATCTGCATAGTTATTGCTAAATGGACCAACCAGAGACATTCTAGCCATGAAAGGAATATGGCTTAGGAGAATCATTCATCTGGTCTTAAGTTTTTTTCCAAACATATATAAACCCTGATTTGTTTTTTTTGAAAAAGATACAATTTATAGAGAAATATGTAAAATTCTTGAGAAGAGGCTTCTTCCAGTATGTTTACTGGTTACAGCCTCCAGTATTCATATACCAGTACCAGTTGGGTATCTGGAACGTAGAGAATTTTTTTTTTAAACAAGTGTATTGGGGTGTAAATTACGTATAAGAGTCATTTCAAGTGTGCAATTCAGTGACTTTTGGCAGATTCACTGAGTTGCACAATCATCACCATAACCCATTTTTGGAACGTTTTATAACCTCAGTAAGGTCCCTCATGCCTGTTTCCAGTTAACCCCCATTCCCACACCTAGTCTCAGGCAATCACTCATCAGTTTAACTCTGTCTCGAGAGTTGCCTTTTCTGGACATTTTATACAAATGGGATCATATGTGGTCCTGTGTTTTTCATTAACGTATTTTCTAAGTTCATGTTGTAGCACATCAGGCCTTTATTATTATTGTTAAATGATACCCTATTTTATGGGTATACCATATTTTGTCCATTCACCAGTTGAAGGATGTTGGGGTTGTTTACAGTTTTTGGCTGTTCACAATGCTGCTTTGAACATTGACGTGTAAGTCTTTCTGTAGACACGTTTTCATTGTTCTTAAGTAATGCCTGAGTGGCTGGCTCATAGGGTAAATTTTTGTTTAACTTTTTAGGAAATTGCCAAATTGTTTTCCAGGTGAGTACATCATTTTTTCAGTCTTGAGTAGCACTGTATGATCCCCTACAATCTGGGGAATATATATCTTAAAATTTAAAAGAGACTCCACTGATAGTAAGTGAAATTCAGGAAATGTTTAAAAAAATCATAGAGTGACTTTTCAGTTAAATTTTCTTTGTGAAATTAGACCTCAAAGGAATAGAGTGTGCAGATGCTAGTGGATTATTAAGAATTTCATTGGCAAAGTCTGAATAATAATTTCTAAATGAAAAGGTAGCTAAAGCCCTGAGTCAGTCAGGTTTCTCTACATCCTCACCAACCCTTGTGATATTGTCTGTCTTTTTTCATTATAGTGTCCTAAGGGTTGAAACGGTATCTCTGTGGTTTTAATTTGCATTTCCCTGATGGCTAATGATGTCGAGAATCTTTTCATGTGCCCTGTAGCTATTCATAGATCTTCTTCGGAAAAAGGTTTATTCAAGTGTTTTTTCCATTTAAAGAATTGTGTTTATTGAGTTGTCGTATTTTTTATTCTACGTAAAAGTCCTTTCTCCAGTATGGAGAAATACTAGCCACAGAGCGCAGCCTCTAACCCTGCTGCGTGATATTTATCAAAAGTTTGTTTTCAGTAGCTACTTACGTATAATTGCCTAAAGTATATTTGATGTCAGCCATCATCTAAGTACTTTAAATTCATTTTTTATGTCCTATCAGATCATCAGGAGATTTTAAACTTCTTTTGATTCCTTAACAGAATTGATCTTATTAACTATTAACTAAATTAATAGTATTTAATAATACTATTAAAACCAGTGTTTGACTTTATGCCCTTTATGTACATTGACAGGTATTAAAATCAGCCCTTTAACACATTCTACTTTAAAATGAAGACCTTGTTTTTCAAAAATGTTTCTTCTTAATGAGTTTCCACTGGAGACACTTCTCTCAGGCCACAGGATAGGATAAAGCTGCTCCTGTCAGTGACTCTCCTTTTATTTACTTATTTTTGAATTAGTTTTTAATGTGGCAAAATACATATAACCTAAAATGGGCCATTTTAACCCTTGTTGGGAGTACAACTCAGTGACGTTCGTGTTGTTGTATAATCATCAGCACTGTCCATCTCCAGAACTTGTCTGTCATCCCAAACTGAAACTCATCAAACAGTAACCCCTCATTCTGTCCTGCCCCCAGCCCCCGGTGACCACTCTTCTGCTTTCTGTCTCTCTGAATTTGGGTGTTCTAGGCACCGCCTATAAATGGAATCATTGAATATTTGTCCTGTTTTGTCTGGCTTCTTTCACTTAGCAAAATGTTTTTAAGGTTCATGTTGTAGCAGGTGTCAGAATTTCATTCCTTTTCAAGCCCGAATAATATTCCATCGTATGTCTATACCACATTTTGTTCATTCATCCGTCAACGGACATTTGGGTTATTTCCACCATTTTGACTATTGTTAGTGGTGTAAAATAGCACAGTCCCTGTCTTCAGTTCTTCACAGATGTTGTCAATGGCATCTAGAATGGAGACTCTTCCTGGAAGGTTTTTAGTTCACTTTCCCGAGATCCAACGGAGGAATCACTATCTATGGCAGCTGTAGCCTTACGAGATGTATCTCTTATAAGACCTGGAAGTTGAAGTCAGTCCTTGATGCAGGGACTGCAGAGAGGATACTGTGTCAGCGGTGATGAAAACCACAACCTTGTACATCTTCATCAGAGCCCTTGGGTGACCAGGTCAATTACTATGAGCAGTAATATTTTGAAAGGATTTTTTTTTTTTTCCTGAACCAGTAGGTCTCAATAGTGGGCTTACAGGATTCAGTAAAAACCATGTTTAAACAGATGTGTTGTCATCTGGGTCTTGTTGTTCCATGTATAGAGCACAGGCAGAGAAAATTTAGCATAATTCTTAAGGGCCCTGGGATTTTCGGAATGGTAAATTAGCATTGGTTGTAACTTAAAGTCACCAACTGCATTAGTGCCTAACAAGAGAGTCAGCCTTCCCTTTGAAGCCAGGCACTGACTTCTCTCTAGTTAGGAAAGTCCTAGATGGTGTTTTCTTATCAGGCACTTTGGTCTGCACCAAAAATCTGCTGTTTGGTGTAGCCACCTTCATTAACTAGCTAGATCTGGATAACTTGCTGCTGGTTTGCTGTTTATGTTATGAAGGCGCCTTTCCTTAAATCTCATGAACCAATCCCTGCTGCTCCCTTCGAATTTTTCTTCTGCAGCTTCCTTACCTCTCTCAGCCTTCATGGAATTCAGGAGAGTTAGAGCCTTGCTCTGGATTAGGCTTTGGCTTAAGGGAATGTTGTGATTGGTTTGATCTCTCCAGACCACTCCAACTTTCTCCCTATCACTAAGAAGGGTGTTTTGCTTTCTGATCATTCATGTGTTCATTGGAGTAGCACGTTTAATTTCCTTCAAAAACTTTTCCTTTGCGTTCACAACTTGGCTAACTGATGCGAGAGGCCTAGCTTTTGGCCAGTCAGCTTTCGACATGCCTTCCTACTAAGCTTAATCATTTCTGGTTTTTTGATTTACAGGGAGAAATGTGTGATTCTTCCTTTCACTTAAGCCCTTGGAGGCCACTGTAGGGTTATTAATTGGTCTCATTTCAGTATTGTTGTGTCTCAGGGAATCAGGAGGTCCGAGGAGGAGAAGAAGAGAGAGAGCCGGGGACAGTGGGTCGATGGAGCAGTCAGAACACACACATTTATCAGTCAAGTTCACTGTCTTGTATGGGTGTGGTTCGTGATGCCCCAAAACAATACAGTAGTAACATCAAGGATCACTGATCACAGAACATCGTGACAGAGATGGTAATAATAACTGAAAAGTTTGAAGTATTGTGCGAATCTCAAAACATGACACCTAAAGTGAGCAAATGCTATTGGGAAAATGGTGCCAGTAGACTTGCTCAATACAAGGTTGCCACAAACTTTCAATTTGTGTAACACAAAAAACCACACACACAATATCTGTGAAGCACAATAAAATAAGATATGCCTCTATTTTTGCACATGCTACCAACATTCGTTAATGCTTAGTACATACAATGCACTTTAAGAGATGAGATGAATAGTACACATTCTCCCCCTGTAGAAACCTAGTCGGATGTGTAAGACTGATCTGTACTGGGGGCTGGGTAGGATGCAGGTCAGAGTGGAATTGCAGCTAACAGCTAAAATGAGCTGTATGCAGTGCTAAAAATGCAGTGTAAACCCAGTAGGTGGGAGCACATGGGAAAGTGACCGACAGCTTGGGGGTAGGCGTCGGTTGCACCCTGTGTTGCCACATTCAGGCCCCGCATCATAACCTTTCTTCCCAGCCCTTTTGAGGAGTTGTGTTTTATTACCAGGGCAGTGGAGAACCCCTGGAGGTTCTTCTGTGTGTGTGTGTGTGTGTGTATTACCTGATCAGAGACTTCTATTTTTGTTGTTTTTTGTTTTGTGTGTTCCTCAGAATTGTTTCTCTGAGGTGGAACTGCTTGATGAAAAGGGAGACACGTTTTCAGATTCTGAAAATGTACTGGCAAATTGTTGTCTATAAAGTACAGCACTTTCATAGGGTCTCTCCTTTATGTGGAAACATGGACGTCTATAAAGTCTGACCTAAGGAAGCTTTTCCCGAAACCAGGGCACTTGTGAGGTGTCTCTCCTGAGTTAATCTGGTGCTTAGGAAGTTGGAAATTACTAGAAAAATATTTTCTATCCTGAGAGCATTGGTGAGATCTCTCTGCTGGACTCTGTCAAGTTCTAAGGTCGAGCGATTTTTCCAGGTTGGAGTCCTCAAGTGTCTCTACCTATAGAGTGGTTCTGATAATCTACAAACTTTGCCAAATCTATCGGTAGCTCTTCTGGAGGTTTTGGCCATTGGTATTCAAGATGTTGAATTCAAGGAACCAAGAAAAGCATTCCTCTCTAAAGTAGTAATTCATAGATGCCTAGTCTCTGTTTTTTTCTGTTTTGAAGAATCTTTGTTTTCTCACTTGATCTGCCAGCCTCATCAGAACCTTCCTTTCACTCGTGAAGCATCTTTAAGCCTGTTGGTTTAAAGTTTTTTTTTAGCAAGTCTGGCCTCTGGGCTTCCCAAGCTACATTTTCTGTTGATGTGTTTTATTCCTTCAAATGGGCCTTACTTTCCTGTTTCTTGGTACGCCTTGTGATTTTTTTTTGTTGAAAACTCGACATTTGAATCTTGTAGTTTGGTAGCTCTGGAAATCAGGCTTTCCCTCTTTTCAGAGTTTATTGTCTTTTTGATTGTCTTAGGGTATCTCTGTGCTGGGGATCAGTCTGTGGTGAATGCTTAAATTTTTCTGACTCTGTATTTCCCTGGGCAGAGGCCATGGTTTTCTAAATTCTCTAAATTATGTGAATTTTTTTTCAATGTCCAGGAAAACCAGGTGCTGTCCCTTAATTCCTCTGGAAGCTACTTTAGCCAGTGGGGGTTGGAAGAATGGTGGCTGGCTTCTGTATCTGCCTTTCTTTCATGATCAAAAGCAGCCACCCACCTTCAGAACCCAGAACTCTGATATTTAGAGGCAAAGGTTTTTCTTGCCTATTCTGGCTCCAGCAAGGCAAACTACAGATGTGGGTTTCATCTCCTGGGCTGGCCAGTAAAGGCTCGGTGGCTCCGACTGTCCCAAAGGTTAACATCCATCACTAATCATTACAGTTTACCAGTCAGGGTTTCCCCTGGGAACTCTTAAGTTTTCAAGTAGACATCCTGTATTACAGAGTAATCACTAGATACCTTCTTCCAGTACAATTGTTGTCTAGGTGGCGAGATGGACTCCTGGTGCTTCCTATTCCGCCATCTTCCCTGACATCACTTCCTCCACATCTTTGATCCTTTTTTTTTTCTTAAAGATTTTATTCCTTTACTTGACAGAGAGAGACACAGTGAGAGAGGGAACACAAGCAGGGGGAGTGGGAGAGGGAGAAGCAGGCCTCCCGCCGAGCAGGGAGCCTGATGCGGGGCTCGATCCCAGGGCCCTGGGATCATGACCTGAGCCAAGGCAGCCGCTAAATGACTGAGCCACCCAGGCGCCCCCACATCTTTGATCTTAAGATAGCTTTCTGGAAAATTTTTTCAGCTTTATCTTCCAACTCTACTACTAAATGTTTTGAATGTTTTATTGCTGTTGTCACATTTATAATTCTAAGTGCATTTTCTGATTCTTTTTTTTTATAATCTTTTTGTTTTGTGGGTGAGTTTTTTTTTTTCCCTCTGAAGATGCTAATACAGTGTCTTTCCATGTTATTCTGCTCCCTGCATTATCTGTCTTTTCTCTGGGTGCCTCTTAACCTATTTTCTCTCTTTCACATTGGAGGCTTTCCTCAAATTTCTGGCGATCTTTGTTCACATTTAAGAAGAGGGCTCTGGGCGCCTGGGTGGCTCAGTTGGTTAAGCCACTGCCTTCGGCTCAGGTCATAATCCCGGAGTCCCGGGATCGAGTCCCGCATCGGACTCCCCCTTCTCTGTGGAGAGCCTGCTTCTCCCTCTGCCTCTGCCTGCGACTCCCCCTGCTTGTGCTCACTCTGTCTCTCTCTCTCTCTATGTCAAATAAATAAATAAAATATTAAAAAAAAAAGAGGGCTCTAAAAAGTTGACTGGAAGGTGTTTTAGTTACTACATCACTGTCCAAGAGGAACATAATGTGAGCCACATAATGTAATTTCAGATTTTCTAATAGCCACTTTTAAAAACCAAAGCAGATGAAGTTAATATATTTTATTTTACCCAATAGAGGCATAATATTTCAACATATTTTAACCAGTTTAAAACTTATTGATGAGACATTTTATATTTTGCATTGTCTTCAAAACCCATTGTGTATTTTATAAACGTTGCAGCACATTTTAATCCATTCACTAAATTTTCATCTGAGTTATTTGATCCATTTTTAGATTTATAAAACATAGCATTGAAAAGTAGATTCACATAGTTCTTCTAAACATATTTGGTTATTCTATGTATACTTAAAATTTTCCAATAACTGCATCAGGCATCAAAAGAATAACTTTAATATTTGCATCCACATTGACAAAACTGTTCATCTTTTTATTGGAAGACTTGATTTGATTTTGAAGCAAAAGCGTATCATTTTGAAAACTGTATTTGTTCAAGTAAATTCACTAACTCTTAGGTCAACTCAGTATCATTAACATCAAATTTGGCATAAGGTATTGCATAAAATGGAAACAAAACTAAACTTATCCATATCAACAAACCAGTCTTTACATTTGTCTTTTTTTTGCAGCAAACTTACATAAAATGCTATTGTGATAACATTTAAAATTTGCATATTGACCCAATGTTAGAAAAATGTGTACAATTGTCATTTTTTAATTTGTATTATGAAATGTTTCACTTCTAGCTAAATTATTTTTACTAAATTTTTTCACCTAAGCAGGTACAAGTTTTTCCTGTTTTAAAAGGAGCTTCAAATTTAGCCTATTCATGCACAGTGTTATGTTAAGGAGAATTATCATACTGCCACTTTTTGTCCTTGCTTATATGGCAGGCATTCCTTTCATTTTAAGAAAACCTTGAATTGGAATTCCTAGTACAGGAAATCCTTGTAAAATCCTTTTATGACTCAGCCAAGGAACATTAATAAAAACACAAGATCATTAAAAACATCATCTTCACCAATTCCATAACCTGGCAATGATTATTTTATAGCATTTGCACATGTATATTGAAGAATTTTAACATCTGTATTCGTGATTCTTTAGAGTCTGCTTAGAAAACAACAAATTTTTTCAATAGTTATCAGACAGTGGAACAAAGCAATGAGGGAAACCTCATTCTCTTGCTTTAAAATTCCAATACTTTTGGTCTTTTGACTTAACATGGCTGGAGTCTCATTCTTACGATAGAAACTAATATTTCTATGTCTAGCTGAAAGTCTTTGACAGATGAAGAAAATGTCAAAGATACCTGTCATGAGTTTGAGTTTTTAGGCAATGAATTGACATTTCTTGGTAAATTTGGATGTTCTTTGAGACAGAATGTACCAAAATTTTCAACGGGCAGTGTCTTAACATTACATGACTCATCTAAAGCTAAGAGTTAATACTTGCAACTTTTAGAATTGTGAATCAATTGATCTTTGATAGTATTAGAAACTTCTTGTATTCTATGAACAACATTGCTTCGAGGGTTAATTGAAAATTTCAACTTTTGTAAATGTCTTTTTAAGCCTTTCTCATAATTTTCTAACTAAATTACCATAACTGAAATAATTTCTTTTTATCATCTTTCCACGGAAGATTGTGTGTGTGTGTGTGTTCAAGAATTCAAGTAATCTACGTATAGCTGGCCAAGTTTACAAGCTCAAAAATCTTGTTAAAAACTGTTTAAATTTTTTTGATGGAAATTGCTCATTTCATGTGACTAATTTCATGGGTTTTTTTTTTTTTTTTTTGACTGTTAGAGTATTTATTGAACTCAATAGATTGTTGCTGGAAATGACAAATATTAGCTCTTGTCTTCAATATTGTCTACTGTATTTAACGCTTTCGTATACAATAAGCAGCTTTTTCATTTCACCGTGCCTGCAGTAAATTGCGATCGCCATTCATCGTTGAACGTGCACTACACCCTCTTGCCCTTTTCTCTTTACTAGTTGTAGTACTGGCTTCTGTAGGGCACTGAATTCTGCCTCAGTAATATGCCTTCATTTAAGATTTAAATAGTCTCCCATATTTTTTTATCTAGAAAATAATTACAGTTAAAATAGTGCATATCTCAGTTGACGATTATGATTTGCATAGGTATCACTGTAACTTGTGCTGTCTACCTAAATATACTTGAACTTGTGCTAGCCACATAAAATACCCAAGTAAACACATCATGATGTTATTTCAGTGCATAGAAGAAAACCATCTGAACCGAATCAATCTGTCGATACTGCCTAGATTGGTGTTTATCCGTAATCCTAGAACTAATGCACGTTCCTTTACAAGCATTACAGTACAACAACATCCTATGTGATAACAACAGTTAAAGTGAATTACAGTTCTACGAAAACAATAAAGTTGTGTTTAGTGGTAAAACATTGACTCTGCTTCAGTTTTTTTAATCTCAGAATGTGGCACTGTTCATCCTTGCAGTTCTCCATAGCTTTATGTGGCTACCATATTGGACAGTACAGAGTCGGAGTACAGCATCACTAACCAGGGAGCCCAACAGATCACAGTGGCTTAACTGAGTAACAGTTCATTGCCCAGGCAGGCTTCCTGCATTTTGTTGCCTTCCAACATCTGTAGCTATGCCATCTGGAGGCCCCAGATGCAAAGAAAGCAAGAACGGGAGCATTATACATTTGTACATACATATTTAAACACTAACCTGGAAGCAGCTTAGAACCATGGGTCTGGGGCACCTGGGTGGCTCAGTTGGTTAAACGGCTGCCTTCAGCTCAGGTCATGATCTCTGGGTCCTGGGATCGAGCCCCCATGTTGGGCTCCCTGCTCAGCGGGGAGTCTGCTTCTCCTTCTCCCTCTGCTGCTCTCTTGCTTGTGCTCTCTCTCTCTCAAATAAATGAATAAAATCTTAAAAAGAAAAAAAGAACCATGGGTCCCAACTGGGTGCCAAGGTGTCCCAGGTCACTGTAGAGAACTCACTGGGGTTTCCCAGGATATTTTAAATTTTAGGGAAACACATATATCACTATTGGGCATAGCACCAACTACTGTTGTTTGGACCTATTTAGCAAATGGGACAGTTAGGTATTTCTTACCTAATTGTGCTTAGGGGCACTGTGAAAAGCTGATCGTGGTGCTTAGGATGCTCTAACCAAGAAACCGGGACCGTGGCTTACAAATCACTTCCACTCTCTTCCGTTGGTCAGAAGTCAGTTACATGACACCTAACTGCAGAGGAGGCTGGGAAATTGTCTTCCCCTCACTGTGAGCACCTGGGTTGCTTCAGCCACAGCCTGTCCTGATCACTATGTCCTTTCATTCTCCCCCACACGGTACATACCTCTTTCCTAAGGGAGGCAATCCAAAGCCCGTTGATCAGTGTTTCCACCGGCAAGTCCCGGGTCTCTGGGTTAGAAGCTTGAGTACATGGGAGCAGCAGGTCAATTTGTGGGCTCCACAGAAGGATGATTGGGTGTTCACTTAGTTTTTGCCTTGGGGACCCCATGTCAGTCATCCTTGGAGCAGTGTAATTTCTCCAGAAGGATCTATAGTTTTCCAGAGAGGGAGCTAATCTGCCAGGGGCTATTCAGCTGTCTCTTTGTGGACTAGGTGGAAGAAAGCCTGGTGGGATGGGAGTTGGAGTTCACACCACCCCCCCCCACCTTAGACAGACTTCTACTTAATCTGTTTTCAGCCTGACATCTTATCTCATCACCCTCTTCCAGGGCCAGGGACCCAATTTAAAAGCCTCTCAGGTTCCACTTGGTGAAAGATTATACTTCAGTTTTCTGTGGGGGTTATGGAGGGATAGATAATCACCACTCAAAGTAGGAGTGGCATTGTGGGCTTGAACTGCTCTTCACGCATATTTTCAAGCACTATTTTTTAGCCCCCCAATTTCCTTCCCACTTCCAGAGTATCTGATGCCTCCACCTCCCAAATTTTTGTGGGTTTCATCAGTACCCTTTGAAAGAAGGCAGTCATGCCTTTTTTTTTTCTGTGCTGTAAATAAAAGTATGTGTCTTCATACAGTATTGTTTAGGGTTACATGTGTTTCTTAATTTTTTATAAAAGATAAAATTCACATCACAAAATTTCACCTTTTTCAGCTTTATAGAGGTAAAATCAACAAAACTGTAAGGTATTTAAAGCATACAGTGATGATTTGTTATGCATATACATTGTGAAATGATCCCCCCCCCCCACTGAGTTAATTCACATATCCATCCCTTTATATATTTACCTTTTTTTAATGGGAACATTTAAGTTCTAGCAAATCTCCATTATACAATACGATGTTATCAACTATACTCATCATGTTATACATTGGGTCCTCAGAACTTACTCAACTTATAACTGAGTTTGTACCCTTTACCAACCTCTCCCTATTTCTCCCCACCCCCAACCCCTGGCAACCACTTTTCTACTCTGCTTCTATGAGTTTGACTTCTTTCTTTTCTTTTTCAGATTTTATTTATTTTTGAGAGAGCACGAGCAGAGGGAGAAGCGGACTTCCCGCTGAACAGGGAGCCAGATGCGGGACTCGATACCAGGACCTTGGGGTCATGACCTGAGCCAAAGGCAGACGCTTAACAGACTGAGCCACCAAGGCACCCAACTTTTCTCTTTTTTTAGATTCCATATATGGTGCCACACAGTATTTGTCTTTTTCTGACTGGCTTATTTCACTTAGCATAATGCCCTTGTTTCATCCATGTTGTTGCAAATGGTAATTTTCTTTTCTAAGGCTGAAAGATACTTACACGTGCGCACGTGTGTTTTCTTTATCCATTCATTTGTTGATGAATGATGATGATACCTTGGCTATCGTGAATAATGCTGCAAAAATTCATTTTTTTGAAGTGTACAATTTAGTGGTTTTAGTATAGTCACAAAGATGTGCAACTATCACCACAATATAATTCAAGAATATTTTTCATCTCTCCCAAAGTAAATTCCATACCTATTAGCCATCACTTCCGACTCCTCCCCTCCCCATCCATATAACCACTAATCTATTTTCTGTCTCTGGACATTTCATATAAATAGAATCATACACGGGCGCCTGGGTGGCTCAGTCAGTTAAGTGTCTGTCTTGGGCTCAGGTCATGATCCCGAGTTCTGGGATAGAGTCCCGTGTCAGGGCATCTGCTTCTCCCTCTGCCCCTCACCCCACTTGTGCTCTCTTTCTCCCAAATAAATAAATAAAATCTTAAAAAAAATCATAATGAATGGTCTTTTGTGTCTGTTTTCTTTCAGTTAGCCTAATGTTTTCAAGATCTATTTATGTTGTAGCATGTATCAGTACTTCATTCCTTTTTATGGCTGAATAGTATTCCATTGTATGGATATACCACATCATAGCCGTTCGTTGTTTGATGGACATTGGATTGTTTCTTCTTTGGGCTATTATGAATAATGCTGCTATGAATATTTTGTGTACAAGGTTTTGTGTGGATGTATGTTTTCAGTTCTTTTTGGTATTACCTGTGAGTGACAGGTGAGTGACATGGCAACTCTGTTTATCATCTTAAAGAATTGCTGAACTGTTTACTGAAGTGGCCCCACCACTTTACATCCCCACCGGCAATGTGTGAGTAAACTGGTAAAATCAATTTTTCACCTCTTTGTCATCACTTGTTATTGCCTGTCTTTTTTATAACAACTGGTTACAAAAATCCTACTGGTTCTTCTTAATTTTTCTTAAATGGAATTTGTTTTTTTGCTTCTTATGCCCTATGTTGTTTTGGATGATTTTCTAGACGAGAAGGCAGAATTCTCACCCCCTTAAAATTAGAAGCTCTGTAAATCTTGTTAAATTTTTTCAATCGGGCTGATAATATGCTATCAATGGTGATGTCCTGCCTGGTTCTTCACCTGGAAATGTCCATAGGGTGTTGACTGTCACTTCACTATTTTTTTTTTAAAGATTTTATTTATTCGTTTGAGACACAGAGATAGAGAGAGAAAGCATGAGCAGGGAGAGAGGCAGAGGGAGAGGGAGAAGCAGGCTCCCCGCTGAGCTAGGAGCCTGATGCGGGGCTCGATCCCAGGACCCTGAGATCATGACCTGAGGCGAAGGCAGACGGTTAACGATCTGAGCCACCCAGGCGCCCCTGTCACTTTACTATTGAAATTGCACTAAAAAAATTATATTCTTGGAACATACACAAGTTCACAGAACATAAACTCAGAATACTTGAATTGGGGAATGTTACATGCTGGCAAAAATCATGTTTTTTGATGCAATGAATTGTATCATATCAAGTCCACTTAGCCAGTTGGCAGTAGTTCTGGATTATGCTGTTAGCATCAGGCTAAAACCCTGTGGCAAGTATTTTAATGAGTTAATCTTCTGAAACTAATAATACACTATATGTTAATGAATTTAAGTAAAATAAAATTTAAAAAATAAATGAATTTGAAATACTTTATTAGGGGCGGAGCAAGATGGCGGAGGAGCAGGAGACCTAGATTTCATCTGGTCTCAGGAATTCAGCTGAACAGGGATCAAACCATTCTGAACACCTATGAACTCAACAGGAGATCGAAGAGGAGAGTAGCAACAACTCTCTGAACAGAGAAGCGACCACTTACTGGAAGGTAGGACGTGCGGAGAAGTGAATCCAAGGCGATATTCGGGAGGACAGACGGCGGGGGAGGGGCCTCCGTCGGCCGCTTCTGGCAAGTGCTAGAGCCGCGGAGCACAAAATCGGACCTTTTAGAAGTTGGCTTGGCTGAGGGACGTCGCTGCAGTGGCTAAGCGGGGGGTGGAACCCTCCCGGGACAGTGTGGTCTCAGGACCCTTGGGGTCACAGAAAGACCGGGGGTGCCTGAGTGCGGCAGAGCTCCCAGGAATCGGAGCGGGGAAGCCGGCTGCAGAGATGGAGCCGAGGCGCGGGCTCTCAGCTCGGGGTTGCCATAAACTGTGATCCGCGGCCCAGTCGGGCCACTGTTCCTGCAGCAGGGACCCAACAAGCGGCAGATCCGGGGAGACTCCCCTTCCTCCCCGGGGAGGAGTGGCACAGAAACGCACCGCAGGGATCTGCTGGGTTTGGAGACTCCACACGGGGTCGGGTGTGAGAGATAGAAACGCTCGGTCACAGGCCGGGTGAGCACGGAGTGTGGCCGGAGACCAGGGAGATGGGAGTGACTGCTTTTCTCTGGGGGTGCACTGAGGAGCAGGGCCCCGAGTTCTCAGCTCCTCCGGGTGGAGATTGGGAGGCCACCATTTCTGCCCTGGTCCTCCAAAGCTGAAGCGAGAGCTTGCAGGGAACAAAAGCTCCTGAGAGCAAACCCGAGCAGCTTGCTTAGCCCAGACCGACAAGGGCGGGGCAATTCAGCCTCCGGCAAAGATATTTGGAAACCACAGCAACAGGCCCCTCCCCCCAGAAGATCAGCACGAACAGCCAGCAAGCCAAGACCAAGTTTACTGATCAAGGAGAACGGGAGAACTCCAGCGCTAGGGGAATACTGCACATCGAATTCATGGCTTTTTTTTAACCATGATTCATTAGTTCATCAAAGTTAATTTTTGTTAACTGTTTTTTTTTTATTTTTCTTTTTCCCTTTTTCAACCAACAACTTACCAATCCCTTTTTAAAAAAAAATTTTTTTTTTATTTTTCATTTTTAGAGTCATATTTTATCCCTTCATAGTAGTTACCCTTATTTTTGGCATACATATATATATAAGTTGTTCTCTTTAAAGTTTTGAGATACAGTTTCTTCTAACAGATCAAAATATACCCTAAATCACTAGTGTATGGCTTTGTTCTAGTCTCCTGCCTGATCACATTCTCTTCCTTTTTCCTTTTTTTTTTCTTAAATCTTCTTTCTTTTTTCAAACAACTTCTTATCAAGTCCTTTTATAAAATCTTTTATAATTTTCATCTTTACAGTCATCTTCTATCCCTTCATTGTATCAACCCTTATTTTGTACAGATATGTCTTTCTTCCTTTAAAATTTTAGGAGGCACTTTTTTCTAACAGACCAAGATACGCCCAAAATCTAGTGTGTGGCACTGATCTATGCACTAGCCTGATCATATTTGATCATATTCTGCTTTTTTTGTATTGTTCTGTTTTTATCTTTTTTTTTTCTCTTTCTTTTTTCTTTATTTCCCTTTCTTTTCCCCTGGTTTCAGGTCTTTTCTGATTTGTATACAGTATATTTGCTGAGGACGTTGTAAACCTGTTAGCATTTTGTTCTCTCATTCATCTATTCTCCTCTGGACAAAATGACAAGACGAAAAAAATCACCTCAGCAAAAAGAACAAGAGGTAGTACCGTCAGCCAGGGACCTACTCAATATGGACATTAGTGCGATGTCGGACCTAGAGTTCAGAATCATGACTTTAAAGATACTAGCTGGGCTTGAAAAAAGCTTGTAAGTTATTAGAGAAACCCTTTCTGGAGAAATAAAAGAACTAAAATCTAACCAAGTCGAAATCAAAAAGGCTATTGATGAGGTGCAATAAAAAATGGGGGCACTAACTGCTAGGATAAATGAGGCAGAAGAGAGGATCAGTGATACAGAAGACCAAATGATGGAAAATAAAGAGGCTGAGAAAAAGAGAGAGAAACAACTACAGGATCACAAGGGCAGAATTCGAGAGATAAGTGATACGATAAGATGAAACAACATTAGAATAATTGGGATCCCAGAAGAAGAAGAGAGAGAGAGGGGGGCAGAAGGTATATTGGAGCAAATAATAGCAGAGAACTTCCCTAATGTGAGGAAGGAAACAGGCATCAAAATCCAGGAGGCACAGAGAACTCCTCTCAAAATCAATAATAATAAGTCAACACCCCGACATCTAATAGTAAAACTTACGAGTCTCAGACAAAGAGAAAATCCTGAAAGCAGCTCGGGAGAAGAGATATGTAACCTACAATGGTAGAAACATTAGATTGGCAACAGACCTATCCACAGAGACCTGGCAGGCCAGAAAGGACTGGCAAGATATCTTCAGAGCACTAAACGAGAAAAAATATGCAGCCAAGAATACTATATCCAGCTAGGCTGTCATTGAAAATAGAAGGAGAGATAAAAAGCTTTCAGAACAAACAAAAACTAAAGGAATTTGCAAACACGAAACCAGCCCTCCAAGAAATATTGAAAGGGGTCCTCTAAGCAAAGAGAGAGCCTAAAAGCAGCAAAGATCAGAAAGGAACACAGACAACATACAATAACAGTCACCTTAGAGGCCATACAATGGCACTAAATTCATACCTTTCAATAGTTACCCTGAATGTAAATGGGCTAAATGCCCCAATCAAAAGACAAAGGCTATCAGATTGGATTAAAAAACAAGACCCATCAATATGCTGTCTGCAAGAGACTCATTTTAGACCCAAAGACACCCCCAGATTGAAAGTGAGGGGGTGGAAAACCATTTACCATGCTAATGGACACCAAAAGAAAGCTGGGGTGGCAATCCTTATATCAGACAAACTAGATTTTAAAACAAAGACTGTAATAAGAGATGAGGAAGGACACTATATCCTACTTAAAGGGTCTATCCAACAAGAAGATCTAACAATTGTAAATATCTATGCCCCGAACAAGGGAGCAGCCAATTATATAAGGCAATTAATAACAAAAGCGAAAAAATACATTGACAACAATACAATAATAGTGGGGAACTTTAACACCCCCCTCACTGAAATGGACAGATCATCTAAGCAAAAGATCAACAAGGAAATAAAGACTTTAAATGACACACTGGACCAAATGGACTTCACAGACATATTCAGAACATTCCATCCCAAAGCAACGGAATACACATTCTTCTCTAGTGCCCATGGAACATTCTCCAGAATTGATCACATCCTAGGTCACAAATCAGGTCTCAACCGGTACCAAAAGATTGGGATCATTCCCTGCATATTTTCAGACCACAGTGCTTTGAAACTAGAACTCAATCACAAGAGGAAAGTCGGAAAGAACTCAAATACATGGAGGCTAAAGAGCATCCTACTAAAGAATGAATGGGTCAACCAGGAAATTAAAGAAGAATTAAAAAAATTCATGGAAACCAATGAAAATGAAAACACAACTGTTCAAAATCTTTGGGATACAGCAAAGGCAGTCCTGAGAGGAAAGTATATAGCAATACAAGCCTTTCTCAAGAAACAAGAAAGGTCTCAAATACACAACCTAACTCTACACCTAAAGGAGCTGGAGAAAGAACAGCAAATAAAGCCTAAACCCAGCAGGAGAAGAGAAATAATAAAGATCAGAGCAGAAATCAATGAACTAGAAACCAAAAGAACAGTAGAACAGATCAATGAAACTAGGAGCTTGTTCTTTGAAAGAATTAACAAGATTGATAAACCCCTGTCCAGACTTATCAAAAAGAAAGAAATGACCCAAATCAACAAAATCATGAATGAAAGAGGAGAGATCACAACCAACACCAAAGAAATACAAACAATTATAAGAACATATTATGAGCAACTCTATGCCAGCAAATTAGATAACCTGGAAAATGGGTGCATTTCTAGAGATGTATCAACTACCAAAATTGAACCAGGAAGAAATAGAAAACCTGAACAGACCTATAACCACTAAGGAAATGGAAGCAGTCATCAAAAATCTCCCAAGAAACAAAAGCCCAGGGCCAGATGGCTTCCCATGGGAATTCTATCAGACATTTAAAGAAGAATTAATACCTATTCTCCTGAAACTGCTCCAAAAAATAGAAATGGAAGGAAACCTTCCGAACTCATTCTATGAGGCCAGCATTACCTTGATCCCAAAACCAGACAAAGACCCCATCAAAAAGGAGAATTACAGACCAATATCCTTGATGAACATGGATGCAAAAATTCTCACCAAAATACTAGCCAATAGGATCCAACAGCACATTAAAAGGATTATTCACCACGACCAAGTGGGATTTATCCCTGGGATGCAAGGCTGGTTCAACATCCGCAAATCAATCAACGTGATACAATACATTAACAAAAGAAAGAACAAGAATCATATGATTCTCTCAATAGATGCAGAAAAAGCATTTGACAAAGTACAGCATCCTTTCTTGATCAAAACTCTTCAGAGTATAGGGATAGAGGGTACATACCTCAATATCATAAAAGCCATCTACGAAAAACCTACAGCGAATATCATTCTCAATGGGGAAAGGCTGAGAGCTTTTCCCCTAAGGTCAGGAACGCGGCAGGGATGTCCACTCTCACCACTGCTATTCAACATAGTATTAGAAGTCCTAGCCACAGCAATCAGACAACAAAAAGAAATCAAAGGCATCCAAATCGGCAAAGAGGAAGTCAAGCTCTCACTCTTTGCAGATGATATGATACTGTATGTGGAAAACCCAAAAGACTCCACCCCAAAACTGCTAGAACTCATACAGGAATTCAGTCAAGTAGCAGGCTATAAAATCAATGCACAGAAATCAGTGGCATTCCTATACACCAACAACAAGACAGAAGAGAGACAAATCAAGGAGTCGACCCCATTTACAATTGCACCCAAAACCATAAAATACCTAGGAATAAATTTAACCAAAGAGGCAAAGGATCTGTACTCAGAAAACTATAAAATACTCATGAAAGAAATTGAGGAAGACACAAAGAAATGGAAAAACGTTCCATGCTCATGGATTGGGAGAACCAACATTGTGAAGATGTCAATGCCCCCTAGAGCAATCCACACATTCAAAGCAATCCCCATCAAAATACCATCCACTTTTTTCAAAGAAATGGAACAAATAATCCTAAAATTTGTATGGAACCAGAAGAGACGCCGAATAGCCAGAGGAATACTGAAAAAGAAAAGCAAAGCTGGTGGCATCACAATTCCGGACTTCCAGCTCTATTACAAAGCTGTCATCATCAAGACAGTATGGTAGTGGCACAAAAACAGACACATAGATCAATGGAACAGAATCGAGAGCCCAGAAATGGACCCTCAACTCTATGGTCAACTCATCTTTGACAAAGCAGGAAAGAATGTCCAATGGAAAAAAGACAGTCTCTTCAACAAATGGTGTTGGGAAAATTGGACAGCCACATGCAGAAGAATGAAACTGGACCATTTCCTTACACCACACACAAAAATAGACTCCAAATGGTTGAAAGACCTAAACGTGAGACAGGAGTCCATCAAAATCCTAAAGGAGAACACACCTCTTCGACTTCAGCCGCAGCAACTTCTTCCTAGAAACATCGCCAAAGGCACGGGAAGCCAGGGCAAAAATGAACTATTGGGATTTCATCAAGATAAAAAGCTTTTGCGCAGCAAAAGAAACAGTCCACAAAACCAAAAGACAACCGACAGAATGGGAGAAAATATTTGCAAATGACATATCAGATAAAGGGCTAGTATCCAAAATCTATAAAGAACTTATCAAACTCAACACCCAAAGAACAAATAATCCAATCAAGAAATGGGCAGAAAACATGAACAGACATTTTTCCAAAGAAGATATCCAAATGGCCAACAGGCACATGAAAAAGTGCTCAACATCACTCAGCATCAGGGAAATCCAAATCAAAACCTCAATGAGATACCACCTCACACCCGTCAGAACAGCTAAAATTAACAAGTCAGGAAACGACAGATGTTGGCGGGGATGTGGAGAAAGGGGAAACCTCCTACACTGTTGGTGGGAATGCAAGCTGGTGCAGCCACTCTGGAAAACAGTATGGAGTTTCCTCAAACAGTTGAAATTAGAGCTACCATTCGATCCAGCAATTGCACTACTGGGTATTTACCACAAAGATACAAATGTAGGGACCCGAAGGGGTACGTGCACCCCAATGTTTATAGCAGCAATGTCCACAATAGCCAAACTGTGGAGAGAGCCAAGATGTCCATCGACAGATGAATGGATAAAGATGTGGTATATATACACAATGGAATATTATGCAGCCATCCAAAGGAATGAGATCTTGCCATTTGCAACGACGTGGATGGAACTGGAGGGTGTTTTGCTGAGTGAAATAAGTCAATCAGAGAAAGACATGTATCATATGACCTCACTGATATGAGGAATTCTTAATCTCAGGAAACAAACTGAGTGTGACTGGAGTGGTTGGGGGTGGGAGGGATGGGGTGGCTGGGTGATAGACATTGGGGAGGGTATGTGCTACGGTGAGTGCTGTGAATTGTGCAAGACTGTTGAATCACAGATCTGTACTTCTGAAACAAATAACGCAACATATTTTAAGAAAAAAGGAAAAGAAGAACATAGCAGGAGAGGAAGAATGAAGGGGAGTAAGTCAGAGGGGGAGATGAACCATGAGAGACGATGGACTCTGAAAAACAAACTGAGGGTTCTAGAGGGGAGGAGGGTAGGGGGATGGGTTAGCCTGGTGATGGGTATTAAAGAGGGCACAGTCTGCGTGGAGCACTGGGTGTTATGAACAATGAATCATGAAACACTACATCAAAAACTAATGATGTAATATATGGTGATTAACATAACAAAAAAATTTAAAAAAAATCTGAAATACTGTATTAAAAAGAGCACTCTTTAATACTTTATTACAAAAATGCATAATTGTGCTAGATTGATAGATGTATTTAAAAACTTTCCCAAGCTCTAACAATAACTAAAAACTGTAATGGAAAAAAATCCTTGGGTGTGTCTGGGTGGCTCAGTTGGTTAAGCCATTGCCTTTGGCTCAGGTCATGATCTCAGGGGTCCTGAGATCGAGCCCCACATCAGGCTCCCTGCTCAGTGGGGAGTCTGCTTCTCCCTTTCCCTCTGTCCCTCCCCCTGCTTGTGCGCGCTGTCTCTCTCAAATAAATAAATAAAATCTTTTAAAAAATCCTCTTGACATTAGTGGCAAATTAACGAAACACAAATCTTTGTGTTTTGAGTGGGTAAGTCTAGATATGGAACCAAGTACCTATGAATAGAAAACATAGTAAAAGATGTATTTCAAGTCAATAAAGGAAAGATGGATTCCATAAGTGATGTAGGAAAAACTGGCTCGTAACTTGGAAAAAACAAAGACTGATACCTATCTTACTATTGGGACCAAAATAAATTTGAGAAAGAGACACAGATGGGAGTGGGGGAAACATGAAGACCTGTGTTCTTCCTGTCTCCTCTGAAGTTGAAAATATTATTGCCCACTTGGGAGGCTTTCCCACGAAGTATGTACTGTGTGGTTGTGGATCTCATAGACTTTGGCCTTACCTTGGCTGTTTATCTTTCTCCCTCTGAGTAAGTCAGGAGTCTGTAGCAGTTTGGTAGCCAGCAAGCTCCTGTCTTGTGGCCTACTTTTGTACTGGACGTATTTTTTATTCTTTTAAAAATTAACTGTATTGAGATAGAATTTACATATAAGATGCACATTTAAATGTACTGCTTTATGAGTTTTTTTTTTTTAAAGATTTATTTATTTGAGAGAGCGAGAATGAGAGAGAGAGAGTACATGAGAGTGGGGAGGGTCAGAGGGAGAAGCAGGCTCCTCGCTGAGCAGGGATCCTGATGTGGGACTCGATCCGGGGACTCCGGGATCATGACCTGAGCCGAAGGCAGTCGCTTAACCTACTGAGCCACCCAGGCGCCCTGCTGCTTTATGAGTTTTGACAAATGTCTCCCCTGACCTCACCCCAACAGAACACCGAAATCATCCCGGAAAATTCTCTCTTGCTCGTCTGCAGTCAATCTCAATCCCCTATTCTCTGCTCTGTCACAGATCTAACATAATAGCTAAAACTGTAAAACTTACAGAATAAAATATGGGAGAAAAATTTCATGACCTTGAACTAGGCGAAGATTTATTAGGTGAGACACTAAAATCAGTAACTGTAAAAGAAAAAAAGATAAGTAGTATCAAAATTAAAAATAAATGCTCTTGGGGTGACTGGGTGGCTCAGTTGGTTAAGCATCCGACTCTTGATTTTGGCTCAGGTCATGATCTCAGGGTTGTGGGATCAAGCCCGGGGCTCCGTGCTCAGCAGGGAGTCTGCCTGAAGATTCTCTCCCTCTGCCCCTCCCCCCACTCGTGCTCGCGTGCACTCGCGGTCTCTCTCAAATAAATCTTAAAAAATAAATGCTCTTGACTATCAGTTTCTGGACCAGCATGTGTTGAATTTGGAAGTCATCACTCTTCTCAACAAGAAATAAGTTGAGGAAATTGAAAGATCAACTCTTTTTAGATACAGCAGAGAACTGAGATCTCAAATGGCTGCCCCCAAAGTTGGAGAGTCAGACAGGCAGATGCAGACACTCGTGCTATTGGAGTTGAAGCCCAAGAGCCCAAGAGCTGAAATCTCCATGGGCACTAGTAGCATCCATGGTAGGAAAACAAACTGTAAGCAATGAATTGCTGGAGGCTCAGTCTGGACATCTTTTGAGGTAAAAAACGCCAGAGGCGCCCACCTTGGGTGAGGATACCCCCACACTTTCCTGAGTTTTCTCTCATACATATGTTTTACATTCCCCATACGGAGTGGGGACCCAGAAGGGCAGGGACTTTTATTTTTTTATTGCATTTTTAATAGTGGATAAATAACTTAGAAGATTTAGAACTTAGAATTCAAAAAGTACAAAAGGTTATGCAGCGTAAAGTTTCTTTCTTATCCCTGCCCTTCAGGCACTCCTCAGTTCTCTGCCCTGGAGACAAATCATGTTTATTACATTCCTCCAGAGGTTTCTCACACACACACTTTCTTCTCCCGTATTTTCACCGTGGTCTGATTTAACCCCTACTCTATTTGGAGGCAGAGCTGATCAACAGAATTGACATCTTCATAATTCTGAATCTTCCTGTCCAAAAGCATGGTACCCTTCTAAATGTTCCAGTCTTTTGTGTTCCTGAGTAGTGCTTTAAAGCTAGAAAGTGTTCACGGGGCACCTGGCTGGCTCAGTTGGTGGAGCATCTGACTCTTGATCTAGGGATGAGTTTGAGCCCCATGTTGGGTGCAGAGATTACTAAATAAATAAAAAGTAAAGCTTGAAAGTGTTCTTCATATAAATCTCACACATTTTTGTAGGCTCATATTCCCATGTGTTATCTTTTTGTAGCTGTTGCGAACAATAAATCCCTTCCTTGGTCTGTGATGTCATTAGGCTCAGCTGTGGAGGAGCAGTGTGGGCTGCCCCAAGACCCCTATACATTAGCAATGATTATTTCTTCTCATGTAATCATAAGTAATAAGGGTGGTAACCTTATGATTTTTAAATTCACTGATTTCTGCCAAGAAGGTAGCTAATACTGTGTACCTAACATAGACCAGGCCTTATGCTGGCGTTCTTGTTTTGTTTTGAAGATTTATTGATTTTTTATTTTAGAGAGAGAGCACATATATGGTGAGAGAAAAAGGAGAGAGGGAGAGGGAAAGAGAGAGTCCCAAGCAGACTCCCCGCCGAGCATGGAGCCTGATGCGGGGCTGAATAAGATCCTGAGATCATGACTTGAGCAGAATCAAGAGTCGGATGCTTAACCAGCTGAGCCACCCAGGTGCCCCTATGCTGGTGTTTTAAATAAATTTATAATATATATATAAAGCAGATGTTACTCTCCTCACTTTACAGATCAGAAAAAAAAAAAAAATCAGAACTCCAAAGTCACAGAAGCAGTAAACTTTTGGACTTCAAACCATTATTTTGCACCACAACCCGAGAGCTGTAGTAGGGAGTGAAGTGAATGGCCATTGTTCACTATGAAATTTTCACTCTGTTCTAATTATATACCACTTACATGTGTTTTATTAGGGAGATCAAACTCATCACAATGACTATTTCTTAGATGATGAAGGTAGTATACATTTTTACTAAATGGTTAAAAAGAAATAATTATCCAAATGATTTCTAGATTCCATGTGTCATTTTTTTCATACTTTCACTATTGTTTTTCCCAAATTATCTCCTTTCAGCATTCCCATGAATGTAGCTGGCATGTTTTCAAATCCTTCGATGATGTATTCATGGTACTGGATTTTACCCTGTATCAGAACGACAACAAATATAACAGATTAATTTCATATTCTAAATGATATACTCTTCTCATCATAGCAACAAATTTATCAGGTACACTATGGGAAACCTGGAAATCTAAGATGGAAGCCCCGTCCTCCGTGAACTTACAGTCAACCTCAGGGCATGATCCACAAAGTACAGATAGAATGTTGATAATAGGTGTTAGATCACAGTATAATAATAGTAGAAATGTCACAGGAAGTGATTAAGCAATTTTCAAGTAAATTATATGGAAAAGTTTAGTAATGTAATGATCTCAGAAGAGATGGAAGAAGATGGAGAAAGGGGTCTCCTTGCAGGGTACTATCTGTTTTAATCCTTCCAGTAGCTTCATGACGTAGCATCATTACCTCTTTGACCCCTGAAGAGGCAGAGCCTGTTCAGCAAATGTAAATACCATGGCAGTCTAATAGTTTGTCCTCGCATCAAGCCCAGATTCTTTCAATTTATGTTGAACATTCACTTAGGAGGGTGGGAGGGAAGGGTTCATTTAGTGAGGGTTTTTCATTTTTCTTTCTACTTCAAGGCAGTCTACTAAGTGGAATTAATTTACATTTTCAAGGTTTTTTAAAAGGGGTCTTATGTGGAGACTGGAGTTACCTGATACCACTTACTTTCTTAATGTATTCCACTGATGGCTTAGCAACTGGTATAGATTTATGGAAGGACTATTTGCTTGGGGGTGGGGGTCACTCAACTAATTAATATGCATAGGAGCTGGGATTTGAACCCTTGACTAGAAAGTCCCAGCTCTTTCCTGTTCTTAAAGAGGCAAAGAACCTGGAAAGGGGTTAAAAGCTGTAACCCAAAGTTTAAAAGTTCAAAGCTGAAGATGAATACTAACATAAAAGTGTTGATAATATGGTAAATTAAGGTACAGCATACAGGCCACATGAAAACTCTTGGTACTAATTTTGTGAATTTTCTGTAAATCAAAAACTATTCTAAAAGAAAAGTGTATTTTTCAGAAGGGGAAGAGATGAGGAAAAAAAATAAGACGAGAGAGAAACGAGGCCAATTCACTAGTTACTGAAAACAAAACTCATTAGGTCCACTCTGTTAGAAGGAGGCGTTCGGGACCCCAGCACAGTGGCTTCTTGTCGTCAGCTGTGATCATGGGAGGGCTAGATCCAATTTCAACGGCAGGGACAAAGAGGCTCCACAGTGGGAACTTAAAAATCATTCAGCTCTTCTCCGCTTCCTGGAAAGAGCCCGGCTCAGCACTCCAAGAGTTGGACTGGGAAAAACACCAAGCTCCGAAGGCTGCCAGAGGAGCAATGTATTTCTTTGAATTAGGAAATGATGATAAAGCCAGGAGTTTAGAAGTGTGATACCACTTTTTCCCTCTGAAACTAAAATAATGCCCCTTGATAACCCTGAATAACCACGTGGTGTAAGGTGGGAAAGCATCACAGCACAGGACAAGGGGATGGGCTTCTTCCTGTGGATCTAAGGCCATGGCTCTAAGAAGACACCAACCTAGGGCCTGGAAGAGCGACGGCACAAATATATGCCCCTTCAGCATGTATTCAACAATGTTCGTCTAGTGTTTACATTGACTCAGACACTATTCTAGATGCTGAGGGTACATCAGAAAACAAAATGCACGAGGTTACTGCCTTCATGGAGGTTACATTCTCACAGGAGGGAGATGGGCAATAAATATAGGTGAATTACAGTATACATTATGTTAAAAGGTGGTAACTGCGGAGTGTAGAAGTAGGGTAGGGAGGACCAAGAATGAAGGGGGTTTGCAGGCACGCCTGCGTGGCTCGGTCGGGTCAGCATCGGACTCTTAGTTTCTGCTCAGGTTGTGATCTTGGGGTTGTGATCTCAGGGTCATGGGATCGGATCGAGCCCCTCAATGGGCTCCGCGCTGAGTGTAGAGTCGGCTTGTCCCCCCCCCCCCCCCCCCGCCCCGGCTTGCACGCACGCGCACTCACATGCATGCTCGCTCGCTCTCCCAAAATGAATAAATAAAATCTTTAAAACAAAGAATGAGGAGGGATTGCAATTTAAAATAGGGCCATTTTAAAAGTTGCTTCATTCAGAAGGTAGTTTTTAACAAAGTCCTACGGGGAATGAGCGAATTAAGGAAGCAGTTACAGAGGGACAGAAGGAAGTGGGGAGGGACTGGGCAGAGTGAGCAAGGGGGTGAACACGAAGAAATGAAATTAGAGAGGTAATGGAGGTCAGATCATGTACAGCCCTATAGGTTTTATTCTATGTGAAATGGGGGAGTTTTGGAGGGATTTGAGCCAAAGAATGACATGGTTTGATTTATGCTTTAAAAGAGCACTCTGGCAGCTGTTTTGGGAATGGTCTATTGGGGCATAAAGTCAGGAGGTCAGACAGGGTCTCCTGCAACGTCCAGGCTAGACCAGACGGCCGTCTGGACCACGGTGGTAGCAGCGGAGGTGGGAGAGCTGGTCAGATTCTGGGGGTAGTTTGAAGGTTGAGATACCAGAATTTCCTGACAGATGAGATGTGGGTAGGAGAGAAAGAAAGGAATCAAAGATGATTTCAAGGTTTTTGGATTGAGCAACTAGGAGGATAGAATTGCCGTTAACTGAGATGGTGAGGACTGTATATGGAATGGGTTTGGCAGGAAAGATAAAGACATATTTAGTTTTTGACGTGTTGAGTCAAAGATGTGTGTATTACACATCCAAGTGCAGCTGTTGAGCGGCCGAGAGCCCAGTGGAGAGACCCAGGCTGGAGACAGACGTTTAGGAGCTGTCAGCATGTGGAGGATATTTGAAGCCAAGAGCCTGGCTGAGCTAAGTAAGGGATAGGCAGACTTGGGTAGAGAAGAAAGGAAGCCCAGTGAGCCCACTCCTGTCCCCTGGGACACTCTATTCTTAATTTGGAGAGCAGAAAAGAAGCTGGCAGAGGAGATCCTCTGAGACAGACAAATCTGTGAGGAAAACCAAGAGCCATGGGAGAAAAGTGTACCGAGGAGAGTGTGATCACCTCTGTCCAATACTCGCCACAGCCAATCGAAGCCAAGAACTGACCCCTGCCGTTCGCAGCAGGAGGACATCGTCAACCCTGACAAAGGCAATTTGGTAGAATGGCAAGAGTGTAAAAGCCTGATACGTGGGTTTGAGAAAGAATGGAAAGAGAGGAACTGCAGACAGTGAGTGAAAACAACTCTGGGATTTTGTTCTAGAAGGGGGAGAAGTGAGATGCACCTGTATTTGCAGTGCAGGTGAAACCTATAGTCTGGAGAGGGAATGGGATCTCGTGTGCAACGGGGACAGGGGCTCTGGAGCCCGTTACCTCTATGACCCATTTCAGCAAGTCTTTCAGAGCCTTCTGGCGGACCTCTCCTTGCCAGCGGGTGACGATGAACCCTTCCAGGCGGAGCTGCTGATAGATAATATTCTCTGGGGGTGGGCCTGTGAACAGGAGGACACATTTAGGTGACAGGGTCCAGGGAGGTGGCCGTGGTGAAAACACAAGCACTACAAGTCACATCACTGTTCTAGATTTCTCCACTCCTTTCTGATCCATGGGGCTGTCCACAAATCAACATGGCCTCTGTGGTAGGCAGAATCGCGGTCCCCAAAGATGGCCGTATCTGAACTCCCAGAACCTGTGAATGTCTTTCCTTACGTGGCAAAAGGGATTTTGCAGGTATGATCAAGTTAAGAGCCTTTAGCTGAAGAGATTATTGTGTATTATTCAGGTGGGCCTGATATAAGGAAGGCAGAAAGGTCAGAAGCAGGAAAAAATGCGTGATGGTGGAAGCACAGATCAGAGAGAGAGAGAGAGAGAGAGAGAGAGAGAGACTGGAAGACCCTGCTGCTGGCTTTGTGGATGGAGGAAGGGACACGAGCTAGGGGATGCAGGCAGCCACTAGAAGCTGGAAAAGGCAAGTTAAACAGCTTCTCCTCTTGAGCCTTGAGAAAGAATTCAGCCCTGCTCACCCACTGTTGACTTTTGACCTCCAGAACGATTAGACAATGAATCTGTGTTGCTGTAGCCACTGAACTTGAGATAATTTGTCACAGCAGCAATCGGACTGACACACACTCAGAGCCTTTATCCAGGCCAGGCAGCCAGGGAACGTGCAGCCTTCACATGCCAGGAGCAAGACCCACCAAAAACGTCCCAAACAATTCTACGGAACAGAAAGAGGTCCTGAAGATAACCTGTGGAAGTGTTTCTGGGCTACTCCGGCATAAACACCCTGAAATTCCTGATACTTCGCATGTTCTTTTTTTACTGGCTTACTGCCGTCATTCTACGGCATAGCCCTATCTCCTGTTCTCTTCTCAAAGCAGATATAAAAAAAGCTAGTGTCCACCTCTGGCCCAAGAGCTAAGAGAGAATGATCCAAGAGGCTCAGCAACTCCACCTCACCATTTCGGGATACCAGGAGTTGGCCCAAACAGTGGCCTCACAACTCAGTGTGGATGAGAATCACACGGAGAGCTTGTGGAAAGAGGACGCTGGCCCCTCCCTCAACTTCTGACTGTGGATATGGAGTGGGTCCCAAGAATCTGTACTTCTAACACGTTCTCAGGAGATGATGATGCTGCTGGTCCTGGGCCCACACTTGGAGAACCACCAGCCTAGAAAAAGCCCCAGGCTACCCTGTGGCCTATTAAGAAGATGGTACTCTACTGTGTGAGAGAGAAAAGGTTGTGTTGGTTGCCTGGCTTGTTTTCTCAAGAATCCTAAGGGACCAGAAACTGAGGGAATGACCCATGAGCATAGTGTGAAAAGTTCCAGAAAGTCAGGTGAAAATGCCCGGGAAGAAGAGCCAAGGTGGCTGGCAGAATTTATTTGCGACGTCCTTGGTGACTGGCATCACTTAAGCTGAAAGTTCCCACTCACTACTTTGAAGAAAGTCACAGGAGCCGTCAGAAAAATAGGGCTTTGTCCTAAACCAAAACAAACTAATACAAGATGAGTGAGATGTGAAGGTGACACAGGAGAGTGGCACGTCCAGATTTGAGGCTGCTCTTGCAGAAAAGATCCACACCAACCATATTTCTTTTTAGGTTAAGGATTGAAATCCTCATTTCCTCATCCTGGAAGAGGATGAAATACTATTTCTGGGCTTATCTACCCTGATGGGAATACAGTTTCTTTATTGGGAGCAATAAGAATGTGGCATTTTAGCATAGAGGAAGGGAGGGGAAAATGAAACAAGACAAAACCAGAGAGCGAGACAAACCATAAGAGACTCTTAATGAGAGGAAGTAAACTGAGGGTTGCTGGAGGGGAGGGGGGTGGGGAGATGTGGTAACTGGGTGATGGGCATTAAGGAGGGCTCTTGATGGAATGAGCAGTGGGTGTTATGTACAACTGATGAATCACTGAACTCTACCTCTGAAACTAATAATACATTACATGTTAATTGAATTTAAATTTTAGAAAAGTTGGGGCGCCTGTGTGGCTCAGTTGGTTAAGTGTCTGCCTTCGGCTCAGGTCATGATCTCAGGGGTTGAGATCTGGGATTGAGCCCCATGTCGGGCTCCCGGCTCAGCGGGGAGTCTGCTTCTCCCTCTCCCTCTGCCTCATCACCCTTCCCATGCTCTGTCTCTGAAATAAATAAATAAATAAATAAAATCTTAATAAAATAAAATACAGTTAAAACCCATCAAAGAAAAAAAAAGAATGTGGCATTTTAATGTGGCATTAAAGCCGGGAAAAAAATGAATTACCCCTGAGCTATCCTAACAATGAAATCTGTCAGAATTTCTGGAGATGAGAGGCAGGGCAGAATCTCATCTAAAATGGATGGACAAGGCCAGCTGATGTCTCAAAGACCTATCTGAGCAGCTGAACTTCCAAACTCTAATTGCTAAAATGGCTAGATCAAGTTACTGGACCCAAAATATTTGGCTGTACCTAATTGGACTATGGTCAAGAAAATGCATCCTGGAGCTTTGCTCAATGCGCAGGCAGAAGATTTCCCATGATTCTAGCTTAGCATCAGTTAGGAAAATATAGGGGGAAAAAAGTCCCGAACAATAAGACTGCCAAGTGCACCTGGAGTTTTTTCAGAGAAGGTAGTGTCTTTGATTTTTCACAACCAAGAGGGAATCTACAAGCTGTCCTTTCTCAGCCCCTTCCACTCTCGCTCACTTGTCTCAATGCAGTTGTGGGGTTGTTAACTAGCAGGGCTGTAGGGTTTCATTCCCATGAGTGAAGCCATCACAGAACGAATACCCAATTTATTTAGTTATCACCCCAGATCCCGATGACACTCTCCAAGATTCCTTTTTGCTCTTTTTTCTCATTTTTTTGGACCACAGGTAAATTTATAATCTCACCAATAGCACAGAATTGTAGCCTTGAGGGGTGCCTGCGTGGCTCAGTCAGTTGAGTGACTGATTCTTGGTTTCCACTTGGGTCTTGATCTCAGGGTCATGGGATCGGGCCCCGTGTTAGGCTCTGCACTTAGCTCGGAGTCTGCTTGTGATTCTCTCCCTCAGCCTCTGCCCCTCCCCACCACCAGCTCCCTCTCTCTCTAAAATAAAATAAAATAAGATAAAATAAAATAAAAAGAATCTTAAAAAAAATAATTGTTGTAGTAGAGAAGGACTCTGTATGAGGAGTTCAGAAGACCCATCTTTGAGTCTCTTGCTAATAAGATTTAAAGAGCCTCGGGTCCTCTTGCCATTCATCTCCCCATCCATAAAATAAGAGGCCTGTACAACGTCTCTCAGAGAAGTAGGACTTAAGGAATGTAGTTCTCTAGTTGATACTGCTTTTGGACCTCTGTGGTATGGAGAGGGGAGGGGGTGGTCTCTGCATAGGAGAGCAGAGAGGTGGGGGACAGAGGCACAAGACAAACAAAACAAGGAACAGAGGGGAAGCGCACACTCCTTTCCCTTTCCATGGAAGTTGTCAGTTTGGGGGAGCCAGTATGTCCTGCTGCTCTAGGAAGCCCTGCCCACTACCATGAAAGGACATGACAGCCCGTTGTTCCCTTTACCCACCCAAGTCATCCTCTCCCCAACCCCATACCTCCAGCAACATCTCGAATATCCTAAAGGACCCTCATATTGCACCAGCCAGACCAAGGTGTTCTGTTTCTAAATCAAATCATGGCTGCCCTTTTACAACTTTGCCCAAAACAATCGGTAAAAAACTAAAACTTTTAAAAATTATCAACATTCTCCTGTATTTTCAGATTCTGTTACTTCTCAATATCAAAATGTAATGTAAGCTATTTAGTACAGATATATGAAATTACATATTTTTAGTTTAATAAACACTATTTCATCAAGAATATCAGGAAGTCTTTTCAACATTTTGATAGTCACTGGCCTATACCATATCCGTGAGTATTCTCCTCGTCCAGTCTTTCTACCTCTGTGATCGTGTGCATGAGCTCATTACCTGGGGGAGGAGGGCAAGTACTATTGTATGTAGAGATGGCCCCACATATAGCAATTCTTCCAAATTTCTTCATCTGGGGGATAACAATGTTTGAAAACTCTCCACCTACCTATACAGACAGGAAGAAAACAAAACCCACTTTAAATACTCTAAATACTAGAAGATTCAGGAGAATCAGTAAGTCACAACCACCGTTTCACAAAATTTATTCTAGAAGTAAAAAAAAAAAAACAAAACAAAACCTGATTGAATTAGCACAGCAGTGCAGAAAATTGCAGTTGGAAAAAGATAGGAGAGGCTGGGCATTTCTCTTTGTAGGAACGTACCATATATAACATACCTTTTACTTTATTATATTTTGGAATTCTCTGATCAGTTCAATAATCTCATTGCCCCTATCCAAGAGCATGGAAAAAATACTCAAAAGCCACATCAAGAACAAAGTTGGAGGACTCACATTTTCCAATTTCAAAACTTACTACAAAGCTGTATTAATCAAGACAGTGTGGGAACAGAAATATAGATCAACAGAACTAACTTGAACTAACTCTAAAATAAAATAAAATAAAATAAACCCTTATTTTATGATCCACTGATTTTCGACAAGAGTGCCAAAACAACACAATAGGAGGAAAAAAACAGTCTTTTCAATAAATGGTGTAGAGTAACTGGGTATGAAAAAGGAGGGGTATGGACCCCTTCTTAGGCAATACACAAAAATTAACTTAAAATATATCAGCTAATACCATAAAAACTCTCAGAAAAAACAGAGGAGGGGCGCCTGGGTGCCTCAGTCGGTTAAGCGTCTGCCTTCAGCTCGGGTCATGATCCCAGGGTCCTGGGATGGAGCCCCACATTCTCCCTCTCCCTTTGCTTGCTGTTTCCCCTCCTTGTACACTCTGTCAAAAATAAATAAAATCTTGGGGCGCCTGGGTGGCTCAGTCATTAGGCGTCTGCCTTCGGCTTGGTCATGATCCTGGGATCGAGCCCCGCATCGGGCTCCCTGCTCCACGGGAAGCCTGCTTCTCCCTCTCCCACTCCCCCTGCTTGTGTTCCTCACTCACTGTGTCTCTCTCTGTCAAATAAATAAATAAAATCTTAAAGTAAATAAATAAATGAAATCTTAAAAAAAAAAGAGGAAGAAACATAGGAGTAAATCTTTGTGACCTTGGATAAGGCAAGGCCTTCTTAGACATGACACCAAACGCTCAAGCAACAAAAGGAGAAATAAATTGGCCTTCATCAACATTTAAAACTTTTGTGCTTCACAGGGCACCATCAAGAAAGTGAAAGAAAAGCAAAAAAGAGAGTGAAAGACAACTCACAGAACAGGAGAAAAGAACTGCAAACCATATAGTCAATCCTCCTTATTAGTGTATTCCATATTTGAGAATGGGACTACTTGTTAACATTTATTTATAACCCCCAAATCAACACTCACAGAGCTTGCCTGCTCATTTGGAGACATGCCTAGAGCCACAAAAGAGACACAAATTTCCCAGCTAAGGTCAGCAAAGGCCAAGGGTCTCTGTTCTTTTTTCAGCTCTCCCAGAGATTACCGGGGAGGGAAGGCAGTAGGGGGCAGTGCAGAGTAGTTCAAAAAGCTCCAGCTCTGGGGCTGGTTGGATGGGATGTGAACCCCAAATCCGGGAGAATGAGTTTGTGGGGCAGCCTCAGGCAAGCTTCTTACCACTTCTGAACCTCCTTTTCTCTTTTGAAAAATAAAGAAAATAGAAGCTGCAGGAAGAGTTGTTTTTAGGATTTAAGATTGTAATCAAGGTGAAACATGTACATATGTGTGACTTGATAGAACCTAACTACCAGGAATATTGAGAATTGGCTATATCTGATAAGGGGATTATCAGAACTTTTATGAAGAACTCTGAAAACTCAGCAAATAATCCAACTGAAAAATGGGCAAAAGATTTGAACAGACATATCTCCAAAGATATACAAATGAAAAGATGCTCAGTATCATCAGCAATTAGGGAAACGCAAATCAAAACCACAGTGAAATTCTACTTCAAACCCACAAGGATAGTCATAATAAAAAAGATAGTAAGTGTTGGTGAGGATGTAGGGAAATTGGAACCCTCATACATTGCTGGTGAGAATGTAAAATAGTGCAGCCATTTTACAAAATTGTTTGTCGGTTCCTCAAAATGTTAAATATGGAGTTTCCACATGACCCAACAATTCCACGTAGAGGTATATACCCAAGAAAAATGAAAACATTATGTCCACACAAAAACTTGATCATGAATGTTTATAGCAACATTAAGCATAATAGCCAAAAAGCGAAAATTACTCAGATGCTCATCAATTGATGGATGGATAAATAAAATGTAGTATACTGATTCAATGGAATATTACTTGGCCATAAAAAAGGAATGAAGCACCAAGACACATTACAACATGGATGAAATTTGAAAACATGCTAATGTATAGTGTAAGAAGCTAGTCACAAAAGACCACTTTTGGGAGAAAATGGGGAGTGACTATAATGAGTACAGCATTTCTTTTTGGGATAATGAAATGTTCTAAAATTGATTGTGGTGATGGTTGTACAATTCTGGGAATATACTAAAAACCACTAGGTTCAACACTTTAAAGTGGGTAAATTTTATCTCAATAAGCCTGTTTTTTTTTAAAGGCATACTTTCTTTACATATTTTAGGTGGAAACTTTAGAAGCATATTCTCTTGTATAGTACTTTGTTAGTAAATAAGATATTAAGTCCAATTTGTACTCACATTATCGAAGTAACAATCATAACCATCAGGAGAGGCTTTTTTCAAAGTTTCTTCCAAAGACTCTACTGTTTTGTAGTTAAAGGCAACATCATATCCAAGCTTTTTGAGGTAGGCAAGCTTTTCGTCAGACCCTGCTGCTCCAACAACTTTGCAGCCCTAAATGAGGGGAAAAATATGGAAACCATTTATAGGCCAAAAGCATGGACCAACCCCCCCCCCCAGTCTAGTATGGTCAGGTTCCCCAAGAACACCCAAAGTGCTAAGCCACCTTTATGAAGATACCACAATGGGCCAATAGGCCCATAGGTGAAATTAGTCCCTGAATCAGCCTACAATCCAACTTGTAACTTTAGCCTGCCTCTGACCAACCAACAGATTCCGTCTCTGGTTATGTGGTTTGCAGCTGGTTTTAACTTGTTGGCTTGACAACCTTTTTATTTGACTCTCTTTATTTTTGGACTTCTCTTGCAGTGACTTGCATGCTATCTTTTGGTACAGTGGCCCTTTAGACTATAATCTGGGCTCAGCTCTGGGACTGTCAGCCCTCCCAGTGACTGCCCCCTTATTCTTTCATTTGGGCTAAAGCACTGGACTAGATCCTGTGTAATCATAGAGGAACTGGAGAGCATTCTGAAAAGCACTTTCGGGAAAAGACTAGAGACTGTATTGGAACACAGAGAGTAGCTCTTCAGAAATCTCTTATATCCTGAATGTATCTTCAACTTTTAAACAAGACCCACTAAACTAAACTCCATGAGACTGGGGAAGTTCTGCTCTCTTGACTGTTGTATTCTCAGTGCACACTGTGGGTATTGAGTAAATGTTTGGTACTTGAAGAAGACACTTACCTTGAGCTTAGCTATCTGCCCCACCACAGAGCCCACTGCTCCTGCTGCTGCATTAACCATCACTGTTTCTCCACCCTTCACACCACAGATGTCAAGTAGGCCAAAGTAGGCTGTTAGCCTGGGAGAAGAAAATTAAAGATATGTGGATAGATTTGTTGCTTATAAATCTATATTTTTATCTTTGTTGCTTCAGATACATCCTGAAGGCCTTCTCAATAGCCCAGTGCCATGGGTCCTAATAAAAGACAAAAAATATAGGAAATGAGTATTACCAGCCACTAAGTGGGTCCAACTCCTCCTTCCTCACTCTTAAACAGGAATAAAGATGATGGGAACTAGAGAAGAAATTGAGAGTTGGTTGGAAAGGGGCTACACTTTGTCTACCCCTAGGCCAAGTCTCAGGAGCAAAAGAAGATAAACTCTGGGGATCCTAAAACAGAGAGCTCGTGTCTCATTCCATGTGTGTCCCAGGGAGAGGTGAGCTTCATGGGGAAAGCCTCCATGTCATCATGGTGCCACAGCCACAGAACAGATATAATGGTATGCAGTGTCTAAGCATAAGAGGTTCCCAGAGAAACACCTGGAGTTTTCCATGGCTCCTAAGTGGGATGGAAGAACTTCTGAAATTTCCCCATCTCATCCCAAATGAGATGTCGAAGTTAGCTGGCAAGGAAAGAGCGACAGGGTCTACAAAGATGCAGCTCAGACAGTACTGACAAGTACTGGGCGAAGCAGCCACCAGCTCGGATGGCCAGCTTGGAAGGCGATGTGGCTAAGGACTCAGTGGGAAAAGGACACCAGCATAAGGCTAAGACAGATCAAGCTCAAGAAGTTGTTGTCTCCCCTCTACTGGCACGGAATGTGTTAGCCCTTGGAACTTTGCATCAACCCCAGGGAGAGGAAAAAAGGAAATCTTGAGTTTTAAACCTGAACAATGTGAAAAATCACTGAATTTAACTGAGGCTCTGTTTTACTACACAAGCCAAGATGCAGGCTTGAGATAGAAATGATGTACAGCCACCTGGGTGGCTCAGTCGTTAAGCGTCTGCCTTCGGCTCAGGTCATGATCCCAGGGTCCTGGGATCGAGCCCCGCATTGGGCCCCCTGATCAGAGGTAAGCCCGCTTCTCCCTCTCCCACTCCCCCTGCTTGTGTTTCCTCTTTATCTCTCTCTGTCGAAAAATAAGTCAGGATGTCTGGGTGGCTCGGTTGGTTGAGTGTCTGCCTTTGGCTCAGGTCATGATCCCAGGGTCCTGGGATCAAGTCCCGCATCAGGCTCCTTGCTCAGCAGGAAGCCTGCTTCTCCCTCTGCCTGACACTCCCCCTGCTTGTGCACTCTCTCTCTGTCTCTGTCTCTCTCTCTGATAATAAATAAAATCTTTAAAAAAAATAAAATAGTTAAAAAAAAAGAAATGATGTACAGTAGTAGGAAAATTCTAAGTTATGTTTCTGCACCCCTGAGTCTGAGCGAATGAAATCTATATCCACTATGGCGACTGCTAAGCCACTTGCAAAATTTCATGTAAAAGGTATTTCTATATGAACGGAAACTATACGTCTGCCTCTGAGTATATCTGGGGATCCATTAGGGTTGGACATTGAAGGTAAGGCAGTGAAAGGCAAAGAAATCTGCACTTTTTCTGAGGACCCAAAAGCTAATATTCCCACATTGTTTTTTGAAAGTTGGATGGAGCACCACCTGCCTCAGAATCAAATGGAGTTTTATAAAAAATTCAGATTCCCAGGCCCCACTTCAGACCCACTGATTCAGAAATGCTGGAACATGAACACCTGGATTTTATACAACTAGGTGATTCTTATGAATGTAAGCAACTAAAAACCGCACCTTCATCAATGCCGAAGGCAGAGTGTGCTGGACAAGTTAGCAAAACCTCAAATGCGAAGCAGAAAGTGCATTTTCTGATTGTCATTCTACCCATGACAATCAGTACCCTCCACCCCAATCTCTGTCCTAGAAAATTCTAAAATCAGCTTTCAGTTAGACATACTGACCCAAGATACACAAGGCCTTTCCCAAACATCACATCCTTCTAAAAATGGAAAGGAGGTAAGATGGAGAAGTCAACAGTAAAGAAATCTTAAAGGAAAAATTAAAGACGCACTTTGGTCTAAGGGGGACTTCGATCAATAACAGGTTGGAGAGCAAAACACATAAACACCTCCAGCTTAACAGAGAAAACAAAGGTCCGATGAAGGGAGTAATGCAAACTTTGGAGGAATGTTAAATCTCTGGAGCCTGGACAGCTGCAACACCCTAGGTTTCAAAGTTCAACTTCTTTTATAGTCTATAGCAGAAGTTCCAGTGTTCTTGAAGGGTTGACCCACGCCACTGGTAAGGAATGCTCAAAGAATGGATAGTGTGTCACTAGAGGAGGTTAGAAACATAGCATAACTCCTCTCCTCAATCAGTGAGAACCACTGATATGAAGTTGATTGTTTGGTGTAAAAGTGCACTCCTCAGAGGCTTGGAACAGGGGAATGAGAAGTATACACAAATGAATAAATTACCCTCTATTTCAGGATTCAAATCTCCTACTATTTTACAGATTACTCTCTCCCCAACTAAGTCATGGGAGACTTGCTTCAAGGTTTCCTCATGTCTCCCTTCACCCCTGCCTTCCTCCACCTGGCTCACAATTTAGAGAGAAAGACAGGTGGAATAACAAGGTGGGAGGGGGTCTAGGGCAAGCAGGCAGGACTCGGAAGTGCTATAATTCTGTTTAGTGCCCACTTACTGAAAGTAAGGTATTAAGCATCCTCTAAATTCATGAGATTGTCTCTTGGCCGTGGCAATTCTGAGGAGTTCATATTCTGAGTGCAATATGAACTTGGGGTACAGGGGACTGGTTTTTGCTAGAGGCTGATCATTTGAGGTATATATTTTCATTTCATTCTTTTAAAAGTCCTTTGAAGTGTGAAAAAGAAAGAGGGAGGGATGGGGGAAGGAAGGAAGGAAAGAAGGAAGGGAGGGAGGGAGGGAGGGAGGAAAAGATCATACAACTTGGAGAGAGAAAGGAAATTCATGAATTCCAGACTAAAAATGTTTCGGGGGGACTCCAACAAAAGGAATTCAATTGACCTTGCTTCTCCAAACCATAAAAGGAAACTTGAGGTCCCAAGTTCAGTTGAGACAGGATGAACTGACCCGGGAGTCTTCCTGAGTTAAAAGGCCAAGGAACTCCTGAGTAGTTCAAGTCTGTGTCAAGCTGAGTGACTGTACAACCATACTTATGATTCATCTCAGTTTAAATAATCTCAGATCCCTTTATACCTCAGGAAATTCAGATGTGCATAGGGAAAGGTGGGGAATGAGAGACAGTACAGAAAAGCCAAGGTAAGACTGAATTCTTTTTCCCCTTTTAAACTCTGAAATGGAGGCAGAGGTGAGTAAGGAGTGAAGCCAAGACACTTCCAGAGATGGAGGGAGCTGGTTCTGTTGTGTTACATTTGCCCACTGCTAGGGAGGGGTCATGCCCCATGCTTCTCCGCCCTGCTGCTCTCTGGACCGGAGGGTCTCTGGCCTCATTTTCCCTCTTTCCTTCAGTCCAAGGCTAACTCTAGTCCATCTTCTTCCCTTCTTAGTCCTACCATCTACTCCAACCAGCCCCTGAGCCTAGACTGTCTCAAGTTTCTTCTTGTTGACCACATTCTGAACAAACTATTTTGAAAAACCAGAATGTCAGGTATTTAAACAAATGAAATATACCCATGAAACTTACCCTGTCATGCCCACTGTTCCCAGAGCCAAAGACACCGGTAACGTGTCTGGCCATTCTGCGGGTAGCTTTTCCAGATCTTTCCCATCAGAAATAGAGTGCGTCGTCCAGCCTGAAAAAGCCACTACCACAGTTCCTGCTGGGAAGGCTGAGTTCTTACTTTCCACAACTCTGAAAGATAAAGCACATTAAGACATGGGAAACCTCTTTCAAAGGAGTTGGGATCCTGCATGGGTAGTTTCCTAAAAGGGCACTGAAGTTAACATTCCATGATTAAATACCCCACCACATCTCTCCATCGTAATTCCTCGCTGCTGGTTTCTCCTCCTCCTTGACAGAAAATATGGGCCATTAGAGAAGAACTCTCTGAACTGGTTCCACATCTGTCTCTGTCCTCACCCACTTTCTAAGCAAGAGGCATGCATCCTCTGGCTCAAGGTGCCCTGGATACCAGCCTCTATTGTTTTTCAGGGGCCACCCTCCATCCCTAGCCCCTCCTCTCTCCCAAATCTTTAGCATTGTCCTGTCCAATGCAACCTGCCTTCCACTCCCGCTACTCCACTAAGGTCACAACAACTTCTGATTGCAAAATCCAGTGGACACTCTTCATTCATTGTCTGATTTTACCTTTCTACTGTATTCAACACGCTGAGCTACCCAAACTTCCTCATTGGTTTCCGTAATACTGACTTCACTGGGATTTTTGTCTCTCCCTCTGAGTTGCTCCTTTTCAGTCTCATTTGCCGATTTTCTTTCTCCCACCTTCGCCCACCATTAACCATTTTATACTGTCTTCCCCCTGATCGTGAAGTTATGTAACACATTTATTTTAGAAAATTTGATGTATGAAATAAAAATATCAGTTCTAATCCCACAATACAAAGATAACTGCTAATATTTTGGGGTGTGTTATGGCAATCTTAATGATATATTCAAAAAAGGCATACTATAAGAATGCAAACTAGTGCAGCCACTGTGGACAACACTATGGAGATTCCTCAAAAAATTAAAGAACTACCATATGATCCAGTAATTCCACTACTGGGTATTTACCCAAAGAATATGAAAACACTAATTCAAAAAGATATATGTACCCCTGTGTTTACCCATGAATTCAAAAAGATATATGCATCCCATTGTTTACCTGCATTATTTACAATAGCCAAACTATGGAAGCAACCAAGTGTCCACCTATAGATGGCTGGATAAAGAAGATGTGGTATATAGACAATGGAATATTACTCAGCTATCAAAAAGAATGAAATCTTGCCATATGCAAGATTGGATCTAGAGGGCATAATATTGAGTGAAATAAGTCAGTCAGAGAAAGACAAATACCATATGATCTTACTCACATGTGGAATTTTTTTTAAAGATTTTTTTTTGAGGAATTCCACCTTTTTTATTTTCCCCCTTTTACACAAAACAAAGTAGAAGAAATAATACAAGATTAAAACTGCAAAGTAGTTAATTGGTAGAACACATATACACAAAAAAATCCAGATAGCAAGATAGGCTTATCTACAATGAGGAAACACATGTAAAAATTAAGGTAGTTTGTAGTTTTCATAGGAAACATTAAAAAAAAAAAAATCAAACATATGCTACAATGGGTGCTACTGTTTACAGTAATATTGAAGGGGAGAAAACACTTATTAGGGACAGATATACCACAAGGTCCAGCATCAGTGCAGTCAATTCACAAAACCATATTACAGCTAGTTAATCAGAGTTTAAGAACTGTTCCCAAATGTCACATTTTCGGCCCTCAGAGGTTGATGCCTACAGATTTCAGCTATTCTAAATTTCTAGCTACTGAGAGGGAGAATGATTCTAAGACACTTTCCAAGCAGTTACAAAATCTCTGTAGACCAGAGGCCACCTATCGTCGCCAAAAGTCTGCTCTCCCCAGCAGCCCTTGCACTCTTCAGAGAGAGAGATCTAGGAAAAAAGTCAGATGCCAATATAAACACCACCTCCTGTGCCAAATCTCTGGGGGCCAAAGCAGCCAGCAATTGCCTTCAAATAAGAATCTTGAGGCTTACCTTCAAAGGCCTAGTCTGGTCTCAAAAAATTAGGCTAAGATTATTTTCTACTGAAATGACTCTTGACTAAGTACAGGAAGACTTCTGTCCTTTATTGGCTGGTGTTGGAGTGAAGGTCATAGACCTGAGTCTTAACCTGTTATGTACTTGAGTTTCAATTGGCTGAAAACCTGAAATTAAAAATATGCTAAAAATCCTAAACACAAACTTCTGGAAGCCTGCTGTTAAAAAGCCTCTAAGGATCTACTAACTTGAAGTCTAAGAGCAACGAGAGACGAGCTCAAAGCCTGTCATATTCCCCATTTGGGAGGAAAGATCAATGTTTCTTACAAATTACTAAGTTTTTCACAAGGCAGAAACCAGCACATACTAGGGCATGGAATTGGTTTCATTTTATTCCAGAGGATTCTTCTCCCATTGTATAGAAACAGCATGAGGAATGAATCTTAATTGGTCTCTTCATTGGAAGTGGTCAACTTGGTCTCTGTATTCATGAAGCCAGGCAGTTTAAGCAGACTGTGGAAGCAGACAGTAGAACCAGCTTCCTGTAGCCACAGACCACTAACTTGTAGCTAGCTAAAGCAAAGATCAACTGGAACAATTAATTATCCAAAGTCACAGTTAACTGTACTAATGTGAAGTTCACCACTGTATTATTTTAAAGGAAGTTGCCTAAAAGTAAGAATGCAATTAACCTGGGTGGAGAAAAATCAAAACAAGTCCTACTCAAGAATGAGTTGTCCATATAAGGCCAACTGATGAGAACGCATCCAGCTACACTTCGCATGAAGACACTATGCATAAAGCCTTACTCGGCAAGTCTGAATTTCTACGCACTAAGGGCAAAAGAGGGAGAGCAAAGAGCTACTTCTGTAACATTTTAGTATCCAGACAGCATAACAGAAACTGTTCCCAAGGACAATGTATATGCCATTCATTACACTGAATAAAGCAGATGCATTATTCATTTTTCTTTTTGTTTGAGAAGCTTATTTGTCTCCCTTTTGGTCATTCCAATGTACTTCAAAATGATTCCATGCTGGTTTAATCCAGGAAGCAACAGTAAGAAAGTCACTATCAGGTAGGTGAGCAGCAGGTTGTGGACTTGCTGTCCCACCCAAGCAACCGCAGCAAGAGAAACGATCATGGTCATGAAGTACATTTTAGGCTTTTCTTCCTTTAGTGTAAAGAGGCGTTTCCACCAGCCCACAGCTCTGCGTCGAGTTTTTACCAGATTGCTACAAATTTCATGGAATCTTTGCTGTTGTTCAGTGGTCCATTTATTGGAGCCAAAAATTCTAGAAGCTAGAATGGGAACAAGGTAGTCAGCCAAGCACAAAAACGTAACAAAACAGGAAACACCGGACAGAACAGATGGATCTTGATAGTAGATAGTCAGAAACACCAAAGAAACCACACCCATGATGGCAGGTGGAAACCAGGCTCTTTCCCATCTGAGGACTTTATCAGCCATCAGCATCACTTCTCCCCATCCCTGCAGCTGCTCTTCCAGACTTGCAGTCTCTGCAGCCAGCAGGTTGGTGCTGCGATTATCTCCCTCCGCCATCGTCCCTGACGTGCCGCCTTAGCGGGCACACACCGCCCCCCAAACAAGCTTTCCACAGAGACCCACACAGCGACCCTAACGCTAGCGCTTTGTTTTTAAAGATTTTAACTTAGGGGCGCCTGGGTGGCTCAGTCAGTTAAATGTCTGCCTTTGGCTCAGGTCATGATCCCAGGGTCCTGGGATCGAGTCCCACATCGGGCTCCCTGCTTGGCGGGAAGCCTGCTTCTCCCTCTCCCTCTGTCTGCCGCTCCCCTTTAAAAAAAAAAAAAAGATTTTAATTTATTTATTAGAGAGAGAGCATGTGTGCGAGGGAGAGCAGGGGCAGAGGGAGGAGGAGAAGCAGGACCCCCACTGAGCACTTAACACTTAACTGACTGAGCCACCCAGGCGCCCCCATATGTGGAATTTAAGAAACAAAACAAAGAAAAAAAGAGACAAACAAAAAACAGACCCTTAAATGAAGTGAACAAACTGGTGGCTGCCAGAGGGAAGGTGGGCCCTAGGGGGATGGGTGAAATAGGTGATGGGGATTAAGAGTACACTTACTGGTTTTTGTTTTTCTTTGTCTTTTTTAGATTTTATTTATTTATTTGACACAGAGAGAGAGGATAAGCAGGGGGGAGCGGCAGGCAGAGGGAGAGGGAGAAGCAGGCTCCCCACTGAGCACGGAGCCCAACGTGGGGCTTGATCCCATATTTATTTACATAATTGAAATCACTTTATATTTTGCAACCCAGTTTTTCTCTCTCAACATTATACTAGTATATATGACTTATACTTTTTCCCATGTCAGTAAGAATCCTTTAAAACTGAAATGAATTTAGGGGCGCCTGGGGGGCTCAGTTTGCGAAGCATCTGACTCTTCATTTCAGCTCAGGTCATGATCTTAGTGTTGTGAGATCAAGCCCCGCACTGGGCCCTGTGCTGGGTGCAGAGCCTGCTTAATATTCTCTCAAGCAGACTCCACACTGAGGGCAGAGCCAGATGCGGGGCTCAATCCCATGATCCTCAGATCACAACCTGAGCCAAAACCAAGAGTCAGACGCTCCACCAACTGGGCCACCCAGGTGCCCCATATAAAAATTTTAAACTATGATTGGACATGGGAGAAAGATAAAGATAAACAAAGATCCAAATATTTGCAACACTAATATTCCTAACATATAAAAAGATCTTACAAATCACTATAAAAGATGAAAAGACCTAAAGGAACAAAGGAAAAGACATAAACGTAATTCACAGAAGAAAACTGATGATTAATTTACCAAAAAAAGTCAACATCACTAATAATGAAAGAAATGGAAGTTAAATGGAAATATCAATGTGAATTCATCTCAGATTGCCAAGATGATAAGCAATGGGCATATAGGTATGAGGAAACAAGTTCTTTAATATGCTATTGGTGGGAGTGGATATTCATACAATCTTTTTGAAGAGAAATTTGACATCAAAACTTCAAATTAAAAATGTGCATCTATCGGGTTGGTGATCTTGGAAGAAACAAGAGTACGGCACGAACATGGGGAAGCAAAAGAAAGCAAGAAAGTATGCTACCATGAAGCGAATGCTTAAGTCTTTGAGATCAGAGGCTTAACGAGGATAGATTAAAACCTAAAAAGAAAGAAAAGGAAGATCCCAGGGCACTCAAGGAAAGAAAAGTCCCCCAACATCCTCCCTGCTTATTCTTCCAATATAACACAGAGCTGGGCCCACCTTACCACATCCTGGTTGATACCAACTTTATCAACTTTTCCATTCAAGCCAAACTTGACTTAGTACAGTCAACGATGGACTGTCTGTATGCCAAGTGTATCCCTTGTAGAACTGACTGTGTAATGGTTCAAACTGAGAAACTAGGGCAAAAGTATTGAGTGGCTCTAAGGATTGCCAAGGAGCCAAGATCTGAACCATTACCATGCACACACAAAGGAGCCTATGCAGATGACCGCTTAGTACAGAGAGTACCTCAGCACAAGTGTTACATTGTGGCCAAGTTGACCGGACCTTACAGGATGAATCCAGATGCCTGGAGTTCCCATCATGTCCATTTCTAACCACAGGGACAACATCGAGCGGATGCCAGATGACAATGCAGCCCCTCGGTTCTAATCCTTTTTTTCTTTTTTTTATTTGACAGAGAGAGACAGCGAGAGAGGGAACACAAGCAGGGGGAGTGGGAGAGGGAGGGAGAAGCAGGCTTCCCGCCGAGCAGGGTACGGGGCTCGATCCCAGGACCCTGGGACCACGACCTGAGCCGAAGGCAGACGCCTAACGAACGACTGAGCCACCCAGGCGCCCCTAATTCTTAAAAGATAAGAGTTCCTCTGCCTTCCTTTACCAACTTTTTCTCTTGCCAGTTCATATTAGCAATATGCTCTAGCGTGAATTATTCTTCTTACCCATTTGCTCTGTTACGAGCTGAGTATGGTTAAATACACTCACGTTTTGAAGTTGTTTTGAAATTGATATTTTGTATCATTTTAAGTATTGTTGCATCTTTTTATAAATCAGATGATTGCTCATTTTAAAAAATGTGCATCTCTTGGGGCACCTGGGTGGCACAGTTGGTTAAGCATCTGACTCGAGGGGTGCCGGGGTGGCTCAGTCGTTAAGCGTCTGCCTTCGGCTCAGGTCTTGATCCCGGCGTCCTGGGATCGAGCCCCACATCGGGGTCCCTTCCTGCTCTTCAGGAAGCCTGCTTCTCCCTCTCCCACTCCCCCTGCTTGTGTTCCCTCTCTTGTTGTCTCTCTCTCTGTCAAATAAATAAAAATTTAAAAAAATCTTAAAAAAAAAAAGCATCCGACTCAGTTTAGGCTCAAGTTGTGACCTCAAGGTACTGAGATTGAACCCCGCGTTGGGCTCTGTGCTCAGCATAGAGTCTGCTTAAGACTCAATCCCTCTTCCTCTGCCCCTTCCCAACACTGTGCTCTCTCTCTCTCTCTCTCTCTCAAATAAATAAATAAATCTTTATAAATAAATAAATACGTTAATAAAATATGCATCTCCTTTGACCTAGATTTTATACTTCTGGGAATTTAATGTGAAGCAATATTCATCCAAGTAGGCAAAGAATATACAGACATGCACAAAAAGAGGCATACATGTTCCTTGCAGAACTATTTGTGATAGAAAAAACTGGAAACGGTTGCTACCAGGAGTAGATTAGTTATATGGCAGATAACAATGGGATATATTGGCAGCCATTAAGGGGTGCCTGGGTGGCTCAGTTGGTTGAGCGTCTGACTTCAGCTCAGGTTGTGATTCTGGAGTCCTGGAATCGAGCCCTGTGTCAGGCTCCCTGATTCAGTGGGGAGTCTGCTTCTCCCTCTGTACCTCCCCCCTTCACTTGCGCTCTCTCTGTCTCTCTCAAATAAGTAAATAAAATCTTTGGGAGAAAAAAAAGGATTGATTTAAAAAAATTTGCAGCCACTAAAAGGTAGGTAGTATATTTACATTTTATCAACAAAAGATATCCATAACATATTAAGTGAGAAAAAGCAATTTGTTGAAGGGCATATAATCCCATTATTTAAGAAAAATTATAAATATTAGTTTGTGTACTAAGCAATTTTTGAAATAATAATACATTAACAACAGTCACCTCTAAGGTTCAGATGATAAGGGAACTTTCAGTTTCCAAGATACAAATTTTTGATTTATTTGAATTTTTGCAATAGTCATAAACCGGACAATTACCATTTTTTAAGTTTAAGAGCTGCAATGATGTCAATTTCACAGGCTTCCCTCCTTTCCAATTAGTCAGGAAAGGGGCAAGATTTCCCAAGGTGCTTCCAAGATCAGTGAGTGAATCACAGACTGAAGAAATTGTAGGGGTGATAGACAGAGGTGGACCCAGAAGGAGGTAAAGGAGAGACATATTATTCAAGCAGTGAGACACACAGAAATACCTGGCCACTTGCTGCCCCATCATCATATCACCCTCCTTCAATCTTTTGGCCGCCACTCTGAAAAAGAAAAATCCATTCTTAATACATAAGGACATCTGGGGAGGGGCCCCTGGGTGGCTCAGCTGGTTGCGCATTTGACTCTTGATTTTGACTGGGTCATCGAACCCTGCCTTTGGATTCTCTCTCTCCCTCTCCTTCTGCCCCCATCCCCACCCCTTTCTCTCTCTTGCTTGCGTGCATGTGCTCTCTCTCTCTTAAAAAGAAAAAAAAAAGAGCGTCTGGGGAAAACCATCTTGAGTTTCAGTCCACATGGAAAATCAATGGGAAAGTGTGTGCTGATACATGAAGGCAAAACAATTGAGTGAAATGCAAGAGGAGAGATGTTAGAGGTAGTCCTGCTGTGACCCCAGAGAAGCATTCTGATAGCATTTTTCTGTGAAATGAATATGAGACTCTTACCATCATGCTCCATTGTGGATGAGTTTCTACCAGTAACTTTTAAAACATAACCCAGACACCACTGGGTACTTGTTTCTCAAATCACTAGCTGTGATATTGTGATTTAGAGTAAGAATTAATGTATTCTGTCTCTATCCCGTTTCTGGCATAGAGCTCCTAAAACTCCTCGATTTCCTAAGTGATGAGAGTGATAACGGCATATTTTGTTATATTAATGAGGTGATTTTTGGAAAGCACCTAAGGTTGGGGGCTGGTTGCCAAACGAACCACATGATTAGAGGGCTCTAACTTTCATTGCCCCCTCGCCAGACCTCCAGGAAGTGGGGAGGGGCTAGAGGTTGAATCAATTGCCAATAGTCAATGATTTAATCGACCATGCCTATGTCATGAGCCTCCATAAAACCCTAAAAGGACAGGTTCGGAGAGCTTCTGGGTTGGTGAACATGAGGAGAGGTGGGGAGAGTGGTGCCCTTGGGGAGGGCATGGACACTCCTTGCCCCTTCCCACATACTTTGCCCTATGCATCTCTTCCATGTGACTGTTTCCAAATCATACCCTTTTATAATAAGCCAGGAAGCTGGTGAGTAAACTGGTTTCCCGAGTTCTATGTGCCCCTCTACCAAATTAATTGAACCCAAGGAGGGGGTCTTTGGAGCCTCGGATCTATAGCCTGTTGGTCAGAAGTACAGGTAACAATGTGGACTTGGGATTGGCATCTGAAGTGTGGGAAGGGGCAGTTTTGTAAGACTGACGCCTTCACTTGTGGGATCTACAGTTAGATAGTGTCAGAACTGAATTGTAGGACAACGAGTTGGTATTAGAGAATTGGTTGGTACTGTAGGGGGAAAAGTTTACAAATTGGAATTATTGTCGCAGAATCATACCAGCCACACAAAAAGGGACGCTAGTTAACATTTGGAAACATTTTTTTACCTTAGATTTGAATCTCTATTGATCAGTTCTGAAAACAATTATTTTAAAGAATGATGACTATATTATTTACCAATAGGCAAAAATTACTGAAAAGTTAGTGCCCCATCAAGGCTTTCATTCCTTCCCTTCCCTGGATTGTTTACTGAGTACAAATATTTGATTAAATTAAAAGAATAGAGGTAAATGGAAGGCAAGAAAAGCTTATTTTAGTCTTACCATCTTCCTCTACCCAAATTAGTTGTCAGTAGTGAAATGGACAAATTGGATTTGGGATCCTTTAGTCTTTTAATTTTTGGGGAGCAATGAGAGGCAAATTGTGCACATTAAGACAGGAAATGGTGGTCAAATAAAGGGGCCAAGGGAATCCCTCATCAAACTTCTCAAACCTTTGCTGGCAAAGATGAGCAACCATGAATCTTATTGCTGATATTATACTGGGACAACAGGAGGAAAAGACAATCAGTTGGATATTTTAAAAGATGGACTATTTCAAAACAGGATCCAAAGCACAACACATGAATTTTTAGGAGGAAAATCATACCTCATATAAGGATCCACGGTAAGGAACAAAGCTTCCAGCAGGACCTCTAGCAAATAAAGCATTACATAGGCAATTAGAAACTCAAGGCTTGATGCCTTCCTTGACTTTGGCATTCCAAATAAGCACTCAAAATAAACATTCGAAATAAGAGTATCTTTCTGCAGAAGGTTGCCCTTCTGCACTTGCTATTAAAGAGACAGACAACAAGAGGGGTCCAGTCCCGATCATCATCATCACCATCACCATCATGTTATTTACTCAGAACTCACTCCATGCTTTACATGGATTATTTCACATGATATTCCCAACAACTATTGTTTCCATTTTACTTAGGCTTAGGTTAAGGAACTTGCTCAGGGCCACATTTGTAATCACTATGTTACAGTGCCCATATAAGGTTTCACTGACAGCCCCCGTTAGTATTAAAGAATATATATTTTGCTGGAGTGACCCTCATGCACACATTCTCTGGAATTTTGAATCGGAGTCCTGGCTGTCTATCCCAAATTAGATGGGACTGAACTTGGCCAAGCTCTTTGATTGCATGTCCCTTTCTCAAAGCCTGCCTTTCTACCTGCAAACACCCCATACGGTCTGCTCTACAAAGCTAATCTCCAAACACGTTACAGCGGTGCTGCTGTTTCTCTCCCCTAGATTTCCTTAGGGTTTTGCCTTGTCCTTCCACTTCCCCCCATGGGATGGGAGACTCCTTAACAAAGGAGGAGACTTTTTCCCTCCTGTCTGTGCACAGGATAATCTGAGATCTGCACACAGCTGCTAGGCCCTGCTTACCCCCTTGCTCACCCCATCACCAGGCTTGCCAGGACAGAGAGGAAATCCTCCCCAGCATTTGTCAAAGTCAGGAACAATGTACCATTTCAATTATGAAAGAAATCAGAGGGATCCTCCTCCCACATGACATCAAGGCTTCAAACAGAAAACCTTGAAAAAGTCTCTGTGGAAGATGGCAAAATTGTCACAAATACCTTCCATCACTGTGTGGGGCCTCCTCGCCACTCCTCCCATCAAGAAGTCTATGTCTCTGGGGCGCCTGGGTGGCTCAGTCATTAAGCGTCTGCCTTCTGGGATCGAGCCCCCCATCGGGCTCCCTGCTCAGCAGGAAGCCTGCTTCTCCCTCTCCCACTCCCCCTGCTTGTGTTCCTGTTCTCGCTGTGTCTCTCTGTCAAATAAATAAATAAAATCTTAAAAAAAAAAAAAAGAAGAAGTCTTATGTCTCACTCCTTGAATCCGGACTTGGCTATGTGACTTGCTTTGCATATTAGCAAACATGATATAAGTAGAGGCTTGAAAAGTTATTTGCCAACACCTGCTGCTCTAGATCAGTGGGACCACTGCAAAGACAGAGAGCTCACAGCCTGCTAGAAACTAGCCTACTAGAAAGGCCACCCAGAGGACTGAGGCATGCACCTCTGCAGAGAGCTTGCTAACCACCAAATGAGTGAGGTCCAACCTAGATTAAACGGTTAGCCCAGATGAAACCTACAGAGTTACCACCAACTTAACCCAGCCCAAGTTGCTAACCCACAGAATTGTGAGCCAATAAATGATTGCTGTTAGATGTCATTGTTATTTGACTGTTGTTTGAGGTAGTTTATTATGCAGCAAAGGCTAACTGATAGTCTTTTCCAGCTGAAATCTTATGACTTACCTCCATTTTTTAAGGATGGGAGTTCAACTGTCTTTAACTCAAAGTTACTATGAGTAGGGCTGCCTTCAAAGTGCTTCTTCAGGGTCCAGCTCTTAGCATGAACCATCCTGAAGTTTCTGGAACACAGTAAACACGTAGTCAACCGCCATGATGTGACTGGATTATTATGACTTCCTAGCCCCCGTGAGGAAGCCAGGCAGCAGGGTCCACTCACCATCTACTTCTCTTCATGATCATTTAACGCCAACCACATTTATTGGGTATTTACTACCTTTCTATTCCTGTGCTAAGCACTTCATATGCACTATCTTATTTTACCCTCATAAATTTTAAGATAGGCATTATTATCATTGCCAGTGTACAGGGTACAAATGAGGAAACTGAGGCTTCCTCAGAAATCTCCAAGACAAGGAAAAATATTAAAACCGACACCGAAATTCTTCCCAGCCACCGCTGCGGTTTCACGAGGGCACTGGACAGCTCCGTGGTGGGTGAATATTCCGTTCCTCACCTCACATAAAGCAAATCCTGAGAAAGAGCATCAAACACAAAGAACCGAATAGAAGAGCACGTACACCTTTCAGATGGATATAACACCTTTCTAAGGCAAACAGTTTCAGCCTCCTGAACACCCCGAGGTGCTACTGCTGCTCAGCACAGTGGTGAGTTGACATTGGCACTAAATGGGAAATCAGGGTTTAAACTTGCCTCCACAGGAAACCAAGAGAGATGATTCAGACAGCCCTGAGCTTTGGGATCAGGACATTTTCTTGGACAGATCTCCCCTGCATCATGAGGGAGCCGCTCCTTCCCCACGTGTGTACCTCCAGCGGACAGGTCTGCAGTCGCTGGCGATTTCAACAGTCCCACAGCAGTGTAAGCAAAAAAGAGCTAGGGGTCCCCCGAAAAAGAAAAAAACTGAGACATAGCTTTCCGGCCACAGGAGAAGTCATTTTAGGCCGTCAGCTATTCTTGTGACCTATGCCCTACTGACTCTACTTGCCCTCGCTCCCTTCCTGCAGAACTTCCTCTAGGAGGTGTTAAAATTAGAAAGGAATACAAGAACCTCCGCAGTTTAGGATTTTATGGAAACAAAGGGAATGCAAAAACCTAATCGTTTTTACCTGGCCAGATAATAGCCCAACCAAATCAGAGACAATATATCAATGGTAAAACTCCCAGCGCTGTTTCAAAAGCAAAGACTGATCTCACGCACGTTCTTGGGCTGTTTGAGCAGTCAAACTCCAGGCGAACTGGTCAGGGAGCTGGTGATGCCGACCCTTGCTGGCCCTCAAGACTTCAGGGAGCTGGTGATGCCGACCCTTGCTGGCCCTCAAGACTTCAATCAACTAGGACCTGGACTCTATTGATTTCGGATGACCCTTGCCCCAGTTCCATACTGAACTTTCTTTTGCGAACCCCCTCATGAATATGCACGTACCCTTAGCTTAAAACGTCCCCAATTTTGTTTTTCGGGGTGACACTACGTTGGGAAATATCCCTGGTGTTCTCCTTTACTCTTGCAAGTAAAACCCTTCCTTTTCTTATGCTTTGGCTTGGTTGTGTCTTTTGACTGGACACCCCCCCACTCCCCGAGAGACGACCCCAGTTGGGGTAACAGCAGTGCCCTGGACACTTTTGCATTGCAAATGGACCGTTTCCGACGGTCGGAACCGCAGCCCGGTTTTTCTACTTGTCTCTTTTCCCAAAAAGGCAGCCAAGTGAGAATTCCGACCTCGCTGGAAGTCCAGAAGCTCCCCCTCACCAAAGGACATGGCCTCAGGGGCAGCCGAAGTTCGGAGAGAGTCCCACCCACCGGAAGATGTCCGGGTGCAGTGCGCCCCCAAGCACACTCGCCCCTGGCTCCCACCTCCTCTCCCCGCACACACCCGTGCCCACTAACTGAATTCCGACCCCTATCTTTCATCTCCTTCCACACTTGTTCCAGTTTTGCAGTCCTGAAAGTTTCTTAGCCAGCCGCCGCCCCGGCTAAGGCAAACTATGCCGTGCACCCGAGCGCAGACAGGCTACGCCCTTCCCTCCAGCATGGCTCCGAACTCTCCAAGAACAAGCAGGGACCGGTAGGCATCGATCGGGACATCTGGCTTTCACGTTCCTCGTAGTGCAAGACTCTGAAGTTATTAAGCAAGAGGAGACGGGGGAGCAATGCGCAAACGTTCCACAATAGGGAATTCTAGGAACTCAACAGGAAAAAAGAGTGGAACGGAGATGTTTACTTACCCCAGCCCGCAGGTTCCACTACCTAGACAGAATGGTTGCGGTTCTGCAGCGGAGCGCCCACTGCCTGCATTTAAGGCCGTCCGGGGAAGGTGGGCCCAGGGGCGGAGCTGCTCCTGCGTGTGTGTGTGTGTGTGTGTGTGTGTGTGTGTGTGTGTGTGTGTGTGTGTGTGTGTGTGTGTGTGTGCGCGCGCGCGCCCAGGGGCGGAGCTGCTCCTGCGTGTGTGTGTGTGTGTGTGTGTGTGTGTGTGTGTGTGTGTGTGTGTGTGTGTGTGTGTGTGTGTGTGTGTGTGTGTGCGCGCGCGCGCCCAGGGGCGGAGCTGCTCCTGCGTGTGTGGCGGGGGGGGTATAACTATACCTGCACCAGTTTCCTCCCTGGGAACTGGGTGCAAAGATGGTGTGTGGGAGATCCAGCCGCTCAGGCAGGAAAGAGACAAATGCAGAGTCCCTGAGCAGAGCTCAGAGTTTTCTACTTTTTATTTATTTATTTGAGAGAGAGAGAGAGAGAGAGAGAGAGAGAGCGCGCGCACGTGCATGGGGGAGGGGGAGAAGGAGGAAGAGACAGAATCTCAAGCAGACTCCCCACTGGGTCCTGATCCAGCCTGGGACTAATAAGCCTAGTATATTACAAGCAATTTCTAAAAATTTCTAAAAATATAGCAACAATTTACATTCCTACCATCAATGTAGGTGAGTTTTTATTACTTAAAGCCACCATCAAAACTGGTATTATTATTGTTGTATTCACTTTTTGCCAATCTGATCAGTGCAAATAAATTTAGGCCCCCCCCCGAGGGATGAGATCTGACTTTATTAAGATTTATACACTTGCACCTACCTGTAGCATTTAGAATGGGGGTTTTTGTTTTTGGTTTTGGTTTTCAAGTTACATAAGACTCATATTGGCTTAAAAAATAAGAGAGATTTACTGGTTCATGTGACTGTAAAGTCCAGAAGGTAGGATGGGCTTCAGGGCTGGTCTGAATCAAGATCCGCCATATTTCATGCTTACACACAAGGCCTGCCTCCCTCACCCTGACACAATGGCAGCTGTAGCTCTACTAACCTAAAGAAAGAAAAGTCTCCATGTCACAAAATTCCTAGCAAGACTCCGCTACCTCCCATTAGTTGAAATGTCTCTAAACCAATCACTGGCCAATTAAAGACTGAAAAGCTTGGGCCTGGGCTACCTAAATCAATCATGTGTCATCAGGGGTAGGATTCCGGTCTTCTCTTTGCTAGGCTTTCAATTTACAAGGCACTGAGTGAAAGATTCAGAACTCCAAGAGACAGACTTCTCAGCTTTCAACATAAAATAGCATTACGTAATAATCAGATGTTAGCTGTATAGTATTGTCAGTTTTGCAGGAAAGCTGGTTTGTTTGGTGGCTTGAAAAGCTTTCAACAGAAGAGTTGAAAAAAAATCTGGGTGTCTCTGAGAATGTATATTGGATTGTTAGGGCTGCCATAACAAAATACCATAGGTTGGGTAGCTTAAACAACAGAAATTTAAGTTTCTCGTGGTTATGGAGGCTGGAAGTCCAGATTAAAGTGTTGGCAAGTTTGGCTTCTCCTGAGCCCAGGCTTCTTGGCTTGCTGATGGCCACCTTCTTTCTGTGTCCTCACGTGGTTTTCTCTGTGCACGCAGATGTGCATCTCTTCTTTAAGCCCCACCTAACAGTCTCCATTGTCTCTCTTCTTTATCTCTCTTCTTTAAGCCCCACCTAACAGTCTCCATTGAATTAGTCATCTTTTTGAAGGTCCTATCTCCAAATACAATCATGTCGATTACAGTTCACCCATTTATGACCTCATTTAACTTCAATTACCTCTTTAAAGGTCATTTCTTGGGGGAACCTGGATGGCTCAGTTGGTTAAGCCAACTGCCTTCAGCTCAGGTCATGATCCCAGGGTCCTGGGATCCAGCCCTGCATCAGTCCCTGCTCAGCAGGGAGCCTGCTTCTCCTTCTCCCTCTGCCTCTTCCCTCTGCTTATGCTCTCTCTTTCAAATAAATAAATTTTTTTTTTAAAAAGAATTATATCAGATACTAACCAAGTGCATAGGAGGGTGGGAAGAGGGACTAAGAGGGGAAACCAGCATGAGAGAGTGACATTCCAAGACATATAGTATATTTGTCCAAAATAACATTACTAAGAGTTGTTTACAGAGGTCCCATAAAGTGTGACCTTTCCTAAATTTATTCTTACCTACAACAGGAACCCATCTCACCTATATTGGGAGATAAAATGGAAAAGTGCAGGGCTTTGGAGAATGTTAACTTGGATTCAAATCTCAACCCTCCTACTGACTAACTCTGTGATCTTGTCTAATTGATTTCACCTCTTGAACTTCAGATCCCTTAGGCTCTGAGGAAGATAATAGTAATATTTGCTTCTCTGGATTGTTGTGAGGCTTAGAAATTAGCTACTAAGGACTCCTAGTTGGTGCTGCACCAGCCACATTTCACTGTGCTATGGGAAGAGGCATAATCATTCTCTCTCCAAATGTAGTATCTTACATGTATTAAAGGATTCTTTGAATTATGAGAATAATATTCTATCCAGTTTTATAATTATTTCACAAGCATTATCTCACCAGATCAATGCAACGGAAGTTGTAGAAAAGAAAGGAAAGAAGGTCTATTTTTAAAGTACATTGCCATAGAAAAGTATCAGAAGTAATTTCCACCAAACAGATAGCAATGACTTTTGCTTTTAACGTTGTACATATCTGTATTATCTGAATTATTTGACAAGATACATCCTCTTATTACTCGCATGATTGTATTAAGTGAAGTGTTCCCTCAACTTGCTAGATCAGAGCTCTTTGAAACCTAAGGTCAGAGCACTGAACTGAGTAAGATTTTGTCTTAGAGCTAAGTAAGGAAAAAATCTTCTTCCTTGATCCTCTAATCCATATTCTAACTGACTCTGTGTGATGATGCAACAGCCAAGATTGAGCTTTATGATGATGCAACAGCCAAGATTGAGCTTTATCATCATGACAGTTCCTTTCAGTCATTAAGCCTGAGTCACAATGACTGCCTGGGAAGGAGATCCTGATTGACCTGGAATGGTCAGATCTTTTTTTTTTTTAAGATTTTATTTATTTATTTGAGAGAGAGAGAGAGAGAGCTCCTGGGAGAGCATGAGCAGGAGGGAGGGGCAGAGGGAGAGGGAGAAGCAGGCTCCCCACTGAGCACAGAGCCTGATGCAGGACTCAACGCAGAGCTCCATCCTGGGACACTGCTCAGGAAACCAGACACCTTTTCTCTTCTGCTGCCATCTGTAGTGAAAGGCTTTCTTCCATGGTTACAAAATGTTTATTGTACCACTGGGTAGCACCTCCACTTTCCAGGCAGGAAGAAAGACAAAGGACAAAAGATACATGTCTAGGGGTGCCCGGCTGGCTCAGTTGGTAGAGCACGTGACTCTTGATCTTGGGGTTGTGAGTTTAAGCCCCACACTGGGCTTAGAGCTTACAGAAAAAAAAGATGCATGTCTATTAAGTTTGTCCCTCTTCATTTTTATCAGGAAAACAGTAACTTTCCTAAAAGCCCTACCCATTAGATTTCTGCCTATATCTTACTGACCAGAATTGTGTCTCCATCTGCAGAAGAGTCTAGAAAGCAGAGTTCTTTAACTGGGCACCCTGCTACCCTGAACAAAATTGGGATATGTATGTAGGAAAGATGAAGGTGAAAGTGGATACTGGACAGGCAATCAGGACGGTCTGCCTCTAGATATACCAAGCATGAAATCTTTTTCAAAGTCTTTATATCTGGCTCTCTGCCATTAATTGTACCTGCTTGTTACTTTGGTTACTTTGCAATATTTCCATCAGTAGAGAAAACCACAAACTCTCTGTGCCCCAAAAAGAAAAGGAAATGTTGCAATTGGATGTCATCATGTGGGCCAAATATCTCAGATTAAAAAGAGGGATATAAGGGGCTCCTGGGTGGCTCAGTCGTTAAGCGTCTGCATTCGCCTCAGGTTATGATCCCAGGGTCCTGGGATCGAGTCCCGCATCGGGCTCCCTGCTCAGCGGGAAGCCTGGTTCTCCTTCTCACACTCCCCCTGCTTGTGTTCCTGCTCTCGCTCTCTCTCTCTGTCAAATAAATAAATAAAATTTTTTAAAAAAAGAGGGACATAGGTTGTCTTGTGTCCATGGAGCTGGACTGTGGCAAAAGCTTTCTGTCATCCTGCTAAGAAAGTTGTCATGGTTTCTTCACTATTCGTATTTGATTTTGGATCTCAGGGCCAGAGGGTTAAGTTCTTCATACTCATCATAATTTATGGGGTATTATCACCACTGGTCTGCCAAAAATTCTCCGTCAATAATTTATGTGCTTAAAAAAAAAGCCCCATTCCCTACTCTTCTCCTCCTGCTACTATAGACAACTGTTGTGATGTGTTTAATGTATAGTTTATCTTTTTTGTAAATATTCTTGCACAATGTGCACTGGGGGATATCTATTTATTTATTTTGAGATTTTTAAAAAAATATTTTTATTTATTTATTTGAGAGGAAGGGGGAGAGAGAGAGAGAGCATGAGCAGGGGGGAGGGGTAGAGGGAGAAGCAGGCCTCCCGCTGAGCAAGGAGCCTGATGCGGGGCTCCATCCCAGGACCCTGGGATCATGACCTGAGCCAAAGGCAGATGCTTAACTGACTGAGCCACCCAGGCTCCCCTGGATTCAGAGACATTTCAAATCTGTTTTAGGTTCTCATTATCATAGAATAAAATCTGACTCAAAGCTTCTTTAGTTTGCTTTAAACCAAAAGAATTTTGGGTGAGGGCAAATTATTTTTACAATGTTGTTGCTATTCAGTCAAAGTTACTGGTGATATAGAACTCATGAATTATACAGTAACAATTTGGTTTTTTCTTATTATAACATTAAAAATAATACAAGTAGGTGTAGTATTTTTGTGACTAGGCATTTGCGGAATGAAAGGAAGGTAAATTTACTGCCACCCTGCCATTCTGGTCAAGTTAGCATCCTCTCTGACTTGGCAATTTTCTGTGAAAGAAACTCATTTAGGGGAATGAATAAGGAATTCATTGGTTATTATTTGGTTAACCCTAACCAAAAGTTTTTTTTTCTTGCCTTCTTAATTTGCTTCTTTTAAATTGCTTCATTTGTATCACAGGATGATACATGTTTATGTACCTGACAGAACTGTGACATAGTGTACTTAAAAACAATTTCCAACCTCAAAGGACTATACAAGTAAGGGTTATAATTATTAATATAGGGACCAAAGTGCTCTGCGATAGGAACAAGCAATTGAAAACACTAACGTTCAAGGAGAGACAAGTGCAACTCTATTTGATTTTCTCCATTTGCCTTCCAGATCCATTTTCCACCCTGTTTTTCACAAATCGTACCCTTTCCCTCAAACTTCTGCTTGGTTTTGGTGGGTCTGGTGTTGATTCTCCCTGTCAGGTTACTTTGGACTGGCCTTGTTAATAAGCATAGTTTCTTCAGACAGCCTCTGGGCACACCTCTGTCCTCTGACCCCTTCAGGCTCGAGTGGGAGGGTGTCTTCACAGGCACCATTTTTCCCTTTCCCTGTATACTGCCCTTTGGGTGGGTGTGCCCTCTGTTTCCTGCTAGGAGACTGCTCAGTCTAATTAACATATGTAATTATTGTTAAAAAAAACATATGAAAGTACATGGACTTTGAAAGAGAAAGTAAGTTTCAAAGGAATTTTAGACAAATGGTTTAAATTAATAAAAATTGGAAAAAGGACACACACACTCCCAAAGGTATATGGAAGCAAATAACACCCTCTCCTGTCACCCCTGCAGGTAAATATGCCTCTCACATCTCTCAGTCCTGTAGAGAAAGCTTCGTACTCTGAAATGTAAACAAAAAGAAAAACAGGGTCATCATCCTACATACTTTTTTTCTTACCCTGCTTACTTCTAGTCCCCAAAATGAATGAAACTTGAATTTTTCCTGTAAGTCATTTACTTACTAACATAATTCCATCCCTTACATTTTCAATACTGATCTTTTATGGATTTGCGACATTTGTGGCTATCGTAATCATGTGAGAAAGTATGTTTTTTCACCAAGAACTTGGAAATGTTGGCAATTTTTAAATTTTCTTTTCTTTTAAATACATGTTGTATTTTAAATTTAATGAGCCAGTCCTTTTAAAGTCTGTACTTTCTCTAAACATCTTCGTTGGAAAGAAATTGGTTTCATTTCTTTTGGTCCTAAGTCTTCCTTATACAGCAAGAACTCAAAAATCCTGTGTTTTAAGTAAAAGGAAAAAAAATTGTTGGCTTTATTAGGTAGGCATAAATTTAGAAAGGAATAGAAAGTTTTGCTAAATATTTAAGGGAATTAGATAGATGATGCTTGGGGCGCCCGGGTGGCTCAGTCGTTAAGTGGCTGCCCTTGGCTCAGGTCATGATCCCAGGGTCCTGGGATCAAGCCCCACATCGGGCTCCCTGCTCAGTGGGGAATCTGCTTCTCCCTCTGCCTGCCGTTCCCCCTGCTTGTGCCCTCTCTCTTCCTCTCTTTCTCTCTGTGTGTCAAATAAATAAATAAAATATTTATAAAAAAATAAAGATGATGCTTATCTTTATTTAAGTAATCTCTACACCCAACCTGGGCCTTGAACTCAAAACCCCGAGATCAAGAGTCTCACACTCCAGCCAGCCAGGCATGATGCTTATCCTTGATTCTCAAGCTTTGCTGTCTATCAGAATCACCTGTGGGCTTATTAAAAATAAACATCATGTTGGGGCACCTGGGTGGACCGGGAGGTTAGGTGGCTGACTCTTGATCTCAGCGCAGGTTCCGATCCCAGGGTAGTGAGTTCAGATGCTGCCTTGGACTACATGCTGGGGGTGGAGCCTACTTTAAAAACAAACAAACAAACATCAAACATCATGCCCCTTTCAGGCCTTAGGAGGTCAGAGTCTCTGGTGATCTAAATCATTACAGACCCTCTACCTTCTGTATTATTACAAAAGTCCATTTTCTCATTTGTGAAAGGAGGGATAACCTCATAAAATTGTTGTGAGGATTAAGTGACATAATGTATATAAGGCACTAAAGTGCTTAGAACGGTTCCTAATGCACAGTAAGCACTATATAAGTGTAACTACTATTATTTTTGTCAGGAGACAATTCTCCTTGTTTCTTCATGCTTGTGAGCAGGGGCACTGACCACTTGTGTTCTGGAGTATTTTCTCCAGGGTATTTGTACAGCAAACAGCCCAGGAAGACATAAGGTCTCCCTCCAGAGCAGAGGGCAAGTTTGTTTTCTGTCTAGTGTAATGTCTCCCCTTGGTACGAGTGTCTATTACAAAAGATTTGGGTTCCCTAAGCTCAGAGTTCCTCAGCTGTGATGCAAACCCACTTCAGGTGCAGCATTCACCTGGCTCCCCTATGTGACCCGCTGGGGGTACAGGTGGGGAGCCGACGTGAACATGAACCTCATGCTGCCTGCTGTGCCATGAGTGATAAAGTCCTGGGTCTCTGACCCAGGAGTCTGTGTTTTCTGCCCGCATCTGTGAAACTGTGGCAGGCTAACTTGCTAGTTTGCAAAGGAAGGTAAAAATCTGCACCCCTTCACAGTTCTTGACAATTATAAAGTACAAAAGCATGCAGTCATGTATAAAGCAGCACAATTTGGCAACCAAAAGTGATTAAGAAGTAATTTCATTTTTCACTCCGATCTCTAAATGAATATATTTTTTTAAGATTTTATTTATTTGACAGAGAGAGACACAGCGAGAGAGGGAACACAAGCAGGGGGAGTGGGAGAGGGAAAAGCAGGCTTCCCACCAAGCAGGGAGCCCGATGTGGGGCTCGATCCCAGGACCCTGGGATCATGACCTGAGCTGAAGGCAGACGCTTAACAACTGAGCCACCCGGGTGCCCCTAAATGAATATTTAAAGGATTCAATTCATAATTACCTTATTGCACAACCATGGCACCATCTAGCCTCTCCCACATACAATTATGGTCCCCACCTTATCTCCTGGTTTGAAGGATACTATTTTTTTTAAAGATTTTATTTATTTATTTGAGAGAGAATGAGCGATAGAGAGCACAAGAGGGAAGAGGTTCAGAGGGAGAAGCAGACTCCCTGCTGAGCAGGGAGCCCGATGTGGGACTCGATCCCGGGACTCCAGGATCATGACCTGAGCCGAAGGCAGTCGCTTAACCAACTGAGCCACCCAGGCGCCCTGAGGATACTATTAATGACCCATGGAATCTAAATCTATTTGGCCATTATCCAAACCACAGATCTGTGGCCAAGTGATAAAGTTGCAGTGTTTTAAGAGAATTGGCATTTCTGAATTCCCTCCAATATCTCAATTGACCCCTTCCTCAGCATCCTAGCATGTGATGCACAATTCCCAGCATCTTCCTCCCAAACACCCAATTTCACAGCAACAATAGAGTTTTGTCTCTGTCACTTCCTCAGTCCACTCAGTACTACTAACATCCTGATGGCTGACCCATTCCTAAACGAAATGCAGGCCACCAAGAAGGACATCTAGGAGACTCAATTTTCATAGCCTACAGATCTTTTATTGCTGTGCTCTTCTTTCCCTGCTTTTGACTTGCTGGCCTTTCATTACCATTATCATAGTGGGTATGAATTTTAGTCCAATTCAGTTCATATATGATCCCAAGGTGCTTCATTATAATGACTGCCTGGCAAATGCCTTCAGTTTCTTGCTTTTCTCTTCCGTTATCAGTCACCTTGGCGTAATACTAACCCTGAAAAAAACCCAACTATTGCCTTTTCCATGCCTTCTCATGAGCAGCTGAACATTCATGGAGAAATTTGCACAACCAGACTGGTTTTACTTGAATGATCACAAACAACATATTGGCACACTCAACCCCACCCAGCAATCCCAGCCATTCCTCAATAAATCTGCTTTCTCACACAGTGTGATAACAATTTTACACTTTTACTTCTGTTCTCAAACCTCAGCTGTCAAGAGATAATCTTACCTTAGGCTTCATTGAAAAAATAGAAACCATTAGATCAGAGACCTTGTCTTTTCATGGTCAAAGTTACAAACTTCTCTGCATCTGCACTCAACTTCCCTTTTCTTCCTCTGATGATGGGGAAGCTCTCTCCTCCTACTAAAGGTTAATGAATATGGATTGTATCTCTTCTAACTTTCTTAGGCTACTTGGGTTATATCTTTTCTCCTGCATAATCAACCTCTTCTGTATCAACTACATACAGATACAACTAGATATATTTCTCATAACAAATAAAAAGACAAAAACCACTTGTAGACAAAAGGCTCTCAAATTTATATCTCCTGCCCACACTCGGGAGCCAGACAGATCTGAGTGGGTATTATGCTAATTAGTAGATGCATATGTCCTTAAACTTCCCCATGTAAAACCGTATCACAGAGAATATTTCTGAAATGACTCTTTACCTAATTTCACACATTATTTAGGCAAAAAGTAAATAGATATACGTTTGCATATTGGAGATCTTTCTTTGCAAATGTTTTTCCTCCTTTTAAAAACAGAGCCAAATGCCAGTGTTTAAATTACATGCTTGGTGCAAAATCCTTGTAACTGCCATCCTGTCATGGAGCACGTCAGGGGAGTGGGCATTGGAGCTATGTTTAGCTTTCCTCTTTTGTCTATGCAACCAATCAGGATTATTTTCCCTTCTTAGACCCTTGGTTTTAAAAAGAGCTTCAAGAATTCAATTCCAGAATTCTGAATTCCTTCAGAATTCTAGAATTCTGAGGGAAGGCTAAGAAAAATTGAAGCCATTGTGAATTGTGGAATTTAGCCGTCAGACATCTATAACAGACTGTGCAGGAATGGGTAGCACCCTCTGGTGGACAATTTGGAACTGGCATAGTCTCTGTCTAGCCCGTTGGAAGCAAAGTATACGTATAGGGCCAGGATGAGTTCTCTCCAGAATTTCTGCTCAACAAGATTTTATCTGTGGCTCTCTGGTGGTCAACAAATAAAAAACTGACTTCTGTCTACCTGATGACCTAGTGGGTCCAGGATACAAATCCAGTAGGAGTGGGGTATGTGAGTTGTGCAAGTTCTGTGATTTTTCTTCTTAAATAAGAATGCTGGATGAGGGGAGGATTCCAAAATGAATTTCTCCACAGAAGTGACTGAGTGGGCTGAACAGTTAAAAGGCAAATGAATGTGAGAAACAACAAGAACTAATATAGTCAGAAACTTCCCCTCCCCCATCCTTCAAGTGGATTGCTGATAGAAAAGATGGGAAGAAAGAGACATCTCTTTTTAAAAAGTAGGCATACATCAAGAAAGCAGAAGAGAGGTTATATTCATAGAATTCTGACAAAATTTAAAAATGAGTTTGTCAGAGGTGCCTGGGTGGTTCAGTCAGTTAAGCGTCCAACTCTTGATTTTGGCTCAGGTCATGATCTCAGGGTTGTGAGATTGAGCCCCAGGTCGGGCTCTGGGCTGGCTGTGGAGCCTGCTTAAGATTCTCTCTCTCCCTCTCCCTCTGCCCCCCTCCAAATAAAATGAGTTTGGCAATGAAATTGGTGATGTTCCAACTCCATAAACCACCTTGTTGACACTATCAGACCTCTGGGCTAGTAGATATGACCTAAAGGAAGATCAAAAGCAATGCTGGTTTTGAATTAGCTTTTTTTTTCCCTTCCTAGTTTTATAATATTCTTCAATTTTTAAAAAAAGATTTTGTAGTACCTATTCTTTGCCTTATAAGTATAGAGAACTTTAAAATAGTATAATCTCCCAAGTTGTATATGGAATGGTTGTTTTTCTTTTTTCTTTTTTTTTAAGATTTTATTTATTTATTTGAGAGAGAAAGAGAGAGAGCATGAGAGGGGGGAGGGTCAGAGGGAGAAGCAGACTCCCCGCTGAGCAGGGAGTCCGATGTGGGACTCGATCCCGGGACTCCAGGATCATGACCCGAGCTGAAGGCAGTCGCTTAACCAACTGAGCCACCCAGGCGCCCAGGAATGGTTGTTTTTCAACGATTTATTGATTTGTGGGTATGTAGGTATAACTTTTATTTATGTAATTCAAATCAACTTTTGAGCCAAGCAAGTCAAGGTAAGTATGAAAAATATATGCTCAATTTGAATGGAAAGACCTTTTAAAAGTCTTATAGCCAGAAGTTATAGTGAGGTTTTCTCTCATCTCAGGTAAATGGAGATTGTAGATACATTCTTTTTTGGGGGGGGAATTTATCCACATTTTCTTAATTTTTTTTATTTTTTCTCTTTTTAGTAACATATAATGTATTATTTGTTTCAGGGGTACAGGCCTGTGATTCATCAGTCTTACACAATTCACAGCGTTCACCATAGCACATACCCTCCCCAATGTCCATCACCCAGTCACCCCATCCCTCTCATCCCCCTCCACTCCAGCAACCCTGTTTGATTCTTGAGATTAAGAATCTCTTATGGTTTGTCTCCCTCTCTGGTTTAGTCTTGTTTCACTTTTTTCCTCTCTTCACCTATGATCCTCTGCCTTGCTTCTCAAATTCTACATATCAGTGAGATCATATGATAATTGTCTTTCTCTGATTGACTTATTTCGCTTAGCATAATACCCTTTAGTTCCATCCACGTCATTGCAAATGGCAAGATTTCATTTTTTTATGGCTGCATAATATTCCATTACACACACACACACACACACACACACACACACACACACACACACCACACATCTTCTTTATCCATTCATCTCTCAATGGACATCTGGGTTCTTTCCATAGTTTGGCTATTGTAGATATTGTTGCTATAAACATTGGGGTGCATGTGCCCCCTTTGGATCATTTGTATCTTTGGGGTAAATACCCAGTAGTGCAATTGCTGGATCATAGGGTGGCTTTATTTTCAACTTTTTGTGGAACCTCCATACTGTTTTCCAGAGTGGCTGTACCAGCTTGCATTCCCACCAACAGTGTAGGAGGGTTCCCCTTTCTCCGCATCCCCGCCAACATCTGTCGTTTCCTTGTAGATACATTCTCACTGGCCTATGACTTTTGGTAAGACTGATCAGTAGTCATCCAGCACAGTGGTACAAATGTCAGCTATCTGAGAGTATGAATCATGACACCCACTGCTCTAGTTGGACAGTGTAGATCCACTAGGCTAAAATCCATGGTTGGAGTAGTTTCTTATCTTTACTGTTTCACCACTGGATACATAGAAAAAGCCAATCAACTCCAAATTATTCTACCCAGATTATTCACCTGGTAGATGAGTCAATTTGTTCATCAGTTGGAAAATATTTATTGAATGCTAGTTACATAAAGATACTATAAGAATACAAAGAATTACAAGGCATGGCCTTAGTGGTTTTTTTACAGACTTTTTTTTTTTAATAACAGTTTTAGGTTCACAGCAAGACTGAGGGGAAGGTACAGAGATTTCGCATATCCCCTTGCCCCACACATGTACAGCTTCCCCTATTATCAACATGCCCCACCAGGGTGACAGGTACATTTGCTATAATTAATGAACCTACACTGACACATCACAATCACTCCAAATCCATAATTTATATTAGTGTTCATTCTTGGTGTTGTACATTTTATTTGTTTGGACAAATGTATAATGACATGGGTCTGTCATTATAGTGTCATATAGACTATTTTTACTGCCTTAAAAATTCTCTGTGTTCTGCCTCCCTCTAACCCCTGGCAACCACTAATCTTTTTATTGTCTCCATAGTTTTGCCTTTTCCAGAATGTTATATAGTTGGAGCTATATAGTATGCAGCCTCCCTGCTTGTGCTCTCGTCGCTGTCTCTGCCTCTCTCAAATAAATAAATAAAATATTTTTTTTAAAGATTTTAAAATCCTGAGCCACCCAGGCGCCCCTCATTTTTTAAATATATGTGAATTAAGGCATTTCTTCGTTCACTTTGAAGAGAAAGATTTTAATTTGGGGACTTCCTGCCATGTGTGTGAATTAATTGTGCTTGTACTTGCAAAATTTCAAATGTTACTATTAATAGAGACTTATATTTTAGAATAAGTTTGTATGCTTATTCCAAATGTAACAAGTTAACATCAAATGAAAAAGCTAAGTTTATGGAAGTCTCAAGATCGTGTTGACACTATAAAATCAATTGTGTTCCATATGACCTTCTGATATTGTTTATCAAAACTTAGAAATGCTGGGGTGCCTGGGTGGCTCAGTCGTTGAGCGTCTGCCTTCGGCTCAGGTCATGATCCCAGGCAGAGGATGGAGCCCCACATCAGGCTTCCTGCTCCGCGGGAAGCCTGCTTCTCCCTCTCCCACTCCCCCTGCTTGTGTTCCCTCTCTCGCTGTGCCTGTCAAATAAAAAAAAATCTTTAAAACTTAGAAATGCTGTAGAGATCAATCTCAATTACCAGAATCCTAAATACAGTTGTCGTCAAGGTTATGATTCTGAAAGCAAGGTATTGGCGGGTTGGTTCCTTCTGGGGCCTCTGAGGAGAGATCTTTCCAGGCCTTTCTCAGCTTCTGGCAGTTGCTGGCAAACCTTGGCATTCCCAGGCTTGCGGTAGCACACCTCTAATTTCTGCCTCTGTCTTCACACAGTCATTTTCCCCGTATGTATGGCTGTTTTCTCTTCTTTTTTTTTTTTTAAATTTATTTTTTTTTATTTTTTAAAGATTTTATTTACTTATTTGACAGAGAGAGACAGCGGCGAGAGAGGGAACACAAGCAGGGGGAGTGGGAGAGGGAGAAGCAGGCTTCCCGCTGAGCAGGGAGCCCGATGCGGGCCTCAATCCCAGGACCCTGGGATCGTGACCTGAGCCGAAGGCAGGCACTCAATGACTGAGCCACCCAGGTGCCCTGTTTTCTCTTATAAGGGCATGAGTCATTGGATTAGAACCCACCATATCCAGTGTGACTTCATTTTAAGTAATTACATCTGCAAAGCCTCTATTTCCAAAAAAGGCCACATTCACAGGTACCAGAGGTTAGGACTTGAACGTGTCATTTTGGGGAGACAATTCAACCTAAAATAGGAGCCATCACCAATGTGGTGACAAAGAAACCTGCACTGAACAGGAAACACTGCACATTGATCTGTTTGAGGGGGAAAAGAAAAAAAGCCCTTTTTCTTTCCCAGCCTTGCAGTATGCCTCAAGCACCCTCTACAGGCAGAGTTTAACATTCAGCCAGCTGGCAAGGGGGGAAATGCAGTCTGCAGAGTACTGTTCCCCAGGGCAAAGAATGGTGAGTTTGCAGCTCAGAGGCAGTACATTAATAATGGCCACAGATCAAAGTCCCATCTGCTTTGAAGGGAGCCTTCCCTATGCTAGTTTTATCTTGACTACAAAGCTCTAAATCAGCTGTGGGACTATGACCTGACAAGGGAAGCATCCCAATAGGAGAGAACTTAGGCTAGGTCCTACAGGATATAGGGGTTGGAGGGTATTGCAGCAGGGGAGGAATGATATTTTAGGCAGAGAGATCAGTATGAGCAAAAGCAGAGCATGTGAGACCCTAGACTAACACAGAATCCTGAAAACCTGCTAAAGTATTTGAACTCTAATCTAAGGGTAAAGTTGGGTGAGAGCAACGTGATCAAATTTGTAGTGTAGAAAATTTCCTTTAACTCAAGGTAGCATGGGAACTTATTCCATCTGGGAAGCTGAGCCCTGAACAGGTGTCAGTGAGCTTCTATAAGAAGAGCTTGCATGGAGGAAGTGGCTGGGAAGCCTGTATATCTGAAGAGTCTCATGAGAGGCAAGGTTCAATGAGAATCATCAAATGTTTCAAACATGGACATGACATACTCTGATGTGGACGTAGCTGTGATCTCAAACACAACATGTCTCAAATGGGTGCATCATCTTACACCATAAGCCTACTTTCTTTCTGTGATCCTTATTTTAGAGATGGCACCTCGTTGCTCAATCCAGAAACCTGGGCATTATCATGATTTATTCCTCTCCTTCACTCCTCCGAACTGATGACCTCAAACTTCTCATTTTGCTTCACAAATGTGTCTCAACTTTTCACTATGCTTTCTCCATTCTCAGTGCACTACCTTGAAACAGGTAGCACCTCTTACTTGGACTCTTAAAACTGTCTCATGATGGTGGTCCTGACATCTCCCAACTCATTCTCTCAGTAGACTAATTGTTCTGATGTGCAAATTTGAAGGTATCACTTTACTACTTAAATTTCCACACTGGCTCTCCATTGCTCTTAGGATACAGAGCAACTTCTTCAACATGAAAGAAAATGACCTCTCACAATCTGGCTTCTTCCAGTTTCATACCTTCCACTCCTCATCCCCACTCCCAGGCACATAGGCTTTTATTTCTTGAAAAGCTTCATGTTCTTTTCTTGCCTCTCCCTCTCTTCCCTTCTTGGTACTTCCTTCACAACTCTCTTATCCCAAAACTCCCTCACACCCCTCAAGTCATCTTCTATTTGTCTTTTGAGTCAGTTTAGATGTCCTGGAATTGACTCTAACGATTGACCCTGACTCTAATAATTTCAGCTTGGTGACTCTCCTATGTGTTTGCATTAATTCTCTCGCTCTATCTATATATGTATACTATATGTCATATATATCTTTCCCTTGTTTCATTTTCTTAAAGGAATTTATTATGTCTTAAAGTTTATTTATTTGCTTATTTATTGTCTGTCACCCTGCACTAGAATATATATTCCCTGAGGGGCGCCTGGGTGGCTCAGTCATTGAGTGTCTGCCTTCCGCTCGGGTCATGAGCCCAGTGTCCTGGGATCGAGCCCAGCATCGGGCTCCCCGCTCTGCGGGAGGCCTGCTTCTCCCTCTCCCACCCCCCCTGCTTGTGTTCCCTCTCTCACTGTGTCTCTGTCAAATAAATAAATAAAAATCTTAAAAAAAAAAAAGAATATATATTCCCTGAAATCAACAGTCTTGTCTATGGGGGCGCTGCGAGGACTGGGAAGCCTGTATATCTGAAGAGCCTCATGGGAAGCAAGGTTCAATGAGAATCATCAAATGTTTCAAATACGGACGCTCAACTGATTGAGCGTCTGCCTTAGGCTCCGGTCATGATCCCGGGGTCCTAGGATGGAGCCCTGCATCCGGCTCCCTGCTCAGGGGGGGGTCTGCTTCTCCCTCTCCCTCTGCCTGCCCCTCCGCCTGCTTGTGCTGTCAAATAAATGGATAAATAAAATCTTAAAAAAAGAATCTTGTCTACCTTACTCACCACTATGTCCTCAGAGCCTCCAACAGTGCTAGCTCATATTAGAGACTCAATAAATACGTACCGAATGAATGATAGAAGCACATTTTTTTGAGGCAAAATTCTTCATGCTGTTGTAGAGTCCCATGCAATATTTGGGACATAATTATACCAAAAAATTATTTGTTGCTGTCAGAAATTCAAATTTAAGTGAGTGAACTGTGTTTGTTCTGGTAATCCTGCACCCCGAACACATTTAGCAAAATCTGGAGACATTTTTGACTGTCACGACTCAGTGGTGGTACTACTGGTACCTAGTGTGTAGAGGGATGCTGCTAACCATCTTACAATGCATAGTCCAGCTCTTATTTGGCAAATAATTATAAGGTCCAGTGTGGAGGTTGAGAAACCCCGAACCAGATGGTCATCAACTTTAAGGGTCCCTAGCAGGCAGAAGACAGCGCCTAGAACCTCTAAATTCATCCTCTTTTGGAAAGACAGCATGGGGTTAGTGAAAGGAAGGAGTCCGGGGCTGGGGACTCGGCTTTAAAATTCTGTGCACACATCTTCTTCACATGGATAACCAGACGGCAAGAGAACCAGACTACCAATTGCGGCAGGTGAAGTAATGATCGCGTGTGGGGGGCACGGTGGACGGTAACGCGCTCTGTACACACTGGTTACGTGTGCCTCAGACACTGGGACATCCACTAAGAACAAATCCTCCAGCAGCTGGGGCTAGGAAGGCAGTGATACACCGGAAGCGGCCCGGCGGCTGAGGCGTCCTTCTCCCCTAGCAACGGTCGTGAAGGAAGTGGTTGTCGCAGTCGCGCCCTGTGCGCCTGCGCGGAGGCGCCGCCTGCTGACGTGGAGCTAGGTCCCCGAGGCCGAGACCCGCTCACAGCGGAGTGCGGGAGAGCGGCCGGGGTGGTGGAACAGCGGCCGAGGCCGGGATGGCAGCGCCGCTCGCTCGGCGCTGGGGAGCCGGCGTTGCCGGCCGGTGCTGGTTGGTGCTGATGCCGCCCCTGCTGCTGGCGCTGCTGCTAGCGCGGTCCGCGGCGGCCCTGGTAGAGGGGCTCTACTGCGGCACGCGCGACTGCTACGAGGTGCTGGGGGTGAGCCGCACGGCGGGCAAGGCGGAGATTGCGCGGGCCTACCGCCAGCTGGCCCGGCGCTACCACCCCGACCGCTACCGGCCTGAGCCTGGCGACGAGGGCCCCGGACGGACGCCGCAGAGCGCCGAAGAGGCCTTCCTGCTGGTGGCGACCGCCTACGAGACTCTTAAGGTGAGGTCTGGGGACGCGGATGGGCAGCGAGGACTCCTGGCCGGCGGAGAGTGTTCTCGGTGACCCCTGCTCGAGCGCGGCCACCGTCACGATCCCTAGGATGTTTGTGATTTCCTACGTGGCCTTGCGAAAGAACCCGCACGCGGCTCATTGACAAAGATGGGAACTCCCTCGGGTCTTGGACAGCTAGTCCTCTCCTTTTTGTGACAGTTTTTGTATGCAAAGCTTTGGGCATCTTACAATTTAGAGAAAACACTTTAAAAACGTGCAGCTCACACTTGGAAAGCAGGGTGATTATTATAACCAAGATCTGTGATAGAACACAGGAAAGGTCTCCAATATTGAATGACTGTGATGGCACCAATTTGACATGACAAAAACTTTGTTTTTGTCTAGATTTCTGGGGATGGTATTAAATGTGACATTTAGGGGCGTGTGGGTGACTCAGTGGGTTGAGCGTCGGACTCTTGATTCCGGCTCGGGTCATGCCTGATCTCAGGGTCGTGAGATCCGGCTCGCTCTCAGTGGGGAGTCTACTTGGGATTCTCTCTCTCCCTCTGCCCCCACCCTGCTCTCTCTCTCTCTCTCTCTCTAAATAAATAAATAAAATCTTTAAAAAAATAAAAAATAAATTTGACATTTAGCTTGGGTTTAAGGACTTAGAAAAACACTAAGAACAATGAACAAGCAGTCAGAAGACCGGATATTTGACTCTTGGCTCCTACACCCCAGTATGACCTTGGATAGTGACTTAATATGTGACAGTAGCTCTTTCTTCATATGCAAAATTAAAGCCATGATACCTCCTCACAGGGTTCAGTCCTCAATGAGAATTGAATAAATTTGAGAAATCCCCTATACAGGACCTGCAAATACATGCTAAATGACTTGGGGTTCAAGACTCAAGTTCTGTCAGGAAAAATTTTGTGAATATGGATGTAGTCATTTGACAAAGGTTTTATCAAGTCCTTTGGGGATGGGGAGATTTAGCCTGTTCCTGTTCCTGTTTTCTTCTGCTACTGCAAAAAATCAAACCACATAAGGAATCACAAAGTATAAATCATATTTGATGGACTGCTTCAAGGCCCCATCATGCTAATGTAACAGCAGTTGTAGTTCTAAGGTGTTTCTTTATGGCTTTTTTTTTTTCTTTCTTTCCCCCTTTGGAGGCGAAGTTTTCCATGTTGCTATGTAATGTTTTTAATGACTGCTTTGAGTGGGTATGCTATAATTTAACCATGGATTATTTGTTCAGAATAGCTTTCCAGAACTGAAAATACTGAATCAAGGAGCTAAAGGCTCTTCGTTCATGCTTTCCAGAGCAGTGTATATAATATGCAGTCCTATTAACGAATATGACAAGTCCACTGTATTCTCCCTAGCATTGGTGAGACTGTAATTCTTATTGGCAGTTGACTGAAGAGTGGGTGGGGGCTGGGGAACGTGCAGACACCAGAGGGTTAGTTGCTTATTATTTAGGATATAGAGTGATTGAGGAAAGACTTCAGAAAAATGGGAAAGAACTTATCCATCCAGGGCAACCCAGCATCTAAAGTCCCAATCTTTGTTTTTCTGCAGTGAAGAAAGATAGTGCTCCAGACAAGCAGCCAGAAGGCTCTGGTGACATAAGGAAGCACTGGGAGGATGGAGAACTTCCAGAAGACAGGGCAGCAGAAACACTGGCAATTGCTGCCTTCTGTTGGGGTTGGAGATGGGTAGGTTTGGCATGAGAGTGGTGAACATGTTAGTAAGACATGAACGAAGAAAGAGAGACAGTAGAGAAATTCTTGCTGGGAGGAATCCCAAGACTCTATTCTTGCCATTTTCTTTAAGAGATAAGTTTGGAGGCTGATTTGATGAACTGTAATGGTTGCCTCTAAAATTTCTGCCCCTAAAATTTAGTGATTTGTTAGCGAATAAAAGCTTGATAAAATAATTTGTCCACTTTTGGGCAGTTAAAAACTGGTATGTCTGGAGAAAGTAACACTTTTAATCTTGATTCCAACAAGAGGTTTGCGGTACTACAAATGTCTCCCAAGTAGGAAACAGAAATTGGAGTAATACCGATGGAGGAGGGAGTGAGAGAATGTGCTGTAGTTTCCTCAGCCTCATTCAGTGTTACTGTCAGAGGAAAGGGATGTCTAGGGATGGTTTGGGCCCCTGAAAACCAGACCTAACTGAGCTCCATGAGAGCTATTTTAAAATTATAGAAATGGACTTCTAAGTGGAACACCTCCAGAAACTTTCTTTTTCAGACTTCATTGCAGATGCTCTCTCCTGAAATAAGGAAAAGGACTTTGATTTGCTGTATGTGGAAATTACTAAAAACAGGATGGTCAGATTTTATTTCTGTTATAATGGAAAACTGTGAGTAAGCTCCTAGAGAGTATCATTTCTGGGTAATGCAGAGATCTAATGAACTGGAGTCATCCAGTTTGGACAGCCTCAGCCTTCCAAATTATCCCCTTGAGGCAATGAGGATTTAACCACTACTTTACTCGAATTATATCTGCAGGCTAGAATGAGGGCAAAGAGGTCCATGTGGCCGGTCAGATAGAATAGTGGGAGAAGCTGATGAGTTCCAATGGCTCTGGAATAAAGAGGAGATACAGAGCCCTATATAGAATTCCACAAATCATCTCATGGAGGTAGCAGATGCCTACCTGGGACCACTTCATTTCTGTTTGCTAGTTTTGTTATATGCTATATCTTTCTCCATAAAGAATAACAGTAAACCCTGTGAAAGGTGTACTTATCTATAGAGCCAGCAAAAAAGGAGGGAGGGATTTGGGAAGACTGTGTCATCCTTCAGAGCCACATGCAATTATTGCTGGCATATGGAAGAAGAAGCTGATTTTACGTTTGTTTTGTAAAATACACCGGTAGATTCCATTTCTGGAACAGTGTATCTAACAGAAATTGTTCCTTTCTTGAAATCTGAAATAATTTAGTTGTAAATTCACTGGAGCTAGGAGTCTTTTTTTTCTCCCCCCCGTGATTTTTTATTTTTTTTATTTTTTATTTTTTTAAAGATTTTATTTATTTATTTGACAGAGAGAGAAGACAGCGAGAGAGGGAACACAAGCAGGGGGAGTGGGAGAGGGAGAAGCAGGCTTCCCGCGGAGCAGGGAGCCCGATGCGGGGCTCGATCCCAGGACCCTGGGATCATGACCCGAGCCGAAGGCAGTCGCTTAACGAACTGAGCCACCCAGGTGCCCCGTCCCCCCGTAATTTTTTAAAAGATTTATTTATTTTAGAGAGTGAGAGCATGCGCGCATGCACACGAGTGGTGGGGGAGGGGCAAAAGGAGAGGGAGAGAGCGAGAATCTCAAGCAGACTGCTCACTAAGCGCATAGCCCAACAAGGGGCTCAGTCTCGCCACCCTAACATCAGAACCTGAGCCAAAGAGTATGAGGCTCAACCGACTCTACCACCCTGGCACCCCCTCCCCCCATAATTTTTTGATAACCTTTTAATTTCTCTTATTAGTTTGTTCAAGTCTCTTAATATTTTTAATGTATGTTATATAAGAAGCTATATTATATCTTTGTTATAACCTTATAGTGGTACTCATCAAAACTTCTAATAACCAAAGATCTCTGAATGTTGATAATATGTACATCATCAAAATGGGAATTTATATTCGAGAAATATAGTGGATTTATGACTCTGAGGTTGTATTGGTCAAATACATGCCTCTTTGAGAGAGAGGTTTTTTTTTTTTTTTTGATGGTGGTTGTTAAAAAGTAAGTACACTAACATGATTTAAATACAGTTGGTAAGAGAAGAAGATATTATCACACTTGATCATTGTTATTTTAGCAACACAGATTCTACCTGTGCACAGAGCAATTGAGGAACACCAGAAAAAGAAGGATGGGTAATAATGGAAGGTAAAGGCACTGGTCAGATGCTTTCATCAAGTCGTGCTTAGTTCATAGTTTCAAATAACTTAAAATTGCAGTTCTCAGCAGGACTTCAAACCATTATGATTTCACACACTGCTTTATTTTTGTTTCATAATATAAGCAAAGTCAAGACAATGAAATAGTATTTAGTGTATCTGACTACTGGGGATTCAGGGAATTCATGGACTTTGGAAGTCAAGTAAATGGACTCTACTTGCTGTGTCAACATTGGATCTTTTTATGTGGATATAGCACTTATCACACTGAACTGTAAATACTGAGTAGCCCTCCCCTCTCCACTAAACCATCTCCTTGCCTTTTTGTTAGTATATCCATGGCACCTAGCCCAGTGTCTGGCACATCAGATAATGAATGTTTGTTAAATGAAAAATTGGTATCTGGAGATAGATTCAGTGGATTTCTGACATTTTGACATTGTTATGTGAAGCCTGCTTTGGCATTTTACCCTAAATGTAGTTTTAAAAAGTGGTACAGATAAAGTAGATTGGATGACTATGAATGAAAAATTCCCACGAGAGAAAAATTGCACTTCTATTTTTAAGGAGAAATTCTGTTTTTTAAAGTGAGAACATTAATCCTTTTTGAATATAGATTGAGTTGGATGAAGTAGATGAAATAAGGATGGCCTAGAAATAAACAGATGATGGAACAGGTGGAAAGAATGCACTGAGAACATGGGAAAATAGACTTTGACAGTATTTTGCAAAATTCACAAAAGAGGAACAGGAAAGGTCTTGGCAGTACTACTGGCATGAAGGTTATCTGATAAGGTAATAGGTAGTGAGAGCCTTTTACTATTCTAGCCTTGTCTTGGCAGGGAAGTCACAGAACACTTCAGTTTCTTTTTATCAGCCTGATTGATGTAACAGGGCTTTAGCGCTTATGAAGAATTTGGCATAAGGGGGGATTCTGAATGCCCTGCCCTTTTATGTTTCTGTTCATTGTTCTTTCCTAGTTTATTCTACTTAATCCTTTCTGTAACCTGTACTAGGTGGGTGTTGGGGGAGGAAACCAATGAAGAAGGCACAGTTCTTGCCTGTAAGCTTTTACCATAACAAGAAGACAGATACTTATTGTTCAGTTATTATTTATTTAAGTTATATAATAAAGATATGTGTAGATTATATTACAGCACTGAGAGGGTACAATTATTTCTTCTTCGGGGATTGGAGAAGAATATACTCTTTGGTCTGGATCTAGAACAGTCACCGAAGGTTGACGGTGAAGGGACATTTCTGTTAGAGGGAAAACTTGATCAACAAAAACATGGAGTCATGAATGTGCAAGACTTGTCCAGGAACGAGATGTAGTTTCGTGAGGTATTATAGTGTTTTCTCCACCAGTGATCATTTTTGTTATATTTCTCCCAAGGACTCTTTGTTTTGGGGAAAAACAATTAACTGCACTTCTTAGTATTATTTTCTTTTTCAGCATCTATTCAGATTAATCAGTCATTCATAATAATTGGGTATTCATAAAAATAATAAAAAACATGTAAATTTCTATTACAGTTGTGATGCTGATAAACAGCGAAATTAAGTAAGCTTGATGGCAGATAGTTTTCATTTCACATGTCAACTCTGATTGGTCATGACTCCCTGAAACACTTGCCAAGGTTTTGAGGACTTGTCTGGGTTTAGTGGGAAAGATAAGATGTTTGATAGTGATTTCTCCCATGGGCCTAGAAGATGGGTGTGGTACTTTATATACCACACCTGCTATTTCTGCTGTGAACCCATAAGTGCTTTTTATTTTTTACTGATACCGTAATTTCAGCTGTTATTCCCTATTTAGGGCAAAGGTTGACTGTACATCAAGTATGTTCACAATTTTAGTTCTGTGATGACACATGATGTTACCAATAACCAATCAGAGCTTCTGATTAACATAAAAACTACTGAGTTGATATAATTCTGGCCGGAAACTGAGTGCTTGAGATTTTAATTTAGCTTGTGTGGATTTATCATAGATAAAAGAACATTCTGAGATATTCACAGCACAAAGACCGTTACTGCATTTTTCACAGATATTAGAGGATATACTGCTTCTAAGTTAGAAGCCTGTCAGGTGCATGGTAGGGAGAATGTTTCAGGAGACTGGAATATATTTTGGGATCAGGTGATGAACAACCCTTTAATCTGTGTTCAGCAATTTGAACTTTATGTATTGAATAGTGACCAGAGGTTTTAAAGTGGAGAAATAAACACAATCTGATGTTTCTTTCAGAAAGAAAATTCTGGGAACAATATTGAGAATGGGTTGGGGAAGGCTGGAAGGTTCTTGTCTGAATTCATTTCCACCATTTTCTGGAATCTCAATTCCTCTTTGGTAACTTGAAAACCTCTTAGTTGGTGTATTTCACATTCCTTTCGCTTATTTTTGCTTCTTTTAAAGCTAAGGTCACATTTATCTTCTTTTTTTACTGTTGGCTATCTTCACTTCATCTCCTTTTCTTTCAAGCTGTTGTAGACTGACGTGCATCAGCACACGTAATGGAATTGTTCTTAACATGAACAATGGTGTTCTAAGTGTCAGATTTGAATGCTGCTCATTTCTCCCTCCTGGCACTATCTGTGGCATTTGATATTGTTGATCATGTAGCTCTTTAAGCTGCTCTCCCTTGACTCCCTCAGTGTTATTCTCTCCTGTATCTCCTATCTTTCTAGTCATGTCTTTTCAGTCTTTATAATCTTCTGCCTACACCTTAAACATTGCTTTTCCTTAGAGTTCTGTCCCTTGGGTACTCTTTTCTTTTTGTTTTCTAAGCTCTTCCTGATGAAACTCAACCACATCTGTGACAATTCTAAAATCTGTGTGGTCTCTAGGTTCATATTTTCAGTTGTGTCTCATTTGTAGTACAGTTACCCAAAATTAAACATTTCGGAAATCGATCTTGTTTGTTAAAGCCTAACAGAGGAGTGGGGCGCCTGGGCGGCTCAGTTGTTAAGCGACTACCTTCAGCTCAGCTCATGATCCCAGGGTCCTGGGATTGAGCCCCACATCAGGCTCTCTGCTGGGCGGGAAGCCTGCTTTTCCCTCTCCCACTCCCCCTGCTTGTGTTCCCTCTCTCCCTGTATCTCTCTCTGTCAAATAAATAAATAAAATCTTTAAAAATAAAAAAATAATAAAAATTTTAAAAAAAGCATAACAGAGAGAAGCAGCCTCCACGCTGAGCACAGAGTGTGACGTGGGGCTGATCTCACCACCCTGAGATCATGACCTGAGCCGAAACCAAGAGTTGGACACTTACCTGACTCTGCCACCCAGGCACCCCTGTCATGAGAATCTTAAGAGATTACATACATGTGCTTTGGGGCACAGAGTAACATGGTCCACACAGTAACTATAATTAGAAACTTCACTGTTAATCCTCAAGATGACTGGTTCTTAAACTCCCTCGATCATTAAATCTTATTTATTCTACTTTTTAGTCTCTAAAATCTCTTTCTCCCTCATTCTATTCTTTTTTTTTTTTAAGATTTTATTTATTTATTTGACAGAGAGAGACACAGCCAGAGAGGGAACACAAGCAGGGGGAGTGGGAGAGGGAGAAGCAGGCTTCTCGCTGAGCAGGGAGCCCGATGTGGGGCTCCAGAATCATGACCTGAGCCAAAGGCAGATGCTTAATAACTGAGCCACCCAGATGCTCCTCCCTTATTCTATTCTTTACAATATTGTCAGAGTAAACTTTCAAAAATAAACACACCTACTCAATGCTATTGTTCTCAAGCTTTAAAACATTTCATTTTTGAATAGCACGGACAATAACACTCTAGCAGTTTAGCATGGCATATAAGGTCCCTCTACAGTTCTTATCCAAATCAGTCTTCCTAGCCACATTTACTACACCTTTCTTCCTAAATTACCCTAGTGCTCAGGCTTCCATGAATCCATCCTATTCACTGATGCTTCTGTACCTTAACACTTGCTGTTAACCTTTGTCTGAAACAAGTTATACTACATCGTACTTGCTTTTCAAGATCCAGTACTCATTTCTTCTCTGCTTGGATCCCATTGCCAGTGATCTCAGGCAGAGTTAGTCAGTCCTTTCTTGCCTAGCACATCAAATTGCATTTTTCTTGCTTGCTAGATTCTTCTAGATGGGAGAGTTTTTGAGACCAGGGTATTATCTTTTCTTTTTATCCTCTGTTGAGTCCAGCACAAGGCTTAATGCTCTGCATAATTATTTGCTGAATTGGAAATGACTAAGGTTTCTAAAAGCTCAAGTAACCAAGTAGATGATGATACTCTACTATTAAGTGAAGCATGGAGGGACAGATTTGGGTTTTGAGCATGTTTACTTTGAGATATTTATGTTACATTTAGGAAATACTTAGGAGATATTTGAAAATAGGACACAGGAAAAGCAGATCTGAGTGTCACTAGTAATTAGGTGATACTGCAAATCAAGGAAGTTGTTGAGGCCACATGTAGACAGAAGAGAAGACATATGAGAAGACAGTTGCACTAGTGACTAGGGGCAGGGAACAAGAAGAGAAATAAAACTGATAGCAGTTAATTTTATTCCTCTTTAATAGGATGTAATGGCCTGGAAAAAAATTTAGGGAAACAGATGTTATTTTTTTTAAAGGATCATTTGTGTATGTGTATTTCTTTTAAAATGGGGTGTGTATATATATATATGCGTGTGTGTGTGTGTGTGTGTGTGTGTATTTTTTTTTTTTTAGAGAGGGAGAGTGAGAAAGAGTCCCAAGCAGACTCCATGCTGAGTGTGGAGCCTGACAGGGGGACCAGTCCCATGATCCTGAGATCATGACCTGAGCCAAAATCAAGAGCTGGCTGCTCAACTGACTGTGCCACCCAAGCACCCCAATGGGATTAATATATTTTTTTAAGAATGAGCAAAATAGAGGGAATTAAGATAGTGGAGGAGTAGGGAACCCTAAATTTGGTACCTCAAATACAGCTAGATAGTTATCAAATCATTCTGAACACCTGCAAAATCAATTGGAAATCTGAGAAAAGAAATGCTGCAATTCTACAAATAGAAAAGCAATCACTTTTTGCAAGGTAGGAAGTGGGGAGACTTGAATCTGGGGTGATATATTGGAGGATACGATGGAGGGAAGGGAGCTTGCTTAAGAAGGCTACTGCAAAGTATTATAAGCAGTGGAACACAAAATCGGAACTTTTAGAAGTCTGCTATAGTGTGGTAGTCCCTGGCTTAAAGGTGCTCAGGTGGCAAAGCAGGGCAGAATCCCAGGTGGGACACCTTGGTATCAGGATCCCAGGGTCACAAGAAGAATGGGGGTGCCTGAGTGTGGCAGATTTCTCAGGTACAAGAGTGGAGAACCTGGCTGACAACAGCCAGTTTAGGTGCTGGCTTTCTGCTCTGGGTTGCCATAAACCCGGGAACTGCTGCACGGTCGTGCTCCTGCTCTTCTGGAGGGTGTCAAGCAAAAGGCAGAAGCATGGTGAGAGGAACAGCACAGGTCTTATCAGCAGGAAACTAAAATTTGGAGTTTTGAAACTCAGTTGTGTGCCTGGGATAAAAATGCTTGGCCACAGGCCAGGTGAACACAGAGTTCAGACAGAAACCAGGGAGACAAAAGTGACTGACTGCTTTTCTGTGAGGGCTCACTGGTGTGAACTTTCAGCTCCAGGACTAGAGAGCAGGGTGCAGCCATTTTCTTCACACCCGTCGGTGCTAAAAGCCTTCACGGAGCAAAACAGTGCCACATGGTGGAACCCAGAGTGGCTTACACTGAGCGCAGCCCACTGGCAAGGGAGGTACATTTCCATTAGGGCGAGGGCACTTGAGAATCAGTGCAACAGGCCTCTCCCCCAGAAGGCGAGCAGGAACAACTGGCTCGCACCAAATTTACTGATCATAGATGGCTACAGAGCTTCTGCTCTTGGGGAAAACAGTATATAGCATTTGTGGGGTTTTTTTTATTCTTTAGTCTTTCAGTATTATTTTTTCAGTTATTTTCTTATTTTTTCAATTATTTTTATATATATGTTATATATTATTCTTTCTTTTCATTGTATTTTATTTTTGTATATATATATGTGTACATATATATATATAAATTTTCTTTCTTATTTTGGGATCTAGTTTCCTTTAACAAGCAGACCAAAACACACCCAGGATCTAGTGTTTTGTGGGGTTTTTTGTTTCTTGTTTGTTTTTTTTGTTTTGTTTTGTTTTTTTCTGATTTGTTTTGTGTTTTTTCTTGTTGTTATTGTTGTTGTTCTCTTTCTTTATTCTTTTCTGGACAAAATGATGAGACTGAGAAATTCACCCCAAAACAAAGAACAGGAGGTAGTACTCACTGCCAGGGAGTTAATCAATATGAATAAAAGTAAGATATCTGAACTAAAAATTTAAAACAATGATTATAAAGATACTAGTGGGCTTGAAAAAAGCATAGAAGACACTAGAGAATTGCTTACTAGAAATAAAAGAACTAAAATCTAGTTAGTCTGAAATTAAAAATGCTACTACCAAGATGCAGTCCCAAATGGAGTCTATAAAAACAAGAATGAATGAGGCAGAAGAAGGAGTCAGTGATATAGAAGATAAAATGATGGAAAATACGCTGAAAAGAAGAAAGAAAACTGCTGGATCATGCAGGGAGACTTAGAGAACCCAGAGATTCTATAAAGTGAAATAATATCCAGATAATAGGGGTCTCAGAAGATGAAGAGTGGGAGAGAGGGGCAGAAGGTTTATTTGAACAAATTATAGCTGAGAACTTCCCTAACCTGGGGAAGGAAACAGGCATTTAAGTCCAGGAGGCACAGAGGAACCCCCCCCCCAAATCAATAAAAATAGGTCAGCTCCTCAACATATAATAGTGAACGTTGCAAATTTCAAAGATAAAGAGAAAATTCTGAAAGTAGCTTGGGGCAAGAGGTCCTTAATCTGCAAGGGTAGAAACAAGGCTGGCAACAGACCTGTCCACAGAGACCTGGCAGGCCGGAAAGGACTGGCATGATATACTCAATGTGCTAAATGGGAAAAATATGCAGCTAAGAATACTTTATCCTGTAAGGCTGTCATTCAGATTAGAAGGAGAGCTAAAGAGTTTCCAGGACAAACAAAAACTAAAGGAATTTGTGAACAGTAAACCAGCCCTGCAAGAAATATTAAAGGGGATCCTTTGCGTGAAGAGAGAACCCAAAAGTAACAAAGACTAGAAAGGAACAGAGACAATCTACAGGAACAGTGACTTTACAGGTAATACAATGGTACTAAATTCGTATCTTTCAATAATGTAAATGGACTAAATGCTCCAATCAAAAGACATAGGGGATCAGAATGGATTTAAAAAAAAGATGCTGTTTACAAGAGACTCAATTTAAACCAAAAGACACCTCCAGAGTGAAAGTGAAGGGGTAGAGAACCATTTATCATGCCAGTGGACATCAAAAGAAAGCTGGAGTAGCCATCCTTATGTCAGACAAACTAGATTTTAAACCAAAGACTATAATGAGAGATGAATAAGGGCACTATATCATAATAAAAGGGTCTGTCCAACAAGAAGATTAACAGTTGTACATATTTATGCCCCTAACTTGGAAGCAGCCAAATATATAAAACAATTAATAACAAAATTAAAGAAACTCATTGATAATAATACAATAATAATAGGGGACTTTAATACCCCACTCACAGCAACTGACAGATCAGTTAAGCAGAAGATCAACAAGGAAACAAGAGTTTTGAATGACCAGATGATCTGTATTTAACAGATATATTCAGAGCATTTCATCCTAAAGCAAGAGAATACACATTCTTCTTGAGTGCACATGGAACATTTTCCAGAATAGATCACATACTGGGCCACAAATCAGGTCTCAATCGGTACAAAAAGATTAAGATTATACCATGCATATTTTCAGACCACCATGCTTTAAAACGTGAAGTCAAGCACAAGAAAAAATATGGAAGGACCACAAATACATGGAAGTTAAAGAGCATCCTACTAAAGAATGGGGGCAGGGGGCGCCTGCATGGCTCAGTTGGTTAAGCGTCTGCCTTTGGCTCAGGTCATGATCCTGAGGTCCTGGGATCGAGCCCTGCATCGGGCTCCCTAGAGGGAGCCTGCTTCTCCCTCTCCTCCCCACTTATGCTCTATCTCTGTCTGTCTCTCAAATAAATAAATAAAATCTTAAAAAGAAAAAAAGGAATGAATGCGTGCGTCAACCAGGAAATTAAAGAAGAATTTTAAAAAATACATGGAAGCAAATGAAAGTGAAAACACTACAGTTCAGAACCTTTGGAATGCAGCAAAGGTGGTCCAAAGAGGGCAGTATATAGCAACACAGGCCCTTCTCAAGAAACAAGAAAAGTCTTAAACACACAACCTAACCTTACACCTAAAGGAGCTAGAAAAAGAACAGCAAATAGAGTGCCTGGGTGGCTCAGTCAGTTAAGCAACTGACTCTTGATTTCAGCTCAGGTTGTGATCCCAGAGTCCTAGGATCAAGCACAGCATCAGGGTTACCACTCAGCAGGGAGTCTGCTGCTCTCCCTCTTCCTCTGCCCCTTCTCCTACTTACATGTGTACTCTTTCTAAAATCTTAAAAAAAAAAACAGCAAATAAAGCCTAAATCTAGCAGGAGAAGAGAAATAATAAAGATTAGAGCAGAAATCAATGATATAGAAATCAAAACCTGTAGAACAGATCAATGAAACTAGGACCTGGTTCTCTGAAAGAATAAGATTGATAAACCAGTAGCCAGACTTATCAAAAAGAAAAAAGAAAGGAGGAGAGATCACAACCAACACCAAAGGAATACAAACAGTTATAAGAACATGTATATGAGCAACTATATGCCAACAAATTCGGTGATCTGGAAGAAATAATTGCTTTCCTAGAAACATATAAAGTACCAAAACTGAAACAGAAATAGAAAACCTGAACAGAACCGTAACCACCAAGAAAATTGAAGCAATAATAAAAAATCCCCCAAAAACAAGAGTTCAGAGCCAGATGGCTTCCCAGGGGAATTCTACCAAACATTTAAAGAAGAAATAATAACCTATTCTTCTGAAGCTGTTTCAAAAAATAGACATGGAAGGAAAACTTCTAAGCTCTTTCTATGAGGCCAGTATTACCTTGATCCCAAAACCAGACAAAGACCCCACCAAAAAGGAGAATTACAGACCAATATCCCTGAGGAACATGGATGCAAAAATTCTCACCAAGATACTAGCCAATAGGATCCAACACTACATTAAAAGTATGATTCATCATGACCAAGTGGGATTTATTCCTGGGCTCCAAGGGTGGTTCAACATCTGCAAATCAATCAATGTGATACACTACATTAATAAAAGAAAGAACAAGAACCATATGATCCTCTCAATAGATGTAGAAAAAGCATATGACAAAGTATAGCATCCTTTCTTGATTAAAACTTAACAGTGTAGGGTTAGAGGGAACATACCTCAGTATCATAAAAGCCATCTACAAAAAGCCCACAGCGAATATCATTCTCAATGGGGAAAAACAGAGCTTTTCCCGTATTAAGGTCAGGAACACGGCAGGGATGTCCACTCTCACTACTGTTGTCCAACATAGTACTAGAAGTCCTAGCCTCAGTAATCAGGCAACAAAAAGAAATAGAAGGCATCCGAATCGGCAAAGAAGTCAAACTCCCACTTTTCCCAGATGACATGATACTCTATGTGGAAAACCCAAAAGACTCCACCCCAAAATTGCTAGAACTCATACAGGAATTCAGCAGAGTGGCAGGATATAAAATCAGTGCACAGAAATCAGGTCGCATTTCTATACACTAACAATGAGACAGAAGAAAGAGAGATCAAGGAATCAATCCCATTTACAATTGCACCAAAAACCATAAGATACCTAGGAATAAACCTAACCAAAGGGGCAAAGGATCTGTATTCAGAAAACTAGAGAACACTCATGAAAGAAATTGAGGAAGACACAAAGAAATGGAAAAATGTTCCATGCTTTCCATGCTCATGGATTGGAAGAACAAATATTATTAAAATGTCTATGCTACCTAGAGCAATCTATACATTCAGTGCAATCCCTATCAAAATACCACCAACTTCTTTTCACAGAGCTGGAACAAATAATCCTAAATTTGTATGGAACCAAAAAAGACTCCAAGTAGCCAAAGGAATGTTGAAAAAGAAAACTATAGCTGTTGGCATCACATTCTGGACTTCAAGCTGTATTACAAAGCTATAATCATCAAGACAGTATGGTACTGGCACAAAAACAGACACATAGATCAGTGGAACAGAATAGAGAACCCAGAAATGGACCCTCAACTCTATGGTCAACTAATTTTCAACAAAGCAGGAAAGAATATCCAATGGAAAAAAGTTTCTTCAACAAATGGTGCTGGGAAAATTGGACAGCCACATGTAAAAGAATGAAACTGGACCATTTTCTTACACTATACAGAAAAATAAACTCGAAATGGATGAAAGACCTAAATATGAGACAGGAATCCATCAAAATCCTAGAGGAGAATGCAGGCAGCAATCTCTTTGACCTTGGCCATGGCAACTTCTTACTAGACACATCTCCAAAGTCAAGAGAAACAAAAGCAAAAAATGAACTACTGGGACTTCATCAAGATAAAAAGCTTCTGCACAGCAAAAGAAATAGTCAACCTATGGAATGGGAGAAGACACTTGCAAATGTCTTATCAGATAAAAGGCTAATATCCAAAATCTATGAAGAACTTACCAAACTCAATACCCAAAGAACAAAAAATCCAGTCAAGAAATGGGCTGAAGACATGAACAGACATTTCTCCAAAGAACACATACAAATGGCCAATAGACACATGAAAAAATACTCAACATCACTTGGCATGAGGGAAATACAAATCAAAACCACAATGAGGTACCACCTTCCACCTATCAGAATGGCTAAAATTAACAAATCAGAAAATAACAGATGTTGGCAAGGATGCGGAGAAAGGGGAACCCTCTTACACTGCTGGTGGGAATGCAAACTGGTGCAGCCACTCTGGAAAACAGTATGGAGGTTCTGTGACAAGTTAAAAATAGAGCTACCCTATGACCTAGCAATTACACTACTAGGTATCTATCCAAAGGATACAAACATAGTGATTTCAAAGGGGCACATGCGCCCTAATGTTTATAGCAGCATTATCAACAATAGCCAAATTATGGAAAGAGCCCAAATGTCCATCAGCTGATGACTGGATAAAGATGTGGTATATATATCCAATGGAATATTACTCAGCCATCAGTAAGAATGAAATCTTGCCATTTGCAACGACGTGGATGGAACTAGAGGGTATTATGCTAAGCAAAATAAGTCAGAGAAAGACAAATACTGTATGATTTCATTTATATGTGGAATTTAAGAAACAAAACAAATGAACATAGGGGAAGGGAAGGGAAAATAAGATAAAAACGAAGAGGGAGGCAAACCATAAGAGACTCTTAATGATAGGAAACAAACTGAGGGTTGCTAGAGGAGAGTTGGGTGGGGGTAAGGGGTAACTAGGTGATGGGCATTAAGGAGGGCATTTGATGTAATGAGCACTGGGTGTTATATGCAACTGATGAATCACTAAATTCTACCCTGAAACTAATAATACAGTATATGCTAACTAAATTGAATTTAAAGAATTTTAAAAAAGAAAAAAGTGAACAAAATATTACATTTTCATATATAATTGATTCCTGGCCTTTAACATCCTAAAATGGTTTCTCCTATCTGTGTAACTGAAAATTTTTAATGTAAAAGTGGCTGCAATATCAAATTATTGCAATTATGTATATTGAGATCAAACAGTTCATTATTTCTTTCAAGGGCAAGAATGTAATATATTTTTGCCTCTGGGGAGGGGGGAGTATGATCATTTTCATAAGAGAAGGAAGGATTCAGTGCTTTCTTTGTTTGTGGGTTTCCTCTTGTTCACTTTTGATCTAGATATTGGTGGTTATGTTCCAGTCCTCCTGCATGTGCCCAAGAGGATTGGGAGTGGAGTGGACACCAGCAGAAGCACCATTTTTTCCTGTAGACATTAGAAACAAGGAGCTTATTGCCCTGCTTGTCAAGGCTCAGGACAGAGAGGAGGAAGAAACAAGTATAAAGGTTTTGGTTTTGGAAAGAAGTTGGAATCTCCTGACCGTGGGACCTTAAGATCCACAAAATTGCTGAAAGAAAAAGTACTACCTTATTGAAAGGTAAGACATTAAACTGTTTTAAGGTTTAAGCCGTTTTAGCCACAGTAGCATGTCTTCCTAAGCTGTGAAATCAAGCAGTCATTTCTGCTAAGCCAAAGTTTTTGTGAAATAATCACCCATCCAGCCTTCCTGGTGAGATAGAGACCTGTATTGCTCAAGGGATGTTTATAGTGAGGGAGAGCCTTTACAAAATTGTACTCATTTTTAAATTGACATTTACTGAATGCCAGGCACTGTGGTAGGCCTTGGATATACAGAGATTAATGTGTCAGTCACCCTACCTATCTTCCAGAAGTTCTCATTCAAGGAAAAGAAAAAACTGATATTTGCAATGTGATAAGTGCTATAATAAATAGGTCACATGTGTAATAAGAGTGGTCTAAATCTGAAGCAGTAATGTTTGTGTCCCAGAGGATTAATGGAAGCTCATGAGGTTGGAAGAAAGGGATGGGCATTTGAGGTAGAGAGAATTATATGTTTAAAGACATAGGTATGAAAGAGGGTGCTGTACTGGAAGAACACACCAAATTGCAGAAATTACTATCTGATGTTTGCTATGGGGCAGAAGGGGGGCAAGTGATGAGATGTTGCTAGGTGAGAGTGGACTAGTTATGGAGGTCTTGTTGCATGCTAAGGAAATTTTAACTTACTTATTAGCCATGGGGAAGCATTGAAGATGAAAAAAAATTGTGGGACTACCTGAGTTCCAAGATGGGTAGGAGAAAAAATAAGTATGATGGTTTTAAAAGAAGTATGTACCTGTAGCTCTCAACTGGGCCCAGTCTCTTGTCTTTCCTTTTTTGCTAATAGTCCTCGTATCCTTGTGTTCTTACTAGGTTGATTCTAAACTTTGTAGGTTACTGGAGAGTAGGATTTTGATTTAGACTATTGAGGACTAACTCTCCAATCTGTGCCAACCTTGAACACCTTCCAAAGTGTATTCATGTCTCAACCTAAAATAATTTTCTTCATTCTGGAGAGAAAGCTATAAACCCAACAGTAAAGATTCTGGCTGATTACATGCTGAAACAAGGAGGTGGCCAACCTTTCTTGTCTTTAAAAACAGGGTCATAAATTTATGGTGACCTCAAGGAAAAGAAAGTCATCCTAAGAGAAGTCAGACTTGATCCTGAAACCTGCAGGAATTAATTTGAGGACTTATTAAAGGGCCCTGGTTGCAGTAGAGAGGTCAGACACAAGGTACAGATTTTGGAGTGGCTGGTCGCTGGAGTATTAGTTGACTATCCTATTAGAGGAGCTCAAGACTCAATGAAGTAAGTCACACATTTAGGGACCAGTGAGAAGATGGTGACCCTGGTGGAAGAGCTGGGTGAAATGTTTGAATAGGGATATCTGCATTCTATGGATTGTGACCTTCACTAAGATAAGGAAGGGTAGTTATTGGACCCATGACATTCAAATAGTAGATTTCAATGACACTCAAAGATCTTGCTGTATACTTTAACCAGGAGGAGTACAGTCAGGCTGGGCAAAGGGCTCTGTATAGGTAATGATGCTGGAGATCTGTCAGAATCTGATCTCAGTGTGGCAGTTAGTTTCAAAACCACATGTAATCTAGTTGGAGCAAGGAGAAGAATTGTATTTGAAGAAATACATTTGAAAAAGCATCTGCCAAGATTGAGAGGCTGAATTGAAAGTCAAAGATCTCAGGCCAAAAGCAGAACATTTCTATAAAATTAGTCCAAAAAACAGAAACCGGAGGGAGGATCGAAAAATTCTTAAAAGATGTCTTGAAGTACTCAAAATGAGATGCATCAAGAGTTGTAGGCCATAGTCTTCAGAGCTATCTGTGACCTATAAAGTTTCTGTATGTCCTATAAAGTTTCACCCTCTTTAGGTTAGAAGCTCTAAAGTATGATAATGGCTTATAGGAAGAAGAATAGATTGACAGTTGAGGTATGTGGCAGTTGACACAGAAAATCTTTTTTGACAGAAAGGAACATTCAAGGAGTGAATTTGAAAATGATTAACAGCCTGAGCTCAGCCCTCATATAACAGACAGGTCTCATACTGGCCCTCTAAATAGTGCTGTGGAATAGACTTTAAATATATTTACATTTAATTCTACTAGATACTAGTTTATCTAGTTTCAAATTCTAGTCAGAGGTAAAAAGTATTTTGAATGGGGGTGCCTTGGTGGCTCAGTCGGTTAAGCATCTGCCTTCGGCTGTCATGATCTCAGGGTCCTGGGATCGAGCCCTGCATTGGGCTCCCTGCTCGGTGGGGAGCCTGCTTCTCCCTCTCCCTCTGCCTTCCGCTCCCCCTGCTTGTGCTCTCTCTCTCTCTGTCTCTCTAAAATAAATAAAACCTTAAAAAAAAGAATGTACTGAACCTAAGAGAAATGACATTCAGATTCAGAATTTAAAAAAAAAAGTATCTAAAAAATTTTTTTTTAAATTTAAGATTTTATTTGAGAGAGAGAGTGGGAGAGAGAGCACAAGAGGGGGAGGGGCGGAGGGAGAAGCAGGCTCCCCACTGACCAGGGAGCCTGACGTGGGGCTCAATCCCAGGACTCTGGGATCATGACCTGAGTCCAAGACAGACGCTTAACTGACTGAGCCACCCAGGCACCCCCAAAATTATTTTTTTAAAAGATTTATTCATTTATTTATTTATGAGAGAAAGAGAGAAAGTACGTGCGCACAGGGAAAGGAGCAGAGGGAGAGGGACAAGCAGACTCCATGCTGAGTGCAGAGCCCAATGTGGGGCTTGATTTCAGGACCCTGAGATCATGACCTGACCTGAAACCAAGAGTCAGATGCTTAACTGACTGCACCACCCAGGCACCCCACAAATTCAGAATTCTTAATAGAAAGTATATGATTTTAATGGGTACAGAGGAGATTTTGTCATTAGCAAACTTATTTTAAGTCTAAGAAACTGCATGTTGGAGGATCAGGAGGTCCTGAATAGACCTGAGAGCCTCTGTCTTCGGTAGGAAAGCACTAGGTGTAGATTTTGAAATGCCTTTAGTTAAGTATTTGCAACTTTATGAGTGTTGAATAATTCATCCTAGAAAGACATCCTCTAGTTAAAGAATTTTTTTTTTTAATTTTCATAATGATTTGTATTGTACTCCCTTATAGAAAGTAAAGAATTTGTTGTGGTTTTACTCTTTAACATTTTTTGGGCATAAGACAAAATGAGGTTGCCTGGCTGGCTCAGTTGGTAAAGCATGCAACTCTTGATCTCTGGGTTGTGAGTTCAAGCCGCATATTGGGGGTAGAGTTTACTTAAAAAAAAAAAAAAAAGACAAAATAGGTTTACTGTGGGATTAAAAAAAAAAGCAAATCATAACCCAGTGTAATAGTTCAACGTATGTAGCTCAGTAAGAGGTTAGCATTTATCCCTATTTGAAATTGATTAAAATTAAAGGTTTTAAGAAATGTTTTATTTGTGAACATTCAGAGCAGCATTTCAGAATGCTCTGATTTTTTTCAACATGTTTGTATGATTAAGAAAGATGTATATGTTAACTTATTTATGAACTGGGCTGGGACAATATGTTATAATAGTATATGTATTATGTATTTGTAACGTTTTTGTATATCATTTGATATTCAAAACACTAAAATTAGTAAAGCAGATATTATCTCTGTTTTACAAATGAAGAAGAGTGAGACTCAGAGGCTAAAGATATCACTTGAAGTCACAGAGTTAAACTTTCAACATTACTGCATCAGGGTTTCTTTGAGATGAGCATAATTCAGTTTTATAGGCACAGACTGGCTTTGTCTCCTTTTTATTGTCTTAGTCATTGCTTTCAACAGACAGCTTTCTACACAAGCCTGGAAAATGATTGTGAATATCTGTAATAGGGATAAACATTTGTTCCTATCAACAGCTACTGAGAGAAGGTAGCAACATGTTCTGAGGTTACAAGAACACAACATCCTTATTACCACCATTAACACTGGCTAAAACGGCATAGTTAATTGTTATTAAAATGTTTTTCTTTTTCCAGGAGGACTAACAATACTTAAGAATTACTTTTATTATGCTTATACCTAATATTAAAGTTCTAGAAGCAAATTTATGTGTGCTTTTGAAGAGTGGTAGGAAATTTTTTGGTTTTGATAGTTTCATTTCTTTTGTTCAGATTAATCTTATATGGTTATAAAATTCTGTTTGACTTTAACAGATTATAAACTACAGCCATTTTCTGAAATATCCTATGAAATTGGGTATCTTGTTATTTTACAGGATGAAGAAACACGAAAAGATTATGACTACATGCTGGATCACCCAGAAGAGTACTATAGCCATTACTACCACTACTACAGCAGGCGCTTAGCCCCTAAAGTGGATGTTAGAGTCGTGATTTTGGTCAGTGTATGTGCTATTTCAGTGTTTCAGGTGTGTATTGATGGAGGAGTGTGTCTACATGTGCACGTTGCCTAGTGCTGGTCATTAAAACTGATTGAGAAGTACCTTTTTATAAAATTTTACCTGTACTTGAGACTGATTTTTTTAGAGTAGAAAAATATTCATTTATTCAACCAATTGATTAACACTGGAATCTTTGTCAGTTGCAAATCCAAGAAATTGATGATAAATGTCATTATATAATAAGAAAACCCAACAACAGATCTTTTTCTCATTGTTCCCTTTAGAGTATTTCCCTCCTAACCTGATAATATTACTTTTGTAGGACTTTTCAATGATTTCCCATTAAATTTGTGAAAAACCTGAGCTTCTTGATATGACCTGACAAGTCTTGGCACCTATCCACCATCACTGTAACGACCAAAAATGTCCCACGCATTTCCACTGTCTGCTAAGGGCAGTTTTGCTTTGATTGAAAACTACTGAAATAGATTAAAAGAGTAGTAATCTTTCATGTTTTGAATGTCACACAAATTTAACTTCAGCTTGAAATGAGTTTTTCCTACTATTATTCTTAAACTAACCACAGCTATCTTGTCTTCTTTTAGAGGGAAAGAACATGTCAGGTGACTAGAATAAATCAATTTGCTAGTCTGAAAAATGCTTCTCTAGTTTAATTCCCAGAAATGAGATTTACTTTATATGACAAAAAGAATTACTTATTGAAAACTAAGGTTGTGGATTTTAAATGTATCTGCTTTTGCAGAAATATTTTCCTTTCAAAGGGGAAAGCAGGGATAATTTTACCTTTCTGTTTTAGATAATGTAATACCCTAGTAACATTCCCCCCCCCCAGTCCTAATAGAGTGCTGCTATAGTATTTCAAGATATTATTGGTGTAACTGCAATATTCATTCAGTAAAAGAGCAAATGTGTGGAAATGTGAATAGGACTTTTTCTGACAATTAACGAAAACCCTTTGTGTATATTTATGAAATAAGTTACGTGTTTTCCAGTCAGATAAGAGTTCAAACATATTAGAATCCTTTACTTCAGAATATGATGAGCATTACTGTGATAGATCGAGACGGTTTAGGGAAGAGATGGGAATGAATATAGTTGCCTGAGTCTATATCCTGTGATTTTTCTTTTTTTTAAACAGGTTCTTCACTGGCTAGTTTTGCCATGTAACTCTTCCCCCCAGAATGTAGGTCACAGTCTCACAGTCTTAAAAAAAAGAGAGATTTCTTAATAGTGATCTAGGGAAAGCCAAATGGTAGATGTGAAATCAAAGGTGTGGTGTGATTCTATTGATTTATCCCCTAATCTTGGGTATCTCCTGTCTGAATTAATGGCTTTTTGGCCTAGCTTAGGGCTTACCTGATTTATCCAGCCTCAGGTCCCATGTACGTGTGGGCATTATTCAATTTTATCTTTTACTTACAGAGAAAGATGATTGAGGTCCCTATTTTTTTAAATTAAGTAAGCTCTATGCTGAATATGGGGCTTAAATTCATGACCCCACTAAGCCAGCCAGGCACCCCTTGAGGTCCCTATTTTTAATCAGAATTGCTTTGGGTGGGGGGGGATGGTGTTCACCAAGGTGCATTTTGGTAGTAAAATGACCCATTTTTCTTTGTTAAATATTTCAGTTTTTCAGCTGGTGGAACAGCTACGACAAGGCAATCAGCTACCTAGCCACAGTGCCCAAATACCGTATCCAAGCCATGGAGATTGCCAAGCAGCAGGGGCTACTCAAAAAAGCCAAAGAGAAGGGCAGAAACAAAAAGTCCAAAGAGGAAATTCGTGACGAGGAGGAGAATATCATAAAAAACATTATAAAAAGTAAAATAGATATAAAGGGAGGCTATCAGAAACCCCAGATATGTGATCTTCTCCTGTTTCAAATTCTCTTAGCACCTTTTCACCTGTGCTCATATGTGGTCTGGTATTGTCGATGGATCTATAATTTTAACATCAAAGGCAAAGAATATGGGGAAGAAGAAAGACTATATATCATACGAAAATCCATGAAGATGTCGAAATCTCAGTTTGATAGTCTAGAAGATCATCAGAAAGAAACTTTTCTTAAACGAGAGCTCTGGATAAAGGAGAATTATGAGGTGAGTAATTATTTGCTGGGATTTTTGTGTCCTCTTACTTATCTAAGTTAAAATTTGGTGTAGGGGAAGGGATCACAGAAATGCACTCCAGTTTCTGAAATCCAAGATTTAAATAATGAATAAAGATCTTATTTTTATTGAAAGTGTGACTGTATTTGGTAGTGGGACAGTGGGTTTTTAACCTGTAATTTGTCTTAAAAGATGAACTTCAAATATTTTAACTGACTCATGCTGAAAATCTTAAGAATGGTCTAATTTGTTATGTTAAACTGCAGTGGATAATATGTATGTTTGCAAGGATGTCACAACAACTTTACGTTAATTGCTCTAATTAAAATTTGTTCTTCCCCAAATTTTCTTTCAGTCATGTAAACTTAGCTACAGGGATTAAAAAACAAAACAAGGAAGGAATAAGACATGGAAATTTTGTTGAAATAACTTCATTTCAAAATAGAGCACAGAATCTTCTGTATAACTAACTTATATATGAAAAGTTACTTTTATTTTTTTAAAAATGCCTCTAAACTTTGGGCAGTTTAATAAATGTTATATTCTGTAGTTGTCAGCTACACCAGTTACCTTGAGGTGATCACGTGCTTAGCTAAAGTCTTAGAGGAACTATTTATCTCATCATAATGATATTGTTTTAGGTTTTGGGTAAAATTACTTGGCTAATGTATTAAAGATAAGAATAAAGCACAGTGATGGGGTACCTGGCTGACTCAGTCAGTAGAGCATGTGACTCTTGATCTTGTGGTCCTGAGTTCAAGCCTCACATCAGGGTAGAGTTTATTTAAAAAACAAACAAAACAAAAAGAACACAGCACAGTAAAATCTTCCTAAGAAATCTGAATATATTTGTGTTTTTAGTTTCGTAGACATTCCTTTTTATATGTGGTATACTAAATATATTTTACTGAAAGTAGAGTTCCAGTCTGAATTATATTTAAGTAACTTACTATGAATTGCCAGATTGTTTTGGCAAGTAGATATAGTTGGCCTGCTTGTAAATAACATAAAAATGGAAGGTAACATACTATTTTGCTCCTAAAGTATTTGAAAAGTTTTCTCTTAAGTAGGGTAAGCAGTCCAGTTCACAAAACTGTATCTTTCATGGAGTACTACCCTGGGCTGAATTACCATGTTATTATATGAGGTGATCTTAGTCATTATTTCCTAAAATTTGGAAGTAAAGTCATTTCTTTCTAAAATTTGATGCAACTGGTTATGAAAATTTGTCCATTTAGTTTCAGCTGACATCCACAAAAAGTTATAGAAACGAAGATTTTCTTTGTCCTTAACCTGCATGGTTTATTTGACCCTCTTTGGGAAACTTAATAAAATATTTTGAAAAACCAATAATTTACCTTTAAATTTGGAGACAGTGGTATATATAAAGGTCATTTTATTCCTTGGTTAGGATCAACAAATACTGAAAGTCATCAGTTAAATTTTCAAAGGACCATATTAAAGAAATAGTGTGATTCTTTAAGATTGGACATTAGTTGTAGAGAGGAAATGTTTAAACTCTTTAAACTCAGCTGATGGATGATGTCAATGAGGAAAAGAATGTATTCTCAGGTTATAGAAATCAGTGACAAAAATTACTAAGTTCTTGTACAAGTTTTTTTTTTTTTTTTTTTAATTTAACACCAAGTGTTAAGGTGCTTAACTGCTTAGTATTTTTAGATGCATGGTCTACAGAAGACAAACCAGTACATTCATAGGAAACTTTTACCTAAAATGTAATTTGAAAAATGTAAATATGCGTAAAGGTAATGACAAATGTTTCCCTTTGGATGGTAAAGTAATTTAGTGTTATTTATACTTACAGGTTTATAAACAAGAACAAGAGGAAGAACTAAAGAAAAAATTGGCAAATGACCCCAGATGGAAGAGATACAGAAGATGGATGAAGAATGAAGGGCCTGGACGGTTAACGTTTGTGGATGATTGAGGATTGCTGAATGCTACTATGCTAAACCTTAATTGTGATATTTTCATAACTGAATTATTTTAGAAATGTATCAACTGCTCCTCAGCAGTACTTAAAACTCCTCAACTATGTGATTAAACAGAATAATGTAGAAATTTAAACTTCCCCTTAAAACTTTATACATAAGACATTTATGATTGTTCAATTTTTATAACCTATTTGTGGATTTTGTTAAATGATCTGAAGATTTACTTGTTGCCATTTAAAATTTTTATATGTTTAGTTAAAAGATTTGACATGAAAATTTATTAGATACCATTTAAAATTTTTACGTGTTAAGTGTTTATTCTTTACAAGTGCTTCCTTATTCTTTGTTATAGTGCTACATTTTTCCGCTTCCATGGCCTCTAATATTTTCACAAAACATAAAAAATTATAACAGCATTTAATTACATTGTGAGTGTCTTTAGACATGAACTTCTTCAGCAAAATGATTTCAACTGTCATGTCATCTTCATCACAGTCATTCTAGGATTGAAATATGTTCAAAATACCTCTCTAGGAGAGTCTTCTGCCAGAATATGCTGATACTATTTTTCCCCCTGTCATAATATTCTTAATAAGATCAGAAACTCTCCAAGAGAGTGAATCAACCTTCATGTCCTTGTAGGATGATCTTGATTACAGTCATTATAAGACTATAACTGTATTTTCAAACATTTTTTCCAGAAGACACCTTAAAAAGGTCTTTTGTACCATAGTATTGCTTTCCCAACCCCCTTCAGTTAAAAAAAAAAAAAATGACAGAGCAGAAATAGCATACTGAAAAGTTGTTCATGTATTATGAAGTCCTTGAGCCATGGAAAATCCAGCGTACGTGAGTGTATTTACGTGCATTTAAACCAGAAAGAGGAGGTGCATGGCTGTGTGCTGTTCTTTCAAACAATGAAATATATGTTTTATACATGTGGAAGTGAAGTAATTCACACATAAATTGACTGAAGCAAGTATGATACTGCATCAAGGTATCGATACACAATCATGATAGTGAATCAGTACTCCTGTTAAAGGATTTATCTCATTGCTTCATATTAATAAAATGGTTGCAATATATCACAAGTTTGTTGGTATGGCATTTTGAATCAAGGATTAACATAATTGCTTTTGTATTATATAGTTTTAAAAGATTAGTGTAGATAATAGATATACAGAGTCTGTTTCTAGCTAAAAGAAACTAGGGCTTTCTGGAGCTCAGCCCAAATATGTGATATATACAAAGAGGCAGGAGGGAGGAGTTTTGACCTTGTGAGTCATTTAGTCTGTGAGTGAGGGCCTCAGTTACCTTAATAGATAGAAAGTTGGGGGAGGACTTTAACTAGATTATCAGTAGGACCCCTTTGCTGTTCTAAAATTCTGAAATATATTTTTCTAAGGCACTTGCCCCTCTGTTAAAATTTCAAACTTCTGGTATTCTAAGTATTTTTTTGTTACACCTAGTAATAAGGAATAATAAAAGGACTGGGTATGTTAGCATTCATAAAGGTTGGCTGATACAAACAATGTGTGTTGGAAATTATTTTGCATATCTGCTAAATTATTGTATTTTTCCCTGGCTTTATTGAAACCTCATTTCTGGAATCACCCCCAGCAGCCTTCTCCCTTGGTAAAAGTTTGGTCATTCTTTTAGAATCAGGGTCATTGCATGGGTCAAGATAAATGGATTCTCCTTACAGAAGGACTATGATTTTTCTCTTTCCTTCCCTCAACAAAATATGCTTCAAAATCCTAGAGTGAAGGAAGAGCCATTAGTTGTGTCATTCAAGTACTATGAATAATCTTTATTCATACTCTGTCCATCCCCCACCAAAAAACCAAAACTTCTCAATTTTAGAACCATCTGGAGGAGAATCCTAGGTGGAGGATCCCACAACCTCACTAGTTAGATATTTTTTCTTGTGCTCCGTTTTAAGGCTATCCTATCACCATTTCCTTTTGTTTGACATGTAGGGGTTTATAGTGCATAGTTGTTCACTGCTGTCTATTATCACTCTATATAATTGAGGTCTGTGCTAAAATTACTCTTAGGATCATATTCATGTCAAATATCTTCATAAGAGATTCCACTGCTAGCCCTTTCCTCAGTGGTCTTTCTTTCCCTCCCTCCCTCCCTCCCTTTTTAAAGCCCTTTCCCTCAGTGGTCTTCTTTCTTCCTTTCCTTTCCTTTTTCCTTTCCTTTTCTTTCTTTCCTAAGATTTTATCTATTTATTTGACAGAGAGAGAGGGCACAAGCAGTGGGAGCGGCAGGTAAAGGGAGAGGGAGAAGCAGGCTCCCCGATGTGAGGCTCGATCCCAGAACCCTGGGATCATGACCTGAGCCAAAGGCAGACACACTTAACCAACTGAGCCACCCAGGTGCCCTTCAGTTGTCTTCTTTATGAATTCTCCAAGTTCTACAAATCAGAGGTTGCTGTTTCATTGAACATCTATACACATAATCTTAAAAATTATGGTAGATAGGATTTTTAAGTGTTACATGAAAAAAATAGTTGAGATTAGAGAGTATTTTAGTACTACTGAATTTATGTTTAGAAAATCATAGTTCATTTTCTTTGAGATTCTTTTTTTTTTTTTTTTTTTTTTACTTTGGACAGGGTAATAAACTTTTAACTCCCAAACCTTGGAGATATTTTGCTTGAATGGAAGCCATCGCTAAGCTAAGCTAACATTCAGCTAGTATTATGAACCAGTCTACTGGCCCCAAACCAAAGTTTTGTGAAAAGTAAAGATAAATGGCTTCTATAAGACATTATTATAAATAGATCTAGCTACTTTAAGACATTAAGTCAGACATGATCTCGAGTTGCAATTGTGCATTTGAGGGAGATAAATACTGGTATTGACACAAACTAGTGTATGGATGAAGTATTTAATCTTACTTGCAAAATGCAATACTCTTCACATTTAAGAATGGGTTAAGGCCAAATCTAGAACCTAATAACTCAATAAAATTTGCTAAACAAATTATTTTACCTTTCTGGTTTCCTCATCTGTGAAATGAGGGGATCTTTTTAGATAATTAGGATTTAACATTCTAATATAGCCTGCAAATTCATATAGGTTTAGGGTCTGAAGTAGATTAGATTGCCTGCAATTGGGAAATGTTATGGGTATTAAAAAGCTACCTAATTCGTTGTAAACTTTAATCAGATTCTTAGCATTTGAAGGATTCAGAGTATCCCTGACAATTATGTATGGGATGGATCACATGGTCTTAGGTCAGTGACAAATGGGGTTTCTTAATAGACCCATCCTCCTGGGTGTCATTAGGGATGGAGAAACTTCGTCCCCTTCAACAGTTCTCCTTTTATAACCTCAGGAAGAGTGAGCCAGATGCAGTGGAAGGGCTCAGTCAGGCTTTGCAGCCAGATAGACCAAGATTTGGTTTCTGACTCTGTGAATGACCAGTAACTTGACTTTGGGCAGGTTAACCTCTGAACCTCATTTTCTCATTTTTAATAGTAGGTTTACTAACTACACAGGATTCTTGTGAGAATTAACCAAGACAGGGGTAAAGTATTGGCATATGTTAAGTGCTCAATAAATGGGTTTTCTTGCTTTTAGAGGAAACAGGGAAGAGTCATTTTCATTTGTTAAAATCCATGTTAACAGGAGTGTGTTTAGTGATGACTACAAACCCCTTGTTTCTTTATTCTTTTAATAGGTATTTGAATCTCTTACCTTGGGCAGGGTACTGTGCTAGAGTGGGAAAGTGATGCCCCTTAGGGCTGGGATTATATATTTTACAGGCAGCTACCTGGCTCTTGTTGCATTTGAGGTAGAAGTTGAAGCAGCTGAGATGACAACTCAAGAAAGACTGAACTTTCAGGGACAACAAACAACATCAGCTACTTGCTAGTTTACGGCCTACATTCACTGCAGGGACACTGTCAATGAGATAAAGAGGTAGGCTTGGAACAGCTGTTCAAAAGGACAAGGAGCCCTAAGTTCCACTGCCTCCCAAAGTCTCAAAAATGCCTGTGAAAATCTCTCTGGAGAAGCTACACCTACAAACCTGCTAGTGAGCCTTTAGCTCCTGCTTCATTATTCTAAGTTCTAAATGCAATGGGTGTAAGAAGTGAAATAGTTTTTTTATGGTACATTATACTGTGTCACATGAAATACAGCTGTTAAAGCGTTTTCCTGTTTCTTTTAAATCATTTTAGAAAACTGAAGGTATATATTGTTGTCATTCTGACATAACGTTGGCAGAAATACAAACCTTCCCATTATATATCATATATATCATTTTTTAAAACATGTATTTATTTACTTGAGAAAGAGAGCGAGAGAGCAAGCAAGTGGGGGTGGGGCAGAGAGAGGGGGAGAGAGAATCTCAAGCAGACTCCCTACTGAGTGCAGAACCCGACTTGGAGCTCAGTCTCATGGCTCTGAGGTCGGGGCCTAAGCCAAAATCAAGAGTTGGCTGTTTAACCAACTGAGCCACCCAGTCACCCCTCATTATTTTTATGGAGAAGAGTTATTTGAAGCTCCTTTTCTGGAAAAATAACCCATGGTTAGTAAAAAGGTGACAAAAACACAGGTCAGAGGAGTGAAGAATTATATACATTATAACAGAAACAAAACATTTGTCCTTACAAGGACACTGACAGGGTGCCTGGGTGGCTCAGATGGTTAAGCATCTGCCTTCGGCTTAGATCGTGATCCCGGGGTCCTGGAATCAAGTCCGCATCGGGCTCCCTGCAGCTTGGGGAGCCTGCTTCTCCCTCTGCCTCTTTCTCTCTGTCTCTCATGAATAAATAAAATCTTAAAAAAAAAAAAAAGACACTGACATTTCTAAAAAGTACTGAGATTCTTAAAAACAGTGGAAATTAGTAAGTTCTTATTTTTTTACTTCAAGTTTTTAAATTCTAGTTGACACATATGGTAAAACTGGTTTTAGGTGCAGACTTGAGTAATTCATCACTTACATGTAACACCCACTGCTCATCACAAGTATCCTCCTTTAATCCCCATTACCTATTTAGCCCATTCTCCACCCACATCCCTCCATCAACCCTGTTTGTTCTTTATATTAAGAGTCTCTTATGGTTTGCGTCCCTCTTTTTTTCTTCCCTTCCCCATGTTAATGTTTTGTTTCTTAAATTCCACATATGAGTGAAATCATATGGTACTTGTCTTTCTGACTGACTTAACTTCGCTTAGCATAATACCCTCTAGTTCCATCCACGTCGTTGCAAATGGCAAGATCCCATTCTTTTTGATGGTTGAGTAATATTCCAGTGGATATATATACTGCATCTTCTTTATCCAGTCATCAGCTGATAGACATTTGGGCTCTTTCCATAATTTGGCTATTGTTGATAAGGCTGCTATAAACATTGGGGTGCATGTGCCCCTTCGAATCACTATGTTTGTATCATTTGGATAAATACCTAGTAGTGCAATTGCTGGGTTGTAGAGTAGCTCTGTTTTTTTAACTTGTCACAGAACCTCCATACTGTTTTCCAGAGTGGCTGCACCAGCTTGCATTCCCACCAGCAGTGTAAGAGGGTTCCCCTTTCTCCGCATCCTTGCCATCATCTGTTGTTTCCTGAGTTAATTTTAGCCATTCTGATAGGTGTGAGGTGGTAACTCACTGTGATTTTGATTTGTATTGTAAGTTCTTATTTTAACCAAGAAAAAAATGGGTAACAAAATTTTTATTTTTATTTTTTTTTAAAGATTTATTTATTTATTTATTTGAGAGAGAGAGAATGAGAGAGAGAGAGAGAGCACGAGAGGGCAGAGGGTCAGAGGGAGAAGCAGACTCCCTGCTGAGCAGGGAGCCCGATGCGGGACTCGATCCCAGGACTCCAGGATCATGACCTGAGCCGAAGGCAGTCGCTTAACCAACTGAGCCACCCAGGCGCCCCAGTAACAAAATTTTTAAATAATATATTGGTGATCTGCGCATTTTAGCTGGGGTAAGAAGGAAAGGATTCTCTGTTCCTGGGCCTCACCTATTTTCAGAGCTCTAGAAATAACTACATCTGTGGGAACAGACTCTACTCCTCCAGATGAGCAGTGACTTCTCTTGGAAGCTAAAATGAAAGTTCTTTTCCCTACTCCTACTTTGTGAGATACTACGTAAGTCACTTTCCTTAGTGGCTCTTAGTTTCCTCATCTCTACAATTGGGATGGATTACATTATATGAAGGTCTCTTCACTCTGAAGTTCCATGATGCAAAAATGATGGATGAGAAGACATTTTGGTAAAGTATAAAGCAAAAACACAGATGGTCAGTGGCACCAAGCTTGCCTGTCTATGGATCACTGTGGGAGGCTCTATGCCAGAACCTTGCTGTTTCTTTCCAAGTCAGACCATTCCTCTCCAAGAGAGTAGCACAATCAATCATACAGAGGTGGGCAGAAATAGTGGGTGTGTACAGCATGAAAAAGGGAGATGGGACTCATCTCTGAACATTTTCTGCTACCTGTGGTTAACACACAGGTATTACATTATGTGTCTCCTCACTGTGGGCAGCCCCAAGCTGTCTTTTCTAAATGGAGATAATCTCACTGCTTCAGCTGTCATTGTGCTGTGCAGATGTCTTCCATATCAGCATCTTGCCAGTTAACATTTCTAACTACCTAGAGGCACACAGCATTACAGCTGAAGACTTGGTTTCTCCTAAGCCAAACTCATCTTTGTTCTTTACTCCTCCCTTTAAGCCTAGGACTGTTTCCTAACATCTGTCACAGGCACCAGTTCTAGCCTGCTCTCTGCTTCAGAACCTTTACCCCATTTCCTTTGCATTTTATAACCGCCATGGAATATGCCTGATTCAGTCTTTTTAATTTGTTCTCCATCCCACCTTTGTAGTCCTACCTAGGGCCTCATTCCAGCCACTCTCTCCACCAAAAAGACAAAACAAAACCATTATTGAAGTCATTTTGTTTCCCCAGTTTCAGTTTATTTTGTATCCTCATCCCAGATTAACATTCCTAAAATGTGTTACCATGTGGCTATACCACTGTTTGCCACAAACTTTTCTATTTCTTTTGAGGTTTTCTGTGACTTTGAGGCTTATCAGCTTTGTATCTTCTCTTGCTCACTAGAGCCTTCTCCATTCGTCATTCATTCCCTCCACGTATAGATGGCCTGCTCTCCCCTCACTCCCCTGTGCTCTGTGCCATGTGCAGGACTCAGATTTTCAAAGTCTTGGTCCTGCCATTTATGAGGAGCTTTCCCTAACCCTTCCACTCTGTATATCTTTGCTCTGAGTTCTTTGCCACACCTTTTTGACACATGACCATTCTACTCGCCTTACTCCCCAATCTAGTAATGTTCCCAACATGTAGTTTCATCTTTTGACTAGAATGTAATTTAAGTTTTGTGGTAAGGAAACTTGTCACTAGAGAGGGCTTTAACATTTGCAAATCTGCTCGTCATAAGAAAAATTTTAACACCGCAAAGACTGAACACATAGCTCACAAAATAAAAAGAAATGTTCAGTCTCAACACTTAAGATATTTAAGAGATTTGAGATGCAATATTTCATCTATTAGGTTAGTAAAGATAAAGAACCACAACATAGAATTGTGAAGGTGCAGAGAAATAAGCAGTCTTCTGGTGGGAATAGCAGTTGATTGCTACCACCTTCTGGAGGATCAAATTGGGAAAAGTGTAAGAAACTGTTTATATTTTTAGTCCATCAATTCCACTTTTAGGAATGCATTCAAACCCTGCTCCCAAACCAAACATGTACGAAGCTGTATGTTTAAGGAGGTCATCACAATGCTAAGTAATAGGGCGGTAGGTAAGTTATGATCCAGTTGTACAATGGAATATCATGCATTCATTAAAAGTAATAGGTGTAGGGTATATCTTTTCTGACTGCTCCTGGCCCCCTTCTGGTATCAGCATCTGGTTTTCCTTTGGGGAACCACTCTTCCCTTACCCCCCTCAGTCCATGTAGTTTGGGTGTCTTAGCTTGGGTTCCTCAGAGAAACAGACTCTAAGAGATTTTCATGCAGAAAGTTTACTGGGGGGAGTGTCAAAATCAACCCCTGTGGGAGAGGCTAGGGAGTGAGGACTGGGCAGAGGGAGGAGGTGAACTGTGACGTAGTTGCCATAAAGGCCTCAGATGATCCCAGCAAGGAGCTGTAGAGGTGGGATCATCTTTCAATGTTGTTCTGACTCGAGGCAAGGGGGTTAGGGTTTGGGTCTTACACATCCCACATCAATTTGGATGAGCACTGACACTGGGAGGGATGGCTATCAGCTAAGGGCAGTTCCCAGAGAGGTACTTGGCTGAGACATCAGTTGCAGCTACTCCCAGCTGCTGGGGGAATGAGTGGCTCAGTCCTAAATGGGGAAGTTGGGTGGTGCATCCCTCCTCCTCCTCCTGGCTAGGCACAGCTAATCTGGGCATTCCAACTCTACATAACGCTTGCTTTCAAATAATGATTGGTTCAGGGTGGGCACATGACTGAATAAGGTTGGTAAGATCCAGTATAGGGGTTTTTGTTGGAACAATGAGAAAGAAAAGAGGCGCTCTTGCTCCTGAGTTTGCTAGCTTGGGACAATGAAAGCATGGAATGGACCTTCCTTTACAGTACCTCTTAGAGAAAGTCTATTTACCACTGAAGAAAATGAGGCCAACACCCCAAAAAAGCAGAGCCAAAAGGTAGAGAGCCCCAAAGCTAGTATTTGGGCAATTAAATCCACTACTTTAAAGCCCCTGGGCTTTTCAGTTATGTAAGCCAATATATTACCTTTTGACATTACTCAGTTTAAATGAGTTGACATATACAGCTGACCTTTGAACAATGGGGGAATAGGGGCACTGACCCCATGCAGTCAAAAATCCACATATAAATTTTGACTCCCCCAAAACTTAACTACTAATAGCCTACTGTTGACTGGAAGTCTTACCAATAACAAATAGTTAATTAACACATATTTTGTATGCTGTAATTTTTACTGTACTCTTCCAATAAAGCTAGAGAAAAGAAAATGTTAAGAAAATCATAAGGAAGGGGCACCTGGGTGGCTCAGTTGGTTGAGCTACTGATTCTTGGTTTTGGCTCTCATCATGATCTCAGGGTGCTGAGATCCAGCCCGGGTTGGGCTCCATGCTCTCCAGGAAATCCGTTTCTTTCCTTCTCCCTCTGCCCCTCCACTCCCTCTCTCTCTCAAATAAATAAGTAAATAAATAGATAAGTCTTAAAAAAAAAAAGAAAATCATAAGGAAGAGAAAATATTTTCAGTACTGTACTGAAAAAAAAAGTATAAGTGGACTCGCGCAGTTCAAACCTGTGTTGCTCAAGGATCTACTACTGTACAATGGTGTACAATGATAAAGGCAATATTCACAACACATCAAGTGAAAAAATTTAACACAAAACATACATTTTACATGTAGTAATGATGCCGGTTTTGTAAAACAAACTAATGTACACAATTAAAAAAAAAAAAAAAAGAGGGGCGCCTGGGTGGCTCAGTCAGTTAAGAGGCTGCCTTCGGGTCAGGTCAGCCCCTCTCCTGGCGGAGTCGGCTTGACATTCTCTCCCTCTCTCCTCCCCCTGTTCTCTCTCTTTCTTTCTCCGATAAAATAAATAAAATCTTTAAAAAAAAGAATGCAGCACAACAGAAACAATGTTATAGTTAAATGGTGAGATGGGACGGGGGGTGGGGGAAGCTGAATTTAGTTTTCTTCTATAGGTTCCAGAAAGATGTCAAGGCCTGGGATTGGAGCCCTGCTCACCTTACTTACCTACCGAGTCGTCAACTTGACGGGATTCCCACGAAACAGTAACAGGTGACCCCACAGACCTGTTAGCGTTTCAGGGGCTCCTTACCAACCGTCCTCCCTCTTCCCCCAGCCCCATTGCAGCAAGGCACGGAAGCCTTCACGAGCTTACTTCAACTCCTTTGCCACCTGGGCTCCAGCCACACGGAGTCACAGTCCCGATTTCTCAGGAGTGCGTCTCCACCTTCCCGAGCCCCAGAGCCCCCCACCCCCGCAGGTCGCGCCCACTCCTCCCGATGCCCCGCCGCGTTGAGGAGATGGGGCCACCGCGCCGCTCCGCGTGCAGGCGCAGCAGCGGGTACTAACCACGTTTAGAGATCAGGGGCGACTCGGGACCCGACACCATCGCTTACCTGCGGCTCCTGTCGCGCGGGGCACGGCCACCGGGAGAGGCGGGGCGGCGGGCGGCGGGGCGGGCGCAGCGGCTTCCCCGCCCCGGGGCGGTGCTCGCGCTCGGGGCCTCGCGGCTCCCGCAGCCCGGCTCCCCCGCCTTCGGAGCCCAGCGCCGCCGCCATGTCTTCCGGGGCCAGCGTGAACGCCCTGCAGCGCCTGGTGGAGCAGCTCAAGCTGGAGGCCGGCGTGGAGAGGATCAAGGTGAGGCGGGCAGCGGCGCCCTTTCCTCAGGGCGCGGTGACGGCGCTCTCCCGCCGCCGCCGGGGAGACAGGAGGGGAGAGGCCGGCTCTGGTGGGCCGTCGTGGTGGGCGGCCGTGAGAACGGCGGCCCGGTCCCGGCCAGCTGCCCGGCCTCGGCGGGGATGCGGCCGGTGGGAGGAGGCCGGGCCTGGTGGGCCGGGGGAGCCGGGCGAGTCCTCCGGAGCATGGCCGGGGCCGAGCGCCCTGGGGGCGTTTCCCAGTCGGCGGTGCGGCCCCGGACTCGGGGTGGGGGCGGGGTGGGGGCTGCGGAGCCGGGCGCGCGCGCGCAGGCCAGGGATGCGGGCACCGCGCTGCCGGCCTGGCTGGGCTGTTGCGGGAGGATGCGGTCCGGGCCTGCGGAGGCGACGAGGACCGGCCTTCGTGAAGGATTGATAGGACGAGAGCGAGAGCTCGGAGGAAGACGGGGCTCAGGTTTCTGGCGTGGTGACCGGGTGTAGGGCGCTGCCCTTCGCCCCAGCAGAGGGGGGAGAGCGGGTTCGCGGAATGAGTTCAGTGTTGGACATGGGGGCTTTGCCGAGATATCCAAGTAGGGCTGGAGGCTCAGAGAACAAGGCCTAAAGTCATGAGAATGTGTGGGAGTTAAAAAAAGTTTATTAACGAAAAGACCAGAGTGTGGAACCCAGGACCAGCCAAAAGATGGCTGAGAGGAGAGGAGAACCAAGGGAAAGCAAGGAAGGAGGGGTTTTCAAAAATGTGGGGCTTAGTTCTTATGTCTAATGTTTAGTCAGTTGATTGAAAAGCATCTGCTGTATATTGTGTTGAGCAGCTAGGGTAGCATTATTTATAGAATGTACGTTCGTCTGTATGAATGAACACCGCTGGGATAGTCCATGTACCTCCGTAGTGCCTTTTCTCTGTAGTTGGCACTATTCTAGGTACTGAGAATATGGTGATAATAGTGGCGAAGGTCATCAATAAACACATTAGCCGATAAGTAAAATAATTCAGACCATAGTGAAGATTATAAAACAAGGTGAAGAGAGTTATGGAATGCAGAAGACGTTTTAGTGACATATGTAGTAGTAGAAGCAGAACCTAGATTGTAAAAGGGTAGACAGGCCTTTTTAAAGAAATCTGGTTCTAAGAGGAAACAACTTTTTTTTTTTAAATTTGGGAAATGAAAAGCTTTATTTAGAGGTTGAGGGAAAGGAACAAAGTGTTTTTAGATTGAGGGGGACCAAATAGAGAAGGCGAATTGGAGGTAGAGGAGACAGGCAGTCTGCCTGTGGGGACATGGATTGGAGGGGCACCTTGTGAGACAGGAGGAAAGGAGATCAGGACGTGTGTGAAGATAGATGTTTCTAGACATGTGGACTTAAGGACTTGTATGATGACAGTTTTCTTTGTGAAATAGAAGACCAAGTTTTCTTCTAGGGCAAAGGGGGGGGGAGCTAATAGAGTCACAAGAGTGAGGGTGGAGGAGAGTGCTGTTGGGAATGGGAGAGGAGCCCCTACCAGGCACATCCATAGACACCTTGTGACTCTGAAGACCCAGCTCCTTTGAGATTGGAGACTGATTGGCCTACTTGTGGATTTTTTTTTCTCCACTAGCACTTAGCCACCCAGGAATGTGAGTGTCCAAGGTGAATGGTAGTTGATCCAAGTAGTGGGTTAGCAGAGGCGGTATACCAGAAAGATGGAAGTGGGGGCAAAGGGCAAGGAGCTTGAGGGGTTGGCCAGAAGGAGGCTAAACATAGGCTGGATAGAGAAGGAACGGAGCCAGCCTCCTGGTGATGGGCGGCGCAAAAGGGGAGGAGGCCTTCTTGAGGTCAAAGAACGGATGTAGTGAGAAGGAAGTAGCATTCTGGATGGGTGGGAGAGATTGTGATCAGAAAGTAGGAAGTTGAAGTGTAAAATTTCAGTTGTGGAGCAGTTACACATGTTGGCTATAACTGTTGGCATTGAGAAGGCTGTCTGAGGAAAGGAGGTCAGGGAACTGGAACTAGGGTTGTTGAAAATGGTCAGGATGATGTTGGCACCTGAGAGGGAAAGGAGAGCTGTGGGCCAGATTCTTGCCTACCTTGTGGAGTGGCTAGGCAAGATATTTTCTACATTTAAAAAATAATTTTGAGTGATGAAACAGACCCAGAGAATTCAAGTGAATTGCTCAAGGTCACACAGATAATAACCTTATTTGTGAGGTGTTCTCATGGTAGTATGGTTTCAGGTGCTTGGTGGGCTTCTCTCAGGCAGTACCCTAGGGAGTCACAACACTCCATGGTCTAGTTTGCCTCTTTGCAGGGCTCAATAGTGAATGGATGCTCTCAGCACACCCACAGATGTCTTCTCTAGCAGACTTGCTAACTAGTAAATAAACCAGGACACCAGTTTTCTAGCATATAATGGAGGGCATCCCTTCCCAGTGATTGGAATGCTTGATATCCTTCCAAGGGCCCCTTCTCTGTTTTGGAGAAATCTCAGAAGTTGCTGGGTGAGCATGGACTCAAACCAAGGAAAGCCATGTAATTTGGGTATCCTACCTCCCATGGCAAATGACAGCTTCTAAGTGTTTGGGCTTGTACTCCACCCTCACCCCACCCCCAGAGTCTTTTTCCTGTAAAAGTGCTAGAGAAATGCTGACCACTTTTATTCTTCTCTTATTTTCTCTGCATATCCACTCATCTTAACTCTTTGACCATGTTCTTTAGGCCAGGGTCCAGTTAGTCCCATTTTTCCAGGGGTCCTGGAGGATAGTCTCCTTCTACCCATCGTGTGTGAGTTCATCTGTTCCCTCTGATGGAGAGATACTAAGCATGAGCATAATTGGTTCTAAATTCCTGTGAGTTAAAAGCTGCTATATATAACCATTAATTCCAGTTATAATTAACATGAAAATGTCAGAACTTCTTTTGAGGGAAAAGGAAGCTTAACTATTAGTTTGATGATAATATTTTATTTTATTACATTAATGAAACCAAAATTCCTAAAGCATTCTAGAAACTTAGATGGTAACCATAACATAAGGGGCTGATTTTTCAGTTATTTAGAAGCTTGGAAAGTTAACACAAACTAGTAGTAATACTTGAACAGCAATTGGAACCATTTTTGTATGATAGGAGTGAGATTTTATACAAAACACCTTCTCAGTGCACATAAAATGGAATGTGAGCAAAGCCTCGATGTACAAATCTGCATCAAATGGAGGCTAAGAAGAAAGGCAGAATAATATTTATCAGTGCTGCCTAATAAACTTCTCCAAAACTTAGTGATTTAAACCAACATTCATTAATTCGCAGTTCTTAAGTCAACAATTTGAGCTGGGCTCAACTGTGTAGTTTTGCTGATCTTTGCTGGGCTCTTCCACACATCTGCAGTCAAATGGAGCGTTCTTTGGTGGCTGGATGATCTTCTCCACAAGATCTCCAGCAGGCTAGCCTGAGCTCATTAGATGGTCTTAATTAAGAGTTCCAACTACAGCAAGAGAGTTAGCAGCAAGGGCTCTTGAGACCTGCGGCTTAGGACTTGCCCATTATTTCTGCCACATTGTCCTGGTCAAAGCAGGTCACAAGGCCAACCCAGATTCAAGGGGTCTTGAGTAAAGACTCTACTTCTTGGGGCACTTGGGTGGCTCAGTCGGTTGAGCGTCTGCCTTCGGCTGGGGTCCTGATCCTGGGGTCGTGGGATCGAGTCCCGCATCAGGCTCCCTGCTCGGCGGGGAGTCTGCTTCTCCCTTTCCCTCTGCCTGCTGCCCCCCCTGCTTGTGCTCTCTTGCTCTCTCTGTCAAATAAATAAATAAATAAAATATTTAAAAAAAAAAAAAAGACTCCACTTCTTGGTGAGAGGAGCTGCAAAATATTGTGACTGTTTTTGTAGTCTGCAACAACTGTATTGCTGACCATGTGTCGACACTATTCTAAGTGTTTTGCATGCATTTAGCTCATTTAATTGTCTCATCAACTCACTGAGTCAGGTACTATTACAAAATACATTTCACAGATGAGAAAACAAAAACTGAGAAATTAAGTTAACTTGCCCAAGATCATACAGGTAATGTTGGGGCTGAATAGGAGTCCAGGCATTCTGGTTCCAGAGGCTGCACTCTTAACCAATAAGCTATCCTGCCTCAAAGGCTTGGTGGAGAAAACTTGTCACTTGTTTTGGGCGGACTCGATAAGGCTCCAGCCTTGTAAACATTAAAACAGTCTGCTCACATGGCAAATCTGACTATATCAGTGCACGCTTTGTAAATGAAAATTTGTAAAGGAAGTACTAGAATGAGCTTTCTTTACCAATTCAGTCTCAAAACTAGGATTCTAACTGGATCAAAGATACAGCTTTATTTTTCCTTTATTGAGGGAACAACTGAATAAAAAAATACCCTTAATCATGGAAATTGTAACATTCCCTCTTTCAAGTTCAGTTATTAGAACTTTCAGCAAAAAAGAGACTTTTGGAGATCACAAGATGTGGGACCTTTATCAAGTGGTAGGATCATTTTTCGGAGTATCAAATGGCTCTGGCTGTGAGCAGTACGGCAAGCTCTTGTCCCTTTGTTTCAGGTCTCGCAGGCAGCTGCAGAGCTTCAACAGTACTGCATGCAGAATGCCTGCAAGGATGCCTTGCTGGTAGGTGTTCCAGCTGGAAGCAACCCCTTCCGGGAGCCGAGATCCTGTGCTTTATTCTAAAGGCTGGTGAGTAATGATACACCATGCTATCTTGGGGCCATGGCATTATCACAGGGCTTCCCAAGGGGACGGGCAACTGAGTTTTGAATATCTACTATTCTTGGGGAGATTAAAATAAGAAACAGCAAAATGCACCTGAAGGGTGACTCTAGTCAGCATGCCTGTGGAATACATCTCATTAAGAGAGTCTCAATCCTCGTGGGCACTAACTCATGAGATGTTAATATTCTTATGTACTTGAGCTCTTTTAACTGAGTTGGCTGATAGTAATTTCATGACCTTAATCCTACCATCTCTGTCCTAACACCATCCCAGAGTTGTGATTTGCTGCTTGGTGCTATCAGCAGACTTGCTGCTCTCTGGACTGAGGACTCCCCAGAGGAGACTTGTTCTTACCACCAGCTATGATTTCTTTTCTGCAGGCTTTCAGAATATATCTGTTTTAATAGAGGAAGAAATGTAGCTAGTAGGGAAAAGCGTGGGTAGAGTTAAAAGAGCTTTACAAATGATTGCTGAAATGAAAACACCTCTTTGGTAGCATATTAGAAATTTCATGGGTCCTAAAGTGTTGTGTTCATTCATTCACATTTTCTTTCTTTTTTTTTTCCCCCCTTTTTTGGAAGAGGTCAGGGCATAGGTTACTGGAGTCTTTTGGGGCGAACATATTTCAAATTATGTGTTCTGAGGGGTTTTCATACAGTAAGTAATCATCTTAGATCCTTTTTCACATATTTGCAAAAGGAAATTATTCATATTAACAGAAGGAAGTAATCATGCTATCAGGTACTATTGTACCTTTTAATGGAAAATGTCCACATTTATGGTATTAAAATAATAGTCTTATGCTGGCATAGCATTTTCCTTTTACAAAGCACCTTAATGGGTGTTACTCATTCAACAATGTAGCTTAGATGTTTTTTATATTGTTACTTTCTACTTTGAGAACACTAAAGTGACCTGTAATGATGACTAGTTAATTATATGTATAAATCTTACTAATGTGAAAACCTACCTAATTCTCTTTCCAGTAAGGAAGAAGTTCACTGAGGAATGCTTTTAAGCGCAAAGTGATGAATAACTAACTGCCTCCAAGTCTCAAGAAAACACTTTTCTCCAGACAAATGACTCTTAGATATTTCAGACCTTTCCTTGGCCTGGTCCTATAGCCAAAATTCTATAGAAATTGATGAGTTTCTACTCAGATAAGGAAACTGGGTGAGGGCGAAGACTTTAGATAATAATGGTCAGACTCTTTTGGTAAAGTGCTTTTGTATTAAACAAAAATGTTACCACCAAATACACCTCTTTCATAAGTGAATTACTGGTGTTTCTATAGCTGGAATATTATGTTTGTTGTATTTACTGGATGTTTACATTTTGGGAAGGCAAACATTTTTGTTTGTTAAAAAATTGAATATTTGTAATTTGTTGCTTCTAAGATTTTTATACCATAACAAAACTGTTCTTTTCTCCTGAATTTACAGTTTCTAAATGAAGACAAGCAAGTGTAAAACTGGGGGAAGAATAGGCTTTATTAGTCAAATGATGTCTTGATTTTTCTAAATGAGAAGATTGCTTTATTTTTAACACTAAACATGAGAGCTGTTTCTTAGCAAACTTGTTTGGAAAGATTCATGTTGTGTTGTGTATTAGATTGCCCCATCTTGTGTATGAGCAGATTTGGTCTTTGTCTTCTTAAGTTCCTCTACTTTATAGTTGGGTTGTACTTAAAAAACAAAAAACAAAAAAACACACCATTATCTCATGTCTTTAAAAAAATGTTTAAATGTGTTACTCAGAACATTGCAAATGATTAAAAACAATGTGAAAATATTACGACCTAAATAAATTCTTAATGTCACAAGTGTTTTACGTTGATGATATGCCTTTGATTTAATTTGGGACACTTTTAAAAGGATACTTTATTTGTGTTTGTAATAATCTTTGATGAGCTTGGAAATAAAATTTCTGCTTAATTCATCATTTTCTATGATAGCAACATTTTCTGTCTGCTTTTGTTTTAAGGCGTTACAGATTTTTGTTTCCTTGTGAAATTGAGTGCTAGAAGTGGGAAGTGAGATTTTTGCTTGTAAGTCCTTGTAGAACTTTGTAAAAAAAAAAGATATATATATATATATACACACACACACACATACGTATAATTTGCAGAAACATCTCAATTTCTGGTGACATTTGCATTTTGAAATAGTTATGTATAAATCCATAAATAAATAAATGAAAATATCTTTTAGCATAGTGTTACCAAATAGAGAAAATAGAAGCCATCATATGGAAACTCCCTTAATTTCTGGCCACTAAACTTCCAAATCTAAGTGATCTGAATCTCTCCATTCAATCAAAATTCAAGTGTCCCTTTTCTAACCCTGCTATTTATTCTCTGGATCTGTTTCACCTTCTCTGAAATCACACTATCAATTATCCTTTCTCCTTTATCTTCAGCTACTTTATTGGATCCTCTGTCAACATTTAAATATGTTCCAGTCTCCGTCTTAACAACAATAAGCATTTTTAAAAATCTCCATTAAAAAATTCATTTTCATTTATAAAAGTAAGTCTTAAAGATCTACTCTACAGCATAGTGCCCATGGTTAGTATATTGTATTATATACTGAAAAATTTACTAAGAGAGTTGATCCTATGTTAGGTGTTAACACAAAAAATAATAGGGTGGAAGGAAACTTTTGGATATGATGGATAAGTTTATGGTGTAGATTGTGATAATGGTTTCAGAGGTATATACTTAACCTCCAAACTCCTTAAGTTGTATACATTATTATGTACAGCCTTTTGTATGTCAAAAAAAAAAAACTTTTCTTGATTCCAATTTCTCCTTTGGCAAAAAGTTGGTAAGATAGTACAAGAAACTATAGGTGTCTCACTTATGAATATAGATATTTGCCCTAAATATAAGCACATCAAATACACTAGTATATCAAGAGAAAACCTGACAAAACCATTTTTTTTTTAAAGATGGCACCACATATTTGTTGCTGTTTTTTTTAAGATTTATTTATTTGACAGAGAGAGGCACAGCGAGAGAGAGAACACAAGCAGGGGGAATGGAGAGGGAGAAGCAGGCTTCCTGCCGAGCAGAGAGCCCGATGCGGGGCTCGATCCCAGGACCCCGGGACCATGGCCCGAGCCGAAGGCAGATGTCCAATAACTGAGCCACCCAGGCGCCCCTGACAAAACTATTTTGATAAAATCTGTCAGTGTAATTCATTACATGAATGGTTTAAAGTGTAATTCATTACATGAATGGTTAAAGAATCTATGCCAACAAGTCATTTGACAAAATTCAAGGGCTGTTCTGAGTAAGAACTAAATGGCTTAGGGAAATTGGAAGAGAAAGATGATAAAGACTATCAAAAGCAACAGCAAATTTCATACTACATAGTGGAATGTGGAAGTATTCAGCATGTTAGAAACAAAACAAGCATACTTTTTATCACTACTATTGTTCAGCATTGCTTTCTTTTTTCCCTTTTTAAAAAAGATTTATTTGAGAGACAGAGAGTGAGCTGGGGGAGGGGAAGAGGTAGAGAAGCAGACTCTCTGCTGAGTGCGGAGCCTGACAAGGGCCGCCATCACAGCCCTGAGAGCATGACCTGAGCTGAAATCAAGTCGGATGCTTAACCAACTCAGCCACCCAGGCGCCCCTATTCAGCATTGCTTTAGAGGTGTTAGCTAATGCAGTAGATGAAAAAAACGAAAGGGGGTAAACATTTTAGAAGCAATATCTACTTATGGATTATATAATTGTACACTTTGAAAACTGATGAGAATATGGGAAAAGAAATACTCAGAATTTAAGGGGCTGGCTGGATACAAAGTATGTAGAAAAATGAAAAGTATTTTCTACACTGGCAATAGCTAGTTAAAAATGGAAATGGAGGGGCGCCTGGGTGGCTCAGTTAAGCGTCCGCCTTCAGCTCTGATCATGATCTCAGGGTCCTGTGATCTAGCCCCCACATCAGGCTCCCCGCTCGGTGGGGGGCCTGCTTCTCACCCTCCCGCCTGCCACTCCCCCTCTCTCTATCTCAAATAAATAAATGAATAAATAAAAACCATTCTCAATAAAAAAATGGAAATGGAAAGTATATACCATTTCCGCTTTAATGACAAAAAATTCTTAAGAATACATTTAGGTGCCCCCCTGCAAGAATAGTTTTTAAAACTCTGTGTGTGTGTATAAAACATGGGAGGGTGAAACCTGCCTTACTGGATATTAAAACTTACTTTGAATATAGGGCACCTGGGTGGCTCAGTTGGTTAAGCGTCTGACTTGGTTTCAACTCAGGCCGATCTCAGGGTCATGAGATTGGCCCCATGGGCTCCATGCCCAGCACAGCATCTGCTTGAGATTCTCTCCCTATCCTCCCCCTCTGCCCCTCCCCAAGGCTCATACTCACACACTCTCTCTCTCAAATAAATAAAATCTTTAAAAAAAAAACCCTTATTTTGAACATGCTGAATCAAAACTATGATTTTTTATTTTTTTTAAGATTTTATTTATTTGAGAGAGAAAGCAGGGGGAGGGGCAGAGGGAGAAGCAGGCTCCCTGCTCAGCAGGGAGCCCGATGGGGGACTTAATCCCAGGACTCAGGATCATGATCTGAGTTGAAGGCAGACACTGACTGAGCCACTCAGGTGCCCCCCCTTTTTTTTTTTAAGATTTTATTTATTTATTTGACAGCACAAGCAGGGGGAGCAGCAGAGGGAGAGGGAGAAGCAGGCTCCCTGCTGAGAAGGGAGCGTGGTGCGGGGCTTGATCCCAGGACCCTGGGATCATGACCTGAGCCGAAGGCAGACGCTTCACCGACTGAGCCACCCAGGCGCCCCTAAAACTATGATTTTTTAAAAAATTAAAAAGAAAACAAAATTGTGATATAGGAATAGGCAAATAAATGATTGGATCATAACAGTTCAGAAATAGACTTTTCTATTCAAATGGCCATCCATTTGGAAGGAAATAAAATTGGGCTTGTATTATGTAATAAAAAATCCACATGGGTTAAACAAAAGGGAATACAAAAGCATTAGAAGAAAAATTAAGGGAATAGTTGTATAACTAAGGTAAAAATTTAAAAGAGGTCTTCCTAAGCAAGGCACGAAACCTGGAAATCAAAAAAGAAAAGATGTGTATACTTTACTATATAAAATTTAATTTAAATAAATAATTCAATTTAAATAAGTATTAAGTTAAAACTGTTGTATGATAAAATCATAAACTGAATAAAAAGGCAAAAGACAGAAAAATATATACTTTTTCAGTCCTCATTTGGGATTGCTGTTTGCATTCTCCACCCCGTCTAATCCAGGCTGCTCTGTTTATTAAAATCATTGGATCCCTTGTTTGAGAGTCGGTTTATTATGTGGGGGAAAATAACCAACCTATCACTGTTAGAGGCAAGGGGTGAGATGCCCTGGTGTTGATTCACATTTATACCTTGTATCTCAGTGGCAAGGGAAGGAGTATCTATGCCCATCCACAGTTGGAGGGAGCAGCTGATGTTCTGGACAAACTTAGGGCTGGACCTAGAAACTTGGAGTAAGATCTCTCAAAAGTTCTCAAAAATGAGAAGCACTATCACAGCAATGGATCTAAGGGCAAGTAACTCTTTGGAACATGAAAAAACCTCACAGGGAAATGCTCTCAGAGGGGGGAAAAATCAAAGTTCATTGCAAGAGCCAGCCTGAGAAGTTGGGGCTGTTCCAAACAATTCCTCATGATGGGGTGTTTGGAAGAGGACCTTGGAGGCCGGACTGACAGTTTTGGTCCCCTAACAAGGATCCAACCAGAACCTTTGGGCTTCTATGATCAGCCCAACCTGTCATGTCACAATGGCTCCCAGGGAGTACTCTACTAAAGCAGAGCTCACTTACTTTATCCATTGTTCCCAGATTCCTAACACAAGACTTGCTTCCCAATACCTCTGACAGAGGCTGTTCCACACCCAGGCAGAATGTGTCTTTAAACAGCAAGCGCCATTGAGGAATGCCCACAGGAGGACTCATACTTCCACTCAATTTGGTGAGGAAGCAGGGACATGAGTGTTGATAGCCTAGTCTCAAGGCTTGCTGGAGTTGATGGCCTATGAAGAAACTCCTCTCCTGTGGAAGCTGATTAAAGGCAGGATAAAGGAGATCTGCAAGCTGAGAAGCCTTAGCCTTACCTTAGTTTAGAAGATATCCTGACAAAATTTTAAGAAAGTAGAACAGGGCACCTGGGTGGCTCAGTCATTGAGCATCTGCCTTTGGCTCAGGTCATGATCCCAATCGAGCCCCGCCTCGGGCTCCCTCCTTGGCGGGAAGCCTGCTTCTCCCTCTCCCACTCCCCCCGCTTGTGCTCCCTCTCTTCGCTGTGTCTCTCTGTCAAATAAATAAATAAAATCTTAAAAAAAAAAAAGTAGAACAGAAATTCCAATTAGATGTCCAGAAATAGTTTCTCTTTAAAGTCTCCACCCTCTACATACCCAAGCAAAACCAAATATCCTATAAATAAAAGTGTAATAGCAAGAGCAGAGTAGGAGGAGGAAAGTAAGAGGTCGTATTAAGCCTGTTTCAAAAAGGAGGACATGATTAACAGTATCAAACGCTGAAGAGAGGTCAAGTAAGGTGATGTCTCCATGTCTTTTGGATCTAAGAAGGTAGAGGTCAATTTTGGTAGTAATAGGGTGATAATTTCAGAAGCCAGGAGAGTATGCCTGTGGTCTTCAAACATTTTTCCTGGTGTACCACCTATAATAATGTCAAAAACCCATTACCTCCGTTTTAGAGATGACATGTAAAAGTTTTGTTAATAACCGAATAGTTGCAAAGAATATAACTTTATTAGGAATTCTGACATTTTAAAATAAAATTATTACATCTTTTAAAAAATGTACTCAATGGAATATAAATACCAGAGTAATTAGAAACCTACAATCATCCATTAAAAAATATACAAACTATCCTCCAAAAATGTTGTACCAACAGTATAGGAAAGTGTTATTTCTCCAATATGCTGACACTGAATATTATTAATTTTCAAAAATTTTGCAGATCTGATAGGTGATCTGTTTTCCTTTGCATTTGCCTGATGAGTAATGAAGCTACATATAATTTCAAATGTTTATTGGCTATTTTTGTTTCTTCAGTGTAATATCTATTCATATATTTTGTCCACTCTTCTATTAAGTTGTCTTCCTATCAATTTGTAGGATTCTTTGTATATTAGGAATGTAAATTTTTTTTATTATGTAGGTTGCAAATATTTTCTTAGTTTTAAATTTTTATTTATGAAGGCAACACTTTAAGTATTTATTTATTTATTTAAGTAATCTCTACACCCAGTGTGGGGCTCAAACTAATGACCCTGGGATCAAGAGTTGCACAGTCCTCCGACTGAGCCAGTCAGGCATCCCTGAAGGCCAACACTTTAAATGGGAAGTTCTCTCTCTGGTGCCTGGGTGGCTCAGTCGGCTAAGGCTCAGGTCATGATCTCAGGATCCTGGGATCAAGTCTCACATCCAGCTCTCTGCTCGGCGAGGAGTTGGCTTCTCCCTCTCACTCTCCCTTTGTGCGCTCTCTCTCTCAAGTAAATAAATAAAATCTTTAAGAAAAATAAATGAGAAGTTCTCTAACTTGAACTTTGCCTAGATTTTAACTTTCTCGGTGATGGAGGGTTGACTCTGGTGATCTTCACTTCTTGACTTAAAGGGTCAGACTGAGATGGAGGCTCATTTTAAAAGGCTTGCTGGAGGAAAGGTGGGAAGCAGTAAGCCCTTCAGAAGACAACTAAATAACATGTATATATTTATATTTATATATACCCACACACACCATACTGCATATACTGCTATCGCTCTAAATGTATATATTGTATCTACTGCTTTAAAAAAAAGGCTTGCAATGTTCAGGTGAATCTGGAAGATATTTGGATCCTATGACAATTATGCCAATTAGAATATTTCACATACAAAGATGCAAACAATAGGGCAGAATATAGATTTTGAAAATTTAATACGGAAGCACCAAGAACATCTAACAATGTATTTTCTTTAATGAATGAGCAAATCTAAATCATTTTGTTACTAGATTTTCATCAAAAACAAAGGAATGTGGCACAGAACACTATCCTTTCTTTCAAAAAAACCTCAGACGAGTTTGTCCATCAACTCTACCAGGGACTTTTTCATACACTAGACGCCGTTTTTTGAATTGTGGTAGTTGTGAGCACATGAAATCTGTTAAAAGAAGAAAAAGGAAAACCATTTTATTTCTGAGAGTAATAAAATATAGCTATTTTTTCCAGCTATTCTGGTGCATCCTATCTCTTCATCTATCTACAAAGTGTTAACATTTACAAACTGAGATAAAATGATAATGAGATAAATGCACCTCTACCTAATGGCTCAATACTAATTAGTGTCATGTACACATATTTGTATGCTCATGCTTTGCACAAATAATTAAATCTCCCTAGATTTAAGACTCTTTCATTTAAGTTTTCCTTCATTATCTCCTATCTGTAATGTGGAATTTATCCTGAGCTTTGATATATGATAGGTGGTGATCATGTATGGACTCACCTTCTATGACTGTATTAGTATATGACACATTAGCCTGAAATATCCTAGATTTGGATTCTTATAGAGGTTAATTAATTAAATCAGTGAAAAAGGAGGCTAAAATATTTAAAAATGTTTTAGTAATTATTCCTGGGAATATAATCTCATAATTATAAGAGTTGGATGCCATTATAAGCAAATTTAAAAAGCAGTATGGTAGGTAATTTTTATCATAGAGATCACAAATACACATCTATAAGACAAATGGAATATTATCTTGAGATTATGCCAATGGCTTTGGATAAATTGTCTAGGCCTGCATTAATATGAATTCTAAAAGTGTTATATCTTAAACAATGAAGGTAATGATGTGCTTTGGGAAAGCACAGTAAAAAAGTCAAAAGTTTCCATAGTGATAATGATACTAGTATCAAAGATTCATGTGAACTGTTTGAATAAAATTATTTTATGGAAGAAGTTTGAAAGTGGAAAAAAGCAATATTTCTAAATGAACATTATTTATCCAATCTATGATTTAAAAATATATTTACACTTAATTAAAATGTAAATACACATTTGACTATTCCATCCCTACCTCCAAAAGCCTAAATATTAAAAGTTATTAGAAATAATTTCTGAGATCTTCTCAGAGGATTATCATATACTGGGATGCCCTATGTTCAAGAACATATAGTAATTCCCATGCTTGATTTGGTTCAAGATGGAAAAAAAATGGAATTTTTAATTCAGTTCATTTATGAAGCTGGAATAAACTTCATGTCAAAATGTGACAGAGCACAAGTAAAGAACACAATAGATTAATTGCATTATGAATATAGATATGAAAATCATAAATATTAGTAACCATATTCAACAGCAAATTAAAAGAATCACTCTTCAAAAGCCAATTAAGTTTATTATGGAATAATAAGAGTGATTTAATATTAGTAAACCTGTTACTATAATCCTCGACACCAATGGATCAATGGAGAAAACATGTTTGATTTTCCCCAATAGGTGCCAAAAAAATGTGGATAAAATTTGGCATCTATTCCTCACAAATGTTCTTACAAAACTACAGATAGAATACTTCCCATTAAGATCAGGAACAAAACAAATTATGACTATTAAGTAGGACCAAACCCAAGTTTTGTGAGTCCTGGGGTTTATACAGTTGATCCTTGAACGATGAGGGTGTTAGGGATGCCAACTCTCTCCCCTTACTCAAAAATCTATATATAACTTTTTTTAAACATAATCTCTGCATCCAACATAGGGCTCAAACTCATGACCCTGAGATCAAGAGTCACATGCTGAGTGAGCCAGCCAGGCACCCCAAAGTTCTATATATAACTTTTGATTTCTCTACTACTTAACTACTAAGAGCCTACTGTGGACTGGAAGCCTTACTGATAACATACATAGTCAATTAACACATGTTTTGTATGTTATATGTACTATATACTGTATTCTTACAAAGAAGTAAGCTAGAAAAAAAATATTAAGAAATCATAAGAGAAAATACATTTATAGTACCATATTGTATTTATCAAAAACTCTGTGTGTAAGTGGACGATGCAGTTCAAACCTGTGTTGTTCAAGGGTCAACTGTACAGGTTGGGAGGTCCTCTTTTATTTTATTTTATTCTTTATTTTTTATTTTTATTTATTATTATTTAATCCCAGTATACTTAACATACAGTGTTATATTAGTTTCAGGTGTACGATATAGTGATTCAACAAATCTATATATTACTCAGTGCTCGTCATGGCGAGTGCACTCTTTAGTTCCCATCCCCTATTTCACCCATCCCCCACCCACCTCCTCTCTGGTGACCATCAGTTTGTTCTCTATAGTTAAGGGTATGTTTCTTGGTTTGTCTCTTTTTTTCTTTGTTCATTTGTTTTGTTTCTTACATTCCACATATGGGGGAGATCATATGGTATTTGGGGAGGTCATTCTTTTAACAAAACAAAGAATACAAGATTTTCTGGGAGCCTCTCAAGCCTCACAAAAGGGCCTATGCAAAAAAGGAGCTTTGAAGCTTAAGCTTCTCCCATTTTTATTATTTTTTTCCCCTATCATGGTAAGGCTACATTTGTATGGCCATTAGAACTTAATATTTTGTTCTAGATGTTCAAGAAATGACATAGAAAATAAAGGTACAAGAGGTACCATTACCAGAAAAAAAATAAAATTGTCCTTTTAAAAACTGATATGATTAAATGTTCAGAAACATCAATTGTAAAGTAGAGCTAACAGTAATATCTGTTTAATATCTACTTAATAGGATTGTCAGAATTCAATAATCCACATAAAGGGCCTAAAAGGGCACCTACAATAAGCTCTTAATAAATGTTAGCCTATTAAATATTCCTGCCCAACAAAGAAGTTAGTTCTTCTAATTCACTGATTTCTCTGTTTAATCTTTGCTAATTTTAGTCTTCAGCTTTACTTAGACTTGTTCTGAGGTTTTATTTTTAACTTCTTAAGTTGAATGCTTAGTTCATCTAAAGCTACAAGAATTTGACATATTTTGTTTGCATTTATTTTCTTAGGTGTCTATAATTAGAATTTTGATTTTCTTTTTGACTCCAAAGTTATTGAAGATTCTTTAAGTACAGTAATTAAAACAAACTTTTTTTTTAAATTTAGAGATGGTTCTGTCTTTTAAAATTACATCTGCAAGGGGTGCCTGGCTGGCTCATGTTGGAAGGGCATGTGACTCTTGATCTTGGGGTCACGAGTTTGAGCCCCATACTGGGTGCAGAGATTGCTAAAAGAATAAATAAACTTAAAAAAATTACACCTGTGAGTAGTTTTATTAACGATAGATAGTGTTACCTGGTAATGATTTCTTGTCTCCTGAGTTAGATGAGGATTCAGAGTGCCTTTTCTGTCCTAAACATTTTCCAGCTCTTTGGTGGAAATAAAGACTGCTGAATTCTTTTTGATTTACATTAGGATCAGAAGCACAAAATAAATCCAAACTGGGTACAGATGGTAATTCTTTCCAGGAAGTCTTTTTAGTCCCAGCATTTGAACTTTCACATAGGAAGCCTTCTAACTCATCTGATAGATATTTTTGCTGATTAGTGAATAAATTATCTTTCTGAGAGTACCATTTGTCACATGTAGTCTGCTCTGCACCACATTCTAAGTTGAATGAGTGATTCTGTTGTTCCCATACATTTTTCTTAAAGTTCCAGGGAAGAGGAGATTGGGATCCTTCTAGTGAAAAGCCAGGGGCAGACACTTCTTTATTTATAGGTCCTTTTGCATCATGTGTTCCCTTTTTCTGGTAATTTATAAAATTAGGGGCAACTCTCTTCTGAGTGTCAATTGGTGACACTATGTTTTCACAGTTCATTTGTGTTAGATCCAAATAAAAGACATCTGACTCTGAATCATTTTGGTTTCGAAAGCAGTTACCAGCCACATTTCTTGATTCTGTATTAATCAGGAAAGGATTGTGCACTGTGTTAGGGTTACAACTGGAGTCCTTCCAGTAGCTGGCCTGATTGTAAGAAGTCACAGGTGGTAAAATGCATGGCGTTTCTCTTAGTTCCATAAGGGAAGAGTTATAGTTTGAAGTGCTATTTGTATCTCTGTGCATTGTCTCTCCTATATCTGAATAGTGGTAATATCCATTATGTTCTTGAAAGACAGAGTTTGAAGAGCCAGAAGCTGAACTCTGGGAGGTAAAGGTACTAGTCTGATTCCCATTTTCCTGAGGTGATGGACTTGGAGGTGAATTTGTTATGGAAGAAGAACTGATCTTGAATAAGGAAGTGATGCTACAAAAATGCTAAAAAAATTTAAAAATTAATTACTATAATACAAATACAATATAAACATCAGTCAAGTAATATAAACAAATAAAATATAAACATCAGTCAAGTAAATATAAATAACAATGCTTATCTATATGTAAAGAAAGGAAAATATAAATAAGTAGGGTATTATAGTGATCCATGTCATAAGAAACATAATTAGGCTCCATTAAAAGAAAAACTTATTATAAAATCCATTTTCTAATCACTTGTAATAGAATTTTTAGTTACACAAGTTATACATGTATACCATCTGCTTGATAAAAATGTAAAATTTTTACCAATAAGGCTAAAGTTTTCTTTATTATTATAAGGAAGGGCATGAGGATTGTAAGCACATATGAATAGAGTGTGTGATCACATACTTGTGGGCACAATAACATTTCAAGATAATTTGAAGTGTGATAAGCTGACTGTACTGAATTATCTATACAAGACAGCTTTAAAATGTATAATGTGATTGACATCTAATGAGAGTTCTATGTGAAATTTAGTTCAAGTAAATTATTTCTTTGGTACACAAAGTCCAGAACAATTAAACTTGGATACTTTCTCTTGAAAACTGTTATGGTAAAAATCAGTACTCAAATGGAAAGGAAATAAATTCATGTAAGACTATGGAGTTCAAATAACTAACCTTTAACACTTTTTCTGGAACTTCAGGTAAAAGCTCCTGAAGTTGACACAGAGTTGCTAATAATATCCAGTGCAGTGAAGGTCCTTTGTTTAACATGAGCTGAGCCACCAATGGGTTAATACATGGAAAGTCAAGTAAGTACATTTCTTCCTAGAAAAGAGTTTAAAGGAATAATCAGCCACTGGTCCTTTGAAAATGATCCATTTTATTCTGCTCAATCTAGCAGATTAAAATTTTTGTCATTGTATCTATCACCCAATTTGAGATGCCTGGAAAAAAGTATGGCTAGTAGGGAAAGGAACTTCTTTGGCAGTTAAGATTCATATGCTCTCAGAATTGAGAAAAATCTTAAAGTTCATTCATTTTAATCACTCATCCAAAAATTTTTGTTCTAGTTCGTCTCCTTCGAATGACAACTGTTTTACCTAATGGCAGATTTTCTAATGAGAAACGTTTTAGGGGACTTTTATAACTCAAGATTTCTTTAGCTCTCCCTTATACTACTATCACTATTTGATTAAGATGAACCATGTTTATGAGAAACCATGTTTATGATACTTTCAGGAAAGCCTTGCTGTGAAGAGTATAGGAAGAACTTCTATTGAACAGAACTGACCTTGTTGGTCTAAAAATGTGTGTTTTCAGAGAGATCTCATAAAAGTCTAGAAATACAGCAGCCATGTTTTGCTATTACTGTATTTCCTTTTCTTTCTGGGTTACGCTGGCTTTTTGCACCCTCTTTGATTTTATCAAATGACAGACACGTGAGTAGATTAGACATGTCTTGCTAAGAGGGAAACTGCACAGACATACATACATCCCATAATGAGTTATACCCATACTTGCCAAGAGTACTATGTTCTGTTTAGGCATACAAAAATTCTGTGATTTAATATATATGAATATATGAATGTTTGATGAATGTATAGGAATACATTAATAATTAATTTATTTGCTTTATAATTTTATTTTTTAAATAGGTAAAATAGTCACATGGTTCAAAATTCAAAAGGTACTAAAAGGTGTGCAGTAAAAACTCTCATCCTCACCCCATTATCCCGGTTCTCCTCTCTGGAGGTAACTAATGTTATCATTTCTGGGTACCCTTCTAGGGATGTTTTATTCATTTACAAACACATATAAATATTAATTTCCCCGTTTTACACAAGTGGTAGTACACAAGCTCTATGCTGCAACTTCATTCTTCATGTAATATATCTGAAAGAACTTTCCATGTTAGCTTCATTATTCTTTTTTTATGTTTTCATGATTTGAATATATTAAAAAAATAAAGGTAACAGAGATACTAGGTTGGTATGAGAACTTGGAGAGATTGATGCTTAAACAAAAGGAATTTCTAAAAATGAACTGTGCAATCTCACAAATATGTTACAACTCTACTTTCAGTTTCAATTATGTAACTGAATTACTGACAAAATGGAATGATGGAATTTTGCTCTTCTCATATTTACTACTCTTAAATGTTTAAATTTAGGAACTAGAAAAACAGTTATGTTTTGAAAATATTAGGCACTGAAGTCATTATATCACCTAATACACTTGATTTGAAAGTTCATTATAAAAGATCTCATTAAAATACTTCTGTGAAGTTGATGATTCTGGAAAATGATCTAAATAAATATTGTACATTTTGGTTACTGCTATATATGCTCATGCAAACAGTATAGGACAAAAAAAAATGTTACCAAAAAGAGAATTCAAACACATGTATTTATATTTGCTTTGCAAATACCTAATTTACATATTTAGGAAATGAACCTTAGATGGTGAAACTTCAAGCCAGGATTTATCCAACCATTCATGAGGTTCTCTCTTTGAGGTCATTAAATTGTGATCAGCAATTTGCCGAATTATCAGTGCAGCCTCTTCCACTCCTGGGGCAATTACAAGCTAAAATATATTTTTTATATGTTAGAATATAGGAAATTTTAGGAAGCAAAATATATCATTCAAAAATTATTTGTAATTAGAAGAAAAAAACCCCCAGCAGATTTTAATCTTTGAAAATAATTTTAGATATAATTTATTAAAATGTCTATGTGAAATCCAGCATATTTTATTTGGGAGGATAAGCAATTTTCTTTTCTTCTTTAAATATGATATCCTTATAGTTTTCCAATTTTTGGAGCTAAATTTCTTCACTTCCATTTTGTATTTACTAATAAATTTATTTGTAATTTGGATGTCATTAATATTTAATATTTTGTTTTTTTCCAAGTTAAATTTAGTAGTTCTCAAAAATAAGAATTTTAGGGGTGCCTGGTGGCTCTGTCGGTTAGCCGTTTTTGCCTTCAGCTCAGGTCATGATCCTGGGTCCTGGGATCAAGTTGGGCATTGGCCTCCTTGATCCATGGGGAGCCTGCTTCTCCCTCTCCCTCTGCCTGCCGCTCCCCCCTGCTTGTGCTAGCTCTCTCTCTCTGTCAAATAAATAAATAAAATCTTCAAAAAAAAATAAGAATTTAAAAATATAGTGCAAGATTTTTCAAAATGACATTAAAAGATAAAGGATATTTACAGATGAATTTGATGCTGTATTTAAAAAGAAAAAAGTTTTTTTTTAAGATTTATTTATTTATTTGACAGCGAGATAGAAAGAGATAGCACAAGTAGGCAGAGCGGCAGGCAGAGGGAGAGGGAGAAGCAGACTCTCCACTGAGCGGGGAGCCCGACGCGGGGCTTGATCCCAGGACCCTGGGATCATGACCTGAGCCGAAGGCAGCTGCTTAACCGACTGAGCCACCCAGGCGCCCCAGTTTTTTTTTTTTTAAGATTTTATTTATTTGACAGAGAGGGAGCACAAGAGGGGGAACAGCAGGCAGAGGGAGAGGGAAAAGCAGGCTCCCTGCCCCGCAGGGCTCTACCCCAGGACCCTGGGATCATGACCTGAGCTGAAGGCAGACGCTTAACCAACTGAACCACCCAGGCATCCCCAAAAAGAAAAAAGTTTTGATTTAGAATATTTTGGGAATTGTTCATCCAATACTGGCTTATCTGATGCTAAACTGTGTGTGTTAAACTTAACTCTAAAAAAAGTTTCTTAATATCTCCTACTTCCTGTCAGTTGTGTTTTCCTTCTCTCTTTTGAAATGTCAGTCTTTTTCTTCTTTCAGTTCTATTTTTATCTTCTTCATCTTTTAGATTCAGTATTCCTTCGAAATATAGTCCATGTGGTTAGAAGGGTTTTTGCTTGTTTGTTTTTTTAAGATTTATTTATTTATTTTAGAGAGAGAGGGGAGTGGGGAAGGAACAGAGGGAGAGGGAGAGAGAGGCCTAAGCAGACTCCGTGCTAAGCGAGGAGCCCGAAAGGGGGCTCAATCTCAAGATCCCGAGATAATGAGTGGAGCCCAAACCAAGAGTCAGTGGCTCAACCAACTGCACCATCCAGGCACCCCAGTCCATGGATTAGCAGTTTAATGTGAATAGGGAACACTGTCCTAAAAAATCATCTTAGAAATATAAACATCCTGTCCTGTAGTGAAAATTCAAGAAACAAAGACTGTATAAACCTCATAAAATAATTATGACAATTTTTTCTTTCACAAGATAACAAATACACAACTGTTAGTACATACCTGGGGAGTACATGTATTCTAAAGGAGGATTTTCTTTAAATTATATTAAATATATCAAAAAAAGTTTTTTGAGAGGGAGAGTGAGCAGTGGGGGGGAGGGGCAGAGTGAGAGGTAAAGAGAGACCTTTAAGAAGGCTCCATCCCCAATGGAGTGGGGAGCCTGACTAGGGCTCAACTCAGGCTCAATCTCAGGACCCTGAGATCATGACCTGAGCTGAAATCAAGTCGGTTGCCTAACTGACTGAGTCACCCAGGCACCCCAAATATGTATAGAGTGCACAGAAATAACACTGTTTGATTCCAAATTAATTTTATTGCAGTTTTGGATGTTTTAAGAAGATCTGACAGTTTTATTTAAATATAAAACGGCACAATTTTATGATGATGGTAATGAATATTACCTTAATTTATTGGGGCAAGCATTCTGGAGCTCATGGCTAGATTTGGGGAGATTCAGAAACCCCCTAGCATTATTTTCAAAATTTTGCATATATGTTTATCTATGCATTTTTCCACAAAAGGAGTTTATAAAAAATTTATAGAACTTTTTTTGACGTTAGAATAAAATATAGCATAACACTACTAGCAGTATTTTCTTTTAGTTTAAGAAAATGTACTTGGGCGCCTGGGTGGCTCAGTTGGTTAAGTGACTGCCTTCGGCTCAGGTCATGATCCTGGAGTCCCGGGATCGAGTCCTGCATCAGGCTTCTGCTCCTCCCTCTGACCCTCCCCCCTCTCATGCTCTCTATCTCTCATTCTTTCTCTCAAATAAATAAATAAAATCTTTAAAAAAAAAAAGAAAATGTACTTAAATTTCCTAATGCTTCCTTTATGGCTAGGCTGTTCAGATACCTGAAAAAATTTTTTTAAAAATCCATACTGATGGGCTCTAACAGGCCAAAAGCCATATTACTAAATACAGTAAAGTAAAGCAACAGTATACTTTAAAATAATATAAGTCTAGGGAACCCCCTTTAATGTGGTAATGTCATCAAGTCAGGAGACTAGGAGGCTTGGGTACTGGTGACATACTGATAATAAAGCAAACTGATATTTGTTTCTCAAATTCTATGGAAAAACTGACCTACTTTTAAGATTATTATGTATAACTTGAAAAACTTTTGGAATCGTTTGATCCGGGTGGGAGCAGACTTTTGTTTGGAATGGATTGTGCCTGGGCATACTTCCTGTGTCATCCCTAAATGCCTTCCTTGGAACATGTCCTCTATGGGCCATATCACTGTACCTGAATATAGTATTGCTCACTAATATCACATAACCCATGTATAGAGGAATAAAATGATTCTCTGAAGTATATTTTGCATATAACTGCTTACCATTAGCTGAAAAGAGGCTGGTTAAGTGGTGAAACCACAGTTGAATGGGTAAAGGAAATAAACTTAATTTGCCATTCATTGGTAACTTTTCTAAGAATTTTATTTCAATGCTTAATATGCCTCACAGGATCAAAATGATCAGGATTCTATTTCAAATAGATCATTTGTTAATTTTCTTAACAGATGTGCTTTGATTTAATTCTATTCAGTAGATGTTTGTTGAACATTTTTACTGTGTACAAAGCACTGTGCTGGATGCTACACATTTTTCAAAGAAACAGGGTCTGGTTCTTACCGGCCTCCAGCGTGGAAGGTATATGAATGAATACGTCATGCTACAATAAAGGTATGAAGTGCTCTTGCGAGAATGGGAGGAGAGATTTATCCTGAGGGCATACTTGGGGCACATTTCTTAAAGGAGGTAGTGTTTGAGCTGGGCAACAAACAAAAGACAGAACTCTAAAGGCTAGCAGTAAGAGAAAGTGGGAGACAGGCTGGGATGACATGTTTGTGCATTGGCTGAACTGTGATAGAGTGGACATATTCAGGAAATGGTGAGTAGAATGATGTTAAAGGAAGAATTACTAGGGGCCAAATCATGAAGTTGGAATCCAGCTGAGTTTGATCTCTTTTGAATGAAGTAGGAAGCTATGGAAGGTCTTTTGAGCAAGAAAATTCAATTTAACAACACATATTTATCAAGAGTCTACTATATACTTGGCGCTGTGCTGGATACCAGGAATCTGAAAACAAACATGTTTCCTTTCTTTCAGGAACTTACAGTTCAGGAAGTGAAATGTTCACAGCTATATTTCAGAAATGTAATTGGTGTGAATCTATATTATGCACGAAAGGAGGACGACTAGAAATAAGATTAGTCAGGAAGTTGTTTTAAAACTCCAAAAGAGAGGTGAAGGCCTGAATTTGGGAAAAAGCAGTGGGAGTAGAATGGAGAGACATATTCTAGAGACTCTGCAGCTACTGATTAGGTTACAGTAGTAATGCCATAAACTAAGTGTGGGGAGGATGAGGAGTTGTGTTTTAGACATATAGAGTTTGAGGCACCTGTGGGATATTCGTGTGGAGATTTCCAGTAGAATGCTAGAATTATAGGTGCAGATCTTAAGAAAAGTCAGGAAAATTTTAAAGATTATACTCAGAAATGAAAGCCAAATTTGTGGGAATTCTGAATTTATTTTTTTAAAAGATTTATTTATTTATTTATTTGACAGAGAGAGAGAGATAGTGAGAGAGGGAACACAAGCAGGGGGAGTGGGAAAGGGAGAAGCAGGCTTCCCATGGAGAAGGGAGCCTGATGCGGGGCTCGATTCCAGGGCCCTGGGATCATGACCTGAGCCGAAGGCAGATGCTTAACGACTGAGCCACCCAGGTGCCCCGGGGAATTCTGAATTTATTAAGGAAAAAGTATAAAGTGGTAACAGAAGAGGACTGAGCTCTGAATTTGGAGGAGTGTCTAAATTTCTTAATAGGACATTGAAAAAAGAACCAAGAAAGGACACTGGTTAGAGATCACTACAGCAGATAAAAAGAGTGTATGTTTCTTAAGTGATGATTTTTGATCAATGGATATTTACTTTTATTCATATCCTGCCATATAGTAATTAAGAGATAAAATATGACTTTAAATTTATTAAAGGCTTTTAATTTTTCTTAAATTTATTTATTTGAGAGAGAGAGAGAGCACAAGCAGCAACAGAGGGAGAGGGAGAAGCAGGCTCCCCACTGAGCCGGGAGCCTGATACAGGGCTCAAACCCAGGACCCCGGGATCATAACCTGAGCCAAAGGCAGACACTTAACCAAGTGAGCCACCCAGGCACCTTTTTTTTTTTTTAATGTTTTATTTATTTATTCATGAGAGTCAGAGAGAGAGAGAGGCAGAGGCAGAGGGAGAAGCAGGCTCCCTGCCTAGCAGGAAGCCTGATGCAGGGCTCGATCCGAGGACCCTGGGATCATGACCTGAGCTGAAGGCAGACGCTTAACCATCTGAGCCACCCAGGCACCTTTCTTTTATTTTTTATTTTTATTATTTTTTTAAAGATTTTATTTATGTATTTGACACAGGGAGAGAGAGCACAAGCAGGGGGAGCGGCAGACGGAGAGGGAGAAGCAGGCTCCCCACTGAGCAAGGAGCCAGACACAGGGCCTGATCCCAGGACCCCCAGATCATGAGCAGAGCCAAAGGCAGATTCTCCACCAACTGAGCCACCCAGGTGCCCCAAGGCACCCCTTCTTTTAGAACAGAAGTTGAAGTGGAAAGGATATTTATTAATTTGAAAATGTTCTTTATTTAAAAGGCTTTTAAGCATTTTTTAGTTTACTAATTTAATGTTTCTTTGCACTGGGCACTTGAGTTTGAGTATAATTTTGGTTTATGAAAATACTTATAAACAAACATTTAAGAAAAGAATACCTTTACATCCAGTTCTTCTGATTTTAGCCCAAAAGATAACAAAGCTGCATAAATCAGTGCTAGATGATGAAGTGTTTTTTCTGTAAGATGGTACCTAAAAAAAAATTATATTATTATACTGTACTCATTTGATATCTGATTGTACCTATCAGAAGTTCATTTCATTTTCCACATTTCATGTTATGAGAATAATCTGGCTAAGATAAAGCTGTGTGGCAGACTCAGCACTCTTTTAAGAAGATGGTTCCACCTCCATTCTTTAACAATCCAGTTGAATCTAGGGGATGCTGAGAGTGTGTTTGAGGGGAGAAGTTTAACTCATCCCCTTACTGGCTCCAGGGATGGTTCTCTAACTGATCCAACTAAAATACTCTATCCCCTGGCCAAAGTAACAAGTTCAGATATGAACACGTGACCAGAGCCAGGATAACTAGAATCCTCCCTGAGTCTTTTTCTTGAACTGTCAGAAAAAACACTTTTTTTTTAAAAGATTTTATTTATTTATTCATGAGAGAGAGAGAGAGAGAGGCAGAGGGAGAAGCAGGCTCCCAAGGAGCAGGGAGCCCGATACGGGACTCGATCCCAGGACTCTGGGATCATGACCTGAGCTGAAGGCAGACGCTTAACCATCTGAGCCACCCAGGCGACCAGAAAAAACACTTTTTACAATGATCATTATGTAATGTGATAGAGGTGTTAGCTAACCTTACAGTGGTAATCATACTGCAATATATAAATGTATCAAATCAGCATGTTGTAGACCTTAAACTTACAAAATCTTGTATGTCAATTATATCTTAATTAAAAAAACACTCTTTTTTTTCCCCCTATGGTAATTAAGCAGATCAGATGTGAGTCTTGAGCTATGGGTATATACTACTACTGCCTTTATCCACTTTAAGTACCCTAAGCAGAAAAAAGGAAATGGCTCATATTACTAAGAAGTCCAGGAGAGGACATTATTGGATCCAGGGACTCAAACCATATCATTGAGACAAGGGCTCCTTAATTTCTTGGCTCTCCTTTCCCTTGCTAGTTTTTTTCTCAGGCAAGCTTTTTCCGTAAGAGTGGCTAACAAGAGTGGCTTACTGTGCCTACACTACTTGTATAAACAATGTGGTTTCTGCTGAACACCTTTTCTTCTTGGGAGTCTAGAATTTTGATATGTGCTAGGCAGAGGGTGCCTACATAGCCAATCCTTACTGAAAGCCCTGGGCATTGAGTCTCTAGTGAGTTTCCCTCGTACACAACATTTTAACAAGTGTTGTCACAACTCTTTCCTGTGGAAATTAAGCACATTCCGTGTGATTCTACTAGGAGAAGATTCCTGGAAGCTTCCTTCTAGCTTCCTCTGGATTTTGTTCCATGCACTTTTTCCCTTTGCTGATTTTGCTTGGTAACCATTTACTATAATAAATCATAATCATGAGTACAAGTATATGCCGAGTCCAGTGAATCCTCTTATCAAATCATCAAACCTGGGGGTAGTCTTGGGGACTCCTAACACATTTTCTTGAACAGGAACTAAGGTAATTCAAGCAATTTTATTTTGTATGTTGAATTTTCCTCATTTGGTCAGTTGATTAAGAGACTTCTTAAATGTTTTATACATCTAAAAGTATAGAACTGAGATACCTAGAAGTCTGAAAATAACTACATTTTATAATAATATCTTATTGTGAATAAATAACTCTTCATATCCTGAACATAAAACTGTCTCAGACTATTACATAATTGGTTTTTTTTTTTCATGAAAATCTGGGTAAAAATAAGTGTGAATCCCTTCTCTTTTGCTGTACTTCAATTACACCTCTGGAACATAGGTGAATAGCAATCTAAAAACAACTTAAAATTTTTTTCCAAAACAGTTTTTATCTATGGGATACTTCCAAGATCTTGATAAAGCTTAAATGCTTTACAAGCAAGTTCCAAGCTTAAAATGCTATACAGCCTTTACTATATTCAAAATGAAGATTTTACACCTAAATTATTATTTTTATTTTTCAATTTTGGTAGAAAGGAAAAACAAGGTTAAATGACTTGCTAGAGGTTATTGTTAATAGAAAAAGAAATAAGAACCAAGGTGTTTGGACTCTTAAATTTTAACTTATACTTATCCCACATAATAATAATTGTATACAAAGAGCTTGGTACAGTAGGTAAACAAAAATGTAATCAAACTGGAAAGTCAGTAAAGAAAAAAATCACATATGCAATGTCAAATAAGGAAAGATCTCTATACCTTCTCTAATAACTAAATAATATATTTTTAAAGATTTTATTTATTTGAGAGAGTGAGAGAGAGCACGAGCGGGAGGAGGGGCAGAGGGAGAGGGAGAAGCAGACTCCATGCTGAGAAGGGAGCCCGACGCAGGGCTCGATCCCAGGACCTCAGGATGGTGAGCTGAAGGAAGACACTTAACCAACTGAGCCACCCAAGGCACCCCAGACTATATATTTTAAGAACTTCTACTATGAGTGATTTGGTATGTGTTATGTGATACTGTAGAGATTTTTTTTTTAAAAAGGAGACCAGTTTGAAATTTAGTAGGAAAGATTCATTCATTCAATCAAGGAATATTTACCAAGCATCTATCATACGAAACAATGTGCAGTGCCTTGGGGCAAGTACTCCAAATGATAATACAAGGCAAAATGTGGTAAATATCAAAGATGAGGAAAGGATAGAGAGCTAAGGAGTTCAAAGGATGGAGAGGTCACAATTAACTATTTGTGTGCATGAGATGGGAGTATTAAGGAAAGACAGAATAGAAAAAGTGATATTTGGGGATAGGTTTTGAAAAATAGGCATGATTTCACCAGATCAAATAGTTGGAGGAAATAGAGAATATTGTAGAAAGAGAAAAATGTATCAGCAGAAGTAGAAGTGGCAAAGTAAGGACCGTGTTTGTGAACCAGTGAGCAATCCTCTGGCTGAAATGAAAAACAGTGAAAATTAAGCCTGAAAATATAGGTCAGGATTATATTCTGAAGACTTTGAATATTAGGGTGAACAGTATGTATGTATTCAGTAGATAATAGGGAAGTCAGTAGGCTTTTTATTAGAGTGGAACAGTAGGAGCCTGGTTTTTGGAATATTAATCGAATGTATGACAGATTATGGAGAGTAACATGGAGAGCCATGAGGTGGGAAAACGGTAGTTAACAGTCCACATAAGATCTAAACTAAGATGTTGGTAATATAAATGGAGAGAGGGGATAGATAAAAAAGAGACTAGTGATTATATCCATAAGATATGTTTTTAATTTCGGTGACTAAAAGAAAGACAATGGCCATAAATAGTCAAAGGGCAGAAAAGAGGAGATACTGTTTTGGAGGGGATAGAGAATACAATGAATTCACCCTGGAACATGTTAAGTTTGAGAGCCTACATAATATCAGGGTGGAAATATTTAATAGAAAATTAGAGATACCTGTCAGGAATTTCAAAGAGCGACTCCAGCTGCAGATATAATTATAATCAGTGTAGGCAGAAAGATGCTGATTGAAGCTATGGCAGTGAGTAAGGTTTCTAATGGATTGAATAGAAGAAAGAAAAGAATTCAGATGTATCTGGAGACTGGGACAAGGAAGAAGAAGAGGTAAAGAGAGAGAAAGAGTAGTTAGAAGATCAAAACTGTGAAGTGTCGTGGGACTGAAGAGCTTCAAGTAAGGAAGCACTGACAACAGTCTTTAATACTTTAGAGCAGAGAAAGATAAAAATACTTTTGGAGGTGGAAGTGATCCTGAGAGACAGATTAGTACAGATGTAGGAGAAAAGCCAGACTGCAGAGAATAAAAAAAGGAGGTGAAAGCTGTGGGTTCATAAAATTTTAAGATGAAGGAAAGAAGGGACATATAATGATAATTTGAGCCAGTATCTTGGCATGGATTTTTTGTATTTTTTAAGTTAAGCACGTCAATGAAAGAAAGAATAGCAAGGTGCTATTTAGTTGGCAAATTTAAATAAGCTTTTAGAGAGAAGTGATTTAAGAATGGCATCTTTTAACAGACAAGTCCAGAACTAAAAAGTAATGAAAAGTGAAACACTTAAAGCAGCAACTCTTAGTGAACTAGAGGAGGATGATTTGCACAGAAAGCCCAGTGGAAATATATCATCTCCAAAATTCTGATTTGTTTTCCTATGGGCATGCCTCCATCTCGAAGATCCCTGACTCAAAGCAAACTAGATGAGCAAGTAGAAAAATTTTAACTACTTTTATTCAAAAATTTTGGCTACTTTTATTCAAAGAAGAGGACCAAATAAGGAATATAAACATAACTTTGGATGAAGAAATGTTTACTTACTCTGAGTTTAATGTTTTTTTTGTATATAAGATTATCCAACAATAGCTGTACTGGAATGATAATGCCATCAGTCTCATAATGATATTGTCTGATGCCTTCTCACAATTCAATTCTTCTAGGTCCTACCAGAAAAAAAATAAAAAGATTTACTAGGTTGAATAGTTGTTATGAAATTATTACTACCATATTTTAATAATCTATTTTAGATTATATATATATTAATATATATATAACAACTTGAGAAGAGTCATGGGTATGGGCTTCCATTTTCTGGAAAAATTAAAATCACACTGGAAGTAATAGGGGAAAAGCTACAGTAGATATCAACCAGCAAATGATAACTTCAGCAAGGAAGGCTCATGAATCTCCCAAAGTCCTAGATATGAAGAAAGCAGCCTATAGAGTGCCCCTATTTGGGCAAAGTCCTTTATAGACAGGGATTTGCCTACTTGTAAGGGCAATATAAAATATGTTTAAAAACTCATGGGAAAATCTGCACTGAATGTTTATTTAAGGAAGATAATAAAGAAGCGATCAATGGACTTCCAGGAATTGCTCTCTAATAGTCTAGAATATTCTTTTCCCTTTAATGCAATTAAGTTTTTTTCAAAGTTACATTCTATTTTATTTTCTTCTATTTTATTTTACTTTAGAGAGAGAGCACACGCAAGTGGGGTTGGCTGGGGCAGAGGGAGAGGGAAAGAATCTTAGAGAATCTTAAGCAGGCTACATGGAGCCCGACTTGGGTCTACAATTAATTTTTGATAGAGTGAATGATTCAGGAAGTGTCTTACTCTAACAACAAGTTATGTAACTATGAATTAAATTTAAAAGTCTCCCAAATGGTATTTCTCCCTAAATAATTGTTTTTTAAAAAAACTTTAGGGGCACCTAGGTGGCTCAGCCAGTTAAGCATCTGCCTTTGGCTCAGGTCATGATCCCAGGGTCCTGGGATAGGGCCCCACATCAGGCTCCCTGCTCAGCTGGGCACCTGCTTCTCCCTCTCCCTCTGCTGCTCCCCCTGCTTGTGCTCTCTCATTTGTGCATGCTCTCTCTCTCAAATAAATAAATAAAATCTTTTTAAAAAGCTTTAAATATGTAAGACATGGTAACTCTTAAGAAACCCTCTAACAGAGCTTTATGTTTCCATTATATAATTCTTATACTGTTAACATTTGTTCACGATCGGACTTCTACCTTACCGTATTTGCTATTAAATTATATTCCATACCATTCAAACTAGTTTCTGCTCCCCACTTCCACCCTAGTGAATTAATTTCTTTGTAATTTGTACTCCAATTTTAGTATATGTGCTGCCGAAGCAAGCACTGTAATTTGTACTCCAATCAAGCAAACTTATCAGGGAGATTCAGTCAAGAATTTGTACATTTAAATTTCAACTATAGGGATTTTTTTTTTGAGAGAATTTTTCTTTTTTCTTGTTTTTTTAACTGGCTTACTTACAGGCAATCCCCACTTACCTCAGAGGAAATCCCATATTACTAATCATGGATTAAAATACTACCACCTTTTTTTTTAAAGATTTTATTTATTTATTTGAGAGAGAGAGAATGAGAGATAGAGAGCACAAGAGGGAAGAGGGTCAGAGGGAGAAGCAGACTCCCTGCTGAGCAGGGAGCCCGATGTGGGACTCCATCCTGGAACCCCAGGATCATGACCTGACCCAAAGGCAGTCGCTTAACCAACTGAGCCACCCAGGCGCCCCAAAATACTACCACCTTTTAAGAAACATAGTGACTAAGATTTGATTTTTAAGGTTTTCAACACTGTGATTATTCTATAAATATATTTTAATAGGTCAATATATACATTAAAGATTCCATACTTTGTCTTCTTAAAGTATGTTAAAAATTAAAGGCATTAAAGAAGCTTGGTAAAAGTCATTTTCCACAGTGATGATTTTAATACTTGTTATCTATTTGCAAAGTTTTGGAAGAAAACCCTAATGGGTTATAGTTAAGCTCTCTATAGTAAAGCTAATAATAAATTACATGGTTATATATATTGTACTATATTTAATTTATATATATTTTTAAAAATTTTATTTATTTATCTGAGAGAGAGAATGAGAGAGAGAGAGAACATGAGAGGGGGGAGGGTCAGAGGGAGAAGCAGACTCCCCGCCGAGCAGGTAGCCCGATGCGGGACTCGATCCCGGGACTCCAGGATCATGACCTGAGCCAAAGGCAGTCGCTTAACCAACTGAGCCACCCAGGCGCTCTATATTCTTTACTATATAATTTTACCTGCAAAATTATGGCAGTTTGTTCATCAACTGTCACCACCACATAACACTCTGTACGTCCAAAGAGTTTCAATGACTCACTGCAGCATCTCTCCACTAGTGTGATATTGTATCTGTAAAATACCATATTTTGGGGTGAGATAATGAAATGCTAAGAAAAATTCCTTAAGAAAAGCTGTATTGTCCTCCTGCATATTAAATTATTTGAATGACTGTACTTTTTGTTTCATACATCAATTTATTCTACTTTATAAATTTGAGGAATGAAATTATGATTTATTCAGTATATATGACAAATTAGTTGAGATGTGCATTGCCTTAGGCATTTCACTTAGAACTTCATAGTCCTATTTCCCATGCAATATTTAAAGCCCTCTAATTAAGAATACTCATTCTCAATATTATCAATGACCCAAAGATATGACTATAAAATTCGCAGGAAAAAAAAGATAGTGTTCATATTTGCTGGTAACAAGAGAAATGAAATTAAGATATAAATTTAGACACTAATGAAATATTTTTTCTTCTCATGATTGATATATATTGCCAAAAAAGATAATATTCAGTAATTATGATAGTGTACTATAGGGAGAGAAGTGTAACTTGACATAAACTCTCTGGAAAACTTTCTATGTGATGTAATTGCACGCTTCAATCAGAGAGAAATATGCCACATATACAGCACAATGTTTAGCCATTTAGGATATATATACCTTTGCTAAAGTTATGAAATCAATAACTTACTTGGATTCTAGCAACTGAAGTATTTCTGGAGTATTAAGAAGTCCTTCAGATGCAAAAAACACATATGGAACCTGAATTTCCAAAAGAAATCCACCAAAACTATCCAGCAATGTGCTTCCTAAAGAAGAGAAAGTTTATAAATATTTCTCTTTTTTCTTATCCTTCAGCTCTTTCTCTTTTTTTACTAAACATGAGAAAAGCAAGTGTATGTTCAAGGAGTAGTACAAAAATAAAACATAGTCATTGTAAAAAATCAGAAATCAGAATAAAGTTCTGAAGAATAAAATAAAAACCATATGTTCTCCTACTACCTAAAAATAAAACAGCATTAACGGAGTTTACTAAAACTACTATGATACGTTAATAGGAAAATAATAAATACATCAATGGATAAATGGACAAAGAACATTAATAGGCAATTTACAAAAGAATGGCTATACAAGATCACATCTGAAAATATATGGATAATCTAAGACATTATCTGTAATTAATTAACTATAATATAACTATAAAATATTTTATGCCTATAATTCTGTCAAAGATTTAAAAGAATAATAATACCTACTTACAGTAAAGATATTGGGGAAAGGATTCTCTTTACTTTCTGCACAAATACGAATTGAGATAGCATTTCTGGAAGGATATTTGGCAATATATAAATGTGTGTATACCTTTGACCCAGCAACTCATTTTACTTCTTCTAAGAACAAGTATATAAAAATAAATAAGACATATAAGCTACTAAAAATCTTATAGTAAATAGTAGAAAATTGAAGCATTGTAAATGCTCCGAATAAGGAATTGGTTGAATCAATTAAGTTCATCTTTTTTTTTTTTTTAAAGATTTTATTTACTTGTCAGAGACAGAGAGAGAGAGCACAAGCAGGAAGAGTGGTAGGCAGAGGGAGAAGCAGGGAGCCAATTGCAGGACTTGATCCCAGGACTCTGGGATCATGACCTGAGCAGAAGGCAGCTGCTTAACCAACTGAGCCACCCAGGCATCCCCAGTTAAGTTCATCTTTGACAGAATGGAAGAAGCCTCTACATATAAACTGAGATATTTATCTTTTATCTTTTGGGGGGCCCTTATTTAATCAATTTAACATTTAATTTCATATATCAAAGATTCCAAGGTAATCATTATGATGACTATATTTTTAGAATTGAATTGGAATATCTCAGAATTCAAAACTTCCCACTCAGACTTGAGATGGACAGAAAATAACTTAAGGCAAGTATTGAAAGGGATGCACTGGGACTAAAAGTGTACAGGCTTTTTAATTTAATGGATGTGAGAATTCACAACCTGAGTCATGTGAAGTGTTGCTGAGCTATACAGAGAAACCAAATGATATACAAAGTGGTTTTAAATTCTTTTCGAAGTGTTTCTGTATAATTTTTTTTGGCACATTAAGTTTTCTGAATCAGTCAACATACTACGAAAGAATTTTCCCCTAAAATTCAATAAAAAATACTACTGCATAGAAGTATCAGGTGAAGATTAGATATAATTGTAATAAATTGTGCTATTATAAGTAAAATTTAGAAGGTAAGGGGATGAAGATGAATATAACCAGTAAACCTTACTTTACAAATGAGGAATAAGAGGTAAGGGGTAAAGAACTGGCCCAAGGTCATATGGAGTGCTGAGGTTAGAGTTTGAACTCAAGTCCTCTAACGCCATTGCTCGTTCTCTTTCCACAGATCAGAAGCAGAAAACAATTTCCATTCTACTACAACAAAAGGATTTAGTTTATATCCTTACTCTTTAAAACTGTATCTGGAAGAATCACTTTGAAGACCTTGTGAGGAATATTCAATTTCTTGCAGTGTTTAGTCCAACAAGAGTTTTCTACAAAATTGTATTCCACCACAAATGAGAAGTTACTCCAGGGGAAATCTGCTCCAATATATTGATTATGTACAACTACACAGGAACTTGTACTGAAGACAAAATAAAGCCAAGAAAATAGAATTATATTTGTGTCATTATTTACTTGGAAGGCCAAAAGATGACTGTCTTTGGCTATTTTATTCTTCTCTAGTCTGTGCTGACTTATCTTGGAAAGGCACTGGTGTATTTTCTGTTGATTTGTTCTCCAATTGTGCTAATTCCTTTTTATCTTTCTTTTTGATGGTCATACATCTTTTAAAAAATTTTTAAAGATTTTTTAAAAAGATTTTATTTATTTATTCTAGAGAGAGAGCCAGCCCAAGTGGGGGAGGGGCAGAGGGAGAAGCAGGCTCCCCACTGAGCAGGGAGCCCTATGATGAGGGATGAGGACGATGATGACGATGACGATGACGATGTCGATGATGACAATGATGACGATAATGATGTGGGGCTTGATCCCAGGACCCTGGGATCATGACCTGAGCCAAAGGCAGATGTTTAACCGATTGAGCCATCCAGGTGCCCCTTTTAAGATTTTATTTTTAAGTAATCTCTACATCCAATGTGGGGCTCAAACTCACAACTCCGAGATCAAGAGTTGTGTGCTCTTCCAACTGAGCCAGCCAGGTACCCCTATGGGTCATATATTTTTAAAAAAAACAGGATCTAAAAAACTGTGGACTACTTCACATTCTCAAATGCAAGGGACCCTAATTTTATTAACTGAGTCCTATCAATAACAGACAAGTCACTGTGAGAATTCATTTTCTTACACATGTGAGGTTTCATCTTTGAGGATCTACATAAGAGAATATTATCTGACAACTTTGAAATGATTTTTCTTTTTCTCAATGAGCTTCATAGGTGATTTAGCAACAACAAAAAACGGATACTTAAATATCATAAGTTTATCTTTCCTATCTTCAAATTCCATATAATAGCACTTACTGTAATGAAAATTCTCTACTGCTGCTTTCTATCTAGAGCAATCTAGATAGATAATAGACAGAAGTTAAATGCTTTTATGGGCTTCTATTTGATTTACAACTTCTTTTTATTATCTGGATCCCAATATTAGAAATAAAAATTTCTACATAAAATAAGGCAAAATAAAAACATTTTTAGACAAATCAACACTAAATTTTATTATTAGCATGCTTTCACCAAAAGAATTTCTAAAGAATGTACTTCAGGAAGAAGGAAAGAAAGAAGATATAAGAAAAAATGCTGAGCAAAAAAACCCCCAAAACTGGTATAAACAAGGGTAAATCTAAATGGGTACTTCCTGTACTAACAGTAACACTGATAATGATTAAGTTGGGGATATTAAAGCAAGACTGAACTATAAAATTCTGGACAACAATAATATATAATACACAAGGCAATGACCTGAATTCAAGTATTCTAATGTAAAACACTTTTCAGGAAGAGGAGAGATACATTGATTCATTTCAGGTTTTATTAAACCTTTTAAAAAGTTAAATTCCAGGAGAAATTGTGCTTTTCCTGTGGAACTGGTATGTTTATTCCCCGTAGGTGAAGAAATACATTTTTACCCATTTAAAACACCTTCAGATTCCACAAAATCTTTCCTTTTGTTTGAATGTAAGACAGTCAATGTTAAACCTGTTGGGAAAAAAAGAGTAATACAAAAAAGTGTTTTTTAGTGTTTTGTTCATATATAATTTTTAGGTGTTCATATATTTCACTATAATAAAAAATGAATTAAAGACCTTGAACAAGGAAACTGCTTAAAATACAATTTGCTGGATTATTTTTCTGTCTGTGGGTATCTGAAAGTTTGAAGCATGGGCAATATTTCTGTTGTGTGTATATGTTTTGTATGTATAAGCATGGAAATTCTGAATTTATTATGTAAAATAATAAAATGTATCAAAATCTTAATTTTAAAGTAGCCAAATTAAACAGTCATCAATTCTGTGCATTTAATTTTACTTTGCTAAAAATCATGGTTGATTTCACCTTTTTTCTCTAGTCAAAAATTTAAGTACATAACTAAATAGCAAGAGACTACATTTTGATGTTGTTTTTTCCCTTCTACTGGCTGTATAAGCAGTAGAAGACCTACTGGGTGTCATCTGCTCCTTAGAGTCACTTCTGCTTCTTAATTGTAATTTAAGTTTCTTATGTTACTGATTTTTTTAACAAAATAGATTTCAAAAAGTTCTGTAGCCACACATATAGTTTATTTTTGGTACATATCATTGGTTTAAGAATAGTTGATTCTAGTTAAAATAAATTTTACTCTCGATTGGTGTATGTTTGTCAGTTGTAAAGTTGACAAAGGCATGATGTGATAATGAGAGAGTAATGCTTAATAATTTTTTTAAAAGATTTTATTTATTTATTTGAGAGAGAGACAATGAGAGATAGAGAGCACGAGAGGGAAGAGGGTCAGAAGCAGAAGCAGACTCCCCGCCGAGCAGGGAGCCCGACGCGGGACTCGATCCCGGGACTCCAGGATCATGACCTGAGCCGAAGGCAGTCGCTTAACCAACTGAGCCACCCAGGCGCCCAATGCTTAATAATTTAATGTTTACTTGGCTTGATATGACAATAGTTTTGGTAGCAATAAGAAGAGGATGAGTAGTATTTCTCTTTTGTATATAAATTTATAAAGTCATATTATTATTATTTTAAAAGATTTTATTTTTAAGCAATCTCTACACCCAACGTGGGGCTCAAACTCACAATGCTGAGATCAAGAGTCTCATGGTCCACCGACTGAACCAGTCAGGCACCCCAAGCTCATACTATTTAAAACCTAATCTCTTTAGCTGATTTGTTTTAGCTGTAATCTTAAAGCAGATTACTTGCTAAATGCATTACTAGGATCTTGCAAGCAGAGAAGATGAAACCACAGTTCTACTTTCTAACACTAGACAGAGAAAAAAGGCCTCACTCCTAGACACAGAGGATAGCTGCTTGTTAAAAGATGGGAGAAAGATTTTTTTTTCAGTTTAGAGAGTCAAATATTTTTGTGTCAGTTTCAACCTTGTTGAAATAAAATAGCAGAGTAGTGATAAAATAATCTCCAAAGCCAAAAGAAATAGAATGTTCAGCATGAAGCCTATATAAGAAGTAATATATACAATAATAATTTGTCCATGTGTCTTAAGCACATCAAAGGAAAAGATGCCCCATTAAGTAGGTCTAAGTATTCTTCTCTGTGGGGCAGGCATATTTCTTCAGCCTCTTCACAAAAGTATTACTTCAGTTACCCAAATCCCTTTGTTTCTTAATGCTACATTGCTCAGCACCTTCCTAATTAAAAAAAAAAAAAATGTTTTCAGTTACCCTGATTCCAGACAGGTGTGGCAAGTTCAGCCTCACAACTGTTAACTACTACTTTAACATTTTGGTACTAGTAAAATCTTGTGAATTTGGTGGATAAAACCTCATCTTCCCAGGATCGGAAAACTGGATGAAGTAATAAGATCCAGGCTTGCAAATCTGGACTGTAGACACATGATAATGTCTAGAAATAGCACCTTATAAAGTTCGACTGCAAAAAGTCTTCCATTCTCACATTACTATAATTTAATAGTTAATTTTGCTAAGTGCACTGATAAGCAGACATTTGTAATATTTGTATATAGTTCAGTTCAATCTTTTTCACTAGTCTCAGTCTACTAGGTATATAGAGAGGCATTCATTAGTTCAGTTATTCAATTCATTTACATTAAGTTCCTTCTAATTCCAGGCATTTTTGTGGATGCTAGTAATACAAATTAGGGCATGGTCCTTACCTTCTAGAAGGTGACATGCTAGTGAGGAAAAGAGACAATAGAATCTCAGTTGTTATAGCCTAGGATGGTAAGTAGTGCCTTAGAAGTATGCACATAATACACTAAGAGCACAAGGGAAAGCATTTATTTATTTATTCATTCATTCATTTTTTAAAAGATTTTATTTATTTATTTGAGAGAGAGAGAGAGAGAAACAGCATGAGAGGGGAGAGGGTCAGAGGGAGAAGCAGGCTCCCCGCTGAGCCAGGAGCCCAATGTGGGACTCAGTCCCAGGACTCCGGAACCATGACCTGAGCCAAAGGCAGTCGCTTAACCAACTAAGCCACCCAGGCGCCCTAGGGAAAGCATTTAAATCAAGGCTTCCTGAACAAATGCGAAGCCAGAGGAAACTCTGGTAGAGGTCCGTAGCGGTCCTGTTTTAACTAATTTTTAAAGGACGTGTAGGAGTTAGCTGCTAAAGAAGGGAGAAGAGCACTATGTAGCAGGAACAGGAGGTGTAAAGGCATGGAGATAGGAAATAGCCTGATAAACAGTTTGGTAGGGTTACAGCAAAGATATATTTGGAGATGGCCAAAGATGCAATTTATGGAGGGAAGAGAAATAGTAAACAAAGGGTGACATAGGTTGAGGATGGTATTTTATTTTTAATACTGGAGTGCTTAAAGATTAAGGGAGAGTCATTGGAGAGGAAAGTTGGGCAAGGAAATAACTGATGAGAACACACTGATGCGGAAAGAGATGGGATCCAAAGCAGAAATGAGAAATTGTTTTTCAAAGGGAGGAGATTCACCTCCTTTATAAAGAAAGGAGGAAAAGATAAAAGAATAGAAGAAATGAAGGTAAGTTTGTAGATGGTAAGGTTGTAAGAAGAAAGGTTGTTAAGAGGTATTAAGAGCCCATACAAGGTCAGAGAAGTTAAGTTTGTAGTGGTACTAAACTATCTGATTTTCTCTAATAATGCTCAGGAGCTCAGGTACAGGAACAGAGAGGTTAAACGTCTTGATGGATTCAGAGCTGAGATTTAAATGGAAGGTACAGTAGAAGGACAAGACTGATTAAAGTCATGGGCACATCACCAAGCCTGGAAAGAGAAAAATGTGAAACAAAAAAGGAGGTGATTGATTACAGATCTCTAAGTTGCTGAACATCATGGAAGAGGTAAGATAGCTGTGTATCAGAGTTTAAAGTTCAGAGGTAGCACAGTTCTGCACTATTACAAGGTTAATGGCATAGCCACAGAGTGAATATCATTTCTCCTGTGGAGGCCAGTGAAACTATAAGGTCAGTGTATTGAATGAGCCATTCACATTAAAGACACCTAGGATAATGGCAGCACTAGGAGTGAAAATACCATGAACCAGGTGCACAACTGTCCATGGGTGATGGGGAGTGTTTGGGTGGTTACTAGATGATGGCAACATGGAGTGGTAGCGAACGGTGTGGCAATATGGCATAGGCTCAGAGGACAGAGAAATAATATTTTGGAAAGGATAATGGAAAGCAAGAAATGACCCTTTCAATCCTATGATATATATTTCATATATAAGAGGGAGATAATTATCAGCTTGTCTATGAAAGGGATACAGGGGAAGCTGTATCATCTGTGAAAAGCTGGGTTCACTTAAGACAAGGAGATTAAAAAAAAGTTAAAGAGTTTACATATAAGCAATGGGTTCCATGGCACAAGGTGAAAAGGGTTGGCAGAGGGGGCAATAGTTGGTAGAAGAGTTGAAAATGACACTAGAACAAGACAGACCTTGGTTCAAATCCTGAGTCCCTCACTTACCACCTGTGAGGTGTGGCATGTTACAACACCTTTATGAACTTTAGTTTCTTTATTTGTAAAACTGATTTGTAGAGTTATTGTAAGTATACAGAATCATTTAGCAACTAGTAAATGACAATCAATAAAAGGTGTCAACTGATAATAATAATATACACAAAAGTACATATAATGTACATATAAGTACATTATAGGATATTTATATTGCACACTTAAAGTTCAGATTTATTTAAAAACTGGTTAGATTCCACTGAGTTATATACTTTTAAAGTATGAATTTTATGTTATTATATCTTAATTTAAAAATTTAGATCACTACATTTTTATATGTTCCAAACCTTTGTTATCAAATGAAGCATAATTTAAAACTCCATACCTTCCATTTTGTTAAGGATTTTAATGAGTAAATGTTTTTCACCATCTGAGTCCATTCTTATTATAATCAGCACCTGATCGAAAATAAGAATTTCATATATCTCTGATTAATTATTCTTTTTCATAGTTTTGCTACTGTGACAAAATAACAAGCTTGATTGGTTACATGAAACTATTGGCAAAAAGATTACCAAGTAAATATTTGTGCTGTAAAAGACATCAGTGCGGGGCGCCTGGGTGGCTCAGTCGGTTGGGCGACTGCCTTCGGCTCAGGTCATGATCCGGGAGTCCCGGGATCGAGTCCCGCATCGGGCTCCCTGCTCGGCGGGGAGTCTGCTTCTCCCTCTGACCCTCCCCCCTCTCATGCTCTCTCTCTCTCTCATTCTCTCTCTCAAATAAATAAATAAATAAAATCTTTAAAAAAAACAAAGATGTCAGTGCTTAAACACAAAGGAATAAATTCTGGTAAGATCAAATATCAATGAAGAAAATATTCTGGAGTGGGGCATTCTTAGCATCCGTGTACTCCCATAGGGGTGACTGTATACATAAATTGTCTCTACCTGCATTCTTAGCGTAAATTCAAACCAGACAAGTTTGAGTTGATTGGAAAAAGAACCAATGATTTGTTGCTATACTTTCCTAGTTATCATTATAGCTTTTTTCTGGTGGTGGGAGGGAGAGGACAACAAATAAATTCCAGTTCTTAAATTTCTTACTGATTATTTTACTTTATTTTAATGACAAGCAAGTTATCTAAGTAACCACAGAGTTGGAGATAAAGACACAGGAGGGACAAAGAAAAAAAAAAGAAAAAAGCCAAATTTGTATCCAGATTTAGCGTAAAGCACTTGAAAAGTTTTCTGGTTTGAAAACATTTAAGAAAGTATTTCCTCTTAAGTTTTTATCAATATAACCTTCAGATGCTTGAGGTAGGGTGGACAAAAATTTCCAATATAATTCAAAGCATGAGCTAAATGCTTTTTTTAAAAAAATAGAATCATATAAGATGAGATTCTGGCTTAACATTAAAAATAAATTATTGTAGTTCTGTTATTTGGTATATGTTCATGAACTTAGATGTACCAGACAACAGTTTTGAAATTTGGAGAGCTAATCCACAGAAAACTGCGTATAATAAAAGTTAAAGTATTTTTAAATTCAAGATACATGAACAATGATGCAAATCAACCTTTCTCTGTGTCTGATTCTGTTTTGTTAACTTACTTAAGGAGAAACCCATCAAGGGACCAAATAGTCTAGACTATTTCATAATTTCAGAGTTAAATGCAAAAATTTCTTACATACAATTCTTGTTTAAGCTGATTACCATTATCTGCTTTATTCCAGCACTTACCTTAATCTGTTGCTCACTTTGCATCCAACTTAGTATCTGACATTGCAGTTCTTGTATCTTGTAGTTGGTTTCAGGCTTTTTTTCCCTAATAAACTGTACAATCTCCAGCTGTCTCCAAATGTCATCCAAATAGGAGCCTAAAATGCTTTTGTAGATATCTTTTGCATTTGACAAATATCCTGTTAAAAACAAAAGCAGGGGGGAAAGGCATATCTTTTTGTTCTTTGAGAAACTCCATGAGTCATAACAGAGTTAATCGTTTTCCGATTTTGATCAAAGATAATGACTAATGAAAACCTTTAAACTGAGTGAAGCTGAAAATTATGTACCAAATGTATGTACCAAGCTTCTTTTAAGCTACATAATGACATACTCTATATATCCTCTGAATATATCCCATCTTTTCCTGCCTTCTGGCTTGGTCTACACTTACATGCAAGTCGTATGGAAATGCCACTTCATTGGAATTTTCTTGGTATTTTATCTATAGAGCTTTTGTACTTAATTTCTTATTTATGTATATGACAATCTCATTAGTCTATAAACTCTTGGGATATAACCCATGATATTTATGCATAATTCACTTATATAGCTGCTAAAATAGCAGAGCCTAAATTCAGACTCACTAAAGCAGTTTCTAAACACAGAATCCTGAGACCAATCCCTGAAAGTTCATATTCAGTAAATCTAGACTCTTTCCCAGGGATTTCTGCCTAAAAGCTCTTCCTGATTCTCTAGACTTTATCTTCTGAAAGAGAAGCCTAATCCAGTAGCATCCCTGTTTCAATGGCTCCTTATCATCTACAGAATAAGGTCTGAACTCTTTTGTGCAGTTTAAAAGGCTATTCATGATTTGTCTCTTTGTTATGTCTTCAGGCTTAGTTCCTATTCCTTTCTACCTTATACTCTTCGATTTAGCTACATGCAGCACACCCACTGGGTCATTCTTCTGGGCTCTCAATTCTGCCTATAATACCCTTTTATACTTTATTTATTTGGCAAACTCCTACTTGTTTTTAAACAAATATTCAGCTTTTAAGTTAACAGTCTCCATCCTTTGTGCCATAGTACATATTTCTGCTATAATACCCATTACACAATACTGAGTTCATTTCTGGGTTAAAGCTCAGAAGTGAAACTCTATACCTTTAATCTTGAAACTCATTAACTTGCTAGCTTGAGAGAGGTAGCAAACTAGAAGCTGGGAGAAAAATACAGAATTCTGGAAGGCAGCAGGGCAGACAGCCAGACCCCCATGGACCTTTCTTTCTCTGACACTATGCAGAGAAAAAGAAAAGAGGACAATCTAACTTACTCTTTGATTTTGAGAGGTTTAGAGGAGTGAGAAATCTCTCCACTAAAAATGTCCAAGGTGGCTAGGTTATTCCTTATGGCTTGGTACGTAAGCCTTAAGAAGTTCGTTTTCCAACAAGGATTTTACTTTTATAGTATTCCTCAAGGTAACCAAATAGCAATGCCCAAATTTGATTTGGTGAAAGTATTTCTTTGAGGAGTGAAAGTTATTCAGCCCAAGTAGATGGTTCTTAATGGTCTCACCTAATCCTAGGGTAGACTGTAACAGTACCTGAAGGTGAATATATCTCAAGCAATCCTCCATAAATATTATTTCTCTAATTCTAGCTCCCTAGTACTAATAAGTATTAAGCAGCAGTGAGTCACGATGCACTCTCTCTCTTTTTTTTTAAAGATTTTATTTATTTATCTGACAGAGAGAGATAGCAAGGGCAGGAACACAAGGAGGGGGAGTGGGAGAGGGAGAAGCAGGCTTCCCGCAGAGCAGGGAACCCAATGCAGGGCTGGATCCCAGGACTCCAGGATCATGACCTGAGCAGAAGACAGACACTTAACGACTGAGCCACCCAGGAGCCCCCACAATGTACTCTCTTTACAGCACTGGGAGCTCAGATAGTCTATATTCTGACATTCTGCCTTACACTATGCTTTAACAATCAGCTTAGCTTTTGATAGAACTGATGATTTTTTATGGAAGCTGAAAGACAGGTGACTAAATAGAAGGGCATGTAATTTTACACCCTTATACCAATTTCAGGTACTGTAAACTAGGGCGAGAGCCCCCAATCCATACTTGATGGGGATGGAGGTAAAACAACCCAATCAGCATCAACACCCAAGTGGTTTAATTGGAGAGAAAAGGAAAAGCACCATGTTGGGCTTTCTAAAGGTAGTTGTAATTTAGTTATAATAGTTGGCCAGATAATACTAATATAATACTTGGCCAAATATAACTCCCAGTGCCGTAAAGGGAGTACAGTTGTAATTCACTGCTGCTCAGTACTTATCAAAACCTTGGATTAGAGAAATACTTGTCTGGGTCACAGATAAAACAAAACCTCTGGGTCACAGATCAGAGTAAAATTATTTTCACTTTATATTTTAAATAGGTTCTAGAAATTCTAAATTATGAAACAATTCTATAAGCACACCATTACTAAACAAGTCTAAATAATCCTGCAATAAGGAGCCTCAAACAGTAATGTACTGAGACAGATATTTAAATGATTTTCATAGTTTAGAAAAAATTTCTATAACCTTTAAATTTTCCAATGTATTCAAAATAGTTTGATTTTTATTCCTCCAGTAATTCATATCCTAATTTACAGATAAAACTAAAAAAGAAATTGCAAAATATCTTACTACTAATAATTTGGTTATATTAGTTAAGTATATTCATCTAGCAAAGATTCAAAGCCACAAACATTCAATGAAGACCGAAAATGTACATGGCAAAATATCACCTTACATTAAAAAATAGTGCATGACAAAACAATGAATCATGGAACACTATATCAAAAACTAATGATGTAATGTATGGTGATTAACATAACAATAAAAAATTAAAAAAAATTTAAAAAAAGTAGTACATGACAATGATTATACAATCAAATCTGTGTAAGGCATTATGACTCTGTAATTCAGGCCTAGATTAGAGGATCCTAAACCTAGTTTTCTAAGTGATGATATTTGTTACAAATGATTTCTTTTAAAGAATACAGGCAGAATAAAAATATATATTCTATTATAATTATGTCAAAATGTATATGATGTTTAATGCGGAAGTAAAAGAGGCTACATCATTTCTTATAATTTCTTTTTCAGGAAAGTAAAAGTTATTTCAGATGAAATATTTCAATAGGAAGAAAAGGGGAAATAAAAATTTCCCCCACTAACCCAATGCTGTGTCCAAGCTACATGTTAAAAGGACATCTCTAATTGTTACCAGAAGATGTAAGAGAGCAGCATGCTTGAACGTTATTTCTTTTTCATCAATTGTACCTAAGCAAACAGAAACATATTTAAAAACATAAGATACACATCAGAATTTTTGAATATGTATCAGAATGCTTAACAATAATAGCTAACATTCATTATCAGGTGCTTACTATGTGCCAGGCTGTATGTAAGCTGGTTATTTCACTGAATCTATAATGATAACCCTGTCAGATAAGTTTATTATGAGCCTCATTTTTTGGATGAGGAAATAGTCTGAACAAGGTTAAGTAACTGTCCAAGGTCAATATGTGAATAAATGGTGGAGCTGGCATTCAAACCCAGATGGCTAACCTCAGTGTTCATACTCTTGTTTTCCCACTTAGGAAAAAAGATCAGTGATTCCCAGTTATAAAACAAGAAGAAAATTAAACTCATAACTTGCCAACTAGTGAAGATAAAGATGGGTGATCATAACATAAAGCAATACCTTAAAATGAAGGTAGAGACACCTGGGAATAATTGTCCAAAGATATGACTCAAACAAGAGATGTATTCACAGGGACAGGCCAATTGTCTACTTAATGTGTTCCATGTAGTTCTAGAGCTTTTTGAAGATGACAGATTGGATTTTACTGTGTGCAAAAGTGAAACCAAGAAGATAGGAATCTAGGCCCTTTGCCCTTTTCTCTGTTTTATATAGTGGGATCCCATGAAATATTTATTTGTACAAAATGTTCTGCTAAGAAGTTTCAAAACTGCTCATCTAATCAATCAATAAAGATCAAGGCAAATATGAAGTAGTCACTGGGAACCAAGAGACAACAGGAGAACCATTTCTGGGTAGTATATCCAGCCCCTGTAAGACTTGTGGAAACAAGTCAATCATGACCTGGAAGGGATGAGAACAGAGCAGAGAAATCAGATTTGGTATCATTTTTCTTCTTTCTTTAGGAGAACATTTCTTGAACATCTCTTATAGTGCAGGTCTGCAGCTGATGAATTCTTTCAGCTTTTGTATGTATGAAAACATCTTTATTTCACCTTTGCTTTCATAATATATTTTTGCCTAGTATAGAAAACTAGGATTTTCTTTCAGTATTTCATTTTATTTTTTAAAGATTTATTTATTTGAGAGAGAGAGAGAGTGGGGGGAGGGGCAGAGGGAGAAGGAGAGAGGGAACCCTCGAGCAGACTCCCAGCTGAGTGCGGAGCTAGATTCAGGGCTCAATCCCAGGACCCTGAGATCATGACCTGAGCCGAAATCAAGAGTTGGTTGCTCAACTGACTCAGCCACCCAGGCACCGCTTCTTTTAGTATTTTAAAGATTTTACTCCACTGTCTTTTCACTTGTACAACTTCTGACAAGAAATTACGTCATCCTTATCTTTGCTTCCCTTATGCAACATGTTTTCCGCCCCCCCTCTGGCTGCTCCTACAATTTTCTCTTTACTACCAGTTTTGAGCAATTTGACTATATGCCTTGATGTAGCTTCATTATGCTTCTTATGCTTGGGGTTCACTGAGTTTCTTGGATTTATGGGTTTGTAGTTCCTAACTAAATTTGGAAACCTTTCAGTCACTATTTCTTCAAATATTTTTTTCTGTTTACCCCCTTTGCCTCTCCTTTGAGAACTCCACTTACTATTATGTCAGGCTATTTGAAGTTGTTTCACAGTGCACTGATGCTCTTTTCTTCTTCTTTTTTTTTTTAGATTATTTTATCTTCCCGTGTTTTATTTTGGAATAGTTTCTATTGCTATGGCTTCAAGTTTACTAATCTTTTCTTCTGTAATGTTTACTCTGCCATTAATCCAGCGCAGTTTTCATCTCATACATCGTATGGAGATGATTTTTAAAAATTTTTTATTTTAAAAAATAATTTCTAGAAGGCTGATTTGTGTCCTTTTTCTATCCCTAACTTATTGAACATATGGAACATAGTTACAAGAAGTTTCAGTGCCTTTCTCTAATAATGCTAACATCTCTGTCAGTTCTGAGTTTGTTTTGATGGATTATTCTCATTATGGGTTGTGTTTTCCTATCTTTTGTCATGCCTGGTAATCTTTGATTGGATGCCAGACATTGTGAATTTTACCATGTTAGGTGCCCCACAAATTATGAGTTTTTCTAATCTAGCTGATCGGAGCAGGCATTACTCCCTGCCCTGTGTGAGTGCAGAGTACTACTCCCTCTAATCCTTTCAGATGGTTTGCTTCCCCAACCTCAGGTGGTTTCCTCACATACACTCTGATCAGTACTCTGCTCAACACTCTATGTAAAGCTCTCTGTCTCTCATATTCTATCCTTTGAACTCTAGTTGCCTTGGTCTCCCTGGATTCTCAGTTCTGTTTCCTCAACACAGATTGTCCACTGGGCTCTGCCCCTACTATCTCTCCCTGTGCTATGGCCTGGCAACTTTTCCAAGGCAGTAAGCTAGGGCAATGGTAGGGCTCACCTTACTTGTTTCCCATCTCTCGGGAATCAGTGTGCTTCACTGCCTGATGTCTAGAGTCTTAAAAACTGGTTTCATATATTTTGTCTTTGTCTTTTCTTTTTTTCCCTGAAAGAAGTGTAAATTCAATCCCTCTTACTCCATCTTGGCCAGGAGAAAAGTCCAGGATTGACTTTAATTAATCTATTTTTGACATCCCCCCTACCTTCAGAGGGAACTAGGTGGTTCAGATGTTAACAATAGGGTTGATATGGTTTTTGCAATAGGAATCTGTCAAGTAAATTATGTCAGTTAGGAGCATTACTGAGAAGCAATGCCAGATGTATTTGTTACCTTTTTCTCCTTACTTAGCTGACCCTCCGGTATTAGTTTATGGGTGTCATATTCTGAATTAAAGTTATGTCTTCATCCATGACTAATTTCTATACCTTCTATATTCAATTTTTACTCATTTGATACAACCCATGAATTTTTATCCTTTTAAATAATATGACTTTTATTTGTACTTACCTTGCTGAATAGCATCACTTATTACTTTTTCTTGTTCCTTTAAGAGGAACCTTGTTTGGTCAAAAATGACAGTGGCAAATGTCCAATTAGCAGCAGGGAGAGTACAGAGGCATACAAGTTTTTTTAAAATAGGAGTAGCTGCTGCTTCTAGGAGACAGAATGCTTGGCACTGGCTATCTGTGAAAGTAAAAGCATTAAAGATAGTGTTTTATAAGGATGGCATGCTCTTTTTGACAAACCAGTTAAACATGTCACTTCATGGAAAACTGAACTACATCCAAATTATTTTCTGGGTTAAAAATCGTGAGATTATATAGAGGTTCATTTTAGGATATTTATTCTAAATAAATTAATAACAAAAATAACAAATAATAAGAAAACAAAACAAAAAAACCCATCTATAGAATTTATATAATTTTATGGTTAATTGTATAATTTCATGGTTAATATGTATAATTTTATGGTTATCCTGCTTATTAGAAAATATGTATTCGGTAACTAATATGGCAAGTGTGAAGAGCCATATAAAGAGAATCACGTATTTTTTTTCCCCTCCACAATTAGCTTACAACCTTAAGCTGAACAAATTTACCACAATGACAAACTGTTTCTAGTTTTCACTAGAATATCAGTATTTTAAGATTTGCATTACCATCTTAAGGTCATAAATAAAACTGAACCGAAAAATGAAAAGATATTAAAAACTAGTGTCATATTTCCTCATTGATTTTAATAATGAGCATGATGTTCTTTTAAGTAGGCTCTTCTTTAGGAGTCAAAGAATATTCTTCTTCACAGCAGAAGCAAAAATTTTAATCACTATAGGAAACAATAATAGCTTTTTTAACATCACCCTGACAGTGGGTAAGAGAACAGAGGGAGTGAGCCTCAGCAGTTCATTTTTCCTGACTGGGCAGAAGAATCTGAGCAGCTGCAGTCTGCTGTTCTCTGATGAATGTAGGGAAGAAGCAGTTTATTTATTTTTTTAATATTTTTTAAAGGTTTTCTTTATTTATTTGAGAGAGAGAGCATGAGAAGGGTAAGGGCCAGAGGGAGAAGCAGACTCCCCGCCAAGCAGGGAGTCCGATGTGGGACTTGATGTGGGACTCCATCCTGGAACTCCAGGATCATGATCTGAGCCGAAGGCAGTCACTTAACAAACTGAGCCACCCAGGCAGCTGGGAAGCAGCAATTTAAATGAAGGAAGAAATAACAGTGAGTGGACTGGAGTAGGGCAATGGAAAGGGGCAGAGGCAGTGAATGGGGTGTTCAGGTGTAGGAATATCTTAAAAGTAGGAATGGAATGAAGAAACATCTGAAACAAATAAAGAAAATTACATGGAAAATCAGCTATGTCCTAGATACTCAGGAAAAGGCTTTCAAATTTACTTAATTTGAATGCATTTTAAAAGCATACAGCATACCTGATGCTTGAATTTCAATGACATTAACCACTCTCCTTTCCTGATTTATTTTCTCTATGGCTTTATTAGTACAAACAGGAGGACTTTCTTCCTGAAGAGTTAAAGAATGTTCTTCTTTATCTTGAAATTCTAATAAAAATTATTAATTTGCATTATTCAGGGAAACTTAGTGTTGCTTTACTTAAAATGCTTTCATGTAATATGATCACAATTGTTAAAGTTCTTCCTTGAAACACGTCAGTATTAAATTGAACAACTATTCAGGTCAATGGATGTAACACAGTGCTGAATGGCAATAGTGGAAAAAATCTTGACATCGAATCACTGTTTCAATCTCAGTTCTGACACTAGCTTCAGTGTCCTCATATGTAAAATATACATAAATATACCTATTTTGAATATTGTTATAGGGATTAAACACCAAGTACAGTTCCTGACACCTGAAGGGCACAAACAGCTCAATTTCATTTCTCTGTGACTTTCCACATACCCCTCCTTCTGCTACTAATCCTCTCCTATGCCCCAAGCCCTCCCTGGCTCCATCCTTTCTTAATTAGGTCAGTTCTTACCACTTACCCTTCAGCTCTCAGGCATTTTCTATAAGCCTACTCTACTATGTTGTAAGCTTCTCAAGGTCAGCAATGGTATCATCTTTATCTCTAATATGTATTTTAGTGCCTGGCATACAACATTCAACAAATGTCAGTTTTCTTCCTTCTTTCCTAAGTATTGTAGAGGATGACAAATATGTATATAACTAATTAATTTATTTATAGTTACTTATATTAACTAGATAGTAATGTTATCTATTAATTATATGATTACAGGGTAATTTTAGAAACACAATACCATCTTAAAACATTTTAATATATGAGCTTTAAATACATGGTGGAAAATAATGGAGTAAAATACCCTAAACTAGATTATGTTATTATTTTCAAGTATACTTTTAATTAACTATAAATAATTGGAATAGCTAGGACTAAATAATACAATTACTAGAGTTTTTGAGGGGACCCAATAAGTTGTAACATTCTTTCTTGCCCCTGAAGTAACTATAAAATAAGGCAAGAAGTAAAATATATACCGAAGTATTACCTCTGCTACTAATAAAGGCTAAGTTGGAGAAAGGAGCTTAGTTTGAGAGTCAAATGGGCTTATTAACTAAACAGCAGAATTGTATGTTAATAATATATGAGACCGTAAGACCTAACTATGCTGTAACTCTCACACATAAATATTTTTGTACTTAAGGTCAAGTGTGCTCTCATTTTGTGAGTTTTCTCCCTCTCTCTCTCTTTTTTCCCCTAAAAGTCAGAGCGGGGGAGCAGTGGGAGATTTATTCATGTAATAAAGTGAAGTCTGTGACAAAATATATATATATTTTTGTACTTAATTCTTCTGGGCAATGTATGTCAAACATATTGTAGAATATTTATTATTTCTTTACCAGAAGTGAAATGATATGACACATACTACCTTTGATATGGTTATAAGCAGTGAATGTAAAACAGTTACAACTCACACAGAAACTCTTTGGTAAATTTAAAAAGAGTAATAAGCAATCAAATGGGCAAAGTGTTCTTAAGGACACATTAAAATGTAATACTGAGAATTGTCAGCTAAAAGAGAAAAAAGAATGGCAGAATGATCAATAAAAGTTAGAAATACTGAATCTGTATGGCCAAATTACAAAAGCAAGTTTTACAAATAGTGGCTTTTCTTATAAGTTCAAGTGTACTTTTAAGTTTTTTGGAAAATACATAACTACATCTATATCTAAATAGCTACATCTATCTCCATTTTAATGAGTATCATGAGTGAATGATACTTTCTTTGACTTTGAAAAAGAACATATTCTATTTGAAAGAGCTTTACATTTTCTTACCTTCTGTCGTAAATTATACACTTAGTCCTTAAAGCTATCCTATCTGTGCCAAAATATTACTAAATTACCCACCATCATTTTCTTTACTGCCTGTGACTTCAGTCTTTGAGGTGCAAGTTTTATATTTATTTCGCAGCATAATGAAGTCACTCAAAAGGTCCAAATCATTCTCCCATTTTTTACCATGTTTAAAAGATGCTTTTTCAATTTTTGGAGAGGAAGATGATTCAATAGATGGTACTGTGCAGTCAAGTTCCAAGTAATCTTCATTTTCTTTATTTTGGCTTATTCTATAAACTAGTTCTAGATCATTCTTTGGTTTTTCTTCTTTTGGTTGTTTAACAGAAAAATTGTCATCAGAAAAACACAGGTCTGGTACTTCTTCTGCCGGAGATGAAATCTTTTGTGGAAGTAATAAATGATCATTTGTAGATGTCTCATTAATAAGTACAATAGGTGAGGAAAAACTTTTCTGTTCTAGCCATGCTGAAAACAGAAAATAAAAATATCCAAATGACTTCCATGCATAAATGAGTGTTCTACTAGGGTATTAGAATAACTTTTATTTGTAAGTTCTTATTGATATAATTTGATCCTTAGAAGTACTTTGTTTATTGCTTTGAAAATCAATTTTGGCCTGAATAATATAAGTTTTTAAAAAGGGCAAAAATTCAGGACCTCTTTTTCTTAATCCTGGAGCTAGGTTACCAAGCAAAGAAAGAATTCCAGAAAAGCCCTATTGCCAATAGGCTTGCAATTAAGTCTAAAGGTAAAAACCTTAGGTATCAAGCAATCCACAGGCCAGAAGAATATACTTGCAATACATACACTTGAAAAAGGACTGTATTCAATATATCCAAAGAAGTCTTATAGCTTAATATTTAAAAAGAAATCCAATTTAAAATTTGACAAAATATGAACAATACTTCACATAAGATATGTACATGCTACAACATGAATGAATCTTGAAAACATTCTAAATGAAAGAAGTCAATCACAAAAGACCACATATTGTATGACTCCATTTATAAGAAACATCCAGAGTCAACAAATCTATAGAGACAGAAAATAGATTAGTGGTTCCACAGCTGGGGAAAATGGGGAGTGACTACTAATGAGTACAGGATTTCTTTTGGGAGATGAGAAAAATGTTCTAAAATTGATTGTAGTGATGATTTAACTCTGTGAATATACTAAAACCACTGAATGGCATACTTTAAATGGATAAATTTATGGTATGTGAATTATATTTCAATAAAGCTATAATATATATGTATATTTTATTTTATTTTTAAGATTTTTATTTATTTGACAGAGAGAGCACAAACAGAAGGAGAGAGAGGGAGAAGCAGGCTCCCTGCTGAGCAGGGAGCCCGATGTGGGACTTGATCCCAGGACCCTGAGATCATGACCCGGGCTGAAAGCAGCCACTTAACCAACTGAGCCACCCAGGCATCCCTATATGTATATTTTAAAGGTTTATTTATTTTAGAGAGAGAGTGCATGTGCAAGCAGGGGGAGGGGCAAAGGGAGAGAATATTCAAGCAGACTCCCTGCTGAGCATGGAGCCAGCTCCTGGGGCTCAATCTTATGACCCATGAGATCATGACCTGAGTTGAAACCAAGAGTCAGACACAACTGACTGAGCCACCCAGGCGCCCTAAAATATATTTTTTAAAGGAAGATATACAAATGGCCAATGATGATGTAAAATGATGTTCACCATCATTAGTCATCAGGAAAATACAAATTAAAACCAAACTGAGATACCACAACACACCCACTGGAATGCTAAAATTAAAGACTGTCAATACCAACTGTTGACAAGGATATAGAGTAACCGGAACTCTTACACATTGCTAGTGTGAATGTACAATGGTGCAACCACTTTGGAAAACAATTTAGTAGTTTCTTTCTTTTTTTTTTTAAAGATTTTATTTATTTATTTGACAAAGAGAGACACAGCGAGAGAGGGAATACAAGCAGGAGGAGTGGGAGAGGGAGAAGCAGGCTTCTTGTGGATCAGGGAGCCCGACATGGGGCTCGATCCCAAGACCCTGGGACCATGACCTGAGCTGAAGGCAGACGCTTAATGACTGAGCCACCCAGGTGCCCCATCTTTCTTTTTTTTTTTTTTTTAAGATTTTATTTATTTATTTGAGAGAAAGAGAGAGACAGAGATAGGGACAGAGATAATGAGAGACAGCATGAGCTCTCAGAGCTCCTTCCCAGAAAGGGAGAAGCAGGCTCCCCATTGAGCAGTGAGCCTGATGCAGGGCTCAATCCCAGGACTCTGGGATCATGACCTGAGCTGAAGGCAGACACTTAACTGACTGAGCCACCCAGGCACCCCTTTGGTAGTTTCTTATGAAGTTAAATATACACCTACCATAAGACTCAGTAATTGTATTCATAGATGTTCTATCAAGAGAAATGATAACATATGTCCATAAAAAAACTTCTAGAAGTTTTTTTCCTAATAGTAAAATTCTGGGAAATACATCTAGGAGAGTTGATAAGCAAACTGGAGTACATCCATATGAAAAATTCCTCAGTAGTAAGAAATGAACTAGTCATACACATGACATCATAAGTGAATCTCAAAAGTGTTATCCTGAGTGGAAGAAGTCAGACACAAAACAGTTACTATATGATTCCATAAATGAAACTCTAGAACAAGGAAAACTAATACATAGTGACAGAAAGTAGACGTGGGTCTGACCTGGGGTTAAGGGTGAAGGTTGGAAGAAGAGAGGAATGTAATGACTACAGAGTATAAAGGGGCACAGGAAACATTTTGGTGATAGAAATATTCTATATCCTTGGATAAAGAAGACGTGATATATATATAGATATATATATATATCTATATATATATATCGGAATATTACACAGCCATCAAAAAATGAAATCTTGCCATTTGCAATGATATGGATGGAACTAGAGGGCATTATGCTAAGCGAAATAAGTCAATCAGAGAAAGACAATTATCATATGATCTCACTGATATGTGCAATTTAAGAAACAAAACAGATGATCATAGGGGAAGAGAGGAAAAAAATAAAACAAGATGAAACCAGCGAGGGAGACAAACCATAAGAGACTCTTAATCATAGGAAACAACCTGAGGGTTGCTGGAGAGGAGGGTGGGTGGAGGGATGGGGTAACTGGGTGATGGACATTAAGGAGGGCATGTGATGTAATGAACACTGGGCGTTATATAAGACTGATGAATCACAGACCTGTACCTCTGAAACTAATAATACATTATATGTTAATTAATTGAATTTAAATAAAAACATGTAAAAAAAGAAATATTCTATATCTTAATTGTGGTGGGTGGTTTCATTGGTATGCACATTTGTCAAAATGCATAAAACTGTACAGTTAAAATGGGTGCATTTTATTATATGTAAATTATACCTTATAACATTTGAGAAAATCTTAAATGTCTATAGGGCCAGAGAAATAAGGTATGTAAATGAATGAAGTATGTATTGCCAGTGCTTAAGGGCACCTGGGTGGCTCAATTGGTTAAGTGACTGCCTTTGGCTCAGGACCTGGAATCGAGTCCCATATCGGGCTTCCCTTGCTCTGCGGGGAGCCTGCTTCTCCCTCTCCCTCTGCCTGCCACTCTCGCTGCTTGTGCTCTCTCTCTGTCAAATAAATAAATAAAATCTTAAAAAAAATATTGCCAGTGCTCCAAATGCAGTCTGTAATTTTGTTTTTGCTTTTATTAGAGATATTGGTTTAAGAAACATTTTACTTTCCTCCTAACTATACTAAATGTAAGACAAAAGTGCCAGAGTAATGCTAAGTGCCAACTAACACCTGGCCTCAATTTATGAGGGCTGGGAACTATGGTGAACTGGAGGTGGGGAGCTATTAATGGCCTGTCTAAAGTGGTGAGCTGCTATTGGTTCCAACCAATTGTTACCATATGAGTATGGGTCTGGTTTTTGGAATTTTTAAAGACAATCTCAAAATACAGATCCTTTATCTGCAACCCTCCAAACTGTAAATGTTGGTAACTAATTAAAACACTATATGGGTCAATAATATGTGGGCTGAGTAGGATCAGAGGCTACCAGTTCGAAACCTCTGAGATATTTTCTAGAGACAACCTGGTATGTTTAGCAGGCAAATATGAACTGTTTATTATTTCCCCTTTCTGATTATTTTCTTCTACTTCTCTCTGTTTAATCACCTGTATCCTGACAACTTGGCAATGAGCTCCTGATATAGTTCTTGCTTTTTATTTATTTATTTTTTTTCAGTTATTGCTTTTTAAACTTCATAAACTATCATCATAACTCTGTTGGATGTCAAGGTGAATTATATGTTTTATTTTAACCTCAAAATAGTTACATACCATAATAAAGACTTTACATAGTCTTACAGATACAATACATTATTCTGGATATTTGAAGACCCCATAAAATCTTCCTTTCCCTTTTCTTTGTCTAGCAATCTGACTTAATCTCTTTTAAAATTCTTCTGAGTACCCACCTAGGCCTTAGGATAGACAGACTGGTGTACATTTCCTTGACATAGTTTATTTTCCTTTCTACCAAAGCCCTCTGTCTTCTGTCTTTGAAACATCTCTTGCTGATAACAATTCCTGCCCCACTTCCTATCTCCTTAGAGCAGTCTCCCAACACACACAATAATATCTAAAATGCATTTTTAAATATATTTACTTACTCTATAATAAACTAAAAGTGAACTTTCCCAACTTCTTTAAGATCTAAAGCTGTTGCACAAACTGATTTAAAAACAATCCATATATACTTCAAAAAGGTGTAATTCAGACTAAATATGTTCCATTTATTATAATGGCATATATAACAACCAAAATAACTCAAAAGATAGATACTCAAAAGACATTTTTGCTGCCTTAAATTGTATAAGTAAAAAATGTTTACTGAGTAAACTCTTTGGAAACAAAGGAAGATTACCTATTGTTAAAGAGAGGTTATTAGATATTATTGAACACCCAGAGTTCACCTGTCAGATAGAAAAATAACAGTGCTGCTTTGAGTCTAGTCTGATATAAATAAACACTGGGCTAGCAATTAATCATTTATAAAAAGAAAGTCACTTTAATTGATTTTCAATTAAAAGAAATTTAAAAACTGAGACGAGAATTTTAGGACAACAAAGGATTTTAAGATGAGCTAGTCAAACTTCCTCATTTTTTTCAAGGAAGAAAATGGGGCTTAATGGAGCTCAAAGTTATAAATTCTGGCAGAGCCAGGGCTAATACTGAATGCTGGAATTTAGTTTCATTTTCCCAATTACCTAGTGGAAAGCCAGTATCTAACATTTTCTCATTCTGAAAAATTCACACAAGTGATATTTACTATTGCGTACTTACATTCTTTTTTTTAAAAAATATTTTATTTATTTATTTGAGAGAGAGAGAATGAGAGATAGAGAGCACAAGAGGGAAGAGGGTCAGAGGGAGAAGCAGACTCCCTGCTGAGCAGGGAGCCCAACATGGGACTCGATCCCAGGACTCCAGGATCATGACCTGAGCCAAAGGCAGTTGCTTAACCAACTGAGCCACCCAGGCACCTGCGTACTTACATTCTAATTGAAGCACTTTTGTTGGCAAAAATATCTCCATTTTAGTATCATCAGAAGATAGATCATCATGACACAAATATGTATTCAGATGTCCCAAAGTTTCTGCCTCTTTCAGATTTCGTCCTCCTTTTTCCCACCACTCTGTGCTTACAGGATTAACTACAAGACTTCCTTCTTCGGGTGCCTGGGTGGCTCAGTTGGTTAAGCCACTGCCTTCGGCTCAGGTCATGATCCTGGAGTCCCGGGATCGAGTCCCGCATTGGGCTCCCTGCTCAGCAGGGAGTCTGCTTCTCCCTCTGACCCTGTTCCCTCTCGTGCTCTCTATCTCTCATTCTCTCTCTCTCAAATAAATAAATAAAATCTTTAAAAAAAAAAAAAAGGCGCCTGGGTGGCTCAGTTGGTTAAGCGACTGCCTTTGGCTCAGGTCATGATCCTGGAGTCCTGGGATCGAGTCCCACATCGGGCTCCCTTCTCAGCAGGGAGTTTGCTTCTCCCTCTGACCCTCTTCCCTCTCATGCTCTCTATCTCTCATTCTCTCTCTCTCAAATAAATAAATAAATCTTTAAAAAAAAAAAGACTTCCTTCTTCAGTAGAAAATATCTTTTTCAAATCCATAACGGAATATTGACTATTGGGCTCTTCACTTCTTGGCACTTAAAAAACAATAACAAACCAAAAACAAATAGAAGCAGTTCATAGGGTAAAAGAAAACACAATAAATAGAACCACACTGAAAATTCCTTATGAAACAGATTTTCACACACTGGAAAAAAAGTGAAACTTGAAGTTATATAGCTAGTATTTTGTCTTCAAGATGGTAATACTTGTAAAAGTCCAGAATATTATAGCAATAGAAGTCACGTAAGGCATTTATTTCAATCTATGGAAATATCATAAAGTTAAAATTATTCTAATATTCATTAGGAAATAGAACCATTATTTTGTTTGAACATTTTAGTAATTACTAAATTAATACATTTGATAACATTTTGAAGAATTAAAGTAAGATTTACTAAATTTGAAATTCTATTTTATTATAATCTGGGTGGCTCAGTTGGTTAAGCGACTGCCTTCGGCTCAGGTTATGCTCCTGGAGTCCCGGAATCGAGTCCCGCATCGGGCTCCCTGCTCAGCGGAGAGTCTGCTTCTCCCTCTCACCTTCCCCCCTCTCATGTGCTCTCTCTTTCTCTCATTCTCGCTCTCTCAAATGAATAAATAAATAAAAAAAATCTTTTGAAAATAAAAAGAACCTAAACGAGAAGATATATTTGATCAGATTTTATGATGACTATCATCTTAGATACTGTGGCACAGAGCTTTCCACCTCATTTCTTTTAATCTAAATAATAACAAATCATAATGTATGGAGGAACGGAAGTAGCACAACTACTTTTATCTGCATTATAAGCATCAACCCAAAATTAAGATGAAAAATTCTGAAATCCTAATTTTGGAACTGTGTATTTATGACAGTAACAATAATAAAAAAATAATAAAGCTGACAAGACATTTCTACTAATTATACCTTCTCACTTTTACTTTTTGTTTAGCTTTCAAAATCAGTTAATCTTTACCTGTAGGCAAAAATGGTTTCAGTGAGCTTCTGCAGCTTTCTAACTGCCATACCATCCAGTTTTTGTTAGCTGATTCTTCAGCAGTAAGCAAACTACTGAAAAAGAAGAGTTAAAGCCTAATATATTAATAATATTGAGACTTTTTGTATAATAAAATTGTATTTTTTCTTCTTTTTTTAAAATTTAAATTCAGTTAGCCAACATATAGTAGTACATCATTACTTTTGTTTTGTTTTCAGGGCTGTAACAAGAGAGTTTATAGTTTTCCCACAATTACAGGTCTACCATTTCAGTTTCACTGGAGATAGAGGCTCTGCTCCTACCTCTCAGATACATTTACAAGACTGAGGGGCAGATCTTCTCACTGGATGGCATGTAAAGGAAGAGGAAGAAAGGAAGAAAAGAAGGTAGAAAGCTTACAATGAAACTCGGTGTGGCCACATCTTCCATTAGCTCTTAAAGAGTTGCTAGCATGAAACCTATACAGACAATGTTTTTCTTTTGTAAAAAGCAGTAAGTTAAGGCCAGTAACTAACTGAATTCAAAATGGCCAAGTCAAAGAAAACTGAAAAAGATTTTTCCTCCCCCTCCCCCCAGCTATAGAGCACATGGGGAGATGACAGGGGAGAGGACCAAGGTAAGGAGCCTGGGAGGGAAGGTATTATAATCTTAAACTGAACTGAAACTAAAATTTTAGGGTTAGGTCAATAAGACATGATTCATACTGAACAGAAGTTTTCAGGACCTGTCTGCACTTTGGGTAGATTTTCAGCATCTCAATGATGAAACTAAAATTTTAGGGTTAGGTCAATAAGACATGATTCATACTGAACAGAAGTTTTCAGGACCTGTCTGCACTTTGGGTAGATTTTCAGCATCTCAATGAAATTAAGACATATTTCCACGAGATTCACCAGGACAACCCCACTGAAGCACTTGGAGTAAAGTGAGAAAAGTGACCAGCAGTACACTGCTCTTGTAGCTTGGGCCCTCCCTTCCTCTTTCCTTCCCACCTCCCTTGAAGAACCTACATTTCTGTAATCTCTGGAGAAGAGCATGAGATATAAACCCCCCATAGTGTGGGATGGTGGGGGAGCAATGGTGGACATGGGAAGATATCTCCACCCAAATGCAGCAGCCGGGATTGAGGCTGGTTCATCTTTGTTCTTTAGTGATGAGAAACTGAATTTGAAAGGGGGGAAAGATTTTTGTCCGTTAAGTATTCCACCTACAGGTAATTTTTCAGGGAATCCTGAGTAATGAGAAGTTCGAGTTAAAAAAAAAAAAGAAAATCAGCGTATTACAATTTTTTTTTTTAATGACTGAACTACTATAAATCCACAAGCAACAGTTCAGACACGGTGCTTCTGAAGTATTTCACCCCTCCCCAGCAGGCGCAAGCTGCATCAAGGAGAGCGTGGACTCCCCCACCTCTGCTTAGGCATCAGGAGACAGAAGGGACCATTACTGCTGAGCACCAGCAGCAGCTGGAACAGGCATCCCAAGGGGGTTGGCAGCAGCAATCACCGGTGAGCCTGCCAGAGGTCCAAGGGGTGAAGGGGTTGGCACTGAAGAAATCCCTGACATCATATTGGCGCTGCTGACAGGTGTACTGTCCCCCAGCATGCTAGATGAGCCCATTCGAGCCTGGTCCTTCACAACAGTATAGAAATAGGGGTGCTCCATGGCCTCTCTTGCGGTAAGCCATGACTAGTGGTCGTATCGCAGCAGCTTGTCCAAGAAATCCAAGGCCTCAGGGCTGACAAGGTGCTGGTTTTCACTGTGGACAAAGAGTTCCCATCACTTAAGGGAGTGTCTGTCCAAGATATCGTTGAAACATTGATCTAATTCAATGTTGTATTTGTCAATATAGTCATATAAATCTTCTGTCCTCCCCAGAACTCTGGCTGTCCTCACCAACTGATAATTATCATGTCCATGGAAAAATGGCTCCTTCTGGAAGATCATACTTGCCAGCATACAACCCAAGCTCCACATATACAAACTATAATCGTACATCTGATAGTCTACAAGTAGCTCAGGACCTTTGAAGTATGCGGAAGAAATTCTGACATTATATTCTTGGCAAGGATGGTAAAACTCAGCCAAACCCCAGTCTGTTAGTTGTAGCTTTCTGTGCTCATGATCAATCATGACATTATGGGGCTTCACATCTCTGTGCATAATTCCCATGCTGTGACAATAATCCAGGGCCTTCAGAATCTCATACATGTAAAATAGAATATCATAGTCTGTTAACGTCTGGTACAATTGCTTGAAGTCTGTGTTGTTTACGTGTTCAAAAACCAAGGCAGGGGTTCGTGACACAGGGTCTTTTGCAATGTCTGCCAGTGTGATGATATTGGGACCGCCTCGTAAATTCTCCAAAATCTTTATTTCATGCTTGATTTTCTTCTTCTTTACTGGCTTGAGAATTTTAACAACTTTGTCATTATTTGTGATGTTGATGGCTTCAAATACTTCACTGTATTTACCCCGGCCTAATTTTCGAAGCAGCTGGTAGTCATCTTGATTACCCCACTACACCACGTGTGACTCATAATTCCAGTGCTCTTGGGGTCTGTGCATATTAACATCTGTGTAAACTCTGGCCCTGCTTGGCACGGGTCCCGACATGTCAGACAGGTTGGCAAGTGAAGGTGGACTTGATGTTTGGAGATCTGGTGGTCACTGTGTTCAGAAGCAGCTGGGGGTAAGACCTTGTTTCAGACCTGTTTTCTTTAAACTGTGGTGGAAGCAGCAGCGGCGCCTCTTCCCTCTCCTCACACAGACAATATGGCAGCGGCAGAGGAGGAGACACACAGCTTGGCTGCCAGCCGCAGGGACCAGAGCAAGGCTGCAGCCGCCCATCATTAGTTTTTGATGTAGTGTTCAGTGATTCATTAGTTGCGTATAACACCCAGCTCTCATCACACCATGTAATAAAATTTTATTTTAAGAAAATTATTTTTCTAAGTATTTTTTTACACTCAAAAGCAAGTGAAAAATTTACTCTATAAATGTGTAAACTGAAGTAGAGTTTCATAGACCAAATTTCATATACTTACTTTTCCTCCCTTTGGAAGTTTTGGCAATTTGTTAGCCTCTTAATTGCTCCTGCTTGCCTATACCTTAACTCCTACCTCTATCTCCCCCAATGAAACCTGGAGCCAAAGGAGGCTGACTTAGGAGGGTTTTAGCACTTCCTTCCATGAAGTGTGGCAGCACCAACCCTATAAGCCACCCAAATTAAAAATATAATTTAAGTAAAATTACTGTACTTTCCATACAAGACAGTAGCTTTAACACAATTTTTTTTACAAAATTGCTGTCCCCAAGTCCATTCTAAACAAATTCTGGAGCTTCTACTGGTTGAGGATCAGAATTATGAAAAAGTCCTGTCTGCTCTACCTTCTTAGGACGGTAAAAGTTTAGTGCTAAAGTTTAGTTCAGGTCCTTCAATCTTGAGGGGTGTGTGAATAAGTGATGTATGTCTGTTTGCATGTTTTGGGGTGTTAGGAAGAGAAAGGAAGATGCATGACAATTAGTGTAAATCACAGCTTATCAGTAGCTATTAAGTTACTAGCCTTGGTAGGGAAGATAACAGTAATCCTCAAACCCCTTAATCTATGCCCCCAAACCTCTCACTCCAAGGCAAGAATTGATTGTGTTCTGTTTCTCTGTTCATATGGAACATATGTGAGCATGCTAATTATAAGTACTGCTAGTTGAGTTGATAGTCCTGGGCCGGAGAAAGCTGTTTTATGTCTAAGCTATCCAATTTACCTACATAATCCAAAATCTAGGATGAGGTGGCAAACTGTGAGAGTCTAGATAATTCTTGAAGCTTACCAAGATCTCTTTGACAACAAAACACCTCAGATTATAGGCAATTACTTTAAAGCTAAAGGAAGGCAAGCCAAGTCCAACAGGAGGCCATAATATAAACAAATATTCTCACTCTTAATGGAACTTTCTGAAGACATGTCTGAATTTGATATATTGTTCGGTCATATATAAAAATATGTTCACAATTCAGCAACCAGTATGGAAATAAAGTCCGGTGTTACACAGGCTTTTCTTTTTAGCTCCATAAAATCTAGCACAGGGTTTGACATGTGGTGACCACCCAAAATACTTGTTAACTGGATATATTTCCAGCCAAAATGTTGTATTCTGAAATAAAAGTAAGTGGGGCCATAAAAGCAAATTAAGAGTACAGTAACATTACACATTATTTTTCCCTTCTGTTGTTTTTTTTATTTTAACACTTTTTTCTTTGTCTTTAGATTCAAAGATGAGGTGAAAATCCATTTTTAGAATAGGAATTTTAAGGTTTTTTTATATTCATAAACCAAATGGAAGTGATTTACCTCTTGCTAATCAATATAGCAGTGATGAAATGACCTCTTTAAGTTGTTTCAAATGGCCCCAGAACCTTTGGCTAATTTTAAAAAGCCTTTTTTGTTCTAACTTAGGCAAATCATAATACATAGATAAGATTTAAGTTTCATAAATTCTAATTAGATAGTTGAGTTTCAATAAGTAGATATATAACTTGTGTGATTAACAGGAGTTTTTGATAGTTAAGTAAATGCTTTTAATATCAGGTTGAAATTCAAGACTACTAATTTCTGCTAGTTTCTGTTTCTGATTGCCAATCTGCCTTAACAGATGAATTAGGGTATGTGGAGTAAAAGAGTACTAAAAAAGACAGTACAGGTCCTGCAAATAAACATCTGCATCTCAGCAAAGGGACTAAAAGTATTTAAACAAATTAGAAGTAGTTTCTGTACTTGTTCCATGAGATTTTTTAGAGTTCATATCTGATATGGGAGTTCTGGTTCATGGTAGAGTTTTGTATATCACAGATTTATCCCCCAAATAACACAATTCTTTGCCAGAAGATGAAGGTAATTGGGGCCCTCAATACCAGGCTCCTCCATCGTGTGCTGTGAGACCATTAATAGAAACCTGAGAAGCTAGTGATGAGTTGCTCCCAAATACCCAATAGAAGTCTCCTTTGACAGATCAGTCAATCATTGCTAAAAACTCAAAACTCAGTACTCAGCTCCTGCAGCATCCATTCTGGGAACAATTCATTAGAGACTTGTAGACTTCCCTATAATTTTCCTGATAATGTATTATTTTAGGATACATTTAGTTTCAGGACTACAGTGAAGAAGAAAGAGGCTGTACTGGTTATGCTCCTAGTTTTGTAACTGGTGTAAGAGCAGAACACATTAAGTTATATGTATGCCACAGGATAAAAGACAGCAACCAAAGCTATCTCAGACTCCACTGGAGGGCAAAGATGCTGGGCCATTAAGCTATACAATTTTGGCTCAAACTAGAATACAATGATCCAGCCCTGCAATGTCAATTCTGAGATTACAGACCATTCTGTGCAATAACAATGGGGTATTGAGCATATTTGTGGCTCAATACTTGGTTCTACATGTCTAGTTCCCCAACACCAATACCACATTGATAGAGGTAAACAAGGTCAATGGATGTCCTCTGTTAGAGATCGGATGTGATTCCCTAGTACTCCTAGGAAAGTAATTTGATAGACAAATCTATTGATGGACCCCTATCCACACTGCCCTGTGATCCTTGGCTATTCCTGGTCAGAGAGCGATGACAATCTTTTAGAAGACCTCATAACAACCCTGAAAGGTATATACTATTAATATCTCAATATTACAGATAAGGAAACTGAGGCACAGGGCAATTAAGGTCCGAGCTGGTAAGTGATACAACCGGAAAATCTGGCTGTAGTTCAGGGCTCTTAACTACTTATTATGGGCTAAATTTCAATCATATCGAAACCCTAACTCTCAGTGCCTCAGAATATGACTGTATTTGGAGATAGGGCCTTTAAAAAGGTGATTAAGTTAAAATGGGGTGGTTAAGATGGGTGCTAATCGAATATGCATAGGACACTGGGACACAGACATGCATGGAGGATTGTAAGAAGAGAAAGGTAGACGGGGTGCCTGGGTGGCTCAGTTGGTTAAGAGGCTGACTCTAGCTCAGGTCATGATCTTGGGATCCTGGGATGGGGCCCTGCTTCAGTCCCCACGTTGGGCTCCATGCTTAGCAGGGAGTCTGTTTCTCTCTCTCCCTCTGCTCCTCCCCCTGCTCATGCTCTCTTTCTCTGTCTCAAATAAATAAATAAAATCAGAGATAGTCCAAGATGGCGAAGGAGTAGGAGACCTTAGTTTCGTCTGGTCCCAGGAATTCAGCTAGATAGCTATCAAATCATCCTGAACACCTGCAAACTCAAGCGGAGAGCTAATAAAGAAAAGCTGTAAATCTACAAATAGAAAAGTGACCACTTTCTGCAAGGTAGGAGGTGCAGAAAAGTGAATCCGAGGTGGTATACGGGGAAGATAAACTGCAAGGGGAGGAAGCTTCCATAAGCCGGCACTGGAAAGTGATATAGCAGTGGAGTGCAAAATCAGTACTTTTAGATCCCTGCCTGAAAGGTGCTCAGGTGGTAAAGTGGGGGTGGAATCCTAGGTGGGACAGTGTGGTCTCAGGATCCCTGGGGTCACAGGAAGACTGGGGGTGCCTGAGTGCAGAAGAGCTCCCAGGCATCAGAGCAGGAAAGCTGGCTGCAATCAGTGAGCCCAGAAGTGGGCTCTCAGCTCAGGGTTGCCATATACCATGAACCACCACCCGGTTGGGCTCAGCAAGCAGCAGAACCATAGCGAGACCCCCCCCCTTTCTCCCCTGGCTTAGAGACTCAAAATCGGGTTGCATGCCTGAGATAGAAACACTTGGTCACAGGCTGGGTGAGCACTAAGTGTGGACGGAGACCAGGGAGACAGGAGTGATTGACTGCTTTTCTCTGAGGGCACTCTGAGGGGGTTTTGGCTCTGGGGCTGGAGATTGGGAGGGCGCCATTTTCATTCTCATCCTGTAAAGTGGCACAGAAAACCTTCAGGGAACAAAAGCCACATAGAGCAATCCGGAGTAGCTTACTTAGCCTGGCCCCCAGTTCAATTCCACCCAGGGCAAAGACATCTGAGAATCAGGGCAACAGGCCCCTCCCCCAGAAGATCAGCAAGAACATCTGGCTAAGACCAAGTTTACCAATCATACAGAACTGCAGAACTCCAGCACTAAGGGAAAATAGTATATAGAATTCATGTTTTTTTCCCCATGATTCTTTAGTCTTTCAATGTTAATTTTTTCTCTTTCTTTTTTCAACCAATTTCTTATTTTATCAACTCTTTTTAAAGTAATTTTAATTTTAATTTTTACAGTTACATTCTATCCTTTCATTGGATTTAACTTTATTTTTGTATATATATATAAGTTATTCTTTCTTTACAATTTTGGGATGCAGTTTCTTCTAACAAATAGACCATAATACACCCAAAATCTAGTGTATGGCTCTGTTCTCTTCACCTGTCTGATGATATTCTCTCTTTTTTCTTCTTCTTTTTTTTTGTTAAAATCTTTTTAAATTTTCATCTTTACAGTTATATTCTATCCTTTCAATGTATTTGATTTTATTTTTGTGTGTGTATATATATATATAGAAGTTTTTCTTTCTTTACAATTTTGGGATCTAATTTTCTGACAAACAGACCAAAACACCCACAGGATCCAGTGTATTGCTCTGTTCTGTTCACCTGGCTGATTATAGTCTCTCTCTCTTTTTTTTAATTTTAACTTTTTTCTTGGTTTCAGGTCTCTTCTGATTTGCTTAGTGTATATTTGTCTAGGGTCATTATTGCCATTTTAGTATTTTGTTCTCTCGTTCATCTATTCTTCTCTGGACAGAATGACAAGACAGAAAAACTCACCTCAAAAAAGAGAAGAAAGTACTGACTGCAGGGACCTAATCACTATGGACATAAGTGAGATGCTGGAACTAGAGTTCAGAATAACGATACTAGCTGGTTTGAAAAAAGCATAGAAGACAGTAGGGAATCCCTTTCTGGAGAAATAAAAGAACTAAAATCTAATCAAGTTGAAATCAAAAGGCTATTAATGAATGCAACCAAAAATGGAGGCTCTAACTGCGAGGATAAATAAGGCAAAAGAGAGAATTGGTGATATAGAAGACAACATGATGGAGAATAAAGAAGCAGAGAAAAAGAGAGATAAACAACTACTAGATCACAAAGGGAGAATCTGAGAGATAAGTGATACCATAAAGCAAAACAATATTAGAATAATTTGGATCCCAGAAGAAGAGGAAAGAGAGAAGGGGGGAAGGTATTTTGGAGCAAATTATAGCAGAGAATTTCTCTAGTCTGGGGAAGGAAATAGGCATTCAAGTCGAGAAGGCATGAGAACCCCCCCTCAAAATCAATAAAAATAAGTCAACACCCTGACATATAATAGTGAAACTCACAAATCTCACAGACAAAGAGAAAATCCTGAAAGCAGCTTGGGACAAGAGGTCTGTAAGCTACAAGAGTAGAAACATTAGACTGGCAGCAGACCTAGCCACAGAGACCTGGCAGGCCAGAAAGGACTGGCATGATATATTCAGAGTGCTAAATGAGAAAAATATGCAGCCAAGAATACCTTATCCAGCTAGGCTGTCATTCAAAATAGGAGAGATAAGGAGCTTCCAGGACAAACAGAAACTATAAAGAATTTGTGATCACTAAACCAGCCCTGCAAGAAATATTAAAAGTGATCCTTTAAGTGAAGAGAGAGCCCAAAAGTAACATAGATCAGAAAGGAACAAAGACAATAAACAGAAACAGTGACTTTACAGGTAATACAATGGCACTAAATTCACATCTTTCATTAGTTACTCTGAATGTAAATGAGCTAAATGCCTCAATCAAAAGACACAGGGTATCAGATTGGATAAAAAAAGCAAAACCCATCGATATGCTGTCTGCAAGAGACCCATTTTAGACCCAAAGATAACGCCAGATTAAAAGTGAGGGGGTGGAAAACCATTTATCATGTTAATGGACATCAAAAGAAAGCTGAGGTGGCAATCCTTTTATCAGACAAATTAGATTTTAAACCGAAGACTGTAATAAGAGATGAGGAAGGACACTATATCATAATTAAAGGGTCTACCCAACAAGAAGATCTAACAATTGTAAATATTTATGACCCTAACATGGGAGCAGCTAATTACATAAACCAACTAATAACAAAATTAAAGAAACACATTTATAATAATACAATAATCATAGGGGACTTTAACACCCCTCTCACTGCAATGGACAATCATCTAAAAAGAAGATCAACAGGGAAACAAGGGCTTTGAATGACACATTGGACCAGATGGGTTTCACAGATATATTCAGAACATTCCATCCTAAAGCAACAGAATACACATTCTTCTCATGTGCACATGAAACAGTCTCCAGAAGAGATCACATCCTGGGTCACATATCAAGTCTCAACCGGTACCAAAAGATTGGGATCATTCCCTGCATATTTTCAGACCACAATGCTTTGAAACTTGAACTCACTTACAAGAAGAAATTTGGAAAGAACTCAAATACATGGAAGCTAAAGAGCATCCTACTAAAGAAGGAACAGGTCAACTAGGAAATTAAAGAAGAATTTAAGAAATTCATGGAAACATGAAAATGAAAACACAACTGTTCAAAACCTTTAGGATGCAGCAAAGGCAGTCCTAAGAGGGAAGTATGTAGCAATAAAAGACTTTCTCAAGAAACAAGAAAGATCTCAAAGATACAACCTAACCTTACACCCTAAAGGAGCTGGAGAAAGAACAGCAAATAAAGCCTAAACCCAGCAGGAGAAGAGAATCAATAAAGATTAGAGCAGAAATCAATGAAATAGAAACCAAAAGAACAGTAGAACAGATCAATGAAACTAGGATCTGGTTCTTTGAAAGAATTAGTAAGATTAATAAACCCTTGGCCAGACTTATCATAAGAAAAGAGAAAGGACCCAAATAAATAAAATCATGAATGAAAGAGGAGAGATCACAACCAACACAAAAGAAATACAAACAATTATAAGAACATATTATGAACAACTATATGCCAACAAATTAGGCAATGAATCACTGAGCACTATATCAAAAACTAATGATGTACTATATGTTGGCTAACTGAACATAATAAAAAAATGAAAGTAAAAAAAAGAAAAATAAATAAAATAAACTATGACATCTGAGACAACTGGAAAAAGAAGATATGGTATATATATATATATATATATATATATATATATATATATATATATATACACACACACACACACACACACACACACACACACTGGAATACTACTCAGCCATCAAAAAAAATGAAATCTTGCCATTTTCAACACATGGATGGAACTAGAGGGCATTATGCTAAGTGAAATAAGTCAATCAGAAAAAGACAAATACCATATGATCTCACTCCTATGTGGAATTTAAGAAACAAAACAGAGGAGCATGGGGGAAGGGAGGGAAAAATAGAACAAGATGAAATCAGAGAGGGAGACAAACCATAAGAAACTCTTAATCATAGGAAACAAACTGAGGGTTGCTGGAGGGGAGGGGGTAAGGGAATGGGGTAACTGGTGATGGACATTAAGGAAGGCATGTGATATAATGAGCACTGTGTATTGTGTAAGACTGATGAATCACTGACCTCTACCTCTGAAACTAATAATACATTGTATGTGAACTAATTGAATTAAAATTTAAAAATTAAAAAAAGAAAAAGAAAATAAAGCTCAAATAAATAAATAAAATCTTTAAAGAACAAAGAAAGAAGAGAAAGGTAGAAGACAGTTACCTAAGATGAAGCCAAGGAAAGACATTTCATAATGAATCCAACCCTGCTAATATCTTAATCTTAGACTTCTAGCCTCCAGACTGTGAATAAATAAATTTACCATAGACTGGGTGTTTAAGCCATTCAGTCTATGGTATTTGTTAAGGCAGCCTGAGCAAATGAATATACTACTACACTGTCTTTCGTAGCAGTGAGTGCCAATAGAGGCAGTACCCTTGGCAGGTATCCAATGGCAGTATCCTAAGCAAATAGTTGTAGTGTCAGAATCTTTACAATTTTTCAAGTTGTTTATTTTTAATGGTAATATGTTCACATTCAAAATACTAAAACTATAAAAGAACTGGCTCTATCACTTACTAGCTCCCATATTGTCAGGTTACCCAGTTCCCTTCCAGACACAACCAAAGCTACCTGATTCTTGTGTGTCTTTCTAAAGATATTCCATAAAAAAAAAACAAGGATGTACAAATGGCCAATAGACACATGAAAAAAATGTTCAACATCACTCGGCATCAGGGAAATACAAATCAAAACCACAATGAGATACCACCTTACACTGGTTAAAATGGCTAAAATTAATTACAACAGATGTTGGCAAGGATGCAGAGAAAGGGGAATCCTCTCACACTGTTGGTGGGAATGCAAACTTGTACAGCCACTCTGGAAAACAGTATAGAGGTTCCTCAAAAAGTTGAAAATAGAGCTACACTATGACCCAGCAATTGCACTACTGGGTATTTACCCCAAAGATACTAATGTGGTGATCCAAAGGGGGACCTGCACCCCAATGTTTATAGCAGGAATGTCCACAACAGCCAAACTATGGAAAGAGCCCAGATGTCCATCAACAGATGAATGGATAAAGAAGATGTGGTATATATATACAATGGAATACTACTCGGCCATCAAAAAAATGAAATCTTATCATTTGCAGTGACATGGATGGAACTAGAGGGCATTATGCTAAGTGAAATAAGTCAATCAGAGAAAGACAATTATCATATGATTTCACTCCTATGTGGAATTTAAGAAACAAAACAGAGGAGCATGGGCAAAGGGAGGGAAAAATAAAACAAGATGAAATCAGAGAGGGAGACAAACCAAGAAACTCTTAATCATAGGAAACAAACTGAGGGTTACTGGAGGGGAGAGGGAAAAGGGGACGGGGGTGGCTGGGTGCTGAACATTAAGGAGGGAACATGATGTAATGCGCGCTGTGTATTATATAAGACTGATGAATCACTGACCTCTACCTCTGAAACTAATAATATGCTATATGTTAATTAATTGAATTTAAATTAAAAAATGGTATTAAAAATTTTTAAGTATGTACATATATATTCATATATTCTATTTCCTTACTACAGACATTGTCCTCTCTTACATTTTTTTCACAGAGGTATCTTACAAATTGCCTTTATATGGAGGGATTTAATTAAGGACTAGTTATTTTGAATTGCAATTTGAGTTCTAGCTATAATCTTTACTTACATTTTACAAATAGGAGACAATGGAAATGTCTGAAGTCCTGTACATAATGAAGTCATGGAAGAATGTTGGTTTGTTAGATGTAGATGAGTTAATGGCATTTCTAACTCTCCTAGAATACAAAAAGTTTAAAAAATAATTAATTACATAAACACTGAATAAAATTAAGTATAGTTTAGAACTTTTTGTAATTAACTATTATGTTGATCATTCTGCTACAACAAAGATTTTCAATAAAAAGACATTTCAGTTACTTGAAATACAAAATAACAGTTTTAAATTTCCATCTAAGGAATTACACATATGTCACATGCTATCTCAACAGTGATAGTGGTGATTTTTAAAAAATACATTGACAACTAAACTTTATTGTTTACTGTATGATATAAATTCTAAGAGTTTTATGTGAAATAATGCTTTCAATTCTGACAACTTATGTTGTCAGTACTTAGGAGACAGGACTATTTTTATCTTCATACTAAATATTGGTGATGTTAAGTAAATAGTATTAATGGAGACTAATTCTTCATCTTAGTAAGTCTGGGTGGCCCAGCACAGAGTTACATATTTATAGAGTGGGCTTGAGAAACTGAAACTCATTTATTCATAAGTAGTTAGTGTGTTTCTATCACTTTCATAAATAAAGCAATAAACTTCCAAATAGATGATAAATGTGATTCAATTATAAATGTAACTAAGGGAGCATCTGGTTGGCTCAGTTGGTTAAGCGTCCGACTCTTGATTTTGGCTCAGGTCATGATCTCAGGGTTGTGAGATTAGGCTCCACACTGGGTGTTGGAGCCTGTTTAAGATTCTCTCTCTCCCTCTCCCTCTGTCTACCTCCCCGCACCACCACTAAAATAAATAAATAAATAAACAAATAAATAAAATACATGTAACTAAATAATAGTATCATCAACATAGTTAAGAAGCAACACAACTTGGCATTACAGTGGAACAAAAGATGATTCAGGGTCCAAATCTGGTATGATAATAATAGTAACAGTAATGATAGGATTGCTTTGAATGATTAAAAAGTTAAATTTACAAAAGTGTAACAAGGGTCAGCAAGATTACTAATACTGAGATAAAATATAAAATTTTATTTACTGAACTATAATATTATGATTTCCGATTTTAATATTAATGCTATTTCCTCCATTCCTTTTCCTCAGTCTTTGTAACTCTCTGTATATTATTCAGTTTTGCTGCTAGAAGGATAATGAGTTAATAATAGTAACAAATGTAAATGGACAGATAAGAGAAAAAAATGACAACTTGGATTGCAATAATCAAATTTTAAACATGAAAACTGTCTCATAGTAGACCTTACATGTGAATGTATTGTACCTTTACATCAGATATGGGTAACCACTGATAAACTCAATGATTTATCCAAAATTTCTACCTGGTTCACTGTACTCTGGTTCACAATAGCTTTGAATGGCCAAAATCTCTGTGAAGCTGCATTTTATATCCTCAATGTCAATTCCATGCTCGGTAGTAAGATCTGAAAAGAAAGGTAAGAAAGTCTACTATCAGCGTAAGTACTACTGTATCAGTTTTTTTTCTAATGTTGTCCATTCTTCTGTGGCAATGACTGCTTTATTTAGTATACCATCAGAGTGAACTGAAGGCTGGGAGTGTACCACCACAGTCCTTCAGTAAAGTCACATGTCCTTTATATTAGCATTCATGGATCTGTGTCCTGCTAATAAGCCAATGGGTCACCCTGCAGTTTTAAGCTCTGCTATATTTACAAGTTCTGGTATGAATTTGATCAACTTACTCAGGTTGACTTTTCATTCCCTTGCTTTGACTTGTAGGCTAATCAGTAATTCATTTGAGTTAGTCTCGTCTACAAGAATTCCTTCAGGTTTGTGGTCTAGTAATGGCAAGCATCCCTCTTCTCAATGGATTCATAAATCTCCCTTCACTCCTCCCTAATATATACCTTTGATGATTTCAACTGGAATTTATAAGAGGATAGTTAAATATTTGGGCTTAAATTGTCATTAGAAATAATTCGACAATATTTACTAAGTCTAACTGGGATAAAAGCATCTACATTTTAGGTTATGATTCTCCCAGTCATCTGATTCCATGAATCATAACCTCACTCTGAGCTTCTCCATATCTAACTAAAGTCAGCATAGAAGTTGTTAGTGCTTTGTCATTGTTTATAAGAAAACAACTTTTAAAAAATTAGTAGTCATAGGTGATTTAGTTTATTTGTATAATTATCTTGAAGTGGTTAATTTTAGAGACGTTTTAAGTTTGTAGTGATACGAGTTAACTTATATACATATATATAAATATATATGTTAAGTTATAAAGAGAAAGACAATGAGAAAAGAGTCTCAGCAACAATAATTCTGAGATTTCAACATGTAACCTAAAGAACACTTCTTTTTAATTAAAAAATTTTTTTAAATTTATTTTATTATGTTATGTTAGTCACCATACGATACATCATTAGTTTTTGATGTAGTGATCCATGATTCATTGTTTTCATATAACACCCAGTGCCTCCTGCAGTATGTGCCCTCCTTAATACCCATCACCAGGCTAACGCATCCCCACACCCCTAAAGAACACTTCTTAAAAATCTGGAGGTTCAGAAAGCAGTTTAATCAACATATTTTTATAACAAACATTATTAAGTAGTTTTTACAAGTAATAGATTTTTAAATTTATTCTCACCTATTCTGAAAAGCTTTTCATTTTCATCTGCATAATTTATTATTTCTGGCATTAAGTTTAAGGATTCCTTCAGTTCGGAGAGTGATAGAATATCAACTTCTTGTTTGAGGCTTGTAGGTATTAAGAATTCACACTCAGGCAAAAATGATGGCTGAAATAGTATAAGTAAAAGAAGCTTTTAGGGAAGTTTTCCAGATAAATATTTCTAGACTTATAAACATAGATAATTTGTTTAATTGGTATATCAAATTTTAAGCTAAATATTCAAAATTTTTAATGTTATGAAAACATTTAAAAAAACAGAGGTATAGTAGTCAAACAATATATTACAAGCAATGTTCTGAGTAATGTCCTTTATGGCCACTGATCACACTAGTGATGTACAGTATCCTAGATGCAAAAATATCTTCTTGTGGGCTAATAACAAATTTTTAAACTTCCGAATTAAAAATAATCACTGCAGTAGATAAGAGATGGTTAATGGGGAGAAATAAAAAGGGTAGATGAAATGGAATGGACCTTCACTACACTCCATTAAATATGCTTCTCTTTCATTCTTACAGAACTAGATTCTATGTGCATAATTCTCAGAGCTAATAGGTGAGGGAGAGGGGGACTAGAGAAAAGGGACTAATAAGTGAATTAATACTGTCACCGTGTGTGTGTGTTTTGTTTTATTTTGGTTTTCTTACCATGTGTGTTAAAGTTTTTATTTGTAAGGAAACCCTTTAAACGCCTTAAAGTATCTATATCTGTGTCAGTATCTCTGGCTGTGTCTACAACTATATCTATCTCCTTTGAATGTTTTAAGAAAAGCCCCAAATGTGAAATATTTTCAGCTGTCTCAAAAAAATGTTTAAAGTAACTTTGTAAATGCATCTAATCTATGTGGGCCTAGGTTTTCAAGTTTGTTAAACTGCAAAAAGTTATTCACGCTCTCAACTGCTAAAATTCTTTACATATTAACATCACAATAACAATTTTGTGTGCTATTAGAACTGTACGCTAAAAAAGAGGGGCTGCCTTTGAGGAATTGGATCTTTAATATGCAAAGATGCTATCTTCCTTATTAACCACTGGCAGCACCTAAAATGAAGTCTCAGATCATCTTTATTCTTAGTACTTCAATGAGATCCCTTCTCTTACATAGTGTAAGTGCTGTTTTGTGTATAACTCACAAATAAAAATCAACATTTCTAGCTCTGGTTTCCAATTTTTTAACTAGAATATGACCACTTAATGTCCTATACCAGGGAGATTTATTAACATCATTAAGAGTTTGTTTTTAAATTCACTATACCTGGGCTGCACAACAGACCAGTTCAATCAGAATATATCTGAGTAGGGCCCAGGCTTCAGTATTTTATTAAAACTCTCCAAGTAATTCCAATGCGTAGCCAAGGTTTAGAACCACTATCTTGAAGTAAATTTGACTTCATTATTGATATATTCAACCCATTACCAAGTCTTTTTAAACTTAACAGTAGATGGCCAATACATATTACTAAAATTATAAATTACTAACTTTTATAAAACTATTACTGAAAGCAAGTATTACAGTTTGATTTAAACCTACTGTATCTTCTAGCTTTTCCTGATTAAAGGTCTCTTTATCCATGTAAAAATCTTCTTCCACTAGACCTTTCAAATCTTCTTGAAAAGAGATACATTCCCTTAACAACAACAACAACAAAAAACATTAAATTAGCGTTTGCTAAAAGCAAAGTACATACTAAATGTAACCAATCAAATTAAATAATAATTAAATACAATGATTAAAACTGGAACTGATGTAAAGCAATGATAATATATTATTATTGATAACATCTAGACTTGTGAGCATACAAAGAATATTTTCTTCTTTAAAAATATTTACATCAGGGGCGCCTGGATGGCTCAGTCGTTAATCGTATGCCTTCAGCTCAGGTCATGATCCCAGGGTCCTGGGTTTGAGCCTCTTATCGGGCTCCCTGCTCAGCAGGAAGCCTGCTTTTCCCTCTCCCACTCCCCCTGCTTGTGTTTCTTCTCTCACTTTGTCTCTCTCTGTCAAATAAAGAAATAAAATATTTTTTAAAAATATTTACATCAGACAATTAAGTACCTGAAGAAATTAGCTTCTGTGAAGATCTGTCCTTTGAAATCTAAAATGGGGTCCTTTACCAAAAATAGTTTTAGCCTACTCAACAAAGTCTGCAAAGTTGGTAGCTGACTTTTATAGGCCATCAAGTTATTTAAAAAAATTATTTCTTCATCAATAGACAAATCTGAAAATAAAAGAAATGTAAAGGAATAAGAAAAAATCTAAAAGTTACACAAAGAGATCTAGATAGTTACTGCAGTCAGCCATTCAAACACACTTTAAATTCTTTAGTTCATTGTATTGTGTATATAAAGCATGCAGCATAGGATTAGCATATAGATAAAAGCTCAATAAATTTTAGTATTACTTAGTACACTGACTAGTAACCAAATATCCTGAAAGAGTTGTGATGGTTCATTTTCTTTTCAACAAAGATTAGTTTAATCAGTGGAGGAAAATATCTTGCAGCCTTATGCTTCAAAACAACCAGGGGTAGCCTAAGCAAAGTTGTAAAGAAATAAAAGCATTTGACTTTTGTTGAACCTAGTCTTTTCTTTGCATCATTGTACCTCTTAAAGTCTCTAATTCATCCCTAAAGACTCTGAGATGTAGGGAAAGGAGATGGTCTACAAAACCTACAAATGAGATCAATTCGGATTCTATCATTGTAATGACAAAAAAAAAATTGTTTCTATTGTAAAACAGAAATAAAACTTCCATTGCAAAATTGATTACAATGAAAGTTATATGGCAAAGTGTCTACTTGAGAAGTGCGATACATCTTATATATTAGGAACCACTACTGCTAAGAGTTAATTGCTGGAATAAATTTCTCCTGTTTATCCCCACCCTACTATGTTCAGGTTACTTTAGAATCTTAGCCAACTGTGTCAGTGCTTTAACAGTTTCTGAGCCAAGGGAGGGAACATAAAACCTGCTCCCATTCTTCAATAAGCTCCTGAGTGGAAAGAAGAAAAGGAAAATATAAGTTCAGATGAGGAACTGCTCAGAAAGCCAAACTCCCTAAAGCAAAAGCTACATTGAAGAGGGAGCAACAATTTCTTGTTCTTGGTAGTGACCTTTCAGTTAAGTAAATTTAGAATGGCATGAGAGGAATAGCATGGAGTGATGTCTCCCATGACCAATTACATCACTGGTATGCATATGTTTAATAAATATGTGGTGTTAAGCAGGCAGCCAGGAAACACCCCTTTGCCTGGTGTTACCTTGAAATGCCAACAGAGAACTTGTTCCGTAAACTAGCCTCCTAAGAGATTACTTATCTGAACCTGCTAAGTTCCTGATAATTTTGTGGCCAAGAGCTTCCCATGACAAATTTGGCATAGTTCTTTTATATACCAGAGAGCTAGCCAATCAATTCCATATCTAAACAGGGCTTATGTGAGACAACTAAAGATGGTTCATTTGTACATCCACTCTGAAAGTATTAATGAAGTCATATTAATAGTGAAAACCCAAACAGCATTTATTTATATCCCTGTTTCCACCTTCCACTTCCAAACACAGGTCCTCTAGCCATCTTCCCTTCCTACAGGCTCATCCTAGTATTTCTGCAAGTCCAAGGAAACAAACATCTATCAGTTATGAGATCGTTTTCCAACCACCCATTTTTGATAGAGCCGCTTGAGGGCAGCATCACACCATAACCAATGTTCTATGTAGCTACACAGAAGTTGTTTTATGAAGGGTGCTAACTCCTTATATTCTTAAGGTTATACAACACTTCCTGGAGTTCTTACTTTATTACAGCTCTTCTATTACCAACACAGATATGAGGAGATTGTTCTCTATTGTAAAGAAGTGTTAAATTGTTACAAAGAAGCAAAATTTTACCTATGAAAAGAAACAGAAAATAGAGGTCTACTGACAGGAAAGACAAGTTTATTCTTGGCAGAAGATTCCTATGTCTACCTAGAAAACCCAAGGTAACTAAGTGAAAACAAATAAAGGAGTTCACTAGGTGTCTGATAAAAAAATTATAAAATCTCTGGTTTTCAAACATACATAAAAACCCCCAAAATTAATGGAAAAATTCATTCATAATGGTAACAAGTATACAACACCAAGGAGTCAACATAACAAAAATGTATAGATAGCATATGCAGGAAACTACAAAACTTTAATGAGGACCATTTAAAAAAACTGAATAAAAGGCAAGATAAACCATCCTGGCTAGTAAGACTGACTATAGTAAAAAAAAAAGTAAAAAAACACAATGACATTTAAATTTCTCAAGAGATCTGTTTTGTAACTTGAAAAACTGATTTGCTGATAGTAAATCTAGAAGAATAAAAATGTGAGACTAGGGAAAAAATTTAATAGAAAGAAGAGACTATTTATAGATGTTATAATTACATGTATGATACAATAATAGACAAATCAATAGAACAAAATAGAAAATCCAGAAACACTCTAATGTGGGTAAGGATTTAGCATATTTTCTAAGTGGCTTTTCTATCAGTAGAGAAAGGAAAGACTATTCCATAAATGATATTGAGATGACTGCCAAAACATTTGGAAAAAATATTTTTTATCCTTACTTTTAAACATATACCAAAGTCTTAAGGAAAAGCTTAAAGAAAATATGAATAAATATTTATCTAATTTAAAGAAGAATTTTCTAAGTATAAAAGCAATGAAACAAACCTTAAAGGAAAACATTGATGGGACTGGTTAGTTTTAAATTAAAGATTAAATATATCTTTGACATATACAGATAAAATATAAGAATAGAAAATAGATAAAAGAATCATTTCACAAAATAAAAATACACAAATGGCCAGTAAGCATGAATAATTTTTTAAAAGATTTTATTTGTTTATTATTTATTTATTTATTTAGAGAGTATCTGAGGACACACCAGTGCAAGGGGGCATGGAGGGCAGAGGGAGAGGGAGAGTAAGAGAATCTCTTGCAGACTCCCTGCCCAGTGTGGAGCCCCATTCAGGGCTTGGTCCCATGACCCTGAGATCATGACCCGAGCCAAAATCAAGAGTTGGATGCTCAACCAATGAGCCACCCAGGCACCCCAAACATGAATAATTTTTAAAATCCAAGTAAAAACATAATTTTTGCCCATCATATTAGGCAAAATGTATTAACACAATATCAGTAGTAATATATCTGATGATGATAAGGCTGGTATGAACAAGATATTCTCATATCATGCTAGTGGACATATATATAGTTAAAAGAAATATCAAATAATTCCATTTCCATGAATTTAGTCTATGGAAAGAACTGGAAATGGAAGCATACAAATTTATGTCCATATTTGCAATTAAAAACATTAGTGTTCTCAAATTGGGAAATGTATGATACATACATAAGATTTAAAACTGCAGTCATTAAAAGCCACGCTTTCGAAGACAAGCATATGGTGAGATGTTCCCAAGATAATGTTAACATTTAAAAATAAGAATGCAGATACAATATGATCCCAATAGTAAAATGATTTATGTTTAGATTATAGGTTTGGAAGTTTTTAATAAAGGGACATCCTACATATTTAGGATGTATATATCTTAATAGATGTAGAAAACATTAATAAAATTCAGTTCTCATTCATGATCAAAAGCTCTTAGCAAACTCAGAACAGAAAGAGCTTCCTCAACCCAATAAAGGAAATTCTTCCAACATTTAACCATTGAAACTGACATAAACATTATAAATGATTCACCATTGAAATGACATTTACATCATTTTTAATGATGAAATGTTAAAGTATTTCCTTTACTGTCAAGAACAAGACGAGGATGGCAACATAACTGCTTCTATTAAACAATGTGCTGTAGGTCGTAGTCAGCACACACATACACACAAAGACATAAATGTTGTAAAGGAAGAAACAGATGGCCAACAAAATCACTGTCTTAAAGAGATATCTGTACTCCCACTGCAGCATTATTCACAACAGCCAAGGTGTGGAAACCATGTGTTTGTCCACAGATAAATGGATAAAAAATGTGTTGTAAGGAAAAGATATGTTATACACACAGACACAAGAAAATATTGTTCAACCTTAAAAAAGAAGGAAATCCTGCCATTTGCAATATGGATGAACACAGAGGACATTTTGCTAAGTGAAATAAACCAGGCAGAGAACAACAAATATTGCATGGTATCACTTGTACGTGGAATCTACGGGGAAAAAAAGTAGAACTCATGAAAACAGAGAATAGAATGGTGGTTGCCAGGGACTGGGGCTGGGCTGTGGGGAAATAGGGAGAGGTTGGTAAAACAGTACAAACTTGCAGTTATAAGATGAATCAGGTGTGAGGATCTGATGTATAAAATGGTGACTATAGTTGATACTACTGCAGTGTATAACTGAAATTTGCTAAGAAAATAGAACTTAAGTGTTTTTACCAAAAAAAAAAAAAGAAGGTAAATATGTGAAGTGATGGATGTGTTAATTCAATAATGGGAATCTTTTACGATGTATGTGTATATTAAGTCACCACATTGTACACCTTAAATATATTTAAAAAAAGGAAAAAACGTGGGTGGTTGAAGTCAAAGGACTGCTGCTTTTTATTATAAATTTTGAGTAACTATTTGATTCTCTAAACTGCATGTACAATTTTCTTTTAATTAAAAATAAAGGGATGCCTGGGTGACACAGTCAGTTAAACATCTGACTCATTTCGACTCAGGTGGTCATCTCGGGGTGGTGGGATCGAGCCTTGTGATGGGCTCTGTGCTCAGCTTGGAGTCTGCTTAAGACTCTCTCTGCTCCTCTCCTCTCTCTCTCTCAAACAAATTAATAAATCTTAAAAAATAAAAGTTAAATTAAAAATAAAGCTACATTTGCGTTTGCTTATATATTCCTTGGAATCTGAATGGATATTCATAAAATAATTACATTTATTGACAAACATGTGAATGTTGTAGAAATATTCGTACATATCAACAAACCAATAAATAAAAGAAAAAAATTTTTACAGATTTGATTGATTTATTTGAGAGAGAGTGAGCAAAAGAGAGAGAGAGCATAAGCACTGGGGGAGGAGCCGAGGGAGAGGGAGAAGCAAGAGTCCCTGCTGAGCAGGGAGCCTGACACTGGGCTTGATCCCAGGACTACAGGATCATGACCTCAGCTGAAGGCACTCAACCAACTGAGCCACCCAGATGCCCCACAATAAAAGAAAATTACCCATTGTTTTTATGTCTTAAAGAAATATATGTTTTGAAATTAACTTATAATTTAGTAATTACATTTAAGACAGAAAATTCACAGTATCAATTGAATTTCAAAACTAATGCATTCCTTTGGATATAGACACTGAGACCAAAGTATCTATAAATCTGGCAGCAATCAATATAGCTACAAAGACTATAAATGAAATTGCAAATCTAAATGTATAAAATGATGTCTAATGACACAGGACCCCTAAGGCAATACAGGATACGGACAATTTATATGTATTTAGGAAACTCAAGCATATTCAGTGAATAGTAGTTAAGGAAGTTTCTGACTCTGGTTGATGATAGATATTATGAAGTTTGCCAATAATGGCTCCTGGTTTTCCGCATTAATAATAATAGCTATGTTTGGATATCTGTTATTTTTTTATAAACTATCTCATTACATGTACAAATATATTAGTTGGTCCCCACAGACATTTTTATAAGAAATTAGAAGAATAAGTTAAAAGAAATTCTAGAAGAAAATTGAAAACCATAAAATTTTTAATAACTGTCCTCAAATTGCACCACTTTTTCAGAGTAGATTTGGACTATGATCAAATTTTCATTTGGACTATGATCAAATTCAGATTATTCCTAATATATCATGTTCTCAAGTTTAGTCTTTATTCTTTCTTAAAGATTTTATTTATTTATTTTTAGAGAGAGAAAGAGAGTGCAGGAGCGAGCAGGGGGAGGGGCAGAGGGAGAGAAAGAGGGAGAGAAGAATCCTCGCTGAGCACAGAGCCAGGCCTGGGGCTCCATCTCACAACCCCAAGATCATGACCTGAGGCAAAATCAAGAGACAGATACTCAACAAACTGAGCCCTCCAGGTGCCCTTCAAGTTTAGCCTTTATTTTTTTTAATTATTTTTATTTTTTTTTAAAGATTTTATTTATTTATGTGACAGAGAGAGACACAGCGAGAGAGGGAACATAAGCAGGGGGAGTGGGAGAGGGAGAAGCAGGCTTCCCGCTGAGCAGGGAGCCCAATGCGGGGCTCGATTCCCGGACCCCAGGATCATGACCCAAGCCGAAGGCAGATGCTTAACAACTGAGCCACCCAGGCGCCCCTCAAGTTTAGTCTTTTTTTTTTTTTTTAAAGATTTTACTTATTTTTTGAGATAGAGAGAATGAGAGATAGAGAGCACGAGAGGGAAGAGGGTCAGAGAGAGAAACAGACTCCCTGCCGAGCAGGGAGCCCGATGCGGGACTCGATCCCAGGACTCCAGGATCATGATCTGAGCCGAAGGCAGTCGCTTAACCAACTGAGCCACCCAGGCGCCCTCAAGTTTAGTCTTTAATGCAATCTCTCACTCTTTCATCTCAAACTAAGAGGGATTTAACTCTATGTCATCACACACCTATTTGCCAACACAAAAAATTTTATACACAATTTGTATATTTACATAAAAACAGCCGTAAAAGAACCAAATTATTATATATTCTATATCTATTAGATTATCGTAGCTGAAGCTATAGCATTATCTTAAACGTTTTTTTATAAACATATAATGTATTATTTGTTTTGGGGTACAGGTCTGTGATTCATCAGTCTTACACAATTCACAGTGCTCACCATAGCACATACCCTCCCCAAAGTCCATCACCCAGCCACCCCATCCCTCACACCCCCCTCCCCTCCAGCAACCCTCAGTTTGTTTCCTGAGATTAAGAGTCTCTTATGGTTTGTCTCCCTCTCTGGTTTCGTCTTGTTTCATTTTTCCCTCCCTTCCCCTATGATCCTCTGTCTTGTTTCTCAAATTCCTCATATCAGAGCAATCATATGATAATTGTCTTTCTCTGATTGACTTATTTCGCTTAGCATAATACCCTCTAGTTCCATCCATGTCGTTGCAAATGGCAAGATTTCATTTTTTGATGGCTGCATAATATTCCAAGATGTACTTTAATTATTAATTATGGTAAATTTGTAAAAATGAGGTGAATTTCCTGATCTAATAATGCAACTATTCCATCTCTACTTTGAATTATGGTTTCACATCAATAAGGTGAGATTGAAAATCTTGAGCATATTTTGAAAATAAAATACAGCCATCATTTAGTGATCTACTATTTTAATGTTATACGAGATTGCTATGTCATCAGATCTGGTTACAGTAATATGGTGTGAGCAGACTATGATCAAATCCCTGAGGCTATTTTGATGCCCAGCACACATAAACTCCAAAAACAACCGAATTCACAAAAAGGGGATTAATATGAAAGAGAAAGTATTTCTCTAATGTGGCAAAGCTTAGAATTATAATTTTACAGGTGGATACCTTTAATAAAATAGAAAAATTAAAAATCCAATAAAACAGAAAAACACTCACAAAAATGACAGTCTGTTTGTTAGTAAGAAATGTTTTATAATAATAGAAACAATAAATGTTTTACCTTCGTCCTGTGTTTGAAGTGCTGGACATTTTTCTAAACCGCTGACAAGTGTAAAGACTTCAGTGTAGTCTTTCTGGGTATATAAACTGGCTTCTTCTACTTCAGTTTGGGAGTTTGGGTTTGAACTTGGAACAACTTCCTCAAACCCACAGTCAATCTGAGTCACCATTCCTGTAATTGTTTTTCTATGACAGTATAAAATTACTGATTTTATGTATGTCCTATTTTAAAACATCTTTATTAACAAATAGCATATGTTCACTGTAGAAAAATTACAAAATTCCAACAGATACAAAGTTACCCATAGCCCCAACACTCAAGAAATGAATTCAAAATTTATATATTTTCTCAATTACTTTTGGACATTTTTTAACAAAAGTGGGTTCATGTACATAGTATTATGAAACCTGCCTTTTCTGATAAACAATAAAACATGACTACAATTATATGTCAGTCAATGTACATTCACTTCATTTTGGATGAACAGGATCCCATTGTATTGGTAGGCCATAATATATTCAAGCAGTTCCCTATTGTTGGCAATTTAAATTTGTTGTAATCCTTTGCTATTAGAATGCAAGGAATATCTTTGTGCACTTGCTGTTTTCTCAAAATGTGTTTCCTAAAAACAGAAGCAATGAGGTTAAAGGTATACAGATTTTTAGACTTTTCCATGCATTGCCAAGTTGCCCTTGTATTGGATATTCAATGTTTGCTTTTCCACATCATTATCCAACCTTTTATATTCTGTTTTTCAACCTGAGAGGCTCATCTCTATGACTGAACTAAGTTCCCTTGCTCTCTGGTTTCTGGTTGGGTTTAGCCAATAGGAAGCATTGACAGATCAAAGGTGGGAAGAGAGACAAGTTGGGATATTATTGTTCCCAAATCCCTCTCTCCTGGGCCACAGTTTGAAAGTGGCTGCATTCTTCTCCCAACAGTTACATCTCTTGTCAGACAGCCCCTCTCCTACAGCTGGCCATAGTTCTTACTGGGCTGATTACTGTTCAGTCCCCTTGCTCCTACAAGCTTAGAGCATTAACAACTTCCTGCTGTTTTGGGGCCCCCCCCCTTTTTTTTTTGGCTCCCCTGTCCTTGCGCATACCTTGCCTGTTTCCTGATTCATCCAGGTAATCTGCCACTGTCTGTAACATTGGGAGAGTTTGGATTTCTAAGAGATCTTTTTAATGAATTTTCTGACAAATAAATATATTATTGGCAATTTAACTACACATTCTAATACACCTTTTCCCCCGATATCCTAAAATATTTTAGCCTCAATAATTACCTACACAGACTGAGAGAACCAAAATCAATATAACTCCCTAATGTAATTGGAGAAAAATGAATATGCCATAGCTTCAAATCATAGAAAAATCTCTAAAGTTTCTCCTTTACTAAGAAAATACAAGGCACAAGAAAAAATATTTCAACTTACCCAACTCCATATTACTTGTAAGACCATTGATTCCTATGTGAATCTTTACAGACTTCTAAATTTAGCATTTATATTGCAATTATCTTTTTTGTTTTAAATGTTACTAATAGGGTCAGCACTTTGTAATAATCCTTGGTACTAGAGTTTTGAGAAAAACCAGTCAATTCTCTTTCCCTAGATATAAACGTTCTATGAAGAAAAGTATTTCCTGGATCTCCTCCTACCTCCTTGTACAATATTATCTCTTCTTTGTTCACTGGTGTCTCCTCCTCCACCTAACCTGTGGTACTGATATTTCCCAGGATTCCAATCTAGATGGTGTTTGCTTTCTTTCCATATCATTCTATCTGGGTAAGTTCATCCACTCCAATTCACTAATTCCTTAACTTAAAAGAAATATTTATTGAGTGTCCACAGTGTGCTAACACCATTTTAGGCACTGAGAATGGAGTGCTAGAGCAAAACAAAGTTCTTACCCTTGTGAAGCTTACCTATTAATGGGATGATAGGCAAACAAACAAACAAATAACATAATGTCAGGTGGCAAAAAATTGTTTTGAATAAAATAAAATATTAGGACATCAAGTAACAGCCTGAGAGTTGGTAAGAGGTCTGTTTTAGAGAGTGGCCAGGTGAGGAGCTGATAATTCCACAGCTACCTGAATAATGGTAGGGAGTGACCTATACAAAGGCCTAAAGTGGGGGAACAAGTGTGGCATAGTCTAGGAAAAGCAGAAAGGTCAGGGTGACTGGAACAGAGTAAGGTTAGATAGGTAGCAAGGGACCAGATCATGTTGGGCATTATAATACCTAGTAAGAACTTTGGATTTATTCTATGTGCAATGGGATACTGTCAGTAGGTTATAACAGAGACAGTTCATGATCTGATTTGTGTCTTAAAAAAAAAAAATTCCACGCAAACTCTTAGAAGAAAATAGAGGAGTAAATCCTCATGACTTTGGATTAGGCAAAGCCTTCTCAGATATGATGCCAAAAGCCCAAGTGACTAAAGAAAAAAAATAGATAAATTGGACTTCGTCAAAAATTTTCAAAAATTGTGCTTCAAAGGATACTATCAAGAAAGCAGAAAGATAATCCACACAAGAAAATATTTGCAAATCATGTGTCTGATAAGGGACTTGTATCTAGACTATATAACAAACTCTTAAAATTCAATTATAAAAAGACACATAAACCAACTGGAAAATGGGCAAAGGACTTAAATAAACATTTTCTTGAAGAAGATAAACTAAAGGCCAATAATTACATAAAAAGATGCTGAGCATCATTAGCCATGAGGGAAATGAAAATCAAAACTACTATGACATAAAATAAGCTACTCATTAGGATGGCTATAATCAAAAAGACAGATAATAACAAGTGTTGGTAAAGATGTAAATAAATTGTAACCTTCATACAGGGCTGGTGGAAATGCAAGATGGTACAACTGCTTGGAAGATAATTTGGCAATTCTTCAAACAGTTAAAACAATGAGTTACCATATGATCTAGTAATTCTACTACTAGAGAAATGAAATCATATGTATGCACAAAAACTTTTCCACAAATATTTATAGCAGCATTACTCATACTAGCTAAAAACTGAAAACAACCTAAATGCCCATCAACTAATGAATGGATAAATAAAATGTGCTATGTCCACACAATGGAATATTATCTGGCCATTAAAAAAAAAGGTAAGTGCTGATACATGCTACAACACAGTTGAACCTTGAATACATTATGCTAAATGAAAGAAGCCAGTCACAAAAGATCTCATATTGTATGTGTCATATTGCGTTTTAAATAAAAAATGTATATTTGGTCTTCATCCCCATTCCTGGCAAGGAAATCCCAAAGCCCTTGGAATTTCCTAAGTGTTGCGAGTGATAAATGTATATTTGGTTATGTTAATGAGGTGACTTTTGGAAAAACCTCTCTGTTGCCCAGAGAAACAACCATGTGATCAGAGGGCTGGAATTTCAGCCCCATCCCTCTGGCCTCCAGGGAGAAGGGCTAGAGGTTGAATCAACTGCCAATGGCCTATGATAGAGTCATTCATGTGTATGAAATGAAGCCTTCATAAGAACTCAAAGGGTGGGATTCAGAGAGCTTTTGGGTTGGTGAACATAAGCAAACGCTGGGAAAGTGGTGTGAAGGTACAGGGTATGGAAACTCTGTGCCCCTTTCCCATACCTTGCCCTATGCATCTCTTCCATCTAGCTGTTCTTGAGTTATATCCTTTTATAATATTCTGGTAATCCAATAAGTAAAATGTTTCTGTGAATTCTATGAGTCTGTCTAGCAAATTGATCAAATCCAAGGAGGAAGTTGCTGGAACTTCCAATCTATAGCCAGTGGGTCAGAAGCACAGGTTATTACCTGGACTTGGAGTCTGAAGTGGCAGGAGAGGGGAGGCAGGCTTCTAGGACTGAGTCCTTAACAGGTGGTATCTGACACTATCTCGGGGTAGATAGTGTCAGAATTGAGTTGAATTGTAGGATACCCAGCTGGTATCAGAGCATTGCTTGTTGGTTTGGGGAAACTACATCCCCTGGATGTTGGAATTGGTGTATGATTTTACTTTGATTCCATTTATATGAAATGTCCAGAATAGGCAAGTCTAGAGAGGCAGAAAGTAGACTAGTAGTTGCCTGTCCGGAAGAGGGGGAGAAATGGGAAATGGATGCTAATAAGTATAAGATTTCTTTTTGTGTTGGTGAAAATGCACTAACATTGATTGTGGTGATAACTGCACAACTCTGTGAATATACTAAAAACCACTGAATTGGACATTTTTAATGGGTGAATTATATGGATATGAATCATATTTCAATAAATCTGTAATATAAACCAAACCAAACCAAAGAGTATAGGGTTTGAAGTCAGACAGACTAGGATTTGAATACTTGAATAGCTCCAACTCTTGACTGTGGACAAGTTATTTAATCTGAGTCTCAGTTTCTCATATATAATACTGGGATAGTAATATCCACCTCACATAATAGTTATGGGGTATATGGGAAATAAATATATGTGCAATGCCCTGCATTCAATTGCATTCATCGGAATATAGCAAGCCACAGAGGAACAGGGGATACTGTTATACATTTTTCCTCTTACTCTACTTGGCCATGTGCTCTCTCCTGGAAGCTAGGAAGTTTATTGCATGGTTCTTCCTGATGTTTTTGCATTTTGCCCTTGTCTCCATGATTTGATAGCCTCAACCCTTCTTTATTCTGTCCATCAAGCTAAAATAAGTGCTATATTTACTCTAATATGTATATATTTATTAGGAGCTTAATATGTCTTTTAAACTATGCTGGTTTTTTTTTTTGCTGTGGTTTTCTAAAAATTAGAATAGTTATTATTTTTGTTAGTGCTCTGTCACAAGTTGTAGCTTTGACTACAGAAGCCAATTTTCTTGTATGTCCTGTTATTTTTAGTGTGTAATTTTGCAGAACATAAGATTTCTTAGGAACACATGGTGGAAAATACCCACATATGTTAAAACACAGTACACCAACACGTTAGTAAAAGAATTGAAGCCTTAGAATCAATATAAAGAAGTAACAAAAATAGAAACAAGGAACAAAGAGAAGGGAGAAAGAGAGGAAAAGCAAGATTTAGGGACTCTAAGTAGTGTTAATGATCAGAATGTTTATTCCTAAAATCCATTAGGTAACAAAACTACAGTAACAGAATTATTTAAAATTGAATTTTAGGGGCGCCTGGGTGGCTCAGTTGGTTAAGCGACTGCCTTTGGCTCAGGTCATGATCCTGGAGTCCCGGGATCGAGTCCCACATCGGGCTCCCTGCTCGGCAGGGAGTCTGCTTCTCTCTCTGACCCTCTTCCCTCTCGTGCTCTCTATCTCTCGTTCTCTCTCTCTCAAATAAATAAATAAAATCTTTAAAAAAAATTAAATTAAATTAAATTAAATTTTAACACGGGAAATCTCTATACTTTCTGCTCAATTCTGCTTGAACCAAAACTTCTCTAAAAATAAAGTCTATTAAAAATTAAATCTTACTGTATGAGACAAAATTGAAATTAATAATAGCTTAAACACATAAAAAGTGGAGTTTAGAAGTTCATGGTTAGTAAAGCAGCTTGCAATGTGTCAGAGACTAAAGCTCTTTTTGTTCCACTCTTTCACTTCCACATTTAGTTCTTGTCAGTATAGTCCAAGCTGGTTGCTGGAGCCAGTCATTACATCTCTATTCCAGCATTGGGAAGGAGAAAAGTGAAGGAGAGAAACATGCTGCTTCCTTTTAAGGACATTCCCCGGAAGTTGCATAAGTCTCTTTTGCTTAATATCCCATTGGGAAGAACTTAGTCGCATGGCTCTATGTAGTTACAGAGAGGCTGAGAAATGTAAAAGTGATTCTAGGTGGTGCCACAGGTCCACCTTCTTTGCCATGGACTCTATCTTGGTACTGCAAAATGAATGGAAGGTCAGATAAGATCGCACATCCATTCCTTCAGGGCCTCCCATTTCTCCCATACATGAATCTTGTTGAGTCAAAGTAGCCAGATCATTGCCTTCACTGAGGACTTACTATGTATTCTTGCTCTATACCTTCTGACTTGCTGTTTCCTTTGCCTGAAAAACTTTCTCTCAAGTTAGTTTTTCCTTCAATGTCCAGCTTAGCTCAATTCCTATTTCTTTTTTTTTTTTTTTTTTTTTTTTGAGAGAGAGAGAGAGAGAGGCAGAGGCAGAGGGAGAAGCAGGCTCCCCACCTAGCAGGGAGCCCGATGTGGGACTCGATCCCAGGACCCTGGGATCATGACCTGAGCCGAAGGCAGACACTTAACCATCTGAGCCACCCAGGCGCCCCTAATTCCTATTTCTTTGAGAAGCTGATCTCTCCTGCTTATAAATGCACAGTCTTACCAATCTAACTCATAAAGTGAAGAGATCTTAGAGATCATCTTGTTTCTTGTTACTTTAAGTAGGTTCTTGGCCCAGCAGTATCAGCATATCTAAGAGCACATTAGAAGGGCAGAATCTGGGGTGCCTGATTGGCTCAGTCAGTTAAGCATCTAACTCTTGATCTCAGCTCAGGTCTGTATCTCAGGGTCATGAGTTCAAGCCCTGTGTTGGGCTCCATGCTGGGCATGGAGCCTACTTAAAAAAAAAAAAGTACAGAATCACAGGCCCCAACACAGACCAACTGAATCAGGATCTCCATTTTTAATAAGATCTTCAGGTGATTCACATGCACATTAAAGTTTGAGAAGCACTGATCCAGTATCATTATACTGACAGAGAGTGAGGATCAGAGAGAAGATGACTTGTCAAGTAGGTAGTACCTGCCTTTTCAAATCACGACTTGAAATCCACATTTTTTTTTAATTCATGGAGCTGAGCTCTTTTCACTATACCTTCCTGCTTCCTCACTGCTTCAGTTTAGTCTAGTCATGCAATAGGCACTTTGTATTGGCCTTATGCCTTGTGATAGACTTTATGATGGTCATCTTATATTATCATTTAATTCTTACATGGTTAATTTTTTTATGTCTATATATTATCTTCTTAACCTGATTTTTAAATTCCTAGATGAAGGAAATGGTATACTGGGTTTCTTTGCATTTTGAGTCTCGACACATTTAAATTGGTTATTTGTTTCTTTCCAGCACAATTAAGGAAAACTTAAATTACTAAAACCTGAAAATGTGAATAATAATTAAATCCTTCCTGGGTCTGATCAGCACTCTTTGTACAAAGTGAAGCAACATAGTAAATTATTTACCTTTGCACTGAAATCTCTAATTTATGCCTATATTAACAAAGTAGACTGGGTTAGATGTTCTTCCTTGTATTATGTATGCTCTGTGTTCCTATCTTTGTCATTATACTTCCCATATTGTATTGTAATTATTTATTTATAAATCTCTACTCCCTTGTGTTCTTTGAAAGTAGAGACTGTGCTTTCTTGTGTTCTTTGAAAGTAGAGACTGTGTCTTATTCATTTGTGTATCCTGCATCCAGCACACAGGATTGTATATAATAAATATTTCATGAATGACTGAACTAGTAATGAATAATGTTTTGACAAAGTTATGTTAGAAAATAGCCTTAAATCTGCATTTATACTATAAGAAAAAAAGACCAATTTTAATATAAAGTGTCCTATAGACACATTCTACAAGAAGTTTACTTATTGATTAAAATCATAATAACATATTTGTTTTATTTCTGTGTGTGTTTTATAACACAAATGCATAGAGAACAGTTAATACGTGATAAATTAAGCCAAAATAAAAAGGGTATAAATCACTTCTATTAACCTCTCTTTTGTGGCTCAGATTAGGGCTTTTTCTTCAGATAAAAGAATAAAATCTCTGAGTATACAAAGGAAAGGATCTTCTCTTTGCAGAGGTCTGGAGAACTTACTGTTTCTCTCCTAGATGTAAAGGGGAAATTGAGGTTAAGGACACATACTTCTCTAGGAACTCCTCCACAAAGAGACTTGCTTTCCACTGATCCAAGACTGAAATATCATCTGTCATTCCCCACACTGAAACAGCTGAAACTAGAAAGGAGAATGGTAAACATTAGCTTTTAGAATTTTCTTTTGCACTTACTACAAGCCAAACATGAACATTTTACATTATGGTGTTATTTGTTCACAAATGTAATTTTTCCCAAAATTTTACCAGATTTCAAATATTTAAATAATCTTTCTCATTATTATAATTCACCCCCCCAAAACCCCTCAACTATAGTCAGAACAATATCACCTGAACATACCATCCTCATTTTTCATCCTCTCTTTTGCTAATACAGCACTACCATCCTAGATAGTCCTGTTCAACAGCTCATATTAGTCCTCATGAAGTTTTATTATTAACCATTTCAGCTTGTTCTGATATATTCTCCTTGAAGGGCCATAATTGTCAGTAGCACTCACTCTGGCACATGATCATACACAGCCATATTTAAAAATTTTAGGTATCTATAGCTTGTCTCTCAAATTAGACCATTGGTTCCTTAAAAGAGAGATCATGTCATATACTAATGTCAGAAGAAGCAACTGAGTGAAGTCAAAGGTGGTATTCTACCACCAATGTTATGTCTTACTAGTTTTGTTATCTTGAACAAATCACTTAACATCTGAGTCTGTGTGTCATTGAAAAAAAATACAAAAGTTTAGTGGTTTACAAGTACAGGTTCTGGAATCACCCTGACCAGATTTTATTTAATACTTGTATTGCTACTTATTAAGTGTATAAGCTTGGGTAAACCTCTTAACCTCTTTGTACCTGTATTCCTTATCTACAAATTGGGAATAATAATGGTCTTTTCCTAGTGTTGTGAAGATTAAATGCAATGAGACATATAAATTGCTTAGAATAGTGCCTTACATATTGTAAACAAATTTTGGCTGTTAATGGGGATGCGTGGGTGGCTCAGTCCGTTAAACGTCTGCCTTCAGCTCTGGTCATGATCCCAGGGTCCTGGGATGAGACCCACCTTGGGCTCCTTGCTCAGCGTGGAGCCTGCTTCTCCCTGTGCCTGCCCCTCCCCTTGCTTGTTCTCTCTCTCTCTCTGGCAAATAAGTAAATAAAATCTTTTAAAAAATTTTTGGCTGTTAATGTTATTGTTTTTAAAAAGAGAAAAAAATAGGAAAAAATGATGAACTCATTTTTCCTTCTGTACATTTATTTCTTTATTTTTCCTTCTGTACTTTTAGATAAGCAGATTAATGAAAGCTATTCTTTACCTTATTTCCAACCTGACTGAGATTCACTCCCTTTTTACAATATTCATTGTAAAATGAAGACATTCCTCCCTCATGTCCTTACTTCCTTTCTTACACACTTCAGTTTCCATAGCCAGTCCCATAACCACTACCTTACAAAGACCCTTGATTCCTTTGCCTCTCTTTCCCTTGTACTAACTCAGGAAAACCCCTACTCTCCACCTTGTGTACGTACACTAGAACAGCTGAAAATTATTGGAAAAAGATCATCCAGTCATGATCTTTGTCTGAATGAACTGAATGAACTCATTTCAGATTATGCCCATAAATTTCAAATGGGCATCCAATACTGACAGACGATAATAGTACACCTTCCTAAACAAACTGGTTTTCTCATTCTTCTTTCTAAAGTTTTTTTTTAATTTTAATTTTTTAAAGATTTATTTGGCAGAGAGCAAGACACAGTGAGAGAGAGAACACAAGCAGGGGGAGTGGGAGAGGGAGAAGCGAAACAGGCTTCCCACTAAGCAGGGAGCCCGATGAGGGGCTCCATCCCAGGACCCTGGAATCATGACCTGAGCTGAAGGCTGATGCTTAACAACTGAGCCCCTCAGGCGCCCCTATTTATTTTATTTTAGAGGGAGGGAGAAAGTGAGCATGTGGGCAGGGGAAAGGGCAGAGGGAGAAGGAGAGAATCTCAAGCAGACTCCTTGTTGAGTGTAGGGCTTGATCCCAGGACCCTGAGATCATTACTTGAGCTGAAGGCAGACGCTTAATGGACTGAGCCCCGTGGGTGTCCCTATCTCACTTGTTTTCTTACCTGGTTCTGCCTTTAACTGTTGGGGTGTTCTAGGGCTTTGTCCTAGGCTCTCTGCTCTCTCTACATATACTCATGCTCACAGTGACTTCATCTGCTTCCATAAGTTTATGTGCAATCCATATACGATTACTCCAGTTTGAAACTCCAGCAGTGCTCAAGATTTATATAATAAATTGCCTCCTTGATGTCTTCATTTAGATACCTAAATAGGCATTTTAACCTGGCCAAAGCAGAGTTTTGACTCTAGCCACAAACTGGCTTCCCCATGAGCCTTTTCTTATCTTGGGAAATAGCACGGCCATCCACCCAATTGCTCAGGTCAAAAACCCTAGAAGACATTCTTTATTGTTCTCTTTTTTCTTTAACCCTCTCACTATTGGCTAGACTTTTAAAATAATCTCAATTCAACCACTCCTCGCACCTCCCATTAACATAAGCCTAGTTCAAGCCACTATTATCTTTTATGTAGAGTGTAGATTCACTTAGCAATCTAGATTCTGAACTAATATGATAGCTTTCTGATTGAATTTATCATTTCTACTCTTTCCCAATCCCTACCCCTTCCATACTCCAGACAACCAGAATGATTTTTCTAAAGCATATATCAGATTATGTCACTCCCTTTTTAAAAAAACTGTCCAATGATTTGTTACATTAGCCATAATATAAACAAGCAAATAGACTCCATATTATGGCCTATAATGCCTTGTATCTTTCAGAAGCTGCCTACTTCTTAAATATCCCCTTTTCATTAACCTGTCACAGTGGCCTAATTTTCTGGTCCTAAAACTCATCAAGTTTATTCCTGAGTCAGGAACTCTGCATTTGCTTGAAAGGCTTCTCCCCCATATCTTTTTATTGTTGTTGCCTTCTCATCATTCAGATCTCAACTCAAATGTCCACTTCCTTCCCTAAGCATCTTAGGAAATAGTGCTCCCTACTAAATCTTGTATCACATTACCCTATTGTGTCTTTTCTACATATTTATTAATACAAGAGATTAGCTTATATATTTGATGGTTTTATTGCTGCATACTTCTTACCAGTCTGAAAACCCACTGAGGGAAGGAATTACTTCTGTCTTATTAGTAACTGTCCTTAGCACCTATAACAGTACCTGGTACATAATACATGCTAAATAAATGTTAACTGACTTGACTCCTCAATGGAATCTACCTCTTTCTTAAATCCATGACATGATAAGAGCAAAAGATAGTATTTTGTACATATACATTTAAAAATAGTTTTATATGTGGTATATCATAACATTGTAAAGTAGCCCTCCTACAGTTGAGCAAGATCCTATTACAACAAATGTTTACAATGCTAGGATATTTTAAGACTTCATCATCTACATATCTTTTAGTTGTTCTATTTGTATCTAGTATAAACTTCCCAATTCCCTACTTTGTCACCTAAATTCTGTCATAAAAATATTAATTTGTAACCTTGAGTTCTTTTTTTTTAAGATTTTATTTATTTATTTGAGAGAGAGAGCATGAGAAGGGGGAGGGTCAGAGGAAGAAGGAGACTCCCCGCTGAGCGGGGAACCCAATGCCGGCCTCAATCCTGGTATTCCGGGATCATGACCTGAGCCGAAGGCAGATGCTTAACTGACTGAGCTACCCAGACACCCCTTGGAGTTCTGATATGAATAAATGCAATGCAGTTTTATTAATAAGAAAAGAACGCTTTCCGAATAATTTACGGTGCTAAACTCTGACATTACTTTTGAAATAGATTTTAGAGAAATAAAAATAAAACATACCTCTCATCCATGGCCTCCTAAACTTATTATCAATAACTCCTGCATGATAATTTCCATCTTGATATAAACATGAAGGGACTCGAAGCAATAAAGCGTCTCTGCAAAACTTCTTTCTAACTATATTCTATGTAAGAAAGTAAGATTATAAAATCTTTTAATATATTTATCAGATGCAACTATCAATACTCAGAATATTAAAATTTTTTATTCTTTCAAATTCATATTATTTTTATTTAAAGGTAATACCTGCTCATTATAAAATATAGAATAACACAGAACACATAACTGAGAAATTCAAGGTCCCTGGTAATATAAGTAATACTTTGGCATGTTTTCCACAGACTTCCTTTTCTAGGCTAGGCTAAAATATGTGTGTGTGTGTGTGTGTGTGTGTCTGTGTGTCTGTGTGTGTCTATGTGTTTGACAAAAATGAGATCACATCATTTATACAGTATACCATTTAGCAATGTGCTTTTTTTTCGCTTAACAGTATAATATGGCTGTCTTAATTTTGTTTTCTATGTCTTTGCATTATTAAGCTTGTGACAACCAGCAAATAAGTTTCTAACTTAAAAAAAAATCAACAAATAAAACTATTTCTTAAACCTCATAGTCTATGGTGTGCCTCTGAAAAATGTCCCACTATTCTTCTCAGATTATCAAAATTCTATTTATTAAAAAAAATCCTATTTATATTTCAAGGCCCATCTTAAGCAATATCTCCTCTATGAAGCTTTTCCTCAGTAACTCTCAACTTCCCACAAACTTCATTATTCTATGTATTTGGACAAATGATAGTTTCCTGCATTATTTCCCAAGAGTTTTATGTTTGCTGAAGGTGTTATACATATTAAATAAGAGGTCTTAATTATTCAAGAATAAATGGTACAAAGAAAGAAGAGTTAAAGTAATTTCTATAAAACGAGAACCAAAGGTTCATTGCAAAACAGAAAAAAAGCTTGATTAATACTTTGTCTAAAAAAATGAAATAAAGTGATAAAAATTAAATTTTATAGCTAACAAAATTTTGGTTATAATTAGTTTGTAACCATAACTGGTTTTTTGTCAAAATTTTCCCACAAACTGTATTATATAATGATATGCATGATATTAGTCATTACTTCATCTTTGATTGTAAAGAAGATATTTTTAAAAAATATTTAACCAAAATATTCTCAAGGCATCTCTGACTCCTTTAATATTCAAACCATTCTCTTCCTCTTATCTGTAACTAATCCATGTTGCAAGGTCTTCATTTGACAATAGCTTTACCTGTTGAGTGGTTCCCCAACACTATTTCCATGAACTTTACAAAATTCTACAACTTTTGCAAGAAATGCCATCAATCAGTATCATATTTGTACTATATCATGGGGTGTGATCCACCAGCAAGAAACTAAGATACCATGGGCACAGATTAAAATTTAAGGATGTTTGAATACAGACTAATTTTGAAGTGACCAATATATTTGGTTAACAATGACTTCTAATTCCCTACCATGAATATGTTATAACACATTTACCTCCCACAATTATGAAGAAATACAAAACCTGAAGATGTCTAAATGTCTTTCTTATTTCCTATAACATGGACAGTTTTAGTTACATTGGAGTAATTTTTTTTCCTGGTAATGAGGTCAAGGTTATAAAGAAAATCAAAATTTAATTTATCAATTAAGATCATAAGAACAATGATTTGTTGTATGACTATTTTAGTTTCTTAACAATGTACTGGCCTTGAATCTTAGCTTTGTATAAGCTGTTTAAGTTCTCTAGACATCAGTTTCCTAACCTGTAAAATTGTAAAATCTAGCTCTTGGAGTAGTTATGATGATCAAATGGCATAATCCATCAAAAGAGCAAAGGATCAAATCATATAATCCATCAAAAGACCAAAGTATCTGGCCCATACAATTGGTCAATACATGCTGTTATTGTTATTTCCTCATAAAGATAACTGGGACTGCTTTCTCCCCCGACTCTTTTCAAGGAAGATCACTCAAGAATGTTCATATAGAAGCAGCCCAAATATGCCAAGTTCCTATTTTTTTCTGCTGACAGCTTCAGATTCACAATACATTGTCAATAATTTCCTTCTAAACGTGGCATTTTTAAAGTATATTGGAAGTGGGAAGAAATTTTAAATAAATCTCCAAGTAATTAGACTAAGGATTAGTCTAAGGACTACTGCAAAGTTATCATAATCATGTAGTGAATGCAGGTAGTACTTTTCATATCATAATTCTTAGTAGTTAGTGATCCAATAATACTCTACCTCATCTAAATAGTCTATTGCACAATATTTGAATGCTGAAAACATGTCTTCTTTCTTTGAGAGCGGTACAAATTTCAATATCTGGAAATATAAAAATTAAAATTAAATGTTGATAAAATAGCAAAGCAAGGAGTAGAAAACCATTCTTAATCACAAAACTTTGGTTCATTCATTTTTAAAAAGGCACTGAGTGATAAAAAATTTTACTATTAAAATGACATTTATTACTATGATTTAAATCTAATATGAAAATAATGTATGTTGATATAAAATTTTTCATCTACTTTTCATACATGTTCATATATTGTTTAATCCACACAACTTCTGGTTGGTGGATTGAAATATATATTCTGTGACCATTTTGTTACAAAAGAGGCAGGAATTCTCAAGTTTGAGAAAACCACTAGTACAGTGGTTTTCTCAGGATAACCATATTTCTTAAGTGGTCTTGAAACAGAATAACCACACATAAAACTGTGCAGAAGCAGGGGAGAAGAATCTGGGAAATTCAAGTCTCTTAAAAAATGAAAAGCCCAGGGGTGCCTGACTGGCTCAGTTAGAAGAACATGTGACTCTTGATCTTGGGGTCATGAGTTCAAGCCCCTGTTGGGGGTAGAGTTTACTAAAAAAAATAAATAAAAATTTAAAATAAAAAGGCTGAAGTTAGAATTCCCTAATAGCTCATTTGGAATAAAGCCACTAAGACATAGTATTCCTAGGTCAATGGGTCATTACTGATAAATAAACAAATTCATCTAATGAAGCAGTAGGTAAAATTTAGAATCCTGAAAGAGTCCAAGATGGTTCTCATTTATGTGAGAACCAGAGCAATTACAGCTTATAAGAGTCACTCTAGGACAGAGTCCAGTGTATCAGATAGTTCTTAGCATTCTGATCAGTTACTTCAAATGTTTTGGGGAATTTAGATGTAAGCTAGAAGTCTTCATAAGGTAGTTTGTCAGTAAGTTCTTAGTGAGCGAAATAAACATTTTAATCTGAATGGTTCTGCCTTAGTTTCATTATTATTTTAAACTTATTTGAGGTTTACCTGTTTCCTTATCTATGGTGAAGGTACCGCACCAGAAGACCTTAAGAGCTCATCTACATTAATTAGCTATGAATCTATTCCTATTTTCAGTCATCATCGAGTGAACATTCTTAACTACTCAACTACTGTATTACAAAATCTAAGAGCAAACTGGTTCCGGAATACAATTACTTTATTTGATTAATGAATCAGAAGACATTTTGGATATTATAAGCTTTCCAATGAAAACAAACCCAATAAGCTATCTGAATTATTTTTTTAATATTGTTAGGTTCTGTGGTATCAACAGATATGGGGAGTACATAGTACTTTTAATTCAGTCTTTCACTCTTAATTAAACAATGTCAACGTAGCGTTTTCTTACTGGTGATTGCTTCTCTGGAAATATTTTCCAATCATTGTACTTCCATACCTTTTCCATATAGTGTATCACTGATCTTTGAGGCAAATATTAATTTAGAATTTCCATTTCTTGATATTGTGCTTTCAAAAAACATTATCTGATTGTGCATCATTCTAGAAGTCATTTCAAAAAATTTAAAACAACCAATCTACTTAGTTAATCCATTCAGTTATTGTCAGCATTTATCTTAAATTTTCCTTTCTTGTGAAGCCTGTATTTCTACTAGCTTCAGATTCATTCACTCTCATCAACTACCTTAAACAATAATTACTGTTGTATTGAAATTAATCATTTAAATTCATGCTGAACATACAGTACTTAAATAAGATACTATATATCACATATATTCATAGAATTCCTTTCACCTGTCAACTTTACTTCATTGCATTACAGGTGTTTGACCCCATCCTATAATAGTGGATGGATAGGAAGAGATAAATCGGCCTTATTTCTAAAGTTAAAGGGAGAAAAGCAAAATCATGGCTAAAGAGAAGGTATTCTAAAAATAATCAATCAATCAATCAGGAATTTCAGCAATTCCTGAAATATTTTTCCTTACCTATTCCTAAAGATTTTAATGCTCTTGTGCTACCTCCTGATCGGGGCCAAAATGGAAATGCGTATAAGTAATCAGGTTAGGCTCTTATGCACAAGGCCAAAGAAGTAAGGCACAAGATTTTCTCCACTCAGTTTTACCGAAGTATCACTGAGGTAAAAATTTTACATATTTAAAGTGTAGGTATATATATTGGGATATTATTTCCAAGATTATCTAAGACACATACGAGTGAACGCGAATTTTAGGGCTGGCTTCCCATCTCCTCTCGCCAGCCTCAGGCATATGGAGATTTCTCCCCTTCCTCACTCCTTTGCCTAAAAACCACACTTTAACCATGTAAAATCGCAGAGGAGGCAAGGTTCACAGATTTTCTCGTATTGTTTAATCTATACAACTTCTTGTTAGTGGGTTGAAATCCCACTGGCCTTTCTGTGCCCTTCACAACCTCTATGCCCGCCTCATTAGGTTACGTGGACCCTGGTTCTGGGGTCTTGTCCCCACAGAGCCACATCAACCGGGCCTCACAGATCTGTTTTCCAGCAATTTTGGAGTTGCCATACTCTAGCCCCACCCTGACCTTTTCTTCTCCTCTGCTCAAGAACACCTTCCCTTTCTCCTCTCTTCAGCCTCCCCGGGTTGGCACGGAGGTAAAATCGCCACGTACCCGTCAACTGACATAATTCCCGCCTACTGAGCATGTGACCTCTGGCCTTGGGCTCAGCGCTGGCATTGGCCAGCCAGGCGAGGCCCCGCCCCTCGGGCTCCTGGCACTTCCGCCCGCGGTTGCCCATTGCCGGGGCGTGCCCGGGTCCTCGCGGCTGAGCGAATCCTTTGCGGCACTCAGTGGAGAGTGACAGAGGACAGAGGCAGGAAGCCCGAGGGAACCGGTGTGAAAGGCAGGGAAGAGCACGCCAGGGAGTCTGGACTTCTAATGTTATTAGCTGATCCTGGCCAAACGGGACAGGACCAGAGGGAAGGCAAGGGCAGAAGCGTTCCAAAGGTAAAACAAAGAATTTAGCCATCAGATTCAGGAAGAAGGAAAGCGAAAGGGAGGAAGCCAACATGATTCAGGTGTCTGGCTAGGTGTTGGCAATGGCTTGAAGGCGGAAGAGCATTTGAGGAGGGGCAGGAAGATAGAATTGGGACATGCATATTGTACACGTTGATTGATAGCCACCCCTTCGCAAACACTCATTTAGGAATCACTAGACCCACCAGATCAGGAAGAAGTGTCGCTGTATTTCTTAACTCCTGTCTTTCTTTCCGTGACGTAACTTGGCATTAAATTTCTTCCCAGAATATTGCAAGAAGTAACATGCATTTATTTATTTTACTAACACATGGGTGTCTTTCTAGTTAATTACTAACAAAATGCTAATTATGAAACATCAGTGGATAAGCTACATTACTCTCCCAAGTTACTGACTTCATTCTATTTTGTACAGGTTTGTGCAGTTTGCTTCACTGATGCGGATTTAATGTTTGGCGGTAATCAATACAAAGATGTTCATCTGGCATTGAGGTACATTACTATGCATTCTTGGATGTATACCTTTCGTTAAAACTAATTTTAAATTAAATAATTTTGTAAAAATTACAAAAGTAACACATTGTTATGCTAATTGTAACCAGTAAAACCATCCTAAGATGAATACAGAAAAAGTAATCTCTGTTACTGACCCTATTCCCAGATAACCAAGGTTAACAATCTGGGGTGTATCTTTTTTAAATTAAATTAAATTTTTTTAATTTAAAATCAATTAATTACCATATTATATTATTAGTTTCAGAGGTAGAGTTTAGTGATTCATCAGTTGCATATAACACCCAGTGTTTACTACATCAGGTGCCCTCCTTAATGCCCATCACCCAGTTACCCCATCCCCCCACCCAGGGGTATAACTTTTCATACCTGTTATACGTTCACACAAATTTATATGGACATGCACACACAAAATAGTTCGGCCAATTATATAAAAATGGGTGACTTATTTTTCACCCTTCTTCACTAAACAATACATCACGAACAACATTCCACATAAAAATGTATAGATTTAACTTGTTTTTAACAGTTGCATAATATTTCATAGTAAAGATATGCTGCAATTTATCCAAACATTCTGCTACTGATGGATTTAACAGATTGTTTTCAGGTTTTTTTTTTTTTAATCTTGACAAATAATGCTGCAATAAGAATTCTTAGACATAGGGTTTTAAATATTATTGCTGTTATTCCTATGGTATAGATTTGTGTTGCTTTGCTGCCGTAAGTGGTAAGAGCATTTTAAATTTAATAGTGCCAATTTACCTTTCAAAAATTTATAGCAATTTATGTTAACAATGCCTGAGAGGGATCATTTTTCTGAATACTCAACAGAAGTGAGTATTTTGCTCTTTGAAAATGTTTGCTGGTCTGACACATGAAAAATACTATCTCATTATTGTTTTAATTTGCATTTTCCTGATTACTACTGAGATTAAACATTTTTTAGATATTCATGAGCCCTTTGGATTTCTTCTTCCATGAATCCCATTAATTGCATAATTGTGTGTGTGTGTGTGTGTGTGTGTGTGTGTGTGTGTGTGTCTGTGTGCAAGATCAGGCCATTTTTCTATTCAGCAGGTTCTCTTTTGAAGATTTTGTATATAGGTACTTTAGTTACTATCAGATTTGACTATGCAGATAACAGAAAATCTCCAAGCAATATAAAATTTATTTCTCTGTCATGTAAATGAGGTACGGAAGTAAAAGGTTCAGGTCTGATATGGCAGCTGTGCCCCACAAAGGCCTCAGGGACTTAACCATCCAGCTCATTACTCTAGTATTCCTGTGTTGTGGTCCTTAGTCTCATGGTCTCAAGTGGCAGTATTTATGTTTCAGGCAGCAAGATGGAGCAAGGAATGAAAAAGAGGAGAGGCTAAGGGCACAATGTTTCTTTATGTATCTGTAATTAAAATTGTGAAACATAATGTTCATATAGAAAAACACATAAGAAAATCTATAGCTTAAAAAATTATTTTAAAAAGGGTTCCTGGGTGGCTCAGTCAGTTAAGTGTCTGTCTTTGTTGGCTCAGGTCGTGATCCCAGGATCGTGGGATTGAGTCCCGCATCAGGCTCCCTGTTCCGCAGGGAGCCTGCTTCTCCCTCTGCCTCTCTCTCTTTCTGTCTCTCATGAATAAATAAATAAAATATTTTTTTAAAGATTTTATTTATTCATTTGAGACAGAGAGAGAGAGAGCATGAGCAGGGGGAGAGGCAGAAGCAGGCTCCCTGCTGAGCCAGGAGCCCGATGCGGGGCTCCATCCCAGGACCCTGGGATCATGACCTGAGCCAAAGGCAAACGCTTAACCATATGAGCCACCCAGGTGCCCCAATAAATAACATCTTTAAAAAAATTATTTTAAAGAAATATCCATGCAACCTCCACTCAAAGTAAAGAAACAGAGCATTACAAGAACTTGAGAAGCTGTGTTTCCTTTTCTAATCACAACTCTCCCTTGAGGAAGTCTCCTCCTAGACCTAGAGATTACTATAATCCTGACTTTATGGTAATCACTGCTTTGCTTTTCTTTAGTTTCATCCAAGTATGCATTTCTAAATGATATAGTTTTGCTTATTTTTAAATATTGCTGTTTGTGTTAGTTTGGTTCTTGTTTCTGTTCAGTGGATGCCATTGTACGTATGTATGTTAATTCAATTTCATTGCTGAATACACCATCATATAAATATACTTCAATTTATTTATCCATTCTATTGTTGATGGACCTTTGGATCATTACAAATTACAAATAGTGCTGCTATCAATATCCTTGTACGTATATCCTAGTATATGTATACATTTTTCTGGAATATAATTTTAGGAATGAATTTCTGGATTATTGGGTATACATATCATCACATTTATTCAATAATGGCAAACTGTTTTCCAAAGTGATTGTACTAATTTACACTCCCACCAGCAATGTTTTAGAGTTCCTATTGCTTTTTGTCCTTACCAACCCTTAGCAGCTTCATATTATTTAATTTTGAGTATCTGGTAAGTATCTAGTTTCTCTCAAGGAAGGTTCCCATTAGCTGCCACATGACAGTTCTGCTTACATCTCGTTGGTTAGGCCCTAGTCACCTGATCACTCTTGGCTGTAGTAAAGGCTAGAAGAATCATTGTTTATTCTGGACCGTCATGTGCATAGTTACAACTTGGAGATTCTATTATTAAAATAAGAAGGAAAGAACAGATTTTGAGAAATAGTTTCTGCTACATTAAGAATAATAATTTAAAAATAGCTAACTTTTATTGAGCACTTACTCTGTGCCAAGCACTATTCTAAACATTTTGCAACTACTTGTAAATTAGATACTATATTACAAATCCCAGTTTACAGGTAAGAAAACTGGGACATTGAGAATTTAAGTGTCTTACCCAAGATTAAGCCAGAAAGTATGAGACAGAATTGCAAACCCAGGTAGTCTGGTTCAAAGTCCATGCTTTTAGCTGGGCCATATACTCTTTATTTTATTTATTTATTTATTTATTTATTTATTTATTTATTTTTTTAAGATTTTATTTATTTATTTGACAGAGAGAGACATAGCGAGGTGGGAACACAAGTGGGGGAGTGGGAGAGGGAGAAGCAGACTCCCTGCTGAGCAGGGAGCCTGATGCAGGGCTCGATCCCAAGACCCTGGGATCATGACCTGAGCCGAAGGCCGACGCTTAATTCCTGAGCCACCCAGGTGCCCCAGGGCCATATACTCTTTAAAAGGAATATTTGTTCTTGGTCTGCCATATATTTTACAAAGATTTTCCTCCTGCTTATCTTTGGAAATTTCTAAGAGTAGTTTTCTTTATATATTTATAGTGAATTTCACCTATATATCTAAGTCATCTGTGTTTTTTCTCAGTAGATATTTCTGCATCATTTTTTAAAAATTATGCATATGAAAAGAATCTTAAGACAATTACTTTTCCCTATAAGTTTTAATTCACATTATTTATGTTACTGTTATTTTGTATCTAGGTGGAAGTAAATTTAAACACACTTGAATATAAAGATCTTATTTATTTATTTGAGAGAGAGAGAGAATGAAAGAGCACACACAGGGAGGGGCAGAGAAAAAGGGAGAGAGAATCCCAAGCAGACTTCACACTGAGTGCAGAGCCTGATGCAGGGCTTGATCTTATAACACTGAGATCATGATCAGAGCCAAAACCAAGTCAGATGCTTAACCGACTGAGCCACCCAGGCGCCCCTAAACACACTTGAATGTAAACTAAGCTGAGGAGCCATAAAGGAAGCTGGAAAAACCCTTTACTATCCAGATCAATTGCATACATTTGTGGAAATCCCTTATAATAATATTAAGCTTCATTGTTGTATTCACATGGTATGCTGTTGAGGACAGAGTAATAATGTTTAATGTTTACTGAGAACATACTTTGTGCCAGGCACAATAGTAGGCACTGAAGATGCAAAAATAAGGAAAACAGATTTTAGCCTTTGAGAAGCTCGTGAATCCTTGTCTGGGGTTATTCTTATTTTCCATCTTCTTTTCTTCAGACAATTCTGTATATTGCTGCCAAGATGATATTTCTAAAACAACTAATTGAGAATATCACTCCCCTGCTCAAACTTCATAATTTATCACATACAGGATGAAATCTGAAATTCTTAGCATGGAACAATTATTCGATCCCATTTACTCTGGAACCCTGAACCATTAGCCATTCTTTGAACATCTCCCAGATCCTTCAACTTCCAAGTCTTTGTTCTTGCTGTTTTATTTGTATTCTTTTTTTTTTAAGATTTTATTTATTTATTTGAGAGAGAGAATGAGAGAGAGAGAGCACATGAGAGGGGGGAAGTTCAGAGGAAGAAGCAGACTCCCCGCCAAGCAGGGAGCCCGATGCGGGACTCAATCCCGGGACTCCAGGATCATGACCTGAGCTGAAGGCAGTCGCTTAACCAACTGAGCCACCCAGGCGCCCTGTTTTATTTGTATTCTGATCACATGTTGAAAACCTATTTATTCTACAGGGTTCAGTACAACTGTTTCCTCTTTCCACTGATAATCTCAGAATTAGTTGTTACCTTTCTGGCACTCTTACAGTTTTTCTCAGTGTCCCACTTTGGGTAGTTTCCATGCTTTACATTATAATTGTTTTTTTGATGCCTGCCTCTCCTACCAGGTTGCTGTGTTCTTGAGATCATGGGCCATGGACCATGTCCTAATTATCTATATATACTTTGTATATACTAGCACAATGCCTTATCTAGAGCAAGCTCTAAAATAGATATTTAATTCACTACTTGAAATTTGGCATTAGGTCATTTTGAAATAATAAAAAAAAATTTTTTTTGCATTTTCTATTAAATGTAGGTTTTTAGTGTTTTTGCAGAAGCATTAATGTGTATGAAATATTACCCACACATACACACACATCAGCCAAAGGAGACATGGCATAAATATGGCAGATAATCAATTTGACACAGAGTTGCAGATTAGTCTGAACCAGATTATGCAGAAAATCTGGATATATGGAATGAAATAATATTGCACAAATGTGTTGCATAAGTAAATTGTCTTGTGGTTGCTAATTTATGGGTGTAGTCTCACATACTATCTTTTGATCAGTAAGGAACTATGTAATAGATTGAGAGCAAACATTTTGGCACAACATATTTAATCTAATTAAACTAGATAATAATGCTAAAAACAAGCTGTGGTAGCATCAGCATGTAAAGAAATTTTCACAAGTATATAAGGGAAGCCTAATATTTCATATTTATGTAGTTTACCTTTTTTTCAACTACAGAATCCAGATGTTATTGTAGCCTATTTTTGCCACATTTGTCTCCATAAACACTATCACTTTTCTCTTTTTCACATGTTGAACCCCTAAACATTTTTCTGATTATGAGTCACCTCATACTTTATGTGTTTATTGTATCTTTTACACATATTGAAAAATTTACTTAAGCTAAGCTTCTGGCTAGGATAAAAACATTATCCATGCTTAGACTTGACTCTGTTCCCCTAAAGAAGTCTTGGGCTGGAATAAACAGTTATACTTGTGTCTATTTCCTTCTGAAAAATGGAAGGGCTAGCTCTATATTTTAATATTTCCCTGGGTAACATTCACCCTAACACCTCTCATATTTTATGGTCCAGTGAAATTAAGGCATTTGCCAAAGATAACATAGGTGGGATAGGAATATAGGTCTTTTGACTTCCACCCAGTGTGAGGTGTAATTGTTCACTCATCGATTTATCCATAAATTTCTTTGGTGGGGGGAGGGGCAAAGGGAGAGGGAGAGAGAAAATCTTAAGCAGGCTCCACACCCAGGGCAAAACCCAGCAAAGGGCTGGATCTCATGACCCTGAGATCATGACCTATCTCCAATCAAGAGTTGGACGCTTAATCGACTAAGCCACCCAGGTGCCCCATCCATCAATCATTTTTGAGCACATATTATGTGCAAGGAACTATGTTAGTTGGGGAGAGCAAATGACTCTACTCTGTCAGTGTGGCAGGGGAAATAAGACATTTACATAAAAACTAATTATTCCCTGAGGAAATTAATGTCATAAGAGTTATGGGATCTTAAAGGAAATAATGCTTTATTGTTTTAACAAGTAAGTTGTAGAGATACAGAATAATTGAGTAAATATCTCATTTAGATATTTCAGCAGGTTAACTACACCTGTGGGAAATCTAGCTGTTTGAACCACAAAAGCATAACACCACCACTGTGTACCTAATAGAAAATGAACCAACTTATAAAATAAATAACTTCCTAAGGTCTAAACTGCAAATTCAAACTATAATAAGTTATAACAAATCACCAATATCCAGGGTAGCCAATATCATCCTTATACAAGATGGAAAAACTATTTCTCTTTTTCTCTCCAAAAGAAGTCTTTTTAAAAATTACTTATTTATTTTTACTAGAGAGACAGAGAGAATGAGCAGGGGCAGGGACTTCTTTCTCTCCAAAGGAAGTCTTAATGTTTCATAAACAGTAATTCTCACAACTTCATATTTTGAATTTAGACCAATCTCATACCTCACAATGTAAATAAATTTAACAAATAATTTTTGAACACCTACTACGTGCTTGGTATGTACAAACTTAGCAGATTAGCAACTTGTGTTGTCTCTTAGAGGAAAAAAGAGAAAAAAGTACCCAGAAACAATAATATCTAACACTATTGAGCACCTTCTCTTTTATTTATCTATCTATCTATCTATCTATCTATCTATTTATTTATTTATTTATTTTTAAAGATTTTATTTATTTATTTGAGAGAGAGAGAACAAGAGATAGAAAGCACAAGAGGGAAGAGGGTCAGAGGGAGAAGCAGACTCCCTGCTGAGCAGGAAGCCCGATGTAGGACTTGATCCCGGAACTCCAGGATCATGACCTGAGCCGAAGGCAGTCGCTTAACCAACTGAGCCACCCAGGTGCCCTATTTATTTATATTTTTTTAAAGATTTTATTTATTTGACAGAGACACAGCAAGAGAGGGAACACAAGCAGGGGGAGTGGGTAAGGGAGAAGCAGGCTTCCCGCAGAGCAGGGAGCCCGATGTGGGGCTCGATCCCAGGACCTTGGGATCACGACCTGAGCAGAAGGCAGACGCTTAACGACTGAGCCACCCAGGCGCCCTTATTTATTTTTTTATAAGTTGTTTTTTTAATTTGTTTATTTTTTATTATGTTCAGTTAGTCAGCATATAGTACATCATTGGTTTTTGATGTAGTGTTCAACGATTCATTAGTTGCGTATAACACCCAGTGCTCATCGCAACACAGAGCACCTTCTCTTTTAAATATCTTTCTCTTTAGTTTTCTAGCTTCCTGATTTCTCACCTGTTCTGCACCTAGAAAATAAATATATATATGAGAGAGAGAGTCTGTATGTGCCAGCAATCTTCTGAATGTGAGAGTCACAAGACAATGTCCGTATCTTTAGACTCCTTGTCATATTCCAACAGCTAGACCAGTGGTTCTCGTTTGAGGTGATTTTGCCCCCCAGAGGGCATTTGGGCATATCTGGAGACATTTTTGGTTGTCATAACTGGGGGAAGGATTGCTACTGGCATCTAATTAGCAGATGCCAGGATCCTGCTATGAACATCCTAAAATTAAGAGGAAAGTCTACCACCACCCTTAAATAAAAATTATCCAGCCAAAATATCAATAGTACGAAGGTTGAGAAATCCTGATCTTAACTGATTAAAGACTAAACGATATCCACACTCTTCTAGTCATATATATATAACTTACCCCATTCCCTGGAGATGACTTCACCTTCTTGAATGAGAAATTGTGTTCCTTCACTTTTCTCTTTTTATATCAAAATGTCCATATAGTCTCATTTGGCATTTTCTTACTTCTTTCTGTGGATATTCTTCTTTCTTTCCAAGACTAATCTCTTCCAATATTTATGCCCTACCCTATTTTCCAAATTATTTATGCTGCTGCTAAGAATGCATTCTGTATCACAGAATAAAACAGACAAGAAATCAAGCAAAGAGTACTGTTTCCTCTGGATTCTTTATTTCATCCCCACTCACCAGCTCCAGAATTTAGTTCACAGGTTATTTCCTCTATGTGTCTTCATTCTTTCCCCTACAATGGGTTCTCTCTGTGTCTAAAAAGTACTTAATTATATTCTATCTTAAAATATTCTTTAAAACTCTTACTTTGATCCTTCTGTTTTTTAACTTATCTGTGTCCCCTAGGACTCCTGTAATTTTCTCCTAACTGTTCTCCCAGCTTCTACTTTAGTATGCATTGTGCTGTAGAATTTAGATTATGTCAACTACTCTCATCAAAGTCCTTCAGTAGTCAACCAGTGCCCATACACAATAACTATGCTGCATCAAGCATTTTTTATTTACAAGATACTATGCTTGGAACTTAAGTTAGTATTTAATCTCCATCATACAGATGAGAAACTGAAGCTTAGAGAGGTTAAGTGTCTTGGTCAAAACTCTATAGCTAGGATGTGAGGAGCCGATTCAAATCCAAGTCAGTCTTATGCCAAAGTCTTGGCGTACATTTTACACAACTCTTTATTCCCTAAGGTGTCAAGTCCAGACTGCTGATTTTGGCCTTCAGGTCTCTCTGTCTGGCTTCAAACTTTTTCCAGCTACTGCCGACCTTCATCCACCCTACACTCATGTTAAAGTACTGCTGTTCTCTGCATACTCTCTTTACTTTCTTCTCTTCTCTTTGCTCCCATTCATATCATCCCCTCTATGTTAATCTTCTCGTGCATCTCTAGAGGTCCAAATACCCACCCATTTTCTTTTTTTTTAAATTTTTTATTGTTATGTTAATCACCATATATTACATCATTAGTTTTTGATGCAGTGTTCCATGATTCATTGTTTGTTCATAACACCCAGTGCTCCATGCAGAACGTGCCCTCCTCAATACCCATCACCAGGCTAACCCATCCCCCTACCCCCCTCCCCTCTAGAACCCTACCCACCCATTTTCAAGCCCAACCCAAGCTTCCCAGCCGATCTTTGATCTTTCCCTTCTTTTCCCCCTAGTGGGCTTTTTCTCACTTACAAATTTTGATATTATAATGTATGTATATGCTTTTTTGCCCTTTCTCTATTTTTACCAACTTTAGAACAGGGAACTCATTATGTGAAAGTAACATATTTTTGTGTAGAATTTTATAAGCACTCTTTCAAATATGTTAACCTGACAAAGAACAAGAGCTCAATAGATGTTTGTTTGCTTGTTTGGTTCTAATCTTCATAGTAATTCTCCAAGGTATTATTATACTTTACTAACAGATAAGAAAACTGAGGCTCAGAGAGATCAAGTGACCTGCCAAAGGGCAGAAATACTCCAATATGACCCAAGCTCTAACTCAAGAGTTCTAATCGAGGGTTCTTTCTACTATACTACCTAGGGCTTCAGAATTTTGGCCCCCCAGTATATCCCAGCTCTATACCTTGGTCATCGTAGTTACTGAATATGAGCTGAATGAATGAGTAAATGTCTGTTAAGAACATACTTTTTGAGGGGCGCATGGGTGGCTCAGTCATTAAGCATCTGCCTTTGGCTCAGGTCATGGTTCCAGGGTCCTGGGATGGAGCCCGGCATCAGGCTCCCTGCTCCGCGGGAAGCCTGCTTCTCCCTCTCCCACTCCCCCTGCTTGTGTTCCCTCTGTCACTGTCTCTCTCTGTCAAATAAATAAAATCTTTAAAAAAAAAAAAAGAACATACTTTTTGAGGTTGAAAGTCATGAGAGGTTTATTGGCCACCAAGAATAACAGCACTTTAGGATGTGACTCATCCTCACACATAGTATTTAGGTAGAAAGAAAACAAACCCTCCCATTCTGATAAAATATCTTAGGCAGCATTAGGTTCAAGTCTGTATTATTATACACTTAAGAGCACCCGTGCCACACACCTTTAACAAACAAGTTTTTATGTTACTTAAAATCAGCAGGTAGAAAGAAAATTGAGAGTAATTTTTCAATTTTTGTTTTTCATTTTTCTGTAGCCAAATTTATCATTCTCTTTCCTTATCGTCTCTGCTTTTTGGGTCATTTTAGAAAGGTCACCTCTATCCCCAAAATTATACAGATGCTCAAATATATTTTCTTCTACTGTTTTTATCATGTCATTCTTTACATTTAGAATCTCTGGGATTATGTGTCTGTGCATGTGTGTGTGTTTCTATACATGTGTGTAAGGCATGTAATAGGTTTATAATTTAATATTTTTCTTATATAGGTGAGTGAATTATTTATTGATTTTCTCTTCTGGTTTAAATTACGTCTTTATCATATATGTCCATATATAGATTATTATATATGTAAACTAAGCTTTCCAGATTTTTAATTTATTCTATTGATGACTTACTCCTGAGCTGTTTTTATTTATTTACACTATTTTAATTCTTCTTATTATTATTATTTAAAGATTTTATTTATTTATTTGACAGAGAGAGACACAGCAAGAGAGGGAACACAAGCAGGGGAGTGGGAGAGGGAGAAGCAGGCTTCCCGCTGAGCAGGGAGCCTGACACGGGGCTCGATCCCAGGACCCTGGGATCACGACCTGAGCCAAAGGCAGACGCTTAACAACTGAGCCACCCAGGCGCCCCAACACTGTTTTAATTATTAAAGTTTTAATTTCTGGGCAGCAGTCTCATTCACTACTATTATTTTTTTTACTTTAAAAAATTTTTAAAGATTTTATTTATTTATTTATTTGAGAGAGAGAGAGCGAGCAAGTGGGGGGAGGAGCAGAGGGAGAGGAACAAGCAGACTCCACGCTGAGCACTGGAGCCCGTCTTGGCACTCGATCTCAGGCCCACAAGATCATGACCTAAGCTGAAGTCAAGAGTTGGACGCTTCACTGACTGAGCCTCTCAGGTGCCCCCAGTACTCTTCTTTAAAAAAATATATTCCTAGCTACCCTTTAAGGTTTATTCTTTTTTTTTTTAGGATTTTATTTACTTATTTGAGAGAGAGAGAGAATGAGAGATAGAGAGCATGAGAGGGAAGAGGGTCAGAGGGAGAAGCAGACTCCCCGCCAAGCAGGGAGCCCAATGTGGGACTTTATCCCGGGACTCCAGGATCATGACCTGAGCCGAAGGCAGTCGCCCAACCAACTGAGCCACCCAGGTGCCCAAGGTTTATTCTTTTTTTAAAGTTTATTTATTTTTGTATTTATTTAAGTAATCTCTATACCCAACATGGGGCTTGAACTCATGACCTCGAAACCAAGCGCTACATGTTCCTCTGACTGAGCCATCCAGGCACCCCTCTAAGGTTTATTCTTAAAAAAAAAAAAAAGAAATATTTTGTCAAGATCCCTCATTTTCTTTTACTGGGATTCTGATTGAGATGAAATAAAAGCAATAGATTAATTTGGAGAATTGAGTCATTTTAATATGCAGTCTTCAGAATCAGAGAACTTAATATGGTTTTCCATTTTTTCAAGTCTTCTGTCATTTTTCCCAAAGATTTTATAATTTTATAATTTCTTTTTTTAATATATGTTTTTTAAGATTTTATTTATTTATGTTAGATAGAGAGGGAGAGAGAGAAAGCAGGAGAGGGGGGAGGGTCAGAGGGAAAAGCAGACTCCCCGCTGAGCCAGGAGCCCAATGTGGGACTCGATTCTGGGGACTCTGGGGTCATGACCTGAACCCAAGGCAGATGCTTAACCAACTGAGCCACCCAAGCGCCCAATTTTTTTTTCAAAGATTTCATTTATTTATTTGACAGAGAGAGCACAAGCAGGGGGAGCAGCCCAGGGAGAGGGAGAAGCAGGCTCCCCGCTGAACAGGGAGACCAACTCAGGGCTTGATCCCAAGACCCTGGGATCATGACCTAAGCCAAAGGCAGACACTTAACCAAGTAAGCCACCCAAGCGCCCAATTTTACAACTTCTGTGTATTTGTGTGTGTGTGTGTGTATGTGTGTGTGTGTGTGTTTACACTTTAATAGAGCACTGTGCTTTAGTTCATACACACAAGAATCAACTGCCTGGGTTCCAAACTCAGCTATGCCATTTACTAGCCATGTAGCATGTTCTTTCACCTTTGTGTACTTGTTCTTTATTTCCCCCTCCTATAATATGGGGGATGATAATAATAGTGCCTCCTAGAGTTATCATGAAAATTAAATGGGTTAATATATCTAAAGTGCTTAAAACAATACTTAGCACATAGTAAGTACCCTATGAGTACTACCTATGATTACATGATGATATGGTATATATAAGAAACATCTCGTGTTTCTTATTAAATTTATTTGTGTTTTATGTACTGTTATTAAAAATTGATTTTTTTTCTTATTCTCTTCTTATTGGTGGCCATTTTATTAATTTTGAGTATTGAGTGCAATCTTAATAAACACTAAACTTTGAAATTTCAGCCTCCAGAGGGCTCCCCTTTCCTGTGAATTACTATCATTTCCTATAACTTCTTTTTCATAAGAATTTTATGTCACTTAGAGCCAAGTGATGAAAAAGAAAATGTGTGTCTGATGCATTTGAAAGGTCAACTAAGATAAATAAGATCAACAGCTAGTTCACTGAAAATACTAACAGGACAAATAATCCTCTTGCAAAACTGAAGAAAGAGAAACCACTGAAAATGCAAAAAAAAAAAAATGGAATTAACAGATGCATATAAATATCCAAGAAGTTTAAAAATTACAAGAATACTCGAAGTTTAACCTATCAATAAAGGAGAAATTTTGATAACATAGGATATTATTTAAGAAATATAAATTATGAAAATTGATACAAGAAGAGGCAGAAAACTTGAACTGATCAAAGGAAGAAATGGGACATGTTACCAGACAGTTCTACCTCTGAAAAAGGCACTAGGTCAAGATTTTTTTTTTTATATTTTCTTTATGTATTTATTTATTTATTTGAGAGAGGGAGAGAGACCATGGGGAGGGGCAGAGGGAAAAGGAAAGAGAGAAGCAGACTCTACAGTGAGCGTGGAGCCTGATGTGGAGCTTGATCTCATGACTCTGAGATCATGACCTGAGCTGAAATCAAGAGTTGGACGCTTTTAACCTACTGAGCCACGCAGGCACCTCTAGGTCAGGATGTTTTAAGACATGGATTCTATCAAAACTTTTAGAAACAATGTTATTTACAGAACTTTGAAAAAGATGGAAAACTTATAACTCATACAAGGCTAACATAGCTATGAAACCAAATTAGTGAGGAATAGCAGAAGAAAAGAAAAAACAATAGACCAATTAATAATGAAATAAATGCAGAAATACTAAATAAAACATTAACAAATTGAATACAACAGCACTTTTAAAGTTGAATGTACCATGACCCAAATAGATTTTATTTCAGGAATGCAGAGATAATTCGCTATATTAAGACATGAGCCTCTAATGATTTACAGCTAAATAATAAGTAAATCTTCAAATATTTCATAGCATTTTTTTCTCCTAATGTTATCCTACTTTGCTACCTTGTTTGATCATTCCTGCCTAGAACATTTTCTTCTCCATCCAGCAAACTCCTACTTTAAAGACTCAACTCAGGTCACTTCTGGTTCTTCTCTGACCCCTCCCTACTGAGGCTAAGAAGCTCCTGCTCTGTGTACTTCCACAATACCTTGTATTTACCTCTATTACAGACTTATCATACTGTTCTGTAAATGCTAGTTAACTTGTTTGTCTCCCCAACCAAACTGTGAACTTCTGAGATAGAGTCAATTTATTTCTGTTTTGCAAGCCTGACATATAAAAATTTGGCAGAATCCATTGAGAAATATACACAGATCAAAACTGGAAATAAAAAGTGCTGGCTAATTACTATAAAAGCTGTATTGGAGGGCATGATTTTGATGTCTAGACTGGACTTCTTAATACTTCACCTTAAAATCAAACTTCCTTATCCTGTTATAGGCAAAGTTGGGCAACCTCAGGCCTCCCTGAAGGCACTAGCTTCTTATCACAGAGTAGAACTGACTAGTGTTAACCTTCTCTGTAGGGAGCCTAGAAGATGCCAATGTATTTATTAATGTACTAATCAAAAGTACTAATCAAGTCAGTTGTTCTTCCTATGGTGAAGTGATTGGAGAAAAGAGAGGCCAAGAGTATTCTTCTAGCTGAAATACTGCATGGGTACATGAAGCCAGAGAAATAGAGGATACCCCTCTGTAATAGCTACCTAACTTAGAATATTTTCCTTTAGAACTGAGCTGCCTACAATTTCAGAGAAAAAATTTCAGTTGCAGTAACTATATTTAGCTTGAGGACTCTCATTTAACTTAGCAGGACTTTTTTCTTTAATTTACAATTTGATTTGTATACTTCCTCAAATTTCTGTTAGAATAGGTGGGGTAAAAAAAGTAACCAAAAGACATGGAAAATTTCCTCACAAATCTATTTACATTCTGTTATGTTCTCTGTACTTTTTGTAGTTAATGCAACATTGCTTTCAAGGCACTCTTAAGCAGGTGAACTGTTCCTTGTGTAGCCTCATGAAATTGAATGAGAAGGAATTGTCATCTGCATATATCTTGGATCTATTCAATCTAATAGCATGCTTGGCTAACATTGCCAGAGGAGGCAAGGGCCAGTAAAAGTCAGAGAGTGAGGACAGTTTTAGAATAGGAATCCATTCACTTAGCATTTGTTTCACTAGCTTTTTTCCTTTGCTACCAATACAACTATTAGATAAATTCTGGAGATCTAATGCATAACATAGTTATTATACTCAACAATACTGTATTATATACTTCAAAATTGCTAAGAGACTAGATCTTCAATGTTCTCACCACAAAAAAGAAATGATAATTATGTGATGTGATGGAGGTTTTAGCTAAAGCTATGGTGGTAATCATGTTGTAATACATACATATCAAATCAACACATTGTACACTTTAAACTTATACAATATTACATGTCAATTATATCTCAACAAAAAAATATATATATATATATCATAATTTGTTCTCACCTCTTGATGGACACTTAGGTTATTTAGCAACTATCCCAAATAAAGCTGCTGTGAATGTTTGTGTTACAAGTCTTGGTGTGGATGTGTTTTCATTTCTCTTGGATAAACACCTAGGAGTGAATGGCTGGGTCTTATGGTTTGTGTACCTATAATTTCTTATTGTGATATAATTGACACATAATAGTTTCAGGTGGACAGCATAATGATTCAATATTTGTATATATTGTGAAATAATCACCTCAATAAGTCTAGTTAACATCCATCACCACACAGAGTTATAAATTTTTTTTCTTGTGATGAGAACTTTTTTTTTTAAGATTTTATTTATTTGAGAGAGAGAGAACACAAGCAGCGAGAGGGGCAGAGGGACAAGCAGACTCCCTGCTGAGCAGAGAGCCTGATGCAGGGCTCCATCCAGGACCCTGGGATCATGACCTAAGCCAAAGGCAGATGCTTAACCAACTGAGCCACCCAGGTACCCCACTGTGATGAGAACTTTTAAAATCTATTCTCTTAACTTTCAAAAACACAGTACAGTATTATTACTTGTGGTCAACATGCTGTATATTACATCCCATAGGACTTATTTCTTTTATAACTGGAAGTTTGTTCCTTTTGACCACCTTTAGCCATTTTACCCACCCCACAACCCCTGCTCTGTCAACAGTCAATCTGTTCTTTGTATCTGGGAGTTTGTTTCTGTTTCTTTTGATTTTTAGATTCCACATATAAGTGAGTCATATGTTCATACCTACATATATATGATCATGTCATACATCATAGGTATTTGTCTTTCTCTGTCAAACTTATTTCACTTAGCATAATGCCCTCAAGTTCCATGTATGTTATTGTAAACAATAAGATTTCCTTCTTTTTTATGGCTGAATAATATTCCTGTGTGTGTGTGTGTGTGTGTGTGTGTGTGTGTGTGTGTGTGTGTGTGTGAAATCACATTTCCTTAGACATCTTGGTAGTTTCCATGTCTTGGCTATTATAAATAATGCTGAAATGAAATGGGGGTGCAGATATCTTTTTGATTTAGTGTTTTTTGTTTCCTTCAGATAAATACCCAAAAGTGGAATTGCTGGATCATATGGTAATTCTATTTTTAATCTTTTGAGGAACCTCCATACTGTTTTCCATAGTGGCTGCACCAATTTGCATTCCCACCAACAGAGCACGAGGGTTCCCTTTTCTCCACATCAACGCTAGTTATTTCTTGTCTTTTTGACAGTAGCCACCCTAACAGGTGTAAAGTGATATCTCATTGTGATTTTGATGTGCATTTCCCTGATGATAAGTGATGTTGAGCACTTTTTTCATGTACCTGTTGGCCATCTGTATACTTTTTTGGAAAAATGTTCAGATCCTTTGCCCATTTTTTAATTGGATTGTTTGTCTTTTTGCTATGAATTGTATGAGTTCTTTATTTGTTGGATATTAACCCATTATCAGATGGATGATTTACAAATATTTTCTCTTATTCGATAAGGTTACCTCTTCATTTGCTGTTGCGGAAGCTTTTTAGTTTGATGTAGTCCCACTTGTTGATTTTTGCTTTTGTTGTTTGTGCTTTTGTTTTGAAATCCAAAAAAATCATTGCCAAGACCAAAGTTAAGGAATCTACCCCCAATGTTTTCTTCTAGGAGTTTTATGGTTTCAGGTCTTATGTTCAAGTCTTTAATCCATTTTGAGTTTATTTTTGTGGGTAGTATAAGAAAGTGGTCCAGTTTCATTCTTCTGCATGTGGTTGTCCAGTTTTCCCAGCAGCATTTATTGAAGAGACAGTTCTACCCCATTGTATATTTTTGGCTCCTTTGTCATAAATTAGTTGACCATATATGTGTGAGTTTATTTCTGGGCTCTCTATTCTGTTCTATTGATCTATGTGTCTGTTTTTTATGCCAATACCATACTGTTTTGACTCCTATAGCTTTGTAATACAGTTTGAAATCAGGAAGTATTATGCCTCCAGCTTTGTTCTTCCTTAAGATTATTTTGGCTATTTGAGAGCAACTTTCTTAATCCCTCAAATCTTATAGTTAAAGATTTTATTTATTTATTAGAGAGAGAGAGATCGAGTGAGCAAGAGAACAGGAGCAGGACAAGGGGCAGAGGGAGAACTGCTTCTCCCCACTGAGCAGGGAGCCCGATGTGGGGCTTGGTCCCAGGACCGCAAGATCATGACCTGAGCTGAGGTCCTGACGCTTAACTGATTTAGCCACCCAGGTGCCCCATTAATCCCTCAAATCTTATTGAGGACAGACTCTTATTTTCCATCTTCTCTCTTTGCATCTTTCCTCCCCAGTGTTTTCTTTTCTTATCCCTCTTACTTAGAAACTTTTTTTTTCTTCTTCTATTCCTCATCTTCCTTCTTTTGACTTTCACCTTCATATTCACGTCATTTCTTCTTTTCTGTATTTATTTAACATAAATTATGGGTTGCTTCTAACTTAAGTGGCAAAGTGAGAGTATCTCAGCCTCAGGGAAATTATCAGTGGTACCAGACAGAGTACAGATGTTTATGAGTATAGGGAGAGTATTGAAAGATGCAATGAAAAAATTAATTGGATTGTCAGTACATATAATGATGCCTGAGATGAGAGGAAGTTAGGAAGAGTATAGCTCTCCTCAAAGGAAATATATACTAAATATCCCTGCAAAATATCACAGAGAGAATGGAGCTATGATATTGTGATTTATATAAGAAATACATATTTTATCTTTATTCTGGTTCCCAGCATAGGGCTCTTTTTTTTTTTTTAAGACTTAATTTATTTATCTGAGAGAGAGAGAGAGAGAGAGAGAGAGAGAGCACAAGCAGGGAGGAGGGGCTGAGGGAGAAGCCCGCTGAGCAGGGAGCCCAACACAGGACTCGATCCCAGGACTTGATCCTGGGACTCTGAGATCATGACCTAAGCCCAAGGCAGATGTTAGCCAACTGATCCACCCTGGCACCCTTAAACCCTTGGAGTTAACTATGCAGGAAGAGATAAAGGTGTCTTTTATTATGTTAATGAGGGAACTTTTGGAAAGCACCTAAGGCTAGGGCTGGTTGCCTGTGGAGCCAACCTTGTGATTTGAGGGTTGGAACTTTTAGTTTGGTCCTCCCCCACCTCTGGGGAGGGGAGAGGAGCTGGTGGTGAAGTTCAGTCACCAGTAGTTGATGATTTAATTAATCATGACTATGTAATGAAGTCTCCATAAAAGCCCAAAGGACAGGGTTCACATAACTACCAGGTTGGTGAACACACGGAGATTGTGGGAGAGTGGTGTGTTCCGAGAGAGGATGGAAGCTTAGTGTCCCTTTTCCCTTACCTTGCCCTATGCATCTTTTCAATTTGGCTGTTTCTGAGTTATATCCTTTTATAATAAACTGGTAATGTAGTAAGTAAAATGTTTCTCTGACTTCTGTGAGCCACCCTAGCAAATTAATGGAAACTAAGGACGGGTCTTTGGAATATCCAATCTATACCCAGTTGGTCAGAAGCATAGGTGACTACCTGTACTTGAAATTGGTGTCTGAAGTGTGTGTGTGGTGGGGACCAGGGTCGGGGGTGGGGTGCAATCTTATAGGACTGAGCCCTTAACCTGCGGGATCTGATGCTATCTTTGGGTCGATAGTGTCAGAATTGAGGTAAGTTGTAGGACACCCAGCTGGTATCAGAAATTGCTCGGTGTGGGAGAAAAACCCCATACATTAGAATTCAGCGTAGAATCTTAGGAGCACACTCACCCTTTGAGTAATTTCTGAGAAAATAATCCAAAACTGGTTAGGAAAAACTAAGAAAACAATGCTTCTATAGGCTTTAGGTGGCCTATTACTGATTTCCTATAATTTTTTTTTTAAAGATTTTATTTATTTGTTTGACAGAGAGACAGAGAGAGAGGGAACACAAACAGGGGGAGTGGGAGAGGGAGAAGCAGGCTTCCCGCAGAGCAGGGAGCCCGACGTGGGGCTCGATTCCAGGATCCTGGGATCATGACCTGAGCTGAAGGCAGATGCTTAACGACTGAGCCACCCAGGCGCCCCTGATTTCCTATAATTATGGAGACTTCCACTAAATCCAGAATTGAAGGAATTTAAAGGACCTTGTAATATAATCACCCCATGATTTTTGATATGTGCTGAGGTTCCTGTTAGCCAACAGTAATTTGATCTGGCCATTTGGTGAAACTATCTTGGATTGAAGTATGAATGCTAAAAGATTTAACTAATTGCTTTGTGAGGACCACCTAACAATAAGAGGCTGATACCAGGCAGGCAGGTAGGCTTTGTCTAATGAGGATTGCTGAAGCATTCTGTCTACTACTATTCATTTTTTGTTGTTGTTGCTGAGCTATGTTGTGTGGTTGAGCTCTGATTTAGTACCACTCTATTCCAGCAGACACAACTATTTTACAGAATAGGACTATATTCTCAACTCTTATACCATCTTATCTCAACCAGTCAGGTGTGAAGACAGAAGGCAAGACCAAAAAAGAAAAAACAATTCTAAATAGCCCTCTACATAATTTGACTTTGGATATCCTATGACTACCTAAGGAAACAGAACATTTTATATGATGGGGAAGTATGTGCTCTCCAGTTTCTACTACAGCTATTTAACTTACATTATTTCAGCTAACTCAGGAATGTTTGCCAGAACCTTTTTAGAGTGGTGCCAACATTTATGTAATCACCTGTGTGTGAGGAAAGTTAGATGTAAATACAAATTTTGACTTGCTGAAATGTAATCCTCGATAGTTAAAAAATACTCCATTGACATGAAACCAGAACTTGGGAGATTAGATTATAAATAAAGTGATCATAAAATTTGTTGTCTAAATCTGACACTTTTGAGAACGAAAGAAACAAATTAATAATCATACCATGGCAACAGGAACAAACTGAGGTCGTCCCAGGCAAAACAGGGAATATAGTCACCCTAATTGTAAACTACATTTTGTGTAAACATATTCAGGATTTCGCAAGTGAAGGATGGAGTTCTGGAGAATTTCTCTCTCTGTATCTACTTTCTCACTTTCTTTCCTCAACCCACTTTCCCTAAAGTTTTTTAATGTTTCCTTCAATATACCAGCCACTTTTTCTCATTCTTATCTACAAGAATAGGAAGTGAATAAAACATTAAAACTAGTTTCACACATACTTGAACTTCAGCTGCTCTCTATACTAGCAGCAAAACAGATGTAGTTTTGAGTTCCCACAAAAGTTTTGAGTTCCCAGTATGGCTGCTGGAGGTACAGCATTTATGTAAAAGGTTAGTCTGTATTTCCTATTTTCCTTTAGAGAAGGAACTTTATGCCCCTATCTGATGTGTAAAAATCAACAGTATGAGAATGTTAATCTGAAATCGCATAAAGTTTTATGCAGAATATCTTGTAGATTAATAAAGTACTCTTGATTCTTTTTTTATTGAGATATAGTTGACATATTGTATATGTTTAAGGTGTACAGCATGCTGATTTGATACATTTATGTACTACAATATGATTAACACTGAAGCATTAGCTAATACCTCCCTCATGTCACATAATTACCATTTCTTTTTTGTGGTGAAAGTACTCTTGATTCTATCCTATGTGGCACTCACATGGCTTTTCATATCTCCCCCAAGCAAAGCAAGAACAAGTCTGCCTTATTCATAAACTTGTGTATCCATGCTGAATGCTTTAGATGTATGGACTGTGCATGTCACAAGACATAATGGTGTCTTCAGAAGGTTTAAGAAAGAGGTAAACCTGTGACAGCCAGCCCAGTGCCCTCTGGGGACTTCAAAAAAAGTCATCTACTTCACAACTGACAGAAAGGTCAGAGGAAGGGCATATGATAGGAGGAAGACATACTTTCTTTCTTTTTTTAAAGATATTATTTATTTGACAGGGAGGTAGAGAGCAAGAGTAGGCAGAGCAGCAGGCAGAGGGAGAGGGAGAAGCAGACTCCCCGCTGAGCAGGGAGCCCGATGTGGGGCTTGATCCCAGGACCCTGGGATCATGACCCCGAGCCGAAGGCAGACACTTAACCGACTGAGCCCCCCAGGTGCCCCGGAAGACATACTTTCAAACAACTTTCGAAAACTGGCTTTTTAAGTGGGAAACACAGTGTCCTCACCTATAAATTGGACAAATACTTGTTCTCAAATTCCTGGTATGAATGGGATCTGGAAATTGAAGGAGAGAAGAATGTGCCACAAACTGATCAAAACGTGGATTATTTTGAGCTGAAGTCGATTAAGACCCAGAAGACTCAAGAAGAACTTTTACCTCTCAAATACCTAAAAGAATTTAGATAAGGGGACTGGCCCAGAAAAAAGAGCTATTACCAGAGATAACTTTTTTTAATGTATTCTTTTTTAAAATTGAAGTATAGTTGATATGCAATATTACATTAGTTTTAAGTGTACAACATAGTGATTCAACAACTGTATACGTGATGCTGACAAGTGTAGCTACCATCTGCCCCCATACAGTACCATTGGCCATATGCCCTATGCCGTACCTTTCATCCCTGTGACTTACTCATTCCATAGCTGGAAGCCTGTATCTCCCTCTCCCCTTTATCTGTTTTGCCCATCCCCTCAACCCTTCCCTCTGGCAATCATCAGTTTGTTCTTTGTCTTTATGCATCTGTTTTATTTGTTTGTTAATTTGTTGTTTTTTAGATCCCACATGTAAGTGGAAAATGGTATTTGTCTTTCTTTGTCTGACTTAATTTCACTTGCTGTAATACCCTCTGTTGTTGCAAATAGCAAGATGTCAGTCTCCCCCGCATCTCCTTTATCCATTCATCTGTCCATGGACACTTAGGTTACTTCCATATCTTGGCTATTGTAAATAATGTTTCAGTAAACATAGGGTGCATATATTTTTTGAATTAACATTTTCATTTTTTTGAGTAAATACTCAATAGTGGAATTACTGGATTATATGGTATTTCTATTTTTAATTTTTTTAAAAAAATTTTAAGTAGGGTCCATATCCAACATGAGGCTTGCACCCATGAAATGGAGATTGAGAGTCGCATGCTGTACTGACTGAGCCAGCCGGGCACAAAGATCTTATTTTTAAGTAATGTCTACACCTAATGTGGGGCTCGAACCCACAACCCCAAGATCAAGAGTTGCATGCTCCACCAACTGAGTCAGCCAGGTGCCCCTATTTTTAATTTTCTGAGGAACCTCCATACTGTCTTCCATAGTGGCTACACCAATTTACATTCCCACTGACAGTACAGGAGGGTTCTTTTACCAGAGATAACTTTTTATCTAAAAGACCTATCTGTAGGGCAGGGCAAATATCTAATTACCAAACATATCTTCTTATCATCCTATGAATTACCCTCCTTGCCTTTGAAGCTCCAGGCCCCTATCCCACTCCTTAACTCAGGATAGCATAGAAGCCTCAACTGCTCTACTTGCCCTTGAGTCTCATATATCTTTGGGGCTTCTGTATGTACAAAATTAAATTTGTTTTTCTCCTGTTAATCTGTCTTATATCAATTTAATTATTAGACAGTCCAAAGCACCTAGAAAGGAAGAAGGGAAAAATTTTCTTCCCCTACAGAATGAAGTCATCTTCAAGTAATGTCTCCACATTTGTCCCAGCACATGGGAATCATTGTCAGAAGAAAGAGGGGGCACTCTTGAGAAACACTGTAGTGTGTAATAATGACTTAAAAAATATCCAGCATTTACATGGGACTTACTATAAATCAGGGACTGTTATTAATACTTTTCATATATTACCTCAGGAAAAACCTGGGTTTGGAGTCCTATAGGTCTGAGTCTGAATGCTGGTTCTGTCAGTTTATAGTTGTGTGGTCATAGGAAGTAGGTTCTTAAACTCTAATATTAAGTTTCTTCAAATGCCAAGTACTCCTAGGGTTGTTGTGGAAATAAATGAGATCAGGTATGCACAAGATCTAGTAGGTGCTGGCACATAATGGTCCTTTCCCTCTTATGTTTGTTGGTTACCCTGTGAACCTGCAGATGACAAAAATTGGTGCTAAGTGAACATTGTCTGTTGGCCATATCACATGATATGGGACATTCACATGAGTGCCCATTAACTTTAAGGAGTTTATGTGTCTCCATCTGCTTGGGAAAAATAGTCCCTGTTTCTATGACCTGTTTTCTGCAAACATGGAAAAGTTTGGAAACAAAGAGCCTGGTAGGATTTACCGAAGCCACAGGAGACATTACAAGAATGGCAAAGACTAAAATTATGAAGATGATGAACTTAATTTGCATTTTTAGGGTCCTGAGATTTAAGATTTTTATTCTCCCAGAAGGGCATTCATGGAGAGATACCTAAGCGTCTGCAGTGTATAAACAGAAACATTTATTTCTTGTGAATTAGTGCTTGTTGAAGGAGAATGACCCTCACATGGTTTTTTTTTTTTGTCAAAACCTTCAGATATGTGATATTTGTACCCCCACCCATACAATTACCAGTAAAGAGTATAGATGGTTTATACTGATAAATCCTTAGTACTAAAAGACTTCCTAATTAAAACAGTCAACAACCACAAACCACTTTGGGAGTGAGGCTGGTCCTTATAATTAACCTCGTTCTGTAAGTGAAGGAACACGAGCACCGAAACAATGCGACCAAGCCAGAGCCACGACAAGTTAAGGGCAAGGATAAAGACTAGAGACTTCAACAAACCCCAAAAATCAAATCACAGTTGTCTTGTATAATCAACTTTTGTTAACCTTCAACAATTTTATGGTTCTGTGGTTGTGCTTGTGGGATTCAGAATTGGGCTTTATTGTTGTTCCTTGGTGTGTATAATAAAGAAGCAAAGGAAATTGTACCTAAAATCTCTCTCTCTCTCTCTCTCTCTCTCTCTCTCTCTCTCCCCCCTCCCCCCCAACATACACACATAATCTATTAAGAAAATTCCTTCCTAAACAATAACCTACTAATAAGTGCTTTTAGATAAACAAAGGATAAGTACATCAAAATATGTCCTGCTGAGTCCCTTTAGGGGGACTTTCAGACTAAGATGTTATATATAGAGGTACTAGAAACATTTTAGGATATAAGGTAGTTCACTTCCTGTGTGTTACCCTGTTTCCTGACCCTTGTGATTTAGCCAGCCCATAGAGAGTGTGTCAAAGTCAGTCGCCAGTAACAGCTCTCAATGCCAGCAGTATTTACCTAGGATCCTGGCATTTGCCTAGTTATGATCCTCATCCCAGGATGATGAGTATCCTATTACTCTGAGTTCTCAGATTTCAGAGCTCTCTCATGTTCTCTTATACTCTGGTTTTGAGAAACTGTCTCAGGCTCTTCTCTGGCTGACTGGTTTCATACCCCTAGTAACTAAGTAACACACTTTGTATCCATGACCTGTGGTACAGCCAAGCAAACAGCTGTAAAATATTTTGAGATAATGAAGATTGTTTTCCTTTTGACCTTTGTGCTTTCTTGAACAAGCTAAGCTCTTCCTAGCTTTCTTGAACAAGCTATTGCATGGCAGCAATCACTTCTAAAGGTACTGATCCAGAGGGGTTGGCCTATACAGTCAAGAACAAAAAGTCAAATTCTTGGCTTTGAATTCTGAAGTAGGCTGTTGAAATTGATAGCAGAGGAAACAGACTTGCAAGCACAGGCTTTTAAATTGCAATAGTTGGGCTGTTTGAGAGTGAAGGTACTTTTAAAATCAGAAACTTGTCTTTGAAAACCAACAGCCAAAATCCAAATATAAAGTTTATACCATAATTATCAGATTTTGGAACAATATAGGACGCAGGAAGAGCAGTTTTCCTAGCCAAAAGAAAGTAAGATTTCCAGGACTTGGCAGGAGAAAGAGAATTGGAGAGGACATGAAAGGAACTTGTCTTTATGGGTGTAGTTTCTATCCTTAACACTTTTCAGGTTGAGTCCCAAGAGGGATATTGAAGAAACTCATCAGCTAGCTATTCCACTGAGATTTAGGGGGCTGTCATGGCAGGAGAACCATCATCAAACTCCCCAGAATGTTGCGTGATGAGATGGCACACCTTATAGTGAAGGCTTAGTCTCTAGGAGAGCATCTGAACTGAGGAGGAGCAATTGCTAAATGTCACCAGGTAGCTGGGCCTGAGGCAGCTTCCTGGCGTTCGGCACATCCCTGCGTAGTGTGAGAGAACCTTCAAAAGTTCCTATGCCACAGTATGATAGTTCCTCAAAAAGCAAACACAATTATCATTTGATCCAGCAATTTCACTTGTAGCTATATACCCCAAAGAATTAAAAGCAGAAACTCACACATAATTTTTGTAATCATGTTCATAGCATTATTCACAATAGCCAGAAGGTAGAAACAACCCAAATATCCATTGACAAGTGACTAGATAAGTGAAATGTGTTATATACACACAATGAAATATTATTCAGCCTTAAAAAGGAATAAAATTCTGATGCATGCTACAATAGGATTGAACCTATAAAACATGATAAGTAAAATAAGATAAACACAAAAGGACAAATACCGTATGATTCCATTTATATGGCATATTTAGAATAGTCAAATTCAGAGACAGTAGGATAGTGATTACCAGGGGCTTGGGGGAAAGGAGAATGGAGAGTTTAATAAGTATTGGTTTTAGTTGAGGTGAAGAAAAAGTTGTAGAGATGGATAGTGGTGATAGTTGCACAAAAATGAGAATATGAGGGGCGCCTGGGTGGCTCAGTAGGTTAAGCATCTGACTCTTGATTTTGGCTCAGGTCATGATCTCAGGGTCATGAGATTGAGCCCAATGTTGGGCTCTATGCTCAGTGCACAGAGTCTGCTTGAGAGTCTCTCTCTCCCTCTCCCTCTGCCCCTCCTCCCACTTGCATGTGCAGTCTCTAAATAAATAAATAAAATATTTTTAAAAATGAGAATATGAATAATAATGCCAATGAACTGTACACTTAAAAATGATTAAAATGGAAATTTTGTGTGATATATATTTTACCAGAATTTTTAAAAATCCAGGGGGAAAACTTTCCCATGCCCCCAGTAGGAAGACAAAAATGACTGAAAGTCAAGTCAGTGGGTCAGGACAGGGGGGTACAGAGTGACTTGTGAAGCCCTGATGCTGACACACAGTTTGGCATGGTAATAGTGGAAATAGGCAGCTACTACACAGGAAATGGATTTTTCCTCTCAGCAGAAGCCATTGGGTGGTTTGCTAATGACTGCAAAACATATTACTCTCCCCCAGAGTCAGGATGATAGACTGCCCAGGACTTGGATCATCCAGATCTTAGATGAGTACTAGAAAGTGACAGAAAATGTGAAGGGAAAAAATACTCATTTGACCATTTGTCCAAAAAAGATTGAGTTTATTATTTTTTTAAAGACTTTATTTATTTGAGAGAGAGAGAGAGCACATGAGAGGGGTGAGGGTCAGAGGGAGAAGCAGACTCCCTGCCGAGCAGGGAGCCTGATGCGGGACTCTATCCAGGGACTCCAGGATCATGATCTGAGCCGAAGGCAGTCGCTGACTGAGCCAACTGAGCCACCCAGGCGCCCAAAAGATTGAGTTTAAAATAGAATTTACCAAGATTACTTTGGATTACAGAGTTAGGTTTTCCATCATCAGTGCCATAAGGACTCCAGAGCTAAAGTAAGTTGAGTTATAAGTAAGTCATTTCCATTTTGCATGCATGAATGTGTATGACAATGAAATGTATTTCCATTACATCGCTATATGCCTTTGCCAAACCTAAAACTAAGGTGCTTCTCAAATCTATGGCAATTTTGGAGCTGTTCTGTTAGAAACAGGGAGTTCTGCCTGGTGCAAGATTAGTTCAGCTTCCTTGCGCTCAGAGATAGCCACACAGTTTCACTGATGGCCAACCTTGAGACCAACCCCAGAACATGGGTGTTTGTGAAGCTGGGTCTTTGGGGTACCTACAATTAAAGCAGTTAATAAACATGACTCTCCAGGTCCCATGGTACTTGTTGGCCTTTGAGAACACTCTTGCACTACTGGGACTGTTGGATAACCCTCCCACCACCATCTTCCAGTGGTTAGTGATAAAGTTAGTGATAAGCTCCTAAAGTAGGGCCTCCTAAAGTAATAGCTATTAGTAACTGCTTATCTGTATTACAGACGTTATTGTCTGCTGGCACTATGCTGCGAACTCTACATGATTATCCCATTTAGGCCTCACCACACATCTGTGAGGTTAAGTACCAGTATTAATCACATTTTGCAGAAAAGGAAACTGAAGATTAATAAAGGCAGAAAACTTGCTCCAGGTCACCCAGCTAGTAAGTAAAAGAGCGACGAAGAACCCAGAAACCTGACTTGACAGCCCAAGTGCTAACCATGGCAGTACATTGCTTATTATTTGGGGACATCCTCCTATTCTAAAAATCTAGCATGACATGGGTATTCCTGGACACAGTATAGTAAAAACTGGCTTAACTGTTAGATTTGTGTTTGAGGACCCACAGGCTGATTACTGGTCCACATAGACAAAAGAGGCTTCCATGTGATACCTAATAATTTAACAATTGTTTTGAAATAGGACTTTTTCAAAAGCATTTAGCATATCTTGGGGTTTATTGTTTTATGAGCAATTCATCAGCCCAATTTTATCCAAATCACCTCAATAAAGAGAACATGCTGCATCTTTAAGCCATGAAAGCTCCCATTGTTCCAAGCCTTCCCCACCCCCATACTGTTGGAAACTTTACTTTTATCCATGGTATAGGGTTATAATATTCATATAGGCACAGATAACTGACTTCCACAACTACCTCCTGTGGGAGTGAGAGTTAATGGTTTTAAATGCTGCCTTAGAAGCATGAAGGCTAATCTCAGGGAGTAAGCTTGGAGCAACTGAGATAGACCTAGAGGCTTACCTCACGTCCTACAAGGTGGTCCACCTTTTTGTTTCTGTCCTGTAGGCACTGGGCAGGCAGGTGGATAATGCCTTATCTCACAAATAAGGGAAATAATAATACAAACACTTCTCTATTCCTCATTCCCTCTGTCCTGTGGTATCTCAGCAATCCAGCCCCAGTGATGACTGGAACTGTTTGGTACAGGAAACATGCAGATGCTCTGTACCTGAGCTTGATTATGACCACCCAACCATCCAGAGTTTGCCTGTGGGAATGCAGAATTCAAAGGGGAACTGTTCTGACCAGGAACAGTTATGAATGAAATGAAATTCAGGCCAGAGAAGCCCATTTCTGGGTGTTTTATTTTTGTCCTAAAATGAATCTAGCCAACCTCTCCAGATTATCCAAAGCCCTTAACATGCCCCACAGAGACATCTGATAGCCTGACATATCCCCCCTTCTAATGTTCTCACACTTACGGCACCTTAACCAGATGTAAAGACAGGCCTTCAGAGGCCTAAGGAACTGCTCACCTATTTCTGATCATGAATGTCCCTGGGCCAACTTCCAGAACATGTCCCTCCATATAAAGTCCTTCCAGAATTTTAAAGGTCTGAGGAAAGATTATTTTCAAAATATAATCCAACACTGAGCAAACTATTAATCAAGGATAAGGGAAGAAAACATCTTTTCAGACACGAAAAGACTAAAATTTTACCTTCCAAGTAACTGTTCTTAGAACTTACTTGAGGATATACCCCAGCAAACTTAGAGAACAGACCAAGATGAGATATGGAATCCAGAAAACAGTGTACCACTCTAACTCAAAAAAACACAGAGAAAAGAAGTTCCTGGTTGAAGTAATTAGCAAGTCTATAGAACAGGTACTCCAGATTGAAACTGCAAGATTAAGGGCTCTTAGACAAAAGTTTACAGAAATAAAGGGAACCCAATATTAAAGAAAATATTTTTGACAACTTGGAAAACTTGAGGAAACCATAAATACAAATAAATCAAGAAGAAAGAAAAGCCATGAGAAATCCCAGGAAAAGAATTAAGAAATATAGAAAAAAGTCATGACTCAAATGTGAAGCAAAAGACTTTTGGATCAAGATGGTACAGTGGATTTATACCATGAAATCCCACTTTGCTCCATATACATAGCAATAATAAAAATATAAAGAAAGAAAACCAAAAGGCATAAGTAGGCTCAAATACCAGATAAATGCAAAAAATCCAAAAAGGAACAGAAACTCAAGCCAGTAAAAAGGACTAAAGCTGAGGCAGCTTGAAGTTTGCCTTTTATAAAGTGAAAGGGATTGAAAATATACCTATGAGATAGAAGACTGGAACCAGACACGTAGCTCAGAACCCTGAGCAGTAGTGGTGCATCTTCAACACCATGAAAAGAGAATGAAAATTAACTACTGCTAACTGCTGCCTGGGACCATGACTTCTAATGAACTGCAGTCCTAAGGACGCCAAGATCAAGATCATAGCTTCGCAACCAGGATATAAGCCAAGACACCCAATGGTACATGACTCAATCTGCCTTATCCTTTTTTTTTTTTAAAGATTTTATTTATTTATTTGAGAGAGCGAGCATGAGAGAGAGCATGAGAGGGAAGAGGGTCAGAGGGAGAAGCAGACTCCCCGCCGAGCAGGTAGCCCGATGCGGGACTCGATCCCGGGACTCCAGGATCATGACCTGAGCCAAAGGCAGTTGCCTAACCAACTGAGCCACCCAGGCGCCCTCAATCTGCCTTATCCTTAATATCAGCTCTGATCTACTATTATGAGACCTAGTTCTGAATTAGGGACCCAGAGGGCTGAGTGGAGGTAAAAAAAAAAAAAAATGATAGGCAAGGAGAGAGGTTGAGAGAGAGAGAGAGCCATAAAATAAATGATAAATTCTCACTTAAGACGAAACAAAATTCAAGACACAAATTTATTGCTAATAAAGATGGCTACTAAGCAGATAGGAGAATGAAGAGTATTGGTGGGATGCAAAAAAAAGGTGGCTACTAAAGCCTAAGGGAGACTTACTTTTCTTAGTCTACGCTTTGGTACCTTTCAAATTTGGGGAGTGAATTTTCTTTTTTATTCAAAAAGTCTATGGAAACCTACCTGCTTCAATCTATAAATCTTAAATTGATAATATTCCTTATTTTTAAGGCTCTCTCTGGAAGGTTTTTTAAAGAAGAGAAGGTCTTTCAGAACCTTGGCCCAAAGATCCTGTTGACAGTTTTACAGAGAAGGCACCCAATAAATATTTGCTGACGTTGGTGTTGTTATTGTAGATAATGATTATGATAGTGCCAATGATGAGATGAGCAAGAACTCATTTCATCACTACCCAAGCCAAAGCACCGGAGCTTTGTGCTTGCCCCAGAATGGCATGTCAACAATGTCATTGCCCATTTCCTTTGGGGCCGAGCACGGCCCTTCACATGACTTCTACTTGCTGCAAGTAGTCTCTCCTGTTTTTTTCTCTTAGCATATCATTCTGCCCCCAGAATGGGTTTTCAGACATCATTAAATCTGGTAGCCATGACTCTCATAATTCTCTCCATTCAGTAGCTGATGCTGTGGTTGAGAGTGATCCGTGCGTTTGGGGAAACCTACATTTCAGGAAGCTGTATGTGCTTACTAGTCAAGTGAAGAATCTCAGAAAGCATATTATTAAGCAATGTGTTCTTATCTCTCAGGGGCCAGACACATCCACTACAGCATTGTCTGGCAATTGCAGACATGAAAATTAGGGGTAGGGAGAAAGACATATGGAGATCATTGCCACACAGCGTACCATTGAGCCCAAATTAATCCTGCATCCACTCTCTGAATAGAGCATGGCCCAGGGCTGCTCCTGGAATTCTGTATTTTTCATCACATAGATATGATCTCTGTCACAGAGGATTCTCCATTCTTGCTCCTTCCCCTACCCCCATCTCTTTTCTTTTGTCCCTTTTTCCTTCCTTCACTCACTAGGCGTGCTTTGAGCTACGCGTGTCATACACTACTCCAATAAGAAGGTGGTAAGAATCACATGCCGACTTTATTTTTTTTTAAAGATTTTATTTATTTACTTGAGAGAGAGAGTGGGAGAGAGAGAGCACAGAGGGAGAGGGAGAAGCAGACTCCCCACTGAGCAGGGAGCCCTGCTCAGGGCTCCAGCCCAGGACCCTGAGATCATGACCTGAGCCATAACTGACTGAGCCACCCAGGTGCCCCACATGCCAACTTTAAATTAGGAAAGTCTGAAAGACCCCAATATTAGGACCTGAAGTGGGTTTTTTCTCAGACTCTAATTGAGGAATAAGTGGAACAAACTCCAATTAAAACTGAGCAATTCCCATCAGAGTTGCATATACTTGAGTAATGCCCTCTCCTACACCCACACCTGATTTGTTGATAAGATCCTGTGTGCAGTTGTAAGTACATGGATAGAAAGATTCCCCTGAGTCATCTGGGCTCTTTGAAGGAGGAAGAGAAAGGGCCACTGCCCAGTATTGTTGTGTAAGTTGCTATGCAATGGAGTGCCTGGAGGAGACTCAGGGCAGAAATCTGGCCTGTGCTCAGTGCACTAACCCGTGAGGCAAGGGCTGCAGGGCATGGGCACATTTTTCTCATTACCACAAGAGTAGTGTATGTTGTAGGAAGCAGATCCATGTTCTCTGATTGTAATTCTCTGATGGGAAGGTCAAGGAGTTCTTTTTTTTTTTTTTTAAAGATTTTATTTATTTGACAGAGAGAGAGACAGCGAGAGCAGGAACACAAGCAGGGGGAATGGGAGAGGGAGAAGCAGGCTTCCGGGCGAGCAGGGAGACTGATGCGGAGCTCGATCCCAGGACCCTGGGATCATGACCTGAGCGGAAGGCAGACGCTTAACGACTGAGCCACCCAGGCACCCCAAGGTCAAGGAGTTCTAAACCAGAGTGGGAACACTGGCTGTATGGAGAGACACAGGCTTTACAAAGCGAGGTACTGAGTGGACATCACCATCCACATCAGGTCCCCTGCTTTGAAACAGCCTAGAGCCAGGGTTTTTCTGAAGATCCATTTCTAACCTGGAATTCTGACTTCATTATGGGTCTTCTGGTTTCTTGCCAGTCATTCCTCACATTAGTGTTACGGATATTTATCTCCCCTGAATGTGAATATATGCTCTTTATCCTCACTGACATATCTTTGTATGAGGAATTCTAGAGAATCCCCAGGAAGATGCAACTGAACTTGAACACTAAGCATTTGAGGAAGTGTGGCATAGAACTGCTGATTCCCCAGGGCCAACCTTGTTGTCCCCTAAAAAACCTTCCTGGAAAACACGAGGTTCCAGTTGTGGTTTTGATCATACTTATGTGCCTGCTCCTGAATAAGTCCTTACCTCTCCCTGGGCTTCAGTCTCTTGGTCTATATGATAAGAGGATTGGGTCTTTATTGTTCTGTCAGGCTGTGGTTATACCCTGCTTGGCTTTCAGAGGTTGGAAGCATAAAAGTGACTTGGCAGCAAGGACTGGTTTGTAGTCCCGTGGAGCCCACATCTAGGACAAGAGGAAAGATATGGTTGGAAGGCTCAGAGCCCTGTCTTCTCTCCCTATTCAGCTCATGCCAAGTGAATCAAGGATATAATTGTCCTTGGCATACCAAATATCACTACACTTACTTCAGTTCCACTTCTCCTTTTATTCGTTAAGCCCTTGTGGAAGTTGCCATCCCTCCCACCTGTACATGAGTATGCATTTTGCTACAGTAAAAACCCAGGAGCTTTGAAGTCTCGGTTTCACCCCTTAATAATTATGTGACTGATTCCCAGTTTCCTAATCTGTAAAGTGGAGATAATAATGCCTGTGTCATTGCTGCTGTGAGGATTAAATGCGATTCTGTGTAAAAAGCATATAGCACGGGGCCTGGCTGATACATGAACTTCTTTCCTCTCCTACCCATCCACTTCTCCCTGGCCCTGCTGCTGCCAACACCCACCACCAGTGTGCACGTGTCAGGAAAGACTATTAAAATTTTGCACCGTGGAGGGGTGAATTGACTGTCTAATGACACAAGTTCAGGCATGAAACAGGTATGCACTTGGCTATTTGTGACTTGAAATCTCACTCCTGCCATTTTTTCACTAGTTTCATCTGAAGAGGTATCTAATTAGAAAGATAAAAAAAAAATTTATGTTTTTTCTCTGAAGTGATAGGTTCCTCCAGTTATGCTGGACCTAATAAATTTGTGTGTGTGTGGAAGAGGTTAGCATCCAATGGGTTCACTTAAATGGCATTGGGAAGTCCCCTTAAATTTCAACCTCAACGCTCCCTGATAAGTTGACTATCTCCTGTCACCCATCTGTGATTTGAAGCCCCATTATGTTGTTATTGATACCCAGAACTGAAGAATTCTTCAAGAATTTCACTCCCTCCACTAGGCAATCATACACTGTTCCTATCTCTATAAAACAAGCAAGGAAGATAGTATAATGTTCTGGTGAAGAGCAAGGTCTCCATATTCAGACTGTGATTTTGAAGACCAACTTTGCTACTTACTAGCTTTGTGACCTTGGGTATAGTTAGTTAATTTCTCGATTTCCTTATCTAAAAAAATGGAGCCAACCTGATAAAATTGTTGAAAAGATTAAATGCATCAATATCTATAAAATGTCTGATACATGATAAGTTTTCATAAATATCTATTATTAGTAATAATGGCAAAGATCTCGTCTCCACATGAGAACTTGTCATATCCTAGAATGAAGCTGAGAATGACCCAGTTAACTGCAGTAGAACTGGGTAGCTGAGAGGAGCCAGTACCGAGAACTTGAACCATCCATTTCAGAGATATACCCAGCTGCAGGTCCTAGAAACCTTATCTTGAGACATACCATTGTAACTGGAAGGAAAGACCATAGATAGCATGTGGATGATTTCAACGAGAAGGGCAGTTTTCTGCTTATTTACCTCCTGACTGATCATGTAAGAGAGCTCAAGTCCCTCTCTCTGCCAGGTGGGACACCTGAGCACTGTAAGATCAGAATGGCTGTGAATTCCTGACCATCAGCCATCTTTGCATTGTTGGTTTGATGACCATGAACTTCTAGACCATGTCCTTTACCTCAGTCTGCTTCTATGAACAGTCTATGCATCTTGTGTCAGTTACCAAATGGCTCCACCAGGACTTAGAGTACCTGATTAAGAGAATTTCTTGGGAGAAAAGGAAAATGAGATCCCCCTGGGCTCTGACCTCATACCTAAATCCTAAGAGTATGCTTGCTTTTGGTGCTGAAGGCCTGAGTTTTTAGAAAGTACACAAAGAATCTGTTGGTAAAGGTTTATCTGCCTTTTGGTTTACCCTGCTATGTGAAAAAAGGCGGGGGGGGCACAGAATCAGGGTATGTTAGGATTACTAAGGCTTCTTGGTAGTCAGAGCATGCAATAACCACCCACACCTGATCATTCTCAACTTGCTGGACCAGTTGAGGAAAGCTGGAATATTCACAAAGTCTTAACTCAGGGCCTTACTCTATCAGTTAACTCTCTGGTATCTGTTTAGCACTTTTAACAGGGATGTGTATGAAGGCATAGATGACAGAATCAGTTTCCAAAATGATCTCAATTGGCTGGAATGCTGGTATGAAATCAACAAGCTGAAATTTAAATCAGGCAGATGTAAAGTCCAATGTGTTAAATTTAAAGAGAACCGGCAGAAACTCAAGTCCTGACTGGGATTAATTCATGTGGACTAGAATGAAGGGTTTTAATTGAATATTAGCTTAATATAAGCCCACAGCATGAAGCAGCTGTTGAAAAGGCTAACATATTATTAGACTGAATTAAAAGTAGGGTCCAGATCAAAGGAAGGAATTGTCATACTGTACTGTGTGTTGTCCTATCTGAAACATGATTTTCTATGGTGAGGCAGGACAGGTAAGGTAGAGGGAGGGGGAAGGACAGTGAGAGGTCAGAATACTAGAAGAGGGTCTATACAGTATGTCAGATGAAAGTGGTGAAAAAAACTTGGAAAATAGCAAGTAGGAGGAGACTCACTATCCCAAGGTCAGTGTGAGCCAGACAACAACTCAAGAGGATTGTAGCAATAGCTAAAGTTGATCCCCATATCTGTCCTCCCTGACTCCCTGTGTCTGCCCAGTTCCTTTTATCCCTGTGAGTTCTAAAATGAGTTCAGACTTCTTCGATCCCTGGCCCTAGCTCTAGAACACAGATTTTATCTCTCTATCATGACTAAGGTATGGGAGGGGTTGACTTCATGGGTATATGATCTGTGCTGTTGCACAAGGCTCTGCACTTAGATGGACCCTGTGCTTGGTTTAATGTTTCCTTGAAATTCATAACAAGTTTCAAATAAGGGGCCTGGCATTTTCATTTCCCACTGAGACCCACAAATTGTGTAGCCCATTCGGGGTATAGAAAATATCCTTTTCTTCTTAGACCAGTTGAAATTTTCTACAAGGAAGATTTACTGTGAAAATAAGTTGGCAAACAATGTCAGCTATACTGATAGCTAGAAAAGAATAAAATTTCAGATTACAGGTTATCCCAAAGTGAACTAGAACTCGGCCAAAAAAAAATGTGATAGGACAGTTAAGGGGGTCTATAACTTCTGGCTCCCTTCCACCTCATTTTTAGCTGCCCCAAATGTTAAATTAAGATATGTACGTGACCTGAAATGGATTTTGGTTTGGCAATAAAACCAAGCTGTAGGATCTATAATACAGGCTCCATGCCAGGAATGGGCCCTAGGTCACTGGGTTTAGTTTCATTACCACTTGTCACTCCCCTGTTTCTTACCTCTTCCTTCTGCCTCTTTCTACTCATTGGAGATTGGAGCTCGGGCTTCTTCAGTTTGACTCCATTTACTTCCTGTTTACTAGCGAATTAAAAAGGCCAGTTACACATATTGGAGAATCTTGTCTTCCTCACCAATTATTGGGATCATGTAAAGTTGCCAGATTTAGCAAATAAAAGTACAGGATGCCCAGTTAAATTAGAATTTTAGATGAACAATGGGTAATTTTTTAGTATGTGCTCCAAATATTGCATGACATATACTTACACTAAAAAAATTATGTATTGTCTAGCTGAAATTAAAATTTATTTGAACATCCTCTATTTTATCTTGGAACCCTAGCATCATTGACACCTGTGGATCTTGGGCTGCCCCAAACATCTGTGATATGCCTACCATCTAATTTCCTTGGAATCCGTTGGCATGTCTTCAGTTTTTTTTGTCTTCTGGTATTGTCTAATGCCAAATCCTGGCTCCTGCAGTTTCTGCCTCCTAATTCCCATGTCAACAACAGAGCAGAAATGCAGAAATAACTAACAGATGCATCCTGAGTTTATTAAACAATCACTTATCTTTCCCAATTCATGTTACCAGTTCTTCCCATTTATTCAAGTTCTCCTTCATTTTCGTCTCCAAGTACGATTACTAAATTTTGCAACAGAAATTGTGACTGGTTTTCTGTCCATTATTTCCCCAGTAGCTACTGTATTGTATGGCACCTAGTGGAGTTCAGTAGATATTTGTCAAATCAGCTAAGTAAAGATTTTACTTAGCTGATAGACTGTTAGAACAGATGGAATAAAGTGTTCTGTTTTATTCTGGGAGAAGGACTAGGCCCAATAGTATTAATGCTTAGGAAAATAATTTTGGCTTCAACACCCCCCCAAAATTCCTGCCATTAGAGGTTGGAGTGGTAGTGTTGAGAAGGCAAGAGCACCCAACCCTGGCAGTGTTCAGGAGGAGGCTGATTCCCACCTGGTAAGAAGCTGTTGCCACAGACAAAATTCCTGGACTGCAGTGAGAATTGTTAGATTACTTCTAGTCCTAAGATTTAAGGATGCTGATGTACTCTCTCCACACACACATTTTTTTTTCCCCTTTGCAGCTTAAAAGTTGCCTATGCTATTGAATGCTGCCCTTCTGAGACCTAGGATGTATAATGGTTGCATGCATGTATTAATGATGTGGCAACTACCTTTGGTTTCAGATCTTGTAGGGCATAAAGACAAGAAAGTCATTGCTATTAATGGAATGTAAAAAGCTCTTAATTTTTCAGTTCATCTTTGATTTATAAGTTTCTGTGTCTGTACGTGGCCAGCCTTTCCTTGACCTTTTTCAAAAGGAACACAATGTAACAGTTGAAAACAAGTAACTGCATGTCCATGGGGGAAATTTTATGAGTGTCACTCAAAAATATAGTCACTCATGGAAACCCAAACTAGTCCTTCAACATGAGAGTATTTGTATGTACAGTAAACGTAACTGTTACCCCCAACACCCCTGGAATCCTTACATGTCCCTCCACTCTTTTAATGTTGTAATGTGAAGGAAAGAATGAGCTATCTGTGGTAGAGTTGTGTTTGAGCAATGCATGATGTTGGCAGGGGGCGGGAGGGCAGCAGGGAGATAAAGATGTAGAGGAGAGTGGAGGCAAGATGAATGATGGGGCATCTGGGTGGCTCAGTCAGTTAAGCATCAGACTCTTGGTTTGGGCTCAGGTCATGATCTCAGGGCCGTGACACTGAGTCCCCCCACCCCTGCCCTGCCTCCTGCCGAACCCTGCATCAGGCTGTGCACTGAGCATGGAGTCTGCTTGAGATTCTCTCGCCCTTTTCCTCTGCCCCCACCCCCACCATGTGTGCTCTTTCTCTCCCTCTCTTTCTAAAATAAATAAATAAATAAATAAATAAAATCTAAAAAAAAAAAAAGATGAGTGATATCCCTGGGGCTGGGATAGAGAGTGTGTGACAGCTCCGGATGTGTGTGTCAGATGTGAAAGCTGAGTAGAGGCAGTGTGTATGTAATTATACACTCAGTAATATTTAATGTAATATTTCTTTAAATAAAAATTAATGCTTTGGGTGATGAACATGTTTTAAAATTAGATAATGGTAGGGCACCTGGGTGGCTCAGTCAGTTGAGTGACTGACTCTTGGTTTCTGCTCTGGTCATGATCTCAAGGTCCTGGGATCGAGCCCTGCATTGGACTCTGTGCTCAGTGCAGAGTCTGCTGGAGATTCTCTCCCTCTCTCTCTACTCCTCCCCTGCTCACACACTCTCTGTCTCACTCTCTCTCTCTCAAATAAAAATAAATAAAATCTTTAAAAAATAATTAAATAACAGTGATGGTGGTACAACTCTATGAATATACTGAAAATCCACTGAATTGTACACTTTAAAAGGATGAATGTTATGGTATGTGAATTATATCTCAATAAAGCTGTTATAAAAAAATTAATGCAAAAAAAAACCAAGCAAACAAACCCCAGGGGTGCCTGGGTGGCTCAGTCGTTAAGCGTCTGCCTTCAGCTTAGGTCATGGTCCCAGGGCCCTGGGATCAAGCCCCACATGGGACTCCCTGCTTGGCAGGAAGCCTGCTTCTCCCTCTCCCACTGCCCCTGCTTGTGTTCCCTCTCTTGCTGTCTCTCTCTTTCTCTCTGTCAAATAAATAAATAAATAAAATCTTAAAAAAAAAGAAAAAGAGTTGCATTCCCCAAAGCATCAGTCTTAATTAAAAACAAAAACAAAAACAACCCACATAACTTCATGATGAACAAAATACCAAAATTTTAATGAAAGTAAGGATCAGGCTGGAACCCACCCAGACCCAAGGGCACCAGTTTCCAGATCTCAGGACCACCAGTACTTCCTGATAAAGGTGGGAGAAGGAAGGAAAGAAAGGGGCCCACATACAGCAAGGAAGAACAAATACTTCCTGTCCCCTTTTTGTAGTTTCAGTTTTTCTTTCCTAAGCCAGGAACACTAACTTCCCCCGAGTTCCTCTTTGACCAGTCCTCTCCACGTTTGTTCCTTCCTTTCCTCTCTCTGCTCCCCTGGAGCACAGGGGAGATGGGGAGAGAAGCAGGCCAGGAGCTAAGTTTAGATGGAGTGAGGAAAGCAAGTCCATCCTGTTTATTTCAGGGCCACCTCTAACTCTGGCAAATGTTTGTAATAAACTGAGGAAAGTACTCAATTAACAAACTGAGGAAAGTACTCAATTAACAGTTTCTAAGGGAGGAAATGTAAGGAGGGAAAAATGCCTCAAAATTGTTTGGGGTAGGAGATGGGGTCATAAGGGCATGTGTGTCAGCCTGATGGCCAACCTAAGGAGACCAGCCTTGCTACCAAGCCAAAGAGAGGAGTTTGTTTATCTGGAGAGGATGGGGTACCAGCAGAACCGGACAGAACAGTTGATTGTGACAGTGGAGGAAAAAGAGGGTCCCTGGGGAATATATGAGACTGGGTTCTGCATAGGCAGATTGATCAGGAGAAGGGTCCCCTAATCAGGGAATGGGAAGGGCACCAGCAAGACTTTTTAAAACAAGAATATCTAAAGTGACTTTTTAAAAAGTTGTTTAATGTGTTCTCTGTGTTGTAATCTCTCCCCACTACAAGCCCCTGCTCTTAAATAAATTCTGTGTGTATGAGTGGGGTTTGTGTGGGAACCAATGAAGAAACTGAATTTCGTGTACAGAGTGACCTGCTCAGAATGGAAAATGGGACAGAAGAGGCTGAAGCCCAGTATGCAGGAAAGGCTATGAGATGTAAGCCCCCTGGACTGTGCCAAAGTTTTGCAAAGGGCTCTGAATTCTTGCTGGCTATGGAATTAGGACAGTTGAGTCAGTTCTATCTATCTCTCAAAGACCAGGGAGGCCACATCTGAGATCTGTTAAAATTAAATCTGTTAAACAGGGTTAAATCATTTGGAAGGCACTTGTGGGCCCAATAGAGGAGTGGGGAGAATCTTGCCAATACATTCTGCTTATATCTAAAAGGGCCTTTGGAAGAAAGAAGAATTGACACCAATATTGCCTCAATAGACTCAGTTTAAATATTTGGGGCCCAATTATCTAAGGTTCTTATTACATTATTACTGGACACATTTCAAGGGGTTATTCACACCTAAGATACAAGAATCTATATTAAGCCCAAGATCCCAGCTAGATAACCAAATTTCTTATTTTCCTAACAGATGTTCCAACTTAAGAGCAGATGTTTACAATATTACCTTGTATATAAAATTCTCTTCTTTCTACATTAAAGAAGCTTTGCCGTTGAAAATGAGAGTTTAATATGAACCATGACAGACCCTGTAGTTTCACAGCCCTCAAGAGGCATGACTATATATATATATATATATATACACTATATATAACTGTCAATTGGCTTTTCTATACTCATTTCTTGTCAATAAGTCACTCCCCCCAGTCCCAGAACTTTCTGACTGTATCCCTATTCTGTTTTATAGTGGGCAAGCCTCAAAAAGACTCACTCCAACCCAAATCAGAAACTCCAGAGTTAGGTCTCCAGGCATCAGTATTTTTTGAAAGCTTTCCAGATTTTCCCAATGTTTTGCCTTAGTTGAAAATTGCAGGAACTGAATTTTTTTTTTTAAGATTTTATTTATTTATTTGACAGAGACACAGCGAGAGCAGGAACACAAGCAGGGGGAGTGGGAGAGGGAGAAACAGGCTTCCCGCTGAGCAGGGAGCCCAATGTGGGACTCGATCCGAGGACCCTGGGATCATGACCTGAGCCGATTAATGACTGAGGCACCCAGGCGCCTGCAGGAACTGAACCTTTAGAGGCATGTGTATTTTGAAAAATTCTCATCCCCTCCTATCAGTTGAGACTTATTTAATTCTATGGATTGAATAACCATTTAAGACTTACTGTGTTTTTTTCCTTACTATCACTTGTCAAAAGTACAACCTAAGGAATGAGAATTTAGAAACCAATATATTAATCCCAAAGTAGCCTGTTAATTGAGTTCCTCATAATAATTTGAATTACTCCATTGATACTCAGTTGATTAATTCATTAATTTGTTCATTAACTCATGCATTCTTAAGCACCTATTATGTGCCCATACCCTTCTAAGCACTGGTGATATAAAAGTGAACAAGATACAATCCTTGCCCTCAGGAAAAATTGACAAGTTGATAGGCAATTGCAATATAGTATGATGCATATTAAAAAAAGAGTAAACACGTGGAACCCTGTGTGCTCATTGAAGGACATTTTACTGAATCTTGAAAGTTGGAAAGTTTAGAAAGTGTTGTCTAAGCTGAAACTCAGGGGATGAGAAGGACTCAATCTGAATGTAAAGACACAAGAGATGAATAGTGCAAAGGCCAGGAGAAAAACAGAATGACCCCAACCAACCAAAGAACTCTAAAAGATACACAAGTAGTTGAGCAGGACTACAGCTTAAAATTCAAGGAGGATATGAGGCTGAACATACAAGCAAAAGTCAGATCATGAGGGACTCCGTCCATCACATTATGGAGTTTATACTTTTATCTAGATGGGGTGTCAGAGAACGATTTTTTGAAAGTCAGAATGACTAAAATTGAAAATATTGACAACACCAAGAATTGATAAGGATATGGAGTAACTAGAATTCTCATATGCAATACCTACTAATGCTCTACGACCCAGCAGTTCCACCCTAGGTTACGTACCAAAAGAAATGAATGCATGTGTTAACACAAAAATGTTGAAACAGTTTTGTTCATATTATCTAAAACCTACAAATGACCCAAATAGCTATCAACAGTAAAAAGGGTTAATAAATTGAGGGTATATTCATAGAATTAAATACTACATAGCAATAAAGAAGAATGAACTACTTATATATGCTACATACTGGATGAATATCACAGACATTGAGTAGAAGGGTCATACACAAAAAAAGAACCTATTGTATGATTCCATTTATATGAATTTTTAAAGCAGGTAAAACTAATCTGTGGTGGCAGCAGTCAGAATGGTAGTTACCTTGGAGGTGGAGCATGACTGAAGTGGGGACATGAGGGAGCCTTCTGGCATGGCAGAATGTTTTACATCTTGATCTGGTATGCAGAACTGAATATATATCAAGTCAAATATTTAAGATTTGGGCACTTTACTAGGTTACACTTTGGGCACTTTACTAAGTTAACATCTTATTAAGTTATACCTCAATAAAAATTAAAAAGGGGAGTGATATAACAAGATTTGCATTTTGAAGTGGCCACTCTAGTTGTAGAATGGACTGGAAGCAAGGAGAAATATTAGCAGTAATATCAGTAAGAGAGTGGTGGCCTGAAATAGGAGATGGATTAATTTTACACATAAAAAGTAAGGAAGAAGGAGCTTGGTATTTCTTGTATGTGGTGGATGAGAGAGAAGGAAGTGTTAAGAATGGTTCAGAAGGTTCTGGCTTAGGCAACAGGACGGATGGTGATGACATTCGCTGCGAGAAAGAGCACAGAGGTGGAGCAAACTTGAGGTCTTACATAGTAAATGAGAAAAGGTCTGGGAAGGAGAACTGGGTGTGGCCAAGGCAGGCCATCTACTCTCTCTGCTGGTCTGATGAGAGGGTCATAATCTCAATTTGAGTCACCTGCATTTGGTTAGCCCTGGAAGGGCAGGCTCCAGCCAGTCAGAGTGGTTGAGGGAGATATTAGGAGCCTCTGTCACCTTGTGAATAGGAATCTGTGGTTTGAAAACAAGACCTGTGAAAAATAAAGATGGATTTAGAGCAATGGACCTCAAGTTTCCAAAATGTTAGAAAATGAAAAATAAAGGCAGGTTATGCTGAAAGAAAGAAATATGTAGACCATCTTCAGACATGTGATGAGGAACACAGATCTTGGGCCTTTGAGAATGAGTTTATGTGGCTGGTTATGTGGAATGAGGGGTGAGGGGAGGCACAAGGGCTCTGGGGCCCAACAGACATAGGTTCAAACCCCACCTCCACTACTTACTGACATTATGACTGAGGGCAATCCAGTTAAACATCTATATGCCTCAATTTCTTTATTTGAAAATGTAGCAAATAATACCCACTATCCCAGGTGTGAGATTTAAATAATTTCATGTATGTGGAAGAAGGTACCCATAATGTATGTGTTAATTCATTATGGGTATTAAATATATATGGATTTCCCTTTCTTCTTATTATGGACAAAGTACCTCCTGTTAAATTCGTATAAAAATTCCCAAGGGTAAAATGGCCCACTCAGACCCACTTTACCAGATACCACTGTGCCTTTTGTTAATTGGTTTTCAAAATCCTATCCTGCAACCATTTCTAATTGTGTAATCATCTTCTCCCTATAATGCATGGTATAAAAAAGTAACCCTTAAGCACTACAGTCCTTATTCTTGTCCATTCCAGCTCTGATCTCCCATCTTTCCCCTTCTATAATGCTGTTAAAGATTGTCATACAGGACTCAGAGCTTGAAAAATTGGCTTATTACTATAGTTTAAAATATAAATTTGACAAATATATTTAATTAGGATTAGTTGAGGGGTGCCTAGGTGGCTCAGTCGTTAAGCGTCTGCCTTCAGCTCAGGTCATGGTCCCAGGGTCCTGGGATCGAGCCCCGCATTGGGCTCCCTGCTCGGCGGGAAGTCTGCTTCTCCCTCTCCCACTCCCCCTGCTTGTGTTCCCTTTCTTGCTGTCTCTCTCTGTCAAATAAATAAATAAAATCTTAAAAAAAATTTAGGATTAGTTGGGCAGTATTCCACTAAATGCCCTAAAACAATGATGACTCAAAAATACAGAAATGTATTTCTCCTGTAGAAGAAGTCTGGAGGTAGGCATTCCTGGGTTAGTGCAGCAGCAATCTGATAACCTATGGACTTCAAGCTACTGTATTTCTGCCCGCCATATTAGCACATAGCTGCCATCCTTAAGGCACCTTGTGGTTCAGGATGGCAGCCGCAGCTGCAGGCATCTTGTCTTAGTTGCAGGCCAGAAAGAGAAGAAAAGGCATAAGGGCAATAAAGCGCCACTTGCAGTTGGGGCAGTTTTCTTTATGTGGCCTTCATGAAAATTTCACAAAACATTTCAGTTTACATTTATTGACCAAAACTAGCTACAAGGGAAGCTGGAAAACATAATTCCAGGTAGTAAGATGCCCAGACAAAAATCCAGATTCTGTTACTGAGGAGGGAGGAAAGAATTCACACTGAGGTAGGTAACTTGTACTCTCAGGGATTTCATTCATCAGAAAAATATTTATTGTATGATTCTATTTATTAGGCACCAGGCCCTATTCCAAACACTGGGATTTCATCAGGGAAAAAAGAAAAAGTTCTATCTTCATTCCAGTGGAATAATAATTGATAACATTTATTAAGTGATTAGTATATGTAAACATTTTATTTGTATTAATTTATTGGATATTTGCAATAATCCTTTGGGTAGGTGCCATCATTATCCATATTTCAGAGATAAACTAAGCCACAGAGTTAATAATTTGGCAAGTTAATAACTTGGCCAAATTGATATAACTGGTAGATCCAGGATTTGAATTTGGTCTAACTCCAAAATGAATGCTTTTAACCTCTATACTATATTGCTTCTCCTTAATGTTTTCATATGTTTAATTTGCATTCTCTTTTGGACATAAATAAATTACGTATGTTTTGTGGACACAAAATAGTTGGGCCCAATCCTCCCTCTTTCTTTTACTAGTTGTGAGGAATTGGAAGGGGAAAGGCTGGCTATACATTCTACCAGGAGTGGGTGGGAGAGAGTCGCCATATATAGGACCCAGAAAATTATTAGGCTGCTGACCAACTTACAGTGCTGCTCAGATGCAATAGGGAGTAGGAAGTGTCCTCTTTTTTTAAAGCTGTGACTAGTTGGCATCACTAGTTGTTCAAGCCAGAAACCTGGACATCATTACTGACTCTTTCCACAATTTCACTTCTACATATAATCAGTTAGTCTTTTTGTTTGAGCCTTCTAAATATTTCTAGAATTTGTCAGCTTATCTTCATCTCTATTGTCACATCTCCAAATTCATGGCATTATCATGTGTCTGTGTAATTCAGTGTCTGCATATATGGTGTCCCTGCCTCCAATCAAGCCTCGGGTCTACTCTCTACACTGTAGCCTGAGGATTTAATAACCATAGCTGATCACATTACCCCTTCTTAAAATCCTTTAATGATTTCACTTTATCCTCAGAATAATGTCCAGACTCTTAACCTGACTTACAAAGTCTTTAAATCCCAAAGCAGGGTGAAAGGTTGGGTTCCCACAGGAAGCTAACTGAGAGGTAAGCATGCAGGAGGTTTATTAGGAAGTCCTCTTGGGTGCTGCGCTGCATCTATGAAGGAGAAGGGGAGAAATAAGATTGCACAGAGTAGGAAGTTAAACTGTGATGTGGTCACATTGGAGGCCTCAGCTACCAAGATGTCTCTCTGAAGCTGGGATGACCCATCAGAATTGTCCCAAGTTGGAGTGAGAGGGCTGGGTCTTTATATCCCCATAGTGATCATCCATTGGCTATGGGAAAAGGACATGACCTTGGATGAGGCCATCCACACATTCTACAGCCTCTTATGCTACGTGGACTCAAACTCAGCACTTCCATGTGCCACACCCTTATGTATTCAGGACCTCTCACCTAATTTTCTCAGCTTACTAATTAATCATGTTCTTCCCTTTCATCTCTATCTTTATTTGGCTTCTATGACACTGAAGTCTTCTAATTTTCCTCCCATTTCATGGGTTATTCTGTCTCAATGTTCTGTGTTGGATTAATTCAGTTTGCTAACTTCTAAACATCTGAGTCTGAGTGTCTTAGAGTTCAGTTCTTAGGCCTCTTCTTTATCAGTACTGATGACTTTATCAATCTGTTTTATCAATGCTGATGGCTTTTTAGTCTTTGGATATGTGGATAGAATGATATTTCAGTATAATTGACTTCCTTTGTAATACTATATATTTAATATTTTACATCTAAAAAAATGTTTTTTGAGGAGGGATCCATAAAAATCTCTAGATTACCAAAGGGGTCTGTGTCATACAAAAGGCTAAGAACACCTACATATAATAATTTCATTTATGCTCTTAAAGTTTATTTACATGTAGATGACCCTTGGATTTATATTTTCTTTTCTTTTTTTTTTAAGATTTTATTTATTTATTTGACAGAGAGAGAGAGACAGCGAGAGCAGGAACACAAGCAGGGGGAGTGGGAGAGGGAGAATCCGGCTTCCCGCGGAGCAGAGAGCCCGATGTGGGGCTGGATCCCAGGACTTTGGGATCATGACTTGAGCCGAAGGCAGGCGCCCAACGACTGAGCCACCCAGGTGCCCCGGATTTATATTTTTAATACTTGGATTTTCTCCCAGTTATTTACTGCTGTGTAACAAATTGCCAAAAATTATAGTGGCATAAAACAACAACTGTTCTATTTCACCATTTTGTAGGTGAAGAATTTGGCATTGACAGAGATCACTCATTAGCATTCATTTGGCAGATGGCCAGGCCTGGAGAATCTATGACAGCTTCACTTTGGTAGTGACATCCAGAAAGCTAAACCTATCTGGGATCATTGACTGAAATACCTACTGTGGCCTCTCCAGCGTGGTGGTCTGAGAAGGTAAGATTTTTTACATGGAGGATCAGGGCACCCTAGAGTATGTTCCAACAGGCCTCGGTAGAAATTGCAAGGCTTCTCATGGCCTAACCTAGGGTGTTCCAAAATATCACTTTTACCACTGTTTGTAGGTCAGGCAAGTCTCAATTGCAGCCCAGATTTGAGAAGAGAGGAATTAGACTCTGTCTCTCAAAGGGAAGGGAAGCAGAGAATCCATAGCCATCTTTAATCTATCGCAGATGCCTAATAGGTATCTCACTTGTAACACATCCAAACAAGACTCTTAATTTTCTCTCCAGACCTGTTTCCTGTGGTGATCACCATCGCAGTAAGTTGGACCACTGTTCACTCAGTTACTCAGGCTCTGTATGTTAGAACATTCCTGACTGTCCTCTTTCTCTCATACTCTCTATCCTGTTTATTAGCAAATCCTGTTGGCACATGTTCAAAATACATCTTAAGTCTAATTGCTTACTTCACCTCCACTGTTCCTGTTCTCATGGAATCTATATTTTAATAGAGAAGGCATGCAATAAAAAAAAATATATGTACCCTAATACAATCCACATCATCCTTTTCCTGGACTGTTTTAATAGTCTCCCAACTGGATTATTAGCTTCAATTCTTATTCTCATGGACTCTTCACTATACAACAGTCAGAGAGATCCTATTGAAGTCACATCAAAATCATGTCATCCATGCGTTCATAATGTTCCAGTGGCTTCAGATCTCAAAGTAAAATCCAAAATCCTTACTATGACTGTCAGAGCTTTATATTGTCTAGGCCCTGGCCCTTACTCTGACCCAATTTCCTACCTTTCTTCCCTTCACTCACTATACTCCACTCCCACTGGCTTATGTGCTCTTCCTCCAAGAAGCCAAATGTACTCTTCTGCAGGGCCTTTGCATTTGGACTTTGCACTAAATGAAACTCTCCCTCTTTACATATTTACATGGCTTACTCCCTCTTTTTGTTCAGGTCTCTACTTAAATGTCATCTCTTCAGAGAAGTCCTGTTTACTACTGCAGAGATATTTACTCTTTACCCCTTCTACCACACTATACTATGTATATATTTTTATTGCCTGCATTCTCTATTAGAATACAGGCTCCATAAGAACAGGAACTTAGTTTTGCTCACTGCTATTTCCCCATCACTCCAAACAGTATCTATTACATAATAGGTACTCAACAAATATTTGTTAAATGAGTGAATAGATAAATGTGCTTCGTCTGCCTGTTGGGTGATCCAACACTTGGAGCCAGAGAGGATGTTCAATAAAATCTTGGGAGTAATTTGGCTCAATGTGGAGCAGCACCTTCCCTAATATTAATAATGAGTAGATTACATTGCAAATCAAAGAAAGGTATAAAATTTGTGAATCTGCCTCTCATTCATTCTCTTCTAGGAATCTAACAATAGTTCGTCTTGGAAGAATTATGAATTACCAAAATTAACACAACTACTTTCATTTCTTCTTTAGAATATTAGATTAATTCCTATCTCTTTCCAGCATATACGTTTTATAGTCCTCTGACAGGATTCCAGTTCTACTGATAAGGGTATGTATCCTAGCCAAGGTTAGTTGGTAATATAAACCATGGAATAAATCATCAGGGCCCATGTACAAGATGAGCTGGTCAAGGTGATAGGAGGACATAGACATAAGAAGAGATTGGAAAAGTTACTGTAACATAGGAGGTTGTAAATGCTAGTAAAAATTTCCCTTTCGTAAGCAGTCGTAAGTTAAGACATAACCTAACTCCCATTTTACTATGTATGCTAAGCAGTTAAATATCACAACATAAGAATATTAAATTCTATCTTTTTGAAACACTAAAAGCAATATGAACACTAGCAGAAACTGTCAAAATTAATTTTTTCAGAACTGTGTAAATTAACCAAAAACCTACAATCATCTGAGGAGACCTCATTTAAGAAAAATGTCTGAATCTGGGTAAGAACAGTTGGTTTTGTGACATTTTCATTTGTCCTATTTGCATACTTTGAGGTGAATGGAAACAAAACTACAATATCCCAAAACTTATGGGGTACAACTAAGGCACTACAGAGAGAAATTTATACATGTAAACATCTATATTAAAAAAGATCTCAAATCAAGAATCTAAACTTCCACCCTAAGAAACTAGAAAAAAAGAAAGAGTAAGCTAAACTCAATGTAAGCAGAAGTAGGAAACTAATAAAAATGAATGTGGAAATAAATGAAATAGAGAATAAAAAAGACAATAGAGAAAACCTGTGAAATGAGAAGTTGGTACTTGGTAAAGATCAACAGAACTGACAACATTTAGCTAGACTGACCAAGAGAAAACGAGAGGACTCAATTTCTAAAGTCAGCTGTGAAAGAGGGGACTTTACTACTGAGCTTACAGAAATAAACAAGGATTACAAGTAATATGAACAACTGTTTGTCAACAAAGCAGATAACCTAGATAAAATAGAAAAATTCCTAGAAAGACACAAACTACTGAAACTGATTCAAGAAGAAATAGAATATCTGAATAGACCTATAACAAGTAAAGACATCAAAATGATAATTAAAAAAAAAAAAAACCCAAAGAAAAACCCAAGCCCAGATGGCTTCGCTAGTGAATTCTACCAAACATTTGAGGAAGAACTACCACAAATCCTTCAAAAACTTTCCAAAAATTAGATAGAGGAGGGAATGCTAGCCAGCTGTTCTATGAGGCCAATACCAAAACGAAAGACATTGTAAGAACATAAAACTACCATTATGAATATAGGCATAAAAATCTTCAACAAAATACTAGCAAACTGAATCCAGCAATATCAAAAGAGGTTTATACACCATGACCAAGTGGGATTTATTCCAGGAACACAAGGTTGGTTTAACATCTGAAAATCAATCAATGTAATACACCGTACTGACAGAATAAAGGACAGAAACTATATGATCCTTTTAGTAGATGCAGAAAATGTATGTGACAAAATTCAGCACCCTTTTATGATAAAAACATTCAACAATCTGGGAATATAAAGGAACTTCCTCACCCTGATAAAACTCACAGCTAAGATTATAATTAGTGGTGAAGGACTGAAAGGTCCCCCACCCCATCATCAGGAACAAGACAAGGATTTCTGATTTTGCCATTTCTATTCATATTATACTAGAGGTTCTAGCTGGGGCACTTAGGCAAGGAAAGGAAATAAAAGGCACTCAGATTGAAAAGAATGAAGTAAAACTATTTCTTTTTTTTTTTTTTGAAGTAAAACTATTTCTATTGGAAGATCATGATCTTCTATACAGAAAATCTTAATGAACCCACAAAGAAGCCATTAGAACTAATAAACAAGTTCAGTAAGGCTTCAGGATACAAGATCAATATGTAAAAATCAGTTGTATTTCTATACATTAGCAATAAACAGTCCACAAATGAAAACAATTCCATTTACAATAGCATCAAAGAGAATAAAATACTTTGGAAATAAATTTCCCAAGAAATAAAATACTTGGGAATAAATTTAAGAAAGGAAAGGTTAGACCTGTGCACTAAAAAGTAGAAAACACTGTTGAATGAGATTAAAGAAGAACTAACTAAATGGAAAGCCATCCCATATTCATGTATCAGAAGACTTAAGATGGCAATACTACCCAAATTGATCTATAGATCCAATGCAACCCCTATCAATATCTCAGCTGTTTTTTTTGTAGAAATTGACAGGTTGATCCTAAAATTCATATTGAAACTCAAAAGCCAAAGCAATCTTGAAAAAGAACAAATTTGGAGAACTCACACATCCCAATTTCAAACCTACTGCCAATCTACAGTGATGACCATATGGTACTAGCAATAGAATTGAGAGTCTAAAAATAAATCCATGCATTGATGGCCAACTGATTTTCAATAAACATGCCAAGACCATTCAAGGGGGAAAAATCATCTTTTAAATAAATGGTGCCAAGAACAACTGGATGCCATGTACAAAAGAATGAGGTTGGACCCCTATGTCACATCACATAAAAAATTAATTAAAAAAAATTAAATCAGGGGTGCCTGGGTGGCTTAGATGGTTAAGCCTCTGCCTTTGGCTCAGGTCATGATCCCAGGGTCCTGGGATCAAGCCCCGCATTGGGCTCCCTGCTTGGCAGGGAGCCTGCTTCTCCCTCTCCCTCTACTGTTCCCCCTGCTTGTGCTCTCTTGCTCTCTCTGTCAAATAAATAAATAAAATCTTAAAAAAAATTAAATCAAATTGGATCAAAGACCTAAATACAAGAGCTAAAACTATAAAAGAAGAAAACAGGGAAGTGAATCTTGTGACCTTGAATTAGGAAATGGTGTCAAGTGACAAAAGAAAAATAGATGAATTGGACCATTAAAATGAAAAACTTTGTGTTTCAAAGGGCACCATCAAGAAAGGAAAAAAGACAATCCACAAAATGGCGTAAATGTTTACAAATCATATATCTGCTAAGGGACTTGTATCTAGAATATGTAAAGAACTTGTACAACCAAATAATAAAAAGATAAAGAACCAATCAAGAATCAACAAGGGATTTTAATAGACATTTCTTCAAAGAATATATATAAATAGCCAATAAACACAGGAAAATATGTTCACCATCTGTCTTAGTCCATTCAGGCTGCTAAAACAAAATACACAGACTGGGGGACTTATAAACAATAGAAACTTATTTCTCATAGTTCTGGAGGCTGGGAAGTCCAAGATCAAGATGCCAAGATGGTTGTGTCCTGTTGGGAACCCTCTTCATGGTTCATAGTCGGCATCATTTGACTGTGCCCTCACACAGTGGAAGAGGCTGGGGACCATTGTAGGATCTCTTTTAAAAGAGCAGTAATCCTCCTATTCATGAGGGCTTCATTTTCATGCCCTACTCCCCTCCCAAAGCCTCCACTTCTTAATAATGTCATCTTTGGAGGTTAGGATTTCAACAAATGCATTTTAGGGGGGTCACAAACTTTCAAGTTGAAAGATTTTTGTGTAGACATATATTTTTATTTCTCTTGGATACAAACATAGGAGTGCTGAGTTTTGTGGTAACTTGAACTTTTTGAGGATCTGTCAGACTTTTTCCTAATGTGGCTCTACCATTTTACAATCTCACCAGCAATGTATGTGAGTATCCATTTTCCCACATCCTCACCAAAACTTGTTATAGCTATATTAGTAAGTGTGAAATGGTATTTCATTATAGTTCTGATTTGCATTTCCTTAATGGCTAATGTTGTTTCTATGGTCTAAATGTGATTTCAATTCAATGATTTTTAGTATATTCACAGAGTTGTGCAACCATTACTACCTAAGTTCAGGACATTTTCATCACTGCAAAAAGAAACCGCAGACCCATTAGAAGCCATTTCCCATTTCCCTCTCCCTCCAGCCCATGGTAACCACTAATTTAATTTCTGTCTCTATAGACTTTCCTATTCTGGCTATTTCATTAAAATAAAATTATGCAGTTTGTGACTGCCTTCTTTCATAGCATAATGTTTTCAAGGTTTATCCACACGGTAGTGTTTTTCAGTACTTTGTTCCTTTTTATAGCTACGTAATATTCCATTGTATGGATATACTACATGTTATTTATCCTTTTATCAGTTGAGTTGGATTTAGGTTGTTTTCGGGTTTTTTTGGCTATTATGAATAATGCTGTAATCTTTGACAGAGTGAATTTTATGATATGCGACTATATCTCAATAAAAGTGTAATAAAAAATAATAAAAGCTGAAAGAAGTTAAATGGGATCTTTCATATTTAAGACTTTCTAGAAATTTTCCATTGAGAAAAACTCTGTAGTGGATATTGTGGTTATCTCTCCAGTTCTATTTTCCCCCATTCATTACATAGCTGTTATGCAGTTTGGGTGTGATTATCCCTACTACCAGCTTCAATGGGTCCTGATTTGACCATTCTAGTCTTCTTGCCATAGCTTAAGCCAGTTAACGAGTGGCATCAAGGGGTTTTGTTAGGTGGGTTTGAATAACTAACACATTTTCTTTCTTCTTGCATGTGAAGGGAAAACTATGAGGGACAGGTAACTGTTAGCTGCCATCTTAACAACCATGAGAGAAGTCAGCTGGAAGAGAGAACTGACATGTTGAGAAGGAGAAAGCCAAGACTATCACAGAAAAATGGAGGAAGAGCTCTAATGGAGCCTTGGCTGACTCCTGTGTCTTTTAAATTGTATGTGGCCACATGACTAATTTGCCAAAGACAGTCTCAGTTTATACCAGTTCTCCTAGCCTGATTGGTAATAGTGCCCCCTTGCTTTCTCAAAAGGGTCCTGATTTAGACAGACAAACATTTATACGGTCACATTCTCTGTAACTGGATTTTCAATAACATATCAATTAAATTCTTAGTTAACCAAGGCCAACTGTTTCTCAGATTGTATCCATTCAAACTGTTTTCTGGCTGACTCCCAGCATGCTCCCTCAGATTATTCAGTTGTTTAAAATACTTGGAGTCACAAAGGAACCACACAAAACATCTTGCTTTCCTCTCACTTTACCTGGTAATCTCTTACTCTTTCTTTAGGACCCAGGACCCAGGACCCAGGACTTCTCCATGAAGTCTTTTGAGACTTTACTAAATTAAAATAATCATTCCCAATCCCAAACAATTTTCCTCACACCTCTTTATCAACACTTATAACATTGCATACAATGATCTGTTTTCATGTTTATCTTCCATAGTCAACTGCAAACTTCTGGGGGAAAAAAATGATTACATCAATTTTAACTTTGTATCCAAAGCATGAGAACAATCTTCTCCTGGAACATAGTTTCTTTTGAAATTTGTTGAAGAATAAAGGAAAAGAAATATCTGATTAGGAAAGCCATTTGTTTACCTTGTTATCTGAACAGTCTTGTTCATACAATTTTGCTCAATATTTTCCATTGTACAGTGACTGGCCCTTAATGATGTCTCCCAAACCCAAATGATTACAAAATAATTACAATGGGCTATTGAATTTAGGGATGAGCTTAGTATGGAAAAGGCCCCAGTAGTTGTTTCTATTTCCTGGAATTGCACAATGGGCTGTTTCATCCTTCTTCACACTTGAGATAACACTTCAAATTTATGCCCACAATAAAGTAAAGGTTTAAAAATAATCTGATAGGATTTTTGAACCATAAAGTTGCTAGGCTAGATGGAGGGCTCATCTTCACAAATTCATTCTTAGTTTGGAGCTATGCAAATGTTATAATCTTTTTTTTTTTAAGATCTATTTATTTATTTATTTGATACGGAGAGAGAGAGAGAAGTGCACAAGCAGGGGGAGAAGCAGAGAGAGAGGGAGAAGCAGGCTCCCCGCTGAGCAGGGAGGCCCATGTGGGGCTCCATCCCAGGACCCTGTGATCACGACCTGAGCCAAAGGGAGATGCTTAACTGACTGAGGCATCCAGGTGCCCCATTGTAATCTTTTTTTTTTAAACCAAGTTTGAGCTAAAAAAATGAAATAAAACAAACCAAAAAACCACAAAAAAATGTATATATATTGTCATGTAAACTAGACTCTAGAAGCTTTGCCTCTGTCAATCCTGATAGCCTGATGCATTTTATTCTGAGTATTTTTAAGTTATTTATTACACCAAATAATATGAACATTTATTCAGTATCACTGTTTCTTACATGTCAGAAGGCCCCCGGTATATCTAAATACCTTTTTAATCTTACTCTCTGCTTGGTATATTATATGTCAAGGCCTGAAATAAAAGGAATTTATTCGTGGAATAAAAGTATCTTTGTGGGCACCTGGGTGGCTCAGTCGGTTAAGCAGCTGCCTTCGGCTCAGGTCATGATCCAGGGGTCCAGGGATAGAGTCCCACATCAGGCTCCCTGTTCGGCAGGGAGCCTACTTCTCCCTCTGCCTCTGCCTCTCTCTCTCTTTGTCTCTCATGAATAAATAAATAAAATCTTAAAAAAAAAAAGCATCTTTGTTTGCTCTTTACTATTTAATTATATTTTTCCTATTCCATACAATTGTCATCTAATTGCACTTGTTTCTGGTTGACTAAACCAGTTATGTTGGCAAGAAAATGAGTTCTATAGGATATTCTTATTTGTGTAAACTGCAAGACTTGTAGAATGTTATATGCTTCTATTACGGATAGACTGATTTGCTAAAAAAAAATCCTATAAAGTATAATTTTATTTTTTTATAGGTAAAAACAGTAGAGGGAGAAGTGGAGAAAACAAGTGATCTAGATGAAATTAGAATGAATGAACTCTATTAAGGAATGGTAATAAAACTTTCATAGAATTTACATGTGCTTGAAACTGTTCTGAATATTAAAATATGTACTTTAATCCCCACAACATATAGCTAGTAAATGGTAGAACTGGGATTCAAACTCAGACACAGTGGATGTGCTTAACTGAATCCTAAAACAAAGCATTCTTAAGATAAAAGGTATTTTCTAGAGATCCTAAGCTCAGGTGATACAGGTTATCTCAACAGCCTTTGCTACTTAGTAAAAGTTAAATTCACACTTGAATTATATTGTTAATACTATGAAATAAGTACCAGAAGAAGCAGATTTGATTGGCATTTCCCTGAATTATTTTATGGGAAGACAGCACTTATGAAAAAAAGTTCTTTTTAATTCTTCTACTTGTTGTTTACTCTCTTAGATGAATTGTTCTAAAATGACAGCATATTTTATGAAATTCCTCTTAACTGAAGCAAAAAATGTGGTAAAAGAGCAAGATGTTTATTTTTTTTTAAAGATTTTATTTATTTCAGAGAGAGAGAGAATGAGAGATAGAAAGCACGAGAGGGAAGAGGGTCAGAGGGAGAAGCAGACTCCCTGCTGAGCAGGGAGCCCGATGTGGGACTCGATCCCGGGACTCCAGGATCATGACCTGAGCCGAAGGCAGTCGCTTAACCAACTGAGCCACCCAGGCGCCCAAGAGCAAGATGTTTAAATTGCCAGTGTATCAGCATAAAATAATATGATCTATTCTTAATATATTTTCCTACATCTCCGATGGTGAAACTGACCTATACAGAACATTGGTTTCCAAACTAAATAACGCTAAACAAAAATCTACTTTGCAGTCTGAACTGTGAGGATTGATCATCCACTATATATTGTTTAAAATAACTTAATATTTTACTTGCTTATACAAAGAGTATTGGCTTTGAAGATCCAAACTCCAGCTCCCTCACTTACCAGATGTGTCACCTGGGTAGCTAACTTAATCTTTTGGCTTCTAATTATATATTTCATGACTTTTGTGAAAATCAAGTTAATATTTCAAAAACTCATTGGTATATAACTTATGTTCTTGTGTTCAATGAATATTAGAGTATCATCCTCAGTTCAGTAAAAGTGTCTATTTCAATAAAATACCACGTTTTTACACACACACACACACACACACACACACACAGCTTAGGTGAAGTTTTTAACATTATAAACTTTAATAAATAAATTGAATTGAGTCTATCTAAAAAGAAAGCGATTTTAGGGGCACCTGGCTGGCTCAGCCAGTGGAGCATGCAATTCTTGATCTCAGTGTCATGAGTTCAAGCCCCACACTGGGGGTAGAGATTACTTTAAAAACAAACAAACAAAAAATCTTGGGGCACCTGGGTGGCTCAGTCGGTTAAGCGTCTGCCTTCGGCTCAGGTCATGATCCCAGGGTCCTGGGATCTCAGTCTCCCTGCTCAGTGGGGAGCCTGCTTCTCCCTCTCTCTCTGCCTGCCGCTCTGCCTACTTGTGTTCTCTCTGTCAAATAAATAAATAAAATCTTTTTTAAAAAATCTAAAGAAAATCAATAAATTTTTTAAAAAATTAAAAAAAATTAAAAGCAATTTAAAAAACATTTTGAAAAAGAAAATAGTTGACATATATATGAGACATATTTCAAATATTTTAAATTTAGCTTCCTTTTTTTTTTTTAAGATTTTATTTTTCAACAGAGAGAGAGATAGTGAGAGAGAGAACACAAGCAGGGGGAGTGGGAGAGGGAGAAGCAGGCTTCCTGCTGAGCAGGGAGCCAGATGCGGGGATTGAGCCCAGGACCCTGGGATCATGACCTGAGCTGAAGGCAGACACTTAATGACTGAGCCACCCAGGCACCCCTTAAATTTAGCTTCCTTTAAGAATAAACATTAGTGCTTCAACCTAGCACACTAGCACACTATGGATTAAAATAAAATTAAATATGAAATTTGAAAAGAAAAATGAATATGAGGTAAATCTTTTTAATTAGTCATTTGGGTATGAGTTAGCAAAACACCTGTGAATGAAATGAACTCTAGTGAACTCCAGGCACTCCCCTGGACCACACCCATACATACAAACACACTCTACCTGTGGATTGTCAGGATCAGGCCCTGAACTGAGAGTTTGCCTAGAACCTTTGTGCATTTGAAGGCTATTCACAGTAATATTACATAGTATCTTAGGATTTGTTCCTACCTGTTTCATGGGTAACAAAACCAATGTAAGTTAAGCACCTGAGCTAATAAGTAGATAAGGCATTTTTCTAACTAATTGCAAACATGCTTACAGAAAAAAGAACAAGAATTAAATTGTTTCTTTTGGCATTAGCACCACAAATTTCAAATCAATTGATTCTAACTTTGTTTTTGAAACTTCAGATTTACTCAGTTTCTGGAGGATCCATCACCTTGTTTTGTTTAATCTTATTTTTAAAAAATTTTTTTATAGGGCTGAAAATTTACAGTATACCTGTCTCTTAAAAATAACACATTAACCATAGGGAACTTAATTGTGATTTTAAAAATGTTTATATGAAAGTTTCTTTATAATAATGACAAAGATGGAAAATATGTCCAATGCTGACATAAAAATCATGCTGTTGACTGTCAAGTAGAGCATGGACGTTGGAGCAGGTCTTCAGGTTGTGATTAGGCAAACTAATGTGTATTTACTCTCACTCTGTGATCTAATTGTATAATAGGAAGGAAGGGTTATGGTAGTTAATGTGTACATGTGTATTTTTTTCCACAAAGAAAAAATATTTTTAAAGTATTTGCAAACAAAGGAGAAAGATGAGCAGTTTTTCCAGTGACTTCTCTCAATGTAGATTATTTATTCATTCATTCAACAAATATTTGAGTGCCTAGAAGGTGCAAAGCCCTAGTATCTGATGACAAACTAGTTTATCTCACTTATCCAGACATTTTCAATATATATATTTTTGAGTGGAGTACTTATTTTTAAAAGATAGACTTTATTTTCTGGAGTTTTAGGCTTACAACAAAATTGAGCAGAAATTACAGACAGTTCTCCATAATTTCTGCCCCAACACATGCACAGTCTCCCCCACTATCAACATCTCCACCAGAATGGTGCATTTGTTAGAGCTGATGAACCTCTACTGACACATCGTTATCACCCAAAGTCCACAGTTTATGTTAGAATTCACTCTTGGTGTTGTAAATTCTATGGGTTTTGCCAAATGTATAATATGTGTATCCACCATTATAGTATTATATAAAATAGTTTCACTGCTCTAAAAATCCTCTGTGATCTGCCTATTCATCCCTATTCGCCTCCTCCCTGGACAACCACTGATCTTTTTTACTGTCTCCATAGTTTTGCCTTTCCCAGAATGTCGTATAGTGGGAAAGAGTCTTTCACTTAGTCATACACATTCAAGCTTCCTCCAAGTTTTTAATGGCTTGATAGCTCATTTCTTCTTGGTGCTGAATAATATTCCATTGTTTGGGCGTACCACAGTTTATTTATCCATTCATCTACTGAAGGACATGGTTGCTTCCACGTTTTGTCAATTATGATTTAAGCTCTTATAAACATCTGTATGCAGGTTTTTGTGTGGACATGTTTTCAACTCATTTGGGTAAATACCAAGGATGTGATTGCTGGATCGTATGGTAAGAGTATGTTTAGTTTTGTAAGTAACTGCCAAACTATCTTCCAAAGTGACTGTACCACTCATAATTTGAAAAAAAATTATGAAAAATTTCTACTTGGTTTTTATCAACTCCTTTGTAAAATAGGAAAATAACCATTTTTCACCATAAAAACAATAATGCTCATTATAGGAAATCAACAACATAAAAAGGCAGGTAAAAAATATTAACACATTTCATTCTTCAAAGACAAATATTTATAATCATCCGGTGTAATTTGTCTTTTTTTCTGTGCATAGCCTTTCAGTGCCACATTTTAAACTTATCTAGAATCTCACCAAAGATGATGTTTTTCTTAGACACAACCCAAATCAGGAATCCTGATTGTTGAAAATGTAACTTTAAAAAATGTTACACCAACTTTTAAATACAGGGAGTTGGGGTATAATGTAACTAAGAGTATCAACTTGCCAAAGATAAATTGTTTTGTTTCTCTGGAGTAACTTAGGTACCTGTGTTCTCCCAGCCTTCTGCCCTATTTTTTCTGGGATATTGCGATAGAACCAATACAATTTCATTTCAGTTTCAGTTTCGAGTCAGCTAAATATTTTGGTTTGGGTTTGGTTCAAGCCAAAAATGTGTTCCAACTACTTGGTTTGAGCCAGATATTTTGAATTCTTTTCTTGTTAAGGTTTTATAAACTAAAATATCTAGGGCCATTAAATGACAGTCAAATTTGGATTTTGTTCGTCTCTGAAAATATTGCTCCTCAAAGTGTATGAATTCTAATATACACTAATGCTACTGGATTGTTCCTGGAAAGAATCAGAAGCCCTGACCTTGGTGAAACTGGTTTTCTGAAAGAGAAGAGGGCCCTTTAGACAACCAAAAAAAAAAGTTAACTGCCAAAAAGTAAGATCAGTGGACAGGGTCTTTGCTAGATTCCTATGTTCCTGTGCTACGTGGAAGAAATATACACTTTTACAGTATCTATAGAACGTTAGGATTATATATTCTAATGTTAGGATTACATATTCATGCATATTCATTTTAGAATATGTAATCCTAATATTCTATAGATACTATAGAATGGTTTGGACAAGACCAAGTTTAACTAGGCCTATGTACAACATAGCTGATCTTTAATCTACTGATTATACTCAATTATACCAATTCTGTTCTTAAGAATATGTGCTTCTTTCACCTTTCTTGGCCTCATTTTCCATGTTATTGTTAATATTATATAAAATCTTTTGTTGTAAGGTTCCAAAAAAACATTTTGGAGAAAAGCAGAATATAACAAAATGCTTTAATTGACCAACTGATATAGTTCACTGAATGTAAGAGGGCATTCATTGTAAGATGCACTGTTACTTACATATGACCAAGAAAAAATCATCTACCAGTTAGTGTTAAGATGTTACTGTGAGATACATGTACATTTCAGAAATGTTAAAATGTGTTAAAGTGTTGTTTTTTTAAAGAGGGGGGAGAGGCAGAGGGAGAGAGAGAATCTTAAGGAGGCGGGGCTCAATCTCACAACCTGAGATCATGATCTGAGCTGAAACCCCGAAGTGGGATTTAACCAACTGAGCCCCTCAGGTGCCCCATGTTAAAGTGTTTTTTAAAGTGAGTCCTGGGGGGTGCCTGGGTGGCTCAGTGGGTTAAGCATTAGATTCCTGGTTTTGGCTCAGGTCATGATTTTAGGGTTGTGAGATCAAGGCCCCGGGTAGGGGGTAGGACTCTGCACTTATCACAGAGTCTGCTTGAGATTCTCTCTCTCCCCCTCTGTCCCTACCGCCACTCTCTCTCACTCTCTCTTTCTCAAATAATTAATAAAAAAAATCTTTTTCTTTTTAAAATGAATCCTAGAATTAATGAACTACAATGGTGATGTTTTTTAAATTTCCATTTATAGTTATTTTGCTGGTAGTATTCTATCCCGCTATAACTTTAATTCATTAACCAGTAACTGAACAATGGAAGTTTCATTTGTAAACATTGTTCTTTCTTACTGATTTTACCCCAGTAAAACACAGAGTATAGTGAATGCAGAATTGGTTCTCAGTACAGACATTAAACTCTTCTCTGATTATAGTTTACCATTTAACTGTAGATTAAGGTAGTTCATTTAATCAATATCAAACATAATAAATAGCAACGATAAAATAACCAACTTCTTTTGAAAATTGAATTCAA